>NC_136068.1:1203429156-1206117875 GCF_964261635.1 Lissotriton helveticus
GCACTTGCAAACATGACGGCCCCACCTGATGTCAGCCGACCTTTGTTGCTTTGTGCATGAAGATGCAAGATTCCTCTACATGTTTTTTAACATTTGGGCCTAATTACTATGTGAATGTAAATAACAATAAAGGCATACTTGCAAACTGTGACTACTGCCTGCCTTTTCTCAATATTTCACTTCAAAACTATGCGATTTTATTTATTTAACGGGCGCACAGTCACACAACTGGTGATTTGTATGGGGTCACTGGAAAGTCCACAAGGTTGTCCCTGTCCCCCTGCATCAAGTCCTTACGCACGTTCAGACCAGTCATAAGGATTGACACAGGGCTTTTACAAGAGACTCGCCTATGTGCTCTGATGCATTGCTGTAGTTACTTTAGTTTTACGACCAGCTCCAGCAATGCGTCACTTTTGCGCCAACAGATATGTCAACATTTCAGACACAACTGTTAAATTTGTGTGCCATGGATCTCTGTTTTGTAAATACAGCGCATCCATTATGTCGCAAGGTCATTTGGCGCAGGTGCAAGGAAACTGACGCATCAATGCCAAAGCGTCAGTTTCTTGTAAATGAGGCCTCTAGTTTCTATGGGCATGCTGTCGGCTCTCAAAATTCAAAGTTCAAGTAGGTAAGGACTGGATCCCATAGTTTATGAAAGTGCTGTAGTTTGTCCACCAAGTCATATACAATCTTTTCATGGCCTAGCAGTTGCCACAGCTTGTGAAGCCAAAGTTCATAGGAGGGGGTAGTGTGTTCCCCCCAAAGGGAAAGAATTGTGTGTTTGTTAGCTAGGAGCAAGTGGGAAATGCCCTTGCCTGCTGTAGTAGGTAAAAGTCCTCAGAGAGTCTGCCTAAGATACCATATTCTGGAAGTTTGTCTAGATCCTGGTCTGAATTTGGAGATTGCTGATAGGGCAGCCTCCGAAAAGGCCCCGAGGTGGAGGCATGACCATAGGATGTTTATGAGGATACAGTTGCCACCACTTTCCTGCCAGCATGCCTCAGAGTGGACGACATTGATAATATGTGGGCCTTGGGGTTTGAGGTGTCAGCAGTACAAGATTTTATATGGAATCACCCTATCTCTTGCCTGCCGGGCGAAGGTAATGGTGCAGTAATACACCTCAGTGGAGTGAAATAGCTAAACATTTTGAGCCCTCATTTCTGAAAAAGTACTGATTGGATTTACGCCAAAACACAAAAAGTACGCTTTCTGGAACACGGTCTTGCTTTTGGCCAAATATGGCGTATTTCCGTTGAGCAGTTTTTGCGGTATCGCTGTTCAATTTTCCTTATGGGAAAATGAATGGGGAAAAGTGAGTACCCCCCCCATTTTCCTCTGATTTACAGATCATCCCACAACTTTCCAAGAAGGAGCTGAGACGGAAGGAGCCTTTTTTCTGGAAAGTTTCGGGTAAGAGTCATTTAGCGGCGCCAAACTTATAAGCAAAGCAAGAAAAGCTTTTCCTACGAAAACGTGGCCCTAACTAGAACTACCCAATGGCGTCCGCCACTGGGTAATATATATATGTCTATATATATATATATATATATATATATATATATATATATATATATATATATATATATATATATATATATATATTTAGATAGGTGGTTATAGTTAAGACTAGCATTTTTTGTTTTGCTAATAACTTTGATGCTGTTTGATCAATCTTCACAACATTTTCAAAATTAGAGGCCAGTCACTTCAGCTGCTATCTTGAAAGTTTTGTGGTGATTTGTCAAGCAGGGGCCAATAAACATGGGGTTTATTCTACATTATCTTTTTTCAGATTTGACGATAATTACTGTCTCCAAAGAGCTTCAATGTGGCACCAGCATATGCAAATATATATTTACAACTTAACTCAGAGAACATTTTGAGAAATTATCTATGAACTAACTGTCTAATTTACTAGGTGCTTGGAAAGGGCCAATAAGAGATTTATACCCATTTAATCAAAAACTCAACTGTATCAACCCACAGATCCAACTCACCATGTTTGTCAGTGACCCAGACTTTCAGTACCATAAGGTAATAATATCTCTAGGAAATAATAAATTACGAACCCCGATCTACTACAAGGCCACAGACAGAAATTATTTTCTTCAGCTTAAAAGCTCTCACCCATAAAGTGTTGTTTACTTATAACAACTAAATACTCATAGTGAAAATAATTATTACAGAGAGGCCAAGAACAACTAGTAAACTAATTTAGAGAAAAGAGAGTACCAGGAGGATTATTTACAAAAAGAAAAAGCAAACCAGCTAACTCATCATCAACTCCAATCACCTAAAGAAAAGTGGTCAAAAAAGTTCTTTCTTATGATTACACGTTCTCCCTTTTCCAGAACAATACTATGGATTGTTTGAAAATCTTATCTAATCTTATGTTTCAATGATATTTATTTGAGTTTTCACATATAACAAACGCATTATACTACCCTCAAGAGTAAACATCCCAACAAGGGTCCCAAATCCTCCCATTCCCCGCCTTCCCACACCAAAACAATCGCATAATAAATCATCATGGATTACAGGTCAGAGACAACAGTGTAAAGTGCGCCAAAACAAGGAGTTAGTGTTGGGCCGAGTAGGCCCAGTGCACAGAGAGCCTCATTTTAGAGGAACTTGCGCCTCTGTTTTGACTCAGCGACGGTGCAATCAGCGCGCTACACTGCTCCATATCTACAAATGGACACATTCAGTCCAATGTAGAGCCTGGCGCCACATTACACCTACAGCAGGTTATCTGGGCACGTTGTGATCTAATTGCTTTAATTAGATTCCCTTCTAGGAGGTCCTGAGGTGTTCTATGTATTTCAATACCCAAATAATTGAAGGTTTGTGATGCAATCAACTAATCAATTTGACCAAAATGGACAGGTTCTGGATCTTCCCTATATTGCATAAAGAATGCGTGTGATTTTGTAGCGTTAATTGCCAGACCCGAGACACATTGAAATTGCTGCAATATAGTAGGGATAGGCTCCAGATCTACAGTTAGGTCTTTCATATACAATATAAGGTCATCAGCGTATGCCGACACTATATGTGTTGTCTCTCCTAGTAGGATCCCCTTGTTTGTAGCATCTCTCCGGAGTCTAATGAGTAGAGGTTCTAATGCTAATACAAATAATATTGGTGACAGAGGACAGCCCTGTCTTGCTCCCCTTGCCACCGGGTAGGGGTGAGATATGTGGGATCCAGTACGGACCTGTGCAGTGGGTGCAGTGAATAGAGGCTTGACTTACTTCATATAACCACCTGCCGAATCTGTCCTTAAGTGCAAACATATATTACCAATTTAGGGTATCAAACGCTTGCTGGAGTTCAAGAGAGATACAGCCAGTTCCACAGGAGATCTTTGCAGCGGCTTCCATAACATAGTGAAGGCGCCTTATATTCAGGGAGGTATTGCAATCCGGAATAAATCCACACTGATCCGCGTGTATGAGTTTGGGAAGGTAGGGGAGGAGACGGCGGGCCAGAATCTTACTAAGTATCTTATATTCGGTGGATAATAAAGAAAGAGGGTGGTATCCTGACATGTCTCACGGGTCTCTGTTTGGCTTTGGAAGGGATATGACTAGTGCCTGCATGGTAGTTAGTGAGAGGGACTGGGCCTCCTGTGCAGCATTATATAGACAGTCAAGTTGCAGGGTTAAATTGTCTGTAAAAGTAGAGTAAAGTTCTGCCGGTGAGCCATCTAGGCCAGGAGTCTTATTGCGTGGGAGTTCCTTAATGGCCTCCTTTTCTGTTAATTTAGGGTATGTCAATCCGTCTAGGAATGTGTCTACCCGCTCCGGCAGTGCATTGATTGGGGCGCTGTATAACCTCTCATAATAGTCACTAAATGCAGTATTTTTTAATTTTTTTTAAAACAGATTTTATTTGTCATAGGTCACATATATTGCATAGCTCCGGAGTCTGCTGCACACATCAATAAATCAGCAATGACATTGTAGACTTTTATATAGAGAAACTAACAACACCCCCCCTCCCCCTGGTTGCGCTGATGCTGCCACTGATTTACAATTTAGAATCTTAAAATAGCATACCAAGTCCAATGAGACACTCTATCCTTTCCACCAATGAATCAAATCATCGGGAGGGCGGCCCTCTCTGGCGGCGGGTCCAAGACCAGCCCACGGTAATCCGGCCACCTCTTCCAGATCTTAAAGTGCTTACGGGGGCACCCCCTAGCAATAAATATAGGTTGCTCAAGTCCCATACAAAAGTCCATGCCATTTTTCCAACCAATCAATGGCGGAGCTTGAGGCACCTTCCACGCCTTGGCAATGTCCCTCTTTGCCAGTGAAAGGCCCAACAATAACAGGTTGCGTTTGTACCTATTGCCCCCAATCCCGTCCATCACATGCAACAAAGCCAATTTTGGCATGCGCGGGAGCTCCCATGCCAACACCTCAGACAAACAGGCGAACACCCCGCTCCAGATTCTATGCAACGCCGAACACCCCAAGACAGTATGCAAAAGTGTACCCTCCGCTGTTCCGCAGCGGAGACTATCAGGGGAGCTAATCATGCCCGCCCTCCATAGGCGCTCCCAGGTAAAATAAGTGTGATGTAAATATTTAAACTGTATTAGGCGTAGGCGTGTGGAAATAGCCGCCCCCTCGGACTTGCCAAGGCCTCTGCCCAGTCCTCTTCCTCCAGGTCCCCTACATCCCCCCCACGCTGTCCTAAGTCTGTGTAGGTCAGTGGAGCAATGGTGAACTAACGTTTGGTAGATACGTGAAATGTTCTTATCTGGTAATTCGCCCATAAACACCTTGGCCTCTAGCGGACTAAAATCGGGGAGGGGCCCTAAGTCAGTCAGGTATGGCGTCAATGCGTGCCTAAACTGTAGGTATTTAAAGAACTGGGATCGTGGCATCCCATATTCGTCGTGCAAGTTCTGAAAGGACTTCAGGGTACAACCCGACATTACATCCCCCAGGGAGGAGATTCCTATCGCGTCCCAACCCCGGAAGCCCTGCTAAGCGTCTAGACGGGGAGACGACCATTTCGCCAGAGAGAAGTCTCTCGGGTGAGCACATTCCACCACCCCATCCTGCCCAGTGTTTGCCTCCAAACACAGAATACCACCTGCATAGCGGAAGGAAGGCACTTTCGAAGCGATGCAGAGTACAGCAGTGTGTGCACAGACGCTGAGCCCATTAGGTGCTGCTCTACCGCGTAGGCCTGGTCTCCCCTATCACATACCACCACTCGTTGAGCACCAGCGCCACCATAGTAGGAGAGAACATCCGATGTAGCAAGCCCCCCAGTGTAGGAGGATAAAAAACAAGTTCGCAAAGCCACCCGTGCGATCCCCCCCTCCCACAGGAACCCACCCAGCGCCGAATTGACCTGTTGAAACCAGCGAGGCGGAATCCGGTATGGATGGTTTTGTAGTTGGTACAATAGGCCGGGGAGTGCCACCATTTTAAAGATGGCCAACCTGCCGTATATCGTTAGGGGCATACGGGCCCAAACCTTCAAATTCTTGCGCGTGCGATCCCAAACTGGAGCAAGGTTGCGATCTTGGGAGGCAGTCGCCTCCTCCGACAGGTACACCCCCAGGTATTTCATCCCTCCAGAAGCCAGTTGAAGACCAGAGGCCCACGTTCCCACCCTCCGCTGCCCACCCAGTACCCACAACGTCGATTTGCCCGGGTTCATATAGAGGCCGGAGGTTTCACCAAAGATCTGCAGAATACGTAGCAGCCGCGGTCCCGACCGATCCAGATCAGTAAGAAAGAACAAGACGTCATCAGCATAATGCTATTTTGTCGGTGAGGCCCGGCGACCACCTAAAGCCCTTGAGCTGGGCGTCTAGACGCACCCATGCAGCCAAGGGTTCCATGGCAAGCGCGAATAGATAGGGAGAGAGGTGACAGCCCTGTCGCATGTCCCGCCGGACCTGAAAGGAGCGAGAGATTTCTCCCCCCACACGTACGGACACCGTGAGGTCTGTATATAGTAACTGTAAATAAGCCATGAAGCGCAGGCCAAAATTGAGGCACCGCAGCAGGGCAAACAGATATGCCCAGCTCAGGGAATCGAAGGCCCTGTCCATGTCTGCTAGAAATAGCGCCGCCTGCTCCCCCAAATTCTCCCAAGGCGATATCGGAACATGGGCGCGTCTAATATTGTGATGAGTCGCCCTCCGAGGCATAAACCCCACCTGATCGGGGTGGACTAGGTCCGCAATGTGGGGCTTCAGCCTATTAGCCAAAGCCTTAGCCAGGACCTTGGCCTCAATATTGAGTAGGGAGATGGGGCGGTAGGACGCGTGGCTCTTGGGGGGGTCTACCCAGTTTCAAGAAGACCACCACCTCCGCATGCCTCCAATCTGGGGGAAGCGGGCCATCACCACACGCCTCCTCCACAACCGGACGAAGATGTGGGCCCAGCTGCACATAAAACCGCCTAACAAATTTGCACGGAAAGCCATTGGGGCCAGGAGCCTTACCGGGGATCAGCTCTCCCAGGGCTGCGCCCAATTCGTCATCGGTCAGGGGGCCTATCTAATTGCTCCCGCACTTTGTCTGAGACCGACCGTGGGGGAAGATCGTTAATGAACCACTGGATAACATCTTACGCCAGGCATTCCCTGGGCGCATACAGCTCCTCATAGTACGCAGCGAAGCTCTCAGCAATGGCCGGAGGCTCAAGAATAGGCACCCCCTCCGGATCCAATATTTGGGGCAAGGGCTGAGCGTGGAGCGTGCCCTGACACAAGCGGTGTAACATCTTGCTAGATTTGTCACCCCACTGATACACCTGACTACGTGTGGCTAGCCAGGCCTGCCGTGCCTCCTCCATCAATGTCGCAGTGTACTGCTGCGGAGTCAGCACGAGCTGTCGTCTGGCAGGTCCGCCTCCCGCTTCACGACCCCTACATTCCAGTGCCCCAAATCCACCTCCCTTTGCACCAAGTCCCGCTGCCGTTTCCTACGCGCCGCCGCACACCAGGAGATATCGACACCCCGCAACATGGGTTTTAAAGCTTCCCAAAGGGTAGCTGGGGATTCTACAGAACCGGAGTTGGAGACTAGGGGCCATATGTAGGTGGCCAAATACCGGTCGGTAACACCGAAATTGGCTCCTTTTCGGCGTTACCGACCGGTATTTAGCCATGTGAGATGTAGGTAACACCGAATGTAATCGTAAATAACGAATCGGTAAAAAATTACCGATTCCTTATTTAGCGATTTGAAATTACCGAAACAATGAATACCGATTCAGAATTACCGAATCGGTAAACCCCCCAGAAATGCGATGTAGCAAACCTCGTTATTACCGAATATGGCCAGATTCGGTATTAACGAATCGGTATTTACCACGTTTCGAAAGCAGGTGGTAATCAGGTGCAGAGCATAAAAACAGGCCCAAAATGCATCTGTGTGAACACAATGGCGGCCCTCTACCTCATAGCAAGGCGGCTACGCTTGAGAGCAGCAGGAGGGAGGATCTGGAGACGTGAAGAGCGGGTGTACAGACTACGCATCACATTGTTCCAATTGACAGAACCTGAAATCCATGAGAGATACAGACTGCACCCAGATACCATCCTGGAGCTAATACGGGACCTAAAACCCTATCTGGAGCATCAGACACCAAGGGCCCACGCTATCCCCACCCATGTCCAGGTACTCTGCTGCCTGCACCTCCTTGCATCAGGAAGTTTCCAGGGTGTGATAGCTGCAGTAGGTGGTGTGTCACAGAGCTGTCTATCCCATTTCTTTAACACCTTCCTGGATGCCATGATGAACAGAATGGAACATTACATTTCCTTCCCCAGTACACAGGCGGAGCTGCAGAGGACCAAGCTGGAGTTCTACCAACTTGCGCAGTTCCCACACGTAATTGGCTGCATCGATGGGACCCATATACCCATCTGCCCACCTGCAGCAAGTGAATACATATACAGAAACCGCAAATCCACCCACTCCATCAATGTGCAGGTGATATGTAATGTCAAGTACATTATAACTGATATCGTGGCCAAATTCCCCGGGAGTAGCCACGACTCGTACATCTTCCGGAACAGTGGCATCCATACACGTCTGCTTGCTGGTGAATTTGGAGACTGATACATACTAGGCAAGTCAATGTGACACACCCTGATGTACACCCTGGCTCAAGCTGTTGGTCACACAAATTAATGCCACTTACTTCTGTACATAGGTGACAGCGCATATGCCCTCCGGCCTTATCTACTCACACCATATCTCAACCCAACCAACCCAAGGGAGAGGAGATACAATGTGGCACATAGGAGCACATGCAACGTGGTGGCGTGCACATTTGGATTGCTCAAAAGCAGATTCCGTTGCCTCCACAAGACTGGAGGTGCACGTCTGTACAGCCCCATCAAATGTTGCCAGATAATTGCTGCATGTGCAATGCTACACAATCTGGCCACGAAAAAAGGAACAGCAGTGGAACTAACAGACTCAGAGGACGAGGACAACCCTCAGCCAGAGCCCTGCGCAACTGGTGTTGCAATTGAAAATGATGGGAGACAGAGACGGGCAGAGATTACATCAAACTATTTCTGAGTGAGTAACGACACAGAGCCAGTAAGAGTTACATGTTAAGGTGTTTATTAGGCACACCTCCAGTATTGTGATCAATGTCCAATTGGACATGGGTTACATCACCCATCACATGCATGGTAACAGCCATAGGTCTTTACTTCCTGCGTCCACGCGCTGCACGTGACCGTTCCCTATCGACACTATCTGGTGTGTTGGACTGTTCCTGTGCAGCCACGTTGCGTTCACTACGCCTCCTGCACGGTGGAAAAGTGTGGCTCATTGGTTAGAGCGGCAGACCCTGATGCAGAGGTCTAGCCCGGGACCAGGGGTTTAATTCCCCGCCTCGGCGGGTCTTGGGCTCAAAAATTCCACGGACCTGATAATTCTCGCCTCGGTGCCTATTCCAATCATGGAGTCCCACTCTGCAACTCTCGGCAATAGCTTGCTTAATCTCCACAACGGCCCCCACAACGCTAAGGATGCCTGGCCTCCACCTTGGAGGTGCCCAGGAGTGGACACCTCACAGGGAAAGCCAGGATGGGTTCCACAGCGATATTCGTACAAGCGCCTTGAGACCCTTGCGGGTGAGTAGTGCGCTATACAAGTATCAATTTACATTTAATTTACTCGGTGGGTGAGGGCGTAATGCTACCACGGCTGGTAGCTTCCTCACTGTCCCCCCCCCTTCCATTGTGGCCGCCTTAGCATTTTGCAGGAGCTCTAAAGCTGAGGTCATGGACACCATCCCCCTGGCCACATCCCTGCTGCAATGCGCCATCTCCTACCGCATGGCGATGGACCTGCGACACATCAGTGATGTTGCAGTGGCCAGCCGGTTCACCAACTTGGAATAGGCCTGGAGCCTCTGTCTCTCCCTGCGCCTGCCTAGACAGTCCTTTGAGGTTGTCCACAGAGGTAGCTACTCTCTCCATTCCCACACACAAGTTCTCCCCCATAGCACTGATGCCCTTCTCCATCCTGTGCATATGCTTGTTGATGTGTGCCACCTCCCTGTGCATTGACTTCATCTCCCTCCATTGCAGGCGCTGGACCTTCAGCATGTTGCCTTCCAGTCCAGCAAACACACTGTCACCCTGCTCGGATGCCTCTGGACTGTCTGGCCTCGCCCTGCAGCGTCTTGATGAGATGTGGGCGCCCTCGGATGGAGAACCAGCCCTCTCCCTGTTGCATCTATCTCCTACTGGACTTTGTTCGCCCACTGTGCCCTCCTCCTCCGACTCCTCCATCTGCTGGAGTGTGGCGACGGCATGCCTCCTGCCTGACTGTGGTGGTGGGGGTGTTGGTGATCGTTGCAGCGGGGACTGTGGGAGAGGGGATTGCGGTCTTCCCTGGCACTGTGGTGATGGTTGTGGTGGAGGATTAGATGGCTGTGAAGGCGCAGAGCTTGTGGTCCCTGCAGGCATGCTGACATCTTCATTTTGCCTCCCCTCTGGCCTGGCTGACTTGGCTCTGCTGCACTCTGCTGCACTGCGAGATGATTCGCCTGTAATGACACAAATGTAGATATACTCACTGCTCTGTCTGCAATGGAATTACATTAAACAACATGCCTACAGAGCACAATGGTTGTCCTGACGTAGCCAATTACTTTACCATGCTATTGTGTTTGGTAGCCTGACTGTCCTATACATGAGTTCACTCTGACTACATCACCCATAATGCATTGCAGGTAACCAGTAAGACATGGGGTGGAGTGGGAGCCCCTTTGCCACTATGGGGATTTGGGTTGGGGAGGGGGTAGCACAGCATGCTGGGCATGCTTCCTACCTTGTTTTCTTGCTGCTCTGGCCGAGCTGTCTGTGTTTCCCACGCCACTCACACTCTCCGGCTGGATTGGACTCCGCCATCAGTTCCAGTGGTGTTGGTGCTGGGGCTCGGTTTTTACCTCCACCTGTTTTGCCAGCCTGCCTCTGTCTCTCTGCCATCCTTACTTTTGCTGTCTTCCTGAGGTCGTACCACCTCTTCCTGATGTCCTCTATGGTGCGCTGGGTCACACCTATGGCATTGATTTTGTCCCGAATGCCACTCCAGATTTGCCTCTTCTATGACTCAGGCACTTGGTGGGACTGGGCTCCAAAAAGCTTGTGGTGCTCTTGGCTGACATCCTGGATCAGTACCCCCAGCTCCTTGTCACTGAACTTCAGTTTTCTTTTCCTGTCACCTCCCTCCTTCTCCCTGTCCTGGCTTGCCATTTCAATGCTTGTTATGCTGGTTTTCAGTCTTGCTTGTAGCTGTGTGGCTGTGTTGCTGCAGTCTCCTCAGCTCACCTGCCTGCCTCACTGTGAGCTCCAGGTCCTGTGCACCTGGCTGGGTGTGGCCACTTCCTGTTTGGGAGGTAATTGGGTGATACAGGATTGGCTGATTCAACCAATTACGAAGTTTTGAATTACCGATTCGGTATTTACCGAATCGGTAATGGATTCTGTAACACCGATTCGGTGTTTGACTTTGAGAATTTTTTTTTTTTTACCGATTCGTTCACGTGCGGTATTTAATACCAAATTTTAACGAATCGGTAAAATTTTGCGATTTTTTATCTATATCGCGTTTACCGAATTCTTAATACCGATTCGATAAAATTCGGTATTAAGGATTCGGTATTCTGGATTTACCTACATATGGCCCTATGTAATTATCTATTTCTTTGGTCAAGTGCTCCCTGTACTCGTCCCTCAGCAGGTGCCACCCTGACATACGCCACCTAAAAGGCTGCCTGCCTGGGCCTATTCTGAACTTGAGGGCCACTGGCGAATGGTCGGACAGGGCTCTCGGCAGAATAGTGGCCGATAGTATCCTATGTGTCAGTCCCCTGGGGACAAAAATATAGTCCAGTCTGGAGAATGAGTCATGTACCGTGGAATAGTCGGTATACTCCCTATGTGGGCCATGCATATATCTCCAGACATCCGTCCAGTCGAGTCCTGTGGCCAGGGCACAAAGTTTAGTAAGCTGGCCCCCCGCCCCGTCAGTCGCCCTGCTCCTCCACCTGTCGCAACCCAGTTCCATTACGTCGTTCCAGTCCCCCCAACCACAGAGAGAGTATCCGGCATGTCACTCCAAAGCATCATAAGGCGCTCCACCAGGGTCCACTGTAACGGTGGTGGAGCATAAACGCTGCCCAGGGTCAACCTATCTACCCCAATCCTGCCCTGCACTATGACATATCGACCCTGTGTGTCGGTCCAGAGTTTTTCATGTGTGTAGGAGACCCAGCGGTGTATAAGGATCGCAACCCCCCTTGAGCCCCTCGTGAACCCCGAGTGGAATACCTGGTGGAACCCAAAGCGTTGAAGGCATAGCGCCTTCGTACCGAGCAAATGGATCTCCTGGAGCTGGAGTACATCAGCCCCGGCTCTTTTGTCAATCTGAAGAACCGCCCCCGTTTCACCTTATCCAACACCCCACGTACATTCCAGCTAAGTATGCGCAGGGAGCCGGGGGCTACCCGCCCTCCCCCCTCTGCATTAGACATGATAGAAGTACTCTATGTAAGCTGTAGGTGTCTCTGCGACCCAGCGCACAAACGGTGTGGCATACATGCAGCATCAAAACATGAGCAAACAATCCCCCAACCCCCTCGCCAACCCCCCCCACCACCCCCAACCCCGTACCTCACTAACATGGAAGCACCTGTCGCGGTTGGACCGTAGCCTAGTCCCCAACGGGGGAACAAAAACCACCCCCTCCAATGGATCCCCAAATACCAACCCACAACTTTACTCCCACCCACCCACTCCTGCGGGGCCAGGCTCCCAGCCTTGAAGAAACTAGCCCATCTAGACATCCAATCATACCATACTTTGAGATCAGTTTGCACCCCAGGTTGCTGCTCCAGTGACGGATCCTTCTGCCGGAGCGCGGAGCCAGAAAGAGAGCTGCATCTGGACCGCGATCTCCTGTTGCGTCGCTGCTGGCTCCTGAGGCCCCCGTGGGCCATTCCCCTCGAGGAAGAGTCCGAGTCCCTACCCGGCGGCGTGTTAACTCGAAGTTTCACTGTTTCGTCTGTTTATTTAAACACTTCCTCTGGGGAGTCGAAGAATAGTTTGCGGGACTTGAAGATGACTCTCAGCCGAACCGGGTACAGCAGGGCATACTGAAGCTTGAGGCCTCGCATGCGGGCCTTTTCCGCAAGAAAGGATTGTCGCTGCTGCTGCACTAAGCATGTATAGTCCGGGAAGATGAGGATAGTCGTGTTGCCACACGTGAGGGAGGCCTTGACCCTCGCCTGCCGCAGGATGGTGTCGCGATCTGAGTAATTCAGAAATTTGGCGATGATCGGCCGCAGGCGTGCCCCTGGACGGGGCTTCTGCATCAGAGTCCTGTGAGCCCGCTCCACCACAAAGCAGCGAGACAGCACGTCCGGGGGAGGGGGGGGCAGCCCTCCAGCCACTGGGTAAGGAAGCGCTCCATACAAAAAGAAACACCAGTGCACTTCCAATATAGTCTCTTTGATCCCTTCGCTATTTTAGCGATTCATTAACAATCCAAGTCTTTGGTCAAGCAGTCAGATTCACAGACATCAAATGTAGTGGAAATTTCAAGCCTTTATTTGTTTCACTTTATGGTCCACAGCGCTCCATGTAGTCCCCCTCGCAGCCCTCTGGAAATCCCACAAAGCGTAGGTTGTTCCGCCGAGCCCGCCCTTCGGCATCCTCAACACGCATCGCCAGACCCTTCTGTATTTCTCCATGTCCGCAACCTTCTTTCTTAGGGTGGACACATCATCCTCCACCTCCGAGATGCGGGTCTCCGTGCCAGTAATGCGCTCAACCGCGTTCCTCAGGTCCTGACGGAGCAACATGACGTCCGATCCCACCGCCCCGATCATAGCGTCCAACATGTCCCTGGACTGGGTTATCGCCGCCAATAGCGCCGCGTTGTCGGGTGCCTGGTTCTGCGACCCCGCGGCTCCGGCTGCAAGGCCCGCCTCTGTGAATTTATCAATAGTCGCCTGCTTGGTGTGGCCGCCACCTGTGTGATCCCGTGTCATCGTGGTGCAGCCGGTCCCCCCGAGCGATAGTAGTACTCCTCACCGGGTCAGCCGCAACCAGCAACACAGAGGCCAGGCAGAACGACTATTACGCCAGTAGACTTTTTCCAATGGTCTCCAGGTGGACCGTGCCCAGTGCGGCAGGTCGCGGGGGTGATCCCCCAGTCACTGCTGTGCAGGGGCCGTGCGTCCGAGCCCCACTCCGTTGATGACCACCAGGTGTGAATACAGCCCCAGCCGCAGGCCACAGGAGGGCCCCCCGCAAGAAGGAGCGGCCATCGGGCCCGGAACGCTGCCGCCGATGCGTCTCTGCTCAGGTAACTCTCCGCCAGACCACGGAGCCCCTCCGCCCTCAACCACCACCGAGGCCCGATCCGGCCAAAGATCCTCCCCACAGCCACGGACAGCGGCCACAAAGATAGGTCAGCCAAGGAGGGGGGGGCAGGGGGAGGGATGGCCGGGGCGCTCTCACCGTTCCACGTAGGTCCTATCCAGCTCACCGCACTGCACCAGGGTCCTGGCCAAGCTCCTTCGCCTCTCGGGCTCCCCCAGCAGGCCGCCGCCGTCCCAGAACTCACTGGGCAAGATCGGCAGGTCCAACCGATCCACCATCACCAGAACTCACAGGGGGGCCACCCTGCTCCACGCCGCCACCAAGAGTCACACAGCCCGGTCAGTGATATGGCGGGCATCCTTCTTCCACCGCCTCCTCAGGGTGCTTGATGTACCCCAAAATGGCAGCCTCTCCCGCCGGGCCGCCCCAGAGAGTCACTCGGCTCGACCCCTTCAGGCGCCACAACACTGGCCAATCCGCTGCTGCAGCAATGCCTCCCTGTAGTCCGCGGGGCCGGGTGCACCACTCAACCTCTGGGGCGCTGCATCGAGCGGCGTTCCCACCGTACCGGCCTCACCTCCCCCTCCGCGCCGATCCACAAGCGCACCTCGCCGGACTGGCGAGGTACTAGAGGCACCCGCTTACACTCTGCCGGCTCCCAGCAGGCCGCTCCAGGGCGCCAGGTCTCCACTCGCCTCACCGGAGCCGATACTCTGCTACAACCACCACCGGAGGATCCCCCGGGACAGGCGATCTCGGTTGGATGAGACACGTCGCCTTGGATGACTAGGGACAGGATATTAGTTCAGGATAATGATCGGCTGGTCGGAGCTCTCGCACTACACGACCGCCATCGTCGCTGGCCAAGCCAAGCCCCCTAAATGCAGTATTGATTTTTGTCTGTGTATACACTATGGTGCCATCCTGTAATGCCACTTCCGGTATTGATATATTGACCCCCCGTGCATCTCGCAGTAGACGGGCCAATAAGGTGCCCGATTTATCCGCTTCATCGTTTGTATGTTGGGTGTTAGCTTGGTAGTCAATGAGGCGTAAATCCTCAAGGAGTTCGGGATGCCGAATTCTCCCCTCCTGTAGTTGTTTTTGAATGGAAGGATCGATATTCGCCTCCCGCTCCAACTCTTGTAGGGAATCTTCAAGTGCCATAAGACCCTTGTTAATTTCTTGTTGGGCCCCCACTGTGGCTCCTATGGATGCACCTCGTAACACTGTCTTAAATGCATCCCATTCTATTAAGCGAGAAGTGGCCGAGTTCGCATTTTCATTAAAGTAATTAGTGATCGTCGTGTCTAATTTATCTTAGAAGACAGCGTCTTCCAGCATATGTGGCCATAATCTCCAGGTCGGGACCCAGTAGGGTATTTTCCCCCATTCTATTAGGCTTTCTAGTGGATTGTGGTCGGATAAAGTTTTACAAGTATGAAGCTTGGGATATTTGAGGTGTGAGAGATGAAGAACAGAATATTCTGTCCAGTCTAGTGTGTAGTTGATGTGTTGAAGAATAAAAAGACTATTCTCGATTGGTAGGGTTTTGGAGACTCTAAACCAAATCAAGTGCAACCACTTGGCCTCGGTGCACTGTTGTTTATCCACTGATTGGTGGTACAAAATTTCACAATTTTTTGTTTTAAAAGTTAAACACTCCACATTTGTTTAAATCAACAACGCAAACTCAACAAATTATGGTAAACCATCAGCTGGTAATTTATACTTATATTATATGATACACAAACATAATTCTCAATTACAATTCCATAAGTGACACTAAGATTCCATCACATATTTGAGGGATTGCCCAATGCATTTCGGGCCATGAGGCCCTTTGTCCGGGGTTCAATCTGAAAAAATAAAAGTAAATCAGATATAACTGCAAAATACATTGACCTTGAAATGTTCAAGAAAAATGCATATGCCGTGAAATTACAATTTGCAACATTGTAACACAAATAATTTGACATTATACAAGTTGTACTAATAAACATAATAGGAACAACAAAAAATAACAACAAAAACAGTATTAATCTGTGCGCCACAACAGAAGATAGAAAAGATAGTAAGGATTAGATGTTGTCAGCTCATAAGATAAAAATAAAACCGTGGGTCAACGATACGCTCCATATGAAATGCCTCATATCACTACTATAGTAAACATGCAAGATAGCCGTGTTAACTCACTTAAAAAAACTCAGTTGTATGCAGAATCATGCCCAAAGACGTTAAAGATCTGTTGCTCGTACCAGCTCTAAAAAAATACGAACACTGTTTCAAAAACCGATAGGTGTTAAATTAACTAGGACATCAGGGTACAAGCTGTTATACTGACCTTAATGACTCTTTATGTGAAGAAAAGTCAAAGAAAGATCAATCAAATGGCCAATGAAAATATCGCTGTCGGTGACTTGTTAAACGACCGCCGTAACTGCAACACAACAATATATAGTTAACCAACCATCCCGTAGTTAAGCTAGTTATCCACTGGTAAAATGAACAACTACCAACCATACCTATTATGCTGAGAGTTCGCCACTCCTTAGATTTTTCAAAAGACAGCCGCCTCACGGAAACAAAGGGATCGCTTCAGCAGGGATGTGCGTTAATCGCCGTAATGATCACTCGACTTCTGAAAACACAAACGCTTCAGTAAGAAACTATTGCCATTCACAGACCCTGACTGAATGATTCTAACAGAAACTTATTCTCTGCCGTACCTGCATACGAAAACGTTCACCGGTATGATCGCCTGATTATCGGTACCTTTCGATGGTGTAACGTATTCCCGGGACGCGACGCATGAGTATTAAAATGGACGGTAGAAACAAACAACGGGCTGATGCACGCACAATATAAACAACCCGCGGAGTAGTTACAAGAACTAACTCCGCCATCTTAAAAGCGCCGAGAGCACCAAACTTAACCATGTGGAATCTATAACAGATGCCTACACAATCACGCGCCTAAATCAAAAACGCCCTAACGGTCAACAATAATAGGTGTAACATGATTCACGGCGAAACCGCTGTAAAAAACTGTAAAAAATCAAAACCGAAAAAGATCAAAGAAGAAAATAGAAGAGAAATGAATGTGCCCGGCCCGATGGCGGAGAAAGACCCGGCCGCCGGGCGGAGCACTGGAAATGGGGAAATGGAAGCGCAAACAAACACGGAACGAAAGTGACCGTGTTAGTGAGGTTGTCACTAGAAAGAGACAGATTACGCTGACCCCAAGGTGAAGAATGTCAGTATACAAGCGTAATCTAAACAGAACGGCCCCAGAAGATCAGCCGAACGAAACACCCTCTCGGAGGAGGCAGGAAACCAAACAGGAAACAACATTCACAGGAAACCGGAAGTCAGGCAAAACGAACAGGGACAGAACCCTCGGAAGTACGGGCTAGACGCAAGAACGCAAAGCGGCGTTCTGTTGGTGTAATGCGTCTTTTATAATGCCCATGCAAATGGAGTTACAGATCGAGAGGGACCTCGGGGCATGACAGTCTAATCCAATACACTTCTCTTTGGAGAAGAGTTTTTGTCATGTCCCTTCCAGGCGCGGGAATAGTTTCTTATTGAAGCATTTGTGTTTTCAGAAGTCGAGTGATCATTACGGCGATTAACGCACATCCCTGCTGAAGCGATCCCTTCATTTCCGTGAGGCCGCTGTCTTTTGAAAAATCTAACGAGTGGCAAACTCTCTGCATAATAGGTATGGTTGGTAGTTGTTCGTTTTACCAGTGGATAACTAGCTTAACTGCGGGATGGTTGGTTAACTATATATTGTTGTGTTGCAGTTACGGCGGTCGTTTAACAAGTCACCAACAGCGATATTTTCATTGGCCATTTGATTGATCTTTCTTTGACTTTTCTTCACATAAAGAATCATTAAGGTCAGTATAACAGCTTGTACCCTTATATCCTAGTTAATTTAACACCTATCGGTTTTTGAAACAGTGTTCATATTTTTTTAGAGCTGGTACGAGCGACAGATCTTTAACGTCTTTGGGCATGATTCTGCATACAACGGAGTTTTTTTAAGTGAGTTAACACGGATATCTTGCATGTTTACTATAGTAGTGATGTGAGGCATTTCATATGGACCACATCGTTGACCCACGGTTTTATTTTTATCTTATGAGCTGACAACATCTAATCCTTACTATCTTTTCTATCTTCTGTTGTGGCGCACAGATTTATACTGTTTTTTGTTGTTATTTTTTGTTGTTCCTATTATATTTATTAGTGCAACTTGTATAATGTCACATCATCTGAGTAACAATGTTGCAAATTGTAATTTCACGGCATATGCATTTTTCTCGGACATTGCAAGGTCAATGTAATTTTGCAGTTTTATCTGATTTATTTTCATTTTTTCAGAATGAGCCCCGGACGAAGGGCCTCATGGCCCGAAATGCATAGGGCAATCCCTCAAATACGTGATGGAATCTAAGTGTCACTTATGAAATTGTAATTGAGAATTATGTTTGTGTATCATATAATATAAGTATAAATTACCAGATGATGGTTTACCATAATTTGTTGAGTTTGCGTTGTTGATTTAAACAAATGTGGAGTGTTTAACTTTTGAAAAAATTGTGACATTTTGTACCACCAATTGGTGGATAAGCAACAGTGTGCCGAGGCCAAGTGGTTGCACTTGATTTGGTTTAGAGTTTGTTCAAACACAATAGGGACATTGTGTATGCCTAGGCAGCACGCTTTGTTATAAATGGTATAGAAGTTAGATAAATCTTAACTTATAAAAATAGGAGTGCCCCTCCTCCCATTAAATTATAGGATTTTGAAGACGCCACACAACTTTGATCGCCCACCCTTCTGCCAAAGACCTCAGGAACTCTGCATGCTTAATCGAGACGGCTTCTCGAACCGGTGGGTGTGAGCGGTCCAGGTGTATGTCAAGAGTGGAATTATCGTCCCCACCCAGTACCCACAGTATTGTGTTCAGGTTGGTAAGGAATTTATCCTGTTCATAATTCGGAGCATATACACTTCCTATTACTATGTGTATCCCATCAAGCGTCCCATGTAACACAGTGTATCTTCCCTGTGCATCTGTTCATTGTGCTATTTTCACAAACGGTACCCCATGTCTAACCCATATGGGTGTTCCTCTCGCAAATGCAAAGTGTTATGTAGTGAATATCTGGCCTCTCCATTTCTTACGTACTTTGAGTATCTCGGAGTCAGTAAGGTGGGTTTCCTGGAGGAAGGCTATCTGTATTTTCCATATGTTTAATTGAGCACGGATCTGGTGTCATTTGTGCACTGAGCCCATCCCCAGTAACATTCCATGTTAATACTTTATATTTGCCCAACACCGCCATACATTTATCTGTTCATATGTACTGTAGCAGCCTGGTATACCAACATATATTATGTGTTTCAAAACTTAGAGTGAGCCATTTCCCCAAAAAATACAACGCAACTAAAAATCCCAATACTTAGACTAGCCTTAAAACTTTGCTGGTCCAAACGTTAAGCAAAACAATCTGAAGGTCCAATCGTCTAACTAATGCAGAAACTGCAGGGGGGGGATGGTTCCTGGACAGAGCATAGAACCTTTGCTCTGGACAGAGCTCCACACATATCGGGACCCTTGTCACATTTAGGAAAATATGGGGCAACTGGGGGAAGGAGAACAATACAATGCACATTGACAAAATCTTACTTCCTTCCATCGTGGACTCTTGTCTGGATGTGTTATGCATCTCCTTCTGAGACTGTATATTCTCAGCCAAACAGTGTCTGCACTATTTGCGGGGTGATCGATGGAAACAACAGGTCATTGCTGTCAGAGTCAGTATGTATCATATTATCATCTGACTGTTCAGAAGAGGATGGCGGGTTGGTGTACCTCATGGCGGCCACCACGGCCAGCACCGACTCCTGACCCAGCAGAGCGTGTTCCGGGGACGGGTTCTTCGCTGCGATTCTGCGGGAAGACATGGTCCGTCGCGTTCTCTGTCCCGATGGCTGTTGTTGAGCTTGCCGTGTCTTCTGGTCTATATTGGCCAGGACTCGGGGAGAAAGAGTAATTCCTAGCCAGTTGTTTGCCGCCTCCGGGCTGACAAAAAAATAGGACTAATGCTCATGTAGGATTTTCAAAAGAGCAGGGCACAGTAGAGCATATTTAAGGTTTAGTGCTTGAAGTTTCTTTAGTAAAGGGAGATAGGAAGCACGCTGCTTTTGAACCAGAACTGTTTAGTCTGGGTATAGGGAAATCCAGTGATTCTCCTATTTAATGGGCACACTTTCACTGGCCCTCTGGAGGAGGAGATCGTGATCCTTGTAGTTTAGGGTACGGGCAATCATTGTTCTTGGCTGTGCTCCAGTTGTCGGACGACCCAGTGATAATCGGTGTGCTCGTTCCACACAGAAGAGAGGCAACAATCTTTCTGGTCCTATCTGTTCGCGTAGCCACTGCTCCATGAATTGTGTTGCATTTGACATTGTGGAGAAGTGTGGCTCAATGGCTAGAGCGGCAGACCCTGATGCAGAGGTCTGGCCCGGACCACGGTCGGCGGGTCTTGGGCTCAATTTCCCCTGACCTGATAATTCTCGCCTCAGTGCCTATTCTAAGCATGGGTCCCACTCTGCAACTCTGGGCAATAGCTTGCTTAATCTCCACAACGGCCCCAACAGCGCTAAGATGCCTGGTTTCACCTTGGGGGTGCCCAGGAGTGGGCACTTCATAGGGAAAGGCCAGGAAGGGTTCCACAGCGGTATGTGTGCAGCGCCTTGCGACCCCTTCGGGGGTGATACGTGCGCTATATAAGCACTACATTTACATTTGGGCCCTTCGATCGTTCCGGTAAACCCAGCAGACAGATTAAGATTAAGTTCAGTTTCTCTGGAGGGGTCTCCTCATTAGTCAGTGGGACACAAGTGATCGAGGATGATTGCGAGCTTATGACCGATTCCCCTTGGGTACGGTGGCCGAAAGGTGGCATTTCCGATGTCTTTCCTTTTATTCTCCCCATGATGAAGTAGCTGGGAGTCAGTGGGGGTTATACTGTTCGCGTCGCAGTGGTTATATATTGAGATGTGTTTTGCCAAACTACTTGGGGAGAGAAAGATTGATACCAACTGGGGTTCGTCGACCAGCAGCAGCACCGGGCTGTTGGTTACGTTGAAGATTCAGTCTACAACACGGACCCGCCGCACTCCGTTATGGAGTGGAGATGGACTTAGGGGCCTCTTTCCATACTTTGCACCCAAGGTTGAGTATTTTAGGTCACCACAAACATAGTGACAGCGCTCCACTCTAAGATGGCTGCCATGATCCCCATGCAAAAAGAGAGACCTCTCTTTCCGCCTAGTCACACTACCAGGTGACCGCGGGATTGTGTACTTGAGGCCATGCCGCCGGACCGTTAACTACCACCCGGGTCCGGCGGCGAGGGGTAGGTGATAGACGAGACAACGCAGGAGCAACCAAGTAAGTGCCAATAGTCCCACCCAGGACCTAGGAAGAAGGCACTATGGATTTGCCTTCTCCACTTCCGATCCCAGCGTCCCCGCTAGTGTGATGGGGGACCTACTACAAGTTAGCGCCCGAGCTCTGCGGGACTTATTATTATTATATTTTTAGACACCGGGGCACTAAGGGGCCTGCTTCGTGTATAATACTCCATTACCGGCAGTTAAACCGAACGGGCGGCTAAGGTTAGGGGGTAGCGGCTTTAGCTAGTGTTACCGACGCCCGGGACACCTAGAAGAGCACCAACGAGTCTCTGGGCTCTAATACGCTTATTTCCAAGTAGTACTCTGACTCTGCACGAGCATTGTACGATTACCGTACTTCACTAAGCCACTTACCGTACCCTGCCATGTTATTGAGTTGCGGCTGCGGCATAATTAAATGGTACCCGGGGCACGCAGCAGGCACCACCGGGATTCAGCATGATCCTGGTGTAATCACCATACTTCGTGTAACTACACGCCGCACCCTGTAGAGTTATAAGGTTGAGGCTGAAGCCAGGTTAACCGATACCCGGGTCACGCAGTAAGGGACCACCTTGGGCCAGCATACCTGCACCCTTAGTTCCTGATACAGGCCAACAACTCAGGCTCCATCTGATCCGCTAACCCGTAACCATGTCTTGACTGTTGTTGAACCATTAGCCTGTGACACACACTACCAGTTACAGGCCTTTAATTATGGTTTCCTTCTATGACCTGCCAAATACTTGAAGGTTCAACACGCTATATAACCCGCCGGATACTGTTGGGGTCTGTATACTTAACCAATTAGGTGAGTTAGAAGCCATACCACCCCAAATTGTTGGCGCCACACATGTGTGTATTGAATTGTTTTAATAATTTTAACTAATACGTTTTTACAGTTTGTTTTCAATTGTCCACATGAGTATGCCCACCACAGTGCTCACTAAGGAGTTGCACGAACACAAGTTACTCAGTTGAACTCACATGCTAGCAGCACTTGATCTAGCATGGCACTAGGAATGTACATTCTTCACCCTCTGGTTTATATCTGTACCTGTTGTGATTTGCTCCTTTTCTCCCAATCCAGGTAGATGCAGTCCGACAGAGATAACACGCAGGAAACACCTATTTTTCTGTGAGCTACACACACTTGAATGTTTGTCTGATTATTAGACATTAACCACACTGACATAGACAGTTAACACCATAGATATACTTTCTACTGATAGGTCCTGAAGAATCGCTAGCCATTTGCTTTAGAGCGAGAAACATGTCGACCGACCACAGCACATACTTAACCGTGACTCGTAAACAGGAAGCATAATATTCCAGCGAGTACCGGACAGGTTTCATTTTAATTAGAGCAGAGGACCCCCAGAATAAAGTCATTCTTGGTACCCCGCGCTTTATTTTAACTCACACTCACACGTCTATGCACTTCTGGCCCCACACCCGCACTTCATCTAAACGGCAGTTGGTTAAAAGATCTCCGCTAAAAAGCCCCTTTTTGAGGTGTCGCCCGTTGGATATTGCACCACCGACCCAACGAGGAGCAAGCCCAGATGATGAAGCATGACACCTGAAAGGGTGTGTGAGGGTATTACATCCAACATAATGGATGCCCAACTGTAGGATCCCTTGGAACCCTACAACATCCTGCACACCACAGGGACACGTACATTCCTCTAGCTTAAGGAACTGCCCAGCAATTTTGGTAATTAATAAGCAAGGACAGTCTTTGAGCTACATATGCTATGCGCTAGCACTTGGTCTCATGTGACTTCCTCTCTCCTTCTGGTGCCCCACCTAATGCACATAGGAGCGATGCTCTTTTTCATATGCTGCCCTTTGGTTTTAGGGAGGGACACCGATTACATCTCCTGCCGAGTGCCTTGGTCGCAGTGGAGATGCAGGAAATTATGCGTGCAGGGCAGCTGGAGTGCCTATGCGGCTGCTCCGTTGGTTGCACAGGAGGGGGGCACTCATCCATACTCACTGTGCACCGCTTCAACCAGGCCACATACCAGGGGAACATACCCAGAGTCTGCAGGGTCTGGTCAGTCTCGTCAGGGCAGCAGCTCCCAGCTGTCACATCTCCATTTGAGTCAGAGAGAGCTCCACTGCCGGTCCGCCTTGAAATTCTTTCCCGCCAGGGAGGGTGTTGTCATGTCGGCCGCCCAGGTCCTCACTCCAAGCATCGCAGTCTGCAGATTTGCGACGGTGAGGCCCGCCCTGCACCAAGGCGTCGGTCCCACGGGCTCCCTCCAGTGTCTGATATTACGGGTTCCCAGTATTCCGGCAGGCCCCCGACAGGGCCTCAGTCTTCTTCCGGGGTGCAGCCACCGTGGCCATCAGGCACAGCCCAGCCCCGCCCAGCACCCATCGTCAACCACGGGCTTGTTACACGGGCAGCACTAGGGGCTTCCACCTGGGTCCACACTACAGTGAGCCCTCTGGGGTACCTCGTGGCTTTGTGCTGTGGATTTTGATGTATGCAAAAAAAAACAACTGATGGACAGAATGCAGAACAATGTCATACATTCACCCCAGTACAGAGATCTGGGCCTAAATCCATCGTTTTTTTGCTCACCACACCAACCCAGTTCAGACATGGCCATATGCAAATCAGCCTTGACCCTGTGCCTCATGGAAACAGTCCAGCCCGAACTGCCAAGCCATGTCTTCCCTGGACCGGAATCAAGCATCCTAGGACCGGTTTCTGGCTATCAGCCGTCTTCAGCCAGGATAGCTTGACTCCAGTGGCGTGGAGAGCACGGGACTCACGTCTGAGCATACCCGTCCCACTCGGGGTGACAAATGCAAAAAAAACAATTGATGGACAGAATGCAGAACAATGTCATACATTCACCCCAGTACAGAGATCTGGGCCTAAATCCATCATTTTTTTGCTTACCACACCACCCCAGTTCAGACATGGCCATATGCAAATCAACCTTGACCCTGTGCTTCATGGGAACAGTCCAGCCCGAACTGCCAAGCCATGTCTTCCCTGGACCGGAATCAAGCATCCTAGGACCGGTTTCTAGCTATCAGCAGTCTTCAGCCAGGATAGCTTGACTCCAGTGGCGTGGAGAGCACGGGACTCACGTCTGAGCATACCCGTCCCACTCGGGGTGACAAATGCAAAAAAAACAACAATTGATGGACAGAATGCAGAACAATGTCATACATTCACCCCAGTATAGAGATCTGGGCCTAACTCCATCGTTTTATTGCTCACCACACCACCCCAGTTCAGACATGGCCATATGCAAATCAGCCTTGACCCTGTGCCTCATGGGAACAGTTCAGCCCGAACTGCGAAGCCATGTCTTCCCTGGACCGGAATCAAGCTTCCTAGGACCGGTTTCTGGCTATCAGCCGTCTTCAGCCAGGATAGCTTGACTCCAGTGGCGTGGAGAGCACGGGACTCACGTCTGAGCATACCCGTCCCACTCGGGGTGACAAATGCAAAAAAAAACAAATGCAAAAAGTGCAGAGTGGGCTAAAGAATGGTGATGGATTGAACCCAGATCTGTTGACTGGGTGTGAGTGATTGATTGGTTCAGATGCTCCGTCCATCACCACCTCCTTTTGTACTACTGTGGATTTTGATGTAGCAGCCCGCAGGGTCCTACACTCGTGGCAGTCTGCCTCAGGCATCGCAGTGCAGGGCTCCACTTTCAAACTGTATTTTTCTGTCACAGACACAGTCTCCACTTTTTTGCTGGCACAGTACCCTGCAGCTGCACTTCTGTACCTGTATCAGGAGAGATCAGGGTCAGATGGCCCCCAGTGCTTGTGATTGTAGCAGGCAGAACGAGCCCTGCCTCGGAGCTCCGTCAATTTGCGGCTGCCATGCTTGGCGGTTAGCCACGCACCGACTGTGTTTAAAGTTTCGGGGTGATCCATCTAGCAGGGGCCGAGAAAAAAGGGGAAGTCCCAAAACGTGTTTTACCCATCTTACGTCTCTGGGGATTTTTCACAACTACAGCCTGAACCGCTGAACAGAATTACACCAAATGTGGCAGAAAGTTAGATGTTGGATCAGATAGATTGCTTTTTAGTGATCTGGTGTAAATCCATTCAGTAGTTTCAGAGATATTTAAGTTTAGAAAATATAGATATCTGGGAACCCAAAATCTTACTGCAATTTGAAGCGGAGTCCCTCAAAAAAATAGAAAAGGGGCAGGTAGAAATACTTTGGCCCCCGAGGTCTCCTGGGGGGTCCCACAGGGACCCTGCAGGGCCAACAAAGCATTTATTAAAAGATTTTCGATGGGATCCGCAGATTCCCCCAAAAATTAAAGAAAGATGAATTGTAGGCTTCCGTGCTTCATATCTAACTATTTCCCTGGTGGGCCAGGTACTGGGTGCATTGTAATAAAGAAGGCAGGGGGGCCACAGCCCCCTCGGTGCTCATTGATGCCCTAGGGACAGGTACCTACTCTGGACTTATTTTTTTAAATAAATGGCGGGCCTCTTGGCACCCCCCCATCCCTGGGTACAGTCACCTCCCCAGGGCTTTATCTAATAATCGAAGTGGGGGCCTGCATGTTTCCCCGCAGCCCTTCTCCATCTTTCTGGGGCTTAAATTTAAATTAACATGAGGGTCCAAGAGGACCACCATCTCCCCAGGGCTTTTGTCAAATTAAGTGCAGAGGGCTGCTTGTCACCCCGCAACCACCACCTCCCAGGCAAACTCTAAAAAAAGGAAGGGGGCCATCCTGGAGCCATACATGGCCCTAGGGACCGCGACCCCCTCAGGGTCAGCTCTTGCTATGTCCCAGGGTGTCCACCCCCAGGACATAGCTGTTTGTATTGGCTTGGCAGGAGCATTACCGCTCCCGCAAAGCCATAGAAAACTGCGCTCCACTTTGAGAAAGGGAGAGCATTTTGCTCTCACATGCTCAAAGCAGAGCAAAATTTGCTTTTACACACAGGGAGCAGCATGCAGGCAACACCCTGTGTGTAAAAAACAAATGCCGGCAGGGACCGCGGGGGCCTTGGGGCTTCCCCTATGGTCTCCAACATTGGCCTGGGTTGGGACCCGGGTGCCCACACTACAGGCCGGACTCTGGAGGATGGGGTCCTCAGAGCTGAAATCAGCTCAGGGGGGCGGCCCCTCCCTTGAATATATATTTTTTTTAAAAGGCCAGGCCCGGGTGATGGGGTCCCCTGGGCCCAAGTCGGAACAGGGAAGGCAGGCCACGTGGCCCTCCTCCGGTTACAAAAAACAAATGCGGGACCGGGGTGAGGTCCCCTTGAATGCTGAGGGTCCTTAGGGTCCAGGAACCACTTCTGTTACCTCCAGTGAGTTCCAGACAGCAGGATTGCTGAGAGGATTTGGAGGCCATGCCCCCTTTCTCCACCACTCTGCAAACGCACCTCCTGGCGCACAGATAGTTGCAAAACAAGACCGCCTGTTACCTTCAGTAAGTCCCACATCGTGGATTTGCAGTGAGTTATTTCGTCGCCATGCTCCAATTCTCCACCACTCTGCCATTGCGCCTCCTGGTGCACTACTTGTTGGGAGATGAAGTCCCCTTGCGTCCTAAGGGTCCTTGGGAGCCATAGAGCCCTCCTGTTACCTCCAGTAAGTTTCACACTGCGGGATTGCTGAGAAGTAGTCAGAGGCCATGCCCCTTTCTTCCACCACTCTGCAGACATGCCTCCTGGTCCACTACTGGTTGGGTGATGAAGTCCTCTTAAATGCTGTGGGTCCATGGGGCCAACAAGCCCTCCTGTTACCTCCACTATTTCCCACACAGCAGGATTGCTAAAAGAAGGCCATTTCCCCTTAGTCCACCATTCTGCAAACACACTCCTGGCACACTGCTAATTGCGGAGTGAAGTCCCCTTGGCTCCAGAGAGTCCATAGGGGACCAACAAGACCTCCTGTTACCTCCAGTAAATCCCACACAGCAGGATTGCTGAGAGGTGTTTGGAGGCCACGCTCCAGTTCTCCACCCCTCTGCCAACACGCCTCCTGGTGCACTACTTGTTAGGGATTTAGTCCCCTTGCCTCCTGGGGGATCTTGGGGGCCAGAGAGCCCTCTTGTTGCCTCCTGTAAGTTCCACACTATGGGATTGGTGAGTAGTAGTCAGACACCACGCCCCCTTCTTCCACCACTCTGCAAACACGCCTCCTGGTGCACTGCTGGTTGGGGGATGAAGTCCTTTTGGAAGCTGCAGGTCCTTAGGGGCCAAGAAGCCATCCTGTTACCTTTAGTAAGTGTAACAAGGCGGGATTCTTGACAGCTGGTCAGAGGCTCTGCCCCCATTGTCCACTGTTCTCTAAACACGACTACTAGTTAAAAAACCATAGAACTTCACTTGTTGCAGGCACGTTATATCTAGAAAAAAACCTTGAAAAAGCTAGACTGACATTTCACTTGTACAAAACCAGAGAAATTCAGAAGTTATAGTTAGCTGAGCTATCTATAACTTACGCCCTGCAATGCACTGCTTATGACCTCACATATTACATCACTCATGATATGGTCAGTGACATAACTGATAGCATCTCAAATTACATCAATGATGACATCACTGTTGACATCATCCACACTCACACACCTACTCACCGATTCATTGAGCCTCTCACACATTAATTCACCCATACAGCCACTAATGCAACCACTAACTCATATACAGCATCTCATGCACCTACTCACTGACCAATACAGCAACTCACACATCCATTCATACAGATCTACAGACACTTACACACCCATACAGCCATTCTTAAACTGAGTCACCTATACAAATACTCACATACCTACTCACTCACCCATACAGTCATTCACACATCCATTTACTCACCCATACAATTATTCACACATTAGTTCACTTACTCATTGATATACTAACACATGTACTCACTCATCTATACAGTCACTGAGACAAGTACATATTCTCCCATACAACCTCTCTCACACTCACTCCATGATACAGCCACTGACACACCCATAAGACTACTCACACCAACTCACTCACCCATACACCCACTTACACACCCATTCATGCACCCATGCAGCCACTTATGTACTCTGTCACTCACTGTTAGAAATTGTATTTTTGGTAGGCTAGGGCATGTGCCAAAGCCAAGCAGAAACCACCACTCTAGTCAGGATAAGGGAGTTACACTCCTAAAATAACCCCTGTTCACCCCCTTGGTAGCTTGGCATGAGCAGTCAGGCTTATCTTAGAGGCAGTGTGTAAAGCATTTGCACATAACCAACAGTAATACAGTGTAAGCACTACAAAAGGACACCACACCAGTTTAGAAAAAAAAAAATCCAATATTTTAAGACAAGACCAAAAATTATAAAAATACACAATACAGTACTTAAAAATCTTCGGTCATCAAAATATGCTTGAAAAACAGTTCCTTGATGTTGATAGCTCCCTCCGGGGCTATCACGGCGTCGTGAGCAAACAAATCCAAACAGTTCTGGCTGATCGCCATGTCGTGGGCCAGCTTCGGCGTCTGGAAGACCCACAAACAGTACCTTTTTAGAAATACAGGACGTTGGCAACCTCTCGTTGGGCTTCCGAAAGCACGGCGCCACAGGCGTCGAGTCCGGAGGTTGGTGCAGGAGTCATCAGGGCCCTCGAAGTCACACGCGTTGCAGATCGAACTCCTCTCTTTTGAAGTCAGGAGCGCTGGAGTCGGCAGGTGTAGGGTGCTGCGGTGCGAAGTGCAGTGGTGCAGCGTGTGGTGCCCCAGGTCACGGTGCGAGCAGCGGCTCAATGGTGGAGTCAGATGGTGTCATTGCTGAGACCAGGGTTGCGGTGCAAAGTGAATGCGGTGCTCGTCGCGGCGCTGGCAGGTCGCGTTGCAAGCAGCGGCGTTGTCATTGCAGAAATGCCGTAGTCGGCTGACAAAATGGAGTCTATGGTGCCAGCGTCGGTAGGCCAAGGCTGCGGTGCTGGATGAGAGCGTGCATTGTGTAACTTTACGAGTGGTGCCCTCCAACCCCTTTGCAAGCGGCGGCATAGAATTTGGCATGGGGCGGCGGCATCGGGGATTCCAAGGTGCCGCTGTGAAGCGAGGCGTTACAGAGTGCCGTGCCACAGGTCGCGGTGCGAGCAACGGCTCGGTGGCAGCATCAGCAGGCATCGTCGGTGAGACCAGGGTCATGGTGCTGCGTTACAGCAGTACCCTCTGCGGTGCTGTCAGGACACGGAGTTGGCAGCGGCGTCGTAGACGTCTTCGGGTTGCTTTCCTTCTGTTGCAGCACAAAACACACAGTTCCCAGTGCTGAGGGCAGAAGAGCTTGAAGTCTTTGCTGTTCCTGAGACTTCTTGAACAGGGGGCAAGCTCTTCCTCAAGCCCTTGGAGAAACTCACAAAAGTAGATTGCAGAAAGTTCAGTCCAGTCCTTTCAACTGCCCAAGATAGAAGTACGCCCTACAGGCCAACACAGCAAAGCACACAGCAAAGTGGTAGTACATCCTCACAACTTCTCCAGCTCTTCTTCTTGGCAGTCTTCTTGGTCCAAAAGAGTTTTAAAGTTCAGGGGTCTGGGCCCGAATATATATATCCCAACATCCATTGATCTCTTAGGCTGAGAGTGTCTTTGCCAAGCCAGAACCAGTTCTACCTTCTCTGGTGTGACTTCATGGCAGGAGGTGGAGACGGCATGGTCAGAGGCAGACCAGGTCCTTTGAGGTGCAAGGAAATCTCCTCCCCCTTCCCCAATTGCAGCCCAGGTCTATTTAGCTCTTTCCCGACCCAGCATTCTGTCATCCAAAATCCAGACAGGCAATCCACATTCCAGCAGAGGCACACAGAATGACTGAGCAAGAAAATACCTATTTTCTAAAAGTGGTATTTTCAAACACAGAATTTAAAAATCGCCTTCACTAAAAGATGCATTTTAGAATCTGAGTTCAGGCACACTAAACTTTATTTTCCTTATTCCCCAGGCCAGTTATGTTTATAAGACATTATTAACAAACTCCCCATTCTGTCCTTTAGGGAACAGGTAGCCTTACAATAGCGAAAAACAAAATTGGCTGTAATTCGCTATCAGGACTTGCCACACACATCAGGGCATGTCCTACCTTTCACATACACTGCACCCGGCCCACAGGGCCCACCTTAGGGGTGGGTGACATGTAAGAAAAGGGAAGGTGAGGGACTGGCTAGTGTGTGCACTGGCCAAGTCGAGTGCAGACTCCGCAATGGTGGGTCTGAGTTACCTTTTCAGAGCTACTCATGTGGGTGGGACAATTAGTGCGGCGGGCCCACTAGTAGCATTTGATTCAAAGGCCCTGGCACACTCAGTGCACTTTACTAAGGACTAACAAGTAAATCAAATATCCAATCATGGAAACACCAATCCATAACACAATTTACCACAGGAGCACATGCACTTTACCACTGATCAGCAGTGAGCAAAGTGCGCCAGAAAAGTCAGAGTAAAAACCAGGAGGTCAGAAAGCAAAAACTCAGGGGAAACACACCAAAAGAGGCCAAGTCTGACAGTCACCCAAACAGACATTTATGTACCTGCTCAGTCGCCCACTCATGTACTCTCTCATTCACCATTTACAGCCTCTGGCACGCCTGCTTCCTCACCCATACAGACACTCTCTCATTCACCATTACACCCAATTAAACTCCAACTCACTCACCCATACAGATACTCACACAGCCACTCACTTGCTCATACACACACTGACACACCCATTCTCTCACATACCCACTCACACTTGTATACACCACTTACACACCTACTTACTCACCTATATAGAAACTCCCACAGCCACTTACCTTAGTATATATGTTTAACTGCCAGTAAGTTTTAGAAAACTCTCTCAATCACTGGGTGATGTCATCAGCGATGTCACTGACCATGTCTTGAGTGATGTAATATGTGAGACATAAGCAGTGGACTATGGGGGGTGTAAGTTTTAGTTAGCACAGCTAACTATAACTGCTTAATAACTCTGGTTTTGTATGAGTGAAATATCAGCCTAACTCTAAAGTCTCTGTAACCTTTGGTGTTTTGAGTGACTCTCTCTCTCTCTCTCTCTCTCTCTCTCTCTATATATATATATATATATATATATATATATATATATATTCACAGAAAAAACCATAGGTTATAGACCATATATAGTTAGGAATTAGCATTTACAAAACCTTGAAAATTCACTGAAAAAACCATAGGTTATAGACCATATATAGTTAGGAAATAGCATTTAGAAAACCTTATTTTACTCACACAAAACCATTGAAATTCCATATATAGTTAGTTGCACTAACTATATATCGCGCACCTGCAATCCACTGCTGATGATGTCACATATTACATCATTCATGACATGGTCAGTGACATCACTGATGACATCACTGATGATATCTCATTTGACATTACTGATCACATCACTGATGACATCATTCATGTGATGATACAATGAACCTCTTCAGACTCTAATATAACCTTAGATACACTCAGTGTAAACAGACACTCACAGACTGTCACTCATCCATGGAGTTACTCACACACCTAGTCAGTCTTGCAAAGAATCAATCACACCTCGATTTCCTCAACTATATAGTTATACACACCTTACTTATTGGAACATATAATAACACATATTTACTCTGTTATACAATCCCTGATACAAGTTCACAATAATCCATACAGCCACTCACACATTCACTGGCTCTTATGCACAGTTATTTATATATGTCAACTATCACATGTACTGTGTTTTACATATGTACTTACTTTGACATGTAGCACTGAGATATCCATTCACTCACCAATACACTCATGCACACAGTCAACCGCCCATACAGATGTTTCCACATGCACTTTTGAACCCATACATCTAGTGAATCAACTGCTCACACATCTATGCACAGAGTCATACACCTCCCAGACACCCACACACACACTCAGTCTCCCATACAAATACTTGGGCAACTAATCAATAACCCATATAGTTAGTCATATAGCTAATGATCAACACATGCATCAGATTACAAAACAACAGACACAATGATGCACAATTTAAAACAGTTTAGTCACTAACCCATGCACTCAGTGAGACACATTTAATCACTCACTTATACAGTCAGTCATGCACCTACTAAATCCTTCATCCAGACACTTATACATCCACTCATTCTTCAATATGTAAGACATATTTTAACTTTACAGAAGCATACAGTCACTGGATGTTGTCATCAGTGATGTCATCAGTGATGTCATTTGAGATGTCATCAGTGATGTCATCAGTGATGTCACTGACCATGTCATGAATGATGTAATATGTGACATCATCAGCAGTGGATTGCAGGTGCGCGATATATAGTTAGTGCAACTAACTATATATGGAATTTCAATGGTTTTGTGTGAGTAAAATAAGGTTTTCTAAATGCTATTTCCTAACTATATATGGTCTATAACCTATGGTTTTTTCAGTGAATTTTCAAGGTTTTGTAAATGCTAATTCCTAACTATATATGGTCTATAACCTATGGTTTTTTCTGTGAATTTCATTGGTTTTTTAACAGCTAATATCTGTAGCTGTAAAATGTATTCTTCTTTAAATCCAAAAATATATTTTATATGTTTATGAATAATTTTTTTTTAAAATATTTTTTTTTCTTCGTTCCCGCTTCGCGAATCGGGAAGCTTCCCGTTAGCTGACCTTGATGCCGCGAAATAGACCGCGAGCCGGTAAACGTTTCTTTACCGCAAGTGCCGCGTTAGAAAACAACATCGTGACGCCTCCCGTCCGCATGACGTTCCACGTTGTCGCTTGATACGTCATATGACGTGCTACGTTAGCGAACTGGTACGCGAAGCGAGTGCCAAAGCGCAGGTTTCTGGAAGCAAACCGGGAGGCCCTGCAAAGCGCTTAACGTAAACACAGCAAGTCATGTGACTTGGTAATAACACTTTTCATTGGTTCATTTCACTTTTGGTTTCCTAATGATGTAAGACTAGGTCATATAATCTAAAATGAACACTTTTGATTGGTTGAGAACTCTTGTTTTTCCCAAATGATGAAAATCCCTCCTTCTTTCCTCACTCTGACTTTCATCATTGTGAGAGAAAGACCCTTTGTGATCACTGAGCAATGGCTTCTTTAGTAGCTTCAGCTGGTGCTTCCCCACCACCTCCACCACATCCAAGGAAGAGTGGACCACCTGCTCAAGTTGTAATTCAACAAGAAGAAGAAGAAGAGGAACAGGAGGACGAGCACGAAGAGAGGCAGTTTTTGCCTGAGCAGCCCAAGACGTCTCACCGGAAAGAAAACTTCATTTGGCAATTTTTTAAAATTCCCAAAGGTCAGAAAAAAGTAAATGCAAGATACGTAACTTGCCTTATATGTCAAGATAGACTGTCCAGAGGGACCGACAAAAAATACAGTTTCGGAAACTACACAATGCATCGCCATATGACTAGGTGGCATCCTAACAACTACAGTGCTGCACAGTTTCGGAACGACCTAGATAATCTCCCTATTATGGCCAGAAGATCTGTTGTACCGGAAGTAACGGGACCAGAGGGCAGGGAGATGGTGCCAAATATACAAATGAGATTTGGTGAAGTAAAACACACCTGCGTATTTTGCGATGGATTCATTTCCTACGGAGAAAGAAGCATCACTCTGATCAACAGAGCTATTGACTATCATATGCAAGTTTGTCCGAAACGCCCAAAATAATAAATACTTCTTTTTTTTGTTTTGTTGCTCCTGTTGAGCCCTTTACAATGAATCGTTTTCATTGCCCCCTCCAAGAAAAACCCAAAAAAATATAAAACTGTTCCGAAAAATTCAAAAACAGTAAAAAAAGTTCAGAAAAAAAAAAAAAAAGTTCTTTTCAGAACTACCTCCCCGTTATTAAAAAATTGGTACAATATTTGGAACTGTGCCAACCTCTATTTCTCTTAGTTCGCTTCCTAGTTCGCTCGCTGGTACGCGAACTGGAAGCGAACCAAAAACAGTAAGTATAAGGGAAGGAAACACACACTTATGTTAAAAGAAAGACAGCTATAGGGGAGTAAACTAGAGATACTATTACCCATAATCCACTACTGATGATGTCACATATTACATCATTTATGACATGCTCAGTGACATCATCAGCAGAGGATTGCGGGTTTTTTGGCAACATGCCTTATCCACGGTTTAATAACGCTGCCTTTTGCTTTATATAAGTTTTCAAATTGTATGAAATATATACCAATAGGTCTTTATGAACCTTTAGGTAGTGCTTTTGTTCATGAGGTCTGGTCGCTTCCATACACATACAGATGTTTCAAAGATGATCAAGAAGTTTATCTGAATGGAGAGGAATGCACTGAGACGCCAGATCATTCACTAATGTGTAGGCACATACAGTTACACGATTCATGCAACAAACACCGACCAAATATGGCTTGCGTGTTGCAAGGCACGCCAGTTCCTGCTATCATCCCCATGTTCAAGTTGTTGGAAAATGGTAGTTATTTGATGCTCAATAATGAAGATTGTTCTGAGTTAATTAAAAGTATTCCTTTTATCGTAACAGTAAGTGAACGGGTTATTTGCTGCAGAAATGTTCTATTTCCTCCCACACATGAACATAGGGAGTTTTCAATCTGGCCACAAATACCAACCTTGGGACACGTTTCAACGGCATGACAAGAATAAGAGCTCTTTTGTCTCAGAGAGAGGTGGCCTTGAGTTCGGCCCGTGAAACTTTCGTACTTCACATAGCGAACACCCGTACACAGGTTTGCCTTTCAATTTCAGCAACATGTTTCCGACTATCTTTAACGCATCCTCCACAAAATCCCTGGCACACTTTTTTAAAGTTGTTACCAGTGGTCTCGTGACTTCATTTGAGAAAATCTTTGGAGTCATCCCTGCTCCCTTTCATTCCATTTTCTCCACTCTGGTTCGTGGATTGCATTTTTACTTGCATTACCAGCGGACGCTCTTGTGCTTTTTTACATTTTTAAATATGGATGTCCCTCCTATGCAACCTGCGACCCTGCAGCTGCTGACACTGTTCCGCAATCGCATGCTAGAATATTATGGCACAATGCCGTTGGCGATATTAAGCACGGCATATGGATTATCTTTTCGGTTCTCCTACTTCACCTGTGTCCAGCCTGTATTTCACTGCCTGACCTGTGATTTCGATTGGGCCATTGATTTGTGTCTCTGCGGACCGGTTTCTCCTGACGTCGACTTTAATCAGCTGATGACTCCTATCATTACTCACGAGTTGATTTGTCCTGGCGAAAGGATTATGGCTGTGGCATTGATGCATGGACTACTTGGTCCCTGGAATTTACTGGCGGCAGCACAGTCTTTCTTGGAACACAGCTTTCTTGAAAACCCACCGAGCTGTCCTCTGATGGTGATAGAGGATCCGGTGCTGGGAGAGCACGTATGTTCTTTTCCGCTTTTAAATTGGATGGCTGAACTGTTTTCGGATGAAGACGGTGACTTCCTATTGGAGGCTGTTGCAGCTTATTTTGCATACACAGTTATGTCATAGACCTTTTTCATGTTTGATATGCTGAGTACTAGCATTTCATTGACAATTCATTGACTTATTTGTCAAGTTTTTATTATTTACCTTGCCTATTGGCTTAAGACTCGATAAAGTACTTGGCTGTTTTATTTTTCTTTAGCATTGAATTTTCCTAGTTTTTAATGCTTTACCTTGCGGACCGTCCACATATCAACTTGCAATCTGCTCTCATGAGATGGCACTTCTATTATCTTATTCAGTTCGTTTCCGGATCATGAGGAGGTGTCATCTAGGTCCTGGATATCTTTACACCGTGTTAAGTTAGCATGGGCTCATTACCGGTTTAAACGCCATTTTTCCTTTTTTGCAACTTCTGCACACGACACTTAGTTGTTGCTTTAGCTTTCCACCTAGTAGTTCATCGTGGTTTACATGAGAATAATATGTTATTGGTCTACTATCTGCTTTACTTGTTAAACTATATCTGTACAGCGAGTGCTAAAGTTTCAAGAACAACACGATACAGAATTGTTATGAGGTCTGATCTCCACGACTTCATACTCATAACATAAGTGCAACTTCTGCCAATTCTGGGCATGAGGCGGGTTTTATATTGCTTTGCCGAACACACATACACAACAGTTGATGCGGTTCACATGAAGAGAGAGCTGGTGTATGCTGATGTGATTCCTTCAAATCTAAGACACTAAAGTATGGGCACGCCCTAAACCAACACAAAGAGACCTTCTTAGCAAATAATATAATATGTGTATTAGGGAGGGTGAGATATAAGCAGCCGCGGGCCGTGGAGGGAGTTACGATGGGGCAGGGAGGCGGGGAGGGGGAGAAGCAGGGTGGAGCCCTCTCTACCTTGCCCCTCCCCCTCCCCGCCTCCCTGCCCCACCGTAACTCCCTCCACGGCCCGCGGCTGCTTATAAGTGTTGCTAACTCTTATTCATTTACAGCATGTTAACATACTGTCACCATTCGCTTTTTATGTACTAGTAACTATGCTGGTAATTTTGCTACTGATAATATGTGTACTTGTATTCTCCACCCTGCTTCTCCCCCTCCCCGCCTCCCTGCCTCACCGTAACTCCCTCCACGGCCCGCGGCTGCTTATAAGTGTTGCTAACTCTTATTCATTTACAGCATGTTAACATACTATCACCATTCACTTTTTATGTACTAGTAACTATGCTGGTAATTTTGCTACTGATAATATGTGTACTTTTATTATCTAAGGTGCTACGCCTGAGAAGACGGCATTAGTAAATAAACATTTCAAATACACATGTGTTCTTCTTAACTCCATGTTCTGGTTTCTAAGAAATATATAACGACCGACTGTTCATGAGTTCCACGTATCCTGAGGTACTATAAGTTCATATTCTGGATTGTCTAAACATTGAGAGTTTGTTATATCCAATGTGACACTGTACCTAGCTTGCTAAATAGTTTTTGATTACTAACGTGAGTTTTGGGACACCCTAATTCGCCGAGGTTCCAATCCTCTGTCCACAGTTCTGTGTGAGAACAGAAACCCTGCGACAGGGGCACCCCCGACCCTTGCTGGAGCTTCATCACACTTGCGATACAACTCCAGCAATGCGCCACCTTTACGGCACAGATACATCACGCATCTGTGCTGTTTTTGCCCCATGATGCGCCGCATTGTAAATGCAGCACACCATAGGTGACGGAACAGCGGCACAGAATGACTAACACATCCCTGGTGATGCGCCAGTCATCATAAATCTATCCCTATGCTTCTTATCTTGTTAGAGATGAACCGCCATATGTATCATCAAAGTTATTTGCATTTCCTAAATAGCGAACTTTAAGGAATAAATAGCGATTCTTTACCATTCCTAGTTTGCGATGAGCTATTTGCTAATTAGCCGAATGTAGCCCAATGAAGCCCAATGTAGCCCAATGTAGCCCAAAGATGGCCGCCAGACACACAAAAAAACAAATGTAGCCCAAATATCAGCCAGATGTAGCCCAACTATAGCCCAGTGACAGAATGACCAATCAGCTTCGCAAACCTCCGTTACGCGAAGCGGAGCGCTGTTACAGATATATATCTTTTTTTGAACGTTAATTTCTCAAAATCCACTGGAGCACATATATTGAGACCTAGCAAAGGCACATCGGGCTACCAGTCCCTAATATTTTGCCAAGTTTCGTGCAAATCCATTCAGCCGTTCAATTATTATTTTTATTATTTTTTTTTGCCCCGCGGGGCCCTTTTAAAACCTCCACATCAAACCTAGGGGGTCAGCGAGGATCTACTATGCCCCCTTATAGTTATTTCCCCCTTTGTTTTGACCTCCTCTTGTCTCTCGATCCTACCGAGAGACAAGATGGCGGCCGCTACGGACTGTTTGGAATGTTGACAGACGCCGGAGAACCAATCAGCTTCGCTTCACAAAGCTCCGTTGCGCGAAAAGTCCGCGAACCAGAGCGCTAACCGGTCCGCTGTTACAGATATATATCTTTTTTTAAACGTTAATTTCTCAAAATCCACTGGAGCACATATATTGAGACCTACAAAAGGCACATCGGGCTACCAGTCCCTACAATTTTGCCAAGTTTCGTGCAAATCCATTCAGCCGTTCGGGCTAAAAGTGAGGCCAACCGCCCTATGGAAAACTCAATGTTAAAAACACGTTTTGGGACCCCCCTTTTTTCTCGGCCCCCACTGGACGAACCCCCCCCAAATTTTCAAGGGCTGCTCAGAAACAAAATGTGCCATTTTCCTGAAAATTTCAGCCAATTCCGTCCACAAACGCCAAAGTTATTAGACATAGAATTTTCAAAAAACCCATAGAGAAAAAATCCTAACTATATATACCTACTGGCGACCGCCAGTAGGTAATATGAAGAAAGGATCCCAACCTGTCAATGGACGACAGGCTACGGCAGGGTGCAGACCTCAAGACGCCACATCAAACGGTCAGATAAGCTCAAAAACATACCAACTCCAGTGAGTATGCAGGACAAACATTTTATTACAAAATGACGCATTTCGCTCCACGAGGGAGCTTGTTCACATAAGGACACTCAGAAAAAAATGTAAGTATATATACACAACATAGGGAGGAGCTTAATTCGGGGAACACGCCCAAAAGTAAAAATAGAAATAGTGCACAAAAGAGTGTTATTTTAAAGTAATACACGCATGACAATAAGGTATAGACATGAAAAATGAGGCAGTTGCAAAATGAACACTTGGTAACAGTAAAACATGTGGAAAACAATACAATAATTTGACACATGGTAATAAATATAACATTGAAATGACTGGCAAAACTCGCTCAGAGACAGACTAAAAGAGTCGGAACCTCTAATAAAGGTACCACATTAGGCAACAAGCAAGTATAATAGCAAGTATATATATATATATCTTACCTACTGGCGGTCGCCAGTAGGTATATATAGTTAGGATTTTTTCTCTATGGGATTTTTGAAAATTCTATGTCTAATAACTTTGGCGTTTGTGGACGGAATTGGCTGAAATTTTCAGGAAAATGGAACATTTTGTTTCTGAGCAGCCACTGAAAATTTGGGGGGGGTTCGTCAAGGGGGGGCCGAGAAAAAAGGGGGGTCCCAAAACGCGTTTTTCCCATGTTCATTTCCATAGGGCGGTTGGCCTCACTTTTAGCCCGAACGGCTGAATGGATTTGCACGAAACTTGGCAAAATTGTAGGGACTGTTAGCCCGATGTGCCTTTGCTAGGTCTCAATATATGTGCTCCAGTGGATTTTGAGAAATTAACGTTCAAAAAAAGATATATATCTGTAACAGCGCTCCGGGTAGCGCTCCGGTTCGCGTACTTGACGCGTAACGGAACTTCGCGAAGCGAAGCTGATTGGCTCTCCGGTGTCTGTCAACATTCTAAACAGTCCGGAGCGGCCGCCATCTTGTCTCTCGGTAGGATCGAGAGACAAGAGGAGGCCAAAACAAAGGGGGAAATGACCATAAGGGGGCATAGTAGATCCTCCCTGACCCCCTAGGTTTGATGTGGAGGCTTTAAAAGGGCCCCGCGGGGCAAAAAAAAAAAAAAAAAATCTTTTTTTTTCGTGGGGTGCGCCCGGTACGCGTAACGGAAAGCGGGCTGGGGAGCGTACTACAAGGAAACAAGAATGATTGACTTTTAACTTATTGTATGTTTATAGACTTTTTTTGTTTGTTTTTTCTGATGAGTGACGTCTCGGCCTATCTCCACGGGATGCAGTCCCTACCATCTCGGCGTTTAAGCCCAGGGGGACCGGTAGTGTGGGAGAGATAACGTCTGTTAACGTTCGATTCGAAGGAAATCAGGAAGTGTTAAAAAAACATTGTCTGCGCCATCTTGCCTTTTTTCAAATGCCACACTTTTGTCGTGCATGGCAGCCATTTTAGATGCCTTGACCAGACCCACTCTCTGCACGCTGTCGATCCTTAGCATGGCTCCCCACCCTCGCAAGCATCTCCCCCAGGCACTGGTCACCCCCGCTCTCTGTCTTATGCATGGGCAATAAACCTCCCCCCATCTGCGCTGCTCTTCCTTGAGAATCACACCCTGTGCCCGCCCGACACCTCCCTTTTGCCCTATTCACTACCGCACCCTCTGACACTCCTCTTCCTCTGTGTCCGATTGTCCAGGCCGGTCCCAGGCTATCACCTAGCCTTGCAGATGTAGTTTATGGCCCCAGCTGTAAAGAATCACCCCTCTTCAAAGGAGTTACAGTAGATCAAGGCCCCCACCCGATGAGATCCGTCACACCACACGCGTTCCTACTATCTGAAAACCATCCTGTATTGTGATTGGGGAGGGGACCGAGCCTGAAGCGGAAGATTCCAGGGATGCCTCTTTGTACATCAAAGTTTTTTACAATTATGTGTCACATTAAAAATATATAGCACTCCAACAAAGTAGTAGGATTATAAAACTTTAATAACTTATAAATATATACAACGCAACAAAAACAGTAAATACATTTAAACATTTTTTTGAAAAAAGAAGCAACAATGGTCAGTAGCTGTGTTTTGTGCGAATAGTCCCAAGGCAGCACAACGTGATGAGTTCTGACGGCACCCAGGTGATGTTACCTGGGTGCCGCACTGGTTTTTGGTATCCTACAATGCAGCTCCGAAAAATGGCGTGGGGCGTCCCGGGGGGTGCGGGGGGAGGCCTCGTCAGTAGCGGTCTGTTGTGCGAATAGTCCCAAGGCAGCAGAACGCGCTGAGATGTGGATGGCACCCAGGTGATGTCCAGTAAGTTGCCGCACTGGTTTTGGTATCCTACAATGCTGCTCCGAATAACGGCGTGGGGCGCCCCGGGGGGGGGGGTGAGGCGGCGTGAACGGGCCTCCCCAGGTGGAGGCTCGTCTGCTGTAGTGGGGCGCCCCTTTACCGTTTCAGTTGCCATTCCGCCCGCTTTTGGTACACTGTGCCAAAATCCGCCATTCAGCTGAGTTGCGCCCACTCTTGCGGTGCAGCGATAGGCGGCTGCCACAGGACTCTCAATATGGCGGCCGGCTCTTCAGATTTGGGCGTGGTCCACTGAAATGGCCCTGGGACACCTTGGAACTCGGACGCTTGTCTGCTAGGTCTTGGACCCCATTCTCGAAAGCGTCCCCTCAGCCTTGAAGATTCTTCAAAAGTCTTGGGGGCCCCCGACTCCTGCAGGCTTCCGGTGGGGAGCGGCTGCCATGATTGCTCGCGGAATGACCACGACGGAGCCACGAGATGGTGGTGCTTTCATGCTGACGCCAGCTTCAGTCTGAAACATCCAGAAACAAGGTGGGGCTTTCATCGTTTGGGAAAAAAAAATGTTTTAATCCAATGAAAAGTGTTATTTTTAGGTCATATGATCAAGCCTTCCATCATTAGGAAACCAAAAGTAAAATGAACCAATGAAAAGTTTTATAAACAAGTCACATGACCTGTTATGCGGCATAGGGCTATAAAAAGCGTAGAAAATCCGTTGGCACGTGAGGCGGCGTCAGTAGCGGACCGATGTGCGAATAGGCCGAAGGCAGCACAATGCGCCAAGATCCGGATGGCACCGAGGTGGTGTCCAGCAAGTTGGCCATCCTACAATGCTGCGCCGAAAGTCGGCGTGGGGCGCCCCGTTGGCCTGTGAGTTCGCGTCAGTCAGTGGGGGCTGTTTGAGGATCTGACTGCATTGGAAAGCAATGTGATGCTGCGCGTTGCCCCCAAGATGGAGGTTCCTCGGCTGCAGTGGGGCGCCCCTTGGTGTTTCACTCGCTATGCAGCTGAGTTGCGTGCGCACTTGCGGCGAATAGGCCGAAGGCAGCACAACGCGCCGAGATCTGGATGGCACCGAGGTGGTGTCCAGCAAGTTGCCGCACTGGTGTGGCCATCCTACAATGCTGCGCCGAAAGTCGGCGTGGGGTGCCCCGTTGGCCTGTGAGGTGGCGTCAGTAGCGGACCGATGTGTGAATAGGCCGGAACCAGCACAAGGCGCCAAGATCCGGACGGCACCGAGGTGGTGTCATAGTTGAGAGTTCTGAGCAGCGCTTGTAACACTGTCTGAAGCTTATTTGCAACTGCTGCAGCTTCACTATTGCTTCACTATTGCCCTGGTGTGGCCTAAGATCGCCCATGACATAGGCGGCCGCCTCCCGGGGTCCGGCGGAACTTTTTTCCTTTTCCTTTGTGCATCTTGTCCCACAATCCGTTTGACCTGAAGACACGACAAGGTCCCTGAATGTGTGCAGGGGGACGCTATTGATTGAATCAAAATGGCGGCTTCACACAAAGCTGACTCAAGCGTTGCTGCTGATGCTATACAGACAAAAACTGGTTTTCAGTTTGTACATTCTTCAGGATTTTTCCATCCAAGGCTGGTTGAGAGTTTGTAGAACAATGGCTTCAGATTTTCAACATACTACTCTTCAACATTCTTCCTAAATGTAACAATGTGAGACTCACTAGGAGAACGGTGTAGTGAGGGCCACAAACGGCTGTTTATCTTTCCTTTCAAAATGCTGCCAACAATATTTTCGGAATGGAAGACACCACAAGGCGCTGAGATTCGGTTGGCGCCGAGGTGGTGTCCAGCAAGTTGCCGCACTGGTGTGGCCATCCTACAATGCTGCGCCGAAAGACGGCGTGGGGTGCCCGAAGGGGGGGGGGAGGCGGCGCAAACGAGCCTCTCCCGTCTCTCCAGGTTGAGGCACTTCATCTGCAGTGGAGCGCCGTCTAGCTGAGTTTCGCCCGCTCTTGCTGCTACAGCGACAGGCGGCTGCAACAGGACTCTCAAAATGGCGGCCTGTTCTTTGGATTTGGGCCTGGTCCACTAAAATGGCCCTGGGACACCTTAGAACTCGGACGCTCGAATTTTTTCCTTTCCTCTACATGCAAAAAAGGTAAATGCCCGGTACGTTACCTGCCTCATCTGCCACGATGTACTCTCCAGAAGAACCGAAAAAATATATAGTTATGGTAATTATACCATGCATCGTCATATGGAGAGGTGGCACCGATTAATTATAGTGCTGCACAAAAGAGAGTTTTGGAGGACAACCCCCGACCTGCCAGTACATTCACCAAAGAAGTGGCACTGACAGCATCAGAGGCAAGGGAAACGGTCCCAAATATTCAGAAGAACTTTGGAAAGATTAAAATGACATGTTTAGATTGTGGCAAATTAATTTCATGTGGACAGATGAGTGTTACTCTAATAAATACAGCATATGAACATCATCATAGTCGATGGTTGGTGGAGACATTTTGACTATATCCTGGACCTGCCCGTCCTCGCCCAAAATGGCGCCGGAATAAATGGGACTCGTAACTCCTTGTTGTGTACTGGTTGCACAACCTTGATATCACGAGATACGTATGCAGTTTTGAAGCACATGGCGGGCGGGGACGAGAATTGATTGAATATTTCGACATTCCTATTGATATTAAGTTCTGATGTGTTATTGATTACTGTACTATTGAAAGTTCGAATTAACGTCACCCATGGTACTTGCCCGCAAATGTATATCTAGATAATTTTGTTGTATCTGGCCCTGTCGTATTTTAATTATAAAATGTACGTCCACCGATTCCGCAACTGTTAGACACCTTAGTTCTTGCAACCTAATGGCCCGCCCGTTACGTTCCTCTACAGTGTAAATGTCTCCTCATCATATACGATTACAGTTTGCTCCGTGGCCGGCCCACGTGGTTATAGGCCCGTATTTGTATACTGACATTTTCACAATAAAGGTTTTTAAAAGAAAACATGGTAGTAGTATTTACATTGGTAAAGTTTTTAATAATAGTCACTGTTTTCGAATCAGTAAAAGGCAAGTGAAATAAAGCAGTCCAATTACATGAAGGGTAAAAGGTATAATACGCAGGAACGCAGTAAAGATAAATGGTCACGGGCTGTTGTGTTTTCTACTCCTGCAACATAAAGTGATCGATAAGAATCTGATATTCAGGCGTATCGGCGACTAAGACAGCAGGCCGAGCCTCTTTTGCTCAACGGCTCCGTCATGGGACGAAGAAACGCCCTTTTTCTCGAAAAAGGAATATATTTTACTTGCAGGACAGTTGTAAATTTTCCGGGAAAGTACATTAGCTTGGAACATTATAACATATATGTTTAAGAAAAAATAATGTTCGAAAGTAATAAAAAGTGTAATTTTTAGGTCATATGACCAAGCCTTTCATCATTAGAATAAGAAAAGTAAAATGAACCAATGAAAAGTTTTATTAACAAGTCACATGACCTGTTATGCTTACGTTACGCGCTGCGCGCCGCGCCCCGGATCGCTTCCGGGAAGCTGCGCTTTGCGCACCGGAGCACTTCCGGATGCGCTAACGCGGCGCGTCATATGACGCATTACGCGACAACACAGGTCCAGAATATAGTCAAAATGTCTCCACCAACCAGCGGTCGGAACACAACCCCTTTCAGCAGGCTAAATAGTTCTGTTAAATGACAACAGAAGGGACAGGCAACAAGAACCATCAGTCAAAGAGGGGAGGGCAAGTTCTTCTCTACCGGGTCACGTTGGGGCGCTACCGGAACTGATCGAATTGGTAGTCTACAGTGTTTCTGGATGTTTCAGACTGAAGCTGGCGTCAGCATGAGAGCACCACCATCTCGTAGCTCCGTCGTGGCCATTCCACGAGCAATCATGGCAGCCGCTCCCCACCAGAAGCCTGCGGGAGTCGTGGGCCCCCAAGACTTTTGTAGAATCTTCAAGGCTGAGGGGACGCTTTCGAGAATGGAGCCCAAGCCCTAGCAGACAAGCGTCCGAGTTCCAAGGTGTCGCAGGGCCATTTTAGTGGACCACGCCCAAATCTGAAGAGCCGGCCGCCATTTTGAGAGTCCTGTGGCAGCCGCCTATCGCTGCACCGCAAGAGCGGGAGCAACTCAACTACATGGTGAGCGAGACGCTGTAGTCGCAAGAGCGGGCGGTAAACAGCTGAATAGCGGAAGAGGCACAGTGTAGCAAAAGCGGGCGGAATGGCAAGTGAAACGGTAAAGGGGCGCCCCACTACAGCGTGTCTTTAGGTCAAACGGATTGTGGGACAAGGTCAAGAATGGAAGAGTCACCAAAAGGCAAAAAGTTCCGCTTGACCCCGGGAGCCGGCCACCTATGTCGGGGGCGATCTCAGGCCACACCAGGGCAACACGACTTGGGGAGGGGGCCGGAGCCAAGCGCCCCCTCCGAGTCCGCGCCATCAAACCGTCCCTCGGGGGCCTCCGTCAAGCGGTTCAGGGAGGCACCGCATCACATTGTTTTCAAATGCAGTCACGTCCTCAAACAGCCCCCACTTACATTGAGAATAGTGAAGCTGTAGCAGGTGCAAATAAGCTTCAGACAGTCTAACAAGCACTCCTCAAAACTTTGAACTATCAGAGTGCATGACTTTCATGCTCGATCGATTGAGCTAGCCGGATCGGGCAACAAAAAGTATAAAATAGTTATGTAAATAGTTATTTAATAAAATGTTTTGCGACTCTGTGCTTGTTTGTAAATAGAGAATGAACCAAAGAGAACCAATTCTAAAACAGTAAATGCTTGGATAACAATCAATCAAATGGAGAGAGAAGCAGGCACGACGGATTACAACGGGGGCAAAGGCCTGCGTTAACTACCCTTCACTATCTGCAAAGAGAGAGTACTCCTAATAGAAATGAGGGGGGGGGGCAGCATTCAAAGCAGATCAGTGTGCATAAACACGAAAATGTTTTTACTTACCACGTACTTGACATTCGACAGCTTATGATATTTGCTATTAAAAAACCATTGAAATTCACTGAAAAAACCATAGGTTAGAGACCATATATAGTTAGGAATTAGCATTTACAAAACCTTGAAAATTCACAGAAAAAACCATAGGTTATAGACCATATATAGTTAGGAATTAGCATTTACAAAACCTTGAAAATTCACTGAAAAAACCATAGGTTATAGACCATATATAGTTAGGAATTAGCATTTACAAAACCTTGAAAATTCACTGAAAAAACCATAGGTTATAGACCATATATAGTTAGGGATTAGCATTTACAAAACCTTATTTTACTCGCACAAAACCATTGAAATTCGCATATATAGTTAGTTGCGCTAACTATATATAGCGCACCCGCAATCCACTGCTGATGATATCACATATTACATCATTCATGACATGGTCAGTGACATCACTGATGACATCACTGATGACATCTCAAATGACATCACTGATGACATCTCATTTGACATCATTCTTGTGCTAATACGATGAACCTCTTCAGACTCTAATATAACCTTAGATACACTCAGTGTATACAGACACTCACACACTGTCACTCATCCATGGAGTTACTCACACACCTAGTCAGTCATGCAAAGAAACAATCTCACCTCCATTTCCTCAACTATACAGTTATACACACCTTACTTATTCAAACATATACTAACACATATTTACTCTCTTATACAATCCCTGATACAAGTTCACAATGATCCATACAGCCACTCACACATTCAGTGGCTCTCATGCACAGTTATTTATATATGCCAACTCTCACATGTACTGTGTTTTACATATGTACTTACTATGACATGTAGCATTGAGATATCCATTCACTCATCAATACACTCATGCACACAGTCAACCGCCCATGTAGCTGTTTCCACATGCACTCTTGAACTCATACACCTAGTGAATCAACTGCTCACACATCTATGCACAGAGTCACACACCTCCCAGCCACCCCCACACAAACTCAATCTCCCATACAAATACTTGGGCAACCAATCAATAACACATATAGCCTCTCGTATAGCTAATGATCAACACATGCAGCAGTTTACATCACAACAGACATACTGATGCACACATTCAGACAGTTTAGTCACTAACCCATGCATTTAGTACGACACATTTATTCACTCACTCATACAGTCAGTCACGCACCTACTAAATCTTTCATCCAGACACTTATACATCCACTCATTCTTCAATATATCAAACATATTTAAACTTTACAGAAACACACAGTCACTGGATGATGTCATCAGTGATGTCATCAGTGATGTCATCAGTGATGTCATTTGAGATGTCATCAGTGATGTCATCAGTGATGTCACTGACCATGTCATGAATGATGTAATATGTGACATCATCAGCAGTGGATTGCGGGTGCGCGATATATAGTTAGCGCAACTAACTATATATGCGAATTTCAATGGTATTGTGCAAGTAAAATAAGGTTTTGTAAATGCTAATCCCTAACTATATATGGTCTATAACCTATGGTTTTTTCAGTGAATATATATATATATATATATATATATATATATATATATATATTACCTACTGGCGGTCGCCAGTAGGTATATATAGTTAGGATTTTTTCTCTATGGGATTTTTGAAAATTCTATGTCTAATAACTTTGGCGTTTGTGGACGGAATTGGCTGAAATTTTCAGGAAAATGGAACATTTTGTTTCTGAGCAGCCCCTAAAAATTTGGGGGGGGGGTTCGTCAAGGGGGGGCCGAGAAAAAAGGGGGGTCCCAAAACGTGTTTTTAACATTGAGTTTTCCATAGGGCGGTTGGCCTCACTTTTAGCCCGAACGGCTGAATGGATTTGCACGAAACTTGGCAAAATTGTAGGGACTGGTAGCCCGATGTGCCTTTTGTAGGTCTCAATATATGTGCTTCAGTGGATTTTGAGAAATTAAGGTTCAAAAAAAGATATATATCTGTAACCGCGGACTGGGCAGCGCTCCGCTACGCGTACTTTTCGCGCAACGGAGCTTTGTGAAGCGAAGCTGATTGGTTCTCCGGCGTCTGTCAACATTCCAAACAGTCCGTAGCGGCCGCCATCTTGTCTCTCGGTAGGATCGAGAGACAAGAGGAGGCGAAAGCGAAGGGGCAAATGACCATAAGGGGGAATAGTAGATCCTCGCTGACCCCCTAGGTTTGATGTGGAGGTTTTAAAAGGGCCCCGCGGGGCAAAAAAAAATAATAATAATAATAATCGAACGGCTGAATGGATTTGCACGAAACTTGGTAAAATATTAGGGACTGGTAGCCCGATGTGCCTTTGCTAGGTCTCAATATATGTGCTCCAGTGGATTTTGAGAAATTAACGTTCAAAAAAAGATATATATCTGTAACAGCGCTCCGCTTCGCGTACTTTTCGCGTTACGGAGCTTTGCGAAGCTGATTGGTTCTCCGGCGTCTGTCAACATTCCAAACAGTCCGTAGCGGCCGCCATCTTGTCTCTCGGTAGGATTGAGAGACAAGAGGAGGCCAAAGCGAAGGGGGAAATGACCATAAGGGGGCATAGTAGATCCTTCCTGACCTCTTAGGTTTGATGTACCATTTTGCCAAGTTTGGTGTAATTCCGTTCAGCCATTCAGGCTGTAGACGTATGTAAATGTCCTATGGAAAATTGCATGGGGAAAACACATTTGAAAGTGTTGAAATTTAGAACCAATTAAAATGTTACTTTGGTTTTGTATTTGTGTGTGATGAAAGTTAATTGGTTATGTATATATGTCAAATGAGAGGAAACCACAGCCATTTTGTGATACTACTGTCTGAGGTACATTTGTGAGGAATTTTTGGTGGTGAATTTCTGGTGTTTGATTTACACAGTACTAACACTTTTCCTACTTTTGAAAAGGTGAGTTGTTAATTTGTAAGGGGAACTATGTTGTACACTTGAAGATAATTTGAAAAATGTTTTCTGTTATTTATTTGCAGTCCTTCTGTTATACTAAATACTTGATAAAGTTAGTTTTATATTATGTATTACTAAAAACGATAAATGAAAGTGATTATTTTTTTCTGCAATTTACAGCAAGCAATTTCAAAATAAAATGGCTCACAATGAAGAGACCGTGGCAATTTCTTTTGAATCGTCCACTACATTGATTGAAATTGAGAGCACCAATAATGAAACATTGTCACAAGGAGGACATGACTTGTATGATTCCATTAGATTGATTGAAATGGACAGCACCAAGAATGAAATATTGTCACAAGGAGATGACTTGAATGATTCCACTACGTTGATTGAAATTGAGAACAGCAATAATGAAATATTGTCACAAGGAGGAGATGACTTGTATGATTCCATTAGATTGATTGAAATGGACAGCACCAATAATGAAATATTGTCACAAGGAGGAGATGACTTGAATGATTCCACTACATTGATTGAAATTGAGAGCACCAATAATGAAATATTGTCACGAGGAGATGACTTGAATGATTCCACTACATTGATTGAAATTGACAGCACCAATAATGAAATATTGTCAGAAGGAGGAGATGACTTGAATGATTTTTTTGATCAATCTCTTGATGGCGAATTTATCGAGTGTTTGGAGACCATAGAGTTACAAGAATCATTATTGGAGACTTTTCATGAGGACATTGCTGATGAGGACATGTTACTAGTTCTTTCAAATTTAGAAAATTCTGAAGAATAAATTTATATTTAGAAATCAAAAATTGTTTGAGACATTATTCATTTTTATTTTTAATTTATGAGGTTGTAGCGAAGTGATTGTAGTATAAAATGAGACTTATAGTATAGAGTGCAACATTTTTATGTTACATGGTAAGTTTACTCATATTTACTTCCCTTCTGCCACTATATTATCTCCAATGTGTATTTGACATCTCTTCTTCATCTCCGGCCTCCTTTCTCTCACTGTGTGTCTCCGATGCATCTTATCGCTGCTATTTTGTGTAATTACAGGAGAGAGTAAAATAAAATAGTTCGGAACGTGAAAAGGGGGCAAAGTAGAGTACTCCTCACCCCCTAGGCCTTTTTAGGCGGTCCCAAAAGGATCAGTTTCTGCTTTCCTGAGAGATTATGGTATGAGTTCCATATACCACAATAACTTGCATTACAACATGCAAGATATCTATCTCCTATTACCAACTTTTGGAGATATTCGCGCTAAGCGCGAATATCTCCAAAAAGTAACACCTGCCCTGAGCAGTTCTTAGCCATGTTATCCAATGGGAGGTGGATAACATGGCTAAGAGCATTAGCTCGGTAATGTATGAATATCGCTGAGTTTTTAGCGATATTCATGCATTGCGGCCGTTTATTATCGCATTTGTGATAAACCTTGATAATAGCAAGGTTTATCTTCGATAATTTCTGATGATGCTTAGCGGTAAAAAATTCGTTGGTAAGCATCGTTAGCGATAAATATCGCTTAACTTTGGTAATATGCCCCAACGTCTGTTAACGTTCGATTCGAAGGAAATGAGGAAGTGTTGAAAAACATTGTCTGCGCCATCTTGCCTTTTTTGAAATGCCACACTTTTGTCGTGCACGGCAGCCATTTTAGATGTCTTGACCAGACCCACTCTCTGCACGCTGTCGATTCGTAGCATGGCTCCTCACCCTCGCAAGCATCTTCCCCAGGCACTGGTCACCCCCGCTCTCTGTCTTATGCATGGGCAATAAACCTCCCCCCATCTGCGCTGCTCTTACCTGAGAATCACACTGTGCCCGCCCGACACCTCCCTTTCGCCCTATTCACTACCGCACCCTCTGACACTCCTCTTCCTCTGTGTCCGATTGTCCAGGCTATCAGCTAGCCCTGCAGATGTAGTTTATGGCCCCAGCTGTAAAGAATCACCCCTCTTCAAAGGAGTTATAGTAGATGAAGGCCCACACCCGATGAGATCCGTCACACCACACGTGTTCCTACTATCTGAAAACCATCCTGTATTGTGATTGGGGAGGGGACCGAGCCTGAAGCGGAAGATTCCAGGAATCACTCTTTGTACATCAAAGTTTTTACAATTATGTGTCACATTAAAAATATATAGCACTCCAACAAAGTAGTAGGAATATAAAACTTTAATAACATATAAATATATACAACAAAACAAAAACAGTAAAAACATTTAAACAACGAAGAGACCGTGGCAATTTCTTTTGAATTATCCAATAGATTTATTGAAATTGACAGCACCAATAATGAAATATTCTTGTCAGTAGCGGTCTGTTGTGCGAATAGTTCCAAGGCAGCAGAACGCGCTGAAATCTAGATGGCACGAAAGTGATGTCTAGCAAGTTGCCGCCCAGCAAATAACGGCGTGGGGCGCCGCGGGGGTGAGTGAGTCCAGTAGGCACCACAGCTATTCTTACCGGCATTGCAGAATTACTGCTGGGGACAATGCCTGTGCTGTAGCAGGGTCACAGCAGAAACAAAAAGGATTCTGTTGAAGATGTTGTTGGTTTTCAATTTGAAAACAGTTCTGGTGTCAACTGCTATGTTATTGTAGTGGTTAATGTTTTGTTTTCTCTAGAAAATGTAAAAGAGGGGGAGGCAGTCCAAAGTTCCGTTAAAAGGGCAAAGGAAAGGATCGGTGGTTTGAACTATCAGTCAAAAAGGGGAGGGGGTGCAACAATTTTTCCTACCGGGTCACACTGTGCTTTCACCGGAAGTGAGGTCTGCAGGATTCTAGTAATTCAAAGTGAGGCTGGCGCCGACGTCCCGCGGATACAGTTTCGTCACTCCACGGGTGATCATGGCAGTCATTCCCCATCGGGGGTCGGAGACTCCCGCGGCTCCTCTAGAATCTTCAAGGTCGTGGAGGACTACGGTGGTGGAGTCAACCAGTGACCGGGCCATTTCTTTATGCTGGGCCCGCTCTTGCCAGGTCGACCGCCATTTTGAGAGTTCGGTAGCTACTGGCGATCGCGGGGTCAAATGAGCGGACGGGCTCCACCCTGCCGGGCGAGACGTTGCAGCATGGCCACAGTGGAAGAACCCTTTTCCGGGCGCCTGGAGCGCTGAGGGTGCAGCTGGGAAGCCTCCACCTGGGGAGGCGGGAGAGGCCTGTTCGCACCGTCTCTCCCTCCCAGTGCACCCCACGGCGTCTCGCTTGAGATTTGTTATGGCCGGACCAGGCGATGAGGACGAGGGGGGGGGGGTCGGAGGCATGTGCAAGACATCCCCCCCCAGGGTTGTTGCAGCAATTATACAAGAAAGAAGAAGTGTCCCGTCCGTCTTCGGGCCGGGCTTCCGGTAGATGTCGGCCGGACGCCCCTGGCTCTGGCCCCATGAACGGGTTTCTTGGTTTATTGGCTGCAGCCGGATCCCGTCGGCCTCGGCCCCCCGACCGTTGGTGGCCGGACCGGAAGAGCATGTGGCGGGACTACCTGCAACTCTCAAGGGCCACCGCGGCCGGACTGGGAGAGAGAGGGGAGGGTCGAGGAGACATTCCCCCCCCCCCTGCAACTGTTCAGCGTTGTAAAGGCAATCCCCTGGCCGGGTCCCGCTGGTCTCGGCCTCTCCTCCGGCTACACCCTACGTTAGGATCTCCTGGCCGAGGCGTGGCAGCAGGACCTGCCTTATATGGGCTGCTCCCGGCTGGGCGTAGCCGGAACCCTGCCCCACCTTGGAAGTTTCCAGAGTGGGGGCGGATGTTCTACTGACTTGCATTTTCCCTAGTCTATCGATTTTTTTGGCGTGGCAGGCGGTGGGACAGCGAGGGGTGATTTGGTTTCTCTTACTGTTTTTCTGGTCTCTCACCACTGGCATATTTCGAACGTTTTCTTGTTTCTAGGACATTAATAGGTTTTATCATTACGTTATGTTATCGTTTCTTTGTTCGTTGTTTAATAAAAGTTCATGTTCATCAGTGGCCTACTGATTTTCGATTTCCTATTCTTTTCTTTCCAGGTTGTTTCATGCTAAAGTTTCTGTTAACAGGATACAGTGATCACTTCGTTATTATTGCATATGTCCTTTTCACTAGGGGTGCTCTCTGGTCGGGCCAGATGACGTATGTCTAGTAAATGGTCCGGGTGAAACAGGTGCATCAATCAGTGGGGAGTAGATAGGCATGACAGATTACAACGGGGGAGAAAGGTCCGCATTACGTACCCTTTCACTACTTGCAAAGATTTTCCTACGTTTATTTGCAAACAGGGAATACCTCCAAAAAGAACTAATTCCCAAACAGTCAATGTTCGGACAATCAATCAATCAATGAGGAATGAAATAGGTACGACGTGTTAAAGGCTTGCGTTACCTACCCTTCACTATCTGCAAAGGGAGAGAGAATATTCCTATTCTTCCTCGTTTGCAGGCAGAGAAGATCCTTAAGAGAACCAACTTCGAACAATTCAATGCTCGATTCAAACAATCAACAAGGGGTACTGTGAACACAAATGAACGCCGCTTATGTACATACGCATTGCTATTTTCAACAGGTTGTTCCTAATGTTTCTATTTTAGCGAGGTCAAAAAGAGATCCCATTAGTGGCCTACTGATTTTGCTCGATTCCTTTTGTTTTTTTACACGGTTTTTCGCTATCTGCAAAGACTAAACAGAGTATTTTGACTCTGTGCTTGTTTGTAAATAGAGAATGAACCAAAGAGAACAATCAATCAAATGGAGAGAGAAGCAGGCACGACGGATTACAAAGGGGGCAAAGGGCTGCGTTAACTACCCTTCACTATCTGCAAAGAGAGAGTACTCCTAATAGAAATGAGGGGTGGGGGGCAGCATTCAAAGCAGATCAGTGTGCATAAACACGAAAATGTTTTTACTTACCACGTACTTGACATTCGACAGCTTATGATATTTGCTATTAAAAAATCATTGAAATTCACTGAAAAAACCATAGGTTATAGACCATATATAGTTAGGAATTAGCATTTACAAAACCTTGAAAATTCACTGAAAAAACCATAGGTTATAGACCATATATAGTTAGGAATTAGCATTTAAAAAACCTTATTTTACTCACACAAAACCATTGAAATTCCATATATAGTTAGTTGCACTAACTATATATCGCGCACCCGCAATCCACTGCTGATGATGTCACATATTACATCATTCATGACATGGTCAGTGACATCACTGATGACATCACTGATGACATCTTAAATGACATCACTGATGACATCACACTTGACATCAATGATCACATCACTGATGATATCATTCATGTGATAATACAATGCATCTCCTCACACTGTAATATAACCTCCGTTACACCCAGTGTTAAATAGAGAGTATCATTTTTGAAACCATTGACACACCAATACTAGTTACTACATACGCACTCACTGATTCCTATGTCTACACACACATTCACTTATACAATCATTCATACATACAATCACTCATCTTTACAACACTATCATATGCACTCATACACTTATACAGACACTCACACTCTGCCACTCATTCATGGAGTTACTCACACACCTAGTCAGTCCTGAAAAGAATCAATCACACTTCCATTTTCTCATCTATACAGTTAAACACAGAACACCTTACATTTTTGAAACATATACTAACACATAGTTACTCTCTTATAGAATCACTGATACAAGTACACATTGATCTGCAGAGAGTCACACACCTCCCAGCCAGCCATACACACACTCAGTCTCCCATACAAATACTTGTGCAACCAATCAATAACCCATATAGCTACTTATATAGCTACTGATCAACACATGCAGCAGCTTGCACAACAACAGTGATACTGATGCACACTTTCAGACAGTCTAGTCACTAACCCGTGCATTCAGTAAGACGCATTTAATCACTCACTCATACAGTCAATCACGCACCTACTAAAACCTTCATTCAGACACTTATACATCCAATCATTCTTCAATATGTAAAACATATTTAAACTTTACAGAAACACATAATCACTGGATGTTGTCATCAGTGATGTCATCAGTGATGTCACTGACCATGTCATGAATGATGTAATATGTGACATCATCAGCAGTGGATTGCGGGTGCGCGATATATAGTTAGTGCAACTAACTATATATGGAATTTCAATGGTTTTGTGTGAGTAAAATAAGGTTTTTTAAATGCTAATTCCTAACTATATATGGTCTATAACCTATGGTTTTTTCAGTGAATATATATATATATATATATATATATATATATATATATATATATATTCACACCAAATGTCCTTCAACTCGGAGAGGGCACACAGAGCAATCCCTACCATCCGGTCTGCACCTCGAGGCTGCTTGCAGTTTTTTGGATCCATTTCACAATCCTTAAAATCCTTCTTGCCGACGCGTTTCGAGGCCAACGCCTCTTCTTCATGGGCTACCGCACAGGAACAATGACGGCTCACCAGTGTTGTCTTGATTCAATGTCAAAACTCAAGACACTTTATAATTATGATACCCTCCCAGGGATATATCACCATTTAAAGATGGCGCCCATAGAGATTTATGAGGGTTTGGTCCTATGTCGCTGTTAATGAATGCAAATGAAACTTTATTAATTTGCTGCGCACAGGTCACACGAGTGACACACTGACGAAGGCTCACGCCGAAACGCGTCTGTGCTTCTTTTCCCAAAAAAATAAAAACACAGTGAAATCACCAAGCTCCTCAAGTGCTGCTACTTTTTCCTGTGAACTGGGGGGAAGTTCGAGCGTCATGTTATGCGGCGTCCTGCGAGCCGCTAACAGCACCCGTTCGTGAGTGCACAGAACAACGTGGGATGCGAGCGTTTTCCGAGGAGGAATTACTCTGTGCACCGCCGCGACCGCTGGGCTGAGATCAACCTAATTGAATCTTCGAAGGGACGACGCCGTGAGGAGAGCGCTGGAGCGCTGGTTTGCACCTCCAGGGCCCCTGACGGAAGACGCCTTAGTCGGAAGATAACTTTACCGGTGAGCCCTTTTCTCCTTCTCTAACACATGTGTGCGTGAGGCATAAGCGGTCAATCAAGGCAGAGCGACAGAGGAGCAACGGACTTTCACGGTGCTGGGAAAACACGCATTCGAAGTTGCCAGGATAAAACCAGGGCGACTTTTGTAGTGAACAGCATGTTCTCTGATGCTGAGCGAACAAATGCAGCTAAAGATATGTTTAGGCGAAGGGAACCACCTTTACAAACGGCAACAGTCACACCGAAAGCTGTGCCACAGAATTGTAAAATAAAGGAGATATTCACAAGACTGGAAAGACTCCATGAGCGCGAGGTGCGCAAGTGGTGGGAAGCTACAAGTCTAACTAACTACGTGGAGGAGCAGAGGGTCCCGAGAGGCCTAAGGGACCATACAGTACCCTCTTATGAACATCCAGACCCACCGCTCTTAACAGACTGGTTTGAGCATACTGCATCTTACTGCGAAGGTACCCTCAAAATTCTAGTTAAATACGCCTGGAGTGACAGGGAAAAGGCGTTGGCTGAGATCGTATTAATTAACGATGAATTGGAAAAAGAAGTAGATCCTGAACAGAGAGCATCAATAACCGCAATGAGAGATCAAATCAAGGCAAGGCTCGTGAAGTATGAGCAGAAAATAAGAACGCGGAAACAAGAGAAATATGAGCGCGACGCCAACGACTACCACACAGGGCGTGTATTGACCTATGCCAAAAAATATGATGCCCCACGAAAGGCTCTACAGAAAAGAACTGGAACCAGCACGACGCCAGCACCAATATGGGTGCAATTGAAACAGAACCTGCTACTTCAGAATCCGATCTTACAGAGAACGAATCCGGAGATGAACAACAGAGGTTGGGGGACCTGAGCAAACAGAATGAAGTGTACGCCACACAAGGTGCCCGACCGAAGAGGACTCCTTTTCAGGAGGAGTTCGAAGTCATCAAAAAGTCCTGGCTGCGGGACGGCAAAAACAAACCGCCAGACGCAGGTGCAACAGCATCGATAACAGGACAAGGAGGACGAGGAGAGCAGGTGGCGGGAAGAAGAGGCAGAAACAATGCAAGAACCCCACGCTGGTCCAACCGCAATGCGAAGAAGACTCAGCAATAACATACATGGATAACTTGGTTCTGAATAAGCAACCCAATCAAACCAATCTGACAGTAGTTAATCTAACGAACAAAATACTGACCGACGCAGAAACGGAAGTATTAAGTTTGGGACTCACTTTCTGCCCCACCAAAGGTCTGGAGTATACACAAACAAGGATAGACCTGTTCCGCTTCACCAGGAAGCTTAAACTCCATAAACATTTTAAGTTACGTCCCCACTTGAAAGATCGCACCTCAAAGGGTATAAGAATAACGGCAACGGATTCTCTCAGTAGTAGAGATTTACCGGCAATTGAGACCCTGGAAGATCTGCGATTGGAACAAGAATCAGATGTTGGAGATCTGAACATCGCACAACGAGCCATCCTGCAAGGAATTGAGCAAGAAAGGGACTAGAGCATTTTTAAACCTGTCTCTACGTTTGTGCCACAATCACTATGGGACGCTGTGGATGTTTTCACAGAGGCAATGAAGAACGACCTCTTGCAATACAGGCGAGCGGAACATCATACTTCAGCACATAACAACACTGAACGCCAGCGATCGGCGTTAATGGACCTGACTAAAGATGAGACTCTGGTAATCAAGCCTTCCGACAAGGGGGGGAACGTGGTACTAATGAGTAGGGATCAATACAAAGAAGAAGCACTGAGGCAACTTGCAGATAAGAACTTTTATATGGAATGCACTACTGCAATATACCAACAGAGTATAACCAAATATGAGACATTGATACAGAAATGGTATAGTCTCAAGATGCTGGGGAAAGATGAACATCTTTTCTTAAGAAACAACACCCCAATGATGCCTACCTTTTACCACTTCCCTAAATTACATAAGGACATGAATCGTCCCCCTGGCCGTCCAATCATCTCATCCATCGGCAGTCTAACAGAGAACATGTCACGCTTTGTAGACAACATCCTGTTTCCTTTGGTAGTAAAACTAAAATCATATATAAGGGATACCAAAGACTTTTTAACCAAGATCCAGGAGTTAACATGGAGCCCTGGATATCTGCTGATGGTATTGGACATTACCAGCCTATACACATGTATAGAACATGGGCGAGGACTAGAGGCCGTAAAGTACTTTCTCGAGAAGCGTCAGTTGAGATTTGCCAGACACAATGAAATGATCATTGAATTCACAGAGTTTTGTCTAACTCATAATATCTTCCTGTTTGAAGACCAACTATACATCCAAAGGTCTGGGACGGCGATGGGAACCTGCTTCGCCCCCAGCTACGCAAATTTATTCGTTGGCTGGTGGGAGGAGCGGGTTCCCAGAAGCTGCACAGTTGGACAAGACACAGGGGAGGTTGTTTGCTGGCATCTTTACATTGACGATTTGTTTATTGTCTGGAACGGTGGCATCAATACAGCAGAGGAATTTATCAAGGTATTAAACATCAATGACCTCAACCTGCACTTCTCGGGCTCAGTTAGTCCGGTGGCAGTGGATTACTTGGACCTGAGAGTGTTCGTTGAGGGGGACCATCTCTATACCACCCTCTATAGAAAAGAGACTGCTGGCAATTCAACACTCTTTGCCAGCAGCAGTCACCCCCCTCTGCTAAAGAACAGTATTCCTTACAGAGAACTATTAAGGCTCCGCAGGAATTGTACAAGGGATTCTGATTTTGAGGCGGCTGCCTCAGAATGTCTGGCTCGCTTCTCTGTTAGGGGGTACAGCATGAAATTGCTAAACAGTACTCTCAAAAAGGTTAGAAAGGTACAAAGGTCAGTACTCTTGACCTCTGAGAATCAAGCTACAGGTCGAGACAAGAAAGTCGGCGCAAAAGAAGGAAAATTCAGGCTGATTACCCCTTACTCCTCAGGTGCCAATGACCTCAGAATTATGCTTAAAAAGAACTGGCATATACTAAAGACAGACAGCATATTAAAGGAAGATTTACCTGCTCACCCTCTGATAACCTTCAGCAGAGCCAGATCATTGGGTGACATGTTGGTTTCAAGCCATCTGAAAAAACCAACACCAAAAACAAATACCTTGAAACAAATGTCTGGGTTCTTTCCCTGTGGACACTGCAAGGCCTGTGCCGGCAGTAAAAGGGTGTTATCGTACACCATACCCGACACAGGAAACAAAGTGCCCATTAGGAATTTTATAACCTGCAGTTCCCAGTTTGTAGTGTACTGTCTGCTATGCCCGTGTGGCCTCCGCTACATCGGCAGCACCATCAAGGAACTCAAACTGAGGATCTTAGAACATCTTCGGGCAATCGAAAAGGTGGACACTGCCTACCCGGTTGCCCGACACTTTGCCGAAGTACACAATAAAGATCGCAACAAACTCCAATTCTTTGGGTTGGATCTCGTCCCACCCAACGTTAGAGGAGGCGATCGGCTGAGAAGGCTACGCAGGTTAGAATCCAGATACATTGTGGACCTCTCAACAAAACATCCGAGAGGACTCAATAGTGGAGAGGAACTGTCATTTCATTTAGGGAAATGATACTGGTACCATGCTTCATAGATACAAATTGTGCTGTCTGTCATGACCCTTAGATCATTAGACTGAATCACCGCTAGATATGAATTTTGAAATCAGTATTTCCCTTTGCCAAAATTATATATCTTCTTCTATCCTTACTTTTCTTTCCCTCCCCTATCCCTTTTTTTTCATTGCCCTGCATTGATTTACCATAAAAGTAGTCATCTCAGGGTTATTGACATGTACATATGTATATACTGGATAACTGGGGAGAGAGGAAAAGCGACTATGCTAATGGATTATATGATACTTCCATGTAGATAAGAAAGTAAGAATACGATGAATTTCTTCAATCTCGTCTGTTAGAACAGGCTAGAATCTATTGAAAGAACAAGTGTAAATGTATTGTATAATATGTCGTTATCACTTCGATAGGTATTTTGTACAGCACTCTATTTTTGAAGTTTATTCTTGAAGTCTATTTTGACGTTTTTGCAACTGTGTATTCTTTAGCATAGTCTTTGATGAGTTGCATTGCTATGTTGATTCCTCAGAAGAGTAACTATGATTGAACACTGTGTACATAGGACAATAGCCGATCCACGGCTTGATTTCAATGTCAAAACTCAAGACACTTTATAATTATAATACCCTCCCAGGGATATATCACCATTTAAAGATGGCGCCCATAGAGATTTCTGAGGGTTTGGTCCTATGTCGCTGTTAATGAATGCAAATGAAACTTTATTAATTTGCTGCTCACAGGTCACACGAGTGACACACTGACGAAGGCTCACGCCGAAACGCGTCTGTGCTTCTTTTCCCCAAAAAATAAAAACACTGTGAAATCACCAAGCTCCTCGAGTGATGCTACTTTTTCCTGTGAACTGGGGGGAAGTTCGAGCGTCATATATATATATATATATATATATATATTACCTACTGGCGGTCGCCAGTAGGTATATATAGTTAGGATTTTTTCTCTATGGGTTTTTTGAAAATTCTATGTCTAATAACTTTGCCGTTTGTGGACGGAATTGGCTGAAATTTTCAGGAAAATGGCACATTTTGTTTCTGAGCAGCCTTTGAAAATTTGGGGGGGGTTCGTCAAGGGGGGGCCGAGAAAAAAGGGGGGTCCCAAAACGCGTTTTTCCCATGTTAATTTCCATAGGGCGGTTGGCCTCACTTTTAGCCCGAACGGCTGAATGGATTTGCACGAAACTTGGCAAAATTGTAGGGATTGGTAGCCCGATGTGCCTTTTGTAGGTCTCAATATATGTGCTCCAGTGGATTTTGAGAAATTAACGTTTAAAAAAAGATATATATCTGTAAGCGCGGACCAGGCAGCGGTCTGGTTCGCGGACTTTTCGCGCAACGGAGCTTTGTGAAGCGAAGCTGATTGGTTCTCCGGCGTCTGTCAACATTCCAAACAGTCCGTAGCGGCCGCCATCTTGTCTCTCGGTAGGATCGAGAGACAAGAGGAGGCGAAAGCGAAGGGGCAAATGACCATAAGGGGGAATAGTAGATCCTCGCTGACCCCCTAGGTTTGATGTGGAGGTTTTAAAAGGGCCCCGCGGGGCAAAAAAAAAAATAATAATAATAATCGAACGGCTGAATGGATTTGCACGAAACTTGGCAAAATTGTAGGGACTGGTAGCCCGATGTGCCTTTGCTAGGTCTCAATATATGTGCTCCAGTGGATTTTGAGAAATTAACGTTCAAAAAAAGATATATATCTGTAACAGCGCTCCGCTTCGCGTACTTTTCGCGTTACGGAGGTTTGCGAAGCTGATTGGTTTTTCGGCGTCTGTAAACATTCCAAACAGTCCGTAGCGGCCGCCATCTTGTCTCTCGGTAGGATCGAGAGACAAGAGGAGGCCAAAGCGAAGGGGCAAATGACCATAAGGGGGCATAGTAGATCGTCCCTGACCCCCTAGGTTTGATGTGGAGGCTTTGAAAGGTTCTCGCAGGGCAAAAAAATATATACCGTTTTTTTAGTTTTTTTGCGTGGAGTGCGCTCGGTTCGCGAACCGGGAAGCGTTCTGGGGAGCGTACTTTCTTGAAAATTAGTGAAAAAAGTTAGAGTACAATAATAATTGTGAGTGATCAGATGTAGGGTAGCTCTGAGAAGAGCTTTTGGGTTTATGGTACATTTAGGTACTTATAAGTAGGTACCAATGCACATTCTTAAATTCAGAGTGAAAACTCTGTTGCCCTCATCTGAGAAGTGAACTCCATCTCCTCTGTAGATATCTTGCATGTAGTAACGCAAGTTATTGTTGTACAGGGAGCCCATTCCATGGTCTCTCATGTAAGCTGAAACAGATTTGTTTACATGCTTCCTCGATTTCTCAATTTGTGGACAAAATTGGTTCGACCACCTCCATTTCTGTCTTTGGCATATATTTGAATATACCAAGGCAGTCTGAGGAAAAAGTGCCATCAATTGCTCAAAGGTGTCCTTTAAAAGCATTTCCAGACCTACCCCAGTCAAAGTGCCCAAATCATTACCTCCACAGTGCACAATTAACAGGTCAGGTTTTGGCAAATGCATAAAGGTTTTCACCAATGGTATCAATTGGTGACATTTTAATCCTCTGTGGCCAAACCACTTAATTTCCACATCTTGTAAATTGAGGTTAGGTAAATTCCTGTTTTCAGCGTACCTTTGAGCCCAATAGATGTAGCTATGTCCAACAATCCAGACAGAAAACATGGCGAGAGAAGGTTCTCCTGCAGTCAGATGAAGTGTGGCAATGAAATGGCAGTTGAAAAAATGAGAGTGTAAAATGAAAAAAACTGAGGAGTTTCTGTGTTAATGAAGCAGTAAGAGTGATTGGTGGATTTTGATTGCTGAAAACAGAAAGTTAGTGTGCATGGATGAGTTCGTTGAAAGATGTATTTTGAGTGGCGAAGAAAAAATCATTAAATGAAAGAATGCTTTGGATATGCAGGTGCACTGAGAGTTCAGAGTTCAATTGCAACATTGTTGTGTGAGAGGTCTTGCAAGAGGTGGTTGCTATGCAGAAAAAGCAGAGAGGGGGCAGAGGGGGGAAGGGTTTTGCTTTGAAAAAAAGTGAGGGAAGAGTTTTGATTGGGTGACATGAGAGATCTGTGTGAGGAATTACAGCATTTCTGTGCTTTTGATAGCTGCAGACTCTGGAGTGCATACCTTTTGCTCTGCTGAAGACAAATTGGTGTGTTTCTGAGACTGTTTTGAAACTCAAAGTATTTGCTAAGGTGAGAAAAAATTTCTTTAATTTAGATAGAAAATAGTGTGCTTTAAGGAGAAAATTATGAAGAAAGTTGTGTTTTTCAAATGTTGCTTTGTCTCAAGTGTTTCACAAATAGATTTTGTTTGTTTGAGAAATTGTAATTGGAGAAAATGTGAAGTATTAGTACTGACAGGGCTTTTATGTGCATAGGAGCTGTGGAGTGTTTTCAAATTATGACTTGTAAATCGTTTTTGAGAAAAAGCAATGGTTTTAATATTGATGAGAAGGACATAATGGTGTCTGCTTCTTTATAAGGTAATTGAGAGTCTTTCCCATTTCAATGTAAGAAGTTTGTCTGTGGAGCAAATTGCTTGTAAATATGCTCCCACCTGTGCATGGCAAATTTAGATTTTGAATGTTTCCGTTACATAGGCATGTTAACGGTGACTGAAACATGCTGCAAAGGCAATCAAAAAATGCTTTTATGTGTCTTAAGGACATTTTAAGTCATTTCCCCATGTGCAGTGTTTTCAAATTATGAGTTGAAAATCGTTTTTGAGGTAAAGGAATGTTTTCAAAATTTATGTGCGCCATATGACCCCAAATTTTTTTTTCAGGGGTGCAGCAGGGTGTTCTTGAGATACCCCTGCACCGTCGGAAAAATTCGTAATTTGCGATGAGGTAATTGCTAATCGCAAATTGCACCTTCATTCCTATGGGCCTCCTGCTGCATGGAAATGAATGGGTAATCTTGCTGAAATGCAAAGTCGAATCTGTATTTAAAAGGGTCTGCACCTCTGTACGGGTGTTCGCTATGTGAAGCACGAAAGTTTCACGGGCCGAACTCAAGGCCACCTCTCTCTGAGACAAAAGAGCTCTTATTCTTGCCATGCTGTTGAAATGTGCTCCCAAGGTTGGTATTTGTGGCCAGATTGAAAACTCCCTATGTTCATGTGTGGGAGGAAATAGAACATTTCTGCAGCAAATAACCCGTTCATTTACTGTTACGATAAAATGAATACTTTTAATTAACCCAGAACAATCTTCATTATTGAGCATCAAATAACTACCATTTTCCAAGAACTTGAACGTGGGGATGATAGCAGGAACTGGCGTGCCTTGCAACACGCAAGCCATATTTGGTCGGTGTTTGTTGCATGAACCGTGTAACTGTCTGTGCCTACACATTAGTGAATGATCTGGCGTCTCAGTGCATTCCTCTCCATTCAGATAAAGTTCTTGATCATCTTTGAAAATCTGTATGTGTATGGAAGCGACCAGACTTGATGAAGAAAACCACTACCTAAAGGTTAATAACGACCTATTGGTATATATTTCATACAATTTGAAAACTTATATAAAGCAAAAGGCAGCGTTATTAAACCGTGGATAAGGCACGTTGCCAAAGCAGTCAACCTTTTGGATTTATACTGGAAATGTTAAAGGAAGAATTACGGAGTAGGGCCTGTAAATCTTTAATAGACAACGAGTAAAATTACTCCAACCATCGTATTCCTCTAACTCCGGGATAGTAGGGGTGTTTAATTTTTTAGAAGTAGCCAATCCAAAGCATTTGGTCTGGGAAATTGTTTCATTCACAAACAACATATGTTTTGGGATGAGACATGCACGGTGGAAAGCCTCAGTGCCTTGTACCTGCCAGGTTCGTGAACCCCAAACTGATGTAGATCCTGGATATTTTTACTCTGTATTACGTTAGCATGGTCTCATTACTGGTTTAAACGCCATTTTTCCTTTTTTGTAACTTCTGCACACGACACTTAGTTGTTGCTTTAGCTTTCAGCCTACCTGCGTCAAGATCTATGCCTGCTTCAAGCAGGCGCAGGGTTTTGATGTAGCTTTGTCCTATCTGATTGTAAATGCGGCACACCGTGGGTGGCAGAGCAGCGGTGCACGTTAACTGGTGCATCCCTGGGGATGTGCTAGTTAATATAAATCTGCCCCTTTACATTTAATTATGTGCAGGGGACACAGAGTAGGTGAGGTTTATCCAAGGTTAAGAAGAGATGAGTCCTGTTCAGTGAAAAATTGGAGATAGGCTTCAGTATATTATATACTTAAGTAGTGTGTTAAGTTTTTGATGACTGTTATTAATTTACTGTTGGGTAATAGTGGTTAATAACATTTTTTATTATATTTTACCACAGATTCAACTGCAGATTATTTCAAGATTTTAGGATGCCTAGCAAAGAAAGAGTAAGAAAGGCTGGAAAACGTCAAAGACAGCAGGAGCATGGAATATTGCAGCAGTCCTCTAACAAAAAGATTTGTCAAGTCACCAAGAAAGCACCGGGTAAGAGTCGAAAAACAGTCATAAGAAATATGTGTAGTAAAAAAAATATTACTACAGAAAATGTTTCACTCCAGAAAAGGAGACAGAATTCAAATGGTAAGGAAAGGCCAATGAGAAATGTTACTGCTAGAGTAAGAGAGAACTCTATGCATGAAAGTAGAAGGAAACAACAGTTTAGGGATATTCGTAAACGAATGTTCCGCAACAGGATAATTGGGAATTTGTTAAAAAATATTAAGAAAGGTCAGCAGAAAGTGGTTTTTTATAAGAGAAAAAAAATAGTTGAGAAAGTTATTGATCAGGCATTTGAAATTAAACGTAAGTTATTTATTTTGACAATCAATAGAATTAGGAAGCTAAACAAGGTAATTTATGATTTCAAAAGAAATAGTAGATGGAAGAGAATAGTTAATCGTAGTAATTTTTGTGAAGTTTTTTCTGGAGAATGGATGCATAGTTCAAGCTCTGAGGCATTTTTTAATGAGGAGAGTTATTTCCAGGATAATGATTTGGTGCATGCAGTTGACACCAGTGGTCGAGCTTATGAAGTGAAAGATGGTTGTCCAGTTGAAAAAGAAAAACTTGTGAGAACAGAGATAGAAGAGGTGTTAGGTAATGAGGTTTTAGGGAGACGTCCTAAGGGTCCTGTGTACACCTGGAAGTGTAGTAGTATTTGCAGTGTACGACAGGATTCCATCAATTTGCTTTGTGATTTTATACGGTCATTTAGTAAGAAAAGTTTGAAGCAGAAAATGAAGTTGTTGCAAGAATTAGATCCTTGCAGAGTGAGAGAAGTGATAGGTTTGCATGGTCATTCACTGGCTTGTCTTTCCAGGAGAGTATGCCAGAGTGTTTTTCATCATTTCAGGATGCTAGCAGTGCATCATAATAAAGTGAGGAAATTAGTTAGAATGTTGTATTATGCTAAGAGTCCAGCAATTATGCTAAAACAATTATGCGCTGCTCTTTTGCATGGTTCTGAAATAGATGTGAAGAATATATGTGAAGAAATTGAGTTTTGTTACTTTGGAAGTAAAGAGGAGAATGTTGAAATTGACCAAGAAGAAGAGAGTAATGTGGAAGATAGTGTACAGGTTTCCAGTACAGATCATTTCCAGAGGGAAATTGCGACGTTTGAGGTGAAATCAAGTGAGAGGCCAAATTTCACTTGTGTGTGTTGTCGACGCACTTATTATAAGAATCAGACTAAGTTAGTGGATTTATATGGAAAAAGTGAAAGGGAAAATAATAGTGAATGGAAGGATTTTACAACATACTTGATGGTAGAAAATTGTTTTGATTTGGGATTGGATCAACGTGTGTGTACTTATTGTTGTAACAAATTAAATGAAAACCAGATGCCTGCTAGAGCAGTTCATAATAATCTGGAATTGGTTGAAATTCCTTCTGAATTGAAGGATTTAAATACTTATGAATCTATTTTGATTCAAAGTATCCATCCCTTTCAGGCTATTGTAAGAATGGAGCCAAAGACAGGGAAATTGCCTCCATCAGATTTACAGAGAGGATTAAAGGGAAGAGTTGTTTATTTGCCTCTAGATTTGAAGAAAAACATTAACACAATTGGAGTAGAAAAAGTGGAAGAGGAACCTCTGGTTATCTTAGTTAATGGGGTTCCGACAAAGAATAAGAAAATATGGCAAGATTTAGTAGATGTTAGGAAAGTCAAAAGGGCAACATTGTATTTGAAAAAATATAATAAATACTATAAAAATGTATATGTTGCAGAAGAGGAAGTAAGTGAGGAAGAGGATAGCGATTTGTGTGCTGGTCAAATTGAGAAAGTAGAACCCTGTACTAGTGAAGAAATATATGAACATTATAGTGTTCATCCTTTGCATTCCAAGGAAGTCATGGGGAATGCTATTGAGTTGTTTCAAATGAAACAAGCGAAAGGGAGTCCCATTAGTGTTTGGGAGGAAAGTTTGGAAGCTCGGTGTTTCCCACAGCTTTTTCCAACAGGTCAGGGAGGAAGATATGATGAGCGACCTCATCAAATTCCTGCTTCTGAATACCGGACTTTGCGATTGTATGCAGGAGATCCTAGGTTTCGACAATGCATTCCTTATTTGTTTCATCTCCTGTTTGAAAGCGATCTGTCTGGACTGTCATATGCAGTGAACCACATCTTGAAAAGTGGTATACACATGCAAAACATCTCGGCAAGTGACTTTATGGATAAAGTCAATGTCCAAGACAGTATTTTGGATTCTCACCTGATTAATCTCATGGCGTGTCAGCGTGGTACTAATGAGTACTGGTACCGTCGTCATGGTGATTTAAAATGTATGCTGAGGAACTTAGGAACTCCCACATGGTTCCTCACTTTGAGCTGTGCTGAGTATGGCTGGGAAGACTTACTTGAATTTCTACGAGAGGCAAATGCTAACGTAGAAAACATCGAATTCAAGACACCCGGAGAACTGTGCTCTTTGGATCCAGTCAATGTATGTAGGTACTTCAATCATAGATTTGAAGGTATGATGTCTTTCATCATGAATAAGAAGAATCCACCTCTTGGAGAGGTGTGGGATTTCTTCTGGAGGAAGGAGTACCAAGGAAGAGGTGCTCCTCATATACATATGTTGCTGTGGATCAAGGATGCACCTAAATTTGGAACGAATGCAGACGACTCAGTGATGAGTTTCATGGAACAGTATTCTACGTGTGCTGTTCCAAACGCAAAGGAGAAAAAAAGCCTAAGAGAAAAAGTTCTACGTTTCCAAAGCCATCGATGTGGAAAGTACTGTCGTCTTAAATTCCGGAACAAAGACAAGTTCTACACCAAATGTCGTTTCGGCTTTCCACGATCGGTGATTTCTAAAGGAAGAGTGAACAGTTTGATGTCTTCGCTGCGACATAATGTGATGAAGAAATCACCTAAAAACACATACAATTTGAAGAGGAACGAAGAGTCTAAGTACATCAACGACTACAACCCGGTGATTTTGTCCATGTGGAATGCTAACATGGATATACAGTTTGTGGCTGATAACTGTATGGCTGTGGCTAGGTATGTGACATCTTACATCACCAAAAAAGAGAAGACAGAATTGAAGGATATGTGGGAGGACATTTCCCATGAAAAGAGCCTCAGCAAGAAGTTGTACAGTTTCAGTCTGAAGATGTTGTCGCATCGAGAAATCGGAGCTTACGAATGTTCTGACCGGTTGTCTTCAGCAAGTCTCTATGCCAAGTCCAGGAGTATCGTTTGGGCGAGTGTTGGTCTTGCTGCAACGCGTAATCGAGTTCTGAAACCTGTGCGGGAAATTGAGTATTTGGCGGAAAAGGAGCCAAACAGTACCGACATTTTGAAGAGCAACATGTTGGATACATATTATCCAAATCGAAGCAGTCACCTCGAGAATGTTTGTCTGTATGAGGTTCTGCAAAATTACATATTCAAGAGGAACATCAAAGAAGATACTGAGAAAGGAGTGTATGCTGTAATAGGAAGTGAGGGATGTCTGGTCAAGCAAAGAAAATGCCACTTGATAAACCATCGAAAATTGAGTGGCGAATCTCCTGAAAAAAAGGAGTTTTTCTATTTAGCACTTTTGCAACTTTTTAAGCCTTGGCGTGCAGAAGAGGAACTGCTTGGAGATTTCCTCTGTTACGAAGACTCTTTCAATGCTGCCAAGGAGACCATAGAATGTCCTGCTTTTCCCAAATATGTAGAAATGTTGAATGTGGAAATTGAGCAGGAAGCAACGATTGCAGCCGAGATTGCCAGAGACAGTTCTCAGGACAGTCAGAGTTCTGCTTCATTGAGTCAGGATCCACTAGGAGGACCTCTTATCGAAAATGAAGCTGCCACTGCTATGAATGAAGTGGAAAGAGCCATGGCACATGCTCAGGAGGATGCGGTTAACTTAGAAGAGTTGGAAAGACAACTCAACGTTGAGCAGAGGAAAATATATGACGAACTTACCATGCAAATTGATCATGGATTAAGTCATGATAAGAAAGAGTGCTCATGTACGTCGTTGAAGCCTGTCCGACTGTACGTGAGTGGAGAAGCGGGAACTGGAAAAAGTTTCCTTATTAAAGCAATTTCATGTTATTTGCAGGAAAGGACAGAGTCATCGCTGTCTTGTGTTGTCACCGCTCCAACTGGACTGGCAGCACATAACATTAAAGGGATTACTTTACATCGTTTACTGATGCTGCCAGTGGAGCATGACAACAAATTAGAATATCACAAGCTATCTGGAGATGCTTGTTTTGAAGTTTCAAGAGTGTTGAGGAAAATGAAACTTCTTATCATTGACGAAGTAAGCATGGTTTCCAATGTTATGCTTGCCTTTGTGCATTTGAGAATGCAAGAAGTTCTCAAAACAGAGTATGATGTGTTATTTGGTGGCAAACACATCATTGTTTTTGGAGATCTTCTGCAGCTGACACCAGTGAAAGGGCAACCTGTGTTCAAAATGCTCACGCATGAAGATACCAGGAAGTGCTTAGGGAGTATTGGCAACGTCAATATATGGTTAAACTTCAATTATGCTGAACTGCATGAAAATATGCGTCAGGCAAAGGATGAAGTTTACAAGACTATTCTACAAGATGTTAGAATTGGAAAAGTGACCGAGCATGGGAAAGAAGCTTTACATGCACGATTACTGACAAATTTATATCCAGACGAAGATGTTGTGCCTGAGAATATTTTTCAGAAAGTTACTGAGAAAAAATCTGGAATATGTTTGATGCCAACTCTTGCAGAATGTGCCAAATTCAACAACAAAATGTTGCATTTAGAAAAGCAAGAGATTGTGAAATTGGAAGCTATTGACAGAGTAGAGCATATGGGATCAACAATTATTTTGTCTGAGAATCTGAAAACAAAATTGGATTCATTAGAGAAGAGTATATCTAAAACTGCGGGTTTTGAAAAGACTCTGAATGTGTGCTTGAACTGCCGTATAATTTTAAGAAGGAATTTACATGTTGAAAGAGGTCTGGTAAATGGATCAATGGGTAATGTTGTTGATTTTGTGAAATACAGAAATAGAGATGGAATTGAATTTTTAAAAATTAAATTTGATGGCATTGAGGAAGTACAGCTAATTGCTCGTTGTTCTGCTAGATTTTTGCTTGTAAAAGACTTATATGTTCGTCGTAAGCAGTTTCCTGTTTGCTTGGCATATGCGGTGACAATCCATAAATCGCAAGGTTTAAGTGTAGACTGTGCATTGGTGAATATTGGCAGTTCTGTGTTCAAGGAGGGTATGGCATATGTGGCATTGTCACGAGTTAGGACTTTATCGGGATTGTACTTGATTGAGTGTGATGTCACAAACATTTGTGCGGATCTAGATTGTGTTAAGGAATACAATAGGTTGAGAAGAGAGTATGCGCCACATTTGCCTCAGTATCCTTTGTTTGAGAAACGTGTGGTAGGCCGGAAACGAAGAAATGTGACCAATACTGGGGAGGTTGTAGCAAAAAGACGAAAAGTTGATGAACCTGAAATTATAAGCAGAAACAAAAAGGATTCTGTTGAAGATGTTGTTGGTTTTCAATTTGAAAACAGTTCTGGTGTCAACTGCTATGCTAATGTAGTGGTTAATGTTGTCTTTTCTCTAGAAACTTTAAAAGAACAGATTGTGGTCAATTCGGATCAAAGATTTTGCAGTTTGTTAAATTCTGTGTTAGAGAAATGTAGCACTGATAGAACAAACATAGAAAGTGTGTCTGAAATTCGAAATCTGTTAGACAGATGTTCAGGCCAAACACAATTCTCTCAAAATAGTCAGCAAGATTGTCAGGAGTTTTTAATGTATATGCTTGATGTATTGCATGATGAAGGTGTAGATGTAGATCACCTGTTTGGGCTTTCTTATCAATGGCAGCATGACTGCGAGAACTGTAGGGTATCAGCTACTACTAGTGTAGACTCAGAAAGATTTATATATTTAACTTTGCCAGACAGTAAATCATTCTCTTTTAATAAGCTAGTAAAAGCAGCTGATCACAACATGGAGTGTAGCCAATGTAAATCTGAAATGATGTCCACTTTATTTATACGAACATATGGCCAGTATGTCATTTTAATGTTCCAACGATGTAGGCCTGATGGAACAAAATTGACAACTTTAATTAAAAATGTTGTGGCTTCACAGTTGTCAATATCAGGAAGGACTTTTGTAACTGTAGCAATTATATATCATGATGGTCCTTCAATAACATCAGGACATTATACAGCTTATTTAAAGTGTAGAAATGGCTGGTCATTCTGCAATGATTCTGTTTTAATTTTCAAAAAAAAATTGCCATATGACCTTAAAAACTCTTACCTGGTGTTTTTAAAACCAAAATTTTAGGGAAAGAATCTCGGGATGTGCTCTGAGGAATTTCAAGAAGTTCTCATGGCTCCTACACTATTTGGCCTTGAGGATAAGTGTAGTACAGAGACATAACTTTTTACCATAACACTGGACGTTATTGAGAAATACGTGCACTTTGAATGAGTTCAGAAAAACTATTTCTTTTTATAAGCTAATTGAAGCAGTGAATCAAAACATGGAGTAGAGGGAATGTAAGTCTGCAATGCTGTTTACTGTTTTACATTGCTTTGTGATTAAAAGTGATGTAGAGAATTAAATAATTGTACTAGTCATAAAGGTAGTGTAAGTCTGCTTCATAGTAAGCAGTATCAGTGTGATAGGAAATGTAGAACATGATTGAGCAAGAAGGGGAAGATATTACTAGTCCAGGATTGTGTAAATGATCTTCAACATTTTAATTCTGAAAGTTGCGGAAATGCGAAAAGACGGGATTGGCTTACAAGAAATCCAAGAGTTATACATGGCTCTGACACGATTTGGCCTTGTGGAATCGTGTGGTAGAGAGCGAGAAGTCATTTATTGTATGTAACATGTTTTTGAAAACGATGGAGGTTTTCTTTCAGAAAGTGGCGGGTTGAAAGTAATAACAGCACAACAGAGTGTAAGCTGTTCATAGGACATCCTTGGCCGTCATGGAAAGTAAGTTAACTTTAAGGAGTTCTGAATTCTGATTTGTAATGTATGGGTTTTTTAAACACAATCATTTTGATTGTGTTTTTTTTTCCCCGCTGTTATATGATGAATACCTTCAAGTCACTGTTTTAGTGAAATTTGATACATTCTGAGAACAGCAAAAATAAACCATTTAACATGTATAATTAATTCTGTTCTGTTTGCATTTATGATGTACATGTAGAACTGTGTAGGAGGCATGGAGAAGGTGAGGCTTCTGTCAGTGTCAAAGTTGTTGCATACAGTGCTCATATTCTACGTAGTCTTTTATATTTCATTACTTTCACTGTTTCTGACAGATCTAAAAATTTTTTTTTTAAAAGAACAGTAAGTATAAGGGAAGGAAACAGACAGTTATGTTAAAAGAAACACAGCTATAGGGAATAAACTAGGGATACTGTTACCCGCAATCCTCTGCTGATGATGTCACTGAGCATGTCATGAATGATGTAATATGTGACATCATCAGCAGTGGATTACGGGTAATAGTATCTCTAGTTTACTCCCCTATAGCTGTCTTTCTTTTAACATAACTGTCTGTTTCCTTCCCTTATACTTACTGTTCTTTTTTATAAAAAAAATTTTTTGGTTCGCTTCCGGTTCGCGTACCGGGGAGCGAACTGGGAAGCGAACTAAGAGAAATAGAGGTTGGCACAGTTGCAAATATTGTACCAATTTTTTTATAACGGGGAGGTAGTTCTGAAAAGAACTTTTTTTAAAATTGTTTTTGTTGTTTTATATTTTTTTTATTATTTTTCTGAACATTTTTTTACTTTTTTTGAATTTTTCTGAACAGTTTTATATTTTTTTTGTTTTTTTTTCGGAGGGGGCAACGAAAACGATTCATTGTAAAGGGCTCAACAGGAGGAAGAAAACAAAAAAAAGAATTTATTGTTTGGGGAGTTTCGGACAAACATGAGCATGATTGTTAATAGCTCTGTTGATCAGAGTGATGCTACTTTCTGCGTAGCAAATGATTCCACTGCAATGTACGCAGACTTGTTTTACTTCACGAAATCTCGTTTGTATATTTGGCACCATCTCCCTGCCCTCTGGTCCCGTTACTTCCGGTACAACAGATCTTCTGGCCATAATAGGGAGATTATCTAGGTCGTCCTGTTCCTCTTCTTCCTCTTCTTGCTGAATTATAACTTTAGCAGGTGGTCCACTCTTCCTTGGATGTGGTGGAGGTGGTGGGGAAGCACCAGCTGAAGCTAGTAAAGAAGCCATTGCTCACTGGTAACAAAGGGTCTTTCTCTCACAATGATGAAAGTCAGAGTGAGGAAAGAAGGAGGGATTTTCACCATTTGGGAAAAAAAATAGTTCTCAACCAATGAAAAGTGTTCATTTTAGATCATATGACCTAGTCTTACATCATTAGGAAACCGAAAGTGAAATGAACCAATGAAAAGTGTTATTACCAAGTCACATGACCTGCTGTGTTTACGTTACGCGCTTTGCAGGGCCTCCCGGTTTGCTTCCAGAAACCTGTGCTTTGCGACTCGGTAAGCGTACGAGTTCGCTAACGTAGCACGTCATATGACGTATCACGCGACAACGCGAAACGTCATGCGGACGGGAGGCGTCACAATGTTGTTTTCTAACGCGGCAGTTGCGGTAAAGAAACGTTTACCGGCTCGCGGACTATTTCGCGGCATCAAGGTCAGCTAACGGGAAGCTTCCCGATTCGCGAAGCGGGAACGAAGAAAAAAAAATATTTAAAAAAAAAAATTATTCATAAACATATAAAATATATTTTTGGATTTAAAGAAGAATACATTTTACAGCTACAGATATTAGCTGTTAAAAAACCAATGAAATTCACAGAAAAAACCATAGGTTATAGACCATATATAGTTAGGAATTAGCATTTACAAAACCTTGAAAATTCACTGAAAAAACCATAGGTTATAGACCATATATAGTTAGGAATTAGCATTTAAAAAACCTTATTTTACTCACACAAAACCATTGAAATTCCATATATAGTTAGTTGCACTAACTATATATCGCGCACCCGTAATCCACTGCTGATGATGTCACATATTACATCATTCATGACATGGTCAGTGACATCACTGATGACATCACTGATGACATCTCAAATGACATCACTGATGATATCTCATTTGACATCAATGGTCACATCAATGATGATATCATTAATGTGACAATACAATGCATCTCCTCACACTTTAATATAACCTCTGTTACACCCAGTGTTAAATACAGAGTATAATTTTTGAAACCATTGACACACCAATACTAGTTACTACATACCCACTCACTGATTCCTACGTCTACACACACATTCACTCATTCACCCATACAATCATTCATACATACAATCACTCATCTTTACAACACAATCATATGCACTCATACACCTATACAGACACTCACACTCTGCCACTCATCCATGGAGTTACTCACACACCTAGTCAGTCCTGTAAAGAATCAATCACAGTTCCATTTTCTAATCTACACAGTTAAACATAGAGTACCTTACATTTTAAAACATATACTAACACATACTTACTCTCTTATAGAATCACTGATACAAGTACACATTGATCTGCACAGAGTCACACACCTCCCAGCCAGTCATACACACACTCAGTCTCCCATACAAATACTTGTGCAACCAATCAATAACCCATATAGCTACTTATATAGCTACTGATCAACACATGCAGCAGCTTGCACAACAACAGACATGCTGATGCACACTTTCAGACAGTTTAGTCACTAACCCGTGCATTTAGTAAGACGCATTTAATCACTCACTCATACAGTCAATCACGCACCTACTAAAACCTTCATTCAGACACTTATACATCCACTCATTCTTCAATATGTAAAACATATTTAAACTTTACAGAAACACATAATCACTGGATGTTGTCATCAGTGATGTCATTTGAGATGTCATCAGTGATGTCATCAGTGATGTCACTGACCATGTCATGAATGATGTAATATGTGACATCATCAGCAGTGGATTACGGGTGCGCGATATATAGTTAGTGCAACTAACTATATATGGAATTTCAATGGTTTTGTGTGAGTAAAATAAGGTTTTTTAAATGCTAATTCCTAACTATATATGGTCTATAACCTATGGTTTTTTCAGTGAATTTTCAAGGTTTTGTAAATGCTAATTACTAACTATATATGGTCTATAACCTATGGTTTTTTCTGTGAATATATATATATATATGAGAAAGCAGTCCTAGTCCCGTCCAATAATGGCGGAACCAAACAGGTCAAGACCTCAGAAGCCTCACGCCCAGCAAAATGAAATAGCCACAAAGAATGCCAGGAATCCAAGAATGGAAAGCAGGGAAGACGGTTTATTTAGATAAAGATGACGCGTTTCGCTCCACACGAGAGCTTGCTCACAGGTCACACGAGTGACACACTGACGAAGGCTCACGCCGAAACGCGTCTGTGCTTCTTTTCCCCAAAAAATAAAAATACCGTGAAATCACCAAGCTTCTCGAGTGCTGCTACTTTTTACTGTGAACTGGGGGGAAGTTCGAGCGTCAAAAAAAAAAAAAAAAAAAAATATATATATATATATATATAGCACATGAAGAAGAGGCGTTGGCCTCGAAACGCGTCGGCAAGAAGGATTTTAAGGATTGTGAAATGGATCCAAAAAACTGCAAGCAGCCTCGAGGTGCAGACCGGATGGTAGGGATTGCTCTGTGTGCCCTCTCCGAGTTAAAGGACATTTGGTGTGAACATTAATGGCACGGCATTCCTTGCCGTGGGAGAGGAGCACCATTTCCGAAGGTCGAGTTGCAGACCGGATGGTATGTGGCTTGGAAAGGCTTGGAATGCAAACTGTCTTCATTCCTGAAGCGTGCAGTCCCATGGCTCAAACAGCGTGCAGTTTTTTGACCCTGCCTACTATAGGATGAACAATGCTCTTAAAGGACACAGATACAATGAGCCTACTATAGGTATTTTAAGAAATGTTCACCATCGGAACCACAAGTACCAGCATGCCATCAGGCATTTTCTGGTGTGCCACGCCCACTGTGGGCGGAGTTGTCAACTAAATAAAGATTAAAATCAAGACAACACTGGTGAGCCGTCATTGTTCTTGTGCAGTAGCCCATGAAGAAGAGGCGTTGGCCTCGAAACGCGTCGGCAAGAAGGATTTTAAGGATTGTGAAATGGATCCAAAAAACAGCAAGCAGCCTCGAGGTGCAGACCGGATGGTAGGGATTGCTCTGTGTGCCCTCTCCGAGTTGAAGGACATTTGGTGTGAACATATATATATATATATGTATATATATATATATATATATATATATATATTCCCTGAAAAAACCATAGGTTTCACAGATGTTATAGTTAGCTGGGCATTTCACTCATACAAAACCATTGAAATTCCCCCGTTATAGTTAGTTCAGCTAACTATAACTCGCGTGCCCGCAATGCACTGCTGATAACGTCACATATTACATCACTCATACATGGTCAGGGACATCACTCATGACATCACTGATGACATCTCAAATGACATCACTGATGACATCATCCAGTGAATGTGCGTCTTTCTGAAAAATAAATATTTTTATATATGTATATCTAAAGGATGATGGAAGAATAAATGGGTAAATAAGCGTCTAAATGTTTTTTTTTGTCAAATTGATTGTATAACTGACTTATTAAGTATATCTCAATGGATACATGTATTAGCGACTAATGTTTAAATATGTAAATATCTGTATCAGTGTCTCAATTTGTGTATAAGTGGCTGCATGGGTTAGTGAGTAGCTACATGAGTGTCTATATGGGTTATTAGTTGTTTTTTGAGTATCAGAATGAGTATCTGTATGGTTTGATGGGGGTATTACTTAGCGCACAGATGCATGAATGTCTGACTCACTGTTTGTATGTGTTTTGAAGACAGCATGTGTGCTGGACTGTATGGGTGGATGAGTGTGTGTATGGATGTGTTAGTGAGTGAATGACTGCCTCAGTAGTGTCTTTATGAGTAAGTACATATGTTTTAAACTAATATATGTGAGTATTGATGTATATAAGTAAGGATATATGACAGTGACAGATTGGAAGAGTTCCTGTATAAATAAGTATGTGTTTCTATAACTAATTGTTTAAGAGAGTAAGTATGTGTACGTTTCTGTAAAAATAAATGTAGTGGTGTGTGTAGAGCTGTATATGCAAGTAAATGGATGTTTGATAGTTTATTTGCATGTGTGAGTATATGTGTGAATAACTCTATGTATAAGTGTAGGTGTGTATCAGGATGTATAGGTGTATGAGTACATATGATGAGTGAGTACATGTATGAGTGACTATATAGAACTATTTGTGAATGAGTAGATGTGTATGTAGATTTTGGAGTTACTGAATAGGTTGTTCTAACTGGTATTGGTATCTCCATTTTTTGGAAAATTTTAGGTTCTATTTTTGAATGTGTGTATCAAAGGTTATATTAGGGTGAGAGGAGGTCTGCCACTCTTTCACAATGATGATGTCATCAGTGATGTCATTTGAGATGTCATCAGTGATGTCATGAGTGCTGTCACTGACCATGTCATGAGTGATGTAATATGTGACATCATCAGCAGTGCATTGCAGGCGCACGAGTTATAGTTAGCTGAACTAACTATAACGGGGGAATTTCAATGGTTTTGTATGAGTGAAATGCCCAGCTAACTATAACATGTGTGAAACCTATGGTTTTTTTCAGTGAATTTCTAAGTTTTTTTAATGCTAATTCCTAACTATAACTTGCCTGAAACCTATGGTTTTTTCAGTGAATTTCAAAGGTTTTTTAAATGCTAATTCCTAACTGTAACATGTGTGAAACCTATGTTTTTTTCAGTGAATTTCTAAGGTTTTTTAATGCTAATTCCTAACTATAACGAGGCTAAAACCTATGGTTTTTTCAGTAAATTTGCAAGGTTTTTAAATACTAATTCCTAACTGTAAGATACCTAAAACCTAAGTTTTTTTCAGTGAATATATATATATATATATGTAGAAAAACTCTTCCCTGATAGCCCGGTTACCTCGGCAAGAAAAGAGCACAGACCACTCGGGCTTCATCAGCTGAACTTTATTTACGTTCCATAGTCAGCGCAGCAACAGCCAGGAAGCTAATTAGGAATAAAACGAACGTCGTCTTTTTTTCCTTTTCCACCGCGTACGAGTACAATACGCGTACAGCGCAGTTTTTTACCCCCTTTCCTTATTTTTCAACTTAGTTTTACTGTTTTCTTGTGACTCAGTGCTACCGAGGCACAAGGTGGCTGCCAACACTTCCTGGTTTGGAGTGTTGACAGACAGTTGACATCCAATCAGCATGCAGCTCGTGCTCGTAATTGTACGGATTTCCATACGCGTGCTGTACTTCGTCTTTAGATATCGCTATGATTTTACTTTTGATTTTCTCAGGAACTACTAAACGGATTTACACCATTTAACAAAAAGCACAATCTGCGAACTATTTGTTTCGGTTTCATCCATGTAGTTTTCTTCATTATCGAAAAGTGACTTTTCACCAATTTGTCTTTCAAAGAAGGAGCTTTTCGATATGTAATGTGGGCACATTTTCCAATTGATGTACCTATGTCTAGGTCCTTTTCCAAAACACTCCAGTATTTGTTCAAAATCTTTCTGATTTTATAGCTTTCCTTGCTATATGTTAAAATCAGTCTCGTTGTATCATCATTTGCTGGTTTCGTTTTATTAATTAGGGTTTGTTCTCTGGGGATTTTCTTTGCACGTGACAGTCCCATCTCTACATCACTCTGTTTGTATCCTCTCTTCAAGAACCGGTTTTTGCTGTCTAAGAAGCTTTTTTGTGCCATTTCGTCAGTTGAACAGTTTCGTCGCATTCTAATAAACTCTCCATATGGGATGCTCTTCAGATGTTTTGACGGATGGAAACTAGTTCCATGGAGAATGCTGTTTGTCGAAGTCGGTTTTCGGTACATTTTGGTTTGAATCTCTTCATTTTCTATATATACTTCGACGTCTAGATATTGGATCCTTTTTGGACTTATGTTGTAGGTAAATTGTAATCCCACATCATTGTCATTAAGGAGTTCAAAATATTCTTTAAAGTCATTTTGATTCCCATTCCAAATGATAAAAAGGTCGTCGATGTATCTCAACCAAAGTTCTATTTTGCTCGTGTATTGTTCGAATTTTTCTTGCCATGCCACAAATTTTTCCCACCATCCCATAGTTATGTTAGCGTAGCTCTGTGAGAAAGATATGCCCCTGGCGGGGCCACGTCTTTGGTTGTATAGTTGGTGATTGAAGAGAAAAATGTTATTCTGTAAACACAATTTAATCATTTCGAGCAGCATTTTTGAGTGGTTCAATTCCTCAATATTTCGTTGACGAAGAAAATATTCCACAGCCTTAAGCCCTAGTTCATGATCTATCGATGTATATAGGGATACAACATCGATTGTTATCAATTGAAAACCTTTTTGCCATCCTGTATTTGCTAGTATCCGCAGAAAATCACCAGTGTCTTTGATGTACGAGCTTAAGTTCATCACTATGGGTGCCAAAAATGTGTCCACATAGATCGATACAGTCTCGTATAGTGATTCACAGCTGGAGAATATTGGCCTCCCCGGTGGATGGATTAGCGTCTTGTGTATTTTTGGCATAAAATAAATCGTTGGTATCACAGGAATATCATTCAACAGAAATGTAACTTCATTGTCGTTTAAGAGGCCATCTTGTTTCCAAATCTGTATCTTCCTTGCAAGATCTAATGTTAGATCATTGATGGGATTTGTTGTTAGTTGAATATAATTCTCTTGTACTGTAAGCTGTCTTTTGGCCTCCTCAATATAGTCTGTGGTGTTCATTATTACTGCATTTCCACCTTTATCTGCAGGCTTTATTGTGATTTTGTCATTCTTCATTAGATTTGTTAATGCACTGCGTTCTTTTTTGGTTAGGTTTTCTTTTTTATTTGAGTTGATGTTTTCCATTTTGTCAAGTTCTGTCAATACAAGGTCATAGAATTGATCAATACAGGACAGAATTTTGATTTGGGTTTCAATCCCGATTTTGGGTGTTTGTCCATTCGGATTCCCAAATCTGCTATTATTTGTGTTTCTGTGGGAATCACTTCCTCCGGATTTGAAGTTATAGTACAAATCGTTTGTATGTTGGTAATATCTTCCATAGTCGGGATTTCCTGGTTCTGTCTACGGTCTGGAGTCGGAGAGTTTCTAGTGTCTGGATGTTTTGAAAAGAATTTCCTTAATTTCAATTTCCTTACATATTTATAAAGGTCGATCCTTGTCTCTACATAATCATGATGTTGTTCAGGACAAAAGGATAAGCCTTTATTGAGGACACTTTTTTCATCAGGGGTGAGGGCATGGTCAGAGAGATTCACTATAAGGTTGTCTTTAATTCTGGTGTGATTTACTTTCTCAGCATTCTGTTGCGCAGTGGATCATTTTTTGTTTTTTCTTTTTCCTCTGCGTGGTTTTCTCCTTCTTTTGATGTTGAGACAGATCGATTTCCCTTCCCTCGACCCCGTCCTCTCCCTCGTGTCTTCGGAGTTTGTTGGTCTAGGTATACCAACTTCATTTCGTCTAAAAAAAAATTCCGTATACTTTGATATTGTCTCCTCTCGTCTTCACTCCAGTCTGAGACTGATCCACTGATGTATGGCTTATCTGTCTCAGTTACTGGCAACTTGCCTTGAGGAAATAGTTTTTTAAGTCCATCAAATCGCTTAGCAAAGGTTAGGATGGAACCCATTTCATAGTCCAACTCATCTCGTTTGAATTTCCTTTGTTTTCGCATCTCTACTTCGTCTTCGTATTTGTCTAAGTTTTTTTCCATTTCTTTGCGTAGTTTATCACATTCTTCATCCTGGTTTAATGCTTTTATTAGATCCTCTACAGTTCTGATTTCTTCGTGGAGTTCATCCACATCTATTTTGGCATATTTGATAACCAAGAGAACCATATTCCTTGAGCAGCCCATGCTATTTTTGGCCCATTCTTCTAACATAGCAGGTCGAGTATCCGGATGATTGGGTAATGTGAACATTCTTAGACCTCTTGGGATGCGATCATATTCAATATATTTCTCCAAAGTGAAAGGATGAAAGGATATATATATATATATATTACCTACAGGCGGTCGCCAGTAGGTAGTTATAGTTAGGACCTTGTTTCTATTCAAAAAGCATTTTTTTCTTTTCCCAATAACTGGCGCCGGTTGACGAATCTTCGTGAAATTTTCAAAACTTGTGGGGCGCTCCGGTCAGCTCCTCTCTTGAAGGTTTTGGGGTGATTCGGCAAGCGGGGGGCAGAGATAATAGGGGGGTCCCAAAACGTGTTTTCTCCATTTTAATTCCCTTAGGAAACTTTAGACACGGCTACAGCCCGAACTGCTGAACGGAATTACACCACATTTGGCATAGAGGTAGCCCTTGTTTCAGAAAGATCTCTTGTTCATAAATGGTGTAAATCCGTTCAGTAGTTGCTGAGAAAATCAAAACATAAAAGTTTCGATATGTAGAAGCACAGAGGATCCGCGGACCCTCCCGGCCACAAGCTTTCTTCTAATTGGCTGTCAACACTCCAAACTAGGAAGTGTTGGCAGCCATCTTGTGCCTCGGTAACCAAGGCACAAGATGTACCACACATGTACCACTGAGATATACATTCACTCACTAACACACCCATACACACACTCACCCACCCATACAGTCCATCACAGATGCACTCTTGAAACCATGCACCCAGTGAATCACCCACTCACACATCTATGCACAGAGTCACACACACCCCACCTACACAAACACTCAGGCACCCATACAGATACTCAGACAACCAATTAATAACCCATATAGACACTCATGTAGCTATTCGCAAGCCTATGCAGCCGCTTACACACCAACAGACAGACGGATACAGACATTCACACAGTTTAGTTACTAACCCATGCATTCAGTAAGATATGTCTAATCACTCACTTATGGAGTCAGTCACGCACCTACTAAATCATCCATTCAGACACTTATACACCCACTCATTCTTCAATACGCCTTTCACTATATATATATTAAACATATTTCAACTTTACAGAAACACACAGTCACTGGATGATGTCATCAGGGATGTCATTTGAGATTCACTGACCAAGTCATGAGTGATGTAATATGTGACGTCATCAGCAGTGCATTGCGGGGGCGCGAGTTATAGTTATCTGAACTAACTATAACGGGGGAATTTCTCTGGTTTTGTACGAGTAAAATGTCCAACTAACTATGGGCCAGATGTAGGTGGCCATTTACCGACCAGTAAATGGGTTATTGGGATGTAGGGGGCAAATTTTACCGAATCGTTAAATTTACCGAATCGGTAAATTTACCGAATCGGTAAAATACCGAATCGGTATTTTATCGATTCGGTAACTTCTAGATGTAGGTGGGACTCTTCTGAGTCCCAAAGGCCTTTCAGATTCGGTATTTTACCACCCAATCCAATTGGGTGGTAAAATACCGAATCCAGGTGTGCCACATGGCACACATGCCTGTATTTGGGGTGCTAGAGGGTGTCAAAGTGACACCCCCTGCACCCTTGCTGGAATCGTTATTTACTGAGTTGGTAAATACCGATTCGGTAATGCCCATTGATTCCTATGGGCTTCAATGCCCATAGGAATCAATGGGCATTACCGAATCGGTATTTACAAAATCGGTAAATACCGATTCTTAACGAATCGGTATTTACCGAATCTGTAATACCTACATCCCCCCCCCTCTATTTTACCACTTCTTAAATACCGAATCGGTAAAATTCGGTATTTAATAAGTGGTAAAATTAAATTACCTACATCTAGGCCTATAACTTTCCCTAAAACCTATGGTTTTTCAGTGAATATATATATATACATACACACACACACACACATATATATATATATACAGATACATATATATATATATATATATATATATGTATTAAGACTGAAAAAACTTTGAATTTGAATTTTAAGAGTGTGTCCGTGATTCTGTGGGGAATGACTTTAAAAAACTAATCAAAAACAATGATCATATACAAGAACAACAATTGACACCATAGTATGTCCGATGTGCCCAGAACTACATTCTGGACACTCAAAACTTAGGCCCCTGTAACTTTTTGTCCACATAAGGTTTTAATGTTAAATGTGTACCCTTATTCCCAACACCCTGATGATTTTAAAGGTACCCAGTGTTTGTGTATTCCCCTGGAAAAGACCCAGAAATTTTCAAAAATACTTTAAAAAAATTGCCTTTTTCTAAAAACAATTGTTCTAAATTTATGCAGTAGAAAGCGTCGTTTGTTTCTTGTAAATGGCATCAACAAAGTGTTTGTTGGGATGAAACCACCATCATCTCAGATTTCTGGAGCAAGTAGACTTTTGAAAGTAAACCAGATTTTTCTATGAAGTTTTTATTTTTCACTGTGACATAGTCTATTGTTTCAGTTTTTTTTTCTTTCAACCTCCTTCCAGTTAGTGTTAAGAATTGGTTTCAAAACAATAATGGTTCCCAGTAAACTATACATTTTTGAAAACTAGACAAAAATTTGAATTCAGTAATGGGGGCAATTTTTTAAATCCGGTAACGATTTCCTATACCAATGCATATTTGACAATATTAAATATTGCACTAAAGTATAAAAAAATAGCCATTTGTGTTAACGTTTTCACCTGAAATTATTGTAATGTTGCCAAATAATATAACATTGAATCGTCATGATCCCTCTTTTTTGGATATATAGGACTTATAGGTTCTCCAAGAACCCCGAGCATCCCAGAACAAAAACTGAGCTGCGTCATGCACTGGTTTTTCATTGTGTACTGTGTTTCTTGCAATTCATTAGGTAAATATAAATAGAGTAAAATAGGTACAAAGGAAAGCAATATATTTCTTAAACAAAATAAAGAGTTTATAAGCAGTGTGTTTTGCATATCTCCGAAATTGTGACTACCCATCCAAGCATGTGATTTAGATGTAATTTTTTTTTACTGACATTTCCCAATTCTTTGCATTAGGAAGGCTTAACTGCAAAGAAAGATAATTGTTAGTAACAGTGCTCTACTAATCTGTTTTCCCCTAATTCTCCCTATAAAAATACTACCTTACTTATGTATGTAGGCCTAGTGCCTGCGACAGGAATTGGCCCAAAACGCAACGTGGACCCACCACATTCTTAAAACGAAAACAGCCCCTTTTTTGCCTAGCTATAGATTTTGAATGCTCGCTCGTCCGGCACCTTGCAAAACCTAGCCAATCTATACATTTTTGGAAAATTATACACTAAGGGCCCCATGAGGATGGTGGGTGGACAACCGTAGCAGTGTTTTTACCGCCTACCAGCTATGGGAGGTCCCGCACTGCCAATTAGTATGCAACCGCTACTGTGGCAGTCGCATCCCGCATCTTTATTTATTTATTTTATTTATTTATAAAGTTTTATATAGCGCACGCTTGATCCCGAAGGATATCAGAGCGCTTTACAATTTGAGACAAAGATAACAAATCAGAACATTAGTCTAACATTGGGAATCTAAGGGGCATTGAATCAACTAGAACAAACATAACTGATCAATATAACCTGAGTAAGTAAGCAGCACCCGCTGCAAAGCCAAAGAGGCATGTCTTGCATTGCCATGGACAAACTGACAGGCACGGCGCCGTGCCTGCCACCTTCTGGATAGCAATGAGGGGTGGTACCATAGGTACCCCCCAAGTGCAGCCCCCCACCCCTCCAACCCACTTGGGGACCCACAACGGGCCCCGAAAGCAGTTCCTGCCATCATTTCCATGAAAGGCCTTCACATCACACCATCCTAATATGGATGGCTGTGCCTAACAGGCACCGCCACCATACTAGTTCCGCCTGGCTTGCAATGGAAATGATTGATCGCCGGATTTAAAGTGGCGGACGCACTTTTGCGTCCGCTGTGAAACCCTCCGCCATTGTAATATGAAGCTGTTCTCTCTCTAAATAGATACCATGTACTTTAGGTACATACCAGATTGGTTACTGGGTCACCCTTGTGAGCCCCTGTATAGTGTACCATAGGTACCCGGGGGATAGGTGCACCTTAGGCCTACCAGGGGCAGCAGCATGTATTGTGCCACCCCTGGTTTGCCTTCCAAACTGACACCACAGGTTCGTTCACACAGCCTGGGTAAGGTGGTGTAGTCACCCCTTACTTAGATATAGTATACCCATATCTATATATACATATAGACACATATGCACCTATAAGTCACTCCTATGGCAGACCTTGACAATCCTGGAGGCAGAGTGCTTGGTTTTATCTGCGAGGGTGCCCTAGCATGAGCTGAGCCCCTCTGCAGCTTTCGTAACCATCTCCTTATAGCTGTTCTATGATATAGCCATATCATATACTCTTAAGTGCATTATAATCCTCGCGGTTAATGCTAACTTTGGTTTGGCTTTATCAAAACATGGTGTGTAAGGTGTCAAACACTTTGGAATACTACCCACCTCCCCCCCGCCAGTCCTGGGGCGGGGGTAGCATTCCACCCTTCTAGAGGGAGAAGACATGTAGTTACTGGTTTACTGGGTTAAAGTTAAACAGAGCCTCTGCATCATAAAATGGATGCTGCTGCCACAGTGTAGCGCTTACCAGGGGTGCAAGGTTCAGGAAGGGACAAATAGCGGTGGTCAGACGATGTGGTGACCGCATATCGCCACTGGAGGGAGCCTGGCGATTGCGGAACTACATTCCCCAGAGGCCCAGCAGACACGGAAACGGAAGCGTTGTATTGACAAAAGCCTTCCGAGGTAACGGCTCGGGGCTTGTCAATCAGGACCTTGAGTGCCGTCTGGACGGAGCCTTGCCTGCATAGTCGGAGCAGATATCCAGGTACTTTGTTTTCCTTGAGCAGAACGAGTTCTGCTTCCCAGCATTTCCCGAGACTGTTTTCTGCATTCTAGTCACGTTAGCGAGTCCCCGCATCAATAAGACGGGCGGCCTCGCTATATTGAATGGCGTTTGTGAGACCCGCGCAGGAGCGCGTTGTCGTCTCCGTCACTGGTGTTCTTCCTGGGAAATTACTTTTTGTGCATCCTGGCGTGCCGGTACCGGTACGTGCTACACGAAGAAACCCCTTGATGATTTTGTTTATTCTTTGTTTCTCATTCCTTGCTGATTTTGTCGACATTCGAAACCGTTGCTGAATTACGGTACTGCCGCCATTTGTCAGGCTGCTCCTGAGAAGGCTTGGTTCCACTCGACTTATTACTGTTTCATGTTTTATGTTCCTGAGAGTTTATCAGGCGCTCCAGTCCACCTCAACAGTTAGTACCTATCCTTATAGAGATGTTATGTTTCCTTGACTCCTGTGCAGTACTGGGTTTCTAATTGTTGGTTCTTGTTCTTTCCTTACCTGCAGCAAACAACCGGGGGTTCTTAGAGACTGGCGAGAGAATGGGTGGACGGCCTCCAGACATTTCTCAGAAGCCCCTCTGGACAGCCTTTATTATTTTATCCACTTCCCTTTTTCCCCGGGAGGCATTTATACATAGTTGTGTTACCCTTACACTGTGTGTGGTGCGTTCTGGAGAGGAAGGGGACTATTCATCTACCCATCGTTCCTGCTGACATCTTTCAGAGGTTAGTGGTAAATACCATTGACGTCGTGACACACAGACATGAGTCTGACCTCCTGTTGCTGGACGAAACTCTGGCAGGGGAGGCCTGGACAATAGATTTCCTGTCTGGGGAGGTGCTGGCACCTCCCCAGACAGGCTTTTATGTATTGGGGCAGGGAGGGCTGCATTCAGTGAATGCTTTCCAGACACTGCCTGGGGCACGCTAGGTGCTCCATGCATTTCCCAGTTCAAACCGGTTGCTGGGGCACTCTGCCCCAGCTCTGGCGCAAAAATGGACAAAGGGAAAGGGGTGTAACCACCCCCTTCCCAGGTCCACCCATAGGAGGGACCTTAAGGGTAGTCCAGGCCCTAAACTTAGTATAAGTATAGGAACCCAGTCCCTAGGACTTTAGATTACCCTAGACGAAACTTTGAAACATATATCCTGGACCTTCGACATTCCATTTTGACTGGAAGACGGAAGACATCTCCCTTGTGGTCAAGGACACGAGATGCTAATTGAGTAACTTGTATTGTACTTTTACCTCTCACCTCATAAAGAGTGCAGAGGGGTTGTGTTTAGAATAAATACATATATTTTTGATATATACCTTGTGTGGTGTCCTTTCATTTGGTACTCAAGGGATTATAATTGGTAAAACAGCTTGCTTAATACGCTCTCTGAAGTCTTAGCCTGATGACTGCTGGTCCACGCTACCACTAGGATAGCTTTCTATAATGTTGACTTTACAACCACCATCAATAAGGGTCGATTAGACTGGTGCAAGGTGCCCACAAGAAATAGTGGACATCATATGCCAGGCTAACTTCTCACAAATAGTCAATACGAGGACCTGTGTTGACTTTCATTAATGTCCAGACAAAACTATAGATGGTATATGAAATATGGATGTGGTGCTGTGTGTATATCGGTGTAATACATAAACAAGCTCTTTTCAGGCGGGACATACTAAAAACCTCTTGCTTTTTTGGAAGTGTAACAAAGTACAGTTGTACTACTGTATTTGGACGAGCACTCCAATTATGTGATGAATTGAAATTATGAACTGTTTACTTTCTGGTTGCTCCCGTCACCCCTTTAAATCAATTCTGGTTGTTGTTCAATTTACTACATCATTGACATTCCCATACTTTCCACAGTTGACTGTTAGAGTACCACAAGATCCATTAAGCATTGTGAATGTTCTAGTGGTATTGCTTGAGAAACAGGTGGTTCCGCACTATTAATATTTTTGCATAGCTTATTTACTAACCTGCACATGTATAAGGTGTGATTTTCACGTTAAGTTAGCCATAGTTAATGTAGGCCTCTGTTTAAATGACTCATGCTAATATGATGAATACTTTAGGATGCAGTGCCCTTTCTCTTGTTTCAGGAGCCAAGCTACATTAGTTCAAGGTAAGTAGATTGTTACAAAATGTTTTGGTTTTTATGAGAATTGTTTACCTTTATGTGTTTCACCAATAATTGAATAATTAATTTCTGCACCAGTGCTGAGGGCAGGCTAATCGCGATGTATCCTGCTACGAGATATCTCATGAAGAACTTCTTATCTGGCAACATTCGATCTTGATTGGCTCCTCTTCCTGAGAACAGTGGGAAGTGTTGCATCTTGTTGAGGATGTATATTTTAAATTTGCATTACTGAGCTAGTTAGATTCAGATGCACTTTCCACACTTGAAACCAGATATCCTATTATGCTCCTGCTCAAGGGTTAGACTCCTGTGCAGATCTATTCTTTAGCTGACTGAATCTTCAACGATTCTGCCTTTTAGCGACTTTATTTGCTGACACCTTCTCCTCAATTTCCCCAATTCATTTGATTTTTTAGCTTAGCATTAGGGAGTTTTCCTTGAGGGGACACTGTAGCTTGCTTGATTTGCTTTTAACAACTTTAAATAGGTTGTCTTTGTACTTGCTACTTTAAATCACTTTGAATTTCTCTGACCAATGACCTACTGGATGGTCTTTGATTTATAACTAATTCAAATGATTTGAATTTGTAACTTTGCTAATCTCCTAATAATCCTTCCCGGTTTGCAAAAATACTACTCTGGCATCATTGTGGGTCCTAATGTGCTTCACTGTCATTAATATATTGTTGAATTATTGACTTTAAGCATCAGCCCGGAATGAAAGTCCATCTTCTCAAGTGCAGCATATACTTGAATATGCACTAAAGATCTGCATTGTGTCAACACTATTGTGAGTTGATACATTCATTAATGACACAATGGATGATAGTGTCACTTTTGATTGTTTGTGTGTGTGGTTGTGTATATGTCCTGACTGGGTTGGTTGGATTCTACTGATGCTCAGGGTCATGCAGACACAGGTGGGTCCAGGGAATTAGCTGCAGCAGTAAGTGAACAGCAGGTCTGCATTTCACACCAGCTACACGTTGATAGTATGTTGCCTTAGAGTCTTCGGAGCGACAAGAGGTATATGTGTGCAGTCTGTATCTCATATGCAAAAGAAATTTACTTTGACAGCATTCACTTTCTAGGGAACTTCTGGGAAAACAATGGGCCCGATTCACAAAAGTAATCGGAGACAAAATCCTAACTTTACTACTTTCGGTATTCACAAGGGGAATTTAGGAGTAGTAAAGTTAGGAATCCTAACTTTATAACTCCTAAATGCCCTTTGTAAATGCCGAAAGTCGTAAAGTTAAGATTTTGTCTCAGTTAAACTTATGTTTTGGTCTAAAGTTTAACTGAGACAAAATACTAACTTTCGGAATTCACACAGGACATTTAGGAATAGTAAAATTAGGATTCCTAACTTTTTACTACTCCTAAATGTGGAATTCACAAAGGGCATTTAGGAGTAGGATCCTAATTTTACTACTCCTAAATGCCCTTTGTGAATACCGAAAGTCGTAAAGTTAGGATTTTGTCTCAGATTACTTTTGTGAATCGGGCCAAATGTTCTGATGGACTGAAGTATGGAGAGCACTGATTACCCGGCTCAACACATCATAAAAGGTAGCCTGTAACATTATGTGCAAATATCTAATTGGACTTGGGTATCTGCCGATGGCAATGGAATGCAGAACAGCAATAGTTTCAGAGTGATTTTGGTCCGTTGCCAATATCAGACTAAAGAGCTTCTCTAATGGTATTAAAGAGTGCAGGATGATGTCCATATCTAGGCGATATGTAGTGAGCATGGAAGCTCCGACATGTTGGAGGGGTTAGGGCATCTCAGGATAAATCAGATCCTTCGTCTGCACCAAGTGGGTGGCAATGCCCAGGGGGCGCTGAGTTGCATCATCATATTTCAGTTGTAAAAAGCCTTGCTGAATCACTATTTGCATCTCATGTAGCCTAGAGTACTTTTCGATCTGTGCTTGTTCCATGCTACAATTGAAAATAGTTGTGGACTGCATTATTGGCTCCTTTGAGCTTGTGTTCCCTGTTGGATGATTGTAGGCAACGGTGTGTGTACATGGAAGTGTGACTTCAAACCATAAAGATTCTAGTTTTGTCTTTATAATCTTACATCATGTCTGTGTTGTGGGTATTATTACCTATCATATATTCCCTTTAAAAGATGGTTTTGTAACTGCTAATATTGACCTACTACTCTGAGGTGAAGGAGGACTTTAGAGGTATTTCCCTGTCTGCTTCCTATCACGCTGCTACTTCTAAAATATGGTTGGCTATTTTGTGGATGTGATATTAGCTCATGCACAAGAACTAACACTTCCTGTGAAAATATTGTGCGGAAATTCTTGGAATCATACAGAATAGTATCCCTGCGTGGAAACATGTGGGAACACCAATCCATACAACCCATAATGGGATCATAGAACAGAAAGATCAGGGGATACTAGTAAAGAAAAAATATTTGCCTGGTTGGTTGGCTACTGATTGATATTTCTTTATTTTAGGACCAGAAATATCTAACACTTCCAGTAACCTTCCATCAGAAGCGCTAGCTAATTAGGCTTCAAATGATTATTGACTTTTAGATCTGGTTGAAATGAAAATGGAGGAAAAACAACATACCCCATTGGCTTTGCTGAGTTTCTTATGCACATTTTATGTACATGTGATCTCTTATGCTGAATAGTTTTTAATTCGGTCTTAAATCACAAGAGCAGGAGAGCAGGGAGACGCCGAGCAGGGAGACGCCGAGGCCGCCGCAGCTGCAGCAGAGCTCACGCCGAGCCCCAGCTTCACTTTTGCCGTCAGGTCCGGCATCGGGCTTCCTTACCGGGGGCAGTTGGATCGCGGTCCCGGTCGGCCGCGTTGTCCCGGTTGATCTAGCGGCGTAAAGTCCACATTTGTAAAGCGCACAATCACCCGTAAGGGTCTCTAGGCGCTGGGGGGCCGTCGGGAAGATTAAGCGAGCTATTGCCCAGAGTCACATGGTGCAGGGCTAACCTGCCACCGGAGCCGGGGATCGAACCGTGGTCCCCAGATTCCAGCGTCAGTCGCCCTGGCCGCGGCGCCACACCTGGCGTAACATCTGGAGGAGCCGAGGCGATGGCGAGGTGAGGTGAGGTGAACGCCGTCTCACCCAGTCTGTCCGCTTTCGGGGGTGGTAGCCGGGGTAAATCTCTGTGCGCCCTGTACTAAAGCCTTTACCAAGTCGAGGGATTCAGCAGCAGGGCAGCAGCAAGCCCCCCAGCAGCAGCAGCGGCAGTTGACAGGAGCCGCGTTTCACAGCGGGGGTCCACAGCAGCAAGAGCAGCGGAAAGCACCACGAAGCACCTCTCCCTCCCGCAGCAAGCGTCCAAAGCGGCAGGAGGGCAGGAGGAGGGCTCTACAATGAGGAGTCAGTAGCGGCAGGAGCAATCACTTCATCATTTACCATCATATCCAACGGCAGGAACTGCGAAATAACCCCTACATCTCGCCGAGAGCGTCCAGAGAGGGCCCCACAGGAGCGAGCCACCACACCCACCAGTGGAAGCAATCCTCCCGCCTGACGCGGGCGCACTAGCGGTAGGGGGTGCCATAACGAGGGGTCCAGGAGCTGCGAAAACTCCTCTCTAGTAGCGGCAGGAACCGCAGACCATTACACCGTCCAGCACCTCCTAGCAGTGGCAGAAACTGCAAGCAGCGGGGGCAACAGGTGCTGTGTAAGCAGCCTCTGCAGAGGCGAGAACAACAATGCAGCAGCCCTGTCAGTGGCAGTGGCAGTGGCTGTGTCAGAGGCAAAAGAGAGAGCAAGCGTGAGCAGTAGACCATCATGAGATCAGGGAAAATTAGGGGGGCACCAGACGCCAAGCATCTGAAACCAGAAAAAGAGGGAGATGAAGGAGAGGATTTAATAAAGAACTTAATGGAGGATTTATCTGAGGACAAATCAGATGCGGCAAAGCCAAGAGAAAGGCAGCAGGAATCGTTCCAGGAATCGATCCCGGAACAAGACATAAACAGGACACGGGGGGCAAAACAGAACGGGATCAAATACAACCAAGCAACAAGACTCAGACCCCCATCTGGGCAACTGGCTCGCCTATTAAAACTAACAGCATAAGCAGCAAACGGGCTCTCATCACCGATTTCCTAAAAGTATGTCGCAGCTTATCCCCAGGGAAGCAAAAGATGCTTAAGGCAGCCAAGGAATCAAAGGAGGTAACGGAGGTAAAAGAAACCAAGGAGTCCAAGCACAGGGGGGGCAGCTCAGAAACTAAGATACATAAGGACAAAGTTAGTAGGTCAATAAGCACTGAGGACACAGTGCACAAGGCCCTTAAGCTGTCCACAACAGAGGATGGAAGTTGCACTAACTCCGTCAAGAGCCCATTATTCATCCATCATGGACCCCGCCAACAGGCTATTCAGGCCGTAGTACACAACAAACAGGGACCTAAACGGGAGTCGGCATCCACACCCAAACACCGGACCAGCCAAGCACAAATAAATCAACTAAAGCAGCAGCAAAATCAACGGACTCAAACAATTCAAATAGCCCAACTAACCGCTTGGCAGCCTAGTGAAGACCGGAGCCAGGACGGTAACCTGGAGCTTGAGCGGGACAGTTATGACAGCTTCGACAGCCTGCACGCAACACTAAACAAACCAGTAGATTCACAAACTCAAGTACCACTCGCCCAGTTGAGACTACCTAACAAAACTGAACCAGCCACCCCAGCCAATAACCCAGAACCCCAAAAATCACCCTCATCAGGACAAGGCATCAAGACACAAGAGGGACAATACTCCAAGAAACATCAAGAAAGTCCATCAACAGAACCTTTCTGGGACCAGCTACTCGGTACCATGAAGATAATAGGATCAGCAGCAACTTATCATGCCGATAAGCTGGACACCCAAGTTGAGCTACTAAACGCACTAGCTCTATATGTGCATGGAATAGATCAAAAACTACATGACTTATATGCCATGATAACCAAGGTACAACCAGCATGGGACTTTACTTATTATACGTGCCATTGCCACCAAATATTTGATAAGCTTGCAACCGTCCCGACAATAATGTCCGAGCTGTTGGAGGTAGTAAGGGGCACACAATTAAATCCCACAACCTCAACGGAAGGAGAGCTTAAGGAGGTAGATGGAACCAAAAAGGACACCCATACCATCAACATTAAACCATCAAAAGAGGGAAACAATTTGCCAATCACAGAGAAAGACTGGGAACGAACAGAGGAACACCCCCAATTAGAAAGCTCAACACCACACGCGAATCAAAATTTACCACCAAACGAACTGTTACAAAGCAAGGAACAAGGAATTTTGGCAAAACCCCTTTCAAAACGGGAATGCAAATGCTTGAGGAAAGCAAGGAAAAGCAAAAAAAAACAAAGTTACACCGCAGACCTCACCGACACAATCCAGAAAAGATCGGAGGAAAATAACGAAAGCGGCAGTGAGCCACCCAGCATGATGGATCATAAAAACTCGGCATTAAAAGAATCCGTAGTCACAATAAACCATGACGGCAAAAACAAAACAAAAAACGGAAACTTGTCAACTAACAAAATTTATGACATATTTAAGTCGTCGGCCGAGAAGGAAAAAGACAAAGAAAAAAACAAAGAACTGGTAAAGCCAGTCCTAACGCAAACATCTAAGAAGCAAATTACAAAGGAAAAAGTAATTATGGAGCAGGATACAGCAACAAGTGGGGAAGGGGAAAGGAAGATAAGAAATTATAATAATGAAACGCAAAACAATTCAAAATCCCAAAGCACAATAGAGCATATTGGAAAGATACAACAAGACCAAATTAAATTAGTCCAGCCCAGCAAAATACATCGACAAGACCCAATAGAATTAACATTAGGGACTCTGACCGATTATAACAAAAAACAATTGCCCACGCCCCAAAGTCAGATAGTACTGATTCCACATTATAAATCGAGAGGAGCCCACGAGATTCTAAACCGAAGTACAATTATAAAGCTACTCAAAACCTTGCCAGCTCTAAGCCATATAACATCCAGTGATTTGGTAAGAATAGAATTCAAATCTATAACTAGCCAAACAGGAGTTGAAAAAACAATAGCCACCTGGAAAAATTACTCAGTCGTTGAACAGATCCTGAGGCACAAGGAGGCATTTGCACAATGGGGCATAGAACTAAAAGAGGTGGAACCTCTCCGTTACCCGAGTCCCCTACAACCCCCCCACCGCATAGAGGGCATCCTAAAAGGAGCAAAAGGCCCTGAGACATACGAACAAATAAAGGATGATGTCACATTCACAAGACAAATCACAATTACAATCTCACACCCAGATGAAATTCAACAAGAGGTCAATCAACATCGGAGATCATCAAGTACACAACAAGGAGCTGCATGAACAAAATCCCAAACTAAATCAAACACAGCGCAGGACATCAACATCTGTTCCTGGAACGTGAATGGTTTGGCATCTAAAATAGGGGAAATAGATTTCGCTGACTTTATTTTACAGTACGATATACTGCTGCTGGAAGAAACCTGGCAGACAACATATACGCCGATTGTAGGCTATAAAGAACATTTAAACCCAGCCAAAAAGGAGTCAACATACGGAAAAAAATACCAAAATTCATCTGGACGATTAACAGCAATAGTTTGGACCGCGAGGAGATATACAAGTACTTAGGTTTGACTTTGGATAACCATCTTAATTACAAGCAACACCAAGAACATCGGAAAACTAAAGCTAAACAACTACTGTTTGCATTTAAAACCCTGCAAAGAAAACTCAGTGTCAGCTCCACCACCCACTTATTAAAAGTCGTGGCATCAAAATTTCTACCAGCAATCACATACGGTTCCGAATTATTAAATGCAAAGGACGCAACATCCTTGAACATCGCCCAAATTAGCCTCTTCAAAAAACTATTCAACATCCCGCGCCATATCTCACAAGACCGGATAAGACTAGAGTTTGGGCTAAAAAATCAGAGCATGACAAGACAGGGAGCGCTGGTCAAATACTATTGGAGAATGCATGCAGCAGAGGACGACTCCCTGGCACACTACTGCTGGCTGGAGGTCGAAAAGCAATCAAAACTGACTAATTTGGTTTATTCGTACCTAAGAAAATCGATTGAGGCTTTAAAATTAGAGGGAGCATGGCAGACCATACCGTCCTATTCGGAGTTCAAACAATTGGTAAACAAAACAGTTAACCAAATGTCCCAAGACCAGGATAAAGCCACGCTGTCCACAAAAACGAATGCATGGACGGTTCTGCCGACATATAAAAAGCTAAAGCCCCAACCATACCTTTCGGAACACTTTGTAAACCGAATGAAACATCAATTAATTCTACTGAGACTGGGAGTGTATCCAACTAAAGATTTAACTCCCAAATGGAAAAGCACATGGACCTCAATGGATTGTCGCCTTTGCGGACAAGGCGATAAATCTGTGCTCCATCTACTCTGTATTTGTCCAGCATTGTTATCTGAACGGAAAAGATTGCTGCGGCCGCTATTGATAAAAGAACAGATAAGGACATGCAGATTAGCAGTAATAAAATGTTTAGGAGGGTCTACAGTGCAATTGGCATGTAAATCATTAAAGCTCTTAAGACCAGCTGCAAAAGCGCTAGAAAAGAAAGACACAGAACTGGACACAGTAAGTGTATAGACTTTTTTTTTCAAAGAAAAGATAAGCACAAGAATTCAATTCATTAAGCTAGAACAAATTCATAAGACTAAAAGGCACTAATTGTACCTTCGCTTCCTTTGTTTTATGGATCAAAAAGTTTAAAATGAAAAGTTCACTAATTAACTAGTATTTATATATGAATTTTAAAGTGTTCATGTGTTTTTAGCGGTTAACCCGCTCTTTGTATGATTTTAACCAAATCAAATAAAGTATTTTTTACTGCGGTCTTAAATCACATGATCCTTAGGAAAATTAGAAACAATGTTTTAGCTTGTTTGATAGTGACCACCCCAATTGTTAGGATGTTAGGGTGTTTTATAAACTTTGTGGAAACGCTTGATCTTTTTACACTGATATTAGAAATTAGGTTGGTGGTTGACTCGGATATGAACCCTAGGCAAGCAACAACCACAATCCTAGTCAGGGGAAGAGGCAGGCAAACCTTTAAACCTGAGCTCACCCTCTGGTAGCTTGGCACAGAGCAGTCAGGCTTAACTTTAAAGGCAATGTGTAAAGTATTTGTGCAACACTTCAAACAGTAAGTCAGTGAAAACTCCACATAAAAAGATTCCACACCAGGTTAGAAAAATAGAGCTTAATTTATCAAATAAAACAAGACCAAAACAACAAAATATAATAAGTAGAACTTGAGATATTGAATTTTAAAGTATGTAGCAAAAAATAGCACCAAGAAGCAAAAAAGCACTTTTTGGTATATCTGGTCGGGCCTGACTGGGACAAAGTCCACAGTTCAGGCCAACTGCAATGGATGGAGCGAGGGTCGGCTACAGGGACACAGTCAGGCCAGCTGAACCAAAGTACCTTAAACCCTAGTTGTGGAGCATTTGTGTGGATACGCATCAAAGATGTGTCGCGCAGCATAGGCAATGTGTTGGTTCCGAGATTCAACAAGGCTGCGGTGTGAAGTCCTGATGCTTCGACTTTGAGGATCCTGTTGACGGAGCTTGGGATGCGAAGGCCTGTGTCGACAATACGAGGCGCAGTGGAGACGATGCGTCAGTTCCGATGAGCGGTGAAGCTGACCTGTGGAGGTTTATTGCTGAGGCTGCAGATTTCAGAGTCTACGTGCAGAGGCAGGTTGGTTGGAAGTATTTATGTCCCTGAGACTTCATATTAGGAGGCCAGCCAGCTAGCCCTTGGAGTCACTCTGGGGTCAAGTGGTGCAGGTTTAATCCCCTCACTCAGGCAAGACTGCAGCAGGTCAGCACAGTAGGGCAAGAGTTCAGCAAAACAGCAGCACAGAGACAAAGCCAAAGATGAATGTCCGCAAAGTTCACTCTAAAAAGTTCACTTTCACAGCGGGGGTCCACAGCATCAGGAGCAGCGGAAAGCACCACGAAGCACCTCTCCCTCCCGCAGCAAGCGTCCAAAGCGGCAGGAGGGCAGGAGGAGGGCTCTACAATGAGGAGTCAGTAGCGGCAGGAGCAATCACTTCATCATTTACCATCATATCCAACGGCAGGAACTGCGAAATAACCCCTACATCTCGCCGAGAGCGTCCAGAGAGGGCCCCACAGGAGCGAGTCACCACACCCACCAGTGGAAGCAATCCTCCCGCCTGACGCGGGCGCACTAGCGGTAGGGGGTGCCATAACGAGGGGTCCAGGAGCTGCGAAAACTCCTCTCTAGTAGCGGCAGGAACCGCAGACCATTACACCGTCCAGTACCTCCTAGCAGTGGCAGAAACTGCAAGCAGCGGGAGCAACAGGTGCTGTGTAAGCAGCCTCTGCAGAGGCAAGAACAACAATGCAGCAGCCCTGTCAGTGGCAGTGGCAGTGGCTGTGTCAGAGGCAAAAGAGAGAGCAAGCGTGAGCAGTAGACCATCATGAGATCAGGGAAAATTAGGGGGGCACCAGACGCCAAGCATCTGAAACCAGAAAAAGAGGGAGATGAAGGAGAGGATTTAATAAAGAACTTAATGGAGGATTTATCTGAGGACAAATCAGATGCGGCAAAGCCAAGAGAAAGGCAGCAGGAATCGTTCCAGGAATCGATCCCGGAACAAGACATAAACAGGACACGGGGGGCAAAACAGAACGGGATCAAATACAATCAAGCAACAAGACTCAGACCCCCATCTGGGCAACTGGCTCGCCTATTAAAACTAACAGCATAAGCAGCAAACGGGCTCTCATCACCGATTTCCTAAAAGTATGTCGCAGCTTATCCCCAGGGAAGCAAAAGATGCTTAAGGCAGCCAAGGAATCAAAGGAGGTAACGGAGGTAAAAGAAACCAAGGAGTCCAAGCACAGGGGGGGCAGCTCAGAAACTAAGATACATAAGGACAAAGTTAGTAGGTCAATAAGCACTGAGGACACAGTGCACAAGGCCCTTAAGCTGTCCACAACAGAGGATGGAAGTTGCACTAACTCCGTCAAGAGCCCATTATTCATCCATCATGGACCCCGCCAACAGGCTATTCAGGCCGTAGTACACAACGAACAGGGACCTAAACGGGAGTCGGCATCCACACCCAAACACCGGACCAGCCAAGCACAAATAAATCAACTAAAGCAGCAGCAAAATCAACGGCCTCAAACAATTCAAATAGCCCAACTAACCGCTTGGCAGCCTAGTGAAGACCGGAGCCAGGACGGTAACCTGGAGCTTGAGCAGGACAGTTATGACAGCTTCGACAGCCTGCACGCAACACTAAACAAACCAGTAGATTCACAAACTCAAGTACCACTCGCCCAGTTGAGACTACCTAACAAAACTGAACCAGCCACCCCAGCCAATAACCCAGAACCCCAAAAATCACCCTCATCAGGACAAGGCATCAAGACACAAGAGGGACAATACTCCAAGAAACATCAAGAAAGTCCATCAACAGAACCTTTCTGGGACCAGCTACTCGGTACCATGAAGATAATAGGATCAGCAGCAACTTATCATGCCGATAAGCTGGACACCCAAGTTGAGCTACTAAACGCACTAGCTCTATATGTGCATGGAATAGATCAAAAACTACATGACTTAAATGCCATGATAACCAAGGTACAACCAGCATGGGACTTTACTTATTATACGTGCCATTGCCACCAAATATTTGATAAGCTTGCAACCGTCCCGACAATAATGTTCGACCTGTTGGAGGTAGTAAGGGGCACACAATTAAATCCCACAACCTTAACGGAAGGAGAGCTTAAGGAGGTAGATGGAACCAAAAAGGACACCCATACCATCAACATTAAACCATCAAAAGAGGGAAACAATTTGCCAATCACAGAGAAAGACTGGGAACGAACAGAGGAACACCCCCAATTAGAAAGCTCAACACCACACGCGAATCAAAATTTACCACCAAACGAACTGTTACAAAGCAAGGAACAAGGAATTTTGGCAAAACCCCTTTCAAAACGGGAATGCAAACGCTTGAGGAAAGCAAGGAAAAGCAAAAAAAAACAAAGTTACACCGCAGACCTCACGACACAATCCAGAAAAGATCGGAGGAAAATAACGAAAGCGGCAGTGAGCCACCCAGCATGATGGATCATAAAAACTCGGCATTAAAAGAATCCGTAGTCACAATAAACCATGACGGCAAAAACAAAACAAAAAACGGAAACTTGTCAACTAACAAAATTTATGACATATTTAAGTCGTCGGCCGAGAAGGAAAAAGACAAAGAAAAAAACAAAGAACTGGTAAAGCCAGTCCTAACGCAAACATCTAAGAAGCAAATTACAAAGGAAAAAGTAATTATGGAGCAGGATACAGCAACAAGTGGGGAAGGTGAAAGGAAGATAAGAAATTATAATAATGAAACGCAAAACAATTCAAAATCCCAAAGCACAATAGAGCATATTGGAAAGATACAACAAGACCAAATTAAATTAGTCCAGCCCAGCAAAATACATCGACAAGACCCAATAGAATTAACATTAGGGACTCTGACCGATTATAACAAAAAACAATTGCCCACGCCCCAAAGTCAGATAGTACTGATTCCACATTATAAATCGAGAGGAGCCCACGAGATTCTAAACCGAAGTACAATTATAAAGCTACTCAAAACCTTGCCAGCTCTAAGCCATATAACATCCAGTGATTTGGTAAGAATAGAATTCAAATCTATAACTAGCCAAACAGGAGTTGAAAAAACAATAGCCACCTGGAAAAATTACTCAGTCGTTGAACAGATCCTGAGGTACAAGGAGGCATTTGCACAATGGGGCATAGAACTAAAAGAGGTGGAACCTCTCCGTTACCCGAGTCCCCTACAACCCCCCCACCGCATAGAGGGCATCCTAAAAGGAGCAAAAGGCCCTGAGACATACGATCAAATAAAGGATGATGTCACATTCACAAGACAAATCACAATTACAATCTCACACCCAGATGAAATTCAACAAGAGGTCAATCAACATCGGAGATCATCAAGTACACAACAAGGAGCTGCATGAACAAAATCCCAAACTAAATCAAACACAGCGCAGGACATCAACATCTGTTCCTGGAACGTGAATGGTTTGGCATCTAAAATAGGGGAAATAGATTTCGCTGACTTTATTTTACAGTACGATATACTGCTGCTGGAAGAAACCTGGCAGACAACATATACGCCGATTGTAGGCTATAAAGAACATTTAAACCCAGCCAAAAAGGAGTCAACATACGGAAAAAAATACCAAAATTCATCTGGACGATTAACAGCAATAGTTTGGACCGCGAGGAGATATACAAGTACTTAGGTTTGACTTTGGATAACCATCTTAATTACAAGCAACACCAAGAACATCGGAAAACTAAAGCTAAACAACTACTGTTTGCATTTAAAACCCTGCAAAGAAAACTCAGTGTCAGCTCCACCACCCACTTATTAAAAGTCGTGGCATCAAAATTTCTACCAGCAATCACATACGGTTCCGAATTATTAAATGCAAAGGACGCAACATCCTTGAACATCGCCCAAATTAGCCTCTTCAAAAAACTATTCAACATCCCGCGCCATATCTCACAAGACCGGATAAGACTAGAGTTTGGGCTAAAAAATCAGAGCATGACAAGACAGGGAGCGCTGGTCAAATACTATTGGAGAATGCATGCAGCAGAGGACGACTCCCTGGCACACTACTGCTGGCTGGAGGTCGAAAAGCAATCAAAACTGACTAATTTGGTTTATTCGTACCTAAGAAAATCGATTGAGGCTTTAAAATTAGAGGGAGCATGGCAGACCATACCGTCCTATTCGGAGTTCAAACAATTGGTAAACAAAACAGTTAACCAAATGTCCCAAGACCAGGATAAAGCCACGCTGTCCACAAAAACGAATGCATGGACGGTTCTGCCGACATATAAAAAGCTAAAGCCCCAACCATACCTTTCGGAACACTTTGTAAACCGAATGAAACATCAATTAATTCTACTGAGACTGGGAGTGTATCCAACTAAAGATTTAACTCCCAAATGGAAAAGCACATGGACCTCAATGGATTGTCGCCTTTGCGGACAAGGCGATAAATCTGTGCTCCATCTACTCTGTATTTGTCCAGCATTGTTATCTGAACGGAAAAGATTGCTGCGGCCGCTATTGATAAAAGAACAGATAAGGACATGCAGATTAGCAGTAATAAAATGTTTAGGAGGGTCTACAGTGCAATTGGCATGTAAATCATTAAAGCTCTTAAGACCAGCTGCAAAAGCGCTAGAAAAGAAAGACACAGAACTGGACACAGTAAGTGTATAGACTTTTTTTTTCAAAGAAAAGATAAGCACAAGAATTCAATTCATTAAGCTAGAACAAATTCATAAGACTAAAAGGCACTAATTGTACCTTCGCTTCCTTTGTTTTATGGATCAAAAAGTTTAAAATGAAAAGTTCACTAATTAACTAGTATTTATATATGAATTTTAAAGTGTTCATGTGTTTTTAGCGGTTAACCCGCTCTTTGTATGATTTTAACCAAATCAAATAAAGTATTTTTTACTGCGGTCTTAAATCACATGATCCTTAGGAAAATTAGAAACAATGTTTTAGCTTGTTTGATAGTGACCACCCCAATTGTTAGGATGTTAGGGTGTTTTATAAACTTCGTGGAAACGCTTGATCTTTTTACACTGATATTAGAAATTAGGTTGGTGGTTGACTCGGATATGAACCCTAGGCAAGCAACAACCACAATCCTAGTCAGGGGAAGAGGCAGGCAAACCTTTAAACCTGAGCTCACCCTCTGGTAGCTTGGCACAGAGCAGTCAGGCTTAACTTTAAAGGCAATGTGTAAAGTATTTGTGCAACACTTCAAACAGTAAGTCAGTGAAAACTCCACATAAAAAGATTCCACACCAGGTTAGAAAAATAGAGCTTAATTTATCAAATAAAACAAGACCAAAACAACAAAATATAATAAGTAGAACTTGAGATATTGAATTTTAAAGTATGTAGCAAAAAATAGCACCAAGAAGCAAAAAAGCACTTTTTGGTATATCTGGTCGGGCCTGACTGGGACAAAGTCCACAGTTCAGGCCAACTGCAATGGATGGAGCGAGGGTCGGCTACAGGGACACAGTCAGGCCAGCTGAACCAAAGTACCTTAAACCCTAGTTGTGGAGCATTTGTGTGGATACGCATCAAAGATGTGTCGAGCAGCATAGGCAATGTGTTGGTTCCGAGATTCAACAAGGCTGCGGTGTGAAGTCCTGATGCTTCGACTTTGAGGATCCTGTTGACGGAGCTTGGGATGCGAAGGCCTGTGTCGACAATACGAGGCGCAGTGGAGACGATGCGTCAGTTCCGATGAGCGGTGAAGCTGACCTGTGGAGGTTTATTGCTGAGGCTGCAGATTTCAGAGTCTACGTGCAGAGGCAGGTTGGTTGGAAGTATTTATGTCCCTGAGACTTCATATTAGGAGGCCAGCCAGCTAGCCCTTGGAGTCACTCTGGGGTCAAGTGGTGCAGGTTTAATCCCCTCACTCAGGCAAGACGGCAGCAGGTCAGCACAGTAGGGCAAGAGTTCAGCAAAACAGCAGCACAGAGACAAAGCCAAAGATGAATGTCCGCAAAGTTCACTCTAATCAAGATTCATATCTTTCCACCTTGAAAAGTAAGTAACAGAGTGGTGAAGGTCCAGAAGAGGCACATGAGAAGAGATGGACTTGTTGTTGATGTTTCTGTCTCTAATGTCACTAGTCCACAAGACTCAGGATCACCATAGTAAATTGGAATTAGAAGGATGACCCCTAATAAACTTAACATAAAAATGTATATTAAATATATTTCTGTGCCCATATAATGACTTACAGTGCCCGTGCTAAACAAGTGCCATACAAATACATGACAAGAAAAGAAGGAAATGTGAAACACTATATTATCTTAAAATGAATAATACCATTAATACTCACTTTGGACAACAATTGAGACAACTCATCACTGATATACATTTCCTGTCGTTCTAACTGCTACACTTGAATTCATTAAGACTGGTATTTCCTCTCACCAACACTCCGCAGGTACCAATTTGATATATGAGATAATGCTGTTTGTTTGTAAATTGATTGCCTATCACAATCATAAATTATTATGTCAGTTGACCTTTACTATTTCTTTTGGCATCCTCTATATTACATTATGACTTCCATTAGATGACTGCTCAATTTGATTTATGTCATTGGTCATTTATTTTTAACGTGCTCCAGTATTTTATTATTTTCATCAAGTCGCTCTACATCGGCATTGATTGAAGTTCTTTGTTTTCCCCTTGATCCTGCAGTTAATGATTTGTTCACTTTAAGAATACCGTCCCATTTCTTTTTATACAGCTGCTGTTAAAATAGAACTACAGCTTTGTCTAGTTCTGCCTTGTGTTTGAAATGCATGTCATATTGCTGTAATATTTTCTTTATGCTAGCACTGCTATGTCTACTAGAGCCATGACTGGTCTTCATGATGTTAAACGATTGATGGCTGCCTTTCCACCCAATATGGCCGCCAAGTTTGACATTTGATTCTTTTTGACTAATCTTTTGTGATTTCAGTTATTTTAAGTCCTTTCTTTCAAAGTAACATATTGCAGAAAATTCCTCCTGGAAAAGCATTGTTATTTTTACCATAGCCCATTCTGGTTAAACATTGTTCATTTTATCCACTTAATACGGCCACCCAGATTTACATTCTAATCTTCATGACAAATTTTTTGGCACCAAGTAGATATATTTACGGAAGCAACCACTGCCTATCTTTGCCAGAAGCTACACCTGTGAGAAGATCCATGCTCTGATTTAGTATTTCTTGGTGAGTCTCACCTATGTTTTGCTCAATTCTCATACATGCATATTTTTATGTTAGTTGAAGTTGGATGCAATTATTCTTGCACCTTCTTTTCAGACTTTGTCCTATAAATCAATTTCTGGTGACTTTTCTAAGTGTGATTGTACTCATTTTTTGGTATTGGTGTGTTCCCATATCAGATATGTGAATTATATGATTTTTTTACATTAACTGCCTTTATGCTGACCTTTGTTTGCTATTTCTTGATTTACAGACATAATCTATTATCAAATGTTATTTAATTTGATGTTAATAGAGGTGATAACACCTATCCAAGCCTCAAATAACAGATAAATAAGACTATCATTAAAAAGCATGAATCTGATGTGATATTATGTAATATCATTATAAAAGCTAACTAGAACACACACTCAAATCGATCTATAAGGAGGGGTGTTAATTATACATCAAGTGACAATAATAACTAGTGGCATCAATCGGAGATCCAGAAAACACTAAATTATTTGGCCAGTACAAACATCCTTAAGTGGACAATGTTCAGCGTAATGGACATATTCATCTTTAGAGAGTTGTTAAGTTTGACCATTCCACTGCAATGTTCAAACCATGTTTCACACTGTCAACTTTCCAAATCCATTTGTTTTCACAGATTGTTAATAAGTTACTTCTATTGAATGTTTTCACATTTGGTTTAATAACCTCAATCACCCATCAAGTCATGACTCTAGTAGAATGGTTAGGTTTAACAAAATGCTCAATTAAAGGGGCATGCTCAAATTTGCATCGTATCCATGACTGATGCTGAATAATCCTTTTACATATTGGTGGGGTAGTTTTACTAATGTAGGGGAAACCACATGAGCACTGAATACAATAAATAACGTTAGAGGTCTTACAATTGGAAAATATCTTTGTGGTCAAGTTGAGTCCATTAAGGATTAACGTTTTACCTACTTTGCTGGTATCACATGCCGTACAGGTGCCCCTTTAGAAATGCCCAACAGTGGCTGGTAAATTCAGACACTGATGGATGGTACATTTAATTGATTAAGTGTAAGCCTTCACTATCTATCTTTTATGTTAGTGCTCTTTTTGAAAGCAAAAATTGTCTTCCAATGAAGATAAATTAATATCATTAGTTAATGAATTCCAATGTTTATGAATAATTTTCTTGATATTATTGTATCAAAAGTAGACACACATACTAGTCTGGACTCTTTAGGTCTCTCTTTAATTTCCAAGAGTGATTCTCTGTTGTTATACCAAATACACTTTAATGATGTCCTCAGTATTCTATATGGATAACCCTTTGCTTTCAATTTATTGGAAAAGTTATTGGGGTCATGGAAGTAATCATTCCTTTTGATGCAATTACGTGGAAGCCATTAAAAGTGCCCATAGGGGAGCCTATCCTTGAGTGCCTGAGGGTGATGACTATCATACCTCAGCAGGGTATTTGTAGCTGTAGATTTGGTGAACAGATTGATATACAATCTTTTATTCTCAACTTTAGGGGTTATGCGGAAAAAATTTGAGATAAGACGAATTAAACTCCAAAGAAAATTGAAGGTTAGAATTAAAGGGTATTGAACCAATTATGGAAAAGAATCAGCAAGTCAGTATTCCTTTTCCAAACCATCAAAATGTCATCTGTGTATCTTAACCATTTGACAATTTGAGATTGAAACTGATTGGCTGAAGCAAAGATAAATTTGGATTCAAAGTCTGCAACATAAATCTGAGCTATATTAGCAGCGAAAATTGCACCCATCGCTACTCTCCTAATCTGTTCAAAGAAATGTCTTTCAAAATGGATGTAGTTGTGATTTAAAGCCAATTTAGCACAATACACAAGGAATGATGGTAGTAGTGATTGTGGGTCAGTCCTGGGGCCCGATTTAGATCTTGGTGGGACTCCCGTCGTCCCTCCGTGGCAGAGTAAATAATTGCTCCATCAAGCTGACCTAACACCGCCCAATGTATTTAGATGTGTGGTGGCTGAATCGCCGCCTGCGTTGACAGAGTGTTTACCATCACGTACACGGGCTCAACGCTGCCAACATGGCAGACTCCTCTGTTGATGGAGACTACTCTTTTGCTGTCAGGGTTGTGGAACTGCGGCAAGCTTATTTACTTTTCACAGTTATGCTGGTGTTATCCTAGCGGCGGATTCCAGACCGAGGGATTACGTTGAGGGACCTTTCAACAATTGCCCATTCCTGTGGCCATTGGATGGTTGCTAGCATCACACACCTGATATGTATTGGATAATTGTTTACACCTGCATACCAGGCTATAAAACACACCCCCTTTCAGATCATGATCCTTTGCAAATCCCATTTTTTTAAATTCTGTTTATTGAGATTTAAACAACATACAGCATTTAACAGAGAGGAATTTAACAGTTATACATGTTATACAAATTCCTGAGCCATACTACAGCTGAGTGAGAGTTTGGCAGAAGATTAAAGGTAGGGCTTTCACAGCCCAATCACTTACAGCCAACAAACCATTCTCACCTTATACCAATCCACCCTGTCCATCAGGCTGAACCCTACTAGTCTACTGCATTACCCTATCCCCTATAGTTCTGCCAAGCCCCCCATAGATTCTCCAGTTTCCTGGGGCAGCCTCTTGGTTTATAGACTTCCTGTTCCACCCCCTGGCACCAATCCAAGTCCGTTTCCCATGCACTATCTCTGGGGGAGCTGCCGCACCTCACGCTTTTGCTATATCCTGGGGCAGCCTCTTGGTTTATAGACTTCCTGTTCCACCCCCTGGCACCAATCCAAGTCCGTTTCCCATGCAGCTATCTCTGGGGGAGCTGCCGCACCTCACGCTTTTGCTATATTGTGCTTGGCGACCCCGGCTGCCAACCAGTGCCAAATCTCTGAATCTCTAGGCCACCTCTCCTCCCCAACAATGCCCAAGAGGATCCATTTAGCATACAGAGGGATCTCCAGAGATACCACATGAGTCATTGTCTCCCTCACCCTGCCCCAATAGCTCTGTATGAGTGGGCATTCCCAAAGGATGTGAAAAAAGAACCCTCACTTCCACAGCCCCTCCTCCTGCACAGCGGTGTCACTGTCCTACCTATTTTGTGTAGCAGTGTCTGTGAGTGATAGGTCCTATGCAGTATTTTGAGTTGGACCAATTGGAATAGAGCACGAATTACAACTTCTCGTGGGCACTGGGGAACCTCAGTCCAATCCTTGTCATCAAGGTCTCCAATGTCATCCTCCCATGCTAATTTCCATGGGCCCAGTGTTTCCGGGTTGTTGTTGGCCAACTTCTTATAAATCATTGATACCCCCTTCTCCAACAGTGTCTCAGTTAGTAGTCGGTCTTCCAATGGGAAAGCCTAAGGACCGCACTCAACTTCTTGTATTTGACATTGAAGGCCTGCCCCAACTGCAGATATCGGAATCTCTTAGTCTTCGTCAGGCCATACTAACAACTGAGGCCCTTGAATCCAGTGATGGCCTGGTCTCTCTAAAATTTCCTCCAAATGTTCTATGCCAATGAGTTCCCACCTCGAGAATCTAGATGGTCCACCCCTCTCAGACAGTAAGCGACTATACCAGAGCGGCATCAGACAGGTGAGTTTCCCACTCCATCCCAGAAATCTTTTGGCATCCCTCCATACTCTGACCACTGTTTGTGTGTGTTGTGGCAGAGCACCGCCTCTCTTTCCACCCTACAGGAGACTTTAATATCCCTTCTGGCCCATTGCTTCTCTATCTACCATATGCACTGGGTCCTGGTGGTCCACGAAGATCCATTCATTGATCACAAGAAGCTGAGAAGCCCAATATTTTTTCAAGATGTCGGAACTGCCAGCCCTCCATCATAAACCCCTCTCTGCAGTTGCTCTACCTATTTTGTGTAGCAGTGTCTGTGAGTAATAGGGCCTATGCAGTATTTTGAGTAGGACCAATTAGAATTGAACATGAATGGCAACTTTTCGTGGGCGCTAGAGAGCCTCAGTCCAATCCTTGTCATCAACGTCCACAATGTCACCCTCCCATGCTAACCTCAATGGCCCAGTGGGTCCCGGAGTTGTTGACCAACCACTTATAAATCATTGACACCCCCTTCTCCGACAATGTCTGCCAGTATTCGGTCTTCCAATGGGAAAGCCTAAGGAACCCGCTCACCTTCTTGTATGTGACAATGAAGGGCATTACCCAAGTGCAGATATCAAAATCTCTCAGTGTCTGTCAGGGCTTACTAACAACTGAGGCCCTCGAATCCAGTGATGGCCTGGTCCCTCCAAATGTCCCATTGATGTTCTATGCCAATGAGTTGCCACCTCAAGAATCCAGATAGTCCACCCACCTCAGCCATGAAGCGACTATGCCAAAGCGGCATCAGCGTGGTGAGCTTCCCACTCCATCCCAGAAATCTTATGGCATCTCTCCATACTTTGACCACGGTCTGTGTGTGTTACGGCAGAGCACGCCTCTCTTTCCACCCTACCGGAGATTCTCATACCCCTTCCATCCGATAGCTTCTCCACCTTTCCTATGTGCTGGGTCCTGGTGGTCCGCAAAGATCCATTTGTTGATCATAAGAAGCTAAGAAGCCCAATAATATTTCAAGATGTCCTGAACTGCCAGCCCTCCATTTTTCTGCAGCTTGGTCAACGCTGTTCAGGGGTACCTCCCTCCCACAGCAATCTGAGAACCTCCCCATCTATTTTCTTAAATACCTCCCAAGGGATTCTGTAGGGTGTGTTTTTCATAACAAATAGGAATCCCGGAAGGCTCATCATTTTAAAAAAGGCGGCTGTACCTAACAATGTCAAGGGGAGATTGGTTCAGTTTGTCTGATTGTGGAAAAGTAAATTTTGTCATGTTCTGTGTCCCTACGTGTCATCCATCATATGTTATGTGTGCATGACCAATATGCATATGTTATTCCCCATGTCCGATTAATGACGCAATTATAGTTGTGTCCTCCTCTAGTATGCCAGTTTCCAGTCCTCGTGAATACTACGAATATCAGGCCTATGTAAAGCTACGTTGCCACGTTTCTCAGTGTGCACGTTATTTCATTATAAAGTCCCCGTTTCCAGGCCTCAACAGGGCCCGGACATCAGATTCAGCTCCTGTCTCCTGAAGCCTCGCTGAGGAGCGATACAGCCCCCACCTGTATCCTCGACCTTTCACTTACTTCCTGCCTCGCAGTGCCCGGTGCAGCTTGGCTCTGCCTCTGAGTCTGCCAAGAATATGTTATGATTCCAGCTATCAGTTTAGTCCTCCTTCTCTGCATTCCTAAGCTACTGAACTGCATCAATAGTTTCCGTCATTGTCTAGCCTATGCGGCTCCATGTTAAGAGAAATACTGTATTTAATGGTCATTTAATATTCTTCATCACGCACTACATGTAGAATAAATGCATGCTCTGGTCTTAGAGTCAATTAGCTTTTCCCCTCATGACTTCTAGTTTATATCAACATGTTCCCTAAACATTAGATACCAGATAGGGTTTAGGTACATGTCGCTCCGACCCTCCAGACTTTAGTCTCTGCTCCTAGCACAGAGTTCATAGCCCCCAGCTTCTCCTCGTAACACGTCATTGCCAGTTTGCGCGCACCATCAGGTTAGAGGTCCCGGCTCCTTAGGTAGCCCCCTCCTATGTTTCCGCCCCATTCATGACATATTCTGTTACGTTTGCATCACATGTCTGAGTTACACCTTCTTTTTACTCTTATCTTTCGCGACTGCTACGCGTCACACCTTCTGCTCCACCCACTGCTACGCCTACTGCAATGTAATGCTATGTGTTTGCGCTATGTATATATGCTCGTGTATTGTTATTAAAAGTTAGCGCGCTCATCCCAGACCCAGCCCCAGCAGCTGCTGGGCCCTGTCATCCTATTACTATGCAGGTTGTCCTGTTCCTGTCCTTATGCTGTATTAAACCTGCAAAACTCCTACTACCTCGAATCTTGACTCTTATTTATTGAGCTATCTGTTATGATATATGTCTAGTCAAAAATAGGGTATTATTTATTTATTTACCACATAATGGCGCCCGAACAGGGACTTGCCCTTTCCCCACGCGTCGGTGAAGCCACGCCGACCCCCTGACCCTCTGCAGTCGTGACGGAACTCTTCTGCGCAGTGGCAGATATTTCTGCTCAAGTATCCCTCAGGCCCACGGAGGAGACGGAGGAGGCGGTCCAGCATCCAGACGAGACGGTGGAGGAACGCGGCGAGTCCCGACCAGAGCCCAAGCCAAGAGTCCAAGGTCCGAGGTATCCGGAGGTCCACCCGTAACTGAAGTCCGAGGTCCGAAGTTCGTCGTCGTAGCAGTCCAGTCCAGTCCGAGGCCTTCCGTTCTTGCTACCCGGTGAGTACCGTTACTAGGGTGGTATCTAGACAGGGTCAATTTAATTGACTCTGGTCTGTGGGTTGGTGGTACACAGTCCCACAAACGAAGTGTCCACTTCGGTGGATGCGGGTCCTGACGTGTCTCTTTATGAGACCGGTAAGTTTCGTACTGTTTCAGCAGTGCATCTAGTTTCTGTTCTAGTCAGTTTCTGTTCTCGAGAAAATTCATGTGTTCTGTTCTCAGTATTTCCAGGTAGTATTCTGTTCGAACTGTTATTTTAAATGTTTTTCATGTATTTTAATGTCGTGGTATGAATGGAGTATAAGTATCGTGTTCATTGTGTATTGTATTGTGTCTAGATTACAGTTCAGTCATGCCCATATTTTCCAAGTTACGTCAGTTAAAAACTAGAAAGGGTCTGCTGGAAGCAGCAGTTCCCGTCCCGCCCAGGGACAGTCCAGGTCACTTTATGTATCAGAAACATGGCATAAGCGCCATATTGTATCTAGATTTATGGGTAGAGTATACCAAACAGTTAGAAGAAAAGTATAGATGGCCCGTATCGGGTACATGGGATGCCGAATGCATCATGCGAGTAGAAGAGGCATTATGGAAAAAGAAAGCCAGACAATCACAGAAAGACGCCATCGAGCTATGGCGCAAAGAAGCTCATAAAAGAACCGAAAAAGAAATCAGAAAGTCAGAATTAAGTAGAGAATCCCAAGAACGAGCCCAAGAAAGAGAATTAATCGAGATAGGTGAACGAGTTAGAACTGAGCAATCAGACAGACAGAGGAATGCCCTCATTAAGGGTATGTATCCTCTTCTTGCCGAGGGCTTGCCAAAAGCGACCCCGGAGGCATCCAGTAATTTCCCGCCACCATTAGTTCCGACCAAGCTACGTCACAAACCGACCGCAGCTGATATTTTTATTTCGTCCTATCTGGACGACACAGTCCCCGAATATGTAAATCCTGTTCGCGCTCCGCCAGTCCCTGTAAATCAGGTAATTCCTGCTCCTCCAGACACCGGGGTGCCCTTAACAGCCCCCCTGGGTCAGCCCGCCATACAAGTCCAGCCCACGTTACAATTACCGACCCTGCCAGGACAAAAAGCATCAGTCGATGATTCTAGTTTAGGGGCCGCGGGAGGAGGTCTTCCTCAAACTCCGCCGCCATACAAGCGTTTATCAGCACTCGAATTACATGCTCAAGCATCACAGCGTACTCCCAAGAGTAATAAGTCTGTTGCAGAAATCAGGCAAACCCTTGGCGAATGTGTCTATGACCCAGTTCCAGGCGAGTTTAATATGGTTTTATATTCCGTACGCGTAAGGAGAGTGACCGAGTATCTAGTCACCCTGCCGAATATGAAAGAAGATCTAGACAGAATATATCGTTTCATCCGTACAGGGGATGACCCACAAAGTATTAGTGATGCCATGTCTCAAAGGAAAGCTGAGATCCAGCGTATGATATTAAAGTTCTTAATTAATTGTCTAATAAGAGAACAGGATTATCCGTCTAAAGACCCGGAAGAAATGAAAACCCTGACAAAGTGGAGTGATAATATAGCCGAAGGAAAGCACAATACCATTGGTGCCATGGAGAGTATGTACAAGAAAATCCGTAGAGAGATAATAAAGATACACGAACAGCGTAAAGCAGCACAAGTAAGCGAGAAAGAAAGTACCTCTGATCCTGAAGAGGAAGACGATGAGAATACTGCCAGAATAGCGTATGTAGGAAAACCTAGGTTTCCAGATCGCCATTTACGTCTAGAACACAAGTCTATTTTCCATCATCCAGCACCAGAACAAGGTTCCCTAGAACAAGTATTTCAAGCTACCGATCACATTCTGAAATCACGAATCGGTTACAGTGAGTTAAGTACTATGCATGAACAAGAACTAGCCCGATCAGCAGTCCGATGGATTACTGATTCTACCACTTTTCCAGACGAAATAGTGGCACAAATGTTTCTGAAAATGCCCCCAGCCGAGCAGCGACTGGTGGGGATGTATATGATTCAGCACCTCATTACTCTGTATGAGGGTCAACATTCTGATCCAGGCCCGTTACATGATATCTTGAACGAGTTACTCCAGTATAGATGGAGAGGTCTAGGTACCGATTTAATTAGTGTCATTCTAGAACAGCGTCACAAATATAGAACATTCTTGAACCCGCATTTTGTTCATGTCTCACCCCCAGAAAGTAAATCATTCTACATAGACAGACAGAATCCGTTACGAGAAGTCCACCCAGTCAGAGGAACGGGTGGCGAAATGCAACGAGTGTTTGTATACACTCCGATCACAAAGATGGAACTCCTCGAAATGAAGAAATTAATTCCCTGTCATGACAAAGATCCAGCAGGGTTCCATAGAGAATTAAAAGACATGCTCCGTATGGGAGAATACACTTACCCAGATATCATTAAAATGTTAAAGGTTCTGCTGCCCGCAGGGGTGTATGAAAAGCTAAAGGAAAAAGAATGGGAGGTGGGAGAGAAAAAGATCGATTGGGCAGTTCTAGAAGCAGAAGATAAGATACGTGTACCAGGTACTGGTCTTGGAGAGAAATGTAAAGAATTACCAGAATTATTAATTCAAGTTTTACCCAGATTATTAACAACGAGAAAAGAAGACTGGGATGCAATCTCAGCCTGTAAACAGAAACAAGATGAAGATATTAGTGATTTTTATTCTAGGTTTGAAAAGTGCTTTAGTATCAATAGTGGTCTCAAGACAAGTAGTGAGTCATACCCTCACCTTTTCGTTACTAAATTAGTCGAGAATTCAAGCCCACCAATTAAAAACCGAGTTCTGAAAGTCGAAAGCACCTGGCAAGCAAATACTCCGTCCCAGATGCTCCAGATGCTCCAGTACCACCAGAATAGAATCAGGGAAGAGCAAGAACACGAGAGAAAACGTATGAAAGACACGAAAATGAAAGTACTAGTTGCACAATCTGTTCCTCAAGACAGTCAGAAGAGGGGTCCGAATCAAGCCAGTCATCCTGCAGCTCCCGTTAAAGGGAACTGCAATTATTGTAAACAGCCAGGTCATTTTATAAATGAGTGTGCAGTTCTGAAACATAACATAGCTACTGGTAAGACTAAAGAAAGACCACGTCCGCCTAGACAAGAACAAGTTCCACAGATTCCTCAGTCACAGAATGCACAACAGACAGTTACAGCACCGCAGCCTATTGCTGCAACACAGCATGTTACATCGCAGATGTACCAGTATGCACAGTCTGAGTATCCAGAGTACCAGCCATATTCATGAAACAGCCTAGAGAGGGAGGTAGGCTTGCCTCTCATCGAGATACCTGTAGATCAAGAAGGTCCCTATGTTCACAGTCAAGTACTAGGGAAAGATAGAAAGTTTTTGATTGATACAGGGGCAAGTAGGACCACAATTAGTCATGCCGAAGTTCCAGGGGCTCCGCTCTCAGGCTCAAGAAATGTTTCCCTTGGATTTTCAGGAAAGCCTATCGTTAATGAGATTTCAAAGCCAGTCACTCTAGAAGTAGGTCCATTGTCCCGCACTACTGATCTGTTACTTACTAAGTCATGTCCAGAAAATCTATTAGGCATTAAAACACTGAAAGAGTTAGGTGCAGTTATATGTTGTTCCCCAGAGGGAATACGTCTGTTCCTACGTGACTTTAAGGGTCACTATGTATTACGAGATTTTGATCCCAGACTGTCTAAAGTTCCGCAGCATTTATGGGCGCAAGGTCCAACTGATGTAGGTTACATGCAAATCACACCCTATCGTGTGACCCTGAAACCAGGTGTAGTGTTACCACGAATCAGGCAGTATAGATTGCCACCTGAGGCTGTAGCAGCCTTATCCAAAATTATTGACGAGCTCATGGCTCAAGGAGTAGTTGTAGAAACTGACTCCAATGTATGCAACTCTCCGATCATTCCAGTCATGAAACGTACTGATCCAAATGCACCCCCAGTATATCGATTAGTGATTGATTTACGAGAACTTAATAAATGTATTATTCCGCAGTACCCAGTTGTCCCAGATATCTCTTCCCTATTGACAGCCATTGATTCCGAAGCCACGTTCTTCACTGTCATAGACCTCAAGAACGCATTTTTTAGTGTTCCCATCCATCTAGACAGCCAGTTTCTTTTCGGATTTTGTTTAAATGGAAGGAGCTATATGTTCACACGCGCTCCTCAAGGTTTCACAGAAAGTCCTAGTATTTACAGTCAAGCACTCAAGAGACAACTAGACAACATTCACATGCCAACTGACACTGCCCTGCTCCAGTATGTCGACGATCTATTGATCACAGCCCGTTCTGAACGTGCTTGCGAGCGAGCGTCACTGACGGTTCTGTATTTCCTAGCCGAGATGGGACACAAGGTGTCCCCTTCGAAGCTTCAATTCTGTGTCCAGCAAGTGGTCTACTTAGGACACTTACTGTCCAAGAGGGGTAGGCAGTTGACACCAGACCGTATCCAGTTAATAGCGAGTCTTCCTCAGCCCAAGACCCAGAAGGAGGTACGTGCCTTTATCGGCCTCACTTCTTATTGCAGACAATGGATTCCACAGTATGCATTTCTAGCCAAGCCACTGATACAGTTAACGACACAGGAGGCAGCCGTATCGACTGTCCTCCCTTGGACATCTGAACATACACTTAGTTTCAACGAGTTAAAGAAAGCTTTATGTCAAGCTCCAGTTCTAGCTACACCGAACTACAGTAAGCCTTTTACACTTTTCGTTACTGAACGTGAAGGTACAGCATTATCTGTTCTTACACAAGATCAAGCAGGACAATACAAGCCGTGTGCTTATTTTTCTAGCACACTAGATCCAGTCGCCCAGGCTTTGCCTGCGTGCCTCAAGTCAGTTGCAGCCACAGCCCTAGCTATCAGACAAAGTGATTCCATAGTTTTAGGACACTCCTTGACAGTACAAGTCCCACACTCCGTGGAAGTTCTTTTAAACCGAACACAAACACAGCACTTGACAATTGCACGTTTAACAGGTTATGAATTGACACTGTTTCAGCCACACATAGATATTAGATGCTGCAACATCCTGAATCCTGCTACACTGTTACCATCAGTTAATTCAAATCCAGCCACACACGACTGTGTGGAAGTAGTCAACATTACGACAAAGCCAAGACAAGATCTGACAGATATTCCGTTACCAGACCCTGACCTGACACTTTATGTGGATGGTTCATGTATGAGAACTAGTACAGGAGAACTAGTCGCCGCGTATGCAGTGACTACTGACACCGAAGTTATTGAAACACACCGTATTGATACCCTGTCCGCTCAAGCAGCAGAGCTAGTTGCTCTGACACAAGCCTGTATACACGCCAAGAACCTGAAAGTTAATGTTTACACAGATTCACGTTACGCATTTGGAGTTGTACACGACTTTGGAGTGCTCTGGCAGGAGAGAGGTTTCATGACTTCTCATGGAACCAAGATTCAGCATGGTATCCTTATTCAAGCTCTGTTAGATGCCATACACTTACCGACATCTATCGCTATCATGAAGTGCAAAGCACATACGAAAGTTACTGACATTATTTCCCAAGGTAATGATCTAGCAGATCGCACAGCCAAGCTTACAGCACAGACTCTAGACATTCCAGTTAACATGACACACACTCCAGATCCGATTACATGTATGACAGTTAAGGACCCTACTCAAGATGTCATAGATATCCAGTTACATGCTACTCCCGATGAAATCAAGAAATGGTCTGAACAAGGAGGGGTCCAGACAGATCAAGGATGGTTAACGAAGGGTAGGACCACATGGTTTCTCCCCGACTCTATGGTTCAAGTCATCATTAATACCGCACATAGTCCAGCACATTTAGGAGAAAAAGCAATGTTAGACAGTATCCAGAACATTTGGTTCAACAAGCATTTACGAGCTGCAGCCAAGCAGAAAGTCCGTACCTGTATGATATGTTGTCAGTTTAATCCAGGTAAAAGTGTCCCGGTGGAACAAGGGGGATTCCAGCCTCCTGACCATCCTTTTGAGGTCCTCCAGATGGATTATATTCAGATGGAGCGATGTCGAGGTTTCAAGTATGTCCTTGTAGTTGTATGCGCTTTGTCCAGATGGACAGAAGCATATCCAGTCCCAGATTACACAGCCGCGACCACTGCCAAGCAGTTGGTTCGTGAGTTTTTCCCTCGATATGGACTCCCTAGAGTCGTATATTCTGATAACGGTCAGCCATTCTCATCTGAACTCATGAAGCACGTTTCCCTGTTGTTAGGGTACCAGTGGAAGTTTCATTGTGTACGCCATCCTGAAGCAGCTGGTCTAGTCGAGAGACATAATCAGACTCTGAAAATTCGAATTGCCAAAATATGTAAAGATAAGGGTGTGGACTGGCTAGTAGCTCTGCCAGTCGCTTTGTTTTACATGCGCATGGTCGCACATTCCAGATCAGGTCTGTCCCCGTATGAGGTCGTTTTCGGCCGCCCCCCTAACATGTGGGGTACTCCTAGACCCCGAAGTATTACTGATGTTTCATGTAATATGCTGACAGATTACCTAGCTTCCTTGATGTCTGCCCTCAACTCATGTCGTTCACAGGTTGCCGCCGCATTTCCAGACAATACCGAGGTGGCACCGCATGAAATCGTTCCAGGTTCGATGGTGCTCGTCCGGAACTTTGACAGATCAAGTCCGCTGGAGCCCCGTCAGGTCCTCCTCACCACCCGTACAGCTGTGAAATTGGAAGGACGCCGCGGCTGGGTGCACCTTTCGCACGTCAAGAAATTCTACGGATTAAAGCCGGTCTTTAAAAACATTTCCCAGGATATCAAGACTTGTCAAAACATTGTTCCTAAGGACTGTCCCGCAAATGACATTGATACAACCCCTCCCTTGGTAGAGAAAACTCCGCAGCAGGAGTATAAGCAAAAACTCCGGTCTAGTAAAATAAGTCAGTCAGTTTGATTGTCTAAGTCCTCCCCTAGGTGAAACGGTTAGACTGTTTCTGACATGTATAAAATAGACCCCCATAGTGAGAGAGTTAGTCAAAACTCAAACCGATGTATCGTTTTTCTAAGTTTCATATTATTCATCAGCATAATGATTTCCTGCACTAGTTACGCATTTTTCCTGTGTTTTCCAGTTCCTCATGTAAATAAGCCTTCTAATGTTACAGTAGAACACACGTTTAGTGATCTGCCTCCTCACGAATATTCATACCGCCTCGCTATGCGTAATAACTCATTTATCCGCATGTTACATTACTCACACCAGACCAGCAATGCCACTAATTGTTGGGTGTGTGGTCGACTCCCCCCTTTCCAGACACCGAAGGGAGTTCTGCCACTCTTTCCTTATCCTTTTTCACATAATGGTTCGTGTGGAGCATGGTCCACGTTAACGTCATCCTCAACAGATATGTCTTTTCTTAACAGCACATGTTTCCCAGACAAGCAAGGTTTCCCCCACAGAACAGGTTTAGATCTAGAAAATGAAGTGTATAATTTAGGTAACTATTCTTCGAATTTCATGGTCCTGAATGTTCAGTCTGATACTACTCCAGACTCACCTGCTATTTCAGTACTACCAGTCAAAGGCGAATTATGTGTCCGTAATTATGGTTCTGTACACGTAGGACATAGTGATTGTATTACTATTATCAAGTATAGGGACAGTGGGAAATCTATTTTTAAAGCTTCACGTCATTCTTATTTTGTTTGTGGTCAGACCGCATATGTTCGTCTGCCCCTCGATTGGGAGGGAACCTGTTACATTGCCTTCCTACTGCCACCTGTTTTCCTAGCCCCACCTGACTACCATAGGAATTCCTACCTAGTACATACTAGACACAAGAGAAACCTCCCGATTGTCGATTATACTGAAACTGCTGCAGAGCAATTCATTGATATTGATAAAGGTGTGTTCCCTTATTTAGGTACAGTTGTAAATAGTAAGCTAATCCGTAGGTTAACAAGAACCCTTGAAGCAGTAGTAGATGAGACTGCCTCCGCTCTAGGTAACTTAACCGAAGAGCAATCCTTTATGAGAATTGTTGTGCTCCAGAATCGTCTCGTCCTTGACGTCATACTGGCCGATAGGGGCGGGGCCTGTAGAGTCCTCGGATCTAGTTGTTGCATTTTTATTCCAAATAACGCGCCGTCTGTTTATTCAGCTATAACCAGACTCCATAAAATTGCCCATCTGTTACACCAAGATCCAGGCACCTGGACATGGTCCGGTTGGTTCTGGAATATAATTTCCGCCTGGGGATGGAAAGTCCTGTCCTTTCTAGGTATTGCAGTAGCGATCATATTCAGCTGCTGCCTCTGTATACAATGTGGCCCTGCGATTTGCGGCATGTGTGCTACCTCTTGTATTCCTAGTCCCAAGCCCCGTTCTAAATCCCGTTCCAAGACAATTCGAGATGAACAAATGGTACTGTATGAAATGATAGATGGTATCATGAATATTGATGTTTCCTGATGGAAACGTAGTGACAAGGAGGGAATGTGGAAAAGTAAATTTTGTCATGTTCTGTGTCCCTACGTGTCATCCATCATATGTTATGTGTGCATGACCAATATGCATATGTTATTCCCCATGTCCGATTAATGACGCAATTATAGTTGTGTCCTCCTCTAGTATGCCAGTTTCCAGTCCTCGTGAATACTACGAATATCAGGCCTATGTAAAGCTACGTTGCCACGTTTCTCAGTGTGCACGTTATTTCATTATAAAGTCCCCGTTTCCAGGCCTCAACAGGGCCCGGACATCAGATTCAGCTCCTGTCTCCTGAAGCCTCGCTGAGGAGCGATACAGCCCCCACCTGTATCCTCGACCTTTCACTTACTTCCTGCCTCGCAGTGCCCGGTGCAGCTTGGCTCTGCCTCTGAGTCTGCCAAGAATATGTTATGATTCCAGCTATCAGTTTAGTCCTCCTTCTCTGCATTCCTAAGCTACTGAACTGCATCAATAGTTTCCGTCATTGTCTAGCCTATGCGGCTCCATGTTAAGAGAAATACTGTATTTAATGGTCATTTAATATTCTTCATCACGCACTACATGTAGAATAAATGCATGCTCTGGTCTTAGAGTCAATTAGCTTTTCCCCTCATGACTTCTAGTTTATATCAACATGTTCCCTAAACATTAGATACCAGATAGGGTTTAGGTACATGTCGCTCCGACCCTCCAGACTTTAGTCTCTGCTCCTAGCACAGAGTTCATAGCCCCCAGCTTCTCCTCGTAACACGTCATTGCCAGTTTGCGCGCACCATCAGGTTAGAGGTCCCGGCTCCTTAGGTAGCCCCCTCCTATGTTTCCGCCCCATTCATGACATATTCTGTTACGTTTGCATCACATGTCTGAGTTACACCTTCTTTTTACTCTTATCTTTCGCGACTGCTACGCGTCACGCCTTCTGCTCCACCCACTGCTACGCCTACTGCAATGTAATGCTATGTGTTTGCGCTATGTATATATGCTCGTGTATTGTTATTAAAAGTTAGCGCGCTCATCCCAGACCCAGCCCCAGCAGCTGCTGGGCCCTGTCATCCTATTCCTATGCAGGTTGTCCTGTTCCTGTCCTTATGCTGTATTAAACCTGCAAAACTCCTACTACCTCGAATCTTGACTCTTATTTATTGAGCTATCTGTTATGATATATGTCTAGTCAAAAATAGGGTATTATTTATTTATTTACCACATAATCACACCAGAATCTCTCCAAATGAGGGGATATATTAAGATAATCCCTAGTAACATATATTCCCCGGTTTCTAAACCCCTCCAAAACTACCTGGGCTCGGCAGTCTGGGGCCAGACAAGGGACCACCCCGGATAGTGTGTACACCACCGACTTGGACCAATTGATCGTATAGCCTGAGTGATCTCCAAAGCTCTGAAACACCCACATTATCCTCGCTATGGAGGAAAGGGGCTGTGTTACATAAAGTAGGACATCATCTGTGTAGAGTGAAATCTTCTCCTCCCATCCCCAGGCCCCGGTATCCCCTCCAACAAAGGATCCTGTCAGATCCAGCCTGCCATCGTTTGTCATTCCACTGCAGCACCACGTTGTTTCTGTGAGATTTGTCAGTGAAGTCAGGTTATATTTAATTGCTCTCTGTTTCTTATTCAATGTAATTTCTTTGGGTCATTTTTATCTTGTGGGTTTACAAATGTTTTAATTTATTTAGTTAATTATGGCAGGGAGGAAAAATCCACGTTTTCCTGAGGGGGGGATTGTCAGTCATGGTGGACGAAAAATACTTCTGACCTATATGTATCACCTCTTGAGTTGCATTGTTCGTGCAGGTAAACAATGGAATCACGTGCCAAACCTAAGCACCACTCAAGTAAGAGCGTTATATAACCCTCACCCACTCTAGAAGTGTCATGCTTCATCATCGGGTTTACCCTGGTTCCTAAATGTCAGAGCGGGCTTGACCATATTATAGGGAGCTCTTATGAAAACAATTAAATAGGGGGTGTAACTTGAAGATAAAAAATCCTCATCCACTTCCAAGGTATCCCATTATTAGTGGGATAGATGGGAAAGATTAAAAACTACATTAGGGGTTGAAAGGATGTAATGGTCCGATGACCAATGACCATAAAGAACCAACATGTTTCAGTCCCAACCCCTGCTTGTGGCCCTAGGGGGAGCAGAGCGGAGTAGGCTACACAGTGTGCTGGGACCATTGATGGAGGTTTGACTACAGGGCCACCCAATCATGCCCCCTTGGGGATAACAGTCTCCAGTGCTTGGGGAACTACCCAGTGTCAAGTATTATCACTGCCTGTGCAAGCTTTAATAGAATTGTATGCCACATAAAAACACAGGTTGAACCTGTTTGTGGGGGTGATATGAGTATGAATCTACCCTGACGAAAGCCCAGGACTATTCAGGCCAACAGTATAGGGCTGAAACATGTTGGTGATTTAGGGTCATATAACCATTATCTGCTTTCAACCCCTAATATAGTTTTTAATCTTTCCCTTCCACACCTCCTCAACTTTTGCTGCTGTTTCTGACCCCTGGGAGCTACAATGCCCAGGAAGAGCAGGTGATAGGGCCCCAGCCTTCTTGCCAGAGGAACTAGAATTGATGGCCACATATCTCCTGATTCTGGCTAACTTTTTCCGTTTTAAAACACAGGCTAGAATGTCCCTTTTAGTTCCTGAGTGGAGTCTAGTGATCGAAGTGACCTTTCTGTTCTTTTTAAATGACATAGAACAATGATGGTGTGTACCTTTAAGCACATTATACTTGGGCAACACCACAGTATTAGTATGCATTTTACGTTTGACACCCTGTATTTTATTTGATGAGTAAATATATATATATATATATATATATGTATGATAAGTTAATTTGAAATCTACTAAATTAACATTGTGTTAATTTAGAAGATATATTATATTTTCAATACAAACAAAAAAAGTAAAAAACATATATACATTTATTTATATTTTTTTATTACATACCAAATAAAAGTTGTTTTTGCTATTTTTATTATTCCACAATTCACTCAGCCTGGCTCAGGTGCCTTCAACCAGGAAATCACAACCTAGCAGTAGCTCCCAGACACATTCAGAGTAGCTCACAGCCTTGAGTACATATTTAAATAAACACAAGGTCATGTTTTACTTTTAAAGTTCCTTTTACATTATTATCATCTGACTGCAGATAGCAGGGGCCTGATAATGAGCAGTGCTCAGTCATATTTTTGTGGCAGGCTGGGTACTGGGTCACAGAGGTGATCAAGTGAAGCATTGAGGTATTTTACTCTTAAATAAAAGTCTTGTGGACTCAATCTTGGAGATGCATACAAAATTATGTTCCTGAATGGTTTTAATTGGAAGAAAATTAACATAGAAAGTTACCTTCAAGATTAAGTGAACGCTTCATTTCAATTTCCCCCCATTTCTAAGGGTAACATTTATAAACAACAGGCCCCTTACTCCCAGTAGACAATGTGCCATAAGTATAATAGTAAAACGCAGCATTTATTTTATAATGAGAGAAATCTAAACTGCAGAGAAATGAACTTATTGGCTGGATATTTGTCTGCCCTTTACATTTCTCCCATGTAAGTAAAATGATTGTAAATTTGTGTTATAAATGTTACATGTAATAGTGCCACATATGGTGAAAGGTATGTCCTGTGCAGTAAGTACATATGACATAGTCTCTCAGTCACCAGTACAAATATATATCATTCATATGCACACATGTTCATACATCCCCAAAGACGGTGCTCCCACTGACACACATGGCGGCCCTTACATAGTGCACTTAGTAATAGTATTTAGTTAAATACATGGTATGTGGGTCTAAAGAACATTGGGCTTAAAGTTCATGAAGCTGGGCATGGGAGTGTCTGGTAACAATGCAACCGTTGTTTAGCTTTTAGTAGTTCACAATGTTTTTCACTGATCAGAAGTAGCTCTCACTGCAGAAAATGTTGAAGACCCCTGGCCTAGCTGATGTCACAGGCATGGATTAGGACATTTAGAACATTACAAGTGACAAGGTTACTCAACAGGTTAATACAAATGTGTTTTTTTCAACAACAAAAAATTTGAATGAGAAAACAAACTATTATGTTATAACTACTGACCAATGCTTGTGATTGATTTTTGAAAATTGTGTTACATCAATACAGACAAGCAAAAAGTGCAATTTTGTTGTTGTTTCTTTCATTTCTTGTATCCATACAGGTCAGAAGAAGGCCAGATGAAAGGCTATCACCAAGAAGGTGCGGACTCTGAAGAACTACAAGTGGCACAGTGTACATTGTCGGAAGAGGTGTGAGGACCTACGACACTGGACAAAAAATAATTTGACGTCCAGCTGGGGCAGTCCTCCCAACATCAGAAGCCTATGCGCTGCACCCTGACCCTCACTATCGGCCTGCATACTTGCGGTGGCCTATCCAGGGCTTAATGGGAAGTTGAGAGTGCAACAGCAGCATCAAGGGGGTAGGTTCTTGTTTGAGATTAACATGTTAACAATTTTTTGTTATAACAATGAATTATGGAATCCACATTAAGGTCGACGCATGTCGCACACACAAGAAGAGTTCTTGAAGGTGTACGTTTTGCACAAGGTGTATGATTATGTGTTTTGTATATTCAGTAATAGAATAAGATAACACCTGTTTTTTTATCACTACCAAAGGATTGTTTTAGGTACACATACCTGCCTAAACAACAAATATGCATGAGTTTCTTTGATGTGATAAGGGACAGTTGTTCCAAACAGGCCACAATTTATGATTGTGTCATATGTCATGCTCCATCACTATTGTGAATGATATTATGGTAGCCCAATTATGGGTGACACAGCATAAAATGCACTTATGGTGCAGTGGATGTTCCAAACTTCATATTGGTGAATTGGTATGATAGACAAACAATAGTAAGCATGTGAGCCAAAATGAGTAGAAACATCAAATTAAATGGCTAAATATTTTATTATGAACATATCACAAATATGTTTTGAATCACAAATACATTTTTAATTTATGTTAAAAATGACAGATTTCCATGATGGTCTACTCCTTCACAGAAGAGCATGTGTGCCAATCTGTTTTTAAATAAGAAATTTGATAGGCATAATTTGTTTACAAAACAGACCGGAATGTGTACACATTGGTTACAGAGTAACACATACCTAGCACCTTTTTTTCTTTTCCCTTGTTATGTCCAGATGATAGATCAATGATGAACAAAAGTATGATATTCAAAGGGATTTTTGCAGATGGAATGTTCTGTCAAATATATGTAAGATTATCCTATCTGAGAAAATCAAAATCAGCCTCAACTCAACACTCCTAAGGAAGCTGTAGTAAGTATCAAGGATTAATCTGTGGCATATTGTGATTTGGTTTTTATTTTTAAATGTAATAATTATATACGAATCAGTGTATGAAACATGTACTGTTATGTTGTACCAATTAGTACCTAAAGTGCAAAGGTAATTCTGCTGTTGTAAGATTTTTTTCTGACATAAGTTCACTATTCAGTACAACAAATCTGAACTATTCAGATGTGTTAAACAATTCCTGGAGAGAATTAATAAAGGTGAAGGTAAAAGATCATACATGAGATAGGAACTATATGGGGAAATTACAAAACTGTGACCAAATGGTTTCTGAAAATATTCCTTACATGCAGGAGATAATGATACCAATTAGCCAAAGTTTGAAAAACTTGAAGCAGGTGAATTTTGTTTGTTTAACAAAAAACATGATCATCTATTCTATTTACACACATACAATAAAGATATTGTATATACCTTTTCAACATTTTCAGGAGCCAGCGAAGGGGACAGTGGCCACGATGGCACAGAAGCTGTGTTTCGGGTGCTGAGCCCACAGATGGACACGATGGCACAGAGTGGGAGGGGACTACAATGGAGGCCACAAGCACATCATCATCATCTTTGGAGACCTCCACACGCCAGCAATCCCTAGTGGTTGCGGTCCTAATGTGGAACTGTACCACCTGCATCCTTGCCTGCCACCCAGATACCCATCTCCAACCTCCCTCTTGCTCCCCACAGTTGGCCAAACCCACCCCCCCTAAAAGGGCTGCAGTCTCCTTCACAGAGTGAGGAGGCTATTGACCTCTTACCCTGCATTTCTGTAGGTCAGACTCCACTCCTGAATGCCATCCAGGGCCTTAGTTGCCACATGCAACAAATGGTAACATACCTGAAAGGCATTGTTAGGCATTTATAGTGTCATGGCTGGTCAGCAGAGACCATTTATAGGAATACCCTCGTCACAGTCCACAGCCTTCCTACCTGCCCAACCTTGTCCCCCAATCCCATGCCAAAGTCCTACCCATACCCCAAGCACACTCATTTCTTTGCAGGCACCCACTTCAACACACACAAGCAGCTCACTCACACACACACACACACACACACAAACATGCAAAGAAATACAAGCAAACGCACAAACAGCATACATACGCTATTGACACTACACCCACACCCACCACAACCACCACCACATCCACAACTACCACCATCCCATAACCACCAGCACACCCAGAACCACCAGCACACCTACACCCACTACAACCACCACCCCCAGCACCACCAGCACACCTGCATACCCCAGCGCACCTGCAAGCACCAGAACACCTACTAGCACCACAGCCGACAGCTGACCCACAACCTGCTGCACACGCTCAACCCACAAGCACCACAACCACCTTCACACTACAAGCACCACAGCCACACCAACCATCTCAACAGCACACTCATCTAAACAAACACACGCACACAAAATAAAACCTACAACCAAAACAACACCAACCAAATCCAAACGCATGCACTCACCTGAACACCAGACACCTGCCAGAAAACATACACATGAATGTACAAAACACACACCAGACCAATATGCAACTACACAACAGACAGACACATGCACAACACACATTCCTGCTCCCTCTACTTCCAAAACCCAGTCCACTCACACTCTCCTACCCTTTCTCCTTGTTCTGATTTTCTTTCCAGTTTCCAAAGACATACCCACCCTTCCCAAACCCACCACTCACACCCCTCGCCATCCTACACCTCCCACCCCCTTCCAAACCCACTTCCACCTCTCTGAAACTCAAATCCACCCCTCTGACCCCTTCCAAACCCCCCTCCATCCCTTTTCATACCCAAACCCACCCCTCCCAAACTCCCCTTTAAACTCCTTCCAAACCAAAATCACCCCTCCCAAACACACCCTCCTATGACAGATCCTTGAAGTGCTTGCTCTGTGCCCAATAGATGCCCCTCCGGAGGAAGTTACCCTTTGGCTGTATATATAGGAGGCAAGTTATGGGCAACGCATCCACAGGCTGTTTTCATGGGAAAGCCTTTTGTTGTCCTTTTATGTTTTGATTTTCAAAAAATATTTATGAGAGAGTTATTTCAATAATTTAACTGTACGCTGTTTTTCCTAACATTATTTTATATTTACAATTCTTTTCTACTTAAAAATGTTGATGGTGAAAATGTATGTTACATGTTTTGACTTGCAATTATGACAGGAAATACAACAGTACAGGAATTCCAACAGTTTTTTACACGTCTTATTAGTAAGTCCATGCACTTGTTAAACAAGATTGTGATGGACGTAAATATTTTGGTGCAATCATTCATCATGATAATGGACACTTACACCAAAATAAACCTTTAAATTTTTTTTTAAGTGTTAATACAGGTGTGTTTATCTGAACTTGACAAGTGCTTAAAATAAACACATATGCACTACATCTTAAAAAAAGAAATTACGCAATTGCAAATTATTAAAAGATAGATAATGCACTAGACAATTGAAAATGTTACAGGAATACCTTTTTAAGTGATTAAAGTTTAGAACTAACATTTGTTTTACAGATATTTAAACAAAATGTTACAACTTGTCTAGTGCAATTTCAACATTATATTACATTTACATTTTTGCAATAATGTGTAATACGAAGGTTTATGATTTTGTAGTTTAAGAAATTTACTTCAACACACCCGCATGATCACTTTTATTAGGTTGAGCCTACTGCGCTTGCGCTGCAGGATGATCTGTTGTATGTGCTTTGTGGAGTTTGACTCCTTCCACCACTTTGGATTGGCTTTTTTCTGTGTCATTTAAAAATGGTAGCCTCCAAATGGCTAGTGGTTGGTGCATGTCCCACCTTTTTTCAAACGTTAACTCACCTGGTGTATTGGCTCGGGAACAAGTAGGAACGTGCACTAGTCCTTGTGTATGGCTTCCAAAGAACTGAAATGCGATTGTAGTCTGGCACATTATTACTTCCCATCTCGCTTTCACCGCTCCTCTACCTCTCCCAGCAGGTTTATCCGTCTCTGCAACTCACCCACACCACCCCGCCCAGGTAACTACATGCCCGTTACTAATTTGCCCCTGTGGCTGCTTCTTTAAATGTATTTCAAAAGCAGCATAAATAAGTAAAAGAGGGTGCGCATACTCCATGTTTTCCCTGCAATCCTTTAGGGCGGGGAGGCATTCTTTCGCAAAGCACACAGCCATTCAGCAGCTAGCCTCACCCCCAGCCATCAAGTTGGAAGACCGACACCATTGCCACGGTGTCTCTGGTGCAGGAGCGCTGCAGCCTGTCCACAGTGATAAAGCAGCCCTGAATGTTCCCTACAAAGGCCACATACTGGCTCCTGGGTGTTTCTCTAGAAGGGTCAACAAACATGTTTAAGTACGCTGGCACGTTTGTCTTTGGGGATTCGAAGAGCTGTTGTTGATATGAGAGCAACTTGTGCTCAGAAATTTCTCTCACTTCCTCCGGTTCTGTCCACCTGACTCTCCAGGCCTGACTGGTAGGTGACCGTTTCTTTTAGTAATTCCTCCGGGGCTATTGTTTTCAGTCTCCATTCTAATATTTAAAAACAGCACATACACGTGGCAATTCGCCCCTCTTCTACTGTCCCTCCTGTGTAATAGGGAGCCAACTGTGAGAAGTTGGTCTGGCATATGATGTCCACTATTCTAGTGGGCACCTTGCACCAGTCCGAACGACCCTTATTGATGGTAGGTTTAGACAACCTTTATAGAAAGCTATCCTAGTGGTAGCTGTGGAGAGCAGCCTTCAGGATAAGTCTTGAAGGAATGTAAGCAGCTTGTTTTACCAGTCTATAATCTCTTGAAAGACCAAATGAAAAGAGCACCACACCAGGTGTATATATATATATATAAAAATATATGTATTTATTCCATACACACCCCTCTAATCTCTTTATGAGGCAAGAGGCAAAAGTACAATACAGGAACTTAATTAGCACACAGTAAACTAGCACAGTATACGTTTTGCCCTAGGGGCCTCACAACCTGTATACTAAGAAAGTGGTATAAGTACCGCTCTCAACATAGAGACCAGGGCTAGAGCCTGTAGAACCGCTGGGGCAACCTGGAACCACCCATGGTAGGGACGCAGGAGACCCACGGGGGACGCGTGTAGTGTCTAAACACAGCGTCGAATCACCATTGACTTCTATGTAGAAAGTTAGAGTTACAATTTTAAAGAATAAGGACACTTAGGAGTGGACTACGGTGAAACCCTTTCAGTACTGGACACTTCGCGAGTCAAGACCCACGGGAGCAGCGAAGTACTCGTGTTACCTCACCCAGGGAAGCCAGGTGCATAGGTGTCTTTTCGTGTTGGGTTTCGTCGTCGTTTTCAATGGAGATGTAACGGGGCGGGCCGGCACCAGGAGGAAACTGAAGATATACGAGACTGGTGGTCCGTGAATCCCATCTCACCCCCTCTAACCCTTTGCATGCGAAGTACACCATAAGAAAGGGAAAGACAAAAGTAATGCGGATTACTTGTCCCGGGGTCTTCCCCTCCCCGAGCGGGAGAATCCAGGGGGGGAGGAGTGTAACGGGGCGGGCTGGCACCAGCAGGAAACTGAAGATATACAAGACTGGTGGTCCGCGAGTCCTATCTTACCCCCTCTTGTCCCCTTTCAGCAGGAAACATGACTTCCACAAAATCAAACTTTATCAAGCACCGACGAAGAACAATGAAGGGGCACTTTTAACTGGAGCTTCCTGCAGGACGAGACTCCTCCCTCGGATGACGTCACCATGCTCGGATCGTCAAAGGAAAGAAATCTCCGGGAGAAGACGTACGGCGTTACCAGCGAGGAAGGAGGTTTGAAGTGGAGAACGAGAGCGAGGAACCGAAATAGCGAAGAAGAAGCAGACGACGAGGAGCGAGGCTTGGGTCCCAAGAACAGCGCTGCAAAGCCGGGAGGCCAACAACATCACGAGTCGCCCTGCCATGTTCCCAGGGGAGGACCGTGGCTGGAACAGGTACGGGGCAAGGTAGCGGGCTGGGTAGGAAGGAAAGACCGCCCGAATGCATAATACCGAGTCCCCTCCACCAATCGCTACTCCTTGTACATATCCTCTGTAAATACAACCCTTTCCCGGCCCCTTCTATCACGAGCACTCGAGCACCATCCTTCACATTAGTGAGCATATTACACGCTGAGCACTGTGGAGTTATAACTTCCTCACACCCGGTCCCTGGTATAGGAACCAGATTATAGGACGGTTGTCCTGATATTTCTTTTTTTTGTGTTTTCTTTTGGTTGCGGCCAACGCCACGAAACACCCAACCCTGGAGACCAGTACTGACACAAATACCCTCTAGTGTGGCTTCCACTCGCAGAATCAAGGCAGAATCAAGACAGATCCCTCAACATTTTCCAGAGAAAGACTAACCAGCAGACAGAGAAAAGTGTTGGGCAAAATAAAACCCTCTCTAAAACGACCTGGTCTACCGTCTATTTTTGATACCCCGCCGCAACTGGTGTCAGAAGTGGGATATCCATCCCAGTCCATCTGCCAAAACGAGATGGATGCCCTGATACAGCATATGATCAAAGGACAAGAGAAGCTTGAGTGGGCTGTCGAAAGACAGATGACATCAGCCCAGGCAGACCGCGAACTCTTTCAGAACACAATTACTGCACACACAGAGAGTCTGCAAAAAGTCACCTCAGACCCTAGCGTACCTGTTCCTATGGAAAGAAGAGTACACGGTCCCAATCAATCTGGAATAGCACTCCAAAAATATGTACCCGGGGAAGATCCAGACGCATTTTTATTACATTTTGAGAGTGCCGCCAGAGCATGTGGTTGGCCCGAGGACAAATGGCCCTTCTTTCCAGCGCCACTGCTGATCAGCGAAGCACAGTTCGCCTACCAAGTAGCTAACCCTACTGGAGACACTTGATATCAAGAAATCAAAGAGGTGATACTGGACCACCTTGGATTAAATGCCGAGGCCTACAGGGTACATTTAGGAAAGAACGAGGGGCACCTGGGGAGAACCCCTATATGTTGTTTTTTCGCTTGAAAATGGCTGCTGACAAGTGGTTAAAACCGACCACTAGCACCAAAGAAGAAATCATGGCGAAAATATATCTGGAGCAGTTTATGGAGGCCCTACCTTACGCTACTCAAAGGTGGCTAAAACAGCATTCCAACCTCTCAGTCGAACAGGCCATGGAAATGGCCACAAACTACGCCAGAGCACAACCCAGGAAAATGGGGTGGGACGTAGATAAATTACACAAAGCCACCACGCCTGCTAAAATAAAGAAGAAGATAAAACCCATGATGGACCCCCCAAGACCTAGGAACACTAGAATGGATTCCAGCTATTAGGGGTCCACAATGTTTCGAAAGTGGCGAGTAGAGCCACATTTATTTTATGGAACTTATAAAGCGCACTATCGCCTGGCAGGCATCCTGGCGCTGAACAGCTCAAGGAATGGGAGTGTGTACATTGTGGCGGCAACTAGAGTGTAGGAAATAGCTAGGTCTTAATGGCTTTTCTGAAAGGGAGTAGCTCCTGAATTTGTCTGATTTCACAGGGCACTCTATTCCAGAGCTTAGCCGCAGCCACTTCAAACAGTCTACCTCCCATTCTGACTCTTCTAAATTTAGGTATCCTCACCAGTCTTGCAGAGGAGGAGCGAAGACTTCTAGAAGGAGTGTAAACTTTTTACGCAGGGATAGGGGACCAGTCTCATGAAGAGCTTTAAAAACCAGACAGAGAGATTTAAATTGTACTCTCTGTCTCAAGGGAAGCCAATGGAGTATTGCTAGGGCTGCAGATGTCGAGGCTCTTCTAGAAAGACCCAGTACTAGTTTGGCAGCTGCTGACTGGATTCTCTGCAGTCTATCCAGTACAAATTTCGGAGAGTTTAGCAGAAGGGCATTGCAGTAATCGAGCCTGCTAAGTATTGTACATCCTGCAACTTGAGCCCGAGCCTGAAAAGGGAGTAAAGGAATTTTTCTTCGAAGAGACCAGATAATTGCAAAACAAGAAGACGTCGTCTTAATTACCTGAGCTTCTAACGTAAGTCTACTGTCAAATATAAAGCCCAGGTTCCGAGCTGTTTGCACTGGCTGTATTGTCATTGGCGTTTCCGGAGGCCAGAAATTGTCAGAAAAGGGGGGAGGAATCTTAGATGCTGCACAGTAAATCACCTCTGTCTTCCCGGCATTGAATTGCAATGAGTTTTTTCGTAACCAGGAGGCTGTATCCCAAAGGCACTCATGAAATACCTCCCCAGAGGTCGCATTCTCACCCTCACATTGCCTTCATGTGCCCCAGAAAGAGGCCAGCCGAAGAGCCAATGGAAGTTGGATGCCTGCTGAAAGCGGTTCTATATTCAGCTGAAATGGGAGCGTCCTTTTATGTACGTGTAAGGATGAATGGCAAAGTGGTAAAAGCCCTTTTAGATTCAGGGTTAAACAATTTGTAGTACAGAAAAGCCTTATACTACCTTCCCAATATGTCCCTGGGGCACTGGTTCATATCCGTTGTGTGCACATAGACGTAAAGCCTTATCCCCTTGCCCTAGCAACCATGATTCCATTAGATAGGGACCCCTGTTCGGTAAAAGTAGGAGTGGTTGATTCACTGCCTGAAGACATTATTCTAGGGGTAGATAATCCTGATTTCTTTTCACTCTTCCAGGATAAAATAGGTGGGCAGGAGGGAAAAATGGGGAATCCAGTACCGACCCTCATCACCCAGGATCCTTGTATAGTTGACCGCAGCTTCCGCTTAGCACAAGCCAATGACGCCACCCTCTTTAATGCCTGGGAAGCCGCTCATGTTAGTCAGAACAGTCAGGCCATCACATATCCCCGTTTTCTGATAAAAAACGAGCTGCTATATCGAGAAAGGGAAAAGGGGGGGCCCTCTCAGCTATTAGTTCCACTGCCCTTCCGAGAACAGATCCTATTCTTTTCACATGCCCATCTCACGGCCGGGCACTCCGAAAAAGAAAAGACCTCAGACAATGTATTGCAATATTTTTACTGGCCCGGCATCTATAAAGATATACAGAAGTATTGCCAAACCTGTGAAATATGCCAGAAGAAAAACACTCACAGGCCTACGGTTGTACCCCTTCGACCCATGCCCATCATCGGAACCCCCTTTGAACGGGTGGCCATGGAATTAATAGGGCCCTTACCCAAAACATCGAGGGGGTACCCCTACGCCCTTGTTATAGTAGATTATGCCACCAGATTTAAAGAGGCCTTCCCTCTCCGGGCTCTGACCACCAGGAATATAGCAGAAAAGTTTGTGGGACTATTCTCCAGAGTGGGTTTTCCTAAAGAAGTGGTGACTGACCAGGGGACCCCTTTCATGTTACGCCTGATGAAGGAAGTGTGCCGGACATTGGATGTACATCATCTCTGGACGTCTGTATATCACCCCCAGACGGACGGACTTGTCGAGAGATACAACCAATCCCTAAAGTCCACCTTGAAGAAGATACTCACCGTAGAGGGACATGACTGGGACTGGCTTCTACCACTGGCTCTTTACGTCCTACGGTCACAGATTCAAAGCAACCTAGGCTGCTCAGCATTCAAACTAGTATATGGACGACAGCCGAGGTACTTGCTCGAATTGACCAAGGATATATGGGAGACAGAAGAGGAGCAAGACCAACGGACTCTGCTAGAGTATACGCAACAACCAAAGACAAAACTCGGAAAATTAAGAGACCTCGCCTACTCCCATTTGGAAAAAAGTACGACCAAACAGAAGAAATACTATGATCGAGGGAAAAAGTTGAGAAGGTTGGCCATAGGGGACTGGACGTTGGTACTTCTCCCCTCTTCTGCCAGTAAATTCAAAAGCGAGTGGATGGGTCCGTATCGAGTGACGGAAACCATAGGCGACACCACTTACAATATACAGGTATCTTCATCTAAAAAGCAATGTTATCACATTAATATGCTGAAGAAGTGGCTTGGTCCTCCGCCCAAGAAAGCAAACCTTCTAATACCCACTACAGCCCGGCCTCACTCTACGCTAGAGAACCTGATAGTCAATGAAGATATCACAGAAAAGATGAGGGAAGAATTACAAAACACTCTACTACCCTTTTCTGGCATATTTTCCGATCGTCCAGGAAAAACAACTCTAGCGGAGCACAAAATCGAGACCCAACCAGGAAAACTGGTGAAACAGAAACCGTATCGGATACCAGCAGCCAGGCAAGAGGCCGTAAAACGTGAAGTACAGGAGATGTTAAAACTGGGGGTCATTCGCCCCTCTAACAGCAACTGGGCCTCCCCAATAGTTATGGTTCCAAAGCCAAATGGAACAACACGCTTTTGTATGGACTTTAGAGCCCTAAACGCCATCTCCACGTTCGATGCTTACCCCATCCTGCGGGTAGACAAACTAATAGAGAAGCTAGGAGACGAGCTATACATCACTACGTTTGACCTCACCAAGGGGTATTGGCAGGTGCCCATCCGTGAAGAGGACAGGAGGAAGACAGCCTTTACAACGGACAAAGGATTGTTTGAATTTAACATTCTTCCCTCCGGACTCCACGGGGCACCTGCCACATTTCAACACCTCATGAACAACGTTCTCTGCCAGTACCCCTCATTCAGTTCGGCCTTCCTTGGTGACATTGTGGTTTACAGCAGTAGCTGGACCGAACACTTGAAACATTTGGAAATCATCCTCAAGGCCCTCAAACAAACAGGTCTGCAGGTGAATGCAAAAAAATCACGAGCAGCATTCCAGAGGGTGAAATACCTTGGATTTGTGTTGGGCGACGGGTTGATCGCGCCACAGACAGAAAAAGTCAGGGCCATAGCAGAGACACCCTTCCCAACCACCAAGAGGGAACTAAGAGCATTCTTAGGTTTAACAGGGTATTATCATAGGTTCATTCCCAAGTTTGCAGAACTAGCCTCTCCCCTAACAGACCTCCTCAGAAAAGAATTTAGGCCCCGGACACTCATGACTCCATCCGCAGAGGTATTGGGAGCGTTCCGGGAGTTGAACAAAATTATCACCACCAATCCAGTTCTCATTTCACCCGATTTTAATAAACCTTTCATTCTGGCCACTGACGCTTCTGACTCAGGAATAGGGGCTGTGTTGTCACAGATAGGGGGGATGGACTGGAGCACCCCATTCTGTATGTCAGCAGAAAGCTGTTCCCTAGAGAATGCAAGTACCCCACGATAGAACGGGAGAGTTTGGCCATTAAATAGGTCATAGACAAACTCCGCTATTATCTGGAAGGGAAGCCATTAATCCTTTACACAGACCACGCTCCCTTGAAATGGTTGTACAGGAATCAAGGCCAAAACCCCCGAGTGCTTCGTTGGTTGTTGTCCCTCCAACCCTTTGCATGCGAAGTACACCATAAGAAAGGGAAAGACAAAAGTAATGCGGATTACTTGTCCCGGGGTCTTCCCCTCCCCAAGTGGGAGAATCCAGGGGGGGAGGAGTGTAACGGGGCGGGCCGGCACCAGCAGGAAACTGAAGATATACGAGACTGGTGGTCCGCGAATCCTATCTTACCCCCTCTTGTCCCCTTTCAGCAGGACACATGGCTTCCACAAAATCAAACTTTATTAAGCACCACGGATTTCGATCAATATTTTGACTCTATTGCGCTGGTCTGGCTTGAACTACCATTGCAAATTCCTTGACGAACCGTTCTCCAGGGAGGAGATATTGGCCGCCATCAGCGGTCTTCCTGGGGACAAGGCCCCGGGTCTCGACGGTCTCCCTGACACTTTTTGTAAAACGTATGCCGATGTACTGGTGCCGCACCTTGCTGCTATGTACAACGACTCACTGGACAATGGCTCGTTCCTGCCTTCACTCCGGGAGGCATTAATACCTCTACTTTTGAAACCAGATAAACCTTCGTACTGCCAGGATTCGTATCGTCCCCTTTCCTTAATTAACATTGACAATAACATTTTCGCCAAACTGATCGCGTCCCGGCTTCTCTTACTCATGCCCACCATCGCCCTGCCCGACCAATCAGGGTTTATCCCCGGTAGAGCTACATCGCACAACCTCCGCACCATTTTTTTGGTCCTGCACCGAATCAACCCCAAGTTACCGGCCGTGGCCGCCTTACTAGACGCTACGAGGGCGTTCGATACGCTGGAGTGGCCCTTCTTGTTTTACATCCTTTCGTGCATGGGCTTCGGTAACATCTTTCTCCACAAGGTTAAGCTCCTTTATACCTGCCCCACGGCACGCCTCCGTGTCAACGGCCTCTGACCCTATTCCCATCACAAGGGGCACACGTCAGGGGTGTCCGTTGTCGCCTATGTTATTTGCCGTGGCCATGGAGCCCCTGGCCGCCAGATTGCGTCAGCACCACACTCGTAGAGACATTGGGTTCTCGTCCCGTTCGCTGCTGGTATCTATGTACGCGGACGACGTCACGCTGTGTGTATGCCATCCTCAGGAGAATCTTAGCCCTTTGGTTCGTGAAATTATTCGCTTTGGTGGGCTTTCGGGGATTCAGCTGAACTGGGGTAAGTCGGTCCTGTTTCCCTTGACTGATCCCACCCTTCCTTTTACACCTGACTTCCCTTTCAAGTGGGCCTCTGGCCCCATGCGCTATTTGGGCATTTGGATCAGCAGAGATCTGGACGAGCTCTGGAGATCGAACTTTGAATGTGCAGTGGATTGGTTGGAGTCCAGGATTCCATCATATCCCTGGCGGGGCGGATCGCAATTGCTAAAATGGTGGTTCTCCCTAAACTCCTTTACCTGTTTCTAAATATTCCCATTCCTCTTACCTCCCATTTCTTTCGTAAATTGCGCTCCTTAATAATTTCACTGGTCTGAGTGGGTAAACATCCAAGAGTCGCTTATGACATCCTTACTCTGCCCATGGCCGTTGTCGGGATGGGCGTTCCTGACTTCCAGCTTTACGCCTTGTGTGCCCAGGCTAGTTTTCTGCACTTCTGGATACACCCCTCTCCTTATTAGCCACACGTTGCGGTGGAAACAAATGGCCTCTGTCCACGGCTCTATTTGCACCGGTGGTGTGCCCCCGGTCTGAAATCAACACGGTTGCGACGCTACGTTGGGCCTGGTCAGGCCTGCACCGGTTTTCTGGCGCTCCCATGCTCTCCGCTAACTCTATGCCCATTGTAGATCACCCGGATTTCCCCTCCCTTCAGGCGTCCAGCTCGTCCGCGAGTGCGAGGCGTCTTGGCTTATTGACGATTGCAGATCTTTACCCGGCAAACACCTTTTACTCTCTTCCTGAGGCCTCGGGGCTACCGGATACGCTTCTTTATTATCAGTTGCGAGCCACCTGTCGGACGTTGCACCCTACCTTTCCTCCGCCCCCACCCACCATGCCTGCATTGGACTTCATCTACACTTCCTCGTCTTCGCAGAAACTCGTGACTCAACTATATGCGCTCACTTTGGTTTCCACCCCCATTACCTCCGATCATCGTGCCAGGGTGGCCTGGAGTACTGATCTTTGAGCAGATATCTCTCCGGCGGACTGGCTCTATTGTTGCAACCAGACTAAGAAGCTATCACCCAACTACCGCCTCAGACTGATTCATTTTAAATATCTGGACAGGTTATACCACACTCCGTTGCAGCTCCACAAGTTCGGGCTTATACCTGGTGATAACTGTATGCATTGCGCCGCACCGGCGGCGGATTTTGCCCATCTTGCTTGGCTCTGTCCTAAGGTGGCGGATTATTGGCAGTCGGTGTGTTCCGCAATCTCTGATATAACTGGTGCGGAAGTGAGTCCGGATCCCTTTCTGTGCCTTCTCGGTTTTGTCAAGCCCTGCCCTGATGCCTCTCGCCGTCTCATTGCGATGCTGCTGATTCTGGCCTGGCGTAGGGTAGCCATGTGTTGGGGCTGCCACCCCGCCCCCAGGGTCGAGAGTTGGCTGGAGGATGCTTCTCGTTGTCAGACCCTTTGGAGTTCTGGACTAAATTACGGTCCAGAGGTGTCAGGGATAACACCCGAAGACCCCTGAGTTCTACCTGTCTTGGTGCACAAATAAAACAGAAACCCGGGCTTCTCGATGGTGGCGTCAAAGACCAAAGGTTTATTACTGCAGGGATACAGAAGTCACAGAAACTACACACGGGCAGAGTCTAGGAGCCTGTTCGATTTGTACGAAGTGGGTTGTTCCTTAAATACGCACTTTTTAGCTGTAGGCAACATTCTTCACATACTCGCACACTTCTTAAACTTTGTATCCTAAACAATAAATATTTGGCGTTAAACAGGAACCGTCAACGAATTTCTGATGTCACACATTACAAATGAGGGGTTCCCACTGTTCGATCAAAATATCATGTCATCTTCTCATTCAGGAGCCGAACCGCCTCATCGTAAATTCCGTTACCTCCCCCTAATAAAGGCCCAGAAGGAAAGGAGCAGAGCCAGGTGTAGAAGATAGAAAAACAGGATAAGAGATGTTTGTAGGTCGTAAATGGGCAAGGCTGCCGTTTTCGGCCGCCTAATCATGATCAGGCCAACGAGCACGAGAACCAGTATAGCAGGACTGGCCTCAGGCAGAGGGAGCAGCTTCTGCCGAGTCATGCGGCCATAGCGTTTCTGAACAGGGTGCACGTGTCATGACACAAGGTGAATCGCCGGCTAAAGCCTACGTGTCCTTTAGCGAGATGAATTGATCGGAGGTCACTCTTTGCTTATTGACTATGTGAGGGCAAGAATACAAGATGGATGCTGTATTCTAAAATGGATGCCATCGATGTACCGGCAATGTGCTTGTAACAAGAGTGTTCTTGCTCATAGCATAGCGAAAACATCAGGATATACTATATGGATCATTTACGGTTCACTGGAACCGAAATTATAGGTTTACGATAACGTTGAAAACACGGGTTTCGAATTGTCACGGAACCTCAGACCCTCCTTTTGCCCTTACATAGGCAATTACTCACTCTATGTCAGAGTCTGTCTCGATGTTCATCAGATCAGTAATATGTTGCTGTAGCATTATGCTTTCTCGCACCTTGTCTCCCAACACAGGTGGTTTCCTTAAACAGGTTGCAGCACAGAGGCTACACAAGGCAGGGCCACACTGGATAACAAGACAGCACGAGAATAGGAACACTAAGACAATACCAATGACCACCAGAACCTTCCATCCCCACGCTGATAATAGAGTCCAAAGCCATTCCATTAGCGACCAATTTCCCTTGTCTACGTGAATAGAGTCGGAAATTTTGTGTAGCTTAGAGATCGCTTCGTAGACTGTCGGAGCATTATTGGGGATATAAACACAGCAGCTCGATTGGATCATTCTGCATACCCCACCTCGATCTGCAAGTATTACATCAAGAACCATACGGTTCTGTAATGTCATGAGACGATCCGCCTGAAGCTCAGCTGTCAAGTTACTAAGGGCACCAGCAGTTTCTGTAATAGTAGATTCAACTACCCGTGTTAGCTGACGTAGATTTCTACTATTGGCCATAGGCCCCCAGAACGGAAGGAAACCTTTGAAGAAGTCTCCGGCTTCCTGACCAGCTGTGTCTTCCTTGCTGAAAACACCTCTTACCATTCTGGTTCTGTGGTAATTTGGGGCAGCTGTATATGTCGGAGGCAACAGTCGAGCGATATAACATGAACCTGAAAAGTCCGCAGGCAACCATGTATATGCCCTGTCTTTACAGATGAAGTAGGTACCCTTAGCGGTTAGGAAGGCCGGTGAAGAGTTTGATGGATACACGTAAGTTTCAACACAGTCACTCTTCCCTAGCCGAGCTCTTGGATTCCTCCCATTACCTTGCAAACAGACTTGACCTCGGTGAGGCACGACCCAAACTGGAGTGGAGCTTTTACGCTTGTTTTCACCCAAACTAATGCTATACTCCGTAGTATTCCAACTCAAATAGACTCGTAGCTCATCTTTAGGAATAAATGGGGTGTTATTGACGTCTTTAATCATGTCAGTTATTCCCTTTAACAAAGCTTTATTAGCGGAGTTATACTTGGTGGAACGTGGAGGACGCGGGGGATAGGTCTCGAGGGCATAGACAAATACAGACTGAAAGGCCCGACATGATCCATTATAGCTAAAAGGCAAGACCAGGTAGGGAATGCCTTTGTCCATAGTGTGTGGTATCAAACCGCACACCCAGCAGTCTGTTGTGTTAACTACCAGTTGGTGTTGGTGCAAGAGTTGTACAAAAGTGTTATTTATGAATTCTGAGCGTCGAGCTTGCTCATGTTCAGGAAACGGATGAAAGGAAAGAAAAGAAGCATCAGTAGGAGAAACAGGTGCATGGGGAGGTACTGTAGTCGTGATCGGTGCAAAGATTAAATGAATACCAATGGCAATTCCACCCATCAACGTTATTAAAACAATCAAAAATGTAATTGCACATCGCATCAGAAAGCGTTTGCTATGTAAAATTTTGTATAATCTATTTCTGCGAGCATAAATTACATTCACTCGGTGCAGCCCAGGAAGCTCCATCTTCTACAACCGCTCGTGACCACTGATGATTTGTACGTAGTTGAAAATGCCTCTATCAGCCCTGGGAGTTCCCAGGACTAACAGAAAGACCAACCTTGTGTCTAGCCCCCGCAGATTCAACTAGGCACAAAGCCACGACCCTACGGCGACCCAGACGGCAAGGTAATAGAAACAACAAAAATAAAACAGGGAAATACAAAATATTCAGCAAACTTCCTGGCTGGAGGCAATGTAATAAAATATGAAAAATAGGCAGTTGCCTGCTTTATTTGTCCTTAGAATGAGAACGAAGGTTGTATCTCAGTTTTCCTGGTGTTGTTTGATCCGGGAATAGTTCGTTTTCGGCAGGACCAACAATGTTCGTATTTGTAGATGACAAATGTTTGTTCGATGCAGTGTTTTGGTCAGTGATCACAGAAACAGCTTCAGGGGGGAAGTCAGAGTTTGGTGAATCAGTTGTCAGTTCTGCATCACTGAAAGGAACATATCTAGGAACAGGTTCTGTATCAGAGGCACCAATTCCTTGTCTAGCCCAGTTGTCATAGGGGAGTGGAAGGGGTACACGCTTAGTGTGAGTAGCATGGACCCAATTTTTCCGGCCAACCACACGCACAGCAGTCCTTGTTGCCAAGAGCACTTGAAAAGGGCCCACAAACTTCGGTTGGAGATTCCTGGTCCGTCCGAAGTTTCGGATGACGATGAAATCTCCGGGTTTCAGCTGATGACCTGGACTCTCCGGAGGCTTTGGCAATGCATCGAAAACCTGTTGGTGAATGAGGCTCAATTTAGCAGTCAAGTCAAAAAGGTAATCAATTAACATTGGGTACTCTAGCTGCTTAAATTCTCGTGGTCTCGGTACTCCCCAGACATTTGCGGGGCGACCGAACACAATCTCATATGGGCTAAGCCCTACTCGAGAGTGCACAGTCGCTCTAGTGGATAACAAGGCCAGCGGTAGTGCATCTGGCCAGGACAAACCTGCGGAAGCTTGGATCTTAGCAAGTTTCAGTTTAAGTGTGCCATTGTACCCTTCAACTAAACCTGCTGACTGGGGGTGGTTCGCACTATGAAACTTCTGCTTAATCCCTAAACCTGCACACACACTCTGCATAACTTTCCCTACGAACTCACTCCCATTGTCTGACCATACGATCCGTGGCATTCCATACCTGGGGAAGTATTCTTTTAGGAGGATTTTAGCAGTGGACAAGGCAGTGTTATCTTTTAACGGATATGCTTCAATCCATCTCGAAAACGCACAGACTACCACCAGGACATATTTAAGGTTATTACATCGGTCCATGTGGATGAAATCCAACTGAATCACTTCGAAGGGGCAAGAGGGAGGAGCGAAATGTCCAGCGGGTGTGGGAGTTCCCTTACCAGGATTATGCATCAGGCATACCATGCAGTTCCTAACCACTCTTTCTGCACACTTACTGATTCCATCATTCTTCCAGACTGGGGCCAACATTTTACAAATCCCTTTAGAACTGATGTGCGCTGTTCCATGCGCCATCGTTACCACCGCAAGCACATACGCATCCGGCAACATCCAACGCTGATGCTCCGACAAGTCAATCCAACATCCACCCGAGTCCAATTTGCCCGTTTTCTCTTTCCATACAATCTTTTCCTCTTCAGTCGCTTCTTCCTGAATTGCTTTCACACTTTCCACTGTGTCTTCACACATTCCCGATTCAGCAACCCATCTCGCAGATGTTGCAACATACATCCCACTCATCGTATTCCTAGCTGTCTGTTTAGCTATCTCATCAGCAAAAGCATTTCCACGACCAACATCATCCGTAACCGCTCGATGAGCGCTGCATTTCACAATCGCAACTTCAGTCGGTAAGGTTAGAGATTCCAACAAGTCATTGACTAGCTGACCATGCTGGATCTTAGTCCCATGGGACGTAATAAAACCTCTTTCCTTCCACAGTCGACCAAAACTATGCGCTACGCCGAACGCATACTGACTGTCTGTGAACACATTCACTCTCTTTCCCTTTGCTAAAACACACGCTCTAGTCAATGCAATTAATTCTGCAGCTTGGGCAGAATTCTGACTCACTCTTGCAGTCTCCACAATCGTACTCAAAGTCGTTACTGCGTAGGCAGCTGTCACATCACCATTCTCTAATTTAAAACAAGACCCGTCAACATATAACGTGCCATCTGGATCTGGTAACGGAGTGTCCTTAAGATCAATCCGTCCTTTTGTCTCCTCCTCGGTTCTAAAACAACAGTCATGGGGTTCAGAATCACTCGACTCCTGGCTAGTCGGCAACAGTGTTGCTGGATTCAGTATATTGCATCTTTTAATCTGAATGTGATTCGCTAGCAGTGTCAGCTCATAGCCTGATAATCTAGCACTGGTGAGGTGCTGAGTTTTCGTTCGGTTCATGAGTGTATCCACGGCATGTGGAACCATGACTATTAGCATATTGTTCATGACCAGACCAGCAGATTGTCGAATGGACACTGCAGCTGCTGCTGTAGCTCTTAAGCAACTTGGCAACGCTCTGGCTACCGGGTCTAATGTTGATGAAAAATACGCACAAGGACGTTGTTTATCCCCAAATCGTTGCGTCAAAACACTTAATGCACACCCTTCTCTTTCATGAACATAGAGTGTAAATGGTTTGCTGTAGTCAGGTGTACCCAACACAGGAGCTGAACACAGTGCTTTTCGTAACTCAGAGAAACTCTGCTGACATTCGTCAGACCATGGCACCGGACTCGGAACACCTTTTCCGGTCAGAGCCACCAATGGTTTTGCCAAGAGAGAAAAATTTGGGATCCATTGCCTGCAGTATGAAGTAATACCTAAAAACGCACGCACTTCTCTCTGTGTGCTAGGAACATTCATCTGAGTAATTGTTTTTATCCTCTCCGGGGTCAACCTTCTTCCCTCCTTTGACAAGAGATGACCTAGATAGGTCACTTCTTGGCAACAATATTGTAGTTTGGAAGGTGACACCTTGTGATTAAAATCCGACAAATGATGCAGTAGGGAAATTGTAGCTGTTTTGCAAGTTTCCTTGTCATCAGCAGCCACTAGAAGGTCATCTACATATTGGACCAAGGCAGAACCAGGAGGAAGTACAAAAGAATCTAACTGGCTCTTTAATGCCTGACTGTAAATGGATGGGCTTTCACAATAGCCTTGTGGAGCGCGTTTAAACCTGAAACTTCGACCTCCTAGAGAGAAGCCGAAAATATATCTGCTTTCCTCGGCTATCGGAATGCTGAAAAAGGCATTTTTCAAGTCGATCACTGTAAACCATGTGGCCGTGGCAGGAATCAGCGTCAACAATGCAGTAATGTCTGGAACCACAGGAAACTGCGGAATCACAATTTTGTTAACCTCTCTAAGGTCAATTACAAATCTGTAGACTGGAGGTTTTGAAGGATCAGTGCGTTTTAGAATCGGCAGGACAGGACTGTTACAGACATTCCCTCTAGTTTCTTCTATTACGTCTTTCTAGATTAGGTCTTGTACTATCAATAAAAGCACACGTTCGCCTTCGCTAGAGATCCTATATTGTGGGATTCGTGGGAATTTAACAATTGCTTTTAAACTTACTACATAAGGAGGAATTTCCAAAAGACCTACATCATTAGGACCAGTCGCCCAAAGAGTATCAGGGAGAGAACGCAGCTCCAGTGGGAGCCCGTCCTTTGACAGGTATATTGGGGAGATGACTCTCTTACCCAACGTGAGCTGTACTCCTGAAGGAGAACAGTACAGTGTCGCATACAGGCGTTTTAACAGATCTAAACCAAGCAGATTTTCACTGCAGCCGGTCGTCAAAATCAAGGGTGCTTTTAATTGACGAGGCCCAACAGAAATAGACAAAGGACCAGAAACAGGATTGTGAACAGGGGCGCCTGAAAAACCTACTGAAACGTTTGTTAAGCCAGACAAAGGTGCGCCAGGGAGTTTCGCATGCATGATAGAACTTTTTGCTGCACCAGTATCCAACAGAAACGGTTCGACCACACCTGATGTAGCTACTGCGACATAAGGCCCACTCTGATCTACTGGAACTGATACTACTCCCTCTCTCTGTCCATGGCTGTCCTAGTACTCATTTTGTTGAAATTCCTCGCTAACCTCACAGTAATCTTCTACATGGTACTGTTGCGATCTACCAGGCTGTACAGATTGTCCATTCCGCTGATCGAAATAATTAGAAGGGCGATCATTAGTCTGCGGAGGCATAGTACCTCGTCCTCGGCCTCTAGGGGTTTGCGTAAAACCACCACGACCTCTCTGAGCTGGAACGCTATTATTTTGTGCTAGGACTGGACACTCATTCTTGTAATGACCTTCCTTTTTGCAGTAAGCACACTGATTCCATTGGTACTGCGGTCTTTGGGTACCGTAATCGGTTCTCTGATGTGGCCCTTGCTGTGAGTTTGTCTGATTCGTGCGAGGTGGATATGCCTGTTGCAAAAGGACTTTAGTTTTTAAATCTTTTGTTTTCTTTTCTGACTTTTCTTTCTCTTCTTTATCCCTATTTTCATAGTACTGAGCAGTTGCAAGTTTTTGCGCAGTCGTAGAGACAGCCCACGCACTTTCAGAATCTTTTAATTTATTACTAAGCTCTGGTAACAAGTTATGCACGAATTTATCGACAAACAATCTCTGGCCTCCCTCCGTGCTCATATCCTGACCACTGTGATCTACGAAAGTTTCTTCAAATCTAGTGAAGAAGTCGGAGACGCTTTCGTCTTTCTTCTGCTTGCATGCGGACAGTTTGTCCCAATTAACGCGCAATGCTGGCATCAAAGTTTTCATTAGATCGATTATCCTACCAGGTAAATTAGCAATTACAGGTTCAGGCTTGAAACCACCAATTTGTTGACCATCTGCCGCTACTATGGCTGGCCAATCATCACCTAGAGCAACTGGATGATTTTCGTTACGAATTTTAGCCCAAATAGGTTGCGGCACTACATTGCCAAATAGCATGTCGATGTCTGCTAAGTTCATGACACAAGCTTGAACCGTCTGAGTCAGCTCTTTATAATACCCAGCTGGGTTTTTACGCGGGTCTGGCAAAGCCTGTTTTACTGCTAATACTTCAGCTCGTTTCCACGGAATGTGTATCCACACTCTCTGGAACTGCACTGGAGCGGCTGCAATACCATTGGCCGCATCAGCTTGAATGGCTTCGCGCCATATTGGCGGAACCTCCCTCATCGGATATTGACGACCTTGTTTTGAGCTACGTTTCTCTAGGTCCCTTGGTGAGCGGAGAGACGGATCAAACCTATAGCCTAAAATCAGTTCCATCGCTTCTTTTACATCCTGGCCTACTATCACACCTGCGGCAAATTTTTGTTGAACATGGATTAATTCATCCGGAACTGATTCAGAGTCGTCCTCCTCCAAATCCTCACGCAAAAGGGAACACATTACATCAAACACATACCGTTGTGTCGGTTCGTTCCATTGCATAAATGTATCTAATACATCTCGTACATCATACCTTCCAACTTTCGAAATCCACCTAAGGGCTGTAGAATCTAATATTCCTCGTTCTTCAACACTCGGAAGCTGACTACGTCTCTGAGTAGATTCAGATGCAGGAGTCTTAATCAGAGTTTTGTAAAAAGGAGATAGAATATTAGTGACAGATTCGGTGATTTTCCGACGAACAGAATGCGGAGAGATAAAGCTTGCAGAATGTTTGAGTAGAGATGTAGTTGGAACAGATGAAATAGTAAGAGTAGGGGTAGCAGGCAAAGCAACTTGCGAAATAATAGGTATAAGCGAAGCGGGCGGGCAGAGGAGCAGGCAATCCTGGAAGAGGGGTTGCCGGAAAGACGTTGTTAACCACAGGGAGTGCAGGAGCTAGATTCAAGGGAGCAGGGGCAGGTATCCCAGGCTGTCCAGCAGCCGGTAATAAAACATGTGGCAATGGCGGGGCCGTAGCACCCTGTGCATACGGTGGAGGTGACCTCAACAAGTAAGACAATAGGGGATCCTTTTCATGGTCCTCTACTGGCTTAGCAGCACATGATGGCAAGGCGGGGTAGCACTTGTCAATCGCCAAATTACGCTCTCTATCAGATATCTCTATTGCTTTCTCAGTTTCATCGAGTTGTAGCTGCTTAGCAGACTGCATTAAGGTCAACTCTTGCTCTTTTTGCTCTTTCTTCAGTTTCTTAAGCTCTCTTTGTTTGGATTCTTTCCGCCAATAACGGAAAGAATCAAACATTGCCGGCCGGGCTTTCTTCTTAAACAGTTTCATTTCCAAATTATCAAGGATTTCGGGTTCAAAACTACCATGTAGTGGCCAACTAAGGACACCATCCTTTTTCGTGTAGCGGACCTACACCTCATTATAAGATATAGGCCCCACACCATGCTTGCAGTAGAGCTCATAAGTAGGAGTTCCAATTGGAGGAACCGGACATGAGTCCTCCAACCGGGAATCCCTGTAGCAACCAAAACATGAAAACATACACTTTTTCCGATCTACCATTTTGGAAAACCGGAACACAGAACAAACACAGACAAAGATGCGCAATCGAGAACTTAGGCCTATCAAATGAACCAATGTATCGACACCCAAACCAAACCAAAGATTATCGTAACGAGAACAACCAGTGATAATCTACAAAACCAAGTCAAGTCAGAGAACTGAAAGGATCATCCGAACAGGAGCAACCAATTGATAAATCCTTACAAAGTAACCAAAAACAACCAGCAACCACTTAATACTTAACTGAGGCACTGTAGACGTCACCAAGGAGAAACCCGTCACGTCTCGCCGTACTAAGGTCTGCACCTCGGGTCCAAGACAGGGCGACAGTCAAGGCAGCGGACCTTTGTAGCCGTCGGAACGGGAACCCTCGTGGAAGAGAACGTCGGGCCACTTTTGCGATATACCGGGATCGATGAAGTGGGGCGCCTCCCTCTGGAATCTTCACACGAAGCTTCTCGAAATCTTCAGGCTTTTGGACCGATACCGAATGACGTCGCCCACGTTGGAGCGCCAATTGGAGTTCTGGACTAAATTACGGTCCAGAGGTGTCAGGGATAACACCCGAAGACCCCTGAGTTCTACCTGTCTTGGTGCACAAATAAAACAGAAACACGGGCTTCTCGATGGTGGCGTCAAAGACCAAAGGTTTATTACTGCAGGGATACAGAAGTCACAGAAACTACACACGGGCAGAGTCTAGGAGCCTGTTCGATTTGTACGAAGTGGGTTGTTCCTTAAATACGCACTTTTTAGCTGTAGGCAACATTCTTCACATACTCGCACACTTCTTAAACTTTGTATCCTAAACAATAAATATTTGGGGTTAAACAGGAACCGTCAACGAATTTCTGATGTCACACATTACAAATGAGGGGTTCCCACTGTTCGATCAAAATATCATGTCATCTTCTCATTCAGGAGCCGGACCGCCTCATCGTAAATTCCGTTACCTCCCCCTAATAAAGGCCCAGAAGGAAAGGAGCAGAGCCAGGTGTAGAAGATAGAAAAACAGGATAAGAGATGTTTGTAGGTCGTAAATGGGCAAGGCTGCCGTTTTCGGCCGCCTAATCATGATCAGGCCAACGAGCACGAGAACCAGTATAGCAGGACTGGCCTCAGGCAGAGGGAGCAGCTTCTGCCGAGTCATGCGGCCACAGCGTTTCTGAACAGGGTGCACGTGTCATGACACAAGGTGAATCGCCGGCTAAAGCCTACGTGTCCTTTAGCGAGATGAATTGATCGGAGGTCACTGTTTGCTTATTGACTATGTGAGGGCAAGAATACAAGATGGATGCTGTATTCTAAAATGGATGCCATCGATGTACCGGCAATGTGCTTGTAACAAGAGTGTTCTTGCTCATAGCATAGCGAAAACATCAGGATATACTATATGGATCATTTACGGTTCACTGGAACCGAAATTATAGGTTTACGATAACGTTGAAAACACGGGTTTCGAATTGTCACGGAACCTCACCTTCAATCGGAATTTTGAGATTTAATGCCTGCTAGGTCCCGGCCTGTCGACATTTGGGGCCCTCTTGTTGCTTATTTACTATCCCATCACCGTTCCAGTGGTGCTGCCTCTCCCACGCTCCCTGCCGGCCTTGGGTCCGTAGCGACCGCTGGTGTTGGTTAGCTGCCTACCCCTCTCTTGCCCCGTCGTAGCCACTTCCTTCCCCCTATCCCCCTGTCCCCCTCTGCTGCATTGACCTCTATCAGGCACAAGGATGTTTGTCAAGGATGTTTCAGGTCTCTACAACTGTCATTCCTGAATTTTGCACTGCTTGACTTGTCTACTACTGCATACATAACAGCATTTGGATACTGCACAATGTACCATGTCGGTTCTGTACTTGTTTCAATAAAGGTTTTGAAAATGAAAAATAAAAAAAACTTTATTAAGCACCGATGAAGAACAAGGAGCGGGTACCTTTAACTGGAGCTTCTTCCAGGACGAGACTCCTCCCTCGGATGACGTCAACCCGCTCGGATCGTCAAAGGAAGGAAATCTTCGGGAGAAGACGTACGGCGTTACCAGCGAGGAAGGACGTTTGGAGTGGAGAACGAGAGCGAGGAACCGAAATAGCGAAGAAGAAGCATACGACGAGGAGCGAGGCTTGGGTCCTGAGAACAGCGCTGCAAAGCCGGGAGGCCAACGACATCACGAGTCACCCGGCCACGTTCCCAGGGGAGGAGCGTGGCTGGAACAGGTACGGCGGAAGGTAGCGGGCTGGGTAGGAAGGAAAGACCGCCCGAATGCATAATACCGAGTCCCCTCCACCAATCGCTACTCCTTGTACATATCCCCTGTATATACTACCCATTCCCGGTCCCTTCTATCACGAGCACTCGAGCACCATCCTTCGCATTAGTGAGGATATTACACGCTGAGCACTGTGGAGTTATAACTTCCTCACACCCGGTCCCTGGTATAGGAACCAGATTATAGGACGGTTGTCCTGATATTTCTTTTTTTGTGTTTTCTTTTGGTTGCGGCCAATGCCACGGAACACCCGACCCTGGAGGCCAGTACTGACACAAATATCCTCTAGTGTGGCTTCCACTCACAGAATCAAGATGGATCCTGCAACATTCGCCAGAGAAAGACTAACGAGCAGACAGAAAAAAGTGTTGGGCAAAATAAAACCCTCTCTAAAACGACCTGGTCTACCATCTATTTCTGATACCCCGCCACAGGCGAGCTGCAAAGAAGTGCTGCAGGCGTCCAGGTGAAGAGTGTTCGGATGGATCCAAGGGTGGATCGGAGATCTGAAGAACCTGAAAGCAGAGGGGACAGAGTCTGGGTCACTAGCCAGTGACCAGGAAGGTAACAGAAAGATGCCAGCCGATGTCGGGTGCTTTTAAGTGATGTAGGTGAAGCTTAACTCTTCAGCCACGAGGTCCAGGAGGCGTCGACGACAACCAGGAGCTGGATTCAATCTGTCTCACGTTGGATGTCGAGTGCTGCAGCGTCGGTATCCGGATTGGAGCCTTGGCAACAGCAACCCACGCAAGATGACAAGATTGGCTTCGGAGCAGACCAGCAAGGAAAGAGAGTCAGGGCACGTCTGGAGCAACCAGGGAAGCCAAAGAAACAAAGTAGCCCAATGAACAACTTCGGGAAAGCTCGGGAAGTTGATGCACTAGCAAATGTGCAGGATGTCCAGGAGTTCCGGTCCCACGTCTCTCGTGATAGCTACAGGTCTCAGCTTTGCTGGCGAGCCGTGTCAGCCTCGGAGATGTCTGGAAGTCCATGTCCTGTGTCGCAGATTCTTCGGGATCCGGCGGGAAATGCAGACCGGCAAGATGCTTCTTTGGTGCCTGTTTGAAGAGGGGAGTCACTCCTTGACCCCAAGGAAGATTTCTTCAGTCGATATGGAATGTTGAAGGTCCAAGATTTCTGTTTCAGAGTTTCGTCCAGGGTTATCTAAAGTCCTAGGCACTGGGTTTCTATACTTATATTAAGTTTAGGGGTTGGACTAACTCTAGGGTTCAACCTATGGGAGGGCCTGGGGAGGGGGTGGTTACACCACTTCCCCTTTGTCCAGTTTCACGCCAAAGCTGGGCCTGAGTGCCCCAGCAACCAGTTTGAACTGGGAAATGCACGGGGACACCTTGTGTGCCCCAGGCACTGACTGAAAAGCATTCACTAAATGCAACCCACCCTGCCCCAAAACACCTCCCAGGACAGGAAACCTATTGTCCAGGCCTCCCCTGCCGGAGTTTTGTCCAGCAGCAGGAGGTCAGATTTGTGTCTGTCGCAGCAGCATTCATTTTGTGATGCTGGGGCTCTGTTTAACTTCTACCGAGTTTACCAGTGTGTACATGTCTTCTCCCTCCAGAAGGGTGGAATGCTACCCCCGCCGCCAGAACTGGCGGGGGGCGGGGGGTAGTATTCCAAAGTGTTTGACACCACACACGACATGTTTTGATGCAGCCATTCCAAAGTTAGCATTTACTGGGAGGTTGTACTGCACTTAAGAGTATATGGTATGGCTGTATCATAGAACAGCTATAAGGAAGGGTTTCTGAAAGCTCCAGAGGGGCTCAGCTCATGCTTGGGCATCCTCTAACACAAAACCAAACACTCTGCCTTCAGGATTGTCAAGGCCTGGCTTAGGAGTGGCTTATAGGTTTATATGTGTCTATATATATAGGTAGATATAGGTATACTATATTTAAGTAAAGGGGACAAGTACAACCTTACCCAGGCTGCAGTACCAGACCTGTGGTGCCATTTTGGAAGGCTTCCCAGGGGTGGCATAATACATGCTCCTCGTAGGCCTCTGGGGTACCTATGCCCTTGGTACCTAAGGTACAATATACTAGGGACTCATAAGGGTGACCCAGTAACCAACTTGGAGTGTACTCAGTGTACAGGTAATCAATTTAGAGAGAGAACAGCTAAGCTGTGGTCCTGATTAGCAGGGCCACAGCCAGACTAAAGTCGATAAACCAGTGAAACACAGCAAAAAGTGGGGGTAACCATAGTAAGCAGATCCTACTCTCCTACACCAACTGCGGTTGGAAGTGTCGTGAGGCGATGTTTTTGAAAGTGGGCGCTATATGCAAAAAATAAACAAACACGCAATGGAGGCTTACCTTCAGCCTAATGTAAATTAAAAAAAGCAGATGTGGTGACAACGTGCTTCCTATTTCACTAGCACTTGAAGCTTTCATCGGTGCCTATCAGCACCCCTCGGAGGGGGAGATGTAGGTGGCTGCTGGTTTCCTAATCGCAGTTTAAAACTTTCTTTCACAATCCTCACTTTACAATTTGTTTTAACTCCGCTATCCCTGCCGCACCACTTGGCACTGTAGAAGTCTGCAAAGCATACAGATTAGTATGATCTGCATGGAAATGCATTTCTCTGTTTAGGAGTGTGTGAGTGGGGGTGAGCAGCTTGTGTGTGGCAAACAGCATTCTTGGCCAACAGATGCATCGATCTCCCTTAAAAGAGCAGCTAGGGCTCCCCAAGTGCCAAGCCTGGGGAAACAACTGCACAAATGTACCTGACAATGAAACAAACTCTGCTTTTATTAAAAGGGCTTCTTTGCCACATACTGCATATCTCGTTTTGACTGGGAAGTTGGGGAAATAGCACAGTACGGCAGTTATGTACATATCATTATGTGGTTTCCAGAAAACAAATACATTTCTTGGGTCTGTTTCTCAGGTTAGAGTGTGTAATCATAGGGGACGGAGAGAAGGAAGAAGCTTTCTGTGAAGTATTGCCTGCACCTGTGTACAGCGCTATGACGGCGATGGGCTGCCGCACAAAGTGCTATCGCAAAAAATGCCCTACTATTCTAAAGAATGTTCTTGAGGGTCTTGGGCGATGCATATCGTCGCTGCTATGTTATCAGATATACCCTTTTAATGCTCTGGGTGGTATCTAGCTAAGACCACAGGGGTGGCAATGGAGCTGTGGGCTTGTCTGCCCCCATGCTAACACTGGGTTGGGTAGGGCAGGATGTCTATACTCTATTTTCTTAACCTCAAGAAGCAGTGGCACTGTCAAGAATGCTTCTGCACTGAATAAAGTAAGCGGGAAAAGGTGGGGAGCATTTACGGGCTGTTAGGGACGAAGTGATGCGGGCAGGTACTAACCAGGTTACTCCTAACTTCTGTCCACCCAAAAATAAAACAAATTAGACTACATTTTTTATTTTCTGTTTTTTTTGTAGCACAAACTCGACCCAAGGTACTGGAGCGCTTTAAATGAGCACCAGTTACATTACACAAGGGCACACTCATATTTTGGTAGGCATGTGAAGATTAAGTGATTTGCCCAGAATCACACAATGTATTTCTCTCTCTTAACTGTACCACACAATTATCTCTCCAACTTTAGCAACCTACCTCTAAACACTTTCTCTCTCTCTCTAACTACCTTTAAGTCCTTCACTCTCTCATTCTCTCTCATTAAAATGAGACATTTTCATGTCAAAGGTTGTTTTGGAAATATCAAGTTCATGGAAGAGACTCCTCCAGAGAGGTCTGCAATACAACTCAACACGGATTTCCGAATGAACATTGAGTTTATTATTTTGCCTACAATTGCACATACCAAAGAGTAATAATTGGCACTTTTGGGCAGGATGAAGTTGAATATGGATTAATTGCACCAAGAGGCACCATTTTTTATAACATAGATTAGGATTTTGCAGGGAGGGATCACTTGGTCACAGGCCCGGCTCCAGGAATGTTTATTTGGGTTTGCCAAGGGTGCTTTCGGGTGGGCCACTACCGGCCCAATTTGTCACTTCTGGAGGTAGTCTACAAGCCATAGATTACATCATATCTACTTGCAAACAGTCACCAAGATACAAGGATTGCTTCTGTGTGTATACAGAGCATATGGAGAGTTATTTATTGGCACCCCACCACTAACCTCTTTCTCTGTAGGTGCCTTTACTACCAGCCTCAAACAGTGCACTCCATCTCTCTGTAGCCCCTCCCCCTCATGACCTCCTCCTCAGACTCTACCACCTTCCACCAGTGCCCCTCATCTCTCCGTATCTCCCACCCTCCCCCAATGACTTCCTTCTAGGATTCCCTCACTGCTACCCTCCAACAGTGCCCTTCATCTCTCCAAAGCCCCTCCCCCTCATGACTTCGTCCTCGAGTCTCCTTAGTACCACCCTCCAACTGCACCTTCCTCTCTACAAAGTGCCCCTCATCGACCCATAGCCTCTACCCCTATTGACCTCCGCGGATTCCCTCATTGCCACCCTTCACCAGTGCCCCTCATCCCTCCGTAGCCCCTCCCCCAATGACCGCCTTCTCGGATTCCCCCATTGCCACCCTCCACCAGTGCCCCTCATAGCTCCATGGCCTTTCGCCCTCATCACCTTCTCCTCAGACTTCCTCACTACCACCAGTGCATTTCATCTTTCCGTAGCCCCATGACCTTCTCCTCAGATGTCCTAATTGCCACCCTCCAACAGTGTCCTTCATCTCTCTGTAGCCCCTCTTTCATATTCGATTTCATTTGTTGTATAGCGCTATTCATAGTGTAGGGTGTCACAGTACTTATATCATGCAGAGATAATGAATCATACAAGTATGTAAATCATTATATAGGGAATGTCACATAATCCAATGAGGATTGCAAGGTGTAGGTATCACATGTCATCCATACTGGTGGGCAGCATGTTTTAAGAGGGTTTGGTCTGGAGAAGCACAAACACAGGACTTAAAGCATACCCCATTGTTTGCGGAGTTGGCTTTACTGATTAAAATGTATATCTGTCAAAACATACTCTTTATAGCAACATCAGAGTAATGAAAGACAGGGTCAATTCTAACTATAGTGCAACACCAAAAACAAAAAAAAAAGTTCTCATAATACCAGTCAGGTTTGTATGCAGCTCTTTGATGTCAGTTCATAGGTCACTGTCCTAGTTTAGGATTGTAACTTCTATACTGCAAGTAACCCACTGAGCTATCCACGTAAATACAGTTTATCTGCATTTAAAAATTAGGAACAGACAAAATATTGCTCTCCAGCAGGATCATTAATCGCCAGAGTTATCTGGACATTTTAGTAGTTGTATCTTGCATCATGATAACGATACAACGATATAAAATATACACAGCATACACAAAGTATGTGTCATGCTGGGCCCTCATAGCTTTAAAAAAAAATACCTAATATAAACACATCCTGGAAGCATAATCTAGCTGGGCCTATGCAGATTTAAAACAAGCATTTGCAATGAAATAGGTCTCGCATTAATTAAGTTTGAGCTATAGGCATTGCTAAATATTGCACCACCAATTGCAACAAAAGTCTATAAATTGTAGGCCCAAAAATTTTTTTTTTTTTTTTTGCAATGGTGGCATGCTGCGCTTTAGATGATTATGTTTAAAAGTAAAGTGCGCCGTACTGCGATTGCTACAATAGTTAATTGTGGATGCGTTAACAATTGATGTGTGCACTGATCGCTGGTGGTATGTGTGCCTGTAGAAATTGTGCACTGATGGCTGTTGGTGTGAGTGCCTGGTGGAAGTGTGCACTGCCGGCTGGTGGTGTGTGTGCCTGGAGGAAGCGTGCACTGACGGCTGGTGGTGTGTGCCTGGTGAAAGCGTGCACTGACGTCTGGTGGTGTGTGCCTGGTGGAAGCGTGCACTGACGGCTGGTGGTGTTTGTGCCCGGTGAAAGCATGCACTGATGGCTGGTGGTGTTTGTGCCTGTTGAAAGCGTGCACTGACGACTGATGGTGTCTGTGCCTGGTGAAAGTGAGCACTGTGTGTGGTTGTTTGTGTGTGTGTGGTTGTGTGTGGTTGTGGTTGTGTGTGGGGTTGTGTGTGTGGTTGTGTGTGTGGTTGTGTGTGTGGTTGTGTGTGTGTGGTTGTGGTTGCGCGTGTGTGGTTGTGGTTGCGTGTGTGTGTGGTTGTGTGTGTGCACATGCACTCGCTGCCATTGAAGGCAATGGGACACGTGCATGTTTTGCCATGAAAAGGCGCATCGATGGCATTAGGTCTCTCTCCTAAGCAGCGCATGGGTGCTGCGTAGGCGAGACCTAAAAAAGTCAACTGGAAGATTAAATGGTTCAAATTCATTCAGTTAAATACATATATGATTGTGAGCAATAGATATATATGTTCTAAATAATGAATATTCACTGTTACAATTTAAAGGTTTGGCAGTAACTGGCCTCACTAAAGCAGCTACATTCAATCATTAGTCATGTGTAATCTCCAGTACATATAAAAAAGCAATATTCTACAACACAATCATTTGTAATATAGCATCAGTACATTTTACAAACCACTTGTGAGTTGAGGGTATTGCCCATCTAATCAAGACGTTACTACAAAAGCAGAGTTTTGTATTCCTCGTCTTGCGAAGGGATATTGTAATTACATCCTTCATTCTTTTTGAAGCTTGAGGAAACAATAAGTTACCCTTATAAGAAGGTCTTTGATGTTATTATAAAATCTACAGCAGCCTGCTAGGTTTGGGTTTATGCACACTTGGCATCGTTGCTCCTAAGAGAAAAGCCCAAAACCTTAATTCTAAAAACAAAAGTTAAGAAGCAGGTATAACAGACATCTCTACAGCTTACTGCAGGAGTAGGCGATTAGCCCTAGCTCAGCATGTTTTCTTTCAGCAACTAGTTTGTTCTACTCAGTGTGATTTTTCATTTACACCATATGCCAATCCAATTTTTCATGCTGCATGCAAATCCAAGGATGTTAGTATGTAACCTGAATAATCAAGGCAAGCTAAATGGTTCACTTCCCGACATCTTTGAGAGTTTCCATGGTTATGCCTCTGCAGCACAGCCCAAAGTGCACAAAAATATGACCCAGGCTGCATCTAGGATTGGTTTTCCTACTGGACCTGCAAGGTGAGTACATAATGTCTGTGCAAAACATATTTAAGAAGCAGCTTTTAGGTTTAGCGATGCTTGTTGATAATAATGACTACACTTTATGTTGAAACAGACCATGGTATCTGTAGGGTAGTAATTTCGCGAATGCTTGTCTATTCATACACCACTGCCCTGAGTTCATGACCTTTTTGCCATTTGTGTTGTTTTTATTTATTTTCACTGTGCATGTGAACAGCCATTTGTTGATGCTACATGTCGATACTAATTCCGTTCGATATGATTACGTCAGTTGCTTATTGTAATATTGATATCAAGCTCAACTCCTGCTTTAGAGATCTAAATCTATGGTTGACCAAAGCAGCCCATGAATCTGCTACATAGAGGCTTGAGAAGAGAAGGGTGAGCACACAGACTGGTTTCAACCCTCTATAAATATTGGTCCTAGAGGATAAAGCAGAGGCATTTCATTTTCAAAGCTTTATTCGACATTTGTCATAAAAGCATCCGTCTCTACCCTATACAATAAATACTAAAGTTCAAAAAGCTTTTTTTTTAAAAAAACATATTAAACAGTGACAGTCGAATACTTTGCACAAATAAAATTTATACTTAGTTCATATAAATTGTTAAAAAGAATATTTCAGATGGAAGAGCATTTGGAACATGGCAGCCATAGTTCATTACATTACATTGACAATAATGAGCGGGAACGTATTACCCAGGCCCAGGCAAGAAATTTTGCTACCGCAATCACAAATGGTGTAGAGCAGTCAGATTCTAATATTCTAAGTGCTGTCGATTGACTACGAGTACCAATGTTTAAACAGACTGGCTTTAGCCATTTACGCCGTGGGCTGGCATATAAAGGGCAACAAAACAATAAATGGGAGATGTGCTCTATTTGGTCCTTACAATGATGACAATGTTCATCCCGCGGCGGGAACCAGTGTTTCTTAAAAGCATTCACTGGAAGTGTTCCAACGCGGAATTGGAAATATAGTTTCCTGTCATGTTTAGCGCTGGGATACCTCCGGGTGACTACGCGCTTTATAAAAATAAATAATAATAATAATAATAATAATAATAATGCAGGCGTTCAATTATGTCCCAATACGCTTCACACGATGGAAACATTTTAATGTCCAAAAAGCGAGATGACAAATTAGGTACGGATCCTTTGTGATACATTGTTGAGTACACCATCTCCCAATACATTTCTTTCAGTTTTGTTTTCGATGGAAAGCAAGCCACATCCCTGTTACCCCAAAGATGTTCCAATTTTAACTTTGCAAGTAGGTCCCGCAGTTCTTTTATCCATACAATATAATGGAAACGATCACACTTAACCACGTCTGACAATGCTATGGCATAGTGGCTTAGCTCTGGGATCACCATCAGACGCCTCCAATACAACAATGGCCGTAGCCGAGCTATGTCCTCTACATTTTTCCTGCCAAGGTCCAACTTCAAGGGGATTGTGGGCGTGCTCTGTGGGGCCATTACGAGCCCTCTCAAAAATCTATTTTCTGCCCGCCCCAAATCACCCAAGTTTGAAAAACCCCAAAGTTCGGAACCATATAAACAGGCGCTCAGTACTTTCATGGTATAAATTTCAAGAGCGCAGTTTACTGGTTTTGTCAGTGAAGCCCTATGTTTAAGGGCAACCACCCCTGCAAGCTGACTAAACTTTAGTACTGCCGTATTGATATGCGATTTCCATTTCATATCGCCCTGCAAGATGATTCCTAGATAGGAAAAAGCATCAACTTTCTCGAGTGGGGTGCCCTTGTACGTTATCACACCTTTAAACGTAGACTGATAGTTAAGGCACATGAATTTAGTCTTAGATGTATTCAATTCAAGGCTCCTGCTATCACAAAATTCACCAAAGGCATCAACCACTTTTTGGAGACCACTAGGTGTACGCGAAAGTAAAAGCGTATCATCCGCAAACATTAATACGGGAACATGTGAACCTGCTATAATTGGGGCGTCACTTGGAAATTTCTTCAGATGATCGACAATTCCATTTATATAAATTGAAAATAATGTTGGGGCCAGAACACACCCTTGCCTCACCCCTCGCTCCACCGGAAAGGGCTCAGTCACTTCTCCCTGCTTGCCCCACCTGATTTTAGCGAAGTTATTTTCATGGAGGCGCACTAGCAGGGTGAGCAGTTGTTGACTTATGCCTACATCAGCCAGGGTCTGCCACAGTTTTTCTCTTGGGACCAGGTCAAAGGCTGCTTTTAAGTCCACAAAGACAGTGTATAGTGTGCCCTTTTTTAAGGTGACATTTCTCCAATAGATGGTTATGAAGTAGAAAACTTGGTCAACACTACTGGTCAGGGGGCGGAACCCTGCTTGGTATGGTGACAATATATTTTTTTCATCAATCCATTGTTGCAGTTTATTCTGGACTAAACGCCCCATAAGTTTTTGCGCAGTATCAATGAGACTGATGGGTCTATAGTTTTTTGCCTGTGTTTTGTCACCTTTTTTAAATATAGGGATAATTTCCGCTCCCTTCCATGAAGCGGGCACTTCCCCTCCCATAGCCACTGCATTTGCCAACCATGTGAAGTAAGTGCACCATGAATTCCTGTCGGATAGAAACACATCTGCACTCTTAAGCTTCTTTTGAACTGAGATTCTACTGTATAGCTGCCAGGTAGCTTTTAACAGTATGGAATTCATCAGTTATCAAATATATTTCACAAAAAGTTCCTATAAACCCCCACAAATGTTGTGTCAAAGTTCATGAAGCAAGCTTGTAACAGTATGGATTTTCTCAGTTATTACATTTATTTGACAACAAATTCCTATCAATTCCCACACATGTTGTTTCAAAGTTCATGAAGCAAGCATACAGTAGTTTCCAGGCATTGGAATATTTGCCACCATAGGCAGTGCTAACATTTTGTCTGAAGTACCATTAAGGAAACCTATTTAAAGAATGGCAAAAGATTCTGCTGTGCAACCTAAGTTTGTGTTACATGTAACACCTACAACTCTTAGTAGTGTTATTGGTCAATAGTTTGATAGGTCTGTGTGGGAGGCTGTTTTATATGGCAGGCACAACAATGCACCCTTCCACGTATTCCGTAAGCCTTTGTTGATTTTTGCCTGCTTCCCTCATGCATATTCATTGCCCATCCAGGTGTTTTCATAGCCCTCTCAGGTTGAGAATCCTGGAGCCGGGCCTGCTGGGTAACAGCGTGAATGGAGAATATACCGTGTGACACACAAGGTCGCATCGTGTGAGTTGGCAGATCTGTGTAGGACTTGGGCTCTGGTATCGAGTGCTTTCCACCCACACATAATAAAAGATGCTTTGGAGTTTTGGACTCGTCCTTTGGCGCTGTGAATTGACCAGCCTTAGGCGCTATGCACGCATCCACGCTCCTGGTTTTTATGCTATTACAACATAAATAGGGATATGTCAAAAACTGTAATCCTGCATATTTTCTTGGACACTTTCTGCAATGCTCTCTCTACATCTGAAAATAAAAGGTGTCTAGCATGGAGGCGTAAACGCGCCTACTTAGGCTGTTTTTTAATAAATGGAATGTGAAGACAGGAATACATTCACACGTTTATTTTTTTCTCCTGCTCATGTTCACCCCCGGGATTGTTTTCTTTTTTTCTAACCAGCCAACACATTTTAACAGAAAGGGCCCGTATGCAGCCGGGTTCTCGTATTCGTGTGTTATCCAATTAACAGTTTGCTGACGGATTAAGCAAGAAACTGAAATCTGTCTAAGGCTGATAAATGCTACGTGTAAATTCTGGATACCCAGGCAGCATTGCCCTTGTGATGCGGTTGTTAGGGTGCTCAGCGTCTCTCAATGCCGTATTTGCATGTACATGTCCTCTTTGATGCGCGCGCCTTTGAGCACGCGGTGGCCTCACCTTACGCTTAAGAGAGATCCATCTGCCACAACATCTGGCGCCTGTCAAAGCAGCAGCATATGTTGTACCCCTGTTGCAGCAGCATAAATCGTGCTTTTCAAGACAACGCATCACAAGATTGCCAGCGTGTCTAATAAGAACATCTGGTACACCTACTTTAATTAATCACTCACGCTAACGGCACAGCTCTTCCACACCTACTGCACATTCTTGATTGGAATTTATTCCTCTCGGTATTTGCAAATCCATTGTTAAATCTCTTAGGGCCCTTCTCTCCTGTGTCTGCACTTCTCCTATTTACAGCAGCAACTTCCTCCTGTTCGACACAAGAAATATCGTTCCTTTGACCATTCTCCTTTACACCATCTTTTTTTTCCATCTCTTTCATACATGCATTCGATTCTTCAACTACTTTAGCTATGTCAATAGCTGTTTGCAGAGAGGGGTTCTATGCTGCCCACAATTTTTCCTGTATTTTCTTATTTCTACACTGTACTATTAGCTGATCTCTTATCATTTCATCTCTTATTTCTCCAAAATTACATTTGATAGACAGTTCACGTAATCTGGTCACAAATTGGTCTATTGATTCTTCTGTTCTTTGTGGTTGGGTGTAGAACTTGTGTCTCGCCATGACGATGTTTACTTCTTTTGAATATTGTTTCTACATCCGCGCTTTTGCTTCAGTATACACATTGGTCAGTGTCCTGCCATCTTGGTTTAGACCTATTGGTAAGTACTTAAAAGAGTGCTGTCCCTCTTTCCCTAATGCGCTTAATAAAAGAGCTTTCTTCCTAGTGGCGCTGAAATCTTTCCCATCAAGTGCCTCTATGTAGTTTTCAAAAATATCTATCCACTCATCCCATTCAATGAGTGGATCTCCAGCTGTCTGTAGGAACATAGGCGGTGTAATGATATTAAGATTCTCCATGGTAACCGTTTCTTTATAGGTAGTACTGCTTCAAATGAAGTATGAAAAATGCGGAAATGCGTGTAGTGCTGATAATCCAAACGAGTATAAAGAGGTTGCTTACTTGTAAAAACGTTATCTTGTTCTGAATTTGGCACGATTTGCTGTTTCAGTAGCTTCGTGCCGGAATGCGTTGTTTCGGTAAAAATTGGTTGCCTAGTAACGTGAAATTGACACAAAATGGCCGCTGCGTAACGTCGTTTCGTCACTTCCACTTCCGCATTTAGTAGGAACGGTTTCGTGTTTCTACTCAGGCTGTAGGTAGATTTCGGAAGACACCTATAGTCACTGGTGTGGTTCACCACGTATGCACAGACATCCGCACTGCTTCTAGACAAATTTACGTGTTTGTCACAGTCTTTACCCCATTGGAATGGAAAACGGAAAAGTTCGTCAAACTCACCGGTTGTTTGGGGAGGACACACCTGACGTGTCAAAGAAACTTCAATTCTTTCTTTTCTATAGCGACAGTTTTTTTTTTTTTTTGTCCTAGGCAATTGTGGGTGGGATGTCCAATATCGAATAGTTGCTTTGCTTCACTCGTAGTTTCCCTTCGGTCGGAGTATCTTCCTCGTGTCTCACTTTTATAGTAAAGTTTCTTCAGCTTTTCTGTTTCTTCAGCTTTGTATTTTCTCTTCTTGGTGACTTGTAACAGCAATTCCTTTCCAACCTCCTTACTAGTTGGAAGTTCAACCAAGAGAGCTTGCGTAGTTCTTTTCTCACCAGTGGAGTTTTCTCTCCCTCTGTAGTTGTTCAGCTCCTTCTGCTCATCGTCGCCATGTGTTGTAAATGAAGTGGAGATCCAGGTAGGTAGGTAGAAGATATTTATTAGGTACTACAGAGGATAACTGGTGTTCCCATCAGAAAGCAGGGAGCTAACTGACAGGATAGAATACGGAGACAATATGACATCAGAAACATAGAATGTGGGTCTTAAAGCAATACAACTGAATAGGAGTGGTGAGAATACAACACTCTTCGTTCTCCGGAAGAAGTTTCCAGACTATAACAAAACAAGAGTGTCTGCCGTGATCGAAAAAAACGAGAGACTCCGAAAAAAAAGCAGTACTGAAAGCGATCGCTTTCGCGATTGTTATAGTAAAAAAAAAAACAGTGAGTGGTGCGCGTGCGCCACTGAAGGCATATGTCTTCAATTATCGCGCCTGTGTCAGCACGATAATTGAAGACATATGGGCTTTGGTGCACATAACAGACACCAATAGGCCATGGGCGGAGCTATGCGACCACCTATGGCCTATTGCGTGTTCTGTTTAAAAACAACACGCACGCAAAGCCCAATCCAAACGGACCTAGGAAATTAACATGCACGAGCGTGTGGAATTTCCAGGTCCATTTTGAAAACCCCCTACAAAACGGATCGCCTACGCAAGCACTGCTACGCAGTGCATCACGAGGACTCACCCTAAAAAGCAGAACAATAGCCACACCTTCTCTTAACTGCTCCGTTCAAACTCTGTGGCACAGCCCGTTCTCATAAACAGCTGAAGGGGTCAGGAAAGGTGAATCTGGATCAACAAACTCCTTTTCTCCTGCGCTGAAATATCCACGCAGTAGGACAGTGCGCACACATTACCCAGTGCCAAAGAGGATTTCTCCCCTCCGCCATGCCCCTGTACCTGCACAAGTGGGCGGAGACACAACGCACCTTCCTAAAAGGAGATGCATGATTGGGGGTCCCTGTGAGAAAAATCCCAGGCCCAAGCACGCAACTCCTAGAATAATAACGTTCAATGAACGTTTTAATTGCCGTTGCCATTTGCTGTTGCCCCCCTGGCGTCAGGGCCGTGGTTCATGTTTGGGTGGGCCAGGCTCATGTTTGAGTGGGCCTGGCCCACCCGCTAGAACTGGGCCTGCTTGGTCATGTGATGACTGTTAATTATGTTCACATTGGGGGAGTGTACGGGAGGAGTACATCTGGCTGTGAGAGCACGTCCAAGTTTGTTTCTTTTTGAACACGGAGGAGGAGGTCATGCTGTTTGCTACTGCAGCAAGAGGATTACAGGTATGAGTTGGGTATAAGAGAAGTTTCTTAATTTAGCAAGGGCTGTGACAGGATGCACTGGGTAGGGTTAATATTCAATTGTATCCAAGCAAAAAATGTGGTAATACAGGTGGGATTGCATGTTTGTGTGATGTGTACAGAATTGTTTGAGTTGAAGGTATTAGTGATACAGTATCACTTTTGTCTTGTTTTATAAGGGGTTTAGGTAACACGCACCGAGTAAGGTTGTGGGAAGCATAGCCAGTAATGAAATTAGAAATAGAGGCAATAACTGGAGCGCAGCACAAAAGGGGACGAAGTTTGCATTTCTTTTCAAATCATTGCTTATTTGTTGTTCAATGGATGTAACATTAATGGCAAATAGTTGTAAATATTTCTTGTTTTCACATTTACATGAAACCTGTGTAGAGATGATGTTTATGTTAATATCGTAGATTCCCCTGACGAAGGTCTGATTAGACCGAAATGCATTGGGTGAATAATGATATGGTGTTCTGGAGGAACCGAGTATTCCTATGTGTCGGCGAACAGGCCCGGATGAGCATTTCTTGAGCATGAAACAAGAACAAAAATGTTGGAATCTCGCTAACCTTTGACGTGATGGATACAGCAAGGATAATGTTTGAAATAAATTGGATTTAACATTCAGATTAAAAGTGACAACTTGTATGAATTGGATTTGAACATAAATTGTTCCAAAGGCTGTGCAACTTGTTGGTGACGCTTAAATGGTGCGCCACAAATCTCGGAAAACCTTAACCAGATCCGCCATGGGTGATGCACCCCTCTGTCCGCCCCGGAGCCTGGCGACAACTTACTCCCTTTCGCGCTGGCTCCTAGCCAAGACATCTGACAAACGCATTACATTAAATTAATAAAACAAATTTTGTTCCGTGCCCTGCATCGCAAAATGCAATGCAGGGGGCGCGCTACGAAATTTGTTTTATTAATTTAATTGTTTACTTACCAGTAATCATCCATATTCCGTTGTTTATCACCCCCCACCCTGCCCCTCCCCCGCCCCGCCTGCCTGCCCACCGCAACTCCCTCCACGGGCCGCGGCTGCACGTAGTCCCCATTAAGACACCTCAGAGTATGAGGTAGGCTAAGATCTCCCTCCATTTCCTTCCCTCCATCTTTCCTTCATTAGCAGTCACCAGGCCCGGGAATGGGGGTGGGTGGGAGTTGGGGGGGTTGAAGGTTGATATTCACCAACACACACAGCCCTGACAGAAGGGCCTTAAATTTTGATATAACACTGCTCTTAACTTTTACTGTTGATAATAAATCAATAAAGAGATTTAAACCAAAAAAATGTAACAAGGTAATCCCAATGTTCTCCTATGGGAGAAATAGGTCTCATAGTAGTGAAAAACGGCTTTGGGAGTTTTTCCAGGACATATAAACCTTAAGTACTGTCATACCTTTTATATACAATGCACCCTGCCCTCTGTGCTGGTCAGGGCCTACCGTAGGGGTGACTTATATGTGTAAAAAGGAAAGGTTTCGACCTGGCAAAAGGTTTGTTTTTCTAGGTCGACATGGCAGTGTAGAACTGCAAACACAGGCTCTGCAGTAGAAGGCCTGAAGCATGGTTAAAGGGCTAAAGTGGGTTGCATAATCAGTGCTGCTGGAACAATAGTAGCATTTAATGTACAAGACCTGGGTACAGTAGGTACCACTTTACTAGGGACTTATAAGTAAATTAAATATGCCAGTTGAGGATGAGCCAATGTTACCAAGTTTTAGAGGAGTGAGTATAAGCATTTTAGCACTGGTTAGTGGTGTTAAAGTGCACAGAGTCCTAATGCTAGCAAAAACGGGTTAGAAAAGTGGGAGGAGGCAGGGTGAAGGTTGGGGGGAAGACCACCCTAAGGCTGTTGGGTCTATCAACCAACATTTGTTTTGTTTTTAAGTCGTTGAACTGTCATTTTTTGTGATGTTATGTTATGCAGGTTTGTAGAGTCACCCAGAAGGGTATCCCGGTGTTGAGCAGTTGTGAGCTTAGGCACACCCAGGACCTAATGGGACTACTCGAAAAGCCAGATCTTTAGCTGCTTGCGGAATTCAAGAAGATAGAAGGAGGCTCTCATGTGCGGCAGGTGGTTCCACACTTAGGGAAAAGGCTCGACCGCTGGATCTGGTTTTCTGTATGCATAGGATTTTTGCAAGTAGAAGTTCAGATGAGACCAGGTGGGTGGAAGGTTTGCGAAACAGATGTGATTGTTGAGGTATGCTGGGTCATTGTTATGTAGTGCCACGAAAGTGTGGGTGAGGAGTTTGAAGTGTGCTTGTTAGTGAATGCGGAGCCAGTGGAGCCTCAGGTGTGGTGTGATGTGACTGCGGCGTGGGAGGTTGAGATTGATTCTGGCTGCTGAGTTCTGAATCTGTAGCATCCTGGTTAGTTTTTGTTGATCCCAGCATAGAGGGTGTTCCCGTAGTCAAGCCATGGCGTGCATGACACTTTACCAGGTGATGATTGCGAGCCATTTGAAAATCTTCCTCAGCATCTTCAAGGTATGTAAGCACTAAGCAGTGATGGCATAGACTTGGGCAGTCATGTCGACTTTGCTATTGATGATGATCCCGAGGCTCTTGGCGTAGATGGTGCGGGTGGGTATTGGTCCAATATTAAACCTTTGCTTCTATTTATTGAACTATATACTAGATGGCTTTGCTTGTTAATATTTATTGTGTTTTCTTTGCATATTTATCCTCCCCATAACACTTTTTTAGTTTTTGTCTTATATACATCGGTAAAGGCATGCTTTGATTCAATATTATTTGTGCAATGGCTTTACTTAACTAACAATAGCGCTAAAGCTCTTAGCTGTTTTTTTTAGTTCCCTAGCATGTCGCACCCGATAATACGGACACCTTTGGCTATATCATCTAAATCAGGCGTTTCCAACAAGAACTCATGTAGCTCACACTACCAGTAGTTCTCCAGCTCCTTGTGAGTAGCTCTCCTGTGTGCAGCCCAGCCTCCTACAATAGAAACGGTTGGTTAGTTGAATTATTATTTGTATGACAACATGAAAAAACATACATTTGAGATGAAAATGTGTGTATTTTAATAACTCATTATCTGTTTGGAGAAAAATGTTTAAATTTTCAAAATGTAATTAAAGTTTTTTTTTTAGTTGAAGAGATGTATTACTCCCAGGGGATGCAGCTCTGAATTAGCCATGTAGAGGGGAATTTACGGGTAATCCTTCTTAATGCACTGATGTAATCACTGCTGACAGTCTTGTTTGGAGTGACCACTCCTACATCACTAATGTTAGTATCTCAGGATGATTTTCACTGAACATAAGTAGCTCTTGTGACAAAAAAAGTTGGAGACCCCTGGTGTAAATATTTCATTTCTATGCACATTGAAGCTTTTAGTGAATGTTCTCATAAAAAAATAATATTCCAATTTGGCCATCGCAATTTTATTTAAATGAGAGTGGGTGGCGTCAAGTCAGAGGGACAGCTGATTGTATCAAGAAATGTGTCCTATTCAGGGTTTGCCAATATGTTTAGCTCTCCTTAGCTCATTTTCCACTGTAACTCATTTATCCAAGTTTAGTCTTGTTTTGGCATAAATGACCTTAGTGGCTTTATGTAATAAAGTAATTCTTTTGTAAGCTGCTAATGAGAGAAAAAAATTAAAGACTTGAGTTAGGCATAATTGTTCAGATAATCTTGTAGTGAGTTTGGAATTTCTGACACATGTCACGCCTGAGGCCTTTGCGCGTGTTCAGAGCTGCAGCTCAACTTTCTTGGAGCTATTTTTACAACTTCCTGCCATGAAATCAATAGATGATTTATGCACCATGTGCATCAGGACAGAGAACACTCAGTGTTTCTGTTCTTGGCTTGGCTTAAAAATGGAAGGGAAATCACAAGGATGTTCAAAATAACGAAAGTAGAGCGCACATCAGCAAAACCAACAAGCATTTGCAATGCAACAGGTCTCCCATTTACACGAGTTTGAGCTATTGGCTTTGTAAATGACAATGCATTTTATTTATGTTTTAGTTTTTGAAACATGAATAAAACGCATTGTCATTTACAATGCCAATAGCTTAATCATGCGTAAATGCGAGACCTATTGCATTGCAAATGCTTGTGATAGTTTGTTTTCATCTGAGCTACAGCAAAAGCTGAGCAGAATTTACTCTCACAAGAACCCCCAAAATATCACACGTCCCTGTGTAAATCCCCCGCCCCCCAGAAGTTCAAATGTTTCCCTTTATCAGTCCACCAAATGGTCAAACAGAATGCAACAAAGCGCCACAATTTTGTTGACATACTTGTTTCACATATTGCTTAATATAGGGGACTCTGTTTTACGATCTCACAACAGATGGGCCAAAAGAGGCAACTCTTGATCTAGGAGGTAATGATGCATTATGATCAGATTCCCTCTGGCAAGCCTGAGATTGGATTATTTTTTTGGGCAGTTTTTAAATAGCGCGAACCAGACCCACAAGTATAGGGGCGCTTTACATGAGTACCAGTTACATTACACAAGTACACATTAATTTTTGGGTAGGCACCGAAGATTAAGTGATTTACCCAGAATCACAGGATGTTGAGCCGACGCCGAGACTCAAATCTGGTTCTGCAGCTCCAAAGTCGGCAGCTCTGGCCTTCAGGCCACATCCTCGAAAAGTTATCTTTAATGTTGTTAGGGATGGCTATAGAATTATGTAAACTCATCCAGAACTTGGCCACTAATCCTTGGAAGTACTACTGGATTCACTTCGTCGTTTTATGTCACTCTCCCTGATATTGCATGAACGTGTCGATTGTGGTAAACTTAAAAAACAGATACATAACAATAACGCATGGCGAGCATATAGAACAAGTTCCGATAAATAGGCTTTTTTTTAGAGAAAAGTTGACTTCTTTGCTATTTTAGCTCATCTGCACTATGAACCAGGAAAAAAAAACAGTGCATGAGGCGGTCAGCGTCTTAATATAAAACAGCAGACGTTCCGAAAACCATTAGGAAAGGGAGACAAAAGCACTCGCCACAGCTTTAGTAAGACACTTCCAAGTCGCCTGTTTTGCACACAGTGTGCTCAGGCCAGTCTTTGTATTCGATGAGAGTTGCCATAAGTAATAATAATTACTGTTATACTAATACTAATTACGATTTGCAATGCAATAGGTCTCGCATTTACGCACGTTTAAGCTATAAGCATTGTAAATGACAATGCCTTTTATTTAAGTTTTAAAAACAAACACATAAATAAAAGGCATTGTCATTTACAATGCCAATAGCTCAAACTTGCGCAAATGCGAGACTTATTGCATTTCAAACCGTTATTATTATTAGTGTCCTCTACAAATTGCGGGGCCCACAATGACTCTCGTGCTCAGCAAAGCAGCAGGCTAGTGGGAGGACCAATCGGTGGAGCGTGATTCTATTCCTCCCTGGGACAGCCAAAGCCCGGACCATGAGCGCTACTGCAGGGAAGTCAAGCACTGTGTAGCGCAGTTGTGTATACTAAATGTGTACATATAAAAAACGCAAGCTTGAGATTCTGTGGAGGAAATCAGCGCTGCAGCCGGGTTCGAACTTGGGTCAGCATGCCTCTCACGTGGCGCGTTTTCCTGTGGTGGATTTTCCCCTTTGATTATGTGATTCGCGGCTCCCAGGGTAAAAGGAGATTACTTTTTCGCTCCCTGGTCAGTGCCATCAATCAATGGGACAAGATGCCAACCTATTCTTTTGGCTTTTTCTGGTAGGGATAAGGTGCTTAAATCAATCAATCAATCAATAAATAAATCAGGGGAATTGTAAGCGCGCTACTCACCCGTGAGGGTCTCAAGGCACTGAGGGGTAGGGGGGGGGGGAGGGGGGGTATGCCACTCAGTTCAGCCGAAGAGCCAGGTCTTGAGGGCCTTCCTGAAGGTGTTCAGGGAGGGGACGTCTGCTGGTAGCTCGTTCCAGGTCTTGGCTGCGATGTGAGAGAACGATCTTCCGCCTGATCTGGCTCTGTGGATCTGCTGTGTTTCGGCCAGTGTGAGGTTGGATGATCGCAGGTTTCATTTGGGTACCTGGAAGTTTATTCTGTCGTTGAGGTATTTGGATCCGTTGTTATGCAGGCAATTGTAGGCGTGGGTGAGGATTTTGGAAGTGATCTCTCTTATCCACGGGGAGCCAGTGGAGTGGCCTCAGGTGTTGGCTGATGTGTTTGTGCCGGGGGATGGTGAGGACGAGTCTGGCTGCGGTGTTCTGTACCATTTGTAGTTTGCGGAGTAGGGACTTGTTGATGCCGGCCTAGAGTTCATTGCTATAGTCGAGTTTGCTGGTGATGAGTGCGTGGGTGACTGTTTTTCTCGATTTGGGGGTATCCATTTGAAGGTCTTTTGGAGAATGTGGAGAATGTTGAAGCAGCTGGAGGTGACGGCGTTCATCTGTCGGTTCATGGTGAGTGATGAGTTGAGTATGATGCCGAGGTTCTTGGTGATGTCTGAGGGGTTAGGTCGGCTTCCGAGTGCGGTGAACCACCAGGTGTTGTCCCATGCTGATGGGGTCGTTCCAAGGACGAGGACTTCTGTTTTCTCGGCGTTGAGTTTTAGGCAGCTGTCGGTCATTCAGACTGCCACTTCTTGCATTCCTCTCTGGGAATTGAGTTTAGCAGTGGTGGGGTCTTTGGTGAGAGAGATGATGAGCTGGGTATCGTCGGTGTAGGATACAATGTTGAGCCTGTGTTGTCAGACGATGTCTGTGATGGGGGCCATGTAGACATTGAAGAGGGTCGGGCTTAGGGATGACCCCTGTGGTACTCTGCAGGTGATGTCGCTGGGGGCAGAGAGGAAGGGCAGTAGTCTGATTCTTTGGCTTCTTCCGGTGAGGAACGAGGGGATCCAGAGTAGGACAGTTCCTTGTATGCCAGCCTCGCGTAGTCTGGTGATTAGTGTGCGATGAGAGACGGTGTCAAAGGCTGCAGACAGGTTGAGGAGGATGAGGGCTGCGGAGTGACCCTGGTCCAGGAGGGTGTGAATGTCATCTGTGGCGGCGAGTAGGGCGGTCTCGGTGCTGTGGTTAGCTCGGAATCCGGATTGGGACGGGTCGAGGATGGAGTGTTGTTCGATGAATCGTGTCAGTTCCCTATTGATTGCTTTTTCTGAAACATTGGCTGCGAAGAGTGCCCTCAAACTAGTATTTCGGTCTTTCTGGTATTCATTTAACTTGGGCACTAATCTGTTTTACCTTCTTTAGGTAGTGCGATCTTGTAGGGGTAAGATGTAGTCCTAGAAGGAAGCTCCCAGTGCCACCCAAATACTGACACTGGGTGAATGCTGCCAAAAGAGTTACACTACGCCTGTCCTTGGGGAAAATGGGAAACAGGAAATGGATTAAAAAATAAACATTCTCTCTTCAGCCTGGCCCCTTTTAGTGTAGGTATTAAACACTAGTTAACTCTCTGGTCACTAATGGAATGCGTCCCTCTGTATTTAACAATTTTTAAAAATGGTATAACTAAGGGTTCTTCTAACACAGGATTTGTATTTAATAACCCGCACCCTTAACGTCCAGCTTACTCAAAACTTCCCTCTTTCCCACCTACGGCTTTGACGTAAAAGGAAAGGATATTGGTGTTCATTGACCACTAGAGAGAGAGAACAAAAAATACGACACACAAAACCCTTCATTTCACAACCCCTAGTTACCTGGCTCAAAAAACTAGAACTATCAGGAGGGGTAGACCATCAAGAAGTGCAAATTCTCTCTTTCTGAAACCTCAGACCTTTTGCAAAAAGAGAATGAGGCTCAGAGCCTTCTCTGGCTCGGCACCTATGATCTAGAACACTCGCCCACAGGAAATCCGCAGAATCCCCTATACGGCTGCTTTCAAACATGAAGTCAAATTAATCCTAATAAACAAGTTCTTGCCTTAAATGGCCATGGTTCGTCTGCTTTCTAAATGTCATTGACTACACTCTTTTTTGGCCAAACAACTGTAAGGCTCAGGGTTGTCTGTTATACCCTACTAAGTAATGTTTGTTCTCATCCTTGTCCATTGTTATTAGTTCATTATGTTATTCTCTGTTACCCCCTCTGCAATGTCCTCTTTACTTTGTTCTTCCCTTCCTTTATGTGAAGCGCTCTGATACCCTTCGGGGTCTTGTTATCGCTATACAAAACTTTTTCAATAAATAAAGAAAGAAAGTAAGATATTCTGGAGGCAATGCTTAACAAAAAATAATTCCCCTTTTTGGAACTCTCCTATTATCTATTACATTACTTAGGGATGACCTTTTATAATGTTCAGAGCTTTGGGAATTATATAATTCCCTATTGAGACAACTTTAGACGAGGCTGGGTCAGTGGAAATGCAAATAAAAGATCTACAAAATATCTGAAAAGGCCAGTCTTGCAACAAATGTACTTTTCTATATCACATATTGGTGAATGTATTATCCATTATGACACCACTAAGATAGCATAACTTTGTGCTCATTGTTAATTATCCTTCACTTGTTTTACTTTAAATTTCAACACTAAGGAAACATAAATGTAATCAATTGATTGAATCTAGGACCGACTGAATTACACCTCTCTGTATACTCCATCATAACCAAGAGGAGAACTTTTTGCATATTTATTTGTATTGGTGAGTTGTCTAATTAGGCTCCTCAATTTCACCTACGGCACTTTCCCAATTCAACACACCATACTAAATTTAGATTATTTCTCCTGTTACATAGGCTGCTTGCAGGACTCCTATTAGTCCTGAGGAAGACCCCTTGTGATGTTTTCAAATTAACACATACATCCTGGGTCGAAATGTGAAGGCTTAGCCACACCACGCCCTGAGTCACTGCACCTCTAAAATCTATGTTAAGGACAAAACAAGGTATCAGTTGAAGTATATAGGTTATAATAGTACAGACTTCTCAAAAATAGCCCATATTTTGTCTTTATTCTTGTATTGGTTATTTGTTGTAAATATGTATGTAATACTGCCACACTATATGTTAGATCAGTCTTTCTGACTTATGAGGTTTGTCCTGTGATTTAACAGCCATATATACCATGACACATTTAATGGATATATAAAACATAACACATCAAATATGTCTTTTTGTTTGGTGTGTTTTGACGCATTCCTCTATTTTTCAATGTGTATGTGATTGATTTATATTCAAAATCTTTGTTACTAAGCAATTGTTGGACCTAACAGAACACATTGTAGCAATTTTCTTTCAATGCCACTGTCTAGCAGAAAGGGCTCTGGTGGACTGAAAACCTGCAAATTGCGATGGTCTGTCAGAATGGTAGTAGTATTAAGCATCTAGGAGGTAATGCCGCCATTCTTCAAATGCAACTTTTATGGCTAATAGTTCTCTATCTGCTACTTTGCAGTTTGTTTCTGCAGGACTGAGTGTTTGTAAGAAATATGCAACTGGGTGTAACTGTGCTGTTGCTTGAACACTCCCCCAATAGCACTTGTAAAAGATCAGCTTCCACAAGAAAAGGACATGTTAAGTCTGGGTGGCTAAGCTCTGGTGCTGTGACACATTTCTCTATTAGAGATTGAAAAGCTCTCTCTGCATCGGGATCCCATTGAAACCTTACCCCTTTTTCAAAAAGTGAGTAATGGGAGAGACAATGCCAGAGAATTGATCAATAAAATGCTGATAGAAGTTGTCAAACCCCAAAAAGCTTTATACTTCTTTTAAGGACCGAGGGGATTACCAACCTACAATTGCCTCTACCTCTTTCTTAACCATCTCAGGAAAACTGATAAATCCTATGAATTCCACACTGGTGACATTAAATATACATTTCTCCAACTTAAAAAAAAAAGCGATTGCCCCTAGTTTTTGTAATATAGATATTACATGACTTATGTTTCAGTGACAAAACTTGAGTAGATTAGAATGTCATCAACACATACTACTGCACAAATGTCAAATAATGTGAGTAATAATTTATTCATGAAGTATTGGAAGACTGCTCGGATGCTGCACGTACCGAAAGGAATGAATAAATACTCATGAAGTCCAAACATAGTTCTAAATGCGTTCTTCTGCTTGTCACCCTCCTGGTTGCACACAAGATGATAAATTCCCCTTAAGTCTAGATTATTGTAGATCCTTGCCTTCTTAACTGGATTAAAAAAAGATGGGATTAATGGCGAATAATATTTGTTCTTTACAGTGACTTGGTTAAGTGCCCTATAATCAATGCAAATTCTAAGCTCTCTTCCCTTGTCAAGGATAACAAATAAAGAGGATGAGACTTGAGACCGTGATGGGCAAAGGAACCCGATTACTAAGAGTTTATTGAAGTAGAGCCATGGCTGCCATCACACAAGTTACAGTCCGTACACTAAACACAACCATGGGTCATTTTTAAAAGATACATACTACAAAACAGAACTGTTGTTGGGTGTAAAGTCGCACTGCAAGCCAATCTAAAATATGCATGCCACTCTCCCTGTGTAAACATTCTAAGAAAGCCCCAAAAAAGCAAAACAATACACAAATGTGTGGGATGAGCAGTCTGTACGCAGTGAGATGACTCTAATTTATTCCTTTTTCAATGGCAAGAATTTTTTGGGGACAAAATTGTTTGAGATCAAAATTATGGTCTTTATTTTCTCTTCATATTGTGAAAGATGGATACAGCCAATGTGATTTGTCCCCTAGACGGACTGACTTCTTCAGGGATGATAACGATACATACACCAAGTTAAACCAACATTAAAATCACATCACTGTAGGTTTGTCAAAATCAGACAAAAAGCGAGTGAGTGTTTTATAGACAATGGCCCTCATTACAGACTAGGGTTAGGTATTTACCACACATAGGGGCTCATTAGGATGGCGGACGGAAGAGCCACCGCGGCCCTGGAGTAGGCGGAAAAAGCCCTTTCCGTGTCCGCCAGCCGCGGATACTCCGTCCGCCATATCAGGATAGGAAAACGTGTCAAGTTTCCGTCCGCGATGGAAAAGGACGCACCGCCGCCGAACTACACACGACCACGTGGCGGACGGAACACTCCCGGAGGCCCCGCCGTACGTACTGACGTCTAAGACCGTCCCCCAAATCAAGATGGCGGAAACTCCACATAAAACCGCAGCGGAAAAACAACCTGACTGAACACGGCGGAATCCACACAGCGAACATAGGTGACATAGCAGAGATACCCACCGCAAGCTGACCACCACCATGGACCCAGCGCTACACGCTTTCCCGATGCTCTTCGCGATCCACCACGTCCTAGTCATGGCCCACTATGGACGACGACGCAGGTAAGGCACAAACCATTGGCTGTCTGGAGGGGAATACCAGCAAGGGACGTGACGTAGGGAGGGGGAGTGTCATGTTACCGAAACCACTGATGAGAAGCATATACGAATACACATTTGTAGTACGCAAGCAGGAATGACAACGACAGACCACGAGACTTGATAGACTACCTTTATTGTACAAAATAGGGGAATAATCACAGTGTATGCGTGAGCATGGGCAAAGTGGGCACCAGAGCAGCGACATCATAGGCAGGTAACGAGAGGGCAGAATGCAGTATCAGAGCATCAACAGGGCAATGCGCAGTACAGAGCAGGTACATCATAGGCAGGTAACGAGAGGGCAGAATGCAGTATCAGAGCATCAACAGGGCATTGTAGAGTACAGAGCAGGTACATCATAGGCAGGTAACGAGAGGGCAGAATGCAGTATCAGAGCATCAACAGGGCAATGCGCAGTACAGAGCAGGTACATCATAGGCAGGTAACGAGAGGGCAGAATGCAGTATCAGAGCATCAACAGGGCATTGTAGAGTACAGAGCAGGTACATCATAGGCAGGTAACGAGAGGGCAGAATGCAGTATCAGAGCATCAACAGGGAAATGCGCAGTACAGAGCAGGTACATCATAGGCAGGTAACGAGAGGGCAGAATGCAGTATCAGAGCATCAACAGGGCATTGTAGAGTACAGAGCAGGTACATCATAGGCAGGTAACGAGAGGGCAGTATGCAGTATCAGAGCATCAACAGGGCATTGTAGAGTACAGAGCAGGTACATCATAGGCAGGTAACGCGAGGGCAGAATGCAGTATCAGAGCATCAACAGGGCATTGTAGAGTACAGAGCAGGTACATCAGAGGCAGCACGTGAGAGGGGCTAAGTGCATCAACAGTCCATTGCACAGAACAGCTCCATCAGAGGCAGCACGTGAGAGGGGCCAAGTGCATCAACAGTCCATTGCACAGAACAGCTCCATCAGAGGCAGCACGTGAGAGGGGCCAAGTGCATCAACAGTCCATTGCACAGAACAGCTCCATCAGAGGCAGCACGTGAGAGGGGCCAAGTGCATCAACAGTCCATTGCACAGAACAGCTCCATCAGAGGCAGCACGTGAGAGGGGCCAAGTGCATCAACAGTCCATTGCACAGAACAGTCACATCACTGGCAGCACATGAGAGGGCAGAATGCAGTATCAGAACAGCAACAGGGCAGTGTGGCCAACAGAGCAGGTACATCAGAGGCAACATATGAGAGGGGCAAAGTGCATCAACAGTCCATTGCACAGAACAGCTCCATCAGAGGCAGCACGTGAGAGGGGCCAAGTGCATCAACAGTCCATTGCACAGAACAGCTCCATCAGAGGCAGCACGTGAGAGGGGCCAAGTGCATCAACAGTCCATTGCACAGAACAGCTCCATCAGAGGCAGCACGTGAGAGTGCAGAATGCAGTATCAGAGCATCAACAGGGCAATGCGCAGTACAGAGCAGGTACATCATAGGCAGGTAACGAGAGGGCAGTATGCAGTATCAGAGCATCAACAGGGCATTGTAGAGTACAGAGCAGGTACATCATAGGCTGCACAAGTACGTGTCCCTACCAACCCGTCACAGGAACCACAAGAGTGCCACGCAGTTCTCAATGGACACACCATGTGAAATAACATTTGAGTGAAGTGTTCAGCACCTCACATCACAGAATCAGGGGGACTGCGTGAACTACCTGCCTCGGACACACTGGCAGCACCAGCAACAGGAGTGTGAGACACAGCCACAGCCCGAGTGACACACACATGGGCCACGGAACCAGACACACTGGCAGCACCAGCAACAGGAGTGTGAGACACAGCCACAGCCCGAGTGACACACACATGGGCCACGGACCCAGACACACTGGCAGCACCAGCAACAGGAGTGTGAGACACAGCCACAGCCCGAGTGACACACACATGGGCCACGGACCCAGACACACTGGCAGCACCAGCAACAGGAGTGTGAGACACAGCCACAGCCCGAGTGACACACACATGGGCCACGGACCCAGACACACTGGCAGCACCAGCAACAGGAGTGTGAGACACAGCCACAGATGTAGTCACTGACACGTGAGCCACTGACCCAGACAGACTGCCAGCACCAGAAACAGGAGTGTGCAACACAGCCACAGATCTTCTAACTGATACGTGAGCCATAGACCCAGATACACTGCCAGGACCTGCAACAGGAGAGGGCACAACTGACACTGTGCCACCATCTGATACATGAGAATCAACTGCACCAGCGCCACTGGGACAACTGAAATGATGAGCCACAGGGCTGTATGGGCCAGGAGGCAGGGTGGGCCTGGGAGCTGGGGATAGCTGACCTACAGCCAAATCGGGGTTGGCAGGTGTCAATGGTGTGTGTCTGCGTTTCTTAGGGATGTGTGAGTGCACCCTGGACAGGACAGGACTGGCAAGTGGTGGGGACTCCAAAGAATCACCACCCACCATAGGTGGAGCATCTGCAGCCGGGGATCTGGTTTCTGGGGACGTGCTGGAGCCTGCTTGTCGTTTGCTCTGTGCCTGCCGCCTGGACTCGGAATCATGTGTAATGGGGGATGCAACAACAGGGGACACCCTCCTCTGCTTCTGACTGGCCTGGATGGGAGTGGAGGTATGGGGGGACTCCGCCGCGGAGACATCTGTTTGGCGTTCAGTAGAAAACATCAGCCTCAGTGCAGCCAGGGGTGAAGTATGCCTGTCCTTGATTGCGCCATTGTCCATGCTAGATGCCTTGTCCGTAGGATGTGCCTTATCCTTAGGTGGAGTGTTGTCTCTGGATGTAGCCTGTGCCCTGGTCGCCGCCCTGTTCCTGCCAGCAGACTTGTCGTCTGTGGTGCACCTGTCTCCAGTAGACACCTGCTCTCTGTGTGTGTCCCTGCCCTTGGGAGATGGACCTTGCTCTGCTGTGGGCCTGCCCTTGGGAGTCTCCCTGCTCCTAGGAGGTGCCTTTGTCTTGTCACTGTCCTTGGGAGTGTCCCTTTCCTCTGCTGTGGGCCTGCCCTTGGGAGTCTCCCTGCTCCTAGGAGGTGCCTTTGTCTTGTCACTGTCCTTGGGAGTGTCCCTTTCCTCTGCTGTGGGCCTGACCTTGGGAGTCTCCCTGCTCCTAGGAGGTGCCTTTGTCTTGTCACTGTCCTTGGGAGTGTCCCTTTCCTCTGCTGTGGGCCTGCCCTTGGGAGTCTCCCTGCTCCTAGGAGGTGCCTTTGTCTTGTCACTGTCCTTGGGCGTGTCCCTTTCCTCTGCTGTGGGCCTGCCCTTGGGAGTCTCCCTGCTCCTAGGAGGTGCCTTTGTCTTGTCACTGTCCTTGGGAGTGTCCCTTTCCTCTGCTGTGGGCCTGCCCTTGGGAGTCTCCCTGCTCCTAGGAGGTGCCTTTGTCTTGTCACTGTCCTTGGGAGTGTCCCTTTCCTCTGCTGTGGGCCTGCCCTTGGGAGTCTCCCTGCTCTTAGGAGGTGCCTTTGTCTTGTCACTGTCCTTGGGAGTGTCCCTTTCCTCTGCTGTGGGCCTGCCCTTGGGAGTCTCCCTGCTCTTAGTAGGTGCCTTTGTCTTGTCACTGTCCTTGGGAGTGTCCCTTTCCTCTGCTGTGGGCCTGCCCTTGGGAGTCTCCCTGCTCTTAGTAGGTGCCTTTGTCTTCTGACTGGCCTTGTCCAAGGTACAGTCCATGGACATGTGAGTATCCCTTGCCTTGGGAGTACCTTTTGTGTTGAATGCCTGTGTAGCTCCTGAAGGCATGTCCCCCAACAACACTTGTGGATCCTGTGTGTGTACTCCAGTGTATCTGACGTCGTCTACGTGAACAGATTTAGCTGATCTAGGGGATGGGGTCTGTGCCCTGCGTGCCCTGACGTGCTGTCTGACGCTGCTTCTAGTGCAATAACCTGTATTTGAGTCCTGCTCAGAATAATCACTACCCCCTGAGACATCCAGTGGTGTAGATGGGGAAACAGAAGTAGCACCCTGTTCATGCGACTGTACTATTGCAGACGACACACTGTTTGCCAATGACTGCACTGTCCTGTGTAGACCTGCAAGATCGCCATGCATCCCTTCCATGAAAGCCACCACCTGGCCCAACTTCCTATCATGGTCCTGGAAAGCATTTGTCATATTGGTCTGCCCCACACACAGCTGTCGCAGCAGATCAACGGCCTCAGCACACAGTGCATTTTGGCTCACCGTGGCAGGGGCAGCGGTGCCTGCACCGAACGCCACTCTGCTCCCCCTACTCCTCCGGCCACGAACAGTACATGGTGCAGTTTGTGGAAGTGTGGGCCCTGTGTGCTGTCTTCCGACAGAAGGTGAAGAGTGCCCACTCCCAGTCTGTGACAACAGTGCAGGCTCACCAAGAGTGTCCGACGAGGAGGACGATGGTGTCTCCACATGCGAGTCCTCAGGGACGGTCCTGTCCCCCTCTCCGGCGCTGGCCTCCTCTGTGTCAGTCTGCGTGTGTGCGAAGTCTGAGCCGGACTCATTTCCTCGACTACTCTCCGCCGTCTGTGGCTGAGTGTCCTCTGTCATACCTGAAATGCACATAAAAGATGTGTGAGTCATGGGCAGACTGACGTACAGAAGGAACAGGATTGCCAAATTACATAGCTGACAAAGATTTTGTAGCCCTCATCCTGCACATGGCCCACCTCTACCAGTCATCCTCACATTTCCTGCCATGGGGCCATGGACCACTAGGGGATGTGCCTCAACACTCAACTACTAAGCAAGTGGCGTGTCAACATGGCGGACCTGGATGTCAAATGAGAACCACCCAATGGGACCAAAATGGCATCACAGACATACATACGCAACACGGAACTCAATAGTGTGTCTGTGCACCAATACATGCATAGCACTCACAGGTTTCCTACACAGACAGTTTGCTCACCGCTAGTTTGCTGTTGATCGGCACTCAGACGTTCGGCCAGTTCAGGATGCGTCACTGCAATGATACGGTGCATGAGAGGGGTCATGGAGCGTCGGGCCAGACGGGGCGTCCTTGGAATCAGGCCCAGTGTTACTTCCGCTACATTCTTGCTTAGCCTGGAAATGTCGTCCCAGCGTTTGTGGCAGTGTGTATGTCGTCTGTTGCACACCCCCAATGCCCGTACTTCCCGTGCTATGCTCCTCCACAGGTCCTTGCGAAGGTGCAGCTTGACCTACCATGATGGGAGACAAAAGGGTTTAAGTCAGTGGACAGGTGGCCTGTCACACACATAGGGGCAAGACGTAACTGTCAGCAGCCATGCACAATCAGGAACATATGTCTAGCCCACACTACACAGCTAAGATAGGAATAGGCCACATCATTTGGCCCCCTCACGCACACCAACATGTCCCACACTGCACTTACCACCCGTCCTGGTGCGCCGTAGAGGCGTCCATAGTTGCGGAGTACACCGTCCACGAGGACATCAAGCTCCGCGGCGGTGAAGGGTCGAGACCGGATCTCTTTGCCTCCCGACATGGCAAGATCACGGAGTATGGCACTAGTGCAGCAGTCGGTGGTCAGCTCAGCAGCAGCAGCAGCAGGTCGAGGTGATGGTCACAGGCAGCAGTCGGTGGTCAGCTCAGCAGCAGCAGCAGCAGGTCGAGGTGATGGTCACAGGCAGCAGTCGGTGGTCAGCTCAGCAGCAGCAGCAGGTCGAGGTGATGGTCACAGGCAGCAGTCGGTGGTCAGCTCAGCAGCAGCAGCAGGTCGAGGTGAACAGGCAGCACTGGTCCCCAGGGTAGGAAGTGTCATTTTGGCCAACACACATATATAGGGCCCTCAGCACGTGTCAGTGGCATACGTCGCCAGCAATTGGTCAGCCCTGGAAGCGTGATCGTGAGATGGGCCAATTACTGGCCCTGTTGTTGCGGTGCCCAGCTTCCGCTACTTGCGATTGGCCATATGCGGCCAGCGTCCCTCTTCCCATTGGCTGCATGTGCGGGGACCGTCACGGGCACACATCGGCAACCGCACGTGCAAGCCTCAGGCACGGATGCTTCAGTTGCAACAATGTTCCATCACTGGCGCCACCATGGCGGTGCACGTACTCAGCGGGGGAGGTGCAGGCCTATACACCCTGTAGATGTACGCAATGGACATGCCAGGTCATGACCCCCCTTACAGTCACCTTGCATCGTCCACCGTACACCGGCTGGAGCGGCCGGGCCTAGGACGGCCGTGGTCGGCCATGAACACAACCGCCGTGGCCGGCCATGAACACAACCGCCGTGCCCGGCCATGCGGTTGTGTTCATGGCCGGGCACGGCGGTTGTGTTCATGGCCGGGCACGGCGGTTGTGTTCATGGCCGGGCACGGCGGTTGTGTTCATGGCCGGGCACGGCGGTTGTGTTCATGGCCGGGCACGGCGGTTGTGTTCATGGCCGGGCACGGCGGTTGTGTACATGGCCGGGCACGGCCGTCCTAGGCCCGGCCGCTACGGCCGGTGTACGGTGGATGATGCAAGGTGACTGTAAGGGGGGTCATGACCTGGCATGTCCATTGCGTACATCTACAGGGTGTATAGGCCTGCACCTCCCCCGCTGAGTACGTGCACCGCCATGGTGGCGCCAGTGATGGAACATTGTTGCAACTGAAGCATCCGTGCCTGAGGCTTGCACGTGCGGTTGCCGATGTGTGCCCGTGACGGTCCCCGCACATGCAGCCAATGGGAAGAGGGACGCTGGCCGCGTATGGCCTTTGGGAAGTAGCGGAAGTTGAGCACCGCCATGGCGGCGCCAATTATGTTATCTTGTCAGACGCTGCACCGTGATGTGTTGTGTGCAGTTGCGTCATGAGGGATGTGAGCGTGATAGGGAAAGGTCATATGTCATACAATGTAGCATGTGTGTCCATGCAATGCCCATCGGTCGGCACACAATGGGCAACAGATGTGCATTTGTACGTGTTGACGTCGGGTGTGACCCTACATACGTTCTTACATCTTCACAACTACACAGTACATCACGGCTGTGTGCCCAAATTATGCATCTGTTGTCTGTGTCTTGTTCTGGCGAGGTGACTACAGTGGTGGTGGTACACATGCATTCCGTGTATGAGTTTTGCACGTTGTGTCACCATGCATGTAATTACCGTATGTACATCATTCTTGGTGTTGGCATGTGTGCTTGATGACATGGCGTGTGTATAATTATCGTTTGTGTGCATGCAGTTGCATGTGTGTCTGTGATGTGGCTACTAAACATTAGGGTGCAGACTGAAGTATTGTCAGTAAGGTTCACATGTGATGGAGTTGTACACGTATGCGTCGTTTGCAAGTTGACCTAAGTTACATCTCTCTCCCACACAGGAGTGCTCCAAATGTGCATCGGCCATACACTGTGCTGGAGGATATGGTTGACGAGGAGGTGATTCGGAAATTCCGGCTGGATCGACGTCGGTTGCTGGAGCTTGTGGCTCAATTGTCTCCTCATCTGCAGCCACGTAGGACGTATCCTGGGTCGATTACACCCACTGCAAAGGTCATGGCGGTACTCCATTTCTTTGCTACTGGCACATTTCAGTACACAGTTGGACATGCCGGGGGGATGTCACAGGCCATGTTCAGCACGGTTCTTCGGGATGTCTTAACAGCTATGATGCTGTACAAGGATGACTACATACATTTCCCACGTCCGGAAGAGTTGGCAGCTGTCAAAGCTGATTTCTATGCCCTGGGCCACATACCTCACGTTGTGGGCTCAATTGATGGCACACACATCGCAATCATTCCACCACGGGCATGGGAACAAGTGTTCAGGAATCGCAAACACTTCCATTCGCTGAACGTGCAGGTGGTGTGCCTGGCAAACAACATCATCTCACATGTGTGTGCAAGATTTCCTGGATCTGCACATGACGCCCACATCATGCGGAGCAGCAATGTCCCACGACTCATGGCTAATCTGCGACCCGGTCAAGCGTGGCTTGTTGGTGAGTGTGCAGTGGGGACTCTTGTGATCTCTGTGTTGCATGGGGTACCCACCATATCTTGTTGTGATGTTTGTCTCTGTCATCCCCCTACATAGGCGACTCGGCTTACCCAAACCGGCCCTGGCTCCTCAGTCCCCTACGTAATCCGAGAACAGCGGGTGAAATGCGGTACAATGATGCACATGGAAGGACACGGAGAGTCATCGAACGTACCTTTGGACTGCTAAAGTCTCGGTTTCGGTGCCTCGATAAGACCGGAGGGGCCCTGCCTTACTCACCAGGAAAAGTATGCAGGATCGTGATTGCCTGCTGCATGCTCCACAACCTGGCAGTACGCAATGACATTGAACTGCTGTTGGACCCTGAAGACGAAGGAGTTCCTCGGCCTCCCATCCCACCCATGTCGACTGATGAGGATAGTGGTGAGGAGGAAGGTGTGGACCAGAGGCGCCAGCTCATAGATCGCTACTTCCCTTGAATGTGAGTTACTACCTCTAGTGGCGGTTGACAATGCCTCATGTATGTTTGCTGGTGTTGTGTGGATGTGGGGTTAATCAGCTGGGTGTTCTTGTTTGTGATGGTTGCTAATGTGTGTCTTAATTTCTTTGGACATACAAGTCTCCATGATGTGTGTGCTCTCATCCCATGCTTTTGTGATGGTTGTCGTTTGTGTAATGTTGCTGTGCATTGTGTTGTGATGTGTGTGAATCTGTTTCCTGACGTGTGTTTGCTGTCTCTGATTTTCTCTAGGTCACTCCCGCAGCGCCATGATCATGTACGACTGTCATCCCTGAACCTGTTTACGTCTGTTTCTGAAGGCAATCATGTGAATAAACATGGAGGCAAAACATCATTGTGTGAGTAAGTGCTATTTATTTACAGGTTGTGCTTCTGTGCTGGTGAATATTTATAAGTAAGTGGGGTGGAGGGAGTTGGAGTTGAAGGTAATGGCAGATGAAATGTCCGTGCTGACACCACATTGGGGGGTGTCAGGGTAGTCCAGCAGACCAGTGGGAATGATTGTCTGTGGGACAGGATACTTAGCTGGGTGAATGTCTGGCACAGGCGGTGACATTGTCATGGTCGTCCCCTCTTGGAGCGTGTGGATGGCGCTCCAACACTGCTCTCAGCCACTTCCTGCCTCGGCCGGCCCCTCCGTCTCTGAGGTGGTACAGAGTCAGCTGGGAGGGCAGGTTGTTGAAGGGCCACATCCGTCGCCAGGGGCACAGGTGGTGGTGGCGGCGGTGGAGGCGGAGGTGGCGGTGGAGGCGGAGGTGACGGTTGCGGTGGCGCTACGACACTTGGTGGAGGGGGGGGGGGTTGTTCCGGGCAACCCATTCCCTCCACATCGTTGCCTGCTGGCCCATGATCTGCAACATCTGGCCAAGGATGCCACAGATTTCGCGCTGGATGTTGTTGTTGTCCACCGAGTCCTGGTGTGCATGATCTGCGTTTGCCTGGGACCGGTCGTATGACGCCTGGCACCTGGCATGGGCTTGTAGGGACTGTGCCACTGGCTGGGGTAGCTGTCCTTCCTCTGCACGGCGGTGTGTGGCTCGCCTGATTGGCTGATGTCCCGTTGCCTGTGTCTGTAGCCCACTCACCCTGCTTGTGTGTGGGGCCGATGGACCAGCGTTGTGCGCTGGGTCATGCTGGGTGGCACCGGCAGGAGTCGTGGTGCTGGTGGTGCTGGTGGTACTGGTGGTACTGGTGGTACTGGTGGTACTGGTGGTACTGGTGGTGGTGGGGACTGTGCAGATCACAGAGACAGGTGTCGCTGGAGTGACACTTGCGACGTTGGTCGGTCCCGGGAGTCCCTGTGAGCCGGATGGCCCTGGCTGCGTGCTTGGTCCCGCTCCATCCTCCGCACCGGAGCTGCCTGTGTCCTCGTCACCAGAGAGTCCTGTAGGTGTGGGAGGCGAGGCTGGCGGCCGGGTACTGGTTTCCCCAGTCAGTTGACGATCACCTGAGGGACAAGATAGAGCTGGTCAGTGGTGTGGACATTACATGGTTATGTAGATTTTTAGACATTTCTGTTTCCTGTCGCACACACCCCACCCTCCACCGACACCACCACCACCAGCACCCTCCCCGTGTGCATGGGGGCCTGTTGGGAGTAGTAGTTTGGGCCTCTCACACACCCCGCCCTCCACCACCACCACCACCAGCACCCTCCCCGTGAGCATGGGGGCCTGTTGGGAGTTGTAGTTTGGGCCTCTCACACACCCCACCCTCCACCACCACCACCACCAGCACCCTCCCCGTGAGCATGGGGGCCTGTTGGGAGTTGTAGTTTGGGCCTCTCACACACCCCACCCTCCACCACCACCACCACCAGCACCCTCCCCGTGAGCATGGGGGCCTGTTGGGAGTTGTAGTTTGGGCCTCTCACACACCCCACCCTCCACCACCACCACCACCCTCCCCGTGAGCATGGGGGCCTGTTGGGAGTTGTAGTTTGGGCCTCTCACACACCCCACCTTCCACCACCACCACCACCCTCCCCGTGAGCATGGGGGCCTGTTGGGAGTTGTAGTTTGGGCCTCTCACACACCCCGCCCTCCACCACCACCACCACCAGCACCCTCCCCGTGAGCATGGGGGCCTGTTGGGAGTTGTAGTTTGGGCCTCTCACACACCCCGCCCTCCACCACCACCACCACCAGCACCCTCCCCGTGAGCATGGGGGCCTGTTGGGAGCCATGGACATGTTAGTGAGTTGGTGTCCAACGTGCATGGGTTGGGGCATAGGAGATGTTTCTTCTCAGTTGTGTGAGCCTGACCATGTCGTGCTGATCGTGGTGCTTGGTTTGTACTCACCAGTCTCTTCTCCTTCGTCAAGTCCGTCTAGGCTCTCTGGGTGTAGTATCACCAGCACCTTCTCCTCCCAATCGGTGTAGGGTATGGGCTCCGGGGGTGTGCCACCGCCAGTATGATTGGCTCGGGCAAAGTTTTTAGCTCGGATGCCCTTGACCCTGGTCTTCAGGTCATGCCACCGCCTCTGGATGTCATGCTTCGTCCTCGGCACAGTCCCCGAGGCATTCACCCGAGTGACGATCCTGTCCCACATGTGGTTCTTTTGCGCCACGGACGTCTGCTGGACTTGGGCCCCGAAGATGTGGGGCTCAACACGGATTATTTCATCTACCATTACCCTCAACTCTGTCTCCGTGAATTTGGTTTTTTTTTTGGGTGCCATGGTGTGTGGTGCTCAGTGTGTGAGTTGAGTGAGTTGGGGGGTGCAGGTGTGTGGTGTGTGATGTGTAGGATTTGTGTGGTGGGTGTTTGTGTGGTGGGTGTGGTAGGGTGGTGGTTGTGTGTCTTCTATGTGAGTTTGCAGTATCTCGATTTTGGCCTCTTGCTAGCAGCAATGCTGTGATGCAAAGAATTGTGGTAGCGTGTGTGTGTCATTTTATAGTCGTGTCTCAATGGTTGTTGGCAGTCAGGTGGTAGGTGGGCGTGTTGACTAGTGTGCATTATTGGATAATTGGGACGTGTCATGGCGGCTTGTGCTTGATGTTGGGGGGGGGGCGTTGTCAATGTTGGTATGTTTGCTTTGGACTAGCGGTAGGCTTCCTGACATTTGTTTGCGGCTAGGGATGTTGTGCGTGTTGGCCTTCCGCAGTGATGCTGTGGTTATCGTAGCATTCTTTCTGCCGCGGACGTGGATGGCTGTGAGTTCCGTGGTCCGGGCGGATTAATCCTAATTGCGGCCACGGAGTATTCACAGGTATGGCGGTACATGTGTTATTTTCCGCGGTCATTTCCGTCCGCGGCAGTGGTTGTTCATTGGACTCCGTCCGCCGCGGACGGAGTTGGATGTGTTCCGTCCACCGCGGACGGTGTTGGTTATGATCCGTCCGCCGCGGTCGGAGTTTCGTGACATGATTATCCTAATCCCAAACGCGGAATCTCCGCGGCGCGGCCGGGAGTAAAATTTCCCCCACCATGGCGGACAGTGGCCATTTCCGTCCGCCATCCTAATCGACCCCCTAGTACATGCCATTACACTTGTGTGAGATATGTACCACTTGTGGTTAAAACCTAATTCTGAGTTTTTAACTTGCAAATGAAGCATAACATGTGGAAATGGTATTTAACACATCAAATTCTGCATGTTTTGATTTTTTAAACTGGCCATTTCCCCTAATACATTTTGGCAAGTTTAATCTACCAGACTCTAGCAGAGGAAAACTGCAAGTTCTAAAATAATTTACCTCTTACCTCTTACCAACACACTAAAGCCTCAAACTCAGTGACGGAGTAGCCAGTCTCAGTGCCTCTCACACTCCTTGAGACAAAAGCTACCCCACTGTCCTTACCTTTATTTAAATAATATGTCACTGAAACCATGCAAATTGGCATCAGTAGCAACTCCTCGAGTAATGCATTTCAAATGTTTTAAGTAGAATAGCATTCACAATTTCCTTCTTAATCATTTAAATTTACTCCTAACATTCATTATCCCAATTAAGCCTCTGGCAATTTCTCTGAAAGTGATATGACTTATTGGTATGTCTGGGAATAAAATGGGAATGGAATATGAGCACCCCAAAGAAAGAACGCATTTGATCTACATTTCCTGGCACTGGAGAATCAGATATCACTTTGACTAAAATCTCCTTTGTTTCCACTCCTTAGGGAGAAGGGTGATAAACTAAGTAATCTACACTAAGTAAACCAAATTTACACTTTTCTACTTTCAACATTATCCCATTGTCTTTTTGTATGATCAATACTTAAGTGACTTTTACTCATGTGCTTCCATGTCAGTGCCATATGTCAACACATTATCCTGGAAGCAGACTTCCCCTTGCCAGTCCTTGAAAAGAGTTTCATGATGCTAGCCTCCAGGGTCGTGTACTTAAAGTGAAATGCATCTTTGGGAGTAATTAAAGACGTTTAAATGCTTGGAATCATTATGTATCACTATTTGGTGGTGGGCAGAAGCCATGTCTGGCGTAGTAAATAATTCTTAAATAAGACCAGCAATTCATTAATATTTGACAAGATAGCCCTTTCAATCCATTTGTTTGTATTTGAATCCCTAAGATCAACACACATCCTAAGGTACCCAGTTGACTTACAGGCCTTGACTTCTGCTGACAACCATTCAGATCCATATAAGGTTTGATGACATCCTGTATTTATAGACTCTCAAATTCGCCTTTCAACTCTGCTATTAGGATGAGTGGTAATTTATGCATTTTATGCTCTTAGGGTTTCATGCTTGATATCAACTGTATTTTGCTGAAGAAACCTTTCAATTTACCCAAGTTTTAGTGAGCTCCTCCAGAACCCTTTGTTCCTACTCTGACAAACCCAAAAAGCAGATGTCCATGCATTCCTTACTTAGCAACACTTGCTCATAATTATTTTGGTCTAATACAATTTTAAACATCTCTGTTCCAACCACACCAATGAGCAAAAGCTGTCCTTTTCTATATAAATTGTGATAGATGTTGAAATTTCCTTTAAGTTCATTGCAACATCAAATTCACTCAATACATCAAATGGCTTTTTACCCTAGTGGAGGGGTCTGACATTGTTGGTCCTTAATATCACATTATAGAATATTTATGCATCATCCACACCAATTGTCAGATATAGTGAGCCCTGAGCCATCCATCATATAGACAGGTACTCCGCCCACACCAATCTTGCCATAAGGTATCCACCAAGTTTATCGGCATTTCACAGACACTTAAGACAAACTCCTACATACTCTTGAAAATATCCTTTGTTCCTGCATATGCTGCATTTCTGGTCTAAAGCAGGACATAGATGTGGATTGTCAAGATGATTTACACTGGCACACCTATAACACTCTAACCCCTTGGCTTTCCTTCCCACAAAGCATTGGTCCTTTCTTTTTGTACTGATTGTAGGTGTGAAACAAGTGATATTTCTTCCATAAATTGTGCCATATTTTGTATTGCCTCTATTGTATAGAGTTTGGTTGGGTGTTGTCAATAATCTATCTTCAATCTTTTTGCTGTTAGCTTTTTCTACCAGCTGGTCTCATATTATTTCATCATGGAAAGTTTTGTATTCACATGCTGCTGCTAGTGCTCTGAGAGCCCCCACAAAACGTTCAAAATATTAACAGGCCAGATGATGTCTTTTGTAGCATGTGTACCTCTCTAAAAACACATTGCTGCATGGCTTCAAGTTGTAGCCAACATTTTAATAGCGGAGGCATATTCATCCTCTGCATTCTCCATTACCAAGGAAGACATTTCTCAAGGTTAATGTTTAAGCACCTTTCTATACTCAGTTCCCAAACAATGTTACAGAACTGCCTAGTCCTTATTGTCAGTAAATTCTTCTCCTTTAGTGGTGTCCTAGTAAACCTCAACCCTCACTTTCTATTGCTCCTAGTTAACTGCCTTGGAGCAGAATTGATGAGAAAGGAAGGAATAGATACCACAATGCGTTGCACGCTTAAAGGGTGGTTGTTGTCCCACAAGCTAAAAAATATTGCTCTGTCTGCCTAGGCAAAGGTCATATCAGAGTATACAAATATTTAGACAGTAAAATCAACAAAGTAGAATTCAATAAAGATATAAATATTGAGGGTTTGTTGTATTGCTACAGTGGATCACACAAATAAACACCACTGGGTATGGGCTCTCAAGCAGCAAGGCCAAGCCACAGCCTTACATAGTACAAAATAGAAAGACGCCAATGCTGCCTTTAACAATTCACCACAATTTTAACATCTCACAGTTGACTAAAACATAAGGTGAGGGGATCTGAATATCTTGAATAAATCCTCAATTTTATTTACTTTTTACTTCATTTAGATTTTTTTGATCATTTTTAAACAAATTTTTCAGTTCAAAAAAACATATGACATACAATGTATGTAAAACATTCTATACATTAAAACGCTCCCCTTCCAACACTCACACATACACTCACTTGTGAATCACAGTCAAACACTCTCATATACACTCAACATTAAACCATTAATATTTACAATTATTCAAAATCCACTGTTTCATGTATAATGCCATAGATGATAATTCACGCCTATTTGTATATTTTACGGAAAACTCATTTATTAAGTGATGTTCTTATGGCATGGCAAACACAAGGTCTACGCGTTTCGAACTCTTCTCAGTATCGAGTTCTCGTCAGGACCACACTGTGAAATGAAAAGGTGGGAGACCTAAGTTAGGTGTGTATTCTAAACCATATTAGAATTTACTGTGTGGCTCAACAGCCACCTATCCACTTCTTACCTCAAATTTTGTACAACAAATCAATTTGTAGAAGTCCTCAAGCCCACGGCGCGGGACAACCTAAACGACATTAAAACATAAAGCTCAGCCGAGCTATACAAAATGTTCTATGCATGGTGTATGTATTCGGACTAAAGAATTCTTGCTCACCGATGTGTCTTGATATTCACACCGTCTCCCTGTAATCGAATAATAGGATCTGTGTTAGATCAAATTATTATCTATTCTCAAAGTGGCCAACCTGAAGAACCGTATATTACTCAGTTCTTACCTATTATATTTCCTATTTTCCTATGGTATTGGAGGGTTGTTTGTTTTCAATGCTGTCCCTGTAATAACAAACAGGGGTCATGTTTACTCAAATGTACTAGCCAAGGTTGATTGCAAACGACTGTTCTGTACCATAGTGGTCTGTTATTATTGTTGAATTACCTTAAATAAGGAGAGCCATTGTTGCGAGCCGGCTCGAATTGAACGATGGTATCCTGAAATGACAAAGCATGCGTTTGTGTCATTCAGGTCGGCTAACTCACTATCATCGATTATAGTACCGAGTCGCTCGTGCTCAAACTCACAAGCGTCTGCTTCTTCATTTACCTTAATTTTGGACTGCCATCAGGGAACGCCGGCTCCTGGGGTTCTGCTCAGTCGCAATCACTCGTGCGGCTTGATGCACGCCCGATTACCATATATTCTCTACTTCCGGGTCGCGCCATCTTGGAGTGTACCATTAGATTTTAAATGCATCGATTTTCAACTAAACTGTTCGATGTAATATCCGGGCCCATATCTCCAATAGTGTTTAATTGTAGTTTAAACTACATTAATTCTTTCGTGAACCATTTCGGTGGCGGCGGCGCCATCTTGGAACGGGTTTAAATTGGGCTTCCTAGTTGATTTATTTGAAAAGGGCTGGGGATTTGGAACATCATAAGTTATATTGACATTATCATGGGTGAGCTTTTCTTCATACATATTTGAACTTTTCCTCATACATATCACTGAGTTTTACAGTATATCCAGAAATCATATTCTCTAACCATCCTTAGAGTTTCCAATAACTGTCATATATCCACCTCTAAGATAGTTTATACATTTCGGAAATTTCGTTTAATCCTTCAGTTGCCGAATTGAATTTAACAATCATCATTGCCTCATAACGTGATAGCTTAGCCTCAAGGTCTCCTCCTCTCTTATCCTGCTCAACCTTGGCTATCACAGTCCAACGCTAATCAGTTTCCGTATGGTTTTTCAATTGCCAATGCTGCACCAATGGTGCATTCGGTACCTTCCGTTTTATTCTTGATTTATGTTGTTGGATTCGTATTCTAATCTCCTGATTGGTTTTCCCAACATACAATAAGTCGCATGGACATGTTATACCATAGATGACGTAGCGTGACTTACAATTAGTGAATGTTTCGTGTCTCCATGAGATTGCCTTATGTTTAAAGATAATGCCTTAATGGATATTGGCTCCATTAGTGACTCGCATCCTGAAACGATAGGACGTCCTGGTGGAGTTTTTTCGTTTTTATGGACTTTTGGCAAGATGTAAAATAAAGGAATTCTTGGATATTTGATCTTTAAGTATTCTGTTTCCTTTTTGCAAAGGAAGCCTTGTTGGAATGCTTCATCTATAATTGAGTGTAATTCATTTTTTAGGTCTGATGTGGGGTCTTTATTGATTTTGCGATAGCTGTTGACATCGCTTAGTTGTTTTTATACCTCCTCAGTATATAACTGTCGGTCCCAGACCACAATGGATCCCCCCTTATCAGCTTGCTTGATGATTACTAATGTGTCGTTCTTCAGGGTGGTTAGAGCCATGGATTCAGATTTTGTTATATTATGTTTCAGCCATTTATTCTTTTTTTCCATTTCTGAAATTGCGGATAGTATCGTTCTTTCAAAGGTTATCACTTCTTTGGGTATTTTATAGAACTCGATTGTTTCTGTTTTGAGTTTCACAAAGTCCGTTCTTTTGGTCCGAACGAATGAGAGTCCTTTTTGAAGGACGCTTTCTTCTTGTTCTGTGAGGATTCTGTTAGAGAGATTAAATATTAGAGAGTGTGTTGTTAGTTTTTGTAATTTTGACGTCGAGTTGACATCTCCTAAGGCTGGTTGAATCTCACTTTGCCCCTGGGTTTCGACTGTCCTCTCCCTAAAAATTGTTGGACCCTTGTTGGTTCTGTCGGAATGATCCCCTTCGACTGTTGTTACCTCGAGGGTCTGTGTTATCTCCCTCGCTACTGCTTCCTGATGAGGAGGTATCAGAGAATGTGATAAATTTGTTCGCTAATCTCCCTTGGTAATCTTGTAGGTATTTCCTTGATTCAGGACGGGAGTAGAAGTCTGATTGCAGATAAGGGTAGACCTTTTCTAAGTTGAAATTTTTTTGGTCCTTCTCAAATTGGTTGGTCTTTTGATTAATGGTGTAGTCTTTAAACTCACAGATTTCTTTCTCTACTTTTTCTAACAAGGATTTGGCGTCGGTTATTTGTTGGTTTGTTGAAATACTAGATATCAGGGTTTCAATTTCTTCTAGTTGGACTTTTGAAAGTCTTTGTGCAGTTTCTATTGTTAGGACCATCAAGTCCCTACTGCACTTGGTTTCTATATAACTGTAGCCCTTCTTGTAGATTGGATCTTCTGTAAAAATCACAGGTACATTTTTTATTTGCAATCCTCCTGGAATTGTACCTGCCCGTAAATGTTGGAGCAGAAAATGCCCATGTAAATCCGTCTGGATCTGTTTTTTCCGGAGTCTAAGTAGTTTGTCTGTTTCGTTTTAGTTTTGTGCGGTTATACTTAATGAGGCCGATGCGAAAAGCGGTGGAGCCGCTAGTAACTTCTTGATATGGTCTTCGCTATATGCAAAGGTCTCATTTTCTGACATATTCTACACGCTTACTCTATACCAGCAATTGAACTCTTTCTCTCACAAAAAACTCACACCGACGCAGGACCAAGTTCCTGCTCCTCACTTGAGGATCACGACAATTCAACAACACCAAATATTCCAAAAGTATCCACTAAGGGCTACCACACAGGCCACCGCCTGCTATAAATGCAAATAACCACCACTGGGTATGGGCTCCCAAGCAGCAAGGCCAAGCCACAGCCTTATATAGTACAAAATAGAAAGACGCCAATGCTGCCTTTAACAATTCACCACAATTTTAACATCTCACAGTTGACTAAAACATAAAGTGAGGGGATCTGAATATCTTGAATAAATCCTCAATTTGATTTACTTTTTACTTCATTTAGATTTTTTAGATCATTTTTAAACAAATTTTTCAGTTAAAAAACATGACATACAATGTATGTAAAACATTCTATACATTAAAACGCTCCCCTTCAAACACTTACACATACACTCACTTGTGAATCACAGTCAAACACTCTCATATACACTCGACATTAAACCATTAATATTTACAATTATTCAAAATCCACTGTTTCATGTATAATGCCATAGATTATAATTCACGCCTATTTGTATATTTTACGGAAAACTCATTTATTAAGTGATGTTCTTATGGCATGGCAAACACAAGGTCTACGCGTTTCGAACTCTTCTCAGTATCGAGTTCTCATCAGGACCACACTGTGAAATGAAAAGGTGGGAGACCTAAGTTAGGTGTGTATTCTAAACCATATTAGAATTTACTGTGTGGCTCAACAGCCACCTATCCACTTCTTACCTCAAATTTTGTACAACAAATCAATTTGTAGAAGTCCTCAAGCCCACGGCGCGGGACAACCTAAACGACATTAAAACATAAAGCTCAGCCGAGCTATACAAAATGTTCTATGCATGGTGTATGTATTCGGACTAAAGAATTCTTACTCACCGATGTGTCTTGATATTCACACCGTCTCCCTGTAATCGAATAATAGGATCTGTGTTAGATCAAATTATTATCTATTCACAAAGTGGCCAACCTGAAGAACCGTATATTACTCAGTTCTTACCTATTATATTTCTTATTTTCCTATGGTATTGGAGGGTTGTTTGTTTTCAATGCTGTCCCTGTAATAACAAACAGGGGTCATGTTTACTCAAATGTACTAGCCAAGGTTGATTGCAAACGACTGTTCTGTACCATAGTGGTCTGTTATTATTGTTGAATTACCTTAAATAAGGAGAGCCATTGTTGCGAGCCGGCTCGAATTGAACGATGGTATCCTGAAATGACAAAGCATGCGTTCGTGTCATTCAGGTCGGCTAACTCACTATCATAGATTATAGTACCGAGTTGCTCGTGCTCAAACTCACAAGCGTCTGCTTCTTCATTTACCTTAATTTTGGACTGCCATCAGGGAACGCCGGCTTCTGGGGTTCTGCTCAGTCGCGATCACTCGTGCGGCTTGATGCACGCCCGATTACCATATATTCTCTACTTCCGGGTCGCGCCATCTTGGAGTGTACCATTAGATTTTAAATGCATCGATTTTCAACTAAACTGTTCGATGTAATATCCGGGCCCATATCTCCAATAGTGTTTAATTGTAGTTTAAACTACATTAATTCTTTCGTGAACCATTTCGGTAGCTTGGAACGGGTTTAAATTGGGCTTCCTAGTTGATTTATTTGAAAAGGGCTGGTGATTTGGAACATCATAAGTTATATTGACATTATCATGGGTGAGCTTTTCTTCATACATATTTGAACTTTTCCTCATACATATCACTGAGTTTTACAGTATATCCAGAAATCATATTCTCTAACCATCCTTAGAGTTTCCAATAACTGTCATATATCCACCTCTAAGATAGTTTATACATTTCGGAAATTTCGTTTAATCCTTCAGTTGCCGAATTGAATTTAACAATCATCATTGCCTCATAACGTGATAGCTTAGCCTCAAGGTCTCCTCCTCTCTTATCCTGCTCAACCTTGGCTATCACAGTCCAACGCAAATCAGTTTCCGTATGGTTTTTCAATTGCCAATGCTGCACCAATGGTGCATTCGGTACCTTCCGTTTTATTCTTGATTTATGTTGTTGGATTCGTATTCTAGTCTCCTGATTGGTTTTCCCAACATACAATAAGTCGCATGGACATGTTATACCATAGATGACGTAGCGTGACTTACAATTAGTGAATGTTTTGTGTCTCCATGAGATTGCCTTATGTTTAAAGATAATGCCTTCTTCTGTAGTCGCACAACAATTGCAGCTGCCACATTTGCGATGGCCTTGGATCGGTGGCAGGCCAATCATAGTTCTCAAAGTGACTTGTTCCTTAGAAGGCATTGATGCTCTTGTGAGTTTATTTGCTATGCTTGCTTCTTTGCGAAAAGCAAATAAAGGAGCTTTCGAAAATTCCTCATTCAGATTTTTAATCAAATGCCAGTTACTTTTGATTGCTTTTTTTAACATATTCGAATTGGGGCAGTATGTGCTGACTAGTACCATTCGGTCCATTTTTTGTTTATTCTTCTTCTCTAAAAGGCATTCCCGTGGCGTCCACCATGCTCTTTTCATTTTCATGCATCTTTTGAGTAATTTGACGGGTATCCACGTTCTATCAGGTTGGCTGTCAATTTCTCTGAATGCTTCATGAATTCATTCTTTTGTTGGCAATTTCTACGGATACGTAGAAATTGTCCGTAGGGAATGTTTTCCTTGAGGCTACGGGGGTGATTGCTGGAGAAATGTAGTGATCTATTCCGATCAGTGTCCTTTTTGTATATGGTGGTAATAAGCCCCCCGTCTTCTGATGGATAAATTTCGACATCAAGAAAAGGCATTTTGCTCTTTGAGTGATTGAAGCTGAATTTGATTTCTTGAGTTCTATTGTTCAGCCAATTATGGAAATTTATTAGTTCTTCTTCTGGGCCCATCCATACGAAAAAAACATCGTCAATGAAACGATTCCAGTTTTTTATCCATTGGCTAAAAGGGTTATTCTCATAAATGAATTTTTCCTCATAGGTGGACATATACAGTATCGCTAGTTCAGGGGCGAAAGGACAGCCCATGGCTACGCCCCCTACTTGGAAATAGAAATCTCCATCAAAGTTGAAATAGTTGCGTTTCAAAGCAAACTCTGCAAGTCGGATAATAAAGTCAGTTGGTATCTTTTGTGGTTTGTCTCTTGTGTCCAGTATTTGTCTCAAAATTTCTAGCCCCTCATCTTGCGGTATTTGGGTATATAAAGATGTTATATCCATCGTTACCATCCAATGATTGTTTTTGTCAAATTCTATTTTACTCAGCTTATTGATGAAGTCCATCGTGTCTCTGATGTATGATTTCACGTTAGGCAAAAACGGTTTCAGGAAAAAATCCACAAATTTGGATATTGGCTCCATTAGTGACTCGCATCCTGAAACGATAGGACGTCCTGGTGGAGTTTTTTCGTTTTTATGGACTTTTGGCAAGATGTAAAATAAAGGAATTTTTGGATATTTGATCTTTAAGTATTCTGTTTCCTTTTTGCCAAGGAAGCCTTGTTGGAATGCTTCATCTATAATTGAGTGTAATTCATTTTTTAGGTCTGATGTGGGGTCTTTATTGATTTTGCGATAGCTGTTGACATCGCTTAGTTGTTTTTTTACCTCCTCAGTATATAACTGTCGGTCCCAGACCACAATGGATCCCCCCTTATCAGCTTGCTTGATGATTACTGATGTGTCGTTCTTCAGGGTGGTTAGAGCCATGGATTCAGATTTTGTTATATTATGTTTCAGCCATTTTTTCTTTTTTTCCATTTCTGAAATTGCGGACAGTATCGTTCTTTCAAAGGTTATCACTTCTTTGGGTATTTTATAGTTAGGAGGGCAAAATGTAGATTTGTTCCTGAGGCCAGTTGTTTCCATCCCTTGATCTATTGGTTTTTCCAAGAAGAAAGTTTTCAACCTAATTTTCCTAAAGAACTCGATTGTTTCTGTTTTGAGTTTCACAAAGTCCGTTCTTTTGGTCGGAACGAATGAGAGTCCTTTTTGAAGGACGCTTTCTTCTTGTTCTGTGAGGATTCTGTTAGAGAGATTAAATATTAGAGAGGGTGTTGTTAGTTTTTGTAATTTTGACGTCGAGTTGACATCTCCCAAGGCTGGTTGAATCTCACTTTGCCCCTGGGTTTCGACTGTCCTCTCCCTAAAAAATTGTTGGACCCTTGTTGGTTCTGTCGGAATGATCCCCTTCGACTGTTGTTACCTCGAGGGTCTGTGTTATCTCCCTCGCTACTGCTTCCTGATGAGGAGGTATCAGAGAATGTGATAAATTTGTTCGCTGATCTCCCTTGGTAATCTTGTAGGTATTTCCTTGATTCAGGACGGGAGTAGAAGTCTGATTGCAGATAAGGGTAGACCTTTTCTAAGTTGAAATGTTTTTAGTCCTTCTCAAATTGGTTGGTCTTTTGATTAATGGTGTAGTCTTTAAACTCACAGATTTCTTTCTCTACTTTTTCTAACAAGGATTTGGCATCGGTTATTTGTTGGTTTGTTGAAATACTAGATATCAGGGTTTCAATTTCTTCTAGTTGGACTTTTGAAAGTCTTTGTGCAGTTTCTATTGTTAGGACCATCAAGTCCCTACTGCACTTGGTTTCTATATAACTGTAGCCCTTCTTGTAGATTGGATCTTCTGTAAAAATCACAGGTACATTTTTTATTTGCAATCCTCCTGGAATTGTACCTGCCCGTAAATGTTGGAGCAGAAAATGCCCATGTAAATCCGTCTGGATCTGTTTTTTCCGGAGTCTAAGTAGTTTGTCTGTTTCGTTTTAGTTTTGTGCGGTTATACTTAATGAGGCCGATGCGAAAAGCGGTGGAGCCGCTAGTAACTTCTTGATATGGTCTTCGCTATATGCAAAGGTCTCATTTTCTGACATATTCTACACGCTTACTCTATACCAGCAATTGAACTCTTTCTCTCACAAAAAACTCACACCGACGCAGGACCAAGTTCCTGCTCCTCACTTGAGGATCACGACAATTCAACAACACCAAATATTCAAAAAGTATCCACTAAGGGCTACCACACAGGCCACCGCCTGCTATAAATGCAAATAAACACCACTGGGTATGGGCTCCCAAGCAGCAAGGCCAAGCCACAGCCTTATATAGTACAAAATAGAAAGACGCCAATGCTGCCTTTAACAATTCACCACAATTTTAACATCTCACAGTTGACTAAAACATAAAGTGAGGGGATCTGAATATCTTGAATAAATCCTCAATTTTATTTACTTTTTACTTCATTTAGATTTTATTGATCATTTTTAAACAAATTTTTCAGTTAAAAAAAACATGACATACAATGTATGTAAAACATTCTATACATTAAAACTCTCCCCTTCAAACACTTACACATACACTCACTTGTGAATCACAGTCAAACACTCTCATATACACTCGACATTAAACCATTAATATTTACAATTATTCAAAATCCACTGTTTCATGTATAATGCCATAGATTATAATTCACGCCTATTTGTATATTTTACGGAAAACTCATTTATTAAGTGATGTTCTTATGGCATGGCAAACACAAGGTCTACGCGTTTCGAACTCTTCTCAGTATCGAGTTCTCGTCAGGACCACAATGTGAAATGAAAAGGTGGGAGACCTAAGTTAGGTGTGTATTCTAAACCATATTAGAATTTACTGTGTGGCTCAACAGCCACCTATCCACTTCTTACCTCAAATTTTGTACAACAAATCAATTTGTAGAAGTCCTCAAGCCCACGGCGCGGGACAACCTAAACGACATTAAAACATAAAGCTCAGCCGAGCTATACAAAATGTTCTATGCATGGTGTATGTATTCGGACTAAAGAATTCTTACTCACCAATGTGTCTTGATATTCACACCGTCTCCCTGTAATAGAATAATAGGATCTGTGTTAGATCAAATTATTATTTATTCTCAAAGTGGCCAACCTGAAGAACCGTATATTACTCAGTTCTTACCTATTATATTTCTTATTTTCCTATGGTATTGGAGGGTTGTTTGTTTTCAATGCTGTCCCTGTCATAACAAACAGGGGTCATGTTTACTCAAATGTACTAGCCAAGGTTGATTGCAAACGACTGTTCTGTACCATAGTGGTCTGTTATTATTGTTGAATTACCTTAAATAAGGAGAGCCATTGTTGCGAGCCGGCTCGAATTGAACGATGGTATCCTGAAATGACAAAGCATGCGTTCGTGTCATTCAGGTCGGCTAACTCACTATCATCGATTATAGTACCGAGTCGCTCGTGCTCAAACTCACAAGCGTCTGCTTCTTCATTTACCTTAATTTTGGACTGCCATCAGGGAACGCCGGCTTCTGGGGTTCTGCTCAGTCGCGATCACTCGTGCGGCTTGATGCACGCCCGATTACCATATATTCTCTACTTCCGGGTCGCGCCATCTTGGAGTGTACCATTAGATTTTAAATGCATCGATTTTCAACTAAACTGTTCGATGCAATATCCGGGCCCATATCTCCAATAGTGTTTAATTGTAGTTTAAACTACATTAATTCTTTCGTGAACCATTTCGGTGGCGGCGGCGCCATCTTGGAACGGGTTTAAATTGGGCTTCCTAGTTGATTTATTTGAAAAGGACTGGGGATTTGGAACATCATAAGTTATATTGACATTATCATGGGTGAGCTTTTCTTCATACATATTTGAACTTTTCCTCATACATATCACTGAGTTTTACAGTATATCCAGAAATCATATTCTCTAACCATCCTTAGAGTTTCCAATAACTGTCATATATCCACCTCTAAGATAGTTTATACATTTCGGAAATTTCGTTTAATCCTTCAGTTGCCGAATTGAATTTAACAATCATCATTGCCTCATAACGTGATAGCTTAGCCTCAAGGTCTCCTCCTCTCTTATCCTGCTCAACCTTGGCTATCACAGTCCAACGCAAATCAGTTTCCGTATGGTTTTTCAATTGCCAATGCTGCACCAATGGTGCATTCGGTACCTTCCGTTTTATTCTTGATTTATGTTGTTGGATTCGTATTCTAATCTCCTGATTGGTTTTCCCAACATACAATAAGTCGCATGGACATGTTATACCATAGATGACGTAGCATGACTTACAATTAGTGAATGTTTCGTGTCTCCATGAGATTGCCTTATGTTTAATGATAGTGCCTTCTTCTGTAGTCGCACAACAATTGCAGCAGCCCTTTTCAAATAAATCAACTAGGAAGCCCACTTTAAACCCGTTCCAAGATGGCGCCACCGCCACTGAAATGGTACACGAAAGAATTAATGTAGTTTAAACTACAATTAAACACTATAGGAGATATGGGCCCGGATATTACATCGAACAGTTTAGTTGAAAATCGATGCATTTAAAATCTAATGGTACACTCCAAGATGGCGCGACCCGGAAGTAGAGAATATATGGTAATCGGGCGTGCATCAAGCCGCACGAGTGATCGCGACTGAGCAGAACCCCTGGAGCAGGCGTTCCCTGATGGCAGTCCAAAATGAAGGTAAATGAAGAAGCAGACGCTTGTGAGTTTGAGCACGAGCGACTCGGTACTATAATCGATGATATTGAGTTTGCCGACCTGAATGACACGAACGCATGCTTTGTCATTTCAGGATACCATCGTTCAATTCGAGCCGGCTCGCAACAATGGCTCTCCTTATTTAAGGTAATTCAACAATAATAACAGACCACTATGGTACAGAACAGTCGTTTGCAATCAACCTTGGCTAGTACATTTGAGTAAACATGACCCCTGTTTGTTATTACAGGGACAGCATTGAAAACAAACAACCCTCCAATACCATAGGAAAATAAGAAATATAATAGGTAAGAACTGAGTAATATATGGTTCTTCAGGTTGGCCACTTTGAGAATAGATAATAATTTGATCTAACACAGATCCTATTATTCGATTACAGGGAGACAGTGTGAATATCAAGACACATCGGTGAGTAAGAATTCTTTAGTCCGAATACATACACCATGCATAGAACATTTTGTATAGCTCGGCTGAGCTTTATGTTTTAATGTCGTTTAGGTTGTCCCGCGCCGTGGGCTTGAGGACTTCTACAAATTGATTTGATGTACAAAATTTGAGGTAAGAAGTGGATAGGTGGCTGTTGAGCCACACAGTAAATTCTAATATGGTTTAGAATACACACCTAACTTAGGTCTCCCACCTTTTCATTTCACAGTGTGGTCCTGACGAGAACTCGATACAGAGAAGAGTTCGAAACGCGTAGAACTTGTGTTTGCCATGCCATAAGAACATCACTTAATAAATGAGTTTTCCGTAAAATATACAAATAGGCGTGAATTATAATCTATGGCATTATACATGAAACAGTGGATTTTGAATAATTGTAAATATTAATGGTTTAATGTTGAGTGTATATGAGAGTGTTTGACTGTGATTCACAAGTGAGTGTATGTGTGAGTGTTGGAAGGGGAGCGTTTTAATGTATAGAATGTTTTACACACATTGTATGTCATATGTTTTTTTGAACTGAAAAATGTGTTTAAAAATGATCAAAAAGATCTAAATGAAGTAAAAAGTAAATAAAATTGAGGATTTATTCAAGATATTCAGATCCCCTCACTTTATGTTTTAGTCAACTGTGAGATGTTAAAATTGTGGTGAATTGTTAAAGGCAGCATTGGCGTCTTTCTATTTTGTACTATACAGTGGATCACACAGCGCAAAATATTTACCACTTATGAAATCCTTATGAAAGAAGAGAACAGTCTAGAAACTGATCCCCTGAGCATGAGCATGACAACATCCAAAGCGGGAACTGTACCGTACCCACATAAAAGCAAATTACCTTATAAAAGGGATTTCGTTTTTTGAGTTAAAAAAATAAACTTTTCTGTTTTAGTTTAAAAATACATTTTTCTGGTCAATTGAATGACAGTGCATTCGGGACTTTGTAATTCTGGTTAATTTCAATTGAATCAGTTGGACTAAAAGTCTAGATTAAAAATATTTGTGAAAGAAAAAACTGGACTGGAATATAGTGCCACTAATGACATTAAGTTGTCTAGTAACTTTACTTATTCACAATTCTACAGCTTGAATAAATGCACATTGATAACACACAGAGTAGTCACTAGGGGCCTAGTTACAACACGTCACTTTGTAGGATATTCAGTAGTACATCAATAGTACTGCTCACATACTGCAAAATGCAATCCAGTTATGGAGGGGTGGACAAATTTGAGTCTGCGCCCAGTAGTAAATCTACATTTGGAAATGGTGAAAAGCAAAATGTCTAAAGGTAGTAGGTGGTGCAGTAATAAGTTTACATGTGAGTAGATAGACACATAGAAATTTAACTTTGTGAATAGGAACCTTGACTGAGTACGTTTGAACATGCAGTTTAGTACTTAATTTAGACCATTTGGTGTCCCAGTGGTCAGAGGATTGGTTAGGAAAATCTTAAGGTAGTGAGGTGAATACCAACCTAAACAATCTGAACTCAGGATAGGCCAACATTCTGCAATATGTTTCATATGTCTCTTAACTTTTAACTGACACCTTATAGGTGTAGTAGGGCTAAGTGCTGCAGTAAGTGTCAGAGGTCCGCTAAAGTATGTGCAATTCACAAGATGAATGAATGGGATACACTATAGGAAATCACATTTTTTGTTATAAAAAAACCTCTTTCGAAAAGAAAGACTGAAATTTCACAAATAGGGTAACTTTAGGCATGTGTAAAATCTGCTGCAATAGAATGCCAAGTTTCTTATACAGCAAATGGGAAATACATTGTATGTATGGCTAAGCAAGCATGCATCTCAGTATTCATTACAGTTTAATAACTTATTATTGCAGCCTAAAGGTAAATGAAACATATGGAAGTTAGAAATGATTGTGAAGTATCATCTACACACTTGCAAGACCAACAGTTGAAGTTGTGCGGCGCAGAAATCTTAGATGGAATTCTGCTCCCCGCAGTTATAAGTGGGCCAGTGTTCCTGGATTCTCCTGGTGTGGGTATAATGGACCAGAGTTTGCCTGTCGGAAATTCTGGCAGGTAAAGTTGCTTTGGGAAAAGGCTATATTACAGCTCCCTCTGTCGGTCGTACTCAACACTTAGCCAAAGAGCACAGGGAGCATGCAATGTCCCCTCTTCCAGGCAATACTTTTCCCTTCCCTGCCCAGCCGCCTATCCCTCTATACCACACTGGAAACCCCGCAGATATTTGCCCTGAGCAGGCAGTAAATGTCTGCGTTAGAAGCCTATCGAACCATGAAAAATACTGTTAGTAAAACCCAACTCCTCACCATTCCGATGGGTTTACCTGAGAACTTCAGGAGTTACCTGTGGAAAGTTCAACCGATATTAGAAATTCTGCATTCCCGAAATTTCCTCATGGCTATGTTACTTGTAATCTCGGCCACACTTTTAAACTAAGTGTATAGAAGTTTTTGTTGATCGCCCCTTTGTTTATTGAATTTATGTTTTGCATGATTGGCTTCTGTGATGGAAACAGCCAGCCATCTATGTATGTATGTAGGCCTACTTATATAGCGCAACTGTCACCCAAAGGGTATCCTGGCGCTCTGACCACAGACATTCCTACAGATGACAATTACACTGCCTTCGGAAAAAGGTAAGTTTTAAGGTCCTTTCTAAAAGACAGGAGATCCTGCTTACACCTAAGTGCCAGAGGTAGAGAGTTCCAGAGCTTGGCGGCCGTAAAGCTGAATGAGCGGCCGCCCATCCTCGCCCTTTTTATCTTGGGGACAGTCACCAAGAAGGCCGAGGAGGATCTCAAGAGTCTGGCGGCAGAGTACCAGGAAAAGAGACCTCGCAGCACCACGGGACCCAGCCCATGCAAGGCTCTAAAGACTAAGAAAGCTGATTTAAAACAGATCCGGTTTTGCACCGGTAACCAGTGTAGGTCAGAAAGGGCAAGAGAGGACAAAGCAGACCAAGGCCGCGAGAGCGCCAACTTAGCTGCCATGTTCTGTACCCGCTGTAGCTTCATAATTAGAGTACTGGGGGCTCCCAGAAGCAGTGCGTTGCAGTAGTCTAACCTACTGAGGATGATACTATGCACTGCTTCTGTCCTTGCTGCGTGAGGGAGTAGTGGAAGAATCTTCCGCAGCATGCGTAACAGCAGCATGCAGGTCGCCGTGGTTTTATTAACGAAGGCGTCCAGCTGGAGACTAGGCCCGAGCAGGACACCTAGGCTACGGACTGAGTCTGCCGCTGTGACAGTGCCCAAGGTGGAAGAAGGCCAAAGACCCTCTGGCAGAGAGCGAGGCATACGATCGCCGAACAATAGAGAACTTCAGTTTTTGCCCCGTTAAACTGTAACGAGTTCTGACGCAACCAATCCGCGGCTGCCGACATACAGTGGTGGAAGGATTCTAGGGAGACCGCATCCCTGCCCTCGATGGAAAAAATAAGCTGAGTGTCATCGGCATAGTTGATGACAGACATGCCGAATTACTTAATCAGACTTATTAGAGGGCGAAGGTATAAGTTGAAAAGGATCGGGCTGATTGCAGAGCCCTGCGGTACTCCCTGTCTTACATCTCTCACCACCGAACGAAACGGCGGCATAGCCACAGATTGCCGCCTGTTACAGAGGTACGATACCAGCCAGTCCAAGGCTAAACCAGTTACCCCGGACTCACGGAGCCTACCCAGTAGAACCGCATGGTCGACCGTGTCGAACGCGGCCGACATGTCGAGCAGCACCAAAAACGCTGCTCCTCCCATGTCGACACGCGAACGCAGGTCATACAAAACGGCCACCAAGGCAGACTCCGTACCGTGGGCTGGCCTAAAGCCAAATTGGGCCACGTCCAACAGATCGTTGGATTCAAGGAAGCTGGACAGGACCCTAGTGACCAATTTCTCTAAGATTTTTATTGAGAAAGGCAAGAGTGAAATAGGCCTATAGTTGGTCGGACATAAAGGGTCCAAGGTGACTTTTTTTAGCAGTGGGGTAATCACCGCCAATTTCCAGCTATCCGGGGCCATGGCCGTGGTCAAAGACTGGCAGCAGATGGAATGAAGCGGAGGGAAGAGTTCTACCTGGAAAACCTTCCAAAACTTGTGTGGCAAGGGGTCTAACGGGGAGCCCGATGACACACCATTCGCCAGCAGACAGAAATCCTCCAGGGCAGGAGTAGGAAAACAGGTCAGCCGAGGTTGTACTGCTACCTCCATAGTCACCTCCCGAGCTACTCCGCTGACTAGTTCCAAGGGGCAGGAATCAGGGTGGCTAGACAAGTTGGGGGCAGAAAGTCCCGCCAAGATGGTATTAATTTTTTCCTCAAAAGCCGAGGCTAATGAGTCGCATAGTTCCTGCGAGGCCGGGATGGCAGGTGTAACACAAGCTGGGTTGGAAAGATTTTTAACCAACTTAAACAAGGTTTGTGACTTGTTTCCAGCTTTAGCCAAAGTGGCCTCGAGAAACTTAGCTTTAGCCAACCAAATCTGCTTCTTATTAGCAGCAATAATAAATGTCACAGAACAAGTTATTTTCTCAGCGGAGCATTGTACAAAAAGAGATAGCATGCCAATATTTTTTCGTATTTAAAAAAGGGGCATCAAAATTAAATTAATAGATGACATATAATTTACACCAGATTTTTTGAAATTCACTTGGTTAAATAAAGCATTTTGCCCAATGTGAAAAGATTTTGTGTGGAAGTCTTAGTTCTGACCGTGCTCTTCTGTCGACGCAGTGCCGTCACTTCTTTTCCAAGCAGCACAGTTCACAAACTTATACTTATATTACAGTCGCCAGCACTACTATCCTCCAGGAAATCCAGATGCGTGTACACATGGAGGCAGAACATGCCTCTAAGACGTTCAAATCTACGATTTTGTTTGATTATTACGAAATATTAATGTTTTATAATATGAACGACATCTCTTATGTTTGTTTTCTGAAAGGGCAATATTAAAATGTAGCTATAAGGTAAGATATGATTTGAATTATCATATTGTAAACGTTTAAATGAAAACAATGATAACGCGACTTTTCTTTCTGTTTTAGGAAGGAACTCTAAATTACTGCAGTCGCTTAGAAAGACATTATTTGTACCTACTGTAAAAGTTCATCATCGGTTAATCAACCAATCAACTGATCATATTTCTTCCTGTCATGGTAGGGCATCAAATTACCTTACTTGAAAGAGAACAACGCACAGTTAATTTATACACAGAGATAAACAATAATCAGGAAACGTCAACATGTAAAACATGTTTTTACAAATGTTACAGGTTTAAGAACGCTTGATTCTCTTTTCAAAACTCAGACACTTGTCAAGACTATCTATCATTTAAATTAGAGGGAGATGGCAAACCTTGAACACTAGAGAATATGTTACATGTGGAGAAGTGTGGCTCACCGATTAGAGCGGCAGACCCTGAGGCAGAGGTCTGGCCTGGGACCAGGGTCAATTCCCGACACGGCAGGGTCTTGGGCTCAATGTCCACGGACTCGATAATTCTCGCCTAGGTGCCTACTCTAATCATGGGTCCCACTCTGCAACTCTGGGCAATAGCTTGCTTAATCTCCACAACGGCCCCGAAAGCGCTAGGATGCCTGGCCTCACCTTGGGGGTGCCCAGTAAGGGGCATCTCACAGGGAAAGCCAGGAAGGGTTCCACAGTGGTATACAGCGCCAGGATGCCTGAAAGGTGATAGTGCACTTTACAAGTATACACACATTTACATTTACATATGTTCACTTACACTGGTTCCTCTCTTCTCTGACCCTGCGTGAACCGTCATGCATTTAAAAGTATTTACTTTCATACCTTGACACCATTATACTAAGGATGCCCACAATATGCCAGTAATTACCGCCATTAATTCATGACCAACATTATGCTATGGTGTGCATCATCTAGTCATTCATGCCTGCACTATGTAATGAACTATTTCCAAAATGTAAGTGCTTCTATTCTACATTTGTTGGAAGCATTGTGCCATGGATACCCACAATATGCTCAGAATTAACACAATACTTTCAGGACTTCCGTTATGCAATGAACCCATCGCCACTGGGTCAGAGATGCTCACAGAATGTCTAGAATTTCCACCGTGCTGCCAGGATCAGCATTATGTTAAGGATAGGCAAATAAAAGTACTGGCGGAGTATTACATCTCCACCTGAAGACGTTTTACCTTTTTTTCAGTTCACAAACATTCACAGACCCAGAAGTACGCCAGGAATCGTGTACCATCCGCAGGTTTTCAGGCATACACCTGGGAATGCCATGTGACTTTCCTTTTGCTTCTATTTCTGATGTGCATATTTATACATGTGGCAGAATTGTGCATGGGGAAATGCAGCCAGCTGTACAAATATTTTAATATCAACAACGGTTCACGAAGGGGACGTTTTATGTGCTTAAACTTCTAAAGGGAGAATATATGATACATTACACCTCTTTCAGAAAATTTCACAGCGTTTTTAATTGTTACTAGTTACAAGCATTGGTAAATGCATTAGGTTTTGCCTATTTGATAATAAGCTGTTTTTTGTTGTAAGTTGTAGCTTGTTGAGTAGCTGTACAATTAGTCTGTTAACATGTTATGGCTTGTTTACGAGCAAAAAGTCAATATATTGTGTTGTTACTAGTGGTATAGTGGGGTAACTAATAGCAACATTTTGAAAAATGAAATGAAAGAGGGAAATAATAGAATTAATTGATGTAATAGCAAATTGTATATTTTGAGGAGTTCTGACAACTTTTGGGCCTTGTGTCACTGCACCTGCTGCACTATTCAAATCATGACCCTATTGCCTGTAAGGAAAACTGCACTTTAAAAAAAAAAAAAAAATTATTAGCATTTTGTAACTGGTAATCAGCATTACATAGTAAGCAGTTTTAATGGTACATACATGGTACAATAAGGAACCATAAAACACAGGTCTAGACGATTTCAATTCTTCATCATTTACATGTCTATTCTGCATTGGTAACATGACTAACTCCTCTGATCACAATCATCGTTATTGCTATTGGCCCCTGTTTGGTTGGTCACTGACATCCGATATCGCCTGCTCTCGTGGGGGCTCATATATATTGCCCCAATAAGCATTCCACTTTCCCCATATCCAAGTCCATTTCTTGGGACACCCTCTTTGTACATAGACTGCTTTATCTGCCACCATCACAACGTCCATGTCACAACACCATCTACGACATGTAGGAGTAATCCCAGTTCCCCAGTGTTGGGCTATATTTCATTTTGCTATTGTCATACCTAACGTTGCCCACTGCTGAGCCATTTGGTTCAGGTCTGTAGGCTCCCAAATATTGAGAAGACATCTCTTAGGTTACGTTAGTACGTTCGTACCCCAGACCCATAAGATCGTGTGCATGACTGCCTCCCAATAGGGTGTGATTCCTAGACATTCCTAGAGCGTGTGGAAGAATGTGCCCGGCAACCCACATTGTCAGAGGCAGAGTGGTGTGATTGCCCAACCTAGTCAGTGAAGAGTTATTCGTATAAAATAAATTCGGTGCAAGATTTTTAATTGCACTAGCTTTAATTTGGAGGGTATCGCAACCTCTCACCGGGACGCCACCGCCTCCTGCCAGTCTGCCACGTCCAGGTCTCCTGGATCAGTCGGTGATCGTGGGGTCTGGTTGATTGTTTATGATTTTTCGATAGGTTAGGTAGATGGATTTTTTATGCAGATAGTCCGTTAAAAGTCTGTCCTCTAGTGATGGGGCCTCTGGCAATTGCGTTCCTGGCGGGATCGCCCCCATGAGTGCGTGTCTGATCTGTGTATAGCGAAACGTTTCTGTTGGTGCCAGCCCGTATGTTGCTTGAAGTTGGGAGAATGGAATGACTTCACCCTTTTTCCACAGATCCCCTATCTTGGAGATGCCAATTAATTTCCATTGTCTGAACCCTTTAGTGTTACGCAGTTTGCCTAACTTTTGGGTGTCCCAAAGTGGTGTGGCCTGTGACAGAACTCCGTCCCATCCTAGCGCTCTTTGCGCTGTGAACCATATTCGGACCGTATGTGCTGTTGGACCTGTAAGAGTAGTGTTCTTTGTTTTATTGTAAAGTACACCCATAACTCCTTTCGTTTCTAGAACATGCTGATCCATACGGAACGCTGGTTCCTCTTGGGGGACATAGAGCCATTGATTTAGTACAATTAGCTGGGAGGCCCAATAGAACCCTTTTATATTCAGAAGTGTGATGCCTCCGTCGTACCAGCCCCTCACCAGTTTGTGCATTGCTACATGCGCTGGTTTGCCATCCCACAGGAGATTGCTCACCTCTGCATCTATCGCTTTAAAGTAAGTGGGAGAACTGCAAATGGGGTGTTTTGTAGGGCGTACAGAAATCTGGGGAGCTCCATCATTTTGAAGAGGGCTGCTTTTCTTAACAGTGAGAGTGGCAGTGATCGCCAATATTTGACATCACGGCAAAATCGGTTTAGGGGTTCCATAAGATTTTATTCAATGAATTGCGTGGGCTGAGGCGTTATAAACAATCCCAGGTATTTAAAACCCTGTCAGCGATCTGCATCTTGCAATTCCTTGGGAGCCGCTGCGGGGAACCATAAAGTACATACATGAGAGATTTTGCCCAGTTCATGGTGTAGCCTGATGCTTTCCCATATGCAGCGCATATGTCTAATAGAGCGTTTATGGAACATGCTGGGGATGCCATATGAATTAGTACATTATCTGCATAAAGCGAGATGCGTTCCTTCCAACCCGCTGGCCATTTTAACCCTCGGATTACCAGGTCCTGTCTTATCCATGCTGCCGGCGGCTCCAGTACCAGCGCGAATAGGAGCGGTGACAGGGGGCAATCCTGCCTTGTCCTCATTCCCAGAGGTAAATTCGGCCGAAATCCGATAATTTACCACCACCTATGCCAACGGCCTATCATACTGCAGTTGTATGCACGCACAGAATTTGGGGCCAAATCCCAGATGTCTAAGAGTGGCGAAGAGAAAAGGCCATTCGACAAGGTCGAATGCTTTACGTGCGTCTATGGAAAGAATAACAACGTCTTCCTGTATTGTGGGTATATGTGCCATAGCGCCACATACTCGCATCAGGTTGAGTGCTGCGCTGCGTCCCGGTAGGAATCCCGACTGATCCAGGTGGATCAGTGTCGCAAGATGGGGTTGCAGCCTAATCGCAAATGCCTTCCCCAGTATTTTGGCTTCTGCATTTATCAACGAGTTTGGCCGATAGGACACACACTCCTGCGGTGGTTTGCCTGGCTTATGTATTGCCACTATCGTTGCTAGATGCTGATCCCTGGGGAGCGCCCCTCTGTTTAAGTAGTCCCTGTACATACTAAGCAGGTGGGGTACTAGATGGGTCGCCGCTCTCTTATAGAATGCAATAGGTATACCGTTGGGTCCTAGGGCCTTCCCTGTATCTAACGCCCCATAGCAGTTGTGAGTTTGTCTGGGGTCAGATCTACCTTCAGCTCTTGAGTCGCAGTGGCCTTGAGTCGCAGTGGCAGCCAATTTTGGCATCTGGATATCTTTGAGGAGGGCTAGGTTATCGGCTATTGTGGTTGTGGCTGTAGGTGTGTATACCGTCTCGTAATGGGCCGCTAATGCGGCAGTTATCTGCTGTGGGTCCGTGGCAGTTGTCCCATTTTCTAACCTTATTTGTGCCACCCATCGACTTTTCCTGTCTCGTCTATCTAACAAGCTAGCAACTTGCCCATTTTATCCCCGACCTCATAAATGGTATGTTGTGTTTTGGTGATTCTCATTTTCGCCTCCTCCCATGCGTATGTTCTGTATTCTTGTTGGGCCATGTTTAACACGTGGGCCGTGGTGTTACTAGTGCCTGTGGAATGTTTATCTTCCGCCTGGGATACTCCCTTCTTCAGTGTCTCATCTGTTGTCGCTGTTTCCGCTTATGGTTTGTGATGAGAGAGATTGCCTGGCCCCACAGTACCGTCTTATATGCCTCCCACAGAGTCGTCGGGATGCAACTGATTGTCCGTTCTCAGCAAAGTAATGCTCTGTGGCTTTGAGTAATCCTTTTCCTATCTTGGGATTTTTTTAGATATCCGGGGTGGATTGGAAAAATACGCCGTCGACCCATGATATGTGATGTGTATTTAAGTGACACAGGTGAATGGTCTGAACTACCCCTGGGCAGATGCTGGATTTCAAGCACTCTCTCCAATCCAGTCGCTAGTGTGAAAATATAATCTATTCTTGAGAGACTATGTAAACTGCACTTTTGACTGTCTGTTTAATAGTAAAATATTGCAATATTTGGTGTTTAGAGGGGTTCCTAGAGATTTGAGTCCCAGTGTTGCTGCACCACTGAAATCATGACCCTAGTGCCTGCAAGGTAACTTCACCTGTGACTGGTTATTAAGTTTTTACATTTAGGAATATTTGGTGTTTAGAGGAGTTCTGACAACTTTTGACCCTGGTGCCACTGCACCTGCGGCATCATTGAAATCATGGCCCTAGTGCCTGCTAGATAACTGCACTTGTGACTGCATTTTTTAATAGTAAAGTTTAGAAATATTCTGTGTTTAGTGGGGCCCCTAGAGTCTTTGGCCCTGGATCATTCAAATCAAGCCCCTTTTTTTTTTTTGAAAACACATTTTTATTGAATGCATAAGAAGCATATATGCTGTAATGCTCTGTCACCCAGAGTCAATCACATCATCATTAATCTCAGCACAGATGCAGTCATTTCTTTTGTTACAATATGGAAAAGAAAAACAAAATGCAAACCAAATGTACATCGAACTGGTCACCCCCCATCACCCCACCACCCACAACTCCCCCCCCTATGCGCTGCTGCCTGCTCTGTTCAAGTAAAACTGCTTCAGTGCACAAACTATCACATGCACTGATAAATTTACGGTTTTGCCAATATTGTCCGGCTAGATTCGAGGCTGGTCCGTGGTGTCCTCGGGTGGCGGGTCTAGTTCCAGACCACGATAGTCCGCCCACCTTTTCCAAACCTTATAATGTTTGCGCGGGCATCCCCTGGCCACAAAGACAGGCTGCTCCATCCCCATGCAGAAGTCCAAGCCCTTCTTCCATGCTGCTAGGGAGGGAGCCTGGGGCGCTTTCCACGAACGCGCAATGTCCCTCTTCGCCAATGTTAATCCCAGTAGAAGTAAATGGCGCTAGTACCTATTGCCCCCCACCCCAGCCATAACATGTAGCAGAGTCAGTTTAGGGTCTCTTTGGAGCACCCAGGCTAGGACTTTGTCCAAACACCGAAGCACCCCGCCCAGAATCTCTGCAACGCCCTGCATTCCCACACTGTATGTAGCAATGTTCCAACCTCCGTCCCACACCTAAGGCAATCCGGGGACGCAATTAGACCCGCCCTCCACAAGCGCTGTCTAGTGTAATATGTGCGGTGTAGGTACCTAAATTGTATGAGTCGCAGGCGCGTGGATATTGCAGCTCCCCTAGGGCTCTCCAGTGCCTCCAGCCAGTCCTCCTCATCCAGGGCCCCAACGTCTTGTTCCCATGCTTTTCTGAGGTGTTGCAGGTCAGTGGTGCAGTGTCGTACTACTGTTTGGTAGATTCGGGACAGTTTCTTGTCGGGTAGCTCCCCCATAAAAACTTTGGCCTCTATCGGGCTAAATTCGGGGAGGTCATCCAACCCCACTATATATGGCATCAGAGCATGTCGGAATTGAAGATATTTATAGAACTGAGTTCTCGGCATCTCGAATTCTACTCGCAGGTCGTCAAAGGACTTGAGTACGCCCCCCGACATAACGTCTCCTAAGGTAGAGATGCCGATCGCATCCCATCCCCGAAAGCCCAGCAACATGTCCAGCTGAGGAAGGCGGCCATTGCGCCACAGGGGGGTCTCCTGGGTGAGCACAATCCACCAACCCATCCTACGTAGCGTCTGCTTCCAGACCTGAAAAACCACCTATGTGATGGATGGTAGAGATTTCCTGAGAGGCGCCGAGTATAGTAGTGTGTGGACGGACGCTGTGCCCATCAAAGCCCTCTCTACCGCGTAGGCGGGGTCCTTTCTGTCCGCATACCACCAGTCGTTCAAAACCAATAGATGGGATGCCTGGTAATAGGATAGTACATCTGAAGTGGCCAGGCCCCCAGTGTAGGTCGTCCGGAAGCAGGTCCGCAGGGCAACTCGTGCCGTGCCCCCCTAACACAGAAACTGGCTGAGCGCCGAATTAAGGCACCTGAACCAGCTCTGCGCAAGCAGGACTGGGTGATTCTGTAATTGGTAGATCAAACGTGGGAGTGCCACCATCTTGAAGATGGCCGACCGACCATGAATGGAAAGCGGCATTTTGGACCAAACCTTAATGTCATCTCGGGTGCGCTCCCACACCGGGGTAATGTTGCGCTCCATAGCAGCGGTCGCGTCCTCGGACAGGAACACCCCCAAATATTTCACACCGTCCGTGGCTATCTGGAGCTCTCCCGCCCAGTCCCCCACAGGCTGCGGGCCGCCTAGGATCCACAGTGTGGATTTCCAAGGATTCATATATAATCCAGATGTTTCACCGAAAATGTGCAGGATTCGCAGGAGACTTGGCCCCGAGCGCTCCAGGTCAGTGAGAAAAAATAACACATCATCGGCGTACAGCGCTATTCTATCCGTCACACCAACTGCCCACTGGAATCCCCTGAGCTGTGCGTCTATCCGCACCCACGCCGCAAGGGGCTCCATAGCAAGGGCGAACAGATATGGAGAGAGGGGGATCCCTGCCTTGTCCCACGCTCAAGCCGAAAGGAGCGGGAAATCCCCCCCCCCACTCGCACCGCAGCTGTGAGGTCCGCATACAGGAGTCGCACATACTCCAGAAATTGAGGGCCCAGGTTGAGACGCCCCAGCAGAGCGAACAAATACATCCAGCTCAGGGAATCGAATGCCCTATCCATATCCGCTAAGAACAGTGCCACCTGTTCCCCCAGCCTTCGCCACGCCGACACCGCGACCTGCGCCCGTCGTATATTATGACGTGTGGCCCGCTGTGGCATGAAACCGGCCTGGTCCGGATGCACCAGGTCGGTGATATACGGCTTAAGTCGATTGGCGAGGGCCTTAGCCAGTATCTTGGCCTCCGTATTGAGCAGAGATATCGGGCGGTAGGACGCGGGGGTCGCCCTGGCTTCAAAAACACCACCACCTCCGCAAGTCGCCAGTCCGGTGGTAGCGAACCTGTCTCCCGTGCTTCTTCTATGACCGGGCGGAAATGTGGGCTCAGCTGGGTCATAAAGCGACAAAAGAACTCACTAGGGAACCCATTTGGCCACGGAGCTTTCCCCGGGTTCAGTTCACCCAGCGCTATGGCTAGCTCCTTGTCTGTCAGGGGGCGGTCTAATATCTCACGTGCCTCATCTGAGACGGCCCTAGGTGGAAGGTCATCAATAAATTGTTGCACGACCTCCGCCTCCAAACATTCCTGTGACGCGTAGAGGGCCTCATAATATGTAGCAAAGCTTTCGGCCATCGCCGCCGGTTCCAAAAGAGGCACCCCATCCAGTCCTACTATCCGGGGCAGGGGTTGGGCGTGTATGACGCCCTGGCACAGACGATGCAGCATCTTGCTGGACTTATCGCCCCATTGATATATACGACTACGCATAGCCAGCCATGCCTGCCTGGCCTCGTCCAGAAGCACTGCAGAGTATTGTCGCTGTGCCAGAGCCAGCTGTCTCTTGGCCGGCCTCCCGTCCTCCTCTCTGCCCCTGCGTTCCAGCGCCTCTATATCAGCCTCTCGCCGCACTAGGTCTCTACGCCTCTCCTTACGCACTGCAGCGCACCACGAGATGTCAACGCCGCGCAGCGTGGGCTTCATCGCCTCCCAGAGCGTCGCGGAGGAGTCCACCGTGCCCACATTCACAGACAGGAAATGGGCAAGTTCACAGGTCATATGGGCCCGGTAGGACTCCTGCATCAGCTGCCATGGTGACAAACGCCACCGGAAGGGCTGCCGAGCACAACCAGTATCAAGTATAACGTAGACCGGCAAATGGTCAGACAGTGCCCTTGGCAGGATTTCGGCAGACAGTATCCTATTCGCTTTTCCCCTTAGAACGAAAATGTAATCAAGCCTAGAGATGGAGTCTCGCGCTGCTGAAAAATATGTGTACTCCCTGCGCGAGCCATGGTTATGTCTCCATGTGTCCACCCTATCTAGACCTGTGACCAGGGCCCGCAACCGAGATGTATGGCTCTCCCCTCCCGCCACGCCACGATCGCCAACCGCGCTGCGCCATCTATCACATGTGAAGTCCACCACATCGTTCCAATCCCCTCCCACTACGGACAGGGCATCTGGCATGTCCACCCACAAGGAAAGCAACTTCTCGACCAGGGGCCATTGGAGCGGAGGCGGGGCTTACACGCTACCAATAAGGACTGGGTCTCCTCTAATCTCTCCATGTACAAAAACAAATCTGCCCTGTGAGTCAGTCCATGTACGTTTATGGGTAAAGGGGAACCCTTCGGTGTATAAGGACCGCTACCCCCCGTGATCCTCTCGTGAACCCTGAGTGATATGCGTGTGTGAACCCATTTCTCTGAAGGCACAGCGCCTTGGTGCCGAGCAGGTGTGTTTCCTGCAGGAGGAGTATGTCCGTCCCCCTCCTCTTGGCCCGCGTAAACACAGCCCCACGTTTCACTTTGTCTAGCATCCCCCGCACATTCCAGCACATGATCCGTGTCCCACCCGGGCCTAACCGCACTCCCTCACCATCAAAAACCATTTATGGTGTACAATGTATCGCATACCAGCCCTGCGCCGGCAGCCCTGGCACACCTGAAAACAGTCAGCAAGCAGTAGGTTCAGCGCAAACCCTCTCCCATCCCCTCGAAACCAACCCCCAACTACTCCCTGACCACCCACCACCCCGCACCTCCCAAACGTGGAAGCACCTGTCGTGGTCAGAGCATGATCCTGGCACCAACTGGGAGCCAGGTACCACCCCCTCCAACTGAACCTCTCACAGCAGCCCATATGGAACTAGGCCGTTGCTCCCTCCCAACCAAACCATTTGGGACGCCAGCCTTGACAGCAGTGCGACTGGTCCCTTTAGATAAAGCATTCAAGCAAATTACAAGCCAATAAACCTTAGGTTACTACGCCGTACGCATCCCTCCGCCTCCTCCGCTCTCTGGACTAGGCCCTTCTGGGTCCTCTCAAGGACCAGGAATCTCTTCTTCAGGGAGGAAACGTCATCCTCTACCTCTGTTATGCGTGTCTCTGTGCCCGCAATGCGCTCCACAGCATTCCGCAGATCCTGTCGGAGAAGCATAACATCCGAGCCCACTGCCCCAATCTTGGCGTCCAGGACGTCCCGGGATTGTGTGATCGCCGCCATGAGTGCTGCATTGTCCGGTACCTGCGCCGGTGCTCCCTTTGCGCCGGCCGCCTCCGTGAATTTATCAATTGGCTCCTGCTTGCTTTGGCCACCGCCGCCTCTCGTCATAGTGCTCTCGGTTTGTGGCGCAATCCCGCCACGGGGCCCCAGGTTCAAATATGGCCGCCAACCGTCCGATTCCCGTCCCAGAGATGGCCGGGGGGGAAGATGTATGGGGCCCCCCACAAGTGACTCCAATGGCGTCAAGCGGGCCCCCGCTGCACCTTCCAGCACACACCCCACCGCGACACTGGTTTCGAGTTCAATCCAGGCTCAGCGCCACAAACAGCGTCACACCAGGGCCCGACAAGACCCTAACTGCCCCCGGCCTCCGCGGCCCCACTCGTGGTAGCACTGACCTGGGGTATCGGCGGCGTCTCTTTTCTGCCCAGGCGCGCCCCTCGGTGGTCGGTCGCCGTCGGTCCACATCCGCCCAATGGCTCCACAGCTCCGTGCGTATCCGGCGACTCCCAACCAGGGCCTCCGCTGGACTCAACTTGTCAAGCACCTCCCGCCGTCGTACCGCAGGATATTCACCCCGTGGGAGCACCAGGCCCCCGGGGGTGCGACGGGTCAGCGCCGCCCGCGCTCCCGGCACAACCGCTCCGATACTTCGGGCCATGCCAAAATTGAGGCCCCGGCTGTGTAGGCCGCACCGGAGCACTCCGATCACGGGTGACGCCTGGGGCGCTGGAAGCAGCCCCCACACCTCCACTCGCCGTCAGGGGAGAACCCCGGGGACAGGCACCGATCCGGATCGTCTGGACCTGTTTACACAGACCAGGGCAGGATATTTCCTCAGGATTTCCACAAGGCTGGTCGGAGCTCGCGCTCTACACGACCGCCATGCTCGCTGGCTAAGCCCAAAATCAAGCCCCTTTTAACTGCAAGATAACTGCAATTGTGTCTGTCTGTATAGTAGTAAAATATAGCAATATTAGGTGTTTTGAGGAGGTCAGGACAAATGTTGGGCCCGGTGGTACTGCACCTCCTGCACCATTCAAATCATGACCCCAAGATATCTGCACTTGTGATTGCCTGTTTAGTAGTAAAATATTGCAATATTTTGTGTTTAAAGGGGTTCCTAGAGATGTGGGTCCCGGTGTCACTGCACCTGCTGCACCACTGAAATCATGACCCTGGTGCCTGCAAGGTAACTACACCTGTGACTGCTTTTTTAGTTGTAAAATATAACAATATTAGATGTTCAGACGAGTTCTGACAACTTTCGGGCCTGGTGGTGATTAGTTGTGAAATATAGCAATATTTGGTATTTAGTGGAGTTATGCCAATTTTTTTGCCTGGTGTCAGAGCACATGCTGCACCATTCAAATCATGAGCCTTGTGCCTGAAAGATAACTGCACTTGTGACTGCCTGTTTTAGTAGTAAAATATAGCAATATTTGATATTTAGTTGAGTTATGCCATCTTCTGGGACCGGTGCAACAGCACCTTTCAAATCAAGCCCATTTCAACAATTATGAATACCTGTGTCGTATAATATAGCAAGGTGTTTAGACAACCTTTTCCCTGGTGCCACTGCACCATTTAAATCATGACCCTATTGTCTGCAAAGTAACTGCACCTGTGGTTGCCTGTTTAGGAATAAAGTATAGCAATATTAAGTGTTTAGTGGGGTGCCTGGGGCTTTTGGTCCCAGCGCACTTGTGACTGCCTGTTTACTTGTAAAATATAGCAATATTAGGTGTTTAGAAGAGTTCTCACAACCTTTTGTGCCTGGTGATACTGCACCTGTTGCACCAATCAAGTAATGACCCTGTTGCCTGCAAGGTAACTGCACTTGTGACTGCCTGTTTAATTGTAAAATGTTGCAATAGGTGGTGTTTACTGGAGTTATGAAAACCTTTGGCCCCATGCCACTGCACCTGCTGCACCATTTAAATCAAGTGACTTTCAACCGCAAGGTAACTGCAATTATGATTGCCTGTTAATTAGAGGAGTTTTGACAACGTTTGGGCCCTGTGCTACTGCACAGCTGCACCATTCAAATCATGACCCTGTTGATTGCCTGTTTACTTGTAAAATATAGCAATATTAGGTGTTTAGAAGAGTTCTGACAAATGTTTGGGTCCGGTGATACTGCACCTATTGCACCACCATTCAAATATTGACCCTGTTACCTGCAAGGTAACTGCACTTGTGACTGACTGTTTAGTAGTAAAATATAGCAACAGTAGGTGTTTAGTGGGGTGCCTAGAGCTTCAGGTCCTGGTGTCACTACACCTGATGCACCACTGAAATCATTACCTTGCTGTCTGCAAGGTAACTGCACCTGTAACTGCCTGTTTAGATTTACATTTTAGCAATAATCTGGGTTTAGTGGGGTCCCTAGAGCTTTTAGCCCCGGTGCCACTGTACCTACTACACCATTCAAATCAAGTCCCTTTTAACTGCCAGGTAACTGCAATTGTGACTGCTTGTTTAGAAATCAAATATAGAAACATTAATTGTTTAGATGAGTTCTGACAACTTGTGGGTCTGGTGATACTGCACCTGCTGCACCATTCAAACCATGACCCTGTTGTCTGCAAGGTAACTGCACTAGTGACTGCCTGTTTAGTAGTAAAATACAGCATAGATCTTGTATATTAACTTCATTTTTAAAGTGCAATGTTTAGTACAACATTTAACATTTTATCATAATGACCATGAAGATTAAGTTGAAAAAAACAATTCGATAATGCCCTCAAAGTGCAAAGAAAGGTACTGAGGCCACAAATGTTCTAAGGCTAAAGCATCTGCTTTATACAACTTAATAATAAAAAGCAACAATTCCAGCATACAGTTAGAGGCTGTCTGCCTTTTCCATGGGAAGATATTTAATCTTGACAGTGAATGGCGCTTAAACAGTTTGAACAGCTTTAGTAGAAGTATAGTAAATGCGTGCAGCAAGGGTAAGTTAACAAAATAAAAAAAGTTCCACACAAAAGCTAATGAACACAGTAATTTGGCCTAGGAAACTGAAAAGAGCCCCCTTTTCAGATATATTGAATACAAGATATTTCACAAGCACAGCGCTCTGTGCAGACGAAACTTAAAAAGGCAGTCAATATTGACAAATTGGTTGTCATTAGAATATTAGTTGTACCTAAGTTGTTAGAGATACCGGGTGGCCCCATAAGTATTTATGGCCTGTTGTGCAAAATCACTCTTTTTTACTCTTTCCCCAGGGAAAAAAACCTTCTTCTGCACCCTAGTAAATCTAGGGGTGATACATTTTCCTATTTACCTAGGAAGGGAGGTGACTTCAACATTTGAGAGGATGGGTTGTATGGAAGTTTGTGAATACACTCAAATGTACATATTTATGAAAGCTCATTAAATAACAAAGCAAACTATGCCATGCACTGGATTTTCTACTACATACTTCTCCACAATTATGATAGAAAAATCTGCATTAGTGAGTACATGTACAACTGTCAGGTTTCGTGTTGTGAATTCCTGGTAGTTATAAATGAGGTTTATTTCAGCTGCAAACGTACGTTTACAACTGAACGTACCTTTATGAATGAGGCACAATATGTCAGAAATTGAAGTAATTACGTCAGTATTATGCCAATAACTGGCTCAATACACAGTATGCCAATAATTATCACCATACTGTAGGGGCAGGCATTTAATAAGCTCTTGGCACCATTGTGTCGTAGCTGCTAACAGTTTAAGAATTAACACCATTGCGTAATGAATGCCTACTATGAGGCAAGAATCACCACTATACTTTCAAGGGCACCATTGTGCTATGGCTTCATACAATATGCCAGGAAATACCACCATTGTGCCAGGATAGAAGTTAGACCAGAGTTGGGCAACAGTGTGCAATGGATACCCAATATGTGCCAAGACTGCCACCATACTGCCATGACTTCTTATGTGCAATGGGTCAGTACCACTGTACATATATGCTGGAACTAAGTATAGGAATAGCACAGTTTTGTTAGGAATTGCATTATTTATTTATTTATTACTTTATTTATTAAATTTGTAAGGCGCAACAGCTACCCAAAAAGGGTTTACTAGATCTTTCTCTTATGCATCCCTGTATCAGTGGAATAAACTTCCTCTTCATCTTTGTTCCTGCCCAGAATTCATTACCTTGAAGAAGATGTTAAAAACTTGATTGTTTTAGAATGCCGATCCTTGTTATGAGCAGCGCAGCGCCAAGATACTCCTGGGGTGAGTTGTGCGCCATGCCAAGTGTCAGAGATAACCCTCGGTTCCTTGTGCATGGTCAATGATGAAGCCGGAGGTCAAGCCGCAAAGCTTTGGGTTGTACGGCGTCAAGGTTGAACCACTAGGCCACAGCTGCAGCACCAGAGTTGAAGCGGTGCATCACAGATGTCGGTGGTGTGGTGCTCAAGACTCCCAGCTCTTGAACACCGCTTGCATGTTGTTGTTTTTAAACAAAAATAAGTTTTGCATTATTTAGGCATCCCGTCTTTCTTTAGGTAGAGATCGAGTTGAGGCAACTTACAAACACTCTTATTTGCACTTCTAATGACCCGCTGGATTCCATCCATATAATACGATGACCTCGCATTACGCCATCTGAATCTCAACTCAACAATTGATGTTGAGAACAAACACATCACAGGAGGCAAGTATTGGTTTTCCCCTCAAATGTATCTGCATTTTGGCCAACACTGCAAATTCTACGGAGTGCCCATCCAATACTCGCCCTCTAAAATATAGTTCATTCTTCATTTTGTCTTTCTAGTTTACCTTGTTGAACTTGGTCCCGGATACGCGCAATTGATTGTAAGTCAATAATTGATTATCCCACCTCAATAGGTAAGATTACACTATACCAAATAATCATTTGTGTTTTTTCCTATTAACGCAGGGATCCCCTATTCATTCACACTTCCTTTTCATGTCTTGTAGTGTCAGACCCTGTCCTGGTCCTGAGGAGAACCCTCAAAACGCATTAGTTTCAGAAATGCGTCAACCCCCCTCACAGCTAGTAACAGCTACTAACAGTACATGAAATACATCATATACAAACAGGACACTTGTCTGTTGTAATCCCTGTAGCATATAGCTGTTTTTGGCATGTCACATGTTTAAATATGTGTTGCACTGCCTTTTAAATAGGGACTGGTTTGTTGTATGTCACACTGTGCCTTTTGTATTTATTTGTTTGTTTATTGATATGTTTCCTCAACGTACCTTGGTTTGAAATATTTTGAGAGTCATTGTTTATTAGTTTCCATCAACTTTGTACAGTTTCTTTCTCCGTGACATGAATTAAATGTCTAACATGTTTGTACTATGAGTGAAATAAGAAAAGGTGCAATAAAAACACTGTAACCACTTAATGATTAAAGGTGGTGATTTTCGAAGATAGTCTATCAGTCAGTGCATGTTCAAAACACCCTTTCCTTTTTCTAAGACTCCCACATTGACGGTTCTTCAGAGGTGCTGTGATGTCGTTGGAACCTGCATTGTCAGTCGTGGTCATTGCTTCGTCTGGGGACCACGGCTTTGGTGCAGGTAGCAACACAGCATCAAAGTTGCAGACAGGCGCTGGTCTCTTCTTGTAGAATGGACACTCATTTACAAGGGCCCTTGGAACAGGATGTGGCACCACTTGGCAAGTAGGACTCCCAGCAGAGGAGCCAGGTGCTACAGGTGAAGTCTTTGATGGTCCTGAGACTTCCAACAGGAGGCAATCTCAACTCAAGCCCTTGGGGAATCTTTAGAAGACAGGATGTAGATAGCAAAGTCCAGTCCTTTCAATCTCAGGACAGAAGCAGCAGGTCAACACAGCAAAGCAAACAGCAAAGTGGCAGTCCCTCCTGGCAGCCCAACATTTTTTTTCTGGCAGGATTTCCTCACTCCGTAAGTGTTCCAAGTATATTGTGTCAGAGACCCAGTACTTATTGCCATTTTGGCCTTTGAAGTAGGGAAACTTCAAACAAAGGTCTTTGTAGTGCACAAGACCCTGCCCTTCCTTATCCTGGAACTAGAAACACCACAACTTCTGTGTGTGAGGATAGGCACAGCCCTGTTCAGGTGCAAGTGTCAGCTCCTCCCACTGACAGCTCAGGATGACTAATCAGCCTGGTGATGGACCATCAGGATATGCAGGGCACACCTCGGCTCCCTTTGCGTATGACTGTCCAGAGTGAATTCACAAAGCCCAATTGCCATCCAACCCAGATGTGTATTCTAGCAACAGGCAGAGGCACTGAATGGTTAAGTAAGAAAATGCCAACTTTCTAGATGTGGTATTTTCAGACCTGCAATTTAAAAACCATCCTTACTAAAAGATGTGCTTTTAAATTGTGAGTCCAAAGACCCCAAACTCAATTTTTCTATCTCCTCCCGATCGGCAGATATCCTTGTAAGATGCTACAAGGCAACTCCATTACTAACCTATGAGAGAGATAGGTCTTGCCATAGTGAAAACAAATTTAGAAGTTGTTCACTATCAGGATATGTAAAACCAATGCGTATATGTCCTACCTTTTAAATACACTGCCGATGTGGCTACATAGAGTCTACCCAAGGGGTGCCTTAAATGTAATAAAAGGAACATTTGGGCCTGGCAAGTAGGTGGATTTATCAGGTTGATGGGGAAGCCTAAAACTGCACACACAGGCACTGCAGTGGCAGGCCTTAGACATGTTTGAAAGGCTGCTCAGGTGGGTAGCACAATCCTTGCTGCGGCCCACTAGTAGCATTTGAGTTACAGGCTCTGGGCACCAGTAGTGAACTGTACTAGGGATTTACTAGTAAATCAAATACGCCAATCATGGAGAAACCAAAAGCCATTACGTTTTAGCCACAAAGTACATGCACTTTAGCACTGGTCAACAGTGGTAAAGTGCCCATAGTCCTAAAACCAGCAAAAACGAAGTTCAGCACAAATCAAAAACAGGTCAGAAGCAAAAAGACAAGGGAATCAGGCCAGAAGATGCTAGGGCTAACAGTAAGCCTACGTAGCTTAGAGTGTACCTCTTCTATCAATATTTTATACAGACCCGACACCATACCTTTACATTTCCACTATCTGGAGATATATTTGTGGAATATGACTCATTACAACGCGTACTAATACCACGTATGCCATTACAACGCGGGTACTACCACGCATTCCAATTTTCCAATTACAATGACATGCCATTACATCGCATACTTTTACCACGCTTATGCTTTTACCACGCATGCCATTACAACACAAAGTCATGCGTGGTAAAGCTATACTCATGGTAAAAGTATGCAATGTAAGTAGCACTACCCTGCCCTGCCCTAAACCTTAATTTAGTACCCACGCACGACCCTCCCTGACCCCCAGTACTCGCCTTACATTAAGACTACCCAGCACGACCCCCCAACACTACCCTAAACCTAACACTACCCTGCACTACATACACACCATAGCACTACCCTGAACCTTAAAACACTACCACCAGCACAACCCTCCCCAACCCTCAGTCTGCTCGCTACACTTAAACACTACCCTACACAACCCCCCAACACTACCCTAAACCCTAAAACACTACCCTGCACTACACACACCCCCCAACACTACCCTAAACCCTAAAACACTACCCTGCACTACACACACACCACAGCACTACCCTAAACCCTAAAGCACTACCTCCAGCATGACCCTCTCCCGACCCCCAGTCCGCTCCCTACACTTAATCTCTACCCTGCACGACCCCCCAACACTACCCTAAATCCTAAAACCCTACCCTGCACTACACACACACTACAGCACTACCCTAAAACACTACCTCCAGCACGACCCTCCCCGGCCCCCAGTCCGCTCCGTACAATTAAACACTACCCTTCACAACCCCCCCGACACTACCCTAAACCCTAAAACACTATCATGCACTACACACACTCCATGGCACTACCCTAAACTCTAAAAACTACCTCCAGAACAACCCTCCCCGACCCTAATCCACTCCCTACAATTAAACACTACCCTGCACAAACCCTGACACTACGCTAAACACTAAAACACTACCATGCACTACACACACCCCACAACACTACCCTAAACTCTAAAACACTACCTCCAGCACGACCCTCCCCCGACCCCTAGTCCGCTCCCTACACTTAAATACTACCCTGCACGACCCCCGACACTACCCTAAAACCTAAAACACTACCCTGCACTGCACACACCCCAGGGCACTACCCTAAAACACTACTTCCAGCCTGACCCTATCCCGACCCCAGTCTGCTCCTACACCTAATCACTTCCCTTTACGACCCCGACACAACCCTAAACCCTAAAACACCACCCTGCACTACCCTAAAACACTTGCTCCAGCACATCCCTCCCCAGTCCGCTCCCTACACTTAAACAATAACCTGCACGACCCCCTGACACTACCCTAAAACCTAAAACACTACCCTGCACTACACACACACCACTACCCTAAACCGTAAAACATTACCCCCATCATGACCCTCCTGCGACTCCCAGTCCAGTCCCAACACTCAAACACTAACCTGCACGACCCCCCCGACACTGCCCTAAACCCTAAAACACTACCCTACACTGCACAAACACCACAACACTACCCCAAACCCTAAAACACTACCCCCAGGCCCAATCCCCCTTCCCTCTCTCTCCTCGTGGTTCCTGCTTCCCTTCACGTTGGCTGAGGGGCGGTACACGGTGCACGCCTTTGTGAGGAAACGGAAGAGCCTCAGTTTCCTCACAACGAGGTGGATCGCCATTACATCGCATGCGTTGTAAAAGCACATGCGATGTAATAACATGCGTAGTAATTGCTAACCGTTGTTACATTGCATGCGTTGTAACACTTGCGATGTAATTGCATGCGGGTAAACAGCTGCGTTGTAATTGCTGTTTACCATATTTGTGCAGTGGCGAGGGTGAAAGCTCAGTGGAGGTTGTTCCAAGGCTGCTTATCAAACAGTGCTTTAGTTGGAGATATTAGTTGGTTTTCAAATTAAACTTCTCTCTGAGGTCGGTGAAGGGTAATATTTTAACATGTTGCATAACCTGATTCACAAAGTTTATTCCATGTTTTGGTCATTAGACCCAGACAAAAATCTTCTGATGTATCTCAATGCTTTTGTTTTTCCGTATAGGTGCAGAGCATGTATATGAGGCCTTTCATCTTGAGCTGTTTATTAATGTCCAGCCATAATCTCGGTTTCTATTAGCATCAGGTTTTTAGGGTCTGATGAGTTTGTCGTGCCATGAAAAAGCAGTGAAAGGTTAGGTGACGATCCCAATTGATGGTGTTCCATAGTAACCCAGGGAAGTACATCTGTTTCGCCCTGTCAAGTATTAGGCTAAGAGTGAAAAATGGGGATTTGTGTTACACAGGTCCATGCTATGCAGAGTAAGATGACCTCAATGTTACGGCTCCATACGTCTTGGCTGTTGTGTGTCCCATCAATCACACAATGTGATGGAAGGAATGCTTGCAAATAGCCTAGCCACTGGCAATTGCTTAGGGTAGCATTCCGACCCATTGCTTTCCACAAACTGTGCCACTCTAGGCAAAGGTGAAAAAAGGGAAGTATCCTTTGGGTCCTATAACAATCTTTCATATACCATTCATCTACACCTCACATTCAACCTGGTATATACTCACCCTTCAACCACATACGCACTCAAGAGAGTTATACCATATATCTCCCACAAAAAGTCATTAATCATCAGGTTTACAAAAATATAAATCGATTTATTAATTAAAAAAACTCAAAGACCCACACTATGCAAATCTGTGCTGACACTGCTTCCAAGTTGAACTATTAATGATGTTCTCTATTTCTTTGATCAAAGACCAGGGTATTCGGAAAGGCTGCATACAGAATGAAACCTGCAGACAACAACCCTTTTGACTGCAATCACCCTCCTCAACAGGGAGAGTTATAGTCCTTTCCACTTCTCAAATTCTTGTTTTATTCTGGTTATGAGAGTGAACATGATCTGCTATTATTGTGAAATATTGTGCCTAGTCCAGATTCTGAGATGTTTCATGTCATTTGGCAGCCATTTAAAGTGGAGATCCAAAATTGAGGTTCTCGATATGTTTGTGTTCATCAGGGGTGCTTCAATCTTTTAATAATGTATTTTATAACCAGATAAGTCAACACATTTGTAGATGGGCATTAGGATGGGATGCAAAGAGGATTGGGGTTCTGATTAAGAAAACAAATGCTCAACAGCTATTTTTTGGGATGGTTTTCAAGTCTCCTTATCTATGGATATTTGCCACTAAGAGTTCCAATACCTTTATGAATTTGGCATACTTCAGATAGGAATACAGTGACTGATACTGCTGTGTTCGGCTGTTGGAATAATGATCCAGTCTTCTGTATGAAGCGTCATAGTGAGATGATTCTGAAACATCTTTTTAGTCAGGCTTTCTTTGCAGTGCATGGAACATGGATTGCTATTCTACGTGGTTGAAAGCCTTCCTGGTGTCTAATGAGACCACTAGTGATTTTCTGTGAATGCCTCTCCTTTGCCACATAAAATGCTGGCAAGTTTGGAGAAGATGCAAACACGGACTGCCCAGGACAAAGCCTGACTAAAAAGATGTTTCAGAATCATCTCACTATGACGCTCCTCTGTTCTTTGCATTATTACCCATCTGATATTCTCATACAGTTCTTTAATGATTTTTTGAATATCTTCCATAGGGTATGTAACGTTTACAACGAAATTTTTACAACGCACTACCATTACAACGCAGGCATTACCACGCATACCATTACAACGCATTGCGCTGGGGGGCGCTCTAGGATAGGGAATAAGTTTAATTTTCTATCCAACACCTTCCCTAGTGTCCACGGGGACTGGAGTTGGAATAGAAAATTATACTTACCACTATCCAGCACCTCTAAGCGCTATGCGTTGTAATGGTATGCGTGGTAAAAACTGCGTTGTAAAGGTATGCGTGGTAAAAGTATGCGTTGTAACATCATACATCCCTTCCATAGCTTCCTGTCAGAGATTAAACTAGCATGAGTTGCATTTGATAAATGCAATCTGTAGGAATTTTGTTGTTTCTGAGCCATTACCCCAGATTTGTCAACTTTTGCTTGATCCTTCATTTTTTGCTCGCAGTAAAACCTTCAGCACTTTACCCCTGCTAACCAGTGGTAAAGTATATGTTCTCCTTCTTTCAACATGGTGAAATTGGCTTACCCCTGATTGGCATGTTTAACTTACCTGTAAGTCTTAGAATATGGCACATATTGTACCCAGCACCTGTAAGTTAAATGTCACTAGTGGACTGCAACACCGATTGTGCTACCCACTACAGTGACAGTACAAACATGACTGTAGGTCTGCCATTTGTAGCCTGGCTGTTGCAGTTTAACTGCAAATTCGACCTGTCAAAATATTTCTTTTTGACAAGAGAAAACCTTCCTTTTAAATATGTATAACTCACCCCTATGTAGGCCTTATTGACCATAAGGCAGGGTACATGATATTTAAAAGTAGGACTCATTTATTGTAAAACATGTCCTTGCAGTTAAAAGCCCCAAAAGCTATTTTCACTGTAGCAAGTGCTACTGTAATGTAACACCGAGTTACATTAATACATTTATTAATGCTAATTATGGTTAGAAGGCAAATAGAAAAATAATAAGGCATCTATTTTGGTAGTTATTAAAAATCTAATTCTATGGTGAAGTCAAATGTTTGATACATATTAAATAAAAGGTACTTTTAAAAAGTTACTTTGTCCTTGCTTAAAGCCTCTGGAGGCCCATCTGCATTTGCTCTTTCACTTCTTCCAGCCAGTAATTATAATTTCAAGAGATGTGAAAACTCCTCCCAGAACAGGCCTCGGTGTAGGAAGGTGTTGTTCCTTTAACATGGTGACCAGTGGGGTTGTGCATAAAACTAGGTTAACTTCAAAGTGACCTCCCCTGTCATAGGTAACTGTTAGCTAACATCTTGCAGGACGCTTCCTGTGCCCTCCCCAGGCTAGCTGGCTCCAATCACAGGTGTCCACTGTTTGACATTACAGTTCAGATTTTGCTTGCCAAGTCTGCTGGAGTATATATATATGAAATTGTGGGTGGACTTCAAAGGCAGGGAAACAGGATGCAAAAACATTTCTTGTGTCTCCACTTTCTGGTTGCTGGAAAACCTTGCATTCTTCTACCAGAAGTCTGTCTCTGAGATTATGGGAGGGAGGGGGTACAGTGACTGCCCCAAAATGGAACTTATTGTTAGATGTGGGAGGACAGTAGGATAACCATAGTACACATACACACATATACACAGCTCTCAGAGCCCAAGTTTACTGTGGCGGAAGATTTGCCCCATCTTTAAAATGCGCAAAAAGTGGGTAGGAGTGGACCCAGTAACTTTTACCCCATTGGTTAGTGCACAACCAGGAGTTCTTCTCACCTACTACCACATGCAGGCATACATATTGCATCTCCAGACACCCACTTGATAACATTATTAGACTTGTGGAAGATCAGAAGACAACTGAACCTGCTGTCTGAGGCCTGAGAGGAGCCTTAAAGGACTTGGTCTGCTCTCCATCTTGTACCTAGGACAAAGAAATGAACTCCAAGGGTCAAAAGTCTGACTTCATTTTAAAGCTACACAGAATCAACAAGCCACAAGAGGCCTTTTCCTGCAACTGCCCGGCTGACCACGGTCATCTGGACGTAGAATGGACACTGATGTTTGGCTTCTGCCTGACACCCTGTGAGCCTCTGCATGCCTCCCCTAAGGTCCTGGAATGCTTTAGAAGTGTACGCCTTTGGTGGATTTGATCTTGAGGGGCTAGAGTCAGAAGGTAAAATCTTTGACCAGGACGAACCTGGTCATTGTATCCGACCTGTACTCCATCACACTCTGCATCAAATTGCACCAAGGTTCTGGTCTGATGTGACAATTGACTATCATTGGCACTTCATGCTTCTTGACGCTATTCCTACTTAAAACTTTAAAAGCTAATATCTCCACTCCCCCATTGGAATATTGACATTCTTATGTCATTTTGTTTATTAAATGCTAATCTATTTGTCTAAGTTTATTTGGGATTTTCATTGTTTTGCATTTTGACTGTATTACTGTTTTGGCACTGCATAAATACTTTACAAATTTTCTAAATTAAGCCTGTCTGCTTTATTCCATAGCTATCAGAGGTTTGAGCTCAGTTTAATTTAGTGACTTTAAGGTTCACCCTGACATAGGTTGTAAATATTCCTTGAGGTGGATAGCAGTGGTTTTAAGTGGATGTGTAATCATGCTGCCTTTCGAGTGCATGATAACTGGAATTATTCTTGAGGATGCATGTTGTTTTAGTCCTAATGCTAGTGGTGATCCTGTCTTTTGTTCTTGTTCATATTGTGTACTTTTAATACAAGTTAATGCCCGTTTGGCTTTTTGTGAGAATATAGAGTTAAGTTCCAGTTTTGATTTGGTATTGGCTCTCAAGAGATCCAAATATGGTTTGTATTGATATGATTTTAGCATATTTGAAATATCTCTTTCCAAGGCAGATTGTATTTGTTGACTATTCCTTTTGGTTTGGCTGCGTCTTTCATCAGTTGTTCCCTTGGTTAGGCATTGCCCATTGTCTGGAGAAAGTGAGCTGTGAACACTGAGTGCTCATTCAATTGGAGGTAGTCTTTCAGGTACGTTTGTAACTTATTTTTCTCTTTTGGGTCTTTGAACCTCAGTGTTGACATTCACTATCTGCATAATATCATTAAATCCAAGTTGAGAGCGAGGGTGATGAAAGGGTGATCGGAAATGCCATGATCAACTATGGAACATTTGGGAAGTAGCGTTCCAAAAGTCAGAAATGAAACTATTCATGATTTACTGCCTTGGACCAACAGGGTATTATCTTTCCAAAGGAGGGATTAATCACCATAGGTTAGGGCATAGTCAGCTACCAGATCCTGAAGGAGGCATCTATATGTTGTGTGCAGTTTGTCAGTCTTATGGCATCCGGTGTCACATTCCAGTTTCCTCGAAGGAACATCGGGGTTTTTTGTCAAATTCTGTTAAGAGTCCTATTCAGGCTTGATAAAATAGATTTTTCTGTAACTGGAGCTTAGGAAAAATCATATCTCTGTGTGATATTTATGAATTGCCTGTTTGCTAAAACATACTGACAGTCTAGATCGAACCACAGCTCCGGATTTTGGGGCAGCAGATGTTTGTGGCCAAGTATTGCACCTCCACCTTTTCGTAGAGTAAGCCAGAAGCAGTAATCAGCTTTCCCATCTAGTCAATTTTCAACTTGGCTGATTCTGTGAGGGATAAATGTGTTTCTTGGAGTAATGCAACATCAGATTTTTCTGTAGCAGGATACAAAGCTGGTCATGCTGTTGATATTGAACGATCTTTACTTGCAGTCGTAATGTCTGCCATGTTACAGTTGAGGAGAAATAGTTCCCTGCTGTGTGAGGAAGAGGGAAGAACTTATTTTGGGGTTATGTGTTTGGGTAAATCAGTTGACTGGTTTAAACCCAGTCACTGTAGACAAAACTGTGAAATGATTAGCTGCATAAAGTTAGTAAGGATGAATATTTTTTAGCTTTGCGAAGTATAGTAGTGTTTATACAGGTGAGCTAAATCTCTAGCTGGTCGATGCTTGGAGTGTTAAAAAGTCATAGTATTCCGCGGAGTCTTCCCTTGGGTAGTCTTTAGACCTGTAGAACTTATGGTTCGATCAAGGGCTTTAGGTTTTTGGCTCTGTTCTTCAGTGGAGGTCTGTATTTGTCTTGGTTTGCTTGATTGGTATCTTGCCCATCCCCATTACTCGTGGATGGAATTGGGTACCATAATGTTTTTCATTTACAGAGTAATGTTACCTTTCTGCAGTTTTTTGTCTCAGATGTAGTTCCTGCATGCATGCCAGGAGGATGTTGTCAATGATCTTGATTCCACAGATGTGGTCTCCAAGGAGGACAACAAATGTTCCAGCTGTCAGTGGTTATAACCATTACAGCTGGTTCTGGCAATCTAAATTTGATAACCCAGCATCATTGTACTTGAAATGCTAAAACCTTTTTACTGACAATGCTGGTCCTGCTGCAAATTCGGCAGAGAGTGTAGTTCTGTGTACACAATATTGGACGGGTCCCTTCTGCTTTGCAATTTGCAGGAACTTGTAGTTACTGAACACGGAGCATTTGTTTAGCTAGAACATAGCCTGTGTCCCTCTTCTTGTGCAGGAAGGCCAAAAATATTGAAGTTACCTTATCTGCTCCTGTTCTCTTCTGGAGATTGATCATTGTTGATGGGGAATTATACCAGAAAAAATTAAATATTCTTTGTTCCCTAAGACTATTTCTCAGTGGAATATACACTTTTGGAAAGGAATATTTGAACCTCCTATTCTTGTTAATTCTTGTATGATAGATATGGTTGGGAGAGGCCTAGATTGACCTTAATTTTGTTCTTTTGTCAAAGCTAAATGTTTGTACATATTTGTAATGTTTATAAATGTTTGTTGTATTTTATATGTTTTTTTTATACTTCTGAAATAACGCAAGCAGAAAAAAACAGTGCCTACGATTTGGCTTCTGAAAATATATGGTTGCATTAGTTTTTCATTGAATGTATTAGGCCATAATTAATTTAGTTGGCTGATCAAACATATGTGTTATGATTATAGAATATATTGGTCACCCTTTTTATCACCGGTTTTGATGAGGCCTTAAATGCATCAAAGTACAAAACTCCTCTACCATCCCTCTTCTTGGGCAAGTCAATCCATAGATGAATATTTTGAATGAATCATTGTTGATGGAAAATTATACCAGAAAAAAATATATTGTTTGTCCCCGAACGCTATTTATCGGTGGTTTATACACTTCTGGAAAGGAATATTAGAACCACCTATTGTTAATTCTTGTAGGGAAGATGCAGTTGATAGAGGCCTACATTGACATTAATTGTGTTCGTTTGTCAAAATCACATGTTTATACATATTTGTGATGTTTATAAAGGTTTGTTGTATTTTATATATTTTTTATTATACTCCTGAAATAACGCAAGTTAAAACAAACAGCGCCTACAATTGTGTTTCAGATAATATATAGTTGCATGTGTTTCTTATTGAATGTGTTTGGCCATAATTAATTTAGTTGGCTGATCAAACATATTTGTTCTGTTTGATTCAATAAATGTGAAGTAATTTTTCCTGCGCTCTCCTTTTTTTGTGTGGATACTTTGTTAGCCATGAGCTACAGTGAATATTGGGTATCCCTCTATTTTTCAATACTACTGGGCCTGCAGCACTCATTGTGCCACCCAGTAAAGTAGCCATTCTTTTAATTACATATGTCACCCCTAGGATAGGCTCTAAAGGCTCTTAGGCAGGGTGCATTGAGTTGTAAAAGTAGGACATGTGTGCTTAAGCTTTTTTTTGTCCTGCTAGTTAAAACTCCTAACGTCATTTTTCAATGCTGCAAAGTCTATATCTCCAATCAGATGACATTGGGTTAACTTATTAAACTTAATAAGTGATAACCTAAGTTTGGGACCAGATAGGAAAATTATGTTTGCACTCACATGGATTTTAATTTACACTTTTTTACCTTTTTAATAGTAAAGTCAGATTTTAAGTCACAATTTAAAAAATGTTGTTTTAGAACCCTCTATAAAACTACAAAATCAACCTGTAGACCTAAGAAGGACAGTGTTAGACCTGTCAGCCTTACGGTGGCTTTCCCCAAGATATTTGACTCACTTTTTGCTAAGCTCTTTTTGTTGGTGTTGGTGCTCTGGGCGTCTTACCAATGCTAACCAGTGCTACAGTGCATGCGCTCACTCCCATTAACATGATGACATTGGTTTGTCCACAATTGGCATATCTGATTTACTTATAAGTCCCTAGTAGAGTTCACTATATGTTGCAAGGGCCTGTAAATGAAATGCTATTAGTGGGAATACAGCCTAGATTGTGCCACCCACTTAAGTAGCCCTTTAAACACGTCTCGGGGCTGCCACAGCAGAGCCTGTGCGTGCAGTTTTACTGCTAAGTTGACTTGCCATTTAAACCCCCCGGCCAAGCCTCAAACTCCCCTTTTTTACATATAAATCATCCCATGGGTACGCACGAGGTAACCTATAGGGCAGGGTAATGTGTACTAAAAAGATAGAACATATGCTTTTTTTTTAATCAAATTTATTTTTATTGGATTCAGCAAAGCAGCACAATACAACAAATGGATCAACATTGCTCGTCGCTGGATTCCCTCCCCATCGTAGCTCAAATACCCCGGCTACCCGGGATGCAGTGGCGACTGTCCTCAGTCTGTGGAAGTTCAAAAAGTGGGGATCCGAACAATCAGTGCGAGCTGAATCTTTTATGCCTCTACCCATCCCCAGGCCCTCCCTAACCCCAACTACCCCTCCCCTCCCACTCCCATCCCCCTCCCACCTCTCTCCTCTCGGTGTGTTCATCTTTAGCCAATGTCTGAAGGGAGCTAGTTTAGGCCCTTCGTGTCTCCTCTGACGTTCTGTTGTGGAATTCATCTGATAGTCTGAGGACTCGTAGATATTTGGGGCAAGTGAGCTCAGTAAATTCCCTGGTGAGTAGGGTGAGTATGGGTCACCATATTTCTTTGAATGTGTCGGATTTTTGCGTGAGTGAAGCTTGGATTCTCTCCATCCCCATTATATACCATAATCGATGCAACCACCCTGTGTGTGTGGGTTTCCGTGTTGTTCCCCATAGGGAGAGGATGTGTTGTGTTGCAGCACCTAATGCCAGCCCCATCTGTCTCCCCCTAATGGATTTAAGTGGGAACATGAGTCTGTTGGGGAGACCCAGGATCGTATATGCCGGGAAACGGGGAAGCTCCGTTTCAAAGTATGTGTCGATGTCTTTGAGTACTTCCTCCCAGTAATCCTGCACTTCTCTGCATTCCCATAGTATGTGTAGCATGGTCCCTACTTGTCCGCATCCTCTCCAACACAAGGGGTCTCTCCGGGGGTTACCTTGATGTAGGCGTTCCGGTGTCGGGTGCCAGTAATAGGTCACTTTCACCGCCGATTCTTTGCTGGCTGTGTTTCTAGCTGTGTGGTGTGCTCGATAATAGATGTCTCGCCATTCTGTGTCTGAGAGTGGGCGACCCAGCTCCTTCTCCCATCGTTTCTGACCCGCCGATCTCATTGATAGCGGCGGGGAGGCTAGCATTTTGTATAATTCTGTGATGGCCTTCGAATCATTGGACTTACTGAGAAGCCACTTCTCATATGTGGTGAGGGTGCGGCCGACGAGGGGTTCAACGTCTTTGTGTGTGAGCCAATGTCGCAACTGAAAATACTGAAAGCGGTGTGGTTTGTCAAGTCTATATGTGTCTGTAATCGTGTCTAGCGCCATAAAGCCCCGGAGGTCGAATAAGTGTCCCGCGGATCCGCATTCAGTACGTCGCCATTTAGGGAAAGGAGCCGGGGTGCACCCCCAGGGAGAAACGCCCGGTTATCCAGCATGGGCGTCATTGGTGAGGCAAATGTTGTCAGCCCTCTCGGGACTGCCACCGTGTCCCAAACTGGAGGAGTGTTTTGGTGATGGGCGATTTCTTGAGGTAGGTTGGTCTGTCCGCCCGTGCTAGAAAAGGGACTCTCCACAGTGGCGTACCCGCCATCGCTCTGTCTTGGAAAAGCCAGTGCTTTTCGGAGAGTGGCCGGGACCACTCCAGAAGGTATCTCAGCTGTGCCGCCTGAAAATAGCGCTTCAAATGACCTGGTCCTCATGACCAGGTCACGTCGAAGCCGGGGACGTTTGTTAGCCCAGACGAACTGAGATATGGTATCCTGCAGATTTTTAAGCATACCCAATGGAGGAGTGACCGGGATAGTCTGGAACAGGTATAACACTTTCGGTAGCAGGGACATCTTAACCACGGCGACCCGGCCCAACCACGAGAGTGGTTGTTGACGCCATCTTGATATGTCCCCCTGAATGCGTGTCAGAAGTTTGGAATAGTTAAGTTCGACAGTCTGAGCTGTTGTGGTAGTCAGATCAATTCCTAAATACGGCAGTGCAGTCTGCACAGCCAGCCCTTCTATATGAAGCGTTCCCCTGTTAGCTCGGCGGGTGTTGCTGCCCAGGGGGAAAATAACAGACTTTCCCACATTCATCTTGAATCCCGAGACCGCCCCGAATCGCTCCATCTCCCTCAGGAATGCTGGTACGGACACCCTGGGGTTGTCCACAGCGACCAGTAGGTCGTCTGCATATAGGCTGATGGTCTGCTTCTCTCCCCCGAATTTGATGCCCGTGATGTCTGCGTTGTTTCGAATGTGTTGGGCAAAGGGTTCCACGTAAAGAGCAAATAGTAGCGGTGAGAGCGACAGCCCTGCCGTGTGCCCCGCCGGATTTCGAACTTCTTGGAGCTCGTTCCGTTGATTTTGACAGTCGCCCGGGGAGATGCGTAGCAGCTGGCTACCCATGCCCGGAACCTGTCTCCCAGGCCAAACCTCGCCAGGGTGTTATTCATATATTGCCAGTCTACACGGTCAAACGCCTTTTCCGCGTCGACTGACAACAAGGCCGCGTCCGAGGCATTGAAGTTCGCCTTATCTATTACGTGCATTAGACGTTTAGTATTGTCCGCGCACTGCCTGCTGGGAACGAAGCCCGCCTGGTCCGGTTCTATTACCCCCGGCAAACAGGGGCCCAGTCTTGCGGCCAAGACCCCGGTGAACAACTTCAGGTCCAGGTTAAGGAGTGATATCGGCCTATACGCCGAACACATAGTTGGGTCTTTCCCCGGCTTCGGTTAGACAATAATGTCTGCCTCTAGCATTTCTTGCGGTATCGATCCTGGGCCCTGGAAGGAATTAAATAATTTTGTGAGCACCGGTGCTATAAGAGGGCAAAATGCTTTATAGAAGCCGGCAGAGAAGCCATCCGACCCCAAAGCTTTCAGTGGTTTAAGTCTTGCGATCACCGATATTACCTCTTCCAGGCGTATCGGGGCCTCTAGTGCCTGTGCGTTCGCTTCGTTTATGGCCGTAACGTCCGCGGTTTCCAAGTACGCAGTCCCCCCGTCCTGATCCAAGTCAGGGTCCGCTGCATAGAGTGTGGCGTAAAAGGCCCTAAAGGCTTCCGTGATGTGGTCATCATCTCCGACCTTCTTCCCCCCTCGCCGTGCGGATGTTGGAAATCTTTGAGCGGGTCACCTTCGCCTTCAGTTTGCTGGCCAACAGACGGCCAGTCTTGTCCCCCCCCCACATAGTACGTGTGGCGGAGGCGGAGTGCCGCATATTCCGCCCTGTCTAGATCCAGGCTCGCTAATTGTGCTCTTGCCGCCTTCAATTGGCGCCAGATTCTCGGGGCCCCCGTGCGGCAGTGTACCCTCTCCAGTTCTAACACCTTATCTGTCAATTCCTTACAGCATTCTTTACGCTCTTTGTTATCCGCCGCTGTGATCGCCATTATCTCCCCCCGAAGAACCGCCTTCAGTGCTCCCCAAACTGTTGCCTGAGTCACCGCTTCTGTGTCATTTCGGCTTAAGTAGTCAGAGATACATTGGGATAATTGCCTGGTTACCTCCGGGCGTGTGAGTATGTTTTCCCTGAGGCGCCATCTACCTCTGCGGTGGGGCGTGCGTGGGACCGTCAGGTGAAGGACCACTGCGTCATGGTCCGACAGTGCCGCCGGGGCAACTACTACATCTCGTACCCTGGAAGTCAGTTCAGCGGATCCTATAAAATGGTCTATTCTAGCATATGTGTGGTGCACATGGGAGTAGAAAGTGTACCCCGGGGCCGTGTGGTGTTTTTCCCTCCATATGTCCACTAACCCCCTATCCGCCAACCACTGCCTCCCTGCTATGGAGAGGGCCCCTGAGTCACCAAATCTCCGCCCGATCTATCCTTCTCGTTGTCCATGACCAGGTTCAGGTCTCCCCCCATCAGGATGCGTCCCCTGTCTCCGGCCAGTGCATCTGAGAGTGCCCCTGTAAGAAAGATTTCCTGTTTGGAATTAGGCGCGTAAATGGACCCCACCGTGAGTGTTGTTGTGCCTATCAGAACCGTATAAGCCAGGAGTCTGCCCTTAATTTCTGCTAGTTTCTCGCCTACTTGCCCTTTAAAGTGCCTGGCCACCAATATAGCTACACCTGCCTTTTTCTCATTCGTGGAGGAGTAGTATTGATGCGGGAAAGCTCTGGATTTCATGCGGTGCCAGTCTTTTGCTAATAAGTGTGTCTCCTGGAGGAGACATATATCTGCCCCTGAATGTTCCAGGAAAGAGATGACCGCCCTCCTTTTAACGGGGTTGTTCAGCCCTTTCACATTAAGGGTGAGGATCTGGATGGGTTCCTCAGCCATTGGGAGATACGTGCCTTGCCCGCTGAAGCCCTGGGCTACTATCACCCTCCACCTTTCTGCTTACCGTCTGTACAACTCGAACACACCGAGACACCCGTCCTCCCGTCCCCCACCCCTCCCCCAGTGCCCCAACCCCAACTGTGAAACTCCAACTGGTGAACATTGTCCCAGGCCTCTCAAAAAGTAGTCCAGGCCTGTGATAAATTGTCTGGTAGTGGGAAAGCGTGTCCATGGCGAGCCTGAAGGTCCCCGCACGCCACCCCCCCCGGGCAATGCTATTGAGAAGCGAATAAGCACCCCCACTTTTGTCTGCTCACGACCCAGTATTAGTGTCCTTGGAGACCTCTAGAATTGCCGCTTCATGTTCTTGAGCCACTGTTTCAGGATCCGGCCGAAATCCTTTCATGGGCGAGCGTCGGCGTCTCACTTGTTGCAAGCCATCACTTGCCTGGCGTGAAGAGTTAGAGTAAGAGGGCCTGTGTCCAGAATCGTCTTCAGGATCGTCCTCTTCGTGAGGGATGCCCAGCACTTTGCATGTGTCCTTCAGGGATCTGAGATGGTGGAGGGCCCCTTTCCATTTGAAAATCAGTCTAAAGGGGTGGCCCCATGAGTAAGGGACCCCATTATCCCTCAAGAATGTGGTTGCCGCCTTGAATGCCCTCCTCTTTTGCAGGGTGATCGAGGAAAGATCTTGAAACAACTCCGGCGCATGATCCCTAAAGTTAATGGGTCGCTTTTGGTGTGCTGCCTTCAGAATACTCTCCTTGAGGGGATAGTCTGGTAGAAAGGCCAAAATGTCCGGCGGAGGGCCGGTGCACGGCGCGCCAGGCCCACCCTGTGGGCCCTATCAATACGTATTTCAAAGTCGGCGCCTTCACCTAGTATCTCACGGAACAAATCCTGCAGGTTCGCTGTGATATCCCCCCCTCTGCTTTTGGCGGCACATTTCGGACCCGCACATTGTTCCGCCTTGAGCGGTTCTCCAGGTCCTCAGCATGAGCCTGTAGATCCATTTGCTGTTCGTGGAGCCTGACGATTTCCTGTTGTAGGAGTTCCACCTCCCCACTTTTGGCCTGGTCCGCAGTTTCGACCGCCGCCACTCTATCCCCTATGTCGTCAAGGTCTCTTCGTAGTTCCTTATAACCTCCCGCCATGTCCTGCCGTAGGGTTTGAATGTCCTCCCTCAAAGATGCGAACAGGTTCTCCATGAACGACTTCGTCGCCGGAGCTTCTCCTTCGTCTTTGTCTTTGTCCAGCGGCTGGTTCACTGGCGTAGGTTTGTCGGGGCTTTTCTCCCCCTTAAGTGTCCCTTTGGAGAGCATGTCATGGATGGTGCACCCCCCTCTGCGGTTTGCGGAGGACATGGTCACCGCCCTGCTGTCGGATAACAAGTTCGTAGTCCTTGGTTACTCTTGTAGGGTTCTTGGATCCGTATCCGGCCCCCTATGGGTTGCGGCCGCGTGTCAAGGGTGTGAGGCTGGGATGCCCGGTTCTCCTCGTGAGCTGGTCGGTGGGTCTACGCATCCAGATGTAATGGCCCCGCCGGTCGGGCCGTCGTGGGTCCGGCCACCTCACCCCCGTAGACTCCCGGTCCTGAGGTCGCAATTGCCCCGGCAGCCGCAGGAGCGCTTCCAGACTCAACGTGGCCTGGTGGGGGACTCCCTCCTCCGCGATGCGCTGCTGTGAGCGACCGGTCAACCAAGCAGCTCCCCTCCGGGGGCCGGACCTCAGACCCACGGGCCTCCACTGCCCCCCTCTTCCACTGTCGGCCTTGTTAGGGTTGCTCTCAGCCCACCGCGGGCCGCACCGTCTCCGTGCCTGCTGCCGGGGGACAGGGTTGCGCCCCCGAGGTCGGTTTCTCAATGCCCGGGCCTGCCTGCTGCAACGCTGCGGTTCCTCTTCCCCGTCCCCTCTTCGGCCGGGTTTACTCGGCCGCTCGGGCTTACGAGCCTGTCTCTCGTTCGCGGCCCTCCGCGTGCCCCTTCAATCCCCTCCCTCCTTCAGGGGGGTCTGGCTGTCCTGATGCCGCCGTCGGGAGAGCGTTCCCCGGTGCTTGCTCTTCACGCCCACGGGCCTGCCTCCCTCTGCGCTGCCGTGTTCCTCCTGCTCCTACGCCTCAGTTACAGCCCTAGGCCGCTCCGGCCTCTGCCGCCTTCCACCGCACACCGCGGTCTCTCTGTCCGGCCCGCACCGGCTAGGCGTTTCACTGTAGCCGGGCTAGCTCGATCTGCTCCTGGGGCGCGAGGGCCCCCCCCCACACGCTCTAGCGGCCCGCACATCATCTCGTGGTCTCAGGTTGGTGATGGGCTATGGCGGCCGTCCTCGTCCGGGTCCCCGGCACTGTGCTCCGCCTCCGGGCTCTTACCCCGCTCCGCCGGTCTCTATGTCGGCTGTCCGGGCGTTCAACCCCGGTCTGCGCTCGGGTCCTGTAGCACCTCTGGGCCTCCCTCCGCAGCTTGGCACCCGGCCGTCCGCAGCGCCGCCCTCCTGCAGCTTTCCAGGTCGCGTGTGTCGGCCCCGCCTGCTGTGTTCCTCCGGTCTCCGACGGCGGCGGTCGCCATCCGCGGAGATGCTTCTCCGCCTCCTGGATTTCGCCACCCCAGTCTAGGCTCGAACCAGGGCACCCCTGGCCCCACAGGCTCGTCTTCGGTAGTGGGGGAATGCGTTGAAAAGACTGCCGTGGGGCTTAGGAATGAGGAGCCTCCGTCGGCTGCGACTGCTCAGGTCGCCATCTTGGCCACGCCCCCCAGAACATATGCTTTTAGGTTTTACATGTCCTGGTAGTGGAAAACACCCATATTCGTTTTTCGCTGCTGTGATGCCTTCCCCTCACATAGGTTAACATTGAGTTTTTTTTTTATTACATTTCATAGGTTATAATTCCTGATTGAGAGGGAGTAGATTCATCATGTTTGGTACCTATGGACTTGTAATAATAAATCCTCTTTAATGGCTAAGTTGGATTTATGATCACAACTTTAAAATGGCACTTTTAGAAATGTTGCATTTTTCTGCTCCTAAGTCCTGTGTGCTTACTGCCTGTCCCCAATACACGTCTGGGGTGGGTGACAGCTGGGCCGTGTTCATTGCCTCTAGACAGCCACACACAAAGGGAGCTTAGGTGTGACTGATGGGCCATCCACATCCTGATGGGCCATCCTGGGCTGGATGTGAGGGAGGATCTGGACAGAGCCTCACACTTACACCTGAATAGGCTGTGTCCAGTTCCCACACAATGGACTGCTTAACCCCCTGTTGCGAGTCTAGTGCCAGGGCAGAAAAGGGAGGACCACTGTGCACTTCAAAGCCCCTCTCTGAAGTCGCCCCACTTCAAATGCACAACTGGATATAAGTACTGGACTTCTGCCACCACCAACTCAGTACTTCTGGACCTCTGGATCCTCTGCCAAGAAGATGGACTGTTGTGCTGCTGAATGACTGCCACTCTGCTGAACTGCTGCTCTGGAAGAACTGCTTTTCCACTGTGCTGACCTGCCTGCTGCCCTCATTGCCTAGGTGAGAAGGATTGGACCTACACCACTTGAAACCAGAGTGACTCCAAGGGCTTGTCTGCTTGCCTCCTGTTCTGCAGTCTCTGGGATATCAAAGACTTCCAACAGTCCTGCTACCACACCTGGGCTCTGCTATCTGTGCCCCAGCAGAAGTCCACACTTTGACGCAGTTGCGCAGCTCGGAACCGGTGCATCTCAATCAACACCGCTGCTTTGAGGATCTAGTGCATTGCCTCACCATTGGCACAGCGCATCACCTCCATCCTCAACACATCTCTGATTTTGTGCGACTTGGAGCCGATGCATTGCCTACATCCTAAGGATAAATGTCAATGCATCGCCTGCTTTGCTCCTCGCATCCCGTCCTTGACGTCGACGCAACTGCAAACCAAGGGACTGTCTTCAGTGGGCCAAGGCTTGTGGTCAGCCTGAACTTTTGGACTTGACCCAGTCTAGCGCGACCAGTTAGCCTCGGTTGGCGCTTTATGTTTTTGAGCACTACATTTCAAGATATTCTTTAAAAATACATAACTCCAGTTCTGCTTATTGGATTTTTTGTCATTTTGGTCTTGTTCAATAAATTAAGCTCTATTTTTCTAAGTAGGTGTGGTATCTTTTTGTTTGGTGTGTTCACTGTTTTACTGTTTGAAGTGATGCACAAATACTCTACACAATGCCTTTTAAGTTAACCCTACTGCTCTGTGCCCAGCTATCAGAAGGGGTGCACAGGTTAATTTATGGTGTGTATCTGACTTACCCTAACTAGGATTGTGGTTCCTGCTTGGACAGGGTGCATACCTCTACGAACCAGAAACCCAATTCTAACAGACAGGGTATAACGACTTAAGAACAAGTGCCCCTCTAGGTATTATTTAACAAGATGTTGAATAAATAATCAGATCAAGTAAACACATGAATGTAAACATCCGGAGACCTAAATTCTGTGTTGCAATTCTATATCTATAAATGTCATACAAGGATCGACAATAAATAAACAATGGTGCTCTGTGTAATCAAATGATCACACAAGGCAAGTAGGTGCAATGATAGAAGCAATGAAGTAATTGTAAGTAAGGCAACACAGTGAGCAGGTTGGTTAAGGGGAAAATAGATAGAATCTTTGATTTTGGTAATGTTGGATACATTATTGTATATCCACAGCATCAAATTGACCAACTTGTACATTGAATTGTCTTTATGCCAATTGATGTTGAGACGTTTCAACTCACATAATGATTTAGGCCATCATCACGATAACAAAATACACTTGCGCAGAGCTAATGGGTAGATCCTAAATGGAACAATAAAAATAATTTAGAAACTAAAAAAAGGATAATAAAGTGAAAGCTTAAAAAATAGCTTAATTGGTGGTCTCCAAGAAAATTATATATACTAAGTCGTAATACGGGCCATAGTCCCTGTAAAAAATAGATGTAAGGCCAATTGTCAAAAATGCAAATAAATAAATGGGTAGGTGACCTTGGCGCTGAGTCCGCCCACCATAGCCCCGGGAATTGGGACCACCCGCAATGCATGCAGCGGTCCCTCATTTGCAATTTGGATGCGCCGCCACACTGTCGGGAGCATCCCGCATTTTTAACATTGCGGCGGGTGGTGCTGCCAGCAGCACCCGCCGCAAGGTTAAACATTTTAATTGTGCATTTGAATGCACAATGTGACAGGCACTGCGCGGTGCCTGCCATGTTGTACATGCAAAGGTACCCCCATGTGCACCTCCCACCCCCCAAAATACCTGGGGGCCACCTACGGGCCCCCAATGTCAAGGGCTGCATGCCTTTCCGTGGCGGAAAGGCAAATCCTCGCTTGTATCCTAATATGGATGGCGGTGTCTACCAGACACCGCCACCATATTAAAAACGTTTCCACCCGGTCGACTCATCGACCAGGCGGAAAACCGGCGGACTGTCCTTCCGTCCGCCGGGATCCCCCCGCCATAGTAATATGGCTGGGAAATTGGGTGGCGGACGGTGGATTATGGCAGGTGGATCGCCACCACCATGCGGGCGGTGGTGATCCGCCCGCTATTGTAATTGACCCCTAAGTGTGAAGTGTAAAAAAGTGCGCACTCCATTCAACTTACGGAATGATGCACATTACTGGTCGTGAGTTAAAAAAAATATTTGGGGATATGAGTTAAAGTAAAACCCAATATGTATCAAATTAACCTGTAAAGAACTTTGAATAAAAAACAATGGTGAGTATTGCAGCTTCAAAACTGAATTAAAGAAAAGGGAGCTGATAAAGTGTTTGTTTAGACATATGAAGACAGCCAATATCTTGTTGACATCTGGGAGGAACTAACTTTAACGCAGCCAGTCGGGTTCCTTGGCTGGTGTGAAGGGCTGAGTTCTGCTGACATCATACCCGTGTTGGAACTACAAGAACATGGAAGTGCTTGACTTTGAGAAATACTACGTAGATGGATTTATTTATTTATTTATTTATTTATTTAAACATTTGTAAAGCGCTACGAAGGCCCTTGGGCATCTCGGCGCTAGTATCTGCTAAATTCAGCCCTACAGGAGGATGTGATTATTGGTCAAATAACCACGTTTTGAGTTGTGTTCGAAAGGACCATAAGGAGGGGCTGTTCTTTATGAGTAGTGGCAATGAGTTCCAGAGCTTAGGTGCTGAAACGAGGAATCTTCTGTCACCCCATGAGACCAGTTTGGTACGGGGTACTTCCAGCTGGAAGAGATCAGAGGACCGCAGGGACCTAGTAGGCCGGTAGGGAACAAGTTGTTGAGTAAGAAAGGCTGGTCCCTGGTTTATGAACTAAACATAGAAAGCGGACTGTTCACGAAAAGTAAGTCCACCATCATAGGGGAAGCATCTATCCTGCTATCTTGGAAGGGGCTATTTCACTACATGTGGGAATTTATCTAAGGCAGTTAGAGTAAGCGAACATCATTAAGAATTAAGTATAAATCGATAAATGTGTGCAGAAATTAAAATGATTACATAACAAAGAAACAAGTAAAAATTAGAAATGAAGCTGAATCGATTACAAATTGTGGCTCACAGCAACCAAGTCTTGGCAAACCTAAATTTTTATTGTAGTCAAGCTTGGATCTGCTTCCTCCATGCTGGCCTCTGCTAGAGTGAATCCCTGATCCCCAAGAGGTGACTCCCTGTGTTGGACCCTTGATCGGTTTCAGAGTGCACTTCTCTGTAAAGAAGGGTAAATCCTGACGTGTTAGGCTCTTTGCATTCGGGAACGAGCCCGTTTGCACCGAGACTCTTCCGCCTGTGATGACCGCCTATGTGAAGCTCTGGTGAGTGACAACTGGCAACACAAGATCTGCACTTCGCTCTGCAGCAATGACAGCTCATGGTGACAGTCAATGCGAAGCTCGAGCAATGACCATTTGTGACACCAGACCGGATCTTCGTGCTACAGCAGCTACCATCTGAGGTGGCAGGTCTGCTCTTCATGGTACAGTGATGACCATTCAGGATGCACCCCCAGATCCTCACAGCCTCCACCTTCGTGAAAAGAACTGTTTGTGCCAGACTTTGAGAAAGTAACTTTTTCAGCAGGCTAACCTGGTCCCTGGCAGCATATTCCCAGACATGGGTCCCTTGTTCACTTTTTCACTTGATTCAAACAAGCCTGGCTAATGAGGGGTGCTACCCCGAAACCGTTCCCAGTATGCTTGTTTCCGGTCCAGGGAAGACCTAGCTTGGCAGTTCTGGCTGGGCTGTTCCCATGAGGCACTGGGTCAAGACTGATTTGCATACAGCTGGGTCTGAACTGAGGTGGCGAAGTGAGCTAAAAAATGATGATGGGTTAAACCCATATCTAATAGTCACTGGGGGTAAGTGTCTGAAAAGTTTCAGTCCTCTGTCCATCATCTCATTGTATCCGATCCATGCTCCATCGCTGCCGGACTGAACTAGTGACTTTTCCCAGTCTAGCTCACCCAGATGACCACGAGTCGTACTTTGTGCTTTTAGGTGATATACTTACCTAAAACTTTAAAATTCAATATTTTTCTTTCTACTGATAGGATTTTTGTCATTCTGGTATTATTTTATGTATTAAAACTTACTCGGTATTTCTACATTGGTTTGGGATGTTTCTTTGTGTTGTTTGTTTATTTTATTACTGTTTGTTTGATGCATAAATGCTTTAGACTTTGCCTCTAAGTTAATCCTGATTGCTTTTGTGACATGCTACTGAGAGTTAAGAACAGGTTAATTTTGTGACTTTGGTGGTTCACCCTGACAAGGATTGTGGTTGTTTCTTGAGAAGGGTTGTTATCCCCTTCAATCAATAACCCAATTCATGTTTGCACTCCGGTGATGTAATATGAGTGCCTGCTTGTTCCATCTTCAGATTGATTGTTGCCAGATCCGCCTGTGTCAATTTTTCATCTCTGTTAGTTTCTGACTTAGTGCGTTCCACTGTCATAAGGGCTGTTTTGATTGATTTCAGTTACAACAGGAGAAAGTCTAATGTTGTATTCCACATTGTCGTTGTGGGGTAGAAGCGTCAAAGAACAAAAATTGACGTGGTGTTTGGTTACGAGTACAACATCAATGGAGAGCACCTGGCATAAAAGAGAATGAAGAAAGTTGAAATTCTCCACTGACACACTTTGAACTGGAATGTGGGATGAATGTATCCTGATTCAGTGGCAACAGCAGTTTTTCAAAAATGATGACCTCTTCTTTGACAGGACAATGGTCTTTTTATGATCAAGGCAATGTGACTGGATTATAACATGTAGCTCTGAGTCCCAATTCCGATTAATAAACTCTGTAGCCATTATAGGAGTGTGCTGATATGTCCACAATATATTGCACAGGCCAGAAATGTTATCATGTGAAAGACCCACACTTCTGGTCACTGGGGGAGGCTGAATCTCTATTTGGATAATGACAGCTCTCAGTGATATTTCTCACACCATCTTTCCCTGTCAACCCCAGTCCCAGCTGGATGTACAGATTCTGATCACCTGGCAGGGAGTAATGACTGCATGAGATAGTCAGCAACTGGGTTATCCGCCTACTTCTCCTCCTTCAACTATGTCAGACGGAAGTCACTGTGCTCCAGATTTGGCTAGTAACAGCCCATGATGTGCCCGGCAGCACATGCGCTTTGGTAAGGTGCCTTCAGTAAAGAAAGGTTCAGGATTGTATCTTCCATTTTCAACATAGTTGAGGTGTTGTCCTACTTTCTGTTGCAATGTTTTAACGTCGCTCCTTCTTGCCACCTCAACATTAGACCAACCATGTGTGTGGCGGCACGTCTCTTGTCTCTTTGGAGGTACGCTGGGATTTCCTTTATTTGATCGTGCCAATTTGGCTGATCAGGGCATGCTGGATGGCATTACAAAAGTAAAATGTGACCTTCACACCAGTCTTTTTACCTCTTTACAAGGAGGGCAAAGTAGAACTCTTTTAGTGAAGAGCCACCATCATCGTGGCCAGACTCTACCCCTGTGCAATCAATATGAACAAAGCTATGCTGCACTCTATCTCAACAGGTTTGTATGTAATTCCTTTTAAAGGGTACCATGTTAAGTTTCCAGCACAAGTCAGAATCAATATAAATGTGCACTCCTGCATAATTATAATTGCCTGGCTGAATGTCTAGCTTAAACTGCCAGTTAGCCGCCTTTTCCCCACCTTAGATCGAGGCAATGACAGATAAATCTCACTTGCCTCTCAGGCCTGCTTCATCAGTCTTTGACCTGTCCACTGAGGGTAGTGCAAAAAAGAAGCACATTGTTAACATAAAGGGATACATAGTCCTTGATATCATTGTGATATTGAAAGGCATCACATCTTATCCATGCTGCAAGAGGCTCAAAGGCAATGGTGAACACCAAGGGAGATACCGAACATCCTTTCCTAGTATCCCTTCAATATGGAAAAAAAGGAGGCAGAACTTCATTGAACCAATTACTGGCCCATTGATTTTTAAAAAAAAATTCAGACAAAGGCCAAAAAACAAGGACCAAATTCACCTTGTGTATAACTTGGGAAGGGAAATCCCAATCCCAAGATCAGGCACTCTAACCAGAGGACTCGTGTGCGCTGGTTTTAGCCATCTGTACCTATCTAATGCAGTGATTCATAGCAGGTCCTGGAATAAAGTTGTGTTGATCCAGGTGAATCATGGAGTTGATGACTCATACTATTTTGTTTGGGAGCACTTTGGTGAAAATCTTGGTTTTAGCGTTAACTAAAGTGATTGGGTGGCAGATGGCATACTGGTCAGTGGGTCATCCCGGTTTCAGCAGAAGCAAGGCAGTGGCAGTCTGGAGCTTCTCAGACAGGAAGCCCTCCTGCAATACTTCGTTAAACAGATCTAGTAAATGTAGGGGCAAAGCAGAGGCTAACCTCATACCAGGATTCAGAGGAAGTCCATTAGAGCCAAGTGTTTTTTAAGCATGGGCGGATTTTGCGAATTGGCAATCCGCGAACTTGCGTATTTACGGATTCGTAATCCGCAAAATCCGCGAACTCTCGCGAATTTGCGGATTTTTTTTTTTGTGTTCGCAAGGGTTTCTGCCAGTTCGCAAGGGTTGTGTACCAGTTCGCAATTGCGAACTTACTTGTCGGCTCGCAACGGCCGCGACTATGTTGTTTCTACGTCTGGTTCATCATCACAGGTTCACAGCACTCTCTGTTTCACCACTGCCACCCTCTGGTACACCCATGCCACCCTCTGGTACATCACTGCCACCCTCTGGTTGGTTTATCACTGTAGATTATGGGGGTGAAAAAAAGCAAGCACACCTGCCCTGCTTCAACTGACATGAATTAATTTGGGGTTGATTAATGTGTCACTGAATTTAAACTTTCAGTCTGGCTGGCACCTGCTTCCTTATCTGTAATTTGCTTTCTGTTGCAGTGTAATTTTTTTTCACAGGACCTTTGTGGCCTACTTGTAGCTATTCTATGAGCCTGCTGTGAGGGTCAGAGCAGGGTCATAGAATAGTTGCAAATAGGCAACTGAACTCTGGAGGGGCCCCTCAGGAAGCACTAGAGTGAATGGTTACTAATGTTAAGATTGAACTTTTGCACCTGCTGAGTGCTTTCAGTTTTGCAAAAATCGTTTTTCTGCAATTTACACGCGATTCGCGGGGCGCGAATTCGTGCGAGATCGATTTCGGAAGCCGCAAATTCGTGCGAATACACGTTTAGTTTTTTTTGCGGCGTGTTTGTTCGCGTGATTTTGTGCGTGTTCGCAAGCCGCTTGTAGCGCAACGTTTGCGAAGTTACCCTAGCGGTCGTACATGGGCGTGGCCATCTTGTTTGCGTGACGTATTTCCGTTTCAGGGCGCTATGTGTAATCTCGCAAAGTGTGCGGCTCGCTAGTACAATTTCGCGTGTGATCGCGAGGAAAATCTCGCGCGCACTTACCCACGCGGTCGTGAACGGGCGCGGCCATCTTGTTTCTCATTCATTGCTGTGGTTCTGGGCATGCTTTCTGTATCCTCTCTGAATCTCTGCCATCCTTTGCTTGTTTGAAGTTTTTTTTAATCTATTTTACTTATTATCTATCCCTCTATTTTTCTAGCTCTATATTTTTGTGTTTTCTGCTACTTTTGGTTAATTTTAAACTACTTTTTAAAACTCTTTTCTTTTCTTCTTCCCTATTCTATTTCTTCTTTATTATTTAGCTTCCTTTCTGCCCAGACCATGGTAAAGGGAGCCGGGAAGCATCCTGAGAAGGGGAAGGGTCCCGCACCCCGTGCCTGGCTCGCGTGCGGGCGTTTGAGGGGGGAGAATGTCACAGCCCGGGAGATCTTCAGCGCGGAGGAGGTGGCCGCACTAGTTTTTTATGTTCAGCGCCGCCTCCCCAGGACCATCATGGCAGGCGGCAGGATCGCTAGCGGGTACGGGATCCGGGAGCGGCAGAAGCGGTGGGAGAAGGTGTGCCGGGCCATGTACCAACACTGTCGGGTCCGGCGCACCTACAACCAGGCCACCCACCGTTGGACGGATATCCTGGACCAGGAACACGATCGGCTGGACCTGCTCAGCCTTGAGATCCCCGGGCTTGGTGAGTAGTAGTAGCTATTTCTTTACTACTCTGTTTTCTCCTGCTCTGTGTTTATATTGCAAATTTTTGTTTTTTAGCAAGAGCAATAATGCTGCTGCTTACATTGTAGGTAAATTATATTTCAAAATCTTCTGTGCATTTCAGGTGCACTGCTCTCCTTCTCAGTAGCGTTGCTACTATGCTTATTTGTTTTCGATTTTGTGTTCATTTCATTGGCCTGTGAAATTATGTATGAGTGTAGTTTAAAGAACTGCGTAATGCTAGACACTAAGGGTCAGATTTTTCATTAATGGCGCATCCCTGCAAAGTAGCAGGGATGCGCCAGTAATTGTGCGCCACGCCACCACAACCCATGGTGCGCCGTATTTACAATGTGGCGCACCATGGGCCCAAAACGTCACCGAAGCGTTACGCATCTGTGCCGTAAAGGTGGCGCATTGCTGGAGTTGCGTCGCAACGATGGCGCAGCTCCAGCAATGCTCTGGGGTGCCCTATCTCCCCAATGCTGCGTCAAGCCGTACGTCTGCTTCAAGCAGGCGCAGGGTTTGAGTCATGCATCATTGTCCTCAAAGTGACTGATTGAAATCTTGTAGATTTCCCTCAGCCACTTTTAGGGTGCGTTCCTGCGCAGGAACGCCCTCCCTTGCGCCGGAACGCCCCCTAATGGCGCAGGGCTTTACAACGTGATGCATCTCCCATATGCGTCACGTTGTTAATATACGCCGCACCATGGCGCCTCTTTTGTTCTGCCGCTGCGTTACAAAAGTCACGCAACAATGGAGCAAAAGAGCCCCAAGGGGCTTCTAAATCAGCCCCTACAGACTCAAGTCCAGTCCTTCCTTTGTACACCTGGCAATATGAAGAAATAGTGGTGGTGGATTGATAGTAAGTTTGAGTATTTTAATGACTGGTTAATGTAGTAGGAAACTTTTTAGTGTTGTCTCTGATCTGCAATCACGATGGACTTTGTCTGTCACTTCGCGTGCTGCGGACTGCTGCCTGCCAGTCCTAGGCGAACCTTTTTAGTAGTTTGTTTAGTGAGTTACATAACTTTCCAAGTCGACGGTCCGCAAATCAAGCAATACTAATATCGTAGTAGACCACATGAGATAGGTCAATATTTCCCGTGGAATACTTGTCCATTTGCTATTTTGCCAAAATATTTTGTTATTGTTCTTTTCAAATGTTTGATTTGGTTGACAAATATAATCCATGTTTTCTGGTCTTTCTTTCTTTCATGTTGTACATCAGCTCCCCCCAGGGGCAAGAGGGCATTGGAGGAGGCTGCTGCTGCTGCTGAACAAGGCCAGGATCGGTCAGGCGAGGGCTCCTTTGCTGGCCCCAGTAAGTTTTAATTTTAATATAGAGTACCTATTTTTTCCTAGCGTTCCTCATTTGATTTTTTCTAAATCGTCTTTGATCTTCTTGTAGACTGTATCTAAATTCTTATCCTGCCTCGACTATGACTCCCTGTGGTATTACTAGATTATTCTTATTAGTCTGCCTGTGTTGCTAACTAAGATTGAACATTTGGCAAAAGGTGCAAAACCAAACTCCCATTCTAGTAAGCAATAGCTCTATGCACTGAGTGCAGTCCTCTGGGATTGTCCGTAAGGTCTTTTCAAGTCTTCTAAATGTTTATGCTTTGACAATTACCAACAATAAAAAGGTGAATGACCACCAAGAAAGAATAAGATACTACTTTACTTTTGGTTTGGATAGGAGGACAATCCATACTACTACTGTTGCAGGGACAAATCTGTACAAACAGAACTATGGACACTAAATAGTGCATTGTTTATCAATTATAATAGGCGCAGGTAGACTTTCCACATACCTCAGTGATATCAGACTTTGAAGAACCCCCAATCTCCTTACTGACTAGATAGTGTGGCAGAGTCATTTAGCTCCCGAATTAATCGATGATTGATCCCCAAGGATGATTATCCAACGCAGGACAAGAGTACGGAGTCAGAGTCCAGAAGTGTCAGAGGCACGGGCTCATGCATTGCAAATTGCAAAACCTTTTGCTCATTCACTCATGACCAAAAACCACAGAGTCTATTTAAGTTTTAAAGCTTTATTAAAAGTAAAAATATTTATTAAAATCAAGCTTCTCATAAAACATAAACGGTTGATTAAAAATGGAAAAGTGCTTATAGTGATTTATTTCATACATTTATTGTGGGCGAGCCGAGCCCTCACCTGGTTTGAACTTTAATTTTCTTTTTGGTGCTGAATCGTTGGTCCCTCCGTCCTAGTGATGATGATTTGTTCTTAGAAGTGAAGCTTCTGTCTGTTATGAGACAAATGGTGCGTGTTAAAAAGCAAGCATTCATCAGTTGTGCCAAAAAGTGCAGCAAGACAACACCCTTCCCTGGAAAAAGGGACATTTTTACTTTAGAGTAGACAGTCACAAATTATTAGATTGTTTTCTGTATTCACATTTCTTCATTCCTAGACAAAATACTAGTGATTGGTGTATGTCTATGACATCTAACATTCTTAAATGTACTTTGTAGGTGGTGCTGGGCCCAGCGCGGAGGTGGAGGAGGAAAGTTCTGGGGAGGAGGCAGTGCAAGTGCCGGACCAAACTGCTGTGCGGGTTGCCACGGTAGTGGCGGGCAGTGGTAAGCTCTTATATTCCATACTTATTGAGATTTCAGACTGCATAGTGTGCTCCCCATGAGAAAACGTAAGGTTTGTCCAGATGAGAGACATGAAGAAGAATGATTGACATATAGTATGAATGTATGGATGCCTGAAACATGGTACTATCTGACTCTTAGATAGCATATGTGTATCTCGAGAGAGTACACGGTCACTGGATGAACTAAGTGTTACTTTGAAGAGCATGTAACACCGCACCTGCACGTCCGTCCCAGTGTAGGAAAGGCAAGGAAAAGAAGTTGTAATTTTGTCCGAATACTACCATGAATAGCAGCAGTAGTTTGTATTGCAAGCACAGCATATATCCGGCTATTACGATGGCCACTCACTACCTCTGTTAATAAGTTTAGTAGAACTCAGTCATTCTTGTGTGGATGTATCACTGTTCACTCAATAAAAAGCAAAGCACCTAAAGTCATCCCATATGTAAGGAAATACATACCATGTGCAGTGATAGATAATCAGATTATTTATCTTCTTCATTTTCCTTTTCTAGTATCTATTCATTGGCACTGTAGGGTGAAAGTTAAATTAATTAAGCAGCAGCCCTTGTAACAGAGTATTCTCAGTGCCACCCGTAATAGAAAAGTAAGAGCATCACCACCTGCATGTAGTGGACTGGTACAGTAACGCAAGTCTGTCTCACTCATCATGGCGGGCGTCTGTTTTTCTTGGGTGCAAGTTGACTGCGCTGGCATTATGCCGGCTTGCAGAAGTTAACATACCAATTTTGCTAAACAAGAGAGAAGAAGAAGAATAAGACTGGTGTACTGTCATAGTCGACTCTAATGGAGTGAGTCCATAGTGCTCGTAGAATTGATTCCTTAAACTCCCACTAATGTTAGAGCAAGGATGAAGAAGTGGGAGGTTAGATAGATACTGGACACAATAGTTATGTACTGCGCTTGCAAGTTGCTACTTCTACTGTGACACAACTTTCTGCTGAATCATTTTGTGTTAATCTTAAAGAGCATTGGTTACAGACTATATCTTTCTTTCTTCATATAGATGCTCCTTCCAAACCAACCCGGAAGGAGCTGGCTTCACGGGCCCGGCAACGGAGGCTGGAGGCCACTGTCCCTGAATATCGGCGGCTGGTGGCCCAGGAGGAGGGGGACACGCAGTCTACAACAACATCTGCAGGCACAGCTGCATCCTCCTCCGCGCTCCCTGGGTCACCCAGTCAGCGCAGAAGGTCTCCAGCGGTACGGAGCCGGGGTACCGCTGCCGCAGCCACCCGCCACCGCCGAGCAGCAAAGAAATCAGCTGCCCCCCACAGCAGTTGCAAAAAACGTATGCACCGCCTTTCCCTGAGGGTTTCCTACCTCGAGCAGGAGCTGCTCAACACGAAAACCCTGCTTGAGACCCTCCGCAAGGAGCATTCCGACCTGGCCCGGAAAGTCAACAGCAGTAGCCAGCAGTAGGAGGAGAGACTGTCCCTTGCCCCTTTTTTAAAGACTTCTGGGGGGTGGGAATTGGGAGTTGGGTTTTTTCACTTTTTTGGACTTTTCAAGGACATTCGTTGGGGTTAGGGAGTGGGGGTGGGTTGGGTCTTGTGGGTGATTATTTTTGTCAGGGATATAAATATACTTTAAACTTTATCTTAGCATACGTGTTTTTTTTTACTGCTTTTGAGGCTGGTGGGTGGGGGTTTAACAGTAACTTTGTTTTCGTGAAACTGAAGTGGCATCTTGATTCAAGTTGTGTAATTAATTGCCCAAATGTTTTCAAATCTAAGTGCCTCTCACAGAGTAAGTGAATTCAATAGTCCTAGGACTTTACTAGTACTAGCGTCAGTCTCTCGTCTCTCCTAATACTCCCTCCCCCCCAAACGCTTATCTTACCTGTAATTTGTGTTTTGAAATAGGGCTAGGCACAGGGCTGGCTGCACGGCAAATGGAGATTAAGGTTGGCAATCCTGGGCGGATGAAATGTCATCATTGCGTTGGTACTAGTGGTGTTACACAGTGGCAGTTGCAGTATCTGAAAAAAAAAGAAAATGAAACCTTGTTTGTCCTTACCGTAGCATTAGAACGGTACGATAGAGAATATAGCAGGTGACAGTACACTAGAACAGTGCCACAATGTAGCCTAACAAATGGTAAAGTATTGAAAGTATAACTAGTACTTGCGTTGAATTTATTTGACATTGGCTACTACTACAAGAAATAGTACCGAAGGTGAAGGACACAGCAGCGTAATAATTTGCCACGTCTAGGAGGAGGATGTTCTAATCTTGATGACCTATCAAATTGATGGCGCACATGAAAATCTGCTTTCATTTGCCAGTAGTGACTGAGTGTCAAGCTGAGTAAGAATAGAATATATAGCCTCGGATTCCTTCACCAGCCTGTTGCTATGACCTTATCCTCCCCAGCAAGTGTGTGGAATTATTGCTGTCATTTAGTCACACATCAATCAAAACCACACAGCCCGGGGGAAGAGGGTTTTGAAAATGGATGTGCTGGAAAACAAATGCAATCAAAATTAGACTGTGCCAGCGTTGCTCCCAGACCCCAAAACCCACCCACAAACACCAGGAACCCCCCCAAACAGGCCACCGAAAACATGATAGTGAGCAAAAAGGCAAAAACATTTTTTGCTCCGATTTTCTCCAAAACACTTTTATCCGGTACTAGACCTTCCCAGCAATGGCCCCAGAGCCGTCAACCCAGGCGGAGACAAGTAGAAGACCCCCAAACAGCCAAAAAGCAAAAGTACAAAAATGGGGACTTTGTCACTTTTGGGGAAATTTCCAAAATCACTCCGCGCGCGCTCTGCAGCTTGGCCCTAACTCCCCTCTGCCTCCATGGATTTTCTTCAAACCTCTTGCTATCAAAACTATCCATACCCAGCAGTACTCCCAGACCCCGAAACCCACCCACAAACACCAGGAAGCCCCCCAAACAGGCCCCCAAAAACGCTGTAGTGAGCGAAATGTCAGAAAATGCAAAAACGCTTTTCCTCATGGATTTTCTACAAAACACTTTTATCCGGTATTACACCTTCCCAGCAATGCCCCAAGACCCACCAACCCACCCGCAAAAAAAGCACAACACCCCCAAACAGGCAAAAAGCAAAAATGGAAAATCTCATACTTGGAATATTTTTCGGCCTTCTTTCAATTCTGTCCAAACGCGCTGTGCAGCCAGGTCATAACTCTACTTTTCCACCATGGATGTCCTGGAAAACAAATGCAATCAAAATTAGACTGTGCCAGCGTTGCACCCAGAACCAAAACCCACCCACAAACACCAGGAACCCCCCAAACAGGCCACCGAAAACATGATAGTGAGCAAAAAGGCAAAACATTTTTTTGCTCCGATTTTCTCCAAAACACTTTTATCCGGTACTAGACCTTCCCAGCAATGGCCCAAGAGCCGTCTACTCACCCGCAAAGAAGTAGAACACCCCCACACATGCAGAGTCTTTCTTCATTGGGCGTAATCCAGCCATCTGCTTTGAGGGAAATAGGAGTCTGGAGGAGGAGGATAGAGGAGCATGTTCTTGTGAACTTGTGAACCTGAGGAATGCAGACTGCGGCACCTTCAAATCAATAAGCAAATAAGTGAAGACAGTTCTGCTGATGGGCTTGTTTTTTGTGATTAGGTGATTAAAGTTTTTGTTATATAGATTTTGCAAAACAAAGAAAGAGACACACAGGAATAAAAGTGAATAAGGACGAAACAGAAAGTTAGTGACTCATTGACTCATTTATTTTCAAGGTTTGGTGTCAGGGAAGAAGAGCTCGTCCTCAAACTCTGCGAATTCAGACGGGAGTAGGTGACTTAACAGAGAAGAACTTCCCTCATCTAAGTTGGTGTCCTCCTCGTCTTCTTCCGGCGTGCATTCTCGTATTTTGTAATCTGGTGGTATGAGGTGCTGATTCATCTTGATCATTGTTAACCTCTCAACATTTTTGGGCGAGAGGCGGGCCTTTGGGAAGTTACAATGCCACCAGCAGCACTGAAAACACGTTCAGAAGACACGCTTGCAAGTGGGCAAGACAAGTAATTTATAGCCAGGTTGGTGATCTCTGGCCAAGCAACTGTTTTCCCATGCCAATACGCCAATGGGTCATGAGAAAGATTGACCTCTGTTGAGTCATTCAGATAGGCCTGCACCATCAACTCAAGGTTCTCCCGGGTTCCTCCACTTTGCTTATTTTTTTCTGGGACCATTTCAGAAGCAAACCCAAGCTCAGTTAGCCAATCCTCTTGATCACCCGATATTACTGTTGTGTCTGGTGCAGATGATACGGTTGCTGGTGTCGTTAGCGGCTGAGAGGGCAAATCACTCACTTCTGCCACAGCCACAAATGCAGAAGGGGATTTTTTTGACTGCGGACGGCCTGCTGATGCTGATGTTCTGCCTTTTCTTTCAATTTCCTGCCGTTCTCTTTCAAACCGAGTGGCTGACACAGCTAGCCAATGTTTGTACTTTGTAACATCTGCGTCATCAAAAGGAAAGAATACTCTGCCTGCCACCGCCTTTTTGTACCGTGGATCCAGAATAGTAGCACAAATGTAATGCTGTTCTGTCTTGATCATTTCAAGACGATCATCGCCAAGTAGGTGGTGTAATAACTTCTCCGCCAACTCTAATGCTTCTTCCTTTCCATCTTTTTCAAACTTAGAACACACCGCCTTCAGTCGGTGCTCTAGCATGCTCAACAATGGGATAGCTTTTCCCAAATTACAGTCCTCCCTGCTGACTGCACACGTGAAGACCTCAAAAGGACGAAGCATGTCTGTCAGGCTTTTAACTAGGTGCCATTGCTCCACCTGTATCCTCATGTCCTTTATAGGTGTACCCAGTTTAAAGAAATACTGATCGACTACCGCATACTGCTCATACAGACGCTCAAGCATGTAGAAGGTTGAGTTCCAACGTGTTGCCACCTCCTGGATGAGTGCTTTCACTGGCAATTTACGTTCATATTGCAGGCACCTCAGCTGCTTCCGGGCCTTAAAAGAATGGTTGAAATGTGTGCACATTCTTCGGCAGGTGGTCAGTAACTCGGAGACTGGACTTTCTTCACTCAAGAATTTTGTAACAACCAGGTTTATACAGTGCGCCAGACACGGCACTCTGAAATAGTTACCCATATCCATGGCCTTAACTACATTGGCGCCATTATCCATGGAAACATAACCAATCATGCGTTTTCTTGGGGACAGCCATTGAAAGACCTTTGTGTTAAACTCATGCAAAATGTTTTCTGCTGTATGACTTTTCTCCATGGCAAACATGGCTATTGTTGCATGTTTCCGAGCAGCTTTATAAACTTTGTCCTCCTCAACACCTGCATTTATCTTGCCTTTTACCCCTGAAAAAGAGACCCAGTGTGCAGTGATGCACATGTAATCAGTGGCTGCACAACTGCTCCACATGTCTGTTGTCAGATGTATAGTGTGAACAGCACTCTTCTGCAAAGCTGCCCCAATCACCTCGAGCACATCTTCATGTAGTGCTGGAATCGCAACTCTGGCAAAATAGAACCGGCTAGGAACCTTCTATTTAGGGCAGAGCGTTGCCACCATTTCAAGAAAACCCACCCCTTGCACAAAAGAAAAAGGGAGAAGGTCCAGCGCTAGCATTTTAGCCAGCTTACTGTTATACAGACGCGCCATTGGGTGGTTGCGTTCATATGGCGCTTCTGAAACCAACATGCTTCTAATGGTGGGCTGGACCAATTTACGGGATGATGATGACTTCTGCGACCCTGTTACGCTCCGTGATGAACTTTTTCGCGTTGGTGTCTCACTCTCTCCCACACTCTTAGTGTGGCTCATAGATCTGCTGCTGACAGGGGTACTAGGTGTAAGTGAAGAAATGTCTGACGCTTCTTCTTCCTCCTCGTCATCAGCAGATGAAACATCAACGGATACTATTTGTTGACTTGCAATTCGGGCATCCTTGATCTCCCTTAGGTGCGCCAGCCATTTGACAGTGTGCTGTTTCTCAAGATGACCTCTCTGGCCTCCGGTACCATAGTTGGTACCAAGGTTACCACAACTAACTCGAACCTTACAAATGGTACAAATAGCTATGTTTTCCCTTGTTGGGCTAACACTAAAGAAGTCCCATACTGCGGACTGCAAATGTCTGTGGGGAGCGGAGAAGGCAATACTGGGAATGCTGCTAATGCCAGATGAACTGGAGGATGTGTGTTGCCGAAATTTAGTATGTTGTGCACTTACAGCACCACTAATTGAGGACTTGGAGGTCGAGGTGGATGGAGGTCCCTTCCGTTGAGAAAATATGGAAGCTGTAGGTTGTGGTGTTGGTGTACTAGTTAACTGCATTCCTGGTGGTCCCATTCCCACGTCGCCATTATCATCATCACGCTCAGCAGCATTTCGGGCTAGGGTGAAAATGTCTGTGTGCTGCATGTACGCTGAGGCTGGAGTGACGCCTAGGATGACTGCGTCGTCGTCGTGAGAGTCTTCATCAGCAGGAGCAGTATACGCCCCTTCTTGTTCAGCGTCATCATCACACTCCATGACTCTGAGACTTTAGGGGACCTTCCTTTTACGCTTAGCTACCTTTGTCAGATCATGGTGTGCCTCACTCTCAGACGGCCGTGGTGGTTCCCAAGTTTGATCCATATCATCAGAAGGAAGGGGGATTGAAGAAGAAGTAGACACCATCCTTGATCTTTTCCTTGCTGGGGATCTGGAATACAATGAATCATCAGGAGGAGTGGCTTCCTCATGTGATATCTCGGCTTGAACCAATCATGCGTTTTCTTGGGGACAGCCATTGAAAGACCTTTGTGTTAAACTCATGCAAAATGTTTTCTGCTGTATGACTTTTCTCCATGGCAAACATGGCTATTGTTGCATGTTTTCGAGCAGCTTTATAAACTTTGTCCTCCTCAACACCTGTGTTTATCTTGCCTTTTACCCCTGAAAAAGAGACCCAGTGTGCAGTGATGCACATGTAATCAGTGGCTGCACAACTGCTCCACATGTCTGTTGTCAGATGTATAGTGTGAACAGCACTCTTCTGCAAAGCTGCCCCAATCATCTCGAGCATCGTCATGTAGTGCTGGAATCGCAACTCTGGCAAAATAGAACGGCGAGGAACCTTCTATTTAGGGCAGAGCGTTGCCACCATTTCAAGAAAACCCACCCCTTCCACAAAAGAAAAAGGGAGAAGGTCCAGTGCTAGCATTTTAGCCAGCTTACTGTTATACAGACGCGCCATTGGGTGGTTGCGTTCATATGGCGCTTCTGAAACCAACATGCTTCTAATGGTGGGCTGGACCAATTTACGGGATGATGATGACTTCTGCGACCCAGTTACACTCCGTGATGAACTTTTTCGCATTGGTGTCTCACTCTCTCCCACACTCTTAGTGTGGCTCATAGATCTGCTGCTGACAGGGGTACTAGGTGTAAGTGAAGAAATGTCTGATGCTTCTTCTTCCTCCTCGTCATCAGCAGATGAAACATCAACGGATACTATTTGTTGACTTGCAATTCGGGCATCCTTGATCTCCCTTAGGTGCGCCAGCCATTTGACAGTGTGCTGTCGCTCAAGATGACCTCTCTGGCCTCCGGTACCATAGTTGGTACCAAGCTTACCACGACTAACTCGAACCTTACAAATGGTACAATTGGCTATGTTTTCCCTTGTTGGGCTAACACTAAAGAAGTCCCAAACTGCGGACTTCAAATGTCTGTGGGGAGTGGAAGAGGCTATACTGGGAATGCTGCTAATGCCAGATGAACTGGAGGATGTGTGTTGCCGAAATTTAGTATGTTGTGCACTTACAGCACCACTAATTGAGGACATGGAGGTCGAGGTGGATGGAGGTCCCTTCCGGCGAGAAAATATGGAAGCTGTAGGTGGTGGTGTTGGTGTACTAGTTAACTGCATTCCTGGTGGTCCCATTCCCACGTCGCCATTATCATCATCACGCTCAGCAGCATTTCGGGCTAGGGTGAAAATGTCTGTGTGCTGCATGTCCGCTGAGGCTGGAGTGACGCCTATGATGACTGCGTCGTCGTCGTGAGAGTCTTCATCAGCAGGAGCAGTATACGCCCCTTCTTGTTCAGCGTCATCATCACACTCCATGACTCTGAGACTTTCGGGGACCTTCCTTTTACGCTTAGCTACCTTTGTCAGATCATGGTGTGCCTCACTCTCAGACAGCCGTGGTGGTTCCCAAGTTTGATCCATATCATCAGAAGGAAGGGGGCTTGAAGAAGAAGTAGACACCATCCTTGATCTTTTCCTTGCTGGGGATCTGGAAGACAATGAATCATCAGGAGGAGTGGCTTCCTCATGTGATACCTCGGCTTGAATGTTGATTTCCTGATGTGCCCCTACTTCGGGAGGAACAACTATTGTGGGAACTTGTGCCGCTCCCTGCACCTCTGCTTGCTCCTCTCCTTGCACCGCCTCTCCTTCCACATGTACTTGGGCTTGTACTTGCACATGTGGTTGTTGTTGCGGCTGTGGTTGTTCAACACTCGTCAGATGAGTTACAACAACCTGTGTTGATTGTGGGATGCTGCTACTTTCTTGCGATGAGCCAACATCACTGGTCGATGGTGATTGAACAACTATACTGGCTGCCTCTGCAGCACTCAAGGGCTTGGACCTAAGTTGGCGTGGTGGTGGTGGCACTGAGCCCAATGGAGCGGAGTTGCTGCTCCCAGCTTGGTCCCCAGCAGACCCCGCTGCTGCTGCAGGCGTACTTTTTTTATCCCAAAAAATGTGGCAGTCGTCACACCAGTCTCCTTGGTAAGTGGCGCCACTTGCTTCTTCTGCTTCTTACTGGCAACTTTCTTGCTAGAGGAGCTACGGGCAACTTTTTTTGGGGCCATCTTTTTCAGATGTCACTCAGAACAGCAGGCCGCAGTTGCACAAGTTGCAGAGTTGTCTGTGGCCACACGTGACGTTGTGCTGCACACACCGCAGCAGGACTTCTTCCTGGCACTGGTGGTTCTCTTGTGCACGTAAAAGCAATGGAAGACAGAGGAACATCAGTTATACACCCCAAAAAGTAAAAAAAAACACACAAATCAGCACAATCCCAGGCCATCCATGCCCTCAATGATGTTTAAATTCAAGAAGACACCCCAACAGAAAGACTAGACCCATGCACCACTCACTACCCCTGGGCATAATAGATGAAAGCTAGGCAAAATGGGTGCAGGCCTCAGACACTGCCTGTCTTCAAAATGGCCCCTTAGTCCCCATCAACAGTACACCCCAAAAAAACGAAAAACACACAAAAATCACCACAATCCAATGCCATCCAGGATGTTTACATTAAAGAGACCCCACAGGCAGACTCAGTCCATGCACCACTCACTACCCCTGGGCAAAAGGCCCCAACAGCAGCCCAAAAAAAACGGAAAAAACCCCACAAAATTCAGCACAATCCCAGGCCATCCATGCCCTCAATGATGTTTAAATTCAAGAAGACACCCCACAGAAAGACTAGGCCCATGCACCACTCACTACCCCTGGGCATAATGGATGAAAGCTAGGCAAAATGGGTGCAGGCCTCAGACACTGCCTGTCTTCAAAATGGCCCCTTGCACCCCAAGCACATGTGCAGGGCCTGCCTGTGCCAGCACTCAAGATGGCCACCACCACCCACATGGCCAGTCCACATCAACAGTACACCCCAAAAAAACGAAAAACACACAAAAATCACCACAATCCAATGCCATCCAGGATGTTTAAATTAAAGAGACCCCACAGGCAGACTCAGTCCATGCACCCCTCACTACCCCTGGGCAAAAGGCCCCAACAGCAGCCCAAAAAATCGAAAAAACCCCACAAAATTCTGCATGATCCCAGGCCATCCATGCCCTCAATGATGTTTAAGTTCAAGAAGACACCCCACAGAAAGACTAGGCCCATGCACCACTCACTACCCCTGGGCATAATGGATGAAAGCTAGGCAAAATGGGTGCAGGCCTCAGACACTGCCTGTCTTCAAAATGGCCCCTTGCACCCCAAGCACATGTGCAGGGCCTGCCTGTACCAGCACTCAAGATTGCCACCACCACCCACATGGCCAGTCCACATCAACAGTACACCCCAAAAAAACGAAAAACACACAAAAATCACCACAATCCAATGCCATCCAGGATGTTTAAATTAAAGAGACCCCACAGGCAGACTCAGTCCATGCACCACTCACTACCCCTGGGCAAAAGGCCCCAACAGCAGCCCAAAAAATCGAAACCCCCCCACAAAATTCAGCACGATCCCAGGCCATCCATGCCCTCAATGATGTTTAAGTTCAAGAAGACACCCCACAGAAAGACTAGGCCCATGCACCACTCACTACCCCTGGGCATAATGGATGAAAGCTAGGCAAAATGGGTGCAGGCCTCAGACACTGCCTGTCTTCAAAATGGCCCCTTGCACCCCAAGCACATGTGCAGGGCCTGCCTGTACCAGCACTCAAGATTGCCACCACCACCCACATGGCCAGTCCACATCAACAGTACACCCCAAAAAAACGAAAAACACACAAAAATCACCACAATCCAATGCCATCCAGGATGTTTACATTAAAGAGACCCCACAGGCAGACTCAGTCCATGCACCACTCACTACCCCTGGGCAAAAGGCCCCAACATCAGCCCAAAAAAATCGAAAACCCCCCACAAAATTCAGCACAATTCCTGGCCATCCATGCCCTCAATGATGTTTAAATTCAAGAAGACACCCCACAGAAAGACTAGGCCCATGCACCACTCACTACCCCTGGGCATAATGGATGAAAGCTAGGCAAAATGGGTGCAGGCCTCAGACACTGCCTGTCTTCAAAATGGCCCCTTGCACCCCAAGCACATGTGCAGGGCCTGCCTGTACCAGCACTCAGGATGGCCACCACCACCCACATGGCCAGTCCACATCAACAGTACACCCCAAAAAAACGAAAAACGCACAAAAATCACCACAATCCAATGCCATCCAGGATGTTTACATTAAAGAGAACCCACAGGCAGACTCAGTCCATGCACCACTCACTACCCCTGGGCAAAAGGCCCCAACAGCAGCCCAAAAAAATCGAAAAAACCCCACAAAATTCAGCACAATCCCAGGCCATCCATGCCCTCAATGATGTTTAAATTCAAGAAGACACCCCACAGAAAGACTAGGCCCATGCACCACTCACTACCCCTGGGCATAATGGATGAAAGCTAGGCAAAATGGGTGCAGGCCTCAGACACTGCCTGTCTTCAAAATGGCCCCTTGCACCCCAAGCACATGTGCAGGGCCTGCCTGTACCAGCACTCAAGATTGCCACCACCACCCACATGGCCAGTCCACATCAACAGTACACCCCAAAAAAACGAAAAACACACAACAATCACCACAATCCAATGCCATCCAGGATGTTTACATTAAAGAGACCCCACAGGCAGACTCAGTCCATGCACCACTCACTACCCCTGGGCAAAAGGCCCCAACAGCAGCCCAAAAAAATCGAACAAAACCTACAAAATTTAGCACAATCCCAGGCCATCCATGCCCTCAATGATGTTTAAATTCAAGAAGACACCCCACAGAAAGACTAGGCCCATGCACCACTCACTACCCCTGGGCATAATGGATGAAAGCTAGGCAAAATGGGTGCAGGCCTCAGACACTGCCTGTCTTCAAAATGGCCCCTTAGTCCCCATCAACAATACACCCCAAAAAAACGAAAAACACACAAAAATCACCACAATCCAATGCCATCCAGGCTGTGTACATTAAAGAGACCCCACAGGCAGACTCAGTCCATGCACCACTCACTACCCCTGGGCAAAAGGCCCCAACATCAGCCCAAAAAAATCGAAAACCCCCCACAAAATTCAGCACAATCCCAGGCCATCCATGCCCTCAATGATGTTTAAATTCAAGAAGACACCCCACAGAAAGACTAGGCCCATGCACCACTCACTACCCCTGGGCATAATGGATGAAAGCTAGGCAAAATGGGTGCAGGCCTCAGACACTGCCTGTCTTCAAAATGGCCCCTTGCACCCCAAGCACATGTGCAGGGCCTGCCTGTACCAGCACTCAGGATGGCCACCACCACCCACATGGCCAGTCCACATCAACAGTACACCCCAAAAAAACGAAAAACGCACAAAAATCACCACAATCCAATGCCATCCAGGATGTTTACATTAAAGAGACCCCACAGGCAGACTCAGTCCATGCACCACTCACTACCCCTGGGCAAAAGGCCCCAACAGCAGCCCAAAAAAATCGAAAAAACCCCACAAAATTCAGCACAATCCCAGGCCATCCATGCCCTCAATGATGTTTAAATTCAAGAAGACACCCCACAGAAAGACTAGGCCCATGCACCACTCACTACCCCTGGGCATAATGGATGAAAGCTAGGCAAAATGGGTGCAGGCCTCAGACACTGCCTGTCTTCAAAATGGCCCCTTGCACCCCAAGCACATGTGCAGGGCCTGCCTGTACCAGCACTCAAGATTGCCACCACCACCCACATGGCCAGTCCACATCAACAGTACACCCCAAAAAAACGAAAAACACACAACAATCACCACAATCCAATGCCATCCAGGATGTTTACATTAAAGAGACCCCACAGGCAGACTCAGTCCATGCACCACTCACTACCCCTGGGCAAAAGGCCCCAACAGCAGCCCAAAAAAATCGAACAAAACCTACAAAATTTAGCACAATCCCAGGCCATCCATGCCCTCAATGATGTTTAAATTCAAGAAGACACCCCACAGAAAGACTAGGCCCATGCACCACTCACTACCCCTGGGCATAATGGATGAAAGCTAGGCAAAATGGGTGCAGGCCTCAGACACTGCCTGTCTTCAAAATGGCCCCTTAGTCCCCATCAACAATACACCCCAAAAAAACGAAAAACACACAAAAATCACCACAATCCAATGCCATCCAGGCTGTGTACATTAAAGAGACCCCACAGGCAGACTCAGTCCATGCACCACTCACTACCCCTGGGCAAAAGGCCCCAACAGCAGCCCAAAAAAATCGAAAAAACCCCACAAAATTCAGCACAATCCCAGGCCATCCATGCCCTCAATGATGTTTAAATTCAACAAAACAGTTGTATCATGCACCCATAACTAACCCTGGTCCTACTGGATACTGTGGCTATCCACAATATATTTTATTTAATGTTCTGAAAAAGTTCCAAAATTGTAGTTGCAGCAACTGTAATGCCCCAAACAAACTTACTTGTGAAAGTTGATTTCTAATCCAAAAGTGATCCAAAGAAAGTCAAAAAGGCCTCAAATCCAAATATCCAGCAGCATCCACAAAAAGTAATCCTTCCAGGTCAAGATCCAAATGAAAGTGACCAGCACATAAAGAAAGCACTGGGAGGAGCCTGCTGGACAGGAACAGGAAGTTGGAGACTGTGGGGCACTTCCTTCCTCCCCCCCCCCCCAAAAATGGACTCCTTGCAAAAAAAAGTGCAGGCAAATGTCAACCTGAGGAGTTATTCTGATAAAAATCATCGTTTCCAGAAGGTTTATGCTGCTTGCTGGTGGATTTCTTGTGCAGAATTGCAAATTTTGCAATTTCGCGAGTGCGAGATTGTTGCTGCCCGCCGCATCTACGTGTTCGCAATTGCGAACTCCCGCGATGCGTGCTGTGCAAGGTGGCAAGCCGCGATGACGTAATCGCGGTCGCCAAACTCCCGCTGGATCCCGCAGCATGAGTCAAAATGGCGCAGCACACGCAAAATATCGAGAAAAACAACTCTGCAAACGCTGAATGATGGTAAGTGAACGCCGCGCGCCGCAAAATTGTATCACCAAACAAAAAAAATCCGCTGCGTGCAAATTTACTAATTTTCGGCAAATTCGCGAGAGTTCGCGGATTGCGTATTTGCCGAAAATCCGCAAATTCCGCGAGCGGAACGGATTTTACGCCCATGCTTAGTGTTTTTTAAACATGTATATCAGAAATTGCCTGTATAATCTTAACAGAGTTCCATTGGAGAACTCTTGCTTTACAATCAGTGTCATGTAAAGTTGGTCTCAGCAACTCTTGTATCTCCTTTAAAACTTTATGTTTTGCTAGTAGGGTGGCATTCGATAGGTTTGTGTAGTCCTCTTCAAATGCAGCAGATTTCTCTTGCGTGATGGACTCCAACCTTCCAGAGGAGTCTTGAATCGATGGAACAGTCATGGCAGCTACCTCTTGGTAAGAAATCCAATAAAGTTGTTTATTCGATTTGTCACACATTTCACAGACATGCCGCTGGGATACCATCCAGGCCAACTGAAGCATGTTTAGTGTCAGCTGCCGCAGAGTCAATTTAGTTGATTCAGGTTGAATGAGTAAAGCAGAACCTCTAGTAGATACATATATTCACATTCCAATGTTAACATTCAGGTCTATGTCTGATATCCCAGATCCCCTTTCCTTCCAGTTATTGTGTAAGTATACCATTTCTCTCACTGTAATCACAGGCTTAAAGGCATACCATAGTGTTGAAGTGGAAGAGCCTGATGCCATATTCAACTTAAAGTTTACTGCTACTTCCTCCCCCAGATACGGAGAGAAGTTATCTTCAGTCAGTGACCAAGCACTGAGGTGCTATATCACATACTTACTTCTCCAGGTGATTTAATCTTAGCACCACTGGATAATGATCAGATAAGCCTCTAAAAAGGATGCATGAGGAAGATACTCAGAGTTAGTAGCTGGAAGGAAAAATAATCCATTCGAGAGAACTTCACATGTGGGGCTAAAAAATCAAAGTATGCTTTTTTCCCACTTACCAACAGATCCATAGATCACAGAACCCAAAAGAGGTCACCCAATCAGAGAATAGTGTTCCTATGCTACCCCGCAGAGTTTGTTCTGCAAGTGCCTCGCTGTCTATCCATGATCAGATTGAAGTCAGCCCCAATGATGGTTACCGCCTCAGGGGCTTCCGTGAGTCGGATGCTAATGTTGCTCATTGTGCCTCAAACAACTGGGGAGTGGGATACAAACATTAAGAACTATCTAAGCATGGTACTCTAGCACACCAGATACCAAAATATATCAACCTTCTCTATGAAATTTGGCCTAGATTACCCTCTGTGGGAAGGATCTACGAAGCAGGGTAGCCACACCTATGGAACTTTTGGTAAACTTGTGTTTATCCACAGATCCCAAGAAAACCCCAGACACCACCATCCTCAGTGGCAGGGTATCTAACTACTACAGCAGATTCTGTGCTGCTTCTAGTAGCACTCTTGTGAATCCATCCAATTTGTCCAGGTTATGCATAAGGTGGTCTTAGTCTTGGCCATAGCACCCTGAGCCAGGAGGCCCTGTCGTGTGCAGCCACTCAGAAGTCCACAGGCCCACGCAAGGGAATACTAAGCAATTGGAGAGCTGCTATGAAATGAAGCTGTAGGCTTGAAAGGGTGCCAGGATATGTAGTTTCTAGGTCAGCAGCAGCTTCCAGTCTCTATCTAGCTCAGCACATATAAGAGAAGGCTCAGGGGAGATCCTCACTACAAGCCCTGTATTCTGCACTAGCCATCTCTGTCTTACAGTTTGATAGTGCATTTCTAGGGCATATGTTTTATATTAGTCAATATGGCTTAGAAAGGCGTAATGATTTTACATGAATGTGCATGAGAACTCACACCCTTTCGTTCACACTCTAATTTGTACCTCACTAATCGGGCTGATGCCTTTGTGCCACTCAAAGTCGGTGATTCTGTATGCCAGAGGGGACTGTCGTTAAGATGAGTACTGGTGCGCTGATTGACCCATTGCCCGTGTGCCACCCAAATTCAGTGTCCCTGTATGCCAGAGGGGATTTGTGAAGAGCAGTACTATTTGCTCCAATCAGGCCATTGCCCGTATGCTGCCCAAAGAGAGCAACATCATATTCCAAAAGGGGCTGCTGTGAATATCAGGACTGTCACACCGATCAAACCATTGTCTGTGGGCCACCTTGGAAACCAAGTAGCTGCCCAAAGAGCTCCCACCTGGATAAGAGGTACATACCACACTACCACCTTGCCTGCGGCAAGAAGACTATGGCTCATCACTGGTACTGTGACGCCTGACTGCTGAAAGCTCCTAGTCTTATGTATTGTAACAGTGAAGGGAGTGTATAAGACTGATCGGCAGGTCACAGAGCCCTGGAGGAATGCTTGGACTTCTAAGAACTCGTACTCACTAAAGGGTTCTATCCTAAATGTTTCCTCACATAAAAGGAGAATAACCACTGTCAGTAGGCGCGGAAGTGGGACCAAAAATCTTACAAAACTAGAGTGTCGACTTTATGAAGACTGTGTATTGTTTGTGTGTGCCATATTTAATTTTGTGTTTATATATAAATACTAATTTTCTTATGGTGGGTATTCTGACTGGTCTTTTCATTTACGGGGGTTGCTGGATGTATTTTGAGTCTTCTTCCCTTGTAAACCTTGCACCTACCTTTCCCCTGAGAAGCCTTGGACTGTTTGACCCGTGCTTCCACTGAGAGTCAAGGGCTGAAGGAGTACTACTTGGCCAAGTTGCTCAGAGCCAATAGTAAGTGGTCCTAGTTGCTCCTGTTTGCTCTGTGGCCCTCTGAAAGGAGTTCTGACAATTCCCTTTAATAATTTTGCTTTAGTATATATTCAGTCGTATTTGGTGTTAATACCACTAACTTGAAAACTGTTCCAGACTTCGATGAAACATTTTATCTCCAGACATCTTTTACCTAATATACTTCCAGACAAATGCCAGATCACCTTAATTTAATGCATGGTGTGCGGTGATCAAATAAAAATGCATGAATCACAAGAGGCAGATGAAGCTTTTTTCCCATACTAAATCAGATGCAGTAAATATGGAGCATTTTCGAGGAACGTTGGTCTGCAAATGGGCCAGAGCAGTGAATTGGATTAAACTGTTCCAAAATGTATAATACTCTGTTGAAGAAAGTGCTTGCACTTAAAAGCATATCATCACTGTTGAACAGTCTGAATGGATGTCACGTTCCGAACTTACTAGATTTAGTGGAGGAAAATGCAATTCATTTCTCTTTGCTTGACCTTTGCACTGAAGGTTATTTATATTGGGTGTTTTAAAATTTGCTTAGCAATTATGAGCACTATTAGCTAATGATCAGCCTAGAAGCATCTCTACCATATAGGCAGCGTGAGCCTAGCAAAACACGCCTTACATTTCCTGTTCTATTTCATGTGTGAAATGCTCAAAGTAATATCTACTTTGAGCACTATCACCAAAGCTCTTGGTTAGGGAAAATGTCCCAGACAACATACATTTGGGAGGCAGGGGGCATCTCTATTCAGCACAATATTCAATGTTTCCACCAATTTTTCCCAGAATTCTGAACCCCAGAACTACATACCATGTGTATAAAATGAGCATTTCAAAGGTTACAACTCAAACACATTGCATTGTCTACTCCCAATGTGTGACATGAGTGTACTGTGAAGATAAATAAAGTCTTTGGATTTCAATTTTGCGTTCCTGGAAACCCCTTGATCATACTCCTTTACTACCTCCCATTCGCTATCTGTGAACTCTCTATCAATGTAGCTCTCGGCCAGCTTGGTTTGGTCGCTGCTCTGTCGCTAGCAGTTCCCATAGCGCAGAGGCACCTTCCCGGTCCGACAGCTCCCTGTACCGCAGTTCAAGACCCAGTCCCCCCTTGTTGCGCCCTGCTAAGTTTTCAGTGCATTGCGTGTTCTTTAGTTAGGTTTCGCCTAAATCTCTTGGGCCGTATTTATGAAGGCCTTGCGCCGTCGGTGCGTCACTTTTAAAATGGGAAAAAGTGATGCACCGGCGGCGCAAGGCCTTCATAAATAAGGCCCCTTGTATTTAATATATTTTAAAAGGGGCCTCTTATCAGTTCCCATCACTGAATTACTGTGTTCAGTCGCTTTGGATTGAGACTTTCTTTTTGTTAACTTACCTTGGCTGCACTCATTTATGATACTAGCGCCAAGACGCCCACGGGCAAACGTATGCGCTTTACAAATTGTATTAATAAATAATAAATAAATAAATAATACTTCTACTAACACTATTTAAGGCCCAATCACTGTCAAGATTAGGGGCCAGATGTAGGTGAGGGACATTTACCGACTCGAAAATACAGAATTTTACAGATTTGGTATTTTCGAATCGGTAAATCATATGTAGCAAATTATTCGGTAAAAATTATTTACCGAATTGGTATTTACCTATTCGGTAAAAGGGGGAAAACATTGAAGGGTGGCAGGGTGTCACTTTGACACCCTGTTGCACCCCTCATTTGTGTATGGGTGCACATGTGGCACTGAAGTAATTTGCTTGAAAATGCTTTTTTGGGGGTTTTCGTTATTTACCAGCAACGAATCCTAACATGGGATAAGCACTCATTTAAGTGCTCCCTACATAAGGAATTCGGTAATTTACCGAATCGGTATTTAAGAATTCGGTAATTTACCGATTCCTTAAATTACCGATTAGGTAAATTACCGAATCCTTAATTTGGGCCCCTACATCAGAAAAGCCTATTACCGGTCAGTAACGGCCGAAATCCGTTAATTTTGGCCGTTACCAACCGGTAATAGGCTTCCTACATCTGGCCCATGATCTCTTCCCACGAAAAAGGCAGAAAGCTTCTAACAGTATGTTGAAATGCCTACTTTTCATTACTTAGTTGTGTAAAACAGATGCTTTAGCCTTAGAATGTTTACAGCTTTCCTATTCATGCATCAGTACCTTTCTTTGCATTTCGTAGGCGATATTGGATTGATTTTTTCAACTTAATCTATTTGGTCATTATGATCAAATTCTATATGTTGTAATAAATTTTTCACAATAAAAATAAAGTTAATATACAAGAGCTATGCTATATTTTACAACTAAACAGGCAGCCACAAGTGCTGTTACCTTGCAAACAACAGGGTCATGATTTGAATGGTGCAGCAGGTACAGTAGCACCAGGCCCCAAAGTTGTTAGAACGCTTCTAAACACATAATATTGCTATGTTTGACTACTTAACAGGCAGTCACAATTACAGTTACCTTGCAGTTAAAAGGGACTTGATTTGAATAGTTCAGCAGGTGCAGTGGCACTGGGGCCAAAAGCTCAAGGGACCCGACTAAACCAAGATTATTGCTAAAATGTAAAAATAAACAGGCAGTCACATGTGCAATTACCTTGCAGACAGCAGGGTCCTGATTTCAATGGTGCAGCAGGCGCAGTGACACCAGTAACAAAATCTCGAGGCACCCCACTAAACACTTACAATTTTATATTTTACCACTAAACAGGCAGAAACAAGTGCAGTTACCTTGCAGACAACAGGATCATGATTTAGATGGTGCACAAAAGCTCTAGGCACCCCTCTAAATACCAAATAGCGCTATATTTTGCTACTATACAAGCACTCACAAATGCAGTTACCTTGCCGTTGAAATGGGTTTGATTTAAATGGAGCAGCCGGTGCAGTTGCACCGGGGCCAAACGCCACTAAACACCAAATATTGCTATATTTTACTACTAAACAGACAGTCACAAGTGCAGTTATCTTGCAGGCAACACAGTCGTTATTTGAATGCTGCGGCAGGTGCAGTGGCACTGGGCCCAAAAGTTGTCAGAACATCTCTAAACACATAATATTGCTATTACATCAATTAATTCTATTATTTCCCTCTTTTATTTGATTGTTTAAACTTTTGCTATTACTTAACCGCACTGTACCACAAGTAACAGCACAAAATATTACCTCTTTGTACATAAACAAGTCAAAACACTTTAACAGGCTTTCTGTGACTTATATTGTTCAACCACTCAGCAAGCCACACTTTACAACAAAAAGTGGTTTATTATTAATCAACTAAGCAAAACATAATGCATTGACCATTGCTTGTTTACTATTTATCCACCACTGTAATAAGCTGTGCTAGTATTGTTTCCCCTCTGTAATCCGCTGTGATAGTATTGTTTTTTCCTTTGTTTTTGTAATACCCTGTGATTGCACACTTTTCCCTTCAATTTTTTCTCTTCTGTTTTTTCTATATGGTTCACTCTGGTTTCTCTGCATCGTCTTTTCCCACTGCCCAAGCCCCCTGCCCTCCCGGACAGTCCCTCCTACCTCCGAGGGCTAATTAATAGAGGCCACAGCGCAGCTCCAGTGAATAGTCATCGACCACCTTGGTCTTGCTCTCCGCTCCCCTCTTGTAGTTCCTGTAGTGCAGAGGCACCATCCTAGTCCTCTAGCTACCCGTACCGCAGTTCAAGCCCTGGTCCCCCCTTGTTGTGCCCTGCTAAGTATTCAGTGCATTGCATGTTCCCTTTTTTACTATATATTCACCACTGAAATACGTTGTGTTAGTATTGTTTCACCTCTGTAATCCGCTGTGATAGTATAGTTTTTTCCTTTGTTGTTCCTTTGCTTTTGTAATACTCTGTCATTTTACACTCTGTTTTTCCTACAACTGTTGTTTCTCTTCTATTTTCTCTATCTGGTTCACTCTGGTCTCGGAGCACTGTCTTTTCCTACTGCCCAAGCCCTCTGCCCTCCCGCCTCCTGGACAGCCCCTCCTACCTCCCAGGCTACTTAATAGAGGCCTCAGCACAGCCGCATGGCTGACGCACCAAAGACAAGCTTGTCTGCTCCTGGCGTGCACCCAGCATCAGAAACTCTGGCCCTCTGCACCCCCACATGTATTCCGCAGCAGAACTCCGTGCCCTGGACCCCGCATGCAACTACAACTGCTCTCATGCATCACCATGCTCCAAAGCGGGAACTTTCACCTGCATCCACTGCTGTTTCACCGTCACCCCATCACTGATCACCACCACATCGAACAACGCCAGGCCAACCCCAGATGCTAACATCCCATCAGATCAACTCAGCTGCTTATTGATCGACACCAGATTTCTCTAAACACACCACTGAAATCTGGGACACCATCTTCAGCAATTCCCCCTATGTGACCTTCAACACGGAGACCTGGCTCACCCCCACATCTGCCCCAAACATCGATGTGGCAACCCCCGGCGTCTACAAGATGAAACACTGAGACCGCACCAACAGACACGATGGGGGCATCACCATCATACAGAAGGAATAAACCACCTGCACCATCATCACCACCAGCCTGCACCAGACAGTAGAGAATTTCAATGCCTGTATCACCAGCGCTGCCAATCAAGTCACCCCCACCAAACCAGCCAAAACACACACCCACCAAACGACTCAGCTGGTACACGCCAGAACTCTGCACATGAAAATGCAGGTGCAAACAACTGAAAAGATGATGGTGAACCAGTAGGAATGGCACTCATCGAGCTGCCTAAAAATCAGCCCTGAATGACTACCCCCTCAAAGCAGCATAAAAAGGGGGCTCTGACGCCCTGGATCAAAACCAGCGGCAACCAAACCAAGGAGATCTTCACCATAGTCAGCGAGTTCTCATGCCCATCAGCTACAGAATACTCGATCCCTCCCTCACAGGAACTCTGGGATTGTCTAGCCGACCACCTCTACAATAAGATAGCAACCATCTACAGAAACTTCTATCCCCAAAGCTTCAACCTCTTTGCAACCCATCAACCACAACCACTCACTTCATGGGAACAACGTAGCACACCCAACATGACCACTCTGATGAACAACATCCCTTCTGGAGCACCCACCGACCCATTCCCCCATTGACTCTTCAACCCCGGAAGCAATAAGATCAGGGAGGACCTGGCTTGGCAGTTCTGTCTGGACTGTTCCCATAAGGCACAGGGTCAAGACTGATTTGCATATGGCTGGGTCTAAACTGGGGTGGCATGGTGAGCAAAAGAACAATGGATTTAACCCAGATCTCTTTACTGGGGTTGAATGTATGATTCATTCAGCATTCCGTCCTTCATTTTTTGCGTAGCACTTTTCGCCCTATGTGGGATGGGTATGGCCACTCGTGGGTCCCTTGCTCACTGTTCCACCGGATTCAAGCTAACCTGGCTGAAGAAGGGTGACATACCCTGAAACCAGTCCCAGGATGCTTATTTCCGGTCCAGGGAGGACCTGGCTTGGCAGTTCGGTCTGGACTGTTCCCATAAGGCACAGGGTCAAGACTGATTTGCATATGGCTGGGTCTAAACTGGGGTGGCATGGTGAGCAAAAGAACAATGGATTTAACCCAGATCTCTTTACTGGGTTTGAATGTATGATTCATTCAGCATTCCGTCCATAATTTGTTTGCATAGCACTTTTCGCCCTGTGTGGAATGGTTATTTCCAGACGTGGGTCCTTTGCTCACTGTGCCACTGGATTCAAGCTAGTCCGGCTGAAGAAGGGTGACATACCCTGAAACCGGTCCAAGGATGCTTGTTTACGTTCCAGGGAGGACCTGGCTTGGCAGTTCGGTCTGGACTGTTCCCATGAGGCAGAGGGTCAAGACTGATTTACATATGGCTGGGTCTAAACTGGGGTGGCATGGTGAGCAAAAGAATGATGGATTTAACCTAGATCTCTTTACTGGAGGTTAATGTATGATTAATTCAGCATTCCGTCCATCATTTGTTTGCGTAGCACTTTTTGCCCTATGTGGGATGGGTATGCCCAGACGTGGGTCCCTTGCTCACGGGCCACTGGATTCAAGCTAGCCCGGCTGAAGAAGGGTGACATACCCTGAAACCGTTCCCAGGATGCTTGTTTCCGGTCCAGCGAGGACCTGGCTTGGCAGTTCGGTCTGGACTGTTCCCATTAGGCACAGGGTCAAGACTGATTTGCATATGGCTCGGTCTAAACTGGGGTGGCATGGTGAGCAAAAGAACAATGGATTCAACCCAGATCTCTTGACTGGGGGTGAATGTATGATTTATTCAGCATTCCGTCCATCATTTTTTGCGTAGCACTTTTCGCCCTATGTGGGATGGGTATGGCCACTCGTGGGTCCCTTGCTCACTGTTCCACCGGATTAAAGCTAACCTGGCTGAAGAAGGGTGACATACCCTGAAACCAGTCCCAGGATGCTTATTTCCGGTCCAGGGAGGACCTGGCTTGGCAGTTCGGTCTGGGCTGTTCCCATGAGGCACAGGGTCAAGACTGGTTTGCATATGGCTGGGTCTAAACTGGGGTGGCATGGTGAGCAAAAGAAAAATGGATTTAACCCAGATCTCTTGACTGGGGGTGAATGTATGATTCATTCAGCATTCCTTCCATCATTTGTTTGCGTAGCACTTTTCGCCCTATGTGGGATGGGTATGCCCAGACGTGGGTCCCTTGCTCACTGTACCGCTGGATTCAAGCGAGCCTGGCTGAAGAAGGGTGACATACCCTGAAACCAGTCCCAGGATGCTTGTTTCCGGTCCAGGGAGGACCTGGCTTGGCAGTTCGGTCTGGACTGTTCCCATGAGGCACGGGGTCAAGACTAATTTGCATATGGCTGGGTCTAAACTGGCGTAGCATGGTGAGCAAAAGAACGATAGGTTTAACCCTGATCTCTTGACTGGGGTTAAATGTATGATTCATTCAGCATTCCGTCCATCATTTGTTTAAATACATAGGCAGCACAATCCATCGCACTAAAATTCAGATCCTGTAACATATGAAAGCCATAGCAAATAAAGATGAAGCATATCCTGTTGCAAGACATTTTAATCAAAAACATCACCACAACAGAGATCTCCTTAGCTACTACTGTATAGATCATGTACCAGTGAACCCACATGGAGTGGACAGAGTACTTAGGTTGATATGGTTAGAGTCCCGCTATATTATTGATCTCCAAACCAAGACTCCCCTGGGGTTAAATAGTAGAGAAGAATTTGCCATACATTTAGGTGACTCAGCATTCTATTCTATTCACTTGATCATTAATTTGTTTCCCTTTTAAAAGGAAATATATCAGGATATTGTAACTTGAGCCTGGTTTTCACGGATGTGAAGCTGAAATGAATTTATATATTTTGCTGCTTCTTTTAACCACCACACATTTGATTGATGTATTATTGCATTGGGGCATATATCAATGTATTCCTGTAATATTGTGCCCATCCAGGGCTAGATGCAATTGGACACAGTGTTTATTGGAATTAAGTGCCCATCCAGGGTGAGATGAAGGGTGTATATTGCAATGCAAGCGTTAATTTCTACAGGCGATAGATGGCATAATATTATGCGCGCATCATGATTGTATATACTGCATGATGAATTTAAGCAAGCCCGTTTTACACAACTTCGGGGAATGAATACCTTTTCTGGGAATAATTATTATTATTATTATTATTATTATTATTGTCTGCTATAGTCGTTTTTAGGCATTTGTTTAAAGATGTGTCTTCTAACATCTGTTTTGCAACGTTTGCTTGATCAATACTGGATCAGGAAACAGATCCAATATGGATAGTTCTTTGTTTATGTTGCCACACGGAAATGCGAGGTTAATGATGTTTAAAAATGGTGGTTTGGGCGTTTTCCGACAAACATCGAGAAAGGCTGTTGCCAAAACCCGCCTGGGGTTCGAGCAATAATATTTTATGAACCTGCCCCCGTGAGTTCTGTATTCCTGGGCTAATTCTGGGAGGAATACGGAGAGATAATTTATATGTGGGAGCATATATATATATATATATATATATATATATATATATATATATATATATATCCACGGTAAACCACTCCTTCTGGATCTCTCCGACCCATGGAAGGTGGCGTGTGCGCCGGCGGAGAAAACCGGCAAAGTTCACTGTAGTCCCAAAACAAAGTTCAGTAAACACGCTCTCAGTGAAGAAAAGGGAGAGTACCAATGCGAGTAAAGTGCGGTTTAATCACAACGCGTTTCGCCAAACAAATGGCTTGATCACGTGATTGAGTGCTTGTTGTACAAAGGTTAAGTAACCTCAACAGAGTGTAAACATAAACATAGGACTGCGGTAGGAGGGCAGACATTACAGAAAGGTCAGGCATAATCAGGCAAACAGCGCGCGGTAAAAGAATAACATAAAATGCATAAGTAATAAACATAATTCATGATATCCCCGCTGAAACTGTTGTAAAAAATGAATAAATGAAGAGATAACTGCTCTCAAACATCAGCCTGCTATGAACAGCATATTATCGCATAAATGCACACTCAAAGCATGTAATAAATAATATTACAAGAAATCGCAATAGCGTGTCAATGCATGTACTGAAATGAATGATGATTCACATAATAATGCCAAGATGATAATGGCCTCTCAGTGCATGCATGGCCTGAAAAAGATCCAAATGATTGCGAGGCAAGCCTGTGTCCAACCTGGTAAGATTAGACACAAGACAGTACAAATTAGACACGGAAACATGCTTGTCCCCTTGGACATAGGTATGTCCTGAATCGTGGCGCAGTGCCAGGCAGCTGGGTTCAGAAATTGTCATAAACAAAGTGTCTGTACATACAGGGCAAGTGCCCAAGTCCTGAAATGATGCCCTTACTGTACGAAGTCAATCAGGTGCCCTCACGTGCCGCTCTCACGTCAAACAAGCAAACCAGTGCCCCCGTGTGCAGGAAACAGGAGAAGGGGAGAAGTCCCGTGATCGTGAAATATAAGTGAAAAAGGGGCCCCTTCTCGTGTGTTTCTGTAAATAAAACAAACAAAAATGCAAAATGTAAGTATAATCAATACAAGTAGCCATGCTGAAAGCATGAATAACATTAAAAATCAGTTATGGAGGAACTGATTATTCAGAGAGAGGATCCTAAAAGGAGGAAAATGGTTAAAAATATATATATATATACAGTTCTCACAGCATGTCATGTAAAGAAAAAGACACCAGGGCCCTGGTGTCAAACGGGGTGGGTGGTAAGCACTAGATTAGTGCTTGAGATGTACTGATAGATCCTCATTCTCATTCAAACCCCCCGGGGTTTTGGTTTGGAAATCAATGATGAGTTTGGACTCCCTTTGACGCAATTTCAGGACTCTATTTCCCCCCCTGGGATTCTTGGTGACTTGTTCCAGGATGATGTACCTTAAGTCCCTCACATTCGAGAAATGGGATTCTCTAAAATGTCGGGCCACCGGATATTTGGGATCAAAATTAGTAATGGCTCTAGTGTGTTCTAGTATTCTCTTTTTAGCCATGCAAGTAGTGCTCCCGATGTACCATTTGTTACAGGTGCAGATGATTGCATAGATAACAAATGTGGAGCTGCAAGTCAAAAAAGGTTTGATACTCTTCTTGACGCCATTGTGATTGACTTCCTTACAAGACTTACTGTTTGCACACGCCTTGCAGTGTCCACAAGGGTAAAAACCGTCGATGCCCTCTATGTTGGTAGAGGGGTGCACCGTGATGTCACTGTGGACAAGCATGTCCCGTATATTCTTACCACGTCTGTACGTGATACTAGGTCTGGTAGCCAGATCTGCTCCTAGAACGTTGTCACTTTTGAGAATGTCCCAATTGCTAGTAACAATTCTCTTGATGGCTTAGGCATCTGAGCTGTATGTTAAAATGAGTCTAGTGGTTTGTCCCTTCTGGATATCATCATCTGGTTTGTCACTGATGGTTTCGGTTCTATCTATGGCATTCACCCTCATTCTGGCTTTTTTCAGAACCCAATCAGGGTAACCCCTTTCTCTGAATCTTGTCATCATGACCTTGCTTTCTTCCTCAAAACTTTGACTGGTATTACAGTTGCGTTTAGCCCTCAGTAGTTCCCCAAACGGAATGCTCCACTTGAGATTTTCCGGATGACTACTGAGGGCATGCAGCATACTGTTCCCTGCCGTATTCTTGCGGAAAAGTGAAGTAAGAACCTGGTTGTTTTTTACTTCCACTCTTACGTCAAGATACTCTATGGAAGTCTTGCTTTTGTTACCACTCAAGACGATGTTTCTGTCATTGTTGTTGAGTTTGTCAACAAAAGCATCAGCCTCATCCATAGTGCCACTCCACACAATGAAGAGATCGTCAATGTATCTCAACCATACCTTAACCTTGGCAAAATCTGTCTGGAAATTGTTGTCATTGCGTATGTCTGATTCCCATTTGCCCAGAAAAAGATTCGCAAAACTGGGTGAAAAGCATGAACCCATGGCTGACCCGCTTACCTGTCTGTATAATTCACCGTTAAACATAAAGATGTTGTATTCCAAACAATATTTGATCATTTCAAGAATCATACCAGTATGGTCTCTGTATCTAATGGGCCTGTTCTGGAGAAATTCTTCACATGCCTCTAGTCCTTGTTTATGGTCTATTATGGTGTACAGACTCTGTACATCCAACGTGATCAGAATGGAGTCTGTATCCCATGTTAGACCTTCGATTTTCTTAAGAAAATCCTTCGTGTCTTTAACATAACTGGATAAGTTGGTCACAGATTCTCTCAAGAAATGGTCTATGTACTTGGATACCATCTCTGAAACACTGCCCCTGGAAGACACAATGGGTCTCCCTGGTGGATTTTTTTGTTCTTGTGAACTTTGGGCAGTAGATACAGCACGGGAAGTATAGGAAAATCACATTTAAGATATTTAAACTCGTCCCATGATAAAATACCTCTATCCTTCCAGTCTAACAGAAAATCATGTAAAATGGTGATACTTTCATGGTAAACTGCTGTATCAATTGTCTCATAAAAACGGCTGTCAGCCAGCTGTCTGTTGGCCTCATTAATGTACATTTCTCTGTCCAGTACCACAATGTTCCCCCCTTTGTCAGCTGGACGGATCACGATTTCACCATCATCCATGAGGGATTTTATGGCTTGACGTTGTTTGTATGTCATATTCTGGCTACTCGATTTCCAGTGTTTCTTGTGTCTCAAATCATTGAGACCCTTGTTCACACACTCATGGAAAGTATCGATACTGTCATGCGGAAGAGTGGGCATGAAAAGGGATCTCGTCTTAAATTCAGTGTTGGCAGCAGTGTCAGTGCGAATGTCTAAGTCTGATAGAAGTTGTGTGGTGCTCATGGGTGGGTCATCAGCATTGTCATTTATCCCCAAATCCATGACCGTATTCAGGGTTTCACTGTCCCCGATATCAAAATTATATATGTTGGGTAAGTCGGATGTGGTGACAGTATTGGTATTGGAATACCCTTTCAGTTTGAACCATTTTCTTAATTTCAATTTACGGGTATATTTAAAAACATCAATGCGGTTATCAGTATATCTAGAAGAGGAAGAGGGGCAAAAAGATAATCCTAGACACAGGGTTCGCTTCTCCATCATGTTAAGATCTCTCTTGGATAAGTTAACGATGGTGTTATTTACCGTTTTGTCATCCATTATTTTCCCTTCTTTGGGCGTCCTCTCTTGGTTCCCATAGCGCCACGTCCCTTGTCTTTTTTGCCACCGTTGCTTGATCCGTAGTCTTCGGTTGCTGCGTTTCCCCTTCCGCGTCCTCTTCCTCGTCCTCCCCTGGGCTTGGGTATTGGAGTTTCCCTTGTCGTGAACCGTCCCCTTCGCAGGGTCCGGTACTCGTCTAAAAAATTCAGCTGTTTCTTGCCCATAGGTAAAAAGTGATAATGCTGCAGACAACAGCAATATCAATTTGAGCAATGTCGACACCCGTACCAGTGGCAGCGAGTCGGAGGGTTCAACTATCGACGGGGCAGCCCCACCTATGGGCAAGAAACAGCTGAATTTTTTAGACGAGTACCGGACCCTGCGAAGGGGACGGTTCACGACAAGGGAAACTCCAATACCCAAGCCCAGGGGAGGACGAGGAAGAGGACGCGGAAGGGGAAACGCAGCAACCGAAGACTACGGATCAAGCAACGGTGGCAAAAAAGACAAGGGACGTGGCGCTATGGGAACCAAGAGAGGACGCCCAAAGAAGGGAAAATAATGGATGACAAAACGGTAAATAACACCATCGTTAACTTATCCAAGAGAGATCTTAACATGATGGAGAAGCGAACCCTGTGTCTAGGATTATCTTTTTGCCCCTCTTCCTCTTCTAGATATACTGATAACCGCATTGATGTTTTTAAATATACCCGTAAATTGAAATTAAGAAAATGGTTCAAACTGAAAGGGTATTCCAATACCAATACTGTCACCACATCCGACTTACCCAACATATATAATTTTGATATCGGGGACAGTGAAACCCTGAATACGGTCATGGATTTGGGGATAAATGACAATGCTGATGACCCACCCATGAGCACCACACAACTTCTATCAGACTTAGACATTCGCACTGACACTGCTGCCAACACTGAATTTAAGACGAGATCCCTTTTCATGCCCACTCTTCCGCATGACAGTATCGATACTTTCCATGAGTGTGTGAACAAGGGTCTCAATGATTTGAGACACAAGAAACACTGGAAATCGAGTAGCCAGAATATGACATACAAACAACGTCAAGCCATAAAATCCCTCATGGATGATGGTGAAATCGTGATCCGTCCAGCTGACAAAGGGGGGAACATTGTGGTACTGGACAGAGAAATGTACATTAATGAGGCCAACAGACAGCTGGCTGACAGCCGTTTTTATGAGACAATTGATACGGCAGTTTACCATGAAAGTATCACCATTTTACATGATTTTCTGTTAGACTGGAAGGATAGAGGTATTTTATCATGGGACGAGTTTAAATATCTTAAATGTGATTTTCCTATACTTCCCGTGCTGTATCTACTGCCCAAAGTTCACAAGAACAAAAACAATCCACCAGGGAGACCCATTGTGTCTTCCAGGGGCAGTGTTTCAGAGATGGTATCCAAGTACATAGACCATTTCTTGAGAGAATCTGTGACCAACTTATCCAGTTATGTTAAAGACACGAAGGATTTTCTTAAGAAAATCGAAGGTCTAACATGGGATACAGACTCCATTCTGATCACGTTGGATGTACAGAGTCTGTACACCATAATAGACCATAAACAAGGACTAGAGGCATGTGAAGAATTTCTCCAGAACAGGCCCATTAGATACAGAGACCATACTGGTATGATTCTTGAAATGATCAAATATTGTTTGGAATACAACATCTTTATGTTTAACGGTGAATTATACAGACAGGTAAGCGGGTCAGCCATGGGTTCATGCTTTTCACCCAGTTTTGCGAATCTTTTTCTGGGCAAATGGGAATCAGACATACGCAATGACAACAATTTCCAGACAGATTTTGCCAAGGTTAAGGTATGGTTGAGATACATTGACGATCTCTTCATTGTGTGGAGTGGCACTATGGATGAGGCTGATGCTTTTGTTGACAAACTCAACAACAATGACAGAAACATCGTCTTGAGTGGTAACAAAAGCAAGACTTCCATAGAGTATCTTGACGTAAGAGTGCAAGTAAAAAACAACCAGGTTCTTACTTCACTTTTCCGCAAGAATACGGCAGGGAACAGTATGCTGCATGCCCTCAGTAGTCATCCGGAAAATCTCAAGTGGAGCATTCCGTTTGGGGAACTACTGAGGGCTAAACGCAACTGTAATACCAGTCAAAGTTTTGAGGAAGAAAGCAAGGTCATGATGACAAGATTCAGAGAAAGGGGTTACCCTGATTGGGTTCTGAAAAAAGCCAGAATGAGGGTGAATGCCATAGATAGAACCGAAACCATCAGTGACAAACCAGATGATGATATCCAGAAGGGACAAACCACTAGACTCATTTTAACATACAGCTCAGATGCCGAAGCCATCAAGAGAATTGTTACTAGCAATTGGGACATTCTCAAAAGTGACAACGTTCTAGGAGCAGATCTGGCTACCAGACCTAGTATCACGTACAGACGTGGTAAGAATATACGGGACATGCTTGTCCACAGTGACATCACGGTGCACCCCTCTACCAACATAGAGGGCATCGACGGTTTTTACCCTTGTGGACACTGCAAGGCGTGTGCAAACAGTAAGTCTTGTAAGGAAGTCAATCACAATGGCGTCAAGAAGAGTATCAAACCTTTTTTGACTTGCAGCTCCACATTTGTTATCTATGCAATCATCTGCACCTGTAACAAATGGTACATCGGGAGCACTACTTGCATGGCTAAAAAGAGAATACTAGAACACACTAGAGCCATTACTAATTTTGATCCCAAATATCCGGTGGCCCGACATTTTAGAGAATCCCATTTCTCGAATGTGAGGGACTTAAGGTACATCATCCTGGAACAAGTCACCAAGAATCCCAGGGGGGGAAATAGAGTCCTGAAATTGCGTCAAAGGGAGTCCAAACTCATCATTGATTTCCAAACCAAAACCCCGGGGGGTTTGAATGAGAATAAGGATCTATCAGTACATCTCAAGCACTAATCTAGTGCTTACCACCCACCCCGTTTGACACCAGGGCCCTGGTGTCTTTTTCTTTACATGACATGCTGTGAGAACTGTATATATATATATATTTTTAACCATTTTCCTCCTTTTAGGATCCTCTCTCTGAATAATCAGTTCCTCCATAACTGATTTTTAATGTTATTCATGCTTTCAGCATGGCTAGTTGTATTGATTATACTTACATTTTGCATTTTTGTTTGTTTTATTTACAGAAACACACGAGAAGGGGCCCCTTTTTCACTTATATTTCACGATCACGGGACTTCTCCCCTTCTCCTGTTTCCTGCACACGGGGGCACTGGTTTGCTTGTTTGACGTGAGAGCGGCACGTGAGGGCACCTGATTGACTTCGTACAGTAAGGGCATCATTTCAGGACTTGGGCACTTGCCCTGTATGTACAGACACTTTGTTTATGACAATTTCTGAACCCAGCTGCCTGGCACTGCGCCACGATTCAGGACATACCTATGTCCAAGGGGACAAGCATGTTTCCGTGTCTAATTTGTACTGTCTTGTGTCTAATCTTACCAGGTTGGACACAGGCTTGCCTCGCAATCATTTGGATCTTTTTCAGGCCATGCATGCACTGAGAGGCCATTATTGGAGTTCTGGACTTTTTGGTTCCGTCCAGAGGTGTCAGGGATAACACCCGAAGACCCCGGAGTTCCACCTGTCTCGGTGCACAAACAAACAGAAACACGGGCTTCTCGATGGTGGCGTCAAAGACCAAAGGTTTATTACTGCAGGGACACAGAAGTCACAGAAACTACACATGGGCAGTATCTAGGAGCCTGTTCGATTTGTACAAAGAGGGTTGCTCCTTATATACTAAATATTGGGCTTCAGGCAAATTCTTTACATGTTACCACAGTTCTAAACATTCGTGTCTTAAACAATAAATATTTGGCGTTTGCACAGGGATCGTCAACAGTATCTGATGTCAAAACATTACAAATGAGGGGTTCCCACTAGTCCATCATAATCCCATGTCAATTTTTCATTCAAGACCCGGACCGCCTCATCGTAAATTTCGTTACCTCCCCCTAATAAAGGCCCAGAAGGAAAGGAGCAGAGCCAGGTGCAGAAGATAGAAAGACAGGATAAGAAATGTTTGTGGGTCGTAAATGGGCACGGTTACCAGCTTCGGCCGCTTAATCATGATCAGGCCAACGAACACAAGAACCAGTATAGCAGGACTGGCCTCAGGCTGGGGAGGCAGTTCTTGCCGAGTCATGCTGCTACAGCGTTGCTGGCCTAAGGTGCACGTGTCACTAGCAAGGTGAATCGCCGGTTAAAGCCTACGTGTCCTTTAATGAAAAAGAGGTCATTGCGTGTCCATTGACTATGTGAGGGCAAGGAATACAAAATGGCTTCCGTGTTCTAAGATGGATGCCACGGGTAGAACACAAATGTGTTGGTAACAGGAGTGCTCTTGCTCGTAGCATAGCGAAAACACCAGGATATACTAAATGGATCATTTGCGGTTCACTGATACCAAAATTATGTATTTACGACAATGTTACAAACACGAGTAAAATCGTCACGGAACCTCAGACCCTCCTTTTGCCCTTACATAGGCAATTACTCAGTCTATATCAGAGTCAGAGTCTAATTTTATGCTCATTAGGTCAGTGACATGTTGTTGTAATTACTCAGTCTATATCAGAGTCAGAGTCTAATTTTATGCTCATTAGGTCAGTGACATGTTGTTGTATCATCATCCTGTCTCGTGCCTTTTCTCCTAATGCAGGTGGTTTTCTGAAACAGGTTGCAGCACAGAGGCTACACAGAGCGGGACCACATTGGATAATAAGACAGCACGAGAACAGCAATACTAGGATGACACCAATGACCATCAGAACCTTCCATCCCCACGCTGATACCAGAGTCCAAAACCACTCCATGAAGGACCAGTTTCCCTTATCTACGTGTATAGAGTCGGAAATCTTATGTAGCTTAGAGATTGCTTCATAGACCGTTGGAGCATTATTTGGAATAAAGACACAGCAGCTTGATTGGATCATTCTGCATACCCCACCTCGATCTGCAAGTATTACGTCTAGAACCATACGGTTCTGCAACGTCATGAGACGATCCGCCTGAAGCTCAGCTGTTAAGTTACTAAGGGCACCAGCAGTTTCTGTAATTGTAGATTCAACTACCCGTGTTAGTTGACGAAGGTTTCTACTATTGGCCATAGGCCCCCAAAACGGAAGAAAACCTTTGAAGAAGTCTCCAGCTTCTTGACCAGCGGTATCTTCCTTGCTGAAGACACCTCTTGCTACTCTGGTTTTGTGATAATCTGAAGAAGCAGTGTATGTCGGGGGTAACAATCGAGCAATATAACATGAACCTGAAAAGTCAGCAGGCAGCCATGTATATGCTCTGTCCTGACAAATGAAGTAAGTACCCCTAGCAGTCAGAAAGGCAGGGGAGGAGTTAGACGGAAATACGTAAGTCTCAACGCACTCACTCCTCCCTAGCTGAGCTCTCGGATTTCTCCCATTTCCTTGCAAACAGACCTGACCTCGGTGAGGCACGACCCAAACTGAAGTGGAGCTTTTACGCTTGCTTTCTCCCAAACTAAGGCGATACTCTGTAGAGTTCCAACTCAAATACACCAGTAATTCATCTCTAGGATAAGATGGAGTATTATTGACGTCTTTAATCATATCAATAATTCCCTGGGCTAAAGCTTTGTTGGCTGAGTTGTATTTAGTGGACCGTGGTGGACGCGGAGGATAGGTCTCAAGGGCATATGAAAAAAATGGTCTGAAAGGCCTGAAATGATCCATTATAACTGAAAGGCAAGACTAGATAGGGAATGCCTTTATCCATAGTGTGAGGTATCAAGCCACACACCCAGCAGTCTGTAGTATTAACTATCAGTTGGTGTTGATGCAAGAGCTGTACAAATGTATTGTTAATAAATTCTGAGCGTCGAGCTTGTTCGTGTTCAGGAAATGAGAGAAAAGAATGCATAGAAGAAACCGTAGAAGTAGTAGGATCAAGGGAAGGTACTGTAGTTACTGGCATAAAAATCAAATGTACACCAAAGACGATTCCACCCGCCAACGTTATCAAAACAATTAAAAATGTAACTGCACATTGCATTAGAAAGCATTTGCTGTGTAGTATTCTGTACAGTCTATTTCTGCGAACATAAATTACATTTTCTCGTTGCAGCTCAGGAAGCTCCATCTTCTACGACCGTTCGCGACCACTGATGATGTGTACGTAGATGAAAATGCCTCTATCAGCCCTGGGAGTTCCCAGAACTAACAGAAAGATCGACCTTGTGTCTGACCCCCGCAGATTCAACTAGGCACACAGCCACGACCCTACGGCTACCCAGACGGCAAGGCAATTTTAAAACAAAAAAACAATACAAAGTATTAGCAAACTTCCTGGCCGGAGGCAATGTATAGCAAATTCAAATCTGAAAATAGGCAGTTTCCTGCTTTATTTGTCCATATTGCGAGAACGTAAGTTGTATCTCAGTTTTGCAGGAGCTGTCTGATCTGGAAACAATGTATTTTCAGCTGACGTTGCAATGTTCACGTTCGCAGATGGCAAAGGTTCTTTTGGTACAGATGACAAATGTTCAGGGTTCAAAAGAGCAGTTTCAGGAGGAGAGTCAGAATTTGGTGAATCCGTGATCAGTTCTGCATCGCTGAAAGGTATGAACCTGGGGACTTGCTCCGTTTCAGAGGCACCGATTCCTTTCTTTACACAGTTGTCGTAAGGAAGTGGCAGAGGCACACGTTTAGCATGTGTCGTATGGATCCAATTTTTCCTTCCGGCCACACGAATAGCAGTTCTCGTTGCTAGCAGGACTTGGAATGGGCCAATGAATCTGGGCTGAAGATTTTTTGTTCTTGCAAAATTTCTGATGACCACCTGATCACCCGGTTTCAGCTGATGGCCTGGACTCTCCGGTGGCTTTGGCAATGCATCGAAAACCTGTTGGTGAATAAGACTCAATTTAGCAGTCAAGTCGAAAAGGTAATCAATTAACATTGGGTATTCCAGCTGCTTAAATTCTTTCGGTCTAGGTACCCCCCAAACATTTGCAGGACGGCCAAAAACTATTTCGTAAGGACTAAGCCCTACTCTAGAATGTACAGTTGCTCTTGTTGATAGCAAAGCCAAAGGCAATGCGTCTGGCCAGGACAAACCCGTGGATGCTTGTATCTTAGCGAGTTTCAGTTTAAGGGTGCCATTGTAACCCTCGACTAAACCCGCGGACTGGGGATGATTCGCACTATGAAATTTCTGTCTAATCCCTAGGCCGGCACACACACTCTGCATAACTTTCCCTACGAACTCACTTCCGTTGTCTGACCATACAATCCGTGGCATTCCGTATCTGGGGAAGTATTCTTTAAGAAGAATTTTGGCAGTGGATAAGGCAGTATTGTCCTTCAGTGGGTATGCTTCGATCCATCTGGAGAAAGCACAAACTACCACTAGGACGTATTTCAGATTATTGCAACGATCCATGTGAATGAAATCTAGCTGGATCACCTCAAAGGGGCAGGAAGGAGGAGCGAAGTGACCTGCAGGTGTGGGGATTCCCTTGCCAGGGTTATGCATCAAGCATACCATACAATTTCTCACCACTCTCTCTGCACACTTACTAATCCCGTCATTCTTCCAGACCGGAGCCAACATCTTACAAATCCCTTTTGAACTGATGTGCGCTGTTCCATGTGCCATCGTTACTACTGCAAGCACATACGCATCAGGCAACATCCAACGCTGTTGTTCCGACAAGTCAATCCAACACCCACTCGAGTCCAATTTACCCGTGCTCTCTCTCCATGCAAGTTTTTCCTCCTCAGTCGCCTCTTTCTGAATTTCCTTCACGCTTTCCACTGTGTTCTCACACATTCCAGACTCAGAAATCCATCTTGCAGACGTTGCAACATACATTCTACTCATCATATTTCTAGCTGTCTGTTTTGCAATCTCATCAGCAAAAGCATTCCCACGACCAACATCATCCGTGATTGCTTTATGAGCACTGCATTTCACAATCGCAACTTCAGTCGGCAAGGTTAGAGATTCCAACAAGTCATTAACTAGCTGACCATGTTGAATCTTAGTCCCATGGGACGTAATGAAACCTCTTTCTTTCCACAAACGGCCAAAACTATGGGCCACGCCGAACGCGTACTGACTATCTGTGAACACATTCACTCTCTTTTCCTTAGCTAAAACGCACGCTCTTGTTAGCGCGATCAATTCTGCAGCCTGGGCAGAATTCTGGCTCACTCTTGCAGTCTCCACAATCGTACTCAAAGTTGTTACTGCATAAGCAGCAGTCACATCACCATTCTCCAATTTGAAGCAAGACCCGTCAACATACAACGTGCCATCTGGTTCTGACAACGGAGTGTCTTTTAGATCGATTCGTCCTTTTGTTTCTTCCTCAGTTTTGAAACAACAGTCGTGTGGTTCGGAATCACTCGACTCTTCGCTAGTCGGCAACAATGTTGCTGGATTCAATACATTGCATCTTTTGATCTGAATATGACTAGCTAACAGTGTCAGTTCATAACCTGATAATCTAGCACTGGTAAGGTGCTGCGTTTTGGTTCGGTTCATGAGTGTATCCACAGCATGAGGAACCATAACCACTAGCATGTTGTTCATTACTAAACCAGCAGATTGTCGAATGGAAGCTGCAGCTGCGGCTGTAGCTCTCAAGCAACTAGGCAACGCTCTAGCTACCGGATCTAATGTTGATGAAAAATACGCACAAGGGCGTTGTTTATCACCAAATTTCTGCGTCAAAACACTCAATGCACAACCTTCTCTCTCGTGGACATAGAGCGTGAATGGCTTACTGTAGTCGGGTGTACCCAATACAGGTGCTGAACACAGTGCATTTCGTAACTCAGAAAAACTCTGCTGACATTCAGCAGACCATGGTACCGGACTCGGAACACCTTTCCCAGTCAAGGCTACCAATGGTTTTGCTAGAAGAGAAAAATTTGGGATCCATTGCCTACAATATGAGGTAATACCCAAAAAGGCACGTACTTCTCTCTGCGTGCTAGGAACGTTCATCTGTGTAATTGCTTTTATTCTCTCTGGGGTCAACTTCCTTCCCTCCTTTGACAAGAGATGACCTAGGTAGGTCACTTCTTGGCAGCAGTATTGCATTTTTGAAGGTGACACCTTGTGATTCAAATCTGACAAGTGATGCAATAAAGAAATCGTAGCTGTTTTGCAAGTTTCCTTGTCATCGGCAGCCACTAGAAGATCATCGACATATTGTACTAAAGTAGAACCACTAGGAAGTACGAAGGAATCTAACTGGCTTTTTAATGCTTGACTGTAAATGGATGGGCTTTCACAATAACCTTGTGGAGCGCGTTTAAATCTAAAACTTCGTCCTCCTAGAGAGAAACCGAAGATATCTCTGCTTTCCTCGGCTATCGGAATGCTGAAAAAGGCATTTTTCAAGTCGACAACCGAAAACCATGCTGCTGTAGCAGGAATCAACGTTAACAATGCAGTAATGTCTGGAACCACAGGAAACTGTGGGATCACAATTTTATTAACCTCTCTGAGATCAATTACGAACCTATATACTGGAGGCTTTGTAGGGTCAGTTCGTTTCAAAATAGGCAGTACAGGACTATTACAGACATTACCTCTAGTCTCTTCTACAACGTCTTTCTTGATCAGGTCTTGTACTATCAGTAGGAGCGCACGCTCACCTTCATTAGAGATTCTGTATTGTGGAATTCGTGGAAGTTTAACATTTGCTTTCAAAGTTACTACATAAGGTGGAATTTCTAATAGACCTACATCATTAGGACCAGTCGCCCAAAAAGTATCAGGGAGTGAACGCAGCTCTGGTGGGAGCGCATCCATCGACAAGTACATCGGAGAGATTATTCTTTTACCCAACGTAAGCTGTACTCCTGCTGGAGAACAGTACAATGTCGCGTACAGGCGTTTTAACAAGTCTAAACCAAGCAGATTTTCGTTACAACCTGTCGTCAAAATCAGGGGTGCTTTCAATTGACGTGGTCCAACAGAAATAGACAAAGGACCAGAAACAGGGTTGTGAACAGGGGCGCCCGAAAAACCTACTGAAACGTTTGTTGAGCCAGACAAAGGTGCGCCAGGGAGTTTCGCATGTATGATACAACTTTTTGCTGCACCAGTATCCAACAGAAACGGTTCGACTATACCTGATGTTGCTACTGCGACATAAGGCCCACTCTGATCTACTGGAACTGATACTACTCCCTCTCTTTGTCCATGGCTGTCCTAGTACTCACTTTGCTGAACTTCCTCACTAGCTTCATAATAGTCTTCGACATGATACTGAGGAGACCTATTCTGTTGGGCAGATTGTCCATTTCGCTGATCGAAATAATTAGAGGGGCGATCACTCGTCTGCGGAGGCATAGCACCTCATCCTCGACCTCTAGAGTTTTGCATAGGACTACCACGACCTCTCTGAGCTGCCGCAGCATTATTTTGCGTTCGAACTGGACATTCACTTTTGTAATGACCTTCCTTTTTGCAATAGGCACATTGATTCCATTGGTATTGTGGCCTTTGAAAATTATAATCCGTTCTTTGATATGACCCTTGCTGCATATTCGTCTGATTCATGCGAGGCGGATAAGCTTGCTGTAAAAGTACTTTAGTTTTTAAATCTTTCGTCTTTTTATCTGATTTTTCCTTCTCTTCTTTATCCCTATTTTCATAGTACTGAGCAGTCGCAAGTATTTGCGCAGTCGTAGAGACAGCCCACGCACTTTCAGAATTCTTTAATTTACCACTAAGTTCTGGCAACAGATTGTGCACAAATTTATCAACAAATAATCTCTGGCCTCCTTCTGTGCTCATATCCTGACCACTATGATCCACGAAAGTCTCTTCGAATCTTGTGAAAAAGTCGGAGACGCTTTCGTCTTTCTTTTGTTTGCACGCGGACAATTTGTCCCAGTTAACGCGCAATGCTGGCATCAAGGTTTTCATTAAATCGATTATTCTACCAGGCAAATTAGCAATTAAAGGTTCAGGTTTGGAACCACCTATTTGTTGACCATCCGCTGCAATTATAGCTGCCCAGTCACCACCTAGGGCAACTGGATGATTCTCTTTACGAATTTTAGCCCAAATTGGTTGCGGTACTACATTACCAAATAGCAGATCTATGTCAGCAAGATTCAATACACAAGCGTCAACTGTTTGAGCCAACTCTTTGTAGTACCCTGCAGGATTTTTACGCGGATCTGGCAAGGCCTGTTTCACTGCTAATACTTCAGCTCGCTTCCATGGAATATGTATCCATACTCTCTGGAATTGGGCCGGAGCGGCTGCAATACCAAGGTTTGCATTAGCTTGCACAGCTTCACGCCAAATTGGTGGAACCTCTCTCATTGGATATTGACGATTTCGTTTCGTACTACGTTTCTCTAATTCTCTCGGTGAACGAAGGGATGAGTCATTCCTATAACTTAAAATCAGTTCCATCGCTTCTTTTATATTTTGTCCAACTATCATACCTGCAGCAAACTCTTTCTGAACATTAATTAATTCTCCTAGATTTGATTCAGGGTCATCCTCTTCCAATTCCTCACGTAGAAGGAAACACATTTCATCGAACACATATCGTTGTGTCGGTTCGTTCCATTGCATAAATGTATCTAATACATTTTGTACATTATATCTTCCAACTTTCGAAACCCATCTAAGAGCAGTGGAATCTAGTATTCCTTTTTCTTCAGTACTGGGAAGCTGACTACGTCTCTGTACAGAGTCAGAGGTAGGAGTCTTAATCAGAGTTTTATAGAAGGGAGATAGAATATTAGAGACAGAATCAGTGATTCTCCGACGAACAGAAAGCGGAGTCATAATATTAACAGAGGCAGTGAATAGAGTAGCAGTTGGAACAGATAGATCAGGAACAGCAGGAGTAGCAGGAAAAATAGCTTGCCCCGGAGTAGCAGGTGTGAGCGACACAGGCATAGGTAAAGAAGCCGGCAACCCTAGAAGAGGGGTTGTCGAAGGAACATTAATATTGACCACAGGAGGTACAGGAACTTGATTCAGGGGAGCGGGAACAGGGACACCAGGTTGTCCAGCAACCGGTAATTGAACATTCGGTATAGGTGGAGCCGTAGCACCCTGTGCATACGGTGGGGGTGATCGTAACAAGTAAGACAACAGGGGATCCTTTTCAGGGTCCTCTACTATCTTAGCCGTACTTGATGGCAAAACAGGATAGCACTTGTCTATCGCTAAATTACGCTCTCTATCGGCCACCTCCATCGCTTTCTCAGACTCGTTGAGTTGCAGCTGCCTAGCAGACTGTTCTAAAGTCAACTCTTGCTCTTTCTGTTCTTTCCTCAACTTTTTAATTTCTCTCTGTTTAGATTCTTTTCGCCAATAACGGAAAGAATCAAACATTGCCGGCCGGGCTTTCTTCTTAAACAACCTTCTTTCTAGATTATCGAGAATTTCAGGTTCAAAACTACCATGTAGTGGCCAACTAAGGACACCATCTTTCTCTGTGTAGCGGATCCATATCTCGTTATAAGAGATAGGGCCCACACCAAATTTGCAATAAAGATCATAAAGGGGAGTTCCAATCGGAGGAACCAAACACGAGTCCTCCAACTGGGAATCACTGTTGCAACTAAAACAAGACAACATACAATTTTTCCGACTTACCATTTTATAATCCGGAACACAGAACAAACAAGACACAAACAGAAAAGATGCGCACTCGAACCAAGAACTTAGGCCTACCAGAACTGACAAATGTATCGATACCTGAACTGAACAGAATGATTATCGTAACCAGAATAACCAGTGATAACCTTACAGAACTGAACTGAACTGAGAACTAAAAGGATTATCCAAATAGGAGCAACCCTTACAAAACCAACTAGCAACCACTGAATACTTAACTGAGGCACTGAAGACGTCACCAAGGAGAACCCGTCACGTTTCGCCGTACTGAGGACTGCACCTCGGGTCCAAGACAGGGCGACGGTCAAGGCAACGGACCACTGCAGCCGTCTGAACGGGAACCCTCGTGGAAGAGAACGTCGGGGCCACTTTTGCGATATGCCGGGATCGATGAAGTGGGGCGCCTCCCTCTGAAATCTTCACACGAAGCTCCTCGAACTCTTCAGGCTTTTGGACCGGTACCGAATGACGTCGCCCCACGTTGGGCGCCAAATGGAGTTCTGGACTTTTTGGTTCCGTCCAGAGGTGTCAGGGATAACACCCGAAGACCCCGGAGTTCCACCTGTCTCGGTGCACAAACAAACAGAAACACGGGCTTCTCGATGGTGGCGTCAAAGACCAAAGGTTTATTACTGCAGGGACACAGAAGTCACAGAAACTACACATGGGCAGTATCTAGGAGCCTGTTCGATTTGTACAAAGAGGGTTGCTCCTTATATACTAAATATTGGGCTTCAGGCAAATTCTTTACATGTTACCACAGTTCTAAACATTCGTGTCTTAAACAATAAATATTTGGCGTTTGCACAGGGATCGTCAACAGTATCTGATGTCAAAACATTACAAATGAGGGGTTCCCACTAGTCCATCATAATCCCATGTCAATTCTTCATTCAAGACCCGGACCGCCTCATCGTAAATTTCGTTACCTCCCCCTAATAAAGGCCCAGAAGGAAAGGAGCAGAGCCAGGTGCAGAAGATAGAAAGACAGGATAAGAAATGTTTGTGGGTCGTAAATGGGCACGGTTACCAGCTTCGGCCGCTTAATCATGATCAGGCCAACGAACACAAGAACCAGTATAGCAGGACTGGCCTCAGGCTGGGGAGGCAGTTCTTGCCGAGTCATGCTGCTACAGCGTTGCTGGCCTAAGGTGCACGTGTCACTAGCAAGGTGAATCGCCGGTTAAAGCCTACGTGTCCTTTAATGAAAAAGAGGTCATTGCGTGTCCATTGACTATGTGAGGGCAAGGAATACAAAATGGCTTCCGTGTTCTAAGATGGATGCCACGGGTAGAACACAAATGTGTTGGTAACAGGAGTGCTCTTGCTCGTAGCATAGCGAAAACACCAGGATATACTAAATGGATCATTTGCGGTTCACTGATACCAAAATTATGTATTTACGACAATGTTACAAACACGAGTAAAATCGTCACGGAACCTCATTATCATCTTGGCATTATTATGTGAATCATCATTCATTTCAGTACATGCATTGACACGCTATTGCCATTTCTTGTAATATTATTTATTACATGCTTTGAGTGTGCATTTATGCGATAATATGCTGTTCATAGCAGGCTGATGTTTGAGAGCAGTTATCTCTTCATTTATTCATTTTTTACAACAGTTTCAGCGGGGATATCATGAATTATGTTTATTACTTATGCATTTTATGTTATTCTTTTACCGCGCGCTGTTTGCCTGATTATGCCTGACCTTTCAGTAATGTCTGCCCTCCTACCGCAGTCCTATGTTTCTGTTTACACTCTGTTGAGGTTATTTAACCTTTGTACAACAAGCACTCAATCACGTGATCAAGCCATTTGTTTGGCGAAACGCGTTGTGATTAAACCGCACTTTACTCGCATTGGTACTCTCCCTTTTCTTCACTGAGAGCGTGTTTACTGAACTTTGTTTTGGGACTATATATATATATATATATATATATATATATATATATATATGTGTGTATATATATATATATATATATATATATATATATATATATATATTGTAGCTCCTTGTTGCACCAAATCCGGGTCACTCGCAGACGGGTGCCTCTTCGTGGTGGCGCACCACGTTACACACTGCAGCTCCAATATAATTTAATTTATAATTATCTGAAAATGTGGTATATAAATGTTAAATGAATTACATGAATATAGCCATTCATCATGTTTATCAATATGTTAAACAAAAAGTGATATACTGCACAAATGATTTTTTCACGGGGATTCACGAAAGTCCTCTTTCTATGGACATGCAAAAATAATGAAAATGCTTTTATTTCCGCTTCCTCCGTGTCAATGGTAGACACTGACGAAGGAAAACCGAAACGCGTTTGTCTGCTGAGTGTTTTCAATAAACTAACGTGAACACTTCCCCCATGAGTGCCAAAAATTCCTTCCGATATTAAGAAAGACTTGGAGCTGCAATATATATATATATATATATATATATATATTCACTGAAAAAACCATAGGTTATAGACCATATATAGTTAGGAATTAGCATTTAAAAAACCTTATTTTACTCACACAAAACCATTGAAATTCCATATATAGTTAGTTGCACTAACTATATATTGCGCACCCGCAATCCACTGCTGATGATGTCACATATTACATCATTCATGACATGGTCAGTGACATCACTGATGACAACATCCAGTGACTATGTTTCTGTAAAGTTAAAATATGTCTTACATATTGAAGAATGAGTGGATGTATAAGTGTCTGGACGAAGGATTTAGTAGGTGCATGACTGAATGTATGAGTGAGTGATTAAATGTGTCTCACTGAGTGCATGGGTTAGTGACTAAACTGTCTTAATTTGTGCATCATTATGTCTGTTATTCTGTAAACTGCTGCATGTGTTGATCAGTAGCTATATGAGTAACTATATGGGTTATTGATTGATTGCCCAAGTATTTGCATGGGAGACTGAGTGTGTGTGTGGCTGGATGGGAGGTGTGTGACTCTGTACAGATCAATGTGTACTTGTATCAATGATTGTATAAGAGAGTAAGTATGTGTTAGTATATGGTTGAAAACGTAAGGTGCTCTATGTTTAACTGTATAGAGTAGAAAATGGAAGTGTGATTGATTCTTTACAGGACTGACTAGGTGTGTGAGTAACTCCATGGATGAGTGGCAGAGTGTGAGTGTCTGTATAGGTGTATGAGTGCATATGATTGTGTTGTAAACATGAGTGATTGTATGTATGAATGATTGTATGGGTGAATGAGTGAATGTGTGTGTAGACGTAGGAATCAGTGAGTACGTATGTAGTAACTAGTATTGGTGTGTCAATGGTTTCAAAAATTATACTCTGTTTTTAACACTGGGTGAAACAGAGGTTATATTAAAATGTGAGGAGATGCATTGTATTGTCACATGAATGATATCATCAGTGATGTGGTCATTGATGTCAAATGAGATGTCATCAGTGATGTCATTTGAGATGTCATCAGTGATGTCATCAGTGATGTCACTGACCATGTCATGAATGATGTAATATGTGACATCATCAGCAGTGGATTGCGGGTGCGCAATATATAGTTAGTGCAACTAACTATATATGGAATTTCAATGGTTTTGTGTGAGTAAAATAAGGTTTTTTAAATGCTAATTCCTAACTATATATGGTCTATAACCTATGGTTTTTTCAGTGAATTTTCAAGGTTTTGTAAATGCTAATTCCTAACTATATATGGTCTATAACCTATGGTTTTTTCAGTGAATTTCAATGGTTTTTTAATAGCAAATATCATAAGCTGTCGAATGTCAAGTACGTGGTAAGAATTTTTTTTTTCGTGTTTATGCACACTGATCTGCTTTGATTGCTGCCCCCCACCCCTCATTTCTATTAGGAGTACTCTCTCTTTGCAGATAGTGAAGGGTAGTTAACGCAGCCCTTTCCCCCTTTGTAATCCGTCGTGCCTGCTTCTCTCTCCATTTGATTGATTGTTCTCTTTGGTTCATTCTCTATTTACAAACAAGCACAGAGTCGCAATACTCTGTTTAGTCTTTGCAGATAGCGAAAAATCGTGTAAAAAAACAAAAGGAATCGAGCAAAATCAGTAGGCCACTAATGGGATCTCTTTTTGACCTCGCTAAAATAGAAACATTAGGAACAACCTGTTGAAAATAGCAATGCGTATGTACATAAGCGGCGTTCATTTGTGTTCACAGTACCCCTTGTTGATTGTTTCAATCGAGCATTGAATTGTTCGATGTTAATTCTCTTAAGGATCTTCTCTACCTGCAAACGAGGAAGAATAGGAATATTCTCTCTCCCTTTGCAGATAGTGAAGGGTAGGTAACGCAAGCCTTTAACACGTCGTACCTATTTCATTCCTCATTGATTGATTGATTGTCCGAACATTGACTGTTTGAGAATTAGTTCTTTTTGGAGGTATTCCCTGTTTGCAAATAAACGTAGGAAAATCTTTGCAAGTAGTGAAAGGGTACGTAATGCGGACCTTTCTCCCCCGTTGTAATCTATCATGCCTATCCCCACTGATTGATGCACCTGTTTCACCCGGACCATTTACTAGACATACGTCATCTGGCCCGACCAGAGAGCACCCCTAGTGAAAAGGACATATGCAATAATAACGAAGTGATCACTGTATCCTGTTAACAGAAACTTTAGCATGAAACAACCTGGAAAGAAAAGAATAGGAAAACGAAAATCAGTAGGCCACTGATGAACATGAACTTTTATTAAACAACGAACAAAGAAACGATAACATAACGTAATGATAAAACCTATTAATGTCCTAGAAACAAGAAAACGTTAAAATATGCCAGTGGTGAGAGACCAGAAAAACAGTAAGAGAAACCAAATCACCCCTCGCTGTCCCACCGCCTGCCACGCCAAAAAAATCGATAGACTAGGGAAAATGCAAGTCAGTAGAACATCCGCCCCCACTCTGGAAACTTCCAAGGTGGGGCAGGGTTCCGGCTACGCCCAGCCGGGAGCAGCCCATATAAGGCAGGTCCTGCTGCCACGCCTCGGCCAGGAGATCCTAACGTAGGGTGTAGCCGGAGGAGAGGCCGAGACCAGCGGGACCCGGCCAGGGGATTGCCTTTACAACGCTGAACAGTTGCAGGGGGGGGGAATGTCTCCTCGACCCTCCCCTCTCTCTCCCAGTCCGGCCGCGGTGGCCCTTGAGAGTTGCAGGTAGTCCCGCCACATGCTCTTCCGGTCCGGCCACCAACGGTCGGGGGGCCGAGGCCGACGGAATCCGGCTGCAGCCGATAAACCAAGAAACCCGTTCATGGGGCCAGAGCCAGGGGCGTCCGGCCGACATCCACCGGAAGCCCGGCCCGAAGACGGACGGGACACTTCTTTCTTTTATAATGGCTGCGACAACACTGGGGGGGGATGTCTTGCACATGCCTCCGACCCCCCCCTCGTCCTCATCGCCTGGTCCGGCCATAACAAATCTCAAGCGAGACGCCGTGGGGTGCACTGGGAGGGAGAGACGGTGCGAACAGGCCTCTCCCGCCTCCCCAGTGTAGGCTTCCCAGCTGCACCCTCAGCGGTCCAGGCGCCCGGAAAAGAGTTCTTCCACTGTGGCCATGCTGCAACGTCTCGCCCGGCAGGGTGGAGCCCGTCCGTTCATTTGACCCCGCGATCGCCAGTAGCTACCGAACTCTCAAAATGGCGGTCGACCTGGCAAGAGCGGGCCCAGCATAAAGAAATGGCCCGGTCACTGGTTGACTCCACCACCGTAGTCCTCCACGACCTTGAAGATTCTAGAGGAGCCGCGGGAGTCTCCCACCCCCGATGGGGAATGACTGCCATGATCACCCGTGGAGTGACGAAACTGTATCCGCGGGACGTCGGCGCCAGCCTCACTTTGAATTACTAGAATCCTGCAGACCTCACTTCCGGTGAAAGCACAGTGTGACCCGGTAGGAAAAATTGTTGCACCCCCTCCCCTTTTTGACTGATAGTTCAAACCACCGATCCTTTCCTTTGCCCTTTTAACGGAACTTTGGACTGCCTCCCCCTCTTTTACATTTTCTAGAGAAAACAAAACATTAACCACTACATTAGCATAGCAGTTGACACCAGAACTGTTTTCAAATTGAAAACCAACAACATCTTCAACAGAATCCTTTTTGTTTCTGCTGTGACCCTGCTCCAGCACAGGCATTGTCCCCAGCAGTAATTCTGCAATGCCGGTAAGAATAGCTGTGGTGCCTACTGGACTCACTCACCCCCGCGGCGCCCCACGCCGTTATTTGCTGGGCGGCAACTTGCTAGACATCACCTTCGTGACATCCAGATTTCAGCGCGTTCTGCTGCCTTGGAACTATTCGCACAACAGACCGCTACTGACAAGAATATTTCATTATTGGTGCTGTCAATTTCAATAAATCTATTACTGTTTTTGTTTTGTTGTATATATTTATATGTTATTAAAGTTTTATATTCCTACTACTTTGTTGGAGTGCTATATATTTTTTATGTGACACATAATTGTAAAAACTTTGATGTACAAAGAGTCATTCCTGGAATCTTCCGCTTCAGGCTCGGTCCCCTCCCCAATCACAATACAGGATAGTTTTCAGATAGTAGGAACACGTGTGGTGTGACGGATCTCATCGGGTGTGGGCCTTGATCTACTATAACTCCTTTGAAGAGGGGTGATTCTTTACAGCTGGGGCCATAAACTACATCTGCAGGGCTAGCTGATAGCCTGGACAATCGGACACAGAGGAAGAGGAGTGTCAGAGGGTGCGGTAGTGAATAGGGCGAAAGGGAGGTGTCGGGCGGGCACAGTGTGATTCTCAGGGAAGAGCAGCGCAGATGGGGGGAGGTTTATTGCCCATGCATAAGACAGAGAGCGGGGGTGACCAGTGCCTGGGGAAGATGCTTGCGAGGGTGAGGAGCCATGCTACGAATCGACAGCGTGCAGAGAGTGGGTCTGGTCAAGACATCTAAAATGGCTGCCGTGCACGACAAAAGTGTGGCATTTCAAAAAAGGCAAGATGGCGCAGACAATGTTTTTCAACACTTCCTCATTTCCTTCGAATCGAACGTTAACAGACGTTGGGGCATATTACCAAAGTTAAGCGATATTTATCGCTAACGATGCTTACCAACCAATTTTTTACCACTAAGCATCGTCAGAAATTATCGAAGATAAACCTTACTATTATCAAGGTTTATCGCAAATGCGATAATAAACGGCCGCAATGCATGAATATCGCTAAAAACTCAGCGATATTCATGCATTACCGAGCTAATACTCTTAGCCATGTTATCCACCTCCCATTGGATAACATGGCTAAGAACTGCTCAGGGCAGGTGTTACTTTTTGGAGATATTCGCGCTTAGCGCGAATATCTCCAAAAGTTGGTAATAGGAGATAGATATCTTGCATGTTGTAATGCAAGTTATTGTGGTATATGGAACTCATACCATAATCTCTCAGGAAAGCAGAAACTGATCCTTTTGGGACCGCCTAAAAAGGCCTAGGGGGTGAGGAGTACTCTACTTTGCCCCCTTTTCACGTTCCGAACTATTTTATTTTACTCTCTTCTGTAATTACACAAAATACCAGCGATAAGATGCATCGGAGACACACAGTGAGAGAAAGGAGGCCGGAGATGAAGAAGACATGTCAAATACACATTGGAGATAATATAGTGGCAGAAGGGAAGTAAATATGAGTAAACTTACCATGTAACATAAAAATGTTGCACTCTATACTATAAGTCTCATTTTATACTACAATCACTTCGCTACAACCTCATAAATTAAAAATAAAAATAAATAATGTCTCAAACAATTTTTGATTTCTAAATATAAATTTATTCTTCAAAATTTTCTAAATTTGAAACAACTAGTAACATGTCCTCATCAGTAATTTCCTCTTCAATCATCTCATCTGGAATCTCCTCATTAAAAGTCTGCAATGATGATTCTTGTAACTCTATGGTCTCCAAACACTCGATAAATTCGCCATCAAGAGATTGATCAAAAAAATCATTCAAGTCATCTCCTCCTTCTGACAATATTTCATTATTGGTGCTGTCCATTTCAATCAATGTAGTGGAATCATTCAAGTCATCTCCTCGTGACAATATTTCATTATTGGTGCTCTCAATTTCAATCAATGTAGTGGAATCATTCAAGTCATCTCCTCCTTGTGACAATATTTCATTATTGGTCCTGTCCATTTCAATCAATCTAATGGAATCATACAAGCCATCTCCTCCTTGTGACAATATTTCATTATTGGTGCTCTCAATTTCAATCAATGTAGTGGAATCATTCAAGTCATCTCCTTGTGACAATATTTCATTCTTGGTGCTGTCCATTTCAATCAATCTAATGGAATCATACAAGTCATGTCCTCCTTGTGACAATATTTCATTATTGGTGCTCTCAATTTCAATCAATGTAGTGGACAATTCAAAAGAAATTGCCACGGTCTCTTCATTGTGAGCCATTTTATTTTGAAATTGCTTGCTGTAAATTGCAGAAAAAAATAATCACTTTCATTTATCGTTTTTAGTAATACATAATATAAAACTAACTTCATCAAGTATTTAGTATAACAGAAGGACTGCAAATAAATAACAGAAAACATTTTTCAAATTATCTTCAAGTGTACAACATAGTTCCCCTTACAAATTAACAACTCACCTTTTTAAAAGTAGCAGAAGTGTTAGTACTGTGTAAATCAAACACCAGAAATTCACCACCAAAAATTCCTCACAAATGTACCTCAGACAGTAGTATCACAAAATGGCTGTGGTTTCCTCTCATTTGACATATATACATAACCAATTAACTTTCATCACACACAAATACAAAACCAAAGTAACATTTTAATTGGTTCTAAATTTCAACACTTTCAAATGTGTTTTCCCCATGCAATTTTCCATAGGACATTTACATACGTCTACAGCCTGAATGGCTGAACGGAATTACACCAAACTTGGCAAAATGGTACATCAAACCTAAGAGGTCAGGAAGGATCTACTATGCCCCCTTATGGTCATTTCCCCCTTCGCTTTGGCCTCCTCTTGTCTCTCAATCCTACCGAGAGACAAGATGGCGGCCGCTACGGACTGTTTGGAATGTTGACAGACGCCGGAGAACCAATCAGCTTCGCAAAGCTCCGTAACGCGAAAAGTACGCGAAGCGGAGCGCTGTTACAGATATATATCTTTTTTTGAACGTTAATTTCTCAAAATCCACTGGAGCACATATATTGAGACCTAGCAAAGGCACATCGGGCTACCAGTCCCTAATATTTTGCCAAGTTTCGTGCAAATCCATTCAGGTGTTCGATTATTATTATTATTATTTTTTTTTGCCCCGCGGGGCCCTTTTAAAACCTCCACATCAAACCTAGGGGGTCAGCGAGGATCTACTATTCCCCCTTATGGTCATTTGCCCCTTCGCTTTGGCCTCCTCTTGTCTCTCGATCCTACCGAGAGACAAGATGGCGGCCGCTACGGACTGTTTGGAATGTTGACAGACGCCGGAGAACCAATCAGCTTCGCTTCACAAAGCTCCGTTGCGCGAAAAGTACGCGTCCTAGGACGCTGCCCGGTCCGCTGTTACAGATATATATCTTTTTTTAAACGTTAATTTCTCAAAATCCACTGGAGCACATATATTGAGACCTACAAAAGGCACATCGGGCTACCAGTCCCTACAATTTTGCCAAGTTTCGTGCAAATCCATTCAGCCGTTCGGGCTAAAAGTGAGGCCAACCGCCCTATGGAAAACTCAATGTTAAAAACACGTTTTGGGACCCCCCTTTTTTCTCGGCCCCCCCTTGACGAACCCCCCCCAAATTTTCAAGGGCTGCTCAGAAACAAAATGTGCCATTTTCCTGAAAATTTCAGCCAATTCCGTCCACAAACGCCAAAGTTATTAGACATAGAATTTTCAAAAAACCCATAGAGAAAAAATCCTAACTATATATACCTACTGGCGACCGCCAGTAGGTAATATATATATATATATCTATATATATATATATATATATATATATATAGATATATATATAGATATATATATATATATATATATATATATATATATATATATATATATATATATATCTACATCTACCTACTGGCAGTTGCCAGTAGGTAGATATAGTTAGGACCTAGTTTCCATAGGAAACGCGTTTTTTGTTTTCCCACTAACTTTCTCGCCGGTTGACGAATCTTCGCCAAATTTGCAAAACTAGTGGCCCACTCTGGTCAGCTCCTGTCTTGAAAGTTTCGGGGTGATTCGCTAAGCGGGGGCCGAGAAAAAAGCGGGGGGCCCAAAATGAAGTTTCCCCATGTTATTTTCCATAGGAAATTTTAGCGAAAGTTACAGCCCGAACAGCTGAACGTAATTACACCAAATTTGGCAAAAATGTAGCCCTTGGTTTAGAAAGAGTCCTTTTTAGGTCTTACCTACGCAGCGCGCATGCGCTGCATAGGAAAGAGACCTTTAGTAATCAGCACAGCTTTCCCTGCAAAAAGGCGCACGTGTTGCATTGCTTCCAATGGCAAAGCATGAACGTCTGGCGATTCACTTGCGGGAGAGAGCAGCTGGCGCCAGATGTTCTCAATTATCGCGTCTTGCTGCTCGCTCCCATGAGGGAATCGCGCAGGCCCCCTCCTCTCTCCCTTCCTACCGCGTGAGGCGCATGCGCTTTTTTACTTTTTTTTTCTTTCGTGTGTTCCCTGGGTTCCTTGTGTGGCAAGCTCAGCTGCCTCAGTTGCTATTTGCTGTAATGCCTCCTTCTCTCATGTATCTCATATTTCATCAGTCACACACCATGGCTGTACCGGGCTCGCAGTTTTTCTCACACCTTCCTTAGTTGCAGCCCGTCTTCCTCTGTTCAGCTCCTGCCCCCGGGTTCCGCTGCTCATATGGTTTGCCTTTGTGCCTTGTTATAAGGGATTTTGACTGACTTAGTTTCATTTATACTCCGCGCAATTGGTGCCGCGAGGCTGTACAAGAAGACAGGGAGTAAATACATAAAGCTGCAGTTCACCTTTCGTATGCAGCACACTGGCTCTGATCGCCTCTAGACGCTTGGGTTTGGTCCTACAAATTAAGCGTCATAGATTTTGTAAATATACCTTTTTTTGTACAGTGCCTTGCCAGCTGGCTGTACGAGTTCACAAAATCAAAATTGCCACTTATGCTAGTAACACACCACAGAATCATGGCGCCGGTACCATAACACAACGTTACCTATCACAAGGCAATGCCAGCATATATCACCACCACACTGTACTATGCTCTCCACATCAGTGTTTTGCTACCTACACCATGATAGGCTCTACAACACATTACAATAGTATGCCACCTGCACTGTGATGCTGTTTCCTACTCACCTGTACCACTATGCTGCTTATATCACAAACTATGTGTACCACAACCCACTATTCCCTCCTATCATACAACAGAGTGCCACTATAACAAGCTGCCTTCAACAGTATACCCTTGTGCATACACCATAGTACGGTGGTAGTGCGTGCCATGCAGCCACACTAACTATCCTGAAATACAAGGCCACATGTTACAATATTGTCTCCTCCACAGTACCATGTTACCACAAACCACAGGACCATGCAATCAACAACACAATGCCTTGCTAGGTACAACCTAATACAGTGCTACCCTGCTATCTGACGCCTACCTCACCCTAATAACAAACCCATGCATCAGATGAATATATTCCTACTGGGAGACTACACAACCAAACAAGTCACTGAACCAACAACTCTATGAGACTGTGCGCTATACAAGCATAAAATAACGCAGCATAACATAGCTAACATGACATAACATAGCATAACATAGTATGACATGACATGACATAACATGACATAACAGCATAACATAGCATAACATAGTATAACATGACATGACATAACATAACATGAAATAACATAGCATAACATAACTTAACATAACATAACACATTCTTGTGGTTAATCACAGCACCCCAGCAGACCACTTTAATTCCAGTGGATAGTACAAGCGCCTCCGGCTACCTCTGACCTCTGGTCGATCCCCACCCTGCACGGCTCCTCCTGGGTGCCCGTGACTCTACCCCACTGCTGCCGCTACCGAGGGTTCGCCGCTGGTGTGCCCCTGTTTTTCGTTTCCACTGTACTGCTAATCTGTTTTTTTCCCAACTTGGCATTTGTGTCTTGTATTTTGTTTCTCTGTTCTTAGGCGTTCCTTTGTTGTACCCCTGCCCTCTGTGCCCCGTGCCCTCGCCCATTGGCCCCCTGCTCCCGCCTCCCAGCTGCTCCTCCCTCCCACTTGGCCTCTTCTCTTATGGAGGTCGCCGCGCAGCAGTGAGTGTGACATGACCTCTGGCGCTCCCCACGCCGTACGGCTCCTCCTGGGTGCCCGTGACTCTACCCCACTGCTGCCGCTGCAGAGGGTTCGCCGCTGGTGTGCCCCTGGTAACTGTTTTTCGTTTCCACTGTACTGCTAATCTGTTTTTTTCCCAACTTGGCATTTGTATCTTGTATTTTGTTTCTCTGTTCTTAGGCGTTCCTTTGTTGTGCCCCAGCCCTCTGTGCCCGTGCCCTCGCCCATTGGCCGCCCGCTCCCTCCTCCCAGCTGCTCCTCCCTCCCACTTTGCCTCTTATGGAGGACGACGCGCGGAAGCGCAGCGGACGCGCCGCTGGCACGACGAAGGCGCGCCAAAGGCAAGCCCGTCTGCGTCCGTCTGTGCCTGGACCGCGCCCAGCGCCAGAACCCCTGGACCCAGAGGCCACCACCACACCAGACGGCACTACGACTCCAGCACCCTCCACGCACTCAACACCGGACGAAACCACCCCTGCTACCAGGCCATCCCAAAGCACACCCAAGGGCCTTTCACCTGCCGGAACTGCAGATACACCAGCATCCAGCCTGTCAAACCACCAACCAGAGAACCCAACCACCTCAGATGCATCCTCCTCAACACCCGATCCACTCGCAAGCACGCCATCAAACTCTGGGACTTCCTAGACTCTACCGCTCCCAACGTCGCCTTCCTGATGGAGACCTGGCTGAACGCCACCTCAGCACCGGACATCGCCATAGCCATCCCACAGGGCTACAAGATCTCCCGCAGAGACCGCGCCAACGGGGTTGGAGGAGGAATCGCCATCGTCCATAAAGACACCCTCAGGGTCTCGACCAACACCGACGACACCCTCACTACCGCCGAGCACATGCACTTCCAGATCCACACCGACCCCAACATGACCCTTAGAGGAACACTCGTCTACAGACCACCCGGACTGAGACCACAGTTTAGCGACACCATCGCCGACCTCGTCAGCACCCACGCCCTCGCCTCCACAGACTACATCCTCCTTGGGGACCTGAACTTCCACATCGAGAACAACAACGACGCCAACTCCACTGCCCTGATCGACAATCTCGCCAACCTCAGACTCAAACAGCTCGTGACAACACCCACCCACGCCGCTGGACACACGCTGGACCCCATCTTCTCCACATGCCCCCACGTCTCCTTCAAACACACCACCGTACCCCACTGGACCGACCACAGATCCGTTCACTCCACCTTCAGGAAACTCACCACACACCACCGTACCCAACAGCTTTCACGCCGCTGCTGGGGCAAGGTAACCAAGGATCAACTGACCACCACCCCCGCCCTGAGACCACCCGCCGACCCCATCGGCCCTGAATCCGCCGCTATTAACCTCAAACAGTGGATCAACGACTGCGCCAACACCCTCGCCCCTCTCAAGACCTCCATAACCAACCACACCAACAAGAAAGCCGCCTGGTTTACCGAAGACCTCCGGACCTCCAAGCACACCTGTCGGAAGCTGGAGAAGAAATGGCTCTGCGACCGTTCACCAGACAGCCTCACAGTCCACAAGAACGCCACCCGCAGACACCACCAACTCATCAGGACCGCCAAAAGGACCGCCTTCAAGGACCGCTTAGACAACAACGCACACAACACCAAAGAGCTCTTCAGCATCGTGAAAGAACTCTCCAACCCCAGCTCCAACACCAACGACATTTCACCATCACAAGACCGGCGCGACTCCCTGGCCACCTTCTTTCACCGCAAGATCACCGACATCCACGGCAGCTTCAACTGCGACACCCCTGCACCCACCACCAAGACCACCATCCCCGCAAACTCCACCCACACCAGTCGCCTGACCGCCTGGTCCAACGTCAGCGACGAAGACACCATCAAAGCCATGAACTCCATCCACTCCGGATCCCCATCCGACCCGTGCCCCCACCACGTTTTCAACATTGCCAGCACAACCATCGCACCCCACCTCCAGAAAACAATCAACATCTCCTTCGAGATAGCAGCCTTCCCGGAAAGCCGGAAACATGCCGAGATCAACGCCCTCCTGAAGAAAGCCAAGGCGGACCCCAAAGACCTCAAGAACTTCTGGCCCATCTCCCTGCTTCCGTTCCTGGCAAAAGTGACAGAGAAGATTGTCAACAAACAGCTAACCCGCTACCTCGAAGACAACAACATCCTGGACCCCTCCAATCCTTTAGCCCAACGCTGTTCAACATCTACATGGCACCTCTCGCCCACGTCGCACGACAGCACAACCTCAACATCATCTCCTACGCCGACGACACCCAGCTGATCATATCCCTCACCGAAGACCCCCTCACCACCACCACCAAAGCCAACCTTCACAGAGGTATGAAGGCAGTCGTCGACTGGATGAAAGATAGCAGACTGAAGCTGAATTCAGACAAGATGGAGGTTCTCATCCTCGGACCCACCCCATCAGCCTGGGACGACTCCTGGCAGGACCTCAACAATCCAGGAACCGGCGGTACTGGTGTCGTTGGATGCCACTATGGCACTTGATAGGGTTGAGTGGTCCTATCTGTTTGCAGTATTGGGAAAGGTGGGCTTTGGACCAGAGTTCACTAATTGGGTGCGCCTATTGTATGCTAACCCCCTCGCCAGAGTGGTGGTAAATAACCGAATGTCCGCTTACTTTCTCCTAGGCAGGGGCACGAGACAGGGGTGCTCCTGTTTGCTCTGGCATTAGAGCCCCTGGCGGCGTGGGTTCGGTGGGACCGGTCGATCCGAGGATTGCGATGGATGTTGGAATGGGAGGACGACTCCTGGTGGCCCACATTGCTAGGCACAGCACCGGAACCCGACCACGCACAAAACCTGGGGTTCATCCTCGACTCCACCCTCTCCATGACCAAGCAAGTCACCGCCATCTCCTGCGTCCTGCTTCAACACCCTCCGGATGCTTCGCAGGATCTTCAAATGGATCCCTCCCGACATGAGAAAAAACGTCACCCAGGCCCTCATCACCGGCAGACTCGACTACGGGAACGCCCTCTACTCAGGAACAACAACCAAGCTCCTGAGACGACTACAACGAATCCAGAATGCCTCGGCATGACTGATACTCGACGTCCCCCAAAGCAGCCACATCACACCCCACCTGAGAAGCCTACACTGGCTCCCCGTCAACAAGGGAATCACCTTCAAACTCCTCAACCACGCACACAAAGCACTACACAACACCAGACCAACATACCTCAACAATCGACTCAGCTTCCACACCCCCACCCGCAACCTCCGCTCTACCACCCTCGCCCTCGCCACAGTTCCTCGTATCCGGAAAACCACCGCCGGCGGCAGATCCTTCTCCTACTTCGCCGCCAAGACCTGGAACGCTCTCCCTACCAGCCTACGACAGACCCAGGACCTGCTGGCCTTCAGAAGACTTCTCAAGACCTGGCTCTTCGATCAGTAGCAGCCCCCCCTAGCGCCTTGGGACCCTCACGGGTATGAAATAGGCCTTGACACCAAAATAAAGGTGGCACCATTAGCAAATCACATATCTACAAAAGCGACTCTCTTTTATAGGTGGCACCATTAGCAAATCAGACATCTACAAAAGCGGCTCTCATTTCAAAATCAGGTTAGTTTTGAAAGAGCAAAGATACGCTGTATAAATGTTTGCAAGAAACCGTAGATGGCATGTGCTTGCTGCAGTTAATGTTTGTGATTATATCAGGGAAATGAGGAAATCGACAGTAAAGACCGGCCAACCAGACCATAAAACACACCCACCAATGGCTAAAACCGGCCCACACACAGGCCAAACAAGCATTGGAACAGTACGGTGGAGCTTGGTTCAGGACTGAGGCGCACTGCTGCGTCCAGGGCCTGTTGTGTTGCGCCGGTGGTAGCGCGGGCACTTAAGAATGGGACGTGACCGTGGGGGGCTGTGGGCCCAATCTATAAATAACCCAAGGTCAGGTGACCCTCACGTCGTAACGTGATATCTCAATCTCGTATCGTGACATTACATTCCTTCTCAACAAAGATTAAAACAACGCAAAGCATAGCTTCATTAGCAATGAGTAACTGGACTAAAAACGTCATGGTCCAAACAGGGGCCCTTACACACCTTTAAGGCATAGGTATTCAGTTAACATGATAACAGACATGGAACAGTCTTACGTGAAGTAGTCCCGCAGTCGTGATGAGGGTTTGGGGTTTCTTCGCAAATGGTGGTGAGACAGACCTCGACCTGATGACGACGGACTCGTCACCTCCGGAGTCACCTCGAGTTCAGGAGCACTCAGTGGGCCAGGATCGCCACCCCCATTCTCAGCCTCAGTGTCATCAACCCAGTAGTCCTCTGCATCAGCACTCTCGCCTGCACCGTCCCTGAGATCAGGAACTGCTGCTCCGCTGTTGTCCAGCACCAATCCGGAATCGGCAACAGCAGTAGTGGAACAGGGAACCATTGGCTCCACGTGAAATGGTTTGAAATGGGACACATTGCGAGTTACAGTCTCTCGCCCTCGGGTAGCAATAATTCTAGTTCCTTTCACGTTCACGACTGTCCAGGGTGACTTCTCATAGGGGAGTTGGAACTTGCCCGCATGGCCTCGATTTCTCACCAAAACCAAATCGCCTTCCTTGATCTGACTGGCCTTGGCATGACGACGATGGCTCGCCTGGGCATGAGCTTTTCTTTGCTTGGTGTCGATCCAGGGGTCATCCGGGTCCTTAGGTCGCCACTAGGGGTGATGGGGTATAGAATCAGTAACGACCCGACCCATCAGCAGATGAGCCGGAGCCACCCCGGTGGTGGTATGAGGCGTTTGCCGGTAGCTGCGAAGAAATGTAAATATGGCTAATTCAATGGATTGTCGTTTATCATGGGCAATCCGAAATACCTTGTTAAGAGTCCTCATGAATCGCTCCGCCTCACCGTTCACTTGAGGCCAACGGGGCGTGATTCTGCGATGACGTACCCCCACGTGTGTGAGGTACTCAGACAGCTCTTGGCCTTGAAAGGGTGGTCCGTTGTCTGTGCGGAGTTCTCTCATCAGGCCATGTGTGGCCATTATTTTCTCGATTTTGGGTATCACCTCGGCAGCACTCGGAGTCCCAACGATCTCCACTTCAGGATATTTAGAGTAGTCATCTACTGCTACCGAAGTGTGCCGGCTGTCGGGAAGACTACCAAAATCCATGCTCACGCAGGACCAGGGGGGCTGCGGTCGAGGTTCCGTAATAACCGGGACAGGGTGAGGCAAATCCCCAGTGACTTGGCATGAAGGACAGGAGTGCACCATGTTCTCAACCAATTCATCCATGAGTGGAAACCACACTTTGGTGCGTAGCCGTGATTTCGTCTTGACTATGCCTTGATGGCCCACATGAGCCAGTTGCACACATCTATCCGTGCGGGCCGTGGGTATGACCAGACGATGCCCTCTCAGCAGACACCCTGTGGGGTCTTCAGTGAGTTCATCCTTTACATGATGTAAGCTTTCCATGATTCTCTGTGGGCACTGCTGAGTGGGCACTGTCAGGATTTTCCAATCTTCCTTGGCTTTGTGCCAATTGCCGTGCTGTAGAATTTGTTTGGCCCGTTGTAGACACTCGTCTTGGGCAGTTGCCTCCGACAGATCCTGTATTGACAGAGGAATGGGACAGGACCTGGCGGTGACGCATTCGACATACTCTTCCTTATCTGCAGCGTCCTCCATCTCCTTGTCAGTAGCTGCATGAGGATGTCGTGACAGATAGTCGGCTGGGTTGCGGGATCCTGGCTGATACTCTACACGACAGTTATAATCTTGGAGTTGGAGCATCCATTTCTCAATTCGGGGCGGAGGCTTTGTGGACGTTCCATGAAGAGGGCTACAAGCGGCTTATGATCCGTTTTGACCACGAACGGTTTGCCATAAACATATAAGTGAAAATGGCGACATCCCCAATGAGTGGCGATAGCCTCTTTCTCTATTTGTGAATATCGTTGCTCTGTCATGGTGAGGGATCTGCTGGCGAACGCCACAGGAGCCCAGTCTTCTTCTGGTCGTGATCTCTGTAGCAGGACGTATAAAAATACAATATCCCAACAGGTAACATTCAGAAAGACAATTACTGTAGTATGCAAAAAGCATTACACGAGCAAGCAAATAAGGAGACAGAAATTAAACGATTTATATATAATAATTGCTTATATATTTGATTATCTTGAAAAAGTCGGACAAGGTCAAATTGAATAATTAGAGCAGTACAGGGATCAAAAATTCCGAATGACAACCGAAAGTAGACTTGGTGCTCAAATATATACAAGTGGTGTAAAGCGACGCAAGTGATGGGATGAACAGCGTGGACAGCGCAACGTGAACAAGGTGAGAATATTATACAGTGAGTGGCTCAGTGTGTGACATAGTTAAGGTGACTTAGAATCACAAATCACAATTTCAATTGAGCCAAGCTGAATATTGCGTCATAAATAGCGCTGTGGGGTCGCCGACGTTTCGGACCCTGATCAATTAGGACCATCTTCAAGACGGGGTTGTCTCATTTTCAAGGCTGTGTGTTGGACCCGGTCCTTTGGGCAGGTTCACCCCGTGACTTTTTGCTTTTTCCTAGCCTGTTTTTGGAACCTGGATTGATGATTTTAGGCCTCTGCGCACTTTTTCACTGTGGTACAGTGTAAAGTGCGTGTGCTCTCTGTATATGGATGGTGAGTGACCTGCCCTCCCATAGGAATGAATGGGGAATATGTATGCCCATGGTAGATTCCTGATGCATGGGGAGTGCAGGGTCGAGTTTGATATGTGTGAACTCGTGAGAGGGAATGCTGCAGAATGGTATATGCGGCATGGCTGTGTCTAGTCTAGAAGGGCCACTTTTAGAAGTTGGCATAATTGTGTAGTGAGTCTGCTGGCCCGTGATTGGCTGATGTGCCTGGGCCTGCTGGTGGATGGACTGTCTGTTTTGAGTAGGACGGGGTCTGCAGGGCCCTGGAGGAGGGGGGTCTGAGTCAGCCATAGATGAAAGGCCCCCATCTGCTGTCACGGATGGGAGGGAAGAGCTCTGGTGGTACCAGGCGGTGCCTGTCAGCCCACCCTGCTGCCTCTCCCTCCGGATGGCCCACTGTCACCTCTGACCTGAGGCTGACAGGAGAGGGAAACCAGATACACCCAGGGCTTAGGGCTCGCTCACACAAAGACTTCAAAAGACTTCAAAGCCTTTTCTGTGTATAAGAAGGGGCTGTGTTCCCTTCCAAGTTCTTCTTCTCTTGTTCTGTTGCTGACGGGAATCTACCCGGGGCGGGCGCTGCCCAGCCCCTGGAGGCTGATGGACTGCTGGGGGACTCTTCCTGACTGTCCCCTTGCCTGCTGCATTGCTTGGAAGACTTTGCTGGTCAATAGCGCTTAGGAGCGCTTTGCCTATTTTTCTAGCGCTTTGGAGCGCTTTATTGCCCCAAGCGCGGGAGAGCGCTTTATTTGTCTTCACAGCGCTACTTGGCCCCAAGCGCTTAATAACGCTTCAACTTTTATGGGGGCTGGTTGTATCGAGGGTGCCACCCCTCGGATCGTGGTTCCCCGCCTGCCTGCCTAAAGAGGAGGGCCGCTGCGCTGCCCGCAGCGACCCGGAAGTGGTCGGCCGGCCGGCCAATCTCAGCGCGGCCGGCCGGAAGTCCCGCCCCCCGCAGTCGGCGGGGAGAGGACGAAGAAGGCGCGGGAGATGGCGGAGGTGGACGGGGCTCCTCTCGGCTGAGGGAGCCCCAGAGAAACGTGGCGGCCAGCTGACAGGGCTCCCGTGTGCCGAGGGAGCCCTGCCGAGAGAGAGAGGTCCGGCGCGGGAGCAGCGAGGCTCCCATGTGACCGGAGCTGCCGCGCGGAGGAAGGCGTGCCGAGGAATGGCTGCTGGGGCTCCCGTGTGCTGAGGGAGCCCCGAGTGAGCAGAGCGGAGGGGGCGCGAGGCATATGGTCGGTGCCTGCCCCTACCGCAGCCGGCGAGAGTGAGCTGCCGCCCAGCAGAGAAGCCGCCGCCCGGAGGAGCCCGCCCCAGAGAGCCCGGTGAGTCGGAAGGGCTGGGGGGGGCTCCGTGCAGCTGCTGTTGGTGCCGGAGAGCGGCACCTGGGCGGGAGTGGAGGTAGGGCGGCCCCAGCTGACAGTGGGCCGCCCCCAGGTTTCGACGGAGCCTGAGGCTCCAAAGCCCATATTTATGTTGAGAGCCCCGGGAGGCGCAGGGGGCGTGTCGTAACTCTGAGTCCCCCGAGTGGGACTCCAACGGAGTGGGTGACTTCCCTACGAGCCCTGAGAGGCTCCAACGCAGGCCATATTTGTTTAAGGAGTCGAGATGGCTCCTGGGACACCTCGGGGCATACTGTCGATGCCCGTCCCCTCCTGGGCTTGTGTAGTGCTGGTGCCAGTGAAAGCACCATGGTTGTTTAAGAGCCCCAGAAGGCTCCCGCGTTCGGCGCAGTGTGGTGGCAGAGCCTGGGTGGCTCCAACGTTGCGCAGTGTCATGCCAGAGCCTGTGTGGCTCCAACGTGGGCGTAGGTGTTTGTAGAGCCTGTGTGGCTCCAGCGTGGGCGCAGTTTGCGCCTGAGGGTCAGTAAGGACCCTGTCACAGTATGAAGCTCCCAGCTGCCCAGCAATTAGTGGGCAGCTGCACCGTTTAGGTTTTGTGCGCTTCACAGGTGCCCAGCAAGTAGTGGGCCCCTGCATCGTTTAGGCCCCTGACATTGAGACTCAGGGTGTTCTAGCCCCAACAAGGCCAGTTGGCCTAGGGACTGCCACAGGTGGTGGCTTATGTAGGTTTTGCGCAATTGTATGGTTCTTGCACCTCTGAATGGGATTTCTTGCATCATGTCTTATTCCTGCACCTCTGAATGTTTTTAGACATCATGTGACTATTGCGCTACTGTATTATTCTGGTACCTCTGAATGTAATTTCATTGCATCATGTGCTTTATTCTTAACACCGCTGAATGTGTAGGTTTATACATTATGTGTTTCTCTTTACTACTCCTCTGAATGTATATTTATGCATCATGGGTAATGTGTCCTTTCTTAGACCCTAAAACGCTGTGTGCTACTTAGGTGGTTTTCCTTTACTACTCCTCTGAATGTGTTTCATACATCATGGGTAATGTGTTCTTTCTTAGACCCTTAAATGCTGTGTGATACTTAGGGGGTTGTTCTTCTTAGTACAGGTGGTCCTAGTGAGGTCCTGGTCCCCTGCGTGACAGTCTCCTAAGGGGTTAGGGTTGCGTAGGTGGTACTTACCTGTTCCCAGTAGTTACTGGATGTGATCTATAACTGTTACTTTGTGTTACAGTGAAGTTTATATACTTTTATTCTACTTACTGACAAGTATTTCTATATCTGCAAAGTGTTGATTCAGACAGTGGCCCATGTGGCCCTGTCTTGTAAATAATCCCTTGTGAATATTGCCGTGCCAGTTGGCACAATGTACATGTGTAATTTCTATCTGATATGTTTTGACAATACAAAAGTTATTTTAATATAACCTTGTGTGGAGTCTCTTTTGTGGTGTACCTAGTATGTTGTTGCTGTTGTGCGCTGACGCAAATGCTTTACACATCGTCTCCGAGTTTAGCCTAGACTGCTCGTGCCAAGCTACCTAGAGGGTGAGCAGGGGTTATCCTGGCGTGTGACTTCCTTGCCCTGACGGGAATGGTGGTTTCTGCCTGGCTTTGGCATTAGCCTTAGCCTACCAGAAATAGCCGGTTTCCTACATTGTTGGTCAGCGGTGCGGATTTGGACTTGTATTTGCACAGTGCCATAGCAACAACTGGCTACATTACAAAAACTCTGCGTTTTTCAGATAGTCACATATTTGGGATTATTGTTTTTGATTTTGTTTTTCCTCAAGAGTGTCATTTTCAGATGGTGTTCCTGCGCTTTATGTTTAGTGGCAGGTGAGAGAAAATGACAGGGCGGGACGCCAGTAGAGAGGGGAGGTTCCCATGGATTAGGAATCCCATGCTGGGTCCAGTGTCCAACTCCTATTCCTGTCCCTGTGTGGGTAGATGGAAGAGAGGGAGGGTGGAGGAGAAATTGCTTACTCAGGAGGGTGGTTCTTCCCTGAGTGTAGTGTGTGTGTCTGGATTCCCCCGTATGGTAGGATCCAGTGGTGGCAGCTTAAATGTGTCCAGTGCGTGTAGTCCCATTCCCAGTTCCCAGGGTATGGTGCCTGGTGCTCAGTAAGAGGGTGACAGGTTGAGAGTCAGAGGCAGTGAGGAACTGTCTCACCAGTCTGGAGGGGGAGTGTGTGGATGAGTGGTGTCTTGAACTGGAGGAGTTCGTGTGAGTTTTTTTGTAAGGAGCTTGCACGTGAGGTGTACCTCTGGTGGTGTGCAGGACGTCCTGCAGAGGCATTGGACAAGAAGGTAGATGTCTGGCGGTGCGCTGGATGTCTTACAGAGACATTAGGGAGTGATTCTAACAGTAGTGGCTTGTGTATCTGATGATCCTGTGTAGGTGAAGAGGTTCATGTGTAGCCCGGCTAAGTCCCATTAGGATGGTAGGGGTGTAGGGGCTCACGTCCTGTCTCAGTGGAGGCGGAGTGAGTGTGGGACGGTGTGTCCCACGTTGGCCCGAAACCCTGTCTCAGGGCCTGGAGGGTTCCCTAAGGGAGCGCCAGGTCAGGGGCCTAGGCTGTACTTACAAGTCATTTGAGGAGGAGCTTCCTGTGTCTAGAGGACGGGGAGTGTCTGTAATCAGAACTCCGGCGGTCCTGGTGTTGGGCAGTACCGCTCCTAAGTGGAGGGTGCAGAAGTCCTGGTTCGCTGGGCATTTGACCGTCTAGAGTGCTTGACCATTTTTTTTGGGCCTCTGGAGGTCATTCCCCGAGGAGGGGGGAGGCCAGGTTCAGGTTCAGCCTGACCTGGAGGGAAGGGCATCTGTAATCAGTGTCCTGACCGGTTGTTGGCTTCCAGGGGTACCGCTCCAAGGTGGGAGGGTGCAGAACTCTGGAGGGGGGTGCAGAGGGACGGTGTCCTTACTTCTGACCCCGGTGGGAGGAAAGTGTGTTGCTGATACGCTGCTGGCGTGTGCTCTGTCTAGCCTGGAACATACTGAGAATCACCCTGTGATAGGGAGTACGGGAGGAAAGTGTGTTGCTGATACGCCGCTGGCGTGTGCTCTGTCTAGCCTGAGACATACTGTGCCTGTGATCATGGAACTGGAAGGGGGTGCAGAAGGACGGTGTACTTCTGACCCCGGTGCAACCTGAGGGGTTAGATCCTAGGTTGGGAGATCAGGAAACTTCTAGGTCAAGAGGAAAGGGGGGCTTTGCTGTGTGCTGTGTCCCCCCACCTGCTTGAAGAGGGACTGTGCTGTGTGCTTTGTACCTCAGAAGTGAAATAATTTCCAGGTGGTAGACCAGTGACGGAGGGAGGTCCTGATCTGGTAGGAGAGTTCTGTTCTGGTGAGTGCTTCCCTGTGAGGGTGCGGGAACACAGGAGTAGAGGTACGGTGGGGCATTCTTGCCGTGGCCTCTGGTCAGCCTGGGGTGTGGTCCCTAGGTTGTAGGATCAGTGGTAGTGTAGCTACCCTGGGAGAGAGAGTGGAGATTGGCTATTGTGTGCCAGGGGCTTCTGCCCCCACTCTGTGGATTGGTTAGGACCTGTGATATTTGGATGGCCTAGGGCCTGGTCCTGGCTGTGGATGACTAGTGTGTACCAGTGGGGTATCCTAGTTGTGTCAGAGAGCTTTTGTTGAGGGAAATCCCTGTGGGTTCAGAGTGGCGAAAAACTGGAAGGTGGCCCTGCCCTGCAGGCCCGTCTCCGTGGTTTTGTCGCCCAAAGCATGGAAGACCATCAGTGTAGTGATTGGTCTACCCTGCGTTTTGGCTGGAAGGGGGATGTGTTGGACCGGTCCTTTGGGCAGGTTCACCCCGTGACTTTTTGCTTTTTCCTAGCCTGTTTTTGGAACCTGGATTGGTGATTTTAGGCCTCTGCTCACTTTTTCACTGTGGTACAGTGTAAAGTGCGTGTGCTCTCTGTATATGGATGGTGAGTGACCTGCCCTCCCATAGGAATGAATGGGGAATATGTATGCCCATGGTAGATTCCTAATGCATGGGGAGTGCAGGGGCGAGTTTGATATGTGTGAACTCGTGAGAGGGAATGCTGCAGAATGGTATATGCGGCATGGCTGTGTCTAGTCTAGAAGGGCCACTTTTAGAAGTTGGCATAATTGTGTAGTGAGTCTGCTGGCCCGTGATTGGCTGATGTGCCTGGGCCTGCTGGTGGATGGACTGTCTGTTTTGAGTAGGACTGGGTCTGCAGGGCCCTGGAGGAGGGGAGTCTGAGTCAGCCATAGATGAAAGGCCCCCATCTGCTGTCACGGATGGGAGGGAAGAGCTCTGGTGGTACCAGGCGGTGCCTGTCAGCCCACCCTGCTGCCTCTCCCTCCGGATGGCCCACTGTCACCTCTGACCTGAGGCTGACAGGAGAGGGAAACCAGATACACCCAGGGCTTAGGGCTCGCTCACACAAAGACTTCAAAAGACTTCAAAGCCTTTTCTGTGTATAAGAAGGGGCTGTGTTCCCTTCCAAGTTCTTCTTGTCTTGTTCTGTTGCTGACGGGAATCTACCCGGGGCGGGCGCTGCCCAGCCCCTGGAGGCTGATGGACTGCTGGGGGACTCTTCCTGACTGTCCCCTTGGCCTGCTGCATTGCTTGGAAGACTTTGCTGGTCAATAGCGCTTAGGAGCGCTTTGCCTATTTTTCTAGCGCTTTGGAGCGCTTTATTGCCCCAAGCGCGGGAGAGCGCTTTATTTGTCTTCACAGCGCTACTTGGCCCCAAGCGCTTAATAGCGCTTCAACTTTTATGGGGGCTGGTTGTATCGAGGGTGCCACCCCTCGGATCGTGGTTCCCCGCCTGCCTGCCTAAAGAGGAGGGGCGCTGCGCTGCCCGCAGCGACCCGGAAGTGGTCGGCCGGCCGGCCAATCTCAGCGCGGCCGGCCGGAAGTCCCGCCCCCCGCAGTCGCGGGGAGAGGACGAAGAAGGCGCGGGAGATGGCGGCGGTGGACGGGGCTCCTCTCGGCTGAGGGAGCCCCAGAGAAACGTGGCTGCCAGCTGACAGGGCTCCCGTGTGCCGAGGGAGCCCTGCCGAGAGAGAGAGGTCCGGCGCGGGAGCAGTGAGGCTCCCATGTGACCGGAGCTGCCGCGCGGAGGAAGGCGTGCCGAGGAATGGCTGCTGAGGCGCCCGTGTGCTGAGGGAGCCCCGAGTGAGCAGAGCGGAGGGGGCGCGAGGCACATGGTCGGTGCCTGCCCCTACCGCAGCCGGCGAGAGTGAGCCGCCGCCCAGCAGAGAAGCCGCCGCCCGGAGGAGCCCGCCCCAGAGAGCCCGGTGAGTCGGAAGGGCTGGGGGGGGCTCCGTGCAGCTGCTGTTGGTGCCTGAGAGCGGCACCTGGGCGGGAGTGGAGGTAGGGTGGCCCCAGCTGACAGTGGGCCGCCCCCAGGTTTCGACGGAGCCTGAGGCTCCAAAGCCCATATTTATGTTGAGAGCCCCGGGAGGCGCAGGGGGCGTGTCGTAACTCTGAGTCCCCCGAGTGGGACTCCAACGGAGTGGGTGACTTTCCTACGAGCCCTGAGAGGCTCCAACGCAGGCCATATTTGTTTAAGGAGTCGAGATGGCTCCTGGGACACCTCGGGGCATACTGTCGATGCCCGTCCCCTCCTGGGCTTGTGTAGTGCTGGTGCCAGTGAAAGCACCATGGTTGTTTAAGAGCCCCAGAAGGCTCCCGCGTTCGGCGCAGTGTGGTGGCAGAGCCTGGGTGGCTCCAACGTTGCGCAGTGTCATGCCAGAGCCTGTGTGGCTCCAACGTGGGCGTAGGTGTTTGTAGAGCCTGTGTGGCTCCAGCGTGGGCGCAGTTTGCGCCTGAGGGTCAGTAAGGACCCTGTCACAGTATGAAGCTCCCAGCTGCCCAGCAATTAGTGGGCAGCTGCACCGTTTAGGTTTTGTGCGCTTCACAGGTGCCCAGCAAGTAGTGGGCCCCTGCATCGTTTAGGCCCCTGACATTGAGACTCAGGGCGTTCTAGCCCCAACAAGGCCAGTTGGCCTAGGGACTGCCACAGGTGGTGGCTTATGTAGGTTTTGCGCAATTGTATGGTTCTTGCACCTCTGAATGGGATTTCTTGCATCATGTCTTATTCCTGCACCTCTGAATGTTTTTAGACATCATGTGACTATTGCGCTACTGTATTATTCTGGTACCTCTGAATGTAATTTCATTGCATCATGTGCTTTATTCTTAACACCGCTGAATGTGTAGGTTTATACATTATGTGTTTCTCTTTACTACTCCTCTGAATGTATATTTATGCATCATGGGTAATGTGTCCTTTCTTAGACCCTAAAACGCTGTGTGCTACTTAGGTGGTTTTCCTTTACTACTCCTCTGAATGTGTTTCATACATCATGGGTAATGTGTTCTTTCTTAGACCCCTAAATGCTGTGTGATACTTAGGGGGTTGTTCTTCTTAGTACAGGTGGTCCTAGTGAGGTCCTGGTCCCCTGCGTGACAGTCTCCTAAGGGGTTAGGGTTGCGTAGGTGGTACTTACCTGTTCCCAGTAGTTACTGGATGTGATCTATAACTGTTACTTTGTGTTACAGTGAAGTTTATATACTTTTATTCTACTTACTGACAAGTATTTCTATATCTGCAAAGTGTTGATTCAGACAGTGGCCCATGTGGCCCTGTCTTGTAAATAATCCCTTGTGAATATTGCCGTGCCAGTTGGCACAATGTACATGTGTAATTTCTATCTGATATGTTTTGACAATACAAAAGTTATTTTAATATAACCTTGTGTGGAGTCTCTTTTGTGGTGTACCTAGTATGTTGTTGCTGTTGTGCGCTGACGCAAATGCTTTACACATCGTCTCCGAGTTTAGCCTAGACTGCTCATGCCAAGCTACCTAGAGGGTGAGCAGGGGTTATCCTGGCGTGTGACTTCCTTGCCCTGACGGGAATGGTGGTTTCTGCCTGGCTTTGGCATCAGCCTTAGCCTACCAGAAATAGCCGGTTTCCTACACTGTGGGATGAAAGGGAAAGGATGAGGGTGGCGAAAGGGACGGAGAAAGGACAAGGGGAGGGAACGACTACCAGCTAGCAGGGTAGGTCAGGAGAACGAATGTAACCAGGGGGACATGGTGCAGAGAGCACGTGGAACCAGGGGCATAAGGGCCGGTAGTTCACACAGAAGGGCAGGTGTTAGGCGCACAGAGTTTGAGCAGGGCGTGGAGGGTGTGAGCGGTGTGGGTAGTAACTGGTAGAGCCCGGGGCCTAAGTGCCAGGGAGGTCGCGCAGAAGGGGTCAGCAAGAGCCGCGCTGAGTGGGCTGAACCACAAGGATGGGCATCCAGAGGTGGAGCAGGGCATGGAGGGTGAGCGCGATCCAGGAAGTAACTGGTGGAGCCGTGGGCGAAAGGCCGGTAGGTCGCACCAAAGGGGCCAGCGGGATCCGCGCAGGATAGGCAGAAAAAGCAGGCGCGTCAGGTGAAAAGTACCTGTAGAGAAGGCGATAAATCGGACCTGCGCGTCAGCAGGCGCGCGTGTTGGATCCGGTGGATCTGTGGAGGAGGCAAAAGGCCAGAGTTGGAGAAAGGGGTGCAGAGAATGAACCTGGGGTGGGCGGGGGAGTCAGAAAAAGCATTACCTGGGTCGAAGTAGGAAGCGACGGAGCGCCATAGCGCAAACGTCTAGGCAGTCAAGGCAGTGGAGGGGCTCCGGCGGGCGGGACCTAAAGAAGTGGGGAAGCCACAATCAGGATGGCAGGAAAAGAGCGGAGACGAATCAGGAAGCGGGGAATGGAACCACAAACATACCAATCGTGATCGGTATTCGGTTATAACATCAGTGGTCCGGCATATGGAGACAGGCAGCAGTCACGTCTCTCCGGCCGATGAGAGCTGTGGGCATATAGGGAACCAATTAATGGTGAGCGGGATACTTAGACTGAGGTGCTAGGGGATCGTGGGTGTAGGGGGGGGATTTTCGATCGTACCTGTAGTAATTCAGGGTCTGCAGCACAAATGAATCCAGGCGTGGTGCTAGCGAAGGATCAGGCAAGCACTGACCTCTGCGTATAGAAGTCACAGGGTAGTTCTAAGGACAAGTGCTGATTGGCGGGGGGCGTGACTAGGAGAGGGGAGGCGGAGTATGGCCTGAAGGGGCAGGGCGGCTCGAAGAGCACGAGCTTGTAGGTGGAGCCAGAATGAAAAGCGGAGCATCAAATGAAAGGCAATTTTGATATGGATGGAAGAAAACAATTATAAGCCAGGTCATAAAACAAGTTGAACCTGGACGGTAATTTCACAAATTCGGGGTACATTGGAAAAGGTAATGGTACAGGGGGGACAATGGGATACACATTCAGAAAATATACAATTGTGTGTATGGCAAACAGTGGAAAGCACAATCACTGGATGCAAGGAATGAAAGGCATAGCAACAAAGGCAAGCATAATTGAATTAAATGGAAGGAACCAGAGAAGAGCCACGTCAAAAAAACAAGTTAGACATGGACGGTAAATTAACTAATTCGGGGTACATTAGACAAGGTAATGGTACAGGGGGGACAATGATATGAACACTCACATTGTACATGGGTGTATATGGCAAACAGTGGAAAGCACAATCGATGAATGCAAGGAATGAACAGTGAAACCGATCAAAAGGAACAGCATCTCTTGTTGATGTCAGGATGTACAATCAAGTAAGCCCCTGAAGCAGTGTTCAGAAATCAATGACTGGGCACATGATTGCTAAATATAGTGCCTAAGCTGCAACGCGATCAAAACGATACAGCACCCTGATGGACAGGACCATGTGTGGATGATAGAAGGCCTATGGAAAGGCTACATACAGAAAGAGGAAGCAATGAAAGCTGGGGAAGTATCAGGGGGAAAGAAAAAAGGGGGGGTGGGGTTGGCTGAACTAAGGAGAAAAGCTCCCTTTGCACACGTGGAATTGGAAAAGGGTGGAGCCGGAAACTACGTTGTGATAGTATTGTTCCACTCGTCTAGAGTGTTTTAGCCAGAGGCGACTGAGTCACACAGGGTCATCCACTTGCATTCAGCTTTGTTTAAGAGAACTTTAATGTCACCCCCTCGTGTGGGTACGGTGGGTTTTTCAATTACTTGCCACCTGATGTCAATGTCACAGTGTCCATGTTCAAGGAAATGGGGGACAAGTGGTGCCGTTGTAACTTTACAATTAATCCCTCTTTTATGTTGGATGATCCTTTGCTTGATCATTTGGGTGGTTTGTCCTATGTAGAACAGATCGCAAGGGCATTTGATAGCGTAAATCACGTTTTGTGTTCTGCAATTCGTGTGGCTCTTGAGTTTGTATATTCGTTCCTTGTTTGTGAAGTCCTTGGTATTTAGCGAGAGATCACAGACGCTGCAATTTTGGCACTTGTAGTTTCCGATAACAGGATCTAGTCCCCAGGCTGCGGTTATAGTCTGTCTGTCATTAGGGGGCTGGGGCCATGTGATCGCATGGACCAGGTGGCTGTCGATGTTCCCGCCTCGTTGGTATGAGAACAGGGGTGGGTTTTGGAATGGTCTGTGGGCCCGGAGGATGGGCCAGTTTCTCTTGATGATTTTGCTGACTGTGTTGCTGTCAGGGCTGAACTTGGACACGAATGGGATCCTGGCCATTGGTTCCTTTGGTTGTGGAGTCAGCAGATTGTCTCTGTGGCAATACCATGCCCTTTTCCTGGCTTGTGTAACTAAGCGTCGTGGGTAGCCCCTGTGGATCAATTTTTCGGTGGGAATTTTGGCTTCCCTGAAATAATCTTTGCGCCACTTACAATTCCGTCGGATGCGCAAGAATTGTCCATAGGGAAGACCATCCCGTAGGCCACGTGGGTGGTAAGTTGAGTATTCCAGTAAGGTGTTCTTCTCCGTGCGTTTACGATAGAGTATGGTACCAAGTTTGCCATCTTCTGCGTGGATTATCACATCCAGGAATGGAAGGTCGTTGCTTTTTTTCTCGCTGGTGAATCTAAGATGTTCCTGTGCCTGATTGAGCCATGTGATGAAGGAGTCCAATGTTATGGAATCCCCGGTCCAGATAAGCAAAATGTCGTCGATGTATCGTCGCCACAGATTTATATGCTGATTGTAGGGATTCGTGGGAGTGAGGATCAAGGATTTTTCCAGATTGTGTACGAACAGAATCGCAAAGTTGGGAGCGAAGCAAGCCCCCATTGAGACGCCTTTAATCTGCAAATAAAAAGTGTTACAATATAAAAAATAATTGTTTTGAAGGGCAATGCGTAAGAGGGCCATGATGAATTCCGTGGGTATTTTGGTGGGTTGGGGTCTGGATATAAGCAGGGTCTGTATAACTCGTAGTCATTCATCATGTGGAATGTTGGTGTAAAGGGATTCGATATCCATGCTGACCAACAGTTGGGAGGTTACATCAAATGGTAGGTCCTCTATGGTGTTTATGAGGTCCATCGTGTCGTGGATAAAAGTATCCGTGATTGGGACAAATTCTTTGATGAAGGAATCGATATATTTGCCCAAAGGTTCCAAGATAGATCCGCATCCCGAAACTATTGGGCGTCCTGTTGGATTCTGTTGGTCCTTTTGGATTTTCGGGAGGACATACAGGACGGGCGTCCGTGGACTGGGATTATTCAGATACTCAAATTCTTTCTTTGTAATGATGTTTTGGTCCCTTGCTTCATTAGTGACCGTAAGTAACTTGGATCTGATGTCTTCAAGCGGGTCTTTGGACAGCGGCCTGTAATGGTTGTGGTTGGTGAGTTGCCTCTGTATCTCTTGGTCATATTTGTTTAGTCCCATGACCACGATTCCGCCTCCTTTATTGGCCGGTGTGATGCCGAGTTCGGCGTTGTTTTTCAATGAGAGAAGGGCTTGTTTCTCGATCAAGGGGAGATTATATGGCGTGAAATGCGATGGTGATTTAAGAGTCATGACGTCTTTCATCACCAAGCGTTCGAAAGAGAGAATCTCAGGTGGCATGCAATGCAATGGAGGATTAAATGTCGAAGGTGGGCGGAATGGGGACACTGTGAGGTTTGCAGAGTTGGGTTTGTCGATGAAATTTTTTTTAATCTGATGCGCCTGAAGAATTTTAAAAGATTAGATTGGAGTTCCAGGAAATCTGTTCTTTCAGTGGGAACAAACGTGAGACCTCTGGATAGAAGGGAAGTTTCCTCGTGACTCAGAGTGTGGTCTTATAAATTGAAAATAGGTATTGATAGATTGGTGGTATCTCCAGATTCGTTCGTGTTTACTGCGGGGGTCCCCATTGGTAGTATCGATTGCGTGTTTGACGCTCGCCTGCGAACGTTGGTTGATACTGTCGACTTCTTGTGGGGCGGTTTGGAGGTGGGGGTTGGCCGCGTCCGCGACCCCGTCCTAAAAAACCAGCCGGCAGCAGTGGTTGTGGTCTGTTGTTGGTCCCGGAGGTCCCAGGGCCGGAGCCAGGATCAGAATCCTCTGCAGAGGTGTTGGAGGAGTCAGAGAATGTGATACGCTGGTTATTGCGGTAGTGTCCCCAATTACGTGTTCTGGCCGGGGTGTAAGGAGTATTGTAGAATTCGTCACTCAAATATGGATATGTCTACTCAACTTTATAGTATTTAATGTCTTTTTGTATTTTTTTTATTTTTTATTGATTTCGAAAGTATTGAAGGTGGCGATAGTTGTGTTGATTTTATCAAGTAGGTTTTTTGCATCTGTGAGAGAGGTGTCTGCTAGGATCAATTTCTCTAGTTCTGCGATCTCTTCTAACTCAAGACGGCTGTGTTCAATGGCAGTGTCTATCCCAAGGACCATCCAATGACGGGAACATGTGGTGGCTAGGTGGCTGAAACTTGTCCTAAATTTGGGATCTGTCGTGAAAATTGCCAGGGTGTTGCGGATTTGACGCCCAACCAGAATTACTCCTGATCTCAAGTAGTCTGTAAGCATGCGTGCATGCAGTTCTGTCCTGATCTGTTTTTTCTTTAGGTTTTCGAGTTTCTCAAGTAATGCGTGGGAAGTATTGGGTGTGGAGGAAGAAGCTAGTAGGGAGGGTAGTCCAGACAGGAGTGATGGACCTACCATCAAAGATTGGATATACTCTTCTGGGTAGGATAAGGTCTCCTTAGACATCGTATGTGTCCTAGAAAGTGGCACAACGATGGGATCTATTGACTTAGATCTAGAGATGGGTGCCTCTAGGGTACAAACTCTTGCAGCTCAGCAGCTGCGCACAATCTTGTAAAGAACACAGGAGTGTGACCCATAAACCAAGTCGGGATTAGGGTTCAAAGGTGTATAAAAATACAATATCCCAACAGGTAACATTCAGAAAGACAATTACTGTAGTATGCAAAAAGCATCACACGAACAAGCAAATAGGGAGACAGAAATTCAAACGATTTATATATAATAATTGCTTATATATTTGATTATCTTGAAAAAGTCGAACAAGGTCAAATTGAATAATTAGAGCAGCACAGGGATCAACAATTCCAAATGACAACCAAAAGTAGACTTGGTGCTCAAATATATACAAGTGGTGTAAAGCGACGCAAGTGATGGGATGAACAGCGTGGGCGGCGCAACGTGAACAAGGTGAGAATATTATACAGTGAGTGGCTCAGTGTGTGACATAGTTAAGGTGACTTAGAATCACAAATCACAATTTCAATTGAGCCAAGCTGAATATTGCGTCATAAATAGCGATGTGGGGTCGACGACGTTTCGGTCCCTGATCAATTAGGACCATCTTCAGGACAGGGTTGTCTCATTTTCAAGGCTGTGGGACGAAAGGGAAAGGATGAGGGTGGCGAAAGGGACGGAGAAAGGACAAGGGGAGGGAACGACTATCAACTAGCAGGGGAGGTCAGGAGAACAAATGTAACCTGGGGACATGGTGCAGAGAGCACGTGGAACCAGGGGCATAAGGGCCGGTAGTTCACACAGAAGGGCAGGTGTTAGCTGCACAGAGTTGGAGCAGGGCGTGGAGGGTGTGAGCGGTGAGGGTAATAACTGGTAGAGCCCGGGGTCTAAGTGCCAGGGAGGTCGCGCAGAAGGGGTCAGCAAGAGCCGCGCAGAGTGGGCTGAACCACAAGGATGGGCACCCAGAGGTGGAGCAGGGCATGGAGGGTGAGAGCGATCCAGGAAGTAACTGGTGGAGCCGGGGGCGAAAGGCCGGTAGGTCGCACCAAAGGGGCCAGCGGGAACCGCGCAGGATAGGCAGAAAAAGCGGGCACGTCAGGTGAAAATTACCCGTAGACGAGGCGATAAATCAGACCTGCGCATCAGCAGGCGCGCGTGATGGATACGGTGGATCTGTGGAGGAGGCAAAAGGCAAGAGTTGGAGAAAGGGGTGCAGAGAATGAACCTGGGGTGGGCGGGCGGGGGAGTCAGAAAAAGCATTACCTGGGTCGAAGTAGGAAGCGACAGAGCGCCTTAACGCGGACGTCTAGGCAGTCAAGGCAGTGGAGGAGCTCCGGCGGGTGGGACCTAAAGAAGTGGGGAAGCCACAATCAGGATGGCAGGAAAAGAGCGGAGAGGAATCAGGAAGCGGGGAATGGAACAACAAACATACCAATCCTGATCGGTATTCGGTTATAACATCAGTGGTCCGGCATATGGAGACAGGCAGCAGCCACGTCTCTCCGGCCGATGGGTCCTGTGGGCATCTGTAGCAGGACAGCGCCCAGGCTCACCGGGCCGGCATCCACAGCGATCTGGGTAATTTTCTCTGGGTCAAAGAAGACTAAGGTGGTCGCTTCTGACAGGGCATTTTTGATGTCCTCAAACGCCTTCTCTTGAAGTGGGCCCCACTTCCACGGGACGGAGTCCTTGGTCAGCTCCCTCAGCGGCAGTGTGAGAGTTGTTAAGTCTTTGATGAATCTGCCACAATAGTTGACCATTCCGAGAAAGCTGCGGACTTCAGTCACACTGGCAGGGGCAATGGCGCTCTTGATGTCTCGCACCTTGTCAGGATCCGGGTTGTCACCCTCAGTGGAGAAGGTTTTGCCAAAGAATTTTAATCTTGTCCTGAAGAACTCGCACTTTTCGCGATGCAGCGTGAGACCAACATCTCGCAACTTTCGCAACACCAGTGTGAGACGGGCATTGTGTTCAGGCAGTGACTTGGCGTGGATCATTATGTCGTCACTGACGTTGATGACTCCTGGGATATCGGCTATGAGCTCTTGTATGACATTTTGAAAAACCTCCGCAGCACTGAATACTCCAAAGCTTAGCCGGGTGTAGCGGCGCAGCCCCACATGAGTTGAGAATGTGGTTATGTTGCGTGACGCCTCATCAAGAACCAGTTGGTGATAGCCGGACCGTAGGTCTAGTTTGGAGAACCAACACACTCCCGCCATTTCTCCAATAAGATCGTCAATGGTCGGGGTAATGTGGCGCTCGCGTTTTATGACGGCATTCAGGAGGCGCATGTCAACACAGATGCGTACTGCTCCACACTGCTTGGGCTTGCGAGTGACCACAATGGGTGAAACCCACGGCGTGGGGCCCGTGACCTTTTCAATTATCCCGGCGGCTTCCAGTTTCTTTAGTTCTTGTTCCACTAGGGGTCTGAAGTGGAATGCGATTCTGCGGTGTCGCAAGGCGACCAGTTGAACAGTGGGGTCCACATGCAGATGTATCTCTTTCCCCTTGAATTTTCCGATGCCTTCGAATACTTGAGCGAATTCTTCCTGTAGATGTTATATGGATTCCTGATGCGCACTGTATGTGAAAGATACTACACCGAGATCCTCGGCGGCTCGACACCCTAGGAGCATGCCCTGGCCATCTTCAGTGACGTATATGTTAGTGTGGATTCTCCGGTCACCATGTGCCACTGATGTTTTGAAACGCCCTAGGATTTTCAACGGAGTGTCCTGGCCATATGTAAACACACGATTGTGGAAGGCTGCAACGGTGGAGCCGGTCGCATCATGCGATGGAGGGCCGTCGCCATGATGTTAATGGTGCGATACAAAAGGGGATGATGGACGGAGCGTTTGAACAAATCAAACACTCACCCCCAGTCAACTGATCTGGGTTTAATCCATCACCATTCTTTAGTTCACTCAGCCACCCCAGTTCAGACATGGCTATATGCAAATCAGTCTGACACTGTGCCTCATGGGAACAGTCCAGCCCGAACTGCCAAGCCATGTCTTCCCTGGACCGGAAACAAGCCTCCTGGGACCGGTTTCGGATTCATAATCCTCATCAGCCAGGCTATCTTGAATCCAGTGGCCAAGTGAACAAGGGACTCACGTCTGAGCATACCCTGCCACACTTAGGGCGAACAAAGCGATACAAAAGGGGATGATGGACGGAGCGTTTGAACAAATCAAACACTCATGTTAATGGTGGCCCCTGTGTCAATCACTGCCGCAACTTCTTGATTTCCCACCTGGATGTGGCATTGGGGCAGGCGTCGCGCTTTGCGGGTGGCGGTTCCAATCATGTACACCTTATGCACTACCCTCTCTTCCTCCTCGTCATCATCCATGTCGCTCGGTGACTTGTCACCCTCCGGTATCGCGTTGACCCTTTGTCTTGGCTTGCGATATTTCTTGGCTCGGCACACCTTTTCAAAGTGATTAAAGCACCCACAGCCAGAGCACCTTTTACCTTTTGCGGGACAGTCGGCAGGCTGATGTGGTGGTCCACCACAGTATCCACAGGTAGTGGCAGGTGCCGCCGGGGCACTGCGTGATCCTTTCTTGTTCCATTTTGACGCCGGCTTGGCGGTGACTGCATTAACCAGTTCTGTCTTTATGGGTGCTTGGAGGGCCGCCTCCATGTGGGCCGCCCGAGCCTTAGATAGCTCTTTGGTGCGTCCAAGAGTCAAGATGTCGGCCAGGGGTTTGCCAGATTCCTCAAGGATTTGTTCCCTGAGCTTTGCGGAAGCACAGCCTTGTATGATTTGACCCTGTATCTCCTCCGTTACATCCAGGAACCCACACGTGGAGGCCAGATTTTTTAACCGCGCATGGTAGGCGTCCAGAGATTCATCCGGAAGTTGCCGGGCCTGTCGGAAGATAAACCTTTCGTAGTCCTGGTTAGCCATGGGCTCGAAGTGAGCATTAAGAGCGTTTATCAGGGAATGATGGTTCTTTGGCGTCGCTTCCACGATAATTTTGGCGATATTGTGAATGTATTTCCCTCCGAGATGGAGTAGCATTACCCTTTTTTGATCTTTGTGCACTTTGGTGGCTTCAAAGAAGATCTGTAGGCAGTCTACCCAGTCCTTCTATTTGGGTGCAAGGGACGATGGGGATCCTTCGACTATGAAGGGCTCTATTGGAGGTATTTGCGACATGGTAGGTGTGGGGGGCACTCACGTGCGCCAGCGGCCTCCCTGCGCGCCGCCGATGATGATGACTTCCAGCCCTGACCCATTAGCAGGAACAAGCGGTGTGCCTGATGTGCCGGAACTGACTGAGGCCGTGGAGGGAGTGTGAGGTTCCAGAAAGGCTGCGGCAATATGTGGCACCAGCACTGCTGTTGTAGGCTCTGAGGATGTGTCCCCGCCGTTGAGCTCTGAGAGCACCTCTCCAAAGCTGCTTCTTGCCAGCCCCTGTCGGTCTCCCACTGCCCCTTGCCTTGTCGTGCGCTTTAGAACGCTCAGTCCCTGCTGGGCGCAGCGCTGCAAGAATCCTTCTTGCCATGTGCACTGGGGCCTTCCTCGTGCCAACGCGGGCAGTGCAGGCCTGGGGGCCTGGCCTATCTTGCGGCCTTCTTCTTGTCTTCTGGGCACCCTACGCGCGGCAAGCCGCCGCTCAGCGCGTTCCTCGCCGCTGTTCCCGACAGACCCCCCCGTTGGGATGGAGGAGGTGGAGCCGCTCAAGCCTTCTGCGCGCCACTCGGGGCATAGCAGAGACGCCTCGGGCGAACGCCGGTCCTAGCCGCCACAAGCTCACCTTGCGGCCACGCCAGGCCTCTTCTCAGGCAGCACACAGCCTCCGCAATCGGCGATGGCAGCAGGCGCCGAACCCAGGGCCTCGCCGGGTGCCGATGAATGGGGCACGAGCGCCGCGAGCACCAGGACACGCTCGTGGCTGCCACACCACAACACGAGGGCACGCCCACCCTCGTCGCCAGTTGTTGTGTTGCACCGGTGGTAGCGCGGGCACTTAAGAATGGGACGTGACCATGGGTGGCTGTGGGCCTAATCTATAAATAACCCAAGGTCAGGTGACCCTCACGTCATGACGTGATATCTCAATCTCGCATCGCGACATTGCAGGGCCCTCCTGATAGAGAGGCATTGACAGGAGCGCGATCAAGCCCCCATCTTAGACCAGCAGCATGTGCCCTTTGGCATAGCATACGTGTGTACCAGTACTGGAAAGCTGTGTGCCGCTACAGGCCAGGGTTGAATTGCACCGTATTTTACATGTTTGTGTTGTCCCCAGTACCGGAAGAACCGGAAAAAACAGCATGCCCGGAAGGGGCTTAGCTCACCGAGCTGCGTATGACGGAGTTAAAAGTGCAGGCTATGCAGAACAGGGACAAGGCAGCTAGCGCTTGACCTCGGGGCGGGCCCCATCATACCATCCTGCACAATGCAGGCTCCAGCCAGCGTTATCTGTCCGCCTCTTTCAGGGATAGGCGATTGGCTCCAATTATGTGTGACGTGTGCACAGTCCTCCCACGTGTTGCTCCTCTCCCATCGGTCCTCATTGACTCTGGGGTTATCTGTGAGATAAGAGCCCGCCCCTCCCTCACAAACCGCTACACCTCGTCCAGGGGGCTCTGCCTCCGCAGATATGTTCCCACACGCGGCATGATCCGCTTTTCACAGACGTGTACAAGGCTTCCATGACCTCTGACCCATCCCTGCTTCCTGCGAGCAGAAGACGGTACAGGCCATGCAACTGGGAGCAGGCCTCACCCCTACGGGCAGGGGTGGGCAAATTCCGAAAAGCGGGATCACCTGCGGCTACACATAGGGACATGCCGTGCCTGGAGAATACCGATTTGTTGATCAAAATTAGGACTTGACGCAGACTTCAGGTGCTGTGAACTCTAAGACTACGAGAAGCTCCACACACCGTCCAGGCTTTGGACGTAGAACTACCCATGAAGAACATTAAGAACTAGACCATTACTAAGCTACACCATGCCTTCTTGCCAAGATGCCTTTTAAAGGGATATAATTGAAAAGTAAAAGGAAGGTGTTGAAAATAAATATTTTGCCCTTGATTTCAGGTGCCCCAGTAATAAAAGTAAAATGCCAGAGAAAGAATCTTCATGCCATATAATTTTCCTTTCTATTTAACCCTGTAAAGAAAAAAAATTCAAAGCCTTTCAACATATAACTTGCATTTCTATGAATTATATATTTCCGGTACAGTTACATATTTTACAGCAACCGGGAAGATGAAATACAGCTGCAGGTTGCGTCTTATCAGTAGGCATAAAAAGGGAATGATATTTAGGAACAATATCTGAGGTTTATAGAGAGTGCAGCTGGGGTCACAGGTTTTACTCCACTGTTTGAGTGCATGGCAGAGATCAGTTGGTCTCTTTGTTCTCCGTGACCGGCAGCGTCCTCACCTCAGCAATCCACGTCATAGATCTACCTTTTTCCCATCCATCCAACCCTATGAGTTATAGAGCATTTGTAGATGGAGCTATCTTCAGATCTCTAAGTTTTCTGAAGGACTTTTATTGCCTCATATTATTGGGCGGGGTAGGCATTTAAGACATGCTACAAGTGCAGCAAGCATTGGCATAGCCAATAGGTCTCGCTTTTGGGACCTTATAAGTCTTTAGTTATGCAGCACAATATCGTGGTACAACAGCATATATTGTTGCATGGCTAAACACTTATAATATCCCAGACCTATTGGCTATGCCAGTGCTTGTTGTTAAATGGTGTAAATACATTCAGTAGTTCCTGAGAAATTAGAAAAAGAAAAAGTTTCGATATCTAGGGCAGCGGTGGGTTCACAAACCCTCCCGAGCATGAGCTTCACTGTGATTGGCTGCCAACACTCCAAACCAGGAAGTGTTGGCAGCCATCTTGAGTCACAAGAAAACAGTGAAACACAGTGGAAAAACAAGAAAAGGGAGTCCCACACGGACCCCCATGGCCCAAAAAAACATTTTAAAAAAAATCGGCCGAATTCACGCTGGGTTTGGAAATCCAGCTAAGAAAATGTAAAAAAACGAAGTGCAGGCTCCCGTGTTTTGTTGTATTTATGCCCATGGGTAAGCCAGGTCCCAGGGCACTGAAAAAAATGCATGGGTGTAAAAAGGGGCGTGGCCTCACACCACCTCTGTGCAATACAGCTCTCTGGCGCTTACTGGAGGTTCCTGGTGGGCTAGTTGGCCCCCAGAGACCCTCAGGATTCAAGGGGACTTAATCTCCCAATTTAAAACGCACCACAGGGCACTTTTGCACACTTGTCACATCAGGCCCTGTCCCCTCCCTGCACTACCGTGCAAAAGGGCCCTCTGGCGCGTTGTAAATTGGGGGATTAAGTCCCCTTGAATCCTGAGGGTCCCTTGGGTCCAACTAGTCCACCAGGTACCTCCAGTAAGCGCCCATGAGGTGCGTTGCAAAGTGGTGTAAAAAGGGGTGTGGCCTCGGAACACCTCTCTGCAACGCAGCTCTGTGCCCCTTCATGGAGGTTCTTGGTGGGCTAGTTGGCCCCCAGGGACCCTCAGGATTCAGGGGGACTAAATCCCCCAACTTACAACGTGCTAGGGGGCACATTTGCACAGTGGTGCAGAGAGACGGCGGGCCTGATGTAAGAAGTTAGCAATCTTGCTGTGTGGGACTTACTGGGGGTAATAAAAGGGATAGTTGGCCCACAAGGTTGACGTTGGTAGCTAACTTCTCCTCCTGTTACCTCCAGTGAATACCACACAGTGGGATTGCTAAGAGGTGTTTCGGAGGCCACGCTCACCTTTCTCCACCACTCTGGAAACACAACTGGTATGTTATAGTTAGAAATTAGCATTTAAAAACCCTTGAAATTCACTGAAAAAACATAGGTTTCAGGCACGTTATAGTTAGAAATTAGCATTTAAAAAACCTTAGAAATTCGGCTGGGAAGGCCGGGGGCAAGATGGCGGCCGCTTAGTCAGCCGATGCAGTACTGGTGGTCAATGGCAGCAGGATTTGGAAGGAGCCCATGCTGAAAGCAACTCCCACGGCGGAAGAATAGTCTTATCATGGTTAGCCTTCGCCACAGTGCCCCCCCTGATACAGCCTCCGTACCCCTGCCTCTGATGCAATATTGTCGAGGAGCACTGGTTCATTGTCCTCTCCGGACAAACATAAAGCTTTTCAAGCATTTTTTCGAAGAATTTCTCCTGAGGCTACTCACCCGTATGCTGAGAAGAAACTGCGGGATGGCACCAAAGGTGATATCGGCAGCTGCAGCTTCTAAAGCGGCGGCGGCCTGTAAAGCCCGCTTAGAGAGTGCACTTGAGCCCCCAGCCGTAACCCGGAGCCCTCCACGGAAGACCCAGCTTCTGTCTCCGGATTCGCCTGCTCTGAGGAGAGGAAGGGACGGAGTTTCCGCAAAAACCCGGCCGGCTGGACAGTCAGTTGTTGATCTGCTGCAGCGGCCAAAGGAGGCGTTGATGGCAGTGACGGTTGGTACGGCGTTCGACGCCGCTAAAGATGGAAATGAGACGGAAGGAGCAGAAGCGAGCCAGGTATGCGGGCAGGGCGACCCTCTGCCTTCAGTTGCTGGTGAATTAGAGGAGCTTGAGACTGGTGCAAAAGATAGTACTGTGGGTACTGGACTACCTCTTCCTGGGGGCGCCTCTGTTGGGGGGTTGATTGATTCTCTTAACGAACACCTCTTGACTGCAATTGAAATAGAAATCTCTGGGACTGCGAATGAGGGCGGGAATACGGAGGTACTGCAGGCAACGAGCCTAAACTTCAGAGTTCTGGACAGGAGAACGAGAACCAGATTCAGTGACAGAACCAGGCTCAGAGTCAGAGCCAGTCTGGCTCTGCTACAAACTCCACAGTCGACCTGGTGGGGGTCAAAGGACAGATGCGAGGTGGAGAAGGAGCCGAGCGATTGCTTTTTTTCAGTGTCTGAAGGCGCATAATGGTCAGATGACATTCTGAGCACCTCCCAAGGGGCCAGAAGCCTACAGTCAAATCTGGAAGACAGTGACCCGGAGCTTCCCCTAACGGCGGTAAAATCGATCCAGCTGAGCGGCAACCATACTCAAGGTGGTCATAGCAGGGGCAGAAAAGAACTGGCCTGGGATCATTCAGCAGTTACACCGCTTACAGGCTCTGTAAAAAAGGCCCTACGCTGGACATAATTCATCAAGCCATTTTGGCACACAGAGAAGAAACGCGCCTAGATAGTGGGAAGGCCCGGGCTGGGATGAGGAAAATGCAGGGAGTTGTTAGGAAGCTTTCTAAGGCGTACTCAAGTTTGGGTGAAAGAGTCATGGATATAGAGGAAAGAATAGTGGCTACAGATGCCTTGGCGTCTAGTGCAGTAACCATGGTGGAGGTCCAGGGCAAAAAATTAAAGACTTGCAGTGGAAGCTCGAGGAATTCAAGAATAGACAGAGGCGCAATAATCGGCGAGTCTTGGGGTGCAGGAGTGGTTGGAAGGGTCGGACGCCAGGAGGTATATAATTGATCTCTTTAAAGTGGCTTTCCCGGAACTCTTGGAGTGGAATTGGTCAGCAGAGATCCAGAGAGCGCACCCTATGCCACTAAAACTTCGTGCACCAGCTGAAGATGGCAATTTTTTTTTTCAACTTTCTTTTGCGACCAGCCATCTATGACAAAGCAAGACCTGATGCTAGAAGATCATGTGGTGGGGTTTCTTTTTTCGTCTGGCTGAACTTCTGTCATGTAACAGTCGAGAGGCGCTGGAGGTTGAGGCAGCTCATAAAACCCTTTCAAGACAGAAACATACAGGTGTATTTGATCAATCCAGCCCAATTGAAAGTAATTAATCAGGGTAATACATTATATTTCTCATCAGAGATAAAAGCCAAAGAATAATTGGACTCCCTGGACAAATGAAGGACACAAATGGGCTGTATTAGGTTTTTTCTGTCCAGTGGTGGGTGGGGCTGAGGCAGGTGGGGCAGTTTTGTTTTTTTGAAAAATGTAGGGAGGCTGGCTTTTTCACGTGGGGGTCGTAAAAAGTGTCTGCTCTATGGTGAATATATAGGTTCGCGATACTGTAGCTTTTACTGTGTGGAATGCCTTTTTCCACTGGAACAGCATAACATCACATGCATAGACCTCGGACTGAGCATCCCTTTGGGGTTGAGGGGCGATGGGAGAGAGGGAGGGAGCAAGATAGGGGGGTGCTATGGGGAGGAAGGGGGAATGTTAGAGGGGTGGTGGGTGCACTTGTATGGGAGGAAAAAAATGATTACCTGGTGTTATAGTTTAGTTTTTTTGGTTATCTTGTTGTATGTAGCTATATCACATTATGTTGGAAGAAGACAGATGTTGGGTAGTTTTGTACCAAGAAGTAATGGGGATGCTTAAGATGTGCTCAATTAATGTAGGGGGTCTGAATGATTGGTCTAAGAGGCAAAGACTGGGGTATTTTGCAACAGCAAATCAGTTAGATATAATATGTTTGCAGGAGACCCACCTACCGTGGGCAAAAAAACATCTACTAAATATTAAAGGTTTTGAATTACTGGCATGCTCAACCCAGACATCTTCTGTAAGAGGGGTGGCAATCCTGGGCAAACCAAATTTAGGTGGTATTAGTCATTTTCTGGCAAATTGCAGGGGGGCGGTGTATGATTGTAGAGCTTAAGATTGGGGTCACGTTGTGCACAGTCTATGGATCTAATCAGGATGAGCCAGAGCTGTTTGACAATCTTGAAATAGAGTTAGTAAACTGGTCTTCCCCCCCTTATTTGGTGTGGGGATTTTAATATATTTGCAGATCTTACTGATATTGATGGGACTAGTATTTTCGGGGGAAGTAAGCCTAGGGTTTATAGAGCTTTGTGTTTCCTGATTAGGTCTTACAGTCTAATAGATGTTTGGGGTTATAAAGAACAACACAATCCAGGATTTACATATTTTTCATATCCGCATAAGAGATATACTAAATTTGATCATTTTCTTATTTCATCTTCAGAGCGGTCGAGGGTGGGTATTAAGAAAATTCCCGAAATTGATTTTGGATCATAATCCTTTGGTCTTATTATATGAAATGGATAAAACCCCGAAGGTTAGTTCCGGATGGACATTTGAGAGGAGTTTGTTGGTGAATCGTAAGTATACAGATCATTTAAAAAAATAGGCTGGAGATTTTTTTGATGCAAACAGGTTCAGTGCCTCCCGGAATTGTGTGTGGGATGCCTTTAAGGTGGCATTAGGGGGGAGACGTTTAACCTCTCTGCCAGGCAGAGGAAAGAGGCTCGGAAAGAACATGAGCAATTAGTAGAACAGTTGCTCGGAGGCAGAGGAGCAACATTTGAGGAGATTGTAGGAGGAAATGAGACCGATCAAAGTCTTCAAAAAATGTTGTTTATTAAGGAGGATTTAAATAAATGGATAGCGCAGAAAAATGCAGATGAGTATCAGGTGCATAGGGGCGAAATGTACAAAACGGGGGAGCAGGCCGGTAAACTGTTGGCATTGAAAATCAGGCAGGGATTCAGCAGGAATATTATCTCTAAAATTCATGAAGGGGAGCAAGAGTTTGTTGAGCCAGCTGATATTCGTAGGGTGTATAAGAACTTTTATCAAAAACTGTACAGGGAGGAAGATAGGGTAGCATCGGTAGGTGTGGAGCCGGGCGATATTGGTCATAAACTTTCAGATCAGGATAAAGTAATACTTGAGGGTGACCTGACTAGAAGTAAATTGGAAGAAGCTCTGCAGGATTTGGTGGCTGGGAAGGCTACAGGACCCGATAGTATTCCTTTAGAGGTATATAAATGCTTGTTTGAGGTGTTAGCTCCATTTTTGTTGGATTTATTTAAGGGCGTAATGTGCTCTGGAATTGTCCCTTAGTCCTGGAAAAGCACAAATATTGTTGTCTTTCATAAGAAGGGCAAGGAGAAGGAAGACCCAGGTTCTTATCACCCAATATCCCTCATAAATACGGACACCAAAATGTATGCGAAGGTCTTGGCCAGGAGGTTGAGAGGGATCATCGGTGGTCTGGTCTCCCCATGGCAGCATGGGTTTGTACCAGGCCGTGATACCACTGATCACATCAGGCGTGCTATTACTCTATTTGATGTCCAGGCTGCCGGGGGGCGGATCACCATGATCCTTCTCGATGCTGAAAATGCCTTCGATCAGGTCACTTGGAGTTATTTATGGGGGATATTGGAGCAGAGGGGCTTTGGCCCTAATATACTGAGGGCTATAAAAGCCATGTACATCGATCCAGTGGCAAAAATCCAGCTAATGGGTGGTAGCTCTGAGGAAATTGTCATCTCTCCTGGGACCCGGCAGGAGTGCCCCTGCTCACCAATTTTATTCGCCCTGTACATTGACCCCCTGGTCAGAAAGATTTTAGACTGTGAGAGTATTAAACCAGTAGTGTGCAATGGGTTTGAAACCAAATTATTGGCATATGTAGATGATCTGGCTATAACAACACCGGAGCCAGACCTGGCTTTAGCGGCTCTCATAGGGAATACTACCGACTTCGGTCAGTATTCAGGATACCATCTTAATGAATCAAAGACCCAGATCATTTGTTCAAATAATATCTTTAAGCGGGATGGTAGATATCTAGAGTCAGCAGTGTATCTGGGGGTCAGGATCAGCTCTACGGTAGATACAATCGTGAAGGATAACCTCTTGCCAGTACTTAAGTCAATTACTGCAGAGCTAAAAAGAATAGATCATATACACCTATCCACAACAGGCTGAGTTAATGTCATTAAGATGACCATGTTCCCCAAAATATTGTACTTTTTTCGTAATATCCCGTTGGTGGTGGGAGAGGAAGTGCTGAAATCTATAGAGGGAGTCTTTGCAAATTTCATTTGGCAGTATGGGAAAATTAGACGGTCTCTGAGTCGTCTCTCACTCCCACTGGAAAAGGGTGGGCTGGGGGCTCCCAATATTAGATTCTACCTTTTGGCTTGTCTTTTCAGCCAAATGGCTATTTTAGTCAACGGTGTATCAAGGGTGTCTGATTCCTCCTCAAGGTTTAGATATCCCCCTTCTATTTTTGAACTGCTGTTAGGCAAGGAAGCTGTAAGTATTTTGTTACGTAAAACGGATAGACGGTACTATAAAAAAAAATGTTATAAGGTATTGGAAAGTGCCTGGAAGGTTTGGTAGTCCATTCAGAAGTATCTGGGAATCCCGAAGGTCAATTATTATACCCCACTGTGGAATTCTAGCTTGTTTCCTCATTTTAGTATGGATAGATTTTGGAGATTGTGGGAGGGGCAAGGAATCAGAAGAGTGGGTGATTTGTTTGGTGGAAGTATGACGCTGAGTTTTGAGGAGATCCAGAGAAAATATGGAATTTCAGCTTCACAAGGTTTCAAATTCTTTCAGATACGCCAAACGCTAGTAAGGGTTAAACCACCCATCACTTTAGGGGGTATAATTAATCTGATTGAGTATGTTGTGGCTGGGGGGGAGAAATTAAAGCCGATCTATAAGGATCTAATGTCAACTCTCTAAAATGATACGGATAAAACTGAAGCGGCGTGGATGTTGAAACTGGGGGACTCAGACGTAGACCTGGATAAGGCACTGCAACTAGCCGGGAAATGGTTTCGCTCTACGAATTTGAGAGCCCAACATTATAAGACTGTATTTAATTTATATTTTACTCCGGCTAAGTTATTTGGGTGGGGCAAGAGGGAAGACGATAAATGCCCGAGATGCCTGGAGGGGTTTACTGATTTGTTCTATCATTGTCAATAGTTATCAGAGATTTTTATTAGTATTCAGATATTCTGGGAGGGGCTGCTAGGTAGTAAGATTATCCTATGCCCTACCCTAATGATCTTAGGGCATGATAGCAAACTAATTCTGAATAAGGAAGAGGAAGCGTTTGTTTTTATGTCCGTGGCAATCCTCCGGATTATTATGGTGGCAGGATGGAAGGATAGTACGGTCCCCTCCTTCCAGATGTGGCTCTATCGCCTGCTAGGGATCTATAATATCGAGTAAGCCCTATATAGGGGAAGAGGTAGGAGAATGAGAATGAGGTAGGAGAATGAGAGAACTAGGGCAAAACTTATGGGCCTCGCTAAAAAATTGGAAAGAGTCGTGTTTATAATATAACTCTCGGATTTTATGATGTGACTTCTGATTTTATTTGTTCAGATCTCTGATTTGGATGAAATTTTGTATGACTTATGTATTTTGTTATGCTTGGTAATTGAATTTATATCTGTCTTTTTTTAATTAGGTGGTATGTGTTTTTTTCTGTTGATGAATTACACCGGGTAACTAATACCAAATATTTAATTAAAAAAAAAACCTTAGAAATTCACTGAAAAAACCATAGGTTTCAGGGATGTTATACTTTGTTGGACATTTCTCTCGTACAAAACCATAGAAATTGGATTGGATTGGATTAGGTTTTTATAAAGCGCGATAGCTACCCGCAGGCGTCCTAGCGCTAATGGATAACAGGAGTGTATGAGAAAGGTAACTGTATTTATCTGCTGAACAAAAGAGTCTTCAGTTTCTTTCGGAAAGGGAGAAGATTAGGCTCAGAGCAAAGGGAAAGGGGGAGGGAGTTCCAAAGTTTGGCCGAGTTCACAGAGAAGGTTCGGCCTCTGCACCTCGCTCTTCGAATCCTGGGATTGCTTGCTCGGAAGGCGTGCGTCGACCTAAGCTGTCTGGTGGGATTATATGGATTGATCAGGGTGTGATTTAGAACTGCTCCTTTCCTCCAGAAAGCGCGATGGGCAATACAAAAGCTTTTAGACTCGATTCTTTCCCTAATAGGTAGCCAGTGGAGATCTTTTAGTGCAGTTTCCACGGATTGGCGACGGGAGATGCCTAAGAGGGTCCGAGCCTCGCAATTCTGAATTACCTGGAGTTTTTTTAGGGTTAATTTGGGTGCTCCCAGATAGAGGGCGTTTCCAAAATCCAGGCGAGAGATTATTAGCCCCTGGATCATAATCTGTTTTGCCTTTGGGGGGAGGAGCGGAAGGATCTTAAGGATAAGCCTGAGGATACCCAGGCAGGTGGCAGATAGTTTTACTGCTTGCTAGTTGAATGTAAATGTTTTATCCATCCAAATTCCCAGACTTTTAATGGTGTCTTTAGGTTCAGGGGCAGGGCCCAGTGAGGATGGCCAAATGGAGTCGATGGATTTTAACGGAGAGTTACCTACTATCATTAGCTCCGTCTTGTCTCCATTTAATTTTAAGTATGACTGGGTCAGCCAAGCGCAGACTGCTTCCATGCAGCCACTTAGATCACTTGGCTGGGTTGAGGGGTGATTCAGCGTTACCACCAGCTGGGTGTCGTCAGCATATGACTTAGTTTGAACACCAAAAGGGCGAATGATCTCAGCAAGAGGGCGCATGTATATATTAAACAGTGTGGGGCTCAGGGAGGAGCCCTGAGGAACCCCACAACTGAGTGGTTTACTGGGCGATGTAAAGTTACCCTCACAGACTCGGAAGGATCGGTCTGACAGAAAGGATTGAAACCAGGCCTTTACCCTGGAACTGATTCCTAGACTTGACATCCTTTGAATAAGGATGTCGTGATTTACGGTGTCGAAGGCGGCACTGAGGTCCAATAAAATGATGGCCGCAGTGCCGGCCTGGTCCGCAATCATTCTAGCTCCTTCTGTCACAGCCAAAAGCGCTGGACGAAACCCAGTCTGTGATACGTCCAGTAATTTATTGATTTCTAGGAATTCTGTAAGGGTATTGTTTACATGTTTCTCCGCAATCTTACTTATCCAGGGCAGTAAGGAAATCGGACGATAGTTTCCTGGATTCTTTTGGTCTAGATTACCTTTTTTAGAAGGGCTCTCACTGTTGCTTGTTTCCAACTTGATGGTACAGTGCCGGAGGATAAAGAGGTGTTAATCAGGTTCGAGATGGTAGGCAAAATGGGGGGAATGACTGACCTCAAGGACTGAGCTGGAGCCGGGTCATCGGGGGATCCAGACTTCCCCTGGAGCATGATGGTTTCAAGAGTCGTAGGTTCCAGTATTGGAAAAGTCTCCAGGGAGACCGAGGGGAGTGACTCTATCTCCGTTGGGCCTACTTGGGTAGTGGGGACATGTGAGAAAGATGAGTAAATTGTGGCTATTTTACTATGGAAGTATTCTGCCTGTTCATTGCAGCGGGTCTGAGCACTGTGAGGATCTGGCAATTTGTCCGGTAGTTTTAGGAGAGATTTTGCAATTCGATAGATCTCTTTAGGTTTTGACGCCGCTGCATTTATTTTGCTTTCATAATAGGTGGATTGAGCGATCTTTATGTTATTTTTATAGAGTTTTATGGAAGATCTATATGCATCTTTATTTGTTTGTGAGTAATCAATGCCCCATTTCCTTTCAAGCTTTTTACATTTCTTCCTCATGCTACGTAGATCTTTTCGAGTACCAGGGGGCATTTCTTGGACTGTGTTTCGGTTCAAAGTCTATAATTGGAAGGATGCTATCCAGTGATTGGGTGTTCCACTTATTAAAATTGTCATTGTTAATTGTAGGGTCAGAATTACATACTGGGGTAGAGGCTTCTAGAGCAGTGGTCCACTGTATGTGATTAAGTTTTGACCACTTACGGTCCCTATGGGATACCGGAGGTGGGGCAGAGTGTGGGATTAACGGTGACCAGGTAAATGGGATCAAAAGGTGATCAGACCAGGGAAGAGGGATGGGTGGATCGGCTGTAAGCTGGGTGCAGTTGCTAAAGATGGGATCTAGGAGGTGTCCCCTAGAATGGGTGGGTTCCAGAACTCGCTGGGAGAGCCCTAGTGCCTCGAGGCAGTTTGGTAATTCCGTGGCTGCAGAGTCCAAAGAGTCGTCCAGATGGACGTTCAGATCACCCAGCAGAGTGTAATTGGGAACACTGCAAACTTTGCTGACTATGGAGGATGGCAGGCTATTGATCAAATGACCTGGGGTACCAGGTGGTCGGTAAATGAGAGTCCCTGAAAAGGTGAATGTGGGGGACAGGTCTAATGAGAAGGAGAGGTTTTCGCAGCTAGACAGGTGGTTAGGAAAGCTACGACAGTTATAGCAGTTTTTATATATGATTGCAATACCGCCACCTTTTCCAACTGGGCGGTCTGCTCGATGTATCTGGTATCCTGTAGGAAGTGCTTGAATAATGTCGGGATCCGAGTCTATGTGAAGCCATGTTTCCGTGATGAACAACGCATCTGGGTCCTTCTCGGATAGGAGTAGGGAAATCTCCAGGGAGTGCATGGGTAGGGCTCTACAGTTTGCAAGGAGCATATGATACGTTGGTGCTGGGGTTTGAGGAAAGGGCCGGTATGCGCAGTGTTGGCAAGCAAAGTGTTTTGTGGTGGGGTTCCATGAGGCAAGACAGGGAGTAAAGACGGGGCCTCGCAGCTGGAGTAGGGATGTGGGACTATAGGTGAGAGATTGATTTTGGCCAGGGGATGTGGCCCCTGGTCCCGGCCCGTCGCGGACGGGCGCAGATGGGCTTGCCTTTGGTGCGCCTTCGGCGCACCGCTGGCGGGCCCACTGCGCCCGCCCGCTGCGCCGTCGGAAGATGGTGATCATTTATAGCTGAATAGAGAGGAAAGGGCAGGAGGTAGCCAGCAGCTAGAGCGCTGCCTGTCCGTACCCCCAAAGATGGCGTCTACCCCTCTCTCGCAGCAGCCCTAAATCGGCTGTGCAGGGAGTAGGGATCAGGAGTGGGGAGAATAAGGTAGGGATTGTCCCCAGTGCAGTTTTTAAGTATTCTAAAAAGCACATACAATTTACACACACAATGTTTTAAAATTCTGGTAAAAACCTAAAGCGCCGCATATAAGATTGGCACAGAGTAGTACTGTCTCCTTTTAGTTTTAACAGCCCCCGGCTTCCGCCTCAGGGGTAATACAACTCACGCGTCCACAGGTTTGTGCCCTGAGCGTTCAGCGTGTTTTAAATAGCCTGTCAGGGCGGGAGGCAGCCAACAGCTAGAGCACTGCCCGTCCGTACCCCCAAGGTGGCGTCCACCCCTCTCTCGCAGCAGCCCTAAATCGGCTGTGCAGGGAGTAGGGATCAGGAGTGGCGAGAATAAGGTAGGGGTTGTCTCCAGTGCAGTTTTTAAGTATTCTAAAAAGCACATACAATTTACACACACAGTGTTTTAAAATTCTGGTAAAAACCTAAAGCACCCCATTATAGTTAGTTCAGCTAACTATAACGCGCGCACCCGCAATGCACTTCTGATGACGTCACATATTACATCATTCATGACATGGTCAGTGACATCACTGATGACATCTCAAATGACATCACTGATGAAATCATCCACGTGAATATCTGATGCACCCCCTTACACTCTAATATAACCTTTGATACACCCACTGTAAAATACAGACTACCATTTTTGAAACCATCGACAAACCAATACCAGTTACTACATACTCTCTCACTGATTCCTAGGTCTACACACACATCCACTCATTCACCCATAAAGTCACTCATACATGCAGTCACTCATCAATACAACACTATCATAAGCACTAATACACCTAAACAGACACTCACACCCCAGCGTTTGCACATGCACTCTTGACCCCATACACCCAGTGAATCAACCACTCACACATCTATGCACAGAGTCACATACCTCCCATCCACCCACACACACACTCAGGCACCCATACAAATACTCAGGCAACCTGCTCACATGGACACTCATGTAGCTACTGATCAAGCCATGCAGCAGCTTACATAACAACAGACAGACTGATACAGACATTTACACAGTTTAGTCACCAACCAATGCATTTAGTAAGACACGTTTAATCACTCACTTATACAATCATTCATGCACCTACAAAATCCTCCATCCACACACTTATACACCCGCTCATTCTTAAATACACCTTGGCATATGTATATATATTTTTTTTTTTTGCACAAAGGACGCCGCACACAGCAACTTCGATTTTTCAAAGTTTAATTAGTGCCCAGTCTGACACACCAACGCGTTTCAGCCTTACGGCCTTGCTCACGGTAGGTGGCACTACTTTCTTGCACAAGTTTATACAGTTTCCTGTTTCTGACATGCCCATGAATTCTGGGACATGTAGTTTATTGTAACAGTTCACCTCTGTCAGACAAATTTACATTTTTGAGTTTCAAATAACGTCATTGTCAAAATAAGTTTCACAGTTTCTCTAAGCAAGAGTTGCTTTTTGGTAATGGATAAATTAGAAAAGCAAAATTATTATTCTAATAAAACTGTACAGTTTCTTGCATTTTGCGTATAGTACAAAAAGATTTTTTTGGGTTATTCTTACATAGCAGTTTTCTAGTCATATAGGGCAGTTCCGGTATAGTACCCGACCCAGCTAGTCAATATCCATTTTAGTATTTGTGCATGAGTTCACCTTCTACAGTTTTAGTCTTTACAGTTCTCAATTGAAGGTGGCATATTATTCTAAGTGGACATATAGTTCTTCATCAGAGTTCATGCCTCTTGGGCTCTTTGTTCGTAACCGTATTATATATTTGGATTCCAACTGTCGCAATTTCTTTTTTTGATCACCCAATCTCTCATGTTGTTCTACCGTATCCATTGCAAAATAGTTCATGTAACGCCAGTCACCACCTTGACATGTTAGAAGATGTTTAGCCGTTGCATAGGATAAGTCTCGATTATTTACTGCTCTGATGTGTTCTACCTCCCGACCCACGAATTACAGCAGGTAAACATGGCTCTCTTTACCTGTACAGTCCTCAGTGTATTTCAGTGTTTTTTAGTATCTTTTAGTGTTTTCTAATATAAATACCGAGCGGTTTACTCGGCTACGGGTTATTGGGACTCGTTTGGAGACCACTTTGACTAATTAGTTTCCTTCTCAACCCTAGGAGTTCAGGCCCTCCCCTTCCCCTGCACGTCCTGATGAAGACCCACGATGTAAGGATCAATTATCCTACAAACCCTTGGGTCGAAGCGTAGACCGCTACTTACTTTATCAACTCCTACCATCAGTATGATATATACAGCCGTTTAGGAGTTTGATTGTAAAATACAATGTTTTGACTTTTGCATAACATGTGTGGCCCCTCCTTGATGGGGACCATCTAACAATACCAGAACATATACATGAATTGAAATGGATGTTGTTTATGTCACAAATTAATGAATAGTGAATCACAACTATCTTTAACTTTACCCGGCACTCCCCTTCCTTTTTCCTATATGGGCACACTAACTTGTGAAAAATACCAATGCTTTCTTTTTGATACATATCGTGTAACCATAAAAAGGTAATACAAGTGCGGTGAAAATAAAAACACTGTACCTTTTTGATTTGTTGTCCTTATCCATTTTTATTAAATATTTGTATACTTTATATTGATTGTTTCTCTTCAGTCTGGGACCGCCCTTGCTCTCAACGATTACTCACCCAGGTCCCTTTGACTATATGGGTACAACCCAGTTATCTGTAACACAACTGATGTGTTCTAGGACACTTTTTTTTATCATGCAGGTAGTGCTTCCTATGTATAGCATTCCACAGTTACATTGGATGGCATGTACGGCAAATTTGGTAGAGCATGTGATTCTTTTGTTGATTTCTATAAGACGTCCTTCTGGATCTCTTAGATTTCTTTCATTAACGCCAATTTTGCAGGCCTTGCAGATATGACATTTTATGAATCCTTTTTGTTGTTTTTCTAGCCAGTTTGAAGTTTTTGTTTTCTGATCAAAGTGGCTTTGAACAAGAATGTCTTTAATTGAGGGCGCTTTTCTAAAAGTAAAAAGTGGAGCTGCACCTATTAGTTTTTTCATGTCAGGGTCTTGAGTTAGTAGTGGCCAATATTTTTTTACACTTTGGCGTATTTTATGAGATTCTTTGCTGTATGATAGAATCAACCCCAGTTTTTGTTGGCTATTCTCCTGATCAGATGTGACTGGTGGTTTCGGCTTTTGGATCAATATTTCAGTTCGAGTTTTCCTCTCAACTTTGTTTCTGCAGATTTGTAGATCTTTCCCGGTATCCTCTTTTCCTTAGCCTATTAGTGCTATTCTCAATTTCAATAGCATGGAGTCCGGAATATGGAAATGTATTGGATAAAATCATACTATGGACTAGATACATAGATGATTTATTTCCATTTGAGGCAACTCTTGTTTGATTGATTTAAGCGGCTAGCCCGTCCGCGGAGAGAAGCTCACTGCCGGGGAGCGGGCTCAGTGTTGGCGCTGGCTGGTGTCATCACTTTTCTGAGAGGCAGTATCCGATGTGAAATCACTGCAAAGGGGGGCAGGCAACAAAATGGAACTTGCACCAACCCACTTGGGTGTTGACAACTTTTAATTATTGTTTGCTTGCAAGATGGGCTCACATGAGTTCTACTTCTCCGGCACTACAGAGACCATAAAGCCACGCTGATGGCCCCGCCCACTGGGGCACGCTCTGGAAATGGAAAGCGTGCGGAGGATTCCGTCTTGTTTCACAGCTGATACAAACCACTGATGAAGGGAACTGTGATTCCTGAAACGCGTTTGGTGTAACTGAGGCTGCTTTTTTCACAATGTTTCCAGCTTGCAAGTGATCATGAATAAAGAAAGGATTACTTACCTGCCAGTGGCTTCTTTCCATTTGAGGCAACTCTTGCTTGATATATATATATATATATATATATATATATATATATATATATATATATATGTATATATATATATTTTTTTTTTATATATATCAATCAAGCAAGAGTTGCCTCAAATGGAAAGAAGCCACTGGCAGGTAAGTAATCTATATATATATATATATATATATATTACAGTGGGTGTATCAAAGGTTATATATGAATTACACCGGGTAACTAATAAAAAATATTTAATTAAAAAAAGAAAGAAAATAAAACCTTAGAAATTCACTGAAAAAACGATAGGTTTCAGGGACATTATAGTTTGTTGGACATTTCTCTCGTACAAAACCATAGAAATGGCCCCATTATAGTTAGTTCAGCTAAATATAACTCGCGCACCCGCAATGCACTTCTGATGACGTCACATATTACATCATTCATGACATGGTCAGTGACATCACTGATGACATCTCAAATGACATCAGTGATGACATCACTGATGTCATCATCCACATGAATATCTGATGCACCCCCTCACACTCTAATATAACCATTTTTGAAACCATCGACAAACCAATACCAGTTACTACATACTCTCTCACTGATTCCTAGATCTACACACACATCCACTAATTCACCCATAAAGTCACTCATACATGCAGTCACTCATCAATACAACACTATCATAAGCACTCATACACCTAAACAGACACTCACACACCACCACTCATCCATGGAGCTACTCACACAGCTAGTCAGTCATGCAAAGAATCAATCACACTTCCATTTACTGACCTATACAGTTATACACACAGCACATCACTTATTCAAACAGAAACAAACGCATACTTATTCTCTTATACAATCACTGATACAAGTACACACTCATCCATACAGACATTCACAATCACTGACTCTGATATATATTACCTACTGGCGGTCGCCAGTAGGTAGTTATAGTTACGATCGTTTTCCATAGGAAATCCATAGGAAATCCGCAACATTCTATTGGGAATAACTTTGGCGCCGAATGGGGGATCTGCCTGTAATTTTCCTTAACGTTGCCTCCCTGCGCTCCGCTCCTTCCCTGAAAGTTTCGGAGGGATCCGTCAAGCGGGCCGAGATAAAATGGGGGGTCCCAAAACGTGTTTTCCCCATGTTAATTTCCATAGGGCGGTTGGACTCACTTTTAGCCCGAACGGCTGAATGGATTTCCACCAAATTTGGCAAAATTGTAGGGACTGGTACCCCGATGTGTCTTTGCTATGTCTCAAGATATATGCTCCAGTGGTTTTTACGAAAATTAACTTTGAAAAAATATATATTGGGCTACATTGGGCTATATATATGTTAGAGCCTAAATGTAGCCCAATGTAGCCCAATGTAGGCCAAAGATGGCCACCAGAGACAAAAAAAAACAAATGTAGCCCAAATATCAGCCAGATGTAGCCCAACTATAGCCCAATGACAGAATGTCCCAGAGTGTTCTAAAGAACAACTAGAGCGCTAACAGTCTTACTTATGACAAAAGTATGGCACACCTGAAGTCATCTTGATTGGAATAAAGTGTTAACACTTAAAACATTTAATTTGCAAAGGAACAAAATGAGGGGGTTCATTTTGCCATAGAAATTATGATTAGTGCTGAAGAAAGAAAAATTAGGGCACATTTTGAGTGACTTCTCAAATCCTCTTATATTTCATTAAAAAAATTCTGATATGCAGTCTCCCAAGATGGCCACCAGAGACAAAAGAGCCCAAATGTAGCCCAAATATCAGCCAGATGTAGCCCAACTATAGCCCAATGACAGAATGTCCCAGAGTGTTCTAAAGAACAACTAGAACGCCAACAGTCTTACTTATGACAAAAGTATGGCACACCTGAAGTCATCTTGATTGGAATAAAGTGGTAACACTTAATACATTTAATTTGAAAAGGAACAAAATGATATATATATATATATATATTACCTACTGGCGGTCGCCAGTAGGTATATATAGTTAGGATTTTTTCTCTATGGGATTTTTGAAAATTCTATGTCTAATAACTTTGGCGTTTGTGGACGGAATTGGCTGAAATTTTCAGGAAAATGGCACATTTTGTTTCTGAGTAGCCCTTGAAAATTTGGGGGGGGTTCGTCAAGGGGGGGCCGAGAAAAAAGAGGGGGCCCCAAAACGTGTTTTTAACATTGAGTTTTCCATAGGGCGGTTGGCCTCACTTTTAGCCCGAACGGCTGAATGGATTTGCACGAAACTTGGCAAAATTGTAGGGACTGGTAGCCCGATGTGCCTTTTGTAGGTCTCAATATATGTGCTACAGTGGATTTTGAGAAATTAACGTTTAAAAAAAGATATATATCTGTAACAGCGGACCGGGCAGCGCTCCAGGACGCGTACATTTCACGCAACGGAGCTTTGTGAAGCGAAGCTGATTGGTTCTCCGGCGTCTGTAAACATTCCAAACAGTCCGTAGCGGCCGCCATCTTGTCTCTCGGTAGGATCGAGAGACAAGCGGAGGCCAAACCGAAGGGGCAAATGACCATAAGGGGGCATAGTAGATCCTCCCTGACCGTTTAGGTTTGATCTGGAGGTTTTAAAAGGGCCCCGCGGGGCAAAAGAAAAAAAAATAATAATAATCGAACAGCTGAATGGATTTGCACGAAACTTGGCAAAATTGTAGGGACTGGTAGCCCGATGTGCCTTTGCTAGATCTCAATATATGTGCTCCAGTGGATTTTGAGAAATTAACGTTCAAAAAAAGATATATATCTGTAACAGCGCACCGCTTCGCGTACTTTTCGCGTTACGGAGCTTTGCGAAGCGAAGCTGATTGGCTCTCCGGTGTCTGTAAACATTCCAAACAGTCCGTAGCGGCCGCCATCTTGTCTCTCGGTAGTATCGAACAGCTGAATGGATTTGCACGAAACTTGGCAAAATTGTAGGGACTGGTAGCCCGATGTGCCTTTGCTAGGTCTCAATATATGTGCTTCAGTGCATTTTGAGAAATTAACGTTGAAAAACAAGATATATATCTGTAACAGCGCTCCGCTTCGCGGAGATAAAATTATATGTGTATTACCTAGCTGTTGCTAACACCAGTTAGCGACGGCTAGTAGAAGATAGCGACCATCTTGGGCCCCACTTTGCATGTGAGTGATATTTATCACTAATGACATGCAAAGTGGGCATGCCAAGATGTTAGCGACTGGAAACAGTCGCTAACATCGCTATCTCCTATTATCAACTTTTGGAAATATTCGAGATAAGCGCGAATATCTCCAAAAGCTACCACCTGCCCTGAGCAGTTCTTAGCCATGTTATCCAATGGGAGGTGGATAACATGGCTAAGAGCATTAGCTCGGTAATGCATGAATATCGCTGAGTTTTCAGCGATATTAATGCATTGCGGTCGTTTTTTATCGTATTTGCGATAAACCTTGATAATAGCAAGGTTTATCTGCGATAATTTCTGACGGTAAAAAAATCGTTGCTAAGCATCGTTAGGGATAAATATCGCTTAACTTTGGTAATATGCCCCAACGTCTGTTAACGTTCGATTCGAAGGAAATCAGGAAGTGTTGAAAAACATTGTCTGCGCCATCTTGTCTTTTTTCAAATGCCACACTTTTGTCGTGCACGGCAGCCATTTTAGATGCCTTGACCAGACCCACTCTGTACACGCTGTCGATCCTTAGCATGGCTCCCCACCCTCGCAAGCATCTCCCCCAGGCAGTGGTCACCCCCGCTCTCTGTCTTATGCATGGGTAATAAACCTCCCCCCATCTGCGCTGCTCTTCCCTGAGAATCACACCCTGTGCCCGCCCGACACCTCCCTTTCGCCCTATTCACTACCGCACCCTCTGACACTCCTTTTCCTCTGTGTCTGATTGTCCAGGCTGGTCCTAGGGTATCAGCTAGCCCTGCAGATGTAGTTTATGGCCACAGCTGTAAAGAATCACCCCTCTTCAAAGGAGTTATAGTAGATCAAGGCCCACACTCGATGAGATCCGTCACAGCAGAAGCGTTGCTATTATCTGAAAACCATCCTGTATTGTGATTGGGGAGGGGACCGAGCCTGAAGCGGAAGATTCCAGGGATGACTCTTTGTACATCAAAGTTTTTACAATTATGTGTCACATTAAAAATATATAGCACTCCGACAAAGTAGTAAGATTATAAAACTTTAATAATTTATAAATATATACAAGAAAACAAAAATAGTAATAACATATAAACATTTTTAGGGAAAAACAACGAAGTAGCGGTCGGCTGTGCGAATAGTCCCAACGCAGCACAACGTCCAGATTTCCGGCGTGGGGCGTCGCGGGGGGTGGGTCATCAGTAGCAAACTGTTGTGCGAATAGTTCCAAGGCAGCAGAACGCGCCGAAATCTAGATGACACGAAAGTGATGTCTAGTAAGTTGCCACCCAGCAAATAACGGCATGGGGCGTCGCGGGGGGTGGGTCATCAGTAGCAAACTGTTGTGCGAATAGTTCCAAGGCAGCAGAACGATGGCACCAAGGTGATGTCCAGTAAGTTGCCGCACTGGTTTTGGTATCCTACAATGCTGCTCCGAGTAACGGCGTGGGGCGCCCCGGGGGAGGCGGCGTGAACGGGCCTCTCCAGGTGGAGTGTCATCTGTTGTAGTGGGGCGCCCCTTTACCGTTTCAGTTGCCATTCCGTCCGTTTTTGGTCCACTGTGTCAAAAGCCGCAATTCAGCTGAGTTGCGCCCACTCTTGCGGTGCAGCGATAGGCGGCTGTCACAGGACTCTCAAAATGGCGGCAGGCTGTTTCCTTTTTGGGCCTGGTTCACTGAAATGGCCCTGGGACACCTTGGAAATCGGACGCTTGTCTGCTAGGTCTTGGACCCCATTCTCGAAAGCGTCCCCTCCGCCTTGAGAATTCATCAAAAGTTTTGGGGGCCCCCGACTCCTGCAGGCTTCTGGTGGGGAGCGGCTGCCATGATTGCTCGCGGAATGACCACGACTGAGCTACGAGATGGTGGTGCTCTCATGCTGACGCCAGCTTCAGTCTGAAACATCCAGAAACAAGGTGGGGCTTTCATCGCTTGGGAAAAAAAAAAAGTTTTCATCCAATGAAAAGTGTTGTTTTTAGGTCATATGATCAAGCCTTCCATCATTAGGAAACCAAAAGTAAAATGAACCAATGAAAAGTTTTATAAACAAGTCACATGACCTGTTATGCGGCATAGGGTATAAAATGCGGAGAAAATACGTTGGCACGTGAGGCGGCGTCAGTAGCGGACCGATGTGCGAATAGGCCGAAGGCAATACAACGCGCCAAGATCTGGATGGCACCGAGGTGGTGTCATAGTTGAGAGTTCTGAGCAGCGGTTGTAACACTGTCTGAAGCTTATTTGCAGCTGCTGCAGCTTCACTACGCGCCAAGATCCGGATGGCACCGAGGTGGTGTCTAGTAAGGTGCACTGGTGTGGCCCTCCTACAATGCTGAAAGTCGGCGTGGGGCGCCCCGTTGGCCTGTGAGTTTGCGTCAGTAGCGGACCGATGTGCGAATAGGCCGAAGGCAGCACAACGCGCCAAGATCCGGATGGCACCGAGGTGGTGTCTAGTAAGTTGCCGCACTGGTGTGGCCATCCAACAATGCTGAAAGTCGGCGTGGGGCGCCCCGTTGGCCTGTGAGTTTGCGTCAGTAGCGGACCGATGTGCGAATAGGCCGAAGGCAGCACAACGCGCCAAGATCCGGATGGCACCGAGGTGGTGTCTAGTAAGTTGCCGCACTGGTGTGGCCATCCTACAATGCTGAAACTCGGCGTGGGTCGCCCCATTAGCCTGTGAGATGGCGTCAGTAGCGGACCGATGTGCGAATAGGCCAAAGGCAGCACAACGTGCCAAGATCCGGATGTCACCGTGGTGGTTTCATAGTTGAGAGGCACTTCATCTGCAGTGGGGCGCCGAGATCCGGATGGCACCGAGGTGATGTCTAGCAAGTTGCTGTACTGGTGTGGCTATCCTACAATGCTGATAGTCGGCGTGGGGCGCCCCGTTGGCCTGCGAGATGGCGTCAGTAGCGGACCGATGTGCGAATGGGGCCAAAGGCAGCGCAACAATATATTCTGAATTGAAGACACCACAAGGCGCTGAGATGCCAAGTTCCAGATGGCACCGAGGTGGTGTCTAGCAAGTTGTGGCACTGGTGTGGCCATCCTACAATGGTAAAAGTCGGCGTGGGGCGCCCTGTTGGCCTGTGAGATGGTGTCAGTAGCGGACTGATGTGCGAATGGGGCCAAAGGCAGCGCAACAATATTTTCTGACTGACACCACAAGGCGCTGAGATGCCAAGATCCGGATGGCACCGAGGTGATGTCTAAGTTGCGGACCGATGTGCGAATGGGGCCAAAGGTAGCGCAACAATATTTTCTGAAGAGAAGACACCAAAAGGCGCTGACATTTCAAGATCCGGATGGCACCGAGGTGGTGTCTAGCAAGCTATGCAGTTGAGTTGTGTGCGCACTTGCGGCGAATAGGTCGAAGGGAGCATAACAATGTTTTCTGAATAGAAGACACCACAAGGCGTTGAGATTCGGTTACCACCGGGGTGATGTCTAGCAAGTTGCCGCACTGGTGTGGCCATCCTACAATACTGCTCCGAATAACGGCGTGGGGTGCCCGAAGGGGGGGGGGGGGAGCCGGCGTGAATGGGCCTTCCTAGGTGGAGGCTCGTCTGCTGTAGTGGGGCGCCCCTTTACCGTTTCAGTTGCCATTCAGCTGAGTTTCGGCTGCTGTTGATGCTACAGCGACAGGCGGCTGCAAGAGGACTCTCAAAATGGCGGCCTGTTCTTTGGATTTGGGCCTGGTCCACTAAAATGGCCCTGGGACACCTTAGAACTCGGACGCTCGATTTTTTTTTCCTTTCCTGTACATGCAAAAAAAGGTAAATGCCCGGTACGTTACACGCTTCATCTGCCACGATGAACTCTCCAGAGGAACCGAAAAAAAATATAGTTGTGGTAACTATACCATGCATCGTCATATGGAGAGGTGGCACCAATTAATTATAGTGCTGCATAAAAGAGAGATTTGGAGGAGAACCCCTGACCTGCTAGTACATTCATCAAAGAAGTGGCACTGAGAGCTTCAGAGGCAAGGGAAACAGTCCCAAATATTTAGAAGAACTTTGGAAAGATTAAAATGACATGTTTAGATTGTGGTAAATTAATTTCATGTGGACAGATGAGTGTTACTCTAATAAATACAGCATATGAACATCATCATAGTCGATGGTTGGTAGAGACATTTTGACTATATCCTGGACCTGCCCGTCCTCGCCCAAAATGGCGCCGGAATAAATGGGACTCGTAACTCCTTGTTGTGTACTGGTTGCAGAACCTTGAAATCACGAGATACGTATGCAGTTTTGAAGCACATGGCGGGCGGGGACGAGAATTGATTGAATATTTCGACATCCCTATTGATATTAAGTTCTGATGTGTTATTGATTACTGTACTGTTGAAAGTTCGAATTAACGTCACCCATGGTACTTGCCCGCAAATGTATATCTAGATAATTTTATTGTAACTGGCCCTGTCGTATTTTAATTATAAAATGTACGTCCACCGATTCCGTAACTGTTAGACACCTTAGTTCTTGCAACCTAATGGCCCGCCCGTTACGTTCCTCTACAGTGTAAATGTCTACTCATCATATACGATTACAGTTTGCTCTGTGGCAGGCCCACGTGGTTATAGGCTCGTATTTGTATAATGAAATTTTCACAATAAAGGTTTTTAAAAGAAAACATGGTAGTAGTATATACATTGGTAAAGTTTTTAATAATAGTGACTGTTTTAGAATCATTAAAAGGCAAGTGAAATAAAGCAGACCAATTACATGAAGGGTAAAAGGTATAATACGAAGGAACGCAGTAAAGATAAATGGTCAAGGGCTGTTGTGTTTTCTATTCCTGCAACATGCAACAGCGCCGGCCCCTGTCCTGGAACTCAGGAATCTGGGAGTATGGCTTGACCACACGCTAAGCTTTGTGACTCACACGAAGAGAGTGGCAGCCTGCTGTTTTGGAGTATTACGCGGGCTAAGACCCCTGCTGCGATTCTTTGATGCTCCTACAAGACAGCTGGTCATTCAAGCAATGATCATCTCTCGGCTGGACTACGCCAGTTCACTCCTTTTAGGAGCGAACCAAGCCGAGATTCTTCGTTTACAGCGAGTCCAGAACGCGGCGGCTAGGGCGGTGGTTGGTCTGCCTCGAACCTGCCCTACCTCTAACACTCTGCGGTCCCTGCACTGGCTCCCGATAAGCAAGCGTGTCCAATTCAAGGCTCTTTGCCTGGTTTTTAAAATTTTGAGAGAGTTGGCACCCGGGATACTCAATACATTGATCTCTCCCTATGTTCCTACCCGCTCACTACGATCCCTTGGACAGTCCTTGGTGGTCGTCCCCCGTTTTAGACTTAGTCGGATGGGGGGTCGTTCCTTCCGCGTGAAAGCTGCAACCCTCTGGAATGCGCTCCCCTTGGAAATCCGCCTCTCGAATGACTTAATATCTTTTCGTAGGGCCCTGAAAACCTTCCTGTTTTAAAATGTTTCTTGCTTTATTGTTCTGCTTTTTTTGTTACTGGACTTAGTGTTGTGTTGTGTTTACCTTTCCCTGCGCCAGGACGCTCCTTCGCTGGAGCAGCTGTGCGCATTAAAATGCAAATAACATAACATAACATAACATAACATAAAGTGATCGATAAGAATCTCATATTCAGGCGTATCGGCGACTAAGACAGCAGGTCGACCCTCTTTTGCTCAACGGCTCCGTCATGGGACGAAGAAACGCTCTTTTTCTCGAAAAAAGAATATATTTTACTTGCAGGACAGTTGTAAAATTTCCGGGAAAGTACATTAGCCTGGAACATTATAACATATATTTAAGAAAAAATAATGTTCGGAAGTAATGAAAAGCGTAATTTTTAGGTCATATGACCAAGCCTTTCATCATTACAATAAGAAAAGTAAAATGAACCAATGAAAAGTTTTATTAACAAGTCACATGACTTGTTATGCTTACGTTACGCGCTGCGCGCCCCGGATGACTTCCGGATGCGCTAACGCGGCGCGTCATATGACGCATTACGCGACAACGCAGGTACAGAATATAGTCAAAATGTCTCCACCAACCAGCGGTCGGAACACAACCCCTTTCAGCAGGCTAAATAGTTCTGTTAAATGACAACAGAAGGGACAGGCAACAAGAACCATCAGTCAAAGAGGGGAGGGCTAGTTCTTCTCTACCGGGTTACATTGGGGCGCTACCGGAACTGATCGAATTGGTAGTCTACAGTGTTTCTGGATGTTTCAGACTGAAGCTGGGGTTAGCATGAGAGCAGCACCATTTCGTAGCTCCGTCGTGGTCATTCCGCAACCAATCATGGCAGCCGTTCTTTATCGTTATTTTGGGCGGGGTGGGTGGCGGAGCCGAGCTGTTTTGCAGCCATCATTGTGTGGAGTTCAGTTCATCTCACTAGTTTTGTATTTGTAATGAGGGGTTGTTCCTAATGTTTCTATTTTAGCGAGGTCAAAAAGAGATCCCATTAGTGGCCTACTGATTTTGCTCGATTCCTTTTCTTTTTTTTTACACGATTTTTCGTTATCTGCAAAGACTAAACAGAGTATTGCGACTCTGTGTTTGTTTGTAAATAGAGAATGAACCAAAGAGAACTAATTCTAAAACAGTAAATACTTGGATAACAATCAATCAAATGGAGAGAGAAGCAGGCACGACGGATTACAACGGGGGCAAAGGCCTGCGTTAACTACCTTTCACTATCTGCAAAGAGAGAGTACTCCTAATAGAAATGAGGGGGGGGGGGCACCATTCAAAGCAGATCAGTGTGCATAAACACGAAAATGTTTTCACTTACCACGTACTTGACATTCGACAGCTTATGATATTTGCTATTAAAAAACCATTGAAATTCACTGAAAAAACCATAGGTTATAGACCATATATAGTTAGGAATTAGCATTTACAAAACTTTGAAAATTCACTGAAAAAACCATAGGTTATAGACCATATATAGTTAGGAATTAGCATTTAAAAAACCTTATTTTACTCACACAAAACCATTGAAATTCCATATATAGTTAGTTGCACTAACTATATATCGCGCACCCGCAATCCACTGCTGATCATGTCACATATTACATCATTCATGACATGGTCAGTGACATCACTGATGACATCACTGATGACATCTCAAATGACATCACTGATGACATCACTGATGACATCTCATTTGACATCATTCTTGTGCTAATACGATAAATCTCTTCAGACTCTAATATAACCTTAGATACACTCAGTGTATACAGACACTCACACACTGCCACTCATCCATGGAGTTACTCACACACCCAGTCAGTCATGCAAAGAAACAATCTCACCTCCATTTCTTCAACTATACAGTTAAACACACCTTACTTATTGAAACATATACTAACACATATTTACTCTCTTATACAATCCCTGATACAAGTTCACAATGATCGATACAACCACTCACTCATTCAGTGGCTCTCATGCACAGTTATTTATATATGCCAACTCTCACATGTACTGTGTTTTACATATGTACTTACTATGACATGTAGCATTGAGATATCCATTCACTCATCAATACACTCATGCACACAGTCAACTGCCCATGTAGCTGTTTCCACATGCACTCTTGAACTCATACACCTAGTGAATAAACTGCTCACACATCTATGCATAGAGTCACACACCTTCCAGCCACCCCCACACAAACTCAATCTCCCATAGAAATACTTGGGCAACCAATTAATAACACATATAGCCTCTCGTATAGCTAATGATCAACACATGCAGCAGTTTACAGAACAACAGACATAATGATGCACAAATTAAGACAGTTTAGTCACTAACCCATGCATTCAGTGAGACACATTTAATCACTCACTCATACAGTCAGTCACGCACCTACTAAATCCTTCATCCAGACACTTATACATCCACTCATTCTTCAATATGTAAGACATATTTTAACTTTACAGAAACATACAGTCACTGGATGTTGTCATCAGTGATGTCATCAGTGATGTCATTTGAGATGTCATCAGTGATGTCATCAGTGATGTCACTGACCATGTCATGAATGATGTAATATGTGACATGATCAGCAGTGGATTGCGGGTGCGCGATATATAGTTAGTGCAACTAACTATATATGGAATTTCAATGGTTTTGTGTGAGTAAAATAAGGTTTTTTAAATGCTAATTCCTAACTATATATGGTCTATAACCTATGGTTTTTTCAGTGAATTTTCAAGGTTTTGTAAATGCTAATTCCTAACTATATATGGTCTATAACCTATGGTTTTTTCAGTGAATATATATATACATATATATATTCACTGAAAAAACCATAGGTTTCAGGCCTTATATAGTTAGGAATTAGCATTTAAAAAACCTATGAAATTCACTGAAAAAAACATAGGTTTCAGGAGTTATATAGTTAGGAATTAGCTTTTACAAAACCTTTGAAATTCACTCAAAAAACTATAAGTTTTAGTGGTGTTATAGTTAGCTGGACATTTTACTCATACAAAACCATTGAAATTTCTCCTATATAGTTAGTTGTACTAAGTATATATCGCGCACCCGCAATCCACTGCTGATGATGTCACATATTACATCATTCATGACATGGTCAGTGACATCACTGATGACATCTCAAATGACATCACTGATGACATCACTGATGACATCATCCAGTGAATGTGGTTTGCTTCGTTATTTAAATATGCATTATATATATAGCAATTTGCATTGAAGAATGAGTGGATATATAAATAAATATTTGGATGGAGGATTTAGTAGCAGTGTAATTGACTGTTTACTTGACCAATTTATAATGTCTCACTAAATATAGTGGATAGTGACTAAACTGTGTGAATATCTGTATCACTTTGTCAGTTGTTGTGTAAACTGATTCTACAGTTGGTTACTAGCTATGTGAAAGTCTATATTAGTTATTGATTAGTTAACTGAGTATTTGTATGGGAGTGTGAAAGTGTGTGTGGTTCGGTGGAGGGTGTGTGACTGTCCAAAGATGTGTGAATAGTTTATTCAGTAGATATATGAAGTTAAAACTACATGTTCTAACAGTTTGGGTGAGGGAATCTCTTTATGGGTGTGGTGATGAGCAAATATATTTCTCAAAGGTACAGGTCCAACAAACTAGAAAAATAAAAGGCAGTGTATGTGTCAGTTGTTGTATATAAATAAGTATACATAAAACACAATGATTGTGGGAGTGACTGTATGGATAACTGTATACTTGTAATAATGATTTTATAATTCACTAAGTATGACTTACTATCTAAATGAATAGAAGAAGTGGTGTTTGTATAAGTGTTTTGCTAAGTAAATATGTAAGTATGATCCATTGTTTGCATAAGTGAGTAGGATGACTTCATATGTGAATAGGATGCGTGCTGTTGTTTAATGTCGATATAGATGTATAAGTATTTTTGATAGTGTTCTATTGTTCATTGACAGCATGTATGAGTGAATCCATAGGTAAGGGATTAGATGTGTGTATACATGTATGAATCACTGAGTGGATTTTTAGATACTTGTATTGCTGTGACAATGGATTAAAATATGATACTCTGTATTTTACAAAGAGTGATGAAAAATTGTAATAGTGTATGAAAAGGGGTATGTGATTGTCACGTGGATGATGTCATCAGTGATGTCATTTGAGATGTCATCAGTGATGTCACTGACCATGTCATGAATGAAGTAATATGTGACATCATCAGCAGTGGATTGCGGGTGCGCGATATATACTTAGTACAACTAACTATATAGGAGCAATTTCAATGGTTTTGTATGAGTAAAATGTCCAGCTAACTATAACACCATTAAAACTTATAGTTTTTTGAGTGAATTTCAAAGGTTTTGTAAAAGCTAATTCCTAACTATATAACTCCTGAAACCTATGGTTTTTTCAGTGAATTTCATAGGTTTTTTAAATGCTAATTCCTAACTATATAAGGCCTGAAACCTATGGTTTTTTCAGTGAATTTCAAAGGTTTTTTTAAATGCTAATTCCTAACTATATAAGGTCTGAAACCTATGTTTTTTTCAGTGAATTTCAAAGGTTTTTTAAATGCTAATTCCTAACTATATAAGGCCTGAAACCTATGGTTTTTTCAGTGAATTTCAAAGGTTTTTTAAATGCTAATTCTATTAGCGGATAACGTTTAAATATATTAATATCCTAGTGGGACCACCTGAGCAGCCCTAGGGGGTCAGAGTGTTCCTACCCTGCCCCCTTTTTGTGTTCTACACGTTTGTTTTTCTGCTTTCTTGTGCCTAATTCCTAACTATATAAGGCCTGAAACCTATGTTTTTTTCAGTGAATTTGCAAGGTTTTTTAAATGCTAATTCCTAACTATATAAGGCTTGAAACCTATGGTTTTTTCATTAAATTTGCAAAGTTTTTTAAATGCTAATTCCTAACTATATAAGGCCTGAAACCTATGGTTTTTTCAGTGAATTTCAAAGGTTTTTTAAATGCTAATTCCTAACTATATAAGGCCTGAAACCTATGGTTTTTTCAGTGAATTTCAAAGGTTTTTTAAATGCTAGTTCCTAACTATATAAGGCATGAAACCTATGTTTTTTTCAGTAAATTTCAAAGTTTTTTTAATGCTAATTCCTAACTATATAAGACCTGAAAGCCCACCAGGAATCTCCAGTATGCACCAGGGGACTGCATTGCAGAGAGGTGTAATTAAGCCACGCCCCTTTTTACACCTCTCTGCAACGCAGCCCCCGTGCATGTTTGAAGAGGGGGAACTCATTCCCCCTGCATACTGGGGGCCCCTGGGGGCCAACTAGCCCACCTGGAACCTCCAGTATGCGCCAGGGGGCTGCATTGCAGAGGTGTAATGAGGCTATGCCCCTTGTTACACCTCACTGCAACGCAGCCGCCTGGCGCGTTTGCAGAGGGGGAACTAATTCCCCTTGCATAATGGGGGTCCCTGGGGGCCAACTAGCCCACCAGGAGCCTCCAGTATGCGCCAGATGGCTGCATTGCATAGAGGTGTAATGAGGCCATACCCTTTTTTACACCTCTCTGCAACGCAGCCCCCGTAAATGTTTGAAGAGGGGGAACTAATTCCCCTTGCATACTGGGTGTCCCTGGCAGCCATCTTGTGCCTTGTTCGAACCAAGGCACAAGAAAGCAGTGAAACAAAGGTGTGAAACTCGCAAAGGGGCCAGAGTAGAAACACCCTGGCCCCCTAGGCCTGCTCAGGGGGTCCCACAAGGACCCCCAAGGCAAAAAAATTATATATTTTTTTTTTAAAGTCGCGGGGTACAAAAAAACAATAAAAAAATATAAAACAACAATAAGAATAAAAAACCAGTTCTTTTCAGAACTACCTCCAATTTATATAAAAATGCTACATTTAAAAAAAACTCTGTTTTTATTTTTTTCTCCAGGGAACGCGTACCGGTACGTGTACCGATACGTGTACCGGGGCGCGCACCCCCTCAAAAAAATAAAAAAAAATAATGAGTGTGTGTGTGAGTGGTGTGTGTGTGTGGGGGGGTGGGTGTGGGTTGTGTGTGGGGGGTATGTGTGTGGGGATGTGTGGGTGTGTGTGTGGGGTGTGTGTGTTTGGGGGTGTGTGTGGGTGTGTGTGGGGGTGAGGAATGTGTGTGTGGGTGTGTGTGTGTGTGAGGTGTGTGTGTGGGGTGTGTGTGTGTGTGTGTGGGGGGTGTGTGTCAGAGGTGTGTGTGTGTGGGGGGTGAGGTGTGTGTGGGGGATGTGTGGGGTGTGTCTGTGAGGTGTGTGTGTGTGTGGGGGGGAGTGAGGTGTGTGTGGGTGGGGGTGTGTGGGGTGTGTGGGTGTAGGTTGGGGTGTATGGTGTGTGTGTGGGTGTGTGGGGTGTTTGGGTGTGGGTGGAGGTATGGGTGTATGAGGTATGGTGGGGGGGGTGTGTGGGGGGGTGGGTGTGGGGTGTGTGTGTGTCGGGGTATGTGTGTGGGGCACCCCCTCAAAAAAAATAAAAATAATGAGTGTGTGTTTGGTGTGTGTGTGTGGGGCGGTGGGTGTGGGGTGGGTATGTGTGTGGGGTGTGTGTGTGTAGGATGTGTGGGTGTGTGTGTGGGTGTGTGTGTGAGAGGAGTGTGTGTGTGTGTGTGTGTGTGTGTGTGTGTGTGAGGTGTGTGTGGTGTGTGTGTGTGTGTGTGAGGTGTGTGTCAGAGGTGTGTGTGTGGGGAAGGGGTGAGGTGTGTGTGGGGGATGTGTGGGGTGTGTCTGTGAGGTGTGTGTGTGTGTGTGTGTGTCTGACGGGGGGATGAGGTGTATAGGTGTGTGTAGGTGTGTGGGGTATGTGGGTGTGGGTGGGGATGTGGATGTGTAAGGTGTGTGTGTGGGTGTGGGTGTGTGGGGTGTTTGGGTGTAGGTGGGGGTGTGGGTGTGTGAGGTGTGTGTGGGGTGTGTGTGGGTGTGGGGGGTATGTGTGTAGGATGTGTGTGTATGTGTGGGATGTGTGGCTGTGTCTGTGAGGTGTGCGTGTGTGTGTGTGTGGGGGGGAGGTGTGTGTGTGGGATGCGTGAGGTGTGTCTGTGAGGTATCTGTGTGTGCATGTGTGTGTTGGGGGGGTGAGGTGTGTGTGTGAGTGAGTGTGTGTGGGATGTGTGGGTGTGGGTGTGGATGTGTAAGGTGTCGGTGTGGGGGTGTGGGGTGTTTGGGTGTGGGTGGAGGTGTGTGTGTGTGAGGTGTGTGTGGGGAGTGTGTGGGTGTGGAGGTGTGGGGTTGTGTGCGTGTGGGTGTGTGTGGGACGTACTTGTAGGTACCTAAAACAGCCACAGAACCAAAAGCTCTTTTCAGAGCTACCCTACCTGTAATCACTCAAAATGATTATTTTATTATTTATTATTATGATTATATAATTTTTTTCACTATTTTTCCCCATAGTACGCTCCCCGGTACGCTCCCCGGTGCGCGTACCGGGCGCTCCCCCCGCGAAAAACGAAAAAAAATATATATTTTTTTTGCCCCGCGGGATCCTTTAATGGCCCCCACATCAAACCTAGGGGGTCAGGGGGGTCTACCCTGCCCCCTTTTGGTCATTTCCCCCTTTGATTTTTGCCACCTCTTGTGTCTCAATCCTACCAAGACACAAGATGGCGGCCGCTGCGGACTGTTTCGAATGTTTACAGACACCCGAGAACCAATCAGCTTTCAGTGCGCAAGTCGCGTTGCGCGCCCGGAGCGCTCCCCGGTGCGCGTACCGGTGCGCGGCCATAGATATATACATTTTTTTTAACCTAAATTACTCAAAATCCTCTGGAACACATATCTTGAGACATAGCAAAGGCACATCGGGCTACCAGTCCCTACAATTTTGCCAAGTTTGGTGAAAATCCATTCAGCCGTTCGAGCTAAAAGTGCGACAGACCGCCCTATGGAAATTAACATGGGGAAAACACGTTTTGGGACCCCCTTTTATCTCGGCCCCCGCTTGACGAATCCCCCCCAAACTTTCAGGGAAGGACCGGAGCGCCGCGAGGCAAAGTTGCTGAAAAATTCAGGCAGATTCCTCAACCGGCGCCAAAGTTATTCCCAATAGAATGTTGCGATTTCCGTATGGAAATCAATCCTAACTATATATACCTACTGGCGACCGCCAGTAGGTAATATATATATATATATTCACTGAAAAAACCATAGGTTATAGACCATATATAGTTAGGAATTAGCATTTAAAAAACCTTATTTTACTCACACAAAACCAATGAAATTCCATATATAGTTAGTTGTACTAACTATATATCACGCACCCGCAATCCACTGCTGATGATGTCACATATTACATAATTCATGACATGGTCAGTGACATCACTGATGACATCACTGATGACATCTCAAATGACATCACTGATGACATCACTGATGACATCTCAAATGACATCACTGATGACATCATTGATGACATCATACAGTGACTGTATTTTTCTGTAAAGTTAAAATATGTCTTACATATTTAAGAATGAGTGGATGTATAAGTGTCTGGATGAAGGATTTAGTAGGTGCATGACTGACTGTATGAGTGAGTGGTTAAATGTGTCTCACTGAGTGCATGGGTTAGTGACTAAACTGTCTTAATTTGTGCATCATTATGTCTGTTGTTCTGTAAACTGCTGCATGTGTTGATCAGTAGCTATATGAGTAACTATATGGGTTATTGATTGGTTGCCCAAGCATTTGTATGGGAGACTGAGTGTGTGTGTGGGTGGCTGGGAGGTGTATGACTCTGTGCATAGATGTATGGGTTCAAAAGTGCATGTGGAAACAGCTGTATGGGCGGTTGACTGTGTGCATGACTGTATTGGTGAGTGAATGGATATCTCAGTGCTACATGTCAAAGTAATTACATATGTAAAATACAGTACATGTGAGAGTTGACATATATAAATAACTGTGCATAAGAGCCAGTGAATGTGTGAGTGGCTGTATGGATCATTGTGCTCTTGTATCCAGGATTGTATAAGTGAGTAAATATGTTTTAGTATATGTTTGAATAAGTAAGATGTGTATAACTGTATAGTTGTGAAAATGGAGGTGTGATTGATTCTTTGCATGACTGACTAGGTGTGTAAGTAACTCCATGGATGAGTGACAGTCTGTGAGTGTCTGTTTACACTGAGTGTATCTAAGGTTATATTAGAGTCTGAAGAGATTCATCGTATTATCACATGAGTGATGTCATCAGTGATGTGATCAGTAATGTCAAATGAGATGTCATCAGTGATGTCATCAGTGATGTCATTTGAGATGTCATCAGTGATGTCATCAGTGATGTCATTTGAGATGTCATCAGTGATGTCATCAGTGATGTCATTTGAGATGTCATCAGTGATGTCATCAGTGATGTCACTGACCATGTCATGAATGATGTAATATGTGACATCATCAGCAGTGGATTGCGGGTGCGTGATATATAGTTAGTACAACTAACTATATATGGAATTTCATTGGTTTTGTGTGAGTAAAATAAGGTTTTTTAAATGCTAATTCCTAACTATATATGGTCTATAACCTATGGTTTTTTCAGTGAATTTTCAAGGTTTTCTAAATGCTAATTCCTAACTATATATGGTTTATAACCTATGGTTTTTTCAGTGAATTTCAATGGTTTTTTAATAGCAAATATCTATAGCTATAAAATGTATTCTTATTTAAATCCAAAAATATATTTTATATGTTTATTAATAATTTTTTTTAAATATTTTTTTTGTTTCGCTCCCGGTCCGCGAACCGGGAAGCTTCCCGTTAGCTCAATTTGATGCCGCGACCCGGTCCGCGAACCGGTAAAAAATCAACTTAGTGACGGTATCGCGTTTCCGCGTAATGCGTCTTATGACGTACTGCGTTAGCGCACCCGGAAGTGCCCCGGGGCGCGGACCGAGGCGCGAAGCTCAGCGACCCGGAAGCTAACCGGGGCGCGTCGCGAAAGCGCGACGTATCGCGTTGCCGCGTAATGCATCTTGTGACGTACCGCGTTAGCGCACCCGGAAGTGTCCCGGGGCGCGGACCGGGGCGCGAAGCTTAGCGACCCGGAAGCTAACCGGGGCGCGTTCCGCAGCGCGTAACATGAGCGTGAGAGGTCATGTGACTTGTTAATAAAACTTTTCATTGGTTCATTTCAATTTTGGTTTCATAATGATGTAAGGCTAGGTCAGGTGACCTAAAAATAACACTTTTCATTGGTTGAGAAGTATTGTTTTTCCCAAATGATGAAAACCCCTCCTTCTTTCCTCACTCTGACTTTCATCTTGGTGAGAGAAAGACCCTTTTACTTTATAGAGAAATGGCTTCCATTGTTGCTTCAGCTAGTGTTCCCCCACCACCACCCCCACCTCCTCAAGGGAAGAAAGGACCACCTGCTCAACCAATGTTTGAAGAAGAGGAAGATCAAGAAGAGGAGGAAGAGGAGGAAGAGCCTGAGTTTTTGCCAGAGGAGCCCAGGAGGTACAATAGAAAAGAAAACTACATCTGGCAATTTTTTTAATTTCCAGCAGGGCAAAAAAAAGTCAATGCCAGATATGTGTTTTGCCGTATTTGCAACGATCGACTGTCAAGGGGCACTGACAAGAAATACAGCTTCGGCAATTATACGATGCACAGGCATATGAGTAGGTGGCACCCAAATAATTATAGTGCTGCCCAGCTTCGTGATGAACAGCAAAATCCCCTGGCAATGGTGAGAACATCTGCTGTCAAAGAAGTATCGGGACCAGAGGCGAGGGAGGTGATCCCGAACATTCAAATGGACATGGGGGAAGTAAAGCAAGTGTGCGTGTGGTGCAGCCAAACACTTTGCTACCGAGAAAGTAGCATTACTCTTATAATGAGAGCTATCAAAAATCATGTTTGCCCGAAACGCCCCAAAAAATAAATTCTTCTTTTTTTCGTTGCTCCTGTTGAGCCCTTCTCAATGAATCATTTTTGTTTCCCCCCTCCCCCCCAAAAAAACAAAAAAATTACAAAATGTTCAGAAAAAACAAAAAAAATATAAAAAATGTTCAGAAAAATAATAAAAAAAATGTAAAACAACAAAAACCAAAAAAAAAGTTCTTTTCAGAACTACCTCCCCATTATAAAAAAAATTGGTAGAATTTTTGAAACTCTGCCAATCTCTATTTCTTTTAGTTCGCTTCCAGTTCGCACTCCGGTACGCGAACCAGGAGCGAACCCAAAAAATTTTTTTAAAAAAAGAACAGTAAGTATAAGGGAAGGAAACAGACAGTTATGTTAAAAGAAAGACAGCTACAGGGAGTAAAGAAAACATACTGTTACCCGCAATCCACTTCTGATCATGTCACATATTATATCATTCTTGACATGGTCAGTGACATCATCAGCAGTGGATTGCGAGTAACAGTATCTTTTGTTTACTTCCTATAGCTGTATTTCTTGTAACATAAATGTCTGTTTCCTATCCTTATACTTACTGTTCTTGTTTTAAAAAAATTTTGAGATCATTCAGAAACAGTAACATTAATAGAGACAGAATGAGTGAATAATAATGAAGAAGTATGAGAAGAGAGGGACTGAGAAAAATACTGGAAGGAGTAGAATAATTAAGTAATAGAGAAAGGAATGAGAGAAGTAGCAAACGCAGGAAAGTAAGGATTAAAGAAATGAAGCAGTAGAACTAATAGATGTTAAATGTGATAGATTAAATGATTGATTCAGGATGACGATAAGGTGTGTCCTCTCCAAAATTTTGTTTAAGATGAGGCCTACTTAGGGTTGCATATCAAATTTATGCTTGTTGAAGAATACAGAGGAGATAATACATGTGAAGGCCTACCATTGAAGTAAAACATGTCCACTTCACTCTTGAACAACGGCCAGACCTCTTCTGTGTCCATAGACAGACCTAAAGTTCATCTGCACAATGTCATCCGTAAACTTAGAAAACACAAGTAATGTAATTGAAAAACGTGGAGTTTCTTTTGCTCATTTCAAAATCACATCACCTGTGTTGCCTTTGCTTAGGTATCTCATAGTGCAGATGTAGTTCAGCATATGAAACAGTACGCAGAAGTGCAGCAGTGTATGCATTAATACATGTGAAGGCCTACCAATGAAGTAAGTCATGTCCACTTATTACATCATTCATGACATAGTCAATGACATCATCAGCAGTGGATTGCGGGTTAAAAGAGTAGAAAACATTTACCTTATAATTCTTGTTAACTTTTTCAAATATTTTTTCATACTTTCAATCTGTAAAAGAGAGAAGAAACATTTCAAAAATATTAAAACATGTATTTAAAAATTTGAAAAGACAAGGGAAAAGGTTCAAGAAGAAACAGTTTTTCAAAAACTTTGAGATTTACAGAAGCCTCTGCTGCTATACGTCCCCTACACAATCCTAAAGATATATATTTTAAACAAACAGTATCTTGATGCTGATGAAGTGAGGCCTATTTTGGAACATGGTGCATCTTTTGCACTGCTGATGTCTCACAATAGTGATGCAATAGCAGCGCAAAAAAGATGTAAAGCCATCATAAAATTGTGTCTAACATTTTAAATGATTCTTTCAGGATACAAATAAGATGTGTCCTTTCAAGAGGTTTCTTTAAGGTGAGGCCTATTCAGTTTTAAAAAAAAAACAGTACCCAGAAGTGCAGCACTGTAAGCATTAACTTTGACACTTACAGAAGCCTCAGTTTCTCCATATCAACCTCACATTTCTAAATGTATATCATAAGTACAAAAAGTAGAACATTAATTATACATGTTAAATGGTTTATTTTTGCTGTTCTCAGAATGTATCAAATTTCACTAAAAACAGTGACTTGAAGGTATTCATCATGTAACAGCGGGGAAAAAAAAAACACAATCAAAATGATTGTGTTTAAAAAACCCATACAACATCAGAAATCAAAATTCAGAACTCCTTAAAGTTAACTTACTTTCCATGACGTCCAAGGATGTCCTATGAACAGCTTACACTCTTTTGTGCTGTTATTACTTTCAGCCCGCCACTTTCTGAAAGAAAATCTCCATCGTTTTTAAAAACACGTTACATGCAATAAATGACTTCTTGCTCTCTACCACAATTTTCCACAAGGCCAAATCTGGTCAGAGCCATTTATAACTCTTGGATTTCTTGTAAGCCAATCCCGTCATTTGGCATTTCCGCAACTTTCAGAATTAAAATGTTGAAGATCATTTTCACAATCCTGGAATAGTAATATCTTCCCCTTCTTGCTCAGTCATGTTCTACATTTCCTATGACACTGATACTGCTTATTATGAAGCAGACTTACACTACCTCTATGACTACTACAATTATTTAATTCTCTACATCACTTTTAATCACAAAGCAATGTAAAACAGTAGACAGCATTGCAGACTTACATTCCCTCTACTCCATGTTTTGATTGGCTGCTTCAATTAGCTTATAAAAAGAAACAGTTTTTCTGAACTCATTGAAAGTGCACGTATTTCTCCATGACGTCCAGTCCTATGGTTAGAAGTTATGTCTCTGAACTACACTTATCCTCAAGGCCAAATTGTGTAGGAGCCACTAGAACTTCTTGAAATTCTGCAGAGCACATCCCGAGATTATTTCCCTAAAATTTTGGTTTTAAAAACACCAGGTAAGAGTTTTTAAGGCCATACGGCAATTTTTTTTTGAAAATTAAAACAGAATCATTGCAGAATGACCAGCCATTTCTAGACTTTAAATAAGCTGTGTAATGTCCTGATGTTATTGAAGGGCCGTCATGATATATAATTGCTGCAGTTACAAAAGTCCTTCCTGATATTGACAACTGCGAAGCTACAAAATTTTTAATTAAAGTTGTCAATTTTGTTCCATCAGGCCTACATCGTTGGAACATTAAAATGACATACTGGCCATATGTTCGTATAAATAATGTGGACATCATTTCAGATTTACATTGGCTACACTCCATGTTGTGATCAGCTGCTTTTACTAGCTTATTAAAGGAGACTGATTTACTGTCTGGCAAAGTTAAATATATAAATCTTTCTGAGTCTACACTAGTAGTACTTGATACCATACAGTTCTCGCAGTCATGCTGCCATTGATAAGAAAGCCCAAACAGCTGATCTACATCTACACCTTCAGCATGTAATACATCAAGCATATACATTAAAAACTCCTGACAATCTTGCTGAATATTTTGAGAGAATTGTGTTTGGCCTGAACATCTGTCTAACAGATTTCGAATTTCAGACACACTTTCTATGTTTCTTCTATCAGTGCTACATTTCTCTAACACAGAATTTAACAAACTGCAAAATCTTTGATCAGAATTGACCACAATCTCTTCTTTTACATTTTTTAGAGAAAACAAAACATTAACCACTACATTAGCATAGCAGTTGACACCAGAACTGTTTTCAAACTGAAAACCAACAACATCTTCAACAGAATCCTTTTTGTTTCTGCTTGTAATTTTAGGTTCATTGACTTTTTGTCTTTTTGCTACAACCTCCCCAGTATTGTTCTCATTTCTTCGTTTCCGGCCTACCACACGTTTCTCAAACAAAGGATACTGAGGCAAATGTGGCGCATACTCTCTTCTTAACCTATTGTATTCCTTAACACAATCTAGATCCGCACAAATGTTTGTGACATCACACTCAATCAAGTACAATCCCGATAAAGTTCTAACTCGTGACAATGCCACATATGCCATACCCTCCTTGAACACAGAACTGCCAATATTCACCAATGCACTGTCTACACTTAAACCTTGCGATTTATGGATTGTCACCGCAAATGCCAAGCAAACAGGAAACTGCTTACGGCGAACATATAAGTCTTTTACAAGCAAAAATCTAGCAGAACAACGAGCAATTAGCTGTACTTCCTCAATGCCATCAAATTTAATTTTTAAAAATTCAATTCCATCTCTATTTCTGTATTTCACAAAATCAACAACATTACCCATTGATCCATTTACCAGACCTCTTTCAACATGTAAATTCCTTCTTAAAATTATACGGCAGTTAAAACACACATTCAGAGTCTTTTCAAAACCTGCAGTTTTAGATATACTCTTCTCTAATGAATCCAATTTTGTTTTCAGATTCTCAGACAAAATAATTGTTGATCCCATATGCTCTACTCTATCAATAGCTTCCAGTTTCACAATCTCTTGCTTTTCTAAATGCAACATTTTGTTGTTAAATTTGGCACATTCTGCAAGAGTTGGCACCAAACATATTCCAGATTTCTTCTCAGTAATTTTCTGAAAAATATTCTCAGGCACAACATCTTGTTCTGGATATAAATTTGACAGTAATCGTGCATGTAAAGCTTCTTTCCCATGCTCGGTCACTTTTCCAATTCTAATATCTTGTAGAATAGTGTTGTAAACTTCATCCTTCGCCTGACGCATATTTTCATGCAGTTCAGCATAATTTAAGTTTAACCATATATTGACGTTGCCAATGCTGCCTAGGCACTTCCTGGTATCTTCATGCGTGAGCATTTTGAACACAGGTTGCCCTTTCACTGGTGTCAGCTGCAGAAGATCTCCGAAAACAATGATGTGTTTGCCACCAAATAACACATCATACTCTGTTTTGAGAACTTCTTGCATCCTCAAATGCACAAAGGCAAGCATGACATTGGAAACCATGCTTACTTCGTCAATGATAAGAAGTTTCATTTTCCTCAAGATTCTTGAAACTTCAAAACAAGCATCTCCAGATAGCTTGTGATATTGTAATTTGTTGTCATGCTCCACTGGCAGCATCAGTAAACGATGTAAAGTAATCCCTTTAATATTATGTGCTGCCAGTCCAGTTGGAGCAGTGACAACACAAGACAGCGATGACTCTGTCCTTTCCTGCAAATAGCATGAAATTGCTTTAATGAGGAAACTTTTTCCAGTTCCCGCTTCTCCACTCACGTACAGTCGGACAGGCTTCAACGACGTACATGAGCACTCTTTCTTATCATGACTTAATCCATGATCAATTTGCATGGTAACTTCGTCATATATTTTCCTCTGCTCAACGTTGAGTTGTCTTTCCAACTCTTCTAAGTTAACCGCATCCTCCTGAGCATGTGCCATGGCTCTTTCCACTTCATTCATGGCAGTGGCAGCTTCATTTTCGATAACAGGTCCTCCTAGTGGATCCTGACTCAATGAAGCAGAACTCTGACTGTCCTGAGAACTGTCTCTGGCAATCTCGGCTGCAATCGTTGCTTCCTGCTCAATTTCCGCATTCAACATTTCTACATATTTGGGAAAAGCAGGACATTCTATGGTCTCCTTGGCGACATTGAAAGAGTCTTCGTAACAGAGGAAATCTCCAAGCAGTTCCTCTTCTGCACGCCAAGGCTTGAAAAGTTGCAAAAGTGCTAAATAGAAAAACTCCTTTTTTTCAGGAGATTCGCCACTCAATTTTCGATGGTTTACCAAGTGGCATTTTCTTTGCTTGACCAGACATCCCTCACTTCCTATTACAGCATACACTCCTTTCTCAGTATCTTCTTTGATGTTCCTCTTGAATATGTAATTTTGCAGAACCTCATACAGACAAACATTCTCGAGGTGACTGCTTCGATTTGGATAATATGTATCCAACATGTTTGTCTTCAAAATGTCGGTACTGTTTGGCTCCTTTTCCGCCAAATACTCAATTTCCCGCACAGGTTTGAGAACTCGATTACGCGTTGCTGCAAGACCAAGACTCGCCCGAACGATACTCCTGGACTTGGCATAGAGACTTGCTGAAGACAACCCGTCAGAACATTCGTACGCTCCGATTTCTCGATGCGACAACATCTTCAGACTGAAACTGTACAACTTCTTGCTGAGGCTCTTTTCATGGGAAATGTCCTCCCACATATCCTTCAATTCTGTCTTCTCTTTTTTGGTGATGTAAGACGTCACATACCGAGCCACAGCCATACAGTTATCAGCCACAAACTGTATATCCATGTTAGCATTCCACATGGACAAAATCACCGGGTTGTAGTCGTTGATGTACTTGGACTCTTCGTTCCTCTTCAAATTGTAAGTGTTTTTAGGTGATTTCTTCATGACATTGTGTCGCAGCGAAGACATCAAACTGTTTACTCTTCCTTTAGAAATCACCGGTCGTGGAAAGCCGAAACGACATTTAGTGTAGAACTTGTCCTTGTTTCGGAATTTACGACGGCAGTACTTTCCACATCGATTGCTTTGGAAACGCAGAACTTTTTCTCTTAGGCTTTTCTTCTCCTTTGCGTTTGGAACAGCACACGTAGAATACTGTTGGATGAAACTCATCACTGAGTCTTCTGGATCCGTTCCAAATTTAGGTGCATCCTTGATCCACAGCAACATATGTATATGAGGAGCACCTCTTGCTTGGTACTCCTTTCTCCAGAAGAAATCCAACACCTCTCCAAGAGGTGGATTCTTCTTATTCATGATGAAAGACATCATAGCTTCAAATCTATGATTGAAGTACCTACATACATTGACTGGATCCAAAGAGCACAGTTCTCCGGGTGTCTTGAATTCGATGTTATCTACGTTAGCATTTGCCTCTCGTAGAAATTCAAGTAAGTCTTCCCAGCCATACTCGGCACAGCTCAGAGTGAGGAACCATGTGGGAGTACCTAAGTTCCTCAACATACATTTTAAATCACCATGACGACGGTACCAGTACTCATTAGTACCACGCTGACACGCCATGAGATTAATCAGGTGAGAATCCAAAATACTGTCTTGGACATTGACTTTATCCATAAAGTCACTTGCCGAGATGTTTTGCATGTGTATACCACTTTTCAAGATGTGGTTCACTGCATATGACAGTCCAGACAGATCGCTTTCAGACAGGAGATGAAACAAATAAGGAATGCATTGTCGAAACCTAGCATCTCCTGCATACAATCGCAAAGTCCGGTATTCAGAAGCAGGAATTTGACGAGGTCGCTCATCATATCTTCCTCCCTGACCTGTTGGAAAAAGCTGTGGGAAACACCGAGCTTCCAAACTTTCCTCCCAAACACTAATGGGACTCCCTTTGGCTTGTTTCATTTGAAACAACTCAATAGCATTCCCCATGACTTCCTTGGAATGCAAAGGATGAACACTATAATGTTCATATATTTCTTCACTAGTAGAGGGTTCTACTTTCTCAATTTGACCAGCACACAAATCGCTATCCTCTTCCTCACTTACTTCCTCTTCTGCAACATATACATTCTTATAGTATTTATTATTTTTTTTCAAATACAATGTTGCCTTTTTAACTTTCCTAACATCTACTAAATCTTGCCATATTTTCTTATTCTTTGTCGGAACCCCATTAACTAAGATAACCAGAGGTTCCTCTTCCACTTTTTCTACTCCAATTGTGTTAATGTTTTTCTTCAAATCTAGAGGCAAATAAACAACTCTTCCCTTTAATCCTCTCTGTAAATCTGATGGAGGCAATTTCCCTGTCTTTGGCTCCATTCTTACAATAGCCTGAAAGGGATGGATACTTTGAATCAAAATAGATTCATAAGTATTTAAATCCTTCAATTCATAAGGAATCTCAACCAATTCCAGATTATTATGAACTGCTCTAGCAGCCATCTGGTTTTGATTTAATTTGCAACAACAATAACTACACACACGTTGATCCAATCCCAAATCAAAACAATTTTCTACCATCAAGTATGTTGCGAAATCCTTCCATTCACTATTATTTTCCCTTTCACTTTTTGCATATAAATCCACTAACTTAGTCTGATTCTTATAATAAGTGCGTCGACAACACACACAAGTGAAATTAGGCCTCTCACTTGATTTCACCTAAAACGTCGCAATTTCCCTCTGGAAATTATCTGTACTGGAAACCTGTACACTATCTTCCACATGACCCTCTTCTTCTTGCTCAATTTCAACATTCTCCTCTTTACTTCCAAAGTAACAAAACTCAATTTCTTCACATATATTCTTCACATCTATTTCAGAACCATGCAAAAGAGCAGCGCATAATTGTTTAAGCATAATTGCTGGACTCTTAGCATAATACAACATTCTAACTAATTTCCTCACTTTATTATGATGCACTGCTAGCATCCTGAAATGATGAAAAACACTCTGGCATACTCTCCTGGAAAGACAAGCCAGTGAATGACCATGCAAACCTGTCACTTCTCTTACTCTGCAAGGATCTAATTCTTGCAACAACCTTATTTTCTGCTTCAAACTTTTCTTATTAAATGACCGTACAAAATCACAAAGCAAATTGATGGAATCCTGTTGCACACTGCAAACACTACTACACTTCCAGGTGTACACAGGACCCTTAGCACGTCTTCCTAAAACCTCATTACCTAACACCTCTTCTGCCTCTGTTGTCACAAGTTTTTCTTTTTCAACTGGACAACCATCTTTCACTTCATAAGCACGACCACTGGTGTCAACTGCATGCACCAAATCATTATCCTGGAAATAACTCTCCTCATTAAAAAATGCCTCACAGCTTGAACTATGCATCCATTCTCCAGAAAAAACTTCACAAAAATTACTACGATTAACTATTCTCTTCCATCTACTATTTCTTTTGAAATCATAAATTGCCTTGTTTAGCTTCCTAATTCTATTGATTATCAAAATAAATAACTTACGTTTAATTTCAAATGCCTGATCAATAACTTTCTCTTATAAAAAACCAGTTTCTGTTGACCTTTCTTAATATTTTTTAACAAATTGCCAATTATCCTGTTGCGGAACATTCGTTTACGAATCTCCCTAAACTGTTGTTTCCTTCTACTATCATGCACAGAGTTATCTCTTGCTCTAGCAGTAACATTTTTCATTGGCCTTTCCTTTCCATTTGAATTCCTTCTCGTTTTATGGACTGAAACATTTTCTGTAGTAATATTTTTTTTACTACACATATTTCTTATGAAATATTTTGTGCTCTTACCCGGTGCTTTCTTCGTGACTTGACAAATCTTTTTGTTAGAGGACTGCTGCTTATTTTCTTTCACCTGCTGTCTTTGACGTTTTGCAGCCTTTCTCTGTCTTTCTATTGTTGGCATGGTGAAATCTTGAAATGATCTGCAGTTGAATCTGTGGTAAAATATAATAAAAAATGTTATTAACCATTATTACCAAACAGTAAAACAATAACAGTGATCAAAAACTTAAAACACTACTTGACATTTTAAATAGAAGATTTTTTAGTCCTTGCAAATTTACAATACAGAAATAGCAGAAAAGAAATGACATTTATATTTATGTTACCTGTGCTATTTTATATGTGAATCTGATCTAATTTTATGAGCATATTTTAATATTTTATTGAAGACACTACACATAACCTGCTTTTGAAGGTGTCTTTATTTTTAAATTAAACGGTTTACCTTTTTACTTTTTATTAATTATACATTTTAAAAATAAATGTTTATATTTCCATAGGCTCAAGCAGGTCAGCTTCCCATCCTATGTCATATAATTCGGACAAATCTGCATCCTCATCACGCTCTTCTTCATCCTCAGGATTTAAATCATCCAAGGGATCAACATCCACTGATGTTTCAATTACAAGTTCAATGATGAGGTCAAAATCAACTGATTGCAGATTGTCGCTCATGTTGAGGTTGTCTTTATCTTTAAAGAAAGATAACAACAATGAGATGTTGCAGAGTAAGAGACAAATCTCAGAGATTATAATAGTAAAATTGTTTAACAAGAGTAATATTTTGCAGCTATTATTTAGCCATGTCCATCAATGCTGAGCAGGTGAAGACTATGTCTAAATTTTCAGTGAACAGGACTCATCTCTTCTTAACCTTGGATAAGCCTCACCGACTCTGTGTGTCCTGCACATACTTAAATGTAAAGGGGCAGATTTATGTTAAATGGCACATCCCCAGGCATGCACCAGTTAACGTGCACCACTACTCTGCCACCCATGGTGTGCCGTATTTACAATCAGATAGGAGAAAGCTTCGTCAAAACCCTGCGCCTGCTTTAAGCAGGCATAGGTCTTGACGCAACATTGTGGAGATGGGGCACCCCTGAGCCTTGCTTGAGCTGCATCGCACTTGCGATACAACTCCAGCAATCACTACCTTTACAGCACAGATACGTCACGCATCTGTGCCATTTTTGCCCCATGATGCCCCGCATTCTAAATGCAGCACACCATGGGTGGTGGAACAGCGGCGCAGGATGACTGACACATCCCTGGTGATGCACCAGTCATCATAAATCTATCCCTAAGCTTCTTATCTTGTTACAGATGAACCGCCATATGTAGCATGAAACTATTTTGCATTTCCTAAATAGCGAATTTTAAGGAATAAATAGCAATTCTTTACCATTCCTAATTTGCAATGAGCAAATTGCTAATTGCAAGTTACCCATTCATTTCCATGGGCTAGGAGGCTCATAGGAATGAAGGTTTAATTTGCGATTAGCAATTTGCTCATCACAAATTAGGAATTTTTCCAAGGGTGCAGGGGTGTCTCAAGAACACCCTGCTGCACCCCTGAAAAAGAAATTTGGGGGCATATGGCACACATACATGCCCTAAGGGCATGTGTTGGCGTCATATGGCACCTTTTGTTTTTTTGAAAAAAAGCTTTTTGAAAAGAATTCACAAATTACCACCAATTTACCACAATAGTTTCCAAATCCTTAATGTCATTTTTTACATATTTTTTGTTTGATACATTGCATTTAAGTAGTCACAAAATTTGCAAATCCTTCAGTGCAATTGCAAAATAAGGAATAGCAAATTTTGCTACTCCTTATTTTGCATCAAACTTGTTTGATACATACCATTTGTCTAATTAACATTCGCAAAGGCCGAAATTCGTAGAATTTTGATCTTTGCGAATGCTAATTAGCTTGATACATATGGCCCCAAGTGAGGCCTGTCTTGCGACATGGTGCATCTTTTGCATCACTGCTGCATCGGTTTCATGTGGTACGTTTTTTTTACACCATGACATATCTGCCTAAATGCATCAATTTGTAATGTTGTCGCCTCATAGCAAATCTTTTGCACCGCCGCTGCATCATAAAAGTGACGCACAGTGGCGCAAAAGAGGCATACACCTATCATAAATCTGTCTCTACCATTTTAAATGATGAATTCAGGATGACGATAAGGTGTGGCCTATCCAGAGGTTTGTTTAAGGTGAGGCCTACTCAGGATTGCAGATTAAAGTTACGCTTGATGAAGAATACAGAGGACATAATACATGTAAAGCTCTACCAATGAAGTAAGTGATGTCCACTTCATTGCGCCAGTCATCATAAATGTATCCCTAAGCTTCTTATCTTGTTACAGATGAACCACCATATGTACCATCAAACTATTTTGCATTTCCTAAATAGCAAATTTTAAGGAATAAATAGCAATTCTTTACCATTCCTAATTTGCAATGAGCAAATTGCTAATTGCAAATTAGCACCGCCGCTGCATCATAAAAGTGACGCACAGTGGCACAAAAGAGGCATACACCTATCATAAATCTGTCCCTAGCATTTTAAATGATTAATCCAGGATGACGATAAGGTGTGGCCTATCCAGAAGTTTGTTTAAGGTGAGGCCTACTCAGGATTGCAGATTAAAGTTACGCTTGATGAAGAATACAGAGGAGATAATACATGTAAAGGCCTACCAATGAAGTAAGTAATGTCCACTTTATTGCGCCAGTCATCATAAATGTATCCCTAAGCTTCTTATCTTGTTACAGATGAACCACCATATGTACCATCAAACTATTTTGCATTTCCTAAATAGCAAATTTTAAGGAATAAATAGCAATTCTTTACCATTCCTAATTTGCAATGAGCAAATTGCTAATTGCAAGTTACCCATTCATTTCCATGGGCTAGGAGGCTCATAGGAATGAAGGTTGCAATTTGCGATTAGCAATTAGCTCATCACAAAATAGGAAATTTTTCAAGCGTGCAGGGGTATCTCAAGAACACCCTGCTACACCCCTGAAAAAGAAATTTGGGGGCATATGGCACACATACATGCCCTAAGGACATGTATAGGCGTCATATGGCACCTTTTGTTTTTTGGAAAAAAATGCTTTTTGAAAAGAATTCGCAAATTACCACAAACTAGAAGTTGGTGGTAGTTTCCAAATCCTTAATATCATTTTTTACATATTTTTTGTTTGATACATTGCATTTAAGGAATCGCAAAATTTGCAAATCCTTCAGTGCAATCGCAAAATAGGGAATAGCAAATTTTGAATTAAGGACATTTTAAGTAATTTCCACATGTGCAGTGTTTTCAAATTATGATTTGAAAATCGTTTTTGGGGAAAAGTAATGGTTAAAAATTTATGACAAGGACATAATGGTGTATGCTTCTCTATAAGGCATTTCAGTGTCTCTGATGTCATTTTTCCCATATTACATTATAAGACCTTTCCCCATAGAGCACATTCCTTGTAAATATGCTCCCACCTGTGCATGGTGAATTTAGATTTTGACTGTTTGAGTCACATAGCCATGTTAAAAGTCACCCCAAAAAATTGCAAACGCTTGTTTAAGGTGAGGCCTACTCAGGATTGCAGATTAAAGTTACGCTTGATGAAGAATACAGAGGACATAATACATGTAAAGCTCTACCAATGAAGTAAGTGATGTCCACTTCATTGCGCCAGTCATCATAAATGTATCCCTAAGCTTCTTATCTTGTTAGACATTAACCGCCATATGTATCATATAACTATTTTGCATTTCCAAAATAGCGAATTTTAAGGAATAAATAGCGATTCTTTACCATTCCTAATTTGCGATGAGCAAATTGCTAATTGCAAATTACCCATTCATTTCCATGGAGCAGGAGGCCCATAGGAATGAAGGTGCAATTTGCGATTAGCAATTAGCTCATCGCAAATTAGGAATTTTTCCAAAGGTGCAGGGGTGTCTCAAGAACACCCTGCTGCACCCCTGAAAACGAAATTTGTGGGCATATGGCGCACATAAATTTTAACAACATTCCTTTACCTCAAAAACGATTTTCAATTCATAATTTGAAAACACTGCCCACAGGGAAAATACTTAAAATGTCCTTAAGACACATGAAAGTGTTTTTTATTGCCTTTCCAGCATGGTTGGGTCACTTTTAACATGGCTATGTAACACAAACATTTAAAATCTAAATTTCCCATTCACAGGTCGGAGCATATTTACAAGCAACTTGCGCCACAGAGAAAGGTCTTACATTAAAATGGGAAAAATAACATCAGGGACAGTCAATTGCCGTATAAAGAAGCATACACCATTATGTCCTTGTCATAAATTTAAAAACAATTCCTTTTCCCCAAAAACGATTTTCAAATCATAATTTCAAAACACTGCACATGGGAAAATTACTTAAAATGTCCTTAAGACACATAAAAGCGTTTTTTGATTGCCTTTGCAGCATGTTTGTATCACTTTTAACATGGCTATGTAACACAAACATTCAAAATCTAAATTTTCCATGCACATGTGGGATCATATTTACAAGCAATTTGCGCCACATAATTCATAATTTTCTCCTTAAAGCACACTATTCTCTATCTAAATTAAAGAAATATTTTCTCACCTTAGCAAATACTTTGAGTTTGAAAACAGTCTCAGAAACACACCAATTTGTCTTCAGCAGAGCAAAAGGTATGCACTCCAGAGTCTGCAGCTATCAAAAGCACAGAAATGCTGTAAATCTTCACACATATCTCTCATGTCACCCAATCAAAACTCTTCCCTCACTTTTTTTCAAATGAAAACCCTTCCCCCCTCTGCCATTTCATGCCTTTTCTGCATGGCAACCACCTCATTGGAAGACTTCTGGTGTTTGCAAGTTCACACAACTTTGTTGCAATTGAACTCTGAACTCTCAGTGCACCTGCATATCCAGTGCATTCTTTCATTTAATGATTTTTTATTGACCATTCAAAATACATCTTTCAAAGAACACATCCGTGCACCCTAACTTTCTGTTTTCAGCAATCAAAATCCACCAATCACTGTTACTGCTTCATGAACACAGAAACTCCACAGTTTTTTTCATTTTAAACTCTCATTTTTTCAACTGCCATTTCATTGCCACACTTCATCTGACTGCAGGAGAACCTTCTCTCACCATGTTTTCTGTCTGGATTGTTGGACATAGTTATATTCACTGGGCTCAAAGGTACGTTGAAAACAGGAATTTACCTAACCTCAATTTACAAGATGTGGAAATTAAGTGGTTTGGCCACAGAGGATTAAAATGTCACCAATTGATACCATTGGTGAAAACCTTTATGCATTTGCCCAAACCTGACCCGTTAATTGTGCACTGTGGAGGTAATGACTTGGGCACTTTGACTGGGGTAGGTCTGGAAATGCTTTTAAAGGACACCTTTGAGCAATTGATGGCACTTTTTCCTCAGACTGCCTTGGTATATTCAAATATATGCCAAAGACAGAAATGGAGGTGGTCAAACCAATTTTGTCCACAAATTGAGAAGTCGAGGAAGCATGTAAACAAATCTGTTTCAGCTTACATGAGAGACCATGGAATGGGCTCCCTGTACAACAATAACTTGCGTTACTACATGCAAGATATCTACAGAGGAGATGGAGTTCACTTCTCAGATGAGGGCAACAGAGTTTTCACTCTGAATTTAAGAATGTGCATTGGTACCTACTTATAAGTACCTAAATGTACCATAAACCCAAAAGCTCTTCTCAGAGCTACCCTACATCTAATCACTCACAATTATTATTTTACTCTAACATTTTTCACTAATTTTCAACAAAGTACGCTCCCCGGGGCGCTACCCGGTACGCGAACCGGGAGCTAACCTCGCGAAATTTAAAAAAAAAATGTTTTTTTTCCGCACATATAAGCCTCCTCAGCCACCCTCACAAAACCTAGGGTGTCAAGATAAGTCTACCGTGCCCCCTTCTACCCATTCTGAACATTATTTGCCCTCCATTTTGTATCTTAATTCGACCGAAACACAAAATGGTGGACTCCCGTAACGCTTAAGGTTCGCGTACCGGGGCGCTCACCGGTTCGCGTACCGGGTCGCTCCCTGGGAAGCGCACCATCAAAAAAGGTGGGAAAGTAGTTCACAGACAAGCCACTGGAGACAATTTCACCAAATATAGATTAGCTCATACTACATACCAATCCCTACCATTTTCACAAATTTGATTGGAATTCCATTTAGTCATTTAGCCTGTAGACCTCTCTAAATACCCTGAGGTAAATTACTTCACAAAACACATCTGAAGTGTTGGAATTGACAACCAATGAAAATGTTACTTTCATTTTCTACTTTTTTTACCTGACATTTCATTGGTTATATACCTGAATATATATAAAGGAAGAGAAGAAAACACAGCCATTTTGACTACTACTTCTTGCTGTACATTTCAATAGTATTTTCACTAATTCCTTCAACTTCTTTCTAAAGGTAAGTTTTTATTTTTAAAACTGAAGTATATTGTGCACTATAAGTTAATATGGTAAACTTTTTCTGATAGATATATACTATCCCTCTGTAGTAGTTATAGATTTAGAGAGACTTCTCTGTTATAGTTATGGATGGAGTTAGGCTTCTCTTGTATAATTATGAATTTACTTACGTTAAATCACATACACTTTTTTAAATTCCTACTTCCACTCTGATACTATACACTGCCCAAAGATAAATTCACTGATAAAAAATGCCTATCTAAAATTATTCCCAACATTGCCCTATCTCTACTAATATATATTTTTTTAATCCAAATTTCAGGCAAAATGGAAGGCGAAAACCAAGTTTCTTTTGAAATGGACCTGCAAGAGAGCAGCCAAGAATTGATTGATACAATTGATCAAATTGACATTGAATTTTTCGATGAAACTTGGGACAATGAACTACTGCAATGTGTACAAGCAGTAGATAACCTCCTTGCAAATGAGGACATTTTACACCCTCAGAGACTACAATGTATATTCCATGATAATTATGAAATTTCTGACAATGAAATGTTAGAAAGTTTAATAAATTATGAAACACAATCACAATAAAAAAAAATGCTTAAAAAATAAAGAAAATAAAAAATAATCAACAAAACCAACAATCAATTAACATACTGCATTTGAAAAGTCTCTCATTCTTTTTTCATTGTAGTACGCTGCCCAGAACGCTTCCCGGTTCGCGTACCGGGCGCTACCCACGCAAAAAAAAAAACAATTTTTTTTATTTTTTTTGCCCCGCGGGGCCCTTTTAAAGCCTCCACATTAAACCTAGGGGGGTCAGGTAGGATCTACTATGCCCCCTTATGGTCATTTCCCCCTTTGTTTTGGCCTCCTCTTGTCTCTCAATCCTACCGAGAGACAAGATGGCGGCCGCTACGGACTGTTTAGAATGTTGACAGACACCGGAGAGCCAATCAGCTTCGCTACGCGAAGTTCCGGTACGCGCCCCGGTCCGCGAACCGGGGCGCGGACCGGAGCGCGCTTACAGATATATATCTTTTTTTAAACGTTAATTTCTCAAAATCCACTGGAGCACATATATTGAGACCTACAAAAGGCACATCGGGCTACCAGTCCCTACAATTTTGCCAAGTTTCGTGCAAATCCATTCAGCCGTTCGGGCTAAAAGTGAGGCCAACCGCCCTATGGAAAACTCAATGTTAAAAACACGTTTTGGGACCCCCCTTTTTTCTCGGCCCCCCCTTGACGAACCCCCCCCCAAATTTTCAAGGGCTGCTCAGAAACAAAATGTTCCATTTTCCTGAAAATTTCAGCCAATTCCGTCCACAAACGCCAAAGTTATTAGACATAGAATTTTCAAAAATCCCATAGAGAAAAAATCCTAACTGTATATACCTACTGGCGACCGCCAGTAGGTATATATATATATATATATATATATATATATATATATATATATATATATATATATATATATTACCTACTGGCGGTCGCCAGTAGGTATATATAGTTAGGATTTTTTTGCCCCCTAGGTTTTCTGAGGTTTTCTGAGGGTGGCTGAGGAGGCCCAAATGTGTGGAAAAAAAACATTTTTTTTAAAAATTTCGCGTGGTTAGCTTCCGGTTCGCGTACCGGGTAGCGCTCCGGGGAGCGTACTTTGTTGAAAATTTGTGAAAAAAGTTAGAGTAAAATAATAATTGTGAGTGATCAGATGTAGGGTAGCTCTGAGAAGAGCTTTTGGGTTTATGGTACATTTAGGTACTTATAAGTAGGTACCAATGCACAGTCTTAAATTCAAAATGAAAACTCTGTTGCCCTCATCTGAGAAGTGAACTCCATCTCCTCTGTAGATATCTTGCATGTAGTAACGCACGTTATTGTTGTACATGGAGCCCATTCCATGGTCTCTCATGTAAGCTGAAACAGATTTGTTTACATGCTTCCTCGACTTCTCAATTTGTGGACAAAATTGGTTCGACCACCTCCATTTCTGTCTTTGGCATATATTTGAATATACCAAGGCAGTTTGAGGAAAAAGTGCCATCAATTGCTCAAAGGTGTCCTTTAAAAGCATTTCCAGACCTACACCAGTCAAAGTGCCCAAGTCATTTCCTCCACAGTGCACAATTAACAGGTCAGGTTTAGGCAAATGCATAAAGGTTTTCACCAATGGTATCAATTGGTGACATTTTAATCCTCTGTGGCCAAACCACTTAATTTCCACATCTTGTAAATTGAGGTTAGGTAAATTTCTGTTCTCAGCATACCTTTGAGCCCAGTAGATGTAACTATGTCCAACAATCCAGACAGAAAACATGGTGAGAGGAGGTTCTGCTGCAGTCAGATGAAGTGTGGCAATGAAATGGGAGTTGAAAAAATAAGAGTTTAAAATTAAAAAAACTGTGGAGTTTCTGTGTTAAGGAAGCAGTAGCAGTCATTGGTGGATTTTGATTGCTGAAAACAGAAAGTTAGGGTGCATGGATGTGTTGTTTGAAAGGTGTAATTTGAATGGTCAAGAAAAAATCATTTAATGAAAGATTGCACTGGATACGCAGGTGCACTGAGAGTTCAGAGTTCAATTGAAACATTGTTGTGTGAACTTGCAAACATGAGAGGTCTTTCAGGAGGTGGTTGCTATGCAAAAAAGGCAGAAAGGCCAGAGGGGGGAAGGGTGTTGATTTGAAAAAAGTGAGGGAAGAGTTTTGATTGGGTGACATGAGAGATATGTGTGATGAGTTACAGCATTTCTGTGCTTTTCATAGCTGCAGACTCTGGAGTGCATACCTTTTGCTCTGCTAAAGACAATTTGGTGTGTTTCTGAGACTGTTTTGAAACTCATAAAGTATTTGCTAAGGTGAGAAAAGATTCATTTAATTTAGGTAGAGAATAGTATGGTTTAGGGAGAAAATTATGAAGAAAGTTGTGTATTTAAAATGTTGCTTTGTGTCAAGTGTTTTACAAATAGATTTTGTTTCTTTGTGTTACATAGCCATGTTAAAAGTGATGCAAAAAAAGTGCAAGGGTCTTACAAAAATGCTTTCATGTGTCTTAGGGTATTTTAACTCACTTCCCCATGAATGTATAAATATAATTGTTTTACAAGATGTGTTTAAAAACGTTTTTAAAAATCAATTAGGTTTCTTGATATGTACTGCTAGAGTTTCATAGGTTGCTTGGGGCATATTTTCAAGGCTTTTGACTTCCTTTGATGTAATTTTTCCCATTTTAATTTGAGACCTTTCCCTGTGGTGCAAGGTCCTTGTAAATATGCCCCCATCTGTGCTTGGCAAATTTAGATTTTAATTCTTTGACTAACATAGCCATGTTAAAAGTGACCCAAAAATGTTGCAAGGGCCTTAAAAAAAACGCTTTCATGTGTCTTAGGCCATTTTAAGTCATTTCCCCTTGAATGTAGGTATCTAATTGATTTAGTTGATGTGTTTAAAAACGATTTTTGAAATCAATTAGGTTTCTTGATATGTACTGCTAGAGCTTCATAGGTTGCTTGGGGCATATATATAAGGCCTTTGTGTCTCTCTGATGTTATTTTTCCCATTTTAATTTAAGACCTTTCCCTGTGGTGCAAGGTCCTTGTAAATACGCCCCCATGTGTGCTTGGCAAATTTAGATCTTGATTATTTGACTTACATAGCCATGTTAAAAGTGATCTAAAAATGGAGCAAGGGCTTAAAAAAAACGCTTTCATGTGTCTTAGGGTATTTTAAGTAACTTCCCCATGAATGTACGAATATAATTGCTTTACAAGTTGTGTTTAAAAACGTTTTTTGAAATCAATTAGGTTTCTTGATATGTAATGCTAGAGGTTCATAGGTTGCTTGGGGCATATTTATAAGGCCTTTGAGTCTCTCTGATGTTATTTTTCCCATTTTAATTTAAGACCTTTCCCTGTGGTGAAAGGTCCTTGTAAATACGCCCCATGTGTGCTTGGCAAATTTAGATTTTGATTATTTGACTTACATAGCCATGTTCCATACAGTTCTAACCTTCTGCGTAGTCTTTGATATGCTAGACTCCATCTGCACTGTGAGATACCTAAGCAAAGGAAACATAGGTGATGTGATTGTGAAATAAGGAAAAGAAACTCCACATTTTTCAATTACATCACCTGTGTTTCCTAAGTTTACGAATGAAATTGTGCAGATGAGGTTTAGGTCTGTCCACAGACACAGAAGAGGTCTGGCCTTTGTTCAAGAGTGAAGTGGACATGACTTACTTCATTGGTAGGCCTTCACATGTATTATCTCCTCTGTAGTCTTCAACAAGCGTAAATTTCATCTGCAACCCTGAGTAGGCCTCACCTCAAACAAACCTCTGGATAGGGCACACCTTATCGTCATCCTGAATCAATCATTTAAAATATTAGGGACAGATTTATGATAGGTGTATGCCTCTTTTGCGTCACTGTGCGTCACTTTTGTGACGCAGCGACGGTGCAAAAGATTTGCTATGTGGTGACATATTTACAACTTGATGCATCTAGGCAGATGTGTCATGCTGTAAAGTCCTGTGCCACATGAAACTGATGCAGCAGTGATGCAAAAGATGCACCATGTTGCAAGACAGGCCTCATTTCATCTCCAACAAGATAAGAAGCTGAATCTTCTCTAAATGTCAAAATTGTTGTATTCACTGCTCAACTTATGTGTACTCTTTGATATGCTAGAGTCCATCTGCACTATGAGATACCTAAGCAAAGGCAACACAGGTGATGTGATTGTGAAATGAGGAAAAGAAACTCCACATTTTTCAATTACATCACCTGTGTTTCCTAAGTTTATGAATGACATTGTGCAGATGAGGTTTAGGTCTGTGCACGGACACAGAAGAGGTCTGGCCTTTGTTCAAGAGTGAAGTGGACATGACTTACTTCATTGGTAGGTCTTCACATGTATTATATCCTCTATACTCTTCAACAAGCGTAAATTTCATCTGCAACCCTGAGTAGGCCTTACCTTAAACAAACCTCTGGATAGGCCACACCTTAATGTCATCCTGAATCAATCATTTAACATGTTAGGGACAGATTTATGATAGGTGTATGACTCTTTTGCGTCACTGTGCGTCACTTTTGTGACGCAGCGGCGGTGCAAAAGATTTGCTATGTGGCGACATATTTAAAAATTGATGCATCTAGGCAGATGTGTCATGTTGTAAAGTCCCGTGCCACATGAAACCGATGCAGCAGTGATGGAAAAGATGCACCATGTTGCAAGACAGGCCTCATTTCATCTCCAACAAGATAAGAAGCTGAATCTTATGTAAATGTCAAAATTGTTGTATACACTGCTCAGCTTATGTGTACTCTTTCATATGCTAGAGTCCATCTGCAGTATGAGATACTTAAGCAAAGGAAACACAGGTGATGTGATTGTGAAATGAGGAAAAGAAACTCCACATTTTTCAATTACATCACCTGTGTTTCCTAAGTTTACGAATGACATTGTGCAGATGAGGTATAGGTCTGTCCATGGACACAGAAGAGGTCTGGCCTTTGTTCAAGAGTGAAGTGGACATGACTTACTTCATTGGTAGGCCTTTACATATATTATCTCCTCTGTACTCTTCAACAAGTGTAAATCTCATCTGCAACCCTGAGTAGGCCTCACCTCAAACAAACCTCTGGATAGGCCTCACCTTATCGTCATCCTGAATCAATCATTTAAAATGTTAGGGACAGATTTATGATAGGTGTATGACTCTTTTGCGTCACTGTGCGTCACTTTTGTGACGCAGCGGCGGTGCAAAAGATTTGCTATGTGGTGACATATTTACAACTTGATGCATCTAGGCAGATGTGTCATGCTGTAAAGTCCCGTGCCACATGAAACCGATGCAGGAGTGATGCAAAAGATGCACCATGTTGCAAGACAGGCCTCATTTCATCTCCAACAAGATAAGAAGCTGAATCTTCTGTAAATGTCAAATTTGTTGAATACACTGCTCAACTTATGTGTACTCTTTGATATGCTAGAGTCCATCTGCACTATGAGATACCTAAGCAAAGGAAACACAGGTGATGTGATTGTGAAATGAGGAAAAGAAACTCCACATTTTTCAATTACATCACCTGTGTTTCCTAAGTTTACGAATGACATTGTGCAGATGAAGTTTAGGTCTGTCCATGGACACAGAAAAGGTCTGGCCTTTGTTCAAGAGTGAAGTGGATATGACTTACTTCATTGGTAGGCCTTCACATGTATTATCTCCTCTGTACTCTTCAACAAGCGTAAATTTCATCTGCAACTCTGAATAGGCCTCACCTCAAACAAACCTCTGGATAGGCCACACTTTATCGTAATCTTGAATCAATCATTTAAAATGTTAGGGACAGATTTATGATAGGTGTATGTCTCTTTTGCGTCACTGTGCGTCACTTTTGTGACGCAGCGGCGGTGCAAAACATTTGCTATGTGGCGACATATTTACAACTTGATGCATCAAGGCAGATGTGTCATGCTGTAAAGTCCTGTGCCAAATGAAACCTGCGTCAGTTTTCATATAAGTGTTTTGTTGCAAGGTATGCATTAATTTGCATGAAAGCCCTGTAAAACTAACACAGTGAAATTTAGAAGATTTCACTGAGTCAGCTTTATAGCATTGTTGAATCAAATCCTTACGCCTGTTTGAAACAGGCATAAGAAGTGATGCACCATGCAATGTGAGGCTTCCTCCTGTGCATTGCAGTAGACATGTCGCGCTTATGACGTGATTCCTGCAATGTGCTGCTTTTGCGGCACAGATGCGTGACGCATCTGTGCTGTTTTTGCTCAATGGTGCTCCACATTGTAAATGCGGCACACTATGGGTGGCAGAGCAGCGGTGCACATTAACTGGTGCATCCGTGGGGATGCGCCACTTAGCATAAATCTGCCCCTGTACATTTAAGTAAGAGCAGGGGACACAGAGTCGGTGAGGCTTATCCAAGGTTAAGAAGAGATGAGTCCTGTTCACTGAAAACTTGGACATAGGCCTCACCTCCTCAGCATCGCTGGACATGGCTAAATAATAGCTGCAAAATGTTACTCTTGTTAAACAAATTTACTATTATAATCTCTGAGATTTGTCTCTTACTCTGCAACATCTCATTGTTGTTCTCTTTCTTTAAAGATAACGACAACATCAACATGAGTGACAATCAGCAATCAGTTGATCTCGACCTCATCATTGAACTTGTAATTCAAACGTCAGTGGAAGTAGATCCCTTGGATGATTTAAATCCTGAGGATGATGAAGAATATGATGAGGATGCCGATTTGTCAGAATTGTATGACATAGGGTGGGAAGCTGACGTGCTTGAGCCTATGGAACTATAAACATTTATTTTTAAAATTTACAATAAATGAAAAGTAAAAATGTAAACTGTTTAATTTTAAATTAAACACACCTTCAAAAACAGGTTATGTGTAGTGTCTTCAATAAAATATTAAAATATGCTCATAAAATTAGATCAGATTCACATATAAAACAGGACAGGTAAAATGAAGAAGAATTTCATTTCTTTTCTGCTATTTCTGTATTCTAAATTTGCCAAAGCACTAAAAAATATTATATGTAAAAATGTTAAGTAGTGTGTTAAGTTTTTGATGACTGTTATTGATTTACTGTTTGGTAATAGTGGTTAATAACATTTTTTATTATATTTTACCACAGATTCAACTGCAGATCATTTCAAATTTTGAGAATGCCAACTAAGGAGAGAATGAGAAAGGCTACAAAATGTCAAAGACAGCAGGTCCATCATTTACAGCAGCAGTCCTCTACAATAAAAAATCGTCAAGTCACCAAAAAAGCACCGGGTAAGACCACGAAAACATTCATAAGAAACATTTCTAGAAAAAAAAGTAGTACTACAGAAAATGTTTTTGTCCAGAAAAAGAGAAGCAATTTAAACGGAAAGGAAAGGCCAATCAAAAATGTTACTGCTAGAGCAAGAGATAACTCTGTGCATGATAGTAGAAGGAAACAACAGTTTAGGGACATTCGTAAACGAATGTTCCGCAAGGATAATTGGCAATTTGTTAAAAAATATTAAGAAAGGTCAACAGAAAGTGGTTTTTTATAAGAGAAAAAAAAAAGTTGAGAAAGTTATTGATCAGGCATTTGAAATTAAACGAAAGTTATTTATTTTGATAATCAATAGAATTAGGAAGCTGAACAAGGCAATTTATGATTTCAAAAGAAATAGTAGATGGAAGAGAATAGTTAATCGTAGTAATTTTTGTGAAGTTTTTTCCGGAGAATGGATGCATAGTTCAAGTTGTGAGGCATTTTTCAATGAGGAGAGTTATTTCCAGGACAATGATTTGGTGCATGCAGTTGACACCAGCGGTCGAGCTTATGAGGTGAAAGATGGTTGTCCAGTTGAAAAAGAAAAACTTGTGACAACAGAGGCAGAAGAGATGTTAGGTAATGAGGTTTTAGGAAGACGTCCTAAGGGACCTGTGTACACCTGGAAGTGTAGTAGTATTTGCAGTGTGCGACAGGATTCCATCAATTTGCTTTGTGATTTTGTACGGACATTTAATAAGAAAAGTTTGAAGCAGAAAATGAAGTTTTTGCAAGAATTAGATCCTTGCAGAGTGAGAGAAGTGACAGGTTTGCATGGTCATTCACTGGCTTGTCTTTCCAGGAGAGTATGCCAGAGTGTTTTTCATCATTTCAGGATGCTAGCAGTGCATCATAATAAAGTGAGGAAATTAGTTAGAATGTTGTATTATGCTAAGAGTCCAGCAGTTATGATTAAACAATTATGCGCTGCTCTTTTGCATGGTTCTGAAATAGATGTGAAGAATATGTGTGAAGAAATTGAGTTTTGTTACTTTGGAAGTAAAGAGGAGAATGTTGAAATTGACCCAGAAGAAGAGGGTAATGTGGAAGATAGTGTACAGGTTTCCAGTACAGATAATTTTCAGAAGGAAATTGCCACGTTTCAGGTGAAATCAAGTGAGAGGCCTAATTTCACTTGTGTGTGTTGTCGACGCACTTATTATAAGAATCAGACTAAGTTAGTGGATTTATATGCAAGAAGTGAAAGGGAAAATAATAGTGAATGGAAGGATTTCGCTACATACTTGATGGTAGAAAATTGTTTTGATTTGGGATCGGATCAACGTGTGTGTACTTATTGTTGTAACAAATTAAATCAAAACCAGATGCCTGCTAGAGCGGTTCATAATAATCTGGAATTGGTTGAGATTCCTTCTGAATTGAAGGATTTAAATACTTATGAATCTATTTTGATTCAAAGTATCCATCCATTTCAGGCTATTGTAAGAATGGAGCCAAAGACAGGGAAATTGCCTCCATCAGATTTACAGAGAGGATTAAAGGGAAGAGTTGTTTATTTGCCTCTAGATTTGAAGAAAAACATTAACACAATTGGAGTAGAAAAAGTGGAAGAGGAACCTCTGGTTATCTTAGTTAATGGGGTTCCGACAAAGAATAAAAAAATATGGCAAGATTTAGTGGATGTTAGGAAAGTAAAAAAGGCAACATTGTATTTGAAAAAAAATAATAAGTACTATAAGAATGTATATGTTGCAGAAGAGGAAGTAAGTGAGGAAGAGGATAGCGATTTGTGTGCTGGTCAAATTGAGAAAGTAGAACCCTCTAAAAGTGAAGAAATATATGAACATTATAGTGTTCATCCTTTGCATTCCAAGGAAGTCATGGGGAATGCTATTGAGTTGTTTCAAATGAAACAAGCCAAAGGGAGTCCCATTAGTGTCTGGGAGGAAAGTTTGGAAGCTCGGTGTTTTCCACAGCTATTTCCAACAGGTCAAGGAGGAAGATATGATGAGCGACCTCATCAAATTCCTGCTTCTGAATACCGGACTTTACGATTGTATGCAGAAGATGCTAGGTTTCGACAATGCATTCCCTATTTGTTTCATCTCCTGTTTGAAAGCGATCTGTCTGGACTGTCATATGCAGTGAACCACATCTTGAAAAGTGGTATACAGATGCAAAACATCTCGGCAAGTGACTTTATGGATAAAGTCAATGTCCAAGACAGTATTTCGGATTGTCACCTGATTAATCTCATGGCGTGTCAGCGTGGTACTAATGAGTACTGGTACCGTCGTCATGGTGATTTAAAATGTATGCTGAGGAACTTAGGAACTCCCACATGGTTCCTCACTCTGAGCTGTGCCGAGTATGGCTGGGAAGACTTACTTGAATTTCTACGAGAGGAAAATGGAAACATCGAAAACATCGAATTCAAGACACCCGGAGAACTGTGCTCTTTGGATCCAGTGAATGTATGCAGGTACTTCAATCATAGATTTGAAGCTATGATGTCTTTCATCATGAATAAGAAGAATCCACCTCTTGGAGAGGTGTTGGATTTCTTCTGGAGAAAGGAGTACCAAGCAAGAGGTGCTCCTCATATACATATGCTGCTGTGGATCAAGGATGCACCTAAATTTGGAACAGATCCAGAAGACTTAGTGATGAGTTTCATAGAACAGTATTCTACATGTGCTGTTCCAAACGCAAAGGAGGACAAAAGTCTAAGAGAACAAGTTCTACGCTTCCAAAGCCATCGTTGCGGAAAGTACTGTCATCGTAAATTCAGAAACAAGGACAAGTTCTACACCAAATGTCGTTTCGCCTTTCCACGACCGGTGATTTCTAAAGGAAGAGTGAACAGTTTGATGTCTTCGCTGCGACATAATGTGATGAAGAAATCACCTAAAAACACGTACAATTTGAAGAGGAACGAAGAGTCCAAGTACATCAACGACTACAACCCAGTGATTTTGTCCATGTGGAATGCTAACATGGATATACAGTTTGTGGCTGATAACTGTATGGCTGTGGCTCGGTATGTGACATCTTACATCACCAAAAAAGAAAAGACAGAATTGAAGGATATGTGGGAGGACATTTCCCATGAAAAGAGCCTCAGTAAGAAGTTGTACAGTTTCAGTCTGAAGATGTTGTCGCATCGAGAAATCGGAGCTTACGAATGTTCTGACCGGTTGTCTTCAGCAAGTCTCTATGCCAAATCTAGGAGTATCGTTTGGGCGAGTCTTGGTCTTGCTGCAACGCGTAATCGAGTTCTGAAACCTGTGCGGGAAATTGAGTATTTGGCGGAAAAGGAGCCAAACAGTACCGACATTTTAAAGACCAACATGTTGGATACATATTATCCAAATCCAAGCAGTCACCTCGAGAATGTTTGTCTGTATGAGGTTCTACAAAATTACATATTCAAGAGGAACATCAAAGAAGATATTGATAAAGAAGTGTATGCTGTAATTGAAAGTGAGGGATGTCTGGTCAAGCAAAGAAAATGCCACTTGGTAAACCATCGAAAAATGAGTGGGAATCTCCTGAAAAAAAGGAGTTTTTCTATTTAGCACTTTTGCAACTTTTCAAGCCTTGGCGTGCAGAAGAGGAACTGCTTGGAGATTTCCTCTGTTATGAAGACTCTTTCACTGCCGCTAAGGAGACCATAGAATGTCCTGCTTTTCCCAAATATGTACAAATGTTGAATGCGGAAATCGAGCAGGAAGCAACGATTGCAGCTGAGATTGCCAGAGACAGTTCTCAGGACAGTCAGAGTTCTGTTTCATTGAGTCAGGATCCACTAGGAGGACCTGTTATCGAAAATGAAGCTGCCACTGCCATGAATGAAGTGGAAAGAGCCATGGCACATGCTCAGGAGGATGCGGTTAACTTAGAAGACTTGGAAAGACAACTCAACGTTGAGCAGAGGAAAATATATGACGAAGTTACCAAGCAAATTGATCATGGATTAAGTCATGAGAAGAAAGAGTGCTCATGTACATCGTTGAAGCCTGTCCGACTGTACGTGAGTGGAGAAGCGGGAACTGGAAAGAGTTTCCTCATTAAAGCAATTTCATGTTATTTGAAGGAAAGGACTGAGTCATCGCTGTCTTGTGTTGTCACCGCTCCAACTAGACTGGCAGCACATAACATTAAAAGTATTACTTTGCATCGTCTACTGATGCTGCCAGTGGAGCATGATAACAAATTACAATACCACAAGTTATCTGGAGATGCTTGTTGTGAAGTTTCAAGAGTCTTGAGGAAAATGAAACTTCTTATCATTGACGAATTAAGCATGGTTTCCAATGTCATGCTTGCCTTTGTGCATTTGAGAATGCAAGAAGTTCTTAAAACAGAGTATGATGTGTTATTTGGTGGCAAACACATCATTGTTTTCGGAGATCTTCTGCAGCTGACACCAGTGAAAGGACAACCTGTGTTCAAAATGCTCACGCATGAAGATACCAGGAAGTGCCTAGGGAGCATTGGCAACGTCAATATATGGTTAAACTTCAATTATGCTGAACTGCATGAAAATATGCGTCAGGCGAAGGAGGAAGTTTACAAGAATATTCTACAAGATGTTAGAATTGGAAAAGTGACCGAGCATGGGAAACAAGCTTTACATGCACGATTACTGTCAAATTTATATCCAGAACAAGACGTTGTGCCTGAGAATATTTTTCAGAAAATTACTGAGAAGAAATCTGGAATATGTTTGATGCCAACTCTTGTAGAATGTGCCATCTTCAACAACAAAATGTTGTATTTAGAAAACCAAGAGATTGTGAAACTGGAAGCTATTGACAGAGTCGAGCATATGGGATCAACAATTATTTTGTCTGAGAATTTGAAAACAAAATTGGATTCATTAGAGAAGACTATATCTAAAACTGCAGGTTTTGAAAAGACTCTGAATGTGTGCTTAAATTGCCGTATAATTTCAAGAAGGAATTTACATGTTGAAAGAGGTCTGGTAAATGGATCAATGGGTAATGTTGTTGATTTTGTGAAATACAGAAATAGAGATGGAATTGAATTTTTAAAAATTAAATTTGATGGCATTGAGGAAGTACAGCTAATTGGTCGTTGTTCTGCTAGATTTTTGCTTGTAAAAGACTTATATGTTCGCCGTAAGCAGTTTCCTGTTTGCTTGGCATATGCGGTGACAATCCATAAATCACAAGGTTTAAGTGTAGACAGTGCATTGGTGAATATTGGCAGTTCTGTGTTCAAGGAGGGTATGGCATATGTGGCATTGTCACGAGTTAGAACTTTATCGGGATTGTACTTGATTGAGTGTGATGTCACAAACATTTGTGCGGATCTAGATTGTGTTAAGGAATACAATAGGTTAAGAAGAGAGTATGCGCCACATTTGCCTCAATATCCTTTGTTTGAGAAACGGGTGGTAGGCCGGAAACAAAGAAATGTGACCAATACTAGGGAGGGTGTACCAAAAAGACGAAAAGTTGATGAACCTGAAATTATAAGCAGAAAGAAAAAGGATTCTGTTGAAGATGTTGTTGGTTTTCAATTTGAAAACAGTTCTGGTGTCAACTGCTATGCTAATGTAGTGGTTAATGTTTTGTTTTCTCTACAAAATGTAAAAGAAGAGATTGTGGTCAATTCGGATCACAGATTTTGCAGTTTGTTAAATTCTGTGTTACAGAAATGTAGCACTGATAGAACAAAAATAGAAAGTGTGTCTGAAATTCGAAATCTGTTAGACAGATGTTCAGGTCAAACACAATTCTCTCAAAATATTCAGCAAGATTGTCAGGAGTTTTTAAAGTATATGCTTGATGTATTGCATGCTGAAGGTGTAGATGTAGATCACCTGTTTGGGCTTTCTTATCAATGGCAGCATGACTGCGAGAACTGTAGGGTATCAAGTACTACTAGTGTAGACTCAGAAAGATTTATATATTTAACTTTGCCAGACAGTAAATCAGTGTCCTTTAATAAGCTAGTAAAAGCAGCTGATCACAACATGGAGTGTAGCCAATGTAAATCTGAAATGATGTCAACATTATTTATACGAACATATGGCCAGTATGTCATTTTAATGTTCCAACGATGTAGGGCTGATGGAACAAAATTGACAACTTTAATTAAAAATTTTGTAGCTTCGCAGTTGTCAATATCAGGAAGGACTTTTGTAACTGCAGCAATTATATATCATGACGGTCCTTCAATAACATCAGGACATTACACAGCTTATTTAAAGTCTAGAAACGGCTGGTCATTCTGCAACGATTCTGTTTTAACTTTCAAAAAAAAATTGCCGTATGACCTTAAAAATTCTTACCTGGTGTTTTTAAAACCAAAATTTTAGGGAAAGAATCTCGGGATGTGCTCTGAGGAATTTCAAGAGGTTCTAATGGCTCCTACACGATTTGGCCTTGAGGATAAGTGTAGTACAGAGACAATAGTTCCTGGAAAAAAAGAAGATTTTCTTACAGAAGAGTGGTGGGCACAGATTAGTTGAAGGACAACAGAGTATTTCCCAAAGCAAACGGTCTTCTTACCATAACACTTGACGTCATGGAAAAATAACTGCACTTTGAATGAGTTCAGAAAAACTGTTTCTTTTTATAAGCTAATTCAAGCAGCCAATCAAAACATGGAGTAGAGGGAATGTAAGTCTGCAATGCTGTCTAGATTATTGGTCCAAACTTTTGATCATAATGTCATTTTAAAAATCCAATTATATAAACCTGATGATAGTAAGTCTTCAACTTTAATTACAAATGTTGTGGCTACACAGTCGTTGATTTTAGGAAGAAGATTTGTAACTGCAGCTATTATATTGCATGATGGTTATTTGACAAGATCCGCTTATTACACAGGTTATTGAAAATGTAAAAAAATTTGCTGTTTCGGAAATTATTGCCATTTGACTACGATACAATGTTGCCTTTTTACTAAAAAATATTCTTACTTTCTGTTTTCAGAAAAGAGAATTTAGGGTAGGTAACTGGCGTATAATGATTCTAGGGGTTGATATAATTTTATCTACTGTTTTATATTGCTTTGTGATTAAAAGTGATGTAGAGAATTAAATAATTGTAGTAGTCATAGAGGTAGTGTAAGTCTGCTTCATAGTAAGCAGTATCAGTGTCATAGGAAATGTAGAACATGAGTGAGCAAAAAGGGTAAGATATTACTAGTCTAGGATTGTGAAAGTGATCTTGAACGTTTTGTTTCTGAAAGTTGCGGAAATACAAAATGACGGGATTTGCTTACAAGAATTCCAAGAGTTATAAATGGCTCTTACACGATTTGGCCTTGAGGAAACGTGTGGTAGAGAGCGAGAAGTCATTTATTGTATGTAACATATTTTTCAAAACGATGGAGCTTTTCTTTCAGAAAGTGGCGGGCTGAAAATAATAACAGCACAACAGAGTGTAAGCTGTTCATAGGATATCCTTCGACGTCATGGAAAGTAAGTTACTTTTGAGGAGTTTTGATTTCTGATTGGTTATGTTATATGGGTTTTTTAAACACAATCATTTTGATTGTGTTTTTTTTTCCCCGCTGTTATATGATGAATACCTTCAAGTCACTGTTTTTAGTGAAATTTGATACATTCTGAGAACAGCAAAAATAAACCATTTAACATGTATAGTTAATTCTGTACTGTTTGTATTTATGATGTACATTTAGAACTGTGTAGGAGGCATGGAGAAGGTGAGGCTTCTGTAAGTGTCAAAGTTGTTGCATTCAGTGCGTACTCTTTCATATGCTGGACTACATCTGCATAATGAGATACCTAACCAAAGGAAACACAAGTGATGTGATTGTGAAATGAGCAAAAGAAATTGCATATTTTTCAAATACATTACCTGTGTTTCGTAACATTACGAATCAATTTTGCAGATGAAGTTTAGGCCTCTCCAGGGAAACAGAGGAAGTTTGAACTTTATTGGTTGCCCTGCACATGTATTATCTCCTCTGTACTCTTCAACAAGGCTAAATTTGATCTGCAACCCTGAGTAGGCCTCACCTGAAACAAACGTCTGGATAGGACACACCTTATTGCCATCCTGAAACAATCATTTAAAATGTTAGGAACAGTTTTATGATGATTGTGCACCTCTTTTGCGCTGCGATTGCGTCACTTTTGTGAGACAACAGCAGTGCAAAAGATGCACCATGTTCCAAGATAGGCCTCAGTTCATCTGCATCAAGATACTGTTAGTTTAAAATGTATATCTTTAGGACTGTGTAGGGGGCCTGGAGAAGCAGAAGCTTCTGTAAGTGTCAAAGTTGTTGAAAAACTGTTTGTCCTTCAATCTTTTCCCTTGTCTTTTCTAATTTTTAAATACATGTTTTAATATTTTTCAAATGTTTGTTCTCTCTTTCACAGATTGAAAGTATAAAAATAACAAGTGACTAAGTTAACGACAATTATAAGGTAAATGTTTTGTACTCTTTTCGTTACATTTCTATCACATTTAACTACTATTAGTTCCACTGCTTCATTTCTTTAACCCTAACTTTCCTGCCTTTGCTACTTCCCTCATTCCTTTCTCTATTACTTACTTACTTACTCTACTCCTTCCACTCCTTTTCTCAGTCCCTCTCCTCATAGTTCCTCACTCTTGTTCACTCACTCCGTCTCTATTACTCTTAGTGTCTCTGACTGATCACTCTTTCACTACTTGTTCATTATGCTTTCTCTGTGTAGTTGAAGCACACTAAGGGGCATATTATGAACACAGCCAATAAAATTATTGCTGCTTTTATCGGCAGAAAACTGCTGCAAAAGCGGCTGTAGCGGCAGTTTTCTGCTGCAAAAGCGGCTTTAGCGACACATTTCTGCCAATAAAAGCTGCGAAACTTGTATTGCCTATGTTGATAATATGCCCCTATGTTATTTACATTTCTTTGCTGTTTCAATTATTCCTTTTCTGTTACTTCTTCTTTTCTGCTTTCTGTTTTTTCTCTCTGTTATTCCACATGTTTTAATCTTATTTTGAACATTCACTCACATTCTCTAAGAAACTCTTCTTTGTTATTCTTCTACTCTCCTTTTTTTCTTTCACTTCCTTATCTATTTTCTTTTTCACAATTATACCCTCTTCCATCTTTTCTTCGGTAAATAAATCTATTAAACAGTATCTCTGGTTTAGTCCCTATAGCTGTCTTTGTTTTAACATTACTCTCTGTTTACTTCCCTTATACTTACTCTTCTTTTTTAAAAAAAAAAAATTTTTGTTTCGCTCCCGGTTCGCGTACCGGCGAGAGAAACCGGGAAGCGAACCAAAAGAAATAGAGCTTGCCAGAGTGCTAAACATTCTAGCAATTTTTTTATAAAGGGGAGGTAGTTCTGAAAAGAACTTTTTTTTAATGTTTTTGTTGTTTTATATTTTTTTTATTTTTCTGAACATTTTTTTTTGTTGTATTTTTTGAACAGTTTTATGTTTTTTTTGTTTTTTTGGGGGGGGAAACAACAAAAAACAGGCATTGGAAAGGGCTCAACAGGAGCAAAAACATTTTTTTTACTTTTTGGGGCGTTTAGAGCACTTGTGGTTTTCAAATGCTCTGTTTATTAAGTTAATGCTCATATTGGCACATGAGAGCAATGTACCACAATATAAACAGGTAATCTTCATATGGACAAAGTTGTCCTGAATGTTTGGCACGGTTTCCCGTGCCTCTGGCCCCGACAGAGATACCTGTGACGATGTCCTGGCCACAGGAGTTGGTGGATTGTCCTGAAGGTGACGCATCTCTGCCCGGCTGTAGTTTAGTGGATGCCACCTCAGCATGTGACGGTGCATAGTATAGTTGCAGTAACTATACTTCTTTTCTGTGCCTCTAGATAAGTCCTCTTTACATATCAGGCACGTCACATATCGAGCATTAACTTTTTTCTGTCCTTCAGGAAATGAAAAAAACTGCCAAATGAAACTAGTTTTATTTATTTATTTATTTATTTTTGGTTTTTAAGAAGATCTTTATTATGCAGCATGTGGTTATCTTACAGTTCACAATTGGTATCTTCGCATAGACTGTGGAAGCAGGTAGTCAACAGATAGATTCTGAACAGGGTTACACAGCCATTCAGCCGACAACCCGGGGGTTCGGCGGCGAGTCCCACATGTCAATTTGTGTAGTCATTTGGCAGCCATTAACGTTATTGGTAGATCTCACAGTTTTACATTTTATCCTCAGGTACTGTGTCGCAATGGTCGCCCAGTATTTGCCTCGTGTGTGCAACTTCCCCAATCCCCATAGGCCGTGTGTGGGTCTTCGTGGGTAGTGTAGAAGTGGGGTGGGGAGTCGGTCGTGTATGCGTTTCTAGTGCTGGGTCAGCTCCGCTGCACTGGTATTGACGGCGCGTGCATTAGTATAGCTCACTGAGGCATAGGAGTGAGCAGGTGTAGTCGGCAAGGTTAGTTCGCAGTCATGCCGGGTGGGTTTCAATTCGCTGAACAACAGAGTGCCTGTGTGACCTCCCAGTTGCATCACTGAGAGGGTGCTACGGACATGTCAGCATCTAGCGGGCAGATTGTCTTATCCATGTGCAACACGTTTGTGGCCAATTGTCTACGTGTACCCCTTGTGGTGTGTGAGCGGTGACGTGTCTCCGCAATTCGCAGACGTCACAAGGTCCCGAGGGGGATAGCTTCTGTTCAGTAACGTGCCACCTTCTGCGTCTTCTTGTAAACCAAGGGATAATGTTCCGGTCAGGGAACGTGACCAACAAACAAACTGTCCCCTACGCCTATATACTGGCTGGGTAAACTGGGGGTCGGGAGAATGTGAGGGGCAGGGGGGGGGGATTGGGGGAGATCGTCGTAAGCTTCAGGTGCGGGGCAGCTATTGTAAGGTGGGGTCTAGCGAGGCTTCATGTAGTGTTCAGGGGCAGTCAGGGAGGGGGGGGGGCGGAAGAAGAGGGGGGGCCAGGGCCGCATCTACCTCCAGTATCAGTGAGCCTCACAATGGCAATGGTGTCGTGTGCCTCATGGTATTCCCCGCTCCTGGCAGGTGTGGTGGAAGGCCTTCAGGAGGTCGTTCCAGAGCCGGGCGATGGGGAATTTGCGGAGCCCCGCTGTTTCCTCTCGAAGAAGAACCGTACCCTCCGCCCGGGCCCAGTTAGTGAAGGAAGCGCGCCAATGTCGAGCATAGGGGGGGCCGCTGCCTTCCAGTGTTTGGTGAGCAAGCGTTTGGCCATTATTAGCCCCATGTCCCAGAAGCGGGTCTGTACCCTGTTAAGCTTCGTGCGTTTGTACAGACCTAAAATGCATGTCTCCCACGTGTGTGGCAATTGCTCGCTAGCGCTGCGCGTAAGGAGTGTCACTATCTCGTTCCAATACGTGTGCACCTCTGGACAACTCCACAGCATATGTATGAGGTCAGCACCCGTCTGAGAGCAGCGCGGGCAGGCAGCATCTGTGGTGGCAAAGTATCTATTGATCTTGTCAGGCGTTAGGTAGGCGCGGTGAAGAATATAGAACTGTATGATCTTAAAGCGGGGGCTGCGCGGAATATACGTCGGCCCGGCGAGTATCATTGCCCATTCTTTGTCGGTCCAGGCCCGCCCCCTATCAGCAGCCCACCCATCGCGCAACCGTAGCACCGATGACAGCGAGTGCACCTGCAGGGCCTGCGCCAACCAATGGATGATGTGCGAGCCAGTTCCCATAACATGGAGGTACTGCATAAAGCAGTGCATCGATGGTTCCTCCACCACATCTCCCCAGAAGGTAGCGAGCGTGCGCATTAAGGACGCATGCGTCAGGAACTGCCCTGCTGGGAGCTCCGTGGTAGCTACCAGGTCCTCAAAGGGAAGTAGCGCTCCATCAGCATATAGGTCCCCCAGGGTGTCCACCCCAGCTCGTGTCCAGTGAGCCAGGCGGGTCGCAGTCAGCGCTCCCGTTGGGCTCGGAGTGCCCAGGATGGGTATGGCCGGGGCGTATGGTGTTGTGGTCCTGGTGAGTTTCAAGCAGTGCAGAAAACATTTGCGCGCCACCGCCAAATATATCTGGGGGGGGCAGGGGGTTCGGGATACCAGGTGAAACAGGGTATTGATCTGCACCTGCGTCCAGGCAGCAGTATCCGAGGTAGTATCCTCAAGGTGATTGCCGCTAAGCCACCCCGACACCCACATGAAACTAGTTTTATGATGAGATACCCGGGGCTCCTCTTGTAAAAACGGTGTTTCCTGTATCTCCTGTTCCTCTTCTTCATCCTCTTCCTCCTCTGTGTTGGTAATGAACTGTGGAGGTGGTCCTCTCTTCCTATGAGGAGGTGGTGGTGGTGGTGGGGGTGCACCAGCTGAAGCTACTAATGAAGCCATTGCTCAGTGATCACAAAGGGTCTTCCTCTCACAAAGATGAAAGTCAGAGTGAAGAAAGAAGGAGGGGTTTTCATCATTTTGGAAAAAAAATAGGTCTAAACCAATGAAAAGTGTTATTTTTAGGTCACATGACCTAGCCTTACATCATTAGGAAACCAAAAGTGAAATGAACCAATGAAAAGTTTTATTAACAAGTCACATGACCTGTTACGCTTAAGTTACGCGCTGCGGAACGCGCCCCGGATCGCTTCCGGGGAGCTGCGCTTCGCGCCTCGGTTCGCGCTCCGGAGCACTTCCGGGTGCGCTAACGCGGCACGTCATAAGACGCATTACGCGGCAATGCGATACGTCGCGCTTTCGCGACGCGCCCCGGATCGCTTCCGGGGAGCTGCGCTTCGCGCCGCGGTTCGCGTACCGGAGCACTTCCGGGTGCGCTAACGCGGCGCCTCATAAGACGCATTACGCGACAACGCGATACGATGTCATCAGTGATGTCATTTGAGATGTCATCAGTGATGTCATCAGTGATGTCACTGACCATGTCATGAATGATGTAATATGTGACATCATCAGCAGTGGATTGCGGGTGCGCGATATATAGTTAGTGCAACTAACTATATATGGAATTTCAATGGTTTTGTGTGAGTAAAAAAAAGGTTTCTTAAATGCTAATTCCTAACTATATATGGTCTATAACCTATGGTTTTTTCAGTGAATTTTCAAGGTTTTGTAAATGCTAATTCCTAACTATATATGGTCTATAACCTATGGTTTTTTCAGTGAATATATATATATATACATATATATATATATATATATATATATATGTATATATATATATATATATATATATATATAAAATTTATATGGCAAAATGAAACCCCTCATTTTGTTCCTTTTCAAATTAAATGTATCAAGTGTTACCACTTTATTCCAATCAAGATGACTTCAGGTGTGCCATACTTTTGTCATAAGTAAGACTGTTAGCGTTCTAGTTGTTCTTTAGAACACTCTGGGACATTCTGTCATTGGGCTATAGTTGGGCTACATCTGGCTGATATTTGGGCTACATTTGGGCTCTTTTGTCTCTGGTGGCCATCTTGGGAGACTGCATATCAGAATTTTTTTAATGAAATATAAGAGGATTTGAGAAGTCACTCAAAATGTGCCCTAATTTTTCTTTCTTCAGCACTAATCATAATTTCTATGGCAAAATGAACCCCCTCATTTTGTTCCTTTGCAAATTAAATGTTTTAAGTGTTAACACTTTATTCCAATCAAGATGACTTCAGGTGTGCCATACTTTTGTCATAAGTAAGACTGTTAGCGCTCTAGTTGTTCTTTAGAACACTCTGGGACATTCTGTCATTGGGCTACAGTTGGGCTACATCTGGCTGATATTTGGGCTACATTTGTTTTTTTTGGTGTCTGGTGGCCATCTTTGGGCTACATTGGGCTACATTGGGCTACATTGGGCTACATCTGGGCTCTAACATATATATAGCCCAATGTAGGCCAATATATATTTTTTCAAAGTTAATTTTCGTAAAAACCACTGGAGCATATATCTTGAGACATAGCAAAGGCACATCGGGGTACCAGTCCCTACAATTTTGCCAAGTTTGGTGAAAATCCATTCAGCCGTTCGAGCTAAAAGTGCGACAGACCGCCCTATGGAAATTAACATGGGGAAAACACGTTTTGGGACCCCCCTTTTATCTCGGCCCCTGCTTGACGAATCCCCCCCAAACTTTCAGGGAAGGACCGGAGCGCCGCGAGGCAAAGTTGCTGACAAATTCAGGCAGATTCCTCAACCGGCGCCAAAGTTATTCCCAATAGAATGTAGCGATTTCCCTATGGAAATCAATCCTAACTATATATACCTACTGGCGACAGTCATCAGTGATGTCATTTGAGATATCATCAGTGATGTCAGGGTACAAGGACACCCTGTGTATTTTCAGTCTCACCAGAAAGCGCTGAACGCTTCGAAGTGTGCGTGCACTCCCTCCACAAAAAATTTCGAAGCCAAACCGAGTTCAAGTGCAAAAGGTGATTTATTTTCATGAGCCGAAAAACCCAACGCGTTTCGTCGTCTACGCGCCTTGATCACGGGTGTGGAAGACATTTTCCCGGCTCAATTTAAACAATGTGAAACACACAACATAGGAAGTGGACTAATCATTATTCTGCAAAGCTGATTTTTATGTTGGTCATTTTGTAATGTACAAATAATAACAGTTTCACAATGAATACTGATTAAAAGCTCATTATCAGCTGCAATTCATTATATGGAGTTGTATAATTTTATACACCAATTCAACATAACTATATAGTACCTAGTGGTCATGGGATCCTTAACAAATAGTGACACTCATCATGTTGATAATTCTATATGCAATTCAGCCCCAGTGGGCAAATAAAATCTAATACTATTTGTCTAATGGCATGCAGTCATCTGAAGGGACACATATGATTAAAAAATACAATAAATAATAATAATTCAAAAATAAATCAAAAATAAAATGCACACAGTAAAATTAATATGTCGACCAATTCTGCCCAAGTGGGCAACCATTGTAAATCTCTAGTCCAAGTCTCTCCTTATTTTACAATTATCTAATTCTATTTTTGCAACACATTTTTAACTAGTGTTCTAACACATAATTCATAAGTATATTTGAAAGTGCCAAATACATTTTAAGGTAATTGATAGTTCATAGAATCACTGTATTCTATGAGACTCAAATGGCATGATCCAAAATGTCATGCTTTGTTCTCTATATATACTGCTCCTCAGCTTATCCAATATAAGACAGAAAACAGAGAAAAAGAGAGTAGTCTTAATTAAAAACTAACAATACTAAAAATGTTAATGATTTAAACACATCTTTCAGAATTCTAGGCAATTAATGTACTGTGCATAATATTTACACAACATTTACATTGGGGACCTAAATACAACAAATAAATCCCTACCGAAAGGGTCTCAACAGAAAGGTTCTATTCCCCCAGATGGCAAGACAATTCTTCATTGGAATTCAAACCCTGTGGTACTTTTGTGTCAAGCTCGAGTATATATTTCGATTCTAGTTGTCACAATTTCTGGATTCTGTCCCCTCCCATGATGTTCTGTGCAACAAGGTCAATTACATAAAAGTGAAGAAGATTTCTATTGCTCTTATGGAATTCCTCAAAATGACGTGCTAACTGATATTGTTGGTCCTTATTCTGGATTACACGCATGTGCTCCAAAATAGTTTTTTTTACTGGAAACATAGTGCTGCCATCATAAGCCTTTTGGCATGAACAGGCCAATACATATACACCGAAATCTGATAGACATGTCAAATGTTTCTTAATCTGCCTATATGTATTAGTAACAGGAGAGAAGGTTTGCTTAACATTGACACTAAACTTACATGCTTTGCATATCATACAGGTAAAGAAACCCTGTATGTTAGAACCTCCAGGTTTAGCATCTGTTATTTCATTTCTGCACAATCTGTCACTTAGCGAATTTCTTTCCTATAAGGGATACTTGGGTAATCCACCCATACATCTGTATGGGTGGTCTCTATCTTCAAAATGTCCCAGTATTTTAAAAAACATTTCCTTATATCTTGTGAAGTGACATTATATGTTGTAAAGAATCTTATAGTTTCATCGAAGTTATCAACCATTTTCTTCAGGGCAAGTGTAATCTCATGGCTCATTACACTTGCCCTGAAGAAAATGGTTGAACCCACACCTAATCACAGACTCACAAAACCACACATGCCTATTCACACACCCACACAGCCACTCCCACACCAAATTACACAACCACACAGTTACTCCCACACAGCCACTCACACACCCACACAGTTACTCACACAGAGACACACAGGCAGTGATATACTTGTAGAAATTGCAATGGCATATGTTTTTAATAAATGTGTTGTTGTTTAAGTGTTGAATATAACTTGCAGACCCCTTATTTGTCTGAGGATTCGCAATGGATCAGATGATCCATAAAATGAATTGAAAAAAAGGAAGACTTGGAGCATTGCATTTATAGAAAGACAACTTAATTTAACTTACCTTAACTTTTACATGATTAATTTTAAAATATATAATAATGACTGTCTGAATAAAATGTATTTATAAATGTGTAAAGATTTATATTAGTAAATTGAACTTATGGCCAAATTGTAGTACAATTTATGTAAAACAATTGTGAAATTCACTAAAAAGTAAAGGTTACATGGACGTATATAGTTAGGAAACAGCATTAAAAAAGTAGCTATTCACTGAAAAAAACAAACGTTACAGGAATGTTATAGTTAGGAAATATAATTTAAAAACCATAGAAATGTACTGAATAAAACAAAGGTTACAGGGACGTTCTAGTTAGGTTCAGATATTACTCACACCTAACCATAGAAATTCAGCAGTTATAGTTATATTTATCTCAAGTAACTATAACTTGGGCCCTAAGGTAATTATAACTCGTGCCCTTGCCATCCACTGCTAATTACCTCACATATTACATCACTCATGACACCTTCGATGACATCAATGACAATATCACCACAACATTTGCAGTCAAATTATTTATGAGAAAACTGTGCATGGCTGGGGTGCAAGTGATAGTTACCTGTTAACTGTAAACAATAGAGTCTCCTGATTGGCCCAATGGGCTTTTTTACCCTTGGGCCAACTTGCTCCCATGGGAGCAAGGCTTTGATTGGCTGCCAGCAACATGAAGACAAACGTTGCTGCCAGCCATGACAGGACTCAAGGACTTAGTCCTCCGTCCTGCATTTTCCTTAAAGATTCATTTTAAAGCATTTAAGTGGGCAGGGTAGGGATACCCTGCCCACATAGCCTTTGTAGGGGGATTCCTGGTGCCTCACCCGGGGACAACAAAGTGAAAATATTGTGTGATTTTGCCATGGTGGTGCGAGTTGCAGCTACCTTAGGGCACGAGTTATAGTTACTAGAGAACTGGTGAAATTCAGTGTTCTTTTTAGTTTAAACTAGCATATTGGCACTAACATTTTCACATAACTATAATGTCACTTTCACCTTTTTTTTTCACTGAAAAAAAAATATATATTACTGTGAGCAAGGCAGGTTACCCTGTCGAAACACGTTACAACAGCACAGTATTTGATGAAAATAAACTTTGAACTGACCTGAGCCAGCAGTGTCAGTGTCGAGTTTCCTCAGAGGGCCCGATGGTGGTTTCCTTTTCTAAAACACCGACTATGAAAAGCATAAAGGGTTTATACTATGCCTTCGCCGTGAGGCCTGTAAACACAGCAAAAAGAGATTGAGCTACAGAGGTAGACCAGATGACCCACAAGACAGATATTGAAGTTTCTTAACTGCATCTCTGATTTCACTGTGTACTGCTTGGAGTGCCCACGCTCCAAGCGCTATATCGGGAGTACAATCCACCCCACCAAAAAACATGTCCTTGAACATATGCGCGCCATAACAAACAAGGACAAAGCATACCCATTGGCGCGACACTTTGAAAGATACCATCAAAGTAACACTGACCTATTAATCTTTTACTGTTTGGATCAGGTAGACAGAAAGGAAAGAGGAGGGGACAGAGTGAAAATACTCAGAGCATTAGAATCAATGTACATCATTGACCTCCAGACAAAGGCCCCTGTAGGTCTGAACAAAGACAAAGAGGTATGGGTACATTTGTAGAAGGGTGAGAAGCGATTAATCAATGCAGATTATATGAGTAAAGAATATGCTAACATTTGATTCAGAGTTCAGTGATGCTAGTCCAGCTGCATGCTGTATATTTTTACAAAAGAGATTCATCTAAATATTGGAAACTCCATGGATAGATCGACACGTTAGTGAGTACATACAGGGCGAGACATCCCAACTGGGTGGGAACAGGAATGAATGCAGATCGCTGTGTATTTACAGGTTAATCAAATAGGATATAAGCAATGTGTGCGACATCCTTAAACAGTGATACTGTGTTAAAAATATAAAAAGCATCTAAGAAAATGCATATATAGATGCACAGAGAAATGTTAATAATGAAGCTATATGCACGCAAAAAAAGATTATTATCACACAAATGTACCTGCCCTTTTGTTTATTTGACATTTCAATGAATTGTGTCCGATGAGTAACATGTTATAAGATGGCTGCCATTAGTGTAAAAAGAATCTTAGTACATCATCACTGTTTACTTGCATCCCGTGAGGCTTTATGATATGAAATGATTGCTATTTTTGCACAGAAACTAACAGTGACGAAGCCGCAAGGTGAAACGCGTTTGTTAGGAGGGAGGGGGTCTGCAATAAAGCATTTTGAAAGTGGATACCTGTGTGCTTTCCTGTCGACGCTGGATCGAAATGTCGAAGGTTGTTGGATTTATCGCGGTTCACCACCGCTGGATTTAAGTACCAGGGACCTAGGTGGAGCGACGGCGGTGATGCCCTGTGTCCGATTTTTTAAAATATATATATATATATTCACTGAAAAAACCATAGGTTATAGACCATATATAGTTAGGAATTAGCATTTACAAAACCTTAAAAATTCACTGAAAAAACCATAGGTTATAGACCATATATAGTTAGGGATTAGCATTTAAAAAACCTTATTTTACTCACACAAAACCATTGAAATTCCATATATAGTTAGTTGTACTAACTATATATCACGCACCCGCAATCCACTGCTGATGATGTCACATATTACATCATTCATGACATGGTCAGTGACATCACTGATGACATCACTGATGACATCTCAAATGACATCACTGATGACATCACTGATGACATCATCCAGTGACTGTGTGTTTCTGTAAAGTTTAAATATGTTTTACATATTGAAGAATGAGTAGATGTAGAAGTGTCTGGATGAAGGATTTAGTAGGTGCGTGACTGACTGTATGAGTGAGTGATTAAATGTGTCTCACTGAGTGCATGGGTTAGTGACTAAACTGTCTTAATTTGTGCATCATTATGTCTGTTGTTCTGTAAACTGCTGCATGTGTTGATCAGTAGCTATATGAGTAACTATATAGGTTATTGATTGGTTGCCCAAGCATTTGTATGGGAGACTGAGTGTGTGTGTGAGTGGCTGGGAAGTGTATGACTCTGTGCATAGATGTATGGGTTCAAAAGTGCATGTTGGAAACAGCTGTATGGGCGGTTGACTGTGTGCATGACTGTATTGGTGAGTGAATAGATATCTCAGTGCTACATGTCAAATTAAGTACATATGTAAAATACAGTACATGTGAGAGTTGACATATATAAATAACTGTGCATAAGAGCCAGTGAATGTGTGAGTGGCTGTATGGATCATTGTGAACTTGTATCCAGGATTGTATAAGTGAGTAAATATGTTTTAGTATTTGTTTGAATAAGTAAGTAAGGTGTGTTTAACTGTATAGTTAAGGAAATGGAGGTGTGATTGATTGTTTGCATGACTGTCTAGGTGTGTGTGTAACTTCATGGATGAGTGACAATCTGTGAGTCTGTGTTTACACTGAGTGTATCTAAGGTTATATTAGAGTCTGAAGAGGTTCATCGTATTATCACAACAGTGATGTCATCAGTAATGTCATTTGAGATGTCATCAGTGATGTCATCAGTGATGTCATTTGAGATGTCATCAGTGATGTCATCAGTGATGTCATTTGAGATGTCATCAGTGATGTCATCAGTGATGTCACTGACCATGTCATGAATGATGTAATATGTGACATCATCAGCAGTGGATTGCGGGTGCGTGATATATAGTTAGTACAACTAACTATATATGGAATTTCAATGGTTTTGTGTGAGTAAAATAAGGTTTTTTAAATGCTAATCCCTAACTATATATGGTCTATAACCTATGGTTTTTTCAGTGAATTTTTAAGGTTTTGTAAATGCTAATTCCTAACTATATATGGTCTATAACCTATGGTTTTTTCAGTGAATTTCATTGGTTTTTTAATAGCTAATATCAAAACCTTTACAATGTATTATTCTTTAAAAAGAAAAATATTTTTTACATGTTTTTTATACAATTTTTTTTGTATTTTTTTTGTTTCGCTCCCAGTACGCGTACCGGTTAGCTTCCCGTTAGCTCAATCCGGAGGCGCGACCCGGTACGCGAACTGGTAAACGTTCCTTTAGCGCACCTCTCGCGTTACAAAACAACATCGCGACGCTTCGCGTCAGCATGACGTTTCGCGTTCTCGCGTAATACGTCATATTACGTGCTACGTTCGCGTACCCGGAAGCGCAGCGGTACGCGAACCGGAAGCGATCCGCGGCGCGGCGCCGACCGCGTAATGTAAACATAGCAGGTCATGTGACTCGATAATAACACTTTTCATTGGTTCATTTCACTTTTGGTTTCCTAATGATGTAATACAAGGTCATGTGATCTAAAATGGACACTTTTCATTGGTTTAGAACTTTTGTTTTTCCCAAATGATGAAAACCCCTCCTTCTTTCATCACTCTGACTTTCATCTTGGTGAGAGAAAGACCCTTTATTGAGACTTTGTGATGGCTTCATTAGTAGCTTCAGCTGGTGCTAGCCCACCACCTCCACCAAATCCAAGAAAGAGAGGACCACCTGCAGAAGTAATTCTGCAAGAAGAGGAAGAACAGGAAGAGGAGGAAGAGGAGGAAGAGCATGAGTTTTTGCCAGAGGAGCCCAGGAGGTACAATCGACAGGAGAATTATATCTGGCAATTCTACAGAATTCCTGAGGGGCAAAAGAAAGTGAATGCTCGTTACGTGTTTTGCCGCATATGCGGTGACAGATTGTCAAGGGGCACTGATAAAAAATATAGTTATGGCAATCATACTATGCATCGGCATATGAGTAGGTGGCACCCAAATAATTATAGTGCTGCCCAGCTACGTGACCAACAACAAAATCCCCTCCAAATGGCAAGAAGATCGGTGGTTCCAGAGGTGTCGGGACCAGAGGCGAGGGAGGTGATTGCAAACATCCAAATGTTGTTTGGGCACGTAAAACAAGTGTGCGTGGAATGTGGCGCTTTCATCTGCTACAGAGAAAGTAGCATCACTTTGATTTTGCGAGCAATTCAAAATCATATTAATGTTTGCACAAGACGCACCAAAAAATAAATTCTTTTTTTTTTTTGCTCCTGTTGAGCCCTTTATAATGGATCGTTTTTGTTTCCCCCCCCCCAAAAAAACCAAAAAAGTTTTAAAAACGTTCAGAAAATACAAAAAAAGTAAAAAAATGTTCAAAAAATACTAAAAAAAATATAAAACAACAAAAACATAAAAAAAAAGTTCTTTTCAGAACTAACTCCCCATTATAAAAAAATTGGTAGAATATTTGGAACTCTGCCAACCTGTATTTCTCTTAGTTCGCTCCCGGAGCGCTACCCGGTACGCGTACCGGAAGCTAACCAAAAAAATATTTTTTAAAAAAGAACAGTAACTATAAGGGAAGGAAATACACAGTTATGTTAAAAGAAAGACAGCTCTAGGGAGTAAACTAAGGATACTGTTACCTACAATCCACTGTTGATGATGTCACATATTACATCATTCATGACATGGTCAGTAACATCAACAGCAGTGGATTGTAGGTAACAGTATCGTTAGTTTACTCCCTATAGCTGTCTTTCTTTTAACATAACTGTCTATTTCCTTCCCTTATAGTTACTGTTCTTTTTTAAAAAACATTTTTTTGATCAGTCATAAACAGTGACATTAATAGAAACAGAGAGAGTGAACAAGAGTGAAGAACTATGGTCCTCCTCAGCCACCCTCAGAAAACCAAGGGGGTCAAGATACATCTACCGTGCCCCCTTCTACCTATTCTGAACATTATTTGCCCTCCATCTTGTATCTTGATTCGAACGAAACACAAAATGGTGGACTGCCATAACGCTGCTGGTTTGCGAACCGGGCAACTTCCCAGGAAGCGGTCCCCAAAAAAAAAAAGTTGGGAAAGTAATTCACAGACACTAAGAGTAATAGAGATGGAGTGAGTGAACAAGACTGAGGAACTATGAGAACAGAGGGACTGAGAAAAAGAGTGGAAGGAGTTGAGTAAATAGGTAATAGAGAAAGGAATGAGGAAAGTAGCAAAGGCAGGAAACTGAGGATTAAAGAAGTGAAGCAGTGGATCTAATAGTAGGTGAATGTGATAGAAATGTAACGAAAAGAGTACAACTATTTACCTTGTAATTGCCGTTAAATTAATCACATTTTATTTCTATACTTTCAATCTGTGAAAGAGAGAACCAACATTTGAAAAAAATTAAAATATGTATTTAAAAATTACAAACGACAAGGGAAAATATTGAAGGACAAATAGTTTTTCAACAACTTTGACACTGACAGAAGCTTCTGCTTCTCCAGGTCCTCTACACAATGCTAAAGATATACATTTTAAACTAACAGTATCTTGATGCAGATGAAGTGAGGCCTATCTTAAAACATGGTGCATCTTTTGCATTGCTCTTGTTTCAGAAAAGTGTCGCTTCAGTATGCCAATAACATGTCTCCTATCCAGAGATTTGTTTGAGGTGAGGCCTACTCAGAGTTCAAGATGAGATTTACACTTGTTGAAGTGTACAGAGGAGATAATATCTGTGAAAGTCTACTAATGAAGTGAGTCATGTCCACTGCACTCTTCAACAAAGTAGAAACCTCCTATGTTTCCCTGGACAGACCTAAACTTGATCTGCACAATGTGATTCGTAATGATAGGAAACTCAGGTGATGTAATTGAAATATGTGCAATTTATTTTGCTCATTTCACAATCACATCACTTGTGTTTCCTTTGCTTAGGTATCTCATTGTGCAGATGTAGTCCAGCATATGAAAGAATACGTAGAAGTGCAGCACTGCATACAATAAATTTAACACTTACAGAAAACTCACCTTCTCCATGCCTCCTACACAGTTCTACATATACATCATAAATGCAAACAGTACAGAATTAATTATACATGTTAAATGGTTTATTTTTGCTGTTCTCAGAATGTATCAAAATTCACTAAAAACAGTGACTTGAAGGTATTCATCATGTAACAGCGGGGAAAAAAAAACACAATCAAAATGATTGTGTTTAAAAAACCCATACAACATCAGAAAATAAAATTCAGAACTCCTTAAAGTTAACTTACTTTCCATGACGTCCAAGGATGTCCTATGAACAGCTTACACTCTTTTGTGCTGTTATTACTTTCAGCCCGCCACTTTCTGAAAGAAAACCTCCATCGTTTTTAAAAACACGTTACATGCAATAAATGACTTCTTGCTCTCTACCACTATTTTCCACAAGGCCAAATCTAGTCAGAGATATTTATAACTCTTGGATTTCTTGTAAGCCAATCCCATCATTTGGCATTTCCGCAACTTTCAGAATTAAAATGTTGAAGATCATTTTCACAATCCTGGAATAGTAATATCTTCCCCTTCTTGGTCAGTCATGTTCTACATTTCCTATGACACTGATACTGCTTAATATGAAGCAGACTTACACTACCTCTATGAGTACTACAATTATTTAATTCTCTACATCACTTTTAATCACAAAGCAATGTAAAACAGTAGACAGCATTGCAGACTTACATTCCCTCTACTCCATGTTTTGATTGGCTGCTTCAATTAGCTTATGAAAAGAAACAGTTTTTCTGAACTCATTTAAAGTGCACATACATCTCCATGATGTCCAATCCTTTGATTAGAAGTTATGTCTCTGAACTACACTTATCCTCAAGGCCAAATTGTGTAGGAGCCATTAGAACTTCTTGAAATTCCACAGATCATATCCCGAGAATATTTTCCTAAAATTTTGGTTTTAAAAACACCAGGTAAGAGTTTTTAAGGTCATACGGCAATTTTTTTTTGAAAATTAAAACAGAATCATTGCAGAATGACCAGCCATTTCTAGACTTTAAATAAGCTGTGTAATGTCCTGATGATATTGAAGGGCCGTCATGATATATAATTGCTGTAGTTACAAAAGTCCTTCCTGATATTGACAACTGCGAAGCTACAAAATTTTTTATTAAAGTTGTCAATTTTGTTCCATCAGGCCTACATCGTTGGAACATTAAAATGACGTACTGGCCATATGTTCGTATAAATAATGTGGACATCATTTCAGATTTACATTGGCTACACTCCATGCTGTGATTAGCAGCTTTTACTAGCTTATTAAAGGAGACTGATTTACTGTCTGGCAAAGTTAAATATATAAATCTTTCTGAGTCTACACTAGTAGTACTTGATACCATACAGTTCTCGCAGTCATGCTGCCATTGATAAGAAAGCCCAAACAGCTGATCTACATCTACACCTTCAGCATGTAATACATCAAGCATATACATTAAAAACTCCTGACAATCTTGCTGAATATTTTGAGAGAATTGTGTTTGCCCTGAACATCTGTCTAACAGGTTTCGAATTTCAGACACACTTTCTATTTTTGTTCTATCTGTGCTACATTTCTCTAACACAGAATTCAACAAACTGCAAAATCTTTGATCAGAATTGACCACAATCTCTTCTTTTACATTTTTTAGAGAAAACAAAACATTAATTACTACATTAGCATAGCAGTTGACACCAGAACTGTTTTCAAACTGAAAACCAACAACATCTTCAACAGAATCCTCTTTGTTTCTGCTTGTAATTTTAGGTTCATTCACTTTTTGTCTTTTTGCTACAACCTCCCCAGTATTGTTCTCATTTCTTCGTTTCCGGCCTACCAGACGTTTCTCAAACAAAGGAAACTGAGGCAAATGTGGCGCATACTCTCTTCTTAACCTATTGTATTCCTTAACACAATCTAGATCTGCACAAATGTTTCTGACATCACACTCAATCAAGTACAATCCCGATAAAGTTCTAACTCGTGACAATGCCACATATGCCATACCCTCCTTGAACACAGAACTGCCAATATTCACCAATGCAGTGTCTACACTTAAACCTTGCGATTTATGAATTGTCACCGCATATGCCAAGCAAACAGGGAACTGCTTACGGCGAACATATAAGTCTTTTACAAGCAAAAATCTAGCAGAACAACGAGCAATTAGCTGTACTTCCTCAATGCCATCAAATTTAATTTTTAAAAATTCAATTCCATCTCTATTTCTGTATTTCACAAAATCAACAACATTACCCATTGATCCATTTACCAGACCTCTTTCAACATGTAAATTCCTTCTTAAAATTATACGGCAGTTCAAGCACACATTCAGAGTCTTTTCAAAACCTGCAGTTTTAGATATAGTCTTCTCTAATGAATCCAATTTTGATTTCAGATTCTCAGACAAAATAATTGTTGATCCCATATGCTCTACTCTATCAATAGCTTCCACTTTCACAATCTCTTGCTTTTCTAAATGCAACATTTTGTTGTTAAATTTGGCACATTCTGCAAGAGTTGGCATCAAACATATTCCAGATTTCTTATCAGTAATTTTCTGAAAAATATTCTCAGGCACAACATCTTGTTCTGGATATAAATTTGACAGTAATCGTGCATGTAAAGCTTCTTTCCCATGCTCGGTCACTTTTCCAATTCTAACATCTTGTAGAATAGTCTTGTAAACTTCATCCTTTGCCTGACGCATATTTTCATGCAGTTCAGCATAATTGAAGTTTAACCATATATTGACGTTGCCAATACTGCCTAGGCACTTCCTGGTATCTTCATGCGTGAGCATTTTGAACACAGGTTGCCCTTTCACTGGTGTCAGCTGCAGAAGATCTCCGAAAACAATGATGTGTTTGCCACCAAATAACACATCATACTCTGTTTTGAGAACTTCTTGCATCCTCAAATGCACAAAGGCAAGCATGACATTGGAAACCATGCTTACTTCGTCAATGATAAGAAGTTTCATTTTCCTCAAGATTCTTGAAACTTCAAAACAAGCATCTCCAGATAGCTTGTGATATTCTAATTTGTTGTCATGCTCCACTGGCAGCATCAGTAAACGATGTAAAGTAATCCCTTTAATATTATGTGCTGCCAGTCCAGTTGGAGCAGTGACAACACAAGACAGCGATGACTCTGTCCTTTCCTGCAAATAGCATGAAATTGCTTTAATGAGGAAACTTTTTCCAGTTCCCGCTTCTCCACTCACGTACAGTCGGACAGGCTTCAACGACGTACATGAGCACTCTTTCTTATCATGACTTAATCCATGATCAATTTGCATGGTAACTTCGTCATATATTTTCCTCTGCTCAACGTTGAGTTGCCTTTCCAACTCTTCTAAGTTAACCGCATCCTCTTGAGCATGTGCCATGGCTCTTTCCACCTCATTCATAGCAGTGGCAGCTTCATTTTCAATAAGAGGTCCTCCTAGTGGATCCTGACTCAATGAAGCAGAACTCTGACTGTCCTGAGAACTGTCTCTGGCAATCTCGGCTGCAATCGTTGCTTCCTGCTCAATTTCCGCATTCAACATTTCTACATATTTGGGAAAAGCAGGACATTCTATGGTCTCCTTGGCGGCATTGAAAGAGTCTTCATAACAGAGGAAATCTCCAAGCAGTTCCTCTTCTGCACGCCAAGGCTTGAAAAGTTGCAAAAGTGCTAAATAGAAAAACTCCTTTTTTTCAGGAGATTCGCCACTCAATTTTCGATGGTTTATCAAGTGGCATTTTCTTTGCTTCACCAGACATCCCTCACTTCCTATTACAGCATACACTCCTTTCTCAGTATCTTCTTTGATGTTCCTCTTGAACATGTAATTTTGCAGAACCTCATACAGACAAACATTCTCTAGGTGACTGCTTCGATTTGGATAATATGTATCCAACATGTTTGTCTTCAAAATGTCGGTACTGTTTGGCTCCTTTTCCGCCAAATACTCAATTTCCCGCACAGGTTTGAGAACTCGATTACGCGTTGCAGCAAGACCAAGACTCGCCCAAACGATACTCCTGGACTTGGCATAGAGACTTGCTGAAGACAACCGGTCAGAACATTCGTACGCTCCGATTTCTCGATGCGACAACATCTTCAGACTGAAACTGTACAACTTCTTGCTGAGGCTCTTTTCATGGGAAATGTCCTCCCACATATCCTTCAATTCTGTCTTCTCTTTTTTGGTGATGTAAGACGTCACATACCGAGCCACAGCCATACAGTTATCAGCCACAAACTGTATATCCATGTTAGCATTCCACATGGACAAAATCACCGGGTTGTAGTCGTTGATGTACTTGGACTCTTCGTTCCTCTTCAAATTGTAAGTGTTTTTAGGTGATTTCTTCATGACATTGTGTCGCAGCGAAGACATCAAACTGTTTACTCTTCCTTTAGAAATCACCGGTCGTGGAAAGCCGAAACGACATTTAGTGTAGAACTTGTCCTTGTTTCGGAATTTACGACGGCAGTACTTTCCACATCGATGGCTTTGGAAACGCAGAACTTTTTCTCTTAGGCTTTTCTTCTCCTTTGCGTTTGGAACAGCACACGTAGAATACTGTTGGATGAAACTCATCACTGAGTCATCTGGATCCGTTCCAAATTTAGGTGCATCCTTGATCCACAGCAACATATGTATATGAGGAGCACCTCTTGCTTGGTACTCCTTTCTCCAGAAGAAATCCAACACCTCTCCAAGAGGTGGATTCTTCTTATTCATGATGAAAGACATCATAGCTTCAAATCTATGATTGAAGTACCTACATACATTGACTGGATCCAAAGAGCACAGTTCTCCGGGTGTCTTGAATTCGATGTTTTCTACGTTAGCATTTGCCTCTCGTAGAAATTCAAGTAAGTCTTCCCAGCCATACTCGGCACAGCTCAGAGTGAGGAACCATGTGGGAGTACCTAAGTTCCTCAGCATACATTTTAAATCACCATGACGACGGTACCAGTACTCATTAGTACCACGCTGACACGCCATGAGATTAATCAGGTGAGAATCCAAAATACTATCTTGGACATTCACTTTATCCATAAAATCACTTGCCGAGATGTTTTGCATGTGTATACCACTTTTCAAGATGTGGTTCACTGCATATGACAGTCCAGACAGATCGCTTTCAAACAGGAGATGAAACAAATAAGGAATGCATTGTCGAAACCTAGCATCTCCTGCATACAATCGCAAAGTCCGGTATTCAGAAGCAGGAATTTGATGAGGTCGCTCATCATATCTTCCTCCCTGACCTGTTGGAAAAAGCTGTGGGAAACACCGAGCTTCCAAACTTTCCTCCCAAACACTAATGGGACTCCCTTTGGCTTGTTTCATTTGAAACAACTCAATAGCATTCCCCATGACTTCCTTTGAATGCAAAGGATGAACACTATAATGTTCATATATTTCCTCACTAGTAGAGGGTTCTACTTTCTCAATTTGACCAGCACACAAATCGCTATCCTCTTCCTCACTTACTTCCTCTTCTGCAACATATACATTCTTATAGTATTTATTATTTTTTTTCAAATACAATGTTGCCTTTTTAACTTTCCTAACATCTACTAAATCTTGCCATATTTTCTTATTCTTTGTCGGAACCCCATTAACTAAGATAACCAGAGGTTCCTCTTCCACTTTTTCTACTCCAATTGTGTTAATGTTTTTCTTCAAATCTAGAGGCAAATAAACAACTCTTCCCTTTAATCCTCTCTGTAAATCTGATGGAGGCAATTTCCCTGTCTTTGGCTCCATTCTTACAATAGCCTGAAAGGGATGGATACTTTGAATCAAAATAGATTCATAAGTATTTAAATCCTTCAATTCAGAAGGAATCTCAACCAATTCCAGATTATTATGAACTGCTCTAGCAGGCATCTGGTTTTGTTTTAATTTGTTACAACAATAAGTACACACACGTTGATCCAATCCCAAATCAAAACAATTTTCTACCATCAAGTATGTTGCAAAATCCTTCCATTCACTATTATTTTCCCTTTCACTTTTTGCATATAAATCCACTAACTTAGTCTGATTCTTATAATAAGTGCGTCGACAACACACACAAGTGAAATTAGGCCTCTCACTTGATTTCATGTCAAACGTCGCAATTTCCCTCTGGAAATTATCTGTACTGGAAACATGTACAGTATCTTCCAAATGACCCTCTATTTCTTGCTCAATTTCAACATTCTCCTCTTTACTTCCAAAGTAACAAAACTCAATTTCTTCACATATATTCCTCACATCTATTTCAGAACCATGCAAAAGAGCAGCGCATAATTGTTTCAGCATAATTGCTGGACTCTTAGCATAATACAACAGTCTAACTAACTTCCTCACTTTGTTATGATGCACTGCTAGCATCCTGAAATGATGAAAAACACTCTGGCATACTCTCCTGGAAAGACAAGCCAGTGAATGACCATGCAAACCTGTCACTTCTCTCACTCTGCAAGGATCTAATTCTTGCAACAACCTCATTTTCTGCTTCAAACTTTTCTTGTTAAATGACCGTACAAAATCACAAAGCAAATTGATGGAATCCTGTCGCACACTGCAAATACTACTACACTTCCAGGTGTACACAGGACCCTTAGCACGTCTTCCTAAAACCTCATTACCTAACAACTCTTCTGCCTCTGTTGTCACAAGTTTTTCTTTTTCAACTGGACAACCATCTTTCACTTCATAAGCACGACCACTGATGTCAACTGCATGCACCAAATCATTATCCTGGAAATAACTCTCTTCATTAAAAAATGCCTCACAGCTTGAACTATGTATCCATTCTCCAGAAAAAACTTCACAAAAATTACTACGATTAACTATTCTCTTCCATCTACTATTTCTTTTGAAATCAAAAATTGCCTTGTTTAGCTTCCTAATTCTATTGATTATCAAAATAAATAACTTACGTTTAATTTCAAAAGCCTGATCAATAACTTTCTCAACTTTTTTTTTTCTCCTATAAAAAACTAATTTCTGTTGACCTTTCTTAATATTTTTTAACAAATTGCCAATTATCCTGTTACGGAACATTCGTTTACGAATCTCCGTAAACTGTTGTTTCCTTCTACTATCATGCACAGATTTATCTCTTGCTCTAGCAGTAACATTTTCATTTGTCCTTTTCTTTCCATTTGATTTACTTGTGTTGTTATGGATTGAAACATTTTCTGTACTAATATTTTTTTTATTAGAAATATTTTTTATGAAATATTTAGAGCTCTTACCCGGTGCTTTCTTCATCGCTTGAGAAATCTTTTTGTTAGAGGACTGCTGCATTTTTTTTTTCTCCTGCTGTCTTTGACGTTTTGCAGCCTTCATCTCTCTTATTTTTGTAGGCATAGTTGAATCTGAGGAAAAATATAATAAAAATGTTATTAAACATTATTATCAAACAGTAAATCAGTAATAGTGATCAAAAACATAACACACTACTTGACATTTTAAATAGAAGATTTTTTAGTCCTTGCAAATTTACAATACAGAAATAGCAGAAAAGAAATGAGATTTATATTTATGTTACCTATGCTATTTTATATGTGAATCTGATCTAATTTTATGAGCATATTTTAATATTTTATTGAAGACACTACACATAACCTGTTTTTGAAGGTGTCTTTATTTTTAAATTAAACGGTTTACCTTTTTACTTTTTATTGATTATAAATTTTAAAAATAAATGTTTATAATTCCAAAGGCTCAAGCAGGTCAGCTTCCCATCCTATATCATATAATTCGGACAAATCTGCATCCTCATCACGCTCTTCTTCATCCTCAGGATTTAAATCATCCAATGGATCAACATCCACTGATGTTTCAATTACAAGTTCAATGATGAGGTCAAAATCAACTGATTGCAGATTGTCGCTCATGTTGAGGTTGTCTTTATCTTTAAAGAAAGACAACAACAATGAGATGTTGCAGAGTAAGAGACAAATCTCACAGATTATAATAGTAAAATTATTTAACAAGAGTAACATTTTGCAGCTATTATTTAGCCATGTCCAGCGATGCTGAGCAGGTGAAGCCTATGTCTAATTTTTCACTGAACAGGACTCATCTGTTCTTAACCTTGGATAAGCCTCAACGACTCTGTGTCCCCTGCACATACTCAAATGTTAAAGTGCAGATTTATATTAAATGGCACATCCCCAGGCATGCACCAGTTAATGTGCACCACTGCTTTACCACCCATGGTGTGCCGCATTTACAATCAGATAGGAGAAAGCTGCTTCAAAACCCTGCGCCTGCTTGAAGCTGGCATAGGTCTTGACGCAGCATTGTATAGATGGGGCACCCCTGATCCTTGCTGGAGCTGCATCGCACTTACGATACAACTCCAGCAATGCGCCACCTTTACAGCACAGATGCGTCACGCATCTGTGCCTTTTTTGCCCCATGCTGCGCCGCATTGTAAATGCAGCACACCATGGGTGGCGGAACAGTGGCGCAGGATGACTGTCACATCCCTGGGGATGCGCCACTCATCATAAATCTATCCCTAAGCTTCTTATCTTGTTACAGATGAACTGCCATATGTATCATCAAAATATTTTACATATTATAAATAGCAAATTTTAAGGAATAAATAGCGATTCTTTACTATTCCTAATTTGCAATGAGCAAATTGCTAATTGCAAATTACCCATTCATTTCCATAGGCTAGGAGGCTCATAGGAATTAATGTTGCAAGTTGTGATTAGCAATTAGCTCATCACAAAATAGGATTTTTTTCAAGCGTGCAGGGGTATCTCAAGAACACCCTGCTGCACCCCTGAAAAAGAAATTTGGGAGCACATGGCACACCTACATGCCCTAATGGCATGTATGGGCGTCATATGGGACCTTTTTTTTTTTTAAAAAAAAAATGCTTTTTGAAAAGAATTCGCAAATTACCACAAACTACAAGTTGGTGGTAGTTTCCAAATCCTTAATATCATTTTTTACATATTTTTTTTTTATACATTGCATTTAAGGAATCACAAATTTTGAATTATTGACATTTTAAGTAATTTCCACATGTGCACTGTTTTCTAAATATAATTTGAAAATCGTTTTTGGGGAAAAGTAATGGTTTGCAAATTTATGACAAGGACATAATGGTGTATGCTTCTCTATAAGGCATTTCAGTATCTCTAATGTCATTTTTCCCATATTACATTATAAGACCTTTCCCCATGAAGCACATTCCTTGTAAATATGCTCCCACCAGTGCATTGCAAATTTAGATTTTGACTGTTTCAGACACATAGCCATGTTGAAAGTGACCCAAAAAAATTGCAAACGTTTTAAAAAAAAACATTCATGTGTCTTAATGACATTTTAAGTCATTTCCCCATGGACAATGTTTTCTAAGTGGCACAAAAGAGGTATACACCTATCATAAATCTGTCCCTAGAATTATAAATGATTAAATCAGGATGACAATAAGATGTGGCCTATCCAGAGGTTTGTTTAAGGTGAGGCCTACTCAGGATTGCAGATTAAAGTTATGCTTGATGAAGAATACAGAGGAGATAATTTATTGTAAAGGCCTACCAATGAAGTAAGTGATTTCTACTTCATTGCACCAGTCATCATAAATGTATCCATAAGCTTCTTATCTTGTTAGACATCAACCGCCATATGTATCATATAACTATTTTGCATTTCCAAAAAAGCGAATTTTAAGGAATAAATAGCGATTCTTTACCATTCCAAATTTGCGATGAGAAAATTGCTAATTGCAAATTACCCATTCATTTCCATGGGCTAGGAGGCTCATATAAATGAAGGTGCAATTTGCGATTAACAATTTGCTCATCACAAATTAGGAATTTATTCCAAAAGTGCAGGGGTGTCTCAAGAACACCCTGCTGCAACCCTGAGAAAGAAATTTGGGGGCATATGGCGAACATAAATTTTAACAACATTCCTTTACCTCAAAAACGATTTTCAAATCATAACTTCAAAACACTACACATGGGAAAATTACTTAAATTGTCCTTAAGACACATAAAAGCGTATTTTGATTGGCTTTCCTGCATGGTAGGGTCACTTTTAACATGGCTATGTAACATAAACATTCAAAATCAAAATTTTCAATGTACAGGTGGGAGCATATTTACAAGCAATTTGCGCCACAAAGAAAGGTCTGACATTAAAATGGGAAAAATAACATCATGGACAGTCAATTGCCTTATAAAGAACCATACACCATTATGTCCTTCTCATGAATTTAAAAACAATTCCTTTTTCCCAAAAACGATTTTCAGATCATAATTTCAAAAAACTGCACATGAGAAAATGACTTAAAATGTCATTGAAACACATGAAAGCGTTTTTTTATTGGCTTTCCTGCATGGTTGGTTCACTTTTATCATGGCTATGTAACACAAACATTGATAATTAAAATTTTCATGCACATGTAAGAGCATATTTACAAGCAATTTGCGCCACAGAGAAAGGTCTTACACTAAAATGAGAAAAATAACATCAAGGACAGTCAATTGCCTTATAAATAACCATACACCATTATATCCTTGTCATGAATTTAAAAACAATTCCTTTTCCACAAAAACGATTTTCAAATCATAATTTCTAAACACTGCACATCAGAAAATGACTTAAAATGTCATTAAAACACATGAAAGCATTTTTTGATTGGCTTTCCAGCATGGTTGCGTCACTTTTAACATGGCTATATAACAAAAACATTCAAAATCAAAAATTTCCATGCACATGTGAGAGCATATTTACTAGCAAATTGCGCCACATAAATCATAATTTTCTCCTTAAAGCACACTATTCTCTATCTAAAGTAAAGAAATATTTTCTCACCTTAGCAAATACTTTGAGTTTGAAAACAGTCTAAGAAACACACCAATTTGTCTTCAGCAGAGCAAAAGGTATGCACTCCAGAGTCTGCAGCTATCAAAAGCACAGAAATGGTGTAATTCTTCACACATATTTCTCATGTCACCCAATCAAAACTCTTCCCTCACTTTTTTTCAAATGAAAACCCTTCCCCCTCTGCCCTTTCTGCCTATTTTCCATAGCAACCACCTCTTGGAGAAACTCTGGTGTTTGCAAATTCACACAACAATGTTGCAATTGAACTCTGAACTCTCAGTGCACCTGCATATCCAGTGCTTTCTTTCATTTAATGATTTTTTATTGACCACTCAAAATACATCTTTCAAAGAACACATCTCTACACCCTAACTTTCTGTTTTCATCAATCAAAATCCACCAATCACTGTTACTACTTCATGAACACAGAAACTCCACAGTTTTTTTCATTTCAAACTCACATTTTTTCAACTGCCATTTCATTGCCACACTTCATCTGACTGCAGGAGAACCTTCTCTCACCATGTTTTCTGTCTGGATTGTTGGTCATAGTTATATTCACTGGGCTCAAAGGTACGTTGAAAGCAGGAATTTACCTAACCTCAATTTACAAGATGTGGAAATTAAGTGGTTTGGCCAGAGAGGATTAAAATGTCACCAATTGATACCATTGGTGAAAACCTTTATGCATTTGCCAAAACCTGACCTGTTAATTGTGCACTGTGGAGGTAATGACTTGGGCACTTTGACTGGTGTAGGTCTGGAAATGCTTTTAAAGGACACCTTTGAGCAATTAATGGCACTTTTTCCTCAGACTGCCTTGGTATATTCAAATATATGCCAAAGACAGAAATGGAGGTGGTCAAACCAATTTTGTCCACAAATTGAGAAGTCGAGGAAGCATGTAAACAAATCTGTTTCAGCTTACATGAGAGACCATGGAATGGGCTCCCTGTACAACAATAACTTGCGTTACTACATGCAAGATATCTACAGAGGAGATGGAGTTCACTTCTCAGATGAGGGCAACAGAGTTTTCACTCTGAATTTAAAAATGTGCATTGGTACCTACTTATAAGTACCTAAATGTACCATAAACCCAAAAGCTCTTCTCAGAGCTACCCTACATCTAATCACTCACAATTATTTTTTTACTCTAACTATTTTCACTAATTTTCAACAAAATACGCTCCCTGGTGCGCTACCCGGTACGCGTACCGGGAGCTAACCTCGCGAAATTTTTAAAAAAAATGTTTTTTTTTCCGCACATATGGGCCTCCTCAGCCACCCTCACAAAACCTAGGGGGTCAAGATAAGTCTACCGTGCCCCCTTCTACCCATTCTGAACATTATTTGCCCTCCATCTTGTATCATAATTCGACCGAAACACAAAATGGTGGACTCCCGTTACGCTTAAGGTTCGCGTACCAGGGCGCTCACCGGTTCGCGTACCGGGTCGCTTCCTGGGAAGCGCACCATCAAAAAAGGTGGGAAAGTAGTTCACAGAAAAGCCACTGGAGACAATTTCACCAAATATAGAATAGCTCATACTACATACCAATCCCTACCATTTTCACAAATTTGATTGGAATTCCATTTAGCCATTTAGCCTGTAGTCCTCTCTAAATACCGTGAGGTAAATTACTTCACAAAACACATCTGAAGTGTTGGAATTGACAACCAATTAAAATGTTACTTTCATTTTCTACTTTTTTTACCTGACATTTGATTGGTTATGTACCCGAATATATATAAAGGAAGAGAAGGAAACACAGCCATTTTGACTACTACTTCCTGGTGTACATTTCATTTGGATTTTCATTAATAACTTCAACTTCTTTTTAAAGGTAAGTTGTTATTTTTAAAACTGAAGTATATTGTGCACTTTAAGTTAATATGGCAAACTTTTTCTGTTAGTTATATACTATCCCTCTGTAGTACTTATAAATTTAGATACACTTTTTTATATTCCTACTTCCACTCTGATACTATACACTGCCCAAAGATAAATTCTCTGATAAAAACTGCCTATCTAAAAAAAATCCCAACAGTGCCCTACCTCTACTAATATATATTTTTTTTATGCAAATTTCAGGAAAAATGGAAAGTGAACAAAACATTTCATTTGAAATTGTCCTTCCAGAGTCCAACACAGAAATCATTGATCCAAATGAGATTGAATTTATGGATGAAACATGGGACCAAGAACTACTGCAATGTGTGCAAGCAGTAGATAACCTCCTTGCAAATGAGGACATTTTACAACCTCAGAGACTACAATCTATATTCCATGATTATGAAATTTCTGACAATGAAATGTTAGAAAGTTTAATAAATTATGAAACACAATAAAAAAAGTTAAAAAAAAAAAAAAATAATCAACAAAACCAACAATCAATTAACATACAGCATTTGAAAAGTCTATCATTCATTTTTTATTGTGATACGCTCCCCAGTACGCTTCCCGGTTCGCGTACCGGGCGCTAACCACGAAAAAAAACAAATTTTTTTTTTATTTTTTTTTGCTTAGCGGGGCCCCTTTAAAGCCTCCACATCAAACCTAGGGGGTCAGGGAGTATCTACTATGCCCCCTTAAGGTCATTTGCCCCTTCGCTTTTGACCTCCTCTTGTCTCTCGATCCTACCGAGAGACAAGATGGCGGCCGCTCCGGACTGTTTAGAATGTTGACAGACACCGGAGAGCCAATCAACTTCGCTACGCGAAGTTCCGTTACGCGTCAAGTACGCGTACCGGGGCGCTGCCTGGTCCGCGCTTACAGATATATATCTTTTTTTGAACGTTATTTTCTCAAAATCCACTGCAGCACATATATTGAGACCTACAAAAGGCACATCGGGCTACCAGTCCCTACAATTTTGCCAAGTTTCGTGCAAATCCATTCAGCCGTTCGGGCTAAAAGTGAGGCTAACCGCCCTATGGAAAACTCAATGTTAAAAACACGTTTTGGGACCCCCCTTTTTTCTCGGCCCCCCCTGGACCAACTCCCCCCAAATTTCCAGTGGCTGCTCAGAAACAAAATGTTCCATTTTCCAGAAAATTTCAGCCAATTCCGTCCACAAACGCCAAAGTTATTAGACATAGAATTTTCAAAAATCCCATAGGGAAAAAATCCTAACTATATATACCTACTGGCGACCGCCAGTAGGTAATATATATATGTCCATACACCCAGTCCAACACCACGAGCTCCCAATCAGCTTGGAGCTCAAACACGGTAAGGAAAGAGGAGCCGACCCAGATTGCAGTGAGCAATTTAGAAGTTTATTTCGTGAAGCTCGCCCGCCAGCATAACGTTTCGGCCTGCCCAGAGGCCTTGGTCACATATATATATATTACCTACTGGCGGTCGCCAGTAGGTAGTTATAGTTAGGGCCTATTTTCCATAGGAAATTCGCAACATTCTATTCCCAATAACTATAGTGCGGATTGACAAATCTTTGCGAAATTTTCAAAACGTATGGCCCGCTCCGGTCCGCTCCTATCTTGAAAGTTTCGGGTGATTCGACAAGCAGGGGCCGAAAAAAAAAGGGGGTCCCAAAACATGTTTTCCCTATGCAATTTCCCATAGGAAACTTTAGACATGGCTACAGTCCGAACTGCTGAATGGAATTACACCAAATTTGGCAAAAAGGTAGCCCTTGGTTCGGGAAAGAACCCTTTTTGTTAAATGGTGTAAATCCATTCATTAGTTGCTGAGAAAATCAAAAGTAAAAACACATATATATCTATGGCCGCGCAGGATCCGCGCACCCTCCCGATCACAAGCTTTATGCTAATTGGCTGTCAACACTCTAAACCAGGAAGTGTTGGCAGCCAGGTTCTACCGAGGCACAAGAAATCAGTGAAGCAAGTGCACAAAACGCGAAAAGGGGGCAGGGTAGAAATACCCTTACCCCCTAGGCCTGCTTAGGGGGTCCCAATTTTTTTTTTAAATCGTCAAAATCCACGCAGAGTGCGTGGATCCGGCAGAGAAAAAAAAAATGAAATGCGGCCTCCGGCGCTTCGTTACTATTTAGCCCCCGGGTGGGCCAAGTCCCTGGGGCAATATTTTAATTGTAATGGGGGGCCCAGAGGGGCCCCCACCCCCGGGGACTGCCACCCCTGTGACTTCATAAAAATACGTGGGGGGCTCACAGCCCCCCAAGCCCCCCAGCCCCTGGGACCTCCACCCCAGGGGCTTCGTAAATGAATGGGTAGGGGGCTCAAAGACCCCCCCAAGCCCCGGGTACCGCCACCCCCGGGGCTTTAAAAAAATATATGTGGGGGTTCCCGGCCCCCACGCAGCTCCGGGGACCCCCACACCCTTGGCTTGTTGTTTTTTTAAATAAAAAAAAAATAACCTCTGTGGGGGGCTTGAGCCCCACACATGCTCCGGGGACCGCCACCTCCCCGGGGCTCTAAATATTATAATTGGGGGTCCGTGGGGCCTCGCAGCCCCCCTCCAATAATTAATTTAAAAAATGGCCATGCACCGGGGGATGGGGTCCCCGGAGCCAATTATGGGCTTGGGAGGGGGGCCACGCTGCCCCCTTCCAAATTACTTTTATTAAAAAAATTTAAAAAGGGGTCAGGCCCTGGGGGATGGGGTCCCCAGGGCCAAAAAAATAGGAAAAGAAGGGGCGCCCACAGCCCCCCTTAAAAACATTTTAAGAAAAACGCCGGCATCGCGCTGAGGCCCTGCTCCCTCCCTGCAGCACTATGCAAGCACGCCCCCTGGCACGTTTGAAGAGGTGGAAATAATTACCCTTGAATAGTGGGGGTCCCTGGGGGCCAACTAGCCCACCAGGAACCTCCAGTATGCGCCAGGCAGCTGCGAAGCAGAGAGGTGTTCTGAGGACACGCCCCTTTTTACACCTCTATGCAATGCAGCTCTGTGGCGCTTAATGGAGGTAGCTGGTGGGCTAGTTGCACCCCAGGGACCCTCAGTATTCAACAGGAGTTAATCCCCCAACTTAAAACGTGCCATGGGGCGCGTTTGCACAGTGGTGAAGGGAGGGTGCTGTGCCTGAGGTGACGTGTGCAAACACGCCCTGTGGCTCGTTTTAAGTTGGGGAATTACTTCCTCTTCAAAGCTGAGGGTCCCTGGAGGCCAACTAGTCCACCAGGTACCTCCAGTGAGCGCCTCGGAGCTGCGTTGCAGAGTGTTGTAAAAAGGGGCATGGCCTCTGAACACCTCTCTGCAACACTGCTCTCTGGCGCATACTGGAGGTACTTGGTGGGCTAGTTGGCATCTAGGGACCGTCGGGATTGAAGAGTAATTAATACCCCAACTTAAAACACGCCACAGGGCGTGTTCGCAAACATGTTATCTCAGGCCCGCCCCCTTCCTTCACCATTGTGCCAATGCGCCCCCTGGTGAGTTGTAAGTTGGGGAATTGATTCCCCTTCAACACTGAGGGTCCCTGAGGGCCAACTAGCCCACCAGGTACCTGCAGTATGCACCAGGGAGCTGTGCTGCAGAGAGGTGTTCAGAGACCATGCCCCTTTTTACACCTCTCTGCAACGCAGCTCTGTGGCATTTACTGGAGGTACCTAGTGGGCTAGTTTGACCCTAGGTACCCTCAGGATTCAAGGGGACTTAATCTCCCAACTTAAAATGGCCACAGGGCGCGTTTACACAGTGGTGAAGGGAGGACATGGGGCCTGAGGTGACATGTGCAAACACGCCCTGTGGTGTGTTTTAAGTTGGGGAAATAAGTCCCCTTGAATCCTGAGGGCCCCTGGCGGTCAACTAGCCTACCAGGTGCTTCCGGTAAGCGCCACTGCGCTGCGTTGCCGAGAGGTGTTCCAGGCTGTGCCGCTTTTTACACCTCTCTGCAACGGCGCTTACTGGAGGTACCTTGTGGGCTAGTTTGACCCTAGGGACTCTCAGGATTCAAGGGGATTCATTCTCCCAACTTAAAACGGCTACAGGGAGTGTTTACACAGTGAGGAAGGGAGGAGACAGGGCCTGAGGTGACGTGTGCAAACACGCCCTGTGGTGTGTTTTAAGTTGGGGAAATATTTCCCCTTCAATCCTGAGGGCCCCTGGAGGCTAACTAGCCCACCAGGTGCTTCCAGTAAGTGCCACTGTGCAGTGTTGCAGAGAGGTGGTCCAGGCTGTGCCCCTTTTTACAACTCTCTGCAACGCAGCTCTGTGGCACTTACTGGAGGTACCTAGTGGGCTAGTTGGACCCTAGGGACCCTCAGGATTAAAGGGGACTTAAATTCCCAACTTAAAATGGCCACAGGGCGCGTTTACACAGTGGTGAAGGGAGGGAATGAGGCCTGAGGTGACATGTGCAAACACGCTCTGTAGCGGGTTTTACGTTGGGGAAATAATTCCCCTTTAATCCTGAGGGCCCCTGGGAGCCAACTAGCCCACCGGGTACTTCCAGTAAGGGCCACAGAGCTGCATTCCAGAGAGGTGGTGAGACCATGTCTCATTTTACACCTCTCTGCAATGCAACACTGTGGCACTTAGTGGACATACCTGGTGGGTTAGTTATCCCCCAACTTAAAACGCCCACAGGGCGTGTTTGCACACATATCACCTCAGGCCCCCCTACCTTCATCAGTGTGAAAACGCACCCCGTGGCACGTTTTAAGAGGTATTTTTAATCCCCCTGCCCTATTACATACTAGGGGCTTACAGAGGAGGTCATGCTAATCACAAGGATACCCCAGCGTATAGTGTTCCCTAGTGTATGTAGGTGTTTTCACTGTATTTGTTTCTTTTAACATAGCACTGGCTCTAGGGCTGGTTAGTCAGACTCAGTTACCACCAGTACCCGTCTGAAAAAGTTGAGGGTACAGTATGATTTTGCAACAAGGCTTCTTTCTGCTCCTCTGTTTGTTCTTTTTGCATGTTTTCCTTCTTCCTGCACTTTTCTTTGTCTTTGAGGACTTCTGTTGCTTCTATCTGCATTTCTTTTTTTTCATCTGTGTGTTTTTTCTTCTATCTTCACATGTCCTAACTCTGTAGGCATCGTTAGAAACTAGCATTTAAAAAAACATTGAAATTCACTGAAAAAAACCCATAGGTGTCAGGCACGTTATAGTTAGGAATTAGCATTTAAAAAACCTTGGAAATTCACAGAAAAAAACATAGGTTTCAGGGGCGTTATAGTTAGCTGGACATTTCACTCGTACAAAACCATTGAAGTTACCCCGTTATAGTTAGTTCAGCTAACTATAACTCGCGCGCCCGCAATGCATGGCTGATGACGTCACAGGTTACATCACTCATGACATGGTCAGTGACATCACTCATGACATCACTGATTACATCTCAAAGGACATCACAGATGACATCATCCTTGTGATAGTGGCAGACCTCCTCTCACCCTAATATAACCTTTGATACACACATACAACAATTGAAAATAAAGTTTTCAAAACAATGGACATACCAATACCAGTTACAACAACGTGTTCAGTAATTCTAAGATCTACATACACATCCACTCATTCACCAAAAGTCCTATATAGCCACTCATACATGTACTCACTCATCATATGTATTCATATACCTATACATCCTGTTACACACCGCCACTCATCCATAGAGTTACCCACACACATAGTCACTCATGCTAATAAAGAATCAAACATCCATTTACTTGCATATACAGTTATACACACACCACCACACTTACTTTTACAAAAACTTACACATGCTTACTCTTTTGACCAATTACTTATAGAAACACATACTTATTCATACAGGAACTCTTCCAATCTCTCACTCTCACATATTCTCACGTATATACACCAATACTCACATATACTAGTTTAAAATATATGTAGTTACTTATAAAGACACTATTGAGACAGTCATTCACTCACTAACACACCCATAAACACACTCATCTACCCATACAGTCCTGCACACATACTGTCTTCAACACACACAAATAGTAACTCACTCATTCATGCATGTATGCACTAAGTAATACCCCCCACTGAACCACACAGACACTCAGACACTCATACTGATACTAAAAAAAACAAGTAATAACCCATGTAGACAGTCATGTAGCTACTCACCAACCCATGCAGCCACTTATACACAAAGTGAGAGACTGATACAGATATTTATATATTTAAACATTATCCACTAACCCATGTATTCACTAAGATACACTTAATCATTTATACAATCAATTGTTGGTTAAAAAAATCATCCATTTAACACTTATATACCCATTTATTCTTCCATCGACCTTGAGATATACATATATGAAACATATTTAATTTTCAGAAAAACACACATTCACTGGATGATGTCATCAGTGATGTAATTTTTAGATGTCATAAGTGATGTCATGAGTGATGTCACTGGCCATGTCATGAGTGATGTAATATGTGATGTCATCAGCAGTGCATTGCGGGCGCGCAATTTATAGTTAGCTGAACTAACTATAACGGGGGAATTTATATATTACCTACTGGCGGTCGCCAGTAGGTAGTTATAGTTAGGACCTAGTTTCCATAGGAAATCCACAACATTCTATTTGGATTAACTTTGGCGCCGGAGGATGAATCTTCGTGAATTTCTCTAAGTTTGGTTCCGCTCCTTCCCTGAAAGTTTGGGGTTGATTCGTCAAGTGGGGACCGAGATAAAAGGGGGGTCCCAAAACGTGTTTTCCCCATGCAATTTTCCATAGGGACCTTTAGCCAGGGCTACAGCCCGAACAACTGAACGGACTTACACGAAATTTGGCAGAGAGGTACAGTTCTGTTCGCAGATTGTGCTTTTAGTTAAATGGTGTAAATCCGTTGAGTAGTTTCTGAGATAATTGCAAGTAAAATCATAGCGATATCTAGAGACGGAGTTCAGCACGCGTACGGGAATCTGTTCAATTACGAGCGCGAGCTGCATGCTGATTGGCTGTGAACTGTCTGTCAACACTCGAAACCAGGAAGTGTTGGTGGCCATCTTGTGCCTCACAAGAAAACAGTAAAGCAAAGTTGAGAAATAAGGGAAGGGGGTAGGCTACAAACATTCTGACCCTCTAGGCTTGCTCAGGGGGTCAAACATGGATGTTTAGGTTCTATTTTTTATTTTAATTTTTTTAAAGGAAAATCGCGGCGTATGCGTATGGAAATACGTATACAATTACGAGCAAGAGCTGCATGCTGATTGGTTGTCAATACTCCAAAACAGGAAATGTTGGCAGCCATCTTGTTTGTCGCGATAGCCGAGTCACAAGAAAACAGTAAAACAAAGTTGAGAAATAAGGAAAGGGGGCAGGGTAGAAACATTCTGACCCTATAGTCTTGGTCAGGGGGATGGTACATGGATATATAGGCTCAATTTTTATTTTAAATAAAATAAAAAATGGAGGGGTACTCGTGCAGTACTTGTGCGCGGTGGAAAAGGTGAAAAAAAACTAGAAGTCCGTTTTGTTTATTAGGTCCCGGGGAGGGGGGCAAATTACGGGGGCAATTTTTAGAGCTATATTTCTATGACAGTATGTAAAACTTTCCGTTTTTTTTTCCTGCATCAGTTGTACTCTCTAGGCATGCGCAGCCTTGTTTGCAAGTGCACTTTTTTTTCTTTTTCTTCAAGTTCGCCAAGCAAACCTCTCCTGATTTTAGGTATTAAATTTGCCACTTTCTTTTCCAGGGTCATGTGTGTCATCGGGTGTTATACTTTTGTAATATATTAATACACATATTGTATGTATATTTATTTGAAATGTAGTATCGAGGCACCAAACGTTGATTAAATACTCCGTCCAACCGCCATTCTAGTAGTTTTGCTCCGTTATTTTTATTATATCTGTTACTTTCATTTTACCCTGTGCATATTTTCCCTGTGATAGATGAGATTTCGTGCCACAGCTACCACGGTGTTTGTCCTTGGTCTCCGATCTTATCAGACTTGGTCACACGTATAGCTAGAAACTAATTTGAAGGACATAAGGCATAGGCATTACAACACGTGTTGGTCAACAAAAAAACATTATTAAGATTATGCATTTATCATGTGTGGTAAATGCATACTAGTTGTAAAGGCATGTTTGGAAAAGGGATATGCGTGCTAATGGTTTTGTGGTGACGATTACGCGTGCTTATGAACCGGGTCTGGGCGTGGTGGAGTCTAGGGTACCAGGCGGAGGGGCACGCAGCTGCACTCATACAATATAGAAGTAATATAGGATTTTTAAAACTTAAAAAAAAATGATTCCATAATTATCCTAGATTAAGTCTTCTGTTAGTATGTTCATTAAATACATGAATATATGTTTTTAAACAATTAAAAACATTTGCGCCTTTTTTGTACAGGGCGCCATACATGACGTCACACGGATGCTTTGATGCGACGTGTAACGTCAAAGGGTATTCGTAGTGTATGCTGAGAATGATTAGCAGTACAAACTATGGTGTGATCACTCTCTCACTGTCAAATCAGAGCACAGGGCGCGCTATGAGAATGGTTAGAAGTGCTGACTCATTGGAGATCCAATTCAGGTGTGTGGCTTATCCACAGTATCATAACGTTATTTTTTAGCCTGGTTAAGTTTGAGGTTTGCATGAAATACTATGCTATAGGCAGATATGGATGTTTAGGGAGCGCTTATCTGCATGAAGCTTGGTTATTACCATTTACATATAGGTGTCTGAGGGAGGGAAAAGAAGTCTATGTGAATGGCGAGGATTGCACAATAGTACCAGATCACTACTTAATTTGTAGACACATACAATTGCATGGCTCTTGTATAGAAGATGCGCCTAATTTGGACTGAGTTTTGAAAGGTAGTCCAACACCTGCTATCATAACAACGTTCACTTTACTGGAAACGGGAGTTATTTACTGTGAAATAATGGAGATTGTTGTGCAATATTAGCAGGCATCGCTTACATGATTACGGTAGCTGAGCGTGTGGTTTGATTAAAAAAAAGTTGTGTTAACTCCTCAGCATGGGAAGCTGGATGTTTCCATCTGGCTGTCGATTTCAACCTTGAAAGCAGAGTCAACCAAATGAGTCGTATAAGAGCGCTATTGTCTCAAAAAGAGGTCGCTCTTATATCTGGTACAGAAACATTTGTCCTTCATGTAGCAAACACCCGCACAGAAGTGCATGATTTATTAAATACAGAAGTGCTCTTGAATTTTGGGGAGTTAATTTAGAGTATCTTTAATGTGTCTCTGACTACGGGGTTACCTTACTTTTTTAAAGTTAGAAGCAGTGGCCTTGTGACTTCTGTAGAAATTATATTTGGTGTCTTTTCGGGATTTTTTCATACGATTTTTTCCAGCATCTTTGGTGGTTTGCGCTTAATACTCGCATTAGTTGCCGGTGTGCTTTTATTAATTTGTTTACATAAATATGGATGCACATCCTGCAGCAGACGATAATATGTCCCGGCTGTTGCTGCTTCGCAACGGAATGATTAGTTACTATGGAGCGCAGCCTTTTGCAATGTTGAGTGCAGTTTATGGATTATCGTTTCGATTCTCCTTTTTCACATGCGTTCAACCTGTCTTCCATTGCCTGAGCTGTGATTTCGACTGGGCCTTGGATTTGTGTCTCTGCAGTACGGTGTCTCCCAACGCGGATTATGACCAGCTGATGAGCCCCTTACTGGTTCATGACGTGCTCTGTTCTGATGGCGGAATTATGGCCTTAGCAACGACACATGGAATAATGGGACGTTGGAATGTTTGTGCAGCGGCGCTTGAGTTCTTGGCACGCAGTTACATTGAAGATGACCCGAGTTTTCCTCCGATGGTGATAGAGGCTCCGGTCGTTGAGGAACATGTATGTTCATTCCCACTATTGAAATGGATGGCTGAAATGTTTTCAGATGAGAACAATGACTTCCTGTTGGAGGCTGTTGCTACATACTGTGCTTACACGCTGTTGGATTAAGACTCTTTGATTTTTCTACGTATTCTTTATTATTTATTTACTGCTTTCTATCAAAGAGCGAATAACTTTTTTTGGGAAATGTGAACTGGACTCTGCTTTTTAGACTTGGACTCTGCGTTTTTTAATTCGCCCACGTTTATTTCACGTGCTTTGATCAAGAAAGGGTGCCGTGGGGCTGAGCGTTGCACTCACACCCTGTTAAGTTAGCATGGGTTTATTAGAAGCTTATACACTATTTTTGCTTTCCTGCTCTGCTTTGCACACAACACGTACTTGTGATATTGTTTAGAAAAGGCTGAGTATTTTGCTTTATATGAGAATAATTTGGTATGCTAGATTTGTAAACTGCCTCGCTAGTTTTGTGTGTATAGTGAGAGCATGGAACATCAAGGTTATCTTGAATACTGTGTCTGTTATTCAGAATGATCCTCGCACGTTCGAGCCATAATACATATGGAGCTGTGGCCACCTCTGATACTTGCGCGTTTCATAATCCCTTGTGGAGGCAAAGTTACACACAGTTGGAGAACATTTTTTACTTGACAGTTTGTTGAGCACTGAATGTGATACACTAGTGCTGAGTACCAGAGGTATTGGTCTGCCCATGTAATCCTATGAGACTTTCTGTAGTTATAAACTAATCTGCTAGGTAGGGAGGGTGAAATGTAGATATATTTTACATTTGTTTACCTTTAGCATTATAGGATGCTTTTTCCGATTGTATTTCATAGAATAGTAACAATGCTGACAACCTTGTTTCTGATAATATGTTTAGTTGTATTTTCTAAGGTACTGTGCATGAGATTATGGCGTTAGAAATAAACATTTCAAAGTTGCACGTTTCTTTATTTACATCTTGTTTTGGACTGGTGTAAGACTATATTGAAAGTGTGTTTTTGTTATCCACTTTACTTCATGTAATCTAAGTCGCATGTTCTGGGTTGACTAGTCATTGGTGTTTTTGCTCTAGGGCGAAGAACCAATGAGTCACTGATTGCTGGTTTGGTAGGGGGTTTGTGTAGTAAGGTGGGTTTTGGAACACCGTAATTCACTGAGGTCCTAAGTCTTTATGCACAGTTCTGTGTATGAGCAGAATTCCTGGATCAGTAGTTACAACAAAAAGGCTCGATAAAGGGCTTGCACTTTGAATATGACTATAAAATAGAAGAAAAGTTGATAATCACAGCTAAGGAATGCAGCAATTAGATGTGTGTATGTGTGGATGATGTGTAGATTGAGTGGAAGATGAAAAACGTGAAAAATAAGAAAGGTTGGAGAGACGCAAACTACCCACTGCATTGTCAGTGAAGTGGATCTTTGGATTTCCAGGTCATTAAACAGATAGGGTGTTGGATTCTGCAGTGGGAGCAAGAGAAACTAGTACAACAACTAAGGAAGAAAGCTAGTGCATAAAGTACACCCAGTTGGGCAGATTTAGAAGGTTGTGGGAAAAATGATGCAAAAGTGGTGCAAGGGGCTTGTAAACCTGTTGCAGTGTGTGGTAGAAAAGACGCAAGAAAGGACAGAAGTGTGCAAATTACCCACTGCTATTCACGGGCAGTAGTTACCAAGAAGGCTGAATAAAGGGCCTGCACTTTGAATTTGAATTAAGGAAGAATAATTGATAAGCTTAGGCAAGAATGGTAGCAAGTAGGTGTGTGTATTTGTGGTTGTTGTGTTCATTGAATGGAAGATGACTAAGGTGAAAAATTAAAGAGGTTACAGAGATGCAAACTTTCCATTTATTTGTAAAGGAAGTGGGTGTTTAGTTTTCCAGTGCATATATATATATTCACTGAAAAAACCATAGGTTTCAGGCATGTTATAGTTAAGAATTAGCATTTAAAAAACCTTAGAAATTCACCCAAAAAACCATAGGTTTCAGCCACGTTATAGTTAGGAATTAGCATTTAAAAAACCTTAGAAATTCACTGAAAAAACCATAGGTTTCACCTCATGTTATTATTAGCGGGACATTTCTCTCACACAAAACCATTGAAATTCCCCCGTTATAGTTAGTTCATCTAACTATAACTCGCGCGCCCGCAATGCACTGCTGATGGCGTCACATATTACATCACTCATCACATGGTCAGTGACATCACTGATGACATCTCTGATGACATCTCAAATGACATCACTGATGACATCACTGATGACATCTCAAATGATATCACTGATGAAATCATCCATGTGAAAGAGTGACAGACCTCCTCTCACCCTAATATAACCTATAATATTCAAAAATAGATACTAAAATTTTCAAAAAAATGGAGATACCAATACCAGTTACAACAACCTATTCAGTAATTCCAACATCAACATACACATCCACTCATCAACTAACAGTTCTATATAGTCACTAAGCATGGGTGTAAAATCCATTCCGTTCGCGGAATTTGCGGATTTTCTGTAATTTCGCGGTCCGCGAATCTCGCGAAATTGCAAATAAATCCGCGAAATCGCGTTCGGGACGGATTTTCAAAAACTGAAGTACATGAAGCACTTACAGGGTTACAGCAGGTGCCCAAGTTGAAGCTAATTTCATTGTAACCATTTACAAAATGGTTACAAAGAAATTAACTTCAACTTGGGCACCTGCTGTAACCCTGTAAGTGCTTTCTGAGCGGGGCCTCCAGAGTTGTTGCCTACTTGCAACTATTCTCTGCTTCTGCTCTTACCCTCGAAGCAGGGTCAAAGAATAGTTACAAGTATGCCACAATGCTCCAGGCTGTCACAAAAATTAAACCACAACAGGAAGCACTTACAGATAAGGAAGAAGGTGCCGGACTTGAAGCTCAAATTCAGTAACACATTAACCATCTCCGGTTGAGGCTGGGCAGGCGTGCTTTCTCCCCATAATCTACAGTGGTGAACCAGAGGGTGCTGTGATGAACCAGAAGGTGCAGGTGTGAACCAGAGGGTGTTGTGATGAACCAGAGGGAGGCATTGGTGAACCAGAGGGTGCTGTGATGAACCAGAGGGTGTTGTGATGAACCAGAGGGAGGCATTGGTGAGCCAGAGGGTGCTGTGATGAACCAGAGGGTGGCAGTGATGAACCAGAGGGTGGCAGTGATGAACCAGAGGGTGACAGTGATGAACCAGAGGGTGGCCGTGGTGATCCAGAGGGTGGCAGTGATGAACCAGAGGGTGGCAGTGGTGAACTAGAGGGTGGCAGTGGTGAACCAGAGGGTGCTGTGATGAACCAGAGGGTGGCAGTGATGAACCAGAGGGTGACAGTGATGAACCAGAGGGTGGCAGTGGTGAATCAGAGGGTGGCAGTGATGAACCAGAGGGTGGCAGTGGTGAACAAGAGGGTGACAGTGATGAACCAGAGGGTGGCAGTGGTGAACCAGAGGGTGGCAGTGATGAACCAGAGGGTGGCAGTGATGAGCAAGAGGGTGGCAGTGATGAACCAGAGGTTGGCAGTGGTGAACCAGAGGGTGGCAGTGGTGAACCAGAGGGTGGCAGTGATAAACCAGAGGGTGGCTGTGATGAACCAGAAGGTGCAGTTGTGAACCAGAGGGTGCTGTGATGAACCAGAGGGAGGCAGTGGTGAACCAGAGGGTGGCAGTGGTGAACCAGAGGGTGCTGTGATGAACCAGAGGGTGCTGTGATGAACCAAAGGATGGCAGTGATCAACCAGAGGGTGGCAGTCGTGAACCAGAGGGTGGCAGTGATGAACCAGAGGGTGGCAGTGATGAACCCGAGGGTGGCAGTGATGAACCAGAGGGTGGCACTGGTGAACCAGAGGGTGCTGTGATGAACCAGAGGGTGGCAGTGATGAACCAGAGGGTGACAGTGATGATCCAGAGGGTGGCAGTGGCGAACCAGAGGGTGCTGTGATGAACCAGAAGGTGCAGTTGTGAACCAGAGGGTGCTGTGATGAACCAGAGGGAGGTAGTGGTGAACCAGAGGGTGGCAGTGGTGAACCAGAGGGTGCTGTGATGAACCAGAGGGTGGCAGTGATGAACCAGAGGGTGGCAGTGATGAACCAGAGGGTGACAGTGATGAACCAGAGAGTGGTCGTGGTGATCCAGAGGGTGGCGGTGATGAACCAGAGGGTGGCAGTGGTGAACTAGAGGGTGGCAGTGGTGAACCAGAGGGTGCTGTGATGAACCAGAGGGTGGCAGTGATGAACCAGAGGGTGACAGTGATGTACCAGAGGGTGGCAGTGGTGAACCAGAGGGTGGCAGTGATGAACCAGAGGGTGGCAGTGGTAAACAAGAGGGTGACAGTGATGATCCAGAGGGTGGCAGTGGCGAACCAGAGGGTGCTGTGATGAACCAGAGGGAGGCAGTGGTGAACCAGAGGGTGGCAGTGGTGAACCAGAGGGTGCTGTGATGAACCAGAGGGTGGCAGTGATGAACTAGAGGGTGCCAGTGATGAACCAGAGGGTGACAGTGATGAACCAGAGAGTGGCTGTGGTGATCCAGAGGGTGGCGGTGATGAACCAGAGGGTGGCAGTGGTGAACTAGAGAGTGGCAGTGGTGAGCCAGAGGGTGCTGTGATGAACCAGAGGGTGGCAGTGATGAACCAGGGGATGGCAGTGGTGAACCAGAGGGTGGCAGTGATGAACCAGAGGGTGGCAGTGGTGAACAAGAGGGTGACAGTGATGATCCAGAGGGTGGCAGTGATGAACCAGAGGGTGTCAGGGGTGAACCAGAGGGTGGCAGTGGTGAACCAGAGGGTGGCAGGTGTGAACCAGAGGGTGCTGTGATGAACCAGAGGGTGGCAGTGATTAACCAGAGGGTGGCAGTGGTGAACCAGAGGGTGGCAGTGATGAACCAGAGGGTGACAGTGATGATCCAGAGGGTGGCAGTGGTGAACCAGAGGGTGGCAGTGATGAACCAGAGGGCGGCTGTGATGAACCAGAGGGTGGCAGTGGTGAACCAGAGGGTGCTGTGGTGAACCAGAGGGTGGCAGTGGTGAACCAGAGGGTGGCAGTGGTGAACCAGAGGGTGCTGTGATGAACCAGAGGGTGGCAGTGGTGAACCAGAGGGAGGCAGCGGTGAACCAGAGGGAGCTGTGATGAACCAGAGGGTGGCAGTGATGAACCAGGGGGTGGCAGTGGTGAACCAGAGGGTGCTGTGATAAACCAGAGGATGGCAGTGATGAACCAGAGGGTGGCAGTCGTGAACCAGAGGGTGGCAGTGATGAACCAGAGGGTGGCAGTGATGAACCAGAGGGTGGCACTGGTGAACCAGAGGGTGCTGTGATGAACCAGAGGGTGGCAGTGATGAACCAGAGGGTGACCGTGATGATCCAGAGGATGGCAGTGGCAAACCAGAGGGTGGCAGTGATGAACCAGAGGGTGGCTGTGATGAACCAGAAGGTGCAGTTGTGAACCAGAGGGTGCTGTGATGAACCAGAGGGAGGCAGTGGTGAACCAGAGGGTGGCAGTGGTGAACCAGAGGGTGCTGTGATGAACCAGAGGGTGCTGTGATGAACCAGAGGGTGCTGTGATGAACGAAAGGATGGCAGTGATCAACCAGAGGGTGGCAGTCGTGAACCAGAGGGTGGCAGTGATGAACCAGAGGGTGGCAGTGATGAACCCAAGGGTGGCAGTGATGAACCAGAGGGTGGCACTGGTGAACCAGAGGGTGCTGTGATGAACCAGAGGGTGGCAGTGATGAACCAGAGGGTGGCAGTGATGATCCAGAGGGTGGCAGTGGCGAACCAGAGGGTGCTGTGATGAACCAGAAGGTGCAGTTGTGAACCAGAGGGTGCTGTGATGAACCAGAGGGAGGTAGTGGTGAACCATAGGGTGGCAGTGGTGAACCAGAGGGTGCTGTGATGAACCAGAGGGTGGCAGTGATGAACCAGAGGGTGGCAGTGATGAACCAGAGGGTGACAGTGATGAACCAGAGAGTGGTCGTGGTGATCCAGAGGGTGGCGGTGATGAACCAGAGGGTGGCAGTGGTGAACTAGAGGGTGGCAGTGGTGAACCAGAGGGTGCTGTGATGAACCAGAGGGTGGCAGTGATGAACCAGAGGGTGACAGTGATGTACCAGAGGGTGGCAGTGGTGAACCAGAGGGTGGCAGTGATGAACTAGAGGGTGGCAGTGGTAAACAAGAGGGTGACAGTGATGATCCAGAGGGTGGCAGTGGCGAACCAGAGGGTGCTGTGATGAACCAGAGGGAGGCAGTGGTGAACCAGAGGGTGGCAGTGGTGAGCCAGAGGGTGGCAGTGATGAACCAGAGGGTGGCAGTGATGAACCAGAGGGTGACAGTGATGAACCAGAGAGTGGCTGTGGTGATCCAGAGGGTGGCGGTGATGAACCAGAGGGTGGCAGTGGTGAACTAGAGGGTGGCAGTGGTGAACCAGAGGGTGCTGTGATGAACCAGAGGGTGGCAGTGATGAACCAGAGGGTGACAGTGATGAACCAGGGGATGGCAGTGTTGAACCAGAGGGTGGCAGTGATGAACCAGAGGGTGGCAGTGGTGAACAAGAGGGTGACAGTGATGATCCAGAGGGTGGCAGTGATGAACCAGAGGGTGTCAGGGGTGAACCAGAGGGTGCTGTGATGAACCAGAGGGTGGCAGTGATTAACCAGAGGGTGGCAGTGGTGAACCAGAGGGTGGCAGTGATGAACCAGAGGATGACAGTGATGATCCAGAGGGTGGCAGTGGTGAACCAGAGGGTGGCAGTGATGAACCAGAGGGCGGCAGTGATGAACCAGAGGGTGGCAGTGGTGAACCAGAGGGTGCTGTGATGAACCAGAGGGTGGCAGTGGTGAACCAGAGGGTGGCAGTGGTGAACCAGAGGGTGCTGTGATGAACCAGAGGGTGGCAGTGGTGAACCAGAGGGAGGCGCGGTGAACCAGAGGGAGCTGTGATGAACCAGAGGGTGGCAGTGATGAACCAGGGGGTGGCAGTGGTGAACCAGAGGGTGCTGTGATAAACCAGAGGATGGCAGTGATGATCCTGAGGGTGGCAGTCGTGAACCAGAGGGTGGCAGTGATGAACCAGAGGGTGGCAGTGATGAACCAGAGGGTGGCACTGGTGAACCAGAGGGTGCTGTGATGAACCAGAGGGTGGCAGTGATGAACCAGAGGGTGACCGTGATGATCCAGAGGATGGCAGTGGCAAACCAGAGGGTGGCAGTGATGAACCAGAGGGTGGCAGTGATGAGCCAGAGGGTGGCAGTGGCGAACCAGAGGGTGGCAGTAATGAACCAGAGGGTGGCAGTGATGAACCAGAGGGTGGCAGTGGTGAACCAGAGGGTGCTGTGATGAACCAGAGGATGGCAGTGATGAACCAGAGGGTGACAGTGATGAACCAGAGGGTGGCAGTGGTGAACCAGAGGGTGGCAGTGATGAACCAGAGGGTGACAGTGATGAACCAGAGGGTGCAGTGGTGAACCAGAGGGTGGCAGTGATGAACCAGAGGGTGGCAGTGGTGAACCAGAGGGTGGCAGTGATGTACCGGAGGGTGACAGTGATGAACCAGAGGGTGGCAGTGATGAACCAGAGGGTGGCAGTGGTGAACCAGAGGGTGCAGTGATGAACCAGAGGGTGGCAGTGATGAACCAGAGGGTGGCAGTGATGAACCAGAGGGTGGCAGTGGTGAACCAGAGGGTGGCAGTGATGAACCAGAGGGTGGCAGTGGTGAACCAGAGGGTGGCAGAGGTGAACCAGAGGGTGGCAGTGATGAACCAGTGGGTGGCAGTGATGAACTAGAGGGTGACAGTGTTGAACCAGAGGGTGACAGCGGTGAACCAGAGGGTGCTGTGATGAACCAGATGGTGGCAGGGGTGAACCAGAGGGTGGCAGTGGTGAACCAGAGGGTGGCAGTGATGAACCAGAGGGTGGCATGGGTGAACCAGAGGGTGGCAGTGATGAACCAGAGGGTGGCAGTGATGAACCAGAGGGTGGCGCTGCTAAACTGCCCGGGAGCCCTGTGGGTGTGAGCCCCTGCGCTGCTGAGCTGCCCAGAGATTGTAAGCCTACGCGCTACTTAACTTCCCGGGCCCAGTGGGTGTGAGCCCCCGTGCTGCTGAATTGCCCCGGAGCCCTCTCAATGTGAAAATCATTTGTGCTCAATTGCCTGGGAGCCCTCTGGGTGTGAGCACACGTTGTGCTAAGTGTCCTCCTGCCCCCTGTACATATATACCCGTACCGCACTGCACCATTATGCTCTTACACCATGAAGTCTGGTGCCTGGATGCTCCTAATCCGTGTAGGTGGTACCACCGTCTGGTGCAGTCAAAATGTAAAGTAATAACTTGCTACACGGCACCAATAAACATGTGGCCTCCCTGGCACCGGTATGCGCATGTACCAGGCGTGGAGCACCCGCATGCCACTGCACCCTACTGCCCAGCACCAGCATATGCCTGTACGGGGCAGTTTAGTATGAGATGGGACATTGTCCAGCAGCAGCAGCTGCATGGGCCTGAACCCACTGAGCAGGATCAGAATGGCTTTGTACCAGCACGCGCACCACAGCTTTCTTGGACATCTGAAGGATTCTGGGGTCCTGTGCCAAACTTATTTTTGCATCTATGAGTTTCCCGAGCGCCATCCCCGTGTAGCTCCTGTGACCAGGAGGTTGCTTTCTCCTCATCTGCTGCTCTGATCGGTCTCTGACCCTTTATAAACAAGATGCATGTGAACTCGCATTGAAGCCCCGCCCGTTTGGCCCCATCCACCACACACTAGTGCTATGAAACGTCTTCCCGTCCGAACCCACCATAATGACCAGCTCACTCAAGGGACCTCGGCGCCTTTTGGCGCGCTGGCAAAGTTACAGGCACACGTGGTCACATATTTGTGCAAATGGCACAAAAATCCGCGAGTTTGTGGGAAAATTCGTGAAGTCGCGGACTTTTTTGCAATTTCGCATGAATTCGCGGACCGCAAATTCGCAAATTTCTCCCATACTTAATAGTCACTTAAACATGTACTCACTCATCATATGTACTCATTCACCTATACATCCTGTTATATACCGATACTCATCCATACAGTTACTCACACACATACTCACACATGAAAATAAACTTCCATTTGTTTGCATATACAGCTATACACACACCAGTACACTTACTTTTACAGAAACTCTCTTAAACAGTCAGTTATAGAAACACATACTTTTTTATACAGGAACTTTTTCAATCTGTCACTGTCATATATCCTCACTTATATACATCAATACTCACACACACTAGTTTAAAACATATGTACTTACTCATAAAGACACTATTGAGGCAGTCAATCACTCACTAGCACACCCATACACACATTCATCCACCCGTACAGTCCTGCACACATGCTGTATTCAAAACACATACAGTGAGTCAGTCATTCATGCATCTGTGCCCTAAGTAATACCCGCCACCAAACCATACAGACACTCATTCTGATACTCAAAAAACCAACTAATAACCCATATAGACTCTCGTTTAGCTACTCACCAATCCATGCAGCCACTTATACACAAAGTGAGACACAGATACAGATATTTACATATTAAACATTACTCGCTAATACATGTATTCACTAAGATACACTTAATAAGTCAGTTATACAATGAAATTTACAAAAAAAATCCATTTAGACACTTATTTACCTATTTATTCTTCCATCGACCTTTAGATATACATATATAAAAATATTTATTTTTCAGAAAGACACACATTCAGTGGATGATGTCATCAGTGATGTCATCAGTGATGTCACTGACCATGTGATGAGTGATGTAATATGTGACGTCATCAGCAGTGCATTGCGGGCGCGAGTTATAGTTAGCTGAACTAACTATAACGGGGGAATTTTAATGGTTTTGTATGAGAGAAATGTCCAGCTCACTATAACATGGGTGAAACCTATGGTTTTTTCAGTGAATTTCTAAGGTTTTTTAAATGCTAATTCCTAACTATAACGTGGCTGAAACCTATGGTTTTTTCAGTGAATATATATATATATAAATATATATACATATATATATATACATATATATATATATATATATATATATATATATATATATATTACCTACTGGCGGTCGCCAGTAGGTATATATAGTTAGGATTTTTTCTCTATGGGATTTTTGAAAATTCTATGTCTAATAACTTTGGCGTTTGTGGACGGAATTGGCTGAAATTTTCAGGAAAATGGCACATTTTGTTTCTGAGCAGCCCTTGAAAATTTGGGGGGGGTTCGTCAAGGGGGGGCCGAGAAAAAAGGGGGGTCCCAAAACGTGTTTTTAACATTGAGTTTTCCATAGGGCGGTTGGCCTCACTTTTAGCCCGAACGGCTGAATGGATTTGCACGAAACTTGGCAAAATTGTAGGGACTGGTAGCCCGATGTGCCTTTTGTAGGTCTCAATATATGTGCTACAGTGGATTTTGAGAAATTAACGTTTAAAAAAAGATATATATCTGTAACAGCGGACCGGGCAGCGCTCCAGTACGCGTACTTTTCGCGCAACGGAGCTTTGTGAAGCGAAGCTGATTGGTTCTCCGGCGTCTGTAAACATTCCAAACAGTCCGTAGCGGCCGCCATCTTGTCTCTCGGTAGGATCGAGAGAGAAGAGGAGGCCAAAGCGAAGGGGCAAATGACCATAAGGGGGCATAGTAGATCCTCGCTGACCCCCTAGGTTTGATGTGGAGGTTTTAAAAGGGCCCCGCGGGGCAAAAAAAAAAAATAATAATAATAATCGAACGGCTGAATGGATTTGCACGAAACTTGGTATAATATTAGGGACTGGTAGCCCGATGTGCCTTTGCTAGGTCTCAATATATGTGCTCCAGTGGATTTTGAGAAATTAACGTTCAAAAAAAGATATATATCTGTAACAGCGCTCCGCTTCGCGTAACGGAGGTTTGCGAAGCTGATTGGTCATTCTGTCACTGGGCTATAGTTGGGCTACATCTGGCTGATATTTGGGCTACATTTGTTTTTTTGTCTCTGGCGGCCATCTTTGGGCTACATTGGGCTACATTGGGCTTCATTGGGCTTCATTGGGCTACATTGGGCTACATTTGGGCTCCAACATATATATAGGCCAATGTAGCCCAATATATATTTTTCAAAGTTAATTTTCGTAAAAACCACTGGAGCATATATCTTGAGACATAGCAAAGGCACATCGGGCTACCAGTCCCTACAATTTTGCCAAGTTTCGTGAAAATCCATTCAGCCGCTCGAGCTAAAAGTGAGTCCAACCGCCCTATGGAAATGAAGGAAATGAATGGGTAATTTGTAATTAGCAAATAGCTCATCGCAAACTAGGAATGGTAAAGAATCGCTATTTATTCCTTAAAGTTCGCTATTTAGGAAATGCAAAAAACTTTGATGATACATATGGCGGTGCATCTCTAACAAGATAAGAAGCATAGGGATAGATTTATGATGACTGGCGCATCACCAGGGATGTGTTAGTCATTCTGTGCCGCTGTTCCGTCACCTATGGTGTGCTGCATTTACAATGCGGCGCATCATGGGGCAAAAACAGCACAGATGCGTGATGTATCTGTGCCGTAAAGGTGGCGCATTGCTGGAGTTGTATCGCAAGTGTGATGAAGCTCCAGCAAGGGTCGGGGGTGCCCCTGTCGCAGGGTTTCTGTTCTCACACAGAACTGTGGACAGAGGATTGGAACCTCGGCGAATTAGGGTGTCCCAAAACTCACCTTAGTAATCAAAAACCCCTTAGCAAGCTAGGTACAGTGTCACATTGGATATAACAAACTCTCAATGTTTAGACAATCCAGAATATGAACTTATAGTACCTCAGGATACGTGGAACTCATGAACAGTCGGTCGTTATATATTTCTTAGAAACCAGAACATGGAGTTAAGAAGAACACATGTGTATTTGAAATGTTTATTTACTAATGCCGTCTTCTCAGGCGTAGTATCTTAGATAATACAAGTACACATATTACCAGTAGCAAAATTACCAGCATAGTTACTAGTACATAAAAAGCGAATGGTGACAGTATGTTAACATGCTGTAAATGAATAAGAGTTAGCAACACTTATAAGCAGCCGCGGGCCGTGGAGGGAGTTACGGTGGGGCAGGGAGGCGGGGAGGGGGAGGGGCAGGGTGGAGAGGGCTCCACCCTGCCCCTCCCCCTCCCCGCCTCCCTGCCCCACCGTAACTCCCTCCACGGCCCGCGGCTGCTTATATCTCACCCTCCCTAATACACATATTATATTATTTGCTAAGAAGGTCTCTTTGTGTTGGTTTAGGGCGTGCCCATACTTTAGTGTCTTAGATTTGAAGGAATCACATCAGCATACACCAGCTCTCTCTTCATGTGAACCGCATCAACTGTTGTGTATGTGTGTTCGGCAAAGCAATATAAAACCCGCCTCATGCCCAGAATTGGCAGAAGTTGCACTTATGTTATGAGTATGAAGTCGTGGAGATCAGACCTCATAACAATTCTGTATCGTGTTGTTCTTGAAACTTCAGCACTCGCTGTACAGATATAGTTTAACAAGCAAAGCAGATAGTAGAGCAATAACATATTATTCTCATGTAAACCACGATGAACTACTAGGTTGAAAGCTAAAGCAACAACTAAGTGTCGTGTGCAGAAGTTGCAAAAAAGGAAAAATGGCGTTTAAACCGGTAATGAGCCCATGCTAACTTAACACGGTGTAAAGATATCCAGGACCTAGATGACACCTCCCCATGATCCGGAAACGAACTGAATAAGATAATAGAAGTGCCATCTCATGAGAGCAGATTGCAAGTTTATATGTGGACGGTCCGCAAGGTAAAGCATTAAAAACTAGGAAAATTTAATGCTAAAGAAAAATAAAACAGCCAAGTACTTTATCGAGTCTTAAGCCAATAGGCAAGCTAAATAATAAAAACTTGACAAATAAGTCAATGAATTGTCAATGAAATGCTAGTACTCAGCATATCAAACATGAAAAAGGTCTATGACATAACTGTGTATGCAAAATAAGCTGCAACAGCCTCCAATAGGAAGTCACCGTCTTCATCCGAAAAGAGTTCAGCCATCCAATTTAAAAGCGGAAAAGAACATACGTGCTCTCCCAGCACCGGATCCTCTATCACCATCAGAGGACAGCTCGGTGGGTTTTCAAGAAAGCTCTGTTCCAAGAAAGACTGTGTTGCCGCCAGTAAATTCCAGGGACCAATTAGTCCATGCATCAATGCCACAGCCATAATCCTTTCGCCAGGACAAACCAACTCGTGAGTAATGATAGGAGTCATCAGCTGATTAAAGTCGACGTCAGGAGAAACCGGTCCGCAGAGACACAAATCAATGGCCCAATCGAAATCACAGGTCAGGCAGTGAAATACAGGCTGGACACAGGTGAAGTAGGAGAATCGAAAAGATAATCCATATGCCGTGCTTAATATCGCCAACGGCATTGTGCCATAATATTCTAGCATGCGATTGCGGAACAGTGTCAGCAGCTGCAGGGCGGGAGCTTGCACAGGAGGGACATCCATATTTAAAAATGTAAAAAAGCACAAGAGCGTCCGCTGGTAATGCAAGTAAAAATGGGAATCCACGAAGCAGAGTGGAAAAAATAGAATGAAAGAAAGCAGGGATGACTCCAAAGATTTTCTCAAATGAAGTCACGAGACCACTGGTAACAACTTTAAAAAAGTGCGCCAGGGCCTTTGTGGAGGACGCGTTAAAGATAGTCCGAACCATCTTGCTGAAATGGAAAGGCAAATCTGTATTGAAAAGGGTCTGCACCTCTGTACGGGTGTTCGCTATGTGAAGCACGAAAGTTTCACGGGCCGAACTCAAGGCCACCTCTCTCTGAGACAAAAGAGCTCTTATTCTTGCCATGCCGTTGAAATCTGCTCCCAAGGTTGGTATTTGTGGCGAGATTGAAAACTCCCTATGTTCATGTGTGGGAGGAAATAGAACATTTCTGCAGCAAATAACCCGTTCACTTACTGTTACGATAAAAGGAATACTTTTAATTAACCCAGAACAATCTTCATTATTGAGCATCAAATAACTACCATTTTCCAACAACTTGAACGTGGGGATGATAGCAGGAACTGGCGTGCCTTGCAACACGCAAGCCATATTTGGTCGGTGTTTGTTGCATGAACCGTGTAACTGTATGTGCCTACACATTAGTGAATGATGTGGCGTCTCAGTGCATTCCTCTCCATTCAGATAAACTTCTTGATCATCTTTGAAACATCTGTATGTGTATGGAAGCGACCAGACCTCATGAAGAAAAGCACTACCTAAAGGTTCATAACGACCTATTGGTATATATTTCATACAATTTGAAAACTTATATAAAGCAAAAGGCAGCGTTATTAAACCGTGGATAAGGCACGTTGCCAAAAAACCCGCAATCCTCTGCTGATGATGTCACTGAGCATGTCATGAATGATGTAATATGTGACATCATCAGCAGTGGATTACGGGTAATAGTATCTCTAGTTTACTCCCTTATAGCTGTCTTTCTTTTAACATAAGTGTCTGTTTCCTTCCCTTATACTTACTGTTCTTTTTTTTTTTTTTAATTTTTGGTTCACTTCCGGTTCGCGTACCGGCGAGCGAACTGGGAAGCGAACTACGAGAAATAGAGGTTGGCACAGTTCCAAATATTGTACCAATTTTTTAATAACGGGGAGGTAGTTCTGAAAAGAACTTTTTTTTTATTGTTTTTGTTGTTTTATATTTTTTTTATTATTTTTCTGAACATTTTTTTACTTTTTTTGAATTTTTCTGAACCGTTTTATATTTTTTTGGGTTTTTCTTGGAGGGGGCAATGAAAACGATTCATTGTAAAGGGTTCAACAGGAGCAACAAAACAAAAAAAAAGTATTTATTATTTTGGGCGTTTCGTACAAACTTGCATATGATAGTCAATAGCTCTGTTGATCAGAGTGATGCTTCTTTCTCCGTAGCAAATGAATCCATTGCAATGTACGCAGACGTGTTTTACTTCACCAAATCTCATTTGTATATTTGGCACCATCTCCCTGCCCTCTGGTCCCGTTACTTCCGGTACAACAGATCTTCTGGCCATAATAGGGAGATTATCTAGGTCGTTCCGAAACTGTGCAGCACTGTAGTTGTTAGGATGCCACCTAGTCATATGGCGATGCATTGTGTAGTTTCCGAAACTGTATTTTTTCTCGGTCCCTCTGGACAGTCTATCTTGACATATAAGGCAAGTTACGTATCTTGCATTTACTTTTTTCTGACCTTTGGGAATTTTAAAAAATTGCCAAATGAAGTTTTCTTTCCGGTGAGACGTCCTGGGCTCCTAAGGCAAAAACTGCCTCTCTTCGTGCTCGTCGTCCTGTTCCTCTTCTTCCTCTTCTTGTTGAATTATAACTTGAGCAGGTGGTCCACTCTTCCTTGGATGTGGTGGAGGTGGTGGGGAAGCACCAGCTGAAGCTACTAAAGAAGCCATTGCTCACTGGTAACAAAGGGTCTTTCTCTCACAATGATGAAAGTCAGAGTGAGGAAAGAAGGAGGGATTTTCATCATTTGGGAAAAACAAGAGTTCTCAACCAATGAAAAGTGTTCATTTTAGATTATATGACCTAGTCTTACATCATTAGGAAACCAAAAGTGAAATGAACCAATGAAAAGTGTTATTACCAAGTCACATGACCTGCTGTGTTTACGTTAAGCGCTTTGCAGGGCCTCCCGGTTTGCTTCCAGAAACCTGCGCTTTGCGACTCGCTTCGCGTACCAGTTCGCTAACGTAGCACGTCATATGACGTATCACGCGACAACGTGAAACGTCATGCGGACGGGAGGCGTCACGATGTTGTTTTCTAACGCGGCAGTTGCGGTAAAGAAACGTTTACCGGCTCGCGGTCTATTTCGCGGCATCAAGGTCAGCTAACGGGAAGCTTCCCGATTCGCGAAGCGGGAACGAAGAAAAAAAAATATTTAAAAAAAAAATTATTCATAAACATATAAAATATATTTTTGGATTTAAAGAAGAATACATTTTACAGCTACAGATATTAGCTGTTAAAAAACCAATGAAATTCACTGAAAAAACCATAGGTTACAGACCATATATAGTTAGGAATTAGCATTTACAAAACCTTGAAAATTCACTGAAAAAACCATAGGTTATAGACCATATATAGTTAGGAATTAGCATTTAGAAAACCTTATTTTACTCACACAAAACCATTGAAATTCCATATATAGTTAGTTGCACTAACTATATATCGCGCACCCGCAATCCACTGCTGATGATGTCACATATGACATCATTCATGACATGGTCAGTGACATCACTGATGACATCACTGATGACATCTCAAATGACATCACTGATGACATCATCCAGTGACTGTGTGTTTCTGAAAAGTTTAAATATGTTTTACATATTGAAGAATGAGTAGATGTAGAAGTGTCTGGATGAAGGATTTAGTAGGTGCGTGACTGACTGTATGAGTGAGTGATTAAATGTGTCTCACTGAGTGCATGGGTTAGTGACTAAACTGTCTTAATTTGTGCATCATTATGTCTGTTGTTCTGTAAACTGCTGCATGTGTTGATCAGTAGCTATATGAGTAACTATATGGGTTATTGATTGATTGCCCAAGTATTTGTATGGGAGACTGAGTGTGTGTGTGGCTAGCTGGGAGGTGTGTGACTCTGTGCAGATCAATCTGTACTTGTATCAATGATTGTATAAGAAGGTAAGTATGTGTTAGTATATGTTTGAAAATGTAAGGTGCTCTATGTTTAACTGTATAGACAAGAAAATGGAAGTGTCATTGATTCTTTACAGGACTGACTAGGTGTGTGAGTAACTCCATGGATGAGTGGCAGACTGTGAGTGTCTGTATAGGTGTATGAGTGCATATGATAGTGTTGTAAAGATGAGTGATTGTATGTATGAATGATTGTATGGGTGAATGAGTGAAGGTGTGTGTAGACGTAGCAATCAGTGAGTCCGTATGTAGTAACTAGTATTGGTGTGTCAATGGTTTCAAAAATTATACTCTCTTTTTAACACTGGGTGAAACAGAGGTTATATTAAAATGTGAGGAGATGCATTGTATTGTCACATGAATGATATCATCAGTGATGTGGTCATTGATGTCAAATGAGATGTCATCAGTGATGTCATCAGTGATGTCATTTGAGATGTCATCAGTGATGTCATCAGTGATGTCACTGACCATGTCATGAATGATGTAATATGTGACATCATCAGCAGTGGATTGCGGGTGCGCGATATATAGTTAGTGCAACTAACTATATATGGAATTTCAATGGTTTTGTGTGAGTAAAATAAGGTTTTCTAAATGCTAATTCCTAACTATATATGGTCTATAACCTATGGTTTTTTCAGTGAATTTTCAAGGTTTTGTAAATGCTAATTCCTAACTATATATGGTCTATAACCTATGGTTTTTTCAGTGAATATATATATATATATATTGACCCCAACCAAACTTTCACCATCAAAAAAGAAGGAGAGAACTCTGGGTAGTTCTCAGTTTAGGTGGAAAGCAGCTCCTGTTAGAGCACTCTCAACACCAGCGGCACTCTAGATCTGCTCACCTCAAATGTCTGTTTTTCTATCAAAGTTTTTAAGCATAGGATTAGCACAGTGCTATCCACGCCGAGATAGAAAATGACAAAGTCTTTTGCCATTTAAACAGAAAAGTCTTTAAGCATAGGACTAGTACAGTGCTGTCCTTGCCGAGCTGTAAAATAACAAAAGCCATTTATCACTCCAGGCACAATATTACAGCTTTGAATTGGTAAAATACCAACTCAAGCCAACCTGAAATGAGTAAAAGCAACCCCTGACACAGTGTTTCGCTCTAATTAGAGCTCTTCGGAGAGGTATAGCTTTGTCCAGACACAAGGGAGCACCCAGTATTAAGTCAAAACAAAACCATTTCAGGCATAGAGTGACGCATAAATTATGCAAAAAAGAAGGAGAGAACTCTGGGTAGTTCTCAGTTTAGGTGGAAGGCAGCTCCTGTTAGAGCACTCTCAACACCAGCGACACTCTAGATCTGCTCACCTCAAATGTCTGTTTTTCTATCAAAGTTTTTAAGCATAGGATTAGCACAGTGCTATCCACGCCGAGATAGAAAATGACAAAGTCTTTTGCCATTTAAACAGCAAAGTCTTTAAGCATAGGACTAGTACAGTGCTGTCCTTGCCGAGCTGTAAAATAACAAAAGCCATTTATCACTTTTGTTATTTTACAAAGATTCAGGGGGTCAGCCAACTCCTTTTCTTGAAATATACGCTTCACTAATGCTGGTGAAGGAATCAGGCTGTCACGGGCGGTCCTGTTGCAGCTACCAGCAGCTACCAGCAGGCTCGTAATTATTCCACAAATCTCCAAAGTGTTGAAGAGAAACAGGACACCCAGAGCTCAAGTTAAAGAATTTATTCGGCAAATGAAAAATACACGACGTGTTTCGCCAATACGGCTTGGTCACGCTCGTCTCGTGGTAATGTCGGCCATTTTTAAACACACCACCACCCTTAGTGCATAGTATTACATCACGGAGAAGCGAGAGACATCTTTGAATGGGTTTTCAATCAAGACACACGCTTAATTTTTGGCATATAAATACTATTCCTTTTCTCCAAATTTCATAAATACCAACACATCACATTTATAGAAAATATCGTGATGTTAATCATCATTATGGTTTAACAAATATCATTTGTAATTGATTTTATAAAATATATAGATTTACAGAAAACCCAGCGGATAAAGTCCTATTGCACATCCTTGTTATGAGTCATCATCGAGTACACAGAAATATTGTTTTTATCTAACATTACATAAATAGGTACTCGATATTCATGTAAGCTTCATTCTCATTGGCTCTTAAACATGTTACTGCGCTATTGGTGAAAGTCTACGGCAGCATTTAAAACCACTCCCCTGATCTTTTGAAATTGGTATTGAGGTGACATCATTGTGGATGCTAAATTTGATCGAATAAGTCGCCCACATGGACTGTAGGACTTAAATGTTCATTGTGCCAACATACACTCATTGATAGATCGGCAATTGAGTTTACGATACAATGAAGAAATCTAAAATAAGCCAATGACGTGATGTAAACTTATTACCATAGCCCATGTTCGTGCTAGTTACGCCATGTGAATTAGGGGCATGGTCCACATCCTGCCCAAGTGGGCATCACATCACGTCATTGGCTACGACAATTCAAATTGGCCCACTGGGGCAGGATGCTAAATTTGATCGAATAAGTCGCCCACATGGACTGTAGGACTTAAATGTTCATTGTGCCAACATACACTCATTGATAGATCGGCAATTGAGTTTACGATACAATGAAGAAATCTAAAATAAGCCATTTACTGTTTGGAAGGTACAATGTATTTTGATGCGTGAAAATACGCGTCATTGTCTTGCAATTGTCGTCCGGACAACCACAATTTTCACCAATAGCGCAGTAACATGTTTAAGAGCCAATGAGAATGAAGCTTACATGAATATCGAGTACCTATTTATGTAATGTTAGATAAAAACAATATTTCTGTGTACTCGATAATGACTCATAACAAGAATGTGCAATAGAACTTTATCCGCTGGGTTTTCTGTGAATCTATATATTTTATAAAATCAATTACGAATGATATTTGTTAAACCATAATGATGATTAACATCACGATATTTTCTATAAATGTGATGTGTTGGTATTTATGAAATTTGGAGAAAAGGAATAGTATTTATATGCCAAGAATTAAGCATGTGTCTTGATTGAAAACCCATTCAAAGATGTCTCTCGCTTCTCCGTGATGTATTACTATGCACTAAGGGTGGTGGTGTGTTTAAAAATGGCCGACATAACCACGAGACGAGCTTGACCAAGCCGTATTGGCGAAACGCGTCGTAGATTTTTCCTCTGCCGAATAAATTCTTTAACTTGAGCTCTGGGTGTCCTGTTTCTCTTCAACACTTTGGAGATTTGTGGAATAATTACGAGCCTGCTGGTAGCTGCAACAGGACCGCCCGTGACAGCCTAATTGCTTCACCAGCATTAATGAAGCGTATATTTCAAGAAAAGGAGTTGGCTGACCCCCTGAATCTTTGGACGCCGGAAAGGTGACTGATTACAACGTGCACCGAGAAGTATTAATCGATGATCATACCTCGGATCTGAACGAGGTTGGCAACCGTGCGTATCTACAATATATCTACGTTTTGCCGACTGGCACAAAGTTGGGTATACCGGGAAAAGGAGTGAACGAGCGCCGTATCAGGGACGGTGGGGCTGCTTGGAATTCCTGATTACCGGTGTCAACCTGACGGAGAGTTGGCGGCAGACGAGTGAATTCAGGGGCAGGGAGCACAGTACTGACATACTGCCAAACAAGTCAGAGACGTGCACAGAGCTCATATAAGATATTTTATATCACCATGGCAGGTGAGCTAGATGCTCGTCGGAAGAAAACTGCAGACAAACTTTTTTTCACCAATCCCAGCGACAATGCTGATGAAACACCAACTGCTTCTAGTATAGGAACTGAATTGATCTTGCAATCCAAGTTAAATAAATTGGAAAAGCTAAATGGTGGGAGGCTGAGTCCCTACAAAGATACATCGAGGTAAAAAGAGTACCTAGGGGACTACGAGTCTTCACCATTCCTACTTATGAGGATCCCGATGCCGACATGCTGCAGGAATGGACGGACAATTCAGCAGCGTGTTCGATGACAATGATGCGCATTTTGGTAAAATACGCCCTGAAGGACAGAGCTAAACTCCTTTTGGAGATTGAACAACTAACATCAGAAATCAGCCAATTGATTCCCAAGGAAGCATTAGAAGATCATCTTAAGAAATTAATGACTAAGATGGAGAAACTAGAGGATGAGATCACTGCGAAGAAACAACGCAAATTCATAAGAGATTATAAAGATTACCAATCCGGACGTACCCTTACCTTTCAGAAAAAATATGATCATTTATTTGACAAAAATACTGGATTGGCTGTGGTCAAACCTATAACAACGAGTGGACAGGATGTAACAGAGAGTGACATATCGGATGGTAATGTCTCGGATGCCTCTAACCCAGGAACTAGTCAGGATGCAGTGGCTGATACAACAAGGAATCCGAGTTTTTTATTGCAGTTCCAAATGATCAGCAAAAATTGGACAGAAATGTTCCAAGATGGGGGCTCGCAAAGAGGTCGAGGACGTGGCAACAGAGGCGGAATTACCGCAACAAACAAGCCAAAAAGAGGAGGTGTAGGCGGAAATAACGCTCCAATGGGAATGGCAACACGGAGCAGAAAACAGAAATGAATATGACGGTTGTCAATTTATCAAAAAGAACACTCACCCAGGATGAAAGAGACACTTTGGCTTTAGGTTTATCATTCTGTCCTTCCATGAACATGAATTTTGCGGAAACTCGGATTGATCTATTTCTGTTTTCAAGAAAGCTCAAATTGAAGAAATGGTTCGCTACGAAACCCAAGACTGGTGGAACTGTAAGTATGTCTACGACCATCAGCAATCTTGATACTTATGATGTGGAACTGTTACATGTTATCAACTCTGATCCGGATAATGTTAACAATACACCTGAATGGGACACATGGGGGACTGATGTGGGAATTAACCCTGGGACCAAGTTCAAACCTAAATCGGTTTTTCTTCCGCTGGTCCAATGTGATGCGATTGATGTATTTGAAAGGGGGTTTTGAAGGATCTCACGAAGATGCGTTATCACAAGTTGCCATGGACAAAGAAGAACTTAACTAATGAACAAATGACAGCTATAGACAATCTGAAAAATGACACTGATATTGTCATTAGACAAAGTGACAAGGGTGGGAATGTAGTGGTATTAGATAAGACTCAATATTTGAACGAATGTCTACGACAACTGAATGATGAGAATTGCTATTGTAAAATTGACTATGAGGAGCTATTGAAATCCAATATAGCATTTAGAGATCTGTTATTGGAGTGGAGCGATAAGGGATTGCTTGAGTCTGAGTAATTTCAATATTTATATTGTGCACATCCCAGAGTCCCTATCTTATATCTACTCCCCAAATTGCATAAGGACTCCCGAGAACCACCAGGGCGTCCTATCGTATCTTCGATTGGATCTCTATTGGAACACACTTCCAAGCACATAGACCACTACTTAAGAACTTTTGTAGTCGCTCTTCCATCATACATTAAAGATACCACACATTTTCTCACTGTTGTAAATGGAATACATTGGGAGGATAAGTATATCCTGGTTACACTAGATGTAACCAGCCTCTATACTAGCATCCAGCATGAACAAGGCTTGAAGGCAGTTAAACACTTTCTTAAAACACGCTCTGTCTCTTATTTACAACATTCCGAAATGATCTTATCCATGATCAGTTTTTGCCTCAAAAACAACTTTTTTTTCTTTGACGACATCTTGTATCGACAGTCACAGGGCACTGCCATGGGGACCTGCTTCGCCCCCAGCTATGCGAATGTATTCATGGGCTGGTGGGAGGAGCAGGTCGTCAGAGAGATGGCAGAATTTGACAACGTTGCCCTGTGGCTCCGATACATAGATGACATTTTTTTCATTTGGTGTGGGGATGAAATGTCTGTGAAACTATTCATTGATAAACTTAATCTCAACCATCTCAATCTAAACCTCACAAAGCATATTAGCAATCAAAGGATAGAATTCCTGGATGTGATCGTGGAAGTTGCCAGTAACCAACTTAACATCAGACTATTTCGTAAAAAGACTGCGGGGAACAGCATTCTTAATGCTACCAGCTGTCACCCCCGCAATTTGGTGTATAGCATACCTTATGGCGAACTACTTCGCGCTAAGCGTAATTGCAGTACCCAGGAAGCCTATAATGATTTCGCAGTAGGGGCTATAGTCGAAATATGATCAACACAGCTAAAACACGAGTTGATCTAAAGAATAGAGAGGAACTATTAAATCCTAGAACTGAGACAAAAGAAACGGAACAAGTCAGACTCATAACCACTTTCTCTGGGCAAGCCCATGAGGTGCGGAAAATCTTCAAAAAACATTGGCATGTCCTACAGACGGATATTCATCTCAAAAATTATCTTAGTGATAATCCTCAAATTACATTTCGTAAAGGAAGATCACCCAGAGATGAGTTAAGCCACAATTATGTCACCTCAATACCAATTTCAAAAGATCAGGGGAGTGGTTTTAAATGCTGCCGTAGATGCGAAGCGTGTAAACATAGCCAGGATTGCAAGACTCTCATTGTTCCTACTACAAATAGGGAGTTTACGATACGGAAACATCTTACGTGCAACACACCTTACAGTGTGTATGTACTAATCTGTCCTTGCAATAAATGGTACGTGGGGAGCACAAAGCATGAAGCCAAGAAAAGAGTGCTGGAACACTTACGTGCCATACACAATAACAACAAGCAATATCCTATAGCAAGGCATTTCTTTGCAAAACACATGCAAGATGAGAAACTTGTTCGGTTGGTGGTGATTGACAATGTTGATCTGGGGATTAGAGGAGGCAATCGTGAATTGTCCCTCAGGAAATTAGAATCCAAGTACATTGTAGATTTTGAATGTTTGACTCCTAACGGATTTAATGTCAGTGAAGAACTATCAATACATTTACATGAATGAATTACACTACTAGAATGCATATTGTATATCATGTCTGCAACTTATTTGCTTTTAAAATGTTTTATTTTCATTATTTTTAGATTTCACATATCACGGGGTAGCTGAAGAATATGGATCAGATTACAGAACTTTGTGTACTACTTGTTATTGACTTTTCATGATCTAATTGACCATTTGGGCAGGATGTGGACCATGCCCTAATTCACATGGCGTAACTAGCACGAACATGGGCTATGGTAATAAGTTTACATCACGTCATTGGCTATGACAATTCAAATTGGCCCACTGGGGCCGGATGCTAAATTTGATCGAATAAGTCGCCCACATGGACTGTAGGACTTAAATGTTCATTGTGCCAACATACACTCATTGATAGATCGGCAATTGAGTTTACGATACAATGAAGAAATCTAAAATAAGCCATTTACTGTTTGGAAGGTACAATGTATTTTGATGCGTGAAAATACGTGTCATTGTATTGCAATTGTCGTCCTGACAACCACAATTTTCACCAATAGCGCAGTAACATGTTTAAGAGCCAATGAGAATGAAGCTTACATGAATGTCGAGTACCTATTTATGTAATGTTAGATAAAAACAATATTTCTGTGTACTCGATGATGACTCATAACAAGGATGTGCAATAGGACTTTATCCGCTGGGTTTTCTGTAAATCTATATATTTTATAAAATCAATTACGAATGATATTTGTTAAACCATAATGATGATTAACATCACGATATTTTCTATAAATGTGATGTGTTGGTATTTATGAAATTTGGAGAAAAGGAATAGTATTTATATGCCAAGAATTAAGCGTGTGTCTTGATTGAAAACCCATTCAAAGATGTCTCTCGCTTCTCCGTGATGTAATACTATGCACTAAGGGTGGTGGTGTGTTTAAAAATGGCCGACATTACCACGAGACGAGCGTGACCAAGCCGTATTGGCGAAACGCGTCGTGGATTTTTCATCTGCCGAATAAATTCTTTAACTTGAGCTCTGGGTGTCCTGTTTCTCTTCAACACTTTGGAGATTTGTGGAATAATATATATATATATATAGTACCAGTCCTGATCGCACATTCAAAACAGGCACTGACTCTGTGGGACGTTCTGTCAAAGAAAAGTGTTTATTCCATATAGATCACCTAGACGCGTTTCGGCGGACGAGACTGCCTTGCTCACTACATCAGGTATCTCTGCAATGTACTGCTTTTATCTACATGCATTATAGCACAAAGGAAACTGGTTGTCACAGCAACTGTCAGTCATCAAAGGACATAGAAGAATTGGTATGTCAATCATGATAATGCACACAGTTTGTAGCACATGAGGAAACCAAACATAAAAATACATTGTAAATTATATGTTGCTGTCGCTGTACGCGCTGAAATCACAACAAATTATATTTGTAAACATTATAAACATTGTTGCTGGCAAATCTCTTGTTTTTTGAGATTCCTTAGTCCTCTAATTTTCATACCTTTATTTCCCCTCTTGATATTTCAGATTGTTTCTGTATCTTCACTGGTGTTGAAATCCAGCCTGAAATCATGTAGATGTGTATCGTCCAAACAAAGCATATTTGTAAAAGATGATGCAAAAAGTGATAACAAAGCTTCCTACAGAGCCCAATCCCAGACTGCTACGTGGGCAGAGAGGACCAGTGCCGGAAGGAACTCTCTTGAGTAGGCCTGGGCGGTAAATTCCGTTCCGCTCGCGGAATTTGGGTAATTTCGTGTTCCGCGGAGAATGCGGAATTGCCAAAAATTCTGCGGCTTCGCTGAATTTTATGCATGTTCGCGCTGTCAAAATGCGTGTTTGCGAGATATTTCCACCTGAGCTCGCAAACAGCGTTCCCAAACAGGAAAAAAGAATCGCGAACGGGCGGAACAAGCAATTCCGCGTGTCTGTGGAATTTTTGTGTGCTCACGGAGATTTTTTACCGTTTTGCGTAGTGCGACTACGCAAATTACGCCCACCCCTAGTCTTGAGTTGAATTCTTGAATTTTGACTGAAAAAACATATCCTTGTTGATAATAGCCGATGAAGGAGTTTATGGCTTTCATTATGTGGGCTCGCTCTGCTTCAGTTTAAAATTGAGAGACACCTAGTTGAGGCTCTTTCGTGCCTCGGAATGCTTCTTTGGTAAGATATGGCTCCAGTGCAGATTAAATATATTTCACATAATGACTGATCGTTGAGGATCTAGCCTACAAAAAGCCTTATAGCTGAAGAGTACCCTACCCTGTGCAAGAGGCAACGCAGCGGAGGATGTGTAAGTAAACTACAGGGGCTACTAGAGGACTCTGGATTCACACACAAATTTAGTTCAGGCGCAAAGACACTTTGGCTTCTCGGACCAGACATTTTTGTTCAGAGGCACAAAAATGTTTACATAAAACATTAGCTTATTGACTGGTTTGACACAGATGGAATGGAGCCTATGTGAGTGCTGGTATCTTGATTTGCAGCATATCTGAAGGTTTTGTCCTCGTTTACTCTGGCAGTAAGGCTGTGCCCGATGTCCTCTTCCTCTGACACCTCAAGCTGGAGTGCGCCTTACCTTCAACATCAGGCTTCAATCTATTAGTCACACTGGCTGCCCTGCTCCTTGCAGTGGAAATCTCGATCCCGGGAGGTGCGGGACACACGGCGGAGGAAGAGCAACGGGCCACCTGGAGGCTTCATGGACGAGCAGCGCTGATCCCTAGTAGGCCGACTGGTGAGTGCGGGGGTGCCAGCATCATCTAGGCCCTGCAGTTGCAGAGACCGAGGCGGACCGTGGTGCCGGCGAATCGCGAGGAGGAGTACTGGAGAGGAGGACATGCCTGGTGAAGAGAAGCAAAGCGGAGGAGCATAGTAGACGTGTGCCTGCCCCGGAGGACTTAGAAATATAAGGCTGTCGGGCACATCGATGGACCCCTGAGCGTACACACAGCCTAGGACAAGGTGGGTGTCTCCAGGAGGCTAGAAGGGGAAATGTGAAGCGGAGCACTGCAGGTAGTCTATGCTTTGAAGCCGGGAAATTCAGAGAGCTGGCTTCTGGACCAAGAGCACTAGAATCAGGATGTGCTGATCGGGGGCTGCCATTTTATGCCGAGGTTGCTGTGACTCTTACTCTGGGCCTCGACCATTTCCTGCGTGTACAACTAACCTTCTTTCATTAGTCTGTCCAAACCTGCCATTGTTTGCCATCAATGCTGCGACAGTCTGGAGAAATGTGTCATGGGAGTGCTTTTGTGTGTGCGTCTGTGCGTGTATGAGGGTGTATGTGCAGATGAACGTGTGTGTGTGTGCACCCGTGCGTGTATGAAAGATTATGTTCACATTTCTCTGTGCTTATGCATGTCTCTGCGTGTGATGGTGTCCGCATGTATTTGCGTGTTTTGTACTAGAGCATGTGATTCTATCTGTGCTTGTGTTTGTGCGAGCAGTTGTTTCTGTATGTGTGCTTATGTCTGGGCGTATGATGGTGCGTGCATGTATTTGAGTGTTTTGTATTAGAACATGGGATTGTATGTATGCTTGTGCGTGTGGATGTTTCTGTATGCGTACTTGTATGCGCCCTCTGTTTGCGTATGAGATAGTGTGCACAAATTTGTGTGTACGTCCTTAGGTATTTTTGTTCTGGAGCATTTGATTGTATGTGTGCCTGTGTTTTTGATAATTTCGGTATGTGTGCTCGTGTGTGTGCGTGTCTGCGTGTATGAGAGTGTGACCGCATTTGTGTGTGCTTGTGCATGTCTGTGTATGTGATGATGTTTGTGTGTGCATGTATTTGGGTGTTTTTGTATTAGAGCATGGGATTTTATGTGTGCTTGTTTTCTTGGATGTTTTCTGTCTATGTGCTTGTGTGTGTGCGTCAGTGCACATATGAGAGTGTTTGCTCACATTTGTGTGTGCTGGTGCATGTCTGTGCATGTGATTGTGTGTGCACGCTGGATTTGTTATTCTCGGGCGGCCGCTGTCCTGGATATTGACTTTCACTGCCAGATGCCTGACCTTAGGATGGCCACCAGTGTACCAGTGTACAGTACAGTCCCCTGCCTGACCCCAAGATAGCTTCCATAATGGCCCCCTACACGTTGTTTTACTTCCCCTGGATAACAATTGGACATTGACCAGACCTTGAACCTATCCACTAACCTGCCTACACATCAGGACTTGGAACCTGCAAAACTTACCCCAGACTGTGGAGACCTAGCGATTTGGCTGATGACCGGTGGAGCTACCATATAGTTAAAGAGGAGATGGGTTGTGGACTCTTCCCCCCACACCCTCCTGCCGTCACCTACCCAGCCGGACCTTGGGCCGATTTTCCCCTCGCCTCTACGTCCTATCTTCCTCCTACCCCTTTACCCTATCCCCTTACCCTTCCTTGCTCCATTCACCTTGTCCTCTATGTTCTTTAAATACTTTTCTTAATACTTCTGTAACTTTTAACTGATGTAAATTGCAACATTATTGTTCCTCATGTAAGGCGCTCTCATTCCCTCAGGTCTAGCCAGCGCTATATAATAACTCATTAATTAAAGTTGTTCCCATTTAGTACTCTTTCACTCTTTGTCTACCTCCCTAGCTCCTAGCTCCTATCCCCTCTCCCCTGAATCTCTCAGCAGCTTGCTAGTCTGCCTAGCCCCCTGTCCTTTGTGCCCTTTGACTAAGCACACCTTCTCCCCTTGTTGGGGAAAGAGCCAATATTTATACTCTGGAGTCTCAGCGAACCCGCTGAGAGAGTCCACTGCGCCAAGGGAGCCACTCACAGCTGAGGTATGGTATCGCACCCCTTGCCAAAGCACTCCCTCTCCACTTTTTGGGGAAGGATCCAGAATGTAGGTCTTAGAGTCTCAGACCCCCCCCCACTGCGTAAAGGGAGCCTCCTGCAACAAAGATAGGGAAGTGATACCACTTCCCCTGGGATCACAGCTTACTGGACTTTGAACGTTGCTTTGATTCGTCTACTGGTTTGTGTTCCCCGTCGCCCTTCCCCTCCTCTTTCCATGCGGTGTCCTTCACCCTCCCCTCCTCTTTCCCGCCTTCATTACCTGTCTACTTCCCCAGCTCCTTCCCCCTCACCTGAATCTTTCCCCCTGCCTGCTTTTTCCCTTTCGTATTTGTGCTTATTGTTTATCTCGACCATACAAGTAACTATGTTGCCATACTCTAATAACTGTGTAACCTTTGTAACTATGATCTGATGCTCATGTAAAGCGCTCTGATACCTCCGGGTCTATCCAGTGCTATATAAAACCTTTAAAATAAAATAAAATAAATAAAACAACAAGCGCGTAATATTCCAGGTGTAAAATGCAGCGTGGTGGAGTCATGTTACTTGCTGGAGGCAGCGTTAGAGGCATAGAAGAGTTACCGCTGCTGAGGTTCCTAAGACCTTGAGGGTACATATATAGTGTACACTTGATAGTGTTGCCTTGGTCAATTAGAAATACAACACCCTGGTGGTGATCCAGAATGGTGGGTACGTACACAGGGAGTGCTAGTAATACCTGCAAAATGCTGTATGATCAGGACACTTCCTCACCAAGTCTGGTTTGGTATACTGACTCAGGCATGTGGACTCAGGTGGCAGCGGACAGACTATACAGGCCAAGTGGGCAAACAGATTGTACTAATGTCTCTGTGATGGAACGGCCCGTAAACCCCTCCCCGAGGACCAAAACCCCCCTATCATGCCTTGTCCGACACCCCCGGGACTGAGTTTAACTCACCGACACGCCACCGCCGAGAGAGGACGCCGAGCAACCTCCATCACCAACGAAACCCCGCCCTTCTCTCTCCCACAGGAGCCAACCCGAGCAACAGGAAGGGAGGAACCATACCAAGCTGACCCCGGAAGTCCCGCCCCCCTGGCAGAGTCAGCACAGGATAAAAGCCCGGATTCAGCACAACAAGGCATCGGAGTTTCGTGGCAGGACCCTCTGGCTGGAGACGGAGAAGGTGACCAGACGTGCGAGGAAGAAGTGTGGACGGAGGAGTGGTGGAGTCCCTTGGAGGTGGCTGGAGAGCGGCCGTAACTCAAAGGAGAGTTACGGCGGACCGCGTGAGTGCCTTTTGCCTCCTTTATCCCTACTCACTAGGAGTTCGTGTTAAAGCCCCTGTATATATACCCCCTCTCCATAGTCACACTCCCCATGCACTGTATTATAGTCACACTACCCGTGCACTGTATTATACGTATATAGCACTTCACTGTAGAAAGCCCTTTCGTTACTCGCACACCCCACCCCAGCACCCTCTCTATTACCCTGACCTGTGTTCCTTATTCCCGGTACCGTCCTTCCCCCACTGTCCGTTTCCGACCCCGCTCTTGCACTACCCGGGTGAAGGTGTACAGTTGACACTCTCTGTCTACTCGATCAGACTAACGGTCCCTTGTTTGTTTCCTCTCTTCCGGTCCTCCTGGGAGCCTCCCCGTCATCGGAATATATCCGGACCGTCCGAGGACATCACGAGGAGAAGAAGCAGCGCCTCTGTCTTCATCGCCTGGTGCTACCCCTTGGACCTGTTGGGACTATCTGTGCTGTACATCAGTAATAAAGACCGAATATTGCCAACTATATACGGCCTCCTCGCCTGCTTTTCCGGCCCGCTGCACTCACTCCACGACAGTCTCATATCCTATGCAAGAATTAAATTAACTACTAAACCTACGCTAACTTTTGTTGTGTGTCTGTGTGAAAATAAAGGTTCAAAGTTAATAACTAAAAATTAAGAAGGAAAAATGTGTCATTCATGCCCTCTAAAAATAAACATGAAATTAGATTAAAATAGTAGAGAACCGAACGCTGCGCCTGGGTTAAGGTGCAGAGACAGCGGCACAGGTATTGGTGGTGTGTAGAGGCTTTATTAAAGGTGTACATTAACTGCCTCATCCGCATTTATCCCGTTCGGAATTATACAGTCTAATAGAAGAATATACCTAGATTCCAGTCTCCTAAGTGAAAGTTGTTTGTTTCCCCCTCTGATGTTTCAAGGAATGCTGTCAATCACAAAGAAAGAAAGTTCCTCTGTTTTCCCTTCGTGGTGTGCGTTTATGTGTCTTGCTACCGGATATGCTGGATCATCATTGTTGATGGCTCCTAAGTGCTGCAATATCCGCACATATACGGGTGTATGGTACTTCCCAAGTACAGCTTGTTGCAAGTGCAATGAAGAACGTACACTGCGAAATCCGTTTTGCATGAGTAGCTGCCCCAGACTTCAAAAGGGGTTTTTCTGAGGGGAAGAGGGACATTTCTAGTGTTTACACCGAGCTTGCATGCTTTACATTTGGTGCACTTGTGAAATCCTCTCTGTGGTTTGAGCCAGATCGCTCCTTTGTCTTGTGTGGGTGCGTTGCAGACTAGTTCTTGGCGCATTGATTTAGCCCTTCTAAATGTAAGTTGTGGGAATTTGGTGCAGGTAGGACCAATCGTGGGGTCACTGTGGACTAACGGCCAATGTCTGTACAGTATCTTTCTTAGATTGGTGTGGTAGGTATTGCATCCTGTAATAAGTCTGGGGGTTGTGTCGGTGTCTTGTTGTTTATCATGTTTTGTGTTTTTAAAGATTAGATCCTCTCTTTTGATGTTAGCACACTTTTGTTCTGCTGTTGTCAGTGTTCTAGTGTCGTAGCCTCTACTCTTGAGTCTCTTGAAGAGACCCTTAGTCGATTCTTTGAGACTTTCTGGTGTGCTACAATTATGTTTCATCCTCAGGCATTTTGAATGAGGTTAGTCGGGTGAAAGCTATTCGCATTGAGGATGGTGTTGCCGGATGTGGGTTTTCTAAACATCCTGGATTGTATTTTGTTGTTCTTTATGTACAATTCTAGATCTAAGAACATGATAGACTCCTAGCTTGTTGTGCATGTGAAGCTCAGGTTGAGACAGTTATTATTAATCTCTTTTGCAAATTCAATTGCACTCTGTTCGGTGCCCTGCCATAGGATAAAAATGTCATCTATGTATTCAATTCAATTCAATAATCTTTATTTCGTTGCAATTGCATCATAAAAGATATACAATTAAAATTCATTAAAATACAATTTTATAATATTCAAAAACACAGGTGGGATATGGGGTGCCTACTCAGAGTTACATTACATTGTCAGTTCAGTTCATCCCGGTATACATTATCATATTTGAGTCATGGTATTATGGCCAATAAAATCATCACATGTTTTAAATAAATATAGAATTAAAAGTGATCAACATATTTACAAGCTAAAAAGACAATTAAATTTGTCACCACCATGGCATAAAAATTAAAAATTACAATAAAATGGTAAAAAAAAAATACATGGCTGGTATACCCAACCATGAAGTTGGGTACTCGGTCATCCTTTGATTATGACATATATAACATTCATGATAGTATTAATTTTAAGGGGGCTTCATAAAGTTATATGGTTAAAAATGAAGACCCATTTTTAATCTAATGAAATTAGCAGCAAGAAGAAATCTGCTGATGCCAAACACAACTACTTGACTGGTATCTGTTTTTAAAATTCTACCAGCCTCCTAATAGGAATTCAACCCAATAATGCGACATAGCGGCACTATCCACTTTTTCCTTGACTTCGCATAACTGGGGCAGAAAAATAATATGTGTAGGACATCTTCCCTTGCATTGTTAGAGCATAGAGTGCAGAGATCACTGTTTGTTTTCACCCAACTTTTCTCAAGAACTTTAGTTCTCAATGTTCCATACCTGTATTTAATGTACAAGGTTTTGGCTCATCTATGTATCTGGTGTATAGTCTCACATTTTCAGACATAGGTGTATGGTGCGTCTTCATGAGTACTTGCTCCTCCCACTAGCCCATATGCAAATTTGCATTGCTGGGGGCGAAGCAAGAACCCATGGCAGTGCCCTGTGTTTGCATGTAGAAAAGTCTATTAAAAATGAATGTGTTATTCTCCAGACACCATTCTGCCATTTGTAGTAGCATTTGGGTATGTTGAAGCAGTCCTATCTGTCTAGTTCCCAGTTAGTGATTCCGTGCATTTAGGTCATCCTGTGTCTAATGCTGGTATACATACTCTGTACATCTAATGTCATAAATACATAATTCGCATTCTAGGTGCAGTCATAGGTTTTTGATAAGAAATCGCAAGCGTCTCTGATATAAGCTGGTAGTTCTTGGACAAAAGGCTGAAGAAAAAAGTCAATAAATCTGCTGGTGTTCTCAAACAAACCCCCAATCACGGAGTTGATTGGTCTTCCTGGGGGGCACTGGGTGTCTTTGTGTATCTTTGGAATCAAATATAGTTGTGGCGTTATCGGGTAATCATTTTTCAGAAACTCTAGTTCTTGTTTAGAGATAAGCCCAGTCCCTCTCGATTCGTAAAGTGATTCATGAAATTTCTCCTTCATGCCTATGATACTTGTGGCACTGATGCGATTGTAGCAATCCCTGTCTTGCAATTGAGTCAATGCCTCCTTGTTATACATTTCTAGTGCCAGAGCACTACATTTCCCCCTTTGTCAGACCAACGCACCACAATGTCTGTTCGTTCTTTGATTTTTTGCACAGCATTGGTGTATTCTGTCCTCAGGTTGTGTTTGGAGCTGATGAATTCGTTGCTACTTTTTATGGCCAGTTCTTTGAGGTCTTTACTGACCCTTTCTGAAAATATATCTATTCCATCTTTAGGCATTAAGGGTCTGAAGACTGATTTGGATTTGAACGGTGTCCGAATAGTTGCAAGAATGTTCAAATCTGATCTGATTGCCACATCCATTGTGGATATTTGGCTTGTTGCTTCTTCACAATCCAACTCTGTCATGTCTTTTAGTAGGGTCATGTCAGCTACACACAGAGTGCCCATTGCAGCAGTGTTCAACGATTCTGTATCACCTTCATTTGTGTTCCTTAGGGTGTTGAAGAAATGTTATATATATACATATAAGTTACTGTTGATGATCCATCAATTTACTTGAGCGATGAATCGAGGTTATATTTAGAAACTGGCTTTGCGGGCTTGAGAAATGGACGCCAGTAATTTGGCTTCAAGGGGTATGCAACGTTATTTCAGGAATCTGCCAGATCCAGGAAAGAAATGCTTGCAATGTCTTTTTCAGTTAATACTATATCAAATGCTGTCTATTTTTTGCAATGTTTGCAGTCTTTCATGTTTTGGGTAGTAATTGTGTGTATTCAAATTCATTTGAGTGTCTTTTGCGTGCTTGTTTGTAAGAAGAGCAATGTAATTTAGTAGTGAAAATGCGCGTTATGATATCAATGAAAGTAAAAGTTTTTTTCAGTTTGTAAATCATGTGAAACACATTTTCAGAGTTATTCCCTTGTGGCTAATCGAGTTGCCAAGGCTACCAACCTACAGGAAAATGTTAAGCGCACGGGCTTGTCAGAAAGATGTGCATGTAGGTCACGCTGTCCAGGCCCAGGCAGAGCTTGTAATAACAGCAACAAATGGATACAGCAAACAGAAAATGTAAGCGAAACGGGGGAGCAAAGGGTGCGCACGATGCGGGGTGTTATAAAAACGCACCAGCCTGTGTACTGCAGAACAAAAATAATGCACTGAAATTGATTAGTAAATTGAATGGATTTTATATTTTCTCGTTCCTGCGGTAAACAGGAGAAAAGGATCAGTATTTTCTTTATAAACTTCATAAATTATTTGACTATATTTTAGAAACAAATGAAGGACAACAGCATTGCTGAAGTCTAAAAACGTCATTGTTAAACAATCATTAGCAATGCCCATAGTTTTTCTTGAAAGTGCACATGCAAATCCAAGCATGCACAAATAAGCACTTCAGCATAGTTTCATCACAGGGTGTGGCCGCTGCTGTGCACTGTACAGAGGTGCCAGCTTGAGGTCACTATCTGTACTTTTGAACCTTAATCACCATTTGGATTAGGCAGATGGGGGCTGTTGGGTCAAGAAATTCCAATTGGTCTACGAGTCATCCGCGAATGGTCATCAAAGATGAGGTGCAGTCAGGTTCTCTATGAAGGTAGCAGCAGCAAGAAAAAATTCTGAGTTTGGTATGTATTACTTGAATACTTGCATTACTTGAATAGTTATTATAATACTTTGGGCTGCACTCCTACATTCTCAAAAAATCCTAACTGTCTTAATGTAAAGAGATGGCCACAGGCACCATTTGCAATTACCTAAAACAGCATTTACTTTGAATATTACGTGCTCAGACAAAGCATTACTAGGAAGGCACTAGTGACAAGCAACCAGGAAGTAGTCGTTCACATACAGTCTAAGAAAGGGTAAGCTGAGATGAAACACATTACATAAATACATTTGCATTGTTGGGGAGCCCAAACTATGCTTGTTTATTTACACTGGTTTAGGCCAGAACAGAAGATTACAATATAGCCACCAGACAAGCATATTGCTATGCTCACACAGTGTGAACGTTGGAAAGGTTGAAATGTGGAGCAACCAGAGACTCTATTGCTGATGGCAGAGGTAGCAGTAACAGTGGTGGGAGGGAGGGGGAGAGGGACACTTGTGGGCCTCCTCACTTGGTGATCTTCTGAGCTGGGTGGTGTAAGTATTTTTATTCAAGTTAGACTACCATAAAAACAAATCATGCTTTCATTGAGACATACTTTTATTTGTGGCATCAAATTGAAAGTTAATTTAATTATCTGTAAAATACTTAGGGAGGATCCTAAAAGTGTAGCAGATTCCATGAAACCAATGCATGTATGGGCTTACCCGGTGTTTAATTTGAGACAGTGGTTGCAGGTGGGCCCCACCAGCGCACATTTTAGTGGTCTGCTACAACTTTTTCCCAATCAGACTTTGAACCAGAGCAAGAGATTAATAAAAACACGCATAGGGTAAAGAATGAAGAAGAGAAAAACTGAAAAACCGCCACAGAGGCAGAAAGCAGGAAACTACAAAGAGATAAAGGGACAGGTAGTGTCTGGTGGTGGATTGAAGAGGCATGAGAGGGAATCAAGACTACATGTGTTCAGCATGCTGACACTCAGTAGCGTCGGCTGGGGGCTTCTGACCAAAACCTTGGGCCCCAGCACTTACTCTTTTGCAAATTAAGCACTGGGCTCTCTCATCTCTCAGTGGTCATGTCGGGGTTGTTTGATAATCGGCAACAACCAGCACATTGCCACCAGAGACGTAACCTACTGCCTTGCGTCCCTGGGGGCAGGGGGCACCCGTTATTGACTGGATCCCTCATTTACTCTAAGGCCTATGAATTTCTACGAGATGTGGCACCTTCAGAGGCATTTGACACATTTGCTGGGGGGGCCATCATTTTGTATTCCATCACTGCTCCCACTATAGAGTAGTAGGGAGTTCTGGCAGTACTTTACAGCAAGGCAAGAAGAAAATCATGTAAATATGTGGCGAAATTGTATCATGAACATGCACAAGAAAACCTCTTGCAAATGGAGGAGCCCCAAGCGCTGCCCTTGTCACACAGTGAGTTGCAGCTATAGTAGGCAAGTCAGCAAGCAGCCCCTGTTGTGTAAATAAACCACTTTCAGGCAAGTGAAACCTAGCGCAGATATAATGCACAAGACTCACAGGTAGTGAAGGTGATGATCCATATCTAAGAGATGCTTGCCTAGTGGCACCTTGCATCTCTAAGAAGTATGATTTTTTTCTGACAACATTATTTGACCCTACACTATGCGATCACCAACATTCTGATTAAACAATGGAAGGATGTAAATACAAGAGAACTTCTAAGGACAGAACACCATCCCTGAGGGTAAGTTTCTGCCATGTCTAAAAGCGGACTCATTCTTGATGAGCATAGCGGGGTCGGCGTTTGTCCCATTGCAGGATTCCTGCCTGGTAATCCTGTGGATGCTGATATACTTTTTTTTATATAAATAACCCTCACTTTCCACAACGTATCCTATATGCCCTTTAGTTCTTCTTCAAGCATCTACTGACAGTCGAGGGCTGCACTGATATGTTAGGCAACATTAGACCGATAGTTTAGTTTCTATCAGATACCCAATTTGATGGCCACTGGTCTACAGCTACGGGGACTCGTCAATAGCCATGGCTCTTGAGGAGCTGCTCAAGAGCTGCATATGAAGGTTTTTGGTGAGATGTATCACCCATCGGATTGCTCACTGCCTTTTTCTGTGTCCAAAACGTTTTTGGCAGAAAATTGGTAATCTGTTAAAGGAGACAGCTGTGTTCATAGCCGGCTTTTCACAGCCAAAGACCATGCCCTGTCCTGTGCGGTATGAGATTGAGGTCACACCAATGCTGAAGACCACACACTTGATATGTGGCCGGCTTTAGCGATGCTGGCGCCCTGTGCAACAATGTCTGTTGGTGCCCCCACATGACCACCTCTGCCACGGATTCCCTCACTAGTTATGTTATGTTATGTTATGTTATGTTATGTTATGTTATGTTATAGGTAATTCTAAAGCGTGGCGATCACCCAAGGGTGACCTGGCGCTAGCTACTATCCTCTGAGCATTGAAATGGTATACAACATTACAGGTTAAAGGGAAAGGTTTTTAATCCCTTCCTAAATGTAAGGAGGTCGGTGGCATTTCTCAAATGGAAGGGAAGTCATTACAAGCCTTTGCTGTGCAAACAACAAAGCTTCTCCCACCCCATGAGGCTTTTTTAATGTGTGGTACTATCGCCAACTTGGGTCCAAGGTAGCGAAGGGTTCTTTTGGGCAGGTACCACTGCATTTGATGTTTCAGGTAATCTGGGTCTGTGCCTTGGAGTGCCTTGAAAATGGTGCTTAACGCTTTGAAACGCACACGTTTCCTAACAGGCAACCAGTGAAGTTTCTTGATTTCGTTAGTATGGGGGCAAATTTGGGTGTACCAGTAAGCAACCTTGCTGCCGCATTTTGCAAGAGCTGAAGTTTATTCAGAAAACTTTCCTGTATATTTAAGTAAAGGCTATTGCAGTAATCAAACCTAGACAGGATAAGTGCCGTAACTACTGCATTCTGACAATCAGCCGGCAAGACCGGGAGTAATTTCTTCATCATTCTTATTGTATAGGAGGTGGTTGATGCCACTGCATTGATCTGGTAACCAAAGTTGAGTTTATCATCAACTATAACTCCTGATATTTTTACTTTCCTGGTAGGTATGGGAAGAGTCGCCATAGCTTCTGACCACCAATTCGGGGTCCTGAAGTTGGCATCATTTCCAAATAAGATGACCTCCGTCTTTCCTGAATTCAGTTTTAGGCAATTTTGTGACATCCACCCCACGACTGCTTCCATACAGTCATGGAACCGATTTTCAATTCCTACTGCCTGTCATGGCTGCAGAGTCAAAACAATTTGTGTGTCATCTGCATAGGAGGTAAGGCATAAGTCAAAGGAGCCAATTAAAGGGGCTAGGGATGATATATATGCCTTAAATAGAGTCGGGCTAAGCGATGACCCCTGTGGTACTCCTCAAGGCAGAGAAAATGGTTTTGAGTGAAAAGCACCCAGTGCCACAATTTGAGATCTGTCCGTCAGAAAGAATTTCAGTAACTTCCATGCTTTACCTTGTACCCCACATGCCAACAAACGGTCCATCAATAAATCATGGAATACCGTATCAAAGGCCGCAGACAAATCCTTACAAGACAAATCCTCATCGCGGCTTCATCTTGTAAACTGCGCAAGCGCGGGAACCTGTGCATGAGCAGTCCTGGCTCCCGCGCATGCGCAGTTTACAAGATGAAGCCGCGATGGGGGAAGTTTATGGCGCAATCAGGTAAGTTTTATTTAAGTTATTATTTTACCCGTTTACATCTAATTTAATAAGGCGGGCGGGAGGCGGGCGGTGGGTGGGAGGCAGGGGGGCGGCAAACTTCCGTTAAGCCAGTGAATGTGCGGAAATTTGCCCCGTTTTTTTGCCTTCTTTGTGGAAGGTGCAAATTTTCGCACATTCTGTGGGTGGAACGGAAATGTCCGCCCACCCTTAATTTTGACTTATAAACGACAAGTAATAAAAGGGACTCTCTTACAGAAGCAGTAAACCACTGACCTATTTACATTCTACGCACTGTGATCTGTATGGTACATGTTCTTAGCAGCAGGCATTTTAACCCTCTGTACTACCTTAGGATGAGTCAAAACTTCCACTAGAAAAACTCCTGGTCTCTTTCCAGGAAGACGATTAAGCACTGGACTAATCCTGATATTTTAATTGATGTCTTAAAATTGGTGGAGGCCAGAAACGCGGCAGCAGGTGCTTTTAAAATGATAATATACATTTTCAAAAATGATGCCCTCACCCCATGTAAACGCCCGGTGCAGTCGCACTGATCGCACCGGCATAGAGCCTGCCCTGACTGTATCCAATGCCTACGGGGCAAGGCTGAAGGGATTTCCCTGCATGCTTTCGGGTGCTGGGAAATATGGCACAGGGCGTGGTGATCTTGTTTTTGGAATCTCACAGATGACACCACAACTACCATCAGTAGTGACATCACTCTACCATTTAAATCATAAGTATGTTTAATGAAAAAATCAGAAATTAAAGTTCATAATTTATTCTAGTTGTGCAGGAATTCTATAAATAAACGACTTCCTTGGAGAGGCAATGACAACCATTTCTTTATGCTAATTTGTCAAAGGAAAGCCACTAGCATTGTCAGTTCAAATCATTCCAGAGAACAAAAGGCAGGAACAGAAAAGTAGAGGTTCGATGAAGCCGATGACAATTAGATGACAATGTCCTCTGTTTCGAATAAGAGGCTTGCCTGGACCGCGTGTCTCCAAGGAACATGAGAAGACCTTGCTTGTTGAGTTGACAGACACACTTGAGGAACTTGAGGAAAACATGTGCTCTCTGGCGGCTGGTTTGGCTTTCTAAGCACAGTTTTTCAGTTTTAGAAGCATTATATCTTACACACCGAACGCTCTTTGGAATTTGGGTAGATGGGAACCAAATCCTTATGATGTCATATGTGGATGAAGTGTGTGACATTATGTATAGGGTCTTGAGCAGGGAAAATGAGGAGAGATGGTTCCATGGCTAGGCACAAAAACATTAGTTTAGCACCGGTTAACTGGTAAATTGCACAGGGCCCTAAGGCTAGCAAACAAAGACAAGCTTGGTGATCACACAGACACACTAGCACCTCCCTTTATGGGAGAGATGGCAGGGGGAGGGCTAGCAGGGGTGTGTTTTTCATCAATTAGAAGTGGGCAGATAGGGATGACTCTGTCATAGAAAGAGAGACTTTTAGTTAAACCTCTATGTGGCCATATGGTAAAACTGAGAATTAGTGCATTGTGCGATAAATTCTACCAGGAAGTGCATAAAAATCTCAAACCTATAGATGTGATATGTTTAGAACATACACCAATTACTAGTAGGTCGGTAATATAATAAACTGTCCCCACCCAGTATGTGCTGTTGAATCAGAGAAGAAGAATTCATGGCTGAGAAAGTCTTGACTCCAGCTTATCCTTAAGCCTCTACTACTTAAAGCAATTCTAAGGACCAAGCAATCTAGTCCTGTGCAAACCTCAAACATGGAAAGAGGTTCAGGACTTACCCAGAAGTATGGATTTTGACTTTCTAAAAAGGTTATGAGCCCATATGTATTTCTTCACTTTAATGTTGTTTTGGTGCATCTTCTTATACAACACATGCATTTTCTTGTGGGAAGCCTTTTCAACTGTACCAACCTACCAAGGTTAAGCCCATAGAAACCTGTTTTCAATTTTATGTGTTAAATTGTTTAACTTTGTTTGAGTTTAGCCCAAGTTCACATCAAGACTGAGTCTTCTCTCTCCACCCTAGTCATCAATCCAGATTTCTACAGTGCTCTAAGCAACCGTTTTTAATATTGCCAAATTTAGTAGTTTTCAATTGCCTGATCTTTGAATGATTTGGTCTTGCAGGCATTTAAACATGTGCTACTTGGAAGCATTTAACTCAGTACGACATTCTGCTTAATGGCAAATGTACACCGACATTCCTATGGGGAACATGCCTCCATTTACATTGAGGACATGTGGCATGAGGACGTGTCAGACCATGATCAGTGTTAGGCCGCCAGTGCATGTGTTGCTCTTACAACTCCAGGCTGTCTGTCCATGTACAATAGTGTACCAGGTGTGAAGATATTGTTCTGCTATTCTTTGACTTTTATGATGCCCACTGGGACAGTGACTGGAGCTCCACATCTATGTTTGATGCCAACACCCTTTTAAACTACTTCAACAATTTTTTGGATAGCTGTATATACTTCCATCTCCCAATTAGAACACACAAGTGCAAGGCAAACCTTTAGCACACTGGTAATCTAAAGACCCTGCTGACAGTAAATGATCCTGCTGCAGACAGGAAGAAAATAGAAGAAAACAAGAATTTCTGAGGTCCTCTTGATACTAAAGTGCCTCTGCTTAACAAGCAGACAACTATTCACATCGGCCAAAACAAAGTACTGTGGCTACGGTTCCAGGTTTAAGTATCGATTACAAAAATATAGATGTAAAAAATATCGATGTAAAAATATCGATTACAAAAATATCGAATCCCTATACTTAAACAGGTAAGTACAGTAATATCGACTCAAAAATATCGATGTAAAAAATATAGATGTAAATAATATCGACTTAACATAACTTAAAATATATTAATTAACTAATATTAATATTATTAACAAAATTCATTAAATTTAATAAATATTTTAACTAACTATAACAAATACATTTAACTTAATAAATATAAACACAAAAAAGTGTACATATGCATATATTTACTTAAATACATTTTATTAACTATTATCTTTATTTAATTTATAATTGTTTTATTTATATAGAAATAGAATAAACACATATATAAATATTTTAAAATAAAATATTCTATATTTAATTAACACATTAAACTAGTAAAAAAAAATAATACATACATTTAATAACAAAATAAAAACATTAGTAGTTAAAACATTGGATAGCGAAGGGGTGAAAATTCCTATTCCCACTCCAGTAAGTGCAACAGTAGGGAAAGCGCTGGATAGCGTAGGGGTAAAAATTACTATTCTCACTCCAATGAGTGCAACAGTAGGGAAAGTGCTGGATAGCGGAGGGGTACAATTTACTATTCCCACTCAAGTGAGTGCAACAGTAGGGAAAGCGCTGGATAGCGTAGGGGTAAAAATGACTATTCCCAATCCAGTGAGTGCAACAGTAGGGAAAGAGCTGGATCCCAAAACAATATAAAACAAAACCATCAACATCTTTATTCAATTTAATTTCCAATACTAACATAATAAATATGTATTTAAATATATTATTAACAACGATAATAAAAAAATGAATTACACATTATTTAACACTATAAAATCCACAACACACACCTACAATTAATTACACAATTACATTTAATAATTACTAATAGTTAATGAAAATTAATATATTACTATTTATTAATGAATCAATAAAAAATTAATTACTTACCACCTTTCACACCATTTACACATATAAACACCAAAACATACACCTACAATTAGTTACACAATTACATTTAATAATTAATTAATTAATGCAAATGTATTTATTAATTAATCATTGCAAAATTACTTACCATCTTTCACACCATTTACACATATAAACACCAAAATACACACCTAAAATTAATTAAACAATTAACCTAATTATTTATTAATTGACTAATTGAAATTAATTAACAACTAATTATTAAACTAATATTAATGAATCAATGAACACATTAATTATTCAATAAATTTTTATCAAATTAAATTACTTCCTACCCTATTCCCCTATAAACCCACAACCCGCTACGGAACTAAAAACGCAGAATTAAACTTAAAACAAACTAATAACTAGTAAAACTCTAAAACATATAATAAAATACCAAACAATTGTCATTAAAAACACTAAAATACATAAAATTATTAATAAATCGATACTTTTGTAAACTATATTTTTCGAAACAATATTTATTACAAAGACATTTATGTAATCGATATTACTTACCTGTCAGTCGATATTCTTGTCAACTACATTTTTGTTGTCGATATATCTTCCCCACAATATTTTTGCGGTGATATTTCTGTCCCACGATATTTTTGCAGCGATATTTCTACTGTGCACCGTGCCAACACCATCACCATCAGTCGAGTCACCAACAGAAGCAGAACGCTGTTGAAGACTATCAAGCACTGTATCATGTCCCTGCTGGGTCCACCTATTCCTCCACAGAAAAGTGCAATGCGATCAACTTACTCTTCAGTGAAAAAATATAGAAGATCCAACAGAACATTGACAACACATTGGGGCACATTAGGTCGGCGGGCGGACTTTGTCTACCCACCTTCCCGTCGTAAAAAGGGACCGCCCGCCATTAGGACGGGGATCCCGTGGATGCCATTAGGAGGCACCCGCCACAGTGGTGGGCGCATCCTGCATTCCTAACATTGTGGTGGGCGGTGCACTCAGCACTGCCCGCCACAATGCCAGGAAGGCATGTTGTGCACTTCCATAGGTACCCCCCATGTGCACCCCCCAGAGTCCCTGGGTCCCGCAACGGGCCCCCACAAGCAATTCCCACAAAGGCATGCTTCCGCCCTCCTAGTAATATGGCTGGCAGTGTCAAACAGTCACAGCCACCATATAAACTGCTTTTTCGCCTGGTAGTCAATCAGGCGGATTGCCTACCAGCGGAAAACCGGCGGACAGTCATCCCGTCCGCCGGGGTCCCCCTGCCATGGTAATGTGGCGGGGGAAATTGGTAGCGGGTGGAGGTTTTTGGCTGGCGGATCGCCCCCGCCATACGGGCGGTGGCGATCCGCCTGTTATCCTAATGTGCCCCTAAGCCTTTTTCAATTCTTTCACCCACCCTCTTGTAGACTCTTGCAATGGTCAGCCTTCAAAGCTCCATATCTCCCAGATCTTGCTGACATACTCAACTCCTTCACAGCCACTTTTTCTGAAGGTGAAGTCTTACCATCGTCCTTCATTAACGATCTTTCTCAGGATGCTCTCTTACCTCTACTTAACATTGCCAATATCCCCCTCACCCAAGGCATCTTCCCAAAAGCTCTAAAGACGTGTTGCTTCCTCCCACTCCTAAAGAAATGTATACTAGATCCTGATGACCTAAAAGAATACTAGCCCATCACTGATCCTCTCGGACATTGAAAAAAGCAGTCTATATTCAACTCCAAGACTAGATCAGGGCTAACTATCTCCTGCACACCTACCAATCTGACTTCAAATCACTTTGCCGTATTGAGACCACAGCGTTACACATCGTAGATGATGCACTCTTGACCAAAGATGATGACCCTTGCCTCCTGAACCTTCTTGACCTCTCACCTGCCTTGACACAGTTGACCATCCCACCATCAGACACACCTTGGAGTATTAAGTGGGACTCACTGACAAAGCACAGTCAGGAATTAATTAATGCTGGACCTGGAACTGGGAGGTCATTATAGTGCGTACTCATATAGGAGTGCTTGCTGATGCTTAGTTATGTTTAGATGAGGACCAGTTGGTTAAAGAAAGCTAATGGAACACACTTGCTCCATCTTGATTAGCAGGCCTTCCTCTTGTCTCTACTGCATTCAAATGAGAGAAAACATCTTCAGTTTAATCATGAAACCGAAACTGTGTGGCTGAGGCTCTTATCTTTCTCACCTCACCCCTTCCAGTTCCAGGTCTGGCATTAATTCATTCATGACTGTGCTGTTTATGGCTCCGGGTGCCACCAGACTTTAAGTAAGAGGAGGTAGATGCTGAGGGGAGACAGGAGGAGGAATCCTGAAATAATATGATGATTCTATAAACTAGCCTTTTGTTGTTTTTAGAATCCGTACAAAAACATTCATCACAAGTAGCCTGGCACAGTCAATCTGTCTGCGTCCTCCATGTACCTCACCGCCAATAAGGACAGCATGTGAAGATGGAAATGAACATTTGAAGACGTTTTCTGTCTTGCTATTATCGTCTTGTCACATAAATAAGTGTGACCAGTGCCTGATATTTTCAGTAAGGGGCATGGGTGTGCACAGAGTGTGGTTAATTAGGGTGGAAGTCTTGGACCTCCAGTATTTGTTTCCATGCCATGCCAGCCTGGAGAGTTGTGAATCACCCCTTGCTAATTAATTCTGAATTTTTGTTCTTCAGGCTCTAGAAGAATGACATTCTTTACTTTCATAGTTTCTTCTAGGAAGGGATGTACAGGAAATTAACAAGTCATTGTATCTCGAAGTCTGTTATGAAGCTCTGTGGTTATACTGAATAAGCAGCTATCTATGTTGTTAGATAACATCTCTTTATTAACGTAATAACGGCACTTTCACAATTGCTTTATTAACCTTCCTGCTTTCTCAAATTTGCTTGAAAATGCACAATTTGTCCACTCTTTTTTCAAACTTTTCTCGGGGGTAGAACCTCCCCAAACCCCGTAGGTTGTTGTGGCTCGCTCGCTGTAGTGCAGTATGACAATAATTTTACGCCGCACCACTTTCAAATGTCACCAGACACCACTGGAGTAGACGAATGTGAGAGCAACAATGTGTGGATGTAAAATACATTTTTTGCATGCCTGAAATATTTTTGTGAATTAGTGCATAAGCAAAATACGCTTTTTTTCAAATTAGTCTTATCATATATTGTGAAAAGTGTTTGTAATCAGTCACTAGATGTCATTTTGAAGGACCCTTTTCTATCTGCTCTTAAAATGTAATAAGCAAATAATGTTCTAGTCCTCTTATGCACCTTAATCCGTTTCTAAATGTGTATTTTTTTGTGTCACTTTTGCTCCCTTTGTACATCATTTGTCTCCTTTACCGTGTGCTCAGCATCCACGTGCTCTTCCTCCATTTTCCTTTCTATGAATGTCAATGTGATCGCCCTACTTTTTTAGATTACTAATACTAGACCTGATAAATACAGTCACACAGGTATTTACTGGGTGTGTTCTTTACTCCCTATTCTCATTTGCCAACCTCTGACTCGGTGATAATGCCAAAATTCGGCATACTTTCCCTCATTTTGAGCGAAAATAGGCTGAGAATCTTTTTTCACTACTCAAATCTTGCACAAAGTTTGCTAGTTATAACCTGGCTCGATTTGTGCCAGAAAAAAAGCTGAAATTATTTCTAATCACGTTTGTGTCTGGATTAGGATTACCTTGGTTTTGATAGACTTTCAGCATTCCCTTATGACTAACCTGTCAGTACTGTTTATTTATTCATTTTATTTTATTTAATGCATTCTTATAAAGCGCGGAATTTACCCGAAGGTGTCAGAGCACTGTACAATAAAACCAGTTACATTACATGAGAGAACTGTTACAGGAATGGAACAAATAAAAATAGCATGCCATAGAATCAAAGCGACGTAAGCATAAGGCACACAATCTCAGGCACAGCAAGCACAGACTATACAAGCAAAAATATGAATATAAATGACAAATTTTACAATGAATAAAGAACTTCCTGGGGAAAAATAGCAGGCCATAGAATCAAAACAACTCAGGCAAACGGATCACAAAATCAAACGCAGCAAACACAGGATGTACAAATAAAAATGTAAATATATGGGACACATTTACAATGACTAAAGAACTTCCTGGCGAGGTCTGAGATGGGGGTAATTAGTTCTGAAAGTGTCTTTGGAATAAAAGAGATTTGAGGTCCGCTTTGAAGATCTGGATGGAGGTGATGGCACGGAGCGAAGGAGGAAGTGAGTTCCAGATTCTCACTACATTACCTGAGAACGATTGTGCCATCAATTTTTCCCTTTTGAAGGAGGGGGGCTCAAGAAGGAACTTTTTCGCATTCCGAGACGGTCTCGAGCCTCCAGACAATTTCAGTTTATTCGCCAGATAGCGAGGGGAGGAAGAGTGCAAAGCTTTGTGGGTGATGCACGCCGTTTTGTAGATAGCTCTAGCCTCGATAGGAAGCCATCGGAGAGAATACAGGATAGGGGTGATGTGGTCACTTCTTTTGAACCCTGAATGAAGCGAGATGCTGAATGGAGGACGGATTTGAGGGGAGAGAGGTGAGATTTGGGAAGGCCAGTTAGAAGAGAATTACAATAGTCCAATCTAGAGAGAACTAGCGATTGAACCAAGGTTTTTAGGTCATTCTCCGGGAAGAACCGACGAATCCCCCAAAGAAGGCGCAGCTGATAACGTGCGCTCTTGGCCATGGAATTGATGTGTGAGATTAGGTTGAGTCTTTTGTCCAGTATGACACCTAAGGATTTAGCGCAGTCCACAATGATGGGTTTACTGTTGAGTAGATTCAACTGATCCAACCAGGATTGAACAGGAGGCAGGGAGAGAGAGTTAGATAAGAGGAGGAATTCCGTTTTAGAGGGATTGAGAATGAGTTGGTGCACTAACATCCAGTTGTGAATAGCGTTGAGAGTAGAGCTGAGTAGTGAGAGATCATGAGGGGAAGACACCTTGAGGTATATTTGGGTGTCGTCCGCATAGAGATGGTAGAGGATTCCAGATTTGCTTAGGAGGTTCCCTAATGGTTCCAGATAAAGATTAAACAGAGTGAGAGCAAGGATAGAACCTTGAGGGACGCCTTGACCAACCACCAGTGGAGACGAGAGACTGTTCGCAATCTTAATCATTTGGGATCTGTCCGAGAGGAAAGAGGCAAACCATTTGAGTACTGTGCCTTCCACGCCCATTTTCTGATGAAGAATGTTCAGGAGGGTATTACAGTGTCAAAAGCTGCAGAGAGGTCAAGAAGAATCAGAAGGCACGACTCCCCCGAATCGAGAATATGCAGCGCATCATCGATCACTTGCAGCAGGGCTGTTTCAGTGCTGCAATTTTGAATAAAGCCCGACTGGAACATGTCGAGGAGATTATTGTCCATAATGTGTTGCGACAGCTGTTTTGCAACACATTTTTCTGTGATCTTTGAAAGAAAAAGGAGATTGGTGAAGTTATTGAGGTCATTTGCATCTGCAGAGGTTTTTTTTAGAAGGGGGGTAACCTGTCCTGTTTTGAGGACAACTGGAAGGGATCCTTGACTGAGGAAGAGATTGACTAGCCTGATCCAGTAGGAAAGGGTGTTAGTATAGAAATCAATGGCGATGCCACTGGGTATGGGTTCAGAAGAATGGTTGGAGGGTTTGGTTTCGCGGATGCATTTTAGGAGATCAACCTCCCAGATGGTGGCAAGGTTCTGCCAGGTGACTAAGGCTTTTCGCTCCTCGATGGGGGTGGGGTGGGTGACCTGTTCCACCAGAGATTTGACCTTTTGATCGATGAATATAGCGAACTCAGTTGCTTTCTTTGAAGCATTTCTGTCTCTCATATACTTTACATTCTTTATGTTGCTTTTCATATTCTCGTCTCTGCTTCCTTTGCCCGTAGTAGGTTCACCCAAATCTTTGATTATTCTTTGAATGTTACGATTTTTAAACTTTGACACGTATTTATCTAATGTAATCATCAACTCTAGAAATATTTTTGTGTCTATTAACTCTCCTAAAATTTCTAGGCAATGCTTGCCCAGTTGTAACACTACATTAGTCACCTCTTTAGCAACATTAAAAAATCTATTTCATAAGTTCCCTTCTCACCAAATCGACCCCTCTAGAAATATTTTTGTGTCTATTAACTCTCCTATAATTTCTGGACAAGTCTTGCCCAGTTGTAACACAACCAATAGTCACCTCTTTTGCAACATTCAAAAAATCTATTTTATAAGCTCCCTTCCCACCAAATCGACCCCTCTAGTTCTCCCTCAGAAGGAGCTACAAAGACAGGCTGAGAGAGAATAACTTGATGAGACTCCTTCATCGACTTGTGGCTTCTAAGAGGTTCATTGCTACTGTTTGACCACCAGTTACTTCTCTACTCATTAATTCCTCTTCTTCACTATCCCTATCACATTTCTCCTTATTTATATCGGACAAGTCACTGCATAAATCACAATTGTATTCCCTTGCACAATGCACGCATGTCTCCACTTCACACCTACAAAAGCATTTAGAGCACTCTGCTCCATTTTTTCCACCAATAGTTGTCTTAAAGGTATAGTTGTGCTGCTGCACCAATCATGCAACCTCATACACAAACAGTTGTTTGTTCTGTCTCTTTCTCGTTTTCTTATACTTTTAATTCAAATAGTACATATAAAACTAGTAGTTAATATCCCAATACTGCTCATGAGTTTCCCATCTGGGAATAAAGGAGCTAACTCAGCACAATTGATTGAAGGAGCCAAACCTCACTTTGAAAACACAATATAATACACAGAAAAGTGATGGAAAGTAGGAATCAACTTAGAAATTACATTAGTTGGATAATGTAGGAGAGAATGTAGCCTTGCGTTTAGAGCTGTCGACCTTGAATCTGGGGAACTGGGTTCGAGTCTTGGCAACGACGCCCAACATCCTGTGATTCTGGGCAAATCACGTAATCTCCCCATGCCTAACAAAAATAAATGTGTACGTCTTGTACCGAAACTGGTGCTCATGTAAAGCGCTCTGATACCCGATGTCTCGGGTCTAGTTCGCGCTATATAAAACTCCTAAGGAAAAAAAACACGAGTGAGAAACCAACTTTCCTGAATAGTACTATGCAGAGCACTGACGAATATCTACGAGGTAGCCACCTCAGATTTAATATTATCGGGCACCTGAGTGGGTTTCGTTAATATTCAATGTGAAACCAGAAAGAGATGTCCACTATCACCTTTATTGTTAGACTTATTTATTGAGCCACAAGTTAGATATTTTATCAAAAGTGATTTAGTGAAAGATATCCCTAATATTCTGATGGTGAAAAGGATATTGCTATATGCGGGTGATTGAGAAATTTTCTACCACTATATCGTGAATAGATATTAATCATAAGAGTGTGAACAAGGCAAAAAAAACAAAAACTGTTAATGCACAGAAAGCTTCTTTAGATCTAGACGTGCACAATATGTTTACTATCTAACCAGTGAGATAACTCAGAATCCAGGTCAATGGAAAAGTTATATATACATATTAAGTTAGCTAAATGGTTATTAGCAAAGAGCTGGGTTTTAAGGAAAACATTGATAGTCGGTAGGATAAATTAAGTAAAAATGATATCAACCATCAATTTTTGTTGTGTTAAAGTGCATTCTTTTTCTTGAGACTTAATGGATTTGTTTTGCCTTTTACTTGGGCAGGCACAGCCCTAGATTACCTAAGAAAATGCTAGGTGCCATTCTGGAGCTAGTGGGTGGGTGTTGCCTGATTTTGAATGATCCAGATAGTGGTTATTCTGCAACACCGGGGCCCTTCTCTCCTGAAATCATTAATAAGATAATTGAGGATCATGGACCACTTGGGCTTGCCCTAAAATAATAAAGACAAACATTAAAAAAATAGAAAGAACGGGAGATGTATCTGTCAAGTATATCCTTGTTCTGCAAATGAGTGGAGAAATAAAGGTCAATAAGATTGTTTACCAGTATGAAACGATCCATGGGGAATGGGAAACTGGGGATGTGGAAATTCGAAAATCCTCTGAATAGAATGGTTTAATTCCCTTTTCAGAAATAGCTGAAAAACTAAGAAATGGACAGATTTTTTCAGTTAAGTAGTCATTTTATAGGTCTTAAAAATATTTTCTTTCATAAGGTTTTTTCTTTTGTTAAGAGTTATGCTGCCTGCGCTTACAAAATTAATTCAGAGTCACATCCCCCACTTATAAAGTCAGAGCTATCTGGCTGGAGGAATTGCAATAGGATATGGCAGAGAAGGTATGGAACGAATTGAATTTAGATATGTAGCATTTCTCTGTGAGGGTAGACTCAGTATTACTATGTGAGACGTAATAAACTCCAGAACGCTTACATACAATGTCTCTCAATTGTATGAATTTTGGTTCAAGATGTCATGGTGCAAAGACCACAAGAATTTTGGACAACAGGTGAGTTATCAAGTCAGGTTTTAAGTGATGATGTTGTTGTTGCCCTAATCTGAAGTAGCAACAGCTTGGAGGTGGATTTTAGTGAACAAAAGCTGTGTTTTGTTTGTTCTGTTCACTTATTGCCCTGAAATGGAGGGATGCAACTGTGGCAATTATGCAAAATTGATGTTGAAAAATTAGAAAGATAATGGACCACGAAAGCCATTCTTATCCATGACTGGTTAACAACTTTAAAAGTTAATAATAATATTTGAGACTTTTCAGGATAGGGTGTGTAATTTATGACACTTGTGTTTACATAGCTATGATATTGAGGATACCTGATGCTGCTTAAGGATCTGCTATTTTTTTGTTTTTTGAGTACCTTGTTAAGTTCTCTTATGTATTTCTACTCTTTAATTTGCCCCCTTAAAGCAAAAAATCCCTGAATAGGGAAAGTGGTTTTGTACTCAGAAATCTGATTATTTGCATTATATGTGCCGTAGTTTTAAGACTGAGGACAAATGACTTTATGGTCACTATTGCACATTCCTCTGGCAATGGTGTAAACTGGGTGTTCAGACGCACTAACCTTAGCACATGGAATCTAATGGTAGCAATGCACTTTTCCATCTCTCGCTACTCCCAAGGTGACAACATACGCAAGAATATGAGGGCCAGTGGTAGAAATGGGTAAAATGAAAAGGGATAAGAGAGAAAACAAAGACACAAGACTCCACCATCTGATTTATCACTTCTGTTGTTCAAAGATGTCTGTAAGATGCAATGTTATACCTACACGTCAAAGATATCGTGTGTATCCACCCCACCGGTGCCGCCGTCCTGGGTGGCTTGGGGGGCGGATCTTGGTACTGTGCTGGAACAGGGGCAGCAGAAGAGTAGGGGGTCCCTTACGAGCAAGGTATCGTGCAATGCACGGTTCAAATTGATACACTTTAACTTCCTACACCGCACCAACCTGACTCCGGTCTTGTTGAAGCGCATCTCTGGGGACAGGGGAAACAGCTGCCCCAGATGTAGTGCAGAAGGAGCGGGCTTCTTACACTTAGCCTGGGACAGCCCTTTGATCAGGTGTTTCTGGGTGGGGGTGGTAGATCGTATAGTCGCCACTACCGGCCTTCAGATAGCAATGAACTCCTTGCATTGTCTACTGCCGTTAGTCCCCAAGCCCAAGAAAAGGAAGCTCTCCTATAAACTCTTACAATTGATATTGGTGCTTGTCAGGTGCAGAGTGGCGATCACTTGGATGGGACAGAGGGCTCTGAAGGTGCCAACCTGGCTTAAAGATGTTAGAGAGTGGTCCCTCGCCGAGGAAACTCACATGCAACTTACTCGGAAGGACGAGAAACTGCAGGACGATTTACTCGCCTGGCGAATCATGTGTGCCTCGGGACTGACGGAGGGGGGCTGTCTTCCCAGAGCGAGTCTGATGGGGCAAGTGACGAGATGTGCTCCCAAGTGGGGTCAGGATCTGATGGTGAGGGAGGGGGAACCACTAGAGTTTATCTATTACCGGGAGTTGTGCTGTGCTTGGCTGCTTCCTCACGATGTTATTTATTTGCCTCCTAGTCTGTTGTTCCTCATGTGTCCGTACCTCTCTGGATGAGACGCACGTTCCTAAGTGCCATAATGAGGTTGTCGAACTGTGTACATCTGTTGTAGCGATGCTGATTGGGGGGGGAGGGGTTGTATATGTTACATAAACTGAAAAATAAAGTTTTAAAAAAAAAGATATAGTGAGTAGCATGTTACAGACGGCTGTATGCTGAACTGTGATAATGAATGGCTATACCTTAACAATATGCCTGTGTACCCAACTCTAGAGACTGTGATGTAGAACGTGTAAATACTCAAGACTAAGCACACAAAGAATGAATATCGTAATTATATATACACGAGCATTTCTCCTTGTTACTTGGATAACTACTTAGGCTACACCACTATGCATGCTCTTGTGGAAAACGGGTACAGTTTCTACTTGATGCCTGTAGAATTGCAAGATAATCAACAATGTTAATCTTCTGTTGTCACTTAACTTGAAAATACGTTTCTGCATACTAAAACTCTAATACTCAGGGCCACTGGAATCCTGCAACTGTGCGGCCTTTTTAACATAATTATGGATTTGCTGCTTTTGCCACATAATCCATCATCTGCAACATAATCTGCAGACTTTACAAAAAAAATAGTTTCTTGATCAAGCGGTTCAAAAGCTGCTAAAATTGCAGTGACACATGCTGCTGTGCAGTCAAAGGTCTTTTTCAAAGGTTGACTTCTCACCTTTTATTTCTTATTGCTATGTTTGGGTTTTAAAATGAGGTGCAACTTATGTCCAGACAGTTTCAACACCCGTAAAAATTACAAAATAATGAAGTAATACTATCAGACAATGTGATGCATTACGTTGCATAATTTGCCTTTTCTTGCCGCATAATTTAGTCAAACCTGCCACATAATTTGCCCTCTCCTGCCTCATAATTCCAGTGTCTCTATTAATACCTTATGTGTGACATTCATATGTATGAATGCAACATAGTTCAGTCTTAGAATATTTCCTTTTCCATCACAAGATAACCCTAGCAAAATGTAATAACCCCCAAGTCTTAGTAGAGTTCATAGAAATATTCACAAGAACGTTCAAGGTTAATTTTTATCAACAGCACAGCTTTCTGAACATGTCTCTGTATTCCCAGTGCCCATCAATACAAATCCATAGGAAGCAATAGGTCTAGCCAAGTAAATTCGAGATCCTTGTAGCAGAGACCAGGATCAAGCAACATTGTATCTGGATTGACTAGCAACGACACCGTGGGCCATGAGAGAAGCTATACCCCGATATCCCAGATGGCCTCTAGCTCATCAGAACGCGCAAGAGTTCATGGCCTGCTGGGATTCTAGTCCATTGTCGGAACACAGTCCCATAGCACCTCTATGCACTTGCAGCTGCAGTCCAGACAGCGCAGAAAACTGGGTGTGGGATGTTTGCAAGACTTTTGTTTCCCTGAAAGAAACTTAGCGAAAGTGGGTTTGAAGTATCACTCCTGAGGTCGCCTCCTACGTGGTAAACAGTGTCTGAAGCCCTCCTTCCCCACACTGGGCTACTCGTTAGAATGTTATAATTTCTGTTATTTTTCACCAGGGCATTGTGAATGGCATATTGATCTAGAAAGAATTGGTCGATCAATTAAATACACATGAACAACCCTGGTTCTTTAAAACACGAAAATGTACATCTCTTTAGAAGTCGGGGAAGTTAAAGTGATATCCGTTTAACCATTTTTAAGAAATCTTTGAAACTTGAAATGCAGAAAGCCCCTGCTTCCCGAACTGGCTTCCAATTTTTGATCTTGAGAAACATGTTTTGACTGATCCGTGTGAAATAGCAAGAAGAATATACTTTTCCCCTGAGGCATTTTGAAAGAGTTTAATGGTTGCAAAACAGCAAAAGAGCTGATACTTCACACTGAATGACTTTGTTTGTCTGCAATTCTAAATCTGTAAACAGCAGCAGTCTTGAGCTGGCAGAGAAAACACCAGCTAAAAACAGATCTCAGTGTGATGATTCATGCACTCGAGAGACTCCTTCACCCCAGAGACAGAGAGATTCATAAAGCAGGAGAATGTCCTTACTGATGTAGGACAATCTATACAGAGAAGTTGGTGTTAATGGCGTTGTAATGCTTTTTTTTTACTTGCCATGTGATGCTGATTTGAGCAATTGATCTGATTTCTAAAACAATAAATTAAGATCTACTCAGAGACCCTAGGAAAGAAAAACCTGTCTGTTAGAAATGTTCACCTGGTGTGTCTCCTGCGTCACTAGTTGAACAACCCCAACAGGATCTGATGTCTTCAGCACTGATCACAGTATTTGGTAAGTTTGAAGTTTCAGACTAATTTGTGAAAGCAATACCTTGATGCCTTTAATTTACGTATGCATTGTTATATTGTTACTAGTAGTAGAGTATTAGCAGTGATATTAGTATGATTATCATCCATCTTTATTCGACATACTCATAATTACATTGCTCCGTGCTTGCTTCCTAGAGTTACATTGTATTGCACTGCTTGATGCTGCGTGCATGAGCACGCCGCCTACTTTCAATGACAGTGACATAATGATTCACTGTCCCAGCAGATGCAAAGTTGTCTTAAAAATCATTTTATCATTCACTGAGGAAATGTTCCTGTAAAATGACTTTCAATGCGACATTTAATACTGGAGATAATGGCATCATTCACTACCATGTGAAACAAGCGTTGTCAAAGCCAATAGGTCTGGTTTTTGTGTACTGTATGCACAGAGAGACCTGGCTCGTACAAGTATACACAGAATTTAGACATAACACCCATAAAAACACCCATTTCATACAAATAAATCACCAACAGCCACCTGTGACCACAAACAATCAATAATGCAGGCATCCACGCACGGAAATAGTCAATTGTAGCCTTGCAGGGTGCACATGGTGATGTTCATCAGGGAGGCCAAGATGATGCTTAGCATGCGCAGTGGCTGATGTGCATCAGCATGAGCACAAGAAAATATTCTGCTTGGCACTGGCTGGTGCGCAGCAATGGGTACATGGGGTGATGAGCATGAGGGAGCATTATTGGGTGGACCACACTAGGGTTAGTGTAAGAAATTGGGTTACTGGTTAAAGGGGGTGAAACTCTTCTAAAGCAGCAACCACAATTTGTCTCAGGGTGGAGTCACAAGTAAACTCAAAATTAACCTTTACTCCGCCTTCGGGTAGCTTGGCACAGATCAGTCAGGCCTAACTCAGAGGCAATATGCAAAGTAGTTGTGCTACACTTCACAATGAGAGCACTCCTCAAAAGGAGCCCAAACACCGTTAGAAACGTAGGGGCCGATTCACAAAGGTAATCTGAGACAAAAGTCTAACTTTATGACTTTTGACATTCACAGAAGTCATTTACGACTTTTGGTATTCACAGAAGTCATTTACGACTTTTGGTATTCACAAAAGTCATTTACGAGTCGTATCTTTACATTCACAGTTGGGGCGGAATCTCTGCACCCAGACCAAAATCTCCGCAGTCCAGGCGCAATCTCTGGCTCGTGATGGATGAACTCTAATCACCTACACCTGCAGTCAATTGAAACCACCTGCAAGACCTGCAAAACAGACCAAATAAAAGCAGCACACAAACTAGACCCATGCCTTTGGCCACATAGAGTTCCTGCATGCCTGCTCTGTGCCTTGCCTCAAAAAATGCTACCCCGGAGGAGGAAGAAAAATTATACAGAGGAGTAGCCCACCATGATCTTGGAGTTCATTGTCAAGCACCACAAAAGGCTCCATGTTTTCCCCCTTACAGCACCAGTGGCATACAGAAGGCAGCCCTATTGGAGCATTTAGCCACTGCAGTTACAGCGCCTCGGAGAATATCCACACTGTAAATGACATAAAGAAGAGTGGCAGGATGAGAAGGGGCAGGTGAAGGAGAGATACACCAGGATTGAGGTGGTCAGAGTTCTCCCTGGTGTACAATCTGGACCCCACCTCTGTCTCAACCACTAAAGGAGGATATCCTCAACACCATGCAGCCCCACATGCTCCATGGGCTGCCTGTGAGTATTGTCCACAATGCGGTACCAGGTAAATGTGATGACAATAACATGGATATCAAATGTCTGTCTGCGTTGCACCACAATTGTGACTGGGGATGTTATCCCAAGTATGTGTAAAAAGCATAGTGAGTCAGAGCCTCATGTGTCGCCTCCTGTACGTTGCACTACAAGTCCCAGAATCCTTTGTGACAGAAATGACAAATACCATTTTCCCTATCACAAACAGGGGCCCAGCCCTGCTGGTGTATATACCTAACACTAGCAATAGACAAAGTGCCCCTTCCACTTAGCATTACTGTTAGCATGTAGATGCAGTGAGGACATTTGTGACAAGTTGCACATGTACATTTTTTGTTTGCTGACTTTTCTCCGTTCTCTATTGACACATTCAGCAAGAGTACAGTTATCCACTGTAGTAGAGGTCCCTGCATCTGCTGGGAGGCAACTACATCAGCCACAGCAATCCATACCACCATCACAAACTGGTAAGTAAATGTGACCAGGAGAGAGTCCAAAAGCCTATATTGTTAGCAGATAACACATTGACATATCACATTTATTCCATCAACAGTGCCAGAACTGTGAACCAAACTCTGAAATCTAGTGCATCACATGTGTCAACTGGAATGTTAACTGGCAAACACACATACCTTTGTAGGCCCAATGATGTCGTCCAGGAATCCAGTCCCCGCAATGACATCTGCTACAAGGTTTGGTTGTGATATCTGGTCAGGAACCACACACTGGGCGGATGCGGGACCCTGGTAAATAAACCAGAGTGATGTACCTGAATGCTCAAGCTCATAAAATGTGGATTTAATGTCTGCAGTATATTGTATGTGTTCAACATCACTGTTGTCCCTCTATTGCATGTGTTCAACATCACTGTTGTCCCTCCATTGTATGTGATAAATATCACTGTTGTCCCTCATCTCAATTTGCCTACATATAAAAAAATGGCTATTCGCCCTAAAACTATAGCCACCTCTTATCCCCCTCTTGCATAGATCAAAGACAGCTAGCACTAAGATGGCCCGGCAAACACACGCTTTACAAAACTTTCATTTAATTTCATATGGCATTTTACAGAATACCATGGTGGCTAGTGAAAGGATGACACTAAATATATGGCAAGTAAGTGCAGTATGCACATAAGAAGCTATATTGTGTCATATGAAGTGGAGTAGCCACATCTGGATTGTAAGTCCATGACACGAAAATTCTCAAGCAAAATCACAAGGACCAAAATGTATGGAAATTGATGTGGATGAGGGTCACACTGATGCCAGTTGGGTTGTGTTATTTAGGGAGGGGTGTATGGGCTGCTAAGATGGTTGTAGAGGAAGCGAAATATATACATCTGGTGGCTGAACTGCACAACATAAATCCAGTGTAGGTGGTAACCATCCAGGCTTCCACACTTTATCACAATGTGTGAACCTAGTCAAATGTTGTATTCAGTTTGCCACCTCTTCTACTGTATTCTCATATATAAGTGACAGGATAAATAAATGAGGTTAGGATGTGTGCTGTACAAGACCTCATCCATTGACAGCTAAGTTCTACCATGATGTTGTACATGTATAATGGGAACAGAGGTCACACACAGAATGAATATAACAAATGTGTGATCTCCCAGTCCTATATGGATATGTATGTCTCATTACAGCTGCTGGCAGAATTCCATCAGTGTTGCAGACAACCCCATCCCGGGGTATACGAGACATACTGGCTGCAGCAATCAAACCCACTCACATCTGTCCATCAGGTAAGTTTGCCATAACGTGTTTTCCTATTATGGATTCCTAAATCATTCAGAAGATTTAAATCCTTGGGGAAGGACTATGGCAGATGTATCCACTTCTGCATAGCATCTATAGTTAGTGTGTAAAAAGTTACATGCATACTCTTTCAGTCATGTGCTTGTCACATGTGCCTGTTAGCATATTAGTCATGGAGATCATTAGGTATGGTGTCACTTCCTTCTCAAGCTGCTGGATCGAGGGCCACATCTTCAGGTACACCTATGCGGAGCCAGGTTCAGCCGTTGACATCAGGGGGATTTCAAAGCAACACAGAGCTGTGGCTGGAACTGGTGAGATTGCTGTGCATTGTACATCTCCATTCAACACCACAGTGCTATGATGTGAGCTGCCAAGTGTAGGTGCACCCAAGCCATGTCACATGTGCATCATCCGTCGATGCAAAGTACAGTAAAATCAACCCTTGTACCCATCTCCTTTCCACAGACTACTACCTGCCACCCCCACTGCTGGTAGACCTGAAGGTCGTATCCATGGCCGTCCCATGTGGAGGGGGCTAGCAGATGGTCATGGTGGCCATTGGGAAGAGGAGTTCTTCCAACAGGAGGCTGATGTGAGGCGTGACATTCATTCCATAGGGGCTACTCTGTCAGATATGTCAGAAGCACTGCAGGACAAGTGCCAATTCTCTCAGGTGGTGGACATACTGACCCAGGTGTTGGATAGGATGGATAAATCTTGGCAAAACATGTTCAAGAAGATAAATTACATCATATGCATCCATAGGGAGTAGAGTGCAAGACACTATGCCTTGGCCATGAAGATGATGGACGGCATGCTGAAACTGATCCAAAGTCTCACTTCATGGTCAACACAGGGAGAGGAGCCTTCACATCTACCTGCAGAACATCATACCCACCCACCTGTACCACAAGCTGCACAAGTTCGCTTCAAGAGTTCACAGCCACTTCCACCCTTGTGCCTGCCCCTCACTGCACATCCACCATTACTTCCTGTCCATGCACTCCCTTCAACCTGTACAGACACCTTCAGCCCCTGTCCAGGCATTCCCGCCAACTGTACACACACCATCAGCCCCTGTCCAGAAACTCCAGCCATCTGTACAGCCATCTTCATCCCCTAACCAGGAACTTCCCCCTGTACAGGTAGATGCACCACACCAACCTGCATCTCAGCAACAACACAGCAAATTAACTTACTCACAGTGAGCATCACCAACAAATTTGCGAAGTAGCAAGCACGATCCCTCAAGATCACAGGAAAAAATATTAACCACAATATGTGTAACTAAAAGATAAATGTCCTCACAAGTAAAGACTAAGTTGTGTATTATGTACTGATGGTCAATTGTTTACCCTTATGGTGGCCTAGAGATGTGAGGTTGAACTTGTGTGAGTGACACATGTAAAAGTGTAACGCCATCAGTGCAACAAGCTATCATGTGCAGACCAAATACCTACTCCCAAGGTATATGTCCATACTTTGAACACAACATTTACAAGGAAGTTAACCAGATAGAGTTAGTTTGATTCAAAATATAAGTTTATGAAAATTAAATGGATGAAAAAAAGAAAAAACTGTCCATTTGGAAGGGAGAAAGGAAAGCAAATAATGTTCTTTGCACAGAATGGACAAGGGAACTTGGAGGGGTTGGGCAACATAAATAAAACACCAGGAAGCATCTGGGGAGCCAGTCTACATACAGGAGCAAAGTAAATGTCCAAAAGAAAGTCATATTTAAACAATTCAACTGTTCTTATGGCCAACCTCAATTTCCACAATGTTCAGATCCTCAGAATCCAATGTAGGTTCCTGGCTGGCGGTCCAGGACCAGACTCCACACGGGGCTGGGACACAGAAGGCGTACGTGGGAAACAGTGTGGGGCAACGCACAGGGTGAAACATTGAGGGTGGTTTGGGAGGGATGTGCAGACAACTCAAGGAAGCGATAGTGGCAGTGAGGGTGGCCATGGATCTTGCATGTTCGTCTTGCAACATAGCAGCTCATTACAGAGCTGCAACATGACCCAAGAGGACATATCTGGCTGTTCCTCACATGCCCCCATCACGTTCTGAGATGTAGCCACAGGAATCATAATATACTGAGGGGTTTGGGTTGGACATGAGTGTGGTGTTTCGGGGTCAGAGCCAATGTTAGGGTCTTCCTGGCAGCCATTTGGAGGGGGACTAGTAGCTGGGGATGCAGCTGGAGACCCCAATGGAATGGGGGCCTCTAGAGCCAGGGAGGAGCTGATGGCAGGCCCAGGTTGTGGTGTGACCTGCCCTGGGTACACCTCACCAAACAAAAGATGTAAATTGTCAGGCAGATAGTCAATCTCCTCCCCCCTGGCCAGAGGGGTCTAGTTCTTCACCCCATACAATGTCCTCAGCCTCCACTCAGTCTGTAGCACTCACATCCACACACTGGATAGTGTTTGTACCATTCCTCACCTAATGCACACATCAGTTATTAGACCCTTGGTTCACTGGTGATGGTGCTGCTAGTGCAATTTTACATACAAATGCTTGTATGTGGCTCTTTACCCCCGATGGCTTCCATAAAATACAGGTCCCAGAATGCACTCAGCTCAGAGCATTCTATATGCTACAGTAAGCCTTTGGCCTTATAATGACTGCTACTTTTGTACATATTAGGTAAATGGAACCCTGAGGCACACACCAACGACATGCAAGTCACAGCATCCAACACCCAAAGGCTTCTCATCCACACACTGGACAGTGTTTGTACCATTCCTCACCCAATGCACACATCAGTTATAAGGCCCTTGGTTCACTAGTAATGGTGCTACTAGTGCAATTTTACATACAAATGCTTACGTGTGTCTCTTTTCCCCCGGTGACGTCCAAAAACTACTAGTCCCAGAATGCATTCAACTCATGCATTCCATGTAAATGCAGTGAGCCTTTGGCCTTATAATGACTGCTGCATTCACACAGAGTGGGTAAATGGAGACATGGGAAACCTGATGGTACAGTTTTGTCATCCCTTGCGTCATACTTTCAGACACATATTACAGTTAATGCACTTACCATTCCTCTGCAGCTCATGCTCCTCCAGCTGAGCATGGAGTGTTAGCCAGACTGCCCTCAGGAGCCTCCTGGTCACTGGCGAGAGACAGGGCCGATGCACATGATGCTGGGAGGACTGGCCCAAGATTTCCTGGGCCTTGATTCTGGCCCAGCGTTTTAGGTCCTCCCAGCGCTTACGCCATGCCCTGCCCCGTCGGCCATAGACACCAACTGCACTGCAGCACTCCCCAATGGTGGACCAGATTCTGGCGCATGCTCAGTTGTTCCTCGGGCCCCCCATGCAGCTACGGGTATTTTTCTAGCACCCCCTCTGCTAACAGGTCCAATTCCCTTTCAGTGAAAGGGGGTGCTTTCTCCTCTTGTCCCTCAGCCATGTTGGGGGCAGTTTGGTTGTTACAGAGAAGCAGGATGGCAGAGGGTCTGATATGGTACGGAGAATGACTCAGAATAAACAGAAAATGGCTGCCATCAACTTCCTGTGATGTATTTCCTGCCTACCACTTTCTGTATGTAATTTCTTGTATAAATAGTTTGGGTTCTGTCCCGTCTTTGAAATCTCTGGCCCGACTGCGTACTCGCCGCATGAAGAGCGGAGAATCTGAAAATGGGCCGGGACAGATTTTACACATAAAAGGAACATTAGAAACGTGAGACAAAAGGTAGAACTGACCATTGATATCATTTTGGACAGTGAAAATGGTGTGGTCAGATTCAACATCACTTCCCAGAAAGGTTTTCTCCTTTCCATCATGGTACATGTAGTCCACATTTTGCGCTCAACTCAGAGTTGACTGTAGTGTTAGAACAAATTCAGGGAAAACAGTGCTGTGTATCCCAGACTCATAGGGCCTGATTCACAAAGTTCCTCATCCCTCACCATGGGGGCCCCTCAGTTGTGGGGAAGTCATTTCAGTTGAGAACAAATCCTCCACAATGCAATAGTTTGGTCCCTTTGTGAATCAGGCCCCCATTGTCAAAAGTTCCTGGGAGGTCTCACACGTGTGCAGACATTTAATCCTCTGAGGTAATGAATTCCTTAGAGATATTGACAAGACTTATTGCTGGCATCTGCACATGACATATTGATTGGCCAATCATTTGACTCCTGTCAACAGCTGTTGTTTACAAACATTGAGAGTGGCTTGCAAAGTAGTCTCAGGATAGAATTTTTGGACAGAGTTGTAAATATCCATCTTTCTTCATTGACAACAGACTGCAAGCAACATGTTGTCCTAAACACAATAGGTTGCTTAGGTGAAAAAAGTGCCAACTAGCTGATCATGGACTCACATACCCTGTCCTCTTTTCTGTGCAATGGCCCGGTTGCCTGGGTTCAGACCTAGGTGAGGATCCAGAGCAATGTGTAAGCCATGACTTAAAGTTATGTTGTGCAAGGCACAACAGGCTACTATGATCTTGCACACAACTTCAGTACACCAGCACCCCCTGTATGGTCAAGACATCTGAATCGCGATTTCAGGAGACCAAAAGTGCGCTCTATGATGGCTCGAGTTAATATGTGTACCCTATTGTACCTACGCTGAGGTACAGTGGCTGCACGTCTGTATGATGTGAGGAGTTGAGGGAAAAGTGCATACCTAGCATCACCTGAGGAGGGAACTTGATTACATGTCCCTCTTTCATCTGTACAGTACATGATCTATACTTTGGTAATGCAGTGTCTGTTGAGGCCATGTATGTGGCATGATGAATATTGTTGTAAAATTGTTGTTTATGTGAGATAGCATTTATACCTTACATGTATACATTTCGCACATGTTTTATGCTTGGTACTCACCCAGTAGCCACATGTCGCCAAATTCTCCTGCAGCCACCCGCCGGGCAAGAAGTGACCTGCGGAATACGTAGGTGTCATGGGTACTGCTTGGAAACACTGCATACATATTAATGAATCTACCACTGGCATCACAGATACCCTGCATATTGAGGGAATGCCATCGCTCTCTGTTGCAGAAGATGTGAGCAATGGATTGAGGTGGCTGATGAGCCACATAGGAACAATCAATTCTACAAAGCACACATGGGAAGTGGAAAATGAGGGAGAAATCCCTAGCTAACCTTTCCCCCTGGCCAGTGTTTGGGGCATTCTTCTGTGGAGATGGGATCTCCTATTGATGCAGCTCAGTACCTGATGCAAGCATTGGGACTGGCTTGCCTGTGAGATACCCCCAATGCCACTGGAGACCCTTTAGAATGACACTGTAGCAAACAAATAGAAAGCAGCAAGGATCTTGAGATAGGCTGGGATGGCAGCGGTGTGACATGTCAAAGAGTATTAATAGGAGGGGCTCGCACACCTCAGACGGAATGCTGCAGTACCCTTGGTGTTCATAGGGACCGATGCCTGACCCAGAAATGGCGGCCACAACAAATCGACATTCAAGCTGACCCGGGCGATCTAACGCTGCACCTGGGGGTACTCCCTCATCAACACAGCTCTGTTTTTCTTCTCGTGGCAAGAGCTCCTCAGTGGATGTCATCATGAGTCGTTTCTCATCCTCCTACAGCATCTGCGTTTATTTACTAGTCACTAGTCCTACAGAGTATGAAGTTGTCCGCCACTTCTACCACACTTTTCTCGGCAATCTTAATGGTGTGTAGAGTATCCGACATGTCTGATACTTACCACATTTTCATGGCTCCATCATAATAGAGATCAACTAGTTCCTATTGGGGAAGAGAGGGACATAGGAGGCACCCCGCCTGATCCGAAAATGGCGGCCGTCTCTCTCCCGTGTTGCCAACTCGTGACAATACTCTCCTCCATGAGAGACTAGTGGACACTGACTCTGGCTCTAGCTGCTCAATTGTTCTTCAATCACTTCCCCTCGAATGACAGATTTAATTGGGGATGGCTGAATGTAACGCTAAGGTCAACAGTCCCCTGCCTGACCCCAAGATGGCTGCCATAGTGGTCCCCTCCACAATGTTTTACTTCCCTGGGACAATAATTGGACATTGACCAGACCTTGAACCTATCCCCTAACCTGCTTACACATCAGGACTTGGAACCTGGGGAACTTACCCCAGACTGTGGAGACACAGCGATTTGGCCGATGCCCGGTGGAGCCACCAGATAGCTAAAGAGAAGATTGGTTGTGGACTCCCCCTCCCCCCCCGCCGCCACCTACCCAGCTGGACCTTGGGCAGATTTTCCCCTCGTCTCTACGTCCTATCTTCCTCCTACCACTTTACCCTATCCCCTTACCCTTCCTTGCTCCATTCACCTTGTCCCCTATGTTCTTTAAATGCTTTTCTTGATACTTATGTAACTTGTAACTGATGTAAAATTGTAACATTATTGTTCTGCATGTAAAACGCTAGCTCCTATTCCCTCTCCCCTGAATCTCTCCCCTTGCCTGCTACACGGCCTAGCCCCATGTCTTTTTTGCCCTTTGACCAAGCACTCCTCCCCTTGTTGGGGTAAGATCCAATATTTATGCTCTGGAGTCTCAGCAAACCCGCTGAGAGAGTCCATGGCGCCTAGGGAGCCACTCACAGCTGAGGTATGGTAATGCACCCCTTGCCAAAGCACTCCCTCTCCCCTTTTTGGAGAAGGATCCAGTATGTAGGCCATGGAGTCTCAGAGACCCATCTGAGAGAGTCCCCCGCGTAAAGGGAGACTATCGCAACAGAGCTGGGGAAATGATACCACTTCCCCTACGATCACATCTTACTGGACTTTGGACGTAGCTTTGACTCATCAACCGGTTTGTGTCCCTGCCGCCCTCCCCCTCCTCTTTCCTTGCTGTGTCTCTCACCCTCCCCTCCTCTTTCCCACCTTCATTCTCTGTCTACTTCCCCTGCTCCTACCCCCTCCCCTGAATCTCTCCCCTTGCCTGCTTTTTCCCTTACGTATATGGGCTTATTGTTTATCTTGACCTTACAAGTAACTATGTTGGCATGCTCTAATAACTGAGTAACCTTTGTAACGATGTAACCTGCAACTATGATCTGATACTCATGTAAAGCGCTCTAATACCTCCAGGTCTAGTCAGCTCTATATAAAACCTTTAAAATAAAATAAATTAATAAAGAGTCAAGTTCCTGCTCCCACTCACAAACCATCTCCAAGATGATATATGTTGGGAAACAGTATCTGACCCTGACATCTTGGCTGGACATCGCAACTAAGTTAATCCTTTGTCTGAAAATCCTCTCCACTCTCTTCTTCAAATCATCTTGACGCATGGCAAGGGACAGAGCAACAAATGCATTCAGTGACATGTTGGAAGGGCTTAAAGGGTTTGTATGTGGTAGCTCTGTTTTGCTGTTGGCTGCAGGGCTGTGATTGACTGTTGGGCTGCAGTGTTTCAGCCGGAGTGGGGGGATGGTGTGCACTTACACAGTAGTATAGCATTAAAGACAATGGCTATCCAGCCCTATCTGAAGATTCTGGACCGACTGCGGAGATTCCAGCCTGGGTGCGGAGATTCCAGCCTAAGTGTGGACATTCCGCTCCGAATGTATAGATTCTGGCCCGACTTCAGACATACAGATATGACTCGTAAATGACTTCTGTGAATAGCAAAAGTCGTAAATGATTTCTGTGACTACCAAAAGTCGTAAAGTTAGACATTTGTCTAAGATTACCCTTGTGAATCGGCCCCGTAGAATACTTTTTAAGAATGAATACAACACCAGAATGACAAAAATCCCATTAGTAGAACTGGTGATATATACACTTCAAATCTTTTAGTAAAAACTAGCAGCCCGTCCCGACGTTGTCCGGGAGCAACAGGCTTCCCCGACCCCCGCCCGCACCGACATTGTCCAGCAGCTCGGCCCCCGCCCGGCCCGTCCCCCGCCTGCCCGTCCCCCGCCTGCCCGTCCCCCGCCTGCCCCGACATGGGTCCCCTTACCTCAGCCGCCGCTCCTCCCGCCTGTCCACTGCTGATATACTGCTTTAAATATGTCTGTTCTTCTTTGCAGAGGTGTACAGCTGACCAATCCGTTCTACAGTGTACATTGGCTGGGAAAGCTTACATCATAGCTAATCTCTTTGGCCTAGAGGTGTGTTAATGATTGCTGTTTCAACATAAAAACACGGGATCATTCTCTTTTCTCCTGCAGCCCGGGCCCCCGCCCAGCCCGTCCCCCGCCTGCCCCGACATGGGTCCCCTTACCTCAGCCGCCGCTCCTCCCGCCTGTCCGCTGCTCGCACCGCCGCTGGCCTGTCCGCTGCTCCTCACGTCAGCGCTCCTCCCCCGCGCCATGTCCACCGCTCCCTTACCTCAGCCGCCGCTCCTCCAGCCTGTCCGCTGCTTGCACCGCCGCTGGCTTGTCCGCTGCTCCTCACGTCACCGCTCCTCCCCCGCGCCATGTCCACCACTCCTCGTCGCGCTCCTGGACGCCGCTCCTCCCCGTGCTCCTGACGTGAGCACGCACGTCGCGGCCGGCGCTACTTCGGAGGGACTACTTTTTTTTCTGTACATTTTTTAATTAACTTTTTTTTTTAAATTATATAGCCTATAACCATCTACACACCCTGACGATTCCAACGGTGTATCGGGTGTGTGGATTGGCACTGTGGTTCCCGAGTTTACCCGCCTCAAAGGCTGAAAGTTCTTCCTTTATTATAGTAGTATAGATAGCTCCAAAAGGTAGGGAGTGCTAACTGAGGATATCTGGACCAGGACAAAGACACACGTTCAGAATGATTGTGATGGAGCACAAGCCGGCGACAGGGACCCAGTTAGGCCAGCTGAACAAAGTACCTTAAATCTTGGTTTGCAGAGTGAGGATCTGTGTCAAAGATGTGTTGTGCAGCCAAAGCGATGCTTTGGTTCCGAGACATGGCGAAGCTGCAATGCTAGGGCTGCATCATCATCAAAGATCCCATTGACGGGGTTTGCGATGCATAGTCCGGCGTTGAGGTTTCTGTAATCAGTTGGGACGATGTGTCGGCTGTGAGGCTTAGATGCAGAGTCAGGCATCATCCTCGAGGCTGCTTTCGACAAGGGATGTGAGGGCCTACACCAAGGATGCATCAGACAGTTGGGGTGATGCAGCGGTTTTGAAGAGCTGCAATGTGGGTCTTTGCGACATGTCCAATCCATGCAGCAGCGGAGAAGTGCTGGCTGTGCTCGAGTTTGCGAGCGTGCAGCAGAGAAGATTCGTCAGTTACACTTGGTCCACAGAGGCTGGTAAGCTCTTTAAGCTCACTTCCAAGAGTCCAGGACCAGGATGGCACCACTTGGCAGGTTAGACTCACAGATGGCACAGTCAAGGTGCAGGTGCAAGGTTGTTGGAAGCCTGTTATGCCCCTGAGGCTTCAGATCAGGAGGCCAGTCAACTAGCTCCTGGAGTTACTCTGGGTTCTGGGTATAAGAGATGCAGGTCCAGTCTTTCTCACCCAGGCAAGAGGGAAGCAGGCAGCAGGCCAGCACAGCAAAGCAACAGCACAGCAAGGCAGTAGTCCAGCAGAGTGCAATTCAGCAGAGTGGCAGTCCTTCAGCAGTACAACAGTCTTTCTTCCTGGCAGAGTATCTCCAGGTCCAGAAGTATACTGAAGTTGTTGTGTCCGAGGTCCAGTATTTAATCCCAGTTGTGCCTTTGAGGTGGGGAGAAGCTTCTAGAGGTTTTCCTTTGAAGTCCTCAGGCATCCTGCCTTCCTTGTTCTGGCCTCAGGCTAACAACGGGGGGTATGCAGCTGTTTGTGTGGCAGGACAAAGCCTATTCAGATGTAAGTGGGGCTGTGCCCAGTACCTGGGTGGACCATTGCTGGCAGGATGGGTCCTGCCAGCGATGGTCCACCCAGGTACACCCAAGCTCCCTATTCGGTGTGGCTTTCTAGGAGAAATACACAAAGCCCAGCTGTTAATAATGGAGGTCTCTAATTGGTAGTGGTTTGCACCCTGTCGAAGTAGGGACCCTCACTCTTATCAGGGTAAGGGGATTACACACCCAAGATAACCCCTGCACACCCCCTGGGTAGCTTGGTACGAACAGTCAGGCTTATCTCAGAGGAAAGGTGTAAAACATTTGTACATGTACACACAATAAAACAGTGAAAACACTACAAATGTTCACCACACCAGTTTAGATAAATAACCAATATTTATCAGAATAAAACAATACCAAAATGACAAAAATGCAACATACATAACTAAAGATATAATTTTTCAAAGCTAAAATAATTTCAGTAGAAATAGTAGAAATCTAGGGATGCATCACTTTTAGCACAAAGTACCTGGGATGTGTCAAAATCAAAGAAAAAAGCAGGCACTGGGGTAATGGGCACCTAAAAAGCAAAGCGATGTGTCGATTCCTTACTCCCAAGGGAGGTGATATGTCAGTTACTTACTGTTGGTTCATTCCTGCCAGTGGAGGTGATGCCTTGGTTCTGCCCTGCAGTGCTGTGGTTGTGATGTATTGGTTTTTTACTGTCAGGGGAGGTGATGCTTCCATCTCTAGTCACGTGGTCTCAATTCCTTACTGCTGGGCAATGTCAGAGAAGAACTTGCACCCAGGGACGATGCGTTAAAAATCCAGATGCTCTGTGTTGATGCGGAAGTGATGGAGCATGTGTGCCACGGACGTTGGTGACATGTTACTCAAGACTCAGATTGTGGAGCTCGAGTCAACAAGTGGATTTTCTTCCCATATTACCAGATTCTACTTCCAAGGACCCAGGAACTGGATTTGGCACCACTTGGTAAGGCAGGGCTCTCAGCACAATAGCCCATTCACTAGTAGGTGAAGTCTTGACTGGCCCTGAGACTTCTTAACAGGACGCAAGCACGCAAAAGCCCTTGGAGAACCAAAGCAAAGTGCAGTCCTTTCACTCCCAGGACAGAAACAGCAAGCAGCAGGCCAGCGTTACAAAGCAACAACCAGAGGGTCAGTCCCTCCTACAGCATCCAGCTTTTCTTCTCATCAGAATGTCCTCTTAGTCCAGAAGTGCTCTGAAGTCATGGTGTCAAACTCCAGTACTCATACCAGTTACTGCCTTTGTAGAAGGCAGACTTCAAAGGGAAGCCAGCTTTGGGTGAGGACCAGCACACCCCTATTCAGGTGTCAGAGGCAACTCCTCCCACCACACGAGCTCAGGAAGACCAATCAGCCTGGTGATGGGCCATCAGGATATGCAGGGCACACCTCAGCTCCTTTTGTGTGACTGTCTAGAGTGACTGCACAAGAGTACAAAGTTCCCCGGGAAGAGTGTAGGAGTAGAAGTGTGTGTGCTAGGAAGTGGGGGGAATCCCCTAGTTGGGACTAAAACCCTCACACACCCAGCAAGCTAGGTGTCATGCTTCATCATATGGGGTGTCATGCTTCATCATATGGGTTCTGCTCCTCGTCGGCGCTGCAATGTCTGACGGGCTCCCGAAATCGGGGCTCTTTATCGGAGATCTTTTGTCCCGGCCATATGGTGCATGCGTGTGAGAGGGTGGGGGAGTGTGGTCGTGAAGTGAATAGTAAAGTTAAAAAAGGTAAATCAGTCCACAACCTATTTTATTCTTGTGGTAGATTTCCTTGGTTAAAAGGGGGTGGGAAGGGAGCTAAATGCCCTGGAGCTATCCTAGCAAGTTAGCTACTACCCTCTTGTATGGTCGACATGTTTCTTGCCGTAAAGGCAATTCCTCAGGACCTCGGTGTAGTGTACCACACAGTGAAAAAATGATAATTAAAGAAGTGATAAAAGTTGAAAACTTGCAATATGGTATACAACCTTTTGTGGGCGGTAATACCGAAGTGCAGGCCGATTGGTCCTGCTCAAGTTTTTAGACCTGTGGAGAATAAAGTAAACACAGTTCTCAGATGGCATTCTCAGAGTACTGATCCCATCTGGAGGATTTGTACCAATATAAACCATGCACACACAAATACACACAGCAACCCTAGTGAGAGATAAAAACAAGCATAAATTGGCGAGTTTGGTGATAAAATCACACAACCAGTGGTTTGTGCACACGAATATACTATAAAATAGTGATGATATTGGAAGAAGTCAAAGACTGCTGGTTAGAGGAAAGAGGCTGGGTTAATCATGCTCACCCCAGAAGGTTCCCTGAAGTGCTTCTCAGTCTGCTTCCGATGGACCGATGGGAACAAGGGTATGGTACCTAATGGGGGAGATTAACGGTACAGAAAGCCATGTAGACGTTATCACAGTATGGCTGAGGATGGGATGGGAGTAATCAGGACACACACCAAACTGTACGAGCATTACTTTCAGAATAACCATTCTGCTGACAGCCTCAAATGGCTAGTTTTGGAATCCCACCCTGCAATTACCAAACTAGCACTGTTCAAGATCGAACAGAGATGGGTCCATCGACTCCAACTGGACTCACTGGGGTTAAACGATTCTGTCCCGTGGGCGGCACTGGGGAGCTGAAGTCACCTTCTCATTTATTAAGCGGTCTGTGTGTCTGGCATTAAATTTCACATTTTTTCCTTAAAAACTAGTGGAATTATACTCACACTGTACCCCGAGTCAGACAAATAAACCCCTCCTCATCCCAATTGTGTGTGTCTCTCTCCCTTTGCCCCAGTCCCCTCCACGTTGTATAATTACACAACACAGGGTGGCACCCCTTATATCCAGGGAAGTCGGGATATGGCAATCCAAACTGAGTGGGTTCTCCTTCACTGCCCCGCATCTACATTGCGCCATACTCCCTTCCAAGAGGGCCACTACCTGGATCTGACAACCCTGTCTTCGGGCCAATTTACATGCACGGATGCAGAGTGAGAGAGAGAGGGGGGTATTACCCATACAGAGCAGGTGACCGGGTTAAGTGAGGCGAGTCCCGCATGATCCATGGAGATCAAAGTGCCTAAGTCTGTACATAGCGGTTTCCTTCCAATGGCCCCGCATTAACAACTCACCCAACTCCCTTCTAAGATGGCCGCCACTTGCGTCCTGTAGTCCTTTGCTTCGGGCTACCGCCCATGCGCAGTCGCAACGAGAGTGAGGGGGGCGTGACCCATGCAGCTCAGGTGACCGGGCTGAGTGAGGCGATCATCTCGCTTAAATAATGGCGTTCCCCGGGACTTCACCACCAGCTGCTGAGCGCCTCGATCGAGACGCTGTCCGGGGTGGTAGGTGCCGCCGAAGGTGAGGTTGTTAATTTAACTTTATGTTAATTCAACTTTATTTAACTTTAACTTCCCCCTTAGTTGCCCGATCTCGATCTGCCCCACGTAGCAGAGGACATCCCGTCACCAGTGAGTGGGGCTTTAAGAACTCTCGACTACCCCTGAGCTGTGGGGTGCCGGGTGGCCATTTGTTGCCTGGCCGTGATGCTTTCTGTGGGTCCGATGGGCCGCCGGGATGCTCGCCCGTAACTGGGCTCCCTGCTCCGCCGCGCTGCCATGCCTTGCTGCATTCCAGTGGGGTCGCGACGCGTAACTACAGGTGCCGGGTGGCGGTGCCTGCGTCTCGTGGCGGCCACTAGTGACCGGATCATTTCGGGCTACGGAACGATGACACACCGTGACACGCCGAAAGTTGAGACGCGAGGTACTTGTCTACCTCCTGGTGCGCGCCCTCAGAGGGGTCCTGATTACTCCCATCCCATCCTCAGCCATACTGTGATAACGTCTACATGGCTTTCTGTACCGTTAATCTCCCCCATTAGGTACCATACCCTTGTTCCCATCGGTCCATCGGAAGCAGACTGAGAAGCACTTCAGGGAACCTTCTGGGGTGAACATGATTAACCCAGCCTCTTTCCTCTAACCAGCAGTCTTTGACTTCTTCCAATATCATCGCAATTTTATAGTATATTCGTGTGCACAAACCACTGGTTGTGTGATTTTATCACCAAACTCGCCAATTTATGCTTGTTTTTATCTCTCACTAGGGTTGATGTGTGTATTTGTGTGTGCATGGTTTATATTGGTGCAAATCCTACAGATGGGATCAGTACTCTGAGAATGCCATCTGAGAACTGTGTTTACTTTATTCTCCACAGGTCTAAAAACTTGAGCAGGACCAATCGGCCTGCACTTCGGTATTACCGCCCACAAAAGGTTGTATACCATATTGCAAGTTTCCAACTTTTATCACTTCTTTAATTATAATTTTTTCACTGTGTGGTACACTACACCGAGGTCCTGAGGAATTGCCATTACGGCAAGAAACATGTCGACCATACAAGAGGGTAGTATCTAACTTGCTAGGATAGCTCCAGGGCATTTAGCTCCCTTCCCACCCCCTTTTAACCAAGGAAATCTACCACAAGAATAAAATAGGTTGTGGACTGATTTACCTTTTTTAACTTTACTATTCACTTCATGACCACACTCCCCCACCCTCTCACACGCATGCACCATATGGCCGGGACAAAAAATCTCCGATAAAGAGCCCCGATTTCGGGAGCCCGTCAGACATTGCAGCGCCAGTTTGACGAGGAGCAGAACCCATATGATGAAGCATGACACCTAGCTTGCTGGGTGTGTGAGGGTTTTAGTCCCAACTAGGGGATTCCCCCCACTTCCTAGCACACACACTTCTACTCCTACACTCTTCCCGGGGAACTTTGTACTCTCTTCGCGTTACGAGTTTACGGACTTGTACACTGGACCCCGTTAAATATCGTCCACCCCTGTCCCTCCTTTGTTCAAATGTTGTGCGCGAGAGCACTCTCGCGGGACTTTGAGGCTACCTACAGTAAGTAGTCTTTACTGAGAGGACCATTGGGTGCCCACTGATACTATTGTCGTACAGTTGGTTATTCAAAAAACCTGTTTGTCTTTCACTAAAAAAACTTGGACTGGTACAATCAACATCTTAACATTGAAGATGTTCCAGGTCTACGTTTCGATGAAGAAGCTATAGAAGAGGCTTTAAGATCGGCTCCCTCACTCTTTGGAATGGGTGGTGCCACTGCCTCTAACTCTGCAAAAGAGGATTGGGCAACGGTAACGGCACTGAAAAAAGAATGGCTCAGGATAATGGTACATGGGGCAATGATGACTGAATACCTACGGGCCAAGATCGCCCCACAAGGACTAATAGTCAATATCATGCCAAGACTGTTCCTTGAAGACGGTCAATTCAAAGTTGACTGGTGTCATGTCTCTTGGAAGTGCACAAGAGACCTCCTCTTTCTGATTGTTAAAACTGCTAAGAGATTGGCTGACGCACTCTTGGTAAAGATTACAGCAATTGAAACAACGATACAAAGCACAATGAAGAAAACTCCCTTTACAGCCAAGTTGGCGGAGATCAATCAAGAGATCTTTGACAACCAAGAATTTATCTTACAGCAAAAAATGACCAAATTGCATAAAGATGTAGCAAAATTCGACAAAGAGAAGGTATACCCTTACCTCAAGGAGGGATACACCAACAACAGGAATGGCTATTCCACCGATGAGAGCTCAGACAATGATAGCCGCAGGGGCTCCTCTGGGAGTGATTCCAGTGGAGGTAACCAAACTAACAAGAGAGGTAAACAGGGCTGTTCCAACTGGAACCAAATGCCGAATAATGGTCCTATGTTCAAAGGTCCACCGCAGATGCTACCTCCCTGGCAATATCCCTTCTACCCCCAGGGTCCACCACAATTCTACCCGATGAACCCACCTTTTTTAGGCAGAGGTTGGGGCAGAGGAAAAGGGCGCAGGCGAGGAGGGCAAAAAGCTGTACAATGGCAAGAACAACCAACTGCTCAGACAATGGTGGAAACCAGGAGCACAACCAGAGGCAGAAGAGTCTGATTGTGAATCTCTCCAATAGAACATTGAACACAATGGAGACAGAGATCCTGGAAAAAGGGTTGGGTTTCGTTCCCACTCCGATCCCTGATAGCTTCACTGAAATGTGTGAAGTGAAACAATTTTTTAGGAAGGTACGACTGCGTTCCTTTTTTGCTGAGAAACCCGACCAAGACAAAACTGATACTGGGTTACAAAAACCTTCCACCTTCACTCCTACTGACTCAATGGTTCCCCCTGAGATACTAGCTTTCGAACGAGCAGTACTTAGAAGTCTGTACAACAGACCTAATACCTCCTCTCACAAAAATCTGAGCACGAATGAAAAACAAGCTGTCCTAGCCCTGGGGAATGACACCAGCATAGTCATTAAACAAGCAGACAAGGGTGGGGCCACTGTTATTCAAAATAGTTGTGACTATGACAGGGAATGTAAACGCCAACTTTCCAATGTCAATCATTACAGACCACTCACAATAGACCCCACAAAGAGACTGGCTGCTACAATCACCAGCCTTGTGCTGGAGGGCGAAACGAACGAGTGGATTTCCAAGAATGAAGCAGCCTTCTTGATTACTACAGACCCGGTTATCCCATACTTTTACACCCTCCCTAAGATTCATAAAGGGGTGTCACCAGTACCGGGGAGGCTGATTGTCTCAGGTATTGGCTCTCTACTTGAGCCTCTATCCAAATTTTGTGACTCTTTCCTCCAACCAGTGGTCAGAAAAATTCCGTCTTTCTTACAAGACACAAGAGATGTTCTCCGCCTCGTCGAATCCATTGAGGGGAGGGATGACGTTGACCTTCGCCTCACTATGGATGTCGAGGTGTTGTATACCAACATCCCTCAACAAGCCACACTGGAGGCAGTTGAGTCGACCCTTTTGCTAGAGGAATGGTCCTCTCCCACACCAGTATCATGGCGTGTGCGTCTCTGGCCCTGACAGAAAACTTTTTTCAATACGGCACACAACTATACCACCAGATCCAGGGGACCTCAATGGGTTCTACATTTGCTCCAAGCCTGGCGTGCATTTACATGGCTACCTTTGAGGAGGGCATCATCAGATCTGCACATAATCCCTACCTTGGTAATATTACCCTGTGGCGCAGGTATATTGACGACATCCTTGTCCTATGGAAGGGTGATCGGGCTACCTGCGAAGCTTTCTGTGCGTGGATTAACTTGCAGAACCCCTATCTAAAGTTTACTGGTAACATCTCAGCAGACAGCATCCCCTTTTTGGATCTATGCATCAACCTCGATCCCACAGGCCTGAGCACGACTCTTTACCGTAAAAGCACTGACAGAAATAGTCTCCTTCTGTACCAGAGCTACCACCCTCACGCCCTGAGGGACAACCTCCCCTTTGGGCAATTCCTCAGGGTCCGGAGAAACTGTACAGCTAAAGCAGATTTCCAAAAAGAAGCCACGCTCCTGCAACACAAGCTACAGGAAAGAGGATACCCCACAAGACTCCTTAAAAAGTCTTGCAAGAGAGCATCTAACAACCCCAGAGAGAGCTTACTAGAGTAGTATCCAAAAAGCAGAGATGACCAGATAACATGTGTCACTAGTTTTACTCCAAACTCATCATTTCTGAAGAAAACTACAAATAAACATTGGTCCATAGTGAACACAGGGGGCCTAGAAATCCCACGCCCCAGGTTCGCTTTTAAAAGGACTCCTAACCTCAAAGATGCCCTCATCCATACACGCCCGAAGAAAAACACAACTGACAACCAGAGCACCTTGTGGAGACTCCCCCCAGTGGTGGGCCATTTTCCTTGTGGCGGGTGTGCGGTATGTCCACAGACATCACAAGCCAAGGAAGTAAGAATTACAGACACCTTCCTGTGGCAGCTGCGCAAACACACTAATTGTAATAGCACCAAATGTATCTACATGATCACCTGTCCCTGCGGGAAAAACTACGTAGGCATGACAATGAGACAAATTAAAGTGAGGATCATAGAGTATAAAAGCAACATTAGGTGCTTGAAAACACACACCAAACTGTACGAGCATTACTTTCAGAATAACCATTCTGCTGACAGCCTCAAATGGCTAGTTTTGGAATCCCACCCTGCAATTACCAAACTAGCACTGTTCAAGATCGAACAGAGATGGGTCCATCGACTCCAACTGGACTCACTGGGGTTAAACGATTCTGTCCCGTGGGCGGCACTGGGGAGCTGAAGTCACCTTCTCATTTATTAAACGGTCTGTGTGTCTGGCATTAAATTTCACATTTTATCCTTAAAAACTAGTGGAATTATACTCACACTGTACCCCGAGTCAGACAAATAAACCCCTCCTCATCCCAATTGTGTGTGTCTCTCTCCCTTTGCCCCAGTCCCCTCCACGTTGTATAATTACACAACACAGGGTGACACCCCTTATATCCAGGGAAGTCGGGATATGGCAATCCAAACTGAGTGGGTTCTCCTTCACTGTCCCGCATCTACATTGCGCCATACTCCCTTCCAAGAGGGCCACTACCTGGATCTGACAACCCTGTCTTCGGGCCAATTTACATGCACGGATGCAGAGTGAGAGAGAGAGGGGGGTATTACCCATACAGAGCAGGTGACCGGGTTAAGTGAGGCGAGTCCCGCATGATCCATGGAGATCAAAATGCCTAAGTCTGTACATAGCGGTTTCCTTCCAATGGCCCCGCATTAACAACTCACCCAACTCCCTTCTAAGATGGCCGCCACTCGCGTCCTGTAGTCCTGTGCTTCGGGCTACCGCCCATGCGCAGTCGCAACGAGAGTGAGGGGGGCGTGACCCATGCAGCTCAGGTGACCGGGCTGAGTGAGGCGATCATCTCGCTTAAATAATGGCGTTCCCCGGGACTTCGCCACCAGCTGCTGAGCGCCTCGATCGAGACGCTGTCCGGGGGGTAGGTGCAACGGCTTGGACCGTGGGCCGCCGAAGGTGAGGTTGTTAATTTAACTTTATGTTAATTCAACTTTATTTAACTTTAACTTCCCCCTTAGTAGCCCGATCTCGATCTGCCCCATGTAGCAGAGAACATCCCATCACCAGTGAGTGGGGCTTTAAGAACTCTCGACTACCCCTGAGCTGTGGGGTGCCGGGTGGCCATTTGTTGCCTGGCCGTGATGCTTTCTGTGGGTCCGATGGGCCGCCGGGATGCTCGCCCGTCACTGGGCTCCCTGCTCCGCCGCGCTGCCATGCCTTGCTGCATTCCAGTGGGGTCGCGACGCGTAACTACAGGTGCCGGGTGGCGGTGCCTGCGTCTCGTGGCGGCCACTAGTGACCGGATCATTTCGGGCTACGGAACGATGACACACCGTGACACGCCGAAAGTTGAGACGCGAGGTACTTGTCTACCTCCTGGTGCGCGCCCTCAGAGGGGTCCTGATTACTCCCATCCCATCCTCAGCCATACTGTGATAACGTCTACATGGCTTTCTGTACCGTTAATCTCCCCCATTAGGTACCATACCCTTGTTCCCATCGGTCCATCGGAAGCAGACTGAGAAGCACTTCAGGGAACCTTCTGGGGTGAGCATGATTAACCCAGCCTCTTTCCTCTAACCAGCAGTCTTTGACTTCTTCCAATATTATCGCTATTTTATAGTATATTCGTGTGCACAAACCACTGGTTGTGTGATTTTATCACCAAACTCGCCAATTTATGCTTGTTTTTATCTCTCACTAGGGTTGATGTGTGTATTTGTGTGTGCATGGTTTATATTGGTACAAATCCTCCAGATGGGATCAATACTCTGAGAATGCCATCTGAGAACTGTGTTTACTTTATTCTCCACAGGTCTAAAAACTTGAGCAGGACCAATCGGCCTGCACTTCGGTATTACCGGCCACAAAAGGTTGTATACCATATTGCAAGTTTCCAACTTTTATCACTTCTTTAATTATCATTTTTTCACTGTGTGGTACACTACATCGAGGTCCTGAGGAATTGCCATTACGGCAAGAAACATGTCGACCATACAAGAGGGTAGTAGCTAACTTGCTAGGATAGCTCCAGGGCATTTAGCTCCCTTCCCACCCCCTTTTAACCAAGGAAATCTACCACAAGAATAAAATAGGTTGTAGACTGATTTACCTTTTTTAACTTTACTATTCACTTCACGACCACACTCCCCCACCCTCACACGCATGCACCATATGGCCGGGACAAAAGATCTCCGATAAAGAGCCCCGATTTCGGGAGCCCGTCAGACATTGCAGCGCCAATTTGACGAGGAACAGAACCCATATGATGAAGCATGACACCTAGCTTGCTGGGTGTGTGAGGGTTTTAGTCCCAACTAGGGGATTCCCCCCACTTCCTAGCACACACACTTCTACTCCTACACTCTTCCCGGGGAACTTTGTACTCTCTTCGCGTTTCGAGTTTATGGACTTGTACACTGGACCCCGTTAAATATCGTCCACCCCTGTCCCTCCTTTGTTCAAATAGAGTGACTGCACAAACAGCCTAAATGTCACTCTCCCTCAGATGTGGATTCCTCAGGCATGCAGAGGCACAGAATGGCAAAGCAAGAAAATGCACACTTTCTAAAAGGGGAATTTTCAAACATGCAATTTAAAAACCATCTTCACTAAAATATGTATTTTTTAATTGTTCAGGGACCCCAAACTTCAAATCTCTATCTCTTCCCTCTTCTTTTTAATCTTTATATCTATCCCCTTATCGTTTCTCTGCTTAGCATGGAGGTCTCTGTGTATAATTACGCAGATGACCTTCAGCTAGTTTTCTTTCCCCTGGCCCTGATTCTTGCCTTAAACTCCAATCTGTACTTATTTTTATTTCCAAATGGATGAATCAAAATCATCTCAAGCTAAACCCGGACAAAACGGAGTTGGTCCTGACTGGGGGTGCCGCCAGTCTTTGGACTCCTGCCTTTTGGTCTTCCATCTTCGCCCCCCCCCCGGTCCCTTCGGGGACAGTTAGAACTCTGGGTATTAAAATCAGTCAGGACCTTTCCATGCGTCCCCAGGTTAGCTCTGTTGTGTCACCCTGCTTTCTTTCCCTTAGGATAATCCGTAAAATTTCTCGTTTTTTTTCTACTGATGCCCTTAAAATAATTGTTTTGGCTATGATTCTTTCACGGTTGGACTATGGGAATTGCCTGTATGTGGGCATCCCTGCTTATGAACTTCGGCGCCTCCAGATTATACAGAATGAGGCTGCCCGCCTTATTCATCGGCTTCCCAGGTCCAACCATGCCACTCCCCTACTCAAATCCCTTCACTGGCTCTCCATCCTACAGAGAACTCTCTTCAAGATGGGATGTCTAGTTTTTAGGGCTCGGGCCTGTACTGCCCCCCTTTTTATCAATTCCTTGATTGCTCATTATCACCCTTGTCGCAACCTTCCTTCCTCCTCCCAGGCCCTCCTCACCGTCCCCCGTTTCCGCAAATCCAGAACTGGTGGCACTAGTTTTTCCATTCTCGCCCCCCGTTTCTGGAACAGTCTCCCACTTACCCTTAGATCCATAACTGATTATTTGCTTTTTCGTAAAGCGCTAAAAACCCATCTGTTTACCCAAGCCTTTACAAATCTGTAAACTCCTGGCTGCCCCCACCTTCTGACACTATCAACCCTAGCGCTTTACAAATACTTACAACATCATCATCAACATCAAGTGGCTGCACTTGCCAGGTCAACATGGCAGTTTAAAGCTGCACACACAGACAGTACAGTTGCAGACCTGAGACATGTTTGTAGGGCTACTCATGTGGGTGGCACAATCAGTGCTGGAGGCCCACTAGAAGCATTTCTATTACAGGCCTTTGGCACACACTGTGCACTTTGCTAGGGACTTACCAGTAAATTAAATCTGCATATCATGGAACAGTGGAACATGGCTTAAACTGCGATCAGGAGATGCAGTATTTCCTAGGAGATTAGTCATCCCATGTTACATTGTAATCCTGTATGGATCAAGAACCTTGGCTGTTACAATTCCAGTTTACCGATCCTGTTAAATATCACTTGAGGTTTAGAACTTTTTTTTTTTTTAATTAGCTTCGATATAGAACTCTGCATATTTATAATTATAATTCATCTGATTATAACATATGTCACTGAAGGTGAACCAGCCCCTTCTAATGTAATTCTTAATTGTGTGTAAATTCTTGTTTGTCACATTCGAATTGTTTAGATTATGCCATATGTCATTTTGATAAACCAGCCCTTCGTATGTGAAGACAGTGTCATCTCACACTCATGACTATCCCTCTCTCACACACTTGCACCTTCTATTACACTATGCAAATCAATATTCTCATTGAACTCGAATAGTTCTGGTGTTTTGCACGATTTTACTTCTCGGATTCATGCGCTAAAACATTGATTCTGTCACACCTGATGGAATAGAATGATAATGTTTCCAATTGTTACACAGGATAAAATATAGATAGTATTATGATACATATAGGTTCGACATATAGCATCTCTTCGAATAGGATATGCCTTTTTCCCCACTAGGGACTGGCGCCCAACCATTAGATATTGGAGCAATGAGTTTCGATAATTGAATTTTCTATTATGAGGGATCGTCTACTACGTGACATCGCGCAAGAAATCACTGTCCACACTTCTTCTAGGAGCAAGAAAGGCCACTTTATTTTAAGACAGGTGCATAATACAATTCTTTAACACATTAATTATTTATATATTTCATAAAATTCCAATCTGCACAGTATGCCTAAACATCCCTACCTAACTGAACCCGAAACTAACTCTTGCCGAATACCCCCTGGATTCCCCAATGAGCTACCCTTCAGGATGGCCAACCCGCTCCAGGCTGCCCACCCCACTAGCAAAAACCGCCTCCTGAAAGAACCAAGACACCTGTCCTAACAGTGGCAAGGCCCGAAGACCAGAGCAGCGCCTAGAGCACCGCAGAGTAAAAACCTAACTAATAGAAAAAAGGGGAAGGGTGGGTGGGGCAAAAAGAACCTCCCTTCCCTTGCCTCCCGCTACGCGCTTCCCAACCGCCTGCCTAACCTCCCCTGATAAACCCCCTAATCAGCCCCACCTGCTCTTCCCGGATTGCTCGCGCGAACGCACCCAGGGAAAGACCAGCTCGCGCCTGGCTCTCCCTGGGTCCCCCCTCGCGCAAGAAATCACTGTCCACACTTCTTCTAGGAGCAAGAAAGGCCACTTTATTTTAAGACAGGTGCATAATACATTTCTTTAACACATTAATTATTTATTTATTTCATAAAATTCCAATCTGCACAGTATGCCTAAACATCCCTACCTAACTGAACCCGAAACTAACTCTTGCCGAATACCCCCTGGATTCCCCAATGAGCTACCCTTCAGGATGGCCAACCCGCTCCAGGCTGCCCACCCCACTAGCAAAAACCGCCACCCAGGAAAACCTTCAGCGTTTTCCTGCCCCACTCAAAGACAAGGAGGAAGGGAAGGAGCACACCACAACTGCACCTGAAGAACTTGAGCTATTAAGTCCCGGAGCTCTAAAAGGTAAAATGAAATGCCCAATTTGGACAGGTGGACACCGTCCTCACAGAATAAATGCGTCTCCGAAACTTGCAAATGATGATGAGCCAAACTGTATATACATAAATGGGTACAAAAAAAGTCTCATTGTTCGATTCACTTTGCGTCTGGCTTTCTCCATGGCTGAATAACTCCGCGCCCCATTCCATTTCAGTCGAGGCACCAACTCAGTCCATATCACCATGGTGCTCACCCATGTGGTCTTGATGACTTCTAGATCCTGTTTCATTAACTTCAGCAAAGTCAAACCTGATAGAGAAACTAAGTCGTTTTCCCCATGGTGCAACACCAAGAGATCCGGTGGGCCCCCCCAACCCCCTGAGACCAAAGAAGCCAAGGCGGGAAAGAGTCCGCCCCAACGCATTCCCCCTGTGCCATGCCAGGAGACTTCATGTGTCAGACTGCTTAAACCAAGGGATCTACCACAAAGCTGACGTGCAGCGGCTACCGCAGCCCTTTTAACAAAAGAGTGACCAAGGATTCACACCCTCCGTTTTGCTCCAGCGACCAAGGGCCAAGGACCTAGGAGAAAAAGAAATGTTAGGCAAAGCAAAGGCGATCTATTTTCTCACATACTTCTCACAACATCTCGAGCGCCAACGCCCAATACGCCGAATTTGGGACCAATCCCACCCCAACCTGGCGGCCTCTGTCGCTGCCCCAATCCTGAAAGAATGGGTACCAAATTGAGAAGGATCCCGCCCCAGACCCAACAAAACCCTGCGGAGAACAGCCAACAACTGAGAAACAATAATGGGGCTGCCATCAGCATGGCAAAAAATTGCCCCCGGAGCAAAGTGAGGGGATGACACAAAAACCTCCCATTCCCCAACAGGGCAGCAAGAAGACACACCGCTCCTTCCCAAAAACACCCACTTACCCCTCCCCATCTGATCAGTCTTGGACATACGCAACCACATATGCACCCTGTCATGCTCCACCACTACCTCACTGCTGGTCATACCCACTCTATCCCTCAAACCCAGCAGTTCAGAGGCCCGAAATGCCCCAAAGAATAACCATACAAAACACAAACGAAATTTCTGGCACTCAAATGCATCATAACAGCACACCTCCAATTGCGATAAAAGCAGCTGAAGCAAATCAAAGGTCACCGGCTGCCGTAGCTTCTGAGCACCAGCCTGAAGCCTACCCAAACCTTTTAAAACTTTCTGAACCAACACCCCCCCAACAGGATCCCTTCCCCACCAAAGCTGCCCGTAAAAAGACACCCCAGCCAACTTGCCCGAAATGGTCGTGTGGGAGAGGCCTTTGTCCGCCAAATGCAAAACAAACTGCAAAAGGAATTGTTCTTCAGATAACATAGCCCGCGCTGGACCCGCCATCTCCTCACCAAACTGCAAAAACTCATGCCAGGCCTTCAAATAACTCCGACGGGTGGAGGCAGCCACTGAATTCTCGACCAAACGGTGAACCCTCAATCCCCCAATGCCCATACGTACTGTGGGATCGCCGTTGGTTCTAGGTCCGCCCCGGGAGCCAATTTGCAGAATTCTGACCACTGAAATCGAGATAAAGAATCAGCAATGCAATTAGTGGCTCCTGGAACATGCCGAGCTTTAAAGACAATATTCAGTTGTAGACACCGCAACATGAAAGCGCGCAAGAGCTTCAATACACGCAAATCACGGGCCCTCTGCTTATTAACGAGGTCAACTACAGCCATATTGTCCACGTGGAACAATACAGAACGATTCTGAAACTCCGCCCCCCAGATGTACAGAGCGACCAACAATGGGAAGAGCTCCAAAAACGCAATGCTGCGACCCTGGTCCCGCCAATGCACCGGCCAGCCAGCCGCGCACCAACGTCCCTCCCAAAAGATGCCGAAGCCATTAGCACCTGATGCATCCGTGAAAAGCTGCACCTGCCACACAATGTCCTCATCCGCAAAAAACAAGGACACGCCGTTGAAATCTTGCAGGAAACGCAACCAGATACTCAAATCGGCACGAACAGCTGTTGTAATGCGCACCCGATGATGAGGAAGGCTGGCGCCGGACATCGAGAGGCCAAGACGTCTACAAAACGTCCTACCCGCCCGAACAACCCGACACGCAAAATTCAGATACCCCAAAAGCTTCTGAACCTTCCGCAGTTCCAATTTGCGTTCACCCAACACCAACCTGATGAAATCAGACATCTCCCGCACTTTATCAGCAGGCAGACGTGCCATCATAGCCAGGGTATCGATTTCAATCCCCAGAAAAGTCAGCGATGTACACGGACCCTCGGTCTTAACCTGCGCCAAAGGAACGCCCAGCTCCTCGGACATAGCCTGAAAGGTTTCCAAAGCCAACTGACACTGCCCAGACTGACCCTCACCAATGAAAAGAAAGTCATCAAGGTAATGACAGACCAGGGCGTGGCCGCTGACGAAAGTGAAGCGCCACTGCAGAAATGTACTGAAGGTTTCGAAGAGGGAACAGGACACCGAGCAGCCCATTGGCAACACCTTATCCACATAAAAATAGCCACCAAAGTGCATACCCAAGAGACCAAAATCCCAAGGATGAATGGGCAGAAGCCGGAAAGCCGACTGAATGTCACTCTTCGCCAGCAAGGCACCAATACCTGCTGCGCGAACGAGCCGCAAGGCGTCGTCCACGGAAGCATATGTCACTGTAGAATCAGCCGGGTCAATGAAATCATTGATGGAGGCACCCTCAGGCCAAGACAGATGATGAATGAGGCGAAACTCCCCAGCCGCCTTTTTTGGTACCACACCTAGCGGAGAGACTATCAAATCAGGGAGAGGACAGCTAAGAAAAGGACCAGCAATACTGCCCGCTGCAAGCTCAGCATCCAACTTCTTCTGCACAACCTGGGGGCACTCCTTCGCAGACTTGAGATTGTCAGACCACCTGCCCAACCGGGGGCCCTGATACCCAATCCTGAAACCAACTCTGAAACCCCAGGACAAAGTCTTGGCAGCCTCAAAATCCGGATAGTCCACCAACCACAAATCAAGGACGGCCAGTTTAATAGGAGTAGGAGCCTTTAGATACAAAGTGCGAAGGTTGTCCCCTGCCCCCGGAACCCCCCCCTTGGTCTCCAAAACGCTGGCCGGGAAAACACTGGGTGAGAGCATGTCGCCCCCCGCACTGCGCACACATGTTTATATCTCCATGCTGGCCGGTTACACGAACCCCTGTTAAAATGCCAGCACGCGCCAGAGGAGGAGGACTGCCCTCTGCCCCAAACCCCCGCCCCATAAAGAGCGGGGCGAAATGGAAAGGGCCGATAATGCACCGGTTAGCCGCTAGCCGTGTGGGTCGTAGCGGGCGGGTGAGCAGATGCCATCCACTGGAGCCACAATTCTGCATCAACCTCACCCCAGGAACGCTCTGGGAAAACACTCATACGGGCCCGGAACTCCTCATCGTACGACAACCAGGCAAAGCCTCCAAAATAACTATGAGCTTTACGTATGACATCCGCATATTTAAACATGTCGACCGCCTTACTCGGATGACGCTGGCAATAAACGCTGGCATAAATTAAAAAGGCCGAAGTCCAGTTCTCAATAGACTTCGGGACTCGAGGCCTCCGAGCCAATTCCAATTCCTCCTCCTTCGACCCTTCCTTAGCTTGGACATCTCTATGGAGAAGCCGAAACACATCCACAAATTCACCACTCCAGATGCGAGTTTTAGTTTTCTCAGACAAATGGGACCCCAAAGGCATCCCCACCCCAGAATAAGGCAATTTTGTAGGCAGGATACTATCCTCTGTAACAGGTTTGGCAGCAGCCACCCCAGCCCCAATGGTAGAAACGTCCCCCGTATTTTGCACATTAGAAACATTCAAACTCACCGGCCGCTCAAGCCTCGGTGCCAGAGCGACTCGCTCACCAATAACCCCATCACCCGTACCGATTGATCTGGTACGCTTAGCCGGGAGACTCTCCCCTGGGTTCCACACAGCCCACCATCCATCCTTACCTCTTGGCAACTGTGCCGACTTCTGCTGAAAATCAACATGATCCCCTCTAGGTGGTCTACTCCTCGCTGCCTCACGTACCGCTGCGTGGTCCGCACATGACTCCTGCAAGATACGAGGAACAGGGGGTTGCCCCACCCCACCCCGGTGGGCCCCTGCTGCCAAAAGCCCAACATCCCTATCCCTTAATTCCCCTTCTTCCAAATCATCATCTTGCATATTCAAATGTAAAACATCTCCAGAAAATGAAACTTGTGCACTGCCACTTGGCAGAGCCCCATCGCCAATTCCCCCATCATAAAACTGCCAATCAATGTCATGAAAGCGCCGCGCACGCAAAGCTGCAGAAGAGAGATCCGCCCCAGATAACTCTCCCGTGATCCCACCACTGGAAACAGCCGACTGGACAGTCCCCAAAACCGTAGAACCAGCCAACAGCCACCCAGCTGGATGTGCAACATGAAAACTACGGCCGCTCAAGCCAGACTGTGAAGAACCTGCAAGAATGCCACCCCCCACAGATCCAAGTGACACACCCACTGAAGACCCAGCCACAGGCGCAAACCCAGGACCACCCGACCCGTCCGCCAAACCACCTTGGGGAACACCGGGCATCTCGCGAGAAGCCGGAAAAAGCACCTGACCGGAGGCAGGGGGTGCCCCACCAAGGTCCAAACCCGACCCACCAGAAGCCTGTGGCTGCTGCGCAACAGAAGGAATGCCCACAGAAGCAGGAGCCGCGGACCCGGGGGCCAGGGGGGGTGGGGAGGAGGACAACTCACCAAAGTGGACAAATTCAGTGGCCGAGGGGGCCCGCGAGGGGAAAAAAACAGGCAACTCAGAAGGGGGGGGGAGGGGCCCCAAACTCTGGGCAGCCCTGGGCCACCACATGGGGAAAAGGGGGGTGGGCTGCTCCCAGCACAGGGGTGGCAGGAGACAACAGGTAACACTGCCCATTAACCCACAAATAGGGCGAAACCCCATCAGGCAAAATTGGCGCAGGAGGAGGGAGACCCCCGGGCACAGGGGCAGTAACAGGGGCCCGGGGGAGGCTCTGAGGATCGAGGCTCCTCCCCCGCTTAGCCCCAGGACACACCGGAAGCTTCTTCGCCCTGCCCGGAGGGGGCCCGCCTAAGCGCTGGGCCTGCCGGCACACAGAGCGCCCCCGCCTCCCCCCGGGCGCCCCACGCAAACCAGCATCCCCCAAAGGTAACAAACATACCTGCTGGTGGGGGCCCGGACCAGGGCTGCGGGAACTGGAGCCGGCAGCGGTAAAACCGCCGGCATGGCAACCTCTCCGTCCTCCTCCTCTTCCGGGCCGGGTGACAAGCAGGCAGTCACCGCCCGCGACACGCCCTCGGCAGCCTTGCGAGGGGGGCGGGTCAACCCCACCCACGCCTCCGCCGGCACGCCGGGCCGCAGAAGGTCCTCACGCCCGGCGGCGCAGAGCGTCTGGACAGCCCTACGGACCTCCGAAGCCTCCTCCATGGCCCACCGAACCAAGCAAGCAGTAAGAAGCCAGCAAAAAGAACCTCCCTTCCCTTGCCTCCCGCTACGCGCTTCCCAACCGCCTGCCTAACCTCCCCTTATAAACCCCCTAATCAGCCCCACCTGCTCTTCCCGGATTGCTCGCGCGAACGCACCCAGGGAAAGACCAGCTCGCCCCTTCGTCAGTTCATACGAGCTCGTTTGGATAATATTTTGTTCCACTGAAGAGTTAAGGTTTTGTTTCAATATGCTACAACTTTTGCTAAATACCCCGACCTGGTCTTTGGCTGTGGGAGCATCAGGTTCGCTTTTGTCAATAAAGTTTTGCACCATTTTGCCAGGTGAGCTCACTAGTGTTCCATCACTTAGAGCACTTAAATTCACTTCCGGGTTAGACTGTCGATACCCGGAAAATTCTTTGAACAGACATGTTGTGCACCTCAACAGAGTACCCGCTGGAAGGTAAGATAATGGGCTGTCTGATATTTGTACACAGACCTTAGGATACCCCCAATTGGTCTTTTGCTATATTTTTTTGTTTTCGGCCAAAAACAAACTACTTTCATTACATTTGCTGAAACATGGACGATCCTTCATGCCATTTAAGCACACAGAACGCTTCCAACAGTGTCTGTGCACTCAGCATTTCCGTCGTGAACTACCTCAGTGTATCCGCTAAAGGTAAGAGTTGTTTTGGACTTATTGTCATATATATATATGACATTATGGAGGGTGCTTAATCAAAGAGGAGGGAAGAGGAATAGTAGTCCATTCGGTTCCCCTGGTTCAATATTAAGGTAATCAAATTGGAACGGACACTGGTATCTACCATAACCATTGGTTATTGTTTGACAACCCTCATAAACGCTTAGAATGTAACGTTGCGGTGTATCTTTTTATCCGCCCCTTCTTTTGCGTTATGGCATAGTCATTGGGCTGTCAAAGGACGTGTTGTATGCCTGCCTCACCAGAGGCAACCTCTGGTAAGAGTAGAAGTGTCCAGGAATATTAGGACAGCAGCTAAGCACCGGGGGCAGAGTCAGCACAAGAAGCTTCAAAACTCGCACACGAGGATTCAGAATCCTCATGCGACTCTTTGCGCCCTGAGGAAGTGAACCTCTCACCTAACTAAGGAAAATCCTTTGAGAGTTCTACAAAAAACTTCTCTGTAAACTACACAAGTCGTGTGAGTACTTCATATATCCCCCTGTTTTGTCCTGACGAAAGCTCCATAGACCCGGCTGGGCCCAGGTGAGCTGAAACATGTCGACCACATTTTGATCATATTTATAATCTAGTAACTTGATTATAAAATATACTTACCAGTTTTAATCACTAGTGTCTACCTTTTTAGAATAAAGTTTTGGTTTGGTACGACACTGTGTTTTAAATACCCCTCGTAACTGCCCTAGTTACATTTTGCTTAGCTGCTGTCCTAATATTCCTGGACACTTCTACTCTTACCAGAGGTTGCCTCTGGTGAGGCAGGCATACAACACGTCCTTTGACAGCCCAATGACTATGCCATAACGCAAAAGAAGGGGCGGATAAAAAGATACACCGCAACGTTACATTCTAAGCGTTTATGAGGGTTGTCAAACAATAACCAATGGTTATGGTAGATACCAGTGTCCGTTCCAATTTGATTACCTTATTATTATGGAGGGTGCGTCTTGCACATCTACGCACAAATCTAATACATTTTATTTATTATATTTTTTTTTGTTTATAGCACTCTCCTCACTGTTAAATATATTTTTTTCACAGTAACACAGATTTATCTCTGTGTACCAGATACTCGTAGCATGCCGCAATTGGTGCTGATACGTCCATTGATACTGCTTTGAGATACCACAGCACATTCGCTGTAGGTAAGAGTTTAGACTATTCATTATGGATTCATGCATTCTGTAGCATAGAAGTCGTATATTAGTTGACGATCACGGGTCAATTTCTTTTTATACAGAATCTTTCCTGCAGTTCTACACAGCCTATTAGAAGCTGGCAGCCATTACTCATTAGTCATTTTCCAATTGGTGTGCCCTACATTGGGTAAAATGTATTATAGCCCATGTTTCATACTTTTGTCTCTTTAACGCCACTGTTTGAGACCTTTTTTTGTCGTTTTTCTCATGCTCTGATATAACTGCACCGGTTATATCCCTTTCACTCTTTCATTAAGCAACATAACCTCAGCAGCTAGTTTGGAATTATCACTGGCAGCTTGGTGAGTGCTCCCTCTGTAATTATTAGCCTGGATGTCCTTTCTGTCACGTCCTGCCCCTGTGTACTAGGCACCTGGATGGTTATTAATAAATCCATTTTACTCCTCTGGAATTATCACCGTCAGAGCAGTAAGCACATTTTTTTTTTACCAAATCTGTTTTTATTGATTTTAGCTTCCACTTAGTCATGACAGGCAACTTACATAAAACATATAGTCATGCATGCGGCTAATCGCCAACAACTGGATATATAGCAACACTGGATTTACGTGCAAACTGAATGTACCGTAATCGTTAAGAGAAGCGCTCGCGCAGGAGCGAGGCTTGCTTGGAACTGAAAGTCGTGTTCTAGGCACTTAAGTTACAGTTCGGCAGCAATGCATTAACATCATGTCAGTCTGTATAGCTCTGTCTCTGTCATTTACACTGGGCATTTAAACAGATGGTCTGCGTAAAAACAATGGAACTATAACAGTGGCATCATGGATCAGTGTATATACATTGAACTTCCTCAACCCCCTCCCCACCCCACATCCCGCCCCCAGTATCCTTTATGTATTTCGTGAGTGTGACTGCGCATTAGTGGTGACTACACGTTTACAGGAATTCGACTAAGGGTAAAGCTTTACGGGAATATCACGACGGCGCACTGGTGGTAGGCGTGTCTCCACACGTGTGATCATTTCTCGATCTCTCTGGTTGACTCCCTGGTCCCTCCCTCTCCACCTGCTGAAGCGCGCAAAGCATCTGCTCCCAGTGAGCTGCTATGGGTACCTTCCTCAGCCCCAGTGTTTCCTCCCTTTGGATGGCAATTCCCTCTGCTTTAGCCCATGCTTGGAGCAAATAGCTCCACGCCTGCGTGTGCGGCGGGTCCTGTGCTTTCCATCTCTTCGTAAGAAGGCGTTTTGCAACCACTAGTCCCTGATCTAGGAACCGGGACGTCACCTTGTCCTTAAGGGTCCACCTGAAGTGGTGTAACAGGTGTTCGGGCCATTCAAAGGGTATGGTGCGGCCTGTGCAGCCCTGCAACAGCCCACTAATTGTGAGCCAGTATGTACCCAGCCTAGGGCAACTCCATAACATGTGCAGCAATCCTGCCCCCTGCTCGCAAGACCTGGGGCACAATGCATCATGACGGTGGAAGTACCTGTTGATCAGTTCGGGTGTAAGATATGCCCTATGGACAATTAATAACTGAATTTGGCGGAATCGCATGTTTCTGGGTATACGCACAGGGATTTTTAGTATCCTTTCCCATTCCTTATCCGCCAATTGTCGCCCCAGATCCAGCTCCCATTTGCGGCGGAGTGGGTCTAGGTTGTAGGCCGTATGTGTATGCAGCGATGCCGCAAACCAGCGGATGAGGTGTCTGCCTCTCCCCATAACATGCAAATACTGTATGATTAGGTGCTGGCTGGGCTCCATGATCATATCCCCCCATTTGGCGGTCAGTTTCAGGATTAGTGAGCGGTGTGCTAAAAACCGCCCAGGCGGGAGCCCTTCCTCCTCCACCAGGGACTCGTATGGTATAAGCGCACCATCCCGATATAGATACCCGAAAGTGTGGACATCAGCTTCCCGCCATTCCGCGAGTGTAGGGGCTGTGAGTGCCCCCTCGCCGCTGGGGGATGCGTCCAGTGGTATTGCGGGAGCATAAGGGGTGACAGCCTTGGTAAGATACAGAGTCCTATAATAACATTTGTATGCCACTGCCAATAGGGGTGGCGTCGGCAGCGCGACAGCAGCGGCAGGGTGAAAGAGTCTGGTAATTCGCTCCAGCGAGTATTGCGGTAGTAGTGTGGCCATGTCCTCGCTACCCCTGTCCGCTAGCCAGCGGGCTACCCACTGCAATTGGGCGGCAAGGTTGTAGTGTTCGAAACAAGGCACGGCCAGTCCTCCCTGATCCGTCGGCAAATATAACTTCGCCAATGCTAGCCTATGCCGTGCGGTGTCCCAAAGGAAGTCCCTTAACAATTTAGTGAGCGTGGTAAAGAAGGCCGCCGGGATAAGCAGGGGTAAATTGACGAAATTATACAGTAGGCGAGGGAGCATAACAATTTTGGCGAGCGCTACCCTGCCCGTAATTGTCAGCGGTAGCGTGTTCCAGAATCGCACCTGCGATCTAAGCACCGTTACTGCCCTTCCCAAGTTCCCGTCAAACAAGTCAGCTGGTTGACGGTCGATCTGTATCCCCAAGTAGCGTAAGGTACTCTCCTTCCACTGTACTCGTGTGCCGTTAAGGGTGTACCCCGGGTCAAGATTTCCCTCACCAAATGCGTAGAGGCAGGATTACTCGAAGCCCCGAAACAGTGGCGAAGGTCTGCAGCAGTTGGGCGAGCTGTCCAGGTATAATTCCAATATTCTTCACATACACCAACAGGTCGTCCGCGTAGAGCGACACTTGATGGACCGCGTCCCCCAGCGGTATACCATCCCCCAGTGTCGCATGCATAGCTGCGGCCAGGGGCTCTATCGCCAGTGCGAACAGCAGCGGGGACAAAGAGCACCCTTGCCTGGTGCCTCGACCCACCGGTATGGCCTCAGAAAAGTACGGGCCCAACCGTACTCGGACTGTGGGGTTTTTGTACAGCAGGTCAACCATTTGGAGAAACCCCATGTCCAGCCCGTATGTCAGCAGCACCCCAGACAGGTAGCACCATTCTAAGCAATCAAATGCTTTCTCTAGGTCGAGGATGAGACATCCCGCCCGGGGCCAGTCCCGCACGGCTTCGGTCGCCACCCTGAAATATCTCCGCAGATTCAGCGACGTGCACCTTGCTGGAACAAACCCATTTTGGTCAGCGTGGACTAAGTGTGGAACCACCAACGCCAACCTTTCCGCCAGTACTTAGGCAAGGAACTTGTAGTCGACATTAAGCATCGCTAGGGGTCTATACGATCCCAAGGCTGTGGAGTCTCTGTTGGGTTTTAGCAGGGAGACCAGGTACGCCTCCTGCATCGAAGGGGGTAGTGTGCCCTCCTCCAGTGCTGTGTTGTATAGCGTGTGAAGGAATGGCGCCTGGGACTCGCGGTACTCCTTGTAATATTCCGCAGGCAGACCATACGGCCCTGGCGTTTTCCCAGATGCCATGGATGTGATCGCCTCCCCAATTTCTTCTAAGGAGAGGGGCTCGTGGAGTGCCTCCTTGTGTTCCTCTGAAGCCGTGGGAAGTTGGATAGAGTCCAGGAAACTCTCCAGGACATGCCTGGGGCCATTTCCTCTAGCTCTGTAGAGCTGTGTGTAGTGTTCGGTGAGCACTCAGTGTATCTCGTGTTGCGTGTCCCCTCTGCCGTGCGAATTGCTCCTATCGGAGCGTGACTGCCCTCTTGTTGCAGCAGCCAGGCCAGTAGGTGGCCCGCTCTATAGGCTCTGGCATGTATTCGAGCCGTGAGTGCCATATAGTTGTGGCACCTCAGACGCTCCAGAAGCTCCGCGTGTTGAGCGCGGATTTCCTCTAGCCGACGCGAATGTCTTCCCCCTCCTTCTCCTTCACACTCGTACTGTAACAGCTCGGCCTTCAGGTGTGGGAGGGAGGTTGATAGCGTCTTACGTATGTTCCACGTTGCTCCCAGACAGTGTCCCCTGACCGCCACTTTGTGGGCATCCCATTCCACTAGCGCGTTGCTTGCCGTCCATACATTGATATCGAAGTACGTTAGAATAGCCATCCCTAGGGATGAGTGGAACTCCGGGTCCTCCAGCGCGCTCGGTTAGAGTCGCCATGTGGGCACAGGAGGGTGGTCTGCTTCCCAACTGATCTGGAACCATAAAGGGTTATGATCGGAGTGTGCCCTCCTTAAATATTCTGATTTTGCAACGAGCTGGAGCAAAGACTGGGATCCCACCAGCCTGTCCAGTCGGACATGCTGATCATGGATTGCTGAGTAATTGGAGTAGATTTGTTCGGTCGGGTGGAGGATGTGCCACAGGTCCTGTAGTGCCCAGTTCAAGAGCCAGTCCCCAACCGACTGTGCATTTGACCCTACCATTGTCGTATGGAGAAAAGGGAAAAGATCTATCCAGGTGAACATCGAGTACCATATTAAATTCCCTGCCCAATAGCCAAGGGAGCCCTGCTTAGGGGGTCAGTACCTGTGACAGTTGTGTTAGGAACGACGGCTGGTCTATGTTAGGGGCATATATTGACCCCAGCAGTATAATTTTACAGTTTAACTTCCCACGCACGAAGGTGTATAGAATAGCGCCTCTTGGGTGTGTGCATACCGCATATATTCCTCGTTATGATGTTAGTACGTGTCATAGTATGTGTCATCGCAAAGTTGGTTTGTCAAGCGCAGCATTATGCACGGGGGTCGTGCCGGTGGGTCGGCGCTATGGCCAGAGAATTGCCTCTGTGGGCAGGTGCCATGGTCTGGAGGGGGGTTGAGTCACTTCGCTGCCTTACAAACAACAGAACTGCAAACAACATAACTATCGGGGCGTATCCCACAGGGGGTGTCCGTCCAAACTTTTGTAACATGTGTGAATTACAAAGCTAGTCCAGTATGGTCCCTGGTGGGTGTACGCGCTAGGGGTGTCTCGTCCTTACTGTCTCCCCCTACTGTTCCCAGTGTGTTTAGGAGGTGCACCATCGCTCCGAATGCCCCGGACAGCGGGCAAGTCCGGTGTTGGGTGCACCGCGTCGCTGCTATCTCCCTGCTGTCCGAGTGTGGTGCCTGACGCAGCCGGACTCTCGCATGGCAGTCCCCAGCCACCCCACAGGACATCGCGCAAGCCTCCCACCTCTCAGTTGCGCCCCTACAGTGTGCCATGCACAAACAACATAGGTAAAGAAAACGGGTAAACAAAGTACCACTTGCGCAGCTTGACTATGATTGAGTCCAGTGATTCCTTTACGGATTCATATGATGCCATCTGCAGTCTGTGGGGTTACCCTCGGCATGTCCATGTCTTCTGATATTACTGTAGATGGGGATGATGGGCCGTTGGTTCCTGTTGTGTTGTGTATGGAGACGTCTCCGCGGTCACCGCCATGTGCAGTTCCGAGTGTTGCCACTCTTGCCGCTCCATCCTGATTTTCTCTGGACTTGGTGATACTTGACTTGGCCATGTTGCCTGGGGTGTCCCACGCCGCCTCGGCCGTCGGGTTCTCTGTGCTGTCGAGCCACCGTCTAATGGGCCCGGGGGCGCGTTCCTGTCCACCTTCCCGACTCCTCCAGCCAGTCCCACGCCTCCGCAGGGGAGTCAAAGAAGCGGGTCCGCTCTTTCGTCACTACTCGCAGTCAGGCGGGGAACAGCAAAGAGTAGGGCAGCTCTAATTCCTGGAGTTGATGCTTAACTGCCGTGTAATTGCTTCTGCGTTGTTGCACAAGTGAGGTGTAATCCGGAAAGAACATGACCTGGCAACTGCCTATTTTGAGGTCTCCCAACTTCCGGGTTTCCGTAACACCACCTCTCTGTCTCTGAAGTTGAGGAGTTTTAAGAGGAATGGGCAGGGCCTGGCACCCAGTCGGGGCCTCTCGGCCCGGCACCAGGTGCGCTCTCTCCACCACGAATTGCGGCTACAATGCCCCCTGAGGCAACAGGTCTAGTAGCCGGCGCTCAAAGTACTGTTCCAGATTTCTGCCCTCTTCCCCCTCTGGTAGGCCCATCATGCGCACATTGTTGCATCGGGAGTGCCCTTCTGCATCTTCTGCCCTGTCTTTGAGTGCATGCATGCGGTCCATTATATCCTGTAGCGCTGCAGCATGATTCCGGGCGACAGGCTAAAGCTCCTGGAGGGTTTGGTCTTGAACTGTAACCTTCTCAGCCAACTTGCGATGGTCTGCATGGAGGAGTGTGAAGTCAGAGGTGACTTTGTCAATCCTTGATTCCAGTGACATCTTGGTCTGTTCCAGGGTATTGTCAATCTTTTCCACTGCAGCAAGCACCAAATCCATTTTAGCCGCTAAAACCGCCGCTTGCGATTCCATCTCCGCTCCTTGCCTCCCATGCGGGGGATCTAGGCTTCCTGCGCGCGTGGCCCTTGCTGTGCCTTGTCTCTTGGACGGCCCATTACAAGCTGCTGTGCTGTTGGCATTGGTGGGCAGCCCTTTCTGTGGATGGTCCTGGCTGTCGGGGGGCACCTTTCCTGTTCTGTGGGCCTCCGGGTCCTCCCCTAATCGCGTACTGTTCGTGTTACCTGCCGGGGTTTGTAGACTGCTGTTGTTCCCTCCCCACCCCCCTTGTGGGTGTCGTCTGAGTTCGGAAGCAGGTCCCGCGGCAGGTGATCTGTGCGTCCCTGAATGCACAACAGCAGGGGGGCTTCTGTGGTGCAGTGGGTTCCTGCCTTATATCCGACCCCTCACTACTGCGTACTTCTCCGCTTCCTGCCCGGCCCCATCCCAGGGGCGCCACAGTGGGCCCCGGGTGCTCCGCCCTGTGTTTCAGGCACTCACCGCAGAGCTGTCGCAACGGTAATTGCGGCCTGCGAGGCGGCGCTCGCCTGATCCATCTGCCTCCGCCTTTGCAGTCTCAGGGTCCACTTTGGTAGGGGTCCCCAATGTTCTGTGCTACCACTAGGCAGTGGACATCCGGCCAGTGATTGAGTGTCTCCTCCGGAATTGTATGTCTGGGCCAGCAGTTCACCTCCTCAATCTGCCAGACCGGGTGGGCTGACCCCCACCACCCCAGTGGGCCTCAACAGCCCCTGCCTCGGGCCGGTGTCTCCTTCAGCTACGCCTCAGGCCAATTGTGGGGTTTCGCAGGCACCCAACTCTCCTCATGCTGCCCCGCCAGACCTCAGGATGTCACGTCTCCCCCATGTACTGCAACTCTGCTGGCAACCATGAGGATGTGTCCCCACCACCAGGATCTGCCAAGCCCTACAGTCCCAGCTGGAGGGTGTCCTATTTGGACCGTGCTACGTCCGCTACTGCCGCAGCCCTCTTCCTCCCGGGTGTGTCCCTGAGGTCTCCCGGAAGGCCTTTCCTGCGCTTCAGCACCTCACCTTAACACATCCACAGTATCCGCATCAGTCACTGCAATTTATAAAATGGCGCCTGTTCAGCCCAGGTGAGGCCATTTTGTCTGCCCCAGATTTCGAGTGTCCCTTCAATTATGCTGCTGCAGGGTCCCTCAAGTCTCTCCTACCCCGTGATTCCTTGCTTTCTCTCCTGGGGTTTCAGGGCTCCCAGTGCCCCCCACCAATCACGATTATTGCTGGCGGCCGCTCCCGGGGCAGTCCTCCTCGCGCCCTGCCCAGCTGCAGGACAATGGACGCTTCCTGAGCCCGTCACTCTCCACTAGTGGCAGGCCTCCCTGCCCGATGTTGCCTTTCGCTCCAGTCCAGGCCGCTGTCATATATCTACGGCCACTGCCATGGGCGTTTGCTTCTCCCCGCCTGCACTCCTCACCTCAGTGGCGCGCCAGGGCCGTCAGCGCTCAATTTCCACTCGGTGCCGCCGCACCCTCCAGGCCCTGCGGGCCGCCTCTAACTGCCCCCGGGGTCCCCGCCCGATGGCAGTCGGCCTCGGGACCCCTTCGTACGCCTGCCGATCGCGATGGTCTCCCTCCCGCCGGCGCTGTCACCTTTGCGCCCAGTGGCTGTCAGTATGAGGGCAGTCGCGAGCACTAGCCTCAGTCCCTTGTTGCACGCCGCCTCCTCTCTCGCTCTAGGACCCTCAGTTTCCATGGGCCACGGCCTCTATCCCGTCTGCGGGAGAATCGGAAGAATCACTTTGTTGCGTCTAGCAGGTGCCTCTCCCCAGTACCTCACCGGTTCCGGGCGTTTCCAGCACGGTGGGCACCCCTCCAGGATGATTTGGACGGACAATCCGGGGATAGTGGACGGAGCGCTATATGCTTGCGTCTGCCATGCTGGCTGGTTAGCCCCCGCTCCCAGAGTAGTAAGCACTCATTACCATAATTTTTGTTATTTTTTCTGTACTTGTGTTCCACCTAACAGGTCACTTATTTTTTATTTTTTTTAATTTTTACCTTACAGTTCGTACCAATACTATTATCTCTATACTACATGTATTTTGCGCTCCAATAGACTCAGCCAGTCTCTTTCTATTTCACTAGATACTTTCCTTTTACTTCATACCTCATCTATCCTTCCTTCTTGTTCACAAAATAATCTCTCCCAGGAAAATTCAAGGGTTTCAAGTTTTTTCGTATCATATTTTGAAATTCCACCATGTCACTGTATACAACCCTTCGTTTTAGACTAAAGTCACATTTTCACTCATTTGCACTAGGTTGTCACTAGTGGATATATCCTTTTTAAATTATTATTATTTTTTTAAAATTTTTAAGTTTTCGCTTTGAATTGCAAGTTACCGTGGCTATTTCATGTTTGTTATTATTGTATGCTCAGTCAGGGTTTCCACTTTAAGATGAAAAGTCACTAAATTTCGGACACTTGGCTGTATCTCCAGTACACTAGTTGTTACAGATTTCGTTTTATTTATAGTGTTATTTGTATCTTTCCCAGCCCTGAGGAAGTCGCGGGATTACTCCCATTGGCGACGAAACACGTTTTGATTGGTTTTTGTTTGTTCATTTGAATAATAATAACACAAATCAACACACTGGGGATGAACATTGACATTTCTTTGAAATTTCTAATATTGTCACTTGATTGACACCTGGTTGATTTGTGCCCAGGACTTACATTTTTATTGAATTGTGTAGGGTTCCACCCCACACACATCTAGGGGTTTTAGGGAATATCCCCATACCTAGCAGCACGGTACATTTAATTACTTATGCGATCATTACAAACAGTACGTTCACATAGCAGTGCACCTATATCCCTGAGTCACTAAAACCCTTTAGACATAAAAATGTATATAAGAGGTTGTCCCTAATAGGACATGTCAAACCTAAACATAAATGCCCTGCTTTTTAAATATATTGCATCGTGCCCTCTGGCCTGCCCAGGGCCTACCCTAGGGGTGACTTATATGTATTAAAAAGGAAGATTTGGTGGTGTGGCTAAGATGGCGACCTAAGAGGTAGCAAACCTTCGAGGCTCCCCGCTCTGAGTTCCCTTTTCCGACCGTTTTTGCGCATTTATACCCCGGTTTTGCAAGAAACCGAGCCAGGGCTGTGCAGAAACAGGAGGCGAGCACTTATGAGAGTTTTGAGGCTCCGGAGACATTTGGTGGAGCGACGCGGCGGACCGGGGCAGGCTGCCGTGAAATGGCGGCTGCGTTATTTGGACGCTGGGGAAGGTGTGCCTGATCCCCACGGGAGGCCCTGTGGCTGGGAAGAGTCGCCGCAGCCGGTCGCTGGTTGGCAGGGAGGTGCTGGTGGAGCTGGACAGCAGTGGTAGAGAGAGTGACGGCAGTCAGGGAGCGCGGCTAGCGGCTGGAGTGGGGCCCTGCTGCGGGGGTCACGAAAATCGAGGTCCGGGCGTCTGGGCCTTTGGACCTTGGTCTGGTCGTCGGCCCCGGCGTGCCCCTGGGAGGTGGATGGGCACTGAGCCCTGCAGTGCACCGGCTGTGGCAAGGAGCGGTGAACGGGATGCGGTGGACCAGGCAGAGGTGAGCGGAGCTCGGTGCCAGAGAGTGGGGCGGTCAGAGAGCCCCGTTGGGGAAGGCACGAAAACTGACACTGGGGCGCCTAGGCCTGTCGGCTCGAGATCCAGCGGATAGCTGCAGCGACGGAGTCCGACCCCAGGGCGCATTTCCATATCCTGATGTGAGGATTGATCGGTGGTGGCAATCGGAGGGACTGAGCCCTGCTCCCGCCATACCGATTGTGGGGCCGAGTGTTTTGAGAGGCCTGGGAACAGTAGGGCGGCCGTAGTGGAGGACTGGGATAGCCATTGAGACCCCGGGCAGGGGGTTGGAAAGAGCCGGCGGCCCCGATTCCTAGCTGAACTTGGGTCCTCCTGCAATATGGGACGGCAGGGGCCCCGATTCTACAAGTGGACTGTTCAGCCCCACAGGAGGAGCAGAAGGGATCCAAATTTCCAGCCCGGGATTACCCGAGGGTCAGAGTAGGGGACCCTGGGAGATTGAGACAGGAGCTTTCCCTGCCGAGGATTGGGAGAGTCGGAGGCCGGAGTCCCCGGTGTGGGGCGGCGCGGAGGGCCTATTCGCCGCTCCTGCTGGAACACATCGCTTGGGGCCCATATAGCAGGAGGTGGCACCCCAGCCCCACCGTAACACTCCGACACAACACCTGACCACTCTCTTGCAAGGCCTCTGGAGCTAGCTTAAGGGCCTGGGGGCCCACAGAGGAGCGGCGGCTGGCGCAGAAGGTCAACGGTGCTCCCACAGGCACCAGGGTGTCCGGCACTATAGAAGTAGCGCCAGGAGAGATACCTAGCAGAACCGTGCAAGTGACAACGCGGTCCGCCGTGCTTTCTGCTCGCCGCCGAGGCACGGGTGGGTCATGGCTAACACAAGGAAGAAGGGGGAGCGTTCTCTCAAGCCCGTGCTCGGCGGATGAAGGGGTAGGACTCATGCCTACTACACGGAGAGCAGCAGCCTACTAACCAGAGGCTTCTCTTTCGATGTACAACCCGCCGAGTATTGATGGTGTAATTAAGTACTGACCTTTAGGCAAGGAACAGCATAATCGAGGTAAAATTCTTCCCAATTAACAAAATAAGCAACACTAGTTGACATAAGTATTCCTACTTTTTGTAGACCATACCATATAGGTCCTGACGAATCGCAAGTCATTGTTACACAGCGAGAAACATGTTGACCGTTTTCTAATCCCCTAGCCTAGCCTAGAATAAGGAAACATCATTTTCCAGTTAAGTCTAGTCTAGCCTCACCTTTTAATTGTAACGAGGGACCACCCGAATAAAATAGTCTTAGGTACCCTGTGCTACATTTTAACTCACACCCAGGTCTGCAAACCCCTGGGCCCCACACCCACACTTCACCCATAGGCAGTTGGATTCAAAAGATCTCCGCTAAAGAGCCCCTCTTTGAGGTGAGCCCGTTGGGAATTGCACCGCCTACCCGACGAGGAGCAACGCCTATGATGAAGCATGACACCTGCAAGGGTGTGTGAGGCAAACATATCCAACACAATGGATACCCAGTGGGAGGTTAACAGGGTTTAACCACCACCTTTCCCTAGACCAGTGCACCCCGCTTCCCTTTCATCCCTGAGGAACAGCCTTGCCAACTTTTGATCAACATATTTATTGAGGGCATGCGCTTAGGCTGGACCTTCCGCTCTTAATTGAGTGGTAATTACGCCCTCCCTGATCCCCTGGATCAACTGCTCCCCCCCTTTTTGTACTTAGCGTTCTCTCAAGGACATGTTCACCAAATCACCATCTACAGGGGAAGACTGGGTGCGTCTCCGATGACAGCACGACCACCGCAGGTCCTGACGCCTACAGAGAACCCCGTCACGAGGGAGTTCCTAGAGACACTGTTCAATACCCACCGGGAGGATTTCCGGTCACTAAAGCAAGACGTAGCGGGTGAGATAAAAGAAATCCGCCGAGATGTTGATGGTCTGGGGGAGCGTATCGTTGCTGTCAAAGAGAGCGCACATTCCACCTGCGAGGAAATCAAATCTCTGCAACAGGAAATCATTCGCCTGAAGGACCAATAATTGGACTTTCAAGCACACGCCGAGGACCTGGAAAGCAGGTCCCAGCGCAACAACATTCGCGTCCGAGGAGTCCCGTCATGAGATGAGGGGTCTGACGTGGTGGGCTAACCACAAGGCCTCTTTAGGGACATTTAAGGCGAGGCAGCCGACTTCGAAATATGCATTGATCAGGCGCATCGGGTAGGCCTGGGTGGGTGAGCGCCGGCCCCGCCTCTGGACATTCTGGCTTTCCTCCCAGACTTCGTACTAAAAGATCGTATTCTGCGGGAAGCCAGGAAGAAACAGCCTCTCCAGTATCAGGGTCACTCTGTAGCTCTATACCAAGACCTTGCCTCCATAACTTTACCGAAGCGAAAGGCCTTTAAGGAAGTGACATCCTATTTGAGAGATAAAGGGGTGCCATACTCGTGGGGGCACCCCTTTCGCATCATTTTTAAGTGGAATGGCAAGTTACTGCAGCTGAGATCACTTCAAGAAACCTGCGATCTGCTGGACATCGAAAGACCGAGCCGTGAGTCCTCTCCCACCCCAACACAGCGACTGGCGAGGGATGGTTGGCAGACAGTGAAATGCAGGCGCTCTCCCAAGACCGTCATGAAGCCGGACAATGTGGCGTCGACTCAAGAAAGAGAAGCGGCTCTGGAGGCGGTGAAGCGAGATACCTCCCCTATTGCGTGACTGTACAATAGCAACCGGGGTATACATAGCATAATGATTTGACTGGCCGGACTGGGGGAGCGGGGTTGCCCTGACTCCACATAGACCCTCACTCTTTCTACATTCCAAGTGCCGGTACTTGTGGACTTTAGGCGTTGGACAATGGTGACGGGATGAGACAGCTTTGTTGGGGTTAGGGAGGGGGGAGATGGCGGGGGTTGTTTCGTTGAGGTTAGGGCAGGGGGAGGAAGGGGGCGGGGCAAGTGGGGGGCGGTACGCAGGGCTGGAGGAACCGGTGTGCAGTCATTGGGGTAGTTGGGTATTGGGGTTTGTGCGCCCAGGAGCTTATGCACCACGGAGGCCCATACAGGCGATGCTTACATCTTTTTTTCTTTGCCAATGGGACCCTGTAGGACAGCACCATCTCTAGGTCTTTTCCCATGATCCAAGTCTTAACGCTTAACTTAAAGGGGTTAAATAACCCCATTAAGAGACTGGCGATTCTGAACTATTTAGAGAATTCGGGGGCCTCTATTTGTTTATTGAAGGAGACACATGTGCTACCCAAAGATTGGCATAGAATGAGGTCCCAAGACTTTCCTCATCAATTCTATTCTTCCATGCCGGATAAGGGGGGGGTGGCCATACTCCTTGCAAAGCACTTTCGTGGTAAGGTTGGAGATAAGGTGGCGGACACGAAGGGAAGACTCTTGGCGTACAGGTTCTGGGTGGGGGATGTTTCAGTAGTCATCGGTTCTATCTATGCCCCTAACTCTGGACAGGAGCCATTTCTCATCGACTCAATTTCGGACGTCCTCCGTCATCAAGACAGAAGGGTCTTATTGGGGGGGACCTTAATATGGTTATGGACCCAGACAAGGACAGGTCAGGTCATAGACACGGGGGTACAGGGGCTCTTTCCAAGGTGGGGGTGGACTGGCTCCGAGATAGAGGTCTGGTCGATACAAGCATGCATTACTCCTTCTATTCCCATGCCCACCATACCTACGCTTGCCTAGATCACTTCATAGGGTCTTCCGAACTCCATGCCCTGGTCCACTCAGTCGAAATCATTCCTGCTGCATTGTCAGACCATGATGCGGTACAGTTGCAGCTGTCCATACCTCGAATGGGGATAGGGTCGAAGGCGATGGGCAGATTGCAGAGGCCTTCCGGGCCTTTTATGCCTCCTTATATAGCACAGACCCCACCATTGAAGGAGCAGGAGAGGGATATCTTAGCCGGGCTTCAACTACAGCTCTCAATGCTTAGGGGGCGGCAGCGCACGATGCTCCCATTAGGTTGGAGAAGGTGATCACGGCGATATCGCGCCTCAAACCGTTGAAATCACCGGGCCCAGACGGGTTTTCTGCCGGCTTTTATAAGACTTTTTGCCAGTATCTGGCACCTGTTTTGACGCGCTTGTTCAACTCCTTTCAGGGCCCAGGATCGATTACGGCAGAGATGCTGGAAGCAGATGTCGTTGTTCTTCCTAAACGGGGGGAAAGACCGCATCCAATACGTGGCCTATAGGCCGATCTCCTCCCTCAACCTCGATCTGAAGTTATTTACGGGTGTCTTAGCGGCCAGATTGGTCCCGCGTCTTCCCGGCATAATCGAACCTGACCAATCAGGCTTTATCCCTAATCGGCAAAGTAGCGATAACACCAAGAGAATCCTGCATTTAATAGGCAAAGCCCACTATATGGGCCTGGATGCCCTGTTGCTCTCGGTCAATGCTGAGAAAGCATTCGGTTGGGTGGATTGGGGGTTCTTAGATAAGACACTATCTCACTTCGGGGTTGGAGAACGCTTCCGGGCCTGGGTGGCGAGATGTTATGATAAACCTAGGGCAACGATACGGGTTAACGGAATTTGCTCAAAACCCTTTGATATTCAACGAGTCACAAGGCAGGGGTGTCCCCTATCTCCCCTGCTCTTTGCGTTGTATGTCGAACTCTTAGCGCAGTGTATCCGAGACAACCCCCATATATCCAGTATCCCCTTCGGGGGTGACCAGCACACGGTCAGCTTATATGCAGACGACATTTTGGCGACGCTCGCCTCTCCTCGGCGGTCCGTTCAGCTTTTTGGGGGAGCTTGAGGAGTTTGACAGGGTATCGGGCTTCAAGGTCAACGCGGTTGAAGTCTATGCTTCTGCCCCTGGGCCTTCACGAGGGTGCCCCGGTGGATGCTTTTCAGGAGCTGGGGGGGATTGAAGACCCAGGGTGAAATCCCATACCTAGGGATCACACTGACACCGTCTACCGGCACCACACTTTCCTGCAATTACATCAACCTCATCTCTCAGGGACCACAGCCCTGCGACGATGTAGAACGCACCCTTTGTCGCTACTGGGCAGGGTGGCTGAAGTAAAAATGTCCATACTGCCTAAAATTCTGTATATCTTCCAGACGATACCGGTAACACCCCCCCTACACTACATTCGCAAGTTGTAGTCTGAGATCCAACACTTTATTTGGGCCGGGAGACAACCGAGGCTTCGTCGCAATTTGGCTTCTCGCTCTCCCGATGAGGGTGGCCTCATCTCATGACCTACTATAAGGCAGCCCAGCTTCACTATTTAGTGGAATGGAGCAGACCAGAATCTGAAAAGAGGTGGCTCTTTCAGGATAGGGCCATGGCCCGCCTCCCCTTGTGGAAGGTACCTTTTTTTGAAGCCGTCCGACCGCCCCTCGTACCTGAGGGGATCTCCTATCACCCGCTCAGTGATGAGGGTATGGGACTCGGTCGCTGTACAGAGAAATCTCACTTCCTTCCCCTCGCCTCTTACTCCTCTTTTTGATAGCCTTGAATACCCCCCAAGCATGGATGCGTGAGCTTTCCCTCAATGGCACGCATCGCCCTGCCGCTCGGCAGGCCACCTTTTTGATCTTCAGGGCTTCATCCCCTTTTTGGATTTGCCTGACTGGTATGACATTGAAGATCCCAAACGATTTCAATATTTTCAGCTCCGCCACTGGCTGCTCCACTCAGATGTGCGCCCCATGGTAAGCCGCAAACTTACAACATACGAGAAATGGCTCCTCTCCAAGCACTCCGATCGCAAACTGATCTCAGAATTGTACCCTATGTTGCTTCCACCCGCTGCGCAAGACAAGTCAGCTGGTCAGCGCCGCTGGGAAGCCCAATTAGGACGGAGCCTCTCGCTAAAGAAATGGCAACAGATCTACTATAGGGCTCACCATCACACAGCACGGAATATCAGGAGTAGGGAAGCGGCAGTCAAGGTGGCCACTTACTGGCATTTGACGCCGGCTAGACTGCATCAAATCAATCCCGATCGTAGCCCTGAATGTTGGAGAAGTTGTGGGGAAATGGGCACCCTGACACATTCCCTTTGGGAATGTAGGGAGGTGCAGGGGTTCTTGGAGGAAGTTCTTACAGACATAGACACTTATTTTGAAACAGAGGCTCCCCGCTTTCCCGCATACACCCTCCTAGGTTTGCCTAACACACTCACCTTTCCACTCAAGTCTCTGCGGGGGAAACAAATGGGGATAGCCCTAGGAGCAGCTGTACACCATTTCCTATCCCTCTGGGGCACTAAAACTCGGCCCTCACATACTGGGTGGCTGCACAAACTATGGTACATTATTGGCATGGAACGCTTCCAGGCCACCCTTACGGCCTCAACAGCATCCTTCTATGAGGTGTGGCGACCGATCCTCTCGCTGATGGCACAAGAATTTAATGCAGTGACTTGCCCCAAATATCTGCTTTTGCTTAGGCTCACAGACGCTCCGATTCCTGCGGAAGGGTCTAATGATGTGTAACCCATTGTTCCCATTGTGCCCATGGCACACCGGTTCTGGTTTGGGAGGAAGGGGGGAGTTGGGCTAGGGTGGGATGGTTGGTGGGGTATACGAACGGGTGCGCTTCAGGGTCAGGCGCGCTTATTGATGGCTATAGCACCCCTGACATTCATAGCCCCAAGGCAGATTCATCACCTCTTTCCTGGGTGTTTGCTAGGGGGAAGCTGACCGTACGCGCTGAGGTGTGATGCTTTTATTTATGATTGTTCCCGCTGGGCTCTGTCAGGGGTATCGGTTGTCTCTCCTTGATTTAATGTACCTCTGTCTGCTTAAAATCAATAAAATAAAGTTATAAAAAAAAGGAAGATTTAGGTCTGGCAAAAGGTTTTTTTTCCAAGTTGAAATGGCAGTTTAACTGCACAGACACAGGTTGAAATGACAGGCCTGAGACATGTTTAAAGGTCTACTTATGTGGGTGGCACAATCGGTGTTGCAGATCTACCAGTAATATTTGAATTACCGGCCCTGAGCACAAGTAGTGCCATTTTACTTAGGACATACAAGTAATTTAAATATGCCAATTGGGGATAAGCCTATGTTAAGCTGGGTCTGGTGGCTTAGTGGACTAATGCGTCCACTGTAGGGGCCTGTGTTTGACCTCATGGTCACATGTTTAACTCCTGGCAGGTCCACTTAGCCTTTCATCCTTCTGATGTCGATTACATTAGTACCATTAAGTTGGGTAACACTAAACAACTGTTCTTCAGCAGCAAGATACCCTTCTTGGTGAACATGTGCTTTTCAAATACAATTGTTATGCTTTACCATGTTTTAAGGAGTGAGCACATGCACTTTAGCTCTGATTTTCAGTGTTAAAGTGTGCAGAGTCCTAAGTCCAGCAAAAAAGGAACAGAAAAATGGAGGAGGAAGACCAAACTTTGGAGGAAATACCACCTTAAGGTAGGTCTAACTGTATGTTTGAGTTATATGCCTCAGGGAGCATTTGTGATGGATTCTAGGTGAGCACTCCCCATGGGAGCTGCGAAATTTCAATACTTACTAGATAACAGCCACTGCAGAAATGACAAGATGTGTTAACTGACAATAACCATTGACTTTTTACAACTGCAAAGAATTGGTTCAATTACTATTCTGGACCTGCTAGATTTGTGTATAACATCCTGAGAGAGGTTCGGAAAGATGCCCACGCTGGTGGTTTGTCTCCCTGGTATTCAAAGAGAACTTGAGGATATGTGTGGCTCTTAAGAGCTCCTAGATGCAGTTTGTAGAGTTTTGTTGATCATTTTGTGTTGCTGTTGTAATATACCACCTTCCAAGCTCTAGCTCTGACTACCAATTAGCGAACCCACCAGCTGAAGCCCTGATTTTTTGTAGGATGTTTTTAGGTTATTTCAGCCTATGGGCTCAGGACAAGTCCTGTACATCACCTCAATCAGCCTTTTTGGTTGATAATCTTGATATTTGTGGTTTGTAGCAGGATGTAAGAGGCAGGGCTTGTTCAGCATGGCATGCTCTATATTTTTCCCTTTACCTAGGCTCCCTGTTATTATCATGTACTTGGATGGACCGCCTTGGCATATTAGTCTTGTTTCCATCAAGTTCATTTGCAGGAATAAAGCCTAGCCCAGACCAAGTATTAATGTGAGACTATAATAATATTGAATCGGATACCTTATTTGAAGGCTTTCAATATATCAAACTCTGGCTTGGAATGCTGGCATAGTTATCATTGTTACCCGAACTGGAATCATTCCAATCTTGAGACGGGAAGCGGCTACTTATTTGAGGCAAAAAATGTTAAGAATGAAATGTTTTAAATGATCTAGGATTTTTTTTGCTGTAGCTGCAGTTCTTGAATTAAAACACTTCCTGCCTTATGTGACACAGAAGAGATACCCACTATTTGACAGAGATTCAAGAGGCTAAGTATGATTCTTTGACTTTTGATGCAAGCTATGGATCTTGTCCCTTCCTTCACCTTTATTGGATCATCACATTTAGTTGTCCATTGGTCCTCTACCCAGTACTCTGACTATTTAGAAGGTTCTAAATGAACCGAAACGGGTGAAGGTAATACACATGTTTAAAATGGTATACATTAAGTTAGGGGGGCAATTTACTCTTTGCCTAAATTGAGTTATTCCATGTCTCCAAAGTTTTGGAATGGCTTGTTCTAAGCATTTTCCAAACAGTTTTGGAGGAGAAGTGCTTTCTGGATAAATTTTAAGTATTCTGCTAAACTTCTAGATGTAGTGAAATAGTGACAGATTCTGGTGGTGTCATGGAATTGTTTTTGCGAGATTGGTCATCATCAATTATCCTATCTTACCAGATCAGCTCTGGTAAATTAGTGATTTCAAATTGTTTGTGAATGGTTACCTCCTACTTGGTTGGAGTGGTACAGATCATGCTGTTACTCCTTCTCCCCCATATTGGCGGAACATGAGTTTGAGGCGTGCCAACCGGAGGGCATCAAGGATAAATGGCTGACATAGATGTCTTGGGGAGTCCTTAATGGGTGGGCTAGAACTGAAAATTGCAGATGCACCGTGGTGTGTGTATAAGGCAGTACAAGGATCTGCAGAACCTGGAGGGTCGGTGGGGCGACAATGTGAGGACAGTGCACTACACTAGGTGCCTGACATCAGAGTGGCTGAGGTGTGTGATGGTGGAGGCAGCTGGCATAGCAGCCAGTACGGCATGCATCCCCACCCATGCTTGATGCTTTGATTCTCTGATTTTGCTAGTGATAGTCCTGATACTTCGGACAGTTCTGAAATCGGTCCGCATTCCTGGTCTTACTCTGTTCAGAATGTAAATCCTGAGATTCTAGACCCCGAAACTTGAACCTGGAACTTGGGGTTTGGTATTTGGAGACTCCTGGACATCAGGAGACACCATCAGAGTAGACCGATTCTGACTGTGACTCCTTTTGAGCTGATCAGACGAGTGGAACACAGACTCAGGAGAAATAGAGGCACAGAAAACAGAGGTGAGCTTGTGCCATGCTTGTCCTTACGACTTCTCCCGCAGTTTATTTCTGAGACCTCCCATGGCTCAATGTTCGATTTACATTTCCTCCAAAATAGAAAACCCCAAATTCAGCAGCAACCAGTACTGTAGGGATTGTGCATGCATTTTAGACCCAGAGTGCTGCTGGATGGTGGAATAGCATACTTTGGTAGAGGGAAGCAATAAGACTAAGGGCCTGATTTTGATGTTGATGGTCTTCCAGCTGGACTGCTGCCGTGGTGGTCTGTGGAAGACCGCCAGTCCAACTGCAGTCCAGACTGCTAGATTACAACAGTAATCCAGGGTTTGCGGTGCGGGAGCGGCAGTGTCACAGCTGCGGCATAGGAGAACCCAAAAAGTATCCCATCACTGTGACAGTGCCTCCAGCATGTCCGTGCATGGTGTGGCATGCACCATGTTCTGCATGCCACAGAGTGCATGCATGACCGGGCACACAAAACCTAAAGACTCCTATTCACCCCAACAAGCAATACGAAAAACGAAGGGCACAGTTAAATGGTCACAAAAGATAATGAATCAGATGTTTGCAAATTGTCAAATAAAAAATTAACACAGTGAAAAATTACCACGGGGAAACTGGGGGGAATGTGGGTTCTATCTGTACACCCTCTATAAGCCCACAGGCTGGAGCCATAAGGAAGCTGTTTTGGGATACCAAATGATTAGAAATAATCCCCTGCCCCAAACAGATGAAAGAAAGAAGCGGAGCTGTCATGTGGTGTTATACCTACTCACCAAATAACTGTTCCTGCACTAGAGTTACCTAAAAATGGGCCAAAAGGCCTAGAGACTCAGGCCCACCTATGGGCTGAACAAACAAAGCACTCATGAAACCTGGAGCCCAAAGTGCTAATCCTTATTATGGGGAAAAAAAGAGCAAGGCTTTTTTTGTATAACCCTCACCCACCAGTGCTACCCCTTAGTGGCATGCTTCATCTTTGGGTTCTTTCAGTTCTGCTGCCAAATGGGTCATGCTGCTACCTGTGAAATACACAGGAGTAATGTTTGGTATTCACAAATGATGGTAAATAGGAGTTGGAGTAGGAAAACTATGCTTTATTCCATCCTCCAGACAGTAAGATTATAAAGGGGAAGATCAGTAGAATGTATCTGTGGATTCAATGATCCTACTTTCTAAATGGTCTACATGTCATCAGAACCAAGGAAAACACTCCCCGAGACCACTCCAAGGTTAGACTATTGAGTGTTAGCAACGTGTTGCCACTTCACACACTCTGGATGTGCAAAATAAAGATGACACCGACTTGGTGATATTGCTGTGATATTTGAAACCTATTAGCAGAGAATTATCCTGCCATAATATATGGCAAATCTTTAAAAAAACACACACACTATGCACTCTGCAACAGTATGGCTGGCATGGGGTGGCATGCACATTGCTTAGAAAAACACATTGTAGTGGTTGAGGCCCGTGCTAGCAGGTAGGGTTACTTAATAAAGTGTTGGAGAGAACATATCTACTAAAACAGTGGTGACCCCGTGATCGGGCACTCGAATGCTTCATACGTACTACACAACACAATACATGAAAATGTGACCGTACATACTTATATAAAGCAAGATTATTGCTCCATTGGTCCACCACTGGCAAGCCGAGCCTGTGTTAATACACACAACGTGTGTATTAACAAAATCAGATCAATCGATATGAACAGAAAGAACATCGTCCTGCAATGAGAATATGTTTTGGCTATGCCGTACTTACTGCATTAAGTTCACATCTGCTCAAATTATCTTGGGGGTGCACCACCGGGCCTGAATGTTACTTGTTTAGCCCCGCTTGCCCGGTCTTAAATGATTTGAGTGAGAGTGAGCGCATGTAGCGCGTGTGACTCACTCTGAATGCTGGGTGCCAGAGATGGCTGCTCTCAATGGAACTATTTCCTGGTTAGCAAAATAATCTGGACAGCGACGAAACACGTGTTGGCTGTAGAGAACAATTTATGAAGACTTGCACATATTAAATTGATCGACACTGAAGAAAGAAGAACAATTTCTTGACTATTATTTATGTTTGTATTTACTGAACACATTACGTAACTGTATTACTCCAAAGATTGATATACGTGTGCTAAGGAGTGTTATATATTTCCTGGTTAGCATTCGCCCGCTTAACAGCTGATGATAAAGCGTGTGTAACGCCTTGATTGGCTGCCCGCAACCTGAGTGAAAAGTTTCTTCCACCATTATAGATATTGGGGAATGATCCCCGGTTGGAAAAATTCAGTTGTAATGAAGTAGAAGGGGTCATGGTAGAGCTACCCTGACCCAATGGGTGCAATATATGGGTCTGTGAAGGATCTCTGATGGGTTAGAAAATATCCAAATAGTTTTCCCCCACATTTGAGGAATTGTGAATCTGCTGCGATGCTCAGCGTAGCCCCTGTATAAAATTGCAGTGTATTTGCTAATTCTGCTAAAACAATACACACTCTCTTACACACTCATACACCCACTCACACACTTATACATCCACTCACACACCCAATCAGTCAATCAAACATCCACTCACATACCCATGCAGACACTTACAGACCCACACAGTCACTCATAGACCCACTCAGACACTCTTACACCCATTAGTCTCACTCACACCCACTTAGACACTCATAAACCAGCTCACAGACTCACTTACTGTCACACCCAGTCACAGACCCACTCAGACAGTCATACACCCACTCACAGATGCACTAAGACACTGTTACACCCACTTGCAGCCCCACTCAGACATTCTCACACCCACTCAACGATCCACTCAGACACACTGACATCCACTGTAGACTCACTTAGACCCTCTCACTCCCACTCACAGACCCACTCAGACACACTCACTTAGACCCTCTCACACACACTCACCGACCCAGGCGCTCACACATTCACTCACAGACCCACTCAGACACTAACACACCAAGTCACAGACCCACTCAGACACTCTCACAGCCACTCACTGACCCATTCAGACATTCTCACACCCACTGATAGACTCACTTAGACCCTCTCACACCAACTGGCAGACCCACTCAGACTCGTATTCACCCACTCACAGACATTCTCAAACTCAATCAATGACCCACTCAATCACTCTTAAAGCAACTTACATACCCAATCAGACACTCACACACCCAGTCACAGACTCACTAAGACATTCACACAACCACTCGCAGACCACTCAGACACTCACCCTCCCACTCACAGACCCCTCAGACACTTATGCACCCACTTATAGACCCACTCCGACACTCATATGTCCACTCCGACACTTTCACTCCCACTCACCCAGACATTGGCAGATGTGACAGTCAATCACATAGTCGCAAATCCTAAACGTGCTGTTGTGTATTGAATGTGTTCTTTTGGTTTGTGGATTCACAGCGAATTCACAAATTTGAATAGGAAATTAAAAAAAGGGATTTAAAAAGAAAATGCACCAGTGTTTGGGGAAAGGGGTGACTGAGGAGAGCCTTTGTGCTTATTGTACGTAGATATCTACACATAAAACAGGATGCAATCTTTCAAGTTGTTGAGGAACACCCTGTTGCCTTTCTCTGTGAAATGAACTCCGTCAGTTCTATAGAAACCGTCCATGCCAAAGCATAAATTATTGTGGCATATAGAGCCAAAATTATGGTCTCTGAGGAATGCAGAAACAGTTTTAATTGGCATGTTTTCTGGCTTTGTCTATCTGTTGACAGAATTTGTTTGACCACTTCAATTTCTGTCTTTGGCAAATGTTGGAGAACACCAAGGCACTGTGAGGGAAAATGCCATTAATTGATCAAAGGTATACTTCATTAGGATTTCCAGTCCTACCCCAGTAAGTGTGCCTAGGCCATTGCAACCACAGTGCACAATCATGAGGAATGGATGTTGACAATCCGCAATGCTGTCAACCAAATGCTGCCATTGATGCCCCTTTAACCCTCTCTGGCCAAACCTAGTAATGTCCATGTTAGGCAACCCCAAGTCCCTGTCAATGCCACTCTTTCAAGCACACTGTCTGGCCCAAAACAGAAAGCTATAACCCACAATCCACTCTCTAAGCATTTTGAAGGCGAGGAGGATTTGTAGATTTGTACACAGGAGATGGTTTAAGATGAATGAGACAGTTTTCAAAATGATAGGAAGTTATAAAGGAGGGTGGCATCTAACTTAAAAAAATAACATATTTAATTGGATGGTGTAATTATGCAGGTAGCTAAAATTAGGTAGTGATTTTCAGCAGAATGTAAATAGATATGTAAGTGCCTTTGTAAAAATGTGAAATTTTGTAATGCTTTTTTGGATATGGTTATATTTCCAAACAGTCAACCACACCTGCTATAGTTGAACTTGAAGCTAGTATGCTGCTCACAGAAAGTGTTGTGAACGTTTGAGCTACTGGTACAAGACAGTGAGCTAAAAGAGTGTGGCAGGGAAGGGTTCTAAATAGTACTTTCAAAGTTAAAAGGAGAGAGGTTTAGACACTGCTTGTTATGGAGTACTTATTCTCTAAATCATTACTATCTTATAAAGTAAAATGTAGATGCAAAGTAATCCCAGTACAATGTTAAATGCTTTAATGGACTCCCATATAGATTTATGAATCTGTTGGGAAGTTACAGGGGGCCTGCTGAGCGTTGCTGTGGATTTGTGAATCAGTCCACAAACACTATCACATTAACAGGAGATTAAGAAAGGGTAGAAAAAAAATGACCATTGAAAAGTGGAATAATAAAACATATGAAAGGAAGGGTATTATTTGCTAATTACTTCAGTATCACTGAACCCTTATTGGTTCTTTTATACTTGGAGTGGTGTACCATTCTAGTACTTTAGACTTGACATTTTGCTCGATCAGAGATTTCAAGTAAAACTGCTTTAAAAATTGGAGAATTTTACAGGTATGTTAAAAACAGTGTACATTTAAAAAGTATATATATATATATATATATATATATGCTTCATCTCCTGCGGCTCATTTTCAGGGGGAACCGCCCGTAGTCTGGTGGTATATATATATAAGTCACTGAAAAAACCATAGGTTTTAGGGAAAGTTATAGTTAGTTGGACATTTCACTCGTACAAAACCAGAGAAATTCCCCCGTTATAGTTTGTTCAGCTAACTATAACTCGACTCGCGCCCCCGCAATGCACTGCAGATGACGTCACATATTACATCACTCATGACATGGTCAGTGACATCACTGAAGACATAACTAACGACATCTCAAAAGACATCACTGATGACATCATCCAGTGACTGTGTGCTTCTGTTGAGTTTAAATATGTTTAATATATATAGGGAAAGGCGTATTGAAGAATGAGTGGGTGTATAAGTGTCTGAATGGATGATTTAGTAGGTGCGTGACTGACTCTATAAGTGAGTGAATATACGTATCTTACTGAATGCATGGGTTAGTGACTAAACTGTGTGAATGTCTGTATCTGTCTGTCTGTTGGTGTGTAAGCAGCTGCATGGGTTTGCGAATAGCTGCATGAGTGTCTATATGGGTTATTGATTGGTTGTCTGAGTATCTGTATGGGTGCCTGAGTGTTTTGTGTGGGTGGGGTGTGTGTGACTCTGTGCATAGATGTGTGAGTGGGTGATTCACTGGGTGCATGGTTTCAAGAGTGCATCTGTGATGGGCTGTATGGGTGGGTGAGTGTGTCTATGTGTGTTAGTGAGTGAATGTATATCTCAGTGGTACATGTGTGAGTAACTGCGTGGGGGTTACTGGAGGTAAAAGGTAGGCTAGTTGGCCCCTAAAGGACTCCCAGCAGTGAAGGGGACTTCAATCCCCATCCAAGAGCGTGCCAGGGAGCGCGTTTGTAGAGTGGTGGGCAAAGTGGGGGTCGCCTGGTACGAGTACTTACCAGTGCTGCTGTGTGGGACTGACTAGAGGTAATAGTTTGGGAAGTTGGCCCCTAAGGATGTCCTTGGGGGCCAATTACCCCTCTTGTTACCTCTAGTAAGTCCCACACCAGGGGATTGCTAAGACGTCTTCAGAGGCCATGGCCCCCTTTCTCTACCACTCTGCTAACATGCCTCGTGGCAGACTACGGGATGGGGGATGAAGTCCAATTTAGTTCTGAGGGAGTTTGGGGGCCAAGAATCCCCCCTGGTACCTCCTGTAAATCAAATGCAGCGGAATTCCTGCACGTTGATTGGACGCCTAGCACCCTTTCTCCACCACTCTGCAAACGCGACTAAGAATTAAAATAGCATATTTCTGCACCTCTGACTTAGAGGTAGTTTTAATGCCCCTGGGGATTAAGTCCCCTTGAATCCTGAGGGTCCCTGGGGTCCTACTAGTCCACCAGGTACCTCCAGTAAGTGCCACAGAGCTGCGTTGCAGAGAGTTGTAAAAAGGGGCGTGGCCTGGACCGCCACTCTGCAACGCAGCCCTGTGGCGCTTACTGGAGGTACCTGGTGGGCTAGTTGGCCCCCAGGGACCCCCAGTATTGAAGGGAAATTAATTCCCCAACTTAAAACGCTCCACAGGGCGCGTTTGCAGAGTGTTGCTGGGAGGGGCGGGGCCTCCGGCATAATCTTGTTTTTTTTCCTCTTAAGAAGGGGGGCTGTGTGACCCCACTTCCTTTTCTATTTTATGGGCCCTGAGGAACCCATCCCCCAGGGCCCGACCCCTATTTTTCTTTTTAAACGGGGGTTGGCATATTTGACTCTGGGGACCCTATCCCCCGTGGCATGGCCAGTGCTTTTTTCTTTTTACATTTATTTGGAGGGGGGCTGCGTGGCACCCCTCCTCAGGCTATTTATGGCTCCGGGGACCCCATCCCCTGGGGCCGGCCATTGTAATGTATTTAAAAAATATATATATTTTAATATGGGGGGAGGGGGGCCACGTGTCCCCCCTCCCTGGCCACTTCTGGCCCTGGGAACCACATCCCCCAGGGCCTGGCCTCTCGTTGGGGACCGTGGGATGAGCCCGAATTCCCCCACGGCCCCTGCCGGCTCCCCGCGTCCTGCGGGAGCTGGCATTGCTTTTCCACATGGGGAGCTGTGGTGGAGGTCCCCAGGGCCATCACAGGCTCCTGGAGGGGGGCTGCGCGCCCCCCTCCAACCATTGGCAAGCCCTGGGGAGGTGGTGGTCCCCGCGGCTCGGGGGTCCTTAACGGACCCCCAAATTTAAATATTTGTGCCCCAGGGAGGTGACTGTTACCGGGGCATGTAGGGGGGGCTTGAGCCCCCCACACAAGGTTATTTAAATAAAAAAATCATGTCCCGAGGGTGGTGGTCCCCAGGGCTGCCGGGGGGGGGCGCCATGTGCTCATGCAAATATTTGATAAAAGCCCCGGGGTGGCAGTTCCCGGGGCTTGGGAGGGCTTTGGAGGCCCCCCAACATTGAAATGCCTAGGGAGTCAGGGTGTTTCTACCCTGCCCCCTTTTCTTGTTTTTTGCATTTGTTTCCCCTGATGGCTGCCAACATTTCCTGGTTTGGAGTGTTGACAGCCAATTAGAATAAAGCTCGTGATTGAGAGGGTGCGCGGATCCACCACGCCTCTAAATATCGAAACTTTTATTTTTTTATTTTCTCAGCAACTTCTAAATGGATTTACACCATTTAAAAAAGGTCTCTTTCTGAACCAAGGGCTACCTTTTTGCCAAATTTGGTGTAATTCCGTTCAGCAGTTCGGGCTGTAGCCATGTCTAAATTTTCCTATTGGAATTAACATAGAGAAAACACGTTTTGGGACCCCCTTTTTTTCTCGGCCTCCGCTTTGCGAATCATCCTTAAACTTTCCGGATAGGAGCTGACCACGTCGCTTGTAATAGCAGGAGGATCTCCTCATTCCAGAAGAAAAATGAGCCGCACACGAACACCTATGCCTATCCCACTAGTTTTAAAAAATTTGCAAGTATTTGTCAACGGAACAAGTCCTGAATTCTTGGAATCCTCAGATGCCAGAAACAGGTACAGACCACAAAACGTGCTCCAAGTCAGAAATTTAGTTCATGAATCTTTATTCAGTTACGGTGTTCGCTAGCATGACGCGTTTCGGCTGCAGGAAAGCAGCCTTGATCACATGACACCCCGGACATAGTGCTCAGTATTTATAGTTACACTTCCTGGTCAGGCTAAGTTGCCAACAGGTAAAAACAGACAAAATACTTCTGTGATCACATTGAAATCCTGGATCCAATTCACATGGTAAATCGTAAATACTAGCAAAAAAACATATAAATATGCTTTAAGATCAAGTATATAAATTCCGAAAAAATATTTCCATATAAAACAAACAATGTAGTAAAAACTGTAAAAATCAGAGTTAATGCATATTGTTGTTAGCACCATTGACATAACGGCCAAGTGGCCATAGATGATGGAACCATAGTAATTCATAGATCCCTCAATGTTAAAAGATGATGTCTGTACTACCTATAAATACAACTAACTCCTTTAAAAGTGCTAGTGCAAATTTACAAATTTCAAATGTGCAAAATCGGTGCCTAGTATCAAGGAGAATCATGATATTAACAATCATATCAATAGATTCCAGGATAAAAAATTGTTATATAGCAGCAGGATCTCCTCATTCCAGAAGAAAAATGAGCCGCACACGGAACACCTATGCCTGAGGCATTTAATGGAGCATTCTTATGTGGCTGTCCTGACGCGTTTCGTTCAAGTCATTGAACTTTTTCAAAGGTTCCCAAAAGCCAAGGTAGCTGAGCGCGTGCCATAGGTGCTGTTGTTTTATGTAGATCAGTGGAGGCCCTTTGGTGGATGTTCCGGTGTTGCGTGTCGCCAGGCATGATGGACCCTGTAGTCCTCAGTTCCCAGTTCACTATTTCAAATGGGCATTTGTGGTGATTTGTTCCCGTTTGCTGAATTGTCTCCCTGGAATTGTAGGTTCCAGCAGTGTGCCTCCAATTGCGATCCTATTTTCGAGGTCGCATTGGAACCATCCCTGACTCTAGTGTCTGGTGGTAGCCTGCTTACCCTCTGTTCGTTTTACCGAGTGATTAAGAGGCAGTCCAAGGTCGGGTAATTACAGGCGCTCTAGCTGGTGGTGCGTGGCTCTGCGGCTGGACCACGTCGCTTGTAAATAGCAGCAGGATCTCCTCATTCCAGAAGAAAAATGAGCCGCACACGGAACACCTATGCCTGAGGCATTTAATGGAGCAATTCTTATGTGGCTGTACTGACGCGTTTCGTTCAAGTCATTGAACTTTTTCAAAGGTTCCCACAAGCCAAGGTAGCGGAGAGCGGGCACCAGGTGCTGTTGTTTTATGTAGATCAGTGCCGGCCCTTTGGTGGATGTGCCGGTGTTGCGTGTCGCCAGGCATGAGGGACCCTGTAGTCCTTATTTCCCAGTTCACTATTTCAAATGGGCATTTGTGGTGATTTGTTCCCATTTGCTGAATTGTATCCCTGGAATTGTACTTTCAGGCGGTGTGCCTCCAATTGCGATCCTATTTTCGAGGTCACATTGGAACCATCCCTGACTCTGGTGTCTGGTGCCAGCCTGCTTACCCTCTGTTCGTTTTATCGAGTTATTAAGAGGAAGTCCAAGGTCGGGTAATTACAGGCGCTCTAGCTGGTGGTGCATGGCTCTGCGACTGGACCACGTCGCTTATAAATAGCAGCAGGAACTCCTCATTCCAGAAATAAAATGAGCCGCACACGGAACACCTATGCCTGAGGCATTTAATGGAGCAATTCTTATGTGGCTGTCCTGACGCGTTTCGTTCAAGTCATTGAACTTTTTCAAAGGTTCCCACAAGCCAAGGTAGCTGAGAGCGGGCACCAGGTGCTGTTGTTTTATGTAGATCAGTGCCGGCCCTTTGGTGGATGTTCTGGTGTTGCGTGTCGCCAGGCATGAGGGACCCTGTAGTCCTCATTTCCCAGTTCACTATTTCAAATGGGCATTTGTGGTGATTTGTTCCCGTTTGCTGAATTGTCTCCCTGGAATTGTAGTTTCCAGCGGTGTGCCTCCAATTGCGATCCTATTTTCGAGGTCGCGTTGGAACCATCCCTGACTCTGGTGTCTGGTGGCAGCCTGCTTACCCTCTGTTCATTTTACCGAGTTGTTAAGAGGCAGTCCAGCGGGTAATTACAGGCGCTCTAGCTGGTGGTGCGTGGCTCTGCGAATGGACCACATCGCTTGTAAATAGCAGCAGGATCTCCTCATTCCAGAAGAAAAATGAGCCGCACACGGAGCAACCATGCCTGAGGCATTTAATGGAGCAATTCTTATGTGGCTGTCCTGACGCGTTTCGTTCAAGTCATTGAACTTTTTCAAAGGTTCCCACAAGCCAAAGTAGCTGAGCGCGGGCCACAGGTGCTGTTGTTTTATGTAGATCAGTGCCGGCCCTTTGGTGGATGTTCCGGTGTTGCGTGTCGCCAGGCATGATGGACCCTGTAGTCCTCAGTTCCCAGTTCACTATTTCAAATGGGCATTTGTGGTGATTTCTTCCCGTTTGCAGAATTGTCTCCCTGGAATTGTAGTTTCCAGCGGTGTGCCTCCAATTGCGATCCTATTTTCGAGGTCGCGTTGGAACCATCCCTGACTCTGGTGTCTGGTGACAGCCTGCTTACCCTCTGTTTGTTTTACCGAGTTATTAAGAGGCAGTCCAAGGTCGGGTAATTATAGGCGCTCTAGCTGGTGCTGCGCGGCTCTGCGACTGGACCACATCACTTGTAAATAGCAGCTTGATCTCCTCATTCCAGAAGAAAAATGAGCCGCACACGGAACACCTATGCCTGAGGCATTTAATGGAGCAATTCTTATGTGGCTGTCCTGACGCGTTTCGTTCAAGTCATTGAACTTTTTCAAAGGTTCCCACAAGCCAAGGTAGCTGAGCGCGGGCCACAGGTGCTGTTGTTTTATGTAGATCAGTGCCGGCCTTTTGATGGATGTTCCAGTGTTGCGTGTCGCCAGGCATGATGGACCCTGTAGTCCTCAGTTCCCAGTTCACTATTTCAAATGGGCATTTGTGGTGATTTGTTCCCGTTTGCTGAATTGTCTCCCTGGAATTGTAGTTTCCAGCGGTGTGCCTCCAATTGCGATCCTATTTTCGAGGTCGCGTTGGAACCATCCCTGACTCTGGTGTATGGTGGCAGCCAGCTTACCCTCTGTTCGTTTTACCGAGTTGCTAAGAGGCAGTCCAAGGTCGGGTAATTACAGGCGCTCTAGCTGGTGGTGCGTGGCTCTGCGACTGGACCACGTCGCTTGTAAATAGCAGCAGGATCTCCTCATTCCAGAAGAAAAATGAGCCGCACACTGAACACCTATGCCTGAGGCATTTAATGGAGCAATTCTTATGTGGCTGTCCTGACACGTTTCGTTCTAATCATTGAACTTTTTCAAAGGTTCCCACAAGCCAAGGTAGCTGAGCGCGGGCCACAGGTGCTGTTGTTTTATGTAGATCAGTGCCGGCCCTTTGGTGGATGTTCCGGTGTTGCGTGTCGCCAGGCATGATGGACCCTGTAGTTCTCAGTTCCCAAGTCACTATTTCAAATGGGCATTTGTGGTGATTTGTTCCCGTTTGCTGAATTGTCTCCCTGGAATTGTAGTTTCCAGCGGTGTGCCTCCAATTGCGATCCTATTTTCGAGGTCGCGTTGGAACCATCCCTGACTCTGGTGTCTGGTGGCAGCCTGGTTACCCTCTGTTCGTTTTACCAAGTTATTAAGAGGCAGTCTTAACATTCTCCTGAGGCGGAAAGCCGGGAGCGCTGCTCATTTACTCATTTTACTTGTTTTTAAAAATTGTATTTGCACTGCTGTATGTGTCAACTCACCGGCACCTTGTAACGATCCTTGCCTGCCGAACAGGACAGCCGAATTGGGCGCTGCCTTGGGGAAACCTCCCTCGCTGCCGCCATTGACCGCGAGCCACTAAGCTCCGCCCACTTTGCAGGCCACGCCCCCTTTCATCTGTCTTAAGGGCACGCTGACTGCTAGCGCGTCCTTCTAACATTCTCCTGAGGCGGAAAGCCGGGAGCGCTGCTCATTTACTCATTTTACTTGTTTTTAAAAATTGTATTTGCACTGCTGTATTTGTCAACTCACCGGCACCTTGTAACGATCCTTGCCTGCTTTCAGAGGTCCCAGACAGCCGAATTGGGAGCTGCCTTGGGGAAACCTCCCTCGCTGCCACCATTGACCGCGAGCCACTAAGCTCCGCCCACTTCGCAGGCCACGCCCCCTTCCTTTCCCTTTCTTCCCCTGATTCACTCATAAAAGGATGTGCTTGGGCCGGAGGCGCAGCGGACGGGCGCAGCGGGCGCGACGACGGCGCGCCGAAGGCGCGCCTAAGGCAAGCCCGTCTGCGCCCGTCCGCGACTGTCCGGGGCTAGGGGCACGTCACTCTGCCCCACTTACCACCTATACCCCCGACCTCCTTCGCAGCCTCCAGGGACCATGGTCCCTTTCAGCCCCCATTTGCTCTCGCATCTTGTCCCTTGGCCTATCTCCTGCGGTTCCCCCTCACATCCCTTCTCCTCTAGCTGACCCACCTCACTCTCCTAGAGACAACGCTTTCCCTGCAACCCCCAAAACCCTTGCAGCATTCTATCTCAACACCCGGTCTGCAGTAGCCCATGCGCACGAACTTTCGGTACTGCTAGATCTTCACGCCCCAGATCTTCTTTTTTTAACAGAAACCTGGTTCTGCGACGACTCCCTCCCTGCCCTACTTGCCACTTTACCAGCTTCTTATTACGCCCTCCGGGCAGATCGCCCCACTGGCAGAGCAGGGGGCGGCGTGGCGGTCATCGCACGTACCGACTTTCCTTTTCAAACTCTGTCCTTGCCAGATATCGCGACCACCGAGTATCTGGCTATCCGCACTACTGCTACTACACCCCCTCTTACCTGCTTTCTTACTTACCGTCCTCCTCAATCCCCTTTATCGTTTCTCTCCGACTTCTCGGAAGTCCTGGCCACAATCACTGTAAACAACTCCTCTATCTTACTTCTTGGTGACTTCAACTTTTGGCCCTCTGACTCAGCGGAAGGTTCGTCCTCTAAAGAATTTACCGATACCCTCCAATCTCTTAACTTTACATCTCACGTTCATTCTCCTACCCACATCAAAGGCCACACGTTAGACCAGATCTGGTCTCTGAATTGCCTGGTGGAGTCCCTCTCCATCTCGCCTTGCACATGGTCTGACCACCATCTGATCTCATTTGATCTCCCCATTCATCCCCCTACCAAGCCCCCGCTCCCCAAGAACATCTGGGTCCGTGCTTGGGGCCGAGTCAATCCGGAAGATTTATCCTCCCTACTCACCACCTCCCTCCCTTCCTTGCAAGGCCTATCCACCCTCTCCCAGGTCAAGGCCATTGAACAGTGGCTCTCCTCAGGCTGTGACTCTGTGGCCCCTCTAAAACGTATTACCTCTAAACGTGAGAAGGACGCCAACCAGTGGTTCAACGAAGAGCTCAAGGCCACTAAACTAGCGGTGCGTCGCGCAGAGAGGACTTGGAGGAGAAGTTATTGCCCATCTCTACGATTGGAGTTTATTAACACCTTGACACAATATAAACAAGACATCTTGGAGGCAAAAACCATCTACTTCTCCTCCAAAATCCTTGCTGCAGAAAACCAGTCGAAGGAGATTTTTTCGATCGTTCACAACCTGGCGTTCTCGGACAGAGCAACTCTAAAGCCCGCCCCGTCCAAAGAACTCTGTCACTCTCTCAATAATTATTTTATCCAAAAAATAGCTTCCATTAAAGCCAACATTCCTCCCCCTTCCCCCACTTTTTGTGACCCCCAATGTCCTCCTCCCAAGGAAGAACTTATCACCCTTCCCCCTTTAACTAAGGAATCTTTGATTTCCTTAGTACCCCTCGTCAAATCTGGCTCTCCACTTGACCCGTCCTGCCCACATTCTCCGCCACATCTTCATCACCTGTCCAGACCCCCCCCTTCACCTTCTCAATAGCTCCCTTTCTCAAGGTGTAGTACCAAACCCCCTAAAATCTGCGGTTATTGTGCCCATTTTGAAAAAACCGGGCGCGGACCCCTCAATCCCGGCCAATTTCCGGCCCATCTCCCTTTTGCCATTCCTGGCAAAGGTGCTCGAGCGCCATGTCACCAGCGCCCTGAGCTCCTTTGTGGAGAAGCACGGAGCTCTTGCCCCCCGCCAGGCCGGGTTCCGCCCCGCACACTCTACGGAGTCCGTAGTTATGTCGGTCTTGGACAACCTCAGGGAGGGTATGGATACCAACCAGCCCCAGGCCCTGGTGCTCCTTGATCTCTCAGCCGCCTTTGACACGGTGGATCATACCATCTTACTTTCCCGTGTCAGGGCGGCGGGGATCCGGGGCACCGCTCTGGTCTGGCTCTCCTCCTTCCTGAGTGACCGCACCCAGGCTGTTCGCCTGGGTGACTTCACTGCGGACGTCCGGAAAGTTCAGTGCGGGGTCCCCCAAGGCTCCTCCCTTTCCCCTCGTTTGTTTAATCTTTATATTGCCCCTCTTATCTTCTCTCTGCAACAAATGGAGGTCGCCGTATTCAATTATGCGGACGACCTCCAGCTTGTTTTCAATCTGTCTTCTTCCCCCTCTTCTGTTCTAAATTTTCAATCTATTATGCTTCACATCCGGGACTGGATGAACCACAATCACCTGAAACTCAACCCAGATAAGACCGAGCTGGTGTTGACAGGTGGTTCATCCAGCCCCTGGTCTCCTTTATTCTGGCCCCCCTCTCTTGGCTCTTCACCTGTCCCCTCTACCTCTGTTAAAACACTAGGTATAAAACTCAACTCTCAACTCACCCTTCACTCCCAGGTTAGCTCTGTGATTTCTTCTTCCTTCTTATCACTGCGCACTATACGCAGGGTGTCCCGTTTTTTTTCCTTTACTGCCCTCAAACTTATCATACTGGCCATGGTGGTGTCTCGCCTGGATTATTGCAACGCCCTATATGCAGGTATTCCTGCATATAGTCTACGGCGTTTGCAACAGATCCAAAACCAGGCAGCTCGCCTGGCCTTTAAACTTCCGAAATTTCACCATTCCACCCCCCTTTTGAAATCCCTACATTGGCTCCCTGTTTGTGCCCGGGTCCAGTTCAAGCTCGCTTCCGTCACCTTTTTGGCTCGACTGGGCTCGGCACCAGCATTAATTTCTTCCGAGATTACTCCCTACGTTCCCACCAGGGAACTACGTTCATCTACCCAGTGCCTCCTTACCGTCCCACGTTACCGCAGAAAGAAATGGGGAGGTTCGAAATTTGCTACCCTTGCCCCGCTCCTCTGGAACTCTCTCCCCCTTGAACTCCGAACCTTCACTGTGTACTCTCAATTTCGGAAACATCTTAAGGGTCATCTGTTCATGAAGTCCTTCAATTAATCCTCCTGCAGTTTACCCCTGTCCTCTTGCCCTGGACCTTTGTTAGTTGTAGCGCCAAGAAACCGCTGGTGTATGTGCGCTTTATAAATAATTTTAAACAAAAAAAAAAAAAAACAGTCCAAGGTCAGGTAATTACAGGCACTCTAGCTGGTGGTGCGTGGCTCTGCGAATGGACCACTTTGCTTGTAAATAGCAGCAGGATCTCCTCATTCCAGAAGAAAAATGAGCCGCACACGGAACACCTATGCCTGAGGCATTTAATGGAGCAAATCTTATGTGGCTGTCCTGACGCGTTTCATTCAAGTCATTGAACTTTTTCAAAGGTTCCCACAAGCCAAGGTAGCTGAGCGCGGGCCACAGGTGCTGTTGTTTTATGTAGATCAGTGCCGGCCCTTTGGTGGATGTTCCGGTGTTGCGTGTCGCCAGGCATGATGGACCCTGTAGTCCTCAGTTCCCAGTTCACTATTTCAAATGGGCATTTGTGATGATTTGTTCCCGTTTGCTGAACTGTCTCCCTGGAATTGTAGTTTCCAGCGGTGTGCCTCCAATTGCGATCCTATTTTCGAGGTTGCGTTGGAACCATCCCTGACTCCGGTGTCTGGTGGCAGCCTGCTTACCCTCTGTTCGTTTTACCGAGTTGCTAAGAGGCAGTCCAAGGTCGGGTAATTACAGGCGCTCTAGCTGGTGGTGCGTGGCTCTGCGACTGGACCACGTCGCTTGTAAATAGCAGCAGGATCTCCTCATTCCAGAAGAAAAATGAGCCGCACACGGAACACCTATGCCTGAGGCATTTAATGGAGCAATTCTTATGTGGCTGTCCTGACACGTTTCGTTCATGTCATTGAACTTTTTCAAAGGTTCCCACAAGCCAAGGTAGCTGAGCGCGGGCCACAGGTGCTGTTGTTTTATGTAGATCAGTGCCGGCCCTTTGGTGGATGTTCCGGTGTTGCGTGTCGCCAGGCATGATGGACCCTGTAGTCCTCAGTTCCCAGTTCACTATTTCAAATGGGCATTTGTGGTGATTTGTTCCCGTTTGCTGAATTGTCTCCCGGGAATTGTAGTTTCCAGCGGTGTGCCTCCAATTGCGATCCTATTTTCGAGGTCGCGTTGGAACCATCCCTGACTCTGGTGTCTGGTGGCAGCCTGCTTACCCTCGGTTCATTTTACAGAGTTATTAAGAGGCAGTCCAAGGTCGGGTAATTACAGGCACTATAGCTGGTGGTGTGTGGCTCTACGAATGGACCACGTCGCTTGTAAATAGCAGCAGGATCTCCTCATTCCAGAAAAAAAATGAGCCGCACATGGAACACCTATGCCTGAGGCATTTAATGGAGCAATTCTTATGTGGCTGTCCTGACACGTTTCGTTCAAGTCATTGAACTTTTTCAAAGGTTCCCACAAGCCAAGGTAGCTGAGCGCGGGCCACAGGTGCTGTTGTTTTATGTAGATCAGTGCCTGCCCTTTGGTGGATGTTCCGGTGTTGCGTGTCGCCAGGCATGATGGACCCAGTAGTCCTCAGTTCCCAGTTCACTATTTCAAATGGGCATTTGTGGTGATTTGTTCCCGTTTGCGGAATTGTCTCCCTGGAATTGTAGTTTCCAGCTATGTGCCTCCAATTGCGATCCTATTTTCGAGGTCGCGTTGGAACCATCCCTGACTCTGGTTTCTGGTGGCAGCCTGCTTACCCTCTGTTCGTTTTACCGAGTTATTAAGTGGCAGTCCAAGGTCGGGTAATTACAGGCGCTCTAGCTGGTGGTGCGTGGCTCTGCGACTGGACCACGTATATACATATATTCCATTACCAATTTTCTTTTTACTCACAGAAATAATCCAGCACTCCAAAGGAAGTCAGTCTACTCCATATTTATTTAAACTATGGCATTCACACGTTCCGGCTGTCTCACGCAGCCTGGTTCACGATGCATAGTGCCATTTTTTTAAACTTTAAATACACATCCTGATAAAACAAAGACATTAACAAAGGACAATCCCAATGCACATCTAAGCCTTATTTTCACAATAAAAGTGAGCGCCATGTTGGAGTGGTTTCTTATGCTATTGCAATTCATTTTGCTTTTCCTATAAGTGCATTTATGTAAGCATTTCATTAAACTTTTAAATACAGAGTATAATTATCACTGCTTTATAGATTTTTCCAAAACGTAAATAAATGCATTTGTAAACATCTAAAGGTTTTAAGTATAATGCTTTGTAAACTATTTTTATACTCTCTCTTTATACGCCGACTAAAAAATGTAAATACATTTCATTCCAATGTGGTAATGGCTTAGTTAAAGTGCTAAGTGCTACAGTACAATTCCTTAGTGCTAGTGCATAAAGAAAATTATTCTGCATTTAAAAATATGTTTTCTCTTTTCTATAAAAACAAGTCATTCCTTACTAAATTCATAAGATGTTTCTCTCAATTCAACAATCTTATATTTTTGTATATTGCAATTGATATACTCTCAATTTGATTATCCATGTATTTCTTAGATCCAACAAGGGCATATACATATACTTGTTTTGAGTGTATGTTATATGAAAGAAAGTAGGAGGTTAGGTACATATCCGGTTACACACCCAAAGTGGCACTGATATACTAAATTATATATGAAGTCAAGTACTGATGCAAGTAGTCACCCATTTGTACAGTAACTGATATATGCATATATAGTTATATACCCATTTAGATAATGAAACAGTCACTAACAAATCTAGTTACATACTGAGACATTCAGTTGTAATTAAGAGACTGAAAAGTTTATTAGTGGTAGATAGTGGCAAAGTGAATGTTTTTGCCACCTAAATATGGTTTAATTGACTTAAATTAAATGTATTTGTAATCCCGTAGTTTAGTCCTCTACCTGTGCCCAGGATATGTAACTTAAATAGTAATGGTGGAATTGTAGCTCAGATTGTGCTACACAGAGAAGTAGCCCTTCAAATATTTATTAGGCCTGCTGCTACAGAGACTGAGTGTTCAGTTTATGCAGCTATCTAGAATTGACATTTATAACCCCCCTGCTAACTGTTAACGTTTCCTTTTATTACATATAAAACAACCCTAAGGTAAGCTCTGGGCAGTCAATAGGGCAGTGTGGTATGTGCTTAAAAGTTAAGACGTGGTTTGAAGTTTGAGTGAGTTAGAAACACACTTACATACTAATATAGCCAGTTATACATCCATTCAGCCATCTATGGAGCTGCTAAGGTACCTATTTATGAAACCATAGAGTCAGTCACACACCCAGTCAGAGACCGACAGAGGTGCTTGCACGTTTAGTAACATGCCCTCAGAGTACTTATGTATGCAGCAGTGACAGAGGCAGTTGCACACAGTTACACACCTGTACACTCACAAAAACAGCCAATAAGCAATCTCTACAGGCAGTACCCTACACTTTTTCAGACCCATAGACATTCTGAGAGAGATAGTCATATGCTGGCATATTTTACTTACACATCCAGTAACACACCCACAGAGGAACTGATACATCTATTTTGATATGCATATGTCTTCAAGTAGTGACACTCTTAGTTACCCATCCAGCCAAGTAGACCTTTAAACATGTGCTGGGACTGCTAATGCAGAGCCTCTGTGTGCAGTTGTACTGCCAGGTCTACTTGCCATTGAAAACTCCTTGCCAAGCATTAAACTCCCCTTGCACTACATAGAAGTCAAAGCTAAGGTAGTTTGCAGGTCGGTCGTAGGGCAGGTTGCTATGTGCTTAGAAGGTAAGACATGTACTTACAAATTTCAGTGAGTTATATGAGCACTAAGAAACCCATACATGCAGTTATACATCTAGTCTCCCACCTATACTGTAACTCAACTGTGTATTTACACAACATAGAGCCACTGTCATAGCCAGACAGAGACAGAAGCGCTTACAAATTCAGTCACACACCCACACAGTACTTGTGTATCCAGCAGTAACATACCTAGTTGCACAGTTACATACCCCAACACTTACTAATAGAGCCAGTGAACAAATCATACAGCCAGTTACATACACTGATACAGACTGTTAGACCTGACATCATTGGCGTGAGTCTCCCTTCCATTTTTGACGCATTGCCTCCTCTGTTTTGACCTATTTTTGCTGGTTGTATGTTTTGGGCCCTCTGCCACTGCTAATCAGTGCCACAGTGCAAGTGCTCCCTATGTTATATTGATATACTGATTGGATTCCATGATTGGCTTATTTGATCTACTGTCAGCCCCTAGTACAGTGCACCATGTGTGCCCACGGCTTGTAGAGCAAATGCGGCTGGTGGGCTTGCAGCACTGGTTGTACCACCCACAGAAGCAGCTTGTAAAGTGTGTCTCAGGCCTGCCATTGCAAGGCCTGTGTGTAGTCTGTGACTACCATGTCGACTTGGCCAAGTGCACCCACTTGCCAGTCCCTAAACCTTCCCTTTGCTTCCTATTAGACACCCCTATGGTAGGCCCAAGGGCAGGGTGCATTGTAAGTATAAGGTAGGACATGTTCTGATGTGTGTAGCATGTTCTAGTAGTGAATTACAGCCATTTTTGTTTTTCACTATTGAAGGCTACCTGGTCTCATAGACTAGAATAGGCAGAGAAGATTGTTACATCCCTACAATCCTAACTGACTCAGGGACCATGGTAGAAATTCGAGTTTAGTATGCCTGAACTCAGAATAATAAAATACATCTTCTAGTAAAGTTTATTTTAATATTCTGTGTTTGCAAATACCACTTTTAGAAAGTAGGTATTTGCTTGCCTAACCATTTGAGCCCGCCTCTGCTGACTTGTGTATTCATTGTCTGGTTTTGTGTGTGACAGGGCTGGGGAAATTCCAGGAGACAGTCTGGTACAGCCCAGTGGTGAATAGGGAGATTTACCCCCAGATGGGAGGGGGAGAGTGCACCTAGGACCTGAATAGGGCTGGGCCTTCCCTCCACAATACTGAATCCACCCCCTGTGGCTTGTCTGATGTCTCTGCCCTGCACAGTGAAAGGAGAAGGGGAATCCTGTCAACAGAGTGCTCCAGAGCTGCATCTTCCCTCCCCTGTGCTGGCTCCACCTCCTGTGGGGCGTCTGATGTTTCTGCCCTGCACAGTGAAAGGAAGAGAAGAGTCATGTAAACACAGTGCTCAGGAACTGGTTTGAACTAGGCAGAGGCCTCTCTGCCTTCAGAGAACAAAGGATTTGGGGGTATAAATATTGGGCCCCCGTCCCACAGATTTTAGATCACTTCTGGAACAAGAAACCTTTCTGCCAAGGAGAAGAACCAAGGAAGCTGCAGGAGTTTGGACTGCCCCTCTGCCAGTGTGCTGTTTGCTGGGTTGGCCTGCAGTGGTTACTTCATTGCCAAGGGAAAGGAGAAGGAACTTTGTAAGGACTTTCATCTACAGAATATTCTCCAAGGGCTTGAACTGTGCTTGCCTCCTGCTGAAGTCTCAGGGCCAAAAGACTTCACCCCCAGCTCCCTCCTGAATTTCCTTGCTGGGAATTCTGACTCCAGTCACTTGCGTGCCGCTGGGAGCTGGAAGCGCGACACATCAAGAAGAAGCGTGTCGCCGCCGCAGCTGAAATCATCGCAACGCTGGAGAAGCGAGAGTTCGTCGCATCTCCCTGGAAGCGTGTTCATCGAAGCTGTCTGCTGTCGCATCGCTGGAGAAGCGCGACGCATCGAGAGAGCTGTCATCGCATCACCGGAGAAGCGCATCGCAGGGCCTGTCCTGGGTGTCATCGCATCGTCATCGCATCGCCGCATCAAGGGCGCCATCTTCTCGCATCGCAACTGGATCATCGCATCGGCATCACATCACATCAAGGCGCCATCTTGCGCACCGCAACAGGTCGAGAATCTACGCATCACCTCCGCACCGGTAAGGCTCACGACGGGTCCCCTACTCTGCGCAAGCATTGAGGAAAAATGCAACCGTTTCCCCGGGCCGCGGAACCGACGCATCTCCCCTCCTGCGAGCCTTTTGTTTACTTTGCGTCTCGCATCCCAGAACATTGTTGAGAACTTTGTCGCATTTACCAACAACTTGAACTAAGAGACTTTTATCATCCTTTAAGTAACCTTTAGTATAGTCTTGTGGATTTTTGTCGTTTGTGGTCTTGTGTTTAAGTCTATATAAAGAATACCTATTTTTATAAAACCTGTGTTGTGTCCATCTGTAGTGCTATCACTGTACTACTGTGTATGAGAGAGATAGTCCTATGCTGGCATATTTACTTACACATCCAGTAACACACCCACAGAGGAACTGATACATCTATTTTGATATGTATATGTCTTCAAGTAGTAAATGTAAATGTAAATGTATTTGAGCTTGTAAAGCGCACTGCTACCCGTCCGTAGGTTTCCTGGCGCTGTATAACTCTGGGGAACCCGTCCTGGCTTTCCCTGTGGGATGGTTCCTGCTGGGAGTCCCCAAGGTGGAGCCAGGCATCCCCAGAGTTGATGGGGCCGTTGTAGAGATTAGGTAAGCTAATGCCCAGAGTTGCCGAGTGGAACCCCTGATTAGAGTAAGCACCGAAACGAGAATTATCAAGTCCGCTGACCCAAGTCCACGACCCTGCCGCGTCGGGAATAGAACCCTGGTCCCGGCCGACTTCTGCTCCCGGGTCTGCCGCCTCTAAACAGTGAGCCACACTACTCCACACTCTTAGTTACCCATCCAGCCAAGTAGACCTTTAAACATGTGCTGGGACTGTTAATGCAGAGCCTCTGTGTGCAGTTGTACTGCCAGGTCTACTTGCCATTGAAAACTCCTTGCCAAGCATTAAACTCCCCTTGCACTACATAGAAGTCAAAGCTAAGGTAGTTCGCAGGCCGGTCGTAGGGCAGGTTGCTATGTGCTTAGAAGGTAAGACATGTACTTACAAATTTCAGTGAGTTATATGAGCACTAAGAAACCCATACATGCAGTTATACATCTAGTCTCCCACCTATACTGTAACTCAACTGTGTATTTACAAAACATAGAGCCACTGTCATAGCCAGACAGAGACAGAAGCGCTTACACATTCAGTCACACACCCACACAGTACTTGTGTATCTAGCAGTAACATACCCAGTTGCACACAGTTACATACCCCAACACTTACTAATAGAGCCAGTGAGCAAATCATACAGCCAGTTACATACACTGATACAGACCCGCAGAGATCCTAAGACAACCAGTCACACACCAAGATAGTTACTTACACATCCAGTGACACACCCACAGAGGGACTAATACACTCACTCTGATACGTGTACATGTACTGATACTCCTAGTCACCCATCCAGACAAGTAGCCCTTTAATCATGTCTCGGGCCTGCCATTTAAAAGGACATGCCAAGGCTTAAACTCCCCTTTTTCTACATATAAGTCACCTCTAAGGTAGGCCATAGGGTAGGGTGATATGTACTTAAAAGCTGAGACATGTTCTTTGAAGTATCAGTGAGTTACACATACACTTACTGACCCATACGCCCAGTAATACATCCAGTCTCCTACCCATACTACAACTCGCATACCTATATACAAAAGCATTGAGCCACTAACTTGTCAGAAACCGACAAAGGCACTTACACATTCACTCACACACGCACACAGCACTTATGTATCCAACAGTAACTAAGCTAGTTGAACACAGAGTTACATACCCCAGCACTCACTAAGACAGCCAGTAAGTAATCCATATAACCACTTACATAAACAAATACAGATACATAGAGATACTAAGACAGCCAGTAACACACATACAAAGTTACTTGCACATCCAGCGACACACCCACCGAGGGACTAATACACTGACTCAGATATGTACTCATGTACTGAACTTCTAGTTACCCATCCATACATGTAGCCCTTTAAATATGTCTTAGAGCTGCTACTGCAGAGCCTGTGTTTGCAGTTTTAATGCCAGGTGACTTGGCATTAATCATTTGTTGCTAAGCCTTAAACTTCTTTTACTACATATAAGTCTCTCTAAGCTAGGCCTTAGGTAGACGATAGGGCAGGGTGCTATGTGCGTAAAAGGTAAGACAAGTGCTTGTGAGATACACACCCGTACGCCCAGTTATACATCCAGTCTCCCAGCCATTCTGCAACTCATATACCTATTTACAAAAGCATAGAGCCACTCAAACACCCAGTCAGACAGTGACAGCGACAGTTACACATTTACTCACACACCCCCATAACACTTGTATATCCAGCAGTAACAGAGCAAGTTGCACACTCAGTTACATACATATATACTCACTAATAAAGCCAGTAAGCAATGCATACACATATACAAACATATACAAACCCAAACTACTAAGACAGCCAGTCATATAGTGAGATAGTTACTTATACATCTAGTGACATACCCATAGCGGAGCTGATATAGTTATTTGGATATGTATTGAAGCAGTGTCACTCCAACTCACCTGTCCAGATAAGTAGTCCTTCAAACATACTTGCGGCCTGCTAGTGCACAGCCTATGTGTGCAGTTTTACTACCAGGGCAAGTAGGCATTTAAAACCCCTTACTAACCCTTACATTCTTTTTTTCTATATATAAATGACCCCTAGGGTAGGCAGATCATAGAGAAGGGTGGTATGTCCTTACAAGGTAAGACATACAGTTTGAGAGGGAGTAGAGATGTTATGTTTAATACATGTGGAATGGAATTAAATACTGATAATAATGAATTATCTGGGCATTTAGTTGCTTCACGTATGTAATGTGAAATGTATATTGTATTTTGTTTTCAGATATCTACTTGTGTTGGAAGAGAACAATTTACGATGGCAAGAAATGAACAGAGGAGGAAAAACCAAAAGAAACAGTACTACCTGCAACAAACTGAGAACAAAAAAGGAGATGATGGACGGAACGTAGTAGAGAAAAAAATAACTGCTGGTTTGGGAACTAAGATGTTTCCTAAAACCATATTTAGAAAAATGTGGAAAATGATGTCAATAAGAAGGGAGCTTTAACAACAACTGAGAAACGAAAAGGAGTAAGTCATGTTCAAAGTGGAAAATGTGTTAAAACAACTCATCCGACAGCAAGGCAGAAATAATTCTAACAAATAGGCAGGAGAATGTTTAGAAGTAGGGTAATACAGAATTTGGTAAGAAATATAAAGCAGTTTAAGAGAAGAACTTCAGCATGGAAGCACAAAGAACACATAGAAAGTGTAGTAGATAAAGCATTTCCCTGAAGCTTAAAGTATGTATCCTGATTCTAAATCGAATGAGAACAATGGATAAAACAGTGTTGTCTATGAAGAAAACATGTTAAAAAAGGATTATTAATAGAAGTAACTTTTGCCAAATTTTCAAAGGAGAATGGAAACATACATCTAGTACTGAACCTTTCTTTAATGAAGAGAACACATTATTGCATAGAGTTGAAACAACTGGGATTTGTGTTGTGACTTGCCTTAGTTGCTGTGCATCCTGCCCAGAGTTCAAGGTCCCTGCTGGTCATCCAGTGTGTGAGGTAATTATAATGTCGAGAGTGTTTGTGGTTGGATGAGTGTCGGTTGAAGGAATGGACTGAGCAGCAAGGATGCTGCTCCTGGTGAGGCATTATCTGTAACTTAGAACAAGCTTAGTAAACCTTCATCTTTAATTCATACAACTTGGCCACGCACCATCTTTTATTGATTGCAAAACTGGCAACAAGCAGAAAAAAAACTATGTGTAAGGAGCTGGAACTTAAGAAGGAACTTGAGGAACTGCAGTAGAAACTTGAGGATTACAAAGAAAAAGCAATTGAAGCCTGCATGGAAGAATTGCGTTTGGTAGCCCCACCAGTGTCTATTTACATCAGTGAGCCTGCATTCCAGGGCATTAGAACAGGTGTGGAACAGATTGAGAGTGTTTAAAGGAACCAGCGTAGCTCAACTTATGTCACAGGCATTTTGGACTGTGTAATTTTTAATTGAATGTTGCCTTGAATCGGTAATGGTATTGACAGACCTATGTAAATTGGCAGCAAATGGTGTAATACCAGCTCTGGGAAACGTGTTGCATAAGGAATAAAATGTACAGCCATGATTTACAGCAAATGCTGCAAGTGAACTAATGTAATGCCGGCGTGAGGAGTACAAGATTGGTAAGCTACGTAATGAGCGGCCTGCACGTCACGTGGTCAACTGAACTTTAACATGCCTCTTTGGGGTGGGCAGCGCATGTCCCTGGTGCTGCATTTCAATGGGCCGGGAGGCTCCCTTGCAATGCGTGACTATCTGTGGCGGCTTTTGTGTTCATGCAGAGGTCAAGTTTTAAATTATTCCATTTCGCCGCAAGCAGCTATGTGTACGGGCATCAGCGCAGGACAAGTGTTATGTGCTTACCAATGATTAGCGACTTCGGAAAAGGTGAGCACGCTCTCCTGTTTCCATTCTCTCCTTGAGGATCCGGTATGGAAAGACCGGGAAGCCATTTATGCGTCATAGTAACGCACCGTCGAATCCCTGGTGACGTCTCAATGTACAATAGAGCCGATGGATCGGGCGGAGTTGTTGTGACATTGCTCTGTGTTTCCTGGGCCATGCTTTCTTAGTGAGGCTATGGTGTCTTGCTGTTGACAAATTTCGTTTCCACAGCCACACTGACCTCGTGAGCAGCATGGTCTTAGTCATCGTGAGAAGCGGTGAGAGAAGTGGAAAAATTAAAACATCTTCATGGGTCGAGGACCACAGAGCACTTACATGTGCACAGCTTTAACTTCAACATTTCTTGGGTCCTGGTACTAAAACTGCTAGCGTGGGCTGCTGTGTATCATGGGAAGCCATATGTGATGAGAGGTATTGGCATCTGTGAAGAACTTTGGATTAGAGATCGCTCACTGGTGTAAAGGTGTAATAAGATGATCTGTAGCCGAGTGGTATTGATTGAAGATAGTTTATTGATAGGTTTCAAGGTTAAATCAGGTAATCATTTAAGTATCATTCAAGTCTCTCCTAAGCCCCACCAGGAGCAGCTCTCTTGCTACTCAGCCCTCTCTTCCAACTGTCATCCATCCACCAGGCACACCACACATTCCATATTACCTCACACACTCAACATTCTACCATTCACCCAGGTAGGCTGAGTAGCAAGACAGGTTAATGGAAAAGGCACATGGCATCCAAACCAGGATACTACACCACCTTCCCCCTTAGAAGGAGCAAACAAATGAAAAGTGTAAAAATGAGAATGGTCATTCTACAATAGAAACTAGCATTGTAAAACTTAACTATCATAAAACATAAAAGTATACAATGCGACCACCCCTTCCCCCTTTACACGGAAAACAGGAATAATTGATATTTCGCAATTAATATTTTCGCAATGAAATTCACAAGATGTAATGAATAGAAATGACCGAAACTCACACACATGCCAGTTGGCCAGACCAGCAAAGTGAAAGAAACGGAAAAGTCAACAATTAAAATATGCGAACGAGAAAATCACCAAAAAGAACTTAAATAAATTACAATTCCTATAAAGTGACGTGTGCACAACGTACACTCAATAGGAATATGTAAGTGACTAAAATATAGAGTCACATGTAATGTATGTAATTTGATAAAATAATTAGATGACAGTCACGTGCATTGAATAGTATGAAAAATAAAATTTGTATGAACAAATTTGTGACAGTCATGAGTACATATGCTATCATGTAGTATTTAACTATAAACATTATATGTGTGTATAGCATTGAACTTACTATACAAAACAGCAAATTAACTTCAGAATGCTATTTTTAAAATTCATGTAGTAATGTTCTAGAATAGCAAATTAACTTTAGTATGCTATATTAATAATTTTCTAGAATAGCAAATTAACTTTAGAATGCTATATATTTATAACTCGTGCAGACAACCAACTAAAATAGTAAATTAACTTTAGAATGCCATTCTTCCGTTCATGCTACATTTAAAACTTATGTAGACAACCCACTAAAAATAGCAAATTACCTTTAGAATGCTATACCTACATTGTTATCCTTGAAGAACACGGGCTAAATTCGTTAAACAGATCGTAAAGAGTGTTCAAAACATATTAACAGTGCATATTAAAAATGCGATGCATTAAACACATGCCACATAACCATCCTAAATCCTATGTAGCAATAGGCATTAAAGCAATAAGGTATCATATAAAATAATTGATGTACAATACATATTCAAATCTTAAAATTCGGTCTCCGTTTAAAACAACAAATTAAAATAAATAAAGTAGACACCGTTGTCAGAATGAGGATCTGATAATAAATAGAAGGCAGTCTTAATATCTTGTAAAATAATGCAGGACTTTAAATGAGGTGAAATACATCCATAAACTGTGGAATCACTTACTTGAAATTGAAGTCCACCACAAACCATAGTGAAAAACCGAGAAATGTCCCCAAGAAGCTGAAAAATATAGTGTCCATTGGTGAATTTTGAAGAGACTAACATCAACTACTCAGAAGTTGATTGTATTACTGATCTGGCAAAGCGCTGTACTAGATTAATTGTATCTAGTTTGTGGGAAACATGAATAGGACGCGCTGTATTTAATTAATAAATTTAGCGTGCGCGTCGCTGAAGAAAGATGTGCTATATTTAATTATAAACAATTAGCGTGCGCATCGCAGAAGTAAGATGCGTTTCCTATAATTAAATAAAGATTAGCGTGCGCATCGCTGAAAAAAGGTGCACTGTACTTCATAAACACAGATATCCAGTGAGATCGAGATAAGATGGCGGTAACAGCGCAATTATAACAGCGTGAGCGTTGTTGAACTGTAAAACGCAATATTTAATAATTAACAAATAGCGTGCGCATCGCTGACATATACGCACTTTATTTAATAAGCAGAAAGGCGTGCACATCGCTGGAGAAGAGCTGAAGAGCTTGACGTGCTGGATAACATGTACCAATATTTTCTGACATCGGACCAATCAAATGGTGAAAGGGAAGAATAATACGTGGTTGGCAGCGTGCTTCAGAGTTAATAAATAAAAACAATGACATTCCCAAAATGGAGGCACGTAGGGTGACGCCGCGCTGGACGGCTCCCGGCGTCACCAAGCTGTCTTGCGAGATGTGGCAGCAATGGAATACGCACGTAAGAGTGTGCGTGATGAAAGCAGCTCGAGACGAAGGCCAAAAAGAAGGTAACGGCCAACTGTCACTGCTTTAACTAAATAAATTGTCCATATCATGAAAAAGTCTCAATATAATTTACAAATAGAGTTTCACCATACAGCTGTCCACGCTTTGCCTGAACCATGCGATAGTTTTAACTAAACGATTAACATTCCCACAGCGTCGTCCTGAAGAAAAATGAAAATCGTGTTACGATGACATAAAGATGCCAATAAAATTACGACCAGTAGATGGCAGCATCTGTTAGGGAACCCTCCTATTGTACCGACTCTCCGGTGTAGATCAGAAATCCCGTTTCTTCTTCATGCTCTCCCCTTTTTGTGTTTCTTCAGAGGTTGGAAGCAGGCAACAGAGAAACAAGATAGGCTCCAAAACGTTTTCTTCCCTCGTTCTGGCTTTTTAAAAATGAATGACAGCAGCAAAGCACGAAAGTAGGGACAACTGAGTTTTCTCAAATTTGAAATACACCAATTAATAGGGGAGTAGATCCGGTAGGCAAATGGATCTACAAGTAGACAAATGATTGGCATACTTAAATCATATGCAGGCAGTAATTGTGCATAGTAGAAATTAAGGTAGTCCCTGTCGCTCCTCATTGTTAACCAGGTAGTGTCCCTAATGTCAAGTAGGGACAGACAGGAAGAAGCGTTGTTCTGCAAACAGGCAGGAACAGGCATACTTAAGCTGTATGCTTGCAAGTACTGGCACATCTAATTTGGAGGGCGACCGGTGGTAGGTCACTGGTGGGGCTAACTAAGGGGTGCCAGTAAAGTTCAAATAGCTTTAAGAAATTCTTTTTCCTTACTTGAAAATCTTGATCATGAGGTTTCATGTAGATCCTTGAAGTTGCAAGCCGTGTAGGTAAGTCCAAAACGTCGCCAAATGTAATAAGATGATCTGTAGCCGAGTGGTATTGATTGAAGATAGTTTATTGATAGGTTTCAAGGTTAAATCAGGTAATCATTTAAGTATCATTCAAGTCTCTCCTAAGCCCCACCAGGAGCAGCTCTCTTGCTACTCAGCCCTCTCTTCCAACTGTCATCCATCCACCAGGCACACCACACATTCCATATTACCTCACACACTCAACATTCTACCATTCACCCAGGTAGGCTGAGTAGCAAGACAGGTTAATGGAAAAGGCACATGGCATCCAAACCAGGATACTACAAAAGGACTAGTCACTTGCCAGATAGAGAATGTTTTTGATATCTATGTGTTTTAATGTCACCTGCTAAAGGATTGTTTTCTTTAAATGTGATTCTTTTTGGATATGCTGACTATTTAAGTGTTAGTATGATTTTGCTCCTGGTGCATATGTGTAGACGCTCTTTTTAGGTTTGAGTGTCATTGTTGTGAAGTGTAACTTTAACTGTCTTTCCTAAGGGGTCAAGGGTGTAGAACCATGTGTTTGGCCAATGTTCCACCCTTCCTAAGGGGTTAAGAGTGTAGGGACATGTGTTTAGTCCAAGGTTCTACCCTTCCGTAGGGGTTAAGGGTGTAGGGGCATATGTTTAGACCACGGTTCTAAATTTTCTAAGGGGTTAAGGGTGTATAGGCATGTGTTTAGCCCAATGTTGTACAATTATACTTTTTCACTGTCCTGTTTAGTATGCAGGAGGAGGAGAGTGTGTTGAGTGACATTGTTGTGAAGTGTGATTTTGACCACCCTTCTTAAGAGGTTAAGGTGTGAGTGCATGTGTTAAGCTCAGTAGGTAGTTACCATCCTTACTATGGGTTACAATTATGGGGCAGTCTTTAGCCTAAAGTAAAGGGGGTACGTTGTTACACCCTTATGCAGTAGAGGGTAGGTGAAACCCTGGTCCTGTTTGGGTGTATGGTGATGTTGGTACATGGTTACACCACAATGTAGTAGAGTGTGGAAGAAGCCCTCGTCCCTTTTCAGTGTTGTGTTATGGAGGGTAACTGGCTGGCCCTGTTGGAGTGTATATGTTGTGAGGGGAACTGGTAGTTGTCTTCAGTTTTTGGGTTATCTGCATCCTTGCATTGTGGCATCTTTTGTCCTTTTGATTTGATGTTTGTTGAGAAGGCATACCTCTGTGACTTGATTATTGTTTTAATTATATTTTTTAGTGTTTCCTCAAGAGGGGAAGATGTGTTGTGACTTGCATTGGTCACTATGCACCCTCCCCAGAGTTCCAGGTCCCTGCTGCTCAGCCAGTGTGAGGTCATTAGAATGTTGAGAGTGTTTGTGGTTGGATAAGTGTCAGTTGAAGGAATGGACTGAGCACAAGCATGCTGCTCCAGATATATCCTAGATATATGTGGTAATCCTTCAGCTTTGATGAAAAAAATAAAATTCTGAACTTGGAAAAAGCTTATTATACCTTCATCTTTAATCTATACAACTTGGCCATGCACCATCTTTTATTGATTGTAACACATTGCTATGATTGAACGAAGTTATGGGAGATGTCATTAACTATACCAGATGAAACAACCCAACTGAGCTCCAATGAGTGTCTGGGAGAATGTTTGGAGACTCGCTGTTTTCCACAACTATTTCCAACTGGAGTAGGCGGATGATAAGGTGACCGTCCAGGGCAAATACCAGCAGCTAAGTATAGGTTGACCAGATTATATTCTGAGGACCCAAGATTTCATATTCCATACATATTCCATCTGCTATTTGGAAGGGATTCGCCTGGACAGTTGTACACTGTTAATCATATTCTTAAGACAGGAGTTTATCTACAAAGTATGTCTGCAAGAGATTTTGTCAACAAAATTCATGGACAGGATGAGAAGTTGGAATACAGTTTGATAAATTTGATGGCAAATCGAATATTGGTATCATCGTCATGGTGAACTGATTTGTAAGTTATGAAATTTAGGAACACCAACTTGGTTCATGACCCTCAGTAGTGCAGACGGTGCATGGGATGAGGTACATAACTTTTTGAGAGAAGCAAGCTAAAATATCAATCTGAAGACAACAGGAGAACTTTGCTCTTTGGATACTGCAAATGTTTGTAGGTATTTTAATTACCGATTTCAAGTCCTACTTGCATTCATCTGCAACAAAAAATCCATCTTGGAGAAGTTACTGATTTCTTTTGGCATAAAGAGTGCCAAGCAAGAGGTGCTCCTAATATTTATATGTTGTTGTGGAACAAAGATGCAGCAGAAATTTGAACAGACACGGTTCTTTCATAGAGCAGTCTGTTACAAGTTCCATCCCAAAAGACAGTGATGAAAAAGAGCTAAATAGAGCAAGTTCAGCGTTTTCAAACACATAGATGTTCGAAGTACTGGTGGCCTAAGTACAGCACAAATGGAAGATTTGAAAACTAATGTCATTTTGGATTTCCAAGGCCTGTTATTTCAAAAGGAAGAGTCAACAGTTTTTTGTCTGAAGTCAGAAATACGATTATATTGAAAATGAAAATCTCCCAAAAACACCTCAACCTGAAGAGAACAAACGTTTCAAAATATTTCAACGACTGCAATCCTGTCATTCTGAAAATGTGGAATGGCAAAATAGATATTCAGTTTGTTGCGGACAACTCCATAGCTGTTGCTCGTTATGTTACTTCAAACATAAAAAAATCTGAAAAGACAGAGATAAAGTATCTGCAAGAAGAGATATCGGCTGAAAAGTCTTTAACCAAGATACTGCTCAGCTTTAGTTTGAAGATACTTTTACATAAAGAAATTGCATGATAGGCTAAGCTCAGCTAGTTTATACTCTATGGGGCATATTCTCAAGGACTTATCTCCGAGTTAACAGCACTTTATCGCAGCCAAAGTGGCGATAAAAATATCGCCCTATTCACAAGCTGGTGCTAACAGCTGATAACTCCAGATTTCCTACAATAGCAGCCGCAAACAAAATCGCCACAGATGACACCGGCAACTAACGCTAATGATATGCAGTGTAGGCATTCCTGTGCAAAAGGCCACAACAACACCACTTCGCAACATTCTCAACGGCCAGCCAGATCGGCGATAAGATCACAAACCATCAAATAAGGCCTGTTAGCAACAGGGAATTAACAACTGCTCTTACCTGGTGTAAAGTCAGACGACAACCTGCACCATAAAAAGGAGCCCAGCCCAGAGCCACACCTGAAGAACCACAGATGCCATGGACCTACTGATTATGCAGCTCGGACATCCAAGAGGGCCACAACACCCACCACCACCACCCCCAGGACCCTCCCCCAGCCCCCCTTGGACCACCCCCCCTGGACAAATATATGTTACATCAACTTTACCAAATCACGAACAAAACAATTCGCTTGATGTCGCACAATTACAACACTTAACATTCAAGTGTGGTCATCTTTGAATTTCCAAACAAATTGTTTTATTCAGATTAATCCCAAAACAACTATTTTGAAGAGTCATGGCAGGTCTTCTCAGGACAATCTGTAAGTCACAGCCTGCAAGACAAAATTCAAGATAAGAAGGTGAGTCATGTGCTCATCAAAGGGCAGAGAGAGAGAGGAAGAGAGGGAGAGAGAGAGAGAGAGAGAGAGACAGTGAAAGGAAGAGAGGGAGAGAGAGAAAGACAGCGAAAGGAAGAGGGCAGACACTGCGGACCCAGGTCTCACTGCTCACCTGCTGCCACCGTTGTGCCTCCAACCACGTGCCGGTATACACTGCAGACCACCAGGTCCCTTATCTAAAATAGAGTCCAGATTCATGAATGGCAGAGTCCATAAAATTGCACACGCCATCATCGCTTGCCCGCCCATGCGCACACAGATTGCTGCACCTTAGCCCCTCCCGCCGCTCAGTGGTGATTTCCCACCCCTGTGCAACCAGCCCTCACTGCTCACCTTCCGACACTGGCGTGTCTCCAAGAGGGCCCACCACGTTCTGGTGCAAGCTCCAAGCCCGGGGCCCGTAACCATGGCAGCCTCCACATCATGCAGCTCTGCACCGCGGGCCACCAGTCACACACTTCATTCTGGGTCTTGATTTCGCAATGGCATAGATAATATCAGTGCACACAGCATCATCGCAGGCTGCACACCGGCTCAGCTCTTTAGGTGCCATCAACTCTGTGAACCGCGAGGCAACGCCAGATGGGGGTAGGCCCGTTCTGCCCGCTGGCTCAGGCCTACACTGCGGTCCAGCAGGGATCACACAAATCCTTACCAGTCCGGACCACCAGGACGGGGCATCATCACAGGCTGCACACCTGCTCAGCTTTTTAGGTGCCCCTACCTCAGTGCACCAAAAGTCACCGTCACTTGGTGGTGTGCCTGTGCCGGAGGCAGTGTATCCGGTGTCACCAAGTCTGTGCACCACAAGTCATTGACCCTTTATGATTGAGTCTCGTTAGATAGAGAGTGGAAATGACATCCAGCATGTGCACATGGTCCTTTTTATTGGCAGGGTCACATGTCCTGTGACGCGTTTGCTGGATGGGTGTGGTGCAGGTGTAAACCAGCTGTGAGGAAGTGGCTGTGGCATGCGGACTACTAGACCTGTGACCAGCAGATCACTACAGGGAAGACCTGGGAATTGTAGCGTTGTCGTCCCCCCGTAAGCATAGGTGGAGTGGGCTGGCCTGGCGTGTGCCAGTCCAGCGTAGAGGTGTGAACAATGACCACAAGGCTCTGGGGGTGGTTCCGTCCTGGGCTGAACAAGGAAGTAACTAATGCAAGTGTCTCTGTTGTAGTATCGCGCCACCCGGACCGCAATCGTTAATGTTGCACCCTGTGACTCAAGTCCCACAACATGAGCAACATGGACATAAGGGGGAATCACTGACCCTACATTCATCCATACTGCCACACTTGAATGATCATAGACATGACACATCTGTGTGAATATGAATGTTTAATGCACATTCAGTGGAATGTTGTAGCTAGAGCAGTACAGGGCCATTCAAACCCCACTTTACATTGTAAGCCCATGGAGGGCCAGCCAGAGTCCTTTACAGAATGACAAGTTCATCAGAAGAGGAAGAGTTCAGACCGGAGTCTGATTGCTGTGTCATTGGTAACCAAACAGAATATGGCATTCCATGTCGAGGTCCAGGGTGAGTGTTGCAGAGTGCTTCGGGGGACAGTGGAAGGTGATGATGCGGAGGGCAGAATCAAGCAGAAACAGGCTATATGGGGAGATGAATGCTACAACTTTCTTCTTAACACTAAGGCAGATTCATCCTCATCCTCTGCTGTTTCATGTGCCTCACATGTGGGTGGTGGTGTTCTGTCTCCAGTACTGTGTGTCAGTGACACCTCAGGGGCCGGAGGTGATATGTCCGCCGCACTGTATGGCACTGACGCTTCAGGGTGCGGAGATGTGGATGGAGTGGTAGCAGCAGCATTCATCTGCGCCGGGCCTTGTGGCAGCAACTCCAAGAGGAGGTTCTCCAAGTCACGGAAGAACCCAGCTACCTCTTGCTGATGTGCAGCTGTGGCAGGCACTGTTTCCACCTGCGTCCGCTCCATGTTCTCCAAGATACTCCCCATGTGTCTCAACTCCCAGATGACATCGCTGTAGCCACTCTGACTAGACAGTTGTTCTTGTCTCTGAGTCAGAACTCCAGCAATGTAAGCCATGGATCGTTGGAGAGTATGGAGCGGACCGTGGGTGTCCGTCAGGGACTTTGAGTGGTCCCTCATGGGACTTAGACTCCCACGTATGGCATCTAGTTTGGCTGCCATGCGGTCAAATCCCACCCGCACCTGTTCAGCCATCTGCTCCTGGCACTCCCACACACTGTGTTGGCAGGCCATGTGTTGTTCGTAGGGGTCCTAGGAGGCAGCCGTGGTGGTGGGTGCTGCCTGCTGTGTGGTCTGTGCAGGGGGTGGGGTCTCGTCGATGTAGCTGGGCAGCCCTGCTCCTGGAGGTGGGTTGACTTAGCTGTCAATGAACTCTTGGAGGGCGTTGTTGTCAAAGGTGTGGTGTTCCTCTTCGTCATCCGAGAAGAGAGGTTCGGTCTGCTCTGCAGGAGGTGTTGGTTTTCCCCCTGCAATGTGAAGGGGAGATGCAATTTAACATTGTGTTCACATGTATGTTGACGCATTGTGCATGTTTACATACAGACTGCATTGTGACTGTTTGGGAGGAGCTGCCTATTTGATGCGGGACAGTGGACATTTCGACAACATCACTGATGTACATTATCAACTCGCATTTCCCTGCTATGCCAAATGTGATTGGTCTGTTTCTACACACAAGCTGCACCAGTTGTGTCCTCTGTTCTGTTGTGGATGTGTTGAGGTTTGTACCACATTGTTGTAAATGTTGATGTGCTCTGCATGTTATGTGTGGGTGCTACATTTTGGAGGAGTCGCCCCTGCAGCTCTGATTTTGCTGCCCCATATCCCTTTCCTGCGGTGTGCCTTTGACTTCTGTGCTTATACAGTGCTGAGATGTTGCATACTTGGGTACATTGGGCTCTTGGTGGGAGTTTAGAGTCTGGGGCATGGTTTATCCGCAGATGTATTGTTGACATCAGGGATTTGTGCACGTGGATATGTCAAGAGTGTGACCACGCCTTTATGGATGTGGTCCACACTCAGCCACCTCAGTGTTGAGCGTGCAACATTTCATGATATATTGACTGCAGCAATGCTATTCGTCATGCAGTGGTACAAAAGGGGGTGGTGATGGACGGAGCATCTGAATCAATCAAACACTCACACCCAGTTAAAAGATCAGGGTTTAATCCATCACCGTTCTTTAGCCCACTCTGCCACCCCAGTTCAGACATGGCTATATGCAAATCAGTCTGACCCTGTGCCTCATGGGAACAGTCCAGCCCGAACTGCCAAGCCATGTCTTCCCTGGACCGGAAACAAGCTTCCGAGGACCGGTTTCTGGCATTCCAGCCGTCTTCAGCCCGGCTTGCTTGAATCCAGTGGCAAAGTGAGCAAGGGACTCACGTCTGAGCATACCCTGCCACACTTATGGCGGCCAAAAGCGGTACAAAAGGGGGTGGTGATGGACGGAGCATCTGAATCAATCAAACACTCACACCCAGTCAAAAGATCAGGGTTTAATCCATCACCGTTCTTTAGCCCACTCTGCCACTCCAGTTCAGACATGGCTATATGCAAATCAGTCTGACCCTGTGCCTCATGGGAACAGTCCAGCCCGAACTGCCAAGCCATGTCTTCCCTGGACCGGAAACAAGCTTCCGAGGACCGGTTTCTGGCATTCCAGCCATCTTCAGCCCGGCTTGCTTGAATCCAGTGGCAAAGTGAGCAAGGGACTCACGTCTGAGCATACCCTGCCACACTTATGGCGGCCAAAAGCGGTACAAAAGGGGGTGGTGATGGACGGAGCATCTGAATCAATCAAACACTCACACCCAGTCAAAAGATCAGGGTTTAATCCATCACTGGGCTGGACTGTTCCCATGAGGCACAGGGTCAGACTGATTTGCATATAGCCATGTCTGAACTGGGGTGGCAGAGTGGGCTAAAGGACGGTGATGGATTAAACCCAGATCTTTTGACTGGGTGTGAGTGTTTGATTGGTTCAGATGCTCCGTCCATCACCACCCCCTTTTGTACCGATTCGTCGTGCAGTGTCACTTGCATTGTCATTGTTGCTCTCAGACATGCCGCTTTGCTGGGTTTACCACATGTGCATGGGTTGGTTGTGAGATTAGTGATGTGTGGGAAGGGCCCCCTCTGGGCACATAGTCGACGGGAGCCTACTTGATGTTTCTAGGTGGGCTGCAGTGTGCCAAAGGGATCAGGGACATGATCCAGAGTCATTGTGGGTGTGGACTGTGCTCTACTTAATTTTGCATGTATTCCATTGTGTCCATCTCCCCCGTCCCCAAAGTCCCTGGTCGTTACTCACGCTGTTGCTGTTGTGTGAGGGCATGTTGAGCAGTGTCTGGTCCCCCAACTCCTGCCAATGTCTCCCCACTGATGACTGTGGACACCATTTCCTCCATCTCATCCAGCTCCTCCAGTGGCGCTGGATTCCCACCTCCAGTCTGCATTGCTGCCTTCCGGTTGGCGAGTTTCTGCTTGGTTTTGGCTTCACATCATTCCAGCGCCTCTTGGCCGCTTCCATTGTCCTCCTCAGCACTACGATTTCATTTACCTTGTTCACGATGGACCACCATATTCCATTTTTTTATTGCCAATGACACAGTGGAGTTGACGAACAGTAGTTGATGGTGTTCTACCACCTCCGTTATCAGGATCCTGTTTTCCAGCGGACTGAACGACGTCTTCCTCTTCATCTTGTCCTTGTCCTTCCCTGAGCCCGAGGTCCCAGGCTGGTCCTTTGGGGGGGCTTGTGGGGTTCTGGTTGCCCTCTGTACTTGCTCAGGCTACCTCCTTTGAGCTTCACAGTTGTTTTGCATTAGTTTGTATGTTTTTTTCTACTTTTATAGTGATTTTTCCCGCCTGACGTGTGTGACTTGCAGGCCTGGCGAAGATTATTGTTGACTTTTTATCACAGTTGGGCCCATCACAACTTTTTTTGCGGGTTGACATTTTTAACGCTGTCTCAGTGACTTTATCACGGACATTCGATGCGTTATCAGGAACATATCACATGTTATCGCTGTGTTGTGAATAGGACGTTAACACAGAGTTATTTTCCCACGATAGACGACGATATGAAACATTGCGTAAACCGATTTTGGTGATGATTATCGCATGTTCTTGAGAATATCCCCCTATGTTGAGCAGAATTGTGTAGATGAGTCTAGGCCTAGCATGCACAGGAAATAGAGTGTTGAAGTTTTCGCCTGAAATTCAGTACCTTGCAGAATTGTCCCAGAAGGTACAGCTATGTAGTCAAAACGAACATGCTGGACACCTACTACCCAAAAAGGTGTCCACATCTTGAAAATGCATGACAGAAAATTTAGAAGAAGGTACATTCGCAGTAGTTAGTTTGATGGTTGTTTGGTATAACACACAAAATGTATCTTAATTAATCATAGAAAACTGAGGTGCCAATCTCCTCATAAGAGAGTTCTTATATTTGGCAATTCTACAACTGGTTAAGGCTATGCGTTCTGAATCTGAATTACTCTGTGACTTTGACTCCTTTCAAGATTGTTTCAATGCTGTAAAAGATACAATTGAGTGTTCAGTGTTTCCTATCTACTTGAAAATATTAAATGGTGACAGGAAGAAACAATCTCTGCAAAATAGCTAAAGAGAGTTCACAAAGCAGCCAATGCGGAGGTTCTCTAAGTCTTGGGCAGCCAAAAATTGAAAATGAAGCTGCCATTGCTGTGAATGAGGTGGAGATTGCAATGCAATAAGCAAGACAGGAGACTATTGATTTGGAAGGGTTAGTTGCACAACTTAATGCTGAACAATCAAATCCAGCAGTTCAGGTCGACCGAGGCGTTGTGGGCCAGCTACAGTGTCGGGAAGACCTGCAAACAGTACCTTGGAAATATAGGGTGTCGTGGATCTTGCAATGAACTCTGAAGAGGTTGCATCGGCAGGCATCGATCCCGGAGGCCTGTGCAGTAGTCGTCAGGCTCTTGAAGTCACACACATTGCAGAACGAACTCCGTGAGGTGGAAGTCAGGAGCGTCGACGTCGGCGGGCATCGGGCTGCGATCCAAAGTTAAGTGGCGTGGTATACTGTGCTCTCACGTACGGTGCAGGCAGCGATTCAGTAATGGTATGCAGCAGTGTCCATGAGACCAGGGCTGCAGTGCGAAGCGCAATGGTGTTAGTTGCAGTACTGACAAGTCATGGTGCAAAGCAGCAGCAGCATCATCATCATTGTTGAAGTGTTGTTGTCGGTAGAAGATCAAGAGCTGGTGCCGACGGGCAAAGGCTGCGGTGTGGTTTCGGGCGGTACGTCAAGTAACTTATGAGCAGTGCCCCCAGCCATGGTGCTGGCAGCTGGTTTGCTGTAAAAGGCTTAATAGCTTTTACAAATATTTTACCATACATATGCAAAATCAGGTTGCAGGCGCCACGGAAACATCTAGAAAATCCACCAGAATAAGCATCCAGCAACCGGCATAGATAACCTCAATGTGAACCTTCAGCAGACCCCATAATACTGACCAATTACCGGCCTATATCTCTGCTCCCGGCCTTTTCGAAACTTTTGGAAAGGCACATACACTCTGCCCTTACTCTTTTCACCGAAGAAAACGATCTCCTCCATCCGACACAATCTGGCTTCAGAGCCGGATTTTCCACGGAGACCGCCCTGCTGGGTGTGACCGAAAATATCAGGAGACTCTTGGATAAAGGTCAAACGGTCGCACTCATTCTATTAGATCTGAGTGCGGCCTTCGATACCATCTCCCATGCCAAACTCCTGGCCACACTCGAGAGGAACGGTATCCGTGGTGAGGCGTTGAAATGGATCAAGTCATTTCTTACAGACAGGACTTTCCAGATAAAATCCACCCTCGCCTGCTCTGACATTTTCAATGCCCCACATGGAGTACCTCAGGGCTCCATTTTGAGCCCGTTGTTCTTCAACCTTTATCTCAGAGACTTAGCGGATTTAGCCGACAGCGTAGGACTCACCCTCATGACCTACGCTGATGACTCCCAAATTATTTTTTCATTGTCTGACTCAAAACCCTCTTTCCCCTCTCTTCTTAAACATGGTCTCCATAAAATCTTCAGCTGGATGTCCACCAACCAGCTAAAATTGAACGGTGATAAAACCGAAATTCTCCTGTTAGGAAAAAATAAAGAGCTTTGGAACTCTTCTCATTGGCCCTCCGAATTAGGAAATCTTCCCACTCCGGCAACCAAAGTAAGAAACCTGGGAGTTATCATTGATGATGCACTATCAATGAAACAGCAGGCAAACAAAGTAGCAGGTCTCTGCTTCACCATCTTAAAGTGGCTGCATAAAATCATTTGGATGCTGCCCCCTGCCACCCAAAAGACCGTAGTCAACGCACTGATTACATCGCGCCTTGACTACGGCAATATTCTCTACCTGAGCTCAAATCAGGCAGTCATTAAACGGCTACAGATGGTTCAAAACTCAGCCGCGAGACTCCTGTGCAAAATACCAAAAACCGCCAGGGTGTCAAAACATCTAAATGATCTGCACTGGCTCAGGGTAGAGAACTGTATCAGCAGAGAACTGTATCAGCTTTAAGGCCCTGAGCTATATGTTCAGGATAAAATCAAAAACTGCACCAAACTACCTGCAATCCTTAGCCACTCCCTATCTACCAGCGAGAAATCTGCGCTCGCAAACAGCAGCAAATTTCACGGTCCCCAGGTTCAGGCTGACAAGAATGGGAGGAAGATCCTTCGCTGTCAAAGGACCCATTCTGTGGAACTCACTCCCTCCACACATACGTAAAGAAGAAATCTACGGCAGGTTTAGAAAGAGCATAAAAACCTGGCTCTTTCAGAAACAGCTATGCTAAACCAGTTCACCATACGGCTTTGCTCCTTTACATGTCATAGGCGCCGGGAAACCCTTTTTGGGTAGCTGAGCGCCATATAAGTGTAAAAAATAAATAAATAAATAAATAAATAAATAAACCTTCTGGAAGACAGCCCTCATCAAATTTATCCCCTGCACCTGTTCCGCGCTACAGAAATTTAGAACACAACCTTTGTGAACATTCTAAAATAACTTCTAGAAAACTGCCTAATCAAATGAATCATCTGCACTTGTTCCTTGCTATAAGCAATTAGAAGGCAACGTTTACAAAAATTCCTAAGCACCTTCTAGAAGGCAGCCTCATCAAGTTAATTATTACAAAAATTCCTAAGCACCTTCTAGAAGGCAGCCTCATCAAGTTAATTATCTGAAGACATGGCTTGGCAGTTCGGGCTGGACTGTTCCCATGAGGCACAGGGTCAGACTGATTTGCATATAGCCATGTCTGAACTGGGGTGGCAGAGTGGGCTAAAGAACGGTGATGGATTAAACCCAGATCTTTTGACTGGGTGTGAGTGTTTGATTGGTTCAGATGCTCCGTCCATCACCACCCCCTTTTGTACCGATTCGTCGTGCAGTGTCACTTGCATTGTCATTGTTGCTCTCAGACATGCCGCTTTGCTGGGTTTAACACATGTGCATGGGTTGGTTGTGAGATTAGTGATGTGTGGGAAGGGCCCCCTCTGGGCACATAGTCGACGGGAGCCTACTTGATGTTTCTAGGTGGGCTGCAGTGTGCCAAAGGGATCAGGGACATGATCCAGAGTCATTGTGGGTGTGGACTGTGCTCTACTTAATTTTGCATGTATTCCATTGTGTCCATCTCCCCCGTCCCCAAAGTCCCTGGTCGTTACTCACGCTGTTGCTGTTGTGTGAGGGCATGTTGAGCAGTGTCTGGTCCCCCAACTCCTGCCAATGTCTCCCCACTGATGACTGTGGACACCATTTCCTCCATCTCATCCAGCTCCTCCAGTGGCGCTGGATTCCCACCTCCAGTCTGCATTGCTGCCTTCCGGTTGGCGAGTTTCTGCTTGGTTTTGGCTTCACATCATTCCAGCGCCTCTTGGCCGCTTCCATTGTCCTCCTCAGCACTACGACTTCATTCACCTTGTCCACGATGGACTACCATATTCCATTTTTTTATTGCCAATGACACAGTGGAGTTGACGAACAGTAGTTGATGGTGTTCTACCACCTCGTTATCAGGATCCTGTTTTCCAGCGGACTGAACGACGTCTTCCTCTTCATCTTGTCCTTGTCCTTCCCTGAGCCCGAGGTCCCAGGCTGGTCCTTTGGGGGGGCTTGTGGGGTTCTGGTTGCCCTCTGTACTTGCTCAGGCTACCTCCTTTGAGCTTCACAGTTGTTTTGCATTTGTTTGTATGTTTTTTTCTACTTTTATAGTGATTTTCCCCGCCTGACGTGTGTGACTTGCAGGCCTGGCGAAGATTATTGTTGACTTTTTATCACAGTTGGGCCCATCACAACTTTTTTTGCGGGTTGACATTTTTAACGCTGTCTCAGTGACTTTATCACGGACATTCGATGCGTTATCAGGAACATATCACATGTTATCGCTGTGTTGTGAATAGGACGTTAACACAGAGTTATTTTCCCGCGATAGACGACGATATGAAACATTGCGTAAACCGATTTTGGTGATGATTATCGCATGTTCTTGAGAATATCCCCCTATGTTGAGCAGAATTGTGTAGATGAGTCTAGGCCTAGCATGCACAGGAAATAGAGAGTTGAAGTTTTCGCCTGAAATTCAGTACCTTGCAGAATTGTCCCAGAAGGTACAGCTATGTAGTCAAAACGAACATGCTGGACACCTACTACCCAAAAAGGTGTCCACATCTTGAAAATGCATGACAGAAAATTTAGAAGAAGGTACATTCGCAGTAGTTAGTTTGATGGTGGTTTGGTATAACACACAAAATGTATCTTAATTAATCATAGAAAACTGAGGTGCCAATCTCCTCATAAGAGAGTTCTTATATTTGGCAATTCTACAACTGGTTAAGGCTATGTGTTCTGAATCTGAATTACTCTGTGACTTTGACTCCTTTCAAGATTGTTTCAATGCTGTAAAAGATACAATTGAGTGTTCAGTGTTTCCTATCTACTTGAAAATATTAAATGGTGACAGGAAGAAACAATCTCTGCAAAATAGCTAAAGAGAGTTCACACAGCAGCCAATGCTGAGGTTCTCTAAGTCTTGGGCAGCCCAAAATTTAAAATGAAGCTACCATTGCTGTGAATGAGGTGGAGATTGCAATGCAATAAGCAAGACAGGAAACTATTGATTTGGAAGGGTTAGTTGCACAACTTAATGCTGAACAATCAAATCCAGCAGTTCAGGTCGACCGAGGCGTTGTGGGCCAGCTACAGTGTCGGGAAGACCTGCAAACAGTACCTTGGAAATATAGGGTGTCGTGGATCTTGCAATGAACTCTGAAGAGGTTGCATCGGCAGGCATCGATCCCGGAGGCCTGTGCAGTAGTCGTCAGGCTCTTGAAGTCACACACATTGCAGAACGAACTCCGTGAGGTGGAAGTCAGGAGCGTCGACGTCTGCGGGCATCGGGCTGCGATCCAAAGTTAAGTGGCGTGGTATACTGTGCTCTCACGTACGGTGCAGGCAGCGATTCAGTAATGGTATGCAGCAGTGTCCATGAGACCAGGGCTGCAGTGCGAAGCGCAATGGTGTTAGTTGCAGTACTGACAAGTCATGGTGCAAAGCAGCAGCAGCATCATCATCATTGTTGAAGTGTTGTTGTCGGTAGAAGATCAAGAGCTGGTGCCGACGGGCAAAGGCTGCGGTGTGGTTTCGGGCGGTACGTCAAGTAACTTATGAGCAGTGCCCCCAGCCATGGTGCTGGCAGCTGGTTTGCTGTAAAAGGCTTAATAGCTTTTACAAATATTTTACCATACATATGCAAAATCAGGTTGCAGGCGCCACGGAAACATCTAGAAAATCCACCAGAATAAGCATCCAGCAACCGGCATAGATAACCTCAATGTGAACCTTCAGCAGACCCCATAATACTGACCAATTACCGGCCTATATCTCTGCTCCCGGCCTTTTCGAAACTTTTGGAAAGGCACATACACTCTGCCCTTACTCTTTTCACCGAAGAAAACGATCTCCTCCATCCGACACAATCTGGCTTCAGAGCCGGATTTTCCACGGAGACCGCCCTGCTGGGTGTGACCGAAAATATCAGGAGACTCTTGGATAAAGGTCAAACGGTCGCACTCATTCTATTAGATCTGAGTGCGGCCTTCGATACCATCTCCCATGCCAAACTCCTGGCCACACTCGAGAGGAACGGTATCCGTGGTGAGGCGTTGAAATGGATCAAGTCATTTCTTACAGACAGGACTTTCCAGATAAAATCCACCCTCGCCTGCTCTGACATTTTCAATGCCCACATGGAGTACCTCAGGGCTCCATTTTGAGCCCGTTGTTCTTCAACCTTTATCTCAGAGACTTAGCGGATTTAGCCGACAGCGTAGGACTCACCCTCATGACCTACGCTGATGACTCCCAAATTATTTTTTCATTGTCTGACTCAAAACCCTCTTTCCCCTCTCTTCTTAAACATGGTCTCCATAAAATCTTCAGCTGGATGTCCACCAACCAGCTAAAATTGAACGGTGATAAAACCGAAATTCTCCTGTTAGGAAAAAATAAAGAGCTTTGGAACTCTTCTCATTGGCCCTCCGAATTAGGAAATCTTCCCACTCCGGCAACCAAAGTAAGAAACCTGGGAGTTATCATTGATGATGCACTATCAATGAAACAGCAGGCAAACAAAGTAGCAGGTCTCTGCTTCACCATCTTAAAGTGGCTGCATAAAATCATTTGGATGCTGCCCCCTGCCACCCAAAAGACCGTAGTCAACGCACTGATTACATCGCGCCTTGACTACGGCAATATTCTCTACCTGAGCTCAAATCAGGCAGTCATTAAACGGCTACAGATGGTTCAAAACTCAGCCGCGAGACTCCTGTGCAAAATACCAAAAACCGCCAGGGTGTCAAAACATCTAAATGATCTGCACTGGCTCAGGGTAGAGAACCGTATCAGCTTTAAGGCCCTGAGCTATATGTTCAGGATAAAATCAAAAACTGCACCAAACTACCTGCAATCCTTAGCCACTCCCTCTCTACCAGCGAGAAATCTGCGCTCGCAAACAGCAGCAAATTTCACGGTCCCCAGGTTCAGGCTGACAAGAATGGGAGGAAGATCCTTCGCTGTCAAAGGACCCATTCTGTGGAACTCACTCCCTCCACACATACGTAAAGAAGAAATCAACGGCAGGTTTAGAAAGAGCATAAAAACCTGGCTCTTTCAGAAACAGCTATGCTAAACCAGTTCACCATACGGCTTTGCTCCTTTACATGTCATAGGCGCCGGGAAACCCTTTTTGGGTAGCTGAGCGCCATATAAGTGTAAAAAATAAATAAATAAATAAACCTTCTGGAAGACAGCCCTCATCAAATTTATCCCCTGCACCTGTTCCGCGCTACAGAAATTTAGAACACAACCTTTGTGAACATTCTAAAATAACTTCTAGAAAACTGCCTAATCAAATGAATCATCTGCACTTGTTCCTTGCTATAAGCAATTAGAAGGCAACGTTTACAAAAATTCCTAAGCACCTTCTAGAAGGCAGCCTCATCAAGTTAATTATTACAAAAATTCCTAAGCACCTTCTAGAAGGCAGCCTCATCAAGTTAATTATCTGCACCTATTCCTTGTTACAAACAATTAGAATGTGATCTTTATGAATATTCTAAAGCAGTCTTATTTCAAGCCCGTCCACAGTTCTTCCCTTTGCTTAGCCTCTTCACCTGCCACTTAACACTTTCCTGGCTTCCGGGACTCTAGCTTGCTAGCTCCCTTGATCCTCCAATTTTGACCTCACTGCAAAGAACGTCCCGCGTTAGTCTTGCACCTGGAAGGAAAAAAGAGCAAGAAGAAAAGGAGAGAAGCATTACCCGACTTGATTTTACTATGCGCTGAGCTCAGTCGCAATATCATGCTGCAAACAAAAGTAACCAGTGTTTTTGGTCAACTTGTTCATACTGTTAGCGAGGCTGTGCCAGAGAGGACTTAATTGAAGCTAACCCTTTCCAAATTTGCTTGTAGGTTTGAACCTGAAATCATAGTCACTACAGTTCCGAGAACTTTGATGAAGGGGCCTTTATGGACAATCTAAATGAAAACAAATACAACAACAAAACTAAAGGTTGGTTGATATTTGAAAAAGCTTTTGTGAGGTGATACCTTAAGAGATAAAGTTAATACTAGATTAAAGCCTTATTGTTTGTTTGTTCATAGCTACCATATCTGCAGGTACCTTACACCAGTCTGGGGTGAATGCCTGCTCCAGTGTTGCTGTTGAGTAGATAATCCAAAGCCTCTTTAACTCTACAACCCCCTTCCATCCCAGCCCCCCTTCTCCTGGGATTTACTACAGGAGCAGTGTTTCAGCCTGTAAACCGAGGGCAAATCTCGGGAGGATTTGGGAACTAGCATCGCCGTCTGCTTGGAATCATCTGGGATCCCGGTAGGTGGCTTATGACAAAAACTGCCTTATAAGCTTTCAAATTCTTACATTTTGTTTCTGGAACATAACTTCTAAGTAGGAATACAGTTCTAAAAGTGGAATAGTCTAGTTGTAGTAGATACATTATCAGGATTTATATCATGCGGTCTATAAGAGGTGATGTCTTTATTAGGCTTTCCATAAGTTAGTGTGTCTTATATATCTAGAACTAGTTCTAATAATAAAGTTCACATTTACATGATATACGTCTTTACATTAGTAGAACGAGTACAGGTAAAAATATTGCTTACAAAATCACAGTGTTTCTTAATTTCAGTGACATAATTCATTTTTTTTCTACAATCTTTATGATTATTTTTTCCCCATTGTTCAATGATGATTCTTTCAACAGTGCATAATTTGCGGTGTAGGAATATAGAAACTAGTAAAAACGGGCAAATGAAATGCTCGTGTCTATTATAACATACCTTTACAGCAAGCCAAATGTCAAGTGACGTCTTGTAATTATGTTCTCATCCATTGTTCAAACTGTAATTTATTTTTGTAGTTTATAAGTTGTAATAGTACACTTCCCAGGCAAAAGAGGCGCTAAAAAGAGACAATGCATTCAAAGCAAGCAACAGAAGGGATACACGCTTCCCATGGATACCTTCGACAACGCAGTATCAGGGAAGCCTCCTCTCAAAACTCTTTTAATCGCCGGCATCGCGGGCCTCCAGAAACCCACACAACTATGGTCACTTCTTCGACCCGGCTCGGGTTTACCCATTTCCCCGACCAGAATCAAACCAATATTACAGACAGCTGGGCGGTACATCTTATTGTAGGAGAGAACTAGTAGAAGAGTTGTGACACCACTGGCCCAATTCACCCACCACAGACTTGATGGTCGACCCATTAAGAATCTCACATGGATTTATTATCCCTATTTTGTTATGTTGGGGTTTATTTTCCTTTTGTCTTTTCTCCTTTTTCGTTCTTTGGTTTCCAAGTACTCGGGGGCTCGATGATACTAGCTGGGTGGGATTACTCAGCACTCAATCGGCTTTGGGCGGGTAGTCGGATCTTGAGGCGAGATGCCTCCATGGTGGGGAGAGGATCGACGAGGTAAGCCCTTATGGTTAATAGAGCCTCCAGCTCAGAAGGGCTCCATACCACGACAGTCATGACACTCAATACACTCCCATGGAAGATACAGGGTCGAAATTCTCTGAACAAGAGACAGAAACTCTGGAAATTTCTCGCTGACCAGCATTATGATATAGTGGCCTTACAGGAAACGCACCTAAAAAGATCATAAGATCACAAGCTGAAAAACAAAGCCTTCCCTCTGATATATAAATTCTCTGCCACAACCATACACAATGGAGTAGCACTGCTATTCCACGCAGCTACAACATTTCAGCCCAAGGACCACATAACGGACAGGGAGGGGAGAATATTAATGGCTTAGGGGTTCAACAGGGTAGGCTGTGTACTGTGGCAGCCACTTAGGCTCCCAATGCAAACCAGGGTACGCACATTAACAACCTCTTAACTCTCCTGGGGGTCTTTGCTGAGGGTGAAATCATTCTTATGGGAGATTCTTATCTCACATGGCAACCAGATCTGGACAGCACACACCTGCACTGGAGACCAACAGGCTCCTTCACCAAGAGTACTAAGCAGGCCTTTCAGAACCTGGGACAATTAGACGCCTGGAGAACGCATCACCCTCATGATGAGGACTCCACGTTATTTTTGCATGTACACCACACTTACTCCAGGATAGATTATATGTTCCTAAACCAGGCCTTGTCCCAAGATATTAGGAAGGTTGGAAGGGTAAGCGCTGGTATTTCCCACAAACATTACTCCGAGATCAGCCTTCTCAAGAAGATTGTGGAAAATCATTAGGGATTAATTTCACTTTAACAAGGCTCATGACACATCACCCTCAAACAACTGTGATGCCTTCAATGCAATAATTAGGGGACACTGCATGGCTCTCAGTTCAGCCCTACTTAAACAAAAGACAAACGAATGCTTAACCCTAGAAGAGGAATTACACACTTGGAACAGGGCCATAAGCTGACCCCCACATGGACCCGTCAAAGGAAAGTAACAGCCCTAAGAGGGAAACTAAATGCTACCTACAATAACAGGGCTGAGCTGACACTTCACAAGCTCAAATATAAAGCATACTTACAGGGCAACAAAACCGGAACATTTTTAGCTAGGCAACTTAGATCACAGAGGGAGAGGGAATACATCAGAGAGTTGCAACTCTCCCCGGGAGACGGGGTATCTTCGGAACAGGGGAAAGCACAGTCCATGGGGCAATTTTACACCCATTTATACAAGGCAGAGGTATCAGACCCAAGGGCCCAACAGGACTACCTACAAGGAGTACAGCTCCCGCTAGTAAACCAGACACAAATGAATTATTAGAAGACTCAATCTCAGGAGATTGCAATCACCTGTCTTAAACTACACAAAGACCCAGGGCCAGATGGCTACACTGCACACTTTTATAAGACCTTCATCCAGGAACTGGTCCCTCACTTTACTGAACTTTTTAATCACATTGCAGCATCAGGGAAAGTCACACCTACTATGGGTGAAGCATAATTTCTCTACTCTTAAAACCCGGCAAAGACCCTAAAAATTGCGGATCTTACCGCCCTATAGTGCTTCTGAACCCAGATTCTAAACTCTATTCTAAAATCTTAGCAATACGACTTGAGAGCCTCCTTCCCGAACTCATACACCCTGATCAGTCAGGATTTATGAGGGAACGCCAAACGCATGACCATGTGCAATGGGTGATCCACCTTATAGGTCCACAAAAAAAAAGCTGCGGCAGTCTTATTAAGATTAGACGCCGAGAAGGCATTTGATCGCGTGGATTGGCCTTTCCTTTTCAATACCCTTAGGAAATTTGGCTTTGGCGACGCCTTCATCAAAATGATGTCGGCAAACTATGCGTCGCCATCCTCTAGAGTGATGGTTAATGGGACAAGCTCAGACATATTTCACCTCGAGAGGGGGGGGTTCAACAGGGGTGTTCACTTCCCCTCTCCTATTTGCATTAAGTATAGAACTCCTAGCGGCTAAGATCAGAACTAACCAGTTCATCACAGGCATCTATTTTGAGCGGGCAGAGCACAAGATATCACTTATCACAGACAATATTTTATTGACCCTTTCAAACCTTCATGACTCCGTGGCATTGCAAGAGGAGCTCCAGCAATTCAAACCCATAGCAGGGTTTCGCGTGACTAAATTCTTTATTCTAAACCTGACTATGGCGCGGGGAGAAGTGGATCAACTAAACCCCTAACCCCCTTGCAGTGGGACCCGAAGGAGCTCACCTATTTCGGTATTAAATTAACGTTGCAGATTTATAATCTTATTTCAGCCAACTTCTCCCCCGTAATCGGGAATTGCAGGCGAACCTAAAGCGCTCGGCTCCTCTATACATCTCCTGGATGGGCAGGATCTAAGCAATTAAAAAAATTAAAAAATTTACATCTCTTTCACAGTCTTCCAATTACTATAAAGAGGGACTTCTTTAATTTCCTGCGCTCTCTTTTTCAAATAAATTCACATGGCAAGGTAGGAGAGCTCGACTGCCCTACAAGCTTCTCCGATGCCCAAAAGACAAAGGTGGACTGGCCTTGCCCGATTTCCTCTGCTATCACAAAGCATCTCAATTACGAGTCATGACGGAATGGTTACCGAGGGAATTGGACAAGCACTGGCTATATATCGACTGGGCGATAGCCAGAAGGGTCGTATGGGACCTGTTGTGGAAGCCAAAGGTGGACCACCCGCGCAATGCCTATCTCAGCACCCCAACGGGCACAACTTTAAGAGTATGAGATGAGGTGGTTAGAACAACAGAGTGGACATTTTTTCTCTCACCCTTTACCCTGATTCACTTCAATCCAGCCTTTCCTCTGGCTCAACTGCAAGGACCGTTCGAGGCTTGGAGGGCAGGGTGTTGCCTGATCCTCTCACAGCTTTTTCATAACTGGGATTTTCTCACCTTTGATAATTGGAAAAGAGAATTTGGCTTACCCGATAATGAACACTATCACTACTTACAATTAGGTCACTGGGCAATACACCAAAGGTGAGAGAAGAAGCAACAAGAAATTTGTCACAAATTGAACACTTTGTGAAAAGCACAAGAGGGAGCAGAGGCGCAATCTCTTTTCTATATTCTCTACTGCTACACACTCTACCCTCCCCCAAGCCACATAATACAACTGTTTGGGAACAAACATTAGGGCATGAACAACAGGATCACCAATGGAAGGCACTATGGAAAGATATAATATGACAAAACTGCTCCATGTTCATGAGAACGGCCCATTACAAAGTGGTTTATGATTGGTACTCTATCCTTCGAAGCTACATAAACTATTCCCCAAAACATCAGAACTTCGTTGGAGGGGTTGTGGGCTACAGGGAGATTTCCAACATATATGGTGGGATTGTCCTACGATCCAACCTTTTTCTGCTGAGATCATGGCCCAGCTCAAGAAGATGCTCAGCTACCCTTTGCCTCTCACCTCAGTCTATGTCCTATTGGGCCTTAGGGAATACTCTCTGTGCCACCAGACCCGATAAGATCAAGGAGTAATTTGGTTATGCCTGGGGGCAGTCAAGCTGACACTAGCAGGAGCATGAAAGAAATTGGAGGCTCCCACGCTGACGCAATGGCATGTAAAATTATGGCATGCTGTCACTATGGAGAGAATGAGCTCCATCTTTCTGAACGAGTTCAAGAACTTCAAGTACATTTGGGGCCCACTAGTCATGTACTTGTCACAAGGCCTCCCAGTCACCGTGTGCCCTACCAGGACCCGAGCGCTAGACCTGTTTCAGATCTAAGATGACAGTCTGCCACAGAGGCCACCTACAAGCAACCTCTCTCTAGCGATGTCCCCCGAGTATATTGTGTCTTATTTTCCTATTTTTTGGTTTCCTTTTTGTTCTTTCTACTTTCTGAGGGATTACTGTGGATTAAGGGCAGGAGGGGGAGGGGTAGGATAGAAGGGAAATTTAAATGTTAGATGCATTTGATGTTAACATATTGATATTGTTGATGCAGAAAGCAAAGGGATGTATGACGTTACAACGCAGGCTATTACAACGCCTGCCTTTACAACGCGGTTTTTACATCGCATACCATTACAACGCATAGCGCTTTTGGGTGTTGGATAGTGAATAGTTTAATTTACTATTCAACTCCAGTCCCCGTGGACACTAGGGAAGGTTATTGGATAGTAAATTAACCTAATCCCTATCCTAGAGCGCCCCCCAGCGCAATGCGTTGTAATAGTTTGCGTTGTAATGACCGCGTTGTAATGGCAGTGCGTTGTAAAAGTTTAGTTGTAAGTGATGTTTACCAAGCAAAGTGGTATCATCAGGGGATATCCAATGATATTGTGTGTGATGCTGTACCAAACATTAGCTTTACGGAAGACAAACACGGGATGTATATGAGATGGAATATATCTCCCTCGATTACACTGCATGTTATGGTATTTCTCATAAATTGCTAATAAAAAAGATTATTGAGAAAAAGGAGTGTGAAGATGTTGCCTTATCCATCAGGACTGATATTGCTAGCAGACTGGCGTAATATTAGCCTTGTTGTCAAGAAGCGAAATCAACTTGTAGTTACTCAAATCTGATTTAGAACCCCCCCTTATAAATGGGTTGGATTATAGCCCCACGCCCCGATTTAGTCTTTCTTTTTTTTCTTTTTTATTGAGCGTAAAAACCATAGCAGACTTGTTAACCAAGGTACAAAAGCAAACAAAAGTACAAACTCTCCAATCTCATATTATAAAATAGATAATCAGTGAAACAGATTACATAATCCATTTGCACATGATGAATATGATACACAAGATATGCAGAAGACAAAAGATATAGCCAATAGAATATTGAATCACATATTTAAAATGTACACTATTAAAAATGGGCAAATTCCAAATTCATAATTCATATGGTATGCAATTTCAACATTCTAAATAGCAGCTCCGTAATAGCACGTGGTCCCTACCTTAATGACCTATCTGAATACAGTTTTTTCTTTGAGAATTGGTACTTCATAATTAGGGCTCCCGGTTTTCTGTTTAAACAGACTTTTACATATAAATACAGACGGAAAACTATTTTTCCTTTGTCTGTATTTACATGTAAAAACGGCAAAATACTAGTAAATTATGCCGGACTACCCTGCTTCAGCCAGAGTTCCACGCCCCTGTTCTTTTTATTGCTGCCCCAGCCCTTCTTTTGATTCGGCATCTGTTCCACAAGTGTGTTTCAGTGGTCTAAGAGGACAGATTAATGGCGCGCAACTCCATTGGGCTCAAAGAGCTTCAGAACCCCCGCTGTGTGTGTCAGCCTGGCTGAGACAGCTTTCCCAGGCACACACACAGCCGCACCCGAGTATTTCACAGGTCTTTAACAGACCATTTATTTGCTAACGAGGCTTTGTTGTGTTATTTCACCCCTTCTTAGCGTCCCTGCATCTCTGCTCTGCATATTACTAGGAGAATCACCCCCCCCCCCCCCCCCCGAAATTTTTCGTAGCCAAGCTAGCACAGCGCTTCTCGGCAGGACGCAGCGCTGTAATGATCATCATCCATTCTCAGTAGCAAGCGGGCACTCCGGGATAGTGCCTACCTCCAATGTTAGACTTCCATTTCTAGCACCACCAAACTTCCAACTGAACCCCCTTCCCAAACTTTAACTGTAGTACAACACCTTATTACTTATTCTGTAAGGTAGTTCAGCGGGATAAGTGCCTGCTCCATAGTTCACCAGCAGAGCAACAATCTGAATCGAGTCAGGAACAGCATTAGTTATTCTCCTGATGTAGTTGTAACGAGCGTCATCTGAATGTACAGCATAATTCATAATATTGATATTGTTATATGTTTTTTCACAGCAAAAAGGAGGCAAAACTATTTCAGTATAATCACTAGTGCGTTATTTTGCTACTCATGTCTGTACTGATCAATCATATAAAATGATAATAATTAGAAGCGTCGACTTTGGTCGGCATTTTGAAATGCACACTATTCCTTTTGCTCCATTATTCTTTTTTTATTCGTATAATTTGATTCACGTTCTCAAACCATTTGTTGCATTCTGCGAACAACAGGAGACGTTTTAATTCTGCCAGTAAGGCAATATGGTATTGAACAGGTAGTGCTAGGTGAAAGGAATTAAATCCTTAATAATAGTTGTAATGTATACAATGAAACGCATGTTTGATGTCCATGCCAATGTCCTGGCATTTTAATGTGTGCTTTTCTGTGTCCCTCAGCGCTCTGAGTTTGTTCACTACCCGCTGTAAATGACACCCTCGGCCTCCGCTCTATAAATGGGTAAATCAACTCTGTCCCATTAGGAAGCTAATTGATGTGACCTACAGGGGTTATCAGCTATGCATGTTGTGCATTCGGTTTTATGTGCTCATTTTCTTATTCTTTGTTTACTGTTTATAATGCTGCTCTGCCTACGGGCCTCCAATCATGTTACCGAGTAGGATTGTAAGGCCATGGCCATTTTAAATGTCCCCTTAAGATATGTGGTCATAAAACAGTTACATCGAACAGGTAACAGCATTGTAAATTATGGGCATACTCTATACAGTTACACATTTCACTAGCAGTTGGACGCTGGCTCTTGCTGGCAATTTCAATGTTCTGGGTCTGCAACAACAAGTCCTAGATCCAACTCTTGTAGCTGTACGCACATTTAACCCCATGTCTGTCGGCGGCCTGATGGTTTGTGGTGTCCCTTTTGCATTGTGATCGGTGTGTGGAGTTCGTTGCCATTTAGTTTGTTCTTCCCTTGGCTCATGTGTCCGTGTACAAGCAGTTGCACATGTGTTTTTGGGGACTGAAATAAATGTGGAAAAATACTAGCTGTAGCGTTGTCTTTTGCTTGTGGCAAAAATAAATGCAGATAAATACAGAACAAATGCCCCAAAAATACATATGGATAAATACAGACGGAAATGGCAAAAAAATAAATACCATAAAACTGGGAGCCCTATTCATAATTAGCTTGATTCTACATCCTAAGCTCCCTCCTGGGAACTGCCCTCCTTTTAACTGTTACAGTTCCATACAGAGATTCACAACCACTGATGTTAAATGTATCCAAAAAGATCACATGGATAAATTACATAATATCATTTGCATGCGTGGTTGCAGCATAGCCCTCCCAAGTCATCCCAAATCTCCGCACCGCCCCTATCCTCTTTGTGTAAGCCTCTTCAAATTTGTAGGTCCTTGCCAGCTTAAATAGCCATTGAGCCAGTGTAAGTATTTTCTGAGATCTCCAATTCTGTAATATTAAAGATCTGGCTACTGCTATGGCTAGGGAAACAAAGGACTGCCTATATAATGAAAGCTGGCCAGCTACATAGGAGAAACCAAATAATGTCAACAATGTACTTGGAAGGATAAATATTGACAGAGATTTACTAATAAACCTCAACACCTCCTCCCAGATGTATTGTAGTCTCAGACAAGTAAAAATATGTGTCCAATCCCCCGCCTCTGGCAAATTACATCTAAAAGTCATTTGGTGTTGTAGGAAACCATTTATGGAGTCTGGAGGGAGTGTAATAGGCCACCCATCTAGAAAGGAAGGACATTCTTTGAAAATTGGCAGCACTCAATGCCCTGTGGCCAAGCTCACAGACTCGTTGCCCTTCCTGGCTATTGAACCAACAGTTGGTTTCCTGAGCAATTTTTGGGAGCATTTTTTTGCAATGAGGTTCTTATTCGTCTCCTGGCATAATAACCTATACCAATTGCCAATACCAGTTATATTTACCCTAAAGGCTGCTTTTAAAATTGATCTAACTCTCTCACTGATTCCTCTATAGTTGGTCAGGAGGAAGCATGTAATCTGCCTGAAGCTTAGCCAAAGAATGCAGCTCTGAAATTCAAATTGGCTTGAGAAAGCATCCCACGTCATCAGATTGGAACCGTTGTAAAAATCGCCTAGCTTAAAAAAAACTAGGATAGTATAGGGCTGTAACCCCTTTTGCGAGATCTTAAGGCCCCATACCTCACAGTCACAAAGAGAGGAATATGCATGGCATGATGGAATATTATAGTTGTTATTAAACCGCTGCATATGACTTAGGTATGTATTCACAACCTTGTATCTTGTCTTTTTTGGTAACTTTGCAGTGCGCAGGAATGCTGGTAGCTTAATTGCACTGTCAGTTAACATAAAATCAAGCAGAAATGATCAAAATTCGGAATAGGGGTCAAAAGTTTCGTTATTAAGCTAAGTAACGCCGCTCGGTAATAGGTAGCTAAATGGGGTAATGCAAGCCCCCCTGTTCTACATCTAAGTGTAAAATAGATAGCTAAATCCGAGTTTTTTTTTTAGCCCCATAAACTCTAGAATCACCTTGTCCACTTCATTAAAATATGAGATTGGAAACTTTAAAGGAAGATTTAAAAATAAAACTATCAACAAGGGCAGATCGACATCTTTATCAAAGAGACTCGTCCTATTATTGACAAGGGTAAAAGTGCCCATCTGTCTAGCAGACTTTTTATTTTATTTAGTGTTCTACCATAATTCAGATGGAAAAGTCGGAGGAAGTCCGCTGTCACGTATAGGACCAGATAACTAATAGATTTAAGAGACAGAAATTTTAACCCTTCCGGCAGATCTATTCCTGGTGCATTAAATAGGAGAAGCTCTGTTTTAGACTGCTTAACCCTGTAACCCGGCAGTTCTGTAAACGCCTGGATTTCTCCCAGCGCTCTCTGGATGTTCGATTTCTCTGGGTTCAGATACAGGATCAAATTGTGGGAGAGGGGTTGGCCTAACGGCTAAGGCGCTCGACCTCGGACCTGGGGATCTGGGTTTGAGTCTCGGTAACAACGCCAAAAAACCTGCTGTGATTCTGGGCAAATCACTTAATCTCCCCGTGCCTAACAAAAAAAAAATAAAAAATGAAAGTGTGTCCTCATGTAACGTAACTGGTGCTATGTAAAGCGCTCTGATACCTAATTCGGTTCGGGTCTAGTTCGCGCTATATAAAACTCTGCAAAAAAAAAAAATTGTCGGCAAACAGCTTGATTTTTGCCATTCCTACTAGGGGAGCTTGGATTAATACATTAGAAAATTTATTTTGCTAGTGGCTCAATAAAAAGAGAATAAAAGGGAGGAAAGAGGGCAACCCTGCTTAGTACCCAGTCTTATACCACTTCTCACGCCTCCTCAGAATTTATAATTACTTTTCCTGAGGCTCCCTTGTAACTTCTCTCTAGCATCTTGATCAGATGGCGTGGAAAGCCAAACTCACCCAAGATAAAGAAGAGTGCCTGCCGATCCACCAGATCGAATGCCTTTTCTGAGTCCATCGTTAAAATGGCTGCATTATCCTTTCTAGCAGAAAAGTCGTCGATATCCTGGATCAGATAAAAAGTATTCGCAACCATGGATCTCTCAGGCAGAAACCCTTTTTGATCTGCGTGTATCAGATATTGTGCCCAGCCTGCGATACTATTTGCCCAGATTTTCATAAAAAGCTTATAGTCTACATTTAGTAGGCCTATTGGGTGATAAGAACTTGGGTCTTCAGGATCCTTAACTTTCTTTAAAATTGAGATCACGACTGACTCCTTAAATCTATGTGAAACCACCGCTCCGGCCATAATTTGATTGCATAGTGATACCAAGAACGGGGCGAGTTTGTCTAAAAACAATTGATATACTTCAGCAGGGATACCCTTGTTGCCTCTGCCTTCTCATTTGCCATATTTTTTATGATTTTGCTTAATTCTGCAATTGTAATTTGGTTCACTCAACAGTATACAGTCTTCCTCGCAGATCGTAGGTAGTTGGAGTGTCATAAAATAATACGCAAGAGCTCGAGGGTTAACTATCTGTACTTCTGCATATATCTTACTGAAATGAGACACAAAAATGTCTGCAATTTTGTCTCTATCATTCACCAGGCATCTAGTACTGGGATCTCTAATTTGTGGAATAGACTGCTTGCTCTTATACGGTTTTGTGGATTAGGCTAAAAATCTGCCGATGTGCTGGCTCTCTTCGTAAACCTTTTGTCGAGAAGCTTTGCTTCCAACAATTTCCTCGAGCTAGAAAAAACTTTTTAGCTCCTCCTATGCTCTTCATAATTCCTGCTGAAGTACCTCTTCCTCCGATTCCCCAGTTGGCCTACCCAAGAGTTCTCTCCTAGCCTGCTCTATAGCTTCCTGTAATCCAGAAATCTTAAGTATCCTTAATTAGTGAAGATTGGCCCTGTATGCCACACCCATCCCCTAAACGTGGCCTTGAGAGCTTCCAAAACCATAAAACCTGTTGCTGTGTTCACATTTTCCTTAAAAAAACACATTATAAAATCCCAGGTTTCATCAATCTATTTTTGATCCGATAGCAATGTTTTATCAAAGTGCCACCTGTAATTTTCTCTTGGGAACTGGCAGGTATAGCATCAAAGAGAACAGAGAGTGATCTGAGAATGAGTTACAAAGAATCATGGATTCCCCCCTTACCAGATGATTGCTTATCAAAAAAAAATCCAGGCGGGATAACACGTATAGCACGTGAACTCAGCGTCGCCTGGGTGATCCACCCTCCCTGGCTCTAGTAAGGCAAAATCCTCTTATATAATGTTTTTAAATCTATCTGTTTTGGGTTTTAATTACTTTTTTCCCTTGTTAGAGGTAACCAAGCCTAGATCTTGTATTAAGTTAAAGTCTCTTCCCATGATTATACACCCATGTGCGTTCACCAACAGATCATACACCTGTTTCAATGACGCAGTCATCAACAACTGGTCCATAATAGTTAAGCAGGACCACAGCTACCCCATTAACTAAGACTTCTATCCAAATCTACCTAGCTTCCTCATCCCGGATCACCTTACCCACCTCCCAATCTAGCTCTGTAGATAGAAGAATACTTACTCCACGCACTGCCGCTCAGGCTGAAGCAAAATATACTTGAGCAAATTTCTTTGGAAATTTAAAGTTGGGGGAATTAGATTTAAGATGCGTCTCCTGCAAAAAAAATCACCTGAGTAACCATTTTAACTTTGCTCCTCTTTTTTGAGCGTTCAAAAAGCCGTTCACGTTACATGAAATTACCTTCAGCAGTTCTGTCATTCTTCAATCAAATTAAACCACTTTTTTTTTTTAAAGTCTGCTATATTCTCTCATCTGTCTATTTCCCAAATGTGCCAACACTTTTAATAAAATCACATATATCCCCTCGGTGACAGAGACACTGCCAATTTCAGCTTGGCTTCTGAGTTTAACCATGTTGCCAATCAGCCTCTTAACCCAAGTCTGTCCACTACCTAAACGCTATTTTTTTTAATGCTGCACCCCACTTGCCCTTAACTACTGCCTTCCCCGGACTGTCTGTAGAATGAGGTAGCCCTTCCCTCACGTCCACAGCCTCCCTCCGACCACAAGGTGCCTTGATTTGGCACCCGGGAGCACGCCCCTCCTCCCCCTTCACCCCTATGTGCGAAACCATTTAAATATTTAAGCCACGGGGTATTTATAATATGAAGTGCTTAAAAATAGGCAGTACTTATGAAGTAGCTAATGCTGCCTTAAAGAGACCCCAGCGCATTCTATCCCCCCATTGGTACATACTTCTCATCAACAAGCAGAGTACCTCTAGTATAAACTCATGGTATCGCTTGTGCCTGATGCACCTGTCCCCGATAGAGGAGAAAAAAAAGAAAAAACGACATCCAAGATAAGATAGAGTTAAAAATAAAGTAGGTCTAGTATCTGGGATATCTTGAATTTCCAGGATTTCTTAAACTGTCATAAAGTTCGAGTTTTAAATCCTATTGCTATACCTAACCAGCCTAACCATTGTACTTTAAGACAAAAGGGAGGGGGCGGGGGGGCTGCCCTAGCACCTTCCCCCAATTAGTAAGAGTATCATTCTCCCCACCTAAAAAGGGGAGTTAGATTAAAATGCAATGGTGCAATAGTGAAATAGTGCAGAGGTACATTGTGATTAACCATAATCACAACACAAAAGTACAAAAGCACTTCCAAATTCCAATAATCCAGAACGTACAACAAAAAAGGAAAAAGGTACTCCATAGAGGGAGAGCAACAAGAAAAAATACAATCTGTGTAAAATGTGCAATAGTGCAAATTTTTGCCTTGAGGAGAAAGCAGTGCTAGAGGTTAATGTGTCTTCTCTCCAGTAAAAAAGGATGAAATTTGCCACAAAGCTTTTTGTGAACAATTGACAAAAAAATACTCTCTCTCCCCCTCACACAGAAGGGGGAAAAGTAAAGTGCAATGGTGCAATAGTGCAATAATGAACATTTCAGCTGTAAGTATACAGCTAAAAGTGCAACGTGCAGAATACGTTAGTGCTAAAAATGCTATTGTTCAGCCTTTTAAATGCTGCAGTATGCAGTGGTGCAATAATGAGAATTACAGTTGTAAGGATATTACTAAAAGTGCAACGTTTGTTAGTATACAAATTGTAACAAAATATAATTTGCACAAAATCTTTTCCAACCACTGTTTTGATGAGAATAATTGCAAGCATTTGGAAGTGAAACTCCTTCCCAGGTTGGAACCCTATTGGGACGAGATTACAAAGCCTGGGGATCGGAAACTTTATTTCCAGCTCAGAGTAGGGTCCCTCCCAGTAAGATCATTGACGGGCAGATGGGCTGAAGCCAATTCCAGTGTTTCCCCGGCTTGTAAAAATGGTGTTGAAACCATTGCCCATCTTCTCTTTGTCTGTAGGGCTTATTCAACCCCCGACATGTTTGGCTAATAGCAATGTGTAAAAGGCTAGGCACAAGGGATAGCAAGGTTGCACTTAGACTAATCTGCACTAGTTCCCTGTCGGTTATTTCAGTAGCGGCCGTAAAATTTCTGGGGTGGGCATGGACAATCAGAAAGAAATTTGTACCCTGAACTGTGATTTTATTGATTCTTTTGATGTTTTTTAAATAGACCGTCAACATGCTTTGTATCTAATTTTAGAAAATATTGCTCTTTTTAAAATCTGTAAATGTATTATCAATAAGGGAATTTTATTGATGTCTGTAAAATTTGTTTTAGTATGGAATCAAAATGTTTTATTGTGCTTTCATGAGTTTTTACCTCGAATAAAGCAAATTGACTGACTGACTGGCATTGTAAGGTATATATTCCATGATAATATTTAATAGGATAAATAAGCAAGTTGGTTCATAAAAGTTCATATATTTCCTTTGTGTTTTAAAATAGAAAGCAGCACATTGACGTAGAGTACCTGCAGTTCTAATCAAGAGGAAAGAGTGGCATCCAAAGAAAAGAAAACAGTGGAGTGTTTCTTTTAGTTTGTTATTTTGTCCCATGTTTCCCCCTTTCCCCCGGAGATCTATTCTTGTTAAACTGTGTTTGAAATTCAGTTGGGCAAGTATAGGTGCTCGGAGGGCAGAAGAGAAATTTCATTGTATCTCTCAAGTGGAACAGCCTGGACTTCAGGTGAGTGAAGGTGAACAGAAGCACGAGCCTTCACAACAATTAGGTTCGCCTTGAGAGTTATGGAATTGGAATACGAATATATAGCAAAGCCATGTCTCAAGCTTTAAGTGAAGATGTGGATAGGAATAATTCCATAGCTGTAATGTTACAACAAATGCAGTTGGAAATAGACAAGTTAAATCAGGAAAATTTGACATTGCGTCAGGAGGTAGTGCGATATAAACCCAGAGTCTTTGTGGGAAGCTCCTTTTGCCTCCGCTTCTAGAGAGTCTGTAGAAACAGGAGCCAGACCAAAAACCTCAAATATATTTATGGTATCAGAAACAACACCATCACCAGTACAAGTCACAGTGGCGGTGCCAAATGTTGTTCCTTTATCTGCGCCTGAACGATTCTTTGGTGACAGTAGTAAGTTCAATGTTTTTATTAGCCAGTGTCAATTACACTTCATTTGTAAACCACAATTGTTTCCTACTGATGCAACAAAGGTGGCTTTTGTGCTTTCATATTTAGGAGGTACTGCAGCCAACTGGTCTATCCCATCTATTGACAGAGATGATCCCATTTTGCATAATTGGCCATTGTTTAAAAGAACTATGACAACATTGTTTGCAAAACACACTTCCGTTCAAGCTAGTGACGCTGAGTTACTTAATTTGAAACAAGGAAACCAAGATCTGATAACTTATGTAACCACGTTTAATAGGTTATTAACAGAGACTCAGTGGCCAGAAGAGAAACAAACGTCCTTATATTATAGAGGTTTGTGAGACGATTTAAAAGACGCATTAGCACACATCGTGGAATTACCTGATAACTATTCAGATTTTGTAGATCTGGTTGTTAAGTTAGATCATCTTTTAGGAGGAAGAAAAGGGGATAAGTCAAGGATGGAAGCTAGATTCTCAGTAGTCAAACATGATAAAAAGAGTCAGATAATAAGACTTCAGAACCTGAATCTATGCATATAGGAACCATTAAAGGACCTTTGAGTAGTGAGGAAAAAGAAAGAAGGAGAAAATTAAATTTATGTTTACATTGTGCCCGCTCTGGACATTTTGCCAGAGATTCTCCCATTAAGCCCAAGATACCTAAAAAGACAAATACCTTAGTGATGAATCCTTTAGAGCAGGAAAACTGAAAAACTTGTCAAGAACGGAGATCGCTTGTACGAGTAGAAAAATGTCACAGGTCTCCCAATATCTAGCAAACACAGTGACTCGAATACCTAGACACTTTGTTTTTCAGGTAATTTTAATTATCAGTACTCAATTGCGACATTCTGTACCAGTCTTATTAGACTTTAGAACCACAGGAAACGTTGTGGATATTAAGTTAGCCCAACAACTACATATATCCACAGAGTGGCAAACCCAACCAGAGTCAGTTTGTGCAGTTGATGAGTCTGAACTATCTTCAGGAATGATAACAAAAAGAACTTGTCCCATTACATTGGTATGTCAAAACGGTCATACAGAGTTAATAAGTTTTGATTTGATTGATACACCTACATTTGGCTTTATTTTAGGTGTACCCTGGCTGACAACACATAACCCTACGATAAATTGGATTTTGCGAACAGTAACCTTAGATTCTTCCCATTGTCGAGCGTGTTGTTATCAAGAAGCTCCTAATGATGCTAAAACTACTTTACATTGCGCCAATACAGTAATACCATCTCATAGAATTCCACTTGAGTATCAAGACTTCAAGGATGTATTTGACCCCGTAAAAGCTTGTTCATTACCATCTCATAGATCATACAATTGTCGTATAGGTCTGATACCTGGAGCTCCACTGCCAAGCAGCAGGGTTTATGCTCTTTCTGATAAAGAAACTAAATATTTGAGAACCTATTTAGATGAGCTACTAGCATCAGGTTTCATCTGACACTCAACATCCCCTATTTCTTTGCCACTATTTTTCATTCCTGATTCTGACGGTTGCTTGCACACTTGCATAGATTATCGAGGACTAAACAAGCAACCATTAAAGATAAATACTCATTGCTATTAATTCCTGTTCTTCTTGACCAATTACGCCATTCAACAATATACACCAAGTTAGATTTACGAGGGGCTTACCATCTTGTCCGAGTCAAAGGGCATGTTGAGTGGAAAACGGCTTTCCGAACCAAACATGGTTTATTTGAGTACACCGTCATGCCCTTTGGCTTGTGTAATGACCCTGCGGCTTTTCAATACTTTATAAATGAAGTATTGCACGAATTCCTTGATATCTGTGTAATTGTTTACATAGATGACCCATTAATCTAATCTACGACAAAGGAAGAGCATACACATCAATTAAGAGCAGTTCTGGCCAAATTACAAGAAAACCATTTATTTGCAAAATTAGAAAAATGTATCTTCAATGCAGACACTGTAGAGTTTCTTGGATACTGTTTGTATCCAGCAGGAATCATGATGGATCCAAAGAAAGTGAGTGCTATTGAGGAGTGACCAGAACCCACATCAGTAAAAGAAATACAGATTTTGGGTTTCGCCAATTTCTATAGGCGTTTTATTCCTCACTTTGCAGAGACAGTGGTGCCCATTACTAAGCTGTTACAGAAAGGACAAGTATTTGTCAGGACAGATCAGGCAGATCAAGCTTTTGCTCAGTTACATTTTTTTTTATTTCTGCACCTTTACTAAAACATCCAGATCCTGATCTTCCTTTTTTGTAGAAGCGGACACCTCACAAATGGTGGTAGGAGGAGTTCTCTCACAAAGAGATATTCAGGATGGACTATTACATCCTGTAGATTTTTATTCTAAAAAACTGCTTCCTGCTGAGCAAAATTACACAGTGGCAGAGAGGGAACTCTTAGCTATAAAGTTAGTGTTTACAGAATGGAGACATAATAATAATAATAATAATAATAATAATAATAATCCACATTTGTATAGCGCACAATCACCCGTTAGGGTCTCTAGGCGCTGGGGGCCGTCGGGAAGATTAAGCAAGCTATTGCCCAGAGTCGCATGGTGCTGGGCTAACCTGCCGCCGGAGCTGGGGATCGAACCCTGATCCCCAGATTCCAGCGTCAGTCGCCCTGGCCGCGGCGCCACACCTCTTCCACCATCATTTAATGGGAGCAAAATACCCTCTAACCATATTCAGCAACCATAAGAATTAAAAACATTTTAGTTCTGCAAAAGCAGTCACACCTCGTCAAATGCGATGGTTGAATTTTTTTAGTGCTTTTGATTTTTTAATCACCTATAGACAAGGGACACAACAAGTACAATCAGATATTTTATCCAGATATGGTTACACTACTGAATCTAAAAAAGATGCAATAGGTCCTCCTATTATTCCTCTGCAGAAGATGTTGGCACCAATTACACAAAGCGAGTTTATGATGTTAGTAAGGGCAGAACATCTTAAATTAAATGCACAAGAATGGCTAAAAAATCCCAAGAACTCGATCCAGGAGGGTTTGTTTTATCATAACTCTTTATTATTTCTATCAACTATTGAATTACAGAAACACGTCTTCACATGGCATCATGATTCAATCTTAGCTGGCCATCCAGGATATCAAAAAACACTAGAAAATTGTAAGAAACATTTTTGGTGGTCTTCAATGACATTTATATGTCCAAATTATGTAACCGCCTGACCTATTTGTGCTAGAAATAAAACTTCACACAAAGCACTATCTGGATTTTTGCAGCCATTATCAACCCCTCCAAGCCTGTGGCATACTATTAGTATAGACTTTATTACTAATCTACCAGTAGCCAATAAGTATACAACTATTTTAGTAGTCATAGATTATTTATCTAAAATGGCGCACTTTATACCTCTACACAAACTCCCAACTGCACTAAAATTTACTAACGTCTTTTTAAAAGAAATAGTGCGTTTGCATGGCCTGCCGACCAAAATTGTATCCGATAAAGGAAGTCAATTTACTTGTACATTCTGGCCAAACCTGTATAAAAAATTACAGATGGCAATAGCCCTTTCCACAGCCTTCCATCCAGAAACAGATGGGCAAACAGAAAGAGTTAACCAAACATTACTTCAGACACTACGATGTTTAATGGCTGAATTTACTAATGAGTGGCATAAGGCATTACCATTTGCTGAATTTGTTTATAATAACAATGTACATTCAGCCACACAATGTACACCATTTTATTTTCTAAATGGTTATCATCCAAGAGCATTACCCATAACGGTAACATCTTCCTTTACACCAGCTGTCACAGAACGTCGCAATCAGTCAGTCAAACAATCTTTATTTTGATTAATTAAAATCACAAAAAGAAAGACAGTGCATACATCCTTTGTACATAAAATAGTTAAAAACATAAAAGGCATTCCGTTGAATAAAATTCATATATATATATATATATATATATATATATATACATATATATATATATATATATATATATATATATATATATACTAGTTAAAAAACACAAAGATCAAACATGTAATCTACCTATGTTATATACAGTATTTAGAATATAAGGTGCCTCACGGGGTGTCTTACATTTAAAGTGCATCGGTAATTTTCTCTTAATCAAAAAGACCACAATCCCCTTTTGGATCCTAATGTACAATTACATAGGAGCGGGTTTTTTATTATTATTTACTCGAGCCGCAGCCACCAGGAAACTCGCTACACAAAAGATAACACGCACACTACTCAACATTTGCAAAAGCAAAAGGGCAGGCCTCACTTGCACGAAACCAGCTTCACGAAGAATTGGATTTAGACATTTTTTACGTGCTTTTGCAAATTTCTCACAAAACATTACAAGATGGAGGGTGTCTTGTATCGAGAACCTGTCACATGAGCATGGTGCAGTGTCCTCCGGTTTCCCCCATTGGGGAAATACGCCCAGAGTAAGATGTATTAAATTGAACCTGAATCTAACCAGCAAAAAACGATGTAACTGATTAGTAACTATCTTTAAATAAGGTTCAATGGTAAGACAGGTCTGTAATACATAAATTCTTCTTACTCCTGGTTTTCTAACTTCCTGCTCCTCCCTTTCTTGCTCCAACAAATTCAAAAAACTCTTTTTAATCCATCCTAAATCCTTTTTCTGTATTGCCTCTGGGGCAGTATACAATTCAGGTCGCCCCAGTCTGGCACACGCCGCTCTAACGTATGCCAGCCATGGGATCTTATGTACCTTGTCAAGGGCTAAACAATCTTTTAGGATTCGATGATTAAGAGTAATCTCCTCATGAAGCCATGTCTTCGCCCAACAGATCAGCGGGCCATTTTTAAATGATCTGAAATATAGCTTAGGCCTAGTTCAGCATGTAAGGAGAATGTCGGAGATGAATGGGGAACCGACAGTAAGGATCTAAGAAACCTGTTTTCTACCAGTTGTAAGTTACTCAGAGGAACATATCCCCATATGACGGCCCCGTAGGAGGCAATTGCTAAAGACTTGGATTTATATATCTTGAGCATGGCCTCCATGGGCCTAGCTCCCAACCTTTTAGAAAAACTAAATAGGGCTGATGTGGATCTAGTGACAGCATTGCACTTCTGTCTCAACTTGGGACCCCAATTGCCTTTCTCATCGAAAAGGACTCCCAAATAGTTAAAAACCGGAACCCTCGTTACTTCCGCACCCATGCAGGTAAAACTTTTAACCTTGCTGGTCTTCCTTTTCGCCCCCACCACCATGACATGAGATTTTTTGCTGTTAACTTTAAGATCAAGGGACTGCATGAAGCTGCCGAAATGATCCAACAGACTCTGCAGACCCGTTCCTGTACGTGCAATTAAAACAGCGTCATCCGCGTATAGGATAACCGGGATTTCCGATCCCCCTATACGCGGAGTGTCTATTGTGGCCTTGGCGAGGGAATCTTCAAGGGCATTAATATAAATCGTAAAAAGGAGAGGGGCCAGTATACAACCTTGTCTGACCCCCCTCCTAGAGCTAAACTGGCCCGTGCACCGGCCTTCCTGCGTGACCCTCACAGAGGCGGGAAGATCCTGATGAAGAATACTAAGGAAATTAATCAAAGGGGCCTCTATCCCCATTTCCCGCAATATCTGCCACAGTTTCGATCGATTGACCAGAGCGAATGCCGATGATTAGTCCATGAAACCCAAGTATAAAAGACCATCCTTTGCTATTGAATATTTACCTATAAGGAGGTACAAATTTAGACATTGGTCCATGGTACTTCTGTGTTCTCTAAAACCATATTGGTGGTTAGAGAGCACCCCCTGCCCGAAAGCCAATCTCCCAGTTTATGCAAAATCACTCTACCCATGATTTTTACAGCAGAGTCTAACAGGGAGATTGGCCTATAGCAGGCAGGGTCACCCCTATTCCCCTTTTTAAAAATAGGGACTATGACCGAGGTGGACCACGAGGGTGGAAAACCAACTACAGATGAGGCGTTAAAAACATTTGTCAAAATTTTTGTCAAAAGATTGGGATACATAATATAGAGATCCGCAGGTAACCCATCCGGTCCTGGCTTCTTGTGTTTAGATGTATCTCTAATTGACCTTTCTACATCGGGTACTGTGAATACCACTGAATCGGTAAGGCTAGTGGAAACAGGGTTCCGGGGCAGTAATTCCCAATGTTGCTTATCATCATAAATCTTCTTAAAATGTTGGAGCCAAATATCATCAGGGAATACGCAGTCCATATCTAAATTATCATTATCAGAAAAAAATGGCTGATTTATTATGGCCCAGAACTTCCTGCTATCCCTTAATATGTCAATAGATTGAAGGGTATCCCATGCCTCCTCTTTGATTTTACGTTTGCGGGTGCTAATGGCCGCTTTGTATTCCTTGCGGCGGGAGGCGACTAGACCCCTATCCCTTGGTGTTTTCTTAAAAGCTTTAAAAAGAGCCCCATGGGCCTTAGAGCAAAAGTTATCAAACCATTTATGGGTCTTCCTAGTGCGTACTCTACAATCTGCCTGTAGTTTCTCGGCAATCTGTTTACAGACTGCTTCATAGGCTATTATTGTTTCAGTCGGTGAAGCAGATCCATCCAGGCAGATAGCAAGGTTGGCCTCGGTTTTAGAAGCAAGGTCTTCAAAGAAAACTTCTGGCACCACAAATTCCCATTTAATGTGTCTGCCTTGATCTTTTGTAGATAGACCCCTTGTTGCCTGCCTCCCTTCATAAGTGACAAACAACTCCCCCGCCTCAATTTCCAATAAGACTGGGTTATGGTCACTGAAAGTTGACATCACAACTCTGTAGCCCAAAGTCTTAGCTAGTACTATCGGGGATACAAAAATATAGTCAATCACTAAGTTAGCTCCACGGGCTATAAAAGTAGTGGCCCTTTCCAATCCCTCCCCCCTACCTGGTTCTATTAAATTCATGTTGGAGAGGGCTTCCTCGAGAGCTTCCCACTGTTTACTGTGCTCAAAATGAGGAGCCCCCCTGTTCATTGACCACTCCTGATCCTCTCCGTAACAGTCCCAAGGACATGGATGTTTATTAAAATCTCCAAGAAGAAACATTTCTGGTGCACAAATCTGATCTGACTTAAAAACGGACAAAAATGGATCCAAGGATTTAACATGCTCCATCTGATTTGAGCCTTCCTTGGAGTTATATAAATTAATTAAATATTTCTCTTGATCGGAAACACTCCATTCGATTATAAGGAAATTAGTTGAAACCGTGTCAAGTTTTTTTAAAAGTGCCAGTTAAATTTAAAGAAATAAGAAAAAGCAAACTCCCCTTTGGTCTCCCTGCCGTTGCTGCTACAGCTGGAAAACTAAAACTAAGATAGCCATCCAAAATGAAATTTGGCACAACCTCCCAGGTTTCCTGAAAGGCAAGAATATCAAACTGCCTTACAAACTTCAACCAAATGGGGTCTGTAGCTTTTGATCTAATGCCTGCCACTTTCCAGCTCAAGAGTTTACAGGAGGTCCTCTCGCTGGTGACTCCTACCACCATCCCTGTTTTTAAGGATCCCACAGGTAGTCAGTCATTGGACTCTATCTGGGCCAGCGGGGAAAATCGATTAGATAAACCTATCTCCCCCCTAGGTTGACAGCCAGACGGGGGAGCAGGTGTTATGGCTGTGAATGGATTTTCCACCGTCCCAAGCAACCCTTGTGGAGATCTTAACTGTTGGTTTTTCATATCCCGTTGTGGAAACATGTACTTATTAGTAGGGAAAGAATGTTCCCGTTTGGCTCTCTGTTGGTAGCTATGTGGCCTAATTGGTGGATAGAAATACTCGAGGGGTAAAGGTCTGATGCCCCGATTAACCAAATCTGAGGCATCCCATAACACTCTCTCGGCACTAGCCCGATTATTAAAATTCACCACACACAGTCCCCCAGGATGTTTTTTGGGCAACGCCCTACCCAGCTGACCCTTCTTGCCATAATGACAGAGTGTATTATGTCATTTCCTCCAGTATTAAACTCTAGGCACCACTGCCTAGCTAGGTCCATAAGATCATGGGTTGTCTCCATAGTGCTTCCTTTCAACGGGGGGACCCCAGTGAAAACAACCACTAGAGGGGCGGCCTCCGGGGACAACTCTAGGAATCTGCCATGATGTAGGCTCCGCCTAGTGGTTTCTTGTGCCTGATTACACATAGTATTTGCTCTGGTAAAAAAACCTACAGGCCCACCCCCCTTAGGACCCTGCCCACCTTTGCCCTCCTCTCTAGTCACCTTAGCAAGCATACTGGATTTCTGGCCAGTAGGCACATTATCCGCCATATGTCTAGTTATAGTAGGGGCTTGAGATTGAGTGCAGCACCCCTTATCCCCTGTGTGCTGCTTAAGGAGCATATCAATTTTCTCGCATTTAGACAGTAACCCGGCTACACAAGAATTAAAAGTGTCCACAATGTCTTAAGCCATATTCACAAGCACAGGTTCCACTCGTGAGGTGAACAAATCTTCTACAATTTTCCCTATTTGTTCCCTGAGGTCTTGGTCCATAAGTGGAGCCTCACCGCTGACTGTTTTCCTCTTGGCCAAATTTTTCAGTGACGTACGCTTTTTCTTTCTGCGTACCTTCTGTGGAGGATGACAGTGTGTAATGTCCTTATGGTGAATTGGGGAGTCCAATTGGGGTGATATTACAGTTTGCTGCACTTTAGCTACCATGGTTGGTTTAGTGATCACAATTTTTGGCTCTAGAGGTATGACCCGATTTTGGTCTCCAGTTAGTGCCGGATCCATTTCGCCATCACCCAATCCCAACTCTTTCTCCGCAATTGCTATTTCTTTTGACAGAACCCCCACTGCCGATGTTAAGTACGAAATTATCGAGTCAGACTTCCTTGGGTACTTAGCCTTTTTCCCCTCATCCTCCCCTCGACTTAACTGCTTTCTCTTACCCATTGTTGGATGTCAGGGGGGTTGCCCGGCCCGGCCTCTTCTGGCCCCTGACGGCCACAGAGGGCCCGCCCTTTGCCCGGGCTTAGCCCGCGCGCGTCCCGTAACGCAAGGGCTCTCGTTGGTCTAAGAGCACCTGCGGGGGCGGAACAGAGCATGCGCGACTTCCTGTCGCGAGGGCCGCTGGGGGATGTAGTCCCCGGTCCGCCGCACCGCGATGTCCAGCGGCTGAGGCGGCAGTCGTCAGGAATGCAGGAAGGCTGGCGAAGACAGCGGGAATGGCGAGGGAAGGCTGCGGTGTTCCTCGGCTTCCCCCGCAACGCCCAGGTCAGTGGCAGTGTGTAACCCGCTCCCCCGGGGCTCTCGCTGGTCTAAGAGCACCTCCGGGGGCGGGACAGGGCGTGCGCGACTTCCTGTCACGAGGGCCGCTGGGGGATGTAGTCCCCGGTCTGCCACGCCGCGATGTCCAGCAGCTGGGCTGCGGTGTTCCTCGGCTCCCCCCGCAATGCCCAGGCCAGTGGCAGTGTGTCCCCCCCGTCTCAATCATTTATTAGACATCCAAGAAAAAGCAAAAAGACATTTACATAAACACAAAGAGTTGATGAAAAAGCAAGCAGACAAGCACAGAACTATCTCCCCAGATTATCAAGTTGAAAATAAAGTATGGCTATCCACCAAAAATGTAAGTATGATACGACCCCGAAAGTTACAACTACGTTATATTGGACCATTCCCCATAAATCGAATTATAAATCCAGTCACGGTACAGTTAGATTTGCCTCCTGAATATTCTATACATCCCACCTTTCATGTTTCTTTGTTAAAACCTTACAATCCAGAAGCAAGGCCAGAACCTCCACCCCCACCTATCCTTATAGATGGTCATTTAGAATATGAGGTACAGCGGGTGTTAGATACCAAAAGAATCCAAGGTAAATTGTAATATCTAATAGCTTGACAAGGCTATCGTGCTGATGAGAATTCTTGGGAACCAGCATCTTTCGTTCATGCTACTCGATTGGTGAGACAGTTTCATTTGAGGTTTCCACAAAAGCCTCGCCCTGTAGGGAGACCTTTGAGGGGAGCGACTGTTAGGGCTACTGTCAAAAACTTAGCACAACCTCACACTGTGAAGTAGTGTGGCTCACTGGTTAGAGGCGGCAGACCCGAGAGCAGAGGACGGCCCGGGACCAGGGTTCGATTCCCGGCGTGGCAGGTTTCTGGACCAGGGTCAGCGGACTCGATAATTCTCTCGCCTCGGTGCCCACTCTGATCAGCGATCACACTCGGCAACTCTGGGCATTAGCTTGCCTCATCTTCACTAACGGCCCCACCAGACCGCCGGGGATGCCTGGTCTCACCCTGGAGATACCCATTAAGGGACCATCTCTCAGGGAAGCCAGGAAGGGTTTCGCAGCGGTCGAAGCGCCTTGGGACCCTACGGGTAAGTAGTGCGCTATATAAATGCCTATACATTTACATTTACATTTATATTTACACTGTGGCATGATTGTGTGCTTGTAATTATTGTAAGGCTGGTTCTTAACCCCTTCTGTGCGGGGGTAATTCCCCCGCGTGCAGCGCCCCCATGCTCATGACGAGCTGAGCTCGTCGTGAGGCACGGCGCTTGTGTGCTCATGACGAGCTGAGCTCGTCATGAGCCTACCCGTTCCCGTGGAACGCTCAGCACAGCAGGGGAATTATCCCCGCATGCAAGCGTTCCACGGCTCATGACGAGCTCAGCTCGTCATGAGCATCGATGGTGTTAATGTTTATCCTTCTGTTATCCCAGCATGAGTACCGAAAGATTGTTTGGACTATTGTGTTTGCCAGTGCTTATTTTATTATATATGCAAGATTGGGCTGTGTGAGGACAAGAGACTAAGGGGCATATTATCAATAATGGCGTTACAATTATTGCCGCTTTAGCGACAGGAAACTGCCGCCAAACCTTGAGAATTCCCATAGAAACCATTGTGCACACCAGAACATAGGCTTCTATGGGAATTCTCAAGGGCATATTATCAAGCCCATTATCGCTGCTTTAGTGGCAGTTTCCTGCCGCTAAAGCGGCAATAATTGTAACGCCGTTCTTGATAATATGGCCCTAATTTCCATGGAATGCACGTGTCAGCAGAATTAGTTGGGACATGCGCGCCACGTTTCCCTTCCTCAATGAGTAAGAGAACCCCAACCTCCTGAACTACTATAAAAACCTATGACAAGTGCTTGCAGACGCTTGTGCTGTCGTTTCCTTGCCTCATCACCTGGAATCCAGTATCGTCCTTCCGAGTTCGTCTTCCCTGGAGCGAGGGGATTTTTCTTCAGTGTTGCAGCTTCCGGGCCATCACCTTAACAACGCTGACGCAGTAATTCCTTCCGCTGGTCACAGATCTTTCCCTCCGACCTGAAACAATAAACAGAAAGAAAGGTCAAGTGAGTTAAACATGTACAGAAGTGAAAGCGCGCTTAGAGAAAGTAAGGTATTTACTGTCTTTATTTAATTTAAATGTTATTTTAGAGTCAAAGCATTTTCCGAATCGGAACTAATTCAAGGACTTGACAAGAGACAAGACGCAGTGCTCTGAAGTGAAGTTGAAGACTATGAAGTTTGTGGAACAAGTATATTTATTTAGATAAATATGTATATAACAGGTGAGAGCCAGGGAAGCGACGTCCTTCTCCAACCGGCTCGGTAACATCAATGTTCCACATGGAACTGTTATACAACGCTCTATATTCTAAGCACGAGAACTTAACAATATTCTCCACCAAGGTAGGCTTGGGTTGGACACCTTCCTCACTTATGACATGCCCCAAGTATGAAACACTTCTTTGGCTGAATTTGCACTTTGACAACTCTACAGTCAGACCAGCTGACTGTAAGGTTTCTAAAACTTGTTTCAATTTGGAATCATGACTTTCCTTGTCTTTAGCTGCCACAAGAATATCATCTTGAAAAAATGAGACATTTTCCATGTCTCCAAACAGTCTATGCATCAGCCGCTGAAATACAGCAGCGGCTGAGGCCAAACCAAAAGGCATACGCCTGAACTGATAACAACCAAACGGTGTTATAAACGCCGTGAGGTTCTTAGAGTTCGGATCCAACATTACCTGATGGTAGGCGGCAGAAAGATCCACCGTGGAGAACCATGTAGCTCCTTTAAGGGAAGAAACCATTTCATTTATTCTAGGAAGGGGAAACTTTTCCACAACGATGTTATTGTTCAAATGGCGCAAATCGATGCATAGACGGATTTTTCCGTTGGGTTTCCGGGCAACCACAATCGGAGAAATCCACTCTGATGTTTCCACTTCCTCTATAATACCTTTTGCGAGTAGACCTTGGATTTCTTTTTTCACTTCCTCCCTTATGAGAATAGGTATTGGTCTCACTTTATGAACCTTGGGTTGTGCATCAGCCTTTAAAATTATTTTATGTTCAAACCCTTTTAGAACACCCAGCTTCTCATTGAAAACTTTGGGAAAACTTTCAGATAACTTTTCTTCCATTCTACTACAGTCATCTAAAATTAAAACTTTGTCTTTAGAATTAGGGTCTAGAATTATGTGTAATTTTTTCTGATCGAACCATCCTAAGACAGACGGTCCAACCTTTGCCACATACAACTTTGCTCTTGTGGACCTGGCTTTAAATACAAAGGTAAGCCACCTAAAGCCAATCATACCAATCCTGTTACCTGTAAAACTGATTGGGCAGACGTCAGATGGGTATAGTTGCTCACCAATCTTATTTACAAACTTCTTTTGCCAAACCTCCTCATTTATGATCGTATATGGGGAACCAGAGTCCGCATACACACTAATGGTTACCCCGCCCAGGGATATATCACAAATAGGTTTTCCCTTCAATGAGTCTTCTGAAATGTTGATCACGTAGTTCCCTCTAATACTTTTGATGCAACATTCTTCCTCAGTTTCTAATTCATCCACACTCTCACATTCATCCTCATACACATATTTTACGTTAGTGCGCCTACGACACATCTTGCTGAAGTGACCTAATAGTCCACAAATGCCACATTTCTTTTTTAACGCAGGACATAGTCTACTAAATGCCAGATGTTCTTTACTGTCACATCTATAGCATCTCCTATCCTCCATGTTTTTGTTCTGGACTTTTGCCGGTTGACCAGTCCATCTCCCTTGCTGTTGTTGTTGACGAAAGTTTCTATTCGATGCTTGAATCTTACACACAGTTCCTGAGGTTTTGGAAACATCTTTCTCTGTCTCTTTTACCACTGTTGCACACCTCCCTGACATCTCTGATTTCCTCATAATGGCAACAACGTCGTCAAGAGGTGCGTCACCGTTAACCCAAAGACGATCTTGTAAGGCTGAGTTGTTATTATGCATTACCAACTGGTCCCGAATGAGATCGTCATGTAAATTTTCAAATTTACAATCTATGGCTAACTTCTTGAGATCATCCATCCACTCATCTACGGTTTCCTCTTTGGTTTGTTTTCTTTGGAAGAACTTGTGTCTTATGACTCCTATGCATACTTTAGGAGCAAAGTATTTGTCCATATTTTTTATTGCATTCTCAAATTCATCTAAATTAGAATCCTCGGACTTACTCATCCTTGAGAATGTTTTTAATCCTATGGGACCAAGAGAATGTAACAAAAGTCTTTTCTTTTGCTCTGCTTTCATTTTTTTGGTTTCATCAACAGCTTCCAAATAATTAATGAAATATTCCTTCCATTCTATCCACTTTATAACAGGTTGGGTACCTTTAACCCAAAATGGTTCAGGAGGACTAATGGTAAAATTCTGTTGTGCCATGTCTCTGTCTCTAACCACAGTACTTGTAGTGGAATCTCCTTCTTCCATGCACTATGAAGTACTATTTAATTTAAAACGACCTTCTCCCGACTTCCTCACCTGTTATCAATTGTTCCACACCACAACAAAATATAGTAAATTCTTTCCTTATTTATATTAAAATTTCTCTTACCCTTACTGTTCTGTTGGAAATGCGTACCTCGGAATTGTAGTTATTAATATGCGTCTCACGACTTTGATGCTTGAACCCGATCGAGATGATAATTGCTTCCGACCGATGTAAACAGAGGAAGCAAAATGGCCGCCACGTTGGGGTCACGTTGCGTGACCTGCGTCTGACGTCAGTCGATGAGGGGATTGTGGAAGACGCGCTGATCGTGACGCGCGCAGTCCCCTTGACAGTCAGCGCATGCAGTGGAACAGCGAGCGCTTTTGAAAAGATGCAGGTAGGCGAGTGACGGTTGCTCTGTGATGGCGCTGAGTATAAGCTTGTAGCCAATTATTATTTAGATAAAGCGCTGTCGTAGTTGACGATTCCCATGCAAAGGGAGAGGAAATAAAAATTTTCACTTACGAAGTTTCCGTTTGGTACGCTTTCTTCTTTTCTTCCCGCTTGTAAGGAATAGACAATTTTTTTCATGAAGTCCTCCTAAATAGTCTGTAAGGATAAACGCCAGTTTCCCTCGTCGCCAATTTGAAGTGAAGTTGAAGACTATGAAGTTTGTGGAACAAGTATATTTATTTAGATAAATATGTATATAACAGGTGAGAGCCAGGGAAGCGACGTCCTTCTCCAACCGGCTCGGTAACATCAATGTTCCACATGGAACTGTTATACAACGCTCTATATTCTAAGCACGAGCATTAAAGAGATAAGAACACAACATGCTCGCTTTTGCTGCATAAAAATAAGAAGCAATTTTGACATTTTCTTTGGTTTTGGGTGCATATAGAAAAAAGGCAGTTTTGACATTTGTTTGCCATTATCAAATACTCACCTAGGAATCCGGAACTACTTCCAAAGAACTTCTGCATAAAGATGAACAGCAACATACCTGCAAACAAAGCAAAGGACATTATTTGAGAACTTTTCAAGTCTTATTTGGAGTGTTATAAAAAGAGACTATTGAGTGTATTAAAAGTAAGTTAGTGATTATTATTTCCTGAAATTAAGAACAAGACAGATGCATATAGAGAGAATGTCATTCTTTGATTATGCTGAATATGATCCTTTTATTTTTTGCAGATATTAAGCAAAATATAATTTGCGCAAAATCTTTTCCAACCACTGTTTTGATGAGCATAATTGCAAGCATTGTAAGGTATAAATTAAATGATAATATTTAATGGCATGAACAAGCAAGTTGTTAAGAAAAGTTAATATATTCCCTTTGTGTTTTAAAATAGAAAGCAGCACATTGACGCAGAGTACCTACAATTCTAATCAAGAGGAAAGAGTGGCATCTAAAGAAAGGAAAACGGTGGAGTGTTTCTTTTAGTTTGTTATTTTGTCCCATGTTTCCCCCTTCCCCAAGAGATCTATTCACGTTAAACTGTATTTGAAATTCAGTTGGGCAAGTACAGGTGCTCGGAGGGCAGAAAAGAAATGTCATCGTATCTCTCAAGTGGAACAGCCTGGACTTCAGGTGAGTGAAGGTTAACACATAGGTGGGTGTCAGATTTTCCCAAAATACCCCTTTTATAGTACGTTGTATGTCACCTTCAATTAAAAGGACTATTTCATAGAGTCTTTCAGGGGGAGCCACCCTAGTGTCAGCTGTCTCAACAGCAATGAACGTGTCAGTTTGTGTCACCTACAGAAATGGACACAATGCTTTCCGCACTACTGTAATTTCCGCCGCGCCGTCAGGTTCTGAAGCTGTGTTCTCACTATTCGTGGCATACCTCGCTGTTAAAGCGGCTACTTTTTTCTTCTGAAACTGGGGTCTTTGACGTGTAAAGTTGTCTTGCTTGCCTTTAACTTCCGTCTTGAGTGGCTGCTCACGGCTTTGTTGGGCACCCCGACCTCTGCCGCTGTCTCCTCCACCGGTTGGTGAGACCGACGATGTATCCTGCAAAGAGCGAGGAGAACGTTGATCAAGAACCTGAAAATGATCAGGTGACTTAAAATCATATGTGCGCTCAGTAGACACAGGTATTGGTGATGCAGAACGTGACCTGTTTTTTATTCCTATTTCAATTCTGCTTTGGAAAATTGGGGCGTTCATTATTTATTAGATTTCTGCTTCTGAGTTTGCTTCTGTGCTGCTTGGCTTTGCACCCAAACTATTGCGGCCAATGGTCTTATAAGCCTCCGCAATAAGTTTTGGTAACTGCCGGGGCTTATCGGCATCGGGGACATTGCGTAAAGCATTAGAAACTTGGAAGTTCACCGCATCTCCCTTAACATTAGCAAGGACGAGATCGGAAACAACCTCAAACACTCCAACGAGTCTCATTCCCAACTCAACAGCCGCCTCCGCACCATGTTCATCCTGGACACGCTTAATCATGGAGGGCAGGACAACCATGGACGGAGTGCCAAAGCACTTAGTATAGACTGTCGCAAATATCTTACCCCAGGTTTCACAATCGGGTACCTCCGGTATTTTAGTCTTTCTGCAAACTTATTGTTAAAATCCTGTGTTTTTCAACAAGAGTCGTATTAGGAAATACAGCTTCCACCTGGTCAAATTTCTCAGCAAGCCAAAAAGGCATATCATCCTTATCTTGGGGCCGCTTGCCCATAACTGAATTAACCATGACGGGAGTCATTTTCATCCCGGCCGGTCCAGCTGGTTGCGCCACAGGACCAGGTGGCCACACCTGGACATTGCGGGATACGTATTGCACTAAGGCCCGATGCACTCCAACGAGGTAGGCATAGAGCACACGCAATTCATCTATAGTGACTTGCAGGTAACACGGATGTGGCGTGTAACCGGCCAGAACCAGCCACGTGGACCCGGGAATAGACAAAGGGCCGATCCAAACCGCAGTTACAGATTGGGGAAGAGTGCCGTTAAACCAAACACGATGCTGCCAGGCAGTAATAAGGATCTACAGTGTCCTATATGGCGTGTAAACTAGAGGCACGGCAGTGGGAGTATAAACGTGAAACGTACCAGAACCCGCGTTGACCGCAGGAAAGGTAACCCACAAGTAGAAGAGCTCAAATGGTTACGCCACCTCAGCACTCACCACAAAAACAACTGCCAGGCCATCCACGTTGACGCCATATGTCAGCAAATGATTGCAAATGGCTGCCCTACTATGCTGCGGGATCTCAACGTCAGCCATAAGGACACAGAAGAGAAGAAATACAATGCAAAAGAATTGTAGCACCAATGGGTAGTAATTCAAAGTATGAACCTTTTTTAATTTATCAAGCTTGAACAAACCATTGTATATATAGGAAGGTAAACCGTCACCACCGTCAACCGGAAACAATAGTGAGGGTGTCGTGGACTGATTTAAGCACCACTCGAGAGTCTCAAAATAAGACCAAATCATTAGGTGTGTCATGTTGCAGGGATTCTGCTCATACACAGAACTGTGCACAGAGACCCAGGACCTCACTGAATTGTGGTGGACCAAAAAACTCACCTCAGTACCTAGAACCCCTAACCGACTAGCATCAGTGTCACATTAGCTCTTCGTCCTATAGCAAAGGTACCAATGATTAGACAACCCAGAACATGCGACTTAGGTTATTCTCAGGAATGGTTGGAATCAAGAACACTCTTTCGTTTGTTATTCTCATACCAGTCCACAACATGGGTAAAAAGAGACACGATAAAGTTTAAAATGTTTATTTTAACAACGTGCTCTAAGATGCAGTATTTTTGCCAACATAAGCAGGCATATGATTAAAAATAATACGATCAGCATTGTTACAATTCCATAAAACACAAAAGAAGAAATCATATTATCATGATAGTGGGAACAGGTCCTATAGTGCCTTGTACTGGAACCCCATACCTTCAAGATCAGCAGAGGTGAATCACATCGGGATCTGCAAAAGCTCTCTCTCTCTCTGGAAACGGATTTTCTCCAAGTGTCTAAAATCATGCATGCAGTGCAATATTAAATGCGCCAGAATTTAAGTTAGTTGCAGCTGCGTGCAGTGTTGTGTGCAAAAGCGGCAAAAAGGCAAAATGGCGTTTAAACTCCTAATAAGCCTATGCTAACATAGCAATGTGCGCAAGCAGGGCCCTGCCTTTACAGGATCTCAGCAACAAGCCCGATGTCCTGCTAGTGCTGAGGCATGCTGCCCCTCCCTCTTCTTCTTTCCTTTAGTTTCCGGGGCATTCGGTACTAACAGCGGTACGGCTATGAGTCAGCAGAGGCAGCAGTGGTGGAATTAAGCTGCATGGCGTCCCCTAGCTGTGTTTTTTGGGCACGAACTTGCAGAGCTTGGGTCGGTCACGATGTAGGTATTGTTGAATTCCTCAGGCAGTAATCAAAGAGCATAGAGAGTTGTCCTGCCCAAAACAGAATATGCTGTTTGAAGAGAGTCTGAGGCAGGCCATGGGCCTTGGGGCCCCACCTGTCCTTGCCTTCGATAGCATGCGGTCAAGCTGACTTGTCAAGGGGAGAGTGTCCGTGGCTGGCGAGAGCAATCTAGATTTTAGAGCAGGGCTTGAGTGGAAATAAAATCCAGCATTTGTAGAGCGCAGCAAATCACCCTGTGAGGGTCTCAAGGCGCGCAATTGTAGGCACTAGGAGATTAAGGGATTCGCCCAGAATCACAGGATGTTGACGCTGACGCCGAGGCTTAAACCTAGTTTCCACCGGCTCCGAATTCAGCAGCACAGGCTGTTACGCCGCATTTTGACTGTGAATGCCTCTATCCAACAATCTTCTTCCTCGCTTGTCAAAAAGTGCCTGGTGAAAAAGGATGCCCATTACGATTAGCTGATATTTGCACAACACAGGCCACTGGTTCCATTCATTTACTTATTCACCAGGGCCCAAAAGTTCCTGGAGTTAGGATTCTTACTTGCGCATGAGAGTTGCCCGGAAATGGAATGCCTATTGTCTGGTATCTGTATACTTCAGAAATAGCCCAAGGGACCTCATAAAAGGTTGGGCAGTAATGTGACATTGCCAAAAATGTACAGATGCACCAACCTTCCAACTCATGTTTCCCCTGCCTCTTTTGAAGGTGGAAGAAGTGCTGTATTTCCGACTGGGCAGGTACCACAGACATTCATCAGAAACAGACTCATGGCAGGTCAGCTTTGGCATTTCGCGTTTGACGTGGCATTAGAGACCTGGCTACCAGGGACATTGATTCTTCATGTTTTAAAAGCAAGCATCCACTTTACGTTTTTGTCTTTAAAAAATGGAGGAAATAACTGAAGGTCTACCATGACACCATTGCATGACGTGCTGGTAGATGCTTTGATTTAGCAAAAATGGGTGGACACACCATATTATTGCTCTATCTCTATCATAGTACGCTCTAGGTTACTTAATTGTGCCCTCAACACTGGAGGAATCCCAGGCTGTTTTGTGATACAGATGACCCAAATATAGACCTTGAAGGACTCCCACATCTTACCCATTCTTGTGAATCAACCCAATGTTAATGTAAAAATTCACCAGTTGATTGGTGGACCTCCTTTCTGAACACCAGATGAACCAATGCCATTGGAGGGATAAAAACATATATGTACGTCTAAGTGCAATGTGACAGGGGAAAGTGGTCAGACAGTGTCCTAGGGAGGAGGTCAGTAGAAATGGACCAAAGTGCAAAGTTCCAAGGTATCAGCCAGTTGATGTGTGACTTGGAGTCATAAACAGAAGCACAGAAAGAGAAGACTTATGTCTCCGCACCCATATGTTTACAATTTCTAACATTTCTAGAATTTGCATGAAGCTCTTTGTTGCTGCCAAGAATATGCCTGAGAGTAGTGATTTGTCCAGGGCATTTTTCAATATGGTGGTGAAGTAATTCCCCTAGCCCTCAGCACGATGCTCTAGGTGTTCATCTCAGAGTAACAGAATATTCACAAAGTACTGGTTCAAAGAACTCCAGAGAATCTATGTTGGGGCTATATGTGTTTACCGATGTGTCCGGGATATCAAAGAGTTTTCCCGGCGCATTGGGGAACCTACTCTCAGTGTTTGTATAACTGTGGGCAGCCAGACACTAACATCTCTTCACCTAGCAGACCGTCTATCACTTGGCCACCATGCCACAGTAGTTTTACAAACAATATTTCTAAATTTTACCTCTTGAAAGTGACTAAGCATCGCTGGGTTGGTTGGTTAGTTGATTATTGGGAAAGCTAACACTTCCAGTTTTAGATGTTTTCAGAGTAATAGAAAGACGTTTCTGCTACATAGTTTTTCTTGTAACATGACACGCCTGACTGTTTCTTTAAACCCCTATTCTAAACCTAGCAGAAGAAGGCAGTACACTTTCTCCACCAATGTACCTGCCACCTGCCGCCCCGTCACCAACTGCAGACTGGTAATTAGGATAAGGCCTAATCAGAGAGTGGTATCGCCAGCTTCATCAGCACCCGCTGAATCCCTGGAATACTAGAATCGGATGGCAGCATTTGCTGTCAATATTACTTGCTCTGGCCAGGCAGAAGAATAGCGACTGAGTGGTGGTGGCAGCAACCAGCCCATTGTATCTCCATATGCAGGGCTCAGTGAATCTAGGGTTTTCCGGAACTCCTGGGAGGGAGAGAAAAGTTTAGTCATCTTTTCACCCCGGCCCACTGAGCAATCTAAAAACCAGGAGGAAAGTACCGCAACGCTGTTCTGGCTGATAGTGGTATATGTGGGAATGCTGCCATCTGACTGCACTAAACCAACCTCTGCCACCACCTTGTAATTGGCTGCTTAGTGATGGGAGGTAGGACTTTGGAGGAAAGAATCTCTTACACTTAAAATCAGGGCCTTATTGTCCTGTTTTCATAAAACTGTGACGGGCCCTGACCCAGTATGAGCTGCAGGCAATTTTCCATAATATGTTTCTCTTGGCATGGTACATTTAAGATAGTAACTAATTCTGCTAAGAAAAGGTCCAGTGGTGGCATTGAAAGTCACAATATTAGAATTTGTTGTGCCCAAATTCCACTATAAAATAAGATAGGCGTTTGACCTTCCACGAGCGCAAGGGAGAAGTAGTGAGAGTCCACAGTACAACACACATTCATGCGCCGCGGCTGAGGCTGAGGCTTAGGCTGCAGATAAGCTTTGGCTTCTGGAGAACTCATGCAAGCTAATCATGCAATTAATATTTTCTCTTGGAACAAAAGCCCAAGTGGAAAATCCTCACGAGAACTCAGTTAGTGGTGTAGGATGGAATGCCCTTCTCTATTAACCAGTGAATCTCTCTGACGTGAGATATGAAGTTGACTATATTATCTCAATAATGCATGTTCACTACAGGGGATTTTCTAAAATTAAGATATTGGGGTGAAGCTGGTGAAGTACAATGACTTACAAACAACTCCTTTTTACCAAGAGGTGACAGAGCTTCAGGGCAGAGAGAGGAAAAGACTTTGAACAGTCCTGGTTTCTAAATGTATAATCTTTTTATTATTTATGTTTTCGCCGCTGAAACAGTCGTGTGGCTTTGCACAAGTTATTTCCACATACTGTACCGAGCCAGTGCTAGGTCAAATGTGATGTGTCTGGAACAGGTTTCTGAGGAGCTGGGCAGAGTTAAATATTTGCTCTTCCGGGACTGTTGCAGTTTCATGGAGGTATGAAAATAGATGGGCTGAAAGTTTAAATCTGTTCAGAGCCTATTTATATTGACCTGGAAAAAAGTATATATATATATTTTTTTTTGTGTCACGCAGACTGATTGCCTCACTTAGAAATATGTATGAAAGCATAAAAAGAAAATGTTGCATGTGGGTGAGCATAGGCTGTTGGTTATCAATGTTTTTTCCCCCGCATCTTTTGTAAAAGACCGAAAGAGTAAATCGAATAGGCTAAACTGAATATCAAATGCATAAAATGACCTTCCGCAAAGAAAAGGTACAAGGGTAAAAAGTGTATATTCTGGATCCCACCCTTTAGGCTCCTTCATTTTTGCAAGCCGGAGCCCGCATCTCAGCACTTACTTGTTTATCGATGAATTTACAGTAGTGCTTTTATCCAAAGCCATTTACAAAAATGAATGAAAAGGTACATAAGGCCCACAAACGTTAACAAAAGTAGAGCAAGCATGGGAATGCAAGAGAAACACATTAAGAAAATAATTCGATGTCAGAATATCGACCAAAAATATCTTACAACAAAAATACCGTGGTAAGAATATTGCCAACACAATTCTCTTGAGAATAGTTAAATACCAGGGAGTATTGCTTAACTCCACCAGAGATGTAGTCAACGTACACATATGAGGAGTCAAGTATAGCAAACCTCTATTAACTATAAGTATTTACCATCACAATATTACTTTTGTTGATATTTTTGCTAGGAGATTTTTGTAGTACGATATTTAGCAGTCGATATTGCAGTAGTAAACACAAGAGAGTTAAAGAAACAGCAATGCAGCGGTAATAATGAGACGCCTAAGAATTGTAAAACCCTGTCCTACTTTTCTACTAACCTTTGCATCATACATTTTATTTACGAAAGCTGGGGCACCACAAAACATCTTGTCTCTTCCCAGACCAGCGCTCACACAACAGGCTTAGAATCGTCATGCAGTGACAATGACATCTTCCCAAAATACAGAAGACTGGAAAGGGAAGTGTGCCGGTGCTGACCTCCGGAAAACAACGGCACAAATTAAGCACTGTCGATGAGTAGCCTATGACGATAGGTTCTTGATTTGGTTCTGGCAGCGAATTTGGGAAACTCTTTTTGCCTAGATGCAGTGTGACTCATGCTTATACTGAGGGCACTAGAATAAGGCGGACACAAAGTACCACATTAGGCGGTGTGGTAGACTAAATTATACTTCAAGAAACGAAAAATTATGCAGCAGGATGGGGCACATTATGTATTAATTTCCTATTCATTTCACATCATAGCTTCCAAATAAAACCCGTTTGCCAAACAAGCCACGAAATATAATGGGTCCAGACCAGTAAGTAACCTAACTCCAGAGTCACTAAGAAAATTCCTAAGCCCAAGATTTAACCATCTCTATTACGCAAATAATGATAATCAGTCAACTCCATCATTCTATCTGCTGCTGATGCAAATGATCCCCTAAAACACACCAAATCCCAACCAAGACAGCGTCAACCTTTATACTCGCATCAGCTCTACAGAAACGGAAGCGAATTAGAAGCATTAAACATGAGTGTTCTGAATCATAGGATCCCTTGAATCTGTCCTCACTAACAAAACTGTGATTGAGGATTAAAAAGAATACATAACCTCTGCCAAATCAGCTTTTATGCATAATAGAATTCACCCTTTCTTCTGGCTCATCTCCTTACACTGAAACATCACGTATCCCATCTGTAGGAACTTGTTAAGACATTCTCTGTTAAGATTGAGATTATTAGAAACAGTATCAGACTTCCCTTGAGAAATGCTCCAGAACTGGCCCCTAAAACCTTGAATCATTGGATTTTTCCCCAATAAATATTAACTCCCTCTCTTTGGTGACCAAAAGACAAAAATTGACAAAATACTTAAGAGATTATATTTACTTCAAGGTCATCAAGTTCGATTTTAATATTCTAAAACATGGTGGGTCTCTTTAATGAATGCCTCACTCTTACAAGGAGTACTCCCAGCCTCACTAAAGATAAGCCAAAGAACACTAATAAATAAAAAATAAAAAGATATTATGAACCCCACAGTTTTTGCCAGTTGTTGACCAATTTTCAGCCTTCCATGGATAGGAAAAGCAATTGAACGCTACGTAGCCAACCAGCTAAAGAGCTACATGGACATATAATGTCTACACTCACTTGTACAATCTGGATTCGCTAAAAACAGTACTGAGACAACAAACTTAAAAGTGCAGGGAGATGTTAATTGTACTTTCGATGGTGGACCCTCCTGACTACTCATCCTATTGTACTTATTAGAAGCCACCATTACAGTGCATAACAGAAGTTTAATAGATGCATTGACATTGCATGGGCTCCAAAGGTCATGGCCTCACTTGGTTTACAACCGTCATCTCCAAATGCCATCAAGTGGTGAGGTTAAGAGAATATACCACTACATAGACAGAGGTGGTGTATGGGATACCCCAAGGATATATCTTCACACCTACTCTATTGAGCTTATGCTTTAAACGACTGAGTATGATTGATTATTAGCCAGTCAGGCACGTTCTTTCTTTAATGTGCGAATGCCACGCAACTTAACCTTAAAATCTTCACCATATCAGACTTCTCCTTGCTCCCATCATGCCTCAGTTCAATCCAAAGCTGGATGTCAACACATTTTCATTCACTCAATCTGAATAAAAATGAGGGCCTGATTTAGTGTTTGGCTGACATAGTATCCCATCACAAACATGGCCCCATCACAAACATGGCAGAGTACCCTGTTCTCCAAACTGATGGTCCACCCACCCTATTTACAGTTGGCAGAATCATCATCTTTTTACTGGGGCCCCCCCGCTATCTCTACTGCTGAAAAGCTTACTCGGATGGGCCTATGGAATAGGGTTTGTCAGAATAATGACATGAGACCACCAACCCTTTTTAGAGCGGATGGTCTGTTTTTTTTTTCTTTCCGTCACCACCAAGATAAACCTGACGGTCTTGAAAAGAAAACAATGAAAAATTACCTTCACACCCTGTGAGACCATTCGTTTTTTTCCTTTTAGTAACACATTTGTACCTTGGGAGTTTGTTTTTGAAAAAAACAAAAAGTATGATGCGCTGCCACCTGAATGACGGAAAGCAGTGCCATCAGAAAAATCGTAGTGACAGCATATCTGAAGGTTAAGAGATATCTGCTGGGCCGGTGATAATCTCTAAATATAGCGGTCTTCTGTCTGTCAGGGTAGTGGTCGTAATGTCTTCCACCAACCTGATGGAAAGAGTAAGGACAGCCATCTTCTTGATCTGGCCCTGAACTTTTGCTTTCCCCACTCTCTTTCAAAGCTTATTTGGAAACAACCATCTTAATTATCTGAAAATTGATGGCTTTCTCCTTGCAGTAAAGAAACAGTAAAATCACCTGGCTATACTTCTGAGCTCTCGCTAATACAATGTATATGAATATTCAATAAATGAAAAAATATGTTTCTCTATTTTGTCATTTGAACACACATTAATATTAAATAGAAAAATAATAAATGGTTAATCTCACAGTACTAGTTTCTAACTTAAATTAGAAATCATTAACTGAAAGGTGACCAGTTAACCTTTGCAGGGGACCTGACATTGCATGTCGCCCCATGTAGCACTTCTTTTCCGAAATTTTGATCCGCCTGAGCTATACATTTTTTTTGCTGAAATTTGTTGATTATGCTGAAAATGGCAGATCATGTAGTAAGTGCAGTAGGTCCATAAGCATATGATAAATTCTGTAGATCAGCATAATTCCAGTAGCCCTAGCTATGGTGCGCACCGGTTTGTGATAGTCTGAGCATCTATGGTGACACCCGTATTGGGACATTTGTGTGGCAATCACGGTGCTTGTGGGCTTGTTTTCCTTTTCGAAACTCTTACTCCCCATTAAATCTAGATACCTACCTTTTATAGGTCATTCCCTTTTCAGATTGCCGCAACTCCATTGGGATCTGAAGGTTGCTATTTTTTCTCTGCTGGTTGATGGGATATTTCAACACACGCTGGATTGCAGACCTAGAGTTACTGTATGAATTTGCACCTCTGGGCTTGAGTGCACCTTTAGCTTGCGTTACTCTGACTTTTGCTAAGGCTGGTTAACTGGCAGCCTGGGCGTGGCTTCTGGGCAGCCTTGACATTGCTGGTAGGTCGCTCCCCCACCACACAGCTCTGCCTGTGTATCCTGACCCTGCCCCCACTGCTGTAAAAGTTGAGGCCCTCCTCCACCCTCAGCCTACCACCTGCGCCTCATCCCTGGTGGCCAGTGGTAGGCCTTAGGTTTGTATCACTGTCGCTGTCTGTCTGTCTTCCCTGTACTGCCCATACTGTCTTCGGGTGTCTGTGACCGCTGTTGCCTGTCTCCCCCTTGTGCCTACATTCTTATCTGTGCCCGTTCTCTTGCCTTCTGTTCCCTGATTGTTCTCGTTTTCTTGCCTTCTGCTCCCCTGATTGCACTCGTTTTTCTTGCCTTCTGCTCCCTGATTGCACTCATTTTTCTTGCCTCTGCTCACCTGATTGTACCCGTTTTTCGTGCCTTCTGCTCCCCTGATTGCACTCGTTTTTTTCTTGCCTTCCGCTCCCCTGATTGCACTCGTTTTTTTCTTGCCTTCTGCTCCCCTGATTGCACTCGTTTTTCTTGCGCTCTGCTCCCCTGATTGTACTCGTTTCCCCCCGTTTTTTGTGACCTTTCTGCCCTTTCTTGTGACCTTTCTGCCTCTGTGCGACTCGTTTCCCCCCTTTTTTTGTGACCTTTTCTGCCCTTTCTGCCTCTGTGCCACTCGTTTCCCCCTGTTTTTTGTGACCTTTCTGCGCTTTTTTGTGACCTTTGACCCTCCTTGCAGGCAGGTCACCGCTGCTCGTCACCTGACTGCCTGGTTCCTGCCTTCTTGCTGCCTCCTTGTTTCCTGGGTTTTTCCCTCCCCTCTGCCCTGTGCACCAGTTCCCCCCGCTGCTTTCGATCCGACCCTTTCCCGCCGCTGCATCTCTGCGGCCCGACCCCCCTGCACACCCATTCGCCTCTCCGCTCCAGCCTCCCAGCTGCTTCTCCCTCCCAAGCCACCTCATATGCAGGCCGAGAAGCAGCGTCACAGCGGACGCGCGCAGCGGGCGCCCATCTGCGCCTGGACCACGCCCAGCGCCAGAACCCCTGGATCCCGTGAACACCACAACAACAGAATCCACTACGACGCCAGCACCCTCCACGTACTCAACGCCTACCGAAACCACACCTGCTTCCAGGCCGCCCCGAAACTGACCCACGGACCCTTCTCCTGCCACACCTGCAGCTTCACCTGCGACAGAACCACCAAACCTCCAAGGACTGGACCCAACCACCTCCGCTGCACACTCCTCAACACCCGCTCAGCACCCAAACACGCCGTCGAGCTCTGGGATCTGCTCGACAGCTCCGCCCCAGACGTGGCCTTCCTGACCGAGACCTGGTGGAACGACTCCTCAGCGCCCGACATCGCCATAGCCATCCTGGACGGGTACAAGATCACCCGCAGGGATCGCGCCAACGGAATCGGAGGAGGACTAGCCATCGTCCAAAAGTCCACCCTCAAGGTCCCCACCCACGCAGATGACACCCTCAACACCGCCGAACACCTGCACTTTCGGATCCACACCAACCCCAACACCACCTTCAGAGGAACACTCATCTACAGACCCCCGGACCCTGGGCACAGTTCAGCGACTCCATCGCCGACCTCGCCAGCACCCACGCACTCGCCTCCACGGACTACATCCTCCTCGGGGACCTGAACTTCCACCTCGAGAACAACAATGACGCCAACTCCGCCACCCTGATTGACAACCTCACCAACCTGGGCCTCAGACAACTCGTCACCGCACCCACCCACGCCGCCGGCCACACGCTGGATCCCGTCCTCTCCACAGGCTTCCATGTCGCCTTCGACCACACCACCGAACTCCACTGGACCGCCCACCACTGCATCCATTTCACCTTCAAGAAACCAACCACGCAACACTGTACCCAACAGCTGCCTCGCCGCTGCTGGAGCAAAGTCACCTCAGACCAGCTGATCACCTCCCTCGCCAAGAACCCACCCACTGACCCCACCAACCCGGACGCCGCAGCCCGAAACCTCAGACAGTGGATCGACGACTGCGCCAACACCCTCGCCTCGCTCAAGAAACCCTCCAACAGCTACGCCAACAAGAGAGCCACCTGGTTCACCGACGAGCTCCAGACCTCTAAGCGCGCATGCCGGAAACTGGAAAAGCCATGGCTCCACGAACGCACACCGGACAACCACCCAGCCCAAAAGGACGCCACCCGCAGACACCACCACCTCATCAGATTAGCCAAGAGATCCTCCTTCAAAGATCGCTTGGATAACAACGCACACAACAGCAAAGAGCTCTTCAGCATCGTAAAGGAACTCTCCAACCCCAGTGCCAACGCCAACGACATCCTGCCCTCACAAGAACTGTGCGACTCACTAGCCATCTTCTTCCACCGCAAGATCGCTGACATCCACAACAGCTTCAACACCACGACCGCCCCGACTACGCCAGACTCCACCTCCCCTGTGAACACCACCAGCGCCAACCGCCTGACCTCCTGGTCCAACGTCAACGACGAAGAGACACGCAAGGTCATGAACTCCATTCACTCAGGATCTCCGTCTGACCCATTCCCACACCACGTATTCAACAAAGCAGACGCAATCATCGCACCCCAACTACGGAAGGTCATCAACATCTCCTTCGAAACAGCGTCATTCCCAGAAAGCTGGAAGCACGCCGAAATCAACGCCCTCCTCAAGAAGCCCAAAGCGGACCCTAAGGACCTCAAGAACTTCCGGCCCATCTCCCTGCTCCCGTTCCCGGCAAAGGTCATCGACAAAATCGTCAACATGCAACTGTCCTGGCACCTCGAAGACAACAACATCTTGGACCCGTCCCAGTCCGGATTCAGATGAAACCACAGCACCAAGACAGCCCTCATCGCCGCCACAGACGACATCTGGCGCCAACTAGACAACGGCAAAACATCAGCCATCATCCTCCTGGACCTGTCAGCCACCTTCGACACAGTCTGCCATTACACTCTAAAGACACGCCTCCTAGAAGCCGGAATCCTAGAGAAGGCTCTTGACTGAACCACCTACTTCCTCTCCGGCAGAAGCCAGAGCGTCCGCCTCCCACCCTTCCGATCCGAAGCCACCAACATCATCTGTGGCGTCCCCCAGGGCTCATCCCTCAGCCCAACTCTGTTCAACGTCTACATGGCCCCCCTCGCACAAGTGGCCCGCCATAACGACCTCAACATCATCTCCTACGCTGACGACACCCAGCTCATCCTCTCCCTCGCCAAGGATCTGCACACCGCCAAAAGCAACCTCCACGAGGCAATGAAGGCCGTCGCCAATTGGATGAGGAGCAGCCGTTTGAAGCTGAACTCGGACAAGACGGAGGTCCTCATCCTCGGACCCACCCTCTCAGCCTGGGATGACTCCTGGTGGCCGACCACACTGGGAACAGCACCAACACCCACCGACCATGCACGCAATCTAGGATTCATCCTCGACTCCTCCCTCTCCATGTCTAAGCAGCTCAACGCCATCTCCTCCTCCTGCTACAACACCCTCCACATGCTCTGCAGGATCCACAAGTGGATCCCGACCGAAACAAGAAAAACTGTGACACAGGCCCTCGTCAGCAGCAGACTGGACTACGGCAACGCACTCTACACAGGAATCCCAGCCAAACACCTACAACGACTACAACGCATCCAAAACGCCTCCGCCCGACTGATCATCAATGTCCCCCGCCGCAGCCCCATAACCCCCCACCTGAGAGACCTACACTGGCTCCCCGTTGACAAGAGGATCACCTTCAAGCTCCTTACCCACGCACACAAAGCCGGACCAGCCTATCTGAACAGCAGACTCAGCTTCCACACCCCCACCCGCCAGCTCCGTTCTGCCAGCCTCGCCCTTGCGGCTGTCCCCTGCATCCAACGAACGACCTCCCGTGGCAGATCCTTCTCCTACCTCGCCGCCAAGACCTGGAACACCTTTCCTACCCACATACGGCAGACACAAGACCTACTCGCCTTCAGACGACTCCTCAAGACCTGGCTCTTCGAGCAGTAGTAGCACCCCCCTCCCCTCAGTGCCTTAGGACCCTCACAGGTAAATAGCGTGCTTTACAAGTACTCTGATTGATTGATTGATTGATTGATTGATTATCTGGGAGCGAGTTTTGTCGTATGGTCGTTTGTACGTGACGAAGCAGGTGCACTGGAGTGCAGGATCACAGCAGTGACTGAGCATGGCAGCGAGAGTGGTGGGAGGCGGCTGTGCCCGAGTCTCAATTTTAAACCCGCATGGTTTGCCTGGTGTGTATTGGAGAGAATATATAGGGGCCCAGTGGACCAGCAGATTCCATGTGGTCTTGACTGCTGTTCAGTGTGCTTCTGTCGCCAAGGAGGGGTGCACAGCGGAGTGCAGGCAGGGCGTGCCTCTTTCATCTCAATTCTCCTACCATTGGGACAGCTCCAGGCAGTCCAGGAGCTTTTCTGCAACTAGGGTTACCAATTCTTGGAAGAGCAGGATGAAGATCCCCTAGAGTGGCACAGTGTCAGGCAATCTCCTTCGGCCCAAATTAGCCTTTACTATGCTTAGCCCCAATAACCGGAAAGATGATACCAAAAAAAACGAGATCAGGACGAACACTGACTCCATACTGTGGCAGAAGACTAAAGCTAACCCACTGAGGAACAGTGTTCCCCATTTAGATATACTTAAAGGTGGTGGCAAAATACCAGCATTCTTTCAATAATTATTGAAGAAAACCCCACCATTAGCGAACGAACATCAAACAAAAGGAAAAACGAAATTGCTAAGGATAACTAAGAGAAGAGCAAGACAGGTTAAATTCCAGGTGGGGGATTTGACAACTGAGAGGACCACTGTGCCTTGCACTAATACTACTGAAATATCCTCTTTATCCCAGGGGATGGCTTCTCCTTGCATGGCTGCAAAACCAACAGCGCACGTGGGGCCTGATAAAGGTGCTCTACTCAAGTCCATTCAGGATGATCATGATGTGTTATTTGCTCCCCAGGGAGAGGGGGCTCTCACTGAGGTAGCTGGAGGCGGGCTGCAAGTGGATTCACAGTGGGGGATAAAATCCCTGCCAAGCCCTACGAGGATGTCATCTGGGTTCTCCAATTGGTGGATATTTTTGCAGACTCTGAGGCAGAAGGGGTGTTTATTAGATCATGCATCTTATCTCTCTTTCAATCTGTTCTCCAGCTGGTTTCATTTTTTTTTTTAAACGCATCCCGTTTTCCTTTAAGGAAAACGGGCTGCATCTAAAAAGAAAAACTGCTTTATTTAAAAGCAGTCCAAGACATAGTGGTCTGCTGAGCCCAGCAGGCCACCATCGCTGGGAGGGCCTGTCATTCCCAAAGGGCTAGCAAATTGTGAGAGGCTCATTAATATTCATGATCCTCGCAATTTGCAACTCCATTGGGAATCGCAAACGGTGTTAAACACACTATTGTACATGTCAAATAGCACCTTGCAAATTGCGAGTCGCAAATGAATCACAATTTGCGAGGCGCTATTTTGCAGGTCGTTCATCTGGTCCAGTATCCTTTGACCCAAGTGCAAAATACCATCAACCCTAATCTGAAACAAATGAGCCAAGGCAATGACAGGCCTCAAATCCTGATATAAAAAAGAGTAGACATAAAGCTTAAAGATAATTACAGTGCAAACCCAAACCCCAATACAGAACCTGGCGCTGCTTTAGCAAACACAAGTCAGGTCCTATAAATACCCCAGGGTTTGCTCTATAGAAGTACATTTTGCAAATCTGCATAAAAGTTCACATTCATTAATTTTGAGAGATGGAGGCCTCATAAAATTCATCCAGACTGAACGGCCAACAATTTTGTGCAAAAAGCAAATAACATTAAAAAAATGACATTCCCCCTTATTAAAAATGTGTGCCTACAATATTTCCAGACATAAAAAACCTATGCTACAATTAAAAGTATCAATTACATGGGGAACACATACCCCTAGCTAGAAATTAGTTATGGAAGCTAAAGGTTCGGCTACAACAGACAGGCATTTTGCTAAAGCCCAACATACCGTCATGTTATTACACTTCAGAATTATCCTCATCCACGCACAGATGCAACGAACATGCAACTTTCTAAAGATTGGCAGTACAGGCTACTACTTATTTTAGCAAAATGAACACAGAAATCAATTATGTGCAAAAGTGACAGTGCATTAAGCTGGCGAAAAGGGCAGATATCCTTGTCTAACCTCTCTCCACCTAATGAAGGAAAGGACCTGACCCCCAGGCCCTTTATCTTGGCAACTTCCACCTTAATGCATCCTTGAACATGGTCAGACATTCATGTCCATCCTGCCCTTCACTGGCAGACTGTCATCTGTGTCTATGCCATGCACTCTGACAGGTGACAAGCCTAGAGTCAGCTAAAAGAGGTTGGCAAACCATCCCAACACCTCTTTACATTCCCTCTGCTGCTCAGGTGTTAACTCAGGGACCAATTGAACTCCTTCCACAGTGCCATCCTTCAATCAATCAATCAATCAGGGTTTTATAAAGCACACTACTCACCCATGAGAGTCACAAGGCGCTGGGGGGGAGGTGTGGTGCATCTCCGGTACAGTTGAAGAGCCAGGTATTGAGGTTCCTCCTGAAGGTGTGCAGGGTAGGGGAGCATCTGATGTTGACAGGGAGCTCGTTCCAGGCTTTGGCTGCAACGTAGGAGAAGGCTCTTCCGCCTGCTCTGTTTCTGTGGATGCGTGGGGTTTCTGCCAGGGCGAGGTCGGCGGAGCGGAGGTTCCTTTTGGGTATGTAGAAGGAGATTCTCTTGTTGAGGTATTTGGGTCCGATGTTGTGGAAGGATTTTTAGGCGTGGGTAATTTGAAGGTTACTCTCCTCTCGACGGGGAGCCAATGGAGGTCTTGTAGGTGTTGGGTTATGTGTTCGTGCCATGGAGTTCCGAGAATGAGTCTGGCTGCGGCGTTCTGGATGGTTTGGAGCTTGTGCAGGAGAGTTCTGTTGATTCTGGCATAGGGGGCATTGCCGTAGTCCAGTGTGCTTGTTATGAGTGTGTGGGTGACAGTCTTTCTGCATTTGGGGGGGGATCCATTTGAAAGTCTTGCGGAGGATGCGGAGGCAGTTGAAGCTGGTGGAGGCGATGGAGTTGATCTGGTGGGTCATGGTGAGGGAGGAGTCAAGGATGATGTAGAGGTTCCGTGCATGGTTGATATGGTGGGTGGGGTCCCAAGGGGTGGAGGGCCACCAGGTCTTGTCCCAAGCGGTGGTGGAGGGTCCGAGGACGAGGATCTCTGTCTTCTCCGAGTTTAGCTTCAGGCAGCTCTTGTTCATCCAGGCCTGACGTCCTTCATTCCTTCCTGGAAACAGAGTCTAGTTTCTTCTGGGTTTTTCATGAGGGAGAAGATGAGCTGGGTGTCATCGACGTATGATGCAATGCTGAGCCCATGCTGTCTGACGATGGTGGCGGGGGGGGGACTATGTAGATGTTGAATAGCGTGGGGCTGAGTTAGGATCCTTGGGGTACTCTGCAGTTGGTCTCTGTGGGTTAGGAGAGAAAGGGTGGGAGTCTGACCCTCTGGGTTCTGCTGGAGGGAAAAAATTGGATCCAGTTGAGGGCGGTTCCTCGTATCCCGGTGTTGTGGAGTCTGGCTGCGAGAGTGCAATGTGAAGCGGTGTGCAGAAAGGTCTAGTAGGATGAGGGCCGCCGTGTGGCCCTTGTCGAGTAGCATGCGGATGTCATCGGTGGCAGTGAGGAGGGCGGTACCGGTGCTGTGGTTCCTGCGGAATCCGGACTGCTAGGGGTCTAGGATGGCGTTCTCTTCGATGAAGGTGGTCAGTTGGGCGTTTACGAATCTCTCTGTGACTTTGGCGGTGAAGAGGAGAAGAGAGATGGGCCAGTAGTTTTTCAGGTCTGTTGGGTCGGCCGAGGGCTTCTTGAGAAGAGGTTTGATCTCTGCCTGCTTCCAGTCATCGGGTAAGATGCTGGATTCGAAGGAGGCAATTATGGTCCGGCCTAGTTCGGGTGCTATGGCGGTGGCGGCTCTGTGGTAGATGTGCGATGGGCAGGGGTCCATGGGGGCTTCTGAGGGGGTGTTCTTCATAGTCGTGGCGGTGTCTTCAGTGGTGGCAGGATTCCAGGTGGTGATGGTCGGCTGGTTGTCGGTGCTGGGGAGGAGGGTGGTGTCCGGAGTCTGTTTGCTGAAGACGTCTTAGAGGGCCTTGATTTTCAGGTTGAAGTAGGAGCTGAGCTTGTTGCAAAGGTCCTGGGATGGTGTGACGTCCGTGGCTTCGCTGGGAGGTTTGGTGAGCTGCTGTATGATGTTGAAGAGTTCTTTAGCGTTAGTTGCGTTGGTGTGGATTTTGTTCTTGATTAAGGTTCGCTTGGTGGTTCTTATGCGCTGGTGGTATTCATTCAGAGCGTTCCTGTAGTTGTTCTGGTCTTCAGTGGTTTTTCTGTTCCGCCAGATTTTCTCAAGTCATCTTCATGTCACTATGCATTCAATAAGGCTTCATCTTGTTCACATGGAACACCCTCTTGGGTACCCCTATGGCACCTGTGTCTCCCAAGTAGTTTAGCACCAACACTTCGTGACCCTCCTGATACACAGTCAGCGTAGCGTTCTGTTCATACCATTCCTTCTTCAGGGCTTGGCTGACCTGAAGGTTTTCCTTTGCCTGACTCATGTATTACGCCATCAAGTTCCTGAGGCCAATCACATAGTCCACCATGTCCTTCTGTGGATACTTTGAGGTTCCTTCTAAGTCTAAGGTGAGTGGACCCCGTACCGGGTTATAGAAGCTCAAAGGGACTGAACCCTACTCCCTCCTGCGGAATCTTTCAGTAGACTAATAAGAGACATGGCAGGAGAAGATCCCACTTCCTCCTGAGGTTCTCTAGCAGAGTTACGATTATGCTCTGTTGTCTTGTTAAACCACTTCATCCAACTACTGGTTTGTGGCTGATATGCTGTGGAGATGGTGTTTATAACACCAGCTTGCTCCCACATCTCTCCCATGTAAGAGGAGATGAAATTGAATCCACGGTCAGAATTTGCTGTCCTTGAAAGTGGCCACCACTTCTTCATTCTTTATGTGCATCACCCTATCTCAATAGGGCCTGTTGCTGTTCTAGTAATGTTAGTACCTGCCTAGTAAGTTCCCTTTGATCAGGGATGTGTTGAACTTCGTGAGTGTTTTATTAGCTTGATTGAGGGCCTTCCCTGTTGCTCTACCTTTATTCAATTTGAGTTGAGTATCTAAACGTGTCTTGCACAGCTGCCTCAGATATTTTCTTCTATTTCTCTTTTTCCTAGTGATTGACTCTGCTATAAGTATGACTCTTATGATGACCTTCGGTGCATCCTAAACAATCATCTTACCAATCTCCCTGGTGTAATGATAATCATCATTTTATCCATTAGTGTGGGGTCATTTATGAAACCATTATTAAACCACCAATGACAGCCACTATCAGAGGAGGGATCCAGTGCAGCCAGGCCAACAATAGTCCATGATACTGTAGCAATGACAATTGCCTGTTATTCACTTACAAATCATGTTGCATCAGCTAAATGTAGTATTACATAAGGGGTGTGCTGCCATGCATCTACTGTACTAGCCCAGCTTTTGTGCAGTGTGAAAACAGTAATGCAAGAGAGTGGTACTGCCTGTGATCCTATCTTTTGTTGGTGTAAGACTTCATTCAAGTAACTTCACCAAATAACTTTCTGGTCTGGAAATCTTGTAAGAAGGTTTGCTATTTTCTTAAAGAAGTACAAAAGGGGGTGGTGATGGACGGAGCATCAGAACCAATCAAACACTCACACCCAGTCAAAAGATCTGGGTTTGATCCATCACCGTTCTTTAGCCCACTCTGCCACCCCAGTTCAGACATGGCTATATGCAAATCAGTCTGACCCTGTGCCTCATGGGAACAGTCCAGCCCGAACTGCCAAGGCATTCCTTCCCTGGACTGGAAACAAGCTACCGAGGACCAGTTTCTGGCATTCCAGCCGTCTTCAGCCCGGCTTGCTTGAATCCAGTGGCAAAGTGAGCAAGCGACTCACGTCTGAGCATGCCCTGCCACACTGGAATGCCAGAAACCGGTCCTCGGAAGCTTGTTTCCGGTCCAGGAAAGACATGGCTTGGCAGTTCGGGCTGGACTGTTCCCATGAGGCACAGGGTCAGACTGATTTGCATATAGCCATGTCTGAACTGGGGTGGCAGAGTGGGCTAAAGAACGGTGATGGATTAAACCCTGATCTTTTGACTGGGTGTGTGTGAGTGTTTGATTGATTCAGATGCTCCGTCCATCACCACCCCCTTTTTTACCACCCCCTTTTGTACCATTTTCTTAAAGAAGGCATGGCCTTTGCTGTTTAGGGCATAGGTGTTCATTAGTAAGTGGTCTCACCAGATTGATCGAAAGTGTAGAGTGACATTCTGTCAAAATGCACTAGCCTTGCAATCTAGATCCAGCAGGAGTAATGTGATCATGCAGGATGGCAGGTGAACCAGGGAAAGGGGAATGGGACAAAAGAGAGACAAATAGACACTGGAGATCACCACGCTGTCTTGCTGCACAGCTAGGCATGATCTGCACTGCTGTGGCTTTTATATATAAAGACAGAAACATACTTTTAGTTTTGCTGAGGTATCGACATTGGCAACTATCTTTTCATATTATTTCTGATATACCTGTTAAAGGCTCTCAGTATTTCTCAATCTTTATTCTGGAATGAAGTTTGATATTTTTCATTTATTGCAATATAATTAAATATGCTATATTCATTGCAAATTCTACTGAGCTATTATTACATGTTTGTTAATAAGCTACCTTCGATACTAGACAACAGCCTTCCATAGATATGATTACATTAAATTATCAATTGATAGCTGCTACCTGAAAACTATTCGCAAATATGATGTGTTTTGCTCTAACACTTCAAGAAGCATGTGCTATTTCTAATCAATAGAGTAATACCATGCAATAAATATTGTATGTCAGATTTGGTTCTACTGGCTTCTATTGTTGAAGCGATGTACATGAAAAGTGAGGCCACAATGCTATGATTTGTCTCCTTGTAGAATTTACAAATGTGAAATGGAATTTATAATCCTGGTGCTGACTCCTCATGAAACTATCATAGTGCAAAATATGAGTTCATATCCTGATTGTAGACTCCTTGTTAAAAGTAGCAATATATAAAATATAAGTTCATACCCCAATGGTAGACTCCTTGTGTAAGTTAGAAAGGTGTAAAACATGAGTTAATGGTGATGACATGTTAATCTTACTCGTTCAAATACAACTTCATAATCCTAATATACAAATCTTAGAAAGATCAACAAGTGCAAGTCTATATCTTTATAAAAGTGTGACTCAACGTAACCTTCTCTGATTGCAAGATGCCATTTCTCAACTTCTCTGAAAAACTGGATACACAGACTTCATCTTCTACATAGCAATTTCTGAATGCAGCAACTATACATCACATTTGCCTACAAGGAGGCTATGATCTGATGAGGAACTTATATCTATAAGAGTTCAAGGTAGATACCACCATCTGCAAGTCTTGTGGGAGTCCTGTGGCCCCATGGGAGTTGTAGTCCTTCTCAACGTAACTCAGTGAAGTCTCGAGGTACCGACGGAGAGAGCGGGGCCTCAACATCCTGAGCATGGTCCAGGTGACGAGAGGTCCAGTCCCCGGTCAAGCTGGATGTCATTCGCATCCTTTGATGTGGAGGAACAGATTGTTTATTCATTCACTGTATCACAGCAAGTACTTGACCTTACTGATGTGTTCATTTATATGTTAATTTCACTAATACATGCAGTAGCAATATTGAGAGCAGAGGCCCTGAAGAAAGCCTAGGGATGCGTAGCCCGCTTGGCTGAAACATGTTGGCCCTTTTATGGCAGTTATTTGTTAAGCTGCAGTTTGCACTGTTCGTTTTTTAATTAGGGGGTGTGTCCGCATTTCTAATAAAAATAACCTTTATTGGTACACATCACCTTATTTTAACTCCCCTTTTCTTGCACTTCTTTCTTTCTTTCTTTTCTCAATGAGCATTTAGGAGTACTGCTCATTATACTCTTTCTTAGTGATTTTTGGCGGGATCCAGCCTTATACATAACGGTGTGGTGCCCTCTATGGTCAAGAGGTTCACCATCCCCTAAGCTGGTTGACCAAATGATAAAATTGATCACGTTGAAGAGTTGATGGTTCTCCAGACTCTTATCTATTGGTTGATCCCTACCATATTATCACTGAGAGTCTTTTGTCCCGCGAGTTTTGATTCCTTATATTTAACTGTTTTGTAGCACATTTGATACACTCTACCATTAGGAGAAGTGTTGTGTCTTTTCTTTACATTAGGCATTTAGACCCCCGGTTCGTTGTGTTGTTTGTATTTGAATACAGTACCAATTCCCTGCTTTATCTTAGTCACATCTAAAACAATTAGCAGAGCAATTTGGATTAACATTGTTTAAAAACATAGGCTTGTGATAGACTAGCCATTGTGCATTAAATTGCATGTTATAATAATCAGTCCCTCCTAAAACTGAAAAATGTATCTTAGTGTTTTTATACCACATACCTAATGTTACAATAACATGTTCCATAATATCCCACCTATGAGAAACTTTTGTAAAAACTATTTTCTTTAGATCTGAAAGATAGTCATATTTCAACTCGCTATGAGATCCCAAACCAAATCATTATTAGTACCTATACTTCCAGGGTTGATACCCAGTATAAATTATGAATATTTTAATGCACCCACCTGCACCAGCATCTGAATTATTTTACAGATGGTTGTAAATTTCACAGGTTTCAATTTGCCATTAATTATAAAATTTGACAATTCAAAACAAAACATAAATTTTCCATCTAGATATTTTTGATTCATTTAATAGAGGCTGCTCCTTGATTTCTAGCTCTCCTAAACATGTAGCTGCATTGAAATATGGGATCTTAAAAAAATGTTCTTTCCAATCAAACATCTGTGCGCCTAGCACACACCTTTGCATCATAGTGCAAGGATGTCTGCGCGAGTCGAGCATAGGTTTACTAGAAGGATACCCTTCCAGTACAAAATACTAAGCTTAGACTAACTTTAAAACTTTTCCCACTTTGAATGCATGCTGTACAGTGCAGCACACATGCAGTCAGAAAAGAAAGGAGAAATAAAAGCATTTCTCCTTGATAGCGCATATTTGAAAAGGGCGTTATTTTTATTATATAGAAACACACAGAAGATACCAAGGGTCTTTATGAAATATTGATACAGTCAGTACTAAATCTACAAACTTCAGATACCAAGAGGTTATCTAGATAACTCAGGAGAGAAACCAAGGGAGTTCCTTACTTCAGGAAGAAGAAACCCATCAGCCCACCAGTTGGCGGAGCCTCATCATCTGGGTTTTTGTGGAAACAGATGATGTCCGCTAGACACTTCCTCACTACATTCAATGAGGATAGCTAGAAAGGGACCATCAACTGAAGAAGAAAAACCATCACCCAGAAGAAAGATATTCGAGAGGCTGATGGGGAAGTTGCAGTGCTCAAAAGAAAGTGATATTAAAAATGCCTGTTTTGATGACTAATAAACAATTTTAATAGGTGTAACCATCAAGACGGCATGTCTAAAAGCAGAGTGAATATAGTGTGTAAATAATATTACTATTCATCAAAGATGTATGTTGGTCTACATGTTTCAGCCCATCCGGGCTTTCATCAGGACCTATGATGTCCACTACCGCAACACTTACCACTTAATGTGATAAAAAAGAAAGATGTATAGACCTACCAGTAGTATGGTCTCTTATTCCAGTGACTCTCCTAAGAAATAGGACACATGAAAAGAAGAAATACATAACACAAACCCAATCATAGTAAAATTTCTTGGCTAGGTTGAATGTATTGTACTTTATGTCCATATAAATTGTAATCAACTCACCCATCATTGTAGGGAGGAATAGCCTCACCTCTCCTGGCACTCGCTCAGGATAAAGAGGCCACGCACTAAATAGGCAGAAGAAAAAAGTTTTGTATTGTCAAGCATTAACTTTGTACCTCAAAGAACGTTTAGATTAAAAGACAGTCAGGCAGGGTAGCAGGTAAAAAGCACCGAAAACAGACTCTTTGACCTGATCCTAAATGTTTACGTGAATCTCATTTGTTACAATGAGCATCTGTTGTTAAGCAAGTTTTCACATGAGTTCATGCAGAGGAAGCTCTTTGAAAACGATTAATATAAAGCGTCAATCAAAAGAAAATTGAGAGCCGAGTTAACAGATCTCAAGGTTGGCCAGAGCTAGTTGGACTTGCTCCGCTTTCCAAGCTACACAGAATCAAAGGGACCTCTGCACGCAGCGCTCACTTACCTGTCCGTCGTTGCCTCGGTCTGAGAACTGAGCCGAGGGGAAGGTAATGAGGCTGCGTGCAGTGAGCGGTTAAAGGCATCCCAGGCGGACCTTAATGGAAGCTCGCTCGACAGACACCCGTCTCCTGATTGGCTGTTGGAAACGGGATTGAGCCTGTCACTGTCTGGTAGGGTAGTTATTTGTTGTTGGTTTAAGAGCCGATCTGATTGGGCGGCCATACCGGAACCGGAAGCTGATGTGCGCCGGTCCTTTCAGCCTCGTCTCTTAAGAAAACTGTCATGAAATCCCATTGGTTGGTAATCTCTATACCGGAAACTAAACGGTCGGCGCGGATTCGCTGTCAGTTTCCCAATACGTAGGACTGTCAACAAACCATAATGTAAGCGTCCAATCCTTCCGATATTTCTAGTAAAAAGCTGTGAGTTGTGATACACAGCCTCTCATGGCCTTACACAAAAAACATGTGTATTGATTACGATTTGACTGATATTCTACGTACCATGATGAATTGTACATGAGTTGGTGTACTCTCGATCGGTTCGTCATTTTGAACACATCCGTCTAGAAGTGTCCAATGAAATGACTGATCGCGCCCTCTAAAAAAAAATTCATTTGAGATTGCCTATTGTGTCCTTCTTCTTTCAATAAAATAACAACGCATTAAGACCATCTATGCCATGTGTATAAGGTCATTGGGTCCAATACATGTCTACAAGTGTTCCCATGACAGGTTGCCGATTATTGAGGAAGTAATGTCTCAGAGGGTATAAGCATGAGACAACACACTCTGACGTTGTCCTATATACTGTGCATAGGGCTACATTTAGTTCACTTACAGATAAGGGACAGGCATATATCTCATTAGAGAAAGCAGTAATTACCCAGGGGTAAAAATACTAATAATTGTGTAACAAGCTGGTTAAAGCTGTAACCAGGGGATGGCATCATTCAACCCCTCCGTGTCGCATTTCAGTTTAAAAACCCATTTCTGTTCTTTCCTGAGCAGAAAATGTGAGATGTCGCTTACATGCGGAGGTATAAATGGCTGTTCTAGTACTAGCCATTCTAACTCGTCTGCAGAATGTCTCATGCTGATAAAGTGAGATGTCAACCGAGTGGCTTGTCTGTTGCATCGGATTGTACTTTTATGTTCTTGTATTCTCAATTTTACTTTTCTTGTCGTCATCCCTATGTAACGAAGGGAACACGGACAAGTGATTTGATACATGACCCTTTCGCTGTTGCAGTTGGTATGATGTGTTAACTATATTGTAAATCAAAATGAGACTAGCTAAGTTAGACAAGAAAAAACAAAAAATTTAATTTTTCAAGGACTCAAGTATGTTTCGTCGCGGGTTGGTGGCACCTGGTAGGTGTGCTCATGAAGCCCTCACCCACCAACCTAGTTGGTGGCATGCTTCATCATCGGGCCCACCCAGTGACACCTAGCGTGTCCCGGGTGTGCTTCGACGCCTGATTACAGCGGAGCAGGTATGTCGCTGTGTGTGCGGTGAAGACTGTGATGATTAGTGAGTTTAAAACGGCTTGGCGGGGATCCCAGTGCCCGGAGGCAAATTACACTTTAATAGCTGGGTCACCGTCAGCGGTTAAAAATAAGGCTGTTGGATGTTAGAGGCGAGTTACGACCTCCCACATCCTGAAATGTGTCAACATGTTTCAGCCAGTGCCTTATGAATAAGCTGGCTTTCTTCAGGACGGATAAAAGGTGTGTGTGGTTAAGAACTAGTGGGTGTATATTTCAGGCTATGTGTATACACGCCCTAAAGTGTTTTTCTATGTGTGAGTGGGGAATTCCCATCTCAAAGAAAACACCTGTACAAATAACATATAGGACATGGACAAAAACATACAGGGAGAAGATAGAGTCACTTGACTGTATAATGTTATATACAGTTGGTTGCCGACTTTATAGCGGTTTGGGTGCTGGCTATAAGCGGCTATGGTGTAATGGTATTGGTGGTACCATTAGAGTGGGGTTCGCACTGGATTTCGGAGGTGGGGTGGCTAAAACACGGAATGTACATAGTTAGTGCATGGTGGTACAAAATAAGAACATAAGAATTCAGTCTTACGCTAGTTTTTCAATAGTGCTACTTCAAGGTTTGAGAAGTGTCAAGGGTTGACCCTGTAGGATAAAAACAATAGTTATGCCACTTGGTTAAGGAGAGAGAGAGAGAGACCTGTGGGAGAGAAACGCTTACCAGTGATCTTGGTCGGTCATAGTACTCACAGAATTCTTGGTCAGAGCCTGCTGTGGACCTGTAGTGCCTCCTTCGCAGAACCGGTTAGGAATGGCCCTGGTGGTGGAGGTTTTTATACTGTTGGTTAATTGCCCAATTGAGATCACCTGCATGGTGGAGAAAGGGTAGAGAGACTCGATCTGTCGAGTCATCGCGCTCGCGAGCGCTAGGGATTGCAGCGGTGTGGCTTCGCGCATGTGCGTTGGAATGCGCCTTACCGCGCATGCGCGGGAGAGAGCTGTTTCTGCGCATGCGCGCCTGGGGGAGCGCATGAGCGCTATACACTCGCGCATGCGCGAGCGAGATAGTGCGAAAACTGCTGTTTCTTGCACATATGAGGAGGCAATTGGGAGCCCATCATATATAGATGGCATAAAGTTGGGGGTGTTATCTGGCTAGAGTTTATGAAGTCAAAGACATAAGTTGCATGAAGTCAAAGACATGAGTGGAGGTATATAGTTAGTATTAGTATAAGGACATTGGATTCATACTCCGTTATAGCCAAACGCGGGGACACAGTCTAAGGGTCACGTATATATTACGTGTATGACAAGGAGTTCCAGGGAATGGCATCGTTGAGCCCATCGGTGGCTGTTGAAAGACGATATATCCATCTTTGCTCTTTGCCCAGGAGTTTTTTGTCGTTCTCAACAATGCTCTCAGGGATTTGCTCAATTACTGTCCAATTGAAGTCATTGGGTGTGTGGCAGAGAGTGATGAAATGGTTAGTCAGTTTGCTCACACTTTTCTTGCATCTTATGGTGCTTCGATGCTCAGTGATTCTGGTTTTGATCTTCCGTGTGGTCATCCCCACATAGCGGAGGCCACACGTGCACGTCAGAAGGTATATTACATTGCGTGAGTTACAGTTAGTGTGACTTTGCTGTGTCCATGTTTTGTTGGGCTCAAGGTTCAGTGTTTTGGTGTGTGTGGTCAGATGACACACACTGCAGTCGTTGCAGGGGTAATGTCCAATAACTTTGGGCAGTCCCCAAGCGTTCAGAATGGTGTGCGTAGGTTGTTTAGGTGGTGGTCTTGGTCGAGTGCTCACCAGTTGGTCCTTGAGGTTTTTGTTCCTTTTATAGGCAAATCTTGGAGTGTCCCAATTCCTTTGTCCTGAGTTGATGATCCTCCAATGTTTTTTTATGATTTTGGTCACTGCATTTGATGCCGTATTGTAGGTAGTGACGCAAGTGATTGGTTGCTCCTGGTCCTCCTTCACGTGGGTCTCTAGGAGGGCATCCCGGTTTTGATTTCTCGCCCTTTTCTGGGTTTTGCGGACGATGGTTTTGGGATAGCCGCGGTTTTCTAGTTTGGTTGCTAGTTCGGCTGATTGTGCTTTATAGTCATTCACGTTGGTACAGTTTCTCCGGATGCGTAGAAACTGTCCGAAAGGTAGGTTTTCCTTTAGGGGGCGGGGATGGAAGCTCGTGAAGTGGAGCAGAGCGTTCCTCGCAGTTGGTTTGTAGTAAGTCGTTGTGGTTAGAGTTCCATCTTTTGCTCTGATATCTAGGTCCAAAAAGGGCAGTACTTCGTTGCTTGCGGTGCTAGTGAACTTCAAGTATTGATCCCTGGTGTTGAGCCAAATCATGAATCTGTCCAGTTCAGTCTGTGAGCCTTGCCAGATGACCAGGATATCATCAATGTATCTGTGCCATTTCAGGATGTGGTGGTTGAATGGGTTATTGACCGTAGCAATGTGGGAGCATTCAAAATGATGTACATATAATCCTGCCACGCTGGGGGCAAAAACGCTGCCCATGGACGTACCATTTGTTTGCAAGTAGAAGTTGCCTTCATACTCAAAAAAGTTTTGTTTGAGGGCCAGGGTGGCACATGCCAGTATGAAGTCCCTGGGGGTGTGGTAGGGCCAGGGTGATGCCATTAGGACATCATGGAGCACTTTTAAAGTGGCGTCCTGGGGCAGGCTGGTGTATAGGCTCTCCACGTCTAACCCCACCAGGAGTTGGGTGTCGGGGTCGAAGTCCATCTTGTCTATGACTTGTAACAGGTGTTTGGTGTCCTTTATATACGTTGGAGTGCGTTGCACCAAGGGATTGAGGAAGAAATCACAGTATCGTGACAATGGTTCCAAAAGGGAGTTTATGCCTGACACGATGGGTCTGCCAGGGGGTGGAAGTTTGCCCTTATGTACCTTAGGTACTGTGTAGAAGTACGGTGTCTTCGTGTGTTCGGGACACAGGTATTCGGCTTCCTGTTTGGAAATGTGTTCCGCATCTGCTGCCCTTTTGACCAGATTGTGGATACTTGTCCGTAATTCATTGGATGGGTCCTGTTCCAACCTGCGATAATTCCTATTATCGCTTAGAAGTCTCCGGCATTCGTTGTCATAATCCATCTTGTCCTGTAAGACAATGCCTCCCCCTTTGTCTGCTGGTTTAATGACCAGTGTGGGGTTGTTCTGTAGGCGCTGTATTGTTTGTCTGTCATTCCAGGATAAGTTGTTGAAGTGGTTGGTTGGGTTCAGATGCTCAATGTCGTGGTACACTGCTTGTTCAAAGGTTGCGATTTCAGGGGGAATGGTGGAAGGAGGAGGGACAAATGTGGATTTGGTTCTGAGGCCGGTGATGTTCGGGTTTTCTTGAGGTTGTTCGTTCTCAGGGTTTGGTTTTTCGAAGAAAGACTTCAATTTGAGCTTTCTAAAGAACTGTGCCAGTTCAACATGTAGTTGGAATTTGTCGAGTCTGGTGGTCGGCACAAAAGACAGTCCCTTCTCTAGCACTGATTGTTCTGTTTGAGATAACGGGGTGCTGGATAGATTAAATACCAGCGATGGTTGGTTGGTATGGCTTAGGTTTTGCTCGTTCCTGGGGTTGCTTCCTTCGCCTTCTGGCGAGTGTTCGAGCTCACTGGGTTCTCTTCGCCGGCCCATTGGACCTGTGTTTGTTGTTGGAATGGTCTTCGTCGTCCCCGAGCTCTTCGGCCCTGTCCTAAAAAAGGAATATGTGGACCCTGGTTACCTGGGAATAGGGGCATAGGTCCCGGGGGATACATGGGTGGGAAGCCATAGTAGGGATTTGGCATTTGACCTAGGTTTGGTGGAAAGCCATAGAAATTGCTTTGTTGTCCTCCTTGCCAATTATTGGGCCATTGTTGTCCTCTTCGTCCTCTTCCTCTTCCTCCTCTTTTTTGTGAGCCATTGCTTGAATTGCTTGAGACAGAGCTATCATCCCCAGAGGAATTGGACATCTTGGTATTGTTGGTTTGGGGTGTATAATCCACTTCTGAGTAGGGATACACCTTGGCGTAGTTGAATTTTTTCAAGTCTTTGTCGAATTTTTTGATCTTCGCTTGAGTTAGATATTCTTTATACTCATTGATGTCTCTGTTTTGGTCATCCAATTTTTTCTTGAATGCCGTGATGGTGGCTTTGAAATGACTTTCTGTGGTCTGAATTTCGATCATGATGGCGTCAGATAATCTTTTTGCGGTTTTTATGATCAGTATCATCCAGTCCCTGGTGCAGTGCCAGGCGATCTGGGCCCAGTCCTTCCTGAAGGTGGGGTCGTCGAGGAAGATTCTGGGTGCGTTGGTTACTAGAAGGCCCCTAGGGGCAGTGTTTGTTCTGAGGTACTGTGCCAGTATGGTTCCATGCAGGATTGTCCGTATTCTGTTGCGTTTTCTCTCTGTTAGGGTCTCCCAGTCGGTGGTTTGTGCGATGGTGTTAGCGATGTTGAAATCCGCTTGGAGGGACGGGTCGGACAGTATATCCGTTACGTCACTTTCAGAAAAAGTTAGGCCATGGTTTTCGGCCATGGTTGAGTGTATACTCTCACAGCTGCGCGCTGCCAATATATGCGTGTATCAAGAGAGAGAGAGAGGACCAGATAGCTAGTCCATATCCCCCGGTTTATATATTGTAAATCAAAATGAGACTAGCTAAGTTAGACAAGGAAAAACAAAAAATTTAATTTTTCAAGGACTCAATTATGTTTCGTCGCGGGTTGGTGGCACCTGGTAGGTGTGCTCATGAAGCCCTCACCCACCAACCTAGTTGGTGGCATGCTTCATCATCGGGCCCACCCAGTGACACCTAGCGTGTCCCGGGTGAGCTTCGACGCCTGATTACAGCGGAGCAGGTATGTCGCTGTGTGTGCGGTGAAGACTGTGATGATTAGTGAGTTTAAAACGGCTTGGCGGGGATCCCAGTGCCCGGAGGCAAATTACACTTGAATAGCTGGGTCACCGTCAGCGGTTAAAAATAAGGCTGTTGGATGTTAGAGGCGAGTTACGACCTCCCACATCCTGAAATGTGTCAACATGTTTCAGCCAGTGCCAACATGTTTCAGCAGATCTAACTCAAGCGAAGATCAAAAAATTCGACAAAGACTTGAAAAAATTCAACTACGCCAAGGTGTATCCCTACTCAGAAGTGGATTATACACCCCAAACCAACAATACCAAGATGTCCAATTCCTCTGGGGATGATAGCTCTGTCTCAAGCAATTCAAGCAATGGCTCACAAAAAAGAGGAGGAAGAGGAAGAGGACGAAGAGGACAACAATGGCCCAATAATTGGCAAGGAGGACAACAAAGCAATTTCTATGGCTTTCCACCAAAACTAGGTCAAATGCCAAATCCCTACTATGGCTTCCCACCCATGTATCCCCCGGGACCTATGCCCCTATTCCCAGGTAACCAGGGTCCACATATTCCTTTTTTGGGACAGGGCCGAAGAGCTCGGGGACGACGAAGACCATTCCAACAACAAACACAGGTCCAATGGGCCGGCGAAGAGAACCCAGTGAGCTCGAACACTGGCCAGAAGGCGAAGGAAGCAACCCCAGGAACGAGCAAAACCTAAGCCATACCAACCAACCATCGCTGGTATTTAATCTATCCAGCACCCCGTTATCTCAAACAGAACAATCAGTGCTAGAGAAGGGACTGTCTTTTGTGCCGACCACCAGACTCGACAAATTCCAACTACATGTTGAACTGGCACAGTTCTTTAGAAAGCTCAAATTGAAGTCTTTCTTCGAAAAACCAAACCCTGGGAACGAACAACCTCAAGAAAACCCGAACATCACCGGCCTCAGAACCAAATCCACATTTGTCCCTCCTCCTTCCACCATTCCCCCTGAAATCGCAACCTTTGAACAAGCAGTGTACCACGACATTGAGCATCTGAACCCAACCAACCACTTCAACAACTTATCCTGGAATGACAGACAAACAATACAGCGCCTACAGAACAACCCCACACTGGTCATTAAACCAGCAGACAAAGGGGGAGGCACTGTCTTACAGGACAAGACGGATTATGACAACGAATGCCGGAGACTTCTAAGCGATAATAGGAATTATCGCAGGTTGGAACAGGACCCATCCAATGAATTACGGACAAGTATCCACAATCTGGTCAAAAGGGCAGCAGATGCGGAACACATTTCCAAACAGGAAGCCGAATACCTGTGTCCCGAACACACGAAGACACCATACTTCTACACAGTACCTAAGGTACATAAGGGCAAACTTCCACCCCCTGGCAGACCCATCGTGTCAGGCATAAACTCCCTTTTGGAACCATTGTCACGATACTGTGATTTCTTCCTCAATCCCTTGGTGCAACGCACTCCAACGTATATAAAGGACACCAAACACCTGTTACAAGTCATAGACAAGATGGACTTCGACCCCGACACCCAACTCCTGGTGGGGTTAGACGTGGAGAGCCTATACACCAGCCTGCCTCAGGACGCCACTTTAAAAGTGCTCCATGATGTCCTAATGGCATCACCCTGGCCCTACCACACCCCCAGGGACTTCATACTGGCATGTGCCACCCTGGCCCTCAAACAAAACTTTTTTGAGTATGAAGGCAACTTCTACTTGCAAACAAATGGTACGTCCATGGGCAGCGTTTTTGCCCCCAGCGTGGCAGGATTATATGTACACCATTTTGAATGCTCTCACATTGCTACGGTCAATAACCCATTCAACCACCACATCCTGAAATGGCACAGATACATTGATGATATCCTGGTCATCTGGCAAGGCTCACAGACTGAACTGGACAGATTCATGATTTGGCTCAACACCAGGGATCAATACTTGAAGTTCACTAGCACCGCAAGCAACGAAGTACTGCCCTTTTTGGACCTAGATATCAGAGCAAAAGATGGAACTCTAACCACAACGACTTACTACAAACCAACTGCGAGGAACGCTCTGCTCCACTTCACGAGCTTCCATCCCCGCCCCCTAAAGGAAAACCTACCTTTCGGACAGTTTCTACGCATCCGGAGAAACTGTACCAACGTGACTGACTATAAAGCACAATCAGCTGAACTAGCAACTAAACTAGAAAAACGCGGATATCCCAAAACCATCGTCCGCAAAACCCAGAAAAGGGCGAGAAATCAAAACCGGGATGCCGTCCTAGAGACCCACGTGAAGGAGGACCAGGAGCAACCAATCACTTGCGTCACTACCTACAATACGGCATCAAATGCAGTGACCAAAATCATAAAAAAACATTGGAGGATCATCAACTCAGGACAAAGGAATTGGGACACTCCAAGATTTGCCTATAAAAGGAACAAAAACCTCAAGGACCAACTGGTGAGCACTCGACCAAGACCACCACCTAAACAACCTACTTACACCATTCTGAACGCTTGGGGACTGCCCAAAGTTATTGGACATTACCCCTGCAACGACTGCAGTGTGTGTCATCTGACCACACACACCAAAACACTGAACCTTGAGCCCAACAAAACATGGACACAGCAAAATCACACTAACTGTAACTCACGCAATGTAATATACCTTCTGACGTGCACGTGTGGCCTCCGCTATGTGGGGATGACCACACGGAAGATCAAAACCAGAATCACTGAGCATCGAAGCACCATAAGATGCAAGAAAAGTGTGAGCAAACTGACTAACCATTTCATCACTCTCTGCCACACACCCAATGACTTCAATTGGACAGTAATTGAGCAAATCCCTGAGAGCATTGTTGAGAACGACAAAAACTCCTGGGCAAAGAGCAAAGATTGATATATCGTCTTTCAACAGCCACCGATGGGCTCAACGATGCCATTCCCTGGAACTCCTTGTCATACACGTAATATATACGTGACCCTTAGACTGTGTCCCCGCGTTTGGCTATAACGGAGTATGAATCCAATGTCCTTATACTAATACTAACTATATACCTCCACTCATGTCTTTGACTTCATGCAACTTATGTCTTTGACTTCATAAACTCTAGCCAGATAACACCCCCAACTTTATGCCATCTATATATGATGGGCTCCCAATTGCCTCCTCATATGTGCAAGAAACAGCAGTTTTCGCACTATCTCGCTCGCGCATGCGCGAGTGTATAGCGCTCACGCGCTCCCCCAGGCGCGCATGCGCAGAAACAGCTCTCTCCCGCGCATGCGCGGTAAGGCGCATTGCAACGCACATGCGCGAAGCCACACCGCTGCAATCCCTAGCGCTCGCGAGCGCGATGACTCGACAGATCGAGTCTCTCTACCCTTTCTCCACCATGCAGGTGATCTCAATTGGGCAATTAACCAACAGTATAAAAACCTCCACCACCAGGGCCATTCCTAACCGGTTCTGCGAAGGAGGCACTACAGGTCCACAGCAGGCTCTGACCAAGAATTCTGTGAGTACTATGACCGACCAAGATCACTGGTAAGCGTTTCTCTCCCACAGGTCTCTCTCTCTCTCTCCTTAACCAAGTGGCAAAACTATTGTTTTTGTCCTACAGGGTCAACCCTTGCCACTTCTCAAACCTTGAAGTAGCACTATTGAAAAACTAGCGTAAGACTGAATACTTATGTTCTTATTTTGTACCACCATGCACTAACTATGTACATTCCGTGTTTTAGCCACCCCACCTCCGAAATCCAGTGCGAACCCCACTCTAATGGTACCACCAATACCATTACACCATAGCCGCTTATAGCCAGCACCCAAACCGCTATAAAGTCGGCAACCAACTGTATATAACATTATACAGTCAAGTGACTCTATCTTCTCGCTGTATGTTTTTGTCCATGTCCTATATGTTATTTGTACAGGTGTTTTCTTTGAGATGGGAATTCCCCACTCACACATAGAAAAACACTTTAGGGCGTGTATACACATAGCCTGAAATATACACCCACTAGTTCTTAACCACACACACCTTTTATCCGTCCTGAAGAAAGCCAGCTTCTTCATAAGGCACTGGCTGAAACATGTTGACACATTTCAGGATGTGGGAGGTCGTAACTCGCCTCTAACATCCAACAGCCTTATTTTTAACCGCTGACGGTGACCCAGCTATTAAAGTGTAATTTGCCTCCGGGGACTGGGATCCCCGCCAAGCCGTTTTAAACTCACTAATCATCACAGTCTTCACCGCACACACAGCGACATACCTGCTCCGCTGTAATCAGGCGTCGAAGCACACCCGGGACACGCTAGGTGTCACTGGGTGGGCCCGATGATGAAGCATGCCACCAACTAGGTTGGTGGGTGAGGGCTTCATGAGCACACCTACCAGGTGCCACCAACCCGCGACGAAACATACTTGAGTCCTTGAAAAATTAAATTTTTTGTTTTTCCTTGTCTAACTTAGCTAGTCTCATTTTGATTTACAATATATAAACCGGGGGATATGGACTAGCTATCTGGTCCTCTCTCTCTCTCTTGATACACGCATGATGTGTTAACTGCCAGGGGCGTGTTGTACCGATGTCCACCATCAATGTTTTCTTAGTCTGTGGACACACCGAACAACTGCCACAAGGATAATGACCCTGTACTGGCGGTAAATTCCATAGTCTGGGTGTAGTTCCTTGGATGGTGTTCTTGGGTCTAGTGTGGACTAGTTCATCCTTCAAATTGGTGCTCCTCTTGAAAGAAAAAAGGGGTAGAGGGATGTTGTCTCCAGCACTATTGAGAATGCGCCACTTCTGTCTGATAATCTTCTGTATCATAGACGAAGCAGTGCTGAATGTGGTCACACAGGCTAGTCGGTCTAAAGGTGGTTTCTCAACCGGTGGGGCAAGAAGTGCCTCACGATGATTGTTGGAGGCTCTCTTGCACAAGTTTTTTACGAGCCTGTTTGGATACAGGCGTTGCTTGAGTTTCTCAGATAGGTCTTGAGATTGTGTTTGAAAATCTGGTTTATACGAGCAATTCCTCCGGACCCTAAGGAACTGCCCAAATGGGAGATTTTCTCGAAGCGAGCGGGGATGATGACTATCAAATCTCAGTAGAGAATTGCGCGACATCGGTTTCCGATACAGGCTACTCAAGAGGTGTCCTTCTTTGGGGATGATTAGCAAGTCTAAAAAAGGAAGTTCCTTTTTACTGTAATCTACAGTGAATCTGAGAAATGGATTCTGACTGTTGAGCCAAGTCTGAAAAGCTAGTATAGACTGGCTATCTCCACGCCATACCACCAGGATGTCATCAATATACCTCTTCCACAACACCGTCTGATGGAAGTACGGGTTGTTGTGGTTGAGGATATGATGAGTCTCAAAATAGTGGACATATAGATTGGCCAAACTCGGCGCAAATTTACTGCCCATTGACGTCCCTGATGTTTGGAGATACAGAGAGTCTTCAAAACCGAAGAAGTTCTCAGTCATAGCAATCCTGGCTAGATCCATAATAAAATGGATAGGTGTTATACTGTCGTGATTGGTGGTTTCCAATAGTTCTTGTACCGTTTGTAAAGTTTCTGCTTGAGGTATACAGGTGTATAACGACTCTACATCCAAGCTGACAAGAAAATCCCGATCGATGTCAAAGTCTATATCGGGTAGCAAGCGAAGGATGTCCTTTGTATCTTGAAGATACGTTGGCATAGTCTTGACAAGAGGTGCCAGGAACACATCTACAAAAGATGACAATGGTTCCAATAACGATCCGATACCCGAGATTATCGGACATCCTGGTGGAGGCCTGGCTGTCTTATGAATTTTGGGCAGTGTATAAAAGTACGGAGTGACTGGATACAATGTGATGAGGAATTTTGCCTCATGTGGTGTAATCCAACCCTCCGCACTGGCCTCTTCAACTAAATGTTTGATCTCAGTCATGAGTCTTGTAGTTGGATCTGCTCTAAGGAGTGTGTAGAACTGATTGTTTCCTAGTTGTCTTAAGCACTCGGCCCGATAAGAGGGGGTGTCCTGGATGACTATCGCGCACCCCTTATCGGCCGGTTTGATCGTAATATCCTTGTCATTGGACAATGTTGCCAACGCTTGTCTTTCATTCCTGGACAAGTTCTGAAAATTGCCATGCCTGGAGAGATCAAGTGTTTTCATCTCATGCAGCACTGCGGTTTCGAATGTTTCTACTCTCGATGGTACCTGTTGTAACAAAGGCATGAACGTGGATTTAGTCCTGAGGCCTGTATTCGTGTCTGTGGTCGGTTGCGTTTGATCTTTGCTACTGTCTCTAAAGAAAAAGTGTAATCTCACACTTCGAAAGAATCTTTCGATTTCACCGCGGAGTTGGAAAGCATCTCCGCTGTTGGTAGGGACAAAGCCAAGCCCTTTGTTTAGTACCTGAAGTTCCAGAGGTGACAGAGGACGGGTACTAAGATTAACCACTAGATCTTCATTCCCAGAGGTTGTAGTTGTTACTGGCACCAGCGAAGACTATACTCCGACTGATTCTAACAAACAGAGCAAATTCTATGGATCTAATTATGCTACCTCTTCCGATCCAGAATCCTCCGACTCGGATGGTAATGACACACCCCAATGGAGAGGGAGAGGCCGCAACAATCGATCCAATCGGAGACGAAGTGGGCGAGGCAACATGTACCAACCAGGACCTTGGTGGCCACCCACTCCGTGGGGCTATCCACAATTTCCTTCGCCCATGCCTCACTACGCCATTCAACCTCAGTACTATGAAAGTCAACCTTCTTTTTTAGGACAGGGCCGTGGCTGGAACAGGGGGAGACGGAGGGGTCAGACCCAAGTACAATGGGCAGACGAACAAGATCCACCAATCACCCGCAGCAAACGAGGCCAGTAACAACTACAACCTCTGGGAATGAAGATCTAGTAGTTAATCTTAGTACCCGTCCTCTGTCACCTCTGGAACTTCAGGTACTAAACAAAGGGCTTGGCTTTGTCCCTACCAACAGCGGAGATGCTTTCCAACTCCGCGGTGAAATCGGAAGATTCTTTCGAAGTGTGAGATTACACTTTTTCTTTAGAGACAGTAGCAAAGATCAAACGCAACCGACCACAGACACGAATACAGGCCTCAGGACTAAATCCACGTTCATGCCTTTGTTACAACAGGTACCATCGAGAGTAGAAACATTCGAAACCGCAGTGCTGCATGAGATGAAAACACTTGATCTCTCCAGGCATGGCAATTTTCAGAACTTGTCCAGGAATGAAAGACAAGCGTTGGCAACATTGTCCAATGACAAGGATATTACGATCAAACCGGCCGATAAGGGGGGTGCGATAGTCATCCAGGACACCTCCTCTTATCGGGCCGAGTGCTTAAGACAACTAGGAAACAATCAGTTCTACACACTCCTTAGAGCAGATCCAACTACAAGACTCATGACTGAGATCAAACATTTAGTTGAAGAGGCCAGTGCGGAGGGTTGGATTACACCACATGAGGCAAAATTCCTCATCACATTGTATCCAGTCACTCCGTACTTTTATACACTGCCCAAAATTCATAAGACAGCCAGGCCTCCACCAGGACGTCCGATAATCTCGGGTATCGGATCGTTATTGGAACCATTGTCATCTTTTGTAGATGTGTTCCTGGCACCTCTTGTCAAGACTATGCCAACGTATCTTCAAGATACAAAGGACATCCTTCGCTTGCTACCCGATATAGACTTTGACATCGATCGGGATTTTCTTGTCAGCTTGGATGTAGAGTCGTTATACACCTGTATACCTCAAGCAGAAACTTTACAAACGGTACAAGAACTATTGGAAACCACCAATCACGACAGTATAACACCTATCCATTTTATTATGGATCTAGCCAGGATTGCTATGACTGAGAACTTCTTCGGTTTTGAAGACTCTCTGTATCTCCAAACATCAGGGACGTCAATGGGCAGTAAATTTGCGCCGAGTTTGGCCAATCTATATGTCCACTATTTTGAGACTCATCATATCCTCAACCACAACAACCCGTACTTCCATCAGACGGTGTTGTGGAAGAGGTATATTGATGACATCCTGGTGGTATGGCGTGGAGATAGCCAGTCTATACTAGCTTTTCAGACTTGGCTCAACAGTCAGAATCCATTTCTCAGATTCACTGTAGATTACAGTAAAAAGGAACTTCCTTTTTTAGACTTGCTAATCATCCCCAAAGAAGGACACCTCTCGAGTAGCCTGTATCGGAAACCGATGTCGCGCAATTCTCTACTGAGATTTGATAGTCATCATCCCCGCTCGCTTCGAGAAAATCTCCCATTTGGGCAGTTCCTTAGGGTCCGGAGGAATTGCTCGTATAAACCAGATTTTCAAACACAATCTCAAGACCTATCTGAGAAACTCAAGCAACGCCTGTATCCAAACAGGCTCGTAAAAAACTCGTGCAAGAGAGCCTCCAACAATCATCGTGAGGCACTTCTTGCCCCACCGGTTGAGAAACCACCTTTAGACCGACTAGCCTGTGTGACCACATTCAGCACTGCTTCGTCTATGATACAGAAGATTATCAGACAGAAGTGGCGCATTCTCAATAGTGCTGGAGACAACATCCCTCTACCCCTTTTTTCTTTCAAGAGGAGCACCAATTTGAAGGATGAACTAGTCCACACTAGACCCAAGAACACCATCCAAGGAACTACACCCAGACTATGGAATTTACCGCCAGTACAGGGTCATTATCCTTGTGGCAGTTGTTCGGTGTGTCCACAGACTAAGAAAACATTGATGGTGGACATCGGTACAACACACCCCTGGCAGTTAACACATCATACCAACTGCAACAGCGAAAGGGTCATTTATCAAATCACTTGTCCGTGTTCCCTTCGTTACATAGGGATGACGACAAGAAAAGTAAAATTGAGAATACAAGAACATAAAAGTACAATCCGATGCAACAGACAAGCCACTCGGTTGACATCTCACTTTATCAGCATGAGACATTCTGCAGACGAGTTAGAATGGCTAGTACTAGAACAGCCATTTATACCTCCGCATGTAAGCGACATCTCACATTTTCTGCTCAGGAAAGAACAGAAATGGGTTTTTAAACTGAAATGCGACACGGAGGGGTTGAATGATGCCATCCCCTGGTTACAGCTTTAACCAGCTTGTTACACAATTATTAGATCAGAAATTGGGTGGTTGCCATATATTTTTACCCCTGGGTAATTACTGCTTTCCCTAATGAGATATATGCCTGTCCCTTATCTGTAAGTGAACTAAATGTAGCCCTATGCACAGTATATAGGACAACGTCAGAGTGTGTTGTCTCATGCTTATACCCTCTGAGACATTACTTCCTCAATAATCGGCAACCTGTCATGGGAACACTTGTAGACATGTATTGGACCCAATGACCTTATACACATGGCATAGATGGTCTTAATGCGTTGTTATTTTATTGAATGAAGAAGGACACAATGGGCAATCTCAAATGAATTTTTTTTTTAGAGGGCGCGATCAGTCATTTCATTGGACACTTCTAGACGGATGTGTTCAAAATGACGAACCGATCGAGAGTACACCAACTCATGTACAATTCATCATGGTACGTAGAATATCAGTCAAATCGTAATCAATACACATGTTTTTTGTGTAACGCCATGAGAGGCTGTGTATCACAACTCACAGCTTTTTACTAGAAATATCGGAAGGATTGGACGCTTACATTATGGTTTGTTGACAGTCCTACGTATTGGGAAACTGACAGCGAATCCGCGCCGACCGTTTAGTTTCCGGTATAGAGATTACCAACCAATGGGATTTCATGACAGTTTTCTTAAGAGACGAGGCTGAAAGGACCGGCGCACATCAGCTTCCGGTTCCGGTATGCCCGCCCAATCAGATCGGCTCTTAAACCAACAACAAATAACTACCCTACCAGACAGTGACAGGCTCAATCCCGTTTCCAACAGCCAATCAGGAGACGGGTGTCTGTCGAGCGAGCTTCCATTAAGGTCCGCCTGGGATGCCTTTAACCGCTCACTGCACGCAGCCTCATTACCTTCCCCTCGGCTCAGTTCTCAGACCGAGGCAACGACGGACAGGTAAGTGAGCGCTGCGTGCAGAGGTCCCTTTGATTCTGTGTAGCTTGGAAAGCGGAGCAAGTCCAACTAGCTCTGGCCAACCTTGGGATCTGTTAACTCGGCTCTCAATTTTCTTTTGATTGACGCTTTATATTAATCGTTTTCAAAGAGCTTCCTCTGCATGAACTCATGTGAAAACTTGCTTAACAACAGATGCTCATTGTAACAAATGAGATTCACTTAAACATTTAGGATCAGGTCAAAGAGTCTGTTTTCGGTGCTTTTTACCTGCTACCCTGCCTGACTGTCTTTTAATCTAAACGTTCTTTGAGGTACAAAGTTAATGCTTGACAATACAAAACTTTTTTCTTCTGCCTATTTAGTGCGTGGCCTCTTTATCCTGAGCGAGTGCCAGGAGAGGTGAGGCTATTCCTCCCTACAATGATGGGTGAGTTGATTACAATTTATATGGACATAAAGTACAATACATTCAACCTAGCCAAGAAATTTTACTATGATTGGGTTTGTGTTATGTATTTCTTCTTTTCATGTGTCCTATTTCTTAGGAGAGTCACTGGAATAAGAGACCATACTACTGGTAGGTCTATACATCTTTCTTTTTTATCACATTAAGTGGTAAGTGTTGCGGTAGTGGACATCATAGGTCCTGATGAAAGCCCGGATGGGCTGAAACATGTAGACCAACATACATCTTTGATGAATAGTAATATTATTTACACACTATATTCACTCTGCTTTTAGACATGCCGTCTTGATGGTTACACCTATTAAAATTGTTTATTAGTCATCAAAACAGGCATTTTTAATATCACTTTCTTTTGAGCACTGCAACTTCCCCATCAGCCTCTCGAATATCTTTCTTCTGGGTGATGGTTTTTCTTCTTCAGTTGATGGTCCCTTTCTAGCTATCCTCATTGAATGTAGTGAGGAAGTGTCTAGCGGACATCATCTGTTTCCACAAAAACCCAGATGATGAGGCTCCGCCAACTGGTGGGCTGATGGGTTTCTTCTTCCTGAAGTAAGGAACTCCCTTGGTTTCTCTCCTGAGTTATCTAGATAACCTCTTGGTATCTGAAGTTTGTAGATTTAGTACTGACTGTATCAATATTTCATAAAGACCCTTGGTATCTTCTGTGTGTTTCTATATAGTCTAAGTTGGGGGACAAGATACAAGCGGGTCTATAAACTCTATTCCCCTAGGACCCCTCTCTCCACATTGTCCCTTTTTGTTTCGTTATTTTTATTAGGCAAAACCCTGTTTACTTTTTTTTAAAAATAGGGGTTCGCGTCAAAAAGTAGTGAGAACAACCATGCACCACCTATGGGATGCCCCCGTGGCACTAAGTAATGTAAGCAGTGCTATCCACTGCTTTGCTTTTAAGTGATTTTCCAGCGCAAAACTCATTTTGCGCTGGAAAGTAAATTAGAAAAAAACTGATTTTGCATCACTTTTGTGACACAAACATGGCCCAAAATCTTAGTAAATATACCCTTGCTTGTTTGTGCAAAATCGCCAAATGATCTTTTGCTCACATTGCTTCAGCTTGAAGGGGTTTGCCATTTTCTGCTGACTATCTTCAGGGGTTGTGGCTGCAAATGTTTTGTACAGGTTGACCTAGCTCACTTCAGGGCTAGCATAATTACAAGAAAATGTTCGCTTCCATGCTTTCCACTTTTGCTAATAGAAGCCTTGTTGCAAACACAGTGTTTGTGTGCATTAGCCCCTCCCTGCTCCATAAACATCTTAACGGGTAAAAGATATAAAAGTTAATTGATAGTGGGGTAAGCCAGAGAGAAAGATCAGTTGCCGGAGTAATTGTGTCAGACTCAGTGCTTAATTTGAGCAGGTGCTTTCAGGTGCTCAGCACCAGCACTTCGTTCACAGGGGCGGGGTTACAATTTCTGACCCTGCAGATGGTGGTGGTAATATTAATTGTTCAAATTCAAAATAAAAAGAATAACATACATTGCATGGTGACTGGCTGGTAAATGTTCATAGACAGCCCAGCATACGCTTGTCCAAGCAGGCATGATTGTGTATCACCACGTTAGTGATGATGTCATCACGCCAATCACAAATCCAAGAAGTCATCGACAAACTATGGCTTGCAGTCTATTCCTCGAGTCTGCTGCACCCTGCCACTGCCTGAGCCTAAGTTTCCCATTGGATAATTGTAGCTGGTGGCTGGCTCATGACGAGTTGAGGCAAGGAAGGTGCGAGAGCGCATTTGGAACTTGGGAGTGAGGGCTCTTGAGGAAGAATAAATGAAAGTAAGTGTGAACTTTCCACTTGCTGCGTAGCCAGAGTAGCATATCCTGCAGCCCTGCATTGCTACTATCCTCAACGTGCTCGATGCGGCTGTGGACCAACACAACTTTTGTGCGCCATGGCGTCACCTGTAGAATCTGTGCGCTGCACTGCAGCATGGTAATTGCTTAGCGTGCGTGAGTCTAGTTGGCACCACAGCCATACTTACCGGATTTGGTAGCATTACGGCTGAGGACAATGCCTGTGCTGTAGCAGGCAGGGTCACAGCAAGCTGAGCAGTGGATGCTGATGCCGTCACCATCCCTGGACCTACTAATTACAGGCAGCACTAGCAGTGACTTCACCTGCTGTGCTTGAGCAACCAACTGTTCCGCAATAAACCCAGTCATACCGCACTGATTAATATATGCAAAAAAAGCATTTTCATTTGGTGTACATTTTGTTTTTGCACTCGGTGTAGCTAAGAAAGTAAAACACGCCATCTTCCACTTGCTTAGGAAAGACAACAGGAAAACGTAGAGTTCAAAATAGCAGGGACATGCACAGGCTGACGACAGGGGTCACAGGCAGCAGCAGTGTTATAGATGAGAGAGAGAGCAGGAGTAAAGAGAAGAAAGAAACAACAGGAGATAAGAGAGATAAGATGGAGCTAAGTAGAAGAAAAGGAGAGCAAATCAGATACAAAGAGAAAACAGTTATGATGTGAAGAAGAGAGCATTAAGACGAGAGAAGATAGAATGAAAGGATGTAGAAGACAGGACAGAGTAAAAAAAGCAGACAAATGATAAAACGGAGACACAGCTAATCACTGCTAGAAGAGTGATAGTAAAGAGCCAAGATCGAGGAGGGAGAGAGCAGAGCATGGATAAAAGTTGAAGAGGAATAAGGGCAGGGCTAGAATGAATAGAGGGCAAATCAGAGCTACAGGGAATAAGGTAACACACCAGGTGTGACAAAGATGATAGAAAACAATTAGAGAGGTGAGAGGATAGACTCTTAGAGCAAAGACTTAGGGGACAGACAACAGATCAAGGTTAGAAGATAGAGACTGAGGCAGTGAGAGTGTTGACAGTGGGGCTCACCGGAGGAAGAAGTGAGCTGTGGCCTCCTTGGCAAAATTTTCAGCACCTGCACTTCTTTTTTTTTTTTTTACAAATTAAGCACTGGTCAGACTAAACATCGATTAAAGGTCTTCTGGTTTACAGATATGGGGGAGGTATTATATGGCGCAGTTAAGATATAGACAAGGCTACATGGAACCCAAGGGCTTCTAAAACGAATAGGTTAGGCATCCGTTTCTCCTTGCATTGCGATTGAATTGACAGCTACAGTTGTATTCGAGCTGTCTGTTCATACGGAGATAGTTTGTGCCTATTTGTGTAAGCCGTGTATTTCTGGAAAGCCTTGAAATCCAGAATTTTAAGTTTATTATATTATAGGTGCACTTCCAAATTCATTGAGTCACATTATTTCTACGTCATCTATTCTCCCCACTGTCTGTCAGTTGCTGACCAGGTCAGGTGTCTGTCAAGAGAAGCCTAGTGCCACGCCTGTTATAAGAACTCCCCCTGCATATGGGGCATGACTGTTTATGGGCCAACATAATAAAAGGAGGGCTCACCTGACCTTGCCTGCCCCTATGGCGATCCGAGGCATCAGACCTCCCACTGGAAGCCTTAATGAGAGAAGTCAGGAAAAAGAGGCTGCATTATATGAGAGTAGAACCACTTTTATATGGGAGTTCTAGGGTGAATGGGGGATATGGCATTTGCATAAAATATGTTGTAAAATGCATTATTTGCGCTATTGTTAAAAAAAAAAAATCTTTGATGGAGACCCTCCAACCGCATTGAGCCCTCCTTTTAGTTGTTGGATTTATTTCCTGACCTCTCTCCCTACATGCATTAAGATGAATATTCTGATAATATTTACCAAGGCTGCTTTTGATTCCCAGTCCGGCCCTCCTCCTCCTCCTGAAAACAGCTTGTGCATATAAGAAAGGACCATGATTGTACACTCTTGAAAAGGACATTCTGTTCATCCATTTTTTGTAATGGAATGCATTTCCCTAAAACTACCAATCAGTTCTGAGATATTCAATTTCTTATGTGCGTGAGGTGCAGCAGTGTGTGTCGTTCAACTTTCTTAAACGAAACTCAGATAAAATATAAATGCTGATTGCTGGCGCTGTAGTTTCAGCATGCACCAACAGTTTGTGAACAGTCCATTTGGGCACTCATCCCAAGCCAGTGGACAAAGAGTCTACAAGTCCTATTAGATCAAGTCTGTAACATGAATTTAAAAAAAAATCAGTGAGGTGCCTTAATCCTAGTTTTCTCTGTTGTAGATTTGCCTCAAGATTCTGGACGTCATTAAGAGGGCATTGCGCGCTACTGCTGTCTCAACGACTATAACGAGGGCCAGCATCAGGGCCGAACTGGGAACTGAAAGCAGCCCTGGCAAATTCTGCCGTCCAGCGCGTAGCGAGCCTGACCGCCACTAGGGGGGTTTGGGGATGTTCTCACCCCAAGAAAAATTTGGAAAAAGGCAGACCAAAATGGAGAATTTTACAGCACATTTTTCATTACATATTCAATTGCAACAAAGCACAGTAAATAGTAGATGATGACCTTAAAGAGCACCAGGTTACCCACCCAGTCATATGTAGCATTTCAGAGACTGAGCAGGCTGGTGAGTATTGAAATCTGCACAGTTTGCGGCAAAAGAAAAACAACATCTTAGTGGATCATGCCCGCATTGTCAGAGCCTCAGTAGTTCGAAGGTGGCACCCAGTTAGATTTCCCAAGCCCGCTGTGCTATTGTGGTGAAAATGGAGAGGGAAAGAAGCTTCTCCCCTCTTTCTCTGAGGTATACTTGCAGGGGTGAGACCAGTTCGAATCCAACTCACCTATTAAATAATCTCTTCCAGGGAAAAGTAAGAGGCCCCACTCCCAACCTACAAAATCGGTGCACATGCACACATACACTCATGTGACAAGGGTTTCCACCTTTTCTAGAAAAGCTGACAACAGGTGCAGCACGAATTGCTGCACTAATTCATGCGGCAGCTCATGGTCTTTGAAAGAGCAGATGTGCATATTCCAGGTGTAATTGCACAGAGAGGCAAACCATGGAAGCCAGAACCCTTAAGAAGGGTCGCTCCAGCAAGACAATTGAGGGAACTATTGGCCAAATAGTGCATTTTACGAGGTTTTTGAAAAAAAAGTGGTTAAAAAGCCGTGCAGACAGCTATGAAGAGGCAGTCATGAAATAATTCAATACTTAATGGTTTGCTGTGCACCTATACGTCTCTGAAGTGATTTTAGATTGGTCTTTCTCCCTAAGAAACAATTGAAAGACAAAGTAACAGATTCTGAAGATTTAAATATCAAATTTCTGGGTGTGCAATTTGATAGGACCATCTGTCATTCTCAGAAACTAGAATGCATCATGTGTCTTCTCTACCTTACCCTTTTTAAGTCTCGCTAGAGCCAGTGCGCATGCGCTGGTCTGCGAGACATTTAGAAACTGTCTTTTAAAAGTGCTACCAAAGCCTTTTGCTGGCCACCAGCATGCGGTCACGCACGCGTGAATGTGCACAGGCCATCTGGCTTTTGTAATGGCTCATTAAGCCATGCTCCACCACCCACCCACTCTCTCTGCTCTCAGTACACCCTCCCTGCTCCCCCTCCCTCTTCGTCAGCTTCTGACGGGATTTGATTTCTCTTCTGCAGGCTTAGGCTTGTGGGGGCTTCTCTGAACCCTGCGCCATTGGAGGGGGTCAGACAGGGGCAAGCATGGCTGTCAGAAGAGAGGGGAACAGTGTGCGTTATTCCTCAGGTCACCTGCTTTTTTTCGGGGCCTTGAGCTCGTGCTGAAAAATGTATTTATAGATTTTAAATTAAAGATGCATTGTTTATTCAGGGCGAGGCGCCTGATACTATTAGATTGTGCCACACGCTTTATCTGTCATGTTTTCTCTTTTCCTGTAGGACGTGTTTTGTTTAAACTTAGAAACGGGCGCTCATTTAATTGTAGGCCCTTCTTAAGCTGTTGACTTGGGCCCGAAAAAAACCTGCCATGCCTAATGTCGGGGTGCTCTTGTCCCCGCAGCTCCAGTACAAACCACACTCAAATGTACCCCCTCCCCCTGCCCCCAGCAACTTCGGGCGTGGTGTTCTTGCACCCATTGTATCTGGGTGCAGGAATACTCAACTTTTGATCTGTTTTGCTCTGCCGCAGGCAAGCCAGTCTTTACTTGACAAGCACTGGGGAGTGATGACATTATGCCTGCTTACTGTGCTACCAACTAGTAAGGGTCAAGCATTGCCAGGCAGAAGAGTCCACATCAAAAAACACGAGAAAGAGAAGCAGCTCTCCAATTCCAGGGCCTCGCTCTCTATTGTTTTTGGCAAATACGTCACAGGAAGGGCAGTTCTAACACTGTATTTCATTGACTTTTCTCTACCACCTCTCTTCATCTCCCAGTGGTGAAGAATTTTTTAAAGAATCTAGTAGTCCAAGAGAGGCATGCTTTGCTTCTATTATAAAAAATCGACTTTTTCCTTTTTGTGCCATATTATGGCGGCATTCTCAAGGTATTAGATCCGTGATATTAGCCTCTCTGATTATGCCAAGGCGCATATTATATCGGTGTTTTGATTCCAACTAGGTTCTGATTTTGCCTCCTTTATGCAGATAGTAGTTGCAAAGCAGTAGTTCCAGAATTGGAATCTGTGCACCACCACAAACAGATGTGTGTCCAGTGTGCAAAATAAACATAAACAAGCATTGGCATAGCCAATAGGTCTCGCATTTGGGACCTTATAGTTGGTGTTGTTGCACCAAGGATATTCTGCTGCATAACTAAATACTTATAAGGTCCCAAAAGCGAGACCTATTGGCTATGCCAATGCGTGTTTCTATTTTCCCATCCAATCCTTTAAATTATATTTTCTCTGATGCATCACGATTGGTCACCTATTAAAATGGAAAGAATGGGGAAAATGAAACACCAGAGGTCTCACAAGCTCAGACTTTAAGTACCAAAGTTAATGCTTATATTAAACATATGTTATAGGCTCCCACAGACTCAAATCTCACATAGAAATTAGAAACAGTAACAATCAGGCAAAGAATGCCAAGTCAGGTGTAATGCCCACACCTCATGACACACATAACTAACAGAGCAGAAAGAATAAGGTAGCTGCGAGTAGGCAAAAGATGCCAAAACAACATCATCATCACCAAGGGTCCTGAATCCAATCATTGTGTGATAAAAATATCAGCTTTTTGTTTCAAGACTAAACTCGTTGTCACTTAAATGCTAGCTTTCATTTTTAGCAATTAAATGTACTTTGTCCACAAACATCAGCTTGTCATTAAAAAAACAAATCCAAATTCAGTCCACAACCACCAATTTTTCATTTTCAGTGATCAAACCCATCCTCATACATACAGTATTCTGTTTCTTCTTTCTGTGTCTTAGAGTTTTGGAACACTGTCCTAAACCCCTGTAATTTGGCTTTAATAAAGCTCAGTGTATTAAGAGCTCACCGATGTGATTTGAAGGTCAAAGTTGCAAATAATGGCATGATTACGTAAGTAATTCTACTATCCAAGTTTACTGAAATAAGGCCCAGTTAACACTGAGTCTCTGTACCATTAAAAGATGTTCCATGTGAAGCACTTAAACATAATTGTTTTAGTATCACAAAAGCATGAGTCATTCCCAGGTCTGTGATAACCGTGCCAGTATTTAAAGCCTAGTCAAAGTACTATGTAGTACCTCTCTTCTCCCAATACAGTTCACGCATCAGAAGTGGCAGGTGAAGGATCTTTGAACTAAAGAAATTGTTACCGTAAGGTGTAAAAAAGCATCATATGTGAAATAATGCTATCTAAGCCGTAAAGTGCAATTAATGAACAGCTCCTGCCGACTGTTTGTTCTAGCAGACCTAACTGCAGAACAGCACTTAGAAGCAGCTCTTTCCTGTTTATTAGTAACAGGAAAGAGAATTAGAGAAACAATTGTTTATTTAAACTTATGGTACATTTGCAGCTCCTCTCCGTAGTCTAGACTGCTGCTTGCAGAATGCAATTCGCGTTCGTGAGTTACCAAAACGTGGATGCTATGACTAGATGTTGGCCCTGGTATACACCCGTTACAACGGATCTTTTACTCCGCAGACCCATTACAACGCGACCATTACTCCGCATACCATTACAACGCATTGCGCTGGGGGGCGCTCTAGGATAGGGAATAAGTATAATTTACTATCCAACACCTTCCCTAGGGTCCACGGGGACTGGAGTTAGAATAGTAAATTATACTTACCACTATCCAGCGCCCCAAGGCGCTATGCGTTGTAACGGTATGCGGAGTAAAAGTCGCGTTGTAATGGTCTGCGGAGTAAAAGTATGCGTTATAACGTCATACATCCGTTGGCCCTACCTCAGTCACTGCTGTTCTCCTTGCTTGCCTGTGTCTGTCACTCTCAGGAGTGGGCCCCAGGTCACGGGATGTGTGTTTCTATGCTATGTGACACCTCGGGTCTGAGGCCTTCGCGGACAGAGAGAGGTGGCTGTGCTGTCCCCGCTGCTCGGACACTGTGCATACTATGCCTGAGGCGAGTACCATTGTTTCCGCTGACGCTGATTTGTGAAGCCTGGTCTTGGTGATATTGCCTGCTGCTTGTTCACACCATGATGCTTGAGGGGCACAACAAATGTATTCCCGGAATTTAGACATAACCCGCACCTGCTTCAGATTTGAGTTTACCAATGGTGCTGGTGAAATACCTGACAACTCTAGATGTGACGTACCCATACACGAGGACCGCCTGTTGAGCGTAATGGAGTGTGTATTAACTATTCTAATTTAATGTGTGCCTTGATACTGGGGCAGGCTATTCAGCGGACCAAAGCAAAGATAAATGTGCTTTTAGATTTTTGATGCACTCACTCAGAAGTTCCTAACATACTACGGGGACACCTTGAATTGTTGGTGCATCGTCTGGGAGCCTTTGCGGTATGTCAGTGAGAGGCTAAGTCTGCTCAAAACTGAGCAGTTAGTTCAGGTGTGGGGTGCTACTCATACTGCAAACACACAGGAGATATGCACCAACTGCAGCCCCCCAAGAAAGCAAATAAATTCCCCTTCAGAAGCACAAACTCTGAGATGCACACCTGGGGGTGTATTATAGAAAGTGCCCAGGGGGTGCAATGGGCATGTGTGCCCGCTTTGTGCCCCCCTGGGGCACTTTGGTATTACAGAGGGGGCCACAGATGCTTGTGCAGCCCCTTCTGTAAAACAGATAGTGCTGGGGCACCAGTAGCTCCAGCGCTATCTCAAAAGGGTGTGCCCTTATTTGCATGGGGTATGGCCTAAGCAAAAGAGGGATGTCTTTGCCTCTGCCCCCTTCTGTATTATGGACATGGGCACAGTGGCAAAGAAGCTGTCAGAATGTGCCCTGAAAGTGCATCACAAAATGGTGGTGCACCGTCAGTGTGCCCCCTGATGGCAGCCCTCTGGAGGGGCAAAGGGGTCCCATAGACCCCTCCAAACATTCCCTTGCAGGTGGGTGAAGTCACTCACAGCATATACAAAGAAATCCTCAGCACACTTCATAGGTGTATCAACAATTCGTTAAGTGCACAATGTAAGCATAAATTATACACATGTTATTTCAATTCTTATTTTCGTTCTTTATTCTTTTGGTCTTGTTCAGACAGCCAACACGTGTTTCATTGCTTACAAAGCAAAATCATCCTGCGACTTTCTCAAGGCTATGTCCTTTTTGATAAAGACCTTTCTTTTGTGATGATATTTCCAGCCCACAAAGGGATTCAGTATCTTGCGCGACATCGATAAGGCAGTCCATGCATCTGAGGGATCCTATTTTGCCCCCAAAACTTGAGCTTGTGAGTCTGACGGTCTCGTCTCAAACATCGCTCTCCATGTAGCTCGAGAATTGACATCGCACAAGATACTGAATCCCTTTGTGCGCCTTGCTACACACACTGAGGGACTGAATGATAACATCCCCTGGGGTTCTGTGTTACGTCGTCAATAGAGCTTAATCCTTACATTGATGCCTTATTGTAGATGTGTCCCAGTCCACATAAAGACCAGTATCAAGACACATACCGCACTATCATCTTAACATCATGTAGTTCCTGGGTTGCTATTACTAAAGGAGTAACAGCTCTTATGGTTATTGACCAGCAATATGTATTTTATTAAATATTTGGGAACCCTCATGATCCCTTCACACTCTTTTAGGATTATACACTAAGGGGTATGTTACAGGTGCATTATATACCCTCTGAGCAGTTTATAGTGCCCTTAAACACTCAGTTTCAAACAACATGCATGCCCAGATATTTAACCATCGGGATGATTAAGGCAACCCACGGTACTTTTAATTACATTCCTTTTTACCAATACGCATGCACAGAGATTCATGAATTATATCTTAATTACACTTATTGTTTAATCTCAGCTCGTCCCCATGGCAGGTATTGACTATCTGTCTATGCCTGCGTTATAACTAAGCATGGGCGGAAAATTCGTTCCGCTCACGGAATTTGTGGATTTTTGGCAATTTCACGATCCACGAATCACCCGAAATTGCCCAACAATCCGCAATTCGTGAGTTGGCAATTTTTTTTTGCTTGTTTGCTCTTCAAAAAAACAATCTCGGCGTTGACTTACCGTGATTCTGAGTTCGCCGAGTTGTTTTCCTCCCGGTTTGCGTGCCTTGCGACATTTTGGATCTGGCTGCGTGATCACGTGAGACTTTTCGACCGCGAGTATGTCATGGAGTCCCGCCATCTTGCACTGCAAGACTTTGAGAACGCGAATAAGTCATAAGGGCCCGCGATCACATATCGCGAGAGTGAACAATAGCGAATACGTAGATGCGACACGCAGCTCACATCTAGCGGGAGATTTGAACAGCTCGCTTTCCCGAAGTCGCAAACATTCGAAGCCGCGGTGAAAAAAATTAAAAATCTGCAATCTCACGAAAGTTCTCGTATTTTGCGAATCGCAAGTACACCGCGAACTCGCATAATTTGCCCATACTTAGTTATAACACTCTCTTGTCAGAGAGTAAAGAACTAAATAAAGCTTTGAGTTGCAATCACGCCTTTAACCAGAACCAGTGTTCTAGTCTAGTCTTCTGACGCACGCGCACATTGGGACGTCATTACGTCACCACCTACGTGCAGCAGGGCTTCCGATGCGGGCTCAATCACTCAGCTACTTTAAATACTCCAGGACCCAGCATGGTGATATCCACTGGGTCCTCAGTAAAGGAGTATGCAGGTTTTTTAAGGGTGAGTGACTTTGGTGTAGTGAGTATTGATTTATTGTACTCTTCAGGCTCTCAGAGGTGATTTTAATAACATCTCCTTCACTTCATTTTATCATTACAGCGTGTGACTACAAGCCTCCGACCCCCACCAAGACCCATGGTGTATGGTTTTGTGACACCTTAAGTAAGCCCTGGCCCCCCCTCCATATTTACAGTCTGCTATTTTATTGATACCACTAGCTCCACCACTGTTCGTGTTACATGATTTTAACTGTTCAGTCAAGTCCTTTTGTTTGTTAAGAAATGACTTAATCATTTGTCTGACCGGCAACGCCCACGTTGGCGTGCAGGATTTAAGCTTGCTCTTGATTATGAGTCATTGATTATGCTGTATTTAGCTTTAGAGCTAAAACCTGGTACCTTAATAAGGCATGTGAATAGTACATTGTGGTAGTGCTAAATGTGAACACTTCACGAGCACTTATAGGCACTATAGCATTTCAGTCTTAAGCGTATAGTGGCTCTGTGGAGAGCAAATAACAAACAGCATGGGATTGGTCACCATACAATAAGCATGAGATTGATCACCTTTGGACTTTCCAAGTACGAAAACCATTATGTATGTTCTTTTATGTGACTTGTGTTGTCCTTTTGTATGTTTTCTTGTGTTTACAGATTCATTCGGCTTTCACTAATGTTGAAGGCACTACCTAAGCAGTAAGTGGTGCTGGTTCTATAACACCACAGGTTAGGGTGTGCCTTAGCGTGCGCATACCGCTGTGGTGTTCTGGTCCTGTTGAAAGCCTCGCAAAAAGCGAATGAAGGCAGAAACATGTTGACCACCCCCCTTTTTCCAACACTATGGATGTAGCTGTTCAATTTAATCAGTTTCCGAAACATCCACCACACTGTTTTTAAGTGGTGCCTAGTTTTCCACGAATAAAGTTTGTTTTTGGATAAACCAAGGCACTTTTTAATCACTTTCACTCACATGTTCACACTCATGTCACCCAAAAAAAAAAACGCTTCGCTGTAACCAGGCATCGTAGCACACCAGGGAGGCATTCGGCCTCTCTGGTGGGAACCCAATGATGAAGCATGTCACCAACTAGGTTGGTGAGTGAGGGTTCTTTTATCAAACAAGAGTGACTCCCTGTGTCAGCTCCTCTTTCCTACTGGTTGCACTCTTCTGTTGTATATTTGGTATTGAGTAGTAGGTCAAGAATTGCCCTGCTGTCAGTCCATTGTGCCTTGTAGGGACATAATGGTACCATCATCGTAAAAGTCTATGAGCCAGTCTATTCCTGCTTCTCTCCAGGGTGCCTTATCGAATCATCATGTCATAGTACAGAACTCTGAGTGTTGCCACACCAGTATTAACCAGGAGTAGGTGGGTCCTCGTTTGCATACAAACCTTTACCAATTAAGGCAGGTGTGAGAAAGTGCCATCTTTCTTGCATGGTATGCCCCCACTTTTTGCTGAATTGCTGATGTGCTTTGACTCAGTGTGTCCTGGGCTCCTGCCAACCAGGTGCCCAGGACCTGTGTTCCTTCCCTAAAAACTGTATTGAAGCTAAAATCCAATTGGCATCTCTGGCCACGTCAGCCCCTGGTAAATGGTACCATAGGTACCCAGGGCATTGTGACCAGAGAAGACCCCTAAGGGCTGCAGCACTTATTGTGCCACCCTTAGGGGCCCTGCAACCTGACACACACACACACACTGCCCTTGCAGGCTGAGTGTCCTGGTGCAAAGCGTCAACGTCACCCATTCCTGTGTGTGTCATGCCCACAAACCCACTGCCCTGGCATACATCAGTCACCCCTCTAGCTGGGTGCCCTATGCCAATGGTGTGGGCACAAGTGCATGAGCCCTGTGCCCCTACAGTACCCAGGGCCATTCCTGGGCACTGTAAGTCTAGTGATGCCATTAAGAGTATATGGTGCTGGGAGGTTGTCATTACGAACTCCACAGCACCATAATGGCTACACTGAAGACCGACAAGTTTGATGCTAAACTTCTCAGCACATTAAACCCACACTGATGCCAGTGTGAGATTTAATGTAAAAAGCACTACAGAGGGCATCTTAGAGATGCCCCCTGAAACCTAACCTACGACCCACGTCTTGTCTGAGAGGCTGCCTAGTCTGCCACACAACAGACATGTTGCTGGACCCCTGGGTGGAGAGCCCCCTGTTCTCCTGGGCCTCCCACAATGCACATCGTGGGCCAGGTGCTGGGTTTCCTCCCCCAGAATGGGCAGGGGGAAGCTTCAAGGGCATGCCCGCTTTGTGAGCTTCTCCAGGCCACTTGCTGTACTCAGCAACTGGCCCCCACCAGTTCTGATCCCCACTCTAGTGGGAGGACTGTCGGGAAACCCTACGTCAGGAAAGAGGGTGTGCCAGCCTGTGCCAACCCCACACCTCAGTTAGGAGAGGCGAGGTGAAGCACGACTCCGGGCTACCGCCATCTTGAGGATGGGGAGCTCTACCCACTCACAGCGAGGCTCCTGCCCCCCTCTCACAGAAGAGGAGCAGGTTAGGGGGTGTACCCACCCCAGGACAGGGACCTATTGGTCCCTGCCCTCACCCTACCTGCAACGCCCCTCGATTTTGTATTTAGGGGCACCCTCAACCTTCCGTCCTCAGATCCTGATTTTGAAACAAGAAAGAAGACCAAGAAGAAGACCTGCCGTGCAGCTGCTAGCAAAAGGACGACACTAACTGACTTGGCCCAAGCCCCACCGGCCTGTTGATCTTTGAACCTGCTCCTGCTAAATCTCGGTGTCTCCTGCGGACAGCAACCTCGAGAACCCCGGAGGACCTGCCTGCCTTGACCTCTTAAAAAGACTGGACCTCCCATTATTATTATTATTATTAGGTTCTTCTATAGCGCGTGGCCACTCGGGAGCATCCCAGCGCTTAAGACTGACCAGACAGAGATGAGTTAAAAAGGCAGATCTGTATTATCTGGTTTTTGGAAACAGAAGAGTTTTTAGCTTTTTCCGGAAGACAAGAAGGTTAGGCTCTTGGCGAGGAGGTGGAGGGAGAGCATTCCACAATCCAGCCGCATTGTGCGAGAACAGACGACCTCCTGTGCGGGCTCTGCTGATCCTAGGAGCTATCAGCAGGTTTTGTTGGTTCGAGCGAAGATTCCTGGTGGATTTATATGGTCTGATCATGTCATCTAGGATGAGGGGGCCACTCCCATAGAGTGTTTTATGGACCGTGCAGAGAGTCTTAAAATGGATTCGCTCCTTTATGGGGAGCCAGTGCAAGGTGCAGAGTGCGGGCCTGGCTGATGTACGATGGCTAGTGCCCGTGAGTAGCCGTGCTGCGGAATTCTGGACAACCTGAAGTTGCCGGATAACAGACACGGGGGCTCCAAGATAGAGCGCATTTCCATAATCCAGCCTAGATAAAATAAGAGACTGGACTATGGTTTTCTTTGCTGTTTCGGGTAGCTGAGGGAGGATTTTCCGAATTGTTTTCAGCAGTCCGAAACAGGTGGCCACTGTCTTCCTTGCCTGGGTCTTAAATGACAGCTCTGCATCCAACCAAAACCCGAGACTCTTTATCTCGGTCTTTGGAGTGGGTCCTGGGCCCATACAGGATGGCCAATGTATCACGTTGTTAAATATGGCTCGTTTTCCTAGGAGCATCAGCTCTGTTTTTCCTCCATTCAATTTCAGGTGGGACAAGTCCATCCAGTTTGCTACTGCCTCCAGGCAACGGCAAAGCCTGGAAGGGGGGGATTCCACCTGATTGAGAGAGACAACTAGCTGGGTGTCGTCAGCATAGCTTACCAGTTGGATCCCGAAGGGAGCTACTACTTCTGCCAGGGGCGCCATATAAACATTAAACAGTGTGGGGCTAAGGGAGGAACCCTGTGGCACCCCACACTGTAATGGCATTGATGGAGAGCAACTATTTTCTGAAAAGACCTTAAAAGATCTACCGTCAAGAAAGGACTCCAGCCACATGAGTGCCCTGTCTTTGACGCCCAGCTTTCTGAGACGAGACAGGAGGACACGGTGATTCACCGTGTCGAAGGCGGCACTGAGGTCCAGGAGGATAATGGCCGCACTGCCACCTGCGTCCAGAATCCTCCTGGAGTCCTCTACCACCCTCAGCAGTGCCGTCTCCGTTCCCTGTCCTCTCCGGAACCCGGTTTGGGTTGGATGGAGCAGATTATGGGTCTCCAGAAAGGATGCTAGTTGTTTATTTACCCATTTCTCGGCAAGTTTACTAATGGCAGGGAGCAGGGAAATGGGACGATAGTTGGAAAAGTCCTGGGGGTCGAGATGAGGCTTTTTTAACAGGGCCCTAACCATGGCCAGTTTCCAGTCTTGGGGTACCCTTCCTGATTCAAGTGAGGTATTAACTAGATGGATGATATGTGTACTGATATTAGGCAAGACCAGCTTTAGAATATTCATAGGGGCTGGGTCTAGCGGAGACCCGCTTTTTACAGAGTTGAAAAGCGAGGGTAAAGATTCAGTACTGAGGGGGGAAAAGAGAGAAAGGCAAGGCAGAATGATATCAGTATCATCTGGCAGAGGAAGGATAAGTTCTTCCAAAGATAGAGGAGGAAGGGACAGGAGGATCTTTTGAATTTTTTCAGCGAAAAAATTTGCCAGGTTGTTGCAGTGAGCGTCAGCCTCCTCCGTACAGAGTGGTGGTAATGGCGGGTCGGGGGCTTTTAACAGAGAGTTAGCTATCTTAAACATCTCTCTTGGGGCATTGGCAGAAGTCTCTATTTTTTCTGCGTAGAAGATGGATTTGGCCACATTGAGAGCAGATTTATATTTTTTTAGAGAGAGTCTATATTTGATTTTTTTCTCTTCCTCAAAATGTTTTCGCCACTGTCTCTCCAACCGTTTACATTCTTGTTTTAGTGACCTTAGCTCAGAAGTAAACCAAGGTTGTTTAGTGGAGCCTTTCTTTTTGGAGATGTTTGTTTTTGGAAGCACCTTATCCAATGATGATTCAATCCATTGGTTAAATTCCACATTAGCCCTGCCAATGTCCTGATTGGCCTGGGGTTCGCTTGTGTTCAATGCCTCTACCCATTCATTCACTTCTAATTTTGTCCACCGCCTACCCAGAGTTTTACTGGGCAGTTTTGCTGGACCGGGTATGGGCATATTCCATGTAAAGGGAATGAGCATATGATCTGTCCAAGGAATAGGGTATGGCTCGGCTGATGTTAAGCCCACAATGTTTGAAAATATAGGGTCTAGAAGGTTCCCTTTAGAGTGAGTGGGATGTGAGACTATCTGATTCAGTTCACATGCCGCAAAATCCTTAGTTAATTCAGTGGCAATAGTATCTGAGGGATTATTGAAATGAAGATTCAGGTCTCCCAGTACTATGAAATTTGAGACCCTGCTAGCCAACTCTATAGTTGATTCAATAATTCCTTCCTGAAATTGTCCTATAGCGCCAGGTGGACGATAAATTAAGAATCCAGAAAATGACACTTCTGGGGTTACAGTGATGGCAAATTGTGCACTTTCACAGTCCGGGATGGAGCTGTCGATCATACGACAGATTAGGTGCTCCCTACATACTATGGCTATCCCTCCTCCAACTTTACGTTGTCTGTCCCTGTGTTGGATCAGATATCCCGGAGGAAGGGCCTGGACGATATCTGGGCCAGACGTGGATCCCAACCACGTTTCAGTTAAAAAGAGAATGTCAAGTCCAAGATCTTGTATTAGCAAGGAAATTTCAGTAGCATGTTTAGGTAATGAGCGGCAGTTGACCAAAGCCATTTTCAAGGTGTCTTTTGCTTTAATTATATTAATATCCGCTTCCGTAGTTCTGAACGGGCAGTGTTGACAGGAGGGACGACATGCCGCTAGATTTATAGAATGAGTACAAGAAGGCGGCAGGACACTCTTAAGAGCAAGGAGAGTCAGGTGGGAGTAAGTCTGTAAACAGCTAGAGGATCGGTCAGAGGTTCTGGTCCCTGAGCCCGACCGAGCGCGAACGGGCGCAAACGGGCTTACCTCCAGCGCACCTCCGGCGCTGGTCCGGCGCGTCCGCTGCCCGCGTCCGCTGCGCGGAGGCATGACTGACCGTTTAAGTAGAGCGACTAGAGCGCTCGTCCAATAGCGCCCAACCTAAGATGGCCGCCAATGTCAGCAACCCGGGACCCGGTGAACTTAGCCTCGAAGACGGCCAAGCCCCACCTGGGAAGCGGGGAAGAAGAATGAAGGTGCTAGCGTGTCCCCAACAATAATATCGGTCCCTAAGGTGTGCAAAATGTGGCTCAAGGGGGGGGACGGACACAAGGGGAAATTCAATTGAACAGTTACAGTATTATAATGTTTAAAAGTTTTAAAAGCGTTTCAATAAGAACGACCGCTCGAGAGCAGCCTTAGGCGTCTGTACAGGTAATCCCATGAGCAGTGTTTCTGTTCAAACAGCTATACCCCTGGTGCCAGCCAGGAACCGCAAATCCAGCACACTCTGCACCCGCCGAGCGCGGCCTGTGCCCGAGTAGACAAAGACCCTGAGGACGTCCCCCCGGCGATTCTGATCTGGAATCCAGTGCCCAATGACCGTCCTCAATAACCCAGATGACGCCTGCAGACTCAGAACCAGGGACCCCTCCAACCACGACCTGCAGAGGGTAAGATTTCCCGACGTCCAAAGACACCCCTGCACCCGGCGCCCCCCCGGCCTCCTGTGCCCAACTCAGGGGTGCCTACCTATCCTCCAAGATTCCAACTTACCCCTCGAAGTGTTGGTCGCTCCAGAAGATCCTCCGTCCCGAGCCTGCAGCCTTTGTTCCCTTTTCAAGATCTCCATTGAATAAGATTGAGCGCCCGACGGCTCAAAAGCACCCTGCACCCAGCCGCCCGAGTGCCCCTAGCAGTGCAACCTTTGTCCTATCCTACTTCCCCATTTGCCCTGAGCACATGACCAGCAGCCCAGCTCCCACAGCTGTGTGGCCGGCTAGCCAGCAACCACCAACCGAAGGCCCCCGGCCTCTCATTGGATAACATTGGGCCTAACTACCTCTGCACCCAGCTGCCCCTGTGCCGCTGAGGGTGTACCAACTGTACCTACCTGATCCTGGTAGACCCCATAGTCTATGCCCAGAACCTTAACCCTACCAGTCGAGTACTTACCTAAAAGCCGATAACTCACTTTTCTTCCATAGGCTGACATTGACTAGTTTCACTTTGAAATTCTTCCAAGTGTGGAGTTTTGGAACTTTAGAATATTCATCTAAAATCAGCCGAACTACAAATTCTGATTTACTCACCTGTTATCAGGAGAGTCCTCAGTGCTGCATATTTGAGCCCAGTACTGACCCTGAAAAGTAATTCTAACCATACTTACCAGTAACTTGAATTTCCTTCCATAGGATATCATTACCTGCTTTTTGCTGAAAAAGTTTCTAAGTGTTGATTTTTGAAACTTACAAATATTCTCTAAAAATCGTGCCCAAGATAAAAAAGTAATTACTTGCCTGTTTTAGATAGAGGCCCCGGTGCTGAACCTAGGAGTCCAGCACTGGATTACAAAAGTAACGTGAACATACTTTACCTGCAAATTGAATTTCCTTCCATAGGATAACATTGGTAATTTCAACTGAAAAAGTTTCTGTCAACTTTTAAAATACAATAATATTCCTTAAAAATTACTACTGTAACCAAAACGCTTTTACTTAACTGTTTACAGCTCATGTCCCGGGACTGAATCTACGATCCAGTCCTGTAGTTAGAAATGTAATCTACAAAGTAACTAATTGCATTTAACTAGAAATTCCCATTGAGCTCAATGTTGCATTGTGTTTGAAATTGTGTTGCCTATTGCAACAAACTGTAACTATTGCATTCAAAAAGTCTATTGCCTATTTCAAAAGTATTTAACTAAAGTAACTCATCATGAGAAAGTATATTTTGATGCCTTGTTGGTTCTAAAATAAAACAACTATATATTTTGATACAAAACAATTGGCCTAGAGTTCAGTTCTTGAGTGTGTTAGACCATTTGCTGACTGTGTGTGTACAACAAATGCTTTACACAGTCTTCTGATACTGCTTTGCTGCTCGACCAACCTACCACTTTAGAGAGTAAGGTTATATCTAACTTCAGCCTCTGCCAAACCTCTAGGGACTGGGGACTCTATACACACTGTACCTTACTTTGGTCCAGTATATATAGAGCCACTTTTCACAGTGAATCACCTTCATTTGGTGCATCTCATTTCAAAGGAGGATCTTGGGGTCTGATAGCCAGGTGTAGATCGGGTTGCCCTAAGTATCTTGCGAACGGTCGTCCTTTCAGGTCAGAGGATGTTATTCAGCCACCACATTGACCACTGTAGTTGTGGTGCTGCATAATATAATCCATACTTGGGGGATCCCATGCCTCCCTCAGTCAGTGGTCACTGCAGTATGGAGAACGCTACCCTCCGTCTGTTTGAGCACCTTATCAGTTTCGTCAAGATACCATGCAATTCCTGAAAAAAACTCCTAGGTAAGGATATCGGTAACACAGTAAAGAAGTAGAGGAGGCATGGTAGTATTAGCATCTTGGCAATCACTATCCACCCCAATGGAGATAATGGCAGAGACACCCCAGAAAGGAAGGGATTTGCCAATCAAACCCAGTGCTTTGTCTATGTTACTTTTTCTCAGAGGTAACTTGGGTAACTGTTTCTCTGGCAACTATGTAAAGCGCTCTGATACCTTAGAGTCGTGTTTGTGCTATACAAAAGTGTAAAAATAAATAAATAAATATGGTAGACCTAGACACCCAAGTATTTAAATGAGTCATAGCACAATTCGAGACGTGCTCTTGGTGTGTTCTCCCTTTGGTTGTCTGGATCGGAGAGAAGGGGAACAAACAAGATTTGATCCAGTTCACTTTGAGGCCTGATAATTCTCCAAACTCCTCCAATAGCTCTGTCAATCCAGGGAGGGAGTTGGTAACATCGTGTAAGAAAATCAGGGCATCATCGCATACTATGACACTAAGTATCACACACCATGTGCTACGATTCCCCATCCGTGTGCTCACAAAGGAAAGCTACAAGCCAGTGGCTCCAAGGCAAGCTGAAAATCATTGGCAACAAGGGGCATCCCTGTCTTGTGCCTCTCTGAATAACAAAGCTTTCTGAGATCAGTTGACCTGTCCGAACACCTGCCGTTGGGTTTTGTATAGTGCACAAATCCATCCAAGATACCCCAGCCCTAGGCCCATTTTTTCCAGTGCCTTCAACAGGTATTCCTAGCCCAAGGTATCACAAGCGTTTTTGATATCCCATTACACTTCTTCTTGTGTCTGAGCTGTTGTTCAGGTAGTCCTAGGAGGCTTAATTGATGACAGATATTTAAGACGGTATTGTGTCCTGGTATAAACCCAGATTGATCATTGTGATCAAGAGTGCCTATCACAGGAAGGGGTCTGATGGCTTGTACCTTCCCCAGGATCTTATCATCTTGATTAAGTTGCGACAGTGGGTGGTACTATCTGACATCTAGTGTATTGCAGCCTGGTTTAGTGAGCACTACGATCAGCACCTCACAGAGCGAGTTTGGGATTTGGTCCAAAGTCTGTGCCTCATTGTACATGTCTAGGAGATGTTGAGAGAGCTGAGTACTAAAGGTGGTATAGTATTCAATGAGTAGGCCATCAGAGTTTAGTGTTTTGTTCCAGGCAACTGAGCAATAGCCGCTCACACTTCCTCCAGATGGTGGGCCGCCTCCAGTTCAGCTCGTTGTTGTGGGTCTAACCTAGACAGTGTGAGGTTCCGAAAGAATCCTTCCATGCGATCAGGGAGACGTATTTTGCCAGCCATGTATAAAGATTGGTAGTTGTCTCAGAATGTGTTGTTGTTCTTTCTTTGACTGTTATCCACTGTTCCAACTTCCACCTTGATGCCCTTTATCGGTGTCCTCCTTTGATCCTCCTTTACCAGCCAAGCCAGTAGAAACCTTCCGCATGGAGGAGCACTGTTCACTGTTTGTAATTGTGTTTCCCCAGCCTTACCTCAGTCTTCCTGTGCTTGGATCCTAGATGTCGGCGTCGCTAGACATTGGCGGTATGTTGGGCCACCTCCTTCTCAAAGAGACACAGCTCTTTTTCAGTCATCAATAATTCATCAGTCAGGACCCAGCAATCCCCACAGGTGTGGACGATGCATTATGCTCGTCTAACCACTATGTGGGCATCCCATTCTAAGGCTCTGGTGGGAGTGGTGTCTTCATTAATGTTCAAGTATCGAGTAATAGATGCCTCTATAGTTTCCTTGTGGGGGGAGCCTTCAATTTGATATAGCAAGGCGGTGTTTGCCCCAACAAAGCAATAGTAGTAATGGGCAATGGTCTGATAGGAAATGGGCCAAATACTCCATGTTAATAATCCACGTGTTCAAGGGTGTGCTGCAAAGAAAGATGTCCAGTCTGGTGTGTTAGCCCATAGACTGGGGAGTATAATATGAAAATTCTGTATCATGAGGATGTCAGAAGCACCATGAGTCATGGCTGCTGGGAGTGCTATAAAGAGGTGGGGTAGATCTATCATGAATAATATCTGGTAGACAATTAAAGTCGCCTCCCATACATCCAGGATATGACAGTCTTTGAAAAGTGCTGGTGTAAGTGTGTCATCAAAGGCTATTTAATTAGGATTGGGTGCATAAATCCCTAGCAGTGTAAATAGTGTCCCATCTAAGTGGCTCTCAACAATCATGTATCATCCCCCTTCAAACTGATGCGTGTCCTCTGTGACCCCCGGGGCTATCCATAGTAGCACTCCCATGAGTAGGCTGATGATGTGGTGCCATAAACCTGACCTCTCCAATTTGTCTGAAGCTTGCGGAACTCTGTATGTGTCAAGTGGCTGTCTTGAAAGAATGTGTAGTGAGTGCGATGGCGCTTGAGATAGGTGTGTGTCTGGTAGCATTTTGTGGGGGTAGCTATACCACGCATGTTCCATATTAGCAGGTTATATAGCTCGGGATGAAGATGTGTGCTTGTGTGTTCATGGCATAAAAATGTAGGTTACAGCTGATTGTGGCTCAGTGTGTCCACCAAAGCCCATCTCTGTGTGTATTGCTTCCCCTGTATCCTAACAAGAGACCACCTGCCAAGAATAGCCCAACCTTGCAAGACTGGAGTTGGCTCTCCAGGACTCTAAACGTCAAAACCAAAAATCCATGACAAAATAAAGCCAAAGCAGGGAACACGCTCAACGTCCTCAACATGTGCTCCTGGAACATCAATGGCCTAGGAGAAAAGCTAATGGACTCGGAATTAAACATCTATTGGCAAAGATTTGACATCATCACACTGCAAGAAACCTGGTCCGATACTCCACCTACATTGGTGGGCTACAGCCTGAAATTTCTGCCGCCTACACAGAGCACATTGCTTGGCCACAAGAAGGGAGGCCTTGCCACATACAGCTCGCTAAAGACCATTGTTGCAGAAGTGCCCTTAGCTTACAAGCTAGCCCCTCCCAGCGCGAAGCAAACACTGCAAATGACATCTCATCAGCAGAATAAAAAGGAGGATATAGTCCTAATAAACCTCTACCTACACCCCCGGGAAAAAAACAAGGGAGCACAGCAGCTGAAGGAAGAACTTATACAATTATTAAAAACCGAGAAAACCAACAGCGTGATCATCAGCAGCGACTTTAATCTAAATATGCTTAGCAATTTAGCCTCAGATACCATTGAAGAGGAGGATCCATTTGCTTGGGAGCCAAGTCACCAAGACAACTCCTCGAAAGGCAAAAGCTCGAAATCAGCCAGGAGACTCCTGGCAACACTAGAAGAGCTGGGCCTCCGAGCACTCAATGGTAGATTCTCAGGGGATCGCCCCCAAGCAGCTACATTTCTTAGCACTACAGCTAGCTCTACAATTGACTTTACATTCCTCTCTCACAGCTTGTATCAAAGGGCAAGAGATTTCCATATTGGCTCAATGGACCACAGCGACCACCTCCCTCAAGAAATCATGGTTGAGGCTCCCACAATATTATGTCCCCCACCACCAACACTCTAGGCTCAGAATATTCAATAAATGAAAGGCGGATAAAGTGCAAAACCAATAATCCACAAAGTCTCCTATCGCAAGCCAAACAGGTATTAGGAGAGGCACAAATAGCAACTACAGACCTAATCGAGAGTTGGGAGCTGTTTACAAAAACATTATGAGACAATTCTGGAATAACAAAAAAAGGGAATGTAAGGACCGAAGGAACGGCCACAGTCTCGAAACACAAGAACCATCAAAATTGTAGAAACAACACCCAGCTAAAAAAGATAAAGACCTTGATTAACCATACTCTCCGAAGAGTAAGGACAGACCCCGCCGCATGTCAAGCGTTGAGAAAGTTAAAAGACACAAGCAGGAAGCTGAGCTGGTAACTTAAAAAAGAAGCTGATGAGGTCTACTGGGGAAAACTCCTACACGACGCCAAAACAAATAACAGTGCGCGGTTTTGGCAAAATATCAACAGTTTGACCAGCGACCAAAGTCAGGGGATCGAATCCTATGCCACTGAAGAGGCCTCGACAACTTTCCTTGGCATACATTTGAATGAAGCCCACAAATTTAGGAAAGGGTCATATAATCCCACAAAAGCCTCTGAAGCGGTGACGCCTCCACATAAAGAAGCCCTTGTACAAAATCAGGAATTTCCAATCACAAATGCACAGATATGTAAAAGAATCTCAAAAGGGAGATGCGCGGGCACATCAGGTCCGAACGGTATTCCCCCAATCATGTTGAAACAAGAGCTGGAATATTGGGCTGTTGTTTTGACAACTGTATGAAAAAATTCTGCAGTCCTCAACAATCCCACCATCCTGGAGGGGAGCAATCATCTCCCCAATCTTTAAAAAAGGAGATAGGAATGACCCAAGAAGCTATTGTCTTATAGCCCTACTTGATATTGAGGCGAAATACTACACAGGCCTCTTACACCAGGAATTAACATCCTGGGTGGAAGACACAACAGCAATTCCATATAATCAAACCGGCTTCTGCAAAAACATGGGGACGACCACTAACATACTAGCCCTATCTCTTTTGATTTACTCTGCACTTGCAGCAAGATAACCTTTATACCTGTGCTATATTGACTATAGCTCAGCCTTTGACCACGTCAATAGAAACATGCTGTGGCAAAAATTCAAAAAGTTGAAAATTCCCCGATTGCTGTTAAACCAATTAATTCTCTTGCATAGTGATACCTGGGTACAGGTCAATTTAGGCGCAGGGGAATTCTTATCCAGGAAGATCCCTACAAGCACATGGGTAAAACAAGAATGCGTGCTTGCACCAACATTATTTAAACTTTCCATGGCTGAATTGTCAATCTTGCTGAACGAAAGTAATTCCCATGCACCCAAGTTAGGTGGTACCCAGCTGTCAAATTTATTCTACGCGGACGATCTAGTGCTCATGAGCCAGACTCTGATAGGCCTACTGCGACTGCTGGACATCACATCGCAATGCTCTATAACAAACAAACTCAGAATCAATCAAGTACATTCTAAAGTCATTTGTATCACCAATCGCAAAACGAAAATAATGAACAACTAGTTTTTGGACTCCAAGGGCAGCTTTAAGCCACAATGCGAGGACATAAAAAAGAGAGGATTAAAGACCGTGGCATCTTTAAGAAACCTAAAAAATAAGATCACCTGATCAAGCCTCCACCCCCTAATAAAGGTGATTCAGGAAAAGCTGATAACATCTATCACCTATGGAAGCGAAGTGATGAGAGGAAAGGGACGCTGAAACATTAGATGGTACAGTAGCAAGAGCATTGCGCATGATCTTTGGCTTGCTGAGGTACACATCACCCGTGCAGATGAGGCTCGAATTTGGGCTTGCAACGGAAGAGCTGACACGCAAAGGAGTATATCTAAAAAGCTGGTACCAAATAAGCAGGAGAGAAGCAAAAACACTCAACGCTCTCCTGTGGAAGGAACTGCAAACTAAAGAAAACTGCCCTGCTAGGCTTCACCTGGAGGACGCAATCCAGCACCTGGGGTTGCGTCAATTATTGGATCTCCCAGGGCCCTTGGCGGGATTAAAAAAAGCAGTAAATAACATTGTCAAAAAAGAATCTCTCTTGCAGGACAAAGCCTAACTGGCGGAGTGAGCATATTGCTGGCTAACCATACAATCCTACACCAAACTCAGGCCCCAAACATATCTTCAGACCAGCTTCACCACAAAGACAAAAGAGACGTTTTTGAAATTTCACTTAGGACTGTTGCCCTCTGCAAACCAATTGGCCCCTTGGCTGCATCCCTCAACGCCAGCAAAGTGCTGCCAGTTCTCGGGCCAATCTTACACTCTGCCTGTATTTTAATAGTTTTAGCTTCAGCACTTTTTAAAAATAGTTCGTACTCATAGCCTACCATAGTATTATCGTAATTTATCATGGCTGTTTTGAAACACAAAACAGTTTTTTATTGATGATGGTTTGTAATTGTTTTAATTAACTGTACAATAAAGTATTACCTTACCATACCTGTATCCCAGGTGTGTCTAGGTACTTGGTGTCTATCTAGGTCATGATGTCTGAGAAAATGTATGACACTCCATGACCTACATAAAAATCTAACTGAACTTTCCCTTTCCACTCCATCCCAGGTCTGAAGGCCTATGTGTCCCTGGCCAAAACTACTCATCCATCAGTAACAAATACAAATATAAACAGTAACATGAATCATGTTCTCTTCGGAGGGCCTGTGGGGCATGGTACTCTAGTTAGTAGGGATCTTCAACGATGGGGGGACCCACATCGAATGACCAAGCATCCGGCCCGAGTAAGCAGGGGCGGAGCTTAAGGGTGGGTGTTTGGGGTATTACACCCCAGTAGCGGTCGGCAGTAGGAGTTACTGCAGGGCGGTGACGTGGGCAGGGGGAGGGGCAGGGTGGGGGGTAGTAATGTATGGATTACGGAGTTTTACAGGTAAGTAAACATTTAAATAATTAAAACGAATTTCATTGCGGTCACTGCATCACCAAATGTGATGCAATGCCTGCAACGAAATTCGTTTTATTTATTTAAATGCTTACTTACCTGTAAAACTCCGTAATCCATACATTACTACCCCCCACCCTGCCCCTCCCCCTGCCCACGTCACCGCCCTGCAGTAACTCCTACTGCCGACCGCTACTGTTACACCCCCTTAAAAAAAGTATTCTGTAGTAAATAGTTGGGTACAAGTGCTTTTAGTTGGTATGGTGAGGTGTCAGTTGGATTTCACCTGGGATTTCCACATGCACTCAGACTGAAACATGCATACACTCTTGTTTTGAAGGTCTTATAAAATGTTGTTTAGTTTGAACAATATTGTATTTTCAGTATTTGTAACGCACACACTTGCTTCTCATATAATGTATTTTCAAAAAGTACTCCAGTGTGATTGTTGGGAAATCTGAAGTTCACCCACCCCAATCTTACGCCCCAGCTGGTCTGCCACATCACCAAAGAGGCCGGCCTGCGTCTTGCGGGAGCGGTTAGCCACCGTCTATGTGGGACAAACATTGTCAATGTTCCTAGGATATCGTCCGCCGACCTTGGAATCAGTTCCGGTCCCAGGAGCAGTTCTATGGTGGAAGACGCAGAGTGCTCAGTATCTGATTCCATCGCCGAGGCTCAGCCTAGGTGCAGTGCCTCATAGGGATTTTGACTATGATGCAGTGCCTCCTCTACTGCTTGTGCCGACTCCAAGGCCACCTGTTCTTGGTGTGCCCGCTCCAAGGCCAGCTGTTCTTGGGTTGGGTAAACTCCCGCACCTTTGCATCTCTTACGCCGCAGTCGGGCAGTCAGCCATTTACTCATGGTAGGGTCCATAGTAGTATTGGGTATGAGGCCTTTTGAATTTAGTACACAAAGGGAGTCACTGTTTCTTGTAGAGGATGAAAGAGGAAGAAACTTTTTTCGTGTGCTACTCTATCTGTGGGAGACAGTGTGTCCTCATCATAATGCCCTCACACACCCCGAAGGATCTTATGCTTCATCATTTGGGCTTTGCTCCTCATCGGGCCAGCGGTGCAATGCCCTACGGGTCCCCCAGAGGGTCTCTTTCTCAGAGATCTTTTGTTGAGAAGCCGTTTCGGTGCGTGGGTGTAAGTGGCAGTTAAGTCTAAAGTGGTGTGTTAAAAAATGACTGGAGGGAGAGTGGGTACTATTTATTAGGGTGATCCCTCTGTCATTGTTCAAACACAGTGTGTAGTGTTGCTCTAGGGGATATTGTGTCCCTCTCTCTGTAGCTGGGTATATATCCCTAATGGACATATAGAATGGTCAACATGTTTCGCGCTGTATGTGGCCTCCGAAGGAGACCCAAAGCGCTTCTTCAGGACCAAAGGAAGGTCAATTTTAGTATCAGTGGCGGCCTGAACTAACCAGTGCCACCAAGTTTGTAGAAGGGAGTAGCGTTTCTGAAAAAAGAGAAAGTGTAGGAAAAAAGTATAGGATGGTTAATATCTCTACTGTGTGTACCTTATAAGGGATTGGAGTCCTTGACATATGTGTACCCCATGTCTGAGAACTATGAGGAAAAAAGACAGTTGTATTTAAAGTAGAGTAACGGTTGCCAAAATCAGTAAGACATAAAACATTAACTGTAACACTAAATATGTAGTGTACACTTTGGAATGCCCGTGTGGTATGGTATACGTGGGAAGCACAGTAAGATGTCTCAAGACACGAATCCAAGAACGACATCATGCACTCATCAGCAATGATACATGCTACCCCAGGACTGACCACTAGAACAGGGTGCATGCGGGGGACAAGTCCTTTACCTGCTGTGGAATCGATCATATCCCCACTAACAAACGGGGTGGCAACCGTGAGCTTGCACTAAGACAAACCGAATCAAAATGGATATGTAGATTGAGGTCGGTCCTCAAAGGGCACAAGATTGACCAAGAGTTCCACTACTTTCTTACAAGAAAACTCATGGGTTCTGCAGAGCCAGTCACGTTCCTTCCCAGTGCTGTTTGTTTTAATTATGTTTTGCGTGTATTGAATTGCCTAGTTTTGTCCTGTGTTCACCCAGCCCTTCGTGTATATTTATATTATTTATGTTACACCTGTTTTCAGCCCTGACGAAGTTCACCCTGCTGAACGTAACGCTTTGGCTGAGACTGTTTGCACCATTTTGGAATATTTGAATAAAGAATATATTTATTTCACCAAAGGAAATTGACTACTTGTTGTTACTCAAAGCAGAGGACCTGGGTAATGCACCGCTCTATTCTCTCTCAGATACATAAATAGATATAAGATCAATGAGTAGATTTTGCCAGTGTAGTTCTATATTCATACGTTTACTCTGTTGTTCATACAGTACCCCTAGGTAAAGAACTCAGGTTGATATGACTATAAAAAGGCTAATTCATAAGGTGAGTATATGAACCATAGCTGTCTAGGTAGATAATACCGCAAAGTAGGCCCCACCATTGATGGCAAACCTCTAGACACTGTTGTCTTGTTTTTTTACAAAATACATCATGTTTCTCACTCCTTAATATTAGAGTGAGGGCCTCATGAGATCAGTGAGGGCACTCGGGAACTGTGAAATGAAAGAAGGCAAAGAAAATAGTGTTAAAAGGTTTCGTTATATCCCGCTGTTGTTGTCAATAAAGTTTGTCGTTGAGAAACAAAACAGCGTTGTTTTGAAGACTAAGAAAAACTTAATAGCTGTTATAAAGAGTCCAGGGACAATCCCCGCATGCTGGAGGGATTTGCCATGTACAGTTAGGGAAGTTGACAGTGCATGCAGTTGTCACGTTTCGTTATGATTTAATGGTTTTGGCGGCCCGTGTGGAAGGTTCTAGTTGGATCAGTGAATTATGCATAAAACCAGACCTTACTCGCATTTTAGCAGGTTTGACAAAAAAAAGACAGTACATGTATTAATGAGGTTCGTTTTTAAGAAACAATTGTTTAAAGGCTAGGTGCTAATAAAGTCAGAGAGATGTTGCCTCACATACTGAAAGGATTTTCCCTTTTTATTTTACTCACAGTTCTGTAGTAGCAGGGCCAATCCACCTGCGTGCCTCTCCCTGTCTCTTCCGGTAATGGGAAGGTTGGCCCCTATCCCTTATATAGCGGAGGTGTGTTGTCAATCAGTGAGTTAATTACATGTTAATGGGAGAGTGTGTGACGTGATGCGTGGCGCCATCTTGTAATGGGGTGTTTGAGTAGACATAGTTCTTGATACTTATTGTTATCAAGCTATTGTTTCCAGCGAGTGTCCTATAATGAATTCTTTATTTTTCTAATTGTGATGGTTGGTGGTGCAGGTAGTACAAACTTACTAGTAGATCTAAGCAGATAGGTTTATAGGGCACGGGCGCCATCTTTGAGTGGTGTAGTTGGTAGGTTGATTGTTTGACCATGGGCGCAATCTTTGAGGTGTATCTTGCTATGTTATTTTTCACTATATGTAAATGGTCAAGCCCCATTTCTAATATTCAACATACATGGTATTATCCTCAACGGAGTGTCTGAGGTGGCCTGTTCACTTAAAAAACGACATATGTGTGTTTTGTGTGTCTCTATAGTTTACATATCATTATGGTAACTTTGTTTTCAGAATTGGGATGAGAAGAGGTTGATGGTGAGGTGGTCATTAGGCTAAACTACCTCAATCCGCGGTGTTTCGTCTTTTAGACCATGGGTATTTGTCCATATGCGGTAGACCCAACTTTGTTCTGTTTGATATAGTGTCCTATTAGACTATGAAGGATTGGACTCTGTGCCAGTCCAGGTCATTTGATCTGGTGTTTGTCCTGTTTCGATGCAGTGTCTGCTCATTTTAGTGGTGTTTTTCTTGCACTGTGTATTACTTCTGTCTTCGTTCACTCTCGTCCTCATGGCTCTGGTTGTCATTTCTATATAGAGGAGGTTGTGAGGACATTTTACCTTGTACACACAGTTTTTAGTATTACAGTTTGTATGTTTTTTCTGTGTCCACTCCTGGTTGTTTAGTTGTAGAGTTGTGGTGTGTTGTTAAGGGTCAAATATTGCGGATGTATGACGGTACGACGCGTACCGTTATAACAACGCAAGTCGTTACAATGACTTGCGTTGGGGGGGCGCTGATAGTGAATAGTTTAATTTACTATTCCAACAGCAGTCCCCGTGGATAGTAGAGAAGGTGTTGGATAGTAAATTAAACTATCCCCTATCTTAGAGCGCCCTCCAGCGAAAGTCGTTGTAACGATGTTCGTTGTTAAAGCTGCGTCGTAACGCAACCGCGTTGTAGCGGTTGCGTTGTAAAGGATGTTCCCCAATATTGCAGGTTCCTTCATGGGTAATGCCCATTGACTTTTGGGAGGTCCCACTGTGTTCTTTGATTGTACAGTTCTTTACCCTGTCGCCTTGTGTGCACGACCATGTCTTTAATATTCATTGTACGTCTAAAGGCGAATCTTGGGAGCTCCAGTACCATCCCTCCTATGTGCAGGATGTTCCAGTGTTTTAGTAGGATTTTCTTTGCTCGATTTGGTTGTTATGTTAGGGTGTTTTATATAGCGCGACAGGTGCCCCAGCAAAAGGGCGTCCCGGCGCTGAAGGAAAGACCGACAGATTGCAGAGTGACACCAGCTAGTTAGCGGGGAAAAGCAGAGTCTTGATGGCCTTCCTAAATTCCAGGTAGTTCTCTAAGCCACGAATCAGCACAGGTAGTGTGTTCCAGAGTGCAGCAGCTCTATAGCGAGAAGAGCGACCACCAGCCCGCACTCTACGGTTCTGGGGGACCACTACCAAATGTTGACCCTATGACCGGAGGGAACGTGCAGGAACATACGGTGAGAGGACATTAGCCAAAATAGGCGGGGTGGCCAATTTCAAGGGCTTGAAAGAGATACACAGAGCCTTGAATTCAATGCGCCTGGCCACCGGAAGCCAATGGAGGCGGCGAATGGCACTGGACACAGAGCAGAACTTGCGCAGACCTAGAAGGGTTCTGACTGCTCCATTTTGTACCCTTTGCAGCCTCTGAACCTCTGCTTTATTGGCCCCCAAATAGAGGGAGCACGAGTAATCCAGTCTGGACAGGACCATATAGGATAATAACCTGACGTATAGAGGCATCAAAGAGGCCCATCAGCGGCCTAAGCCCCCGTAAAAGTCCAAAACATGTACCTGCTATTTTTTTGGTTTGGACTTGATAGTTTAAAGATGAGTCCAACCAAACCCACAGGTTCTTAACCACTTTCTTGGGGGCAGGGGGCGTGCCCAGGCTAGCTGGCCACCAGAGGTCACTCCACAGACCATGGTCTCTGCCGACCACCAAAACCTCCGACTTGTTGGAATTAAGTCGGAGGCAGATAGCAGTCATCCACTCAGCCACTGCCGCAAGATCGCCCTGAAACTTAAGGGCGTCTTGCTCTATCTTGCTCTGTGTTATTAGAGAGTGCCACCACTAACTGAGTGTCATCAGCATATGAGACCATGGTCAGGCCCCTACTCAAGGCTACAGCAGCCAAAGGTAGAACATAAATATTGAATAGTAGGGGACTAAGGGAGGAGCCCTGTGGCACCCCTTGCTTGATGCCGTGTTCACTGGACATAAACTGGGGGCTGATACTGAGAAAGACCTCTCATGAAGGAATGAGGCAAGCCACTCCAGGGCCTGACCCGTAATTCCTACCTTCGCCAGGAGACGCAGCAGGATGTCATCTGATACCGTATCAAACGCTGCACTTAAGTCCAACAAGATCAGTGCCGAAGTTTGCCCCCCCATCATTATCCGACCAGAGGTGTTCCGTCACAGCCAGAAGCGCCGACTCCGTTCTGTGGCCGGGTCTAAAGCTATTTTGAGAGGGGTTCAGTATGTTATTACGAGTGAGATAGTCTGACAAGAGGGAGTTCACATACGCCTCAGTAATCTTGGCTATCCAAGGTAGCAGCGAGATGCTCCGATAATTTTCTGCTTTAGTGGGATCAAGAGCCGGATTTTTAAGCAAAGGTATCACTTTGGCCTGTTTCCATACTCTGGGGACGATAGCAGTACTAAGGGAATTATTAATAACCTGAATCAGAGAGGGTAAGATTGTAGGCAATACCTTCTTGAATTGGTCAGGTTTAAGAGAATTGGTGGGAGAGCCTGACTTAATCCTACCACACAGCGATTGTAGCTGATCCACCGAAATCGGGGGGAAAAGAGTGGAAAATATTAAGCTGCTGACAGTGCCACCGGCGCATTGCTGTGCATGGTCGGAAAGGAGCTGTAGATATCCTCTACCTTTTTAACAAAAAAGGTGGCCAGCTCCTCACACTGCTTATTAGAGTTGATTGTGGACCCAGCAGCATTATGCTGAGATTGCAGACTGGTAAGTATGGTAAACACGCTCTTTGCGGGATTAGTGCTTTCGCGGATCTGGTTAGAGAGAAAAGCTGCTCGGGCCTGATAGATGGCTTTATGGTATTTTTTAATTGCTGCCCTATAGATGTCCTTAGCTACAGTGCAGAAATCCCTTCTCCAGATCCACTCCAGCTTCTTGCATCCCTTGCGCATGTGAGCAAGGTCCACATTGTACCAAAGCCTTGACTTGGTCTCACGACTAGCTGACCATTTCATAGGAATGAGGTTGTCTAATGGACGCTTGATCCATTTGGAAAATAGCCCCTATGCCTCATTAATATCTTCCGGTAGATCAGGCCGAGTGGCCAAAAGGCCCGCCTCAAATTGATGCCAGTCCAATTTATACCAGGGATGCTTCAACAGAGTCAACCGACCCGTGGACTGTGCAGGAGTATCTCCATGCAGCAACATAGAGACCAAGAAATGGTCCATCCAAACCATCCTGGCAGGGGCACGAATAGTGATATGGGCTATATTAGTGAAAACCGGGTCCTATAAGTGGTCCACAATATGCGTAGCCCCACTGACCAGCTGCAGCAGTTGACATGCTGCAAGGTCGGCTACAAAACTTGCTATTTCAGTGTCCTCCGCATTATCTAAATGGAGGTTCAGGTCTCCCAACACTGTGAAATTAGCGGTATTAACTGCTAGTATGTTGAGCATATCTACAAGGGCCTCTCTAAAACCAAGGGAGGGACCTGGAGGTCGGTACACAAGGAGACCGGACATAGTGTAGTTTGAGCTCAAGGTAACGTTAAAATAGGCACTCTCACAGCCAGAAATCAACGGTTTAGTGAAGGAGCAAGGATAGCATGATCTATAGATTATTGCTAACCCCCCTCCTCTGGATGCTCTGTTCACTGTTAGAATCCTATAACAAACAGGGAGCGCCAGCCCAGGTTCAGCTAAAGTGGCATCAGATAGCCATGTCTCTGTAAGAAGGAGAACATCCGACAACGCCTCCTCCAGCAGGTCAAAAATATCGGCATGATGTTTGACTACTGAGCGGCAATTCAAACTAAGACTTAAGTGGGCAATGACGCATAGGAACAGTGTATGTGGCTTGAAAGCCACACTTCAGACAGCAAAAAGGACCTTCAACAGCAAACAAATCCACCTGCTTACATCCTCTTACCGGGGTCCTCAGCTCAAGCAAGGCCTCCCGGGCATAGGTGATAATACCCCTCTTAGGAGAGGCAGCATGTCTGGCGTCTGGCGTCGTATTGGCGCGGACGGGCGCAGATGGGCTTGCCTTCCAACAACTAGACCGCCACCCCAAAATGGCCACCAAGCTCAGGCCAAGCAGGAAGTGAGGACACGGGGAGACTGAATTCGCCGAAGCTCCCTCCACACAAACAGCACAGGCTGCGGTGGACCGGCGAGAGGCGACCCTCAACAAACTGAGGTAAAATAACTATTTATTAACAGATTGTGGTGTGTAGGTTTCACACATGTAATAGTCTCATCCTTTGGTTTTTCAAGAGTTTCTAGTAATGCTTCCCGGTGATTGTTGTGTGCACGTTTCTGCACATTCTTTATGATTCTCTGTGGGTAGTTCCTCTGTTCCAGGTTGTTGCCTAATTCTGCAGCTTGTGTTTCGTAATCTGTGGTATTGCTCCAGTTTCTTCTGAGCCTCAGAAATTTTCCAAATGGAAGATTCCGTCTTAAGGCTTTTGTGTGATGGCTGTCGTAGGTTAGTAAACTTTTTCGGTCTGTAAGTTTTTTATATGTTTTGGTGAAAGGTTTTCCACCTTGTAGGGTGATTAACCACATCGCTGCTTGAGTTTTTCCCCTGCTGTGCTGGACAGCAATAAAAACGGGTGTGGTCATGACGAGCTCAGCTCGTCATAAGCACACGAGCACTGTACTGCATGACCACGGAAGGGTTTAATAGATCCAGAAAAGGGATCTCTTCACTTGAGGCGGTCAGTGTAAATTTTAGGAAAGGATCCTGTTTGTTAATCCAGTTGTGGAATTCCATGCAGCGTTCTTATATACCTGCCCATAACATGAGTATGTAGTCTATATAACGTTTCCATTCTTTTATTTCTGGTTTGAAGGAGTTGGAAGCTGGTAGGATGTGTTCTGCCTCAAAATGGGCCATGTATAGGCATGCTAAGCTTGGCGGGAAAGTGCTGCCCATACAAGTTCTGTGGATTTGTTGGTAGTGTTGATCTTGGAACTCGAAGAAGTTATTCTTTAGGGCTAGTTCTGCATATTCCAGGATAAAATTTACTGGTTGTGGTGAAGCTAGTCATGGTTCCTTAGACTCTCTTCAACTACTCTCAGTGTAGCTTCTTGTGGGATGTTGGTATATGCCGCTTCCACGTCGAAAATTACTAGCAGGGTGATTTTCTCCAGTCCTCTTATATGCTCAATTAGGTTGATGGTTTCTTTTGTGTCTTTGAGGTAAAACTGTGTTGTTTGTACTAATTGTCGTAGGAAGTGGTCACAGTATTGGCTGAGTGGTTCAAGGACAGAGTTAATCCCAGACACTATTGGTCTTCCAGGTGTGGGCATGATGTTTTTGTGGATTTTCGGGGTCGTAGGTTAGGAGTTCACTAGAAATTCTGCTTCATTCTTGTTAATCCATCCATTCGTTTGTGCTTCAGTTACTGAGATGTTGATTCTTCTCGTGAGGGAATCTGTGGGATCTGTGTCTATTTTTTGATAGAATCTGTTGTCTGCGAGTTGTCTGTGGCATTCATTGTTGTAGTCGTCCGTGTTGAGAATGACGATTGTTCCGCCTTTGTCTGCAGGTTTTATTGTAATCGTCTGATCACTGTTGAGGTCTTTTTTTTGTTCTTTTTTTTTTGTCCTCATTAGCCACTTAGTCGTTCCAGGGAAACTCTAGCTGCAGGAAGACAGTCGTTTCTGTGCCATCTCGAAACCAGAGATTGGCTTCATGACCTCCCACAGAGTGGACCTGATGTCTTAGTGAGGAAGAGCCCCGCATGAGCTATCTCCATTCGAGCCCGTTGTCGGCAGATAGTCCAATAGCGTTGTGGCGTGGGGTGCCTCCCGTTGGACATGGAAACTTAGGCTTAATCATCGGACCCGGGGAAAAGAAAAAAAAAAAAAAAACAAAAAAAAAAAACGGGCCCTTTAGTTATCCCATCTCCAATCAACTAAAAAGTTCCAGAATCTCAGAGTTCGAGGGCTGCAGGCTCTGGGTAGGTCTACTTTCGATATTTCATAAAGTGAAGACAACCACTCTGTGTGGGTCGGTGAGTTGACATTAACCCAGTTTTTGCATAGTTCTCTTCTTGCTATTAGGATAGCATAATATAGAAATTCTCTTTCTAGCCCCTTAATGTTATTATTTATCCCAAAGATGACTAAAGACCATGAGATAGGAATAGGGATTCGAAGAATTGATTCTAGTGATGTCTTAATATCTTGCCAGAATGTCTTAATATTCGGACATTCCCAGAACATATGTAGGTCTGAGGCAGCTGGGAGGGAGCATTTACTACAGCACTTCCCTGGTTGGAACTTGGAGAGCTTTTTAGGGGAATAGTACGCTCGATGTAATGTAAATAGTTGATTGCGCCTCAACCAGGCGGGTTTAATGGTTTTATAGAGAAGACTAAAAGATTCTATCCATTTCTCTTCTGCCTGGGGTTCTCCCTCTCCACCCCAAAGTTTTAACAGAAGGTCAAATTCACCCTCTGCTTCTTCGATAATATTCCAGTAAAAAAAAGTTACTTCTTTCCCTCCATAAGGTTTCTCAACTAGATTTTTTTCCAATATACTAACTCCACCGAATTTAGTATTTTCCTTTATTTGAATTTGCAGCCAGCTGGACAATTGTGGATATATATACCAGGATAATGGTGAGGTTACTTTATCTGAAAATAGTTCCCAATCCAATAAGGACCCTTCTACCACTAAATCTCCCCAATGTGTTATTCCTGCTTCCAAAAAGGTGGTTTTGACAGTGTCAATATATTGCGTGGAGAGTCCTGAAAGGTCCCAGATCGGTGCATGGTTGGAGAAGTATGCTATCCCTAGCTTAGATTTAATTTGAGTCCATTCTTTAAGAGAACTATATAAAGTCTTTAGCCTAACGTTTTTGAAAAATCTCTGATGTCCAAACTTAAATAAAAATCCGTCCAACGGGAGAATGGAGCCCAGGATCATTGCTTTGAACATACGGCCGTTTGAGTTGTCTAGCGGGGTCTTTAATAACATTCTAGAATGGGTCAGATGGAACGCCCATGCATAGTATTCAAGGTCTGGCAAGGCAAGACCTCCCTTTTCTCTCCTTCTTAGCTTCTTCCAAGCCAGCCTAGTTGACTTAAAGCACCAAATAAATGAATTAATATTTTGTTGACATTTGAAGAGTAACTTGGTATGGAATGTTAGTGGAATGCAGTTAAAAATAAATGTGTATTTGGGGAGGATGGTCATTTTCACCAAGCTAGTTCTCCCGTAGATGGTGAGGGGGAGAAAAGACCAAGACTTCATAAGTGCTTTAGATTCGCGGGAGATCCTGTCCAGATTAGACTGGGTCAAAAAATGTAGGTCATTTGTGATTTTAATACCCAGATAGCGGATTGAAGGCCTGACCAGAAGCTGAAGATTTATGATGTTCCAAGCCATTATATCTGTTTTTCCGGCATTTATTTCATACCCAGAAAATTTTCCGAATTCCTCAGCTCTTTTAATTACTATAGGGAATGCCTGGACCGGGTCCGTTGTATAGATGAGAATATCATCGGCATATAGTCCGACTTTCTTCTCCCATCCAGAAAAAGCAAAAGGCAGAATATTAGTGTCCTCTCTAATAGTCTGGGCAAATGGTTCAACATAAATGTTGAATAGAAGAGGGGAGAGAGGACACCCCTGTCTTGTCCCTCTACTTATTTCAAATGAGTTTGTACGCGTGCCATTAATTAATAGGCTGGCTCTCGGGTTTTTATATAGTAGCCCTACCGCTCTGCAGAATTTAGGACCAAATTGAAATTATTTTTTTTTTTTTTGCAGAGTTTTATATAGCGCGAACTAGAACCGAACCGAATCAGTTATCAGAGAGCTTTACATAGCACCAGTTACGTTACATGAGGACACACTTTCATTTTAGGCACGGGGAGATTAAGTGATTTGCCCAGAATCACAGGAGGTTTTGGCGTCGTTACCGAGACTCGAACCCAGATCCCCAGGTCCGAGGTCGAGCGCCTTAGCCGTTAGGCCAACCCCTCTTCTGCATAACAGCATTTAGGTAGGACCAGTTGACCCTATCGAATGCTTTTGTTGCATCGAGTGTCATTATGGCGAGAGGCAAAGCAAAGGTTGACGCGTTATCTATCGCGCCGACTAAGTCATAAGTTAAGTCAGCCAGTTGTCGGCCTCTAATAAACCCCTTTTGGTCCTGATGGATAATTGTACCAATCTCGCTTCCCAGACGTACAGCCAAGACTGTTGAGAAGATCTTATAATCGTTGTTGAGAATCGAGATTGGACGGTACGATCCACAGTCAGCAGGGTCCTTGCCTGTTTTTAAAATTAAGGTGATATTTGCCTCTCCCCAAGAGCTGGGTGGTGTTTCCCCTCTAATTAAGATGTTATTGAAAAGGTTCGTTAGGGTCGGGGTGAGAGTTGGATTAAGCACTCGGTATAGCTCGCCCGGGATACCGTCAGGTCCTGCAGCCTTTGCCAATTTTAGATGTTTAATGACTTTTTCAACCTCCGCCTCGGTAATTTCTTTCTCTAGGTTTTCCCTCTGTGCCATTGACAGTTTAGGAAGATTCACCTTATCCAACCACTCCGTTCTTTCCCCGATATTAACATTAGTCGCGTCTGTGTATATATCTTGAAAAAAGACGCTGAAGCCTTCTCCTATTTCGAGATCTATCTTCCTGCTGTCGACTTCCCCACTAACCTCACTTCTTTTATATGGTTCCTAGACTGGTCGGTTTTTATTTTCCAAGCCAGGAGCTTCCCTGCCGATTCACCGTATTCAAAGTGAGAGAGCTTGCTAACCTGCCATCGTTTACTCAGTCTCTCCTGCAGTAGTGTATTTAGTTTGTCTTTTAGCTCCCTTTTCTTTTCCAGATTTCCCGATGACTCTGGGTCTGCCGACTCTAAGAGGGCCAGATCTTGCTCTATTTTTGATATCCCCTCTCTGTATGCCTTTTTTCTGTAGGATGCCCGATTCGTGATATGTCCCTGTAGTGACCCAATCTAATGTGAGTACAGGTAATGGAGAGTAGATGTAGGTTAGAACAAGTATTTAATCCAGAGAGAGAATAGTTACATGCAGTTCCAGTAAAGGTACATCAAGAATGTTCTATGATTCACTGGTTACTGTTGCCCAGTATCCAAACATTCTAATTACATAGACAACATTCCAATTAAAGGAATATGCCATCACTACACATCCTCTTTCTTACAAAAATAAAAAACATAAAAAGAATTAATAAAAAAAAACATAAAATACATTAACAATCTGTAAGGAATTCTTAACATTGTGGATTCAACAATTTACGCACTACATCTTTTTGAGATTAATATTCTCTTCTTCCAATGTAAATAGAACCCAACATGTGAGAGCGGAATGTGAACTCACTCTCACCCATCCCCCTTTTCCAAAATGTTAAATGAAGTGAAGAGAAAAAAATAATCACTAAAATCATTAACAAATAAGTCATAAACATTTGAAATTACACCTCTATGTTTCGAACACAATTAACTTGAACATCACTATCTTCAGACTCAGAAACATATGAGTCATCATCATCTTGAACATAAGTAACCTTTTTCTTAGAAAACTTCTTATTTTTTCGGTTGCAAACCCTAGAAAAGTGACCCACCAATCCGCACTCTATACATCTTGCATGTTTAGCGGGGCACCTCTCAAAAGTAGCGGCATGTGAATAACTTCCACACCTATAACATACCACGTCACTAAATTTCTTTCTTTCACCACTTTCATTGAATTTCTTCCTTTCACTATAGTCCCTTTCCCTCCTATCACGCAAATCACTATTTCCTCCCTCTAATTTATCCTTATACCATGCTTTCTTCTCAACTACCTTGGCAACTACTTCCTTCTCTACTTTGTTATCCTGCGATAAAGTGACTTTTGCACATCGGTCAGACAATTCTGCTTTTTTAACTAAAGCCACTATATCTTTAAGACATTTGTCTCCTTCCACCCACAATTTATCCTGTAATACTTTATTCTTAGTATACATCACCACTTGGTCGCGTATAAAGTCATCATGTAACTGAGCAAATTCACATTTCCTTGCTAACTTTTTTAAGGCCGAAACAAATTCCTCAACTGTTTCGTTTTTCCCTTGCTTCCTGTGAAAAAATGCATGTCTTGTCACTGCAATTCATACCGAGGGAGAAAAATGATCATCCAAATCCATCAAAGCACATTCAAAAACATTAGAGTTACCCTCTACTCTTTTATGAGAGTGCATGTCTTGAAAAATACGTAAACCCTCCGGACCTAGCGAATATAACAACATCCTCTTCTTCCTTTCCGGTGAGAACGTACCGTTTACGTCCTCTAAATTTGCTATATAGTTCAAAAAATATGCTTTCCAATCTAACCAAGAAATTAACGGTTCTCCAGGAATTGCTAGAAATTCTTTGGGGGAATTGATTTGTAAATTTGAAGTCAAACGTACACCTGACGAACCTTCGTCCCCTGTACCTGAATTCCCGGCTTCCAAAGACATCCTCAAATCAAATACTAAACTAACTATTATGTGAAAGCTAAGTTTGTAAATCAAACCAGCAATATAATTATTTCTTGAATGAGATGTCGGTAAATAAACTAAATCCTTTTGAAATTAAAATACTTCATGAAATTAAGACAATAAAATAACTTCAAGGTAAATAAATGGCACTTCAATGACCCTCTAAACCTCATGAAATCTCTGCTGCATGTACATCCCCTCCCTTTCTTATTAGTGCAATTTCTTTTGTTGTAATTGGTGTTCCTAGGTTACATTTTTTTTTTTTTTTAAAGTAAAACCTGCAAAATAAATTGGGTTAGTGAAAGAGAAATAATATATGATAATAAAGAAACTCCAAATCGTGAAAAAAAAAAACACTTCGTGAAAAGGTGTCCTTCAGTACTGTTCTAGACTTCCAGCTGCATTAAAATCCAAGAATAGTAAAAGATCCTTGAGAGTTATCCCGCTAAACTTCGTGAAAAATATAAAAGTACCGCTAAAGATATCTTTCCGAAAATTGCCTTCTCCGATATATCCACCACGCGAGTGGTTGCCAAGGAAACCTTAAACAACACGTTCTCAAAATGGCCGTCAAACACAAGGCTGATGCGTGATGATGCTATCACGCTGGATGGCGCGATGCGTGATAACGTTAGGTGGCGTGCGTCCGAAAACCCTAGAAAAGTGACCCACCAATCCGCACTCTATACATCTTGCATGTTTAGCGGGGCACCTCTCAAAAGTAGCGGCATGTGAATAACTTCCACACCTATAACATTCCACGTCACTAAATTTCTTTCTTTCACCACTTTCATTGAATTTCTTCCTTTCACTATATTCCCTTTCCCTCCTATCACGCAAATCACTATTTCCTCCCTCTAATTTATCCTTATACCATGCTTTCTTCTCAACTACCTTGGCAACTACTTCCTTCTCTACTTTGTTATCCTGCGATAAAGTGACTTTTGCACATCGGTCAGACAATTCTGCTTTTTTAACTAAAGCCACTATATCTTTAAAACATTTGTCTCCTTCCACCCACAATTTATCCTGTAATACTTTATTCTTAGTATACATCACCACTTGGTCGCGTATAAAGTCATCATGTAACTGAGCAAATTCACATTTCCTTGCTAACTTTTTTAAGGCCGAAACAAATTCCTCAACTGTTTCATTTTTCCCTTGCTTCCTGTGAAAAAATGCATGTCTTGTCACTGCAATTGATACAGAGGGAGAAAAATGATCATCCAAATCCATCAAAGCACATTCAAAAACATTAGAGTTACCCTCTACTCTTTTATGAGAGTGCATGTCTTGAAAAATACGTAAACCCTACGGACCTAGTGAATATAACAACATCCTCTTCTTCCTTTCCGGTGAGAACGTACCGTTTACGTCCTCTAAATTTGCTATATAGTTAAAAAAATATGCTTTCCAATCTAACCAAGAAATTAACGGTTCTCCAGGAATTGCTAGAAATTCTTTGGGGGAATTGATTTGTAAATTTGAAGTCAAACGTACACCTGACGAACCCTCGTCCCCTGTACCTGAATTCCCGGCTTCCAAAGACATCCTCAAATCAAATACTAAACTAACTATTATGTGAAAGCTAAGTTAGTAAATTAAACCAGCAATATAATTATTTCTTGAATGAGATGTCGGTAAATAAACTAAATCCTTTTGAAATTAAAATACTTCATGAAATTAAGACAATAAAATAACTTCAAGGTAAATAAATGGCACTTCAATGACCCTCTAAACCTCATGAAATCTCTGCTGCATGTACATCCCCTCCCTTTCTTATTAGTGCAATTTCTTTTGTTGTAATTGGTGTTCCTAGGTTAAAATTTTTTTTTTTTTTAAAGTAAAACCTGCAAAATAAATTGGGTTAGTGAAAGAGAAATAATATATGATAATAAAGAAACTCCAAATCGTGAAAAAAAAACCACTTCGTGAAAAGGTGTCCTTCAGTACTGTTCTAGACTTCCAGCTGCATTAAAATCCAAGAATAGTAAAAGATCCTTGAGAGTTATCCCGCTAACCTTCGTGAAAAATATAAAAGTACCGCTAAAGATTCCTTTCCGAAAATTGCCTCCTCCGATATATCCACCACGTGAGTGGTTGCCAAGGAAACCTTAAACAACACGTTCTCAAAATGGCCGTCAAACACAAGGCTGATGCGTGATGATGCTATCACGCTGGATGGCGCGATGCGTGATAACGTTAGGTGGCGTGCGTCCTACCGCGTCGTGATGACGTGGTGATTCCAAGAAGAAGATGAGATGCTGTGCACAGCTCCCTCGAGATACACGTCAGAGACGTTCCAAAGCAGGACGTTATTGCCAGGGATCCGTTGCAGCCTCGAATTCAAAGATAAATAGTAGGTAGAAACCTCATTGTTTGAAGTTGACACTGCACAAAAATAAAAATAAAAATCGCTATCCAAACCTTTCACAAGCCTCTTCCTAAATGAGTATCCAGTACTGTCGAGTTGAGCCAGTTAATCTTTTGGTTCCTTTCAGCCTTGGCTGTTTACAGTCGCGCTGCTTAACTTTTAGCTGAATACAACTGTCAAAATACAAAGCTTGTCGAAGATTAATCACTGGATTCCTTTATGCTTAACTGCTTTGTGAAAATCGCACAATTGTGCCCCAAATTACGTAGGTAACTTTGAATCTTCGCTTTAAATACACAGACATACGGCAATCCAATTAGTCACTTAACTTCTTAATGTCACGATGAACTGTAGAATTAGGAATCTGGTTCTTTTTCTTTCAAAAACCATCCTCGTCGCCATAATTGTAGTGACCCAATCTAATGTGAGTACAGGTAATGGAGAGTAGATGTAGGTTAGAACAAGTATTTAATCCAGAGAGAGAATAGTTACATGCAGTTCCAGTAAAGGTACATCAAGAATGTTCTATGATTCACTGGTTACTGTTGCCCAGTATCCAAACATTCTAATTACATAGACAACATTCCAATTAAAGGAATATGCTATCACTACAGTCCCCTTATGTATGCTTTCCATTACTCCCACACATTAACCAGGGAGGCGGATTCTATATTCCACTCCAAAAAGGAGGCAGTTTCAGATATAAGCAGTTCTCTTTCTTCTTCTTCCAATAAAATGGAGCGGTCAAAGGACCAAGAGGCATGGGTGGGCCCCTGATCTAACGTTATCGAAAAAGTAATGGCAGAATGATCGGAGATGTGCTGGGGTAAATATGTTAAGTTCTTTATGGAATCTTTTGTGGAGAAGCTAAATAAGGCGTAGTCGATACGTGATTTATGTTTATATTTATGATTGTGAAACGAAACCCCCAAAGTTTTCCCGGCTCTTTGTCTCCACAGATCTTCCATCCCCAAGTTGGACATAGAGTGTGCAAGAGTTTCTCTCATTTTATTATGAACGACAGCTCTCGAGCTAGGGGTTTTATCTAATTTCGGATCTAACACTAGATTAAAATCGCCCATCCATATTATTGGGTCTGTGATGGTGATCAAGTGGTTTTGTAATATATTTAAGTAGGAGGGATCTTCCTGGTTGGGACCATAGTATCCCACCAGGGTGAATCGCCTCACATCAAGCTGAACATTGGCTATCAGCCATCTTCTACTCGAATCTGTCCTCCAATCCGCTATCTGAGCCCTAGCTCCCTTTTTAAAGATAATAGCTATTCCACTGAAGTAGTGTGGCTCACTGGTTAGAGGCGGCAGACCCGAGAGCAGAGGACGGCCCGGGACCAGGGTTCAATTCCCGGCGCGGCAGGTTTCTGGACCAGGGTCAGCGGACTCGATAATTCTCTCGCCTCGGTGCCCACTCTGATCAGCGATCACACTTGGCAACTCTGGGCATTAGCTTGCCTCATCTTCACTAACGGCCCCACCAGACCGCCGGGGATGCCTGGTCTCACCCTGGAGATACCCATTAAGGGACCATCTCTCAGGGAAGCCAGGAAGGGTTTCGCAGCGGTCGAAGCGCCTTGGGACCCTACGGGTAAGTAGTGCGCTATATAAATGCCTATACATTTACATACACATACACGGATATTAGCGTTATGATCCGTACTTATGAATTTATCCAACCATTTAAGTTTTTTCATTATGTCTGTAAACTCTTGTTTCTTTAGGTGAGTCTCCTGGATTGTTATGACCTGCGCGGGCGAGTCTCTGAGATATTGCAAAATTTTATGTCTCCTTCCTCGCACACGCAAGCCATTTACATTCCATGACAAAAATTTAATGTCCCTCATTTTGCTTTAACATTCGACTGTTCTGCTCCTCCCATGAAACTATCTCTGCTGCTATCTGTCTATTATGATTTGTGTCGGCCAGCTTTATTGAGTAGCTCTCCCTGGGCTCTACAAGATTTAATGAATTAATCTTTTGCTTATGAGGACTTTTTTGTGCTTTCACCCCCCTGATTACCCCCTCCCTCCCCTAGAAAACCCCCCCTACTTACTCTGGCCAGATGGCTTGCCAGGTTGACGTCACCGACTTTGCCCCCCCTGATGCCCTCATTCGTTATATGGTCGACACACTTTATTTAAGTAGATGTCATGAATGTGATAGTTGTTATTTTGGGAGTTGGACCCAATATCTTTTAACAAAAACGTAGAAGAGAAAAAGACAAGGCGACAGGTGGAACAAAGGGAGGAACACTTAAACTTTTACCCCATGACCCTGTGCTCTCAAATGTTGCACCTCTTTTTATTTTGTTATATATGTTTTCCAATTGTTTCCCCTTTTTTCCCCTTTTTTTATTTTTTTATTTTATTTTTTTATTTTTTTATTTTTTCCCCCTGTTCTTTTTCTTTTACTTTTTTTTAATTGTAACATGTGGTTATTAATGCCCCCCCCTTTTTTTATCCTTTATTTCTTAAGCTTTCTTTTTTTGTACGATGTTAAGTCATTATCCCCTTTTTTAATTTTTTTTTAGTATTTATCCTATTTCTTTATTTTGTTAATTGTATACATTTTTCCCTCGCTAATATGTATGTTTTCAATCTAAAGCTTGGTTGGATTGGCATCCTGTATCAAGTGGTTTAAGAAAATTCCTTGATGGATACTAGTAATTCATCTGCCTCTAGGGGAGTCTTGATATTGTACATTTTGTTATTAAACATGACCTTCAGAAACGCGGGGAATCGCATCTGTACGGTGGCTCCCAAAGCTCTGAACTTTTCCATTCGTTGTCCCAACTCCCATTGTCTTTCCAATGTGGTCTTAGATAGATCTGATCTCACTTCGAAAGAGAAATCAGAAGCCTTCAGTGACTTAGCTTTTAGTGCTAGATTAAGTATCTTTTCCTTTATCGCAAATGTTAGAAAGTTAATAAGGAGCTTTCTAGGTTTGCTCCTGCCCGAGTTAAGTCGGAAGGGATCGTGGTGGATCCTTTGTATGTCTGATTCTAGTTCTTCTGTTGACTCTTCTAGATTAAGAGCTTCCTTTAACAGAGACACAACATATTTCTTTATTTCGCTTCCTTCTTTGCCTTCTGGGTTTTTTAGTAGTCTGAGATTATTCCTCCTTGAGTAATTTTCTAAGGACTTGACTCTGTCTTTTACAGCGTCTCCCTCTCTGCGTAGAGACTGAATTCTGGTTTCTGCGTGATCTAATTTGGCTTTAAGTTCGCATACGGTGCTCTCTAAACTCCCAGTCCTCTCGAAAAGCCTGTCTACTTTAGTCTCTAAGTTTTCACACATAGCACGAATCTCCGATTGATTTTGCCTGGATTCGGCAAAGCTCTTTTTGGCTTCCGCAAAACCAGTTTTAATCTTGTCTCTCATGTTGAGAAGTAGGTGTTGGAGAGTGCTCTCGCTGTCTTCATTGTTACTCCCAGAGAGTAAATCCGAATCTTTTATTCCACTTGAAGTTTCTGAGGTTTCTGAGCTCTCTACATCGACCACCAAAGGATCTGATAAAGTCTCTGAGGCTGTGCTCAAATCAGTGCTCAGTTCTATTGTAGCATCAACTGCGTCTAACTTGTTAGCCTGTTCCATTTCATCCACTTCTGGAAGCTTGGTGCGACTAAATATGACTGATGGGCTTAGTGTAACGAGGGGTTCAACTGGGGTACGTATATTTTGTTCGGCAGTCAAGTTTTGAGGGCCCAGAGATTCTTGATTGATATTTAGGGTCTGAGGTAGGGCCTTGAAGTAGGACCTCAAAGAAGGCGTAATCAGTGTGGCTTTACTCTTTTTAGGTATTATTTTGTTTTTTTTAACGGACCTCTGAAGCGGTTCTTTAGCGCTATTGCCCAGGCAGTCACCACCTAATTTGGTAGTGCTTAATAAGAGTTGACCTCCTGCCTTGATAGGTGCTTTATCCTGTGCTGCTTGTAATGATTCTAACTCGGACTCCGTCTCAGTTTCTGTTTCAAAACCTCTTTCTGGGGTCTCTTCCGTCAGAGATTCCGGTTCAGAGTCCGGCTCCGCAATTTTAGTCCCTAGAGCTATGCCCTTCTTTTTACCCTTCCCCTTCCCCTTTCGCTTCCCCAGGTTGTCGTTAGTGGATCCCTTCTTCCCTTCTGAATCCCTCCTCCTAATCTGTGCTTTAGTCAGTGTTTTACTGTTATTCTGGCTTAAGACTGCGTCAGAAAGAGCATGCAATTTGTTCTTAATACTAGCCAAATTCGGAGCTGGGGCTGATAAGGGACAGGAGTCTTTTGCAGGTCCACCACTTATATCTTGGTTTGCACATAACAGGGAGCTCCTATCTCTATCTATATCTGTTCCTGTATAGTTAATGTTGCATTTAGTGCTAACAACTGCTGGTTTTGAATTTGTATTTACTTTTACGATTTTGCCTATGTCAGGTGCTTCTGACATGCCATCCTCCCGAGCAGCCCCCTTACCGCACCATTTCACTGATCTCCCAGACCTCATGAACACGCTGTGAGCAGCCGCCCTTCAACTTTTCCGCAGCTCCACGGCTGCCTCGAACCAGCGGAGGGGTGCGGGAAGAGAGACCCGCCCCAACACATCGGCTGTTCTGCTCGCGGTATCAGGCTGGTATTCCTGAAGCCGAGCCGCTGAACCGATGAACCGGTGAACCGCTGAACTGCAGGAGACGCCACCGAAGAGAGGCTTCAATCTTTGAGCCCCAGCCGCCCTCCGATCCGAATCGGAATCAGTCCGTCACCATGCCTCCACACTCGCGTAAATCCAACCGCCCAAGAGAAACGCCGTGTCAGCCGCAGTCGACCCGATCAGTAAGTGATTCCGCTTGGTTTAGGGCATCAATGCAGGAGCTGGTGTCGGGACTTGCGCGCCGCTCTAGCTAGCGGCCGCCATGTTTTCCCAAAAAACACTGTTGAGGTCTTGAAGGGCTTTCCTCTCTCTTATAGGGAGGTTGTTATACACTTTTTTCGGTTGTAAGCCGTTTATGTCTCATAGTACCACCTTTTCATAGGTCAGTATCTCAGTGCTAGTCATTGCTGAGGTAGGCATGAATTTTGATTTGGGTTATGAAGGCCCATGTCTGCCGTGGTTGTGTCCGTCTTGTTCATGTGTGGCGTCTGGAAAAAGGATCTCAGACGTAATTTCCAGAAGAAGGCGTGTAATTCACCAGTGAGTCTAAATGAGTCCTCTCTGGGAGTGGTGACAAAGCCTAGTCCTCTCTGTAGGACTGATTTTTCTGTTGGTGTTAGGGTCCTGTTAGACAGGTTAACCACTAATTTTTCTTGGTTTGGCTCCTTGTTCTGCATTGTTCCTCGTCCTCCGACCATTGCACTTGTTTTTGCTCGTTTTTTTGCCTGCCTCTTCCTCTGCCCCTGCTTCAAAACGTAGGGTGTTGTTGTTGTTGTTGTTGTTGGTAAAAAGGGTGAGGTGGCGGTGGACCATGGTGGCCATGATACCATGGTGGGGCTGCTACTGGGTAGCCTGGCATTGGATAATTGAACATTGGTGGAGTTGGTATGATCCCTGGGCCGCCTTGATTGTTCTTCCAGCTTCCATTGCTGGAATTGCTACTTGATCTCTTTGATCTGGCGGAGGTAGTTGATCCATCGTCAGATGAGGTGTCAGTGATGTTAGTCACGTAATCCTCCTTCGTGTATGAATATATCTTCTCTCTCTCAAAATTCTTGATATCTTTCTGTAGTTTTGTTATTTTCTTCTGTAGAAGGTATTCTTTATGATCATTAATTTCTGAATTGATCTTGGCAAGTCGTACTTTCGACGCAGATATGCTAATTCTTGTCTTCAATGCATTTTCAGCAATAGGTATCTTTATTTTCAGTGCAGGCGAGTCATGATTGCACCTCCAGGCTATCTGGCTCCAGTTTTTTCTGAACATTATATCTTCTATAAAGATTTGTGGTGGTAAAGTTACAATGAGGCCGTTGGGTCCAATATTGGTCAGCAGATACTCTGTCATAATAGCTCAATGCGCTGCTATTTTTACTTGCTGTTTTTTAAGGCAGACCTTCCTTTGGTCCTGAAGAAGCGCTTCGGATCTCCTTCTGAGGCCACAGACAGCGCGAAGCAGGTTGACCATTATGTGTGTCCATTAGGGACATATACCCAGCTACAGAGGGACATAATATCCCCTAGAGCAGCACTACACACTTTGTTTTAACAATGAGAGAGGGATCACCCTAATAAATAGTACCCACTCTCCCGCCAGTCATTTTTTAACACACCACTTTAGACTTCACTGCCACTTACACCCACGCACCCAAACAGATTCTCATCAAAAGATCTCTGATAAAGAGGCCCTTCGAGGGACCCATAGGGCATTGCAGTGCCGGCCCGATGAGGAGCAAACCCCAAATGATGAAGCATGACATCCTTCATGGTGTGTGAAGGCATTACGATGCAACTGGTAACCACGGAGTCCGTAGAGGACGGTGCTTACTTTAGAAAATAGCCTCAACACAAGGGCAAGGGTCCGTGCTATACTCCGAAAATAAGTATAAACATTGAGTGCGCAGTCATCCGGTAAAATTAAAGAAGTGGAAATTAGTAAAAAATCCCAGGAGAATAGGGGGCTCGAACACGCATCCCCGTAGTTTATAAAGAATAATTACTAAAAACTACTAAAATGGCGCTGATATACGGGTGCCGTGATGTTAGAAGAAAACAAGCAGTAAGTGCGAGTCACACTTTGAGAGTATGATCAACTCTGTGTACTACATAAATTAAGGAAAACGATTGCCTGATTCTGGGTCGCGTCAACGAACCATAAAATATGGATGAATAAATAACCGAGAGTTCGGTAGTTTCCAACCATGTCCATAGTTGTGAAAACTACAACTATGGCGCCGGAGTTGCTCCATAATTGAATAATTGAGACCAATTAAACATAGGAATAGGTATATAAGGCCGGCGCTTCTGACCGATGTCATCAGAAGCAGCCGGAAGCTGGAAGCCGTCGCAAGAAGGTCCGCCGAATGCCCGTAATTAAAAGGTGAGCACTCTGTCCCTGGGAGTCAGGCAGCGGGGGGTTTTTGATAAGGAGTGGGAACCTTTGCCCCTGGGACGTAGATTGCTAATCCTAGACTAATGTATGATCAGCACTAGAGTAAACGTTTTTGGGCAAATAGCGCTAAGATAGCACTGAACTCTGATCAAACCGGGCACTATGGAAATGAGCCTTAGACTTGGTTAAAGCTCCAGCAGTAGCGACCTGTACCGGGTGCTGCGATATAGTGCAATCATGCGAGTGTGATAAAGCAAAATAAATCGACTTACTTAGTACCCAACTAAAATATGCTATGTTTACTGTTTAGGTTGGAAAAGATTGAAGTGAAAATAAATCTCCACCTAAGGGTTAAATCAGTAGCGGCTAAAGAATACTAACAGCTGCACCTTGGGCGATTAAAAGAAATCTTCATCCCAACTAGGTATGTACACCACATCCTGTGTCAGGGTATGAATGTAAGAAACAAGACATTGAACTTACTAAAATATAAGTCTATGTCACTTGAGCACAGGTAAAAAGAGCCTATGTGAGTGGGTGCGAGCAAGAACAGCCTGGGTGCCGGCAACAGTGACAAAAGCTACCGGTATGTATAGGTGTGATTGATCCCATGCAGAATAAGTAACTGTAAATGAAGATAAGAAAAACCCCTCAAGTAACTGTGCACTCTTTATAGGCGCGGTAAAATTGCAGAATATATACGGACCATATTTTGGAAAAATGCTTCTGCTTTGATCAGACATCCTTTCTAAGGGGTCATCTAAAACCCTATGAGTAAGTAACATACGAGATAGGGATAAATTAGCCAATACTTTGTTCCAGTATGGTGTATAATTCCATGCTTTCCCTCCATAGAAGGCCTTTGAAAGAAATTTTTTTATGGTGTGAGCGAGTTTATGCGAACGCCAAACGAAAAGCGAAGAAGTCCTGGAAAGCTAATATAAGGACCGTAAACCCTATACTTCAAGTAAGGGCATTGAATATACCAATAGTGAATTCTACTAAAATAGCCCACAGTTAGTTTAAAAAAAACTCTCTATAGGAATAAAGTATTGATTATATTTATTTTGTCTTTTTTAGAAAGAAGTTTAAATCATTGGTTTTAATATTTCGTCTGTCCTGAGGAAGGTGCCACAAATGTACTTCTACGCACCGAAACGCGTCGACAATGGGACTTTTTATCATGTATAAATTGTTTGTATCATGTATTTAATTTGATTACATAAACATTTTAACTGTGGTGTGACTCTGCGTTAGATACCGTAATTTGGATTTGTTAGAAAGTGGTAAAGAGCGTAACAGAGCACACTTTTTATAATTATAGATGTATTCACAAGGTTTACCAATGTAATATGTTTCTCTTTCTTTTTACAAAAACCTTTTATAAAAAATAAAACTTGGAGAGTTATAAAGAATTACATTCATGTGTGGCGTACTATTGGTTATCAAAAAATTATAATCAAAAAAGTGATAATAATTGAAGTGTGTAGGCCTCATGGTCACCAACTGAAAGACCAATACACAGAAAGGAAAATTTTTCTGATATAGTTTTTGTTACCCAGTCCTTTCTGGTCCCTGGGAGACTCTCTAATTTTGGAGATGGCATTACGATGAGGACACACTGTCCCCCACAGATAGAGTAGCGCACAAAACAAGTTTCTTCCTCTTTAATCCTCTACAAGGAACAGTGACTCCCTTTGAGTACTAGTTTCTTTTCGGGAGCAAGGGTCACTGGACCTAATAATCAGCTCCTAGTGTCACCCCTCTCTATAAATAGTCCATATACATACGTCTGCAGGGTAGGAGAAGAAATGGGAGGACTCACCAACCACCACCTTGAGTTTTGCTAGGAATAGCAATGCAAACATTCAAGTTCGACTCCCAGAATCATTGTTTGACTGCTGTGTAAGAGCTGTGAAGCTGCTGGACCTCCACGGTAAAGTCTGGGTAGGTGGTTATGGTGTGGTTCTCAAAGAGCCAAGGACCTTTTGTCTTGAACAGTATCAGATCCCTATCCTCAAATTTAAAAAGTCAGGGGAATAACAGGTCTTGGTCGGGCTCCCAGTGGAGGAGGTTGTCCTGGGATGCGATGTGCACGCTCTACAGAGAGCAGTTGTAGCACGTTTTCAGCCAGCATAGTATTCAGCAGCCAGTTTTCAACAAAGTATTCCATACTCAGTCTTTTAGAGCATTCGGGGAAGCCCAGTAATCAGAAATTGTGGCATCGTGATTGCCCCCACATCTTCCACTCATCTGTGGAGGGAGGCTATCTCCGACTGCATGTCCGTCAATTATGTTAGAAGTTTGAGCAGCGTTGCATGCATGAATATTATGAGAGGCTATTGCAGATTTCTAAACAGTACAGTGGGTTAGATGTGATGGACCCAAAGGATATGGGACAGTTTGTGTCCAAGTTTGTTTTGGGACTGAGGCCTGATATTTGTCTCATGATACAGAAACATTTAATTTGTTGGCAAAACAAGCCTCTGGATGAGATCCTGAGATACGCGAGGTATTGCAGTGACGAGATTGACTCGAAGACAAGAAAGCTTAAGGATAAACTGATGTTAGTACAGATGCAATCGGGAGGACAGGGTCAGTCAGGAAATGGCACTTTGGGGAGGAAGTCGGGGGGACAGAAGAGGGACAACGAGGAGGGTCCGAGACCAAGGATAGATATAGCAACCCTGAAAAAGACGACCAAGTGCCATCAATGTAATGAGGTCGGGCATTGGAGACGCGAGTGTCCCCATAACCCAGACAATCAGGTACAGGAGGAGGAGGAGGAGGAAGTCCAAGCCCCTCCAGTACGGAAGGTGACTGTGACAAAATACCAGATGACCAAAGGGGGGACTTCAGCCCCTAGGGCTCCGGTTCCCCTGCCACCGAAGATATCAGCAGGGAACAAGGTTTACAAACAGATGCCTTTCATAGTCGAAGGGGACGAGTGTTATTACTTTGACCCCGAGACAGGACGGTACCTGGATGGGGAGGAGGGCTGTACCCTGGGAGCGGTGCTGGAGGTAGATCAGAGAGGACCATTTGTGGAGGCAGATGTAGATGGACATCCCAACACCTTTTTGGTTGATACTGGTGCTTCTCGCTCTACTGTGCGATCTGCGGTAGTCCCTAAGGTGAATGAAGATTCCCCAGCATCCAATCTTTCTATCAGTTTCCAGTAGTCTATCCAAAGAAAATTCACGTACAATGCCACAGCATCTATCTTGGTTTCCAGTGGCATATTAGTATTTAGTATGGCATGCAGGACCTTTTCAAACTGAGCTGAATGTTTTTATAGAGTGGACTCCAGGTGGGCAAGCAGGGTGAGGCATGGCCCCGCGGGGGCAGGTGGAGTTGTATCCTCATTTGGGGCCGAGGTCAGGCTATAGCTGGATTTGAGTTTCACTATCTTGATCCTCTCAGAGATAAGGGGTTAAATAAAACTCTGAGTCCTCCAAGGGACAGCAGGCCTCATGTGGGTTTTTGAGTCAGTCACCACACCTGGTTTTAGGTATGTGTTCAATGCATAAAGAACCCCCAGGAGGGCACTGCGTCTACACAGTGGGATCTACCCCTATCACAGACAGAAAGATCAACAGTGCCAAGGGTTCTTGTGGGGGAGAGGAAGTGCAGTATATTCAGCTAGGGAGCGGATGTAACATCATACAGCTTCTGCGGGTGGGTAGCCCCTACAGCTAAGTGTAGCAGGAGTCTCACCTAACAGGCCTGGCAGTCCAGTCCTTCCCGTTGCTGGGCCTCAGGAACCTCAGAGCTGGACAGCGTGTGCCAATTCCCCATTCTACTACTCTCCTTTGTTTTGACTCTCCCTCTTGCATCAATCATACTTCAGTGGTCTTTACCGTGGTCTGGGCCCGGTAGCATGCGTGAGGGCCCTTTATTTTTTGATGGGGATCACTAGTGGTCAGGCAGGAGATCTATTTTTTGCTGGGTGCCCTGGGGATAAATCCACATCAATCCCTCAGCTCACTCCTTACTGTGCCTTCTGTGCAACAAGGTAGCTGGCGGCCCATTCATACTCGAGGGAGGAGAACAGTCTGGATCCGGGTAGACCACCTATGACACACGGCGGAAGGACCTTCTCGGCACTCGACCCCACTCGCCGGCACCCTGGTGATAGGGTACGCATGCAGCTGTCAGGTCTGATGGTCTCTGGGTAGGTGGCATGAAGGAGTGCCTCCTTTTGTTCACCGCTGCTTTATGGGTCCCACAGCGGACTTTGTCTCTCACTTCCCCCAACACAGCTGGACAGTTGCTGCCTCACTTGGTTGGGGGCCCTCGCACATGCTCACTGCCACCTAGGGACATGCTAGTTTAATGCAGTGATTTAGGATTATTCGGCCCAGCACAGTCCCTCTTACCGTCCAGCGTCTTTGCAGCTGCGGTGTTTGTGAGCGGTCCGCGGCGTATGAGTGCAGTGCCTTGGATTCTTTCTAAGCGAGTGTTGGGGCCCATTCATCGCCTCGACCCTTGACCAGCCGTATGTTGCCTGGAGGCAAGCTTCAAGGTCCATTGGTCCGCAGCCTCCACCCATGAAGACTGTGGTGAGTAATATCGAGTATCACAGGCCTGGATGCTCAAAGATTCAGCAGGATTTTGTGCAGGCCTTGGCGGAGCTCGTTACAGCACGTCTGGTTGCTCCTCTATCTGGCCAAGCTCCCCCTGTTCTGTATTTCACGTGAAAGTGCTGCCCCCAGGGCAGTACATGTTTGTAGCTACCCTGAGGGCAGCCCATTCTTCATATTAGGATGCATTTTTCCCTGTGTGAGCATGGTGCACCTATTTAAAGATGCGCCCTAGTGTAAAAAGGAAAAGTAAAAGGTACCCAGATGGGTCACGGCACCAGAAGAAGTTTAAAGTTCATTCTCTCATCAGTCTAAGGTTAACTACCCAGGAGCAATTGTGAAATCATCACCAGGGGCATAGCTGGTAGTAAGTTTGGAGGGGTGTGAACTTCAGATTTCCCAACAATCATGCTGGCATATCTTGTGAACATATATTATATGAGAAGCAGGGCATGAGGGGGACTTAAGGGCAGTGCGTATTGTTAGTAGTACTTAAAAAAATTTTTTTCAAACTGACCAAAATTTTTAAGACCTTCAAAACAGAAATGAGCGAGTGTGTGTATGCGTGTTTTTATATTTGTGTATGTGAAAATCCCAGGTGAAATCCAAAACAGGCCTCGCCATACCTGTCTGAAAGCACTTATACCAAACTATTACAAAATACATTTGTTAGGGGGGTGTAACACTCTAAACACTCCACTGAAATTACGCCCCATATTACCGGAGCCTGCCAGCGATCACTGACTGAATGGGCATGCTTTAAAGTCACTTGTGTTTGCAAATGGTTTTTAAATGCAGCAGAAAGCGTAGGCAGCCACTAGACACAAGCAATGTCAGGCCTCATCTCTCTACAATACTTAAAAGACTTCCTACCCCTGAGCCAGAAATTGACAGTATTTATTGCACTTGCCTCAGAGATCAGTTTTTGCCTCATGCAGATGCCTACAGCGTTGGGGCAAAAAGATATGCCCCCCTGCAGAATGTGATGAGGTGCTGCTGAGTAGCCCATATCTCACAGATTTTAATTGGCATTAAACTGAATGGGGGGCTACTGGATTGGGGGACCCTTGCGTCACAAGGGTGACAGGGGCCTGTGTTACACCGCTCCTTGGGGTGATTTGAATTGCACTGATCAGCAACATCCCAATCTGTCTAAAGATGTTTCAACAACTACCTGCGCAGGTGCGCTACCAGGCCAGTCTGGTTCCAAAGACCATGTCTGTGGCTCTCAAGCTGCCTTTGGTTGACCGCATAAGCTCACATAGTCCTGGACGCTGGAAAAAGCATAGATTCAGATCTTTGTGAGTGGCCAAGCCAGTCTCCATCATCAAAACCAGCCCTCATCCTTGCAATCTGTCTAGGGAAATGCCTGGTGCCCGATGCCTCCTAACTAGCAGAACAGAAGGAGCAAGGTAGCATATAAAAAACATAATCCTATCAATCAAAGAAAGCACAGTTAACATGGTGTTGCAAGTGTTACGAGTGGAGAGGGCGATACAGTATGTCTTGAAATTAAGCAATGCTTGGCCAATGTTAAACTTTGATTTATATATGTCCACAAAGGCAGGTCCACCATTTATGTTATTTTCATCAGGAATGGGTGGGGTCACCATAAAGACCAACTAAAGGGCTGTGTCCCAACTTTCAAGCAAAAACAAGCGATTAGTCAGTGTAATATATTTTGACAAACTTTTCAAAGGTTTTTGGAAATGGTGGCCTCACTCTTCTTCGTTACAGTAAGGCTTCATGCTCCTCTCTTGGTATAATACAATAACAGGTTTCTATTTATGCGGTCCAAAATAAATCTATTGTGTGATAAAAATTACATATAACAAATAAATATATCATCTACCAATACAGGGATGAAAAATAGTGTTTAAAATTCCTAAGTGAGGTGCCCAGTTAAAGGGCCGATTACGATGGTGTCCGGAAACTCTTCCGACCGAATCTGTTTCAGAATCGTTTCCAACCAAACGGGTTCTGCGAGTCCAACCTATCGATTACGATGCTTCCGGACATCGTTCTGTTCGACTTGCATTGACTTCAATGGGAGCCTGTGTTCTGAACGAGAACGTAGGCTTCCATTGATAAAAGGGGTAGTTGGGGAAAACCTTGCACCCTGTGGTGGGCACCCCTTGGTGCCAGCCACACTGTGCATGCATGGAAAGGGGGGACCCATGGGTACCCCCACAGGCCCGATTCGGAGGGCCCTGGGTGAAGGGGGGCCTGCTACGGGCCCCCAAAGTCAGATCCTGACAGCCGATCCGTGTCGGAACAATCGATTTGGAAAGGCTGTCTGAATCTGAAATCCTAATCGCTCAGCTGGAAACACGCTCCATAGACGGTAAGATTCGACTCCGAACGACTCGGCTGCTCTGAATGCCTTGGCTTGAAAGAGTTGGAGACCCCCACTTGGATAGAGTGGAGAACTTGGGAATAATACAAGTGGGGGCCTCCACCCCTTTCAAACCAACATCCAAATGTATGCCACAAGTGTCTACGGATGCCATGAACAAAGATCTTATGACACTTCGCATTGGAAAAAACAAGGAGAAGACCAAAATGAACATCACTCATGAACAGAGACAAGCTTTGATTAATTTACAAAATGATCGTGCAGTTGGCTACAAACCTGACAAAGGAGGAAATATTTTACTGCAGACTAAAGAAAACTACTGCAAAGAAACACTTTGACAATTACATGACAAGAATAGTTATATAATTATCACAAAAACTGGACATGTCAACAGCATAAAAGACTTCCAGATTATGGTCCAAAAGTGGCACCACAAAGGGATGCTATCAATGAAGGAATATCAGTTTCTAGCAACCTCGCATCCACAGCTACCAACGTTTTACCAGCTACCAAAGGTCCATAAAAATAGGACTCATCCCCAGCCAGGACGCCCCATCGTTTCTTTGATTGGAAGTTTGACAGGGAGTAGTCCACATACATGGAAAGTTCTCTATTTCCCTTTGTATCACAACTAAAGTCATACACGAGGGACATCAAGGATTTTTGATAACAAATCAAAGGAACAATCTGGGAGCCACACTTTTTGATGACAGTTTTGGACTTTCCAATCTCTACACCAGTACTGCCCATAAAAATGGACTAGAGGCAGTAAGATATTTCTTAAGGGTCGTCATTTGAAATACATGGAACATAGTGCGATGCTGTCAGAATTTGTTGATTTTTGCCTAAATAATATTTATCTTTATTTTTCAGGAACAACTGTACAAACACATGTGAGGCACTGCCATGGGCACCTGCTTCGCCCCCAGTAACGCAAACTTGTTCGTGGGTGGGTGGCATGGTCGGATGCACAAGACAACTGGGTAGAGAAATAGTCAGTTGGCGAAGGTATATAGATGGTTTATTCATCATATGGAAAGACACAGAGAAATCAGCAAAGGAATATATAGCATTTCTAAGCAAGAATGATATCAATTTGAGATTCACTAGTGAGATCATTTCTGAGAAGGGCAATTTTCCTGATCTCCAGGTATTCATCAGAGATAATAAAATCTATACGGCCCTCTATAGAAAACCCACGGCTGGCAACTCAGTATTGCATGGAAAAAGTAGCCATCCCACCAGATTGATTAACAGCATTCCCTATAGAGAGTTTTTACGGATTAAACGGAATTGCTCAAGAGATAGAGATTTCCAAGAGGCAGCAGATGCAAGTTTAAAGAGATGTGAGATGAGAGGCTATCACAAGCAAATCCGTACAAGGGCAATGAATAGAGTGAAAGACAAAAAGAGGGAAGACTTACTGAAGTAAGAGACCAAAATAAAACTGAAAAACACCAAATAATTTCAGGATAATCACACATTTTTCCAGTGCTGCCACTAGTATAAGGAAAATCTTACAAAACAATTGGCGGATCCTGAAATCAGATGTTGTTATAGGGAGAGATCTGCCTATGCACCCTCTGATAACGTTTAGTATACCACGGTCAATCAGAGACGTTTTAGTAGAAAGCCTCTTACTGGAGAACAGGTGAAAGGGATCTCCCAACAGCTGAAATGTTTTTCCCCATGCGGCAAATGTAAAGCCTGCACTTACAGCAGTAAGGTATCCACCTTTAAAGTCCTAGGGTTATAGAAACCGAAATAGATTAAGAAATTCATGAATTGTTTCACCACTCATACTGTTTATTGTCTAATATGTCCATGCCAGCTGAAGTGTGTAGGAAGTACCATTCATCCAACTCAATTATGGATTTTAGAACATATAAGGGCGACCAGTAATAAGGATGTTACTTACCCAGTGGCCAGGTACTTAGTCCTACCATAAGAGCAACAGAAATCTGCTCAGATTCTTTTGTCTGGACCAAGTACCTCAGGATGTGAGAGGTGGGGGCAGAGAGTTGAAGCTTCGTAGATTGGAATCAAGATATATAATTGATTTACAAACAAACAAAAACACCCATGAGTTTGAATAGTAGTGAAGAACTGCGGGTTCATTTATAAAAGATGACAAAAGATAATAATTAGCTGTTTTTTAAAAGGAAATGGTTGAAGGTCACCGCATATATGAATTATAGTTGTGTATATCAAAGCACATATAGGCCAAGATGTGTTGAGTTTCTTAAAAAAGCCCATCTGTGTGCATGATAGTAAGTAACAGAGCTCCTGAGATTAGGGGACAATAAACGTGTGATAATAAGAAAATTATATAAACTAGTGCAACAAAGGACCATACATCTGTAGGCTTAATTGTATGGAACGGTAGCCCCCAAGGACATGAGATAAAATTTTAAATGAGATATTTAAAATGTAATGAATGAAGGTAGCACTGTTTTAATATGAATTGTAAAAAACTCACTTACACATTGAAAAAAGTATGGATTTTACTGCCTTCAATACTGTTAATATTGCGCAATCAAGTTTGTTTGTATAAAAAAGAGAAACAAATGGCGGCCGCCAACATTGAAAAAGGCATTTAGCGGAAACGTGTTTGTGTGCACGAATAATCCACTAAAAGGATATTCTTTCTCCTGTGAGTGCTAGTCAAAGTTTTTATTTATTTGGAGCGTGATATATATATATATATAGTTATAGTTAGAACCATGTTTCCTTAGGAAAAACGTTTATGATGTGCTTATATCTTTGGTGCCGCTTGATGAATCGTCACAAAATCTTCACAAAAATGTGGCCGGTAAATCTTGTTGTGCATGGAAAGTTTTGGGGTGATCTGTCGAGCAGGGCCGGATAAAAGGGAGGTAAAAAAAAGTGAGTATCCCATGTTAATTCCCATAGGACCTTTCAACATTGCTACAGCCCGATCTGCTGAACAGAATTATACCAAATTTGCAGAAAGATAGCTTTTGGTCCCCAGATTGTGCATTTTGTTATTTGGTGTAAATCCATTCAGAAGTTGTTGAGAAATGTAAGGGAAAAAAATAAGAATATCTGTGATCACTTCAACCAGGAAGTGTTGGCACCCATCTTGAAGCTGAATCCCCCCGGAAAAAATGTAGAACAAAAGAAAAGGGGCAGGGTAGGAATACCCTGACCCCCAAGTCTTGGTCTTGGGGTCCACCTCAGAGCCCGCCACGGCCTAAAAGCATTTTTTAAAAAATTGCTGTGAATTTGCGATATTGGCTGGAAAAACGAAAAAACAAGTGTGGGCTCCCACTCTTGCTTTTAAATAACCTCCTGGGTGGGCCAGGTCTTCGAGACATACCAAAAAAATAGGAGGGGCACAAGGGCCCCTCTCCTAGGCCTTATAAAAAGCTCCAGGGACGTCACCACCAGGGCATTGCTTTTCATGTATGCCGCGGCTGCCCTGGGCACCCCGACCTCCCCAGGGCAATACATTCAAATGAAGGGGCCAGGTGGCCCACCACAGCCCCGAGACCACCACCTCTCTGGGGCAAAGTACTTCAAAGGAGGGCGGCCCCCCAGCTGGCTCCTGCTATGTCCCGGGATGCCCACCCCAGGGACATAGCTGTTTGCTGTGGCGTGGCATGTACTTTAACAGCTACTGCCAAGATACAGCAAGCACTCCTCTTTCAGCAAGAGAGAGCTGTGAAAATGTTATCACTTCCCGGAAGCAGAGCTTTGGTCTGTTTCCCTGCCCTCTCTCAAGCAATGGCGGCTCCTCTTCTGGAGCCATAGATGGCCCTGGGGACCAGCGCCCCATGGCCGGCTACTGCTATGTACCAGGGTGTCCAACCCTGGGACATAGCTGTTTGCTATGGCTTGGTGGGAGCTTTACCGCTCCCGCCAAGCCACAGCAAGCACTCCACTTCCTGCAAGTGAGAGCATTGAAAGCGGAGCAGAATTTCTTTCAAACATAGGGAGCTTCCTTTCCAGCAGCTCCCTATGTCTGAAAGCAATGCCAGCTCCTGCAGGCCCAGTAGCGATGGGTTGCCCTGGGGGCATAACACACATAAAGAAGGGGAGAGGGGCTGAAAACTCTACTCCGACCCCCTAAACACAAACTTATACACACAAAGAGAAGTAGAGAGTGTGAAAACGAAAAGGTCTCGGTGGTGGCAGGTGCACAGTGTGAAAATACTGCCTTCACTCACAAAACTCTGACAAGCTTCATCATCAGCTTTGCTACAAAACAACCCCACACAGACCAACACCTGTGGCAGAGCAAAAGGGAGAGGAAGACAATACAAACATGTAAGATATACAAATACTAAATGCCAAATTATAATGGGATCACCGAAAGTAAAGTGCAGTGGAAGTTAAAACTAGCTTGGAGGTGTCACTACTCAAAAAATGTATTCCTGGACCCTCCGGCCAGGATTAAAACATAAAGGATGGTGGTGACAGGAAAGAGTAAAGAATTCCTACACCCCTTCCTGCCAATTCGTCAACATGTTTCTGCCTTGTCCATGCATGCAGTTGTAGGTCATGCCGGCATTCATCAGGACCTTTCTTGATTCCACTGGAGTTATGTATCCCTCGATACCAAGGTATGGTATTTCTAGGAACAGGTCATTCCCAGAGTGAGGGTACCCATACGTAACTTGCTCTCGTTGTACTATAAAGGAAGAGAACAAGCAAGAGACTAATTACTCGCACGTGGAATTAAAACATTCATTCACACAGTGCTAGTATTTGCTCGCTTCTGCCACCAAGTGAAATAAGTATGGCCATAGTTTGTCATATATACTCGTGCATACTCTGGCAAGTCAATCATACATATGGTAAGTCTGCCTTATAAATATATAACCGCAGGTAGCTGTATGTCGCTGGACAATAGTCCTTATCATATCAGCTCCACTCATCCACACTCTGAAGTAGAACATTCAACTCACTGAGTTTTACAAACAAATAAGCAAAAACTGTCGAGAATGAGGGGGAGCACCCCCTGTAGTCACACACTCGAGAATACAGGTAAAAAAACAAGAAATCCAATGGCTTAAAAGTCATTCATCAAGTTGCACTATTGAATTGGACCCGATCGCTAATGGGATACCCATTGAGTAAATACATTGATCGGGAAATGTATGGAGTGTGACCTAGATGCCTATAGTCACATTACTTCATGTCAACCTAAAAAAAGGGTAAGCACTATCCGGCCGCATATCATGCTTCTAAGGTGCCTGTAGTTGTACGTTTCACCCTCGGTCAATCACACTAAAATGCAATGCTGTTCGGTACCATGAGCGCTTTAACAGTGGTTGGCTGCAAGTGGAAGCCTACCGGACCCAGGGGTCCGTCCATGTTCCTGGCCCACTACCCCCTGCTTCTTACTTCTTCAAGGTGGGTGCTCTGCCCAAGGATTCCCCGATTCTGAAGTGTAGCCTACCGACGATCGTGGTTGGGCTCCTTTTTCTTACCTGTACTTCCCATCACGTGTATATCAATTGTTACTAGAGTTTGTGTTGCAGCTCTTGCCCTTCAATCAGAGAAGCAGAGGTTTTTATTCTGCAAAATTTTCCTTCATTACAGATATTCCTGCCTGAATAATGAAACCGATTCCCCTTCATATATTTATATTACGGGTGATGCTAGAAGACCAGTGGGCGCTCATATTCCGTTATTGTTTATAAGGGCTGTGTAACCTCATAAATGGGATAGATATGAGCCTATTAGCATATTCATGTGTATATATATGTAGATTGTGACCCTTAATCCACTAAGCTAATAAGTATGTACAATGGATGCAGGGCTCCCTCGAGTGTACGTAATGGTGTGTGAATAATAAAATACCTCCCTAAATCTGCAAGGTACCCAACATCTGCCCCCCTGGGTTGGAATCATAATAGTAAGAATTTCAACTATTTAGGGCGTTTTAGGGTATGTCATCATTCAGCCCCACCATATGGCTTTTGAGTCTATACACAGCTTTGCGCGCCAGGAGGCGCTTAAAAACAACGCTATCCCGGTCGAGCGGGGGCTCATTGTGTGATTGCTGAACTCTTGCCAGAATCCCTACCTGCTTATACTTGCTGCCTGGGGGGAACACGCAACGGGGATCTGCCTGCCCGCCTCCCGCCGCCTTACTCCTGATTCCACCGCGGAGTTTGGCCGCCGAGCGGAGAGTGGGCGGGGCAGAGGACTACAATCCCCACCAGCCCTAGCGGCACCCTGACACAGCTTTGCGCGCCAGGAGGCGCTTAAAAACAACGCTATCCCGGTTGAGCGGGGGCTCATTGTGTGATTGCTGAACTCTTGCCAGAATCCCTACCTGCTTATACTTGCTGCCTGGGGGGACCACGCAACGGGGATCTGCCTGCCGGCCTCCCGCCGCCTTACTCCTGATTCCACCGCGGAGTATGGCCGCCGAGCGGAGAGTGGGCGGGGCAGAGGACTACAATCCCCACCAGCCCTAGCGGCACCCTGACACAGCTTTGCGCGCCAGGAGGCGCTTAAAAACAACGCTATCCCGGTCGAGCGGGGGCTCATTGTGTGATTGCTGAACTCTTGCCAGATTCCCTACCTGCTTATACTTGCTGCCTGGGGGGACCACGCAACGGGGATCTGCCTGCCCGCCTCCCGCCGCCTTACTCCTGATTCCACCGCGGAGTTTGGCCGCCGAGCGGAGAGTGGGCGAGGCAGAGGACTACAATCCCCACCAGCCCTAGCGGCACCCTGACACAGCTTTGGGCGCCAGGAGGCGCTTAAAAACAATGCTATCCCGGTCGAGCGGGGGCTCATTGTGTGATTGCTGAACTCTTGCCAGAATCCCTACCTGCTTATACTTGCTGCCTGGGGGGACCACGCAACGGGGATCTGCCTGCCCGCCTCCCACCGCCTTACTCCTGATTCCACCGCGGAGTTTGGCCGCCGAGCGGAGAGTGGGCGGGGCAGAGGACTACAATCCCCACCAGCCCTAGCGGCACCCTGACACAGCTTTGCGCGCCAGGAGGCGCTTAAAAACAACGCTATCCCGGTCGAGCGGGGGCTCATTGTGTGATTGCTGAACTCTTGCCAGAATCCCTACCTGCTTATACTTTCTGCCTGGGGGGACCACGCAACGGGGATCTGCCTGCCCGCCTCCCGCCGCCTTACTCCTGATTCCACCGCGGAGTTTGGCCGCCGAGCGGAGAGTGGGCAGGGCAGAGGACTACAATCCCCACCAGCCCTAGCGGCACCCTGACACAGCTTTGCGCGCCAGGAGGCGCTTAAAAACAACGCTATCCCCGTCTCGCGGGACGCCGAGCAAAGCCCGGGCAAAGGGCGGGCCCTCTGAGGCCCTCAGAGGACGAGGAGGTCGGGTCGGGAGCACCCCCATAACGACATCATTTCTTCATCACGTAGGACTTCCGACTTTGTTTTTGATTATCATTCTATTGGTTTGGTACTATATCAGAAGGTTACTAGCCTCGTACTACACTGTCCTGTGGTCACTGGGTCCCTGTAACATTCGTCCCAACTAGGATATTTATATTTATATCAGCATGTCTACTAGAGGTAGTAGAAGCAAGACAGCTGCAGGGGGGGCATCTGTGATCGGACCAATCGATAATTTCATAACAAGGACTAATGAAGCCATCGATCTCAGCATCTCGCTCCTTGAGCGTAGGGTCTCGCAAGATTTAGAAATTGCTAAACGTTCTTCTCTTGGGAGCATTATATTAGCAAGAACCCCAGTCAGCTCCAAAAATTTACACACAGGTTGTACTCGTGATATCCGAGTTGACCTTCACACCATACCTAATGAGGTTAACCTATCGGCAACCAATCCCCTAATCGACTCTGATACCGATTTAAGCAGCGAACTAGAAAGGACACCAGAACTAGTTATAGACTTTACACCAGAAATAGTAGAGGAAAATAATGAGATGCATTCAAGAGTTAGGCAAGAGGGCGCTATTCGAAAGCAAACAAAACAAACGATTAAATCCATTCCCCCCGCTGCTAGAAAACGTAATGTAACAAAAGGACAACACAGGAAAGGCATAACCAAACATTTAAACGCTAATGGAATAAATCCATCTATAGAGACACTAAGAGAAGATATTCAGGGGATCCCCCATGTGCACGTGGACAAGCCTGATGCAACCACAGTAAATGACCAACTAGTTGAAAGATTTGGCGATCTTCTAAGCATCTTTATGTCGCCAATCGAATCTAGGCTTGCCCGTATCGAAAAACAGCTAGAAGAATTAATAGCCCATAACAAAAAAGCTCCCAGTGCCGCTCCATTAACGAACGCAGGCTCAAAGACAAGTACTAGTAAATCCATACCCTCCAAATTAAAGGTTATCCCAGTTCCAGACACTGCACAAAATTAAAACCTACCATCTCTATAAGTAAAGAAATTGGCACAAATAATTCTGTTCCAGCAAGCAGTTCTACTTCTAGCACTAATATGAAAACTCACATTACAAATACGCAGATAGGGAAGACGCATACAATATCCCAAAGTGGGAGAAAGACACCTAACCATACCAGTGACACGATGCCAACTTTTCAAAGGCCCCGGATGCCACACGATCCACCTTATAACTCAAGGCAGATTCCTTCACGCATTAGTCTGCCACCTGAGTGTGGGGCCTATGTGCTGGTTTTGGTTAATGTCCCGATACTTAGGTATGATCAAGATGAAACCTCCTCCTCACTGAAAAATAAGACCTTACATTGGCTGACAGCCAATTGTAATTTCCCAATGGAATGTTCAGGAGAGATTATTCACACCCAGAGAGTAGGATGGATAGGTCCTTTGAAGAAAAAGTTCGAGGGGGACTGCATAACTGTCAATTTTAAGAACCCGCAATGGGCCGAAAAAACTCTGGCTAGGGCCCCCCCCCCTCTACCTGGGAATTTAATACCACTCTTCTCCCGTTGGGCTATTTTTATAGACACCTGATCACTACCCATCCCATCATGGTAACCAATCCGACTACTCCTTTTTTTTATCAACATCTGACATCTGAAAGCAATTCCCCTTTTTTTCACCAGAACCCTGAATTTGCCTACCCGAATGGTCCTGTACAATGGCATCAAGGCCACATTCACTCACACTCGATAACTCACCCTTACTTGTCTACAATGCCACATAAAGAGCACAGAGACGCTCGATGGCGTCAAGTTGCTGCGGCACCAGGCAATTCTTATAGTATCCCAACCCATACCAGATTTAGTGCACTGTCCGGTTTGGACTTTAATGATTGACTTAATCATGACCAACCCGAAGGGGTAAATATGCACACATCGACTACGGGGGGACCCCTAATATGCGAAACTCCAGACATAGAGGAGAAAAACATAATACTTATTCCTGGTAAACATATTCCTACTGCCTCCTTGCAATGTTGGTCGGGTGATCTGGCTAATTCATCACTAGTCCCTCCCAGTTTTAGGTCAGCGGATAACTCAATGAATACACCAATCCCTCCTAGTCTTAACCTACCTATTTTTCAAGTACATTTAACGTTTTGGAACATAGCCGGCTTGTTTGCTAAACAGACAAACCCTAATTTCCTGAATCAGGTTAATTCGAGTAACATCATCTGTCTTCAGGAAACTTGGGCCATTGATCCAATACATATAATGGGGTACAAAACCTTTTTCTCTGCAGCTAAAAAATCATCTTCTGGAAGAAGTAGTGGTGGTCTAGTCACCTACATTGCCAACACTTTACATAGTGAGGACATTCTTCCCCTAAAACTGAAAGAGAATTACCAGTTAATAGTCCTAAAGAGAACTAAACAAAAGATATATGTCATAGTAAACTTTTACAACAATTTGAATGTAGACGACTTGATCAACCTTCTTTCAGAGATCTCCCTAGCCCTTCAAGATCTCCGAGCACAGTACATTAGGAAGTCATGCACAATAGTGTGGGGTGGTGATTTTAATCTTCATTTATGCAGAAATAACAACATTGATAAGTGTGGAATCAAAGAGGATGATGGCAACAGTATAAAACACTTTTTGCATTCGACTGAGGGTGAAAAAATGAACGAGATCATGACAGAATTGGAACTGGGCTTCGCCAACGAGTTAAAGACCTCCCCAGTAGCCTTCACGCCAACATTCAATGGCAGGGGATTAATGAGCCTGATAGATTACGTCCTGATTTCATCATGTAAAGGCCCAAACATCGAATTATTTGAAGTAATTAAAAACCCATTGAGCGATAACTTCCCAAATACTATCGCCTTATACGATTCAAAATTTAAAAAAAAAAACGACATAATGAAAACCTTAGACCAGCAAGAGCTCGAACTAGGATCCTTGAACGGTTATACATTAAAATGGGGAAATATTGATAAAGGAGCTGCAACCGCAAAAATAGTTAGCCAAAGTCAGACAGATATCATAAACTGTCTTGACCCTAGGATAAAATCTAGTGAAGTTCTGGCTAGCTTTAATATAATTTCTCAAAATATAAAGAAAGCACTCACTAGATCACATAAACAAAAAAGTCAGGCGAAAAAAGGTTGGTTTAGCCCAGCTTGTACAAAAGCATACTCGAAATTAAAGGAAGCCCTAAGTAGGGGAAAGAGAGATAGAGGGGAGGTTATTAGATTAAGAAAAGAATATGCCCTAGCGCTAAAAAACAGAAAACAAGAGCTAAAAACTGACCTATGGGAGCGTCTTAGTAGAAGCTCAGAACTAAAAGACAGTGCAACTTTCTGGCAAATAGTTAGATCTCCTTTTTTAACAGACAGAGAGGACTTACCATCCATCGATGTTGCGATTAGCGACCGCGAATGGGTGAATTACTTTTCTAAAGTTTTCAGTGAAGGGAAAATATGGAGTATGGACTATGCAGATCCCCTGACCCAGGTTACCTACCCAATAAAACTGCATTTTTCACATGACGAGGTGCAAAAAGCACTAAAATCGTCGAAAACAGGTAAAGCCCCAGGCCCAGACGGGGTTCCTGTGGACATTTTTAAACATGAAGTAGATCTCTGGTCCCCGTTACTGACAAATGTCCTAAACGCCACCATAGAAGAGGGCCTAATAAAATCCTGGAAAACTTCGATATTGGTCCCTATATTTAAAAAAGGGGACCGAAATTGCCCATCTTGTTATAGACCCATTTCGCTCCTGGATTCGCTCGGGAAGATGGCAGGTCGGATTCTTCTCGACCGACTCCAGGAGTGGACAACAAGTCAGAACATCATTTTGGCAATACAATATGGGTTCCGAGAGGGGCTAGGTACAGTACACCAAGCATTAAACCTGTCTTTATTAGCAGGAAAATACGTGGAGGCCAAGGGGACGGCGCTGCATATGGTGTATGTTGATTTATCCACAGCATTCGATTGTGTAATACACTCGAGGCTGTGGAAAATCATTTTAACAATGGGTGTTGACCCCCCGGTTGTAGATTTCCTCCGGGAATTATACACTGGAACAACAGGAAGAGTAAGATTTGGGACCAAAGGACAACTCACAGAAAGCTTTAGGGTGGAAAAGGGGGTCAGACAGGGCTGTGTGCTGGCCCCCTTTTTATTCACCCTGTATACAAACGGGCTTGAGGCCGCTATGCTAGAAGGAAGTAAAGATCTCCCCTCAATTGGTCGTCGGCAGATACCTGCTCTGTTATATGCCGACGACGCGGTTATCCTAGCTAGAACTCCTGTTGAGTTGCAGCGAGCACTAGATAGATACTGTGCCTTCATGTTGAGTCTAAACCTGACCCTGAATGTAAAAAAAACTTACACTATGCATGCAGGGAAAAAAACTGCAAAGACTAGAAGTCTGTTTGTAAAAGGTGAGGTACTGGACAGAACCGCAACATACCCATATTTGGGAATTGTTATTGATGAAAAATTTAAGTGGAAGGCAGCGATTATTGCAAGGAAACTGGCCTTCCTAAGAGCAACTACAGCATTAAAATCGTTTCCACAAAGACTGGGTCAGAGACCATCATTAGAATTGTTAAAAATATACAACGCAAAATGTGTTAGTACCGCCACGTATGGGGCTGGGATATGGGGTCTTGCGAATGTGGACGAACTGCAAAAAATAGAAAATTCTTTTGTAAGATACCTACTTGGAGTACCGAAGAGCTCCTCCACATTTGCCTGTCATTTAGAGTTGGGCATAGATTACCTATCAGACACCATAAAAACCCAACCAGTAATGCTGTGGCGCCGAATCTGGGTAACTGAACAATGCCATCTAACAAGATCAATTGTACAAGACATCCAGACACTTGATCATTGTGGAAAGATAAAATGGTTAGCATATGTCAAAGCTTTATTAACAGATTTAGGGTATGAACATTTTTTTACAGAGCCATTATCAATAACTGAGATCTCAAAGGCGGATCTAAAAAAAGCATGCCTGGCACATTTGGGCCAGGTACGCCTGCTAAAAGAGATAGAGAAACCCTCTGTTCAACAGGGCTTATTAGTTCAGACTGTGTTTTCCATTGAACCTTATCTGATGTACAGATTAACTCAATTTGAAAAATTGCTGCTGACACGTTTTAGACTTAATATGTTTCATTTAATGGTCTCTTTTCCCTCTCATAATGAATGGTCATCAAAATCAACCCCATGCCCTTGTGATTCTGTTTCGATACAATCGACCATACATACAATACTTTTTTGTAAATTTTATACAATACCACGGAGGCGCTGGCTATTGCCCATACTGAAAAACTGGGGCCTGCGCCAATGCCGTCCAGCATATTTGGCGCTTCAGTACCTCGAAGACAAAATAATAGCAAAAGCGATGGCGCGCTTCCTTAAATTTTGTATTCGCCATCGTTTAAATCTTTAACAAAGACAAGTCTTTATGTTTGCATAATAGAGGACTGATGAAGCTATCGTAAAATTGCATGCTATGGTCATAACTTTATGAACTGTGATTTTTATACAAATTGTTTTTTATTGTATAGCAATAACTAAATTTTAAATTTTTAACTGTTTTTATAAACTGAGAAAATTGTATAAAATGTTTTTTATGAACTTTTATGGTATTTCTACAATTATGAAAAACCGAATAAAGTTGGTTTTGATTTGATTTGATTTGAGTCTATAGACCCACTTCTGCTCCCTAAGCAACAGTGAACTTGTTTTGTCGCCTGTGTTTGAATCAAGTCTAGGTTTTTCAATCACATTCCTAGCTATGTCGCCTGTTGTGTGATGTTGCTCCAAGTAATGTGCTGTCAATCTTATGTTAGATTTCAGGCACCTAATGGTGCTCGATGTTCCATTATACGTGTCTTGACTTTTCTGGTAGTAATGCCTATATTTTGCTTGTTGCATTGGCATGTGATCAGGTATATGACACATTCAGAGTTGCAATTAGTGTGAGTTCTTTGCTCCCTTGGGTATGCTAGACCCACATCAATCGTTTTAGTGTTCTTTGAAAGATGGTGACATACATTGCATGAACCACATCTCGAATGTCCCTGGACTGTGGGTAGAGTTCTTGATAAACCCGAAGCTCCGAGCTGGTGGGTCCTTGGTCTGGTAAGAATGTCTCTAAGGTTTGCACTTCTTCTGAAGGAGAATAAAGGCTTCTCAATATCCAGCCCATTCGAATTAAGTATGCGCCAATTTTTTAATATGAGTTGTTTGATGTGGTGCGAGGCCGTATTAAAGATGGTGACACATACTGGCTTGTTCGTTGTAGGTTTTTCCACCTGTTCAAGAAGATTAACCCTGTTAGTATTGGCTGCTCTTTTCTTGGTCTTTCCAATTGCCCATTTTGGGTATCCTCGCTGGTGTAGTTTCTTCGTTAAGAGACTCGCCTCTTGGTTGAAGGACATCTGGTCTGTGCAGTTGTGTCTGAGTCTGAAGAATTGCCCTACCAGGAGGTTTTCCCTGAGGGCATTCGGGTGGAAGCTATCAGAGGCCAGCAGTGAGTTTTTATCCGTTGGTTTATGGTAGATCCTGGCTGAGAGCTTCCCGTTTCTGCGTTCTATGACCAGATCCAGAAATGGTAATTTTGTTGTGGTAATTGTGGAGGTGAAATGTAACAGAGGGTTCCTGTTGTTGAGCCATCCCAAGAATGAGGTGACTGAATGTTTGTCCCCCCTCCATATCATCAGGACATCATCTATGGATCTCTGCCATAGTCTAATGTTGTATGCTCAAGGATTTCCTTCAATGAAGATCATTGTTTTCTCAAAAGAGCCAACGTATAGTCCCGCTAGACTCGGGGCAAACCTACTCTCCATGGAAGTCCCGTGGCTTGGCAGATACAGCGTCCAATCAAACTTGAAGAAGTTCATCGTTAATGCAATCTCTGCCAGGTTGAGGATGACGGCTCTGGGGTCTGGTATTGCCATTCATCTTCAAACAGGATATATTCCACGACCCGCAAGGTTTCTCTTTGCGGTATATTCGTATACAGGGCCTCTATGTCCAGGCTCAGTAGGAACTCCCTGTTGAGGTCAAACTCAATCTCTTTTATCAAGTTTAGAATGTCCCGTATGTCCTGAAGATAAGCTGGTAATTTCTGTACAAGTCGTTTTAGGTAGTAATCACAAAACTGTGAGAGGGGTTCCAATTTGAAACCGATCCCTGACACTATCAGTCTCCCTGGGGGAGGCCGTGTTGGTTTGTGTACCTTGGGCAGTATGTAAAAATACAGTGTTGTTGGTTGATCTCAAATCAGATAATCCACCTCGTGTTTAGAGATCCAGTTGTTAACTACGCTCTCCTCCACAAGGGTCGCAATTTCATTGGCAATGTCAACCGTGGGGTCCTTACCCAGGATCCTATAGTTTCTTTCATCTGAAAGAAGACGCCTGCTTTCATCAGTGTATGTATTCTTGTCCACAATGACGATGGCTCCCCCATTCTTGTCCACAATGACGATGGCTCCCCCTTTGTCGGCTGGTTTGATGATGATTGAGTCATTTTCCTTCAGTTGACTCAATGGGGCTTTTTCCATGTTACTCAGATTTATAAAGGGTTGTGTCTCCTGCCTCTGCAGATTCTCAAAATCATGAATGACTGCCTGTTCGAAGGTGGCAACTTCCAGAGGTAATATTGCAATTTGCAGAGTGAATGTGGATTTCCGGCGAAAAGGTGTATCACCTGATGAGATCTCCTTCTCCTCCACCCCATCAAAAAGACCTTGAGTCTAATGCTTCTGATGAAGGCCGCTAACTTCTGTTGGATTTGGAAGTGATCAAGCAGTTTGGTAGGGACGAAACCCAGCCCCCTGTTCAAGAGTCTTTCTGGTGGCGGTCACAGTGGGACCGGGGAGAGGTTGACAACTAGTGAATCTCCCTGCTCGTTCCTGGCATCATGCTCTGTGTCATGCTCCTGGTTATACCTGCCCTGGGGGCACCCAGCACACATGGCCAGGCCCCGGGTCCCTGCAGCTGAAATTGACCAGAGGAGGGGGGCTCCCCCCAAAATAAATATATGAAAGACTGGGCCTCGGGTGATGGGGTCCCTGAGGCCAAAAACAAGTTTGGGAGGGGGGCCACACTGCCCCTACCCCTATTACTATTAGGCTGGGCCCCAGGGGATGTGGTTCACGGGGCCAAAATAGGCCTGGGGAAGAGGGACACATGGCCACATTGTCCCGTTACAGTAAGGCCTGGCTCCAAGGGATAGGGTCCCCAGGGCAAAAATCAGTCCAGGGAAGGGAGAGAACGTGGCTCCATTTCCTTAATAAAATGAAAATCTTAAAACGCCCTGCCCTGTAAGTCACTGGAGGCCCTACCCCTTTAATCACCATTCTGCAAACATGCCTCCTGGCACACTAATAGTTGGGGGATAAAGTCCCCTTAGCTCCTCAGGGTCCTTGCAGACCAACTACCCCTCTTGTTACCTCCAGTAAGTCTTGCACTGCGGGATTTCTAAGATGTCTTCGGAGGCCCCACCCCCTTTCTCTTCCACTCTGCAAACATGCCTCCTGGCACACTACTGGCTGGGGGATGAAGGCTCCTTGGATGCTGAGGTTCCTTCAGAGCAAGGAACCCCTCCTGTTACCTCCAGTACGTCCCACACAGTGGGATTGCTAAGAGGTCTTCAGTGGCCTTGTCCCCTTTTTCCTCCACTCTGCAAACTTACCTTCTGACACACTGTTGGTTGGGGGATGAAGTTCCATTAGATGCTGAGGGTCCTTGGGAGCCAAGAACCCATCCTGTTACCTCAAGTAAGTCCCGCACAGCTGGATTGCTGAGAGCTGGTTAGGGCCCCAACCCCCTACACCACTATGTAAACATGCCTCCTGGTGCACTACTGGGTGGGGGATGAAGTCCCCTTGAATGCTGAGGATTATTGGGGGCCAAAAACCCCTCCTGCTATGTCCAATAAGTCTTGTACAGCAGGATTGGTGAGAGCTGGTCGGAGGCCTGCCCCCTTTCTCCACCACTCTGCAAACACACCTCCTGGCGAAGTTCTCTTGGTCGCTGAGAGACCTTGAGGACCAGAAAACGCTCATGTTACCTCCAGTAAGTCCCACACAGCGGGATTGCTGAGAGCTGGTCGATGGCCCCACCCCCTTTCTCCAACACTATGCAAACACAACTCCTAGTTAAAAAAACCTTTTGAAATTCACTTAAAAAACCCAAAGGTTACAGGGACGTTATACTTAGGAAATGGTTTTAAAAAACATTCAAAATTCATTAAAAAATCAAAGGAAATAGAATTTAAAAAACCTTAGAAATGTACTGAAAAACCAATGGTTACAGAGACGGTATAGTTAGACCCAGATTTCACTCGTACAAAACTTCAGCAGCTACAGTAACCTGTGCAAACTATAGCTTACGCTCCAGCAATGCACTACTTATGACCTCACATATTACATCATTAATGACATCATCCTCAGAACTACTCACCCACCCACTCATACCAGTCACATACCCATTCACAGATCTATACAAGTACTACTCACTCATCCATAGAGCCACTCACACACCCACTCATTCAATCATACAGCCACTCACACAACCACTCACTCACCCATACATCTACTCTTAGAACTTGTCACTCACCAATACAGCAACTCACACAGCCACACACTCACCCATACGGCTATTACCTACCCACTTATGCACCTATACAGTCTCTCACACACCCACTCATTTACTCATACAGCATCCCACTCACCCATACAATGCATCTCATACTCAATCACATGCCCACACGACCACTTACAAACACATTAACACATCAATACAAGTACTCATACATGCACTCACTCACCAATACAGCCACTGAGACGGACACATACTCTCCAATACAGCCACTCACACACCAACTCACTTAACCAAACTCACACTCAAAGAGCAATTCACTCACCCATACAGCACACTTATGCACCCAGTCACTCACCAATACAGCCATTCAGGCACCCACTCACTTACCCAGACAGTCACTCACACCCCCACTCACCCACCCATACAGCCACTGACTCACTCACTCACTCACTCACCAATGCAGCCACTCACACTGCCTCTCACCCACACAGCTGCTTACACCCCCACTTATAAACCCATACAGCCACTCACATACCCACTCACAAACCCATATAGCCACTCGGGCACACTCACACACAGATACACACAGCCCTCACATATTATATTATAAAAGTAGTATCACTCATTAGTAGTACAATTAGTATACTAATTGAACTTTTGTATTAGCTTAGTATATTTGTTTAACACTCATAAATTCTTTGAAAACACTTAAACTCACTGGATGACATCACTGTTGACATCCTAGGTTGCGTCCTAGGTGACCAGAAAGTGTATGTGTTAAATACGTGTAGGGGGTAACCTGTGAAACCTTTATTTACCACTCTCCATCATGTGATTAAAAGCTGAATGCCTTGAGAACTGTGTCATGCAGAACCCAAATTATGCCAAATTGTTTCTGCTCACTCTTAGTGACCCTAACAGGTTTGTTGCATTAGTGGGGGTGAAGTGGTCTCTGTAGTGTCTTCGATATTATGTGCGCTAGGACCCTCGCCATTTTATGCGGACTCAAAACAGGAATTATGAAGTCTGTTGGAAGGTGTTAAAGTGTGGTTGAAGAATAAAGATATCTGTTACAGAGCTTCATGTGTGGAATGTTCATTTTCATGCCCCCAGGCTTGGAAAAAATGCTACAGTCCCCTACCTCCCTTAACCTGAAACGTATCAAAGGCATATGTAAAGTGATACTGGTTAGTTGGGAAAGAGTATGGTTATTCAATGCCGGTTTGGTGCAAGTATCAGTCCAAAATGAATCCAGAGGAGATGTTTATAAGTCTGTATGATCTCAGTAGTTGGGTCCCAGAATCATCTTAAATGAATGAATAACTGAAAAAAGATTTGGTTGCTACACACAGCAAAACATGCAGCACCTGATACACATTCCCATTAGCGAAAAGTGCACCTGTACATTCAATCAAGTGTTTCTATTTTAGTCATTCACCAGTATAGTCCTCAACTAAAGCAACCTGACTCTGAAACATGATATTGTGTATGAAATAATGGTTGTATGAAAGAATAGTGAGAACAACAACAGGGTGACACCAGAATATTATGTCAAAAATATTGAGTTTAAATACTTTGGGAGCCATGCACAAACAGCATTTTGTAGTACGCTTTGTAGTAGTACAAAATGTACTGCAAGATGCTATTCACAAACCTACATACAGAGTTTATGCTTCCGCCTCTCCTATACCCATATGTGCGGAGATCTAATCCCCAAATGTGGAGTCCCCACACACGCATTTATAGGTTTTAGTAGTAACTGTGGGAGGAAGGCAGTGGAATGACTGGAAAATGTGGTATACTTACGAAGAAAGGTGAAGAGATTAAGAGCAGTAAGGAAATGTTGTAGAAGGGTCAGGGAGGGATTTAGGTTGTAACGTTAACCCACCTATAAAAGAGAAAACCTATTACTATTCACAAACTGCACTTTTATAGTTACAACAGACAAAAAGAAACCTAAAACTGCAGTGAAGTACCCCAACTCAGAGCTGGAATACGTTTAGCACCACACACAACAAACTACTGGTATTGCAACCCTCCCAATCAGAAAAAAAAGCAATTAGGGAAATTCTACCTCTTTTTCAGGAGGTGGAGAAGTGTGTGTTTAAACTATTGAGTAACTTTACATTAGGACTTTGTAAATAGTCAAAAGTAGCAAAGTTACTTAAAAGTGTAGGAGTAAACTGTACATATAGATTTACTCAAAGCGCAATTTACCTTTGTGACTAGGCCCATTTATATGTAAACTACAAAAATATCAATGAAAAAAATATAGTGGAACATAATATCATCAAATATAAAATAAGTGTATAGAAAAAAAATCATATTTATACTTTTATATATAATTTATTTAAACATTTAAAATTCAAAATATTAAGAAAATTAAAAATAAATACCTTTAATTAGTAATTTAAATTAAATGTAAATATGTTTAAATATATATATGTCCCAACACAAAAGACCTTGAACGTTTGCAATCTACGGAATTATGTAATATATGGTATTTGTATTTTATAAATTTTTACTAGCTGCAGATGAAATAATTGATTGGTACTTTATGTGATAATTTTATATTCCTATGTGTATGAAGAGTTTCTTTCTTTCATATCCATGAAATGTTCTCTGTAATGTTTCCACGGGTAATTGGATAACGAAACTTGAGAAAGGCTTGATTGAAGCCGAAACGTGTTGTCTTACACTTCAATAAACAGGTGTATCACAACAAGGTTCCATTTCTGTGAGTGTTTATGTTGGGACATTTTAGACAGGTGCATGCCCATCATGGGCAGTGATGCCTGTGAGGTGGAAGCGGTTGAATATATGCAATATCCGTGCTGCATGCCTGCATCAGTGATATATGTGTATAAATAATCTGTCTTCTAGTGGCGAGTATTCCGGAGGCGTTTCCCCTTTTTTGATATGTTGACTTAGTGCATGTGTCAGTTGGAGGTATTTGTATCTTTCAGAGCTCGCCAGCTCATACTCAGTTTGTAGTGACTCAAATGCTATTTGTTCCTGTCCTCTCCAGATGTCACCTAGTTTCTCTATCCAAAGCAGTTCCCATTTCTTGAAACCAGTGAGTTCTCCCACCTCCCGTAGCATGTCTCTGTCCCATAGGGAGTACTCCCCGTCAATCTCCCTTCCCATCCTAGATGTTTGGAGGCTTCCCACCAGGCCAGTACCATTGACTGTGTATCTGGTGGAAAATTGGTTCTTCCACCCTCTGTGATAGAGTGCTTCTAAGTATTTTCTCTGTCCCATTGCCCAGTGGTCTCCCCTAAAAGCCGGGTCGTTATGGTCTGTAAATGCTCAGTCATTTATCACCATTAATTGCGCTGCCCAGAATATTTTCTGATGTCTGGGACCGCAAGGGTGCCCTCATATACCCCTCTTTGTAGTTTATACAGTGCCACTCTCGCACAACCACCATCCCTCAAAAGCCTACGGAGCTCACTGTCTATACCCTGGAACATGTTCCTAGGTATTTTGTAGGGGGTATTTTGCAGGATGTATAGCAGTCTGGGTAACGATATGATTTTAAAAATCGCAGCCCGCCCCATTAGTGATTTGAGCTGCTTTTATCCAGCTATCTACGTCGCTCTTCAGTCGCTTTAGCTGGGGATGCAAATTGTCCTCCAGGAATTCTCCTTCATCCCGTGATATTCGTATGCCAAGGTATGTGAATTGAAGCTTGGGAGTAAGCAGTATCGTTCCAATCAGTGTTTGGGAAATGTTTCCAATTAACAGGAATATCAAGGACTTGTTCCAGTTGATCGTGTACCCAGAATAGTTGCAGAACAGCTGGAAGATTTGTAACACCCGGTGTACTGGTCTATATGGGTTGGTCAGATACAGCAGTATATCATCTGCGCACAGAGATATTCCATCCTTCCAACCACCTCCTCCCTTGATCCCTGATAGGATTGCGTCATTCCTGACCCAAGCTGCCAATGGTTCCAGGGCCAGTGCAAAGATCATTGGGGACAGCGGACAGGCCTGTTGTGTACCTTTTCTTAGTGGGAAGGAACATGAGACTACCCCATTGACCCTCACTCTGGCTGTTGGATCTTGATATAGAAGTTGTACCCACTCACAAAACGTAGGGCCAAAGCCCAGTCTGTGTAGCATTTCGAGCATGTATTCCCATTCCACAGTATCAAATGCCATTTGTGCTTCTAATGACAGTATAACTGCCTCTTCCTTCTGTACCTCCTTGGACCAGTGCAACACCCCATACAATCTCCTCAGATTAAGCCCCGTGCTACTTTGAAGCATGAAACCTGACTGGCCTGGGTGTACCAAATCTGAGATCACCGTCTGCAGCCTGGTCGCCAATGCCCTTGCTAAAACTTTCGCTACAAAATTTAGTAATGAAATTGGTCTGTAAGACCCACAGTCCATTGGTGCTTCCCCTTTCTTTGGTATGACCACTATTATGGCTTCCCGGACATCTTTCGGCAGTTCCCCTTTTTCCCTTGACTCCCGATACATATTAAGTATGTGTGGTGCTATGTTACTCGCTACACATTTCGACATTTCTACTGGCAAACCCTTCGGGCCCGTTGCCTTCCTTGATTGTAAATCCGTGAGGGCATTCGATATTTCTTTAACCGTTAAGTCCTGATCTAATGTATCTCTGTCTTCTGTGGTCAATACGGGCATGTTTATTTCTCTAAGTAATTCTCCACAGTCCTCAATTGTTCGAGTCAATGATGGGATATATAGTGCTTCATAATAGTTTGCGAAGGCCTTCACTATGTCTGCCCCCGTGTTGTGAGTGCCTCTCTCATTGGAATTAATCTGAAGTACCCAGTTACGTTCCTGGTCTCTCTTCTCTATCCAGGCTAACATTTTATTCGCTCTATGGCCCATATCATATACCCTCTGCTGTGTCTCAACAATATGTATGCATGCCTTATGCTCTCTTAAGTGTCTGAGTGCCTGCTTTTTATGCCTAAGCCTATGTGTTACTTCTGGGTATACTGGCCTTCACCAGTACCCTTCTCAAGTTTACTTACCTCTCAGTGCCTCATATTCCTCATTGTGTTTTTTCTTCTGTATTCACATTTGTGTCTGTACATGCCCCCTAATCACAGTTTTATATGCCTTCCATAGTATGGATGCATCATCCACCGATCCCTCATTCTCTTGGAAACATTGTGTTGTGCATTCCAGTAAGTACTCCTGGTTCTGTTTGTTCCTGAAGCACCTTGGATTCAATCTCGGGGGCCACACATTATTCCTAATACGCCCCTGCATTTGGACCTCCACCGGGGAATGATCTGAGATACCTTGTGCCTTATGGGCTGCTCCCCTGAACTGGTCCACCTGCGTCTGGAGTGTGAATAAGTAGTCAAACCGAGACTGACTATTATGTGCTGCCGAGGAATGTGTGTATTGGCATATCTGAGGATGATGAGTCCTCCATAGGTCTGTCAGTCCCAATGCTACAGTAAATCCTTATAGGGGCTCTCTAACCCCTGATCTGGCTGCCGCCGATAGCCTGTCAATCCCGGGGTTCCTACAGGCATTTTGAGTATGACCTCTCCAAGTACTGGGAGGGTGTCCGTATTTAGTCTTGGGGGCACGTATACTGAGCATATATTTAGCGCCCTGCCCTCCCAGGTACCAGTTAATGCAACACACCTTCGCTGACTATCACACCAACTCTTGCCCAGTATGAATGGGAGTGCCATTTTAATCAGTATCCCAACCCCCCCAGAACCTGAGGTGTATTCCGCATGTGCCATGAGCTTATACCCTCCTCTATTTAGCGCCTTACAATGGTTTCCCCGCAGGTGTGGCTCCTGAACTAACTCAGTGTCTGGGTTATGGTGTCTCAGGTACTGTAGCACAGGCGTTCTTTTAATCTTACTGCCCAGCCCAGTGACATTCCACGTTAAAATGTTTAAGGCCATGTCTTGTTATGTTCTGGGACTTTATTTCCACGGCCACCCATTACTGCCCTCAGGCAATACCCCCACCAATCATATGTGTACTGTTGAGCGATGGGTGTTTCAATCTAGCTGAAAAGTCTATGGCCCATTGTAGTGTTCTTTCGGGACCTGTCACGTAGCTGTCTGAGCGCAAATAACTTAACTAAAAGATAACCTTTGCCAACGTGGCTGTCTATCTCCCTTAACTTATCTTCCCCCACCCTGCTACCCTGCTGGACAGGTCTGTCACCACCCTCCCCAAACTTGCAGGGAGCTTGTTGTCCCTTACTGAACTTTCCCTCAGCTCGCCTCTATCGGGTTCCTTGTTACTGCGGAGTGCCGTTTCTTCGGTTCCCGAGGTTCCTGGCGCTCCCATTTGTGTAAGCTCCACTGGCTGCCAGTATCTCAACGCATCCTGTTCAAATCCCTGGTGCTCTCGTTCAGAGCAACCCACGATCAAGGACCTGCTTACTTGAAAAAGAGATTCACCTTTTATGCCCCCTCACGAGCTCTTAGATCATCCACCTTGTTCAGAATGGCTCTTCCTCGCTTTAAGAGAACCAGACTTGGGGGCCAGTCTATAGCTGTAGTAGCTGCCCGTGCTTGGAATGCTCTTCCTTTTTACTTGCGATCCATGCAAGGTGTGGCCCAGTTCAGGAAAAATTTGAAAACCCATTTGTTTAGGAGTGTTACATAAGCTGAGTCTTTCTTCATTCGTCTGTCTTCCTCTGCCTTTTCCCTATCGCGCCAGGATACTCCCAAGTAACAGAGCACGTTACAAAACGGTTTATACATACATGCCTAGCTTCACCCTCGATGGAGATGCGAATAAGTGTGCAGATTGCGGGCATTTAGTTTAGGTTTGCCGGAGCTTCACATCCGTGCGACCATTTTCTCCAGCTCGTAGCCACTCCCCCCATAAAAACAATATTTAAACAATTAAAAATGTATTTACTATTTTAACAATAACTTAAAAAATTCAAATAGCAAATGTATACGAACAAAAAAAATAACACTGTTAATTTTTTTTAAATATTATGAAAAAAAATCATTAAAAAAGTAGCTTTTTTAATACAGTTTATAAACATTAATGAATATTGATAAAATATTGAAACATGGCAACAATCAAAAACAAGCAACACTAGCAAAAGTGTTGGATTTCACAGAAATGAGACTTACTATTCTAACCCCAATAACCTTTGGAGGGGTTAGATTTACTATTCCCAATTAAACATAAGCACAACTAGGGAAAGTGTTGTGTGGGTTAGATTTACTATTCCCACTCTAATCTAAGCAGCAGGTTGGATTTATTGTTCCCACTATAATGTGAGCAACAATAGGGAAAATGTTGGATTTTGTAAGCATTAGATTTGCTGTTCCCACTCAAACTTAAGCAAAATAATGTAAAGTGTTGGATGTTAGAAGGGTTAAATATGCATTCCAATTCCTAACCATTTAAAAATATATATATATGTTAATACCTAACAACATGAAAATATTAAAACATATTTAAAATAAAAAAAAGCATTCTAAATAAATACAACTAAATAGAATTGAGCAAAATTAAATAATTCAAAATAATTTAACAAATATGAAACAATATAAATACACTTTCCTCCCTCCTATTAAAACAGCAACAAAAAATGATTAAATAAATTATAGATAACAAAATAATAGCATTAAAAATGTAATTACATATAACAATGAAATAGAATCAATAATTATAACATTCATTTTAAAAAGTGCATTGAGTAAAATGAATTAAAATACAACAAATGGTTGTAAAAACTTTTGTAATAAATAACATAATTAATTACCAATTAAAAATATTATTAACATAAAAATGAATTTAAAAAAACTTCAAATGTATAACTGAAATAAATTCCCACCCTGTGTTTCTAAGAAACATATTTTCCTGGTATGATCCGGGTAGAAAGCTTCGCTCTACTGGTACCAAGCTTATGATGGTACCCTGGATTCGCACCTCTAGCTGGGGGGAACAAAGCATTGGTTATGGCATGGCCAAGCTATGGAATATGCTTCCAATGCATATAAGGTCTGTAAGTTCACTAGCCTCATTTAGAAAGAGTCTTAAGACTTGGTTATTCCAGAATTAATGCATGATCTTTTGGGCTTACTTTAGATCTTTAGCGCCAAGACATCTCCGGGTATTTGTGCGCTCAATAAATTACATTAACATAACATATTACCCTAAAACCAACAACCAGCTTCTAAATTATACATTGGAAATTATAAGAGAGAAAATGTAAATTACACATTAAGGGTCTAATTACGATGTCGAGTGGCCTTAAGTCCACCCGACACCGTCTTGGTCCTGGGACCGACCGATCTCCGGTCGGCGGTCCCGACCGCCTAATTAGAATGCGACCAAACACTGTTTGGTCGCGTTCCTACATTTCCCTATGGGAGCATGCATTATGGCCATAAACAGGCTGCAATTCATGCTCCCATAGGGAAATTATAGGTGCTGTCATCCCTGCACCTTGACGTGCTTGCCATTGGGTGCAGGGATCAACCGGGGGGGCACCATTGGTGCCCCTCCGCCCCCAACCAGATGCCGCACACACAAGGGGGCCCTGCTTGAGGCCCCCAAACATGGTTTCCATGTCAGACAGGCCAGCCTGGAAACCATTTCGGAAACAGTACATTGTAATCCCAAGGGCGGAAAGGTCTGCCCTTTGGGATCACGAGCCGGTTCTGACTGGCCGAATGGGTGGAATCCGGCCAGAATGACTGGCCGGTTTAAATTCTAATCGGCTGATAGAGAATCAGCCGGTCAAAATTGAAACCTACGATGGGGGTTGGGAAGCCTCCGACACCCATCGTCGGCCCCTCTAAGTCTTAAATAACTAAAACACCATTTTTCAATGGAATAATTTACATAATCAATTTCCTATTAAATATTTAATCAATATAATCATTAATTTAAAACACAAAAAATCATTTATAATTGAAATACATTTCCACCCTGTTCCCATACAAACTCACTACTAAATTATAAATATCTAATGAAATAATTATTATAGATTAAAACCTGAAAACTATACACAAATACATAAACTATATAAAGGAATTATTATATTGATAATAGCACATACAATTAACATAACTAATATATATTACATTGATTAAAAATCAATATGTAATACAACTATATTAAAACAAACAACATAATCTACAACAGTATTTTTTTTAAACATTATAATGTGAAAAAAAATATTTTTCACATGATATTCATGCAATTCGAAATTTTGGGAAATGTCATTCTTGTCATTCACCAAAATAATAGATAGGGGAATCATCTTTAGAAAATGGAAACAATTACCTCCGTCTGCCACCCAGGGTCAGGAGAAGAAACCATGCTCCGTTTCAGCATGAACAGATTAGTACTCTTTTCAGTACTCATGGTTCCACTAGCCTTGGTAGCCTTTCACAGGTCCGCTGCACAATCAAAAAGCTATTATTGGTAAGTATCTTATAACCGTCCTCCCTCCTGTACCAACAACCAGGTTTCCTGATGCTACATTCATCAGTGCATTGCATACCTGATCATATGAATGTGTTAGCATGTTGTGTGCATGATTTCATCATTACATCCGCATGTTGTATAGATGTTGATGCCTCAGATGTGGGGATTCTGTCTTGAAATTGGACAGTTACACAGATGATAGCACTGCCAGATGATAAAGCATGTCACTACATGAAGTGAGGACCTTTGTCATTTTTAGGAAAGAAACAAGTCAGCTGTTTCTTACATTTACAGTGAGTAGTTGACTTTAGCAGAGTGGTCCCAGTGTTTTCTCATTTTATTGTCAAGTACTTTGGCGCGAAGTATATGACTCACACCCACCTAATGTATTATCTTATAGACTTGTAAACTTGTAACATGTTTTGATTATAAAAATGTCTTAAAAATATCTTAATTATTTCACTAGTGTTATGACTAGCCGGCCTGGCACTCGAACTAGAACGTTCCTTCTCAGTGCAGCAAAATGTAATGCAATGAAAACCAGTGTAACAATGAATACTAAGAAAAAAAGAAACCTATGTAGTGGAATATACATCTCAAACATATCAAATTAAGTGGGTCAGATTCACATCTGAAAAAGATTGCAGCTCATTGTTTGAAATTCGCAAAATGGAAAGTTTCAGATGTATATTTGCCAATAGAACCTAAAATATCATTATGGAGTTGCAATGTTTGCTTGGGATGCATTGTCAGATGTAGTAAAAAAAATGCCCTTTTAACTCACTGACACTCGTTTCGTCCGCCCTTTTTAGGTCTCGCCTAGTGAATGCAGCGCATGCGCTGCTCCGCCTTGGCGAGACCTATAGTCGCCGGTTTCCCTGCCGAAGGGAGACAAGAGATGGCACACGCGGACAGGAAATGTGCACGTGAGGACAAAAGATGTGCACTCCGTACGCGTGCACCTCTCCTGTCCCTGCGTCAACACAGCGCACACATGGCGCACTTTCACTTTCCCTCCCTTCAAAACATGAACTCGGACGTTCCACGGCCACGGCTTTAGGTATGCATTTACCAGCCTCGCCCAGTGCGTGTTCTCTGAGGCAGGGAATGTGTGGAATGTATTTTTTTTCTTTGCTCCTCGTGTGCACATTTCTCATTAGCTAGATTTCAGTCTGCCGTCACGCCGTCTGAGGACAGCTTTGTGATAATATCTTGAGTTAGGGTGACCGCAGCGAAGAGCAGAGACTAATCTTGTAGAGATTACAATAACCTCAGATATCATCATTTAGAGGCAGCTGAAAGATCACTAGCGTTGTCCCGTTGTTTTCCTGGTATATGTTACGTAGTTTTGCTGTGCATTACATTCGTGCAACAAGGTCCCAGACAGACCTCCTGAAATCACCAATGAGATACTGGCCAAGAACATGAAATAATCAGTTACGTGGGGGTGGGGCATTGCAGTGTGTAGGGGTGCTAAAATGACGTCAAACTTTTTAAAAAAGTATTTGCCGTCTTAATTAGCAGCGAACTTGACCCGAAGGTATCACCAGAGCGCTTTACATGAACACCAGTTGCGTTACACACGAACACATTCATTTTTTGGGGCGTGGGGAGATCAAGTGATTTGCCCAGAATCACAGGATGTTTGCGCCTCCTGCAAGACTCCAACGTCGTTTCACAGCTTCAAAATCGGTCGCTCTAGTAGTTAAGCCACATGTGCTACTGTTCACTTTAGGAATATAAGTGCTATCCCATCTCATCGAATGCATTTGTTTAAGATACAAAATAGTAACTGTCCCATAGTTAAGTTTTCAATTTCAATCCCCTGAGCTCAGAGATCTGTCATTCGGTTATGGTTTAATATCAGGGCTGTAAATTGATTAAAAAGTGGGGGGTCCCTGAAAGGGGTGTGGTTTATACAATTAAGGGTGCGGCTTAAATGTATACACTAAAATTCCCAAATAGCGCCACTCTACCCACACATTTCCAGAGAGTCACAACTGGCAGCTGACATACCTGCTTCTCCAGCTTCAAAGTCAGCCGCTCCAGCGTTAAGCCACATCTGTTATCCTTTACAACTCAATTGTGCCTTGTTATAAACACCCAGATACGACTTAATTAAAATTATGCATTAAAGAAGAGTAACATGCTGCCCTGAAATCCTGGAAAAAAACAAACACTCATAGGGAATGTACGACTATGTAAAGCATGTGAAACATAAGCGGGAACAACATGGATTACCTGAATGTTTTTACTATCATTGTTCTAAAATCGATCAGTGTTCTCCTATGAAAAGCTAAGGACATGAATACAGAGCCCAAAAGTTAGAAAATACCGGGTCTAGAGCACACCTGAGTCATTACCCAGTGCACATTTGTGACCAACCACCCCCAGTTTCTCAAGGACCCCCTTTGCTCTTCTACTGGATTTCTCATAGAGCCCCTCAATGAACCCTCTAAACAGATGCGCATCCCAGTCTGCTCCTTCTGTGCACGATTATGTGCAACTTTTAGTCTATGTGAACTGATGCTTGTATGTTTGTTGGTCATTGTGAAAATTAGGTGTGGGTGTGTTGCATTGTTATTGCACGCGCATGCTCCATTTTTCCATGTGTACTAGTGTGCTGCATGGCACAGTGTGCAGGCCCAATACAAAAGGCAAATCTTATAGTAATGCTTATTTGCTTTGTTGATACTTTTCTATTTAGATCTTAGTTTTTTGTTTTTGCACACAGTATACTACAGTTCCTATGTATGATACAAGGCTACTATGTGTGATACAATCTAATCTGAAGCTACTCTAAGGTGGCTTGCAGCACCTCCCAAAAAGAATACTTCAAATAAATAAGAAGCATTCGCAAAGCCAGTAGGTATTTCTTATGCAAGAACAATTGGCTTTGCCAAGGTGTTTTAGTCATGTTGTACACCAGCGTTGCTGCTTCTTAGCATGGCTAAAAGTTAGTGTTGAGTGGACTGTTGTGGAGTAGAGTAGAATGGAGTGATGTAGAGTGGCTTAGAGTGGAGGGGTGTAGTGTGAAGTAGAGTGTCATAGAGTGGCGTGTCATTGAGTAGAGTGTTGGATCGTAGCGTGTTGGATCTTAGATTGTTGGTTTGTAGAGTGTTCGTTGGTTTGTAGAGTGTTGGTTTGTAGAGTGTTGGATAGTAGAGTGTTGGATCATAGCATGTTGGGAGGGCTGTAGAGTGGTGTAGAGTGGTGAAGAGTGGAGTGATGTAGAGTAGAATGGAGTAGAGAGTTGTAGAGTGGAGTGGTGTAGAGAAGAGGGCAGTATTGGAGGGGTCACAGAGTGGAGAGGAGTGGAGTAGAGTGGAGGGGTGTAGAGTGGCATAGAGTAGACTGGAGTAGAGTGTCGTAGAGCAGCGTGGCATAGCATAGAGTGGAATAAAGTGTCATAGAGTAGAATGGCATAGCACAGAGTGGCATAGCGTGTTTTGGAGTAGAGTGGCGTAGAGTGGGGAGAGTGGAGTGGCATAGAGTGTCGTAGAGTTGAATAAAGTAGAGTATCATAGGGTGGAGTGGAGCAGAGTGGAGTGCGTAGAGTGGTCTAAAGTGGGGTGGCATAGAGTGTTGTAGAGTGGAGTGTCATAGAGTGGAGTAGAGCGGCATAGAGTGGCGCAGAGTGGTGTAAAGTGAAGTAGAGTGTTGTGGAGTGGTGTAGAGTGGCATAGATAGGCGTAGAATAGAGTGGCATATCATAAAGTGTCACAGAGCATTGTGAAGTAGAGGGTGTGGTAGCACACTGCCATTAAAGACAACACATTTTCAATTGAAATGGCCAGTACATTTGCCCATACAGTTTATTGCACACAAATGATAATGTGTGGAAATGAAATCCCCTAGGGTACCATTTTATTTAACTGTATTAAAATATCTGTTTCCACCACACTTCATAACTGCAAAAAATGTGCTTCATTGATGCTTTCCCAACAGATATATTCTGAAATATTTGCACACGTGGGTTACAGACATTTACATTTTGTTGTGTGCCAGAACAAAATAACATCCTTCCTACAGCACACCCTCAGGACCCAGCATTAGTGTCACATAAATCATCTCACTGTGAAGTCAGAGAAAGAAAAGTAAATACTAAGCTCCCTTGGAAGACAGCACCTGACATTTTATCTCTGTCTATGAATGCACAACAAATGTGAGAAGAAAAGAATAAACTTTAAAGGCTTGTTTACAGAAAGCAACTACTTATGGAAGAAAACAGTAAACAGGCTTGGCTCCACAGGAGGAACATAGACCTACTGGACAGCCTAAAAGAAATTAAGCCAGCAAATAGAAAGGTAGTAACTGTGGTAAGCAATGGGTGGAATGCATTCCCAGGGAAGCATTCCGAATGTCCCCAAGAAATCTTTGCAAACCAGACAAAGTATGTAAAATTATTTTGTTCTGATTAAATGTTTTCGGAAGAATGTTGATGTGTCACTAACATCGTTTGATTTACTAACAAGTAAGAATGCTTTAATTTTTCATAAAAGCAATTTACACCAACCTCAGAGCACAGCACAAAATAGTACTAGAAGATGCCCCCCTTCAGTCCCTCACAGTTTTTTTATATAAACTATATGAACTGTTTATACAAAATGAAACAAGATCAAGATATTGGTCTCAATAGTTCTTGAACTTCGGTCTCTGCTTAATAATAAGCTTTGTTAAAACCAATTTGTCTGGCTTGCAATTTTAATTTGCGATGCTGGTAGTACTCAATAACAACCCAGCAATTTGTGGTAAATTTAGTCCTAGGCCTGGACTGAAGGAAACTATGCATTGAAAACATGTGTCATTGTCAAAACCCTTTTCAGAGGGCCACAGGGCAAACACGGGTTACTGGGCTCAATTTGTAGACGTTCAGGCCTTTTACTCCTGATGTTCTTGGGCCCAACCTACTATGGATTCTGTGCAACTTGACTAGGTACCCTTTCAGCACTTTACCCTCAGGTTCAGCATGGTCTGAGCAGTTGAAGGCTCCCTCAGGGGAAAAATACAAAGAGAAATACAACATTCACAAACCACTACTCAGTCCCGCTGAGGTCAGGACTCTAGTGTTTTGATGGCAGTTCGATGTGTCTCACTCCCTCCTCACTCGATTGATTGTGGTTATTAGCCTTTCACTGTAGGCATCATTCAAGGTAATCCCCACTGGTAGTCTGAGTCTTATGAGTCCACTCCAACTCTGTACTAAAGTCAAAAGTGTTCCAGTGCCTTAGCCCTATCTAGCAAGCAAGTTCGCCCGGGGGCAACTGGCCCAAATTAAGTCTGACCTACGGAGTCTGGGCATCCGGAGTTCCAGAGACTGGCCCCTCTGTGGGTGACGAAGTGGTAGTGGGTGGTTTAGCTGAGTTTACTGCACCCTGCCCTGGTGTGCTGAGCCTGACGATCCCGGAATTCCATACACACAGTCATACAACTGTAGCGACCGGAGGTTCCTTGCTACTCCGCCTGGCAGGATAAGTCTTTGGTTTGTCCCATGGCGAAGCGTGAGGGTGGGAAGTGTTTAAAGTTCCTGATTCTGACTTCTTGTTCCGGTATAGGTGTGCAGGGGTCCCACGAGTGTCTCGCTCCTACAGCAATTCATCTGTTCAGATCACCCTTATTGCTGGTTCCAGTGATTCCCCTCTTGCATACGGGGTAATCGTATCTCTACTGTACAGTGCTACCGGTCCAATTGACACAGCAGAGACGCAGAGAGGGTTGGCCCTCCTGGCATATGCGGTTGCCGGCTCTTTACCACAAAAGTGTACATGGCTCATTCTGCGTGGTAATCTATCCACAGCAGTCCCTCCTGGTATATGGGATCAGTGATTCCTCACCGCACTCTGCACATAGGCTCCAGCCAAATTGGCACAGCGAGAATTACAGTTCACTTTGTGTAGGATCCCCGGCGCACAGGGTCACCGATGCCTCAAAGCACAAGGACTCTGGCCCGAATGACTAATTCACATATGTTATGACCTATTGCAACCTGTTTTATTTTTATGTTTGTTAATGGTACTTATTTGTTTGTGACTAACTAACTTTGGTCTGCTGTAATGATTCCTAAATTTTGAATAAACCTTAATGGTTTTGACTTTGAATACTGTCATGTGAAGGATACCTTTATTAGTACAAGGGCTCACATGGCCCCAATTCTGCACATCAACCCTTTGAATTTATTGGTGCAAAGCGCTGACACATGCATTGGAATACAGATCTATTTATAAGATGGGATGACACGCCAAACAGTCAATAGAATAAGGTGAGCGAGAAATATTCCTCTAGGACAGTGAAAAGCCCACACTATGTATATTTTAAATAACTGATAACAATAGGTCTTGAACACAGCTGTGTTGGCAAGCCACCCCTAAAAATAAGATTCTGAACATAAAATGAACAAGTAATTCAAAGACTCCATAAAACTAGGTTGACTTCCTAGGCAAGATGGCTGCCGTGGCGTGGGCTGTGTGAGCAGCTCGCTCCCTGCTCCGAGCTCACGAGGGGGAGAGAAACGTTTCACACGCTTATAATTAGCTGGTTTACCCCGTATACTTTGTGTTTTGTGGAAGCATCCTCAGCCTTAACCTTTTCAAATAAGCAGTGAATAATGATGAAGTGAGGCTGCAACAAACGCTGTGTGAGTTCCTGTGTTATCCGACTCAGCTGGAGAGCCTTTGTACCTGTTTCCCCGGTCCGCGGTCTGCTGATGATTGTTGGTCTGCTCCTTTCTCGTTGGTGCGCCCCGCTTAGGCGCCTTCCTGTGCTGGTACCTGGTCGCTGGAGCTTCATGGTTCGTGGCCGTGGAGGGGGCGGAAAAAAGAAAATGCCACCTAAGGAGCAGCCGACCAAAGCTTTCACAAGGAGTACTTTGTCGAAATCTGCCGGCGCTGTGGAAGGAGGAGCTGCGAGGAGCACTGCAGGAACGGTGTTGATGAGCGGAGAGAAAACACTGGTAAGCTCTAATCTCGATATGAATGCACCCACATTGATGAAAGGGAGAGCTCAAATTTTGCTTGCGCTCTTCGAGAGACAAACAGCGCAAAATCGTAAGGTGAGCGCTATAAACGAAACGAGTGAAATGGGCAAAGGCGGTAGATTGGGACAGACTAATGTAGAGGTGGCCCAGATTATAAACGACAATACTATTGATGGTGGTTTAATGCGGCAAGGTTTAATAGAGTCAGCTCCTAATGACAATTGCATTATGGGAGATAGAATCCCTATAGAACCGCAGGGTGCTGCAATGAAGGATTTTATTGCTGATGAAATGCCGGGCAATATAACACCATTAGAGTTGGCTGATGAACTAGTGCGCTCTGTACCGCAAGAAGTTTTGGAAGCAGTGGAAGCTGTAGAGAACTTTTTTTCTTTGTCTGATCCTTCCTCTGATGAGACTATGAATCACAGTAATGATGGGGCAGATTTCACCGGAGGAAGTAGCTCTTTCGAAGCAGAATCTGAGGAGTCAAGACTTAATTTAATATAGCCGCACTCAAATGCTTCTACTGTTAGAAGATGAAAGAAGAAGGGCGCGCTACGTACGACTGGAAGGGTTGGTGATGATGGCGCTGAAACACGCCAAGAACCTGAAACAGCTGCTGTTGTATCTTTGGAATTAACTGAGCAAGCTGGATTAACAATTGTAGAAAGTTCCGGAAAAGAGGCTAATCTAACTAGTTCTCAAGAGATAACTCTCACTACCATTTACCAAACTATGATGAGTCACCGTGCTGAAATTAAGCTAGAAAATCAACGTACTTGTTCTAAAGTTAAAAACGTAGTGCGACGAGCTATTAAAATCTGCACCGAGACAGCTAGCAGAGTTTCTGAGGCTGAGGCAAGAATTATGGCACTTGAGGAAGAGACATTGGCGCAAAAACATGAACTTGAGAGCGTTAAAGCGCATAGAGATGATATTTTGTATAAACTATCTGGCCTGGAAAATCAAGCTCGGAGAAATAATTTGTGCTTTCTTGGAATACCTGAAAAAAAGGAAGGGGCGGATGTACGAAGATTTATTATCGAATTATAGACTGAAGCCTTCCCCGAACTTACATCTTGGGACTGGGCAAAAGAAGTTCAAAGAGCGCACAGATTCCCGTTTAGTGTGAAATAGCCTAGACAAGGCGAGGAGGAAAATCCTAGGGCTATTTTAGTTTGTTTTAACAACTTTCTCGCCAGAAATCTACAGTCTAGCCCGTCCGGACAAAAAAGCTATGGCTAAGAATTGTGCATTCTTCGTACGACCTGATTTTTGCCAGGCCACCGTTTCTCAGCGCTGGCATTTAAGACAGCTAATTCCAGATTTCCAAAAGAAGGGGGCCACTGTGTTTTTTCAAAACCCAGCTAAATTAAAAACAGTGATCAAGGGGCAAACTAAACTCTTCTTTTCCGAAATTAAAGCCAAAGAATACTTAGATTCTCTATGAGCAGTAAACAACAATGGTCAATTAACTAATAACTCAGAAGTGCAGTTCTACGCTTAGCTACGGAAAAAATTTGGATGTGGTATTATTTTCGGGCGCTGAATGTTAGCTGAGCTGAGCAGATTTATGTTACAATATATATATGCTAGATATTTGTCAAGTGTACTCATTGAGATACTTTGTGATTGTAATTTGGTTTGCTTTTTTTTCCTTCTCTTTATCGTTGTCTCTCCTCTAGGGGTGCCTGTGGGCGGGGGGACATGGCACACCATACTTTACAGGAACTGATTGTTCCTGAGCCTCATTTGTTGGGGAGGGGGTGGGGGGGAGGGCTGGTTGCGGGGTTGGGGGTATGGGGGGCACAGGGGTTGTGGGGGTGTAAGGCAGTGGCAGGCTTCAAGGTACAGAAAGTCAAGAAAATTGATATAATTGGTTTAAATTCTAGTAGAAGAAGACTAATAATGATCCGTTTGGCATTAATTTCTATCACGATGGATAAGCTGATTAAAATCTGTACGTTAAATATTAATGGCCTTAATGATTTTAAAAAGATAGGGATTCTGTCCAGATTAATTCAGCTAGCCCGAATTGATATACTTTGTTTACAAGAGACGCATATTTCTTGGGGCAAAAGAAACATACTAAACAGGCTGGGTCTCGACCTCTTAGTCTGCTCTAAGCAAACTGGTATCAAGAGAGGGATTGCGATCCTTATGAGAAAAGGGGTTGGGAAATGTGTCAAAACATTAGCTGATAAGTGGGGGCGATGGGGGATCGCAGAACTGATTATAGAAGGCAACAAATTCACAATTTGTTGTCTATATGGCCCGAATTTGGATGATAGTGAGGTATTTGATACTGTAAGCTTAGAACTTGCTACTTGGAGCCAGCCGTTAATTCTCTGTGGCGATTTGAATATAAATATTGAGTCTGATTGCAATATTCATCTGCAGGGGAGGTATATAGGTCGAAAGACCAGAACTTATAGTGCTTTCAGAGCCTTAGTGATAGATAATGGGCTGTCTGATGCATGGAACAAATCTTTTCCCACTGACCCCGGATACACTTTTTTCTCATCACCACATCGAACATTTGTTCGATTAGATTATTTTTTCATCTCCTCTTTTTTTTTGGATAAAGTTAACATCGCGATTCTGCCTCAAATAGTTTTGAATCACAATCCCCTCATATTAGAATTATTATTATCTTCCCGGAGCTCTAATCTGACTCGTCAGTGGTCGTTTCAAAGGAGTTTACTTCTAAATGATCAATATCTGTCACACATGGCCAAAGTTATCCAGGATTTTTTTATCTGTAATGACGGGACGGCATCAGTTCAGATTGTATGGGATACATTCAAAACTGTTATCCGAGGGGAAACTATACATTTTTCCAATTTTCTACGGAGGAAAATACAAGAAGAATTTAAGAATAAATCCGATCAAGTCAGAGGGGCAGAGCTGAAACTAGCTATTGCTATTAATAGGGGTCATGGTATTGAAGAAGCACAACGTCTTTTAACTGTTGAGCGGGCTGCCCTTTATGCCCATATAGCCGATCAGGTTGCTATTAAGTACCAACAACATAAGGCAGAATGTTATGAATTAAATGAACAGACTGGTAAAATTCTAGCGCAGAGGCTAAGACAAAAAGCAGTAATGAATGATATAACAAAAATTGTTGACTTAGCTGGTGTCACCCAAGAAAGTCAAACAGGGATATTAAAGGCATTTTGTGATTTTTACAACTCTCTATATAATAAAACGGTTGAAGAAGGCATCCAAGATAAGGCACCACTTGAATATTTGAGGAACATTGAAAATCTCTCACTTACTGATGTAGATATAACATCTTTAACTACCTCGATCTCCTGGGACGAAATTGAAATGGCTATTCTGACCTTAGCCCCAGGCAAAGCAATGGGACCCGACATGATTCCACTAGAATTTTATCGGGCTTTTCGAAATATGCTTAAACCTCACTTGCTCAAGATATTTCAACAAGCCTTCGAAGGACATCCACCTACCTCTTGGTCCCTGGCCACTATAGTGATTTTCAAAAAAAAGGGAAGGACAGCAAGGAAATGGGGTCTTATAGGCCGATCTCCTTAATCACATTAGATAGCACATTTTTCTCAAAAAGTTTAGCAAATAGATTGAACGATATAATGCCAACTATAGTATCCAAGATCCAACATGGCTTTATAAAAAAGAGGGATACTACTGACCATGTTAGACGCATTATAACTTTGTTGGATTGGGCGCAAGCCACGGAATCCCCAGTCGGCGTCATACTGCTGGATGCGGAAAAAGCTTTCGACAGAGTCGACTGGGGATTCCTGTGGTCGGTATTAGCATGGAAAGCATTTCCTAAAGAGTATATTGTAGCAGTTCAGGCGCTATATAACAATCCAAAAGCTAAATTACGTATTGCCTCGGGTATCTCTGATTCTTTTCCAATCACAAGGGGGACAAGGCAGGGGTGTCCCTGTTCCCCCCTGCTGTTTGCGCTTTATATAGAACCGTATCTAATTAGATTAACAACAGAAGCCAGGATTACTCCGGTCATGTTACACCATATTGCTCATAAAGTCCTCGCATACGCCGATGATGTGGCTGTAGTTACAGCAGATGTAGCATTAGCATTACCCAGAATAATAGATCTTGCTAAAGAATTCGGGGATTTCTCCGGATATAAATTAAATATTTCGAAGACTCAGCTTATACACTCAGCTGCAGGTAGACCAGATGATTTAATATTCTCCCCTACAGCCACATATCTCGGCGTGACAATCTCTGCTACAGTTGAAGATATTGTCGGATTAAATACAGATCTGTTATTATCTTCTGTTAATAGGACTCTCGAGAGACTGAATAATTTACATCTATCACTATATGGCCGCACTAATGCGCTAAAAATGGTTATATTCCCTAAATTTCTGTATTTATTTCGAACTATACCATTACTGTTTTCTTCCACCTTTTTTAATAAATTAGAAAGAACTATCTCTAGGTTTATTTGGGGATATCGTAGAGTCAGAAGATCCCTGAAATGGCTTACTCTGCCCAAACTAAGAGGAGGACTAGGGGTCCCGATTTTCCGACTATATTACTGGTCAATCTTTTTTAAAACTATGGCTATTATGATTTTTCCAGATTTCTCTCTGGATGAAGCTATGGCGCCCTCCATTTATGAGATGCTGTTAGGAACACAAGCCCGACAGTGTCTACTTAGGCTGATAGAACTGTCTACTTAGGCTGATAGAACCGAGTTATTACAAAAAAACTAAATTTAAGGTTCTGATTACAGCATTTCAAATTTGGAGACAATTTAATAAAAGGTTTTGTTTTAATATGAAGTTGAATTATTATACACCATTCTTGAAAAATCTCTTGCTGCCAGATATTTTTAGGGACCCTGTGATGCAGAGATGGATCAATCTTAAGATCTGCTCACTTGGGGATTTATTTCAAGATGGGCAAATGGTTTCATATTCGTATCTGATTCTGAATCTGATTAATACCAGCTGCATTAATAAAATAGATGTTTTGGAAAGTTGTATTCGAAAAAATAAAATTGGCACGATATACCAGCTAATGCTAAATAGAATAGAAGACGATCTTGATGTATATGTCGATAAGTGGCAAGTGAAGCTAGGAATAGAAAGGGTCGATATTGCTAGATCCTTACAAATGGCCAGCATGGTGTTATTTAATGGGTCTTTTAAAAGCCAGCACTTTATGGCAGTCTTCAATTTATACTATACATCATCGAAATTGGTATTATGGAATGCTAAGTGGGAGAGGTGTGGCGCCGCGGCCAGGGCGACTGACGCTGGAATCTGGGGACCACGGTTCGATCCCCGGCTCCGGTGGCAGGTTAGTCCAGCACCATGCGACTCTGGGCAATAGCTTGCTTAATCTCCCCGACAGCCACCAGTGCCTAGAGACCCTAACGGGTGATTGTGCGCTATACAAATGTGGATTATTATTATTATTAAGGGGGGTATTAATTGTAGTCGTTGTGGGCTTCACGCGGCTGATTCAATTCATATGTTTGTTCAATGTCCAAAATTAAATCAATTTATACAAGATGTACAAAGTTTCTTAGATAGTATTTTGGACTTCTCACCGGTTTTACTACCTGAATTAGTAATATTGGGAATTCAAGCCAACCAAACTGGTATCAGAACGATTGAAGAAGAAGGTTTCTTATTCATAGCAATGTCAGTGTATAGATACTGTATAACTTCTCGCTGGCTCAATGCTGATCCTCCAGTTTTTCATCATTGGCAATCAAAATTACTAAGTGTCTATTGGCTTGAAAGGACAGTCTACAGACTCAAAGGCCAGCGGAAGAGGATATTTGGTAAAAAATGATGGTCACCCATTTATAATTGGATATAATTGTTCGAATCTGACTCTACAAAACAAGCAAATTTGTCTTATTCTCTGTATAATAATGCTATGACCTATTATGTACAAAATCTTTTTTTTTTCCTTTTCTCCTTTTTTTCTATAATACGGTCTTCAAATGGTTGTTCTACTGTTCTATTTATCTTCATGAACTATTTCTGTAAATGTGCTTTGTAACCTTCCACTGCCAAAGTAAATCAATAAAAAAAAAAAAAAAGCTAGGTTGACTTCCCTAATATGATAGGGTATGAGACTGTGTGGCTGTAAATTAGTCCTGCTTGTAATTAAAAAAAAAAAGAGTTAAGTAAGAATTTACCAGTGGTTCTGATTGGTGGACATTCTTGACTTCATGGCTTATGTAGGATAAATACACCCCGTAGGAATATGCCTTTTCTTAATTTCATTGGCATTGCAGTGTGTAGAAGTGACGAGACAGGTCACATTAGGAGTCTCTGTCCTCACTCCATTACCTGCTTACCGCAAGCCAAACAGAGTGGAAAAACGTGTCACCTTTTCCCAATCAATATTAAATCTTCGTAGGAAATTGCATTTGTGTTTCAGTGCTACATCTCCTGCTAAAAGAGATGGTTACCACTACTAACCTACTCATCCAAGGGCTACACAAGCATGTGAGGAAATGCTGAAGACCAGGGCTTTATCTGTCACCCTATTACCAGCCTTATATGATCAAGTAATTCAAAAATAAACAAGCATTTGCAATGCAACAGGTCTCGCATTTCGCAAGTTTGAGCTATTGGCATTGTAAATCACAATTCATTTTATTTATGTTTTGGTTTTTAAAACATAAATAAAAGCATTGTCATTTAGAATGCCAATAGCTTAAAGTTGCGTAAATGCGAGACCTATTGCATTGCAAATGCTTATTGAGATTGTGACTGCTGCATGGCCAGCACAGCAGTAGAACCCTGTGGTATTACTCACTCAGGTTACTCTTTTTGGACACCATTTCCTGTCTAATGGAGGACAGGACAGGACATGAAGGAAGGGGAGGAGGACACCAGAACACAGACAAGGGAGGAAGACAGAAGTAGGTAGGAACAATGTGATAATGAATACTTAACCTGACACAGTATGTTGTTTGTCCTCACCAAGGCACTAGCTGAGCAAAATGACCTTGTCAACTGGCCGAGGATGCCATTTACTGTTTGATTAATCGTTGATGTAGTCAATGCTAACAAATCAACAAATCGTGCTTTTTTCTTTTTTATCTTCAACCAATGTGGTTCTACTCCCGTTTTCATCTTCTAAGTACGTTTGGTACTGCAGTGTTGTCAGTTCCTATATGTCTCACAGTTGATCGGTTTAGAGAGTATGAGGATTAAGAAGACTATTTTTTAGCTTCAAGTACATTGTCAGCGTAGGTTGTCCCCATGTGTGAGAGGACTGTGGGTGAGACAAGCAAATCACACGTGGGGCATATTCTCAAGAACGTGTGATAACCATCGCAAAAGTAACTTAACGCAACTTGCAACATCGCAGTCTATCGTGGGAAAATTACACTGTGTTAACGAAGTATTCACAACACGGTGGTAACATGTGATACTCACCAGATAACGCTTCAAATGGCCTTGTTAAAATCAACGCCACGCCGCAAAAATGCAAAACACGAACACAAAAACTGCTGCGATGAGGCCAATCGCGATACAAAAATCAGCGAAAACCAGCGACAGGCCTGCAATTCACACGCGTAAGGTGGGAAAAGCACCATAAAAGCAGAAAAATAACAGCCAAACAAATGCTAAACAACAGCGAAGCACAATGGATGTCGCCGGAGCAAGTACGGATGAGAACCAGAACCCCACAAGCCGCCCGGAGGACCTGCCTGGGACCTCTGGGTCAGGGAAGGCCAAGGAGAAGGAGAGTAGGAAGAAGCGGTTCAGTCCGCAGGAAAACAGGATCATGATAGCGGAGGTGGTAGAACACCATCAACAAATGTTCATCACCTCCAGTGTGTTATTGACAACCAAAAATGGACTATGGCAGTCCATCATGGACAAGGTGAATGCAGTGGGAGTGCTGAAGAGGACAGTGGAAGAGTTCAAGAGGCGCTGGAATGATGTCAAGCTCAAAACCAATCTGAAACTCGCCAACAACCGGAAGGCAGCAATGCAGACTGGAGGTGGGAGTCCTGCACAACAGGAGGAGCTGGACGAGATGGAGGAAATGGTGTCCACAGTCATCAGTTGGGAGACGGCGGCTGGAGTCGGGGACCGGACACTGCTCAACATGACCGGACACAATAGCACCAGGGTTAGTAACGACCAGGGACTGGGGGGATGGGGGAGATGGGCACAATGGCACACATGCACAATTGAGCTGAGAACATCTGCGGCAAACCAGGCCGCAGACCCCAACTCCCAAAAGAGACCAATTTACCCAAGTATGCAACATCTCAGCACTGTATAATCACAGAAGTCAAAGGCACACCACATGAAAGGGATAAGGGGCAGCAAAATCAGAGCTGCAAGGGCGACTCCCCCAAAATGCAGCACACACACATAACATGCAGAGCACATCAACATTGACAACAATGAGGCACAAACCGCAAAACGTCCACAACAGAACTCAGGACACAACTGGTGCCCACTGGGTGTAGACACAGGCCAATCATAATTTGCATCGCAGGGAAATGTGAGTTGATAATGTACAAGTACAAACACGCACATGTCTGTTGCCAAAATGTCCACTATCCCCATCAAATAGGCAGCTCCTCCCAAACAGCCACGATGTACACAGTCAAGCAGTCTGCAGGTAAACATGTACAATGCAACAACATACATGTGAACACATTGTTATACTGCATCTCCCCTTCACATTGCAAAGGGAGAATCAACACCTCCTGTAGAGCAGTCCGACCCTCTCTTCTCTGATGACGAAGAGGACCAACACAGCTTCGACTCCGACGTCCTCCAAGAGTTCATTGATAGACTCCGCAGCCCACCTTTAGAAGCAGGGCAGTCCATCAGTCCATCTGCATGAGGAGAACCCCCCTGCACAGACCACACATCAGGCAGCACCCACCACCATGGTTGCCTCCCAGGGCCCCCAGGAAGAACACATGGCCTTCCAACGCCGTACTTGACCCCATTTCCAACCTCTCTTGGGGTGTATGTGTGTGGTGTTCATGTAGGCATGGGGGCCCAGGGTCTTGCAACATCACATCCCGCCGGCCCGGGGGTGACATGATGGCGTCCGCACCACGATACCCAATCATAGAGGGTCCATGACTTGCGGAGCACAGACTTGGTAGCACTGGATACACTGTGGTGGCACACGCACACCGCCACGGGATGGTGACTTTCGGTGCACTGAGGTAGGGGCACCTTAAGTGCTGAGCGGGTGTGCAGCCTGCGATAATACCCCGTCCTTGCGGTACGGACTGCTCAAGTTTTGTGTGCCATGCTGGACCGCAGTGTAGGCCTGAGCCAGCACACAGCGGGGGCCTACCGCCATGTTGTCTCGCCTCCTGGATCACAGATTTAGTGGCACCTATAAGGCTAAGCGGGTGTGCAGCCTGCGATGATGCCGGGTGCACTGATATTTCCTCTGTCATGGCAAAATCAAGACCCAGAATCAAAAGTGAGACCTGGTGGCCTGCGGAGCAGGGGCTGCATGATGGGTACTTGCTGGCTGTAGGAAAAACAATACGAAGGGGGAAGAAACAAGCTAGATACATGTATGCAACAATTAGAAAACTACTAATCTAACAAGACACCATATATTCAATAATAGAACACTGTGCATAAATAGTATCAAAAATATTTTTATTTTCATGATGTTTTTTTTTTTTTTAGGGTATCAAAATATTTCTCAATTTCAATAAAATCTTCAATAAATCAAACAATATATCAAATATGCACTATGAATACACATTTGAAAAATTCATACAATACAGTACAATTTTATGCAATACAACATTTTATCATATATTTAAAACACTGTCCAGATTGTTCTTGGACAGAAAGGAGGGTCGGCGGTAGATAAGAACTACGTGCGTTTCGGCAGGTTGCCTTCATCAGGAAACCGTCTCAACTTTCTCTAAATCTGTATGTATAGGCTGATCTATCAAAATTGATGCTTATAGCATTTCTGGAGAATCCTGGAAATAGTTGGAGCCTTTTGGAGGGAGCGCAAACAGTCAAGGTAACTCAAATGGATCCATGCATCACAGTTGAACCCTTACGCTTTTATATTCCTTTGTCAATGGTTGTCACAGGATTCAATGATATATACCTGTGAGGGTCCCAAACTCGTAAAAAGTGGAAACCTTTTTATTATGGTTTTGTACTCTCCTTCTCAAAGGACTTATAAGTTCTCCTCAGTTATTTGTCCTAAAAAATGTGACTACATAAAAATCCTCTTTTTCTGATAGCTGTTCACTTAAGTTGTAATTTAGGAAAGAAATTATAGTCTCATCGATCGCATTTGGATGTTTTTTTTATCATGAACATTACCGCGTGTCTTCAACGAAAAACTGTGGCATCTCCAGTAGGGAGGGTGCCATGTCCACGGGCCCCGGGCATGTGGCTTGCAGTGGCACGTGGGGGGCCCTCATTGCTACACGCCAAAGACGGAAGGTGAGCAGTGAGGCCTGGGTACGCAGGGCGGGCATGCACCCTGAGGTGGCGGGAGGGGCTGCGGGCATCTGTCTGGGTGCGCAGGGGCAGACAGGCGACAATGGCTTGTGCAATTGTATGTACTTTGCCATTCATGTATCTGGACTCTATTTCAGATGACGGATCTGTTTCAGATGTGGGACCTGGTGAACTGCACTACATACGGGCGCGTGGTTGGAGACACACCGGTGGCAGCAGGTGAGCAGCGAGGCCTGGGTGCACATTTTCGGCACTCTCTCTCCCTGTCCATCTCTGTTATCTGTGTCTCTCTTCCCCTCTCTGCCCATCTTTCTCTCGCTCCTCCTCTCTGTCCTTCTTTCTCTCGCTCCCCCTCTCTTCACGTCTTTCTCTTGCTCCCCCTCTCTGTCTGTCTTTCTCTCGCTCCCCCTCTCTGTCTGTCTTACTCTTGCTCCCCTTCTCTGTCCGTCTTTCCCTGACTCCACCTCTCTGTCCGTCTTTCTCTCGCTCCCCCTCTCTGTCCATCTTTCTCTCTTTCCCTATCTTTATCTCTTTCCGTTGCTCTCTCTCTCTGTCCTTTGATGTGCGCAAGACACACCTTCAGCACGATTTTTGTCTTGCAGTTTGTGACCTACGGATTGTCCCGCGGGGAACCACCACGTGTCTTCATTTCTGTTCTGTGTTCATTTGAATACATTTTCATTTGTTAATTCGAAGGTGAATGTGTGATGCTCATTTTTGTGAAGACACATGCATGTCACCAAATGTGATTGTGCAACATCAGGCGTATTATTTGGTACATGATTCCATGTAATGGATGTGGCATGTCTTTGGCCGGGGGGGGGTGCCCAGGGAGGGGTGTCCTGGGGTGGTGGCGGTGGGTGTTGTGGTCCTGTTGGGGCTTCCAGCTGCATGATCAGTGGCTCCATGGCATCTGTTGCCCTTCAGGTGTGGCTCTGGGCTGGGCTCCCTTTTGTGGTGCAGGCTGTGGTCCGACTTTGCACCAGGTCAGAGCAGGTGTTAATTTCCTGCTGCTAACACGCCTTATCGCATGTTTTATGGTCTTATCACTGATCTGGCTGGTCGTTGAGAATGTTGCGGAGTGGTGTTGTCGCGGCTTTTGGCACGGGAATGCCTACTCTACATCTCATTAGCGATAGTTACGGGGTCATCTGTGGCGATGTTTTTTGCGGCTGCTATCGCAGGTATATTGGTGCTTTGGGCTGTTAGCACCAGCTTGTAAATGGGGTGATAAATTTATCGTGACTTTGGCTGCGATAAAGTGCAGTTAACTCGGCGATACCTCCTTGAGAATATGCCCCTCATATCATTATATAGAGATCATTTTGAGGTGGACACATCATTCTGCATGTGGAGAAAGTGTACTGGAGCATATTTTGGACACTATTTTTGTATTAAAGGTAAAATGGTATTAAAGCATCACAAAATACAATAATACCAGCATATACAGTATTTACTGCATATTAATTCCATGCCAATTGTACACCTTTAAATGCAGAAAAAACATACTAACACTCAGGTTATTCCCAATTTGGGTCTACCTTTGTGGTACTTTTAACATTACTGGGTAGACTAAGACGTTTACCGGAATTGGCCTTTGTGGCAAACTCCTTTGCTTTCTAATGTACTTACCTTACCTACCTACCGCATAAAATCTATCATACCTTTTTAAAGCACACTTTTGTGGTACATAATGAAACGGTAATACTTTCTTATGACCTGCTTCTAATTATTTTCTAGTAAGGCACATGATTTTACAATTGGCCAACAGATGTTACAATGAACAATGAACTAGGTATGATAGGTCACAATAACCTCGATGTTGAACTATGATCAACTTGTTGCATAAATGTCCTCTCATTAGAGACTTTCATGAAACATGGATATGCAATTCAAAAATAATACTGTATTTAAAAATGTGACATCACAGAGCATTTCAAAACAAAAGAAAGCAAACATGTAGAGAAAAAAGCAGATTAGTTACTGCAAGGCAATATTACTTAAGCAGTAATTACTTTGCAACTGGGTGAATGCATCAAATTTCTGTAACCCAGTTTCAAAATCATTGCAGCGAATCATGTTGCATAGTTTGTTGAAATGTTATGTACACTTGAGACTTTAGCAGACATGGAAAACTATAAAATACTGCTCGCCAGATGGCTCTGTTTCAACGTACTTATTTTATTGTAACCAAAAATAGTTGCATTATTAAAATGACCTAATATGGATATTGCAGTTTGAGTCTAGAGCCATTGACCTCGCAGAGACGAGCTTGTTCCCCAACTCCATTCCCTCTACCCCCTCTCCCCCACCCCTTAAGGCCAATCACCATGGATCTTAATAAATACAATTTATTTTATTCTGCTAATTCACTCGCGATTTGTCTTTCACGCCCTGGAGGTTAAAAAGACACAGCTAGAAACATTTGCTACAGTGACCTGCTCACCTTTAACTTTTTGTCAGCTGCACTCAGACTCTATTAAGGTGAGAATCTAGCTCCAGTCATGCACAATTAATTGAAACAGGGGCGACACTCAAGCCCCTGCAGCCCAGGAGGCAAGGCGAGGGGCATCCCTTCAGGGGCCCCCATTCAGCTCAAGACCAATGATTGTCTATGAGATAAAGGAGACTCGGGGAATGGGATGGGGACATGTATTGCGAGAGGCCACTGAATGGAATTAATTTACATTAGCAAGGCATTTTTCGTTGCTGATCTTGAAGAATAAAATACTATTATGAAAAGAAAAGCTCACTAATGTACCATCGGTGGAATGGATAATTCAATTAGGTTTTTATGATTTCATTTTTCTTTATCTACCAATATTATATCAAGGGTGTTATATAGAACATTTTTGTTTGTAGCTGTTATTGCCAAATCTGATCTGATGCTCATTTCATGTTATTCAGAAGTAGGAATTAATGAGTTTACCATGCTGGAATGTGACTTATGATCAAAAATAAATCTAAAAAGTTAGGGATTTGTGCGCTATTCCCATTTATAAACCAGGCAGTGCAATCTGCACACTGACTAGTCTGTGAATGGGAAATTGATTCGAAATGCAACCTGTTACTAAAATGTGTATATATATATATTCACTGAAAAAACCATAGGTTATAGACCATATATAGTTAGGAATTAGCATTTACAAAACCTTGAAAATTCACTGAAAAAACCATAGGTTATAGACCATATATCGTTAGGAATTAGCATTTAAAAAACCTTATTTTACTCACACAAAACCATTGAAATTCCATATATAGTTAGTTGCACTAACTATATATCGCGCACCCGCAATCCACTGCTGATGATGTCACATATTACATCATTCATGACATGGTCAGTGACATCACTGATGACATCACTGATGACATCTCAAATGACATCACTGATGACATCACTGATAACAACATCCAGTGATTTTTTGTTTCTGTAAAGTTTAAATATGTCTTACATATTGAAGAATGAGTGGATGTGTAAGTGTCTGGACGAAGGATTTAGTAGGTGCATGACTGACTGTATGAGTGAGTGATTAAATGTGTCTCACTGAGTGCATGGGTTAGTGACTAAACTGTCTTAATTTGTGCATCATTATGTCTGTTGTTCTGTAAACTGCTGCATGTGTTGATCAGTAGCTATATGAGTAACTATATGGGTTATTGATTGATTGCCCAAGTATTTGTATGGGAGACTGAGTGTGTGTGTGGCTAGCTGGGAGGTGTGTGACTCTGTGCAGATCAATGTGTACTTGTATCAATGATTGTATAAGAAGGTAAGTATGTGTTAGTATATGTTTGAAATTGTAAGGTGCTCTATGTTTAACTGTATAGACAAGAAAATGGAAGTGTCATTGATTCTTTACAGGACTGACTAGGTGTGTGAGTAACTCCATGGATGAGTGGCAGACTGTGAGTGTCTGTATAGGTGTATGAGTGCATATGATAGTGTTGTAAAGATGAGTGATTGTATGTATGAATGATTGTATGGGTGAATGAGTGAAGGTGTGTGTAGACGTAGCAATCAGTGAGTGCGTATGTAGTAACTAGTATTGGTGTGTCAATGGTTTCAAAAATTATACTCTGTATTTAACACTGGGTGAAACAGAGGTTATATTAAAATGTGAGGAGATGCATTGTATTGTCACATGAATGATATCATCAGTGATGTGGTCATTGATGTCAAATGAGATGTCATCAGTGATGTCATCAGTGATGTCATTTGAGATGTCATCAGTGATGTCATCAGTGATGTCACTGACCATGTCATGAATGATGTAATATGTGACATCATCAGCAGTGGGTTGCGGGTGCGCGATATATAGTTAGTGCAACTAACTATATATGGAATTTCAATGGTTTTGTGTGAGTAAAATAAGGTTTTTTAAATGCTAATTCCTAACGATATATGGTCTATAACCTATGTTTTTTCAGTGAATTTTCAAGGTTTTGTAAATGCTAATTCCTAACTATATATGGTCTATAACCTATGGTTTTTTCAGTGAATTTTCAAGGTTTTGTAAATGCTAATTCCTAACTATATATGGTCTATAACCTATGGTTTTTTCAGTGAATTTCAATGGTTTTTTAATAGCAAATATCATAAGCTGTCGAATGTCAAGTACGTGGTAAGTAAAAACATTTTCGTGTTTATGCACACTGATCTGCTTTGAATGCTGCCCCCCACCCCTCATTTCTATTAGGAGTACTCTCTCTTTGCAGATAGTGAAGGGTAGTTAACGCAGGCCTTTGCCCCCGTTGTAATCCGTCGTGCCTGCTTCTCTCTCCATTTGATTGATTGTTCTCTTTGCTTCATTCTCTATTTACAAACAAGCACAGAGTCGCAATACTCTGTTTAGTCTTTGCAGATAGCGAAAAATCATGTAAAAAAACAAAAGGAATCGAGCAAAATCAGTAGGCCACTAATGGGATCTCTTTTTGACCTCGCTAAAATAGAAACATTAGGAACAACCTGTTGAAAATAGCAATGTGTATGTACATAAGCGGCGTTCATTTGTGTTCACAGTACCCCTTGTTGATTGTTTGAATCGAGCATTGAATTGTTCGAAGTTGGTTCTCTTAAGGATCTTCTCTGCCTGCAAACAAGGAAGAATAGGAATATTCTCTCTCCCTTTGCAGATAGTGAAGGGTAGGTAACGCAAGCCTTTAACACGTCGTACCTATTTCATTCCTCATTGATTGATTGATTGTCCGAACATTGACTGTTTGGGAATTAGTTCTTTTTGGAGGTATTCCCTGTTTGCAAATAAACGTAGGAAAATCTTTGCAAGTAGTGAAAGGGTAGGTAATGCGGACCTTTCTCCCCCGTTGTAATCTGTCATGCCTATCTACTCCCCACTGATTGATGCACCTGTTTCACCCGGACCATTTACTAGAGATATCTGGCCCAACAAGAGAGCACCCCTAGTGAAAAGGACATATGCAATAATAACGAAGTGATCACTGTATCCTGTTAACAGAAACTTTAGCATGAAACAACCTGGAAAGAAAAGAATAGGAAAACGAAAATCAGTAGGCCACTGATGAACTTTTTATTAAATAACAAACAAAGAAACGATAACAATACGTAATGATAAAACCTATTATTGTCCTAGAAACAAGAAACGTTAGAAGTAAGCCCGTAATAAGAAACCTGAAAACATCGCCCCTCACTGCCCCAAAACGTGTCTGTCCCACCGCCTGCCACGGCCAAATAACGGCAAACTGGGAAAGATAGAAGTCAGCAGACATCCGCCCCATTCTAGAAACTTCCAAAGGGCAACAGGTTTTCGGCTACGCCCAGCCGGAAGCAACATATATAAGGCGGGTCCTGCTGCCACGCCTCGGAGATCATCACGTAGGGTGTAGCCGGAGGAGAGGCCGAGGCCGAGGCCAGTGGGACCCGGCCAGGGGGATTGACAACGCTGGAGAGTTGCAGGGGGGGGGAATGTCCGTGTCCTCGACCCTCCCCTCTCTCTCCCAGTCCGGCCGCGGTGGCCCTTGACAGTTTCAGGTAGTCCCGCCACATTCTCTACCAGTCCGGCCACCAACGGCCGGGGCCGATGGGATCCGGCTGCAGCCGATAAACCAAGGAACCCGTTCATGGGGCCAGAGCAAGGGGCGTCCGGCCGACATCCACCGGAAGCCCGGCCCGAAGACGGACGGGACACTTCTTCTTTCTTGAATAATGGCTTTGACAACACTGGGGGGGATGTCTTGCACATGCCTCCGACCCCCCCCCCCTCGTCCTCATCGCCTGGTCCGGCCATAACAAATCTCAAGCGAGACGCCGTGGGGTGCACTGGGAGGGAGAGACGGTGCGAACAGGCCTCTCCCGCCTCCCCAGTGGAGGCTTCCCACCTGCACCCTCAGCGCTCCAGCCGCCCGGAAAAGGGTTCTTCTACTGTGGCGATGCTGCAACGTCTCGCCCGGCAGGGTGGAGCCCGTCCGCTCATTTGACCCCGCGATCGACAGTAGCTACCGAACTCTCAAAATGGCGATCGACCTGGCAAGAGCGGGCCCAGCATAAAGAAATGGCCCGGTCACTGGTTGACTCCACCACAGTAGTCCTCCACGACCTTGAAGATTCTAGAGGAGCCGCGGGAGTCTCCGACCCCCGCAGACACCCCCGATGGGGAATGACTGCCATGATCGCCCGTGGAGTGACGAAACTGTATCCGCGGGACGTCGGCGCTCCCATGCTGGCGCCAGCCTCACTTTGAATTACTAGAATCCTGCAAACCTCAGTTCCGGTGAAAGCACACTGTGACCCGGTAGGAAAAATTGTTGCACCCCCTCCCCTTTTTGACTGATAGTTCAAACCACCGATCCTTTCCTTTGCCCTTTTACCAGAACTTTGGACTGCCTCCCCCTCTTTTACATTTTCTAGAGAAAACAAAACATTAACCACTACATTAGCATAGCAGTTGACACCAGAACTGTTTTCAAATTGAAAACCAACAACATCTTCAACAGAATCCTTTTTGTTTCTGCTGTGACCCTGCTACAGCACAGGCATTGTCCCCAGCAGTAATTCTGCAATGCCGGTAAGAATACCTGTGGTGCCTACTGGACTCACTCACCCCCGCGGCGCCCCACGCCGTTATTTGCTGGGCGGCAACTTACTAGACATCACCTTCGTGCCATCTAGATTTCAGCGCGTTCTGCTGCCTTGGAACTATTCGCACAACAGACTGCTACTGACGACCCACCCCCAGGCAACATCTTCTGAATTTTCATAATTTGAAAGAACTAGTAACATGTCCTCATCAGGAATTTCCTCATGAAAAGTCTGCAATGATGATTCTTGTAACTCTATGGTCTCCAAACATTCGATAAATTCGCCATCAAGAGATTGATCAAAAAAATCATTCAAGTCATCTCCTCCTTGTGAGAAAATTTCATTATTGGTGCTGTCAATTTCAATAAATGTATTGGATAATTCAAAAGAAATTGCCACGGTCTCTTCGTTGTTTAACTGTTTTTACTGTTTTTGTTTTGTTGTATATATTTATAAGTTATTAAAGTTTTATAATCCTACTACTTTGTTGGAGTGCTATATATTTTTAATGTGACACATAAATGTAAAAACTTTGATGTACAAAGAGTCATACCTGGAATCTTCCGCTTCAGGCTCGGTCCCCTCCCCAATCACAATACAGGATGGTTTTCAGATAGTAGGAACACGTGTGGTGTGACGGATCTCATCGGGTGTGGGCCTTGATCTACTATAACTCCTTTGAAGAGGGGTGATTCTTTACAGCTGGGGCCATAAACTACATCTGCAGGGCTAGCTGATAGCCTGGACAATCGGACACAGAGGAAGAGGAGTGTCAGAGGGTGCGGTAGTGAATAGGGCGAAAGGGAGGTGTCGGGCGGGCACAGAGTGTGATTCTCAGGGAAGAGCAGCGCAGATGGGGAGAGGTTTATTGCCCATGCATAACACAGAGAGCGGGGGTGACCAGTGCCTGGAGAAGATGCTTGCGAGGGTGGGGAGCCATGCTATGAATCGACAGCGTGCAGAGAGTGGGTCTGGTCAAGGCATCTAAAATGGCTGCCGTGCACGACAAAAGTGTGGCATTTCAAAAAAGGCAAGATGGCGCAAACAATGTTTTTCAACACTTCCTCATTTCCTTCGAATCGAACGTTAACAGACGTTGGTGCATATTACCAAAGTTAAGCGATATTTATCGCTAACGATGCTTACCAACGAATTTTTTACCGCTAAGCATCGTCAGAAATTATCGAAGATAAACCTTGCTATTATCAAGGTTTATCGCAAATGCGATAAAAAACGACCGCAATGCATTAATATCGCTGAAAACTCAGCGATATTCATGCATTACCGAGCTAATGCTCTTAGCCATGTTATCCACGTCCCATTGGATAACATGGCTAAGAACTGCTCAGGGCAGGTGTTAGTTTTTGGAGATATTCGCGCTTAGCGCGAATATCTCCAAAAGTTGGTAATAGGAGATATATATCTTGCATGTTGTAATGCAAATTATTGTGGTATATGGAACTCATACCATAATCTCTCAGGAAAGCAGAAACTGATCCTTTTGGGACCGCCTGAGAAGGCCTAGGGGGTGAGGGGTACTCTACTTTGCCCCCTTTTCACGTTCCGAACTATTTTATTTTACTCTCTTCTGTAATTACACAAAATAGCAGCGATAAGATGCATCAGAGACACACAGTGAGAGAAAGGAGGCCGGAGATGAAGAAGAGATGTCAAATACACATTGGAGATAATATAGTGGGAGAAGGGAAGTAAATATGAGTAAACTTACCATGTAACATAAAAATGTTGCACTCTATACTATAAGTCTCATTTTATACTACAATCACTTCACTACAACCTCATAAATTAAAAATAAAAATGAATAATGTCTCAAACAATTTTTGATTTCTAAATATAAATTTATTCTTCTGAATTTTCTAAATTTGAAAGAACTAGTAACATGTCCTCATCAGTAATTTCCTCTTCAATCATCTCATCTGGAATCTCCTCATTAAAAGTCTGCAATGATGATTCTTGTAACTCTATGGTCTCCAAACATTCGATAAATTCGCCATCAACAGATTGATCAAAAAAATCATTCAAGTCATCTCCTCCTTGTGACAATATTTCATTATTGGTGCTGTCAATTTCAATCAATGTAGTGGAATCATTCAAGTCATCTCCTCCTTGTGACAATATTTCATTATTGGTGCTGTCAATTTCAATCAATGTAGTGGACAATTCAAAAGAAATTGCCACGGTCTCTTCATTGTGAGCCATTTTATTTTGAAATTGCTTGCTGTAAATTGCAGAAAAAAATAATCACTTTCATTTATCGTTTTTAGTAATACATAATATAAAACTAACTTTATCAAGTATTTAGTATAACAGAAGGACTGCAAATAAATAACAGAAAACATTTTTCAAATTATCTTCAAGTGTACAACATAGTTCCCCTTACAAATTAACAACTCACCTTTTTAAAAGTAGGAGAAGTGTTAGTACTGTGTAAATCAAACACCAGAAATTCACCACCAAAAATTCCTCACAAATGTACCTCAGACAGTAGTATCACAAAATGGCTGTGGTTTCCTCTCATTTTAGATATATACATAACCAATTAACTTTCATCACACACAAATACAAAACCAAAGTAACATTTTAATTGGTTCTAAATTTCAACACTTTCAAATGTGTTTTCCCCATGCAATTTTCCATAGGACATTTACATACGTCTACAGCCTGAATGGCTGAACGGAATTACACCAAACTTGGCAAAATGGTACATCAAACCTAAGAGGTCAGGAAGGATCTACTATGCCCCCTTATGGTCATTTGCCCCTTCGCTTTGGCCTCCTCTTGTCTCTCGATCCTACCGAGAGACAAGATGGCGGCCGCTACGGACTGTTTGGAATGTTTACAGACGCCGGAGAACCAATCAGCTTCGCTTCACAAAGCTCCGTACCGCGAAAAGTCCGCGAACCGGAGCGCTGCCCGGTCCGCTGTTACAGATATATATCTTTTTTTGAACGTTAATTTCTCAAAATCCACTGAAGCACATATATTGAGACCTAGCAAAGGCACATCGGGCTACCAGTCCCTACAATTTTGCCAAGTTTCGTGCAAATCCATTCAGCCGTTCGGGCTAAAAGTGAGGCCAACCGCCCTATGGGAAACTCAATGTTAAAAACACGTTTTGGGACCCCCCTTTTTTCTCGGCCCCCCCTTGACGAAACCCCCCCAAATTTTCAGGGGCTGCTCAGAAACAAAATGTTCCATTTTCCTGAAAATGTCAGCCAATTCCGTCCACAAACGCCAAAGTTATTAGACATAGAATTTTCAAAAATCCCATAGAGAAAAAATCCTAACTATATATACCTACTGGCGACCGCCAGTAGGTAATATAGTTATCTATGTGTGTATATGTATATATATATATATATATATATATTCACTGAAAAAACCATAGGTTTTACACACGTTATAGTTAGGAAGTAGCATTTACAAAACCTATGAAATTCACTGAAAAAACCATAGGTTTGACACCAGTTATAGTTAGCTGGAAATTTTACTGATATAAAACCAATGAAATTCCACGTTATAGTTAGTTGGACTCACTATAACTTGCGCGTGTAATGCACTGCTGATGACGTCACATATTACATCACTCATGACATCACTGATGACACCATCCAGTGAATGTGTGTCTTTCTGAAAAATAAATATGTGTTATATATGTATATATTATTGAATATCTTAGTGAATACATATATTACTGAGTAATGCTTACATTTTTAAATATATGTATTATTGTTTCACTTTGTGTATAAGTGGCTCCATGGGTTGATGAGTAGATACATGTGTATGTATATAGGTTATTAGATGTTTTTCTTAGTATCAGTATGAGTGTTTGCATGGTTTGGTGGGGGTATTACTTAGTACATAGATGCAAGAATGACTGAGTCTCTGTTTGTATGTGTTTTGAAGACAGCATATGTGCAGGACTGTATGTGTGGATGAGTGTGTATATGTCTGTGTTAGTGAGTGAATGACTCTCTTATTAGTGTCTTTATCAGTAACTACATATGTTTTAATGTAGTATATGTGAATATTGATGTATATAAGTGAGTATATGTGAGAGTGAGGTATTGTAAGAGTTCCTGTTTAAATTAGTATGTGTTTCTATAAGTGATTTTTTAAGAGAGTAAGTATGTGTAAGTTTCCTTAGAAGTAAAGTGGTAGTGTGTGTATAGCTGTTTATGCAAATAAATGGATGTTCAATAGTTTATTTGCATGTGTGAGTATGTGTGTGAATAACTTTTGGATGACTGTCGGTGTGTAACAGGATGTGTAGGTGTATCACTACATATGATTAGTGAATATATGTATGAGTGACTATATAGAACTGTTGGTGAATTAGTGCATGTGTATATAGATGGTGGAATTATTGAATTGGTTGTTGTAACTGGTATGGGTATCTCCATTTTTTTGAAAACTTTAGTTTCTATTATTGAATATGCGTTTCAAGGGTTAGATTACAGTTAAAGGAGGTCTGTCACTGTGTCACAAGGATGGTGTCATCAGTGATGTAATATGTGACGTCATCAGCAGTGCATTACACGCGCAAGTTATAGTGAGTCCAACTAACTATAACGTGGAATTTCATTGGTTTTATATCAGTAAAATTTCCAGCTAACTATAACTGGTGTCAAACCTATGGTTTTTTCAGTGAATTTCATAGGTTTTGTAAATGCTACTTCCTAACTATAACGTGTGTAAAACCTATGGTTTTTTCAGTGAATTTAATTGGTTTTTAAAATGCTAATTCAGAAATATCTCGTGTATACAACCTATACTTTTGTCAATAAAGTTTTGGCAATATTTTTTTCGGAAACAAGCCGTTTTCTTCACTGTTCAAGTTGCATAGAGACTCCTTGTAAAGCGATACAGAATTAGAAAGTCTGTACCTTGCCTTTTTTTCAACGCATTAAAATTTGTCTGTAAATAAAAATAGCCTTTCTAAACTTTCGTGCACGACCCGGTGTGCGCACTCTCGGCAACAGTTCTCAATAAAATGGATAGCGCATTTCCAGGCTTTCGTGCGCGACCGTGTGCGCGCACCCACCTACATATTTCGTGAAAACTTTGCAATCTGAACTTATTGAATTTCTTCATAGACCCATCAAAGAACTTATACTACGTCAAAGACACTAAACCTAGGCTTCTTTTTTATTATTATGAAAATTTTCATTAAATGGAGCCGAATGTCTTTTTAAACTTTCGTGTGTGACCGAATGTACACACCTTGCTATTTTCAAAAAAATATATAAAAGGTTTTATACTTTAACAATTGTATGCTTGAATCGAGCTCAAAAGATATATTAAATCCGGATATGTTTGAATTTACTCCTTTTCACGTTTTGAAACTTCGCTGAATTAGACCGCTACTTCCAAATGGCGTACGTGACTAGATACTATCACCGCGTACACGTCCTGAGACGCGCATGTGAAGTCATGTGACTTGAAAACAACACTTCCAATTGGTTCTTAGTAGTTGCTATGCTGCGTCAATACCTACGCCTGCTTCAAGCACATGCACAGTTTTGAAACAGCATGGGCCTGAAGGGAAACGACCACTACAACGAGGCCGTTTCAACGAAAACTTTAACCACGCATGCATTACAACGCATGCGTGGTTACAACGACAGCCTTTACCACGCATACTTTTACTACGAGGTACGTAGTAAAGGCATGTATGGTAAAGGGTACATATAAAAAAGGGGGGTTTGGGGGGGGCTCCCCCCCCAAAAAAAAAACACTCACCATTAGACGTGATGTGCAGGCAATCGACATCTGAGAGGAAGGAAAAGGCCGTTTTTTTTTTTACTAATGACGTCACCACACTAAAAAACGTGGAAAAAGATAGGCGTGTATAAAAAAGACATATATATAAAATGCGGACTAGCCGCTGTATCGTACTAGCAAACTTTAACTTAAAAATCGTTAGAGAAAACAAAAAGAATAGTGCAAAATCAGTAGGCCACTGATAGGATCTCTTTTTGACCTCGCTAAAATAGAAACATTTGGAACAACCCCTCATGAGAAATATGAAACTAGTGAGAGAAACCGAGCTCGACGCCATGATAGCTGCAACATAGCTCAGCGCCGCCGCCCACCCCGCCCAAAATAACGACAAACCCTATGCAAATATTATAAATAAATACATACAACACACCAGCAAAGTAACAGAGTAAAACGTTTTATTAAATAACTATTTACATGCCAGCCTGCTGCAACATGAAAACAACACTTCCAAAATGATCGACTACCTTTAAGAAGAAAAAAATAATCTTTCATCTGGCAATTTTTCACTTATCCTGAAGATCAAAAGAAAGTAAATGCACCAAAAGTAACCTGCACGATATGTGACTCGTTTCTCTCAAGAGGAAATCCAACAAAAAAATATTCCTTTTCCATACATACCATGGTGCGGCATGTCAAACAAGTGCACCCTGTGCAATTTGCAGAGGCATCGACAAAAGCCCTGGCCACGCTATTACCATTAGAGGTGGCCAGCACATTTTCTGATCGACGACCTGTATCTCCATCGAGTGCACAGAAGGACTTGAGATATTTAACTATATATGGTCTATAACCTATGTTTTTTTCAGTGAATTTGCTCCGCCGCCCACCCCGCCCAAAATAACGAGAAACCCTATGCAAATATTATAAATATATACAACACACCAACAAAGTAACATGGTAAAACGTTTAATTAAATAACTATTTACATGGCAGCCTGCTGCAACATCTCCGCCAGGAGACGGCGTGGGGTGCACTGGAAGGGAGAGGCGGCGCGAACGAGCCTCCCCCACCTCCCCAGGTGGAGGTTTCTCAGCTATACCCCAGCGCTTCACTGATCTCCTTGTCCTCAGTCAAGCATCAATAGTAAGATTTTCATAGGTGAGTGTAGGTTCATAGTTTGCCATCCACGGACTAAAAGCCTGGAGTGGCAGTGAAAAAACCATAACTAGGTAAGAAGGAACGCAGAGGCTGTAGAAAGGACTCTGCATATGCTTGGTCCCTGAGATGCTTCGATGTCACAGCCTTCCACAAATGTCATAAGTCCTGGATGTTGGGTGCCATAGTTGAGGGTTTGACCTAAAGACACGTCCTGCGGTGCCCTGGTCCAACCATCACATATACCTGCGCCAGGAGACGGCGTGGGGTGCACTGGAAGGGAGAGGCGGCGCGAACGAGCCTCCCCCACCTCCCCAGGTGGAGGTTTCTCAGCTACACCCCTAAAGACACGTACTGCGGTGCCCTGGTCCAACCATCACATATACCTGCGCCAGGAGACGGCGTGGGGTGCACTGGAAGGGAGAGGCGGCGCAAACGAACCTCCCCCACCTCCCCAGGTGGAGGTTTCTCAGCTGCACCCCAGCACTTCACTCGACATAGGCGGCCGGCTCCCGAGGTCCGGCGGAACTTTTAGCCTTTTGGTGACTTTTCCATTCTGGACCTTGTCCCACAATCCGTTTGACCTGAAGACACGTCCTGCGGTGCCCTGGTCCAACCATCACATATATCTGCACCAGGAGACGGCGTGGGGTGCACTGGAAGGGAGAGGCGGCGCGAACGAGCCTCCCCCACCTCCCCAGGTGGACGTTTCTCAGCTGCACCCCAGCGCTTCACTCGACAAGCTGAGTTGCGCCCGCTCCTGCGGCACATTGTCTCGCTCGGCCAGCTCAATTACGCCTGCTCTTGCTATTACAGCGTCTCACCCGCCATCCGGCTGAATTGCACCCACTCTTGCGGTACAGCGACAGGCGGCTGCCACGGAGCTCAGGAAATGGCGGTCGGCTCCACAGACTTGGGCCTGGCCTGCAAGGATGGCTCTGGACAACCATGGAACTCGAACGCTTCACTGCTACGGCATGGGCCCCATTCCCAAAAGCGTCCCATCAGCCTTGAAGATTCTACAAGAGTCACCGGGGCCCCCGACTCCCGCAGAGTTCCGGTGGGAAGCTTCTGCCATGATTGCTCGCAGAATGGCTGCGACGTAGCCACGGGGTGCTCTCATGCTAACGCCAGCTTCAGTCTGAAACATCCAGAAACACTGTAGACTACCAATTCAATCAGTTCCGGTGGAGCCCCAATGACGTATCGCGTTGTTGCATAATGCGTCATATGACACGCCGCGTTAGCGCACCCGGAAGTCCTCCGGTGCGCGAGGCGCGAAGCGCAGCTTCCCGGAAGCAATCCGGGGCGCGGCGCGGAGCGCGTAACGTAAGCATAACAGGTCATGCGACTTGTTAATAAAGCTTTTCATTGGTTTAGAAATATTTTTATGAGCATATTTGACTATTTTATTAAAGACACTACACATAACCTGTTTTTCAAGTTATGTTTAATTTTAAATGAAACGGTTTACATTTTCACTTTTTATTTCCAATAAATTTTAAAAATAAATGTTTATAGTTCCATATGCTGAAGCACGTCAGCTTCCCACCCTATGTCATACAATTCTGACAAATCGGCATCCTCATCATGTTCTTCATCATCCTCAGGATTTAAATCATCTAAGGGATCCACTTCCACTGACGTTTCAATGACAAGTTCAACGATAAGATCGAGATCAACGGATTGCTCATTATCACTCATGGTTAATGTTGTCGTTATCTTTAAAGAAAGAGAACAACAATGAGATGTTGCAGAGTAAGAGACAAATCTCAGAGACTATAATAGTAAACAGGACTCATCTCTTTTTAACCTTGGATAAGCCTCACCAACTCTGTGTCCCCTGCTCATATTTAAATGTAAAGGGGCAGATTTATGTTAACTGGCGCATCCCCAGAGATGCACCAGTTAATGTGCACCGCTGCTCTGCCACCCATGGTGTGCCGCATTTACAATGTGGAGCACCATTGAGCAAAAACAACACAGATGCGTCACGCATCTGTGCCGCAAAAGCAGCACATTGCAGGAATCACGTCGTAAGCGCGACATGTCTACTGCAATGCACAGGGGCAAGCCACACATTGCATGGTGCATCACTCCTTATGCCTGTTTCAAACAGGCGTAAGGATTTGATTCAGCAATGCCATAAAGCTGACTCAGTGAAATTTTCTAAATTTCACCGTGTTAGTTTTACAGGGCTTTCATGCAAATTAATGCATACCTTGCAACAAAACACCTATATGAAAACTGACGCAGGTTTCAGGTGGCACAGGACTTTACAGCATGACACATCTGCCTAGATGCATCAAGTTGTAAATATGTCGCCACATAGCAAATCTTTTGCACCGCCACTTCTGTGAATTTACAAAAAACTAAATAATTTAATGGGAAGATTGGTGCTGCATCCCAGTGACAAACCTTTACATGGCTGGTTTTATTTTGCTGTTCGAGGCTCCTGCTCCTGCAAGGGCCAGTCTGGAAACCAAAAGCAGCCCTAGAAAATGTTTTCAGACCAGTCCCCATACGGTGCATACCAAGTGCAATGAGTGAGCCTGACCACTACAGAGGGTGCTTTGGAATGCTCTCCCCCAAAGGTTTTTGGGAAACAATGGTGCAGTCTACAACACAGTTATCATTACAGATTGAATTTTATTAGCTTTCAAAGAATAGTAAATGAAGACCTTATTATGCACAAGGATACGACAATCTGGGAAGAAAAATAAGTTACTTACAAAAGCAGTAAGTAACCCACTGATCTATGCATATAACATTTTTTTAAATTAAATACATGGTACATATTCTTTGCAGTAACCCTCTGTGCTACATTAGATAAGTTGAAGTTGCCACTGGACAAAACTCCCCTCTCTCCAGCAGGTACATTAATCACTGGTGTTATCTTGACACTTTTATTGTTGCTCCAAAACTGATAATTCTGCACGGAACTTTGAAGTGCTTTTAAAACTGCTGCCTGCGGACCCCCTGAGAATGGGTCAAGGACCCCTGGGGGTCCGCGGACCACAGTTTGGGAAACACTGGTCTAACCACTAGCATTTTCATGTATCGTTCCTAAACTGAAAAGCCAGAGACCTTCATCCATTTATTAACATATAATGAGCCTTATTTATGTTAAAAGTAACGCACCGGCGGCGCAAGGCCTTCATAAATCTGCCCCAATATACTTCCTCATAAGAGTGTATAATTAATTTTGCTAAACCATATTCATTTTTCATCAACTATACCGTTTGTATTTTATGTACTAGTGGCTATACCGATTACTTTGTTTTTTACAATGTCTGCACTCGTATTAGATAAGAAACTTGCCTTGAAAACAGTGCATTTCTGAATAAACATTTCAAATATACACGTTCTCTCTTTTAATCCATAATCTCAACTAAAATGATTGTATATTGAAACAGTATTCATGAGTTCCACGTAACTTCAGCTGTACTAACTTAATATTTTCTTTTGTCGACCTGATTTACTCATACTAGAACCCACAGGCCTATAACAGCCCGTGAACCCTTTCTTTTACAGTACATGACAAAACAAACAGTTACAGACTTACCTTTACCAATGCTTTGTACGATGTACAACAGTGACAGTCACAAAATAGATATTCGTTTGACGGAAGTCTCAATTATGCTGCTATCACTGCAACCAAAATTCAATGGCACAGATATCCAGTCAATACAGACTCATATATGTCTCTTCAGCCAATCATATTTCCTCCCGCAAAATTTTGTATTCAAATTCACATTTCAGTTGGTTGTCCCTCACAATATTTTCAATGTCACATAAAAGTCACCCATCACCCACTGCCATCTCTGGCTGTTTCCATGGTAACACCTCATTCTGCACCTGGCTGAAGGCACAGGTCAAAAGTTCATATCTCAACGTTCTACAGCAAACTAACAACACTGTTTTCCCTCCAGAAACACCTGCCTATCCACAGCTCTGTTACATGTCATTTTTTTCACACCCAATACTACTTTTTCTTTTACATAACATTAACATGCAACGTAGTCTTCAATCTTCACGTATTAGAATCAACCAATCATCTTTTGTTTTTCAACCACACCAAGCCTCATCCATTTTTTTTATCCTGAATTTCAGCTTCTAACTGCCATTCCACTTCCACAACCCATCGGAGCACGACTGCATCTGCCTTGAAAATGAAGGTTTGGCTTTTAGGACACAGCTATATTCACTGGAGTGGAAAATATGCAGCAAGCAGACGAATTTCCAACCTTGATTTACCAAATGTGCAGATAACGTGGATTGGGCAAAGAGGATTAAGATGTCACCAATTAATACCATTGGTGAAAACTTTTATGCATCTCCCAGAACCAGACCTTATAATTGTGCTCTGTGGTGGGAACGATCTAGGCACATTGACTGGGGTAGGTCTGGAAATGCTTCTAAAAGACACCTTTAGACAATTGATGACACTTTTTCCTCGAACTGCCTTGGTATATTCCAATATATGCCAAAGACAGAAATGGAATTGGTCCAATCAACATTGTGCACAAATTGAGAAAACAAGGAGACATGTTAATAAATCTGTTTCTGCTTTCCTCAGAGATTATAGCATGGGTTCTATTTACCACAACAACTTGCGTTACCACATGCAAGACATCTATAGGACAGATGGTGTTCATTTCACGGATGAGGGAAACAGAATCTTCCTCTGCAACATCAGACTCTGCATCGGTACTTACTTATAAATGCAGAAACAACTCAATAAACACAAGGGCTCTTTTCAGAGCCACCTTATATCAAAGCACTCAAACTTCTGATTTATCTCCATTTTCACACTCTTGTAAATAGGTGTGCGCGGACCCCGCAATTTTTTCAAAATTTTTTTTTAATATATTTTCGCCTTTAAGGACCTTACTGCACACCCTGAGAAAACCTACGCAGCAAAACAACCTCTACCTTCTCCCCTTTCCATGTTCCAACGCTTTGAAATGACAATATATTTACTCGCAGTGACAAAATGGCGGTCAACACTTCCTGATTTCCTTCGAATCGAACGTTAACAGACGTCACGCAGCAAAAAACAAAATCCGCTCGCGCGCAGCCGCTTGAGTGCGCGCACCCGTCCGCGCTTATAGATATATAATTGACTTAACTTTAATTTTCTCAGAAACTACTGAACGGATTTACACCATTCCACAAAAAGCGTAATCTGCGAGCCGGACTCTACAGATTTGCCAAATTTCTTATAAATCCATTCAGCCGTTCGACCTGTAGCCGTGTCTAAACGTCCTATGGAAAATAACATGGAGAAAACACGTTTTGGGACCCCCCTTTTATCTCAGCCCCCACTTCACCAATCCCCCCCAAATTTTCAGGGAAGGAGCGCAGTGGACCGAGCCATCTTCTTTGAGAAATTCGCAAAGATTCATGCACCAGGGCCAAAGTTAATCCAAATAGAATGTTGACGATTTCCTATGGAAACTAGGTCCTAACTATAACTACCTACTGGCGACCGCCAGTAGGTAATATATAGATATATATATATATACAAAAAAGCTCACGCGCTGCTACTGCGACGCAATCCAGGCCACACCAGCAATTCTCTTCAGGTTGCTTTTTATTAAAACGAATATTTCAGGCATAACGCGTTTCGAGTCCCATGACTCTTTGTCAAATGCCAGTTGCTTCTACACCAGTGGGCTTGTTACAGGTTTAAAAAACGTAGCTTCATAAACACTGAAAAGGGACCAAGTCCAAAATTCTTCCAGCTTTAAGGGGACAGTTCAATCACCACTCTTTGATGTTTTAAACAAATATATTTCATACCAACTGCAAGGGTAAGTACCAACAAATGTCTTTTGGTTATAGTAACTCCCAAAAAGTTCGTTTTCAAGGTTCCCATTGCTGTAATGTCTCGTGGGTTTCTCCTTCAATTGTATGGGACTACAGTTCCCAGAGTGCTCTTTACCTGTCCCCCGTTTCTTTTACCTGGATTTCAGTGTCGATATTGGTAAAACCTTCACTTTTCACAGCGTGTGCCGGGCGCGAATCACGCATTTACAAGGAAAGTTCCATACCTCGGTCACAGTGTGCAGGTACAGCTTTACGACCACTGATGCAGCTTTCATCTTTCCTCGAAGATAGAGGTTGCCGTGCTTCAGACAGTTCTTCTGCATACCCTAGCTGCTGCAAAATTCCATTCCCCTAATCGAGGCGGGCTCACTTGTGGCCTCTTCCATCCAATTTGTCTCCTGTAATTCTCGCAACCGGGGGGCACTCTTTAAATAAGCTTCACGCTTCTGTCCATTTTTTCTGACACGAGAGCACCTCTCCCTCACGGATCGTGGGCCCGTTACTGAAGTGTGTCAGGCACTTCTGTAAGATCAAAAAAGCTCACGCGCTGCAACTGCGACGCAATCCAGGCCACACCAGCAATTCTCTTCAGGTTGCTTTTTATTAAAATGAATATTTCAGGCATAACGCGTTTCGAGTCCCATGACTCTTTGTCAAATGCCAGTTGCTTCTACACCAGTGGGCTTGTTACAGGTTTAAAAAACGTAGCTTCATAAACACTGAAAAGGGACCAAGTCCAAAATTCTTCCAGCTTTAAGGGGACAGTTCAATCACCACTCTTTGATGTTGTAAACAAATATATTTCATCCCAACTGCAAGGGTAAGTACCAACAAATGTCTTTTGGTTATAGTAACTCCCAAAAAGTTTGTTTTCAAAGTTCCCATTGCTGTACTGTCTCGTGGGTTTCTCCTTCAATTGTATGGGACTACAGTTCCCAGAGTGCTCTTTACCTGTCCCCCGTTTCTTTTACCTGGATTTCAGTGTCAATATTGGTAAAACCATCACTATATATATATATATATGTGCATATATATGTGTGTGTGTGTGTATGTATGTGTATATATTGACAAAACCAAGGTTACACGGACAGAAACCATCGAAATTCTGCCTTTATAGTTACCTGAGCTAACTATATTTTACATCCCCGCAATGCACTGCTTAAGACCTCACATATTACATCACTCATGACATGGTCAGGAACATCACTCATAACATCTCAAATGACATCACTCATGACATCATGAAGTGGTGAAAGGGTTTTTAAGAGTTTATGGGTGCTAAAAATATATACTAACCTACTAGAAAATGTACATTAGTATACTAGTTGTACTACTAATGAGTGATATCTCCAATGTGTGATCTGAGTGGGTGTGTGACTGTCTGTATCAGTGTGTGAGTGACTGAATGGTTGTGTGAGTGCATGCATGAGTGACTGTATGAGTGAGTGGATTTCTGACTAGGTCTGTAGATGTGTGAGTGGTAGTATGGGTGTGTGAGTGGGCATCTGAGTGGTTGTATGGGTGTGTGAGTGAAGGGCTTAAATGGTGTGTGACTGGCTGTATGGGTATGTGAGGGGTGTGTGAGTGGCAGCATAGGTGTATACACAGGTATCTGAGTAGCTGTGTGGGAGAGTGAGTGTTAGAAGCGGCTGTCTCTAGTTGGCAGAGGTATACACTTCTGACAAATAGGGACACACCTCTTCTAGTCAGGGCAAGGAGATCACACACTTAGATAACCCCTGCTCACCCCCTTGGTAGCTTGGCAAAGCAGACAGGCTTATCTCAGAGGCAGTGCGTTAAGCATTTATGACCACATACAGTAATAAAGTGAATACACTACAAATGGACACGACACAGTAGTATTATAAAAATAAGGATTTTTATATAAGGCTTAGCACAAGACCAAATAACGACAAAAATATACCACAGTCTTAATAAATACTCTTGGAAGGAAAAATAATAGTTCAAGCACGGTTTCTTCTTAGCACAAAGTCTTTAGTATCAAAAGCACCTCTTCTTCTCTAAAACACAGTTCTTAGCAACAATGTAACCCACACGGGAGTCACACGACGTCGAGGCAAAGTTAATCCAAAGGTTCGGCGTCGACCGCGAGGAGCGCTACGTCGAGCCCGGAGTCGCACTGACCCCAACAACACAGTACCTTGGAAAAGTGAAGCACTCGATGATCAGCGGCGTCGAGATGTCCGGCGTCGCGTCTTCGGCGTCGATCGAGCCTCGGAGTCGGGGCGATCTGCAGCGGCGTCGACCGAAGTCAGGCGGGAGCAGCGCTCACGGGATGAAGCAGGATACGGCGTCGTCGATGTCGATGTTGCAAGAGTGAGCAGCGCTCACGGCGTCGAGAGGGCTCGAAGTCGATGCGATCAGCGGCGGTGCAGACACGGGGTCACTTGGAGCTGGAGCCGAACTCACTACTCACTGGCGTTGCTGCTGGCGTCGATCGGGCCCGGCGGCCGGCGTCGAGGAAGCGGGACACTGGAGCCGTTACTCACGATGTCGAGCTGGATTCGGCGGCGTCCGTCGGCGTCGAGATTGCTGGATTCTTTCAAAGGTGCTGGATTCACAAACTCCAGCAAATAGCACTTTAAGCAGATGAAGTCCTTTAGCCCTGTGACTTCAACAGGAGACTGGCACTCTTCCAGCCCTTGGAGATTTTCTCAGCAAAGAGTGAGAGTACACACAAAGTTCCTCTCTCCTGGTTCCTTGGCAAAAATAAAGAAGCAATGCAGGATTCCCCCAACAAACAGCACTCTGGCAGAAGGGGTAGGCAGTCCTTAGATCAGCAGGCTTCTTGTCCTTGGTTCAGGTTTCCTTGTCAGAAGTGATCTGATTTCTTGGTTCAGGGGTCCTTCTCTTATACCCCTTTTTGGCTTTGATCCCTTTGTCCATGCAGGGGAATTTCCCCCCATCCTGGGTTTGTTGTGGGTGTTGCCAGGCCAGAGCACCTGGCCTATTCACTGGGCAGGGCAGAGTCCTCAGCCGCTCAGCAGGAGCGGAGCCAGCATTGTTACTGGCAGGGGCAGGGCCATCAGCTGCCCGGCAGGAGGCGGGCCAGGAAAGTCCCAGGCAAGCACAGAGTCATCAGTCGCCTGGCAGGGGGGCGGAGCCAACATTGTATCAGGCAGGGCAGGCTATCAAGAGCTACTCTCCCCTACTCTCAATGCAAATGCCCCACTCATCCCACACTGACTCATTCAGACTCTCTGGAGCCACCCAGCTCCTGTCACACGCACACCAGAACCAGCAGAGACCGGTAGACAGTTAGACAAGAAAATAGCTACTTTCTAAAAGTGCTATTTTCAAACACAGAGTCCAAAAACCATCCACACAAACGGATGCGTTATTAAACCCTGAGTTCAGGGATACCAAACTCGACATTGCACCATGCTCCCCGAGCCCGCTAGGATTATAACATTAATAATCCTGGCAGCCCATTCTAACTGATGGAGAGCAGGCTACCTTACAATAGTGAAAAACGACTATGGATGTAATTCACTATTAGGACATGCCAACCTTGTCAGGCTTGTCCTACCTTATGCTTACAATGCACCCTGCCCGTGGGCCTACCATAGGGGTGACTAACATGAAGTTAAGGGAAGGTTTAGGGACTGGCAAGTAGGTGTACTGGCGCAGTCCTCGTGACAGTCAGACTGCACGTGGTCTGGCAATGGCAGACCTTCAGACATACTTTTACTAGGCCGCTCTTGTGGGTGGCACAACATGTGCTGCAAGCCCACTAGCAGCATTTGTATTTACAAGCCCTGGCACCCCTGGTGCACTCTACTAGGGACTGACAGTAAACCAAATAAGCCAAACATGGAAGCCAATCAATACAGCAATTTCACATAGGGAGCACTTGCACTGTGGCACTGATCAGCAGTGGCACAGTGCCCAAAGCATATACCAGCAAAAACATCGTAAACAGAGGAGGCAAACAGAAAAAATGGAGGAGAGACTCATGCCAATGATGCCAGGTCTAACACGTGTCCCCTCCAGCTGAAATGTGGGGAGAACTACCCTTACCCTAGGGAGTCCTCATCACTAAGGCGGAAAAATCTGGACAGACCATCAGCATTGGCGTGATCTGTGCCAGGGCGGTGTTCCACCGTGAAGTCCATCCCCTGTAGGGAAATGGACCACCTCAACAGCTTTGGATTCTCACCCCTCATCTGCATCAACCATCTGAGGGGCCTGTGGTCTGTCTGCACCCGGAAGTGAGTCCCAAACAGGTAGGGTCTCAGCTTTTTCAGCGCCCAGACCACAGCAAATGCTTCTCTTTCTATCGCACTCCACCTCTGTTCCCTGGGAAGTAACCTCCTGCTGATGAAGGCTACAGGTAAGTCTCGGCCCTCTTCATTCACCTGAGCTAGAACAGCCCCCACGCCATGCTCTGAAGCGTCCGTCTGGACAACAAATTCTTTCGAAAAGTCGGGTGCCTGGAGTATGGGTGCTGTGCACATTGCAGTTTTCAGGGTGTCAAAGGCCGTCTGACAGGCGTCAGTCCAGTTCACAAGTCGTGGCTGCTTCCTGGAAGTCAGCGAAGTCAAGGGGTGCACAATGTTACCATAATCCTTGACAAACCTCCTGTAGTAACCCGTGAGACCCAGGAAGGCTCTCACCTGAGTCTGGGTTTTGGGCGGTGCCCATGCCAGGATGGTATCAATCTTGGGTTGCAGGGGGGCCACCTTGCCGCTCCCTACTTGGTGCCCCAAGTACACCACTGAACCCTGCCCAATCTGGCACTTACTGGCTTTGATTGTGAGGCCTGCTCTGCGCAGGGCCAACAACACTTCCTGGAGGTGGCACAAGTGTTCCTCCCAGCTGGCGCTGAACACTGCGATGTCGTCCAGGTAGGCGGCACTGAAATCCTCCAGTCCAGCCAAGACCTGGTTGACCAACCTCTGGAAGGTGGCAGGGGCATTCTTCATCCCAAAGGGCATAACCCGGAACTGGTAGTGCCCATCTGGTGTGGAGAATGCTGACCTCTCTTTTGCCCCATCGGTCAAGGCGATCTGCCAGTACCCAGACGTTAGATCAAACGTACTAAGGTACCGGGCAGCCCCTAACCGATCGATGAGCTCATCAGCTCTGGGGATGGGGTGCGCGTCAGTCTTGGTGACTGAATTGAGTCCTCGGTAATCCACACAGAACCGAAGTTCCGGTGAAGCACCAGGCGCTGCAGCCTTTGGAACCAAGACCACGGGGCTGGCCCAAGGACTGCTAGAGGACTCAACCACCCCTAGGGCAAACATCTTGGAGACCTCCTCCTTGATGTATGCTCTGACCTTGTCAGTCACTCTGTAAGCCTTGTGCTTGACAGGAGTGCTGTCCCCGGTGTCTACATCATGGACACACCACTGAGTAACACCAGGAATCAAGGAAAACAGATCAGGGAATTGCCCCAACAAATGGCGACAATCCTGCTGCTGTTCAGGGGTCAGTGTGTCAGAGAGGACAACACCATCCACTGACCCATCTTGCTCTTTTGCATACAGGAGGTCAGGAAGAGGCTCACTCTCCTCCTCCATTCCAGCATCTGTAGCTAGGAGCATGCCCACTTCGGACCTTTCTAAGTGGGGCTTCAAACGGTTGACATGCAGGACCCGCAAGGGGTTCCTGGGAGACTTCAAATCCACCAGGTAGGTGACATCGCTCTTCTTCTCCACAACCTCGAATGGTCCAGTCCACCTGTCCTTGAGCGCACAAGGTTCCACAGGGGACATGACCCAAACTTTCTGTCCAGGCTGAAGCTCTACCAGAGTGGCCTTCTGGTCGTACCACCGCTTCATCTCCTCCTGGCTGGCCTCCAGATTTGCCTGAGCAAGATCCCTGAAGCGCCTAGTCTGGTTCCTAAAGGCCAGCATGTAACTGTATACATCCTGGGGAGGTTTCCTGGGAGATTGCTCCCAGCCTTCTTTGACCAGACTTAAAGGTCCTCTTACCGGGTGACCATACAAAAGCTCAAAGGGGCTGAACCCTAGAGACTTCTGTGGCACCTCACGGTAAGCAAACAACAGGCATGGCAAGAGGACGTCCCATTTACGCCTCATTGGTTCTTCAAGACCCATGATCATGCCTTTAAGGGTACGGTTGAATCTTTCAACCAACCCATTACCTTGAGGGTGGTAAGGAGTGGTGAACTTATAAGTTACCCCACACTCCTTCCACAGAGACTTCATATAGTTGGAAATGAAGTTGGTGCCCCGGTCTGACACCACCTCTCTGGGGAACCCCATTCGGGAGAAAACACCCATTAGTGCCCGTCCCACCACGGGGGCAGTCACTGTTCTGAGAGGGATGGCTTCCGGGTACCGTGTGGCATGGTCCACCAAGACCAGGATGAACCTGTTGCCCAGGGCTGTCTTGGGGTCCAGTGGCCCAACAATGTCAATCCCCACCCGGTCAAAGGGGGTACTGACCACGGGAAAAGGTTGGAGGGGAGCCTTCTGCTTCCGCCCGCTTTTCCCACTTGCCTGGCAAGTCTGACAGGTCTTGAAATGGACATCTGTGTCCCTTCGCATCTGAGGCCAATAGAAATGGGTGACAAGCCTGTCATAGGTCTTGTCCTGCCCCAGATGTCCAGCTAAAGGAACGTCATGAGCCAAACCCAGTAGGAAGGCTCTGAAGCGCTGGGGTACCACCAGCACACGGGCTGACCCAGGCTCAGCAGCCTTAGGCTCGCTATACAGGAGGTCGTTCTCCCAGTACACAAAATGTGACCCTGACTGATCACCTGAGGTTTGGGCTGAGGCCTGCTGCCTCATACCCACAAGAGAAGGGCACACTTTCTGTTCTGCACAGAATTCCTCCCTGGAGGGACCACCATCCTGCTGCCAATGGGTCAGCTCGGGCAGGTCTCCCAGTTCGGCAACTTGTTCACCTGTGGGTTCCAGGGCATCCCCCTCGAGGTCTGCCTCCTCCTGGACCACGGGAACTACGGGGGACGGTTTCCCGCGCCCCCTGCCTCTTCTCTTCACAGCTGGGTCCTGGGCCATACTTTCAGGCTCCAGAACTCCATCAACACCCTTACTTGCTGTCATGGATCGAGTGGTTGCACACACCCACTCTGGCACACCCAACATTTTCAAATGTGTCTCCCTCTCCACCTTAGCCCAAGGGGAGTCTTCTAAATCATTGCCCAGGAGACAATCAACAGGCATGGCGGGCCTCACAGCAACCTGAAGAGTACCCGAAACTCCCCCCCATTCAAAGGAAACTTGAGCTACCTCACACTCTTTCTGGGAGTTGTCAGCAGCTATCACAGGGTAGAATGCGTGGGGAACAACCTGCTCTCTGGACACCAAGTGACACTTGACAGCTGTCACACTCGCTCCGGTGTCTCTGAGAGCTTCCACTCTATGGCCATTAATGGTCACCCACTGCCTATATTTTTTAGTGTTACTAGGCAGAGGGGGTGGCGGGACCAATTCCATGTCTCCTAGAGAGACCAGGGACATCTCTGCGGGACCCTCCCCACCATGGGCAACCATCTCCTCCCCTCCCAGAGCTACACTAGCCAACTGACGGGGTGGTGCACTGGGTAGTGCACCAGACTTCTTCAAGGGACACTGAGGGTCATAAAAACGGTGTCCTACCTGCTTACAAACGAAGCAGGTCAGTGGGCCCCTATGACCAGGTTTACCTGGCGGGGCCTCTGATTTCTTCCCAGGGGGAGGCTGGGAACCTTTCCCTTGGTTCCCTTGGGGATTACTTTGGGGCCCTTTCTGGGACTCCTTCTGTTTACCCTTGTCCCCCCCACTCTTCTGCTGGGGACCCTGCCCACCTTTGGCTGAGTCTCCCACTGGACCCTTGTGGACCCTGGTACTGACCCAGCGGTCCGCCTCTTCAGCAAGTTTTCTAGGATTAGATATCTTGCTATCAATAAGGTGCTGGCGCAGCTCTGGAAAACAGTTATTAGACAAGTGCTCCCAAGCAAACAAATCATAAAGAGCATCATAACTTTCCACTTTGCTGCCCTTTACCCAACCATCCATGGCTCTGCAAAAATATGACACATACTCCACCCACGTGGTACCAGGCAACTTCTTACATTCTCTAAAGGCCTGTCTGTACTTTTCTGGGGTGAGGCCATACCTTAACATTAAAGCATCTTTCATATGAGCATAAGACGTCCTATTCTCAACAGGCATGTCTAACAGGGTATCTCTTCCCTCATTCACAAAGCGACCCCACAACCCCGCTCCCCAATCCTTCTCAGGGACCCGGTGGGCCAACAATGCTAACTCATATGCTTTAAACCACTGACCAATATCCTCATTCTTCTGAAAATCTTTGATCACATCTTTGGGAAAATAAAACCTACTTTCTGCAGGCACAGATGGGACGCTGCCACCAGAGGGATTCAATTCTAACTCCTTAGCTTTGAGCTCCATGTCCCTCACCATTTTCTCGCGCTCAAAAGCTAACTTCTCTCTTTCAAACTCTAATCTTTTGATCTCCAAATCAGCTTCTCTCCTGCCTCTTGCATTCTCTATCTCCAACTGCCCATTTATCTTAAGTTTTGCCATTTCCACGTTGTAGGCTCGCTCCTTCGCCCTTTCTTCTCTTTCTTCAGGGGAAAGACCTTTGGAGGAAACACTGCTGCCAGGAGGGGATACAGGCCCAGTCACGGGCACTTCCTCCTCCCCTTCCTCTGTCGGTACCACCACCGGGGCAGAGGGGTCTCTGGCCTCTAACCAGGCTTCCAATGCTTTGAAATATTCTGCTTTCTTGGAGAGGCCTGGAGTAGGGACTTTCAATTGTTTGCAAAAGTGTTTCAGCTCCTTTAAGGAATAATCATTTATCTTACTCCTATCAAATTCCTCCACAACAGCAACAACAGGGGCAGTGACTCCGGCGTCACTCATGGTCAAAACTGGCAGTTTCAAAAATCAAGCTTCAGGAAAAGCGGAGAACAAAAATAGAATCCTACCAAAAACAGATTGTGGCTGCGCTATGGTCTGCTTTCTCTATGTAGCGCACACTAATCACTGCACATGGGTCATAAATGCAAAGTTCAAAATCCCACCGCTGACCCACCAATGTTAGAAGCGGCTGTCTCTAGTTGGCAGAGGTATACACTTCTGACAAATAGGGACACACCTCTTCTAGTCAGGGCAAGGAGATCACACACTTAGATAACCCCGGCTCACCCCCTTGGTAGCTTGGCAAAGCAGACAGGCTTATCTCAGAGGCAGTGCGTTAAGCATTTATGACCACATACAGTAATAAAGTGAATACACTACAAATGGACACGACACAGTAGTATTATAAAAATAAGGATTTTTATATAAGGCTTAGCACAAGACCAAATAACGACAAAAATATACCACAGTCTTAATAAATACTCTTGGAAGGAAAAATAATAGTTCAAGCACGGTTTCTTCTTAGCACAAAGTCTTTAGTATCAAAAGCACCTCTTCTTCTCTAAAACACAGTTCTTAGCAACAATGTAACCCACACGGGAGTCACACGACGTCGAGGCAAAGTTAATCCAAAGGTTCGGCGTCGACCGCGAGGAGCGCTACGTCGAGCCCGGAGTCGCACTGACCCCAACAACACAGTACCTTGGAAAAGTGAAGCACTCGATGATCAGCGGCGTCGAGATGTCCGGCGTCGCGTCTTCGGCGTCGATCGAGCCTCGGAGTCGGGGCGATCTGCAGCGGCGTCGACCGAAGTCAGGCGGGAGCAGCGCTCACGGGATGAAGCAGGATACGGCGTCGTCGATGTCGATGTTGCAAGAGTGAGCAGCGCTCACGGCGTCGAGAGGGCTCGAAGTCGATGCGATCAGCGGCGGTGCAGACACGGGGTCACTTGGAGCTGGAGCCGAACTCACTACTCACTGGCGTTGCTGCTGGCGTCGATCGGGCCCGGGGGCCGGCGTCGAGGAAGCGGGACACTGGAGCCGTTACTCACGATGTCGAGCTGGATTCGGCGGCGTCCGTCGGCGTCGAGATTGCTGGATTCTTTCAAAGGTGCTGGATTCACAAACTCCAGCAAATAGCACTTTAAGCAGATGAAGTCCTTTAGCCCTGTGACTTCAACAGGAGACTGGCACTCTTCCAGCCCTTGGAGATTTTCTCAGCAAAGAGTGAGAGTACACACAAAGTTCCTCTCTCCTGGTTCCTTGGCAAAAATAAAGAAGCAATGCAGGATTCCCCCAACAAACAGCACTCTGGCAGAAGGGGTAGGCAGTCCTTAGATCAGCAGGCTTCTTGTCCTTGGTTCAGGTTTCCTTGTCAGAAGTGATCTGATTTCTTGGTTCAGGGGTCCTTCTCTTATACCCCTTTTTGGCTTTGATCCCTTTGTCCATGCAGGGGAATTTCCCCCCATCCTGGGTTTGTTGTGGGTGTTGCCAGGCCAGAGCACCTGGCCTATTCACTGGGCAGGGCAGAGTCCTCAGCCGCTCAGCAGGAGCGGAGCCAGCATTGTTACTGGCAGGGGCAGGGCCATCAGCTGCCCGGCAGGAGGCGGGCCAGGAAAGTCCCAGGCAAGCACAGAGTCATCAGTCGCCTGGCAGGGGGGCGGAGCCAACATTGTATCAGGCAGGGCAGGCTATCAAGAGCTACTCTCCCCTACTCTCAATGCAAATGCCCCACTCATCCCACACTGACTCATTCAGACTCTCTGGAGCCACCCAGCTCCTGTCACACGCACACCAGAACCAGCAGAGACCGGTAGACAGTTAGACAAGAAAATAGCTACTTTCTAAAAGTGCTATTTTCAAACACAGAGTCCAAAAACCATCCACACAAACGGATGCGTTATTAAACCCTGAGTTCAGGGATACCAAACTCGACATTGCACCATGCTCCCCGAGCCCGCTAGGATTATAACATTAATAATCCTGGCAGCCCATTCTAACTGATGGAGAGCAGGCTACCTTACAATAGTGAAAAACGACTATGGATGTAATTCACTATTAGGACATGCCAACCTTGTCAGGCTTGTCCTACCTTATGCTTACAATGCACCCTGCCCGTGGGCCTACCATAGGGGTGACTAACATGAAGTTAAGGGAAGGTTTAGGGACTGGCAAGTAGGTGTACTGGCGCAGTCCTCGTGACAGTCAGACTGCACGTGGTCTGGCAATGGCAGACCTTCAGACATACTTTTACTAGGCCGCTCTTGTGGGTGGCACAACATGTGCTGCAAGCCCACTAGCAGCATTTGTATTTACAAGCCCTGGCACCCCTGGTGCACTCTACTAGGGACTGACAGTAAACCAAATAAGCCAAACATGGAAGCCAATCAATACAGCAATTTCACATAGGGAGCACTTGCACTGTGGCACTGATCAGCAGTGGCACAGTGCCCAAAGCATATACCAGCAAAAACATCGTAAACAGAGGAGGCAAACAGAAAAAATGGAGGAGAGACTCATGCCAATGATGCCAGGTCTAACAGTGAGTGTATGAGTTACTATATTGGTGAGTGAGTGGGTGTATCAGTGAGTGTATGGGTGAGTGAGTGAGAGGGTGTCTGAATGGCTGGATGAATGACTGACTATTTGCCTTGGTTAAGTGAGTTGGTATGTGAATGGTTGTATTGGAGAATGAGTGACTGTGTGAATGACTGTATGGGTAAGTGAGCAGATACGGGATGGCTTGTATGGATGTGTGAATGGTTATGTAAGTGAGTGTATGAGTGAGTGTGTGAGTGCTTGCATGGGTGAGTGAGTGAGTGACTGTTGAGAGACGGTATGGATGTGTGAGTGGCTGTATAAGTGAATAAGTGTTTGTAAGGGTGAGGGTATGGCTTTGTGAGTGGCTGTGTGGGTGAGTGACTAGTTGTATGAGTGGCTATAAGGATGAGTGAATGGTTGTTTGAGTGGCTGTACGACTGAGTGAGTGGGTGTGTGTGGCTCTATGGAGGACTGAATGGATATGTGAGCACTGGTATGGCTCTGTTTATGGGTGTGTGAGTGGTTGTATTGGTGTGTGGGTGGGCATATAAGACTTTGTATGGGGTTGTGAGTGAGTGTGTGGGTGGTTCTGTGGATGATGTCATCAGTGATGTCCTCAGTGATGTCATTTGAGATGCCATCAGTGATTTCATTAGTGATGTCACTGACCAGGTCATGAGTGAAGTAATATGTTATGTCATAAGCAGTACATTGTGGGGGCGGAAGTTATAGTTAGCTCAGGTAACTATGAGTTCTGAATGTCTATGGCTTTGTACGAATAAAATCTGAGTCTAAGTATATCATCCCTGTAACCTTTCGTTTTTTCAGTGAATTTCTATGTAATTCTATTTCCTAACTATAATGTACATGTAAACTTTTGTTTTTAAGTGAATTTCTCTGTTGTTAAAACTAGTAATCGTGTTTGGAGAAAGGGGGTGGGGCCTCCGACCAGCTCACAGCAATCCCTCTGTTTGGGACTTACTGGTAACAGCAGGGCTTCTTGGCTCCCAGAGACCCTCAGCATCTAAGAGACCTTCATCCACCAACTAGTGGTGTGCCAGGAGGCGTATTTGCTGAGTAGTGGAGAAAGAGGGCGGAGCCTCTGACCAGCTCTCAGCAATCCCACTTTGTGGGACTTATTGGAGGTAACAGGAGGGATTCGTAGCCCTCAAAGACCCTCACCATCCAAGGGAACTTCATTCCCCAACCAGTAGTGAGCCGGGGGCATGTTTCCAGAGTGGTGGACAAAGGGGACAGAGCCTCCAACAACCTCTCAGCAATCCTGCTGTGTATGACTTACTGGAGATAAGAGAAGGGGTCCCTAGTCCCAGAGAACCCTAATTAATTTTTTTAACGGTGGTCCCTATGGGGAAGTGTAGCTTTGGACTTCCACGGCAATATATAAATTCTTATTTTAATTACGCAATGAGTGCATTTGATTATTTAGATTATAAGCCCAAATGGCACAAAACTCATTTTTAATTTTTTTTTTAAAGAATGAGGTACTCCCGCACAGTGATGGTGCAGTGAAAGTGAGTAAAGTAGTGCACTTGTGTTATTTTTCAAAATATATACATGTGACTTATTGTGACAATACGTTGTTACATATGGCACTCGTAGTACAAGTGTCAATAGACACAATCAAACTTTAACACCAGTTCACATAGAATTTTTAGAGACATTTCGACCCTTAGTATAATTATTTAGAACGGGGTCATCATCAGGACAGAATAGGAATAGGAGACACCAGGTAATCTGGGCAAAGAAAAACACAATTGTAGTTGTGTCACAAGCAGTCCAAAGGAATTTCTCAGCAAACTGCATTAAAATACCAGAGGACTGTTCTGTTTTTCTTTTCAGTATGGAGGCTCAGAGAATAAATTCAAGTTCATAGGGTACTAAAGTCTCCTTGGGGTAACAGAAAAAAAACCTTGTACACAATAAAAATATTTTTAAAAATCTGCTCTCTCTTAGGGCATAAATCATGGGCAGCAGACTTCAAAAATATTAGCAATTAATCACTATAGCTTGATTATCTCCCTATGATTATTGGAGATAAAACTGGTTTTCATCAAGTGTTTATAGAGAGATGACCCATAAAACGGTACTGGTTACAAACACAATTCATACTTGTTTGTTCCATTTAAAGTAACAATGGTTGTCCCACATCGAAGAAACTGCTGGACGGAGAGTCATCAGAGTGAGGGTGCACCAGCAGCATCTGGCTCTTGTCTCAGCCTCCAAGGGAACTTCATCCCCCAACCAGTAGTGCGCCAGGAGGCTCGTTTACAGAGTGGTCTGACAATCTCTCCTGGCCAGCCTTTAAAAAAAATTATATTAGGGGAGTGGTGGGCCCACATGTCTCCCCTTCCCCGGGCCAATTTCGGCTCCGGGGACCCCATCCCCCAGGGCCAGGGCTTTTTACAATGGGGAGGGGGACCATGGGGCCCCCCTACCTGGGTGAATTTCGGCCCTGGGATTCCCATCCCCCGGGCCTGGCCTATCTGTAATAGGGGAGGGGGTTGGATGGCCCCCTTTCCTGGGCTGATTTTGGCCACCTGGATTTGGCCACCTGGACCCATCCCCCGGGCCAAGCCTTTATTTTTTAAATATTGTCCAAGGGGAGGGGGGCCCAGCTCCTCGGGTCGATTTCGGCCCAGATGATCCCATCCCCAGGACCCGGCCATTTACGATTGGGGAAAGGGGTGCTGTGCAGCCCCGGCCCGGTACCCCATTCCCAGGTCCTGGCCATTAGTATTAGGTGCTCACAGGGCACCTAGTCTCCACTGGGACTGCAGGGGAGCCTGAATGACCCCGCAGTCCCGGCCAGCTCCCTGCCTCCTACAGGAGCCGGGACTGCTTTCAGACATAGGGAGCTGCTAAACATATAGCTCTCTGTGTCTGAAAGCGATTGTGCTTGGCTTCTAGCAAGTGAGAGCATTTTGTCTGCTCTCGCTCGCTGGAAGCGGAGCATTTGCTGTGGCATGGAGGGAACTGTAAAGCTCCCAAAAAGCCACAGCAAACAGCTATGTCCCAGGGATGTACCAGGTGCCTGACCTGGGTATGGCAGTCCCCAGGGTCATCTATGTTAATGTTAATGTTAATGTTATGGGGAATTTGTAAAGTGCACGGCTCCAGGCCCCTTCCTTTGTTGTGCATAGGGCCTGCAATGGGAAGGTGGTAGTCCCAAGGGCCGAGAACAGCTTGTGAGGGGGTCCCCCTCCCATTTTAAAAACAATTAATTTGGCCCATGAAAGGTGGTGGTTCCTCTGATCCAGGGGGGTCCATGAGGCGCCCATTACAAAATTAAACAGCCCCGGGGAGGTGGTGGTCCCCGGGGCACGGGCGGTCCACAATGCCCTCACTGATTTACTTTTAGTATGCAGCCCGGGACACTGGTGGTCTACGGTGTCTGGGGGATTCGAGAAGCCCCCTATTTTGCAATGATTAAGCCCCGGGGAAGTGGTGGTCTCTGGGGCATTAATAAGCCCCGGGCACACCATCCTTTACTTTCAAAATCGCCCTGGCCCACCCAGGGTTAACTACTAAAGAAGCACGGGAGCCCACGCTTCTTTTTTTTTTTCTTTTTTAAACAGCAGGAGCAATGGATTCAATGTGGCTTCTGCTGAAAATGTAACAAACAAATGCCTTTTTGGCCCTACTAGGGCCCTACTATGGTACTATGGTACCCCCCCCCAAAAGGCCTAGAGGGTCACGGTATTCCTATCCTTCCCCCTTCTCTTTTTTAACTCCTGGACAAACTGTATTGATGCAATGTACTCAAATTACCTTGTGAACGTATATTTGAATCACTTGCACTCATTTTGATCAAAACTGTATGCTTCTATTCCGGGAAGCATGCTCTTTGCGCGCCGTGACAGGTGATTACATTAGTACACTATTTTGTCACTATCTCCCTACCTGGCAGGCGTATAATTGTGCTGTGCACTGGTGAATGTTGTATTTTCTATATTGTTTCAATGATGACTTGTTTACCCTGTCCATCACATACGATTGTGGAGCATCATGTATAAACTAGCATTTTTATTTGCTTTTATATGTATGTTTTCTTATGTGATTGCCCCACACCGATACGCCCATCCTCTGTTCATGTTAATGCTTACTACTTTTTCAATCACTTAATGTATGCATTTATGTGGTTTGGTATCACTGATTCCCCATGCGTGATAAAGGCAGTGGGGACGAAACGTGAAGCATGGGATGGAGCACTGCTATTAAATCTTTGGATTTATCATTTTTCTGAGTGCGATTGACTCTTGCTTCCAAAGAGCTGTCTGTGATGTATATATTCTAATAAGTTGCAGGGCAAATTGTAAATTTGGACGAGGGCCCAACATTCTTTTCAAAAGCTGCCCCTGTCCATTAAAGGGTTAAGTCGGTGCTGTTCTTTAATAGAAAATATGTTCTGCTTGAGAATACATTGAGGGGAGCTCCTCTCAACTACCCCATGATTCCTAAAGGGGAAGTTGATGCAAAATATACAAGTAATATAACACATTTGTAAAGGTGTAATCTCTAAAGTGTTCCTATATTGCCATTTTGAGTCTCTGGTGTCACCTGAACCCCTCGATGGAAGTATAGGATTACATTATATGTATTCTCAATCTCTCTCTCTCTCTCTTGGTCTCTCTCTCTCCTGTAATTTATTCAGATTGTGTAAATTAAATTCCACTAAATATATTGAAATATAAGAAACTATCATTATTATATGTCATTAAATAAAAATGGATTAACACTTAGGTAAAGAGCACTTTTTCTAACATGCAGTACTAAAGGCAACTCTCAGTTGCAATTTGAAAACACTAACCACAATGCTAACAGCACTTTCCCAAAACCAATCTGTAGTAGCCTGTTCATGTTATAATCCTGCTATCATCTCCCTCCCTGCTCAGTCAGTGTGATTGTGCTGTGCGCTGCATGGAATGTTTGAGTGATGATGCGTTTTGGAAAGTGGGTGCCTGTAAGATGAAGTGTGACAGTTGGAGAACGGGCTGAGCAGCAGGCAGGCTGCTCCTGGTGGGGCTGCTTCACTACAACTCCTCTACATGTAACCTACTTCAATAAATCTACTTAATCTACATCCTACCTGTGTGGACCTCATTACTACATTATTTTGGTGATGAGTTGATGACTACCTATGTACTACAATCGGATCTCAGGGACCTGGCGAAAAAAAAGAGGACCTGAAGATGAAACAATCAGAAGGTATCCACTGAAAAGAAAAACCGCAAACATGAAACAAATGAGTTCTACACTGAACAGCAAAAACGTCCACAAGACAGCAAGGGGTACTTCACAAACAAGGAAAGATCTACTCAAGAAACCTAAGAAGATGAAGCACTATACCGCTCAGCCCCACCAGTGTCATCACCATTGGACAGCCCTAGCCCAGGCATTTTGTGCTCATCTACATTACTTATTTTGGAATTTGGAGTAACCAGTACTGGATGCGTCTTCAAGCACATCAACTTACAGCCAGAAAATTCATTTAGGTCACATATGTATTTTTCTAGCCACATACTGCGTGAGCCTAGGGACATTCAAAAACATCTTGGAATTTGGCTACACATTGCTGTCAACAAGAAAGGGAGTCATTTCAAAGGAAAAGTTCCATCACCTTAGGATTTCGAAGCATCTCATGCCAAGCCACACATTGCTGGTAAATTGTCTCTACATTATTATGATGTCTGTTACAGGCTACAACTTGCCTCTTCGGTGTTTCGGTGTTGAAGGGGACACGTAGTTTTAAAGAGGCACTATGTGGACATGTGTTGCATCGTTGTGGTGGAGCACGGTGTTAGTCTCACACCTTTGTCTTACACTGAAGATGTCTAAGGAGCCACACCGGTCCTTGATTGCTGTGTTCAAGTAAGCAGTATTTTCCACTTTTCCTCAAGATAGTTCTTGTTCGAGATGTTGCCACGGAGCTGCTTTGGATCGTGTCTGTCACCGAGGGGAATGTTGTGAATGACTTTCTTTCTCATCGCAAGGAAGTTGTGACGCTTTACTTGTTTGCCTACGCTGTGTCTGTTTCGAGGGGACGGGGACACTTCTTGTGAGTCAGCTTATGTTCTTTATTGTTTCCCTCATCAGGCATCTGGCTACTGTTGGGCCGTTAACCACCGTTTTGCAGTTTGAAATCCAAGCCACTCAATGGTTTTAGCACGCTCTTTCCCTACCTTCCTTCCTCGTCACGTGAAGCCTTTGGGTCATCGCCTATGTTGCTAGGCAACTTCCCGATCTGCCCATGGATGCTTTTCAATGTGAGCGCAAAGGAATCCTACCGGCACAGCGCACTGTACGTCCCACCATGTTTTTTGTAAAGATTTTTCTGCTGTAAAGCCTTGTAGCTCAAACAAACTCTGCCGATGAACGGTATTGTCCTGCATGTTCTTTTACCTCATTCAGAAAGAAGATGTGTTCTGTTACAAGTCAGAGACATAGGGGCCCATTGCAATGTCGGGCGGATTGCCCCCGCCAGGCTGGAGGTAGCCACCGCCAGCCTGGCGGGGGCAATCCGCCCGACATCGTTGCACTAAAGACCCCCCGCCATGTTAGGATGGCGAGGCGACCTCGGCGGACGGAAAGACCGTCCGGCGCTTTTCCGCCCCGGTCGCCTTGCGGCCGGGACGGAAAAGTAATAATATGGTGGCGGTGTCTATCAGACACCGCCAGCCATATTAAGATGCCCTTCCTGACATGCTTCATTGCCGCCACGGAAAGGCATGCAGAGACTCCCTGCGGGGGCCCGTTGCGGGCCCCCTGGGAGTCCGGTGGTGGGCGGTGCACATGGGGGGTACCTATGGTACCCCCCCACATTTCAAAGTGCAACATGGCAGGCACCGCTCGGTGCCTGTCATGTTGTGCTTTGAAATGCACAACGTGCATTTTTACCATTGCGGCGGGTGGCGCTTTCTGCACCGCCCGCCGCGTGGCCTGTGTGGCGGGCGCATCCTAATGCTCAAGGCGGGATTGTCGCTCCTATGGAGGGCGGTCCCATTTTGCACGAGGATGGTGGGCCATCCTAATGACCCCCATAGTGTCTGTCAGCCAACCACCATATGCGCTTCACGTAATAGCTCACGCTGTGATGAAGCTTCTTTTGTGGCATCATTTTCTGCTTGCTCAGGCCATGAATTTATCTCTGTGATCTGGCCTCTTGCATACCATTCAAACGGCAATGCGTTTGCTAAGAACTAGAAAAGACTCACCGTTTTTGCCGCTCCAGCACAAACGATTCAGGAGGCAGTAGAAACCATAAGTAGATCTTGTGTAACAGCCACAAGAGTTTTTCTCCAGCCTCCATCCTCCAGCAAACTCAGTGACATTCTCTGTTTTACCTTTTAACCCTCACACAGGGCATCGTTGTATGGGTTTTAGTCCCATTTACATTAATTTTCCAACCCTAATGCCTTAGGGTAGGTTATGGGTGTTAGTCCCATTTACATTAGCTAACTATCCCTAAGTCTGGGGGAAGATTATGGGTGTCAGTTCCATTTAATTTAGCTTCCCACCCTTTTGTCAGGGGTAGGTCATGTGTTCAGTCCCATTTACAGTAGCTACCACCCTTATCTCTGGGGGTAGGTCATGGGTTCAGTCCCATTTACAGTAGTTACCACACTTATCTCTGGGGGTAGGTCATGGGTTCAGCCCCATTCTCAGTAGCTCCTTACCCCTGTTTCTCAGGGTAGGTTTTGGATGTCAGTTCCATCTACATGTACTAGCATTACATTTACATCCTTACACAGGGTGTGCCTTACTGGGTGTCAGTCCCATATACATTAGCTTTGACCCTTATGTCAGGGGTAGGTCATGGGTTTTAGTCCCATCTTCACATACAAATGGTACATATTTACCCTTTCTTAGGGTGTGTCTCATGGTTTCAGTCCCATTTGCTGTTATTTTCTCGCAACGTTATGTTTATATTATATGACATTGTCAATTTTAAAACGCAATGTCATGCCTTTTTATACCACACTGTCAATTTGAAAATGAGGAGGATGAGTGATACTTTCTGTATTTTCTTCTCATCTTCTCTGTTTTCTCGCTTGTTCAGTTCTCCTCGTGATGTCTTATCTTCTTTTCATCCTTGGAATCTGGACAATATTTTATTGTTAGTCTTCCTTTGTCCTCCGTCTTTCCTCCATTGATGGGTGAGTCTCATTCTTCCTCATAGGAGGAGATCCTACCTTCTCGTCTTCGTGTTTCTGGATGTAGTCAAGTGTTGTGCTATGTCCTGCCTCCTTGCATGCCTGTGTGGCCAGTGGGTGTGTCTGGGGGTAGTCATTGGTGCTCTTACGTCTATCTGCTACTTGTTTTTTCTTTTCCCACTTATCATCTTCTATTCGATTGACATTTTTAGAAGGGGAGGATGGGTTTTATCAATCTATGTATAATTAGCTATTGCTCTCTCATATTATACTCCCACCTATATTTCTACTCTCTCCTCTTTGTTCTCTTCATTGCATCTTTTCAACTGCACTTGTATTCCTCTCTTTTATTCCTTTTCTTGGTTCACATTGTTTTATCTTCTTTCAGGTTACAACATTCATGCTTCTGTTCTATAAGAAAGGGGGATATGTAGTATCCTGTTCATGTTATAATCCTGCTATCATCTCCCTCTCTGCTCAGCCAGTGTGAATGTGCTCTGTGCTGCATGGAATATTGGAGTGATGGTACGTGTTGGAATGGTGGGTGCCTGTGAGGTGAAGTGTGACATTCGGAGAATGGGCTAAGCAGCAGGCAGGCTGCTCCTGGTGTGGCTGCTTCACTACAACTCCTCTACATGTAACCTACTTCAATAAATGTACTTAAACTACATCCTACCTAGGTGGACCTCTTTACTACACAATCGCTTTCATGTTCACTTACTGAAGCACAACCCAGAGACTTCCATGAGCTCTGGAGCACCAGGAGACAATAATAAGTTCATCAAGCAGCAATTTGGGGAGTGAAGGGCACGATTGCAGCTGAAACATCCTAAGAATTAGGAATCCAGGTGCAAGAAATTGCAATTACAGTGAGCAAACTGAGTGTATAGAAACCATATGACCAAGCAGTTGCAAGGCAACCTATTCCCATTACCTGGATGCTTAAATTGTCTTGGATGCAGTCCTTCTGCTGATCTGCTTGCATGGTAATTTTGTCTTGACCTGAAAGACCTGGCTCCTGTTTCTCAGCCCCAGCGACCATTGTCTGGTCTTCCACAATCTCCACGCCTCTGATCTCAGTCCCTTTATGTGTGTGCTTATGGCTCCTTTACCTTGTCTGTTCAAACTTCTGATGAGTCATAGTAAGAATACAGAGGAAGAGTCATGGGCTCGGTATGACAAGTATGAAAAAGAAACAGAGATATACTTCAGGATCAGTGGCAGGATAGCATACTCTCTGGTCCCCAGTCCCATTAACAGCGTCGGAACTACTCACAGCTTTTCCCTTGTTATAGGTTTCTGATCTTACTCAGATTGTCATCGTCCTTGCGTTTTTCACCTTTATTGTTTAAGGTTCACATTCTCAGTTCCTGTTTCTTTTTTCATTTTGAGACTTCTTTGTCATTTCTTCTAATTTACCATACCCGTGGAACTATCAAATCTGTGGACCACATGGTGGTGTTCTGACAGCATCTACATTGCCAGTTTCTGGTGCCTTTATGGACTCAGCATTGTATATTCTTTTGAAAGAATTGGTAAGTCACTTGACAAATTGTACTTCATTCGTATTGTTTTTTTCAATTAGTATTTCAATAATAAGATAATGCTGCTCATTAATTTAATGAACTTCCAAGACCCAGATGTTCACTAGACATGGCCATTATGTATATGAGTATGGAAAAGTACCTCCTAAGACAGAAGGCTGCAAGCATGTTTTGTATTTTGTACCTCCACTTACCCCTCTCTTTTTCTCTGCACAGGACTCTCTGTTAGAGACTCTTGAGAAGTCTGTTCATGGAGATTGTGGGATTACTTTTCGCATCCATTCCACTTTGCTCCGTATCAACTGTTTGCCAGCCCAAATGTATGGCATGGTTTCAGATGTCAATCTGTTACAAGCTTGGAAACAATATATTAATAAATTCAAAATGATTTAGAATGGGCCCAGCAAGAGGGCACCCTTAATCAATGTGTGCCTGAAATTACTAGTTTTTGAACTGAAAGCCCTTTCACAGGGTCCACGGTGCTCCGAGATTTGAGGGTTACGGAGGTGTTAAAGGAACAATTGTAATTATAAATATCTCCAATTGAAATAAACTATAAAACATTTCAGTTGACCCCTTTATGTTTTCTGGCTAAATGCAATTTACATTTTCTGATATTACAGGAGAGGGGTGGAAGCCACACTGAAAAATATAACACAATCCTTGTCAGGGAGAACCACAAAAGTCACTAAATAAACCTGTTCACAACCCTTGGAAGCTTGGCACAATAACAGTCAGGGTTAATTTAGAGGCAATGCATAATGTATTTATGCAGGATTCAAACAGAAATGGAGTGGAAACACAACACAAAAGAAATCCCAAACCTATGTAGAACAATAAAGTAAAATTGGTCTTGCCACTGGAGCAATGTGTTTGTGGTCATCACGGATGGTCGCTGTCAGCACAAACAGCAGGTCCTGCTGAATCTACACAGATATATTACAACTTACTCTACTGCTACTGATAGTAAGTACTATCATTGACATTTGATCTGATCGATGCTCCTTCCTTTCTGATTGGTTTAGTATTCTCTTCCTTGATTGTTACAGTCCTACCATTAATTGTTAATGATGCTTACCTTTATCGCCTTCTTTTGCAATTAACAGTGTTTCCTTCATTCTGGATCAAAGCAGAAACAGACATTGACATGCCTGGCTCTTCTACAAGAACTGATATTAGGATGTCAGATTCAAGGGCCATTTCAAGTATTCCAAGATGAGTGCAGCTAAATAGGAGCAGTTACTCTGCCTGCCCATTGGGAATATGGTTGCCCCCTTGATTTGGTTCTGGACGAAGTGATTCTCTCGTGGAGAATTAATCATTTTACACTAAATGAAGATCAAGACTTAACAAAGCATTTAGATGAGAATCTAAAAAGGATTCGTTCAGCATGCCAGGTCTTCACTACTTTCATATTCTGAGGAATACATTACACAACTGATAGGGGACCCTGCTAACACCTTCCTCCCCTCCAGTGTGCCTACAATCGACTTCACACTTAAAGATAAGATAGCCCGCCAAGAAAGGTTGGAGAAGAAATTAATTCGAAAAAGGTGGCATGGCCATTTGTTCACTCGTTATCTTCAAGAGAATATAATTCCAGTGGGCCTTCAAATTAAGATCGAACCGGCCATTTTTGTCGAGGTCCCAAAATTCAAGGAAGGCTTCAGCTACGTGGCCAACAACTGCTCCCGGCTCTGGATGGTGCTGGGCGTCGAGACTGCAGGAGAACAAGTACAGTCTATATCCAAAGAAATTGCAGCACTCAAAGCTGAAATCAATGGTGACAAAGCATTGATAAATGCCAAAGAGGCCTTAACAACATTGGAAGCCACGCTCAAAGATTTTGAGTTGACAACACAAAATAAGAAACTCAAGAAGCTGGCCTGGGAGCTACGACTTTACGATAAGAAGAAGACCTACCCCTATTTACAGGAGGATTATTATCGCCAGGATACCCAGGGCCGTTTTACTAACAGGGGCTCGGGTCAACCACGTGGCAGGCGCAATTATAAGACCTTCTCCGATTCCTCTTATAGCTCTGACAGGGAATTTGACCAATCCGGACCCAGCCATTCCCATACTGGACAAGAGTACAACTATCAACCCCCCCAGCAATCTTTTTTAGAACAGGGACAGGGGCAATGGCAACCCCCCAGAAATCGAGGCAACAACTGGTCCAGAGGCTACCAACGAGGCCAACAATCGGGCAACCAGAACTGGGAAGGCGGCCGCGGGAGGCCCCAGAAGCAGGTGCGCTTTCAGCCGGAACAGCACGGCGAGATATCAACCCGCCGCAATGTATACCGTTGGTGAGTCCACCTAACCCGGTTGTAAATATCTCCAATTACCAGCTTTCTGACGATAAGCTTAGTGTTCTGGGAAAAGGACTCTCTTATGTACCAACGAATATTCCTGACCAATTCACCATCAAGTCTGAACTTTTTAAGTTCTTTAGAAAGGTTCGACTGAGGTACTTTTTTCAAAACAAAGCACCTTTCCAGTCTAAATCATATACTGGTTTGAGAATCCCCTCTTCCTTCGTTCCGCCATCGAACACCATGTCACACAAAATCTTAGCCTGTGAAGCAGTGGTGTTACGTGACGTCAATCATATTTTGGAGAAACGCCTTTATCACCCCTTTAACATCAACAGAGATGAAAGAATGGCTCTCCGATCTCTTGGGAACAACAGAGAGATTATAATCAAGCCGGCGGACAAAGGCGGTGCCATCGTGGTCCAGGATGCCAAGAACTACAAAAAAGAAATTTACAAACAGCTGAATGACGGCATCAACTATAAGAAACTCAACACTGACCCCTCTTTGGCACTTGCCTCTGATATCCTATCCCTGACCAGGACGGGACTTGATGAAGGGTTCCTTACGGAACTAGAATTCAATTATCTCAATCAACAGACCCCAAGATTACCAACAATATATACCCTCCCGAAAATTCATAAGAACTTGAGTGAACCACCGGGCAGACCCATTGTATCGGGGTGTGGTTCTATGCTTGAACCGTTGGGCCGGTATATTGATTTCTTTCTCAAACCCCTGGCCGAGGCGCCCCCTACTTATCTCCGCGATACAATGCACACCATAGGTATCGTGGATGGTCTGTCTTATGATGCTGAGAAACAGATCTTGGTCACTTGTGATATTACCTCACTATACACAAGTATCCCGCAAGAGGAGGCTATAACCATTATGACACGCTATCTCAATCTGAGGACTGCTCCAACACCTGTACCGACAGAATTCATAATAGGACTTCTGAGGTTGGTCATGATGCATAATTTTTTTTATGTTCCAAGATCACTTTTATCTCCAATGAAGGGTGTGGCAATGGGGGCCACATTTGCCCCGGATCTGGCCATTCTCTTCATGGCCGCTTTTGAAGAAGACATCATCCTCAATGACCTGAACCCATTCAAAGACCAACTTGGTTTGTGGGTCCGGTATATAGATGATATTCTGCTCATATGGAATGGAACTGACACCGAGTTACTTGCCTTTGAAGCATGGCTGGATCTACAATCCATGGATATTAAATTTTCTTTCAAATCTGACTCAACCCATGGTGACTTTCAGGATCTTACTATCTATAATGATGATGGCATTTTGAAGACGACTCTCTTTCGGAAGCCAACCGAACGTTATTCACTTCTTCAATATGGAAGTCATCATCCGAGGTCCCTTAGGGATAACCTGCCCATCGGGCAATTCCTGCGAATTCGGAGGACTTGTTCGGACAAAGTACACTATATGGAGCAAGCGGATGACCTCATGAACAGACTAATACAGAGAGGGTACCCCCGGCGCCTAGTGAAGAGGGCCAAAAAACGCGCTTGGTATAACCCGAGGGAATGTTTATTACAACCCAAACCGGACACCGACCAATAGAACAATCGGATGGTCTGTGTAACCACCTTTTCAACAGAGAGCAACAGGATAAAGAAAATCATTAATAAACATTGGCTGATGATATCGGATGATATTGGCTATCCTGCTCTACCTCTGCATGCTTTAAAAAGGGGCAAGAACATCAGGGACCATGTTTTTCGGTCCTTCCTTCCTCCTGTAGAATCAACAACTGTGCTATCACTCTGGAATCTCCCACCAGTTACAGGTCACCACAGATGTAGCAGGTGCAAAGCCTGTGATAGTTCCATCCAGACTAAGGTCTTCGAATATAAGGACCACAAGATCCCCTTCAAATCACTGACGAACTGCAACACTCGGAGTGTGATTTATGCCATCATTTGTGAATGTGACCTAATCTATATAGGTCAAACTCAACAGAAAGCAAAAGTCAGGATCTTACAACACATAAGCAGAATTAGATGTGAGGTAGTGGGAGCCCCATTAGTGGACCATTTCAAAACCAAAAAACATTCACCTGATAGCCTTAGATGGGTATTTTGGAGAAAGTCACATTAGGCCCCAGAGGGGGGAGTCTCTCCAATATTCTCAACATCCGTGAAGCAAAATGGATGTTTTTGTTTGACTCTGTAAGGTCAGGTCTCAACGAAACAGAAAGTACCTTTGCCCAAATGGCGAATTTATAAAACTAACCACTGCGTACATTCAGATTTCTTAGCATGTGCACTACTGACTAATGTGTACTTTTCTGTTTCTGACTATGCAAGTCATTATTAATGTGAATTTTGCTAATTATACGGCCTTTACCATCGTGCCACATAGGTAAGCCGTTTGCTGTATATTTCATACCTACACACTATTCATGATCTTTAATATACTTTTACAGCCTTTACCATCGTGCCAGATAGGTACGCCGTTTGCTGTATATTTCATACCTACACACGATTCATGATTTTTAATATGCTTTGCGAATTATGCGAATGACATGACAGTCAGATATTTAATGTTGCGATGGCGTGACCTTCTTCTATGATGGTATATTATACCTTGTTTCTGTTTTGTTTTGACAATGTGGCCGTGTATAATATATGATCATTATTAACAGCTAACGCACATACTTTTTACATCAGGTACATATCTCTGTTTTACATGTATCAAATCGGGACTTTTAACTATGTGAATCCTAGTCTGTTCCTACATTATGCATCATGGTAATAGTAGATGCATCAATAGACATCTGTCATATGTTGTCACGTATCGAACATCTATTCTTAGATGTATGACTATACTTTAGATTAATTTTTCTCACTCTGTATCATTTTAGGGAGTTTTGCGGATTACACTTCCAATGATATAAATTGCATTGGACAGACTAATTTTTTTGTTAATACTCAATTATAATCTGCAATGTATCTCTATGAATATACATTGCAATGTAAATCGTAGCTTTCCGAAGCGCTTTTCGATTGTAGACCATGTTTGACTTTTTCAATAGCGTCACTCCACTCACTCCAAATAATCCTTGGAAGTCCGCTTTCTAGTCCGACGGTCAGCTGTGCTCACGTGACCGCGATCTCTACTCGGAAGTTAATATCTCCGAGCTTTCTGACGGCATCTACCGATGAATGCAGATCCATTGAACCCCGTTGTAAGCCCGGGACTACGTTTCCAACAGGTATGGTAGACGAACTCCGTGATAACCCCAATAATTTGAAATATATCGGCTAGGTCAAACGGATATAATCGCCTGCCGTTCATTTATTATTCCTCAGACCTCTGTTGTTTGTATGTGGCAATCATACCACGACACTTCAGTAAAACCCCCTGTTTGACCACGACGGCGCCTGACGAATGCAGTGAACGAATCGGACCCCCGCTCTGGGCCGTGATTCTCTTCCATACAGGTATGCCAGTTAGGACAACTATAGTGAGAACGATGTTATTATTAAGTTCGGTAACTCACCTCCTATATAATTGCATTGACTAGTCGCTCATTCCGTTTTTTCATAGATCTTTTATTAACACGTGCGGCTATCTGACCCTGGCATTCCACGCAGTCTTGTTTTAAGGTAGGCTATTTATGATTCTGCCACGCTGTGTATTTGGAAGAGAGTATCTGTACACATCACTTATTGGAGTCCCTTCTATACTACTTAGAAGCTGTACTCCTGCTGATCTTCCATCACCAAGATACATCGAATAGAATATAGCGTTTCATACTTGCCAGGTATGCCAAACTCCATTAATTTCAATACCTCTGTGGCGAAACACGCATAGTTTCTTTTAAACATCTGATGTTTTGTATTTCCAGAACCAGCCGCACTGTATTATTGGTGTGAGCAATCGGATTTGAATCCCATGTGCCGTACTTCCCTAATAGTCTAAGGCAGTGGTTCCCAAACTTTTTTGACCCGTGGCTCCCTTGACCTAATTGGCAGTTGGCCGTGGCTCCCCACCATTTTTTTACCGGCGCACCGGGGTGCCGCAGCGCACACTTTGGGAACCACCGCAGTAGACCTTTGTACTCTCTACCATTCCTATGTATCTCTTCCTTGAGTGACTTTACAACCTGTACATTTGCAATTTTTTCTATTTGTCTGTTCCCTGTGTGACTTTACTACTTGTACATTTGCAATTTATTTCTGTTTATATCTCTCTCCCTGTGTGACTTTATAACTTGTACATTTGCAATTTTTTTCTGCTTGTATCTTTTATGTAACGCATGTAATCCTAAATCCTTATGTATCGCAACTGGTTCTTATGTAAAGCGCTCTGACACCTTCGGGTAATGTTCGCGCTATATAAAAAGAAACGGTGATGTCAGAAGTCATTAATAGGCAAAAAGCTTTTCATCCAGTATATTTATGACTACAAATAAAGTAAATGATGACCTAAAAAGAATTCCTGGTAAGGGAGATGAATGTGGATTGATAGGGGTGCTAAGTGAGAGAAAACACTATTTATTTGAGTTGTCAGAGGCCTGTTGACACATTTTCTCCAAAAACACAAACCCCAATCAATCCGTGCCCTCTTTGTAGCGCTGCCTGTCACACTGTGTGCCTCCGTGAGCTTGGTATCCGGTCTCGCCGCTTTGTGCCTGCTAGAGTCCGAGGCGGTGTGTGGCTACTTGCCGCACAGAAGCGTTAGTGCTGGTGGATTCGCGTTGAAATAATGTTCTTCGGCGCTAGCTTCGTGTGAAACTAGTGGCGTCTGAATATAATTGGAGTGAGTGCATCACGTTGGTTCTCTTTAATGAAATAGACTGCTGGGAGCCCTGCTGATCTCCCCGGCTAAAGGCGGGCTCCCACATGTGCTGCTCGGCTAGCTGTGGCTGGTCTCTTCCCAGCGCGGAGGCCTTTTAATATCCAGAGTGTGAAACTCTGGCGTTGCTACCTTTGAGCGTGTAGCTGGGCGCCTGCTTGACGGCGCTTGCTGTGTTTATCTCCTGCCTGACACACAGCGCCATCTAGCGCTAGTCCATCTGCAAACCATGTCTGGGGTCGGCTCACTGCTGCTGAGGAGGGGAGCCTGCAGAATCTGCGCCGATAATCGCTGCACAAGGGGGGCCTAAAGAGGCCAGATGCCATCTTTCCCAAATAGTGCGGCGGCGCCCCTGGCTACCGTTAACGGCGCACCAGGGCGCCGCGGCGCACAGTTTGGGAACCACAGGTCTAAGGTATGTTAATCGGCCTTTGCTGTGCACCTATGATGCATTCCCTATACCGAACTGGTTGTGACTACATCCTTTGTAATTCACTTATTGTAGGGCCTTGATCCTTACGAGGTACCCTTCCAATCTCTGATCAAGTTTCCCACACCAGGTAAATCGGGGCTGCGTGCCCTATTCACTTTACAGCTATGGTATCTTCATTACTCTGATGATGCCCTGACCTTGTGTACGGTATCATTGGGCGCTCTGGGTCATTATTATATTTTGTAACAACCAAAATTGGTAAGTGACCCTGTTTGTGGTGAGGTTTACCTTAAGCAATAACAACAGCAGACCTTATACCACTGTATCATTCCCTCCCGTATGTGGGTTGAGACCAACTTTTGACTAATAACCGCTTTTCATCTAATGTATTGCTCCTTTTGTTCTTATAATATGATGATGTGTCTGTAATTCCCTTCTCGGCCTTTTAGTATTTTAGGAGTATTTGGGATCATTTGTGACCTTTATTAATATTAATTTATTAATTTCCTATACAGATTCAATGCCCCCTTCTGCGTCCCTTGTCCTGATGAAGACCCTCTAGCAAGATTTATACCACGCCTGCATTTGTTTGGGTCGAAACGTCGACACTTTTTCCTGTGTTCCGCCTCTTCCCTGATTTATCATTTGTGATTTTGTTCTGTTTGAGGCATGTTTTTTTAATTAATCAATGAATTGTATTTTCCATTGTGTTAATCAATCATTATTTCTGGTCTATTGAGGTCTTAGTGACCACTGTTATAATTCTCATTCAATACCTTCACTATCCCATCACTACCCTTCCCTGTCCATTCCTTTAGGGGCATCATATGTGATCTACTATGTATTTATTTTATGAATGATTTTTATGGTACACGTTGTGAATAAAAACAATGTTGTTATAAATTTCTTGTATTTACTGAAATTATATAGCCATGGTTTATTCGTTCTAGTATCTGGGACCACATTGTTTGTATCAAATATTCACCCAGGTCCCAGCGACTTTTTTGGGTTAACCCGTGTTTTTACAGCGCAGGTCTTCATCTAAGGCATCGTTCGTATTCATCCCAACATCTGATGGAATATCCAGGGCTTGCAGACTATTTTGAAGTTAACAGGATAACTTTCTACAGTAGATATTGGTTATTAATGTTGTGGAAAAGTAAATTTTGCCATGTTATATGTGCCTACGTGTTCCCCATCCTATGTCATATGTGCATGATTAATATGCATATGTATCCCCCTATGATCGATTAAAGACGCAATTATAGTTGTGTCCAACTCTAGTATGCCAGTTTCCAGTTCTCGTGAAAGCAACAAGTATTAGGCCCATGTTACCATGATTTACAGTGTACACATTAATTCATTGAATTGTCCCCGTTTCTAGGCCTCAAAAGGGCCCGGACACCAGATTCAAGCTCTAGTCTCCTGAACTCACTCCGAGGAGCGATGCAGCCCCCACCTGCATCCCTGACCCTTCACTTACTTCCTTTCGCGCAGCGCGGTGCCCAGCTCTGCCTGCCAGTCTGCCAAGAGTATGTTATGCTTCTAGTTATCAGTTCAGCTCCTCGTCTTTGCATTCCTTAGCTACTGAACCGTATAAACAGCTTCAGCTATAGTCTAGTCTTTATGTCTCCATGTAAGAGAATTACTGTATTAATATTCATAGAAGATTCATAGCACACGCAATACATATAGAATTATGCACACATCAGTCTTAGTGTCAAGTAGCCTTTGCCCTGATAACTTTTGGATTCTATCAATATGTACTCCAAACACTAGATACTAGATATGCTTTAGGTACAAGTCGTTCTGACACTGCAGACTTTAGTCTCCTCTTCTAGCGCAGAAATCATAGCCCCAGTTTCTCCCTGGTAACACGTCATTGCCCGTTTGCGCGCACCACTAGGTTAAAGGTCCCAGCTGCTCAGGTAGCCCCCTCCATGTTTCCGCCCCATTCATGACACTTCTGTTACGTTTACATCACATGTCCATGTATACGCCCTGTACACGCCTTCTTGTTACACCCATTTTGCCCTTATCTTTCGCGACTGCTACGAGTTACGCCTACTGCTACGCCTACTGTATTGAATGTAATGTAATTGTTTTAGTATATATACTGTGTAATGTTACTTTTCGGGGTGCAGCTGCCGTCCCGTGCTTTCTATTTCAGGCTGTCCTGTTCTTGTCCCTTCCCTTATGCCTGATTAAAGCCTGTAGACTCAAGATACCTCGAATCCTGTCTCTTATTTATTGAGCTATCTGTTTTATTCACTGTATTCAAAAATAGTACCGGTAATTAATTATTTATTTACCACATAATGGCGCCCGAACAGGGACTTGCCCTTTCCCCACGCGCCGGCGAAGCCACGCAGGCCCCCTGATCCTCTGCAGCCGTGACGGAACCATACCGTGCACGTGCAGATATTTCTGCTTCAAGTATCCCTCAGGCCCACGGAGGAGACGGAGGTTGCGGTCCAGCATCCAGACGAGGCGGTGAGGAACGCGGCGAGTCCCGACCAGAGCCCAAGCCGAGAGTACAAGGTCCGAGGTATCCGGAGGCCCACCTGTAACTGAAGTCCGAAGTTTCGTAGTCCGACGTCGTAGCAGTCCAGTCCAGTCCGAGGCCTTCCGTTCTTGCTGCCCGGTGAGTACCGTTGCTGGGGTAGTATCTAGACAGGGTCAATTAATTTGTCTCTGGTCCAGTGGGTTTGGGTACGCAGATCCAGTCCGAAGTGTTCACCTAGGTGGATGCGGGTCCGACTTGTCTCTTTATGGGACCGGTAAGTTTCGTACTGTTTAGCAGTGCATCTAGTCATTCTAGTAAGTTTCGTTCTCGAGAAATTCATGTGTTCTCAGTCTACCAGGTAATACTCTGTCCGAACTGTTATTCTAAGTGTTATTTAATGTGTTTTCAGTGTCGTGGTATGAGTGATTTGTTTTTACTGTGTTTATCGTGTATTGTATTGTGTTCAGATTCCAGCCTAGAAAATGCCTCTATTCTCCAAGTTACGTCAGTTAAAAACCCGGAAAGGGTTACTCGAAGAATCAGTTCCTGTCCCGCCTAGGGACAGTCCAGGACATTTTATGTATCATAAGCATGGCTTAAGTGCCATATTGTATTTAGATTTATGGGTCGACTATACCAAGGATCTAGAAGAGAAATATAGATGGCCTGTATCAGGTACATGGGATGCCGAGTGCATCATGCGAGTAGAAGAGGCATTATGGAAAAAGAAAGCCCGACAGTCCCAGAAAGATGCCATCGAGTTATGGCGCAAAGAATCTCATAGAAGAACCGAAAAAGAAATCAGAAAAACAGAATTAAGTAGGGAATCCTCAGAAAGAGCCCAAGAAAGGGAATTAATCGAAGCAGGTGAACGAGTTAAAGCAGAACAGTCAGACAGACAGAGAAATGCCCTTATTAAGGGTATGTATCCTCTTCTTGCCGAGGGCTTGCCAAAAGCAACCCCGGAAGCACCATGTAATTTCCCGCCGCCATTAGTTCCGATTAAGCTACGTCACAAACCGACCGCAGCTGATATTTTTCTCTCGTCCTATTTGGACGATACAGTCCCAGAATATGCAAATCCTGTTCCGCCTGCTCCCGTAAATAATGTAATTCCTGTTCCTCCAGCCACCGGGGCACCTGTTACAGCACCCCCGGTCCAGCCTACAGTACATGTACCCGCTACATCAGTCACTCTCCCAGCACGTACAGTACACACCGATGATTCTAGTTTAGGAGCCGCGGGGGGAAGCCCTCCTGGAACCCCGCCTCAACACAGACGTATGACGCTACTTGAGCTACATGAACGAGCATTACAGCGTACGCCAAAAATTCAAACATTTACAGATATCAAGCGAGCACTTACCGAATGTCGTTATGATCCAGTTTCAGGCGATGGTAATATGGTCATATATTCATTGCGTTTAAGACGGGTGACCGACTATTTGGACACCCTGCCCGATATGAGAGAATATCTAGACAGAATATATCGTTTTATCCGTACAGGAGTGGATCCAGAAAGTGTTCGCGACGCCATGATTCAAAGAAAAGTCGAGATTCAGCTCAAGCTTTTAAAGTTTCTAATTAACTGTTTAATAAGAGAACAAGATTATACGGATAAAGATCAAGAAGAAATGAAAGTCTTGACCAAGTGGAGTGACCATATAACCGAGGGAAGACACAAGACACAAAATTGTATAGAGAGTATGTACAAGAAAATTCGTAGGGAAATAATAAAGTTACACGAGAAACGAGAAGCAGCACAAGTAACCGAGAAAGAAGACGACTCTCCTACTGAAGAGGTAGACGACGAGAATCCCTCCAGAATAGCGTATGTAGGTAGAACTAGACTTCCCAACCGACATTCACGCCTAGATCACAAGAAAGTTTTTCCTCCTCCAGCACCAGAACAGGGTTCTCTTGAGCAAGTATTCCAAGCTACCGATCACATTCTGAAATCACGAATAGGCTATAGTGAGCTAAGCACAATGCATGAACAAGAACTAGCCCGATCAGCAGTCCGATGGACTACTGATTCTACCACTTTTCCAGACGAAATAGTGGCACAAATGTTTCTGAAACTGCCCCCAGCCGAGCAGCGACTGGTGGGTATGTATATGATCCAGCACCTCATTACACTGTATGAGGGACAGCATTCTGATCCAGGTCCGCTACATGATGTTTTGAACGAGTTACTCCAGTACAGATGGAGAGGTCTAGGTACTGATTTAATTAGTATCATTCTAGAACAGCGCCACAAATATCGAACGTTTCTGAATCCGCATTTTGTTCATGTCTCACCTCCAGAAAGTCAATCATTTTACATAGATAGACAGCATCCGTTACGAGAAGTACACCCAGTTAGAGGAACGGGTGGTGATCTAGAACGAGTATTTGTTTACACCCCTATCACTAAGATGGAACTCTTAGAGATGAAAAAGTTAATTCCTTGTCACGATAAAGATCCAGCAGGGTTCCATCGAGAATTAAAAGACATGCTCCGTATGGGAGAATACACGTATCCTGATATCATTAAAATGTTAAAAGTCCTGTTGCCTGCGGGCATATATGAAAAACTCAAGGAAAAAGAATGGGAGGTGGGAGAGAAAAAGATAGATTGGTCCGCATTAGAAACCGAAGATAACACACGAGTACCAGGTACCGGTCTTGGGGATAAAGCTAAAGCTTTGCCCGAACTGTTAATACAAGTCTTGCCAAGATTACTAGCCACGAAAAAGGAAGACTGGGATGCCATCTCAGCCTGTAAACAGAAACAAGATGAAGATACTAGTGACTTTTATTCTAGATTCGAGAAATGTTTCATTATTAATAGTGGTCTGAAAACAAGTAGTGAATCGTACCCCCATCTTTTTGTTACCAAACTAGTCGAGAATTCAAGTCCACAAGTTAAAAATCGAGTATTGAAAGTCGAGAGTTCTTGGCAAGCTAATACTCCATCACAGATGCTCCAGATGCTCCAGTATCACCAGAATAGAATCAGGGAAGAGCAGGAACATGAAAGGAGACGTATGAAAGACACGAAAATGAAAGTATTAGTTGCACAATCTGTTCCACAAGACAGTCAGAAAAGGGGTCCGAATCAATCCAGTCATCCTGCAGCTCCCGTCAAAGGGACCTGCAATTACTGTAAACAGCCAGGTCATTTTATAAACGAGTGTGCAGTTCTGAAACACAACATAACTACTGGTAAAACTAAAGAAAGACCACGTCCGCCTAGACAAGAACAAGTTTCACAGACTTCTCAGCCACCACAGAATGCACAACAGACAGTTACAGCACCACAGCCTATTGCTGCAACACAGCATGTTACACAGCAGATGTACCAGTATGCCCAGACAGAGTATCCAGATTATCAGCCGTATTCATGAAACAGCCTAGAGAGGGAGGTTGGCTTGCCTCTCATCGAGATTCCTGTAGATCAAGAGGGTCCCTATGTACATAGTCAAGTATTAGGGAAAGACAGAAAGTTTCTGATTGATACAGGGGCAAGTAGGACTACCATCAGTCATGACGAGGTTCCAGGGGCTCCGCTCTCAGGCTCAAGAAATGTTTCCCTTGGATTTTCAGGAAAGCCTATTGTTAATGAAATATCGAAACCAGTTACTCTAGAAGTTGGTCCACTGTCCCGAACTACTGATTTGTTACTCACGAAGTCTTGTCCAGAAAATGTATTAGGCATTAAGCCACTGAAAGAATTAGGAGCAGTCATATGCTGCTCCCCAGAAGGGGTCCGCCTGTTCTTGCGTGATTTTAAAGGTCATTATGTATTACGTGATTTTGATCCAAGATTATTGAATGTACCACAGCAATTATGGGCGAAAGGTCCAACTGATGTAGGTTGTATGCATATCACACCCCATCGTGTGACTCTGAAGCAAGGTGTTGTATTACCACGAATCAGACAGTACAAATTGCCACCTGAGGCTGTAGCAGCCTTATCCAAAATTATTGACGAGCTTATTGCTCAAGGAGTGGTTGTAGAAACTGACTCCAATGTATGTAATTCTCCTATCATTCCAGTCCTGAAACGTACTGATCCGAATGCACCTCCAGTTTATCGATTAGTGATCGACCTTCGAGAACTTAATAAGTGTATCATACCCCAGTACCCAGTAGTCCCTGATATTTCCTCACTCTTGACAGCCATTGATTCTGAAGCCACATTCTTTTCAGTTATCGATCTCAAGAACGCATTCTTTAGTGTCCCTATTCATCCAGACAGCCAGTTCCTTTTCGGTTTCTGTTTAAATGGAAGAAGCTATAAATTTACACAAGCACCTCAAGGTTTCACAGAAAGTCCTAGCATTTACAGTCAAGCACTTAAAAGACAACTAGACAATATTCACATGCCAACTGACACTGCCCTACTCCAGTATGTCGATGATCTGTTAATTACAGCCCGTTCTGAACGTGACTGCGAGCGTGCGTCACTTACAGTCCTGTATTTCCTGGCCGAGATGGGGCACAAGGTGTCCCCTTCCAAATTGCAATTCTGTGTCCAGCAAGTGGTCTACTTGGGACACTTACTGTCCAAGAGGGGTAGGCAGTTGACACCTGACCGTATCCAGTTAATAGCGCATCTTCCACAACCCAAGACTCAGAAGGAGGTACGAGCTTTTATCGGCCTCACTTCTTACTGTAGACAATGGATTCCTCAGTACGCATATCTAGCCAAGCCACTGATACAGTTAACGACACAGGAGGCAGCCGTATCGACTGTCCTCCCTTGGACCCAAGAACATACACTTGTTTTTAATGAATTAAAGAAAGCTTTATGCCAAGCACCTGTTCTAGCAACACCAAACTACAGTAAGCCTTTTACACTTTTTGTCACTGAACGTGATGGTACTGCATTATCTGTTCTCACACAAGATCAAGCAGGACAACACAAGCCTTGTGCTTATTTTTCTAGCACATTAGATCCGGTAGCCCAGGCTCTGCCTGCGTGCCTCAAGTCAGTTGCAGCCACAGCTTTAGCTATCAGACAAAGTGATTCCATAGTGTTAGGACACTCCCTGACAGTACAAGTTCCACACTCCGTGGAAGTTCTTTTAAACAGAACACAGACTCAGCACTTGACAATTGCACGTTTAACAGGTTATGAACTGACACTGTTTCAGCCACACATAGAAATCAGACGCTGCAACATTCTAAATCCTGCTACACTGTTACCGTCAGTCACTCCAAATCCTGCCACACATGACTGTGTGGAAGTTGTTAACACTATGACAAAGCCAAGACAAGATCTGACAGATATTGCATTACCTGATCCCGACCTGACACTTTATGTGGATGGTCCATGTATGAGAACAAGTACAGGAGAACTAGTAGCCGCGTATGCAGTGACTACTGACACCGAAGTTATAGAAACACATCGTATTGACACCCTGTCTGCTCAAGCAGCAGAGCTAGTCGCTCTGACCCAAGCCTGCATACGTGCCAAGAACCTGAAAGTAAACATATACACAGATTCACGTTATGCATTCGGAGTCGTACACGACTTTGGAGTGCTCTGGAAAGAAAGAGGTTTCATGAATTCTCATGGAACTAAGATTCAGCATGGTCTCCTCATTCAAGCTCTGTTAGATGTAATACATTTACCAACAGCTATTGCCATTATGAAGTGCAAGGCACATACGAAAGTTACTGACATCATTTCCCAGGGTAACGACCTGGCAGATCGAACAGCCAAGCTTACAGCTCAGACTTCAGACATTCCAGTTAACACGACACAGACACTCATTCCAGATCAGACTACTTGTATGACAGTTAAGGACCCTACACAAGATGTAATAGATATACAGTCACATGCCACTCCAGACGAAATCAAGAAATGGTCCGAACAAGGAGGGGTCCAGACAGATCAGGGATGGTTGACGAAGGGAAAAGCCACATGGTTTCTCCCCGACTCTATGGTTCAAGTCATTATTAATACCGCACATAGTCCAGCACATCTGGGAGAAAAAGCTATGTTAGACAGTATTCAGAACCTTTGGTTCAACAAGCATTTACGAGCAGCAGCCAAGCAGAAAGTCCGTACCTGTATGATATGTTGTCAGTTCAATCCAGGTAAAAGTGTCCCGGTGGAACAAGGTGGATTCCAACCCCCTGACCACCCTTTTGAAGTCCTCCAGATGGATTATATTCAGATGGAGCGATGTCGAGGTTTCAAGTATGTCCTCGTAGTTGTATGCGCTTTGTCCAGGTGGACAGAAGCATATCCAGTTCCAGATTACACAGCTGCGACCACTGCCAGGCAGTTGGTTCGTGAGTTCTTTCCCCGCTATGGATTACCTAGGGTCGTGTATTCAGATAACGGCCAGCCATTCTCATCCGAGCTCATGAAACATGTTTCCCTTCTGTTAGGGTACCAGTGGAAGTTCCATTGTGTGCGCCATCCTGAAGCAGCCGGTCTCGTAGAGAGACATAATCAGACTTTGAAAATCCGCATTGCTAAAGTATGTAGAGAAAAAGGTGTAGATTGGTTAGTTGCCCTGCCAGTCGCTCTATTCTACATGAGAATGGTTGCACATTCCAGATCAGGCCTGTCCCCTTACGAGGTCGTATTCGGCCGTCCTCCAAACATGTGGGGTACACCTAGACCCCGTAGTATTACAGATGTTTCCAGTAATATGCTGACAGATTACCTAGCTTCCTTGATGTCTGCCCTACACTCTTGTCGTTCACAGGTTGCCGCTGCATTTCCAGACAACACTGAGGTGAAACCGCATGAAGTCGTTCCGGGAGAATATGTCCTGGTGCGAAATTTTGACCGTTCAAGTCCGCTGGAGCCCCGTTGGAAGGAGCCTCAAATGGTGTTGTTGACAACAAGGACCGCAGTCAAACTAGAAGGCCGGAAGGGATGGGTCCACACCAGTCATATCAAGAAGTTCCATGGACTGCGACAAAAGACATTTATTAAAGACTGCCCTATTCCTAAGGACTGCCCAAAAACAGACTCTGAATTCAAACTTCCCCTGTTAGAGAAAACTCCGCAGCAGGAGTATAAAGATAAGCTACGGTCTAGTAAAATAAGTCAGCCAGTTTAATTGTCTAAGTCCCTCTCGGGTGAAACGGTTAGACAGGTTCCTGACATGTATGAGACAGACCCACACAGTGAGAGAGTTAGTCAAAACTCTAAAAGATGTATTATCGTTCTATTCTTTTTATTATTTTTGAGTCTTATGGTTACCTGCATAAGTTATGCTTTTCATTTATGTTTTCCTATTTCACATGTACATATGTTTCCTAATGTTACAGTAGAGCACACATTTAGTGACCTGCCTCCTCACGAGTTATCCTATCGTCTTGCTATGCGTAATAACACATTTATCAGAATGTTACACTATTCACACCAGACCAGCAATGCCACTAATTGTTGGGTGTGTGGTCGACTCCCCCCTTTCAAGACACCGAAGGGAGTTCTGCCACTCTTTCCTTATCCGTTTTCACACAATGGTTCGTGTGGAGCATGGTCCACATTAACGTCATCCTCCACTGATATGTCCCTTCTGAATAGAACATGTTTCCCAGATAAGCAAGGTCTTTCCCATAGAACAGGGTTGGATCTAGAAAATGAAGTATATGATTTAGGTAATTATTCCTCGAATTTCATGGTTTTGAATGTTCAGTCCGATACTACTCCAGATTTGCCTGCTATTTCAGTCCTACCCGTCAAAGGCAAATTATGTGTCAGAAAGAATGGTTCCGCACATGTAGGACATAGTGATTGTACTACTGTGGTCGAGTATAGTGACAGTGGGAAATCTATTTTCAAAGCCTCACGTCATTCTTATTTTGTTTGTGGTCAGACCGCATATGTTCGTCTGCCCCTCGATTGGGATGGAACTTGTTACATTGCCTTCCTACTGCCACCAGTTTTTCTAGCCCCATCCGATTATCACAGAAACACACATCTAGTACACGTTAGACATAGAAGGGAGACTGAGTCCCCAATTGTCGATCAAACTGAAACTACTCTAGAACAATATCAAGGCTTCAATAAAGGTTTCTTTTTCTTTATAGGCCCTGTCCAGAATAGTAAGTTAATACGTAGGTTAACCAGAACCCTTGAAGCAGTAGTGAATGAGACTACTTCCGCTCTAGGTAACTTAACCGAAGAGCAATCTGCCATTAGATTTGTCGTGCTCCAAAATCGTCTCGTCCTTGACGTCATATTGGCCGATAGAGGAGGAGCTTGTAGAGTCATCGGATCTAGTTGCTGCATTTTCATTCCTAATAACGCGCCGTCTGTTTATTCAGCTATAACCAGACTTCATAAAATTGCCCATCAGTTACACCAAGATCCAGGCACCTGGACATGGTCCGGTTGGCTCTGGAGTATCATATCTGCCTGGGGATGGAAAGTATTGTCAGTCCTAGGTATAGCAGTAATGATCATATTCAGTTGCTGCCTCTGTTTACAATGTGGCCCTGTGATTTGCGGCTTGTGTGCTACATCCTGTATTCCTAGTCCTAAGTCCCGTTCCAAGACAATTCGAGACGAGCAAATGATGCTATATGAACAGATAGATGGTATCATGAATATTGATGTTTCCTGATGGAAACGTAGGGCACAAGGAGGGAATGTGGAAAAGTAAATTTTGCCATGTTATATGTGCCTACGTGTTCCCCATCCTATGTCATATGTGCATGATTAATATGCATATGTATCCCCCTATGATCGATTAAAGACGCAATTATAGTTGTGTCCAACTCTAGTATGCCAGTTTCCAGTTCTCGTGAAAGCAACAAGTATTAGGCCCATGTTACCATGATTTACAGTGTACACGTTAATTCATTGAATTGTCCCCGTTTCTAGGCCTCAAAAGGGCCCGGACACCAGATTCAAGCTCTAGTCTCCTGAACTCACTCCGAGGAGCGATGCAGCCCCCACCTGCATCCCTGACCCTTCACTTACTTCCTTTCGTGCAGCGCGGTGCCCAGCTCTGCCTGCCAGTCTGCCAAGAGTATGTTATGCTTCTAGTTATCAGTTCAGCTCCTCGTCTTTGCATTCCTTAGCTACTGAACCGTATAAACAGCTTCAGCTATAGTCTAGTCTTTATGTCTCCATGTAAGAGAATTACTGTATTAATATTCATAGAAGATTCATAGCACACGCAATACATATAGAATTATGCACGCACCAGTCTTAGTGTCAAGTAGCCTTTGCCCTGATAACTTTTGGATTCTATCAATATGTACTCCAAACACTAGATACTAGATATGCTTTAGGTACAAGTCGTTCTGACACTGCAGACTTTAGTCTCCTCTTCTAGCGCAGAAATCATAGCCCCAGTTTCTCCCTGGTAACACGTCATTGCCCGTTTGCGCGCACCACTAGGTTAAAGGTCCCAGCTGCTCAGGTAGCCCCCTCCATGTTTCCGCCCCATTCATGACACTTCTGTTACGTTTACATCACATGTCCATGTATACGCCCTGTACACGCCTTCTTGTTACACCCATTTTGCCCTTATCTTTCGCGACTGCTACGAGTTACGCCTACTGCTACGCCTACTGTATTGAATGTAATGTAATTGTTTTAGTATATATACTGTGTAATGTTACTTTTCGGGGTGCAGCTGCCGTCCCGTGCTTTCTATTTCAGGCTGTCCTGTTCTTGTTCCTTCCCTTATGCCTGATTAAAGCCTGTAGACTCAAGATACCTCGAATCCTGTCTCTTATTTATTGAGCTATCTGTTTTATTCACTGTATTCAAAAATAGTACCGGTAATTAATTATTTATTTACCACAATGTTGCTAGTGTTGATGAACTAGAACAGGAATGCCAAAGTGTTTGCCAAACTAGATTTAAGAGGCACAAACAATTTGGTAAAATTCAGGAAAGGCCATGAAGGGAAATCTGCTTTCTACCTACAGTATGACCATTTTGAAAATGTGGACATGCCGTTCAGCTTATGAAAGTCACTGGCAACTTTTTAACATTTTGTTAATGATATTGGAGTTAGCGGTCCAGTGCTCGCGTGGGAAAGCCTTTAATTGGCAATGTGTTTCCGGAAGCGCAGCGGACGAGCGCAGCGGGCGCGCCGATGGCGAGCCGAAGGTGCGCCTAAGGCAAGCCCGTCTGCGCCCGTCCGCGGCCGGACGGGGCTAGGGGCACGTCCTTATGCCCGCCGACACACTTATTCTGCCAATGACCTCGTGGCTTTACAGGGCAAGTGGCCTTTGGCAGACGCTACTATTGCTGATATCGCAAAAGGTCCATAGGTTGCACGCTACTCCACCATTCCAGCGGGTGTACCCCAAGAGCATCATGGTAAATGCAGTTTTCTCAAAGCGGGTTCGCTTTGCAAAAGATTCGATGTGTGATGCAAAATTGCAGGCCAACTCTGGACACCGGTGTTTCAGGATTATTGTCCTTCATCAGCAGAGTGTAGGAGGATTTTCAGGGGTTGCTGTGCAGGCTGCCAAAGTGTTCTCAGGTCTGGTACCTCTCCGGGCGCGTAGGGCGTTACCTGAGCTCGTCAGCTCAAAGGCTCAAGGGAGCCGTGTTAAGTAAAAGGTCCATTAGTCGCACGCTACTCCACCATTCCAGCGGGTGTACCCCAAGAGCATCATGGTAAATGCAGTTTTCTCAAAGCGGGTTCGCTTTGCAAAAGATTCGATGTGTGATGCAAAATTGCAGGCCAACTCTGGACACCGGTGTTTCAGGATTATTGTCCTTCATCAGCAGAGTGTAGGAGGATTTTCAGGGGTTGCTGTGCAGGCTGCCAAAGTGTTCTCGGGTCTGGTACCTCTCCGGGCGCGTAGGGCGTTACCTGAGCTCGTCAGCTCAAAGGCTCAAGGGAGCCGTGTTAAGTAAAAGGTCCATAGGTCGCACGCTACTCCATCATTCCAGCGGGTGTACCCCAAGAGCATTATGGTAAATGCAGTTTTCTCAAAGCGGGTTCGCTTTGCAAAAGATTCGATGTGTGATGCAAAATTGCAGGCCAACTCTGGACACCGGTGTTTCAGGATTATTGTCCTTCATCAGCAGAGTGTAGGAGGATTTTCAGGGGTTGCTGTGCAGGCTGCCAAAGTGTTCTCAGGTCTGGTACCTCTCCGGGCGCGTAGGGCGTTACCTGAGCTCGTCAGCTCAAAGGCTCAAGGGAGCCGTGTTAAGTAAAAGGTCCATAGGTCGCACGCTACTCCATCATTCCAGCGGGTGTACCCCAAGAGCATTATGGTAAATGCAGTTTTCTCAAAGCGGGTTCGCTTTGCAAAAGATTCGATGTGTGATGCAAAATTGCAGGCCAACTCTGGACACCGGTGTTTCAGGATTATTGTCCTTCATCAGCAGAGTGTAGGAGGATTTTCAGGGGTTGCTGTGCAGGCTGCCAAAGTGTTCTCAGGTCTGGTACCTCTCCGGGCGCGTAGGGCGTTACCTGAGCTCGTCAGCTCAAAGGCTCAAGGGAGCCGTGTTAAGTAAAAGGTCCATAGGTCGCACGCTACTCCACCATTCCAGCGGGTGTACCCCAAGAGCATCATGGTAAATGCAGTTTTCTCAAAGCGGGTTCGCTTTGCAAAAGATTCGATGTGTGATGCAAAATTGCAGGCCAACTCTGGACACCGGTGTTTCAGGATTATTGTCCTTCATCAGCAGAGTGTAGGAGGATTTTCAGGGGTTGCTGTGCAGGCTGCCAAAGTGTTCTCAGGTCTGGTACCTCTCCGGGCGCGTAGGGCGTTACCTGAGCTCGTCAGCTCAAAGGCTCAAGGGAGCCGTGTTAAGTAAAAGGTCCATAGGTCGCACGCTACTCCACCATTCCAGCGGGTGTACCCCAAGAGCATCATGGTAAATGCAGTTTTCTCAAAGCGGGTTCGCTTTGCAAAAGATTCGATGTGTGATGCAAAATTGCAGGCCAACTCTGGACACCGGTGTTTCAGGATTATTGTCCTTCATCAGCAGAGTGTAGGAGGATTTTCAGGGGTTGCTGTGCAGGCTGCCAAAGTGTTCTCGGGTCTGGTACCTCTCCGGGCGCGTAGGGCGTTACCTGAGCTCGTCAGCTCAAAGGCTCAAGGGAGCCGTGTTAAGTAAAAGGTCCATAGGTCGCACGCTACTCCATCATTCCAGCGGGTGTACCCCAAGAGCATTATGGTAAATGCAGTTTTCTCAAAGCGGGTTCGCTTTGCAAAAGATTCGATGTGTGATGCAAAATTGCAGGCCAACTCTGGACACCGGTGTTTCAGGATTATTGTCCTTCATCAGCAGAGTGTAGGAGGATTTTCAGGGGTTGCTGTGCAGGCTGCCAAAGTGTTCTCAGGTCTGGTACCTCTCCGGGCGCGTAGGGCGTTACCTGAGCTCGTCAGCTCAAAGGCTCAAGGGAGCCGTGTTAAGTAAAAGGTCCATAGGTCGCACGCTACTCCACCATTCCAGCGGGTGTACCCCAAGAGCATCATGGTAAATGCAGTTTTCTCAAAGCGGGTTCGCTTTGCAAAAGATTCGATGTGTGATGCAAAATTGCAGGCCAACTCTGGACACCGGTGTTTCAGGATTATTGTCCTTCATCAGCATAGTGTATGAGGATTTTCAGGGGTTGCTGTGCAGGCTGCCAAAGTGTTCTCAGGTCTGGTACCTCTCCGGGCGCGTAGGGCGTTACCTGAGCTCGTCAGCTCAAAGGCTCAAGGGAGCCGTGTTAAGTAAAAGGTCCATAGGTCGCACGCTACTCCACCATTCCAGCGGGTGTACCCCAAGAGCATCATGGTAAATGCAGTTTTCTCAAAGCGGGTTCGCTTTGCAAAAGATTCGATGTGTGATGCAAAATTGCAGGCCAACTCTGGACACCGGTGTTTCAGGATTATTGTCCTTCATCAGCAGAGTGTAGGAGGATTTTCAGGGGTTGCTGTGCAGGCTGCCAAAGTGTTCTCAGGTCTGGTACCTCTCCGGGCGCGTAGGGCGTTACCTGAGCTCGTCAGCTCAAAGGCTCAAGGGAGCCGTGTTAAGTAAAAGGTCCATAGGTCGCACGCTACTCCACCATTCCAGCGGGTGTACCCCAAGAGCATCATGGTAAATGCAGTTTTCTCAAAGCGGGTTCGCTTTGCAAAAGATTCGATGTGTGATGCAAAATTGCAGGCCAACTCTGGACACCGGTGTTTCAGGATTATTGTCCTTCATCAGCAGAGTGTAGGAGGATTTTCAGGGGTTGCTGTGCAGGCTGCCAAAGTGTTCTCAGGTCTGGTACCTCTCCGGGCGCGTAGGGCGTTACCTGAGCTTGTCAGCTCAAAGGCTCAAGGGAGCCGTGTTAAGTAAAAGGTCCATAGGTCGCACGCTACTCCACTATTCCAGCGGGTGTACCCCAAGAGCATCATGGTAAATGCAGTTTTCTCAAAGCGGGTTCGCTTTGCAAAAGATTCGATGTGTGATGCAAAATTGCAGGCCAACTCTGGACACCGGTGTTTCAGGATTATTGTCCTTCATCAGCAGAGTGTAGGAGGATTTTCAGGGGTTGCTTTGCAGGCTGCCAAAGTGTTCTCAGGTCTGGTACCTCTCCTGGCGCATAGGGCGTTACCTGAGCTCGTCAGCTCAAAGGCTCAAGGGAGCCGTGTTAAGTAAAAGGTCCATAGGTCGCACGCTACTCCACCATTCCAGCGGGTGTACCCCAAGAGCATCATGGTAAATGCAGTTTTCTCAAAGCGGGTTCGCTTTGCAAAAGATTCGATATCGCATCAATTGGTTTATGCCCTTCTATCCACGAGCCAGTTCCTGTCCACCAGGCTTCTTCTATTAGTTGTCCAACTCAGTTGCTTCCCGGCCTAAACGCATCGCCACTCCGCCCTTTATCCATTCTTTTACTTAATACGAGGTCGGCGGTTAGGCATTGCCAAGACCTCTTTGTCCTGCTTGAGGTACAGATGCCAGACATTTTATTCTTGACCGAGACTTGGTTTAGCGAGTCGTCCCTGCCCTCCCTATTGGCTACCCTTCCCCCATCCTATGTTGCCCTACGCTCAGATCGCCCAGTTGGCAAAGTGGGGGGGTGGAGTGGCCATTATTGCCCGGTCTGACCTTAATATGCAACTTCTTCCATCATCCCCGCTTACGCCCACAGATCATCTTGTAGTTTCTTTCCCTACCTTATCTCCCCCTCTCACCTGTTTATTGATATACCGTCCGCCCCAGCATTCACCTTTATTCTTGCCCTCCATTCAGGATCTCTTGGCCACCTTGGTAGTCAATTATGCCTCGGTCCTTGTACTTGGGGACTTTAATTACTGGCCTACGGATGCCCATGAATGTACCTCTTCCAAACAGTTCTCTGAACTGCTTTTAGCCCTGAATTTGGTTTCCCATGTCCAGGTTCCTACACATAAACATGGTCATGTGTTGGACCAGGTTTGGTCCCTTATTTGTTCTATTTCACCCATTTCTGTTTCCCCCATGCCCGTGGTCGGATCATTTTTTAGTTGCCTTTTCCCTCTTTTATAGGTCAGTGGTGAAAGTCCCATTAGCCAAAAACACCTGGGCACGTAATTGGGGACGTGTTGACCTCCAGTCTTTGTCATCCTCTTTACGGGACTCCTCGCCTAGGTTGACAGGCCTCTCCTCCTCATCCCAAGCCGCTACCCTTAATACTTGGCTTGCCAAGGGATGCGACTTGGTAGCTCCTTTATGTCGGATAACAACCAGACGTCCCATCGAATCTAATCGCTGGTTTAATGAGGAATTAAAGGAGAAGAAGCTTGCTCTTAGGCGAGCGGAGAGGCTGTGGAGAAGGGACTATTGTCCTACACTGAAAGTCAGTTACACCATCCTCCTGGGAGAGTATAAGAGAGCTATACTCGAGGTAAAGAATGCTTATTTTTCCGCCAAAATTTTGGTAGCTGAAAATAAGCCCAGAGAGATCTTCTCCATAGTCCATGACCTGGCCTATTCGGACAGGGCATCCCTCAAACCTTTGCCCACTCAGCAGTTATGTGATTCCCTTAACTTTTATTTTTTGGATAAAATAACCAACATTAAACTAAATATTCCTCCTCCCTCTCCAGCCTTTGTTGATCCTTCCCCCCCTACTGCCCGGTCTTCCCTCACTTTTATTCCACCGCTCACCGAGGATGCGTTTCTGGCTATTCTCCCTAAAGTCAAATCGGGCTCTCCGATGGATGTTTGTCCAGCCCGCATCCTCAAACACATTTACACAGCCTGTCCCTTGCCCCCCCTTATCTTTCTTAACAACTCGTTGACACAAGGGGTGGTTACTCCTTCCCTAAAATCCGCCACTATAGTACCTATCCTCAAGAAAACGGGGGCTGACCCATCCGCTCCAGCCAGTTATCGTCCAATTTCGCTGCTGCCCTATTTGGGCAAGGTGCTGGAGCGGCATGTAACAACGGTTTTCAGCTCCTTCATTGAGGATAATGGCGGCTTAGCGCCCCGACAGGCTGGGTTTCGACCTAGATACTCCACTGAGTCCGTTGTGGTGTCGGTCCTTAACAACCTTAGGGAGGGAGCAGACCAAAACTGCCATCAGGCCCTTGTGCTCCTCGATCTTTCCGCCGCCTTCGACACGGTGGACCATTCCATCCTGTTGACCCGTGTCGGAGCGGCGGGAATCGGGGGCTCGGCCTTGGTCTGGCTCTCCTCCTTTTTAAGGGACCGCACCCAGGCGGTCCGGCTGGGAGACTTTTCGGCTACCTCATTACCTGTCACTTGTGGTGTTCCTCAGGGCTCTTCTCTTTCTCCCCTCTTGTTTAATCTTTATATCTGCCCTTTGATTTTTGCTCTCCAGCAGCTGGAGGTCACCGTTTTTAATTATGCGGATGACCTCCAGCTTATCTTTAATCTCTCTTCCTCTCCCCATTCTATTTCTAATTTTCAGTCAGTTATGGTTTTTATCAGGGACTGGATGAACCACAACCACCTAAAGTTGAACCCGGACAAGACCGAGTTGGTCCTTACGGGTGGTTGCTCCAGTCCCTGGAATTCTCTATTTTGGCCTTCTTCTTTTGGGCCCCCTCCTTCTCCTTCTGCCTCAGTCAAGACATTAGGTGTCAAACTCAATAATCAACTCACTCTTCACTCTCAGGTTAGTCATGTCGTCTCTTCCTGCTTTCTCACTCTTCGCACAATTCGCACTGTCTCTCGTTTTTTTTCTCCTTTGGCACTCAAACTGATTATGTCCGCTCTTGTTATCTCCCGGCTGGACTACGCAAATGCCCTGTACAATGGCATTCCAGCGTATAGCCTACGGAAACTTCAATTGGTTCAAAACCAGGCAGCTCGTCTGATTCATGGCCTTTCTCGCTCGCATCATTGCACTCCCATTCTTAAAGCACTCCATTGGCTGCCAGTTAGAGAGAGAGCCTTGTTCAAGTTGGGTTGTATGGTTTTTCACTCACGGCAGGGCTTGGCTCCCGCCTTCATTTCTTCTATGCTCAGGGAGTACACCCCCACCCGAGAGCTCCGCTCCTCTTCCCAGTCCTTGTTGGTGGTCCCCCGTTTTAAACGCAAGAGGTGGGGTGGGTCGAACTTTTCCACGTTGGCACCCTCCTTTTTGAACTCTCTACCGGACCACCTAAGACTGGCAACACATTATCTCCCTTTTCGGAAAGACCTTAAAACTTTTCTTTTTAAACAGGCCTTTCCTCAGTGATATGTTTTCACTATTCTTCAGTTCCACCAGTCCTTGCACGGTGCTCACTTTCCCCCATTGGTACCCTGCCCTCCATAGCGCCAAGAAACCGTTGGTGAATGCTGCGCTTAATAAATATTTTAAATTCAAATTCATTGTTATAGAAATATGGGATCAATATGTAGTGATTTACCTGGATTACATCTAGGCCTTTTCAATCTCTCTGACAGAACATTGTCTTTACATGCAATAATTATTTTCTCAACTCATAAAACATGTTTTATATGGAAAGTTAGAAAAGTGTGAGGCCGAGCTAGGAACTCCTACTGTTCACGCACGAAACCTAGGCATCATACTGGACTCTTCGCTCACCATGAACATCCAGATCAACACCATTACCTCATCATGCTTTCACACTCTTCGCCTGCTTCGAAAGACCTTCACTGAGGCGGGGAAGACACATTCATCAGCAGCAGACTGGACTATGGAATCTTCAGAAGTGCAGAACCACTCCTCAGGAATCTTCAGAAGTGCATAACCATGAAGTCAGACTGGTCCTCAATATCCCCCCCGCTGCAGCCACATCTCCAAACAGCTGCGAGAACTCCACTGGCGCCAACAAAAGAGTCACGTTCAAGCTCCTCACACTTGCCTACAAAGCTCTCCACAACGCTGGACCAGCATACCTAAACCACTGCCTCTCATTCCAAATACCCACCAGACACCTCCACTCCACCCAGCTGGCCCTCGCTACCGTCCCTCAGATTTGCAAGACCAGGAACGGAGGAATACCTCGCTGCCAGAGCCTGGAATGTTATGTCTCTCCACCTCAGGCTCTCCATGTCTCTAACGCAATTCAGGAAGGATCTCAAAACCTGGCTCTTCAAATGAACCACAATGTCTAGTCGGATCCACAACTCCCCACCCCCCAGCGCCTTGAGACCCTCACGGGTGAGTAGCCACACTTAACAAGCACTGATTGATTGAATGATTAAACTCCCTTTGTAATGGAAATGGATACTTGGGCATGTGCTATAGGAGCACTTCTACCTCAACATCATCAGGTAACAGATGAATTACATCCCATATCTTCCTTTCTTGAAGCATCTCTTTTACTAAAAGGAATTATGCGATTTATGATAGCAAGTTGTTGATTATAAAAGAACTGTTAGGTCTTCAGGGCACTATCCGAAGGAAGTAAACAAAACATAGTAAAGTGGACTGATCACAAAAACGTGGGGTTTGCAAAATCTATGTGATGTAAAAATGTAAGATAGGATAATTAAGTCTTTTTCTCTGTTTAATTATGACATCTCGTACTGACCTTGAAAAAGACTTGGCATCGCTGATGCCTTAACTCATCCTGTAACTGAGGTCAGTTCAGCAGAGATCTGCCACCAATGATTCAGGTGATGCAGCTTAAAAACTTAGAGCCGGAGACTTTAGAAATCAGTTACAAGAGGCTCACAAAAGGACCAGATGTAAACAATGGATTTAAGAACTTTCAAACCAAAGAAATATTAGACAATGCATTTGATTGCAAGATAATTGTCTTTATATTCCCTAAATAAAATGACAAGAGCTAATTTTTACATGGTAGCATGAGACTATGCAAAACTTTGGAAATCATTTTTCAAAAAATGTTTGGCCTTGTGTAAAACACTACGTTAATCAAGCGAAGAGTGATCATCAAAGACAGGCAGGGGCTTTGCAAAATGTTACATTTCCCTATCTTCTAATATGGATTTTATTGGGGATTTTCCTTTCTACCAATAATATACATTACTTAACAAATGTTGCCATTGACCAAATTTCCCACAGCCCCTAAGTAAGCCCAAAATATTTTGACCAACAAGATTGCATGGGCTCCCAGAGGCTTTTTTTTACTGATAGAGTGGCTCAGTTATAGCTACATAATGGAATGGCTTGCTGAAAACTTTGGAGTCCTTGTGCCATCGTCTGCAGATGGATGGGTGGACTGAAAGTTTTAACCAGTCTGAAATGCTTTGTTAAGGAACATGCAGAGGATTGAGCATCATGGGTTTCCCTATCTGAAAATGCGTATACCAACTCCCATCATAGTGTATTGAATTTTTTCTACTGTCCTTATGGTTTTCATCTGTGTTTGTGGACGGTTGCAGTTCCAGGAGTCACGCCTCTATTTCATAAAAAGCATTCCATTCAGAAGTCTGCTGTCTCTCCTCTAGCAAAAGCTAAAGCATACAATAAAAGGTTCTTTGAGAAACAGAGTACAAGCCCCAAGTTATCATCTGGAAGACAGGGTTTGGGAAGTCAATTTTCATGTGCACTAAATGGTTCACACACCAGGTCTGATCTATAAATCTTTCTCCACCAGAATTAGGATATGGCATACAGAAACCTGAGTTTGAGGCAATTCTCGGTTCCTTCAATGCAGCCTTTCCGACACAAACCTTTAAGGGGTCAGGAGAATGGGCAGACAAATGGGCAGACAGAAGAAAAGGGCTAACAAAAGAGAAACAGGGATGATCAAACAGAGGTTGGGAAATTTGGAAGGTTGAGGAACACATACAAAAGAAAAGAGAGATTTACTTTTCTGGGTCAGGGCTGGTTTCCAGTCCCTATATTAGAGTCAGGCCTAGTGAGATTGCACCTGGGAATTTTTCTTTTTTAGGAAGGCTAATTCTCACACTCCAGACGTATTTAGACTAGAAAGGTAAACACACAGATGCCTTTATTTAGATCAGATGCAGTCCTAAAATGACACCAGCGTAGTCCTCAAACAGTATATAGACTATATAAACTATACACTCACAAAGGATGAACAACTCACACAGTCAAATTCAACATATATTTCATTAAAAACGGTAGGTCTGCTATTACCTTTTCTGCCAAAAAGACTTGCATTGCCCATGCGCCACACAATAGGGTGCAAGAGCAACACACCTCTTAAGTTAAATTTATGAAGCCATGCAAAGCTCACTTACCTCCCCAATGAATCACAAATGATTACCACACCTGACGCCTTGTGAGAACAAGCATATTTTCAGTTTGGTCATGTGGTCAGGTGGTTGGTTTAAGCTTTTAATAAGCAAAATGCTCTGCTCATCCTCTCTGGCCACTATTTCAGCACTGCCAATTTCCGGCTTAGAACTTGCCCAAACAAGGATGCTGCGTCTCTCCAACCACATCCCTGTGGTTATTCTTCAGTGAAGGGAACTTCATCAACATAATCTCCAAAGAAAAAAACGAACGGCAATTAGGAGAAAATCTAAACTTTACCCCACTCTTTTGAGCAAAAGGAAACCAACCAGGTTAGTGCCCTAGTACATTAATTTTCATTTTGATGCTAAAGAAATTTAAAGACAATATGAACTGAACTATTTTGTGAAGATTTCAATCGTTGTGCTTGAAAAAAGCTAATCAAAAGAGATTAATATCTCGACATCCTGACAGAGTATAGCACCCAAAGGAAATCACATTGGAAAATACCAAATAGAAGCTCACAGTGTAATTGGTAGGTAACCCTTATAGAGTATGGATTGTAAAGAAACGTTTGAGTATATTGTCTCAAGTTAACATGGTGATAATCTTTTTTGATATGTCCCATAGAATGCCTCAGCTCACAAAGGTGTTTCCATGAATTTGGGCTCTAGTTTCTTGGCAGTCTGAACAGAAGAAGCTCAGGTGACCCGAAGAGCTGAGATAAGGTCACTTGAAGCAACTCTCTTTCATCTTTCTTTCCCTTTGAGAACAACTGCCAATACTTGTTTAGGGAATCACGTGTTGAGAGTTGGTTGAGAGGGAGTGGGCTGAACTTTGATTCAGGTGAGTGGCTAGCACAACACTCTTCGTCCTTTTCTCAATGTAAACTGTGGTGTGTAGTTTGAAGATAGTTATGGCCTTTCCATAGATTTTCAGTTTAAACTACACAGCTTTTGAAAGTTCTTCAATGTGACCATGTTCATGTCTGCCAGCACCTGTTCCTCCATTCATGGGAGCACAATGCAGTGTAGTGTCTTGCAGGTTTAATGATGGAACCCTTTTTGCTCCTATCGGACTCCATAGAGCTGTGATGTAGGTGTCAGAGCAGAACGTAATGAAGGATAGTTTTAGAATGTTGAGTTTGCAGATACACGCAAACAAATAAAGACAAATATATACTAAGTTCCGTGTGCTTCATAGTCATTGGTGGGTACCCAGGCTGGGGAGGACGATTCAACTGGTGGTGAAATAGGGGAAAGAAACCCAAAGAATGACCGTGCTCTCCCAGAGAGTTTGCTGCGGTCCAAGCAAACTACTTGTGCTTGCCACATGTATCACTGTCAAAGCACGGAATCAACGCTTCATGTATGTAGAGTCAAAGCACAGCTCCAGCCGTTGTAAAGCAGTTAAAGACATTGGAAGTGTTGCAAAGAATTTACACTTCGCTGGCCGAGAACCTGCTGGTCAGGCCAAACATAAAGGTATCACGCTGCCACCCGGCATACAATTGAACATTATACGGAGTGATACAGCAAAAAGCGGTTATGTATTGATATGGGAAAAAGCAATAAAGGATTGTAGCAGTCAAATACTTTAAATACATAGAAATGCTGGCTGATGGAATAAGTAAAAAAGTATATCATCATTGCACTTACTAGAGTCTTAAGAAGTGGAGCTTAACAACTTCAGCACCGGGCGAGGATACTTAAGAATAAGCATGAGGGATGTGCTTATTGAGCTGTCCAATACCTGAAGTGGCACACCGTGAAAGCTTCTAGGTGATGGCTCAGAACAACTCCAGCAGTCTCCAATAAGTAAAGGGACTCCGATGGAGACCAAGTAGAAAGTCACAGTTTCCCTGATCGTTCATGATGACTTTGAGGCCGGTCCATCACAAGGCCTCAGAAATCGACCGAATGACCCAGGCTCAAATAGACAGCCAACATTGGCGGAAAAAGCTCTATCTTCAATGTCAGCCACTCCCATAACTAGTTACCATGCTGCCAACTTCCTGAAATCAACACCATCTTTCTATATTGCCAAAAAGAAAAATATTTGTGATAGATTGATTGCTTGGATAGAAACATTTGAATATTTCATTGAGGCACTTGAAGAGATTGATAACAAAAATATTATCACGTATCTCACAAATTTTGCTGGTGATGGTGTTAAAGAAGTTATAAAGAAAATGCCACAAACTGATGAAGAAGTCACATTCTGTCAGATAAAAGAAACACTGAATCTCAAGTTCAATCCAGTATCAAATGTTGATTACAAAAATACATTTTCAGTCAAAAATGCCCGAAAGTTGGGAAAACCATTGATGAATCTGTGGAGAGGCTTGATACACTCATCAAACACTGTAAGTTTAATTAATTTAATGATGAAGAAGATATGTGTCTTAGAGTCATTGATGGATGCTTGTCAGATTCATTCAGACAATGGATGCTGAGAGAAACTCTTAGTCTGAAGCGAGCATTGATGGCTGCCAGAGCTGAGTAGCATGCTGAAAGACAAGCTGCTGACATGGAGGTAAGGTGCCCAGAATGAATCAGTCATGACTATAAAAAGTAAGCCAAAGCATAAGACTGAAGGACACAAAGTGATGTCTACACGTAAAAAGATGCTATGTTCTAGATGTGGTTTTTCGTTTCCACATGAAGGTAAATGTCCCACAATTGGAAAGATATGTAAATGCTTTGGAAAAGATAATAATTTTGTGATGGTGTGTAAATTGACGGAAAATGTAAGTATGTCACGGTGCGAAGACAATATGGCCATCAAAACTTTCCAGAAGCAACGTTGGACGCTCGCCCACAGGGCCAAGTGGCAGCATCAATTGAGGCAAATTGACACTGAGCGAAATCGATCATCATCTAAATCATCGTCAAACAGTTCTTCCGCCTCAATATCAAGTGAGAGTCGAGAAGATGGGTGTGCCATATTGATGTTTACTTCAGAGAAACATATGCATGTTGGACTGGCTGTATGTGAGGAAAATGTCAATCAAAGAAAAATTGACATGCCAAAGCACCAAAGTCATACAAACATTGTCTGAAGATTACATTGAAAATATAAGGTTGCTCGATACCGTTCATCATCAACAGTGGTGCATCGATAGATTTAATGCCTGAGGAGAAATACAATGAATTGTCTCCACTGTCAAGACATACTCCATCAGAAACCAAAGTGTACACAAGAGGTGCAACGACGCCCATAAAAAGTCAAAATCCCTTTGTAGCAACAATGAAACGAAGGTGAAGGCACCCATATATGTGCTTCCATGTATAGTGTCAAGTGCCTGTCTGTTCAGTACCAGTACAGCTGCTGATACTGAACTTGTGTTTGTGAACTAAAACATGAATGCTCATCGTAAAATAGTAATTCAATTCCCTTCATTGTTTCATGGTTTAGGAAACCTTAAGATTATGAAAGTAATGCTGCATATTAATGAAGATGTCAGTCCCGTTGGTCAGAGACATAGACAAATTACTTTTCATTGACAAGAAGCTGTTGAAAAGGAAATTAAATAGTTTAATAAGAATGACATTATTGAGCGTTCTACTGGTCCAACGTCATGGGTTTCTCTCATAGTGGTAGTGACCAAGAAGGACAGTGAAGGAGTTGTATTCATATGCGTTGACATGCGTCAAGCAAATCAGGCAATTGAACGAGAACGTCATCCAGGTTCACATATTGCTGACATGATAGCACAATTAAATGGTACAAAGGTCTCCTCTCACCTTGATTTAAATAAAGGTTATTATCAGCTAGAACTTGAAGAAGATTGTAGGTACATTACAACCTTTTCTACAGATGTTAGTCTGTTTTGAAACAAGAGACTTAGTTTTGGGGTGTCATCGGTTGCAGAACTTTTCCAATGCATCATTCAATGTGCCATACAGCCTGGTGTGAATGCATTCAATTACAGAGATAACATTTAGATTTTCGGAGCTACACAAAAGAAGCATGATAAAGCTGTCACACACACATGTTATTTACTTACTGATGCAAGTTTGACTTTGAATGGAGACAAGTGTGATTTCCACAAGACAGGGTTCTTTGGCCATATCTTTTCAGATGGGGGTACAACACTGGATCCTGCAAAAGTACAAACACTGTCAAATGCTGATCCCCCACAAGCTTTTTCTATGGTACATTCATTTCTTCAATCAATCAATCAATCGTAGCATTTGTAAAGCACACTACATACCCGTGAGGGTCTCAACGCACTGGGGGACTGCTCAAAAAGCCAGGTCTTTATGAGTCTTCTGAAGGTCAGCAGGTCTTGGGTATGCCGTGGGTGGATGGGGAGGGTCTTCCAGGTCTTGGCTGCGAGGTGGAAGAACGATCTGCCACCAGAGGTTGCTCTTAGGACGCGGGGGGCTGTGGCGAGGTCGGCAGAGCAAAGTTGGTGGTTGGGGGTGTAGAAGCAGAGTCGTCTGTTGAGGTACGCTGGTCCGGAGTTGTGGTGTGCCTTGTGTGCGTGGGTGAGGAGCTTGAAGGTTATCCTCTTGTTGACGGGGGAGCCAGTGCAGGTCTCTCAGGTGGGGTGTGAAGTGGCTGCGGCGGGGGATGTCGTTGATCAGGCGTGCAGAGGCATTCTGAATGCGTTGAAGTCATCTCAGAAGTTTGTCCGAGGCTCCTGAGTAGAGGGCATTTCCGTAGTCCAACCTTCTGCTGACGAGGGCCTGGGTGACCGTTCTTATTTCGGTGGAGATCCACTTGTAGATCCTGCGGAGCATTTGGAGGGTGTTGAAGCAGGAGAAAGAGACGGCGTTGACCTGTTTTCTCATGGAGAGGGTGGAGTCGAGGATGATCCCTAGGTTGCTTGCATGGTCGGGGGTTTTTGGAGCTGTTCCCAGTGCAGTCGGCCACCAGCAGTCATCCCAGGCCGAGGTGGTGGATTCGTGGATAAGGACCTCCGTCTTGTCAGAGTTCAGCTTTAGACGGCTATTCTTCACCCACTCGGCAACGGCTTTCATTCCTTCGTGGAGGTTGGTTTTGGTGGTGTGGGGGTTCTTGGTGAGGGAGAGGATCAGCTGGGTGTCATCGGTGTAAGAGATGATGTTGAGGTCGTGCAGTTGGGCGACGTGGGCGAGCTGTGCCATGTAGATGTTGAACAGCGTTGGGCTGAGGGATGAGCCCTGGGGTACGCCGTGGATGACCTCAGTGACTTTGGAGCAGAAGGGGGGAGGCGGACGCTCTGTGTTCTGCCGGAGAGGAAGGAGGTGGTCAAGTCCAGGGCCTTCTCTTGTATCCCAGCGTCATGTAGGTGTGTGCGATGTGTGCGGTGGCAGACCGTGTTGAAGGCGGATGACAGGTCCAGGAGGATGAGGGCCGCAGTTTCTCCGTTGTCAGCAGGGCCCTGATGTCATCGGTGGCAGCGATGATGGCAGTCTCGGTGCTGTGGTTGCTGCGGAACCTGGACTGGGATGGGTCAAGGATGCTGTTCTCCTTGAGGTAGCGGGTCAGTTGTTTGTTGATGGTCTTCTCGATGACCTTCGCCGGGAACGGGAGCAGGGAGATGGGCTGGAAGTTCTTGAGGTCCGCCTTGGGTTTCTTGAGTAGGGCGTTGATCTCGGCTTGCTTCCAGCTCTCTGGGAAGGTTGCTGTCTCGGAGGAAATGCTGATGGCTTTCCGGAGATGGGGTGCAATGGCGGTGCTGACTATGTTGAAGATGTGGTGTGGGCATGGGTCTGACTGAGATCCGGAGTGGATGTGTTTATGATTTTGATGCTGTCGTCGTCATTTATGTTGGCCCAGGAAAGCAGGCGATTGGTGTGGATGGTGGTCGTGGGGGCGGGGGTCTCAGTGGTGGTTGAGGCGATCATGGCGTTGAAGCTGTCGTGGATGTCTGCAATCTTGCGAGTGAAGAAGGTGTCAAGCGAGTCGCACAGGTCTTGCGAGAGTGGGATGTCCTTGGTGTTGGAGCTGCGGTTGGAGAGTTCCTTTACAATGTTGAAGAGCTCTTTGCTGTTGTGTGCGTTGTTGTCTGAACGGTCTTTAAACAAGACCCTTTCGGTGGATCTGATGAGGTGATGGTGTCTGCGGGTGGCGTTCTTGTGGGCTGCGTAGCTGTCTGGTGTTCGTTCATGGTGCCAGTTCTTCTCTAGCTTCCGGCAGGTTTGCTTGGAGGCCTGAAGGTCCTCTGTGGACCAGCTTACTTTCTTGTTGGTGTGGCTGATGAAGGGTTGACGGGGCGAGGGTGTTGACGCAGTCGTCGATCCACTCTCTGAGGTTGCGGGCGACATTGTCGGGGTCGCATGGGTCGGCGGGTGGGCTCTGGGCAAGGGTGGTAGTTAGCTGGTCTTCGGTGACTTTGCTCCAGCAGCGGAGGGGGATCTGTTGGGTGCGTGGTGGGTTTCCAGAAGGTGAAGTGGAGGCAGCAGTGGTCCGTCCAGTGGAGTTCGGTGGTGTGATTGAAGGAGACATGGGGGCTTGCGGAGAAGATAGGGTCAAGCGTGTGGCTGCCGGAGTGGGTGGGTGTTGTGACGAGTTGTCTGAGTCCGAGGTTGGCAAGGTTGTCGATCAAGGTGGTGGAGTTGGTGTTGTTGTTGTTCTCGAGATGGAAGTTCAGGTCCCCGAGGAGGATGTAGTCAGTGGAGGCGAGGGGGTGTGTGCTGACGAAGTCGACAATGGAGTCGCTGAACTGTGGTCAGGGTCCGGGGTGTCTGTAGACGAGTGTACCTCTGAGGGTGGTGTTGGGGTCGGTGTGGATCTGGAAGTGCAGGTGTTCTGCGGTGCTGAGGGTGTCGTCAGTGTTGGTCGAGACTTTGAGCATGTTCCTGTGGGCGATGGCGATTCCTCCTCCTACTCCGTTGGTGCGGTCCCTGCCGGTGATCTTGTAGCCTTCCGGGATGGCTATGGCGATGTCTGGTGTTGAGGAGGGGTTCAGCAAGGTCTCCGTCAGGAAGACGACTTCTGGGGAGGTTGAGTCGAGTAGGTCCAAGAGTTCAACGGTGTGTTTGCGGGCGGAGCGTGTGTTGAGCAGAATGCATCTGAGGTAGTTGGGTTCTTTCTTGGTCGGTGGGTTGGCGGGCCGGATGCTGGTGAAGCTGCCGTTACGGCAGGAGAAGGGTCCTTGGGTGCCCTTCAGGGCGACCAGGCAGCAGGTGCGTGATCGTCTGGCGTTGAGTGAGTGGAGGGTGCTGGAGTCGTAGCGGAGACAGGCGTCGTGGCATTTACGGATGCCAGGAGTTCTGGCACTGGGTGTGGTCCAGGCACGGATGGGCACAGACGGGCTTGCTTTAGGCGCTCCTTTGGCGCGCCACCGGTCCACCCGCTGCTTGGCATGGCTAGTTACTGTTCAAGATACATACAAGACTTTGCTACCATAAGTGCCCCGTTACGAGAGTTAACAAAGATAAAGGTTTCATTTGAGTGTCACAAGAATATGAGAAAAGTTTTAAAAAATCAAACAAGCCATGAAAACTGCTGCTAAAATGGCCTACTTCAACCCATAGCTTTCTGCAGAGCTTGTTGTTGATGCTCGCCCAGTTGAGTTAGGCGCTATCCTTGCACCGCACAGCGGACATTCAAATGCTGGAAGGCATATTATGGTATATGCCAGTAGAAGTGTGTCCCAGACAATATATGCATACTCACAAACTGAGAAAGAAAGTTTAGCTGTCGTATAGGGTTGTGAAAAATTGCATGTACCCCTGTAGGAAAAGTCTTTTATGCTTGTAACTGATCATCAAGCTTTACTGACTATCTTTGGCAATCCAAAAGCCAACATGCCATCTGTGCATTAAACAATGTGGACTACGCTTACAAGAGTACAATTATACCATTGTGCATCCTCCACGGAAGGATGAAAACCCTGCTGACTACTTTTCCAGAATGCCTATACAAGGTCAGGGTATTCAACCCAAAACAGCTGAAGCCTACATTAATTTCATTGTAAATCAAATACGCCATCCGCTATCTCATTAGCCCAGATCACCACTGCCACGAGCCATGATAAAGACATGCTGAAGTTTAAAGATAATTACACATCATTCATGGAACCGACACAATTGACCTCTAACCAATAGTGGTGAATATAATAAATACAAAAAAGTCAAAGATGATAGGGTTGAGAATCCTGATTCCAGAGAGTCTACAACAGAAAATAATTAAAGGATATCGTGTTATTGTTGCCACCAAAAGACCTCTCTGATTCCAAGTTTAGTTTCTATATTTAGATGAGAGGGTTCAAAAGAATCACAAGGCCTGTCATCTATGCAACTGCCTTTTTACAAATATTACTCAATATACTCTTAACATGTCAGAACTCCCTAAGCATGCATGAGAGAGAATAGCCATCGATTTCTTTGGGCCACTTGATAATAGGCATCATTTGATGTTAATTGCAAACATGTACTCATGTTTTCCATGAATAGAAGATATCTCATCCACAACTCATGAAGTCATTAAGAGAATAGATGGCATCTTGGCAACATGGGGCATTCAAGCCATTTTTAAGTCTGATAATGGCCTGGTTTTTAACAGTTAAGAATTCAAGGATTCCCTAAAGCATCTGAACATAAAGCATCAGAAGAGTACAACTTTGTGGCCGCAGACTAACGGAATTGTGAGCGTTTTATGAGTACGGTAAAAAAATCAGTACAGTTTGCAACTCTGGAGAGGCTAAATTTAAAAACTATATTGAATTCTATCCTGTGAGCCCATCGTTCAACACTTCACTCAACCACAGGTGAAAGTCATGCGACTTTGATGTTCAGGAGAGCAATGACAACAAAGTTACCTCAATGGACCAACAAAAGAGAAGGAAATTAGAACACCACTCATACAAAGGATTTGGTTAACAAATAGAAACTAAAAGCCTATGCTGATATGAGGTAACATGCAAAGATCATCCAGTATAAAAGAGATGTACTTATCGCCGAACAAATGAGAAGAACGTAATATGATGCTTCATATGATGCTGAACCTTTCCACATATTACCCAAGAAGGGACACTTGGGGCCCATGTAGGTAAATCTGATTTACCGACTCTAGAATACCGAATTTTACTGATTCGGTATTCTAGATTCAGTAAATCAGATGTAGGTAAAAATTCGGTAATTTTTACCGAATCTGTATGATTCTGTAATTACCGAATCGGTATTTACCGATTCGGTAATTGCCATTGATTTCTATGGGCCTTGAGGCCCATAGGAATGAATGTCAATTACCGAATCGGTAAATACCGATTCGGTAAAATTACCGAATTTGCAATTGGGACAGGGTGTCACTTTGACACCCTGTTGCACCCCTGATTCTGGCTTGTGTGCCATGTGGCACACATACATGCCCTTAGGGGCACACATACATGCCCTTAGGTCATGTATGTGTGCCACATGGCACAGGTGTACATGCACAGATGTGCATGTACACAGGAATTCGTTATTTACCATGACATAGTATGTCATGGTAAATAACAAATTCTTAAGGGCCGGTGGCACTGTTTTCAGTGCCACCTACATCACAAATTTGCGATTCGGTAAATTTACCGATTCGGTAATTTACAGATTCGGTATATTTACCGAATCTATAAATATACTGAATCGGTAAATTTAAGGCCCCCTACATCTGAAACTCCAAATACCGGTCGGTAACGGCCGAAATCGGCCGTTACCGACTGGTATTTGGCCTCCTACATCTGGCCCATAGTGACTTCCCAGTTTACTGGAAAGTCTGTTACTAGAGACTCTTCTCACTTTCGATTCAGAAAGGGGGTGGTGATGGACAGAGCATCTGAGTTAAACAGAACACTCATACCCAGTCAAAAGATCAGGGCTTGATCCATCACCGTTTTTAGCTCACTGCACCATCCCAGTTCAGAACCTGGCTATATGCAAATTAGTCTGACCCTGGCCCAGTGCATCATGGGAACAGGGCAGACCAAACTACCAAGCCAATTCTTTACTGGAAAGGAAACAAGCTTCCGGGGACCGGTTTCTGGCATTACAGCCGTCTTCGGCTCGGCTTGCTTGAATCCTGATGGTGCAGTGAGCAAGGGACTCACATCTGAGCATACCCTGCCACTCCTATAGTGGCCAAAACGATTCAGAAAGGGGGTGGTGATGGACAGAGCATCTGAGTTAAACAAACACTAATACCCAGTCAAAAGATCAGGGCTTGATCCATCACCGTTTTTTAGCTCACTGCACCATCCCAGTTCAGAACCTGGCTATATGCAAATTAGTCTGACCCTGGCCCAGTGCATCATGGGAACAGGGCAGACCAAACTACCAAGCCAATTCTTTACTTGAAAGGAAACAAGCTTCCGGGGAAACAGGAAGTCATGTGACAATTAATTTGAAATGGAATGTATGCCATGGATATAGTGATTACCTCTAACCGTGATCAAGGTGTCAGTGGACACTGAAACGCGTTGGTTGTGCGAAAGAAATTTGGAATCTTTAAAATAAATAGAACACTTGGAAAGTGCCCGTGAGTACGACTCCGTTTTCTTCTTTAGAAAGAAGGGTGGAAGAATATTTTACGGCGTGGCTCTGCCGTGGAGTTCGCACCGTGAAAAGAAGCGCCAAAGCCCTGACAAAATTCGAGCTGCCAAAGGAAAGATTTATGATATAGTCGGAGCGACGAACACCGGTGAAATTATTTGCAACAAAGAAACTAACCCAAGCGGAGAGCGTGTCTCCGTAACCGGAGGGAGAAGGAGACCGCTGAATCCACTGGGAGGTAAGAAGAGGCATTGTAGCTGCATTAAGCGTACCGGTTTTGTTTGTGCAGTTATACATCACCCCTAATTCAAGCCACTACGAACAGCATTGACTGGAGGGCGGAAGAATACACGGGACATTGGGGTGTAACAAATACACAAACGGGCATGTTAAAAAGTTTGACAAAAAAGACCAAAGTCTAGCGAATGATAGGGGCGTGGCTTGGCCGCTGAGCGGAATGGCTGCTTAACCTCGCAGCTCCGCCAGCCGGGCGCAAAATCCGTTCATATATCAGCTCATATCACGCTGCATTTCGGATCTAACTATGTCATGAGCTTGCGTTAACATCCGGCTTTGATCGGTAGGAGTTTGGCCGATGTGACATTTGCTACTCCGGAGAACGGTGCGACTCTATCCTGCGTCAGGAGTGGCGGCCTGAGACCGGGGACTGGAGTGACGTGGACCTCCGGCGGCGAGATCGTGCTGCGCCTGTGAGGGTCCCTGGGCCCCGCGCTGCGACGGCGCACGAGGGTCGCGGACTACTGGGAGTTCACCGGACCGACTGCACGGCATATTCCGCACATTGAGGCACACCTGAAATGTTTGTGACGCCGATGTGCTTTCACACGAGCAGCGCCTACGATCGGCGGATTTCGGTCTCCGGACCGTGAGGCTACACGGTGGGTTGTGCTGCCGATCTAAGAGGGACATAACCTTGGGCGGTCACCCTGCCTTGCTTTCGGGGTGCCTGGGCATCCGCGGCTGGGACTGCAAGGACCTGCACCTCCCCCGCTCGTGACCACTGGCGGAAGCCGACATTTTTTCCTCGAAGGCGCACACTGAAGGAGGCATTTTTCTGTTTGCCCAACTTTGCTGCAGCGGTGCTGCCTGAGATTGAGGAGGCTGTCCTGCTGAGCCCACCAAGGGACAGCACACAGTGCGCTGACCGCTGGATGGGGAGAAAGACGCGGTGAGCGCCTGCTGTTGACCACATCTCCTTGAAGTGCACGATACTGTAGTGTCGACTACTACGCCCGGCTAAGCTGTGGTGACTGGAGGGAGCGGACAAGGAAATTCCTCCTACGCAATTGGGGACGGGGAGCCGGCGCTCGACCACACACAGTTTGCGAGGTACACGCGACTTTGCTGGCAGGTCTGGGGCCCTCGACGCTGCGATAGCCCTTCTCCCGCTCTGCAGTGTTTTCGCCGCGGGCGCTGGCCTAGGGTCCCGCAATGGGGAAGCCGGAGACTCGTCAGCCCAAAATAAATTTCGAGAGAAGCAAACCGCCTAAGTCGTCCGACCCGGGGGGTGCGGACAAGGACTCTGCAGAAGACATGGCTACTCAGCTCCCGGCGGCGGATGTCAGGACAATGTTTGAGGAACTTAAATCCGGCTTGCAAAGCATTGATGCCAAAATGGACACAATGGCCGCTCGCATGGACACCATCACGAAGCGCATGGATAAACAGGACGGCAGGGTGAGTGTTCTGGAAACACACGTCACTGAAACTGAGGAGGGGCAGTCCGAGCTGGAAAAGAAGGTGAGAGGCATGGATAAAGTATTGGCCCTGATACAACAGAAGAATGAGGATTTGGAAGTGAGGTCCCGTCGCAACAACGTACGGATCACGGGAATTGCGGAATCCACAGACATATCAAACATGGAACGCTATGTTGAAGAAATGATGAAGGACCTGTTTGGTGACGGACTGTCCCCTATGTTCCTGGTGGAAAGAGCACACAGGTCTTTGGATCCTACGCCTAAACCGGGAGCCCCACCCAGGCCGATCCTAGCCCGGATCTTGAATTACAGAGATCGCGATGCGATACTGCGCCTTGCACGGGAGAAAGGGAAGATTCAATATCGGGGTAATGATATAGCTATGTACCCGGACTTCACCCTACTGGTGCAAGCAGCTCGCAGGGAATTTGTTCCGGCCAAAAAGATATTTCAACAGACTGGTACGAAATATGCCCTCATTTACCCTGCCAAGTTGCGGGTCCACGGCCCGGATAGGCCCTCATACTTTGTGGATGCTAAGGCGGCCCTTCAGTATGCAAAACAACTGGTCAAGGCACAGGCTCAGCGTTCGAGTTCCGGAACTCAAGACTCTGCTGAACGGCTCAGCGACGTGGAATGAAACTGTCGTACTTGCCCTTTATTTTGGATTGCATTCCTTGCGATAGCATTGAGATGACTGTACGGTGATGGACTTCTGACACTAAATCACCACTCACCATCTTTGGAGATCGAATGGGGTCACGTGAGTCGAGCCATCCTATGTATGTATATTTGCTTGCTGTGTGCGTGGGTGGATCCTTGAGATGTGGTGTTGTAACCGATGGCTCGGCCACCCTGCCAAAAGTGCAGGAGTTGGTAGCGGTCACCCTGCGTACCCTCTGGGAAGATTCCCGAACTTTGGTCTTTGTTATGGTTGGGTATGTTGTTGGGAGGGGAGGGGATTACATCACGACCTGATTGGGGGGTTATTGCGGGTGGGATTGGGGAGAATTGCTGGCTAAGCAGTCTGAACGTATCAAGGAGTAGGGCGGAGATAGTCATTATTGTTGATGAGTCTCGCTTTTGCATAACTCTGGTATGGAGGCTAATGTTGAAACCATATGCTGTACGAACATGTGGACAGTTCAGGAGGTTATCGTTGCTCGTCGCATCCTACACTGGGGAACTAGAGGCTGAATCAGTTAAAACTGGAATATGCAGGGGCGGGGGGGTGTCTACGAGTGTGATGGGAAATATAATATATATTGCTACACCGTGAAGTCTTTCACATGTGTTACCTGGAATGTGCGCGGTATGAATGATCGTAGAAAGGCACGCTTGGTACACTCCTACCTGCTGCGCAAAGAGGTGGATATATGCCTATTGCAGGAAACGCACCTAGCCACTGGAGGGGCTTCCGTGCTCAAACATGGTCGATGGGGTGTGGTGGTTGAGGCTCCTTACTCTAACTACGCTAGGGGAGTGGCAGTTCTGATACGTAAGGGATTACAATGGTCCACTCACACAGAAATAATTGACACAGAGGGCAGATTTATAATCTTGCTCGGCACGCTGTTTGGCACACAAACATTGATAGTAAATGTGTATGGCCCCAATACTGACAGTCCCACCTTTTTCCACACTGTATGGCATAGGGCCCAGCTGTGTGGCAGCACGGCGCTTCTCTGGGGGGGCAACTTCAATGTGGCACTTTCCCCAGCTAATGACAGACAGGGCACTTCTCGAGAACATCATCCAAAAGCGGCCGCTACACTGACTGACATCATAGATGACGCTGGGCTGGTTGATTCCTGGAGGGCCCTACACCCAGGCACTCGACTGGGCACCTGCGTAACCGCACACAGACACGCCTGGTCGCGCATAGACTATTGGCTGCTTTCAAAAGATTTACACACTCGAACCATAGAGGCGGATATACTACCGAGGTCCCTTTCAGATCATGCGCCTGTTAGAATCTGCCTGTCGATCCCGCAGGCTTACGCGCGACCCTTCAGCTGGAGGTTCCCGTCCCGTGCTCTGCTGGACCAGGTGTTCCGTGAGGAACTCCGCGTGAAACTTACAGAGTACTTTGAACTCAACGAGGGCTCTGTGGACTCGCCGGGAGTGGTCTGGGAGGCATTCAAGGCTGTTGCTAGGGGCCATTGCATGGCTCTAAAAACAGGCGTTCTCAGATCCATCCAGGGCACATTGGAGAGCCTGGAGAAAGAACTTGTGAAACTTGAGGAGGAGATAGCCCGATCCCCGAACCCGTCGACTCAGGGAGCATTCAGGGACACACTGACGAAATATCAGGAGGACGCTGAGAGGGAAACGGCCTTTCTAAATAAATATACCCTGGCTAGGAGATATGGAGAGGGCGAGCGTGCTGGAAAAACGTTAGCGTCATTGCTGCGTGCGCCCAGGGGCACGGGCTTTATTACAGAACTAACGGACTCAAGTGGTGTCACCGCGCGCACCCCGCGTGACATACTGAACACTATGACGGATTTATATAAATCACTGTACACATCTCAGACAAGTCCAGAGGACTCGGATATAGAGATGTATCTCGATACGATTAGCCTGGCTTGGTTCAATAATGGGGCGAGACAATATATGGATCTTCCGTTTGATGTGGAAGATATCCGAGCTGTGATCACGAGTATGCCGGCGGATAAGGCACCTGGCCCAGATGGTCTAACGGCGGCCTTTTATAAGGAATACATAGACATTGTAGCCCCCCGATTGCACGGGGTCTTTCAGGAAGCTGTAGATATCGGAGTGCTGCCGCCCACGCTCCGTGAGGCCATGATCATTACGTTACTCAAGCCGAACAAAGATCCGTCCTGTCCGGACTCCTACCGACCCCTCTCACTCATAAATCTGGACGCCAAAATATATGCCAGGCTCTTGGCCGACAGAATGAAGCCCATGCTGCCCCAAATAGCTTTGTGTGACCAGTCTGGCTTCGTGCCGGGTCGCTCGACCTCTCACAACCTGCGAGTGCTTTTTGGCCTATTGCACTACCTGAGCCCTGACTACAAAGCGGCTCCTGCACTGCTCGACACCACCAAGGCGTTTGACTCCTTGGAATGGCGGTTTCTTTTTGCCCTGTTCACACGAATGGGATTCAGCCCGTTGCTTATACAGCGCATTAAGTTACTTTACACCAACCCTATGGCACGCGTCAACGTAAATGGCCATTGCTCTGACCTGTTCTCCATCTCGCGGGGCACGAGACAGGGGTGTCCCTTGTCGCCGCTCCTCTTCGCTATTGCCACCGAGCCCTTGGCGGCCAGACTGCGGCAACATCACACACATCGCAGCATAGGTTTTACGTCGCGCGGCCTACTAATCTCAATGTATGCTGACGATATGACAATCTACATGACTAACCCAGAGGAGAATTTTGATCCCTTGATGAGAGAGTTTGTGCGATATGGAGGCTTATCGGGCATTTTGATAAATTGGAGGAAATCGGTGATGCTGCCGCTTACGGATGAGACCAAGTGATGTGACACAGCTTACCCGATTGAGTGGGCAACCACTGAGATTAAATACCTGGGCATCTGGTTCAGCAGGTCCACACAAGAAATTTGGCTGGCCAACTATGGGACGACCATGGACTGGCTGGAAGGGAAGGTCAAAATATGGAAGATGCTACCACTCTCCCTAACGGGGCGCATAGCAATCACCAAAATGGTCGTATTGCCCAAATTTCTATATTTATTTGTTAACATACCCGTGCCTCTCACTGTGCACTTTTTCAAACGACTCCGGACAGCAATTTTGGAACTAGTGTGGGCGGGAAAACAGCCAAGGGTCTCTTGGAAACTATTGACGCTCCCGTTTGACCAGGGCGGCCTAGCGGCGCCCGACTTCGAACTATATGCCTACAGTGCCCAAGCCCAATACCTACACTTTTGGCACCACCCGGTTCCGTTCCAACCGCATGCTGCAATTGAGGTGGACATGGTAGCGCCCACACCTCTGAACGCCGCAGTTTGTCATCCCTATAAGAGGTCACCTACGGACGTAAACACGGTGGAATCGGTGCGATGGGCCTGGTCAAAATTGGCACAGAGAGCGGGCGTTCCGGAACTCTTTGCCCCCTTGATGCCGTTAGGGGGAAACCCCCTGCTAGGACCCCTTACGGACAGAGGTGTGACGGACAGGGCACGTGGGCGAGGCCTGTCTACAGCTGGAGATCTGTACCCTGGAGACACCTTTCTCACTTTACAAGATATGTGTGCACCCGACACTCCCACTGCCTCAGACATGTTACTCTATTATCAATTGAGGGCAGCTTGCAGATCTCGATATCTGGATTTTCCTGCAGCTCCCCCCACTCTTCCTGCGTTGGAAGACTTGCTCTCTAATAACTCACCCCGTAAACTGATAACGCGCGTTTACAAAGTGATGCAGAACACCGCCCCGATCCTACTTTGCACCTCGAAATCTGACTGGGAGGCAGAATTAGGGACTGAGATACCTGAACAGACATGGAAGTACTGTTGCTCGCAGCTAGGGAATCTGTCACCAAACTATAGGTTGAGGCTGATTCACTTTAACTACTTGCATAGAGTCTACCGCACACCTAAACAGCTGCTGAGGATGGGTCTGCTGAGCGAGGCAAAATGCTGGAGGTGTGGCGGTGACATGGCCGATTTCTTCCACCTAACGTGGGGGTGCCAGCACATATCAGATTATTGGGTGGAGGTGTTTCGATGTATCAGTAACATGGTAGACTCAGTCATTGCACCGGACCCACTGGTGGCACTGCTAGGGTATGTGCGAGAGGTCCCTACGCCTGCTCGCAAACTGGTTGCCATGCTGCTACTGCTGGCTAAGAGGCAAATAGCTGTTCATTGGAAGAAGGGAACCCCACCCACAATAGCGAACTGGATAACATCAGCAATATATTGTAAGAACCAACTGACATCATATTGGGAGCTAATGCCCTTGAGATCCAGACCTCCTGATATATGGGCGCCATTGGCCGACTGGTTGACTCGTGGAGGTACAGACCTGTGTGTCGACTGACTGTGTGGATGGCCTCAGTGAGGGATGGTTCTTCCAGAGATGGGATGCTAGACGAATGGATGGTATATGATTATGGATGTGTGCGCTCCATACCTGAACTGACGGTGGATACTGTGGAGATAGTCTGCTCTGCTCCTTAGAAATGTGTAATTCTTGATGTTTTGCTCTCTACTTTGATATGGAATTGAATTACTGCTCTGCAATGCTAGCCAACTGGGGTTGTTTTGTTTTTCGGTTTTAGTTACTGTAACGGCCTTATGAAACTACCAACTGCAAGTATCACATGATATTGTCACTATATGACACACCATAGATAATTTCCGGGAAGGACATGCTTATGTAGAGGTAGAAATTGATTGCAATGATTATCATTATGGTTTTCCTATGTCGCATTAGCTGCCTGCCTCCGGGTTGTTGGCCTAAAGCAGTGTCACAATATTATTTGTTAATAAAGGTTTTGAAAACTTAAAAAAAAAAAAGAAAAAAAAAGAAAAAGTCTAGCGAATTATGTTATAAATATCGCACAAATGGAGAAACGTGAGGCTAGAAGAAATGAACTTGCAGAAACATTTTTTGACCAACAGGCAATTGAGAGTGGGCGAACAGAAGGGAATACACAATGCTCTAAAAAAACGGATATAAAAACAAAATTGAGAAACTGGGAAAAACTATCGAAAAAAGAAATAAATAAATGGTGGGAGATCTTGGCTTTGAAAAAATACCTGGAGGTGAACCGAGTACCTAGGGACCTAAGAATAACCTTGATGCCGAGTCCCCAAGACACGAGTAATGAACTATTAAATGAGTAGGGTGAGTTCATCCTAAACACCTCAAGAGGCCTGATGGAAATTCTCGTCAAACACCTGGAGATAGCTTTAAGTAAAATCAAAGACCAACTAAAAACCATAGAAACGGAAATCGATTCATAGGTGCTCAATAATGAAATGCTAAAACTAAAAGAGGACATGGAAAAACAAATAGAAAAACACGAAGAGAGTATGCAAGAGCGTAAACAAATAAAATTCCTGAGAGACCAGAGAGATTACTCAGAAGGACACATTTTTACCTTCTCTAAAAAGTATGATAATTTGAAACAACGTGACCAGCTGGAAAGTGAATCAAATGCTTCAACGAGCGCATCGTCTTTAGCCTCGGCAGAAAGAGGAGAAGAAGAACTGGATACAGAAGGAGCCAGAAAAAAACATTGGTTTCAGGGACGTTAAAGTTAGTTGGACATTTCGCTCATAAAAAACCATAGAAATCATTCATGACATGGTTGGTGACATCATTGATGACTTCACCGATAACATCTCAAATGACAACACTGATGATATAATCCAGTGACTGTGTTTTTCTTTAAAGTTTAAATATGTATTATATATATATATATATATATATATATATATATATATATATATATATATATATATATATATATATATACTAGCAGCCCGTCCCGGCGCTGTTCGGGTATGACATAGAATGTGTGCATGAAAGCCTGTTATTTACAGTGAGTACACAAATGTAAATTGTCACGTATGCAGCATTAGGTAAGTATTACAAGAGCTAAGATGAGTCAGATGCCTTCTTTAACAATGACCTTGCACGTCGTCTTTTACCTGTTCAGTTTAGTTGTGCATATAGGGTAACGGTACTTGTCCATTGCTGTGCAACATGGGCGTCCGCTTGTGCAGCCAGTGTGAGGAACCGGCCTTGTGATATGTGCCTCAGCAGCGGTAACGTTTGCAGCCTCTGGGTGCTGTGGAGTCCGTTGGTGTGACAGTCCCCGACAGCGTCCTGGTCGATGTTGTGTGCCTGGTGTTAAGTCCTTTATGTTGAGAGTTCAGTGCGTGACACCGTGAACGCGACGCTGCGCGTGTGTGACAGAGCAGTCTGTTGAATTTTTTGTATCCCCGCTGGTATGCTGACTCGCCTCAGACCCCGCCTGAGCACCAGAGCAATATGTTAAGGTGTGTGGTGGCTCCAGCCGCGAGCGTGTTCAGCCGCTGCAGTTAAGGCCACTGAAAAATGCAAAGTGTGTGAGCCGGGAACGTGTTTGGCCGCTGTCTTGCCAGTTAGACGACCCACATGGTGTCAACGGCGAATGCACCGCAAATTGCCAAAAGCACCGCCCAGTGGTATTGTAACGGTAGTAGCCCCCAGAACGCTTGCCGCAAGCGGTGGAATACAGCTTGGTTTGAGGCGCGCCCATCACTGTATGCACACGCCCCCAGCACAACGCACACACCCACAACGGAGTACTGTGAACGCTTATTTTACATGCCCCCAGCTCAACACACACGCCCACAACGGAGCACTGTGAACGCTTTGTTTTTTGGAATGCTGCGCCCATCGCTGTGTATGCATACCGCGCACATCGCTGTATGCACACGCCCCCAGCACAACGCCCCGAGCAGAACGCCCACGTCCACAAGGGACTACTTTGCGCCTAAGGTTCTTTTACCCTTCTAATGTATATGGTGGGCAGCTGTATAGCCTATGTCCATTTGCCGAAATTGTCCTTTCCAATGCTGTATTGGGTGTTGTGATTGGCGCTGTGGTTCCTGAGATTACCCGCTTCAAAGGTTTGGGCTCTCTCTTAATTATATTAGTATGGATATATATATATAAATGCCAAGGTGTATTGAAGAATGAGTGGGTGTACAAGTGTCTGGATGGAGGATTTAGTAGGTGTGTGACTGACTGTTTAAGTGAGTGATTGCATGTGTCTTACTGAATGCATGGGTTAGTGACTAAACTGTGTGAATGTCTGTATTTGTCTGTTGTTGTGTAAGCTGCTGAATGGATTGGTCAGTAGCTACATGAGTGTCTATAGGGGAAACCAATTGGTTGCCTGAGTATTTGTATGGGTGCCTGGGTGTGTGTGTGTGGGTGGGTGAAAGGTGGGTGAGTCTGTGAATAGATGTTTGAGTGGTTGATTCACTGTGTGTATGGGTTCAAGAGTGCATGTGGAAACAGCTGTATGGATGGGTGAGAGTGTGAATGGGTGTGTTGGTGAATGAATGGATGTCTCAATGGTACATGTCCAAGTAACTACATATGTAAAAGTGTATATGAAAGTTCAAGTATATAAATGACTATACGTGAGAATCAGTAATTGTGAAAGTAGCTGTATGGATGAGTGTGTGCTTGTATCAGTGATTGTAGAAGAGAGTAAGTATGCATTTGTTTCTTTGCATGACTGACGAGGTGTGTGAGTAACTCTGGATGAGTGGTGGTGTGTGAGTGTCTGTATAGGTGTATGAGTGCTTATGATAGTGTTGTATTGATGAGTGACTCCATGTATGAGTGATTGTATGGGTGAATGAGTGGATGTGTGTGTAGACCTAGGAATCAGTGAGTACGTATTTAGTAACTGGTATTGGTGTGTTGATGGTTTCGAAAATGGTAGTCTGTATTTTACAGTGGGTGTATCAAAGGTTATATTAGAGTGTGAGGAGGTGGATCAGATTTTCATGTGGATAATGTCATCAGTGATGTCACTTGAGATGTCATCAGTGATGTCATCAGTGATGTCACTGACCATGTCATGAATGATGCAATATTTGACGTCATCAGCGGTGCATTGCGGGGGCGCGAGTTATAGTTAGCTGAACTAACTATAACGAGGGCATTTCTATGGTTTTGTCGGAGAGAAATGTCCAATTAACTATAACGTTCCTGAAACCTATGGTTTTTTAGTGAAATTCATAGGTTTTTTAAATGCTAATTTCGAATTATAATGTTCATTAAACCTATGGTTTTTTCAGTCATTTTTAATTTTTTGGGGGGATGTTTTGTAACTTTAATATCCTAAAAATAGTTTTTGTAATTTTTTATGTTTGTTGATAAAATAATATAATGTCTTCTGTTTTCTTAAATATTAAAATACATATATATTTTTTGGGGAGAAAAAAGTTGCGCACCCATCGTGTACCTATCTCGGTTAGTGTGCGGATTCAAACCACCATATTGGTAAAGTCGTGACGGATGCGCGTTTCAGCCGGCCTACTCCGTTTACGCTTTCAGGGAGGGAACTACAACGCTATATGTCCCATGTCTTACCTGTAGTTATCTGCTGATCACAGGTCTATTTGTCAGCATGCCACAGCCACTCCCTCATGGTTCGTTTACACCCACACCACACTCGTGCAGTACAGGCATCACAGGACGTGTGACCCTGCCAATAAAAAGGGCTGGGCGCACGTGCTCGATGCCATTTCCACTCTCTGTGTGGGTGTATCCGTGTGCTTATTATGTTGGTGTCAGCCGAGGCACTTTGGCTGACGCGGCCTCCTGAAATGTGGCGATGACTTGAGGTGCAACGAGTTGGTGGCAGCCAAATCACATTGCCGGACACAGGCCCTCTGCCACGTGGCCATGACTTGAGGTGCACAGAGTTGGTGGCACAGCCGAGGCATTTTGGCCGACACATGGCTTTGATGGCGGGAGGCATCGCTGGGCAGCAGACTGGTCCAGGGACCAGGGCTGAGATGCTTTTGAAAGATGTAGGAATCATGCACGCTTTCGGAGAAGTTTGCGACGACATTAGTGTGCAGGCCCCGGAGGTCCAGTTTTGCCTGCACATTGTTGAAATGCGTGTGATTTCTGTTGCGGTGATTGTGTGCAGTGTCGGCAGGGGGCACAAATAGTACATGTTTAAAGTCAATTGCCCCCAACATGTGCAGGAAGCCTGCTATGGCTTGGTTCTCTTGCTTGGTGTTCAGCTGTTCCTGCGCAGTGTGGGTGAAGTGAACATGCAGGTGTATCAAGCTGAAACGAACCATGATGCTTACAGGTATGATAAATCCTGCATAATGAGACCGTAACAGAAGTTTGTGTCATTGTAATGTTCCTTTTTTTTCCTGCAAAAGTTACGACCACACGAACTTCTATTACGGTCATTTTGTGCAGGATTGATCATACCTGTAAGCATTCCGGTTTGTCCAAGTGCAATACATTTGACTATATTACGTTTGTGACCATACTACTGCTTGACCATTGTCTTCATTTATCCAACAGGTTTCTGAATATGGAGTTTTGGAATTTCCAGGACGATCTACAGTTATTTCGATCCACAAGTAGATGTTCCCCTTTGGGAATGTCACTCATTTGATGTTTTTGTGTTGTTAATTTATGTTTTTCTAATAAAGTACTTTTTTCCACTACTGTTGACTACTAGACTTCATGACCTGGCACACCTCCATTTCAGTGACTACAATCTTGGATCTGGAGCACAGAGGCGTCAAGCAACGGCTTGGTTTAGGGTTGGTTGTGCAGGAATACCACGAATTGGGACGAGTGGGTGGTGCCAATACAGGAGCCCTATGTTGCTTTTGTGGACATGCATCCAAGACGTGTGAGAAAGGTTAATAGGGCTGGCTGTGAAACTCCTCCGACTCTCGCAGTTGTTAGTTGGAAGGTACCAGAGTTCAACAGGTGCAGCACAGCCAACAACTTTGTCTGCGGAAGGATGTTGATTGTCCGCTGTGTCAGTACCTGTGGGCAATGTGGCAGTGTGCATCAACTTAAGAATGGGTTGATAATTCTTTCGCCACTTTTGCTGCGCTAAAGTGCCGATAACTCTGCAATAAGTTCCCACTGTTGGGTTATAGATTGACTCTAAAACGAGCCCTTGTGTTTATTAGGAATTTGTTGTAGCTGCATGCGAATCACGAGAACAAAGATGAAAAAACAAGTAAAGTGGGCAGGGTACAAACACCCTGACCCCTTACCCCCTAGGCCTGCTCAGGGGATCCAACATAAACTACAGGGCCAAACAATTATTACAACTTTTTTTTAAGCGACTGGGTGCACGAATCCAGATGAAAAAATAAAAAGAATTAATGGGGCGTATTCTCAAGGACTTATCGTGGAGTTATCGCTGAGTTATCGGCACTTTAGCACAGCAAAAGTGGCAAATGAATTATCATCTCATTCTCAAGCTGGTGCAAACTGCCGATATCGCCAGTTTTCCAGCGATAGCTTCCGCAAAAAACATTGCCACAAATCAGTGTGCAGCTCAAGTCAACGGCATGTGGCTGTGTGCCCTGGCTGACTGCTGCCTCTAGCCTACACTGCAGTCTGCATGTTTCACAATTCAAATTAAGTCTTGATTCATTAATTGCAGAGTCCAGTAATCAACAGACATTGCATCCAGAGTGGCACACTCTGAGTGCTTCAGGTGCCACTAACTGTGCAGCTCAAGTCAACGCCACATGGTTGTGGGCCCTTGCTGACCACTGCCTCCGGCCTACACTGCGGTCAGCAGGGCTCACACATATACAATCCAATCCTGACCTGCAAGGACACGCCATCATTGCTGGCTGCGCATACGCTGAGCTCTTCAGGTGCCACTAACTCTGTGCATCACAACTCATGGACCCGTTATGGTTGTTTCGTGCTGTAGACACCAGACGCAACAATGTCACCTCAGGCAGCAGGAATATCCCGTAGGGACATTAACAATTTCTTCACATGAGCACGCTCATCTCTGGTGCCCCTACCTCAGTGCACCACAAGTATTGGACTCTTTACAATATAATCTTTTATGTGTGATTTAAGATCTGGTGCCCCCACATTAGTGCACCACAAGTCATGGACCCTTTATTATTGAATGTCTGTGTGTGATCCGATGATCACTGTTGTAGTTGTTGCAGGCACCAACCATTCCCTGAGGGCTGGCTTACACTCACAACACACGCATCCAGCACAGGCGTCACTGGACATGTGACCCTGGTAATAAAAAGGGGCCGGGCGCACATGCCCGTAGCCAGGTCCCCTATCTATCTAACTGTGTCTGTGTGTTCATTATGTATGCATGATGGCCCTGGGCCCTACCTCATTACATTGTGCTGTTGCCTGCGCATGCAACCATGTTACCTCTGGTAGTGGGGAAGACCTCGGTTATGTAACTTTGTCTGGGTCATTCTACGAGTACATGGTTAGAGACTGGGTGATTAGAGTACTGCAAGCAGAGTGTATGGTTAATTTATAAGTGCTTGGGAATTGGCAGAGTGATTGGATAAGTACATATGTTGGCGGAGCCTAAACCCGAGCACGAGTTTGGCTCTAATTGGCTGCCAACCAGTGGCAACCCCGGCGGAGCATCAGGATTGCAAACCAAGCCCCGGGAGAGCCAACGCTACACACAGAGCGTGAGTAGGCACCGCGCCGGTTCCTGAGGCACCCGCCTTCTATGCTCCGGGATCCTCACAGCCTTTGCTCTAGTACCCTGGGTTCCCGCCCACTAAAATCTGGGCCACTGGCTAGCGGGAATTATGCACGGATGCCTGGAAAACCGAGTCCAGGATCTTGGAATTCTCATTGTGGTATACTGCATTCTCATTCAGAGGATACCATCCCAGGTTGTTGATCTTTGGATCAAGGAATTCTAACTGTTAGATCCCCGGAGTCCCTTCCACTGGATCCCCTAAAGCGAGCTTCTGGGTCTGTGGAGCACCGGTAATAAAAGGCCCAGAATCCTGTCTGCAAGATATTCCCAGCCTCACTGCTGGATCATTGACATACAGCGGATAGAATCTATGGAATTCTGTAAGCGTAAGCGGAGTCAGCAGAGCTGGCGTATGCCAGTCAGGGGCGCAACTAGAGCCAATTTTCGGGAAGGCTGATAACATTTCGGGGAGGGGCTAATTCTTCCAGTCATAGGCAGAGTGGAGATGCAGGGGCTCTAAGAAGGGGTGAAAACACAACAAAGCCTCATTAACAGGTAAATGGTCTTTTAAAGACCTGTGAAGTACTCGGGTGCCGCTCTGAGATTCGCGTGCCCAGCGCGTTCACACTAGGGAGCTGTGCTGAGGGCCATGTTAGGATCGCCACTCCAAACTTTTCTAAACAAAAACGGTTGACTCCAGTAATTTATATTTGCCCAGAGGACCCCATCCCCCGGGGCTTGCCAAAATATTGAATGTTTTTATTAATCATTAGAAAGGGGGGCCGCATAGTCCCCCTTCCCTACTTCTGGCCCCGGGGACCCCATCCCCCAGGGCCTGGCCTCTTTGTTGGGGACCGTGGGGGGAGCCACAATGCCCCCACGGTCCCGCTGGCTCCCCACCAGCTGTGGGAACCAGCATTGCTTTTGGGCAAGGGGAGCTGCTAACATGCAGCTCCCCTTGCCCAAAAGCAAACCTGCTTTGCTTCATTGAAGCGAGAGCAGGTTTTCCCCCTCGCTTCAATGAAGCAAAGCAGGGTTTGCTATGACAGGGCAGGAGACGTGCTTCCACCCTGTCATAGCAAACAACAATGTCCCGTGGGTGGGCTCCCTGGGACATTGTAGGAGCTGGCCCTGGGGGGGTTGTCCCCAGGGCCATCAAGGGGTCCCAGAGGGGGGCCGCATGGCCCCCCTCCCTCTATTTTCAAAGCCCCGAGGAGGTGGGGGTCCCCGGGGCTTCAGGGGGGCCACGAGTCCCTCCCTGCATATTTAATTAAAGCCCCGGGGGTGGTAGTCCCCAGCGCTGCAGGAGGGCCGTGTACCCTCCCACACCTAATTTACATAGCCCCAGGGAGCTGGCAGTCCCCGGGCATGTGGAGGCCCCGCAGGCCCCAGCAATATAATTATAAGATTGCCCCGGAACCTGGCCCACCCGGGAACTCATTTAAATGAAAAGGGGGAGCCGGATTTTCATTTTTAAAGAGAAATTCATCCGGATTTGCGCACTCAGCGTGCATTCGGACGTTTACCCCAGGGAGGTGGGGTTCCCCGGGACTTCGGGGGCCCGCAAGGCCCTCACTGCATTTTTAAATAAAGCCCAAGGGGGTGGCAGTCCCCAGGGCTGCGGGAGGGCCGTGTGCCCTCCCGCACTTAGTTTCCCTTGGGGAGGTGGCGGTCCCCGAGGCTGTGGAGCCCAGCAGGCCCCGGCAATATAATTATACGATTGCCCCCGGAACCAGGCCCACCTGGGGACTCATTTAAATGAAGTGGGGAAGTCCCTGCTTCATTGTTTTACATTTTTTTCGTCGGATTCACTTACCCAGCGCACATTTGGATGTTTCTACCCTGCCCCCATTTCTTCTTTTTTAATATTTTTTCGACTGTAATCTTGTGACTCGGCTGCCAACACTTCCTGGTTTGGCTTGTTGGCAGCCAATCACAGTGAAGCTCATGGTCGTGGCAGCCAATCACAGTGAAGCTCGTGGTAGTGAGGGTGCGCGAACCCACCGCTGCCCCAGATATCCAAACTTTTATTTTTTGAGTTTCCCAGCAACTACTGAATGGATTTACACCATTTAAAAAAAAGTCACTTTCTGAATCAAGCACTGCCTTTTTGCTAAATTTGGTGTAATTCCGTTCAGCAGTTCAGGCTGTTGCCTTGGATAAAGTTTCTTATGGGAAATTGATTTTTTTACTTTTATTTTTTGAATTTCTCAACAACTATTGAACAGATTTACACCATTTAAAAAAAAGGTCAGCTTTCTGAACCAAGCTCTACCTTTTTGCCAAATTTGGTGTAATTCCGTTCAGAATGGAAATGAACATGGAAAAACACTTTTTGGGACCCCCTTTTTTCTCAGCCCCCGCTTGACGAATCACCCCAAACTTTCAGGATAGGACCTGGATAGATCTTTTTTTTGGAGAATTTCGCGAACATTTGTCAAATGATGCCAAAGTTATTAGCAGATCAATAAATGCTTTTCCTATAGAAACTAGGTTCTAACTATACCTACTGGTGACCGGACGAGAGGTTGCACTATTAAAATCAGCAAATCCACCTGATGGGGTCCGGTTTGTTCTTTATTTCCAGTTCAATGGTGTATTGACGAAGTTCCTGGCATATATATATATATATATATATATATGTATATATATATATATATATATATATATGTATATATATATATATATATATATTACCTACTGGCGGTCGCCAGTAGGTATATATAGTTAGGATTTTTTCTCTATGGGTTTTTTGAAAATTCTATGTCTAATAACTTTGGCGTTTGTGGACGGAATTGGCTGAAATTTTCAGGAAAATGGCACATTTTGTTTCTGAGCAGCCCTTGAAAATTTGGGGGGGGTTCGTCCAGTGGGGGCCGAGAAAAAAGGGGGGTCCCAAAACGTGTTTTTAACATTGAGTTTTCCATAGGGCGGTTGGCCTCACTTTTAGCCCGAACGGCTGAATGGATTTGCACGAAACTTGGCAAAATTGTAGGGACTGGTAGCCCGATGTGCCTTTTGTAGGTCTCAATATATGTGCTCCAGTGGATTTTGAGAAATTAACGTTTAAAAAAAGATATATATCTGTAACAGCGGACCGGGCAGCGCTCTGGTTCGCGGACTTTTCGCGCAACGGAGCTTTGTGAAGCGAAGCTGATTGGTTCTCCGGCGTCTGTCAACATTCCAAACAGTCCGTAGCGGCCGCCATCTTGTCTCTCGGTAGGATCGAGAGACAAGAGGAGGCCGAAGCGAAGGGGCAAATGACCATAAGGGGGCATAGTACATTGTCGCTCACCCCCTAGGTTTGATGTGGAGGTTTTAAAAGGGCCCCGCGGGGCAAAAAAAAATAAAAATAATAATAATCGAACAGCTGAATGGATTTGCACGAAACTTGGCAAAATTGTAGGGACTGGTAGCCCGATGTGCCTTTGCTAGATCTCAATATATGTGCTCCAGTGGATTTTGAGAAATTAACGTTCAAAAAAAGGTATATATCTGTAACAGCGCACCGCTTCGCGTACTTTTCGCGTTACGGAGCTTTGCGAAGCGAAGCTGATTGGCTCTCCGGTGTCTGTAAACATTCCAAACAGTCCGTAGCGGCCGCCATCTTGTCTCTCGGTAGGATCGAACAGCTGAATGGATTTGCACGAAACTTGGCAAAATTGTAGGGACTGGTAGCCCGATGTGCCTTTGCTAGGTCTCAATATATGTGCTTCAGTGCATTTTGAGAAATTAACGTTCAGAAACAAGATATATATCTGTAACAGCGCTCCGCTTCGCGGAGATAAAATTATATGTGTATTACCTAGCTGTTGCTAACACCAGTTAGCGACGGCTAGTAGAAGATAGCGACCATCTTGGGCCCCACTTTGCATGTGAGTGATATTTATCACTAATGACATGCAAAGTGGGCATGCCAAGATGTTAGCGACTGGAAACAGTCGCTAACATCGCTATCTCCTATTATCAACTTTTGGAAATATTCGAGATAAGGGCGAATATCTCTAAAAGCTACCACCTGCCCTGAGCAGTTCTTAGCCATGTTATCCAATGGGAGGTGGATAACATGGCTAAGAGCATTAGCTCGGTAATGCATGAATATCGCTGAGTTTTCAGCGATATTAATGCATTGCGGTCGTTTTTTATCGTATTTCCGATAAACCTTGATAATAGCAAGGTTTATCTGCGATAATTTCTGACGGTAAAAAAATCGTTGCTAAGCATCGTTAGGGATAAATATCGCTTAACTTTGGTAATATGCCCCAACGTCTGTTAACGTTCGATTCGAAGGAAATCAGGAAGTGTTGAAAAACATTGTCTGCGCCATCTTGTCTTTTTTCAAATGCCACACTTTTGTCGTGCACGGCAGCCATTTTAGATGCCTTGACCAGACCCACTCTGTGCACGCTGTCGATCCTTAGCATGGCTCCCCACCCTCGCAAACATCTCCCCCAGGCAGTGGTCACCCCCGCTCTCTGTCTTATGCATGGGTAATAAACCTCCCCCATCTGCGCTGCTGTTCCCTGAGAATCACACCCTGTGCCCGCCCGACACCTCCCTTTCGCCCTATTCACTACCGCACCCTCTGACACTCCTTTTCCTCTGTGTCCGATTGTCCAGGCTGGTCCTAGGGTATCAGCTAGCCCTGCAGATGTAGTTTATGGCCACAGCTGTAAAGAATCACCCCTCTTCAAAGGAGTTATAGTAGATCAAGGCCCACACTCGATGAGATTCGTCACAGCAGAAGCGTTGCTATTATCTGAAAACCATCCTGTATTGTGATTGGGGAGGGGACCGAGCCTGAAGCGGAAGATTCCAGGGATGACTGTTTGTACATCAAAGTTTTTACAATTATGTGTCACATTAAAAATATATAGCACTCCGACAAAGTAGTAAGATTATAAAACTTTAATAATTTATAAATATATACAAGAAAACAAAAATAGTAATAACATATAAACATTTTTAGGGAAAAACAACGAAGTAGCGGTCGGCTGTGCGAATAGTCCCAACGCAGCACAACGTCCAGATTTCCGGCGTGGGGCGTCGCGGGGGGTGGGTCATCAGTAGCAAACTGTTGTGCGAATAGTTCCAAGGCAGCAGAACGCGTTGAAATCTAGATGACACGAAAGTGATGTCTAGTAAGTTGCCACCCAGCAAATAACGGCATGGGGCGTCGCGGGGGGTGGGTCATCAGTAGCAAACTGTTGCGCGAATAGTTCCAAGGCAGCAGAACGATGGCACCAAGGTGATGTCCAGTAAGTTGCCGCACTGGTTTTGGTATCCTACAATGCTGCTCCGAATAACGGCGTGGAGCGCCCCGGGGGAGGCGGCGTGAACGGGCCTCTCCAGGTGGAGTGTCATCTGTTGTAGTGGGGCGCCCCTTTACCGTTTCAGTTGCCATTCCGTCCGTTTTTGGTCCACTGTGTCAAAAGCCGCAATTCAGCTGAGTTGCGCCCACTCTTGCGGTGCAGCGATAGGCGGCTGTCACAGGACTCTCAAAATGGTGGCAGGCTGTTTCCTTTTTGGGCCTGGTCCACTGAAATGGCCCTGGGACACCTTGGAAATCGGACGCTTGTCTGCTAGGTCTTGGACCTCATTCTCGAAAGCGTCCCCTCCGCCTTGAGAATTCATCAAAAGTTTTGGGGGCTCCGACTCCTGCAGGCTTCTGGTGGGGAGCGGCTGCCATGATTGCTCGCGAATGACCACGACTGAGCTACGAGATGGTGGTGCTTTCATGCTGACGCCAGCTTCAGTCTGAAACATCCAGAAACAAGGTGGGGCTTTCATCGTTTGGGGAAAAAAAAAAGTTTTCATCCTATGAAAAGTGTTGTTTTTAGGTCACATGATCAAGCCTTCCATCATTAGGAAACCAAAAGTAAAATGAACCAATGAAAAGTTTTATAAACAAGTCACATGACCTGTTATGCGGCATAGGGTGTAAAATTAGGAGAAAATACGTTGGCACGTGAGGCGGCGTCAGTAGCGGACCGATGTGCGAATAGGCCGAAGGCAACACAACGCGCCAAGATCTGGATGGCACCGAGGTGGTGTCCAGCAAGTTGCAGCACTGGTGTGGCCATCCTACAATGCTGAAAGTCGGCGTGGGGCGCCCCGTTGGCCTGTGAGTTTGCGTCAGTAGCGGACCGATGTGCGAATAGGCCGAAGGCAGCACAACGCGCCAAGATCCGGATGGCACCGAGGTGGTGTCTAGTAAGTTGTCGCACTGGTGTGGCCATCCAACAATGCTGAAAGTCGGCGTGGGGCGCCCCGTTGGCCTGTGAGTTTGCGTCAGTAGCGGACCGATGTGCGAATAGGCCGAAGGCAGCACAACGCGCCAAGATCCGGATGGCACCGAGGTGGTGTCTAGTAAGTTGTCGCACTGGTGTGGCCATCCAACAATGCTGAAAGTCGGCGTGGGGCGCCCCGTTGGCCTGTGAGTTTGCGTCAGTAGCGGACCGATGTGCGAATAGGCCGAAGGCAGCACAACGCGCCAAGATCCGGATGGCACCGAGGTGGTGTCTAGTAAGTTGCCGCACTGGTGTGGCCATCCTACAATGCTGAAAGTCGGCGTGGGGCGCCCCGTTGGCCTGTGAGTTTGCGTCAGTAGCGGACCGATGTGCGAATAGGTCGAAGGCAGCACAACGCGCCAAGATCCGGATGGCACCGAGGTGGTGTCTAGTAAGTTGTCGCACTTCTGTGGCCATCCTACAATGTTGAAAGTCGGCGTGGGGCGCCCCGTTGGCCTGTGAGATGGCGTCAGTAGCGGACCGATGTGCGAATGGGGCCAAAGGCAGCGCAACAATATTTTCTGATTTGAAGACACCACAAGGCGCTGAGATGCCAAGATCCGGATGGCACCGAGGTGGTGTCTAGCAAGTTGTGGCACTGGTGTGGCCATCGTACAATGGTAAAAGTCGGCGTGGGGCGCCCTGTTGGCCTGTGAGATGGTGTCAGTAGCGGACTGATGTGTGAATGGGGCCAAAGGCAGCGCAACAATATTTTCTACTATATTTTCGGAGTAGAAGACACCACAAGGCGCTGAGATGCCAAAATCCGGATGGCACCGAGGTGATGTGTAAGTTGCGGACGGATGTGCGAATGGGGCCAAAGGCAGCTCAACAATATTTTCTGAAGAGAATACACCACAAGGCGCTGAGATGCCAAGATCCGGATGGCACCGAGGTGATGTCTAAGTTGCGGACCGATGTGCGAATGGGGCCAAAGGTAGCGTAACAAGATTTTCTGTATGGAAGATACCACTAGGCGTTGAGATGCCAAGATTCGGATGGCACCGAGGTGATGTCTAGGAAGTTGTGCCACTGGTGTGGCCATCGTACAATGGTAAAAGTCGGCGTGGGGCGCCCTATTGGCCTGTGAGATGGTGTCAGTAGCGGACTGATGTGCGAATGGGGCCAAAGGCAGCGCAACAATATTTTCTGACTGACACCACAAGGCGCTGAGATGCCAAGATCCGGATGGCATCGAGGTGATGTCTAAGTTGCGGACTGATGTGCGAATGGGGCCAAAGGCAGCGTAACAATATTTTCTGTATGGAAGATACCACTAGGCGTTGAGATGCCAAGATTCGGATGGCACCGAGGTGATGTCTAGCAAGTTGGTGTGGTCATCCTACAATGCTGAAACTCGGCGTGGGTCACCCCATTAGCCTGTGAGATGGCGTCAGTAGCGGACCGATGTGCGAATAGGCCGAAGGCAGCACAACGCGCCAAGATCCGGATGTCACCGTGGTGGTTTCATAGTTGAGAGGCACTTCATCTGCAGTGGGGCGCCGAGATCCGGATGGCACCGAGGTGATGTCTAGCAAGTTGCTGTACTTGTGTGGTCATCCTACAATGCTGAAACTCGGCGTGGGTCGCCCCATTAGCCTGTGAGATAGCTGTTCTTTGGATTTGGGCCTGGTCCACTAAAATGGCCCTGGGACACCTAAGAACTCGAACGCTCGATTTTTTTTTCCTTTCCTGTACATGCAAAAAAAGGTAAATGCCCGGTATGTTACACGCTTCATCTGCCACGATGAACTCTCCAGAGGAACCGAAAAAATATATAGTTGTGGTAACTATACCATGCATCGTCATATGGAGAGGTGGCACCAATTAATTATAGTGCTGCATAAAAGAGAGATTTGGAGGAGAACCCCTGACCTGCTAGTACATTCATCAAAGAAGTGGCACTGAGAGCTTCAGAGGCAAGGGAAACGGTCCCAAATATTTAGAAGAACTTTGGAAAGATTAAAATGACATGTTTAGATTGTGGTAAATTAATTTCATGTGGGCAGATGAGTGTTACTCTAATAAATACAGCATATGAACATCATCATAGTCGATGGTTGGTAGAGACATTTTGACTATATCCTGGACCTGCCCGTCCTCGCCCAAAATGGCGCCGGAATAAATGGGACTCGTAACTCCTTGTTGTGTACTGGTTGCAGAACCTTGAAATCACGAGATACGTATGCAGTTTTGAAGCACATGGCGGGCGGGGACGAGAATTGATTGAATATTTCGACATCCCTATTGATATTAAGTTCTGATGTGTTATTGATTACTGTACTGTTGAAAATTCGAATTAACGTCACCCATGGTACTTGCCCGCAAATGTATATCTAGATAATTTTATTGTAACTGGCCCTGTCGTATTTTAATTATAAAATGTACGTCCACCGATTCCGTAACTGTTAGACACCTTAGTTTTTGCAACCTAATGGCCCGCCCGTTACGTTCCTCTACAGTGTAAATGTCTATTCATCATATACGATTACAGTTTGCTCCGTGGCAGGCCCACGTGGTTATAGGCTCGTATTTGTATAATGACATTTTCACAATAAAGGTTTTTAAAAGAAAACATGGTAGTAGTGTATACATTGGTAAAGTTTTTAATAATAGTCACTGTTTTAGAATCATTAAAAGGCAAGTGAAATAAAGCAGACCAATTACATGAAGGGTAAAAGGTATAATACGAAGGAACGCAGTAAAGATAAATGGTCAAGGGCTGTTGTGTTTTCTATTCCTGCAACATAAAGTGATCGATAAGAATCTCATATTCAGGCGTATCGGCGACTAAGACAGCAGGTCGACCCTCTTTTGCTCAACGGCTCCGTCATGGGACGAAGAAACGCTCTTTTTCTCGAAAAAAGAATATATTTTACTTGCAGGACAGTTGTAAAATTTCCGGGAAAGTACATTAGCCTGGAACATTATAACATATATTTAAGAGAAAATAATGTTCGGAAGTAATTAAAAGCGTAATTTTTAGGTGATATGACCAAGGCTTTCATCATTAGAATAAGAAAAGTAAAATGAACCAATGAAAAGTTTTATTAACAAGTCACATGACTTGTTATGCTTACGTTACGCGCTGCGCGCCCCGGATGACTTCCGGATGCGCTAACGCGGCGCGTCATATGACGCATTACGCGACAACGCAGGTCCAGAATATAGTCAAAATGTCTCCACCAACCAGCGGTCGAAACACAACCCCTTTCAGCAGGCTAAATAGTTCTGTTAAATGACAACAGAAAGGACAGGCAACAAGAACCATCAGTCAAAGAGGGGAGGGCTAGTTCTTCTCTACCGGGTTACATTGGGGCGCTACCGGAACTGATCGAATTGGTAGTCTACAGTGTTTCTGGATGTTTCAGACCGAAGCTGGGGTTAGCATGAGAGCAGCACCATTTCGTAGCTCCGTTGTGGCCATTCCGCAACCAATCATGGCAGCCGCTCTTTATCGTTATTTTGGGCGGGGTGGGTGGCGGAGCCGAGCTGTTTTGCAGCCATCATTGTGTGGAGTTCAGTTCATCTCACTAGTTTTGTATTTGTCATGAGGGGTTGTTCCTAATGTTTCTATTTTAGCGAGGTCAAAAAGAGATCCCATTAGTGGCCTACTGATTTTGCTCGATTCCTTTTCTTTTTTTTTACACGATTTTTCGTTATCTGCAAAGACTAAACAGAGTATTGCGACTCTGTGTTTGTTTGTAAATAGAGAATGAACCAAAGAGAACTAATTCTAAAACAGTAAATACTTGGATAACAATCAATCAAATGGAGAGAGAAGCAGGCACGACGGATTACAACGGGGGCAAAGGCCTGCGTTAACTACCTTTCACTATCTGCAAAGAGAGAGTACTCCTAATAGAAATGAGGGGGGGGGGCACCATTCAAAGCAGATCAGTGTGCATAAACACGAAAATGTTTTCACTTACCACGTACTTGACATTCGACAGCTTATGATATTTGCTATTAAAAAACCATTGAAATTCACTGAAAAAACCATAGGTTATAGACCATATATAGTTAGGAATTAGCATTTACAAAACCTTGAAAATTCACTGAAAAAACCATAGGTTATACACCATATATAGTTAGGAATTAGCATTTAAAAAACCTTATTTTACTCACACAAAACCATTGAAATTCCATATATAGTTAGTTGCACTAACTATATATCGCGCACCCGCAATCCACTGCTGATCATGTCACATATTACATCATTCATGACATGGTCAGTGACATCACTGATGACATCACTGATGACATCTCAAATGACATCACTGATGAGATCACTGATGACATCTCATTTGACATCAATGACCACATCACTGATGATATCATTCATGTGACAATACAATGCATCTCCTCACGTTTTAATATAACCTCTGTTTCACCCAGTGTTAAATACAGAGTATAATTTTTGAAACCATTGACACACCAATACTAGTTACTACATACGTACTCACTGATTCCTACGTCTACACACACATTCACTCATTCACCCATACAATCATTCATACATACAATCACTCATCTTTACAACACTATCATATGCACTCATACACCTATACAGACACTTACACTCTGCCACTCATCCATGGAGTTACTCACACACCTAGTCAGTCCTGTAAAGAATCAATCACACTTCCATTTTCTTGTCTATACAGTTAAACATAGAGCACCTTACATTTTCAAACATATACTAACACATACTTACTTTCTTATACAATCATTGATACAAGTACACATTGATCTGCACAGAGTCACACACCTCCCAGCCAGCCACACACACACTCAGTCTCCTATACAAATACTTGGACAATCAATCAATAACCCATATAGTTAATCATATAGCTACTGATCAACACATGCAGCAGTTTACAGAACAACAGACATAATGATGCACAAATTAAGACAGTTTACTCACTAACCCAGGCACTCAGTGAGACACATTTAATCACTCACTCATACATTCAGTCATGCACCTACTAAATCCTTCGTCCAGACACTTATACATCTACTCATTCTTCAATATGTAAAACATATTTAAACTTTACAGAAACACACAGTCACTGGATGATGTCATCAGTGATCTCATCAGTGATGTCATTTGAGATGTCATCAGTGATGTCATCAGTGATGTCATTTGAGATGTCATCAGTGATGTCATTTGAGATGTCATCAGTGATGTCATCAGTGATGTCACTGACCATGTCATGAATGATGTAATATGTGACATGATCAGCAGTGGATTGCGGGTGCGCGATATATAGTTAGTGCAACTAACTATATATGGAATTTCAATGGTTTTGTGTGAGTAAAATAAGGTTTTTTAAATGCTAATTCCTAACTATATATGGTGTATAACCTATGGTTTTTTCAGTGAATATATATATATATATACACACATATTTATATATATGTATATATATATATATATATGCTGATTTGTAAAAAAAACATGTATTTAACAGAGGGGGAGATGTAGTGTCCTGCAGGTTTTATGACAGAACCCTTTTAGTTCCTATCAGTCTCCGTAGAGCTGTGCCATAGGTGTCAGAGCAGAAAGTAATGAAGGCTGGTTTTAGAATGTTAAGTTTACAGTTACACAGAGATGAATAAAGACGTGTAATACTAATCTACGTTGGTGGCACAGTCGTTTGCAGGCACCAAGGCTAATGAGGAGGCTACATGCTACAATCTATCTCCATCTAGAGACCTATTCAATTGCCCATGCCATGTGACACCACAAGATTTATATTGCCATTCATTGGTATTTAATGTTGTTCCTACTGCTCTGTTATGTCATCTCCATCCAGCCATAGGTGCCCTCCTTTGCAGAACCATCTCTCTTCAAGAAAATTAATGAATCTTCCATTGCTCTTCAGAGTCCACAGGGGGCTAAGGTTTGAGTGGCCGGCAGACAATGTCTTGCTGGGTAGCCTTTATTTAATGCAGTTGCAGTTTAGGGCCATTACTTAACGTACTCGGTTGAAGATCTTCCAGGTGTTGATCCTCCAAAGCCCATAGTTGATGGTCTAGTTCGTTCTTTTAGCCTTGTTGGCTGTTGGCTGGGATATCACAACTCAAACTGCAAGAAGGAAATGGATACTCTGATTCATTCAGCTGTAGTGTTTTCAACTCTCACTCACTTGCTCACTACCTCCTGGTGTATGGCCTGATGGAGTCAACACTTCTGAGGTGGGTACTGTGTACCTACAGTTGATGATTCTGCTCTGTAGGCTTTCCACATCTGACTCTCTGAATTGTAGTGACAAGTAAAAACAACTCCTGAATGTAGAGTCCAACAAGTCCAGAGCAACAGTTTAAATTGAAAGTCTATATCTCCCCCAGGAATCAGTTTTGTAACTGTACGAGGCACTTTTATTGGCGAGTCTTAGTGTCCATGATGCTAATAATCATGATGGTGAGTAGTAGAGAATGGCCAGTGGGCTTGCCCAATGCACTTCTGTTTCAATTTCTCCTGCCACTGTTTCCCTTGGCTGCTGGGAGTACCCTCATAAGCCCACTAACGGCATACTAGATCCTATCTAAAGCCTGCTGTTCCAGCTCGGTCCACCTCAATATCGAGGGGACCACACGATGTTAGAAGGCCCCAGATATCAGGACTAGAACCTCTTCAGTGTTGCTGAGTGTCTTAGCATTGTGGAAAGGTGCTCCTCTGCAAGCAGTGCGGCAGCAGTACTCTTCAGCAGGGGCATAGGTTGGTCAGTAAGATTCGAGGGGGGTGAGCTTTAGATATTGCAACAATCGTGCTGGACATCTTGGGCCTTATTTATGAAGGCCTTCTGCCGCCGGTGCGTCACTTTTTCCCATGTTAAAAGTGACGCGCTGGCGGCGCAAGGACTTCATAAATAAGGCCCCTTGTGTCTAAGGAGCAGTGGAAAGTGAGAAGAGTGCGGATTGTTAGGGGTACTTTAAACTCAGGGGCAGATTTATGTTAACTGGCGCATCCCCAGGGATGCGCCAGTTAATGTGCGCCACAGTGCGCCACTGCTCCGCCACCCATGGTGCGCCGCATTTACAATGCGGCGCACCATGGTGCAAGGCAGTGAAGATGCGTGACGCATCTCTCGGCGTACGGGCGGCGCATTACAGGAGTCATGTCGCAAGTGCGACATGACTCCTGCAATGCACAGGGGCCACCTCTTCAATGCATGGTGCGTCACCCTTACGTCTGCTTCAAACAGGCGTAAGGAATTGACGTAGAAAGTGACTGAGTGAAATCTCATAGATTTCACTCAGCCACTTTTAGGAGGCGATCCTGCGCAGGAACGCCCCCCGCTGCGCAGGAACGCCTCCTTATGGCGCAGGGCATTCCAACGTGATGCATCTCCCTATGCGGTTTAACTCCTGGCTCACTCAATCACTGGACGGTCTCCTCCCCAAAACAAGTACCTTGAAACGAACCAAAAGAGTGAACCCGGCCCCCTGGAACACCCCTGAGCTTAACCTACTACGTAAGGAGTGCAAAAGGACAGAGCGCACATGGAGGAAGGACAAATCCACAGCCAACAAAGATGCCTTCCGTACCTCCCTAAGAAATTATAAACTCGCGCTACGCAATACCAAAAGCCAATTCTTTGATGAAAGAATAAAAAACTCCTCCTGCTCCGCCAGAGAAACCTTCATCATCTTAAAAGAACTACTCAAAGTCCCGGACCCTCGGCCAGAGAAACTCCCAGATCCCAACACCTCTGAGGATAAATGCCATAAACTGGCAAAATACTTTGACGAGAAAATTCAGAAAATTCTCGCCACCCTACCCCCAGTCGACCACAGTATCTACGATGAGGGTTGCCTCAAATCTAACCCAACCCCTAGCTCTCACCCGGACATCCCCGCCATCCACCTAGACACCCTCGGCCCAGTAACCATTGAAGAGGTCTCGACTACGCTCGCCACAATTAAAAGTGGTTCCCCTAGCGACCCGGTGCCTATGCGCATCCTCAAAAAAGTGGCTTCCACTATCATCCCCCCTCTAACTGACCTCATCAATTCTTCATTTCTTCAGGGTAAGGTCCCCCCCAGCTGGAAAGCGGCTGTTGTCAAGGCCCTCCTTAAAAAACCTCTATTAGACCCCCTGATTTGGCCAACTACAGGCCAATCTCCCTCCTCCCCGGAATTAGTAAAATCACTGAAAAAATAGTGAATTAAAAGCTCTCCCAGTTTCTGGAGTCTAACAACTTGCTCAGAAGCTCACAGACTGGATTTCGCCCGGGTCAGGGCACGGACACCGCCCTCCTGGCTGCAGTGGAGGAGACCAGATGCATTCTGGACGCAGGAGAATCAGTGGCAGTGATCCTCCTGGACCTCAGTGCGGCCTTTGACACTGTCAACCACCGAGTTCTAATCCAGCAACTCAGAGACATCGGTGTGGAGGGTACTGCCCTGGCTTGGTTCGCGTCATTCTTAAACCACCGCTCCTTCCAGGTCTGGGAGAACGACATCCGCTCCCCAGCAGTCCCCCTCCAATGCGGAGTGCCGCAGGGCTCTTCGCTAAGCCCGACATTATTTAATGTCTACATGTCCCCATTGGAGGAGGTAGTCACCCCGTTCGGAGTGAAAATCATCAGCTACGCGGATGACACCCAGCTCGTGGTGTCCCTATCCCATCCCAACCAAGAACCTTCTAACCTCCACAGCTGCCTTTCCAAAATCCAGGGGTGGATGAACAATTCAGCGTTGAAACTCAACGGGTCCAAGACGGAAATCTTGCTCCTTGGTCAAAAAGGGCTCTCCCTTCCCCCTAACATCTGGCCCTCCTGTCTGGGTGAACCCCCGGCCCCCAAAACTGAGATCAAGAGCCTGGGAATCTGGCTAGAGAAAGACCTGTCCTTCAAAACCCAAGCCAAAAAAAACGCTGGGATTTGTTTCGGGCTTCTTAGATCAGTCAGGAAAATCCCGCCCTTACTCCCTCCCATCTCCCGGAAACTGCTTATCCAAGGCCTCATTCTATCTAGGCTGGATTACAGTAATGCCATCTACCTGGGAGCCCCCGAAGCCAACTTCAATAAATTACAAAGGATTCAGAACACCGCAGCCCGGCTTCTCACCAACACTCCGGCCAGATCCTCGGCCAAACCAGCTCTGAAGCTCCTTCACTGGCTTCCAGTAAGAGAAAGAGTTAAATTCAAGGCTCTCTGTCTGGCCCATAAACTCTTGCAGGATAAAGGCCCCCCCATCCTTAAAAGCTTTATCACGCCCTACAAAGCTACAAGATCCCTCCGCTTGGATCACGAACACCTCATCACTGTTCACAGAGTGAAAAAGGCGCGCACAGGCGGACGGCGATTCTCTGTGAACGCGGCCAGCCTTTGGAACACCCTCCCCCGTAAACTAAGGACGAAATCAGATCATCTCCGGTTCAGGAAACTACTGAAAACGCACCTCTTCCCCTGATCCTTCTTCCCCTTCTCTCCCTGACAATCCACCCTCTCGACTGTCTTGGTTTCAGCGCTGGGATGCTTTCGGGTTACTACGCGCTCTACAAAACCCTAATAATAATAAGATGCGTCACGTTGTAAATAGGGCGCATTGTTTGCGCCGCCGTTGCGTCACATTACGTGATGCAATTGCGGCGCAAAGAGGCGCAAGGGCCTCATAAATCTGCCCCTCAATATTTAGCAAAATTGCCTTTTTTAAGTGCTTCTTAACAGACTCAAAAGTGTGTATTTTTGTCTGTGTATCTATGTAAAATTAGCAAGTGAAAACGGGCAAACAACTAAACATGCGCGACTTTAAGCACTTGTACCCAGCTATTTATTAGAGAATACATTTATTAAGGGGGTGTAAAAACCTAAACAATCCCCCTGAAGCTACGCCCTTGCTTTTCAGTAGTGTCAAGGTCTGTGGTCATGACAAGAGAACAACAACCCCCAGGGGGAGCACCTTGCCATTGTCGAACATTTTTATGTAGTAAGTAAGGCATTGATGTATATTCCCAAGTAATGTTTACAACACGTCACAGTACAATGTAAATTGTTATCGTTCTTTGCACAAGCTACAATCCATTTCTTTAATTTCCCTACTAAAAATAATAGCAAATCGTATCTGAAATTGAAAAATACAGCCGCAAAACAGTACATTACTTCAAATCTAAAAACTGATATACTTTTGTAGCGTTTTCTAAATAAAGCACCTCCAGATTTAAAATGTAATTTCAGTAAGCACATATCTCTTATTGTGCAGCTGGTGTATACTACTAAAGAGGACATTTTGTGGGAATAAGCGAGGTTTTATTTTTCAGTTAAAGCAAAATGTTCTACACAAGTCTCATGAGAACGTGTAAAAGGTAAAATGTCAGCCAGGCGTAGTAATTCCCCATCTTAATTGCAATGTCATCATGACCTGCAGCCTTTTTAAGATTCTAAGAGGTAAACCACAGAAGGAACAGTGTGCATGCCTTCAGGGTGTATGTATCAAGCATTGTATCACATTTTAAACTAAACAAAAACATAGCCTCTGCACATCTGTATGCCATTTTAAACTGCACAAATGCCAACAGTTAAGAACGGTTGTAAATATATATATTTTTTAATCTACTGAGCCATATAAATAGATGCAGGATATAGTACTTTAATTCTTGGTAATCAGCAATGTATTAAACTAACTTTACTGCATCTTCATATTTGTGTAATGTGGGTTGAAATCATATTTTATTGACAAGAGGCCCCGTGAAAGAGCATGACATTTTATTCCACATATGAAATCCATAGTTCCTATAGTTTGTTTACGTTCAATCCCAGTCAACAGTTTCCAAACATCAATAAAAGTTCTACTCATATTTAATTTATACAACAATAACTGAGTCCCCAACCGACCCGCCGTCAGATGTTGATAATCAAGCCTGTGACAGGAATGGGTGACATTTTCACTCACTTGATAGTCTGTACATTTAGCAATCAGATATTTAGAATATTATACACATCCACAACACTGCGGTTTCTGTCTGTTCTTCTCTCTGCTGACTTAAAGTCCTCCTTGAACCAGTACCGCGAGTATGGTGTTTCTCTTGCCAGAAGATCCTCAAAATCTTCCTCTCCTCCAGCCTAGGTTCACTATAACCAGTTTGAAGAGCAGAGGCAGTGCTTTGTTTACCAAAAAACAGGGTCAAACCAAGACAAGCTCGCAATCCCACCTCTAGTATGGTATTGAGAGCGGAGCGTGTTGGTATTGGTGTTAAAGGGAGGAGAAGTGTATCATTCGAGCATATTGGTTCTGAGATTCAACTGGAAAATGTACTTATGTGCCCTTTTATCTGAAATGTAGTGGATGCTGAGGATAACCCTTCTTTCTTGAATGCGTCAGAATGCTGTGATTAGCAGAGTTCCACTGCTCTAGGTGTGTCCAGCTTGTGCGCTTGTCAGAGCTTTAACGATATAGGCAGGTAGCCGCTACCTGCTCATAATGGGTCCTTTAGTTACATTCTCCTTTCATGTAGTACTTGGAGATTGTACCTCTTTATGCAAGTAAAGAGCCAAGAGCGAACTAAGAAGCGTCCAGCTTCCTAAATTGCCAATAAGTCTTTCTGTTATTCTATCCTTTAAGCATGACTTCCTAGCGGGTTAGTAAGTTCACAGTACCTCAAGAGGGAGTTAGGGATCAAGCAGACAAAAGCCTGATGTAACAAACAGATGTGATGAAACAAGACAGCATGATATAACGAAAAAATCTCTCATCCGCTTTATTACAAAAAATATTTTCTAAAGTTGTGGGGTATGCTCACACACTGAGATCGAAGCCTGGATTTAAGCTTTAGTAACTTTGTCCAACATACCTGCCAACTTGTTCACCCACCCGTCGGCAACTGAAACTCGATCCCCTCCTCACAGGAGCTCTGCAACACCCTCGCCAATCACTTTTACAAGATAGCAACCATCTGCATAAACTTCAATTCTAATTCCACCGACCTCCTCAGCATCCCATCAACCTCTGCCGACGACCACCAGCTCATCACATGGGAACAGGTCAACACATAAAACACAAATAGTCTAATGAACTCCATCCACTTGAAAAGGACCCACTGACCCATTCCCCCATTGACTTTTCATCCTTGGAAGAGACGAGATCAGCGGCCAGCTCACCACCATCTTCAATACCTCCATTGCCACAGCAACCTTTCCCAGTGCCTGGAAATATGCAGAGTTCAGACCTCCTCAAGAAACCCTCTACAGACTCTAGTGAGCTCCAGAACTACTGGCCCATCTAACCGCTCCTATTTCCTTCCAAAGTCCTAGAGAAGGCCATAAACCTCTAACTCACTAAACACCTGGAGAGAACAACCTGCTGGACGCTTCCCAATCAGGAGTCAACACTGTCTGCCATCACACACTCATCCACCGACTGCACCAGAACAGAATCACAGATGACAGGCTCAAATGGATGCATTCTTTCTCACAGGGTGCACCCAGAGAATCTGTCTCCCTCCCTTAACCCCTCAACCCAAGAGCACCATCTTCGGCATCCTTCAAGACTCATCCGTCAGTCCAACCTTCTTTAACATCTACATGACATCACTCGCAGACCTCATCAGAACCCGCCGATGACAACCAGCCCGCCCTCTCACTCTCATCGGACCCCACCACGACAAAGACCAATTTCGCATCTGTATGAATAACTTCTGAACCTGGATGAATTACAACTGCCCGAAACTTAACACAGACAACAAAACAGAAGTACTTATCTTCAGCAGACACAACCTCCCTCTGGAATGACTCCTGTTTGCCATCGGAACGCAGACCCACCCCACTCCCAGAGACCTTGCCTGCAACCTCAGCCTTATCCTGGACAGCGAACTCTCTATGAAACATCAGGTCAATGTTGTCTCCTCAGCCTGCTTCCACACTATCTGCATGCTCCACAAAGTTGTCAAGTGGCTCCCCATCAGCACCAGGAAAATTGTGATGCCGGCCCTCATCACCAGCTGACTGGACCACGGCAATGCACTCAATGCAGGCACCACCACCAAACTCCTGAGAAGACTCCAGATGATCCAGATGCAGCACCTCAACCTGCAAAGAGGACCCATATCACCCAGCACCGGAAAGACCTCCACTGGCTTCCCATCTAGAAAAGATGCCAATTCAAGCTCCTGACCCACACTTACAAAGCCCTCCATGACCAAAGACCCATCTACATGAACCACTGCCTGATTTTCCACCTACCTCCCATGAACCTCCGCTCACCTAGCCCTCAATAGAGATAGCACAAATCCACCGCTGCTGCACCAGAGGACGCATCTTTTCCCACTTTGCCGTCAAGTGCTGGTGTAGAAATGTGCCTTTTTATGAGCACACCAGTGCAGGGGGCACACTTCTCTGTCCACGGATCCATAGACCAACAAAATAGAGATTGGCACTGAAGCTGGAATTCAAATAACAAGTTCATTAATCATTCATGAGTGGGACCACATCCATACAACACCTTCAAGTGTTCCAGGAGGTAGTACATTGTATACACAGACCATGGTGCAGAGTAAGCATGTAGATACAAATAGAAGGTAAAGGCCTACACAGGAATAGTTACCGACATACATGGGTAGATGGGAGATCACTTAGTCAGCAAAGTGGGAGGGGGAACAGAACTGCTTACAGCAGCCACAAATAGTCGACTGTTACATCTTTAACCAGGTGCATTTCAGCAGCTACAGGCCTTTGCTCAGCACATACATTGCTTTGGCCCAATACAGAAGGAGTTAACTAAAGTTGATGACACAAGCAGAATAGAAAGGTAAGCAACAGTTAAGACAGTAGAATTACATAGCTAACAAAATGGATACCACAAACAAGATGGCTTCAGCTTATGCTAACAGAAATTATTTTTGATTTCCACAGACGACCCTTTTAGCATATGCTCTTATACTTTCGAGGGAATATGAAAAATATAATTTATGTCAATCTGCATCCTTTTATTGGTTTATTGATCACTTGCAAATCCGGCATTTATATTCTTAGCATTTTGTTTAGTTGGTATGCATGAGGTGCAAGTAGAAACACAAAGGGAACAAAGCATTGGATACATAGGCAACAAGTGAAAAGAATAGCAACAAATATACATAGAGCTGACAGTAATTTCCAGCCCCATACATTAAACATGTTCCATAGCCATCCAGTCAAAGACCATGTCCTTGAATCCTGGTGGATTTCAGTGGCTATTTTGTGCATTTTGGAAATTGATACAAAAACAGAAGGGGCGTGGTCAGGGATGTAAATGCAATATCTACTCCCGATGATGCGTCATGATCCACCACGGTCAGCCAGGATGACTTTGGGGACCGTTCTATTATGGAGCGTCACAATTCTCGCAATTTGTAGTTCTTCTGTAATTTTTCCAAGCACCTTTGCTGCCTGATTGATTACAGCCTCTACAACACGTGTCAAACATCTAATTTTTCTGCTGTTTAAGGCTGCACCAACAAAGAAGAATAGTCCCAAGTTAAAGTGAGAAAGCCTCTTTCTTTCCAAAGCTGGTCGAAGCTATGTACCATGCCGTAGACCGTATTGGCTATCAGTGTAAATGTTAACAAGCAAATCTGTACTAAGCTCACATGCTCTTGACAATGCTATCAACTCTGTTGCTTGAGCTGACTTCTGTGGGATACGAGCTGCCTCGACTACTGTCTGAAGTGTTGTAATTGCTTAAGCAGCAGATGCAGTGCCATCAGGCAACTTCAGGCAAGATCCATCAGCCCACAATTCCGCATCAACATTAGAAAGAGGTGTATCTTGCAGGTCAACATGACCCTTTGTTTGTTCTTCTGTAAGAGTTATACAGTCATGTAATTCTTGTGACTGAGACTTAGTAGCTGGAAGTGGCAATAATGTAGCAGGATTCAGAGTCAATCATCTTTTTAACGTGATATTATGGGCCAAAAGTGTCAATTCATATCCTGTCAAATGGGCACTAGTCAGATGCTGTGTTTTCGTTTGATTTAGCAGGGCATCGACTGAATGAGGTACTAACACAAACAATCTATGTGACAAGACTATTCTCTCACTCTGACATATAGACACAGCTGCTGCCGCCACCGCTCGAAAACAACCAGGCAGTGCATAGGAAACTGAATCAAGGACAGCTGAAAAATATGAATAAGGACCTTGTTTATCACCGTGTGTCTATGTTAAAACCAAGAGGGCACAACCTTCCCTCTTGTGTACATAGAGTGTGAAAGTCTTAGTGTAGTCTGGAGTTCCCAATACTGGTGCAGAACAAAGAGCTTGACGTAGCTGTTGGAAGGCATTCTGGCATTCAGAAGTCCATGGGAGAGGCATGGGAGTGTCTTTAGTCAAAAGGGCAAACAAGGGTTTAAAAATATACTAAAAGTTAGGGATCCACTGCCTACAGAAAGAAGTATGGCCAATCAGTACACAGACATCCTTCTGAGTACGGGGCACAGGAGTATTTGAAATGGTCTGTACGGAATCGGGTGTGAGTGCACGTCCCTCCTTAGACAGGAGGTGACCTAAATAGGTAACTTGCTGTCTACAACATTGCAATTTCTTCCGAGAGACTTTGTGATGATGAGAGGCAACAAATGATAGCAAGGACAGTGTTCCTTCTGTACACTGTTCAAGGGTATCAGCAGCCAACAAGATGTCATCGACATATTGAATAAGAGCCACCCCTTTCGGTACAGAAAAATAATCAAGCTGCCTTTTCAATTCCTGGCTATAAATGCTAGGACTCTCTGTATACCCTTGTGGAGCTCTACATAATCTGTATGATCTATTATAAAGTGATTCAGAAAAGGGGGTGGTGATGAACAGAGTGTCTGAATTAAGCAGCCCACTCTTACCCAGTCCAAAGATCAGGGCTTGATCCATCACCGTTATTTATCTCACTGCCCCATCCCAGCTCAGAACCTGGCTATATGCAAATTAGTCTGTCCCTGGCCCAGTGCATCATGGGAACAGGGCAGACCAAACTACCAAGCCAATTCTTCACCAGAAAGGAGACAAGCTACCGGGGACCGGTTTCTGGCATTTCAGCCTCTTCGGCCCGGCTTGCTTGAATCCTGGTGGAGCAGTGAGAAAGGGACTCATGTCTGAGTATACCCTGCCACACCTGTAGTGGCCAAAAACGATTCAGAAAAGGGGGTGGTGATGAACAGAGTGTCTGAATTAAGCAGCCCACTCTTACCCAGTCCAAAGATCAGGGCTTGATCCATCACCGTTATTTATCTCACTGCCCCATCCCAGCTCAGAACCTGGCTATATGCAAATTAGTCTGTCCCTGGCCCAGTGCATCATGGGAACAGGGCAGACCAAACTACCAAGCCAATTCTTCACCAGAAAGGAGACAAGCTACCGGGGACCGGTTTCTGGCATTTCAGCCTCTTCGGCCCGGCTTGCTTGAATCCTGGTGGAGCAGTGAGAAAGGGACTCATGTCTGAGTATACCCTGCCACACCTGTAGTGGCCAAAAACGATTCAGAAAAGGGGGTGGTGATGAACAGAGTGTCTGAATTAAGCAGCCCACTCTTACCCAGTCCAAAGATCAGGGCTTGATCCATCACCGTTATTTATCTCACTGCCCCATCCCAGCTCAGAACCTGGCTATATGCAAATTAGTCTGTCCCTGGCCCAGTGCATCATGGGAACAGGGCAGACCAAACTACCAAGCCAATTCTTCACCAGAAAGGAGACAAGCTACCGGGGACCGGTTTCTGGCATTTCAGCCTCTTCGGCCCGGCTTGCTTGAATCCTGGTGGAGCAGTGAGAAAGGGACTCATGTCTGAGTATACCCTGCCACACCTGTAGTGGCCAAAAACGATTCAGAAAAGGGGGTGGTGATTGTAGTCTGGTCTGCCCTGTTCCCATGATGCACTGGGCCAGGGACAGACTAATTTGCATACAGCCAGGTTCTGAAACTGGGATGGTGCAATGAGCTAAAAAACGGTGTTGGATCTAGCCCTGATCTTTTGACTGGGTGAGAGTACTCTGCTTAATTCAGAGACTCTGTCCATCACCACCCCTTGTTGTAAATAATTTTGTCCACCCTAAGCGTGGAAGGGTATACTCAGATGTGAGTCCCTTGCTCATTGCACCATCAGGATTCAAGCAAGCCGGGCCGAAGACGGCTGGAATGCCAGAAACCGGTCCCCGGAAGCTTGTTTCCTTCCCAGTGTAAGAATTGGCTTTTGTAGTCTGGTCTGCCCTGTTCCCATGATGCACTGGGCCAGGGACAGACTAATTTGCATACAGCCAGGTTCTGAAACTGGGATGGTGCAATGAGCTAAAAAACGGTGTTGGATCTAGCCCTGATCTTTTGACTGGGTGAGAGTACTCTGCTTAATTCAGAGACTCTGTCCATCACCACCCCTTGTTGTAAATAATTTTGTCCACCCTAAGCGTGGAAGGGTATACTCAGATGTGAGTCCCTTGCTCATTGCACCATCAGGATTCAAGCAAGCCGGGCCGAAGACGGCTGGAATGCCAGAAACCGGTCCCCGGAAGCTTGTTTCCTTCCCAGTGTAAGAATTGGCTTTTGTAGTCTGGTCTGCCCTGTTCCCATGATGCACTGGGCCAGGGACAGACTAATTTGCATACAGCCAGGTTCTGAAACTGGGATGGTGCAATGAGCTAAAAAACGGTGTTGGATCTAGCCCTGATCTTTTGACTGGGTGAGAGTACTCTGCTTAATTCAGAGACTCTGTCCATCACCACCCCTTGTTGTAAATAATTTTGTCCACCCTAAGCGTGGAAGGGTATACTCAGATGTGAGTCCCTTGCTCATTGCACCATCAGGATTCAAGCAAGCCGGGCCGAAGACGGCTGGAATGCCAGAAACCGGTCCCCGGAAGCTTGTTTCCTTCCCAGTGTAAGAATTGGCTTTTGTAGTCTGGTCTGCCCTGTTCCCATGATGCACTGGGCCAGGGACAGACTAATTTGCATACAGCCAGGTTCTGAAACTGGGATGGTGCAATGAGCTAAAAAACGGTGTTGGATCTAGCCCTGATCTTTTGACTGGGTGAGAGTACTCTGCTTAATTCAGAGACTCTGTCCATCACCACCCCTTGTTGTAAATAATTTTGTCCACCCTAAGCGTGGAAGGGTATACTCAGATGTGAGTCCCTTGCTCATTGCACCATCAGGATTCAAGCAAGCCGGGCCGAAGACGGCTGGAATGCCAGAAACCGGTCCCCGGAAGCTTGTTTCCTTCCCAGTGTAAGAATTGGCTTTTGTAGTCTGGTCTGCCCTGTTCCCATGATGCACTGGGCCAGGGACAGACTAATTTGCATACAGCCAGGTTCTGAAACTGGGATGGTGCAATGAGCTAAAAAACGGTGTTGGATCTAGCCCTGATCTTTTGACTGGGTGAGAGTACTCTGCTTAATTCAGAGACTCTGTCCATCACCACCCCTTGTTGTAAATAATTTTGTCCACCCTAAGCGTGGAAGGGTATACTCAGATGTGAGTCCCTTGCTCATTGCACCATCAGGATTCAAGCAAGCCGGGCCGAAGACGGCTGGAATGCCAGAAACCGGTCCCCGGAAGCTTGTTTCCTTCCCAGTGTAAGAATTGGCTTTTGTAGTCTGGTCTGCCCTGTTCCCATGATGCACTGGGCCAGGGACAGACTAATTTGCATACAGCCAGGTTCTGAAACTGGGATGGTGCAATGAGCTAAAAAACGGTGTTGGATCTAGCCCTGATCTTTTGACTGGGTGAGAGTACTCTGCTTAATTCAGAGACTCTGTCCATCACCACCCCTTGTTGTAAATAATTTTGTCCACCCTAAGCGTGGAAGGGTATACTCAGATGTGAGTCCCTTGCTCATTGCACCATCAGGATTCAAGCAAGCCGGGCCGAAGACGGCTGGAATGCCAGAAACCGGTCCCCGGAAGCTTGTTTCCTTCCCAGTGTAAGAATTGGCTTTTGTAGTCTGGTCTGCCCTGTTCCCATGATGCACTGGGCCAGGGACAGACTAATTTGCATACAGCCAGGTTCTGAAACTGGGATGGTGCAATGAGCTAAAAAACGGTGTTGGATCTAGCCCTGATCTTTTGACTGGGTGAGAGTACTCTGCTTAATTCAGAGACTCTGTCCATCACCACCCCTTGTTGTAAATAATTTTGTCCACCCTAAGCGTGGAAGGGTATACTCAGATGTGAGTCCCTTGCTCATTGCACCATCAGGATTCAAGCAAGCCGGGCCGAAGACGGCTGGAATGCCAGAAACCGGTCCCCGGAAGCTTGTTTCCTTCCCAGTGTAAGAATTGGCTTTTGTAGTCTGGTCTGCCCTGTTCCCATGATGCACTGGGCCAGGGACAGACTAATTTGCATACAGCCAGGTTCTGAAACTGGGATGGTGCAATGAGCTAAAAAACGGTGTTGGATCTAGCCCTGATCTTTTGACTGGGTGAGAGTACTCTGCTTAATTCAGAGACTCTGTCCATCACCACCCCTTGTTGTAAATAATTTTGTCCACCCTAAGCGTGGAAGGGTATACTCAGATGTGAGTCCCTTGCTCATTGCACCATCAGGATTCAAGCAAGCCGGGCCGAAGACGGCTGGAATGCCAGAAACCGGTCCCCGGAAGCTTGTTTCCTTCCCAGTGTAAGAATTGGCTTTTGTAGTCTGGTCTGCCCTGTTCCCATGATGCACTGGGCCAGGGACAGACTAATTTGCATACAGCCAGGTTCTGAAACTGGGATGGTGCAATGAGCTAAAAAACGGTGTTGGATCTAGCCCTGATCTTTTGACTGGGTGAGAGTACTCTGCTTAATTCAGAGACTCTGTCCATCACCACCCCTTGTTGTAAATAATTTTGTCCACCCTAAGCGTGGAAGGGTATACTCAGATGTGAGTCCCTTGCTCATTGCACCATCAGGATTCAAGCAAGCCGGGCCGAAGACGGCTGGAATGCCAGAAACCGGTCCCCGGAAGCTTGTTTCCTTCCCAGTGTAAGAATTGGCTTTTGTAGTCTGGTCTGCCCTGTTCCCATGATGCACTGGGCCAGGGACAGACTAATTTGCATACAGCCAGGTTCTGAAACTGGGATGGTGCAATGAGCTAAAAAACGGTGTTGGATCTAGCCCTGATCTTTTGACTGGGTGAGAGTACTCTGCTTAATTCAGAGACTCTGTCCATCACCACCCCTTGTTGTAAATAATTTTGTCCACCCTAAGCGTGGAAGGGTATACTCAGATGTGAGTCCCTTGCTCATTGCACCATCAGGATTCAAGCAAGCCGGGCCGAAGACGGCTGGAATGCCAGAAACCGGTCCCCGGAAGCTTGTTTCCTTCCCAGTGTAAGAATTGGCTTTTGTAGTCTGGTCTGCCCTGTTCCCATGATGCACTGGGCCAGGGACAGACTAATTTGCATACAGCCAGGTTCTGAAACTGGGATGGTGCAATGAGCTAAAAAACGGTGTTGGATCTAGCCCTGATCTTTTGACTGGGTGAGAGTACTCTGCTTAATTCAGAGACTCTGTCCATCACCACCCCTTGTTGTAAATAATTTTGTCCACCCTAAGCGTGGAAGGGTATACTCAGATGTGAGTCCCTTGCTCATTGCACCATCAGGATTCAAGCAAGCCGGGCCGAAGACGGCTGGAATGCCAGAAACCGGTCCCCGGAAGCTTGTTTCCTTCCCAGTGTAAGAATTGGCTTTTGTAGTCTGGTCTGCCCTGTTCCCATGATGCACTGGGCCAGGGACAGACTAATTTGCATACAGCCAGGTTCTGAAACTGGGATGGTGCAATGAGCTAAAAAACGGTGTTGGATCTAGCCCTGATCTTTTGACTGGGTGAGAGTACTCTGCTTAATTCAGAGACTCTGTCCATCACCACCCCTTGTTGTAAATACTATTATAAAGTGAAGCAGAACAAATAACAGCTGTCAGGATGAATAGGTATTGACAAAAATGCATTCTTTAAATCAATGACACTAAATGTAGTGGCAGTAGGAGGAACCATAGTAAGAAGTGTCGTGATGTCAGAGACTACTGGGTATTGGGGCACCACAATTTTGTTAACCTCTCGTAAATCAATAATGAATCTGTAAATTTTAGTATCATGTCTTTTTTCAAAATAGGAAGGATAGGGCTATTACAAATGTTATAAGGGACTTCTTCCACAACCCCCACCTTGATCAAATCCTGAACAATGTGCGTCAATGCTTTTTCACCTTCCCGAGATATTTTATATTGGGGCAGTCAAGGCAATGAAGCACCTTCCTTCACTTGAATATGTACTGGTAGGATAACCATTTGTCCCACATCGGTATCTGATGTAGCCCATAAAGTACTAGAGAAGGATGCCAGAGCGATATCCTCTTTAATGGGACAAGACTTTTCAAACATTGGATAGATATAATTTAAAATAACACGAACACCTTCTGGGGAACAACGTATTGTAGCACGAAAATATTTGAGCATATCGATGCCAACAATATTATCTGGCGTGTTAGAGGAAAGCAAAAATTGACATTTTGCAGTGAATTTATCAAGACTAAATGCAAGTGGCTGTGACAGTGGGCTAGATGTGTGGGTCCCATTGAATCCTATTGATGTTGTCATTACGCCAGACAGGGGAGTCCTAGGAACCCGTTTTTTAGACAGAGCACTACAAGTCACTCCTGTATCAACCAGAAACCGATCAGTAGAGCCCAAGACATTTGCATCAAGGACCTTTCTGAACTGCAGGGACCTAAACTGGTTCCTTACCCCATCCTAGGCATTCTTATGCATAATCAGAATCCCCAAGACCATCAGCCGAATAATTTGACATTTGATATTAATTCCGTCTGTCAAAAGTATTGAATAATTTGGTCCATGTTCAATTGCCTCAAATCTGGTGCGATTTCCTATTCCTCCCCTGTGTCCTGAATTCCCTGGGCGTCCTCTCATACTTCCTCTACCCTGTTGATACTGCTGACCTCGCCAAAAGGTGCACTCAGAACGCCAATGTCCAATCTCCTTACAATAAGCACACTGATCAGAAGACAAAGTTGCTCGAGAGAAAGGGGGTATACCAGGGGTATACACTGCACGGCCGCCTCTAGCACTACCCCTGAATGTTGGACCATATACTTGGGCCAACATAACTTTTGTCTTTAAATCCTTAACCATCTTATCCTCTTTGCCCTTTGCTTCCAATTCCTGATGCTCATAATACTGGGCCATAGTCAAAAGGGAGACTGGGGAAGATGTAGTCCACAAACTCTCACTGGCCTTGAGATAACTAGCTATTTCTGGCAACATGTTAGCGACATATTTGTCAATGAACAAATGCTTACCCAAGTCATCTGTCAATGACTGCCCACTAAAATCATGGAATGTCTCTTCTAATTGTGTAAAGAAATCAGAAACGGACTCATCCGTTTTCTGTTTACAAGACGCTAACGTTGTCCAATCTATTTTCTTAGGGGGTATGAGAGTTTTCAACTTAATCACAATCGCTTTGGGGTGATCTAATATCTCCTGTTGTGGTTTCTGAGCAGGCTCCCTGGCTGCATCTATTTCTTCTAAATGCACCCAAGTATCACCGTACGCTACATTATCATTTAGTTTCCGAATTGTTCTCCACATATCAGGGGGCAAAATAAGTCCAAAAAACATATTTATATCTGGCAAGGTCATAGTGCAAGAGTTAATGGCTCCTTCCAGTTCTTTATAGAAAGTGGCCGGATTTTTCCGCGGGTCGGGAAAAGCAGCCTTAAGAGCCATAATGTCTGCTTTAATCCAAGGAGTATACACCCAATTATTGACAAACTATCCCTTTGCATCATCTGAATCTTTATTGGCACTTATTCCCGCACCCTTTGGAGGAACATACAAAGGTGCAGCTTCACGCTTTGGTCTCACAGCAACTACAGTATCACTAGGGTCATTGTCTTTCCCCAAAGCTTCTTCTTTTTGCACTGGGGTCTGAACTGTTTGTGCAGGTTTAACTTTACCAACTGATTTTTGCAGATTTTTTGCTCCGATTTTAAAAGCTGTGTATCATGCCTTAATTTAACTACTCGCCTAAATAGATCAGGTATATTTGAAAAAAGGAAAGTTCCATCACTTAATTGTTTATAATCAGAATTAATATCCTTGGGCTCTAAGTTTTTAGAAATGTTTCTAAACCCAAGTATGACCTTCCAGATAAACTTCTCTGCAAAATATGACTGCTCTAAATCCTTCCACTGCTGGACCATTGCTACAAGATCTGGAGCCGAAGTAGTCCCACGAGTTTCTTTGCGAGCAGTGGATCTGATAGTGGCTTTTTCGTCAACGGTCAAAGTAGAGCGAGTTTGCCGCCCATCTTGCTTATCTATGTTTTTATCATCTGAGGAAAAATGTTCTTCTTCAGAGAGATCCTTCTCAGGGGCAGAGGGAAATTTATACAGGGGCGGAGGTCGATCTAACAACATGTAATCATCCTGAAGTTTATTAAGTATGGGATAAATGGGCTGCCTAATAGGCTACTGGCCAGTTACCTCTAAACGATGCTCCCTTTCCTCTTTTGCTTTTATTGACTTCATCTCTTTATTTTTTAATTCCAATGCTTTTTGATATATTGTTTTACGCTGTTCTTTTTCTGCTATAGCTTCTTCTTTCCTCACTCTCTCTTGCACTTCCTTATTCCACATTCGTACACAATCAAACATATCTTGTCGACTTTTTTTCTTCAATAAACACTGCTCTAAATATTGAATCTTTTGAAAATCAAATGACCCATTCACTGGCCATTTTAGCTCAGGATCCTTTTTTGTATATTTGTTCCACACTGTACTATACATTATGGAAGAAATACCATATTTACACACATACATATGCCTATTTGGAGTCCCCTCTGGGGGAGCCGGCTGACTTCTGTTTAAATCCATTTTGGTACCTCCAAGACAGCAACACAGCCTACGGAGTGTGCTGGAAACAGGCATGCTACCAGATTTTTGTAAAATATTACTTTTCCAAAATTCAAAAGTAGAGAAAAATCTCCACATTATCTGCCTTTATCTTTTGCAAAAAATAAATCAAACAAACAAAACCCAGATTCTTGACCAAGCAAATCAAGAATGCGCTTCAGCAACCTTACCAAACAAGAGTCTCCAACTTCCAACTGCCAATCTGATGGTCACTGCAAAAAATTACGGCAAAGGATTCCTCAGTCAGGACTGGCAACCACCTAGAGGGCAAATCTAAAAAACCAGAAAAGTTACTTTTGTCTGCAAAGACAAGGGTCTCCTCATGCAGGACCTCTCCTCAGCAATATTCCACTCTTCCGTCAAGACCACCCTTCGAGGGTCGCGTCTCTGAAGAGGACCCATGTGTTAGGTGCCAAACTGTGGAACTATGCCTTTTAATGAGCAGCTGTCACCCTTCTCTGTCCACGGGTCCGTAGGCCAACAAAATAGAGATTGGCACTGAAGCTGGAATTCAAATAACAAGTTTATTAATCACTCATCAGTGGGACCATGTCCATACAACACCCTCAAGTGTTCCAGGAGGTAGTACATTAAATACAAAGACCATGGTGCTTTTATACACACTTTGTTGCAGAGTAAGCATGTAGATACAAATAGAAGGTACAGGCCTACACAGGAATAGTTACACATATACATGGGCAGATGGGAGACCTCATTTAAGCAGCAAAGTGGGAGGGGGAACAGAACTGCTTACAGCAGCCACAAAGAGTCGACAGTTACATCTTTAACCAGGTGCATTTCAGCAGCTACAGGCCTTTGCTCAGCACATTCAATGCTTTGGCCTAGTACAGAAGGAGTTAACTATTGTTGTCGACACAATCGGAATAGAAATGCAAGCAACTGCGCGAAAGAAGTATTACATACCTAACAAAATGGATGCCACAAACAAGATGGCTTCAGCGTATGTTCACAGAAATTATTCTCGATTTCCACACTGGAGCATCCTTCATCTCAACCTCTGTACTGAACCCTAACTGACACACTTCAGGGAGGGACTCGAGACCTGGCTCTGTGACTAACACTGCAGCACAACTGCCTGGATACCCTCTCAGCAGAGGTATATATGTACTGGCTGATTGATTGATTGACTTGAACAAAGATCTCACCATGTGAGGAAGGTGTGGGGTCTTGGAGGGGCAAAGCCTCATGCCGAGATGTACTTAAGGGGCACTTTTGAACCTTACTCCTGCCCCCGAATCCCTCCTCCCAAAAAATAAAAATAAAAGCTTGCTGAGGCTGATGCTGATGCCCTGGGATGTTGTAACACCCCTTAATGGACGTCTGTATTTCAAAGCCTTAGAAAACGAGCTGGTAAACCTCTATTTACAGTGGTTTTCAGCTCATTTTCCCTGCCACTTTGTGATATCAGCTCCTCACCGGGAAACGTTTGATGGAAGCCAATATCGTGTGTCACCACACACACTGCGAAACCAGCACTAAAGAGCCTTCACTGGCTTCCTATCACAGCAAGGATGCAGTTCAAGGCTATGTGCCTGGCTCACAGAGCCTTCTGGAAGAACGGTCCGGTCATTACTCACTCCCTCATCACCCCTACCATCCTCCCAGAAAACTTGGCTCCAGCTTGGCACCGTGTGTGTTGGCAGATATGGTCCAATTTTAAGAACGTGATTTTTTTTAGGATAAAGTGTCAGGCAACATATGATACTGTATGGCTTGCAATTAGCCTATTTAAATGATAGGTCTTTGTTAGGGGGTTAGGAAATAGTTTTCTACGGCTTGTTTAAATCATTGGCTAGAGTGCATGTTTTTCTTTTTTTGTCCCATGTGCCTACTTTTTGTAATTTTAAAAACATATGTCAGTTAACAAATTGGCATGATGAGTTAGCCAAATATGGAAGGGTACTCAACCTTGAACGTGGCAGCTGCAGCTTATCAATCGAACATTGTGGAGTTCTCTGGCTGTATCCTTGAGATGTGCATGACTCAGGACCAGGCTCAAGACCTATATGTCCCTTTATCTACCTTCTGCTTCCCAGAACAAGGACTATCCTGGATAGGGCTCCCCACCCTTACCTCCACCTCGCTCAAAACAGTATGGTACCACAATATGAGAATATCACAGAATACTGCCTGACATAAGTACTGTGTCCTTTCATTTACAAATATATCACCGGATTGGAGTTAACAATACCAAATCTACACTTAATGGGACAATGTTTTTGTAAACGATATTTAAGACGTAATATTTATTTCAGATGATATTTTTGTAGTTTATATTCTGATATACAACCACAAAAGTTTGAAGCAGTTATTTCCAGCAAAATGAAAGCTCTGCAAAATAAACAATTAAAAATGAAAGTAATAAATAAAAAGAATGAAGAAATAAATGATTTTCTGAAACAAGCTGCATGACATAGCAATTTTCAGGGATCAGTACGTTTACAATGTCTTCTAGGTTACAAGCAATGAATGTACCATTAACACTGCACCAAAATTAGCACTTGCGTGAGCTGACGATAAATGAAAAAGAGTACTATTATTTCGTAAATGAAGTGGACAGTTCCAGACAAAATTATAAAGGGGCTTGAAGTTTTATTGTACAGACTTCTGAAACACTCAATAATGAAACTAGCTGTTGTCGAGATTTTCGTTTGCAAGGTGCTGGGAATTCCGATCTCTGAAAGAAGTTTATCGTTTGTCAGTCTCACTGGTTAGCTGCTGCAAAGGCCACTTGTAAAAGTATGATGAAAGATTAACTCAGTTTGAGTTGCAAAGTATTGGGCGTGGAGTGTCATTCATAATGACCAATGTTGGTGGCAATCTGGAGGAGGACACCAGGGCAGGAAGGTTGTTATGTTGTGACTGGCTAGTAGCATCAGACACCGTTAAAGTAAACACAACAGAAGTGAAACATAATGGATAATTTTGGGAAACACAAAGATATGACCCCGATTGTACCACATTAGTGCAATTTAAATACTGCATTGGAGTTTAACATCACATGTTTAACTATGGTGCATCTCTGCTGATGGTGTCCCAGCAGTCCCTGGGACACCAGCACAGACACCCCAGGCTCAATCCAGGCGCTGCTTTCAATGGCATGAGAGCAGTGCCAGGATTGATCTGAGTGGCTTGGTTTGCCACTCAGACATTGCCTGGGATTCTGTGCTGTTTCTCCAACCCGGCTGTGCTTGCATCCTTTTCTTTTTTGCATTTTTTTTATATAGTGCAGTCTTGGCTCAAGGGCATTGGAGCAATTTATATGCGCGCCAGATTACATTACACAAGATCAGATTCATTTATGTTTTATTTTTTTAGGCATGGGGCAATTAAGTGATTTGGGCAGAATCACAGGAATCTGGGTCTTAATGCCAGTACTCTAACCTGGTCCTCCAGTTCAAAAGCAGGCAGCTCTGGCTGTTAGGCCACATCTCCTCTGCTGATTAGCAGACATAAAACAGAAAGAGGTTATTGGTATTTTGTTTTTACATTCAAGAGGGATTATTTCCACAACAATGTACTGCTTGGTATTCCTATTGTAAATTGCATCAGTGCTTAATTTGTAAAAAAAAAAATGAAGATTACCCGGCCCCTCGTCAGGAGGACACTGCAGCTTGCACCACCCATTGCACAACTACTAACCATCATACCCCTACAAGTGTGACAATGCAGACTATTCCAGGCCCCTACAGCCATAAGAATGGCTTGGGAAGCAAGTATTATTCATGTTTAATGTGAATTAATAAACAAGTGTTTATGTTCATCTCTAAATTAGATGAACAATGCCACGATATGGCAGGCTGTAATAAGTGCCAGTGTTGACAATTAACAGCTGGTGTAAATCTGCCCCCAAAGGTCTTATTTACAAGCCTTTTTGGCTGCAGCTGCATCACTTTTAATATGGGAAAAAGTGACTCACTGATGGCGCAAGAGGTTTGCAAATAAGCCCATAGGGGGCTTATTGCTGCATCACTTTTATTTTGGGAAAAAGTGATGCACTGGCAGCACAAGAGGCTTGTAAATAAGCCCACTAGTTTGTTTCTGTCATCAGTACACATATCACAATCACCTGAAGATTATCACATTTGGAAATACACTAGTGTAAACACACCCAGTCCTGAACCTTTGATGAATACCGCAGGGAAATGTAACTGAAAAAGGCAAGTACAGATGAAATACAGCTGTAGATTTACAAATAAAGACAAATGTTGTGAAAGTACACAAAAGTTACCTTACAAGATACCGGATACTTGTTGCAATGATATACTTAAATCTGCACACGTCCCCCGATTTCACTAAACAAAAACTGCAATTGAGACATGGCAGAATGAATGAGGTGCAAATGATAATGACAAATGCGGATTGTTATCTGCAGGATGACACGCGCATGAAGGTCCATTGCATTTTTAAATAAACTGAAACACAGCTCACAGCCTTCATTCTGTTGAAGAATGAGCGGGCGGCACTTCTGATATATGGAGTGTACTGATAAACAATCTCTCTCTCATGCTACCGAATAGCTTGCTTCAGTTTTAATGTATTCCATGCCAGGCAGGGGAAATCTGACGTTGCTCCCGACAGTACTGAGAATGCAGAAGGCAAGCATGCATGAATGGCTGTGCCTGCGCACCCCAAAACTTCTCTTTCACAAAACAATATCTACTACTGTAGTGGATATGCATCGGTTCACATCTAGTATCCCAGCTCCCTGTCTGCCCATTGGCGGCTGGTAGGGAATGGTGGTGGTAGTGTGGTGGACAGGAGGAGGGGTTAGAAGAATAGGAAAAGAAAAGAAGCCTTACTTGCTTGTTGCGGGTCGCCATCCGCCGCGTCTCTTCCATCCTCACTGTTCTTCTGGCTCCCGTCCCCGACAGCACCCAGGCTACCAGACTCCCCTAGCCAATCATGACACTGCTGTCACCAGCATGACAGCAGCTTCAGTGGCGTTACTAGGGTTGGTGTCACCCGGTGCGGGTAACTCATGGTGTCACCCCCTCACGACTTACCGCATGGGGTAAGTGGGCATGTGGGCACTTGAAAGGCGCAGCATGAATGCTCTATTTTCTAACTAGTAACCCCATAACGCTGATTTTACCTCCAACAGACCAGAAACCCAAAAGAGAAATGGCACAGCCAGTGTGTACCCAGAGAAGCAGGGCCCAACCGAGGGAATCACCAAAATAACAAATCACAAGTCAGCAGAAACACAAATCGAATGCCAAAAGCACAGGGACATAAAAGCTGCCACTGCCTGGATGAACAATAAGGCAGCAGGATGAAGACCGGCCAGCAAAGCAGACATATTTCAGCCAAAGCAGTTCACTTCATAGTATACGTATGAAGTGAACTAACTGTGAAGTGAACCACCTGCAAGTGAAGTGACGAGTTCAAGGAAAGGCATGGCCTGCTACCTGCCTTGACCAATGAATCATGCAGCCGGCCGTGAGCAACTGCAAGCACAATGCACCGCCTGGGTCAGGACTAGCCTTGGAGGCTGGAAGGGCGGGGCCGGACAGGGTCTTCCGGTCTTCTATTTATTTATGTGTTTTTATTTAGCGCAGACTTTACCCAAAGGCGTCAGAGCGCTTCACAATAGGAACAGTAATGAAACATGAGGAGAAAATTATAAGTGAACAAATTACAAAGGCAAACGTTAAGTTACAAGAGGCAAAAGTGACAATTATGAGCAAACAAAATACATGAGGTTGCATTACAGGAGGAAAAAGTGACATGTGTGCAGGTTACAAGTGCTTAAAAGTCTGCTCGAGATAACAATTAGAAGAGGTATAATACTGCAATATATGGTAGACAGTAGTGACACTCAAGCACAAGAACAAACGTTACGTAGGCAATGGTGGCACACTTGTGCAAGTATGTAAAGCAAACAAAATGTAGGAGGTAGCAAACAGTGTGTTATAACAACAGAAAAGTGACGAGTGCATGTTACAAAGGAGTACCAGACGCAGGTAGAAGGAAGGATAATACTGCAATGGCAGACACACACTCAAACACAAGAACAAACGCTACGTTCGTAGGCAATGGTGGCACTTGTGCAATGATCATGCGCAAGTATTAGAGTGACCAGACGTCCCGGTTTTCCCCGGACGGTCCGGGGTTTTGGAGAAGTGTCCCGGTGTCCCGACACTTTTCTCCAACTTGGAGAAATGTCCGGGTTTTTGGGTAGTGCATGGGTTATTAAAAGAAATGTCCCGGTTTTTAAGCAAGGGTCGGGTGAACCTGCAAGTTAATTATGTTATGCAGGCTCACATTGCGACCCGCCCTCCAGGAAACGGCGGCAGAAGTTCAGTTCGTTACCTCTCCTGCTGTGCTGCTTTGCCTCACTTGAGCTGCACAGCAGGATTTAATGAGGTGTGAATCAGGGCTGCAGAGGCCACAGGGCAAGGCCAGGCCCAGCAGTAGCTGGACAAGGGGAGGTAATGTGAAAATACATTTCTTTAAAAGAGCACAACTATATATGTTTGTGTTCTTAAAAAAATTTATTTATATATACAAATGTATGTATATATATATCCCCGGACTCCTTGACATGTAGGCACTGTCTCTTAACACCACTACCAGACTCCTGACGTCTCCCCGGGGAGGGTGTGACTCGGTGTGAAACCTTGACATGTAGACACTGTCTCTTAACACCATTGCCAGACTCCAGACATCTCCCCGGGGAGGGTGTGACACCTTAAGACAGACTCTCTGCTAGTCGCACAGTCTCTTTTCACTGCTGACTCTCTCTGCCAGTCACAGTGCTCTTTCCTTTTGACTCCAATGGAGTTTCACATGTCAATTTTCTTTTCGTTTTTCCCCAAACATTTCTCTTTTCATCATATCATTTCTCTTTTCATCATATCTGTCAAATCTCTCCGTCTCACTTGACACAAAAGCCTCTGGCATGCACCTGAAGGCAGCCCCAACACTCTCAAACACCCCCTGTCTCTCTCCCACACCATCCGTGGTGTTTATTTACATAAATTCAGTCAACGTTTGGAGCAGATGGCGGCCAGGCTTTTTGATGGGCATACCCCCCCCCCCCACACAGGCACACATACACACATGCACTTCACCCCCTCCCACCTGAGAGGTTTGGTGACCTTGTCACACATGTACATGGAAAAGGGGCTAGCAGAGTAGTCGGATGACCATTCCTTTAAGGGTGAAAATTGATGTGAGAAAACACTATAATGTTTTCGGCTGAAGCTCCCATAAAGCATTGCACCTACTCGCCGGTAAATGGTGCTAAAATAACCCCTATACGTTTTTGTGCAATGCTCACACAAAGGGGGCTACTCAGACACGGAGACAATACAACAGCTGGGAGCGGGAGATCTAATGAGAGGTAACGAGAATCTCTCTTTATAGCGCTTAGAGTACAGTGTTCTCCTAAGCGCTGTACTTAAATTTGATGGTATTTCTCTACTCGACGCTACTTATTTAACCATCCCAAACGGATGACAAGCTGGCCCGTCGATGACCGACAGATCTCTGCATTTAAGCGCTTATTTGTTTATTCAGTAATGTATTCATCTTGAGTAGCGCGTGCGAGCCCTGAGAGTTCCAGAACATATATAGCCCTGAAACCTAACAACATTTAGTCCTTTTTCAATGTTTGTCCCCGTCCTGGTTTTTAATTTTGAAAAATCTGGTCACCCTAGCAAGTATCAAAGGAAACAAAATGCCATTACCGCGCAGTCCCCAGCCCTATTGTGACGGCCCAAGCCTAGGATTCGGAAGGAAGAAAGCTTAGCCTGGTGCACCCGCCCGAAGAGGGCCGTGTTTTCGTTTGTGCAAGTAAAAAATTTACTGAATCTGATCAGTTCATGATTTGTGTGCCACTGCACTGCCACATTTTTAACTTATTAGTATTCACATTAATAAATAAATAAATCAAAATGTAAATTATGTTATTTCTCTCTCACCGTCCCAAATTTGAAGGGGAGAGAGACCACGACGGCGCTCGCGAATCGCGATATCAGAAGATGGTGGTCAAGGTGCAGTCTCTGATGTCGTCGTATTAATTCACCACCGCGCACGCACTCTGGTCTCTCCGACCTCCCTGGTGGGCGCGTGACCGTGCCATGATGCGTCAGCAGGTGCGCACAGCCCTGGGGCCAAAGTGCTGGGTACACCGCGGTCGCGCCGCACGCATTCGCATCGCACCACCAGGCAGTGACGAACACAATAATACATCTGGTGCGGTGTGAGCGTGCGTGGTGCAGTGGCATGCGCTTGCACACTAAAGCAGTGAGTGCACTACACTACACTAGTGGCCAGGCAGGCAGGCAGCTGAGCTAACTAACTAGATTGGTGTCACCCCAGATGGGGAGACACGGGGTGACACCCGGTGCGGTCCGCACCCCCGCACCCCCTAGTGACGCCACTGAGCAGCTTCATGATTAGACTGAGCACCGTGGTTCGGCGCTCAGACAGGGAGTGGGAGCCTCTGCATTTTCTCCACCCAGGCTGTGCAATACAGGCGGGTGGAGAACATGCTAAGTGTGCATGATGGTTTGGGCAGCCCAAGACTGCAGGCCAAACCATCATACACACTTAAGGTGCATACCATACCACTCTAATAAAAGAGAGAGGGACCCCAAAACCAAAGGGACAGGGTTCCACAAATGACGTTAGTCAGAAAGAAATTCCCTTTGGGCAGGTTCACAATAGTACATAAGTACTCACAGACATACAAATAACTACCAAACAGCCCACATATCACACGGAAGCAATGTAAACAGGTGAAACTTACAGTATATGTGAAAACACTCTAAAATTATTTCAAATTGTTAAAACAATTTATTAAAGATACATTACATCAAATAAAAACTAAAAATTGGGAAACACATGAGGACGGTACAATAATCAGTAAAAACAACATTCAAGTAAAAAAAGAGTGTACAGGGAGAAAGGATAAAACTCAAACAGAAGACAATAATTTTGAATTTCTCCTTAATTTGTATTCCCAGATTTGCTCCTTAGGCGTGGACGCGTTTCGGCGGTGCATTCAATTTAATCCGCCTTCATCAGGACAGTATATACATAACGTTTCCCAAATAATTTCTGAAATTTAAATAAGACCAGTCTTAGGCTTAATTAATAAACACAGAAGATCTACTTAACTTACAGAAATATGAAGACACAATCTTTAAAAACGTAATGTTTCCAGCTCATTTCGCTAACACACATATATACATTGCTTCCAGAACAAAGAACATACATCATGCTCATACAGGTATACTACATTTGTAGTCTGAAGATAGTAGTTCGTCATTTCTGGTAATAACCTCATGATTAAGGACATTGAACTCATATGTTCGTGCCTAAATTAGAATCCAGGAACATTTGATTTTCCATGAATACTGATAAACCGAATTTACCAAAACTAAACATGTTAGAGGTGGCAAGAAAGGAGAGCAATGATGTATCACCTACCTCGAACGAGGGATAAGTCTAAAATGTATTATAAGGGGTATTCAGCCTCCTTATCATCAAGTCAAGATATTCGTCCAGCGAATTATTTTCCTCTATATGTACAAACACCTAGTCAGAGAAAGTAAGTATAAATATATTAAATGGCTTGTATGTAGATTGATGTTCTCTATTTGTATATCATAGCACTAGGGTCATCAGAACACCGAATTGTATGTATCCACTGTTAATCACTATACGTCACCATCCACGGCAATTGGGGCAGTGAACCGCTCATCTCTCCCTTCTGTTGTAGTGTGCCCGTTAATTAACGCACGTTAAAAATGGTTGTGCCCCAATTATATCCAATGTGATTGCTATAATTGAGCGGAGATGGGGCCAAATATTTACGCATAGCAGAGGAAGGGGGCCTTAATAAGAGCTTATTTCCTGTTGTTTGTCACAATCTCGACAACCAGGAGATGTCCCGGTGCTATTACAGATAGCACATTTATATATTGAGAAAAAAGTACTCCCAGTACTTACTATTTAAAAGTCAATGGTATAAGGCGTAAATACGTCTTTCAAAGTCATGATGATCTCCAGCTAAATGACTGGAAGCTGAAAATATATATACAAAAACAGGCCGTTACTGGCTGAATGCTACAGAGTAAAAGACTCATGCTATTCAATTGTCTTAAGGCATACTTACAAACAGTTAAAAAGCTAGTTCGTAAGCACGCAGTAGTGATATGTTCTGTTCCGACTTCGGCCTCTTTTAATCAAGCTTTTTCATAAATTAGCCACATCAAGGGTTCCAGGAGTTGTAGTCCGAAGATACCCACTGTACGAGGAGATTCCTCTTTGTAAGCCCTACATGTTGTGACAAAAAAGGAAGGAAACAAACACCTTCGTCACAAACATGTCCCTTTAACAATAGCGCATAACTATCAAAGGTGCCCATTCAGAACGGTTACCTTAAGCGTCTTGATCGAGGACGTCCTGCGTGCTTCTCTTCGTCTTCCCGGCTAGCAGCCTCTGAGAGAGACGCGTGAATTTAAATACCCGGCAATTCGCGGGTGTTTATTCATGACGAAAGCGGAAGTAATAGAACGGGTAAAAAGACTACCCGTACTGGTAACCGCGTCAGTCAAAGGATAGCGTTTAGTTGTTGTATATAAACCAGTTGGAAATTATATTTGTCGTGCCTTAAATTTTCGTAATGCTGCAGGAATTAAATGTAGCAATTGATATTATGATTTGTATTATGTGAACATCATATAAAATTGAAACATGAGGGTCACTATTGGAAAAGTTGTAATGATCCCAAATGTGGGTCATTAATTTAGACATGTAATCTAGATACTATAGGCACATATATATTATTCCAAATTAAATAATGGTGTTATACATTCATAATAGGGGACCACCCTGTTGTGCATACATCCTATATGTTTAAGTACTGATATTCTGAACGGATTATTCCATTGTGCTACCGAGGCTAGGCAGAACTCCTTATCTATAGCCAAGACATATAAGCAAGGTTCTAGAGGCTATCCAGTGGTCTAGGGTGACTGCAATATTACAGTCACAGCTAATATAAAAAACGGAAACTTGGAGTCAATAGATGTCCTATGTAGCTCCAATAATCCTATCCCATTCTTCTCTTGAATTTAAGCCCTTCTTGACAGTGTCGAGATAAGAGATGTACCATTGCTCTCTCTCCTTTCTCCTTAAGACCATATTGCCACCTCTTTTGCCAATCTTGATCTTTTCCAATATAAACCAGCCAAATTCTGAATCCTTGTGGCCCTTTTCTAAGAAATGGGCTACAATTGGGGCAGTAATTTTTTCCGTTCTCACGGCTGATCTGTGTTCCTGAAGTCTCGTTCGAACTTCTCTTCCTGTTTCTCCAACATAAGAAAGGCCACAGGGGCACTGCAGTAAATAGATGACATTTTTACTTTTACAGTTGTTATGGGTCTTACATTTGATTTTTTTAGAATTGCAGACAATATCTGACCCCACAATACATTGATTACACATGTTACAACTCCCACATTTCGTTGTACCGGTAACCTTTGTGCCATCAATAGTTCTTTGTTTTTCAAATGGTTCTTCTTTATAAGTATGAACCAACAAATCGCGAAGATTTCTGTTCTTTTTAAATGCAAATAATGGCTTCTCTAATACTACATCTTCTTCATGGTTCAAAATGTGCCAGTGCCTATTCACAATGTTTTTTATTTGATTACTCATGTTTGAGAACTTGCTGACAAATACCACTTTATTAAGGGGCTCCTTTTCTTTGGGGGTGTTGTGAATCAAAGCATCCCGGTCAAGGAAACGCGCTCTTTTCATAGAGTTCGAGAGAAGTTTTTTTGGATAACCCCTGTCTTTCAGTTTCAGTTTAAGGACTTCAGCATGTTTGTAATAATCATTCAGATCAGAGCAGTTTCTGCGGAGGCGGAGAAACTGACTGAAGGGGATACTTTCCCGTTGGGATTTTGGATGAAAACTAGAGAATTCTAACAAGGTGTTCTTTGCCATTGGCTTGGTATATAATTCTACTGCCAAGGCTCCATCACAGTTTTTTATACATATATCAAGGAATTCAACCTTGGTGGTACTGTAAGATGAGGTGAATTTTAAGTTGGGATCTCCTAAGTTGATCCACAGGAGAAATTCGTCTAGTAGTTCAATTGGCCCATCCCATATGAAGAAGATATCGTCTATGTAGCGGTACCAGCCCGCTACATTTTCGAAGAAAGGGGCCAATTTGTTGTTGATGTGTATGTCTTCAAATCTACCCACATATAGGCAGGCCAGACTAGGGGCACAGGTGGCCCCCATACTGGTCCCCTTAAGCTGTTTATAATAGTCATTTTTAAAGAGAAAGACATTATTAGTGAGAATAAGTCTCACACAGTCAACTATAAAGTCCTTGTTGGCCCCACCCAGGTCTTGTCCAGACAGAATTTCATCAATCACTTCTGTGGTAGCCTCCTGAGGGATATTAGTGTATAAAGACTCAATGTCTAGGGTTACTAGACATTGAGTCTCCTCACAAAAAGGCATTCCCTCAACCAGTGATATGATGTGTGCTGAGTCGCGCACATACGATTTTAATTTACACACAATGGGTCTCAGAAAGTGGTCAACATACTTACTGACTGGTTCAAGTAGTGAGTCGATACTACTCACTATTGGACGCATGGGTGGGTTGAGTCTGTCTTTGTGCACTTTAGGCAGGCCATAAATGGCTGGTGTTTTAGGCTCAAGATTGTTAAGGAAGCAAAACTCTTCTTCACAAATAAAACCGGACTCCTTAGCATTTGTGAGCAAAGCAAGGCATTCATTCGCTACTCTCTTAAGGCTGGCTTCAGTGGTACGGGCATAGTGTTCGCCAACCCCAAGGAGCCCCAGCATGCGCCACTCATAATCCCCGGTGTCAAAGACCACCACCCCGCCACCTTTATCTGCTGGCTTGATGGTCAAGGAGCTATCGTCTCTCAAATGATTAATGGCCTCTCTCTCACTAGCTGAGATGTTGTGGTTATGACATCGCTTTTCTTTATCAAAAAGTTTGTGAATGCCGCTTTCAACCGCTGTTTCGAAAGCTTCGATGTTTTTATTCACCATGCTAAGAGTAGGGGTGAATTTAGACTTAGGTTTTAAACCAGAGATGTTTGTTTTTTCTCTGTACTCCCTATCCTCAAAAAATCTTTTTAATCTAATCTTCCTGAAGAAGGAACGTAAGTCCTTTTCAAACTGAAATTTGTCCAGATTGGTGGATGGGACAAAGCTAAAACCTTTACTAAGAATCCCTATCTCTACATTGCTCAGGGTTCTACTGGATAGATTAATCACTGGTAGTTTGGTTGTTTCCAGTACTTCTTGTTCCGGGTACTTAGATATTCCTGTTGAGGAGGTGCTTGGTTGTAGCTCTGCTGGGGGGGTCCCTGGTTGTAGTTTTGTTGAGGGGGACCTTGGTTGTAGTTGTGTTGTCCCTGATTCTGATATTGTTGCCTTCCTCGACTGAAATGACCCTGGCCTCGATTCCCATTGTAGGCCTGCCCCCTCCTTGGGCGTGGTTCTAAAAAAAACCCTTGGTCATAACTATTCCTACCAACCTCACTAGTTTCTTCCTCCTCAGATCCGGAACATGATGAGTTAGAGAAGGTCACTTGTTTGTTACCACCTCTTGAGTATATTTGTCTATTAGGGGGTCGTTCCCAACTCCCATTATATTTATTCTGGAAATAATTTTCTTTTAAAAAGGGATAGGTTTTGTCTTCTGCATACATCTCAATGTCTTTTTTCAGCTTGTTAGTTTTTTTGTTTATCAGGTAAGTACTGTAACCCTCAACATCTCTATTGATGTCAGCCAGCTTTTTCTTGGCCTCTTCTAGAGCCGGGCAATTTTTAAGCTCATCTTCAAGTTTATCAATTTCTTCTTTTTCTAGGATAAGTAGGCCCTGCGCTGTTTCGATGATTAAGAGCATCCAGTCTCTACTGCACCTATTTGAAATTAGTGCCCAGGTTTCAAGGAACTTCCTGTTCTCTGTGAATATTCCCGGTTCATTACGAACCTGTAATCCAATGGGGATAATGCCAGATGTTAGATATTCTACTAGGAAGTCAGCATGGGCTTCCGTTCGGATCAGTTTTTTCTTCAGATTCCATACCACTCCTCCCTCTGACACAGTGAGCCCAGTGTCGCCCGCTCTATTCTGGCTCCAATCTCTACGGAAACTAAAATGATAATAACGTTCTGTTATTATCATTTTATTTTTCCTTTACACTGCTCAGAGAGCTGTGGGGCGACGCTTCTCTGCCTTAGTGGAGGAGCCGCCGATGTGGAGGGCCATATCTTTTCATCATATTGATCCGCCCTTATTCTGAATAGCAGTGGTGTTGCTTTGCCCGCAGTCATGGAGTTGCGTCTGCTCTGCTGCAAGTAGAGACAAAATGGTGGCCAGCGGCGGCAGCAGCGTATGCCTCAGAAAGTTCTGGTGCCAAGCACCATAATTAATAATATCTTTGAACTCCTTGTGCAGGCATTTTGCTGCTATTTTCTGCAACAGTGTGCCACGGATTAAACTATCTAACCAGTATGCGTTACAACTGTGGGATGGCTGCGGTGGAAGATAGAATTTTTTAACTATAGCAGTTACAAATCGCTACATCTATCCTCTCATATATAAGCTAATAGTAGTCAGGTACTGGCGGGAGAGCTGCTCACATTCGCCATAGGGAGGAGGAAGAACAGAAAATAATATTTAGGGATATTAGGAGGGAGGATGTGGCATAACTCAGCCCAGTATTTCCACCTTCAAGCTGATTTGAGATTCGCTAGCGCCAAGACACTTTGGTATTTGTGTACTCTAAAAAACGGTTACTTACTTAATGGCCAGTGCTGCTGACTTTGGAACTGGGGAACCAGCTTTCAATCTCTGCATCTGCTCAAACACCCTGGGATTCAGGGCAAATCACTTAGGGGCTGATTACTTTTTTTTTTTTAAGGTTTTATATAGCGCGAACAAGACTCTTGCGAGTATCAGATCGCTTTACAGGTCATAATTAAGGCAAGATATAGTGTAAAAGAACAACACAATAAAAAATTACAGTGAATAGACATAGAGTTCAAGTGAATTTATCCATGAGGATAGCTTTCACTTCTCTTTTGAAGGAGGCAGTGGAAGCGTTCATTCTTGTTGCACTGGGTAAGGCGTTCCATATCCTCGGAGCCATCCCCAAAAAGGACCGGTTATAAGTTTTTTTCTTGGAGAATCGTTGAGGTTGTAGGAGAAGAGTTTTGGCACTCCTGGAGGCTCTGTTGCCCGCGGAGAGCATCAGTTTCTGAGCTAGATATTGTGGGGCATTGTGATAGAAGCCTTTGTGTGTCATCGAAGCGATTTTTAGGTGAATTCTGGCTTCAAACGGTAGCCAGTTGAGAGCTATCAGGTCTGGGGAAATGTGAGCGTTTCTCTTAGAACCTGTGATGAGTCTTGCAGCTGAGTTGATCGCAGCTCTTAGCGGGGCAGTCGAAGACCTAGGGAGGCCGCATAGTGTTACTGCTCCATATTCCACGCAGGGAATTACTAGGGCTTGAACTGCTTGTTTGAAATCGCGTGTGGACAGAAAGGGATTCAGTTTTCGCAGGGTCTTAAGGTGGAAGTTGGCTCCCTTTGTTGAGGCGCTAATGTGTTTCTGCATCTTTAAGTTATTGTCTAGTGTTACCCCTAGAGACTTCACTGAGTCGACTATGAGCGGTTGTCCATTAAGAGCTGTTAGGTGCTTCAACCAGTCAAGGATAGTGTGAGTTTTGTTCGGGGGGGGTGATTAAGAGGAATTCCGTTTTGAGTGAGTTAAGTTTCAGATGGTTTTCGGCCAGCCACGTTTGGGTTTTTTGTAGAGCGGTGTTGAGCGATTTGATGTCCTCTAGTGAGTGTATCTTTATGTAAATTTGGGTGTCGTCTGCATACATGTGGAAGTGTATCTTGGAGAAGCTAAGAAGATCAGTCAGAGGTTCCATGAACAGGTTGAACAAGGTGGGTGATAGGGAGGAGCCTTGGGGGACTCCTAATGTGACTGTCATGGGGTTGGACAGGGATTGGTTGACCTTGAATCTTTGGGATCTATTTTGGAGGAAATTGGGACCAAGTTGCGTTGTTTTTTAGTTTAAATAATGGGAGGTCATTCGCTAGGGCACCAGCCAGGGGCAGTGATGGGCTCTTTTTCAGTCTGAGATGGATATTAGATCCTTAAGTAGATCGGATTTAATGGATTCTGTCTTGGAGGCGAAGAAGGCAGCAAATTCATCACAGTTGGGAAGAGAGAGTGGGCTGGCGTTGAGGACATTAGGTAGGCTTTTAGTTTGGGCTTTGACAAGGTCGAATAGCTTTTTGGGACGGTTCTTGGCTAGGTTTAGTTGAGACCTGAAGAAATCGGTTTTGGATTTTCTGATCTTTCTGAAATAGGCGTTTCTGGAACTTCTTAGAAGTTTGAGGAGGGCTGTTGAGGGTGTGTCTCTCCAGCGTCGTTCAATTGCTCTGAACGAGCGTCTCTCATCATTTAGCCTCCCATCATACCAAGGTTTTGAGGCTTTTGAGGATGTTCTTTTCAGTTGCAATGGGGCCATGTTGTCTAGAAGGTTGTTCATGGAATGGAAGTAGTGGTTTGTCAGCCCTTGTACATCGGTCAAGTCTTCAGGGTTTGAGCTAGCTAAGTCTGTAAGTTCAGATCCAAAATTTTTCAGGTTTCTCTTCCAGATCTTAGTTCTAAAGGGTTGTGAGGGGAGTCGTTTAATGGTTTCTAGGATTTGGAACGAGATGATGTGATGGTCAGACCAGTTGCAAGGGAGTATCGAGTCGGGCTGTGTGGAGTCCGCTTTGGAGATAACTAGGTTGAGAGTTGCACCCATGTCATGCGTAGGGCTGTTGCATATTTGATTGAGATTGAGATCAGAGAGGAAGGCTTTGAGGCTGTTTACCCCAAGGTCGTTCTGGTCGCCCCACTGAAGGTTGAAAACCCCTAAGAAAATGTGCTTAATATGTTGGTTGTCTTTAGATGCAAGAATGTCCATGAAGTGTTCTATGAAAGTGAGGTTATCTCCAGGAGGATGGTAGAAGGAGTGTAGAGAGCATATTTGATTGTTGTTGTTGGCGATGTTTAAGCATAGGTCTGTCGGTTCTGTCTAGTGTGGTGATGTCATAGTTAGGGGGAAATGCAAAAATAACAGTTGATGAACAGAATGCAGAACAATGTCATACATTCACCCCAGTACAGAGATCTGGGCCTAAATCCATTGTTTTTTTGCACTCCACACCACCCAGTTCAGACATGGCCATATGCAAATCAGCCTTGACCCGGTGCCTCATGGGAACAGTCCAGCCCGAACTGCCAAGCCATGTCTTTCCTGGACCGGAATCAAGCATCCTAGGACCTGTTTTTGGCTATCAGCCCTGTTCAGCCAGCATAGCTTGACTCCAGTCGTGTGGAGAGCATGGGACTCACGTCTGAGCATACCCATCCCACTCGGGGTGACAAATGCAAAAATAACAGTTGATGGACAGTTAGTTAGGGGGAGCAGGATGTCCATGATGGGAGTAGAAGTTTCATTTAGCCAAGTTTCTGTCAGGATCATAATGTCAGGTTTGTTCGAGATATATCAGCTGCATGTCTGGATGCGGACCTACACTTAAGGAGGATGCAGCTTAGACGTGGTTGGGTGATTACTGTGGTGGGTTCGACTGTGATGGGGATTCTAGTGAGGTTATTTTCCACACTGTCTCTAGAATTGAGTCTGGAGGATCTGTGTGTGTTGATCGGAATAGAGTGAATTCGGGAGTCTGATTGAGGGTTAAATGGAAGTCCCATGTTGTGTGGATGGTCGGGTAGCTCGTAAGATTGGAGGAGGGCCACTAGATCTAAGTCAGATAGAGTGTTTAATCCCCTGATAGGGCGGGATATGGCATTAGGCATGTGGGACTGTGCTCCAGCCTGGATATCCATGAACTTGGGCACTTGCAGGAAGACGTTGTAAGCGACTATATATCTTGGTGTGTGGTAACGGACTGTATTCCTGTTTAGTGCCCGTGGACTTGCTTAAGTTGTGAGATAAGGTTGTGAAGGGTTTGGATGTCAGATTTGACTTGTTGAAGGGCTGATAGTATCAGGTCAAGTCTGGTGTCCGGCGTGATCGTTTCGATATTGGAAGTGTGGACGGCGGGAGAGGACAGTGAAGTAGTTTCTTTAGATACAGCAGTGTTAGGCCCCATGGGAATAAGAGTAGGGTTGAGGGGCCCATGAGAAGAGCTGTAAGTAATGGAGCAGGGGAGAGTGAGATCTGGAGAGCAGGGTGAGTGGTTTGGAGGAGGTGCAGGGAACCGCGGGGGTGAGAATGGGGTTATTAAGCTGACGTGAGGCGCAGGGAGTAGCGGTGGGGGGGATGGTGAGATATGAAGTGCAGGGTGAGTGGTTTGTGTAGAGTCAGTGTTAGGAATCGAGGGGGTAAAGGTGGGGCTCCTATGCTGAGGGGAGGTGCTGGGAGTAACTGTGAAGGGGAAGGGAGAAGGAGAAAGCGCACGGTGAGGAGGGAGGGTGAATGAATAGGCTATGTTATGGAGTGGGGTGGTTGTAATGTGGAATGTGTTGTTGGGTGGGTTGTCGTTGAGGTCTAGAGAAAAAGTTGTAGTGGATGGGGTCATCTGGGAGTTCTGACTTACTACGAGAGCAGGGCAGGAATTGAAGATGTCAGAGTGAGTGGAGGGGGAGGATGGAGTGACTCTCTCCTTAATGAGGGGAAAAATATGATCGAACAGATTGAGGTTGCGGTTGGAGGATTGGATAAGGATGATACCATTATGATATATATTGACGGAGGCAGCAGCATTGAAGAATAGGGAGGAGAGGCTAGATAAGGCGAAGCCATGTGCCGTTTTCTTCAAGTTAGAGATTTTAAAGAGAGCGAGAAAGGCTTTTCTCCATAGAGCTCTTCTTTTAGTGTAGAATATGATGTTGTTCTTAATGAGCCCTTTGTTCATTGAGAAGTAAGGGTCAGAGATAGGGGTTTCCGGATGAGATTTTAATAAATTGCGTTTGAAGCCTTTGGCTGCTTTTTTGGTGAGGTTAGGAGGGTATGTGAAAGAGTAGGCGCATTTCCCGGTGCGCCCCATAGTGTAGGAGTCACTAGTTGTCGGAGGTTAGAGCTGTGGACAGAGGTCTAATCAAGATGTTGCCCTCAAGGGGACATTTAAACCGGGTTGAGAGAGACACTGACCTTAATGGGGGGAAGGGAGACAGGGTGGTGAGGAATGCTGCCCTTATGGGGGGTATAGAGGCTGAGAGAGAGCTGCGCTCAGCGAGGAGAGCGTAATAAGCTTGTGAAAGGAGTAAACTAGTCTGTGAAGGTTAACTAGTTATCGTAGGGCTAGTAATGTAGTCCTTTTTCAGTTTCAGGTGGAAAGACTAGGAATGGCTGTCAGTGTAGTCCTTTTTCAGTTTTAGTTAAAGAGTCTCAGAGTGTAGTCCTTTTTCTATTTTAGTAAAGGAGTCTCAGTGTGGCAGTCCTTTTTCAATGTTTTATATGCTGGTGCCATTTTGAGATCACTATGAAGGAGGCGAGTAGTTTCAGAATGAAGACCCCTTTTTTTTCATTATAGTTAAGTGAAGGGGTCACATAATGGCAGTCCTTTGTCAAGGTTAAATTGCTGTAGCTGTTTAGAGTGATCTGTGCAAGATGCAGGGAGGTCTTCTTTCTATTGACTGTGAGCAGAAATCCAGTTGCGGCTATTTTAATCTCAGGAAGGAGTCTTAGATAATTACCAGGTCATAAGCTCAAACAACCAGTGTGCCCGCTAAAGAAAATGCCATTCAGTGAGGTGCCAGGTTTCACATATAAAGTTTTCACATTGCCACATATCTCCGTTCTCACCCTGATCCGGCATTCACCTCCGATGCCTGGGGAGGACCAGAGTCTGACGCAGAAGGAGAGTGGGAGGGGTCGTCCTACAATCACTGCCGCTCTGCACAGCAACCGGAATGGGAGAGGTGTTGGGGGGCGCTGCCCCATTACCTCAGTGACACTGTGGTGAGAGAATGCTCTTTCTCACCGGGATACGTAGCCTGTGTCCCCGGGTGGATCGCTCCTTAGCCTGCACGTCCAACACCGCTCCACAGTCAGCAAAGGTCCCTGCACTGCAGCACAACTCCTCCGCTCCCCTCAGGCAGCGCCTCGACCTCCCAGGTGCTCCTAGGGCAGCCCATACTGGAAGCCCCTGTGCCCGCAGTCCTCCGGGACCTCGAGAGTCAAGCCAGGCGCTCAGGAAAAACAGCCTCAGACGGACGGCAGTGAGGGGGGGAAGTGCCGCGCACTCAAGAGCGCTGCGGCTCAACAGAGAGGCTTCAGACCAGCAGTGGGGCCATCCCACAATGGCGGGTCATCCTCCGCTTGCTTTGCCCCAAAGAATCACGACCCCGAAGACGGCCTTGACCGCTCGACGGCAACCGGGGAAGCATCCAACACTCCGAACGCTCCGCAACAACAAAGGCTCCAGCAGCGCCACTTAGTAACGCTCCAACTGAGCAACGGCTCCAGCAGCATGGAGGGGCTATCCTCCACTGATGGATCAGTCTCCGCCAGCCAAGCTCCACCGTACAATCCAGTTGGGACCATCGGAGTCCATCCGCTGCAAAATCGATGTCCCACTTCGCAGTCCTTTCATCGTCTCGTCAGAGGGGAACTACAAACGAGCCCTGGTCTCCACAGTCTGCCCGGTAAGTCCGGATTCGGATCAAGTTAATGTTCCAGTTACTCTTGAGATGTATGGCTAAGTTAGTTACAAATGGGGGGGGTGTGAGATGGGGCTAAAAACAGGGATATTAGGCTACTAGATCTCGCAGCTTGGGGAGCTCTCCAAGTGAGCTCCTCTCCCGTCGGCCATCATCCAGGATATTACGATGGCGGGCAGACTTGAATCCGGCTGCCAACGTAGTGGGGATTGGGACCGACCCCCAGTCATGCGGTGGTCCCGCACTCCACATTAGGATGCGACGGCCACCATGGTGGTCGCATTTAGCACTTTAATATTGCGGCAGGTGCTGCTGGCTGCAGCACCCGCCGCAATGCTAAAAATGCATGTCCTGCATTTCACTGCACTACATGGCAGGCACCACGCATTGTCTGCCACTCAGTGTAGTGAAATGTATGGGTACCCCCCTAGTGCACCAACACCCCACCCCAACACAATGGAGGTCCGCAACAGCCCCCGAAACCAATCCCCGCCAGCCTTTCCATGGCTGTTTCGCCACCATGGAAAGGCCTGCATCGTAATTTTGTAGACAGTTCCTGCTAAGCACCGCCAGCTCCATTTTATAGATGCAGACCTCTCAAACAGGTAATTGGTATGATTGCCTGTGGCAGATCCATGGCGGGCGTCCTAGCGCCTGCCAAGGTCACGGTCCAATTCCCCCGTCATCCTAATGTGGTAATGTAACCTTCGGGGCGAGTTTGTGCTATATACAAATGCAAAAAAATTCGCATATGTGTTGGAAGGGCGAGCCCCTCACGTTCCGCGTCCTCGGCAGTCAGGCTCCCTGTTCAACCTTTGACCCCTGTGTAAGTCAGAGTCCCTATTCGTTGCCCCTCTGGGTACACGCACCAAACCCTGCGTGAATTGAGGTAGATTCTAAAGCTACTAGTTGTTGCCACATTGTGAGTAGTCGGGGGGAGCTAGTTGTCATTTCCCATCAGTGTGCTATGGGGTATTTTCGCAGCCCTCCTACTTCTTCAGCATACAATGACTGATATTCAGCTGCCGTCCAGTGCATCGATGCACCCAGCCATGATTTGGCGCAAGACTCTTCCATGCCATAGTTCTAGTACATCGGGCCAGCAAAAGAGCCAGGTCTGTTAGCCTAGTCAATGCCCTATCTGTCTTAAGCCTTTTAAATAAGCCCTGCAGGCATGTCTCAGGGGAATGCAAGTCAGGCATTCCAATGGCAATGACTAGAGTATAAGCTACCCACCCCCAATATTGTGTGAGATGTAGTGTGTGAGATGTGCAAGACCTTAGCATGTGCAAAACAATTACCTTCTGGAGCCATGCATCTGGGGCATTGTGCAGAGGCGTTAGGGTCGATCTTACCTCTTCTTGCTGGAGAAAAGACGAGCTGCAATTGAGTGCAATACAACCACCAGACTAGTTTAGGGACCAGTCCAAACGTGTACATGGTTTGCATGACCTCGTGTGTTGGGGGTTCTTGTCGAACCACCTGCCAATGATTATTTTATGCTGCTTTTATGCATTCATGTTCGTGTATGTCTTATTGTCCACGGAGCTCCTGGAAGCCCATCAGGATTCTGGCATTATATAGTTTCCCAATCTGGGTGATATGTTGGTAGACCAGTGGGTTAAAGCCCTAGGGTAGAGCCTCTTCTTGTACAAAGGAAAACCTATTAATGCTAAAACTGGGGCGGAGGTGGGTATATCAGGTAAGTAGAAGTCCTTGTCTTAGTACAGTGGTGGCAACTGATAATAGCTTTGAGCCTCCAGTAGTGCGACAGGAGATTGGGAGTAAGGATTCCTGCAGCGCCCTTGGTGCTAGCTCGGGCTGGGACAGCGTTGTTTTGTCTAGAGAGTGGCTAGCTAACCATCTTGTAGGCCACTGAAAACTGAGCAGCCACATAATAATTCTTCAAATTTGGACACCTAATCTTACTCTGCTTGTGGGTAGCTGAAGCCTAGATATTGCCATTCTTCTATGCCCTGGGTCCCAAAATTACCTAAAAAGTTGGTCCAGCCCCCTGGAAAAAGATGTAGACAACACTACGGGACGTTAACAAAATAATAAAGTAGTCTGGGCAGCATAAACATTTTGGCTGTCACCGCTCTATATGCTATTGAAAGGGGCAATTTAATCCAAAACGTAACTTGCACTTTCAGCGAGCACACCCCCTCTCCCAGATTACTGTCAATATTGTCCGTGTCGGAGTGGTATATCAGAATTCCAAGGTATTTGAGGCAGTCCAGCACCCAGCGCAAGCCACCCAACACTGTACACAGTGGCCTAGGAATAGCATCTTTACATAAGAAAAGACACATAACGTTTTCCGGTTAATCTTAATCCCGGAAGACAAATGGAACTGGTGCAGAGTCTCTTCTATCCTAGTTTGATCGACCGTGATATCTTTAAAATAGACACGTTAGTCATCCGCATATAGCGAGACCACAAGCGTGGTCCCTCCCATAGGAATGCCCATGTCTGCACCCACCCAACAAAGTGGACCCTAAAGAGGTTTAATTGCCAATGCAAAGTGCAACGCGGAGAGGTGGAACCCCTGCCTTGTGCTCCTGTGTATCGTAAAGGAGTTTGAAAGTCCTGTCTTCAACTTAGCATTGGGTTTAGAGTATAACATCTTCACCGAGGTGGTGATGCGTCTGCCAAAACTGCACTTGCTTAGGAATTAATGAATACATGTCAAGTTAAGGGAGTTAAACACCTTTACTAGTTCAAAGGTGAGGCAGGCTGAATTGGGATGTTGAGAGAATGCATAGCCAAGTACTGAGCACAATCTCTTGATATTTTAAGGATGTGCTGCATCCTGGTACAAACCCATATTGATCCTCATGGGTCAAGGTTGAGAGCTCTGGGAGTATTCTAGTTACCAGCAACTTACTGAGGATTTTGTAGTTCGCATTGTGTATGGAAAAGGGAGGTCGGATCCCCACACCACAAGCGTCGGAGCAGCACCACCCTGCTGTCCGTATATCGTCTACTCATTCAAGAGACGTCTTTTACCTTTTCTTCAAGTCATCAAATACCCGGCGATATGCACCGAGATTGATACCATTTACATCGCTTATATTTCGAAGCAATACTGCTATCAACGTTTTTAGAACAATCTACCTTTTCGCTATATACATCGTCTGCTCCATCTGGAAATACTCAGCCATGAGAGTGTGCTTGGAAGTTAGATAAAGCAACATCTGGAACAGGAATGAGCTTGCTGCCTCTGTCCAAGACATCGCTTATCCCTAGCACCATTCTCTACTTATAGAATATTACTGTGGAGATCAGGACTACTTCCATCCTTAATCCACACTAGTCTTATCAAAAAATTGCAGAGGATTTCACCTTCCATCATTGTTACTGCATGGATAGAGCATCCAATGTTGACTTATTCTGTGTCTCCTGAAGAAGGCGGTTCACTGCCGAAACGTGCGTCGAGTTTTTATGCTCTTTTTTATTATTTGATTTACTACGTGTATTTTTGTGTATAAATTTCATTGTATTGAATATGAGTTTTATGTTATATGTTTATTAAAACTGTATGTAATTGAAGCATCTTTTACCCTTATCAATTGGTTTGACCTTTTGGTCATACACAATATGATTTTTAAGAATACTGATTAAAAAAATATATATTTTATATAAACATTGTTAATCTTTCAATTATTCCTTCTTGATCACTGATCTAACCTGATTGTTCACACTGTCCTCTTAGATGTCCTAGGATTTTTTTCACACCAGGTGATAAGGGCTTCCCCAGTGGAGGGAGGTAGTTCACCTTCGGTGTGCATGGTATCAAAGAACGCTTCAAATTTAGGTACCAATTGAGATGAGAATTTAGTGTAAAACTCAGAGGGGATTCCATCTGCTCCAGGGACATTCCTGGTCACAAATTCAAAAAGTACACATTTAATTTCCAGTTACATGAAGGGCACCTCCATGTTCACTTGTTGGTCAGGTGTCAGACGTGGATTCTGAACCAGCTGTAGGAAATCTTCAGTAATTACTGGTGGGTGTGGAGGGGCCTTTCTGTATAAATCTTGATAGAATTTGAAGAACGCTGCATTGGTATCTATTTGTATGTAGAGTGGGTACCCACGCAAAATTATCCCTGATAGAGGTTAATATGGGGTGTGTCGTGGGGGCGGGGTGTTTGAGCATTCATGCCAGCAATATGCCTGCTTTTTCACTTTCATTATGCGTCTTTACAGGGTTAGAGGCATAGTCAAGACATCTCAACATTTCCATGCAAGCGGCATGTTGTTTCTGCAGTTCAGAAAGCAGTTCTGGGGGCTGCCTAGTATTGAAGGTGCATATTGTAATTGCATTTATATAGCGCTTACTACCCCTGACAAGGCGTCAAAGTGCATATCTTCCTACTGTGTATTTATGCAGATTATCCAGCAGGGATTTGCGACCCCCCAACAGTTGTCTGAACGCATGGCCCTCTGACAGAGACCTTGAATTCCTCCCACTTAAAGGCCTTATCATCATTATCATGAAAGAGCTGCTCAATGTATGCCTCCATGTCATGCTTAAAGTCATCTAACATTGCGCTTTGCATGCACCAAGTCGGGATCACCGAGAGAATCTGGCCTCATCTCAGTAGTACCTCAACCAGATTGTGATCAGATATGATTTTTGATTTATGTTCCGCTGCCTAGACCAGGGCTAAAATCCCTGTTGTGCAAACAATTTGTGCTAGTCCGGTGAAAAGATTATGAGACAGGTATTAAACGGCCTACTCTCACTTATTTGGGTGGTGCTGGCATCAGACATCAACCAGTGCCCCACTTTCCTTCCATCTGTTCAAATCTTTGATGTGCTGGGCTGGTGCTGCCTACAGTAGTAGTAGCATTGATTTGTCTCATGTCATGGACCATGTAAAAGTCTCCCCTAGGATCCATGGGACACCAGGCCAGTTTGACAGCTTCCTGTTTAAGGAGATCCAAAATTTGCCCTAGTCAGTATTTGAGGAATAAATGCTGCTTAATGCTAATTGCAAACCATCTAGTCTGGCGTAGGACAGGACATCTCTGCCATCTGGATCTATATGTGTTTCTTCCATCTTCAGTGGGACTCCTGCTCTTACCCAGATCAGGACCCCTCAAGCATATGGGGAGTATGTAGTATTGTATATTTGGCCTCTCCAGGAGCGCTGGAGTCTAATCCCGTCTGGGTGTATGAGGTCGATCTCTTGTAGGAACACTATTTGGGCATTCCAGCATATCTATGAGGAGGGGACCTTTTAGCGCTTAATGGGTACATTGAAACCTCTAATGTTCCAGCAAACTAACTTATAGCAGGGTGCTGGTGGCCCCAATACAGGGGTTGCAGGCAGGGAATCCAGCCTCCTCGATACTCCCTCTCCCTCCCACCCACCACTCAGAGCATGTGTTGTGTGAGGTGTAGACATAGCCAAACTTAAGCAACAAAAAAACGACGAACCCTGCCCCACTTAGGACAGACTTTCCCAAATGCCCATCTGTAAACCTTTGTAGCTGCAACAGTCAGCAGTACCCACCTACCCCTGAGGGCTCTAGGAGAAAGAAGGGAGGAGAGCAAAGTTGGGATAGGTACCTCAAAGAATATTCAGCAGGCAATGCACACCAGTTTTTAAAATTTTCAACCGTATTGCAGGCCTAAGAGTTTGACAGATGCAGTATAACACAATGCGACTTCCCTCCACCTCGCCTATTCTATGCTTCAGTTTTATCTCCCTCTATAAGGAGAAACTGTGATAGACAAGGCACAGAAGCTCAGGGCCAACCATCTGGTTAGCTGTAGCATTGTATAATTCATAGGTTAACAGCCAAAGTCACAGCCAACAATTACAACAGGGTGGTTGTTAGACCTGTCAACTTTAGGGTGGTCTTCCCAAAAACCTTTTGCCTTTACCCTCGTATTTTTTAGAATTTGTTTTTGCTTACCTTAGGACACTTTACCACTGCTAACCAGTGCTAAAGTGCTTGTTCTCACTCCCTAAAATATGGGAAAATTGGCTTACACCTAATTAGTATATTTAAATTACTTCAAAGTCGCTAGCTGTATACCGTATACCCAGGCCTTGTAAAGTATTGCTGCAAGTGGTCCTGCAGCACTTAATGTGCTAGCCACCTAGTTGACCCCTTAAAACATGCCCCAGGCCTTCCTTTATGACATGAATGCAGTTTTACGCTGCCAATTCGACTTAGCAAAATATCCTCCTTGCCAAGACTTAAACTCTGCTTTTAATACATATAATGTTAATGTTAATGTTATATGGACTTATAATGCGCACAGCTGCCCCAGCCAAGGGGCGTCCCGACGCTAGCTGTATGCAGTGAGCGGACAGAAGATGTTTGTGCTGTCATAAAAGAGATATTGCACACTTGCCTCTAAGACAGGCCTGAGGCACCTCAAAGAGCAGGGTACATTGTAATCGAAAGGTTGGACATATGCTTTTGTGTTTTATATGTCCTGGTAGTGAAAAACTCCTAAATTCGTTTTTTACTACTATGAGGCGTACTTCTCCAGTATGATAACATTGGGTTGCCTTGTTATATTTAATAAGTGCTAACATTTGATTAGGAGCAGATAGGAAATTCATGTTTAGGATCTAATAAATTGACATTTAAAATCTCTTTAATATTAAAGTCAGATTTTGTCACAGTTTTGAAAATACCACTTTTAGAAAGTTGGCCTGCACTAGCTATTTTGGCCCTGAAGCCTGTTCCTGGGTTGGACGGGCTGGATGGGCCATTACTGGCAGGATGGGGGGAGGAGCTAAGCACAGCACCACTTCACACTACCTCATTGTTCATGTAGTCAGGCTGGATCCAGCATAGATGAGGCAGGAAACTCCAAGCACTTCAGTGGGAAAGCGCTAGAAACATCTGCTACTTGATAAAGGCACAAGATATAAAAATAGTACCCTCAGACGGAGCCTTCAGTTCACTTTCTAGACCTGTGGAAGGACTCTCAGAGGACTGCTTGCTACTGTGGTCTGCTGTGTACCTCAGTAGCCTGCTTTGCTGAACCTGAATTGACTACTCTGCTACCTGAAGTCTGCCTTGATCCCTCAGAGGCCTACCCTGCTCCTTAAGCCCTGTTCCATCTCTTGAAACTAAGACTACCAGAGTGACTCCAAGGGCTAGTTGGCTGGCAACCTGTTCAGAGTCACAGGGAGAGAAAAGGCTCCAACCACTTTTAACTCACACCTGGGCCCAGCCAATGTGAGTCTTGTTCCTCCAAGTGGGGCCATTCCAGTCCTGCATCCTTGGAAGCATCTCACGAGGTGCTAAAGGTGCCAGATAGCCAAAATCCAAAGCGTGTGGCTGGAAAGTGCTATGAGAACCAACAGGAAAACGGAACATACCTGCTCGTTGACCTGTCCTTGGTGCCTCGCCAATTGGTATAACTTTGTGACAGCTCCCGCTATGTTTTCCTCCACAGCAGAAAATTTAGTGGTGTTTCGCTGAAGAGGTATCTGGACTTGAGGAGCCATCATTGGCTACAGCTTACAGCTTACAGCTTCCAGCTTCACCCGCTGGAGATTTTTGACTTCCAAAAAAGAGACTAAGATCGAACGTGATAATGTTCACTTCGACTTCATACAGCGGCTCATGGACGACACCTCTTACTCGGACAACACCTGGAGCCTGAATTTTACCTTCTCAGACCAGAGGTGGTAGCGTGCCGGAAGGCAAGGTCACCAGCGTTCATAGCGGCATTGCGAAACAGCAGTTATGTACCCAGTCTGTTTTTAACTGAATCTTGCTCTTAATTGTCTAGGAAGCTAGGAGAGATTACACAGCTAAATGTATTGAGAACACCGATATACCTGGAAAGGCTATTTTTAAGGTTGTAAATGCTTTCCTTAAACCTCGCGAGTTGGTGATTGACGCACAACCTTCTGTGGCACTATGTGAGAAAATATCGGATTTCTTTGACAACAAAATTAGCAAGGTCTACAATTCCTTTTCTGCAATAGTTGAAACTGTCAAATCTGACGTAATGATAAGGAAAGCACATATGCCTCTCTTTTCAGAATTCACTCTGATCTCACAGACGGAGGCACTGGCTGTGATCCAGGGTTGCAAGTCAGGTTCACCGGAGGACCCATGCCTGCCGAAACTGTGGAAAGAGTTGGCTAATTTCTCCATCCAGGTGCTGTCTGAAATATGGAACACCTCCCTCACCATATTTCCTGACTTATGGAAGCACGCCACTCTCCTTCCCCTCAAGAAGAAACCCAATGTTGATTCAGGGGAACTGAATAATTACAGACCTGTCTCTCTGCTGCCTGCACCAGCAAAGATGCTTGAAAAGGTGGTGCAGAGAAACTGATTTTATCGAGAACCACGGCATCCTGCACGACACCCAATCTGGTTTCCGCGCTGATTTCAGCACAGATTCAGTGCTGATAGAGGTGGAGGATTCAGTCAGGATGGTGCTGGATTCAGGGGCATCGGCTATGCTGGTGCTCCTGGGTCTTTCAGCGGCATTTGTTAAGGTGGACCACTCCATACTGGTTCAGCGCCTCTTGGACATTGGGATAGAGGGTACAGTCCTGGCCTGGCTCAAATCTTTCCTCCATAAGGGCACACTGAGGGTGGCGCTTCAACCGCATCAGTCTAATTGCAAGCACTTACGGTGTGGGGTACCGCAGGGGTTGGCCTCAAGCCCACTGCTATTTAACATTTATCTGGCCCCTTTATTTTCTCTGATTGCCAACTGGGGTGTGAAGACGATTTCCTACGCTGACGATACCCAGTTGGTTTTCTTTTTAAAGATCAGTCGAGTGATTCTTTTGAGAACTTTAAGAGTTGCTTACCAGATATAGCTCAATGAATGAATAACAATAAACTCAAGTTGAATGCAGACAAAATGGAGGTGTTGTTTTTTGGTAAAAATAAACCCCCTGCTGCAGACCTTTGGTGGCCGGAGGAAATGGACTTACCTCCCACCCCTGCAGGCTGTGCAAAAAACTTGGGAGCAAAATGGCAGGCTGACTTATCTTTTTGGCCCAAATTCAGCAGGTGTCAGCTGCATGTTTTAGCAGTCTGAGAAACCTGCGAAAATTCATACACCTTTTGCCGGAAAACTGTCGTCGGGTCGTTGTCGACGCCACAGTAACCTCTCGCTTGGACTACGCGAATGGCCTTTATCTGCGCCTACCGGCTTACCTGGTAAAGAAACTGCAAATGGTTCAGAATGCGGCTGCGAGATTGATCAGACGTGTTCCATTTAGACAGCATATGTCTCCGCATCTCAAAGAATTGCATTGGTTACTGGTCGTTAACAGAATTAAATTTAAAGCCTTAACCCTAGCCTTTCGGGCAATCCATGGAACATGCCCCAGTTATCTAAAACTGAGGCTTAAAACTGAGAAACTGAGATTAATCTCCTGGACTCTCTGGTCACCGCACGTCTTTCGTGTGCCACCTGTTGCTATAGCGTCTGGAAGACCTCTTCGGCGGTAGCTGTTCACGCTCTACAAATGGGAGTATTATTATTATGTTGAAATTTCTTGTAAGTTTGAAGGTGAGCGCCGACCGGGCCCAATCCACTTATTAAATCTGACTCGCGCCCCATCGTGGTCATCCATATTTTTCAACTTTGACCCGGTCTTGAGCAGCTAGATTTCCATGGAGGCACATTGATCTTTTAGGTACTCGTTTTTACCCTAAACTTAAAAAATTCATAACTCCCGTTCTACCGATTGGATTTTTGTTGTTCTGGTGGCAAATCATTTATTAAAATGCAGTATATTTTTTCTAATTTGGTGTGAGATATTTCTTTTTTTGAATTATTTTTATTGGTTTTGGACAAAAACAAAAAGTAAAAAATAACAGCAGGCATAATAAGGAATGACATCATTGTATCCAAAAGATTCCATTATTAGTACTAGTATAGTTATGATCAGTAGTGTGATGTATAATTAGCCCAACTGAGTCCACTCTCCGTCCGGGTGGTAGCTTTGGGTTCCCTGCCACTTCCCCCACCGACAACCCTCTGGAGTCTTCCAGGGAGACCATACTGTCTCTTAGTGTGGGATTTTTCTTGTGTAGTGTTTTCACTTTATAACAGTTTGAGTGCTGCATATATACTTCCACTTTGCCTCTAAGGTATGCCTGACTACTTTTGTGCCAATTGCCAGAGAGTTGAGCATGCTTAAATTAGTGGCTATTGTGGTACAACCAGACAGGGACTGTGGATGTTGCTTGAGCAATGTTAACACCCCACTCAAACAACAATACAATTTCTCACAGTGGTTGTATCAGGTCATCCACTGTATGTGAACTGGCAACAGGGAGGAGCTGAGAGCCATATAGATTTTCATGGTCATTCAGTGGGGTTCCTTCAGAGGATGATGAAGAGCTTCCAGACAAATTTGCAGGGGAGTAGTGGCCCCCAGTGATAGATGTGGTCAGCCCGAGGATCTCGCTATGTGCCGCAAGGATCTGACATGTGTCCCTGCCAAGATGCCGCCGTATCGTTGACTGTGTCGACATTTCGGGCCTCATCGCTGCACATTGATTTACCTCCATCGTGTATTCCTTGTTGGGATTGGTATTGTTCGATTCAGTCCCTTGCATGGTCTGGGTCTAAAAAGAAATGTAAGCCGTGTTAGCTGTGACTATTAGTTTGGTGGGAAAAAACACCTATTAGAGACATAGCTCTATCACCATCTTCTTGACCTGGGTGAAGGAGGATCGGTTATGTTGCATTGCTAAAGTATAATCAGCTAATATCATAACATTTAGCAAATGTTACAAAGGGCCCAGCATCCTCTTCCTGTGAATAAAAATCCCACATTTTTGGCAGGTGTGCACTTCATTGGGGTTTAGACCCTTATTACCCCAGTCATACGTGAATTGAAGACTAAGTAGGAGTGTCTTCAATTTAAGTATTAATTCAGAATAGCATCCATTTTTTGTTTGATATTCACTTTTTATTTTAAGGTAAGTAATTCCATATTCCGAAGGTAAGGTGTACCATTGGATATGTGGTATAACGTTAGTCAACAGCCAACGCGTGTTTCACCCCTCAGGCTGATATGCCAGGGGCTTTCTCAAGGCTTGAAGGAAACAATAGTAAATCTCTTCACAACTTCACCTAAAGAAAACATTCAATAGTGTACATATCTTAGTCCAAAGAGTTGAATCCCTATGCAGTGATTTGGCATAGCTCCCTAACCCTCTAACGTTATACCATTTATCCTATAGTACACCTTACCTTCGGAATTACTCACCTTGAAATAAAAAGTGAACATCAAACAAAAAATGGATCCTATTCAGATTTATTACTGAACGGGAAGCTACTCCTACTTCGTCTTCAATATCATTATATTTGCATTTTCAATCTGAAATTGGCCAGTGCTTCTCTAAGCTTGGAGCAATGCATCCCTGTCTCCGAAATTTAGGATACATGCCACTATGGGTCGGGCACAATATCAGGAGGGTGGCCATCTGGCGGGCACCCTGTGAGCATATTCCACTGTTAACTTTTTGAAGCCCTGTCTCGATGTACGTTGTGGGATTTTCCCCTTCCAACCCCTTTGACAGTCCAACGATGCACAAATCGTTAGGACATGACTGGATCACTGACACAATATTGTGGAAAGGAATAGCGATGTCAAACATATAAGAAAAGAATATTGTTTACGATAATATCAAGATCCTATACTTATAATGGTAATTACGAAAACATCAGCAAGAAAAATATCGTTGACACTAATATAATTAAAAAATAGACAAAAATATAAAAACATTTCTATTAAAAGAATTTAAAGTAAAAAAAATTACAAATTTTGATACACAATTTTAATATATTTCACTAATACTTAATACTATACATACAAATATATAGTTATATAAACACACATATATATTGTTTATAGTTATATAAATCTATCTATATATCTAAATATATATATTCTCTATAAAAACCAAAGGTTAAAGTAACATTATTGTTATGTGTGATAATGATTTCTGTGTTTGTTTAAAAGAAAACCTTAGAAATTCCCTGAAAGAAACTAAGGGTAAAGTAACATTAAAGTTAGGTGAATTTGTCAGTGACATTTGAACAAAAAAAAGCAAAAAAAATTCACCTAACTATAACTTGCGCCCCTGCCATGCACAACTTATGATCTCACATATTACATCACCGATGACATGTTCAATTACATAATTTATGACATTACTGAGGACATCTCAAATGGCCCTGCAACTAACTCCCTGCATGCAGTCAAGCCCATGCTGCGCACAGCCATTGGCAGTGAGTAGTGGGGGTTTAGACTCAAGGCGTAGTCTGCGGCCAGTCCCTCTGGTCAACCCCTTAAAAGCAGCCAACCGTGCAGAGACTTTGGGCTCGCACAGTGGGGGGTTAGCCATAGGGCGTATTGCCAACCACCCACATGCGGACAGGGCCATGCTGTACACAGTCTTTGATCGTTTGGGGTCGGAGATTGGGCACAGTGACCAACTCTCCCAAAGGTAACCAACCCAAAACAGGACCTGGTCCTGGGGACCCCATCCACTAAGGCCTTTTGTTTAAAGGGAGGGGGCCACACTGGCCCCATCCCTGAGCCATTATCTGCCCGGGGACCCCATCTCCAATGGCCCATACTTTTAAAGGTGCATGCCCACCTGTGGGTGGCTCCAAGGCCCCGGTAGCCCCAGCTGATTACCTGCATGCTTGCGGCACCACTGGATTCAAGCTAGCCTGGCTGATGAGGGGGTGATAACCTGAAACTGATCCCAGGAGGCTTGTTTCCGGTCCAGGGAGGACCCGGCTTGGCATTTCAGGCTGGACTGTTCCCATGGGGTGGAGGGTCAAGACTGATTTACATGTGGCTGGGCCCAAAATGGGGTGACATGGTGAGCAAAATAACAATGAATTAAACCCAGATCTGCAACTGGGGGTGACTGTCTGAAAAGGCTCAACACTCCGTCCATCATTTTATTTTGTGATGTGACTCCCCGAATGCAGCAGTAGCCAGCATTAATCCCACCTGAACAGAGCAGCTAGTAATGCTGCTCCATGCGAACCGGAGCAATAAACAGTCTCCTCTCAGTGGGCAGGAGCATTTTTAAAGCTACTGCCAGCTGGGAGCGGACTTGATGTTTTCTCTCGCTTGGTCGGAGGTTAAAAAATGCTCCCACCAAACAGGAGAAAACGGGATAAAAATGCTCCCCCCAAACAGGCAGGGAGACTGCTATGTCTCAGGAGTGTGCTCCGCTGGACATAGCTTGTCAACCAAGACAATTAATGGATCAGGGAGGGGGGGCGTGTGTCTCCCCTCCCCATTGCATGTATGTCTGCACAGCCCCCCTCTCTTAAAACAATAACCACGGGTGTGGGCTCCCTGGGGCCGTTAATACCTCAGGAGGGGGCCACAGGGCCCCCCTCCCAATTTTAAAGTAATCTTGGTCCATAGATTGTGCTTCTTGTGCTTTGGTGCAAGTCCACTCAGTAGTTTTGAATAATTAATGAAAAAAATAACTTTGTGTACATAGAAATGCAAAGAATATAAGGATCCCGACAGTGATTGACTCCCACCATCACAACCAGGAAGTGGTGGCAGCCGTCTAAGAACTCAGATGTTTTGTGCAAAAAAGACACAAGGTAGCAGGGGCCAAAAATGTTTTTTTTAAATGTTGCCCCAAAGTCGGTGAGCATCCGTTAATCTAATGCAAAATATATTTTTTAAAGCGCTGTCTCCTACACATGTTTTTTTCCAAGCCCTCTGGTTGGAAGGGTCCCGGGGGGAATACAAATATTTATAATTTGGTGAGGGGGCAAGCATGGCCTCCTTCCCCAGGCCAATTTTGGCCCTGGGGACCCCATCCTCCAGGGCCTGACCGCAAAGTGAAGGAGGAGGCGTGGCAAGCGTCCTCCCTCCTCGGGCTAATTTTGGCCAAGGGACCTCATCCCTTGGTGCCCGGCTGTAATTCGAAAGCACCCCTCTCCGGGACACATAATGGTTTCTCTGCCTGCACTGGCTCGGGCAGGGAAACCTGTGTTCGCTCTCGCTTAGCGGAGAAATGTAAAATCTCCCACTAAGTGGGAGCAAACACCAAAGTCTGCTCCCAGCAGGTGGAAGCTTAAAAAATGATAGTTTGGTTGGTGCCCTGGATGGCCGGACTCCAGGGGATGGGGTTCATGGGGTCGAAATCAGCCTGGGAGGGCTTGCATGTCCCCCTCCTCAGTAAATATAGTGCCTGGCCCTGGGGATGGGGTACTTGGGGCTGGCTGAAATCGGCTCTGGGAGGGGGCCATGTGCCCCTTACCCCCAAAAACTGCATTGGGCCCTGGGGGATGGGGTCCCCAGGCCCAAAATTGGGCCAGGGAGGGGGACCACTTACCCCTCCCCTTAGTTTTAATTAGTGGCCTCGTCAATGGGGTCCCCAGGGCCTATAAAAGGCTTGGGGAGGGGGGGCCACATGTCCCCTTCCCTTTTATTTGTAAAACCGGCCAATGGGTCTGGGGTCCCCAGGGCCTTACAGTGCTCAGGGAGGGGGGCTGTATGTCCCCCATCCCCTTTAATTTTGATAGTGGCCCTGGGAGACAGGGTCCCCAGGGCCTACAGAGACTTGGGGAGATGGGGCACGCGTTATCCTCCCTTTTAAAATATATATAGGCCCGGGGGATGGGGTTACTAGTGTCATAAAAGGTTCTGGGAGGGAAGTCAAGCGGCCCCACTACTAAAAAGTCCCTGGGGTCCCCAGGTACGGGCTTTGTGGCTAACCCCTCACCGTATGCCGCCGAAGGCCATGTGCGGAGTTTGATGCCTTTGAGGTGATTTGCTCTATGGCCAATATCCCAATAACCAACTGCCCTCAGCCAAAGGACAAGCGCAGTGTCTGGTTGGCTGTATGCCAGAGATTGGCCGCAGGCCTCAGCCGCTGGCCAGGCCCTCCAGCCTACCCCTTGCTGAACACAGCCTTTTGCCATGTGCAGTGGTTGCTGGCCACAAACCCTTGATTGAGGCCAGGCACTATGGCCAACCCCACCCCCCACCCACCTTCCAAAGGCAGGCAGCATTGTGGGGGGTTGTATTAACGCATTGGTAATAAAATATTGCTTTACGTTAAAAAACCTAGAAATTCCCTGAAAAAAACAAAGGTTAATGCAATGTTATGATTAGGTTAAATGTTCAGTTTTCAACTCTAAAAACAAATGAAATTCACCAGTTAGAGTTATCTCAAGTAACTATAATCCTCACCCTAATGTAACTATAACTCAGACCCTCTCCATGCATTGCTAATTAATTACCCTGAATGACATATATATGCAATAAAAACCCTAACCTCTTCCATGCTCATGAAGAGCTAAGCTCGTCATGAGGCATGGCGCTCCGGTGCTCATGATGAGCTCAGCTCGTCATGAGCCGTGGAACGCTCACACGCGGGGATAATTACCCTGCTGTGCTGAGCGTTCCACGGGGACGGGTGTGGTCATGACGAGCTCAGCTCGTCATGAGCACACGAGCGCCGTGCCTCATGACGAGCTGAGCTCGTCATGAGCACCGGGGCGCTGCGCGCCCCCGTCCCCCAGCACTCAGGGGAATTACCCCCGCACGGAAGGGGCTAACAAAATATATAACCTTTTATGAGATAACAGATATTTACTCATTTACACAATAAATAAAATATAAACAATTGGAAAATTCCCCAAAACTCATTTACAAAAAATACTATAAGCATTAAAATTAATTTGAAATTATTTAATCAACATTATTAAAGCTATTGGAGTCTAAGAATATAAAATATACTATTCACACTCTACTTTATGCAATGTTAGGGAAAGTGTTGGACTTTGAAGGGGTAAAATATACCATTTCCACTCCAGTCTGTGCAACAGTAGAGAAAATGTTGGACTTTGGAGAGGTAAAATGTATGATTCCCACTCCGGTCTGTGCAACAGTAGGGAAAGCATTGCGTTTCACAGTGGTCAAATTTACTATTCCCACTCCAAACAGCACAACAGTAAGGAATGGGTTAGACTTTACAGGGGTAAAATTTACCATTCCCACACCAGTCCAGTGCAACAGTAGGGAACATGTGAAGTTTTCTACTCACACTCCAGTCTGTGCAACAATAGGGAAAACATTACATTTCGAAGGGGTGAAATGTACTATTCCCACTCCAAACAGCGTAACAGTAGGAAACCTGTCAAATTACAAAGAGGTTAATTTTACTACCTCTACTGCAGTCTAAACATGAGTAAGGAAGGTGCTTCACTTCAAACCTGTTACATATGTAACACCATGAATATTGAAAAAATATTAAACTCTTTAAATAAAAATTAATAATTAACATATATATATATATATATAGATTACCTACTGGCGGTCGCCAGTAGGTAGTTATAGTTAGGACCTAGTTTCCATAGGAAATCCACAACATTCTATTTGGAATAACTTTGGCGCCGGTGGACGAATCTTTGTGAATTTCTCCAATGGTTCTGCTTCTTCCCTGAAAGTTTGGGGGTGATTCGTCAAGTCAAATGGGGGCCGAGAAAAAAGGGGGGTCCCAAAATGTGTTTTCCCCATGCAATTTTCCATAGGGACCTTTAGACAGGGCTACAGCCCGAACGGCTGAACGGAATTACACGAAATTTGGCAGAGAGGTAGAGTTTGGTTCGTAGATTGTGCTTTTTGTTGAATGGTGTAAATCCGTTCAGTAGTTTCTGAGAAAATTGCAAGTAAAATCATAGCGATATCTAGAGTCGGAGTTCAGTACGCGTACTGAAATCTGTTCAATTACGAGCGCGAGCTGCATGCTGATTGGCTGTGAACTGTCTGTCAACACTCGAAACCAGGAAGTGTTGGCGGCCATCTTGTGCCTCGCTAGAACCGAGTCACAAGAAAACAGTAAAACAAAGTTGAGTGATAAGGGAAGGCGGTAGGGTAAAGATATTCTGACCCTCTAGGCTTGGTCAGGGGGTCGTACATGGATGTTTAGGCTCTATTTTTTATAAAGAAAAATCGTGGCGTACGCGTATGGAAATACTTACAATTACGAGCAGGAGCTGCATGCTGATTGGCTGTCAATACTCCAAACCAGGAAGTGTTGGCAGCCATGTTGTTTGTCGGGAGAACAGAGTCACAAGAAAACAGTAAAACAAAGTTGAGAAATAAGGAAAGGGGGCAGGGTAGAAACATTCTGAGCCTATAGTCTTGGTCAGGGTGTGGAAAAGTAAATTTTGCCATGTTCTGTGTCCCTACGTGTCCTCCATCTTATGTTATGTGTGCATGATTAAATATGCATATGTATCCCCCATGTTCGATTAAAGACGCAATTACAGTTGTGTCCATCTCTAGTATGCCAGTTTTCAGTTCTCGTGAAAGCTACGAGTATCAGGCCTATGTAAAGTTACGTTGCCACGTTTCTCAGTGTGCACGTTATTTCATTGTAAAGTCCCCGTTTCTAGGCCTCAAAAGGGCCCGGACACCAGATTCAGCTCCTTTCTTCTGAGTCCTCGCTGAGGAGCGATACAGCCCCCACCTGTATCCTCGACCCTTCACTTACTTCCTGCCTCACAGTGCCCGGCTCAGCCTGGCTCTGCCTCTGAGTCTGCCAAGAGTATGTTATGATTCTAGTTATCAGTCCAGCCCTCCTTCTCTACATTCCTAAGCTACTGAATCGCATCAATAGTTTCCGTCATTGTCTAGCCTTTACGTCTCCATGTAAGAGAAATACTGCATTTAATGGTCATTTAATATTCTTCATCACGCACTACATGTAGAATAATGCATGCTCCAGTCTTAGAGTCTGTTAGCCTTTACCCCGATAACTTTTGGATTCTATCAACATGTTCTCTAAACATTAGATACTAGATACTGTTTAGGTACATGTCGCCCTGACTCTCCAGACTTCAGTCTCTGCTCCTAGCACAGAGTTCATAGCCCCCAGCTTCTCCTAGTAACACGTCATTGTCAGTTTGCGCGCACCATTAGGTTAGAGGTCCCGGCTCCTTAGGTAGCCCCCTCCATGTTTCCGCCCCATTTATGACATATTCTGTTACGTTTACATCACATGTCTATGTATACGCCCCTGTTACACCCATTTTCACCCATTTTCACCCTTATCTTTCGCGACTGCTATTGACCACACCCACTGCTCCGCCTACTATAATTCATTGTAATGTAACTGTTTTAGTATATATATTTGTGCACTGTTATTAAATGTTACGCCGATTCTGATCCTGCCCCCGGCAGCGCTGCCATCCTGTTCCCGTGCAGGTTGTCCTGTTCCTGTCCTTTATGCTGTATTAAACCTGCAAACTCCTACTACCTCGAATCTTGACTCTTATTTATTGAGCTATCTGTTATTGCTATGTCCAGACAAACCTAGATCCGGTATTATTTATTTATATACCACATAATGGCGCCCGAATAGGGACTTGCCCTTTCCCCACGCGCCGGTGAAGCCACGCCGGCCCCCTGACCCTTTGCAGCCGTGACGGAACCATACCGTGCACGTGCAGATATTTCTGCTTCATGTATCCCTCAGGCCCACGGAGGAGACGGAGGTGGCGGTCCAGCATCCAGACGAGGCGGTGGAGGAACGCGGCGAGTCTCGACCAGAGCCCAAGCCGAGAGTCCAAGGTCCGAGGTATCCGGAGACCCACCCGTAACAGAAGTCCGAAGTTCGTCCGTCCGGCGTCGAAGCAGTCCAGTCCAGTCCGAGGCCTTCCGTTCTTGCTGCCCGGTGAGTACCATTGCTGGGGTAGTATCTAGACAGGGTCAATCTAATTGACTCTGGTCCGTGGGTTGGTGGTACACAGACCCAAAACGAAGTGTCCACTTCGGTGGATGCGGGTCCTGACGTGTCTCTTTATGAGACCGGTAAGTCTCGTACTGTTTTAGCAGTGCATCTAGTTTTTGTTCTAGTCTGTTTTCAGTATTCCAGGTAGTATTCTGTTCGAACTGTTATTTTAGATGTTATTCATGTATTTTTAATGTCGTGGTATGAATGTGGAGTAATTATCGTGTTCATTGTGTATTGTATTGTGTCTAGATTACAGTTCAGTCATGCCCTTATTCTCGAAATTACGTCAGTTAAAAACTAGAAAAGGTCTGCTAGAAGCAGCAGTTCCTGTCCCGCCTAGGGACAGTCCAGGTCATTTTATGTATCAGAAGCATGGCATAAGTGCCATATTATATCTAGATTTATGGGTAGAGTATACCAAAGAGTTAGAGGAAAAGTATAGATGGCCCGTATCAGGTACGTGGGATGCCGAGTGCATCATGAGAGTAGAAGAAGCATTATGGAAGAAGAAAGCCAGACAGTCACAGAAGGATGCCATCGAGTTATGGCGCAAAGAATCTCATAAAAGAACCGAAAAAGAAATCAGAAAGTCAGAACTAAGTAGAGAATCTTTGGAACGAGCCCAAGAAAGGGAACTAATCGAGATAGGTGAACGAGTTAAAACAGAACAGTCAGACAGACAGAGGCATGCCCTTATTAAGGGTATGTATCCTCTTCTTGCCGAGGGCTTGCCAAAAGCAACCCCGCAGGCATCCAGTAACTTTCCGCCACCACTAGTTCCGACCAAGCTACGTCACAAACCGACCGCAGCTGATATTTTCATCTCGTCCTATTTGGACGACACAGTCCCAGAATATGCGAATCCTGTTCCGCCAGTCCCTGTAAATAATGTAAATCTAGCTCCTCCAGACACCGGGGCACCTCTTGCAGTACCTGCTACGGTACCCCCGGTCCAGCCTACATTACAATTTCCCGCCGCGCTAGTACGAAGAGTATCAGTCGACGATTCCAGTTTAGGGGCCGCAGGAGGAGGTCCTCCTGGTACCCCGCCACCACACCAACGTAGAACGTTGGCCGAGTTACATGAATGTGCGTTACAGCGTACGCCCAAATATAAGTCCGTTGCAGACATCCGACGAGCTCTCACTGAATGCCGCTATGATCCAGTTGCAGGTGATGATAGTACAGTAATATATTCCATCCGTGTAAGACGGGTGACCGGGTATTTGGACACCCTACCAGATATGAAAGGAGATCTAGACAGAATATATCGTTTCATCCGTACAGGGGATGATCCAGAAAGTATTGGCGAAGCCATGTCTCAAAGGAAAGCTGAGATCCAGCTCATGTTATTAAAGTTTCTGATTAATTGTCTAATAAGAGAACAAGATTCCCCGACTAAAGATCCGGCCGAAATGAAAATTCTGACAAGGTGGAGTGATAATATAGCCGAGGGTAAACACAAGACTATCAGTAGTATAGAGAGTATGTACAAGAAAATTCGTAAGGAAATACTAAAGTTACACGAACAACGTAAAGCAGCACAAGTAAGCGAGAAAGAAAATGACTCTACTGAAGAGGTAGAGGACGAGAATCCCACTAGAATAGCGTATGTAGGAAAATCTAGATTTCCAGATCGCCATTTGCGCCTAGAACACAAGTCAGTTTTACATCATCCAGCACCAGAACAAGGTTCTCTGGAACAAGTATTTCAAGCTACCGATCACATTCTGAAATCACGAATCGGTTACAGTGAGTTAAGTACTATGCATGAACAAGAACTAGCCCGATCAGCAGTCCGATGGATTACTGATTCTACCACTTTTCCAGACGAAATAGTGGCACAAATGTTTCTGAAACTGCCCCCAGCCGAGCAACGACTGGTGGGTATGTATATGATCCAGCACCTCATTACTCTGTATGAGGGTCAACATTCTGATCCAGGTCCGTTACACGATGTCCTGAACGAGTTACTCCAGTATAGATGGAAAGGTTTAGGTACCGATTTAATTAGTGTCATTCTAGAACAGCGCCACAAATATAGTATGTTTTTAAACCCGCATTTCGTTCATGTCTCACCCCCAGAAAGTAAACCCTTTTACATAGACAGACAGAATCCGTTACGAGAAGTACACCCAGTTAGGACAACAGATGGTGAAATGCAACGAGTGTTTGTTTACACTCCGATTACAAAGATGGAACTCTTAGAGATGAAGAAATTAATTCCCTGTCATGACAAAGATCCAGCAGGGTTCCACCGAGAATTAAAGGACATGCTCCGTATGGGAGAATACACATATCCAGATATAATTAAAATGTTAAAGGTCCTGTTGTCCGCAGGGGTATATGAAAAACTCAAGGAAAAAGATTGGGAGGTGGGAGAGAAAAAGATCGATTGGGCAGTCCTAGAAGCCGAAGACAAGATACGAGTACCAGGTACCGGTCTAGGAGAAAAATGTAAAGAATTACCAGAATTGTTAATACAAGTTTTGCCAAGATTATTAGCCACTAAAAAGGAAGACTGGGATGCAATCTCAGCCTGTAAACAGAAACAAGACGAAGACACTAGTGATTTTTATTCTAGATTCGAGAAATGCTTTAGTATTAACAGTGGCCTCAAGACAAGTAGCGAGTCATACCCTCATCTTTTTGTTACTAAATTAGTCGAGAATTCAAGCCCACAAGTTAAGAATCGAGTTTTGAAAGTCGAAAGTACCTGGCAAGCTAATACCCCGTCCCAGATGTTACAGATGCTTCAATACCACCAGAATAGAATCAGAGAAGAACAAGATCACGAAAGGAAACGTATGAAAGACACGAAAATGAAAGTACTAGTTGCACAATCTGTTCCTCAAGACAGTCAGAAGAGGGGTACGAATCAAGCCAGTCATCCTGCAGCTCCCGTTAAAGGGAACTGCAATTATTGTAAACAGCCAGGTCATTTTATAAACGAGTGTGCAGTTCTGAAACACAACATAGCTACTGGTAAGACTAAAGAAAGACCACGTCCGCCTAGACAAGAACAAGTTTCACAGACTTCTCAGCCACAGAATGCACAACAGACAGTTCCAGCACCGCAGCCTATTGCTGCAACACAGCATGTTACACAGCAGATGTACCAGTATGCGCAGTCTGAGTATCCAGAGTATCAGCCATATTCATGAAACAGCCTAGAGAGGGAGGTAGGCTTGCCTCTCATCGAGATTCCTGTAGATCAAGAGGGTCCCTATGTTCATAGTCAAGTACTAGGGAAAGACAGAAAGTTTTTGATTGATACAGGGGCAAGTAGGACCACCATCAGTCACGCCGAAGTTCCAGGGGCTCCGCTCTCAGGCTCTAGAAATGTTTCCCTTGGATTTTCAGGAAAGCCTATTATAAACGAGATATCTAAGCCAGTTACTCTAGAAGTAGGTCCATTGTCCCGCACTACTGATCTGATACTTACGAAGTCATGTCCAGAAAATTTGTTAGGTATTAAAACACTGAAAGAATTAGGTGCAGTTATTTGCTGTTCCCCAGAGGGAATACGATTGTTCCTACGTGACTTCAAGGGTCACTATGTATTACGAGATTTTGATCCGAGATTGTCTAATGTTCCGCAGCATCTATGGGCACAAGGTCCAACTGATGTTGGCTTCATGCAAATCACACCCCATCGTGTGACTCTCAAGCCAGGTGTAGTGTTACCACGAATCAGACAGTACAGATTGCCACCTGAGGCTGTAGCAGCCTTATCCAAAATTATTGACGAGCTCATCGCTCAAGGAGTAGTTGTAGAAACTGACTCCAATGTATGTAATTCTCCGATCATTCCAGTCATGAAACGTACTGATCCAAATGCACCCCCAGTATATCGATTAGTGATTGACCTACGGGAGCTCAACAAATGTATTATTCCCCAGTACCCAGTTGTCCCAGATATCTCTTCCCTATTGACAGCCATTGATTCTGAAGCCTTATTTTTTTCAGTCATAGACCTCAAGAACGCATTTTTTAGTGTCCCCATTCATCCAGACAGCCAATTTCTTTTCGGATTTTGTTTAAATGGAAGGAGCTATATGTTTACACGCGCTCCTCAAGGCTTCACAGAGAGTCCTAGTATTTACAGTCAAGCACTTAAGAGACAACTAGACAATATTCACATGCCAACTGACACTGCCCTGCTCCAGTATGTCGATGATCTACTGATCACAGCCCGTTCTGAACGTGCTTGCGAGCGAGCATCCCTTACAGTCTTGTATTTCCTTGCCGAGATGGGGCACAAGGTGTCCCCTTCTAAGCTTCAATTCTGTGTCCAGCAAGTGATCTATTTAGGCCACTTACTGTCCAAGAGGGGTAGGCAGTTGACACCCGACCGTATCCAGTTAATAGCGAGTCTTCCTCAGCCCAAGACCCAGAAGGAGGTACGTGCTTTTATTGGCCTCACTTCTTATTGCAGACAATGGATTCCTCAGTATGCATTTCTAGCTAAACCACTGATACAGTTAACGACACAGGAGGCAGCCGTATCGACTGTCCTCCCTTGGACATCTGAACATACACTTAGTTTTAATGAGTTAAAGAAAGCTCTATGCCAAGCTCCAGTTCTAGCAACACCGAACTACAGTAAGCCTTTTACACTTTTTGTCACTGAACGCGAAGGTACAGCATTATCTGTTCTCACACAAGATCAATCAGGACAATACAAGCCCTGTGCTTATTTTTCGAGCACACTAGATCCTGTAGCCCAGGCTCTGCCTGCGTGCCTCAAGTCAGTTGCAGCCACAGCACTAGCTATCAGACAAAGTGATTCCATAGTATTAGGACATTCCTTGACAGTACAAGTTCCACACTCCGTGGAAGTTCTTTTAAACCGAACACAGACTCAGCACTTGACAATTGCACGTTTAACAGGTTATGAACTGACACTGTTCCAGCCACACATAGAAATCAGACGCTGCAACGTTCTAAATCCTGCTACACTGTTACCGTCAGTTAATTCAAATCCTGCCACACACGACTGTGTGGAAGTAGTTAACATTATGACTAAGCCAAGACAAGATCTGACAGATATTCCATTACCAGATCCCGACCTGACGCTTTATGTGGATGGTTCATGTATGAGAACAAGTACAGGAGAACTAGTAGCCGCGTATGCAGTGACTACTGACACTGAAGTTATTGAAACACATCGTATTGACACCCTGTCTGCTCAAGCAGCAGAGCTAGTTGCTCTGACACAAGCCTGCATACACGCCAAGAACCTGAAAGTTAATGTTTACACAGATTCACGTTACGCATTTGGAGTCGTACAGGACTTTGGAGTGCTCTGGCAGGAGAGAGGTTTCATGACTTCTCATGGAACCAAGATTCAGCATGGTCTCCTTATTCAAGCTCTGTTAGATGCCATACACTTACCGACATCCATTGCTATCATGAAATGCAAAGCACATACGAAAGTTACTGACACTATTTCCCAAGGTAATGATCTAGCAGATCGCACAGCCAAGCTTACAGCACAGACACCAGACATTCCAGTTAATCCAACACAGACACCTACTCCAGATCCGACTACATGCATGACAGTTAAGGCCCCCACTCAAGATGTCATAGATATCCAGTTACATGCTACTCCCGAGGAAATCAAGAAATGGTCCGAACAAGGAGGGGTCCAGACAGATCAGGGATGGGTGACGAAGGGTAAAGCCACATGGTTTCTCCCCGATTCTATGGTTCAAGTCATTATCAATACCGCACATAGTCCAGCACATTTAGGAGAAAAAGCTATGTTAGATAGTATCCAGAACATTTGGTTCAACAAGCATTTACGAGCTGCAGCCAAGCAGAAAGTCCGTACCTGTATGATATGTTGCCAGTTTAATCCAGGTAAAAGTGTTCCGGTGGAACAAGGTGGATTCCAGCCCCCTGACCACCCTTTTGAAGTCCTCCAGATGGATTATATTCAGATGGAGCGATGTCGAGGTTTCAAGTATGTCCTCGTAGTTGTATGCGCTTTGTCCAGGTGGACAGAAGCATATCCAGTCCCAGATTACACAGCCGCGACCACTGCCAAGCAGTTGGTTCGTGAATTCTTCCCCCGTTACGGACTCCCACGAGTCGTATATTCTGACAACGGCCAGCCATTCTCATCTGAGCTCATGAAACATATTTCCCTGTTGTTAGGGTACCAGTGGAAGTTCCATTGTGTACGCCATCCAGAAGCAGCCGGTCTCGTAGAGAGACATAATCAGACCCTGAAAATCCGAATTGCAAAAGTATGTAAAGAGAAAGGTGTGGACTGGCTAGTAGCTCTGCCAGTTGCCTTGTTTTATATGCGCATGGTCGCACATTCCAGATCAGGTCTGTCCCCTTATGAGGTCGTATTCGGCCGCCCCCCTAACATGTGGGGTACACCTAGACCTCGAAGTATTACCGATGTTTCAAGTAATATGCTGACAGATTACCTAGCTTCCTTGATGTCTGCCCTCAACTCTTGTCGTTCACAGGTTGCTGCCGCATTTCCAGACAATACCGAGGTGGCACCGCATGAAATCGTTCCCGGATCCATGGTTCTTGTCCGGAATTTTGATCGTTCAAGTCCGCTGGAGCCTCGCTGGAAGGAACCCCGACAGGTCCTCCTGGCCACCCGTACTGCCGTCAAGCTGGAAGGCAGGAAGGGCTGGGTCCACCTGTCACATGTGAAAAGATTTTTTGGACTAAAGCCTGTTTCAAAGAACATTTCCGAGGATCTTAAAGACTGCCAAAGTACTATTCTTAAGGACTGTCCCGCAAAAGACATTGCTACGAACCCTTCCCTGTTAGAGAAAACTCCGCAACAGGAGTATAAGCTTAAACTAAGGTCTAGTAAAATAAGTCAGCCAGTTTGATTGTCTAAGTCCTCCCCTAGGTGAAACGGTTAGACCGGTTTCTGACATGTATATAATAGACCCCCACAGAGAGAGAGTTAGTGAGAACTCTAGAAGTTGCACTATTATTTTATGTTTTCTGCTATATTTCAGCATTATGATTTCCTGCACCAGTTATGCATTTTATTTGTATTTTCCAGTTTCTCATGTAAATAAGTCTGCTAATGTTACAGTAGAGCACACGTTTAGTGATCTGCCTCCTCATGAACTCTCATATCGTCTTGCTATGCGTAATAACTCCTTTATCCGCATGTTACATTATTCACACCAGACCAGCAATGCCACTAATTGTTGGGTGTGTGGTCGACTCCCCCCTTTCCAGACACCGAAGGGAGTTCTGCCACTCTTTCCTTATCCATTTTCACATAATGGTTCGTGTGGAGCATGGTCCACGTTAACGTCATCCTCAACAGATATGTCCTTTCTGAACAGCACATGTTTCCCAGACAAGCAAGGTCTTCCCCACAGAACAGGGTTAGATCTAGAGAATGAAGTTTATAATCTAGGTAATTATTCTTCGAATTTCATGGTCCTGAATGTTCAGTCTGATTCTACTCCAGACTTACCTGCTATTTCAGTACTACCAGTCAAAGGTGAATTATGTGTCCGAAATAATGGTTCCGTACATGTAGGCCATAGTGATTGTACTACTATTGTCAAGTATAGTGACAGTGGGAAATCTATTTTCAAAGCTTCACGTCATTCTTATTTTGTTTGTGGTCAGACCGCATATGTTCGTCTGCCCCTCGATTGGGATGGTACATGTTACATTGCCTTCCTACTGCCACCAGTTTTCCTAGCCCCACCTGACTATCATAGGAATTCCCATCTAGTACATACTAGACACAAGAGAAATTTCCCGATTGTCGATTATACTGAAACTGCTCTAGAACAATACATAGATATCAATAAAGGTGTCTTCCCCTACTTAGGTACTGTCGTGAATAGTAAACTGATACGTAGATTAACCAGAACACTTGAAGCAGTAGTGATTGAGACTACTTCTGCTCTAGGTAACTTAACCGAAGAGCAATCCTTTATGAGAATTGTCGTGCTCCAGAATCGTCTCGTCCTTGACGTCATACTGGCCGATAGGGGCGGGGCATGTAGAGTCATCGGATCTAGTTGCTGCATTTTCATTCCTAATAACGCACCGTCTGTTTATTCAGCTATTACCAGACTCCATAAAATTGCCCATATGTTACACCAAGATCCAGGCACCTGGACGTGGTCCGGTTGGTTCTGGAATATAGTTTCCGCCTGGGGATGGAAAGTATTGTCATTTCTGGGTATTGCAGTAGCGATCATATTTAGTTGCTGCCTCTGTTTACAATGTGGCCCTGCGATTTGCGGCATTTGTGCTACATCTTGTATTCCTAGTCCCAAGTCCCGTCCTAAATCCAGTTCCAAGAAAATTCGAGACGAGCAAATGATACTGTATGAAATGATAGATGGTATCATGAATATTGATGTTTCCTGATGGAAACGTAGTGACAAGGAGGGAATGTGGAAAAGTAAATTTTGCCATGTTCTGTGTCCCTACGTGTCCTCCATCTTATGTTATGTGTGCATGATTAAATATGCATATGTATCCCCCATGTTCGATTAAAGACGCAATTACAGTTGTGTCCATCTCTAGTATGCCAGTTTTCAGTTCTCGTGAAAGCTACGAGTATCAGGCCTATGTAAAGTTACGTTGCCACGTTTCTCAGTGTGCACGTTATTTCATTGTAAAGTCCCCGTTTCTAGGCCTCAAAAGGGCCCGGACACCAGATTCAGCTCCTGTCTTCTGAGTCCTCGCTGAGGAGCAATACAGCCCCCACCTGTATCCTCGACCCTTCACTTACTTCCTGCCTCACAGTGCCCGGCTCAGCCTGGCTCTGCCTCTGAGTCTGCCAAGAGTATGTTATGATTCTAGTTATCAGTCCAGCCCTCCTTCTCTACATTCCTAAGCTACTGAATCGCATCAATAGTTTCCGTCATTGTCTAGCCTTTACGTCTCCATGTAAGAGAAATACTGCATTTAATGGTCATTTAATATTCTTCATCACGCACTACATGTAGAATAATGCATGCTCCAGTCTTAGAGTCTGTTAGCCTTTACCCCGATAACTTTTGGATTCTATCAACATGTTCTCTAAACATTAGATACTAGATACTGTTTAGGTACATGTCGCCCTGACTCTCCAGACTTCAGTCTCTGCTCCTAGCACAGAGTTCATAGCCCCCAGCTTCTCCTAGTAACACGTCATTGTCAGTTTGCGCGCACCATTAGGTTAGAGGTCCCGGCTCCTTAGGTAGCCCCCTCCATGTTTCCGCCCCATTTATGACATATTCTGTTACGTTTACATCACATGTCTATGTATACGCCCCTGTTACACCCATTTTCACCCATTTTCACCCTTATCTTTCGCGACTGCTATTGACCACACCCACTGCTCCGCCTACTGTAATTCATTGTAATGTAACTGTTTTAGTATATATATTTGTGCACTGTTATTAAATGTTACGCCGATTCTGATCCTGCCCCCGGCAGCGCTGCCATCCTGTTCCCGTGCAGGTTGTCCTGTTCCTGTCCTTTATGCTGTATTAAACCTGCAAACTCCTACTACCTCGAATCTTGACTCTTATTTATTGAGCTATCTGTTATTGCTATGTCCAGACAAACCTAGATCCGTTATTATTTATTTATATACCACAAGGGGGTGGTACATGGACCTTTAGGCTCAATTTTTATTTTTTTTAAAATAAAAAATGACAGGGTACTCGTGCAGTACTTGTACGCAGTGGAAAAGGTGAAAAAAAAGTAGCGGTGGAAAAGGTGAAAAAAAAGTAGAAGTCCATTTTATTCATTAGGTCCCGGGGGGAGGGGGGGTAAATTACGGGGGCAATTTTTCTGCATAATGGGGGCTTGTAAGGTGCCCCGAGCACTGGGGAACGGCACTCCTCTGGTTTTATTTTGAAGTATGGGGGGGGTTACGGTCCTACTCCCCGCAGTCTCAGTGAGCAGCACCCCTCGGGTCTTTTAAAAAAATAAATATATTTTGAGCTCTCTCTCTCTCTCCCCGTAAATGTCGCGGGGAACGCCACCTTTCTGGGGCAGTCATATGTAAAATGACCTTCTAGCTCCGGGTTTCTGCATTGTCTGGAGTTTTTTATTAATGTTGGGAGGGTGGGCTTGATAATACGTCCTTGTACATTCCAATAGAAGCCTATGCTCTGGTGCTAACATGGGGTTCTATGGGAAATAACAAGGCCGTATTATCAAGCTCATTATCGCCGTTTTATCGGCAGTTTCTTGCCAATAAAACGGCGATAAATTTAACACCAGTCCTTGATAATATACACCTAAGTTTACTGGTAAAAAGAAAGAGCAATGGGCCATATTATCAGCAAAAGGCGATACATTATCGTCGCTTTTATTGGCAGGAAACTGCCAATAAAGCGGAGATAATGGGCTTGATAATATGCCCTTGTGAATAACCATAGCAGCCCAGGTTAACACCAGAACCTGGGCTGCTATTGGAAGTTACAAGGGCCTATTATCAAGCATATTATCGCCGCTTTATCGAAAGTTTCCTGCCGATAAAAGCGACGATAATGTATCGCCTTTTGTATGTAAAGCTTTCCTTTTTTTTGGTGTAGCAGTTGTACTCTTTTCGCATGCTCAGCGTCGTTTCGAAGTTCACATTTTCTTTCTCTTCCACTTCAACAAGCAAACCTTTCTTTATATCAGTTAGTAAATCTGTCGCTTTCTTTTCCCGGTTCATGTGATTCATCCGGTGCTGTACTTTTGTACAGTATTAATAGTGATATTTTTTATATATTTATTTGAAAGGTAGTGCCGAGGTGCCAAACATTGATTACGTACTCCGTCCACCGCCATTTTAGTAGTTTCTCACCGTTGTATTTATTATATCAGTTAGTTAGAACTCAGTAGTTTTCAATCCTAGTCCTGATTATCTCACTATAGTATCTCAACATTATTTTTATTGTGGACCATCATACCCCTCCCCCACAAAATAAAAGAAGTATGTAGTTTTTTTAATTAACTTTTATTAAGCAACAAATATAAACGAAACTCAATTATATCTATATTAGAACTGGCAAAATAACTTAAACAATGTTATAAAGAAAATGTGAAATGAATTCCAAAAGGTGTCCGATTGGTAATCTGCAAAAGAAAAAAGAAAATTAGAGTTTAGAATTATGTAGATGTGAGTAAATGAGCTGAAGCATTAGAAGTTGTGGTAACTCTACAGTTTTACGTGTGCAGTGTTACTCGTATATTCCTGTTTTGTTATAGTGTCGCGTTCAAGTGGTGTCTATATGGAAGTGCCTATTGCGTTACTGACGCCCGTTATGGTGACTTATTTCTAATGCATTCCCATGAAGGATTTGTAGATCTAGGCCTCTGTGCTTACCGTTGTATAAACCTTGCGGCCAAACACTGCAGGCACTTGGATGCACAACTTCAGGTGGGCTGATCTTCTACACGTCTAAGTAGACAGCAGTGTCTAAGTTTAAGAGAGATAGAGTAATGATGTCACAGAGAGTGAGAGAGAGAGAAAACATTAAAACTGTGTCGCAGAGTCTGGAGTTGAGATTTTTTGTTGAACCAGACATAGATTTACTAGCTCCTAGCATCACTTTACCCATGTTAAAAGTGACTCAAAAGTTGCGTAATAAGGTTGTGGATCTGTTTGTCAGACTGTTGTAACCTATCTGTTGTCCCTACTCGGAGGTAATTATAGATTTTACAGAGAAGCTGCTGTACACTACGCATTATGGACGATAATATCAAGCCTGGGAGACAAAATTATTGCCACTTTATCGGCAGGAAAGTGTCGCTAAAGTGGCGATAATGAGTTTGATAATATGCTTTATGGAATTTCAATCGAAGGTCATGTCAGATGTCTTTCACATGTAACATGAGTTTCGATTGGAATTCCATAGAGCATATTATCAAACCTATTATGGCAGTTTGCTGCCGATAAAGTGGCGATAATTTTGTCGCCAAGGGTTGATAATATGGCCCTCTCTCGTTTCACAAATAAAGCTAACACTACAGTTTTACGAGTGCAGTGTACCTGGTACATTTTATTTGTTATAGTGTCACATTCAAGTGGTGTCTATATGGAAGTGCCTACTGCGTCACTGATGCCCGTTATGCCGAATTATTTCTAATGCATTGCTATGAAGGCTTTGTAGATCTAGGGTGCTGTGCTTACCTTGTATAAAGAGTGCGGCCACCGGAGCTCAGCATTCGACTTGAACTCTGCCTCTATACGTCAAAGTATATTCAATAAGTTGCAGAGAATTCCATTGCTGTTGCTCAATAGGCCATGGTTGCTTCTGAAGTGTGTTTGGTGAAGGAAACAAAAGGACATTTTGATTAGTCATCGTAAACTGAGTTGCGTAACTACTATCAAAAGTGAATTTTAATGTGGGTTCTTAATATTCCCTAGTTAAGACTGTTGCTCCTCCAGCAAACAAAGGAAGATCAATAAGTTAATAGAGGCCTGGGACGGCCTCGTGACGCAGAAAAGAAAATAGTATCATGGACGCACAATTAATAATAATAGAGGCCTAAGCACGTGGCGTAGTACAGAAATACGACACAGAAATTTATGCACGCACAATTTTTAAGATTAGAGGTGTATAGGACCTCGTGACTTATAAAGAAATATTTCAATTATGTAAGTACAATTTAAAACCATTGAGGGGTAGGAAAGCCATATGAAGGATAAAAAAATAGCATTATGTATATACAATTTACAGTGGAGGCTGATGTTGTGACGTCTTCTCTTACCTTTGCTTCTGTCCTCTTTTGTCGTGTCTTGAAAGGCTGTGGTTTTGCTGAGTTTGGGGTGTTTTCGACAGTCTGTCTTTCATCGCAGCACAGGCAGGCAAAAGAGAGCTCGCTAAACTGACACCACAACTTCTCAGTTTAGCAAAAAAGGCCACTTTATTAAGACAGGTGGCATGTACATTTCTCAAAACACATTTTACCATTGTATGATAAGCAAATCCCCAACCTTATCTTACCCTATCTATAAAAACCTAACCCCTAATGTTGACCCCCAGCAAACCCAGAACTGACTCCTCTTCATAAAAAATCCCCCTCATTCTCATTTCCTTTCCACGTGACTGTTTACCCCACCTCCCCCCTTTTGAGGATGGACAAACCCGCTCAAGGCTGCCCACCCCCCCAGAAAAATTCCGCCTACCAATACAAAAATGGCAAACGAAAACCTGTCTTATCGTGGCACAAAAGTATGACACTTCTGGCAGTAGCCAAGGCGAGGGAAAAATGGAACACTGGACCAAAATGTAACCCATGCAAAACAAAAGGGAAGGGTGGGTGGGACAAAATTAAAAATCTCTCCTCCCACCTCCCGAGGGTACAGTGATTTTCCTGCCCCGCCAGCCCTGCTAAATAACCTCTCCCCCACGCGCCTGCTGGTTCCCTAATTACTGCACTTCGCACCTGGTGGCCTCTCCATCGTGCGAATCAACCCAGGGCGAGACCGGCTTGCGCCAAGCTCCCCTGAGTCCCCCCGTGCTCACGTCAGTGCCTGCATTATATGGGAACCGCGGGGGCTGATCACACCAAGGCCAGGGCCATCATTGGTAGCGTTTTCGCGGTCTGCAAGAATGATGGCCCTGGGGGACATGCCATTGTGTAATGTATTGGTTTCCAGGCTATATGATAGCAAGCATGCTAGGTGGTGGCATGTGGGTAGTGTGGGCGGGCGTGCACCCTGCATGTGCAAGTATGAGTGTGTGCACTAACAATTAACAACAGAGAGAGATGGGGCGGTGTTATAATGTACGCAGAGGCAGGCCCAGAATCGGATCTGCAATGAGTCAGCACTTCTAATCATTCTCCTTAGCGCGCCCAGAGCTCTGATTTGTCACTGAGACGGTGATCGCACCATAGTTTGTACTGCTTATCATACTCAGCGTGTACCCGCGCATATGGTACGAATATGCTTTGACGTTACGCGTCGCATTAAAGCTTCGGTGTGATATCATGTACGGCGTTCTGTACGCGAAAGGGGGCAATGTTTCTACTTGGTTTAAAATATGTATGTATTTAATGTAGATACTAAGGGCGGACATTTGGGATAACTATGATTTTTTTTAAATACTTTTAATAATCCTATATTACTTTTAAAAAGAATTACACAAATAGCAGTAGAACATCATGCGTACTCGTATTAAAAGAGCTGCGCAAGCGCATCATAAGCATACGCAAAGCCATGTGACTTTAAAAGTAGAGATTTGATTGGTTCGTAACTTTTCCTATTGCGACTGTTGAAAGTTCCGTCCCATTATAAGGATTCGACTTTGACTTTCTAAAAAGAAGCACTTGTTGTGAGAATCTTCTCAAATAGAAGGAAAATCACCATAATAAGAGCAATGGAGTCATCTTCCAGCAGTTCTTCAGAGGAATATTTAATTCCTGAAGAAGCTCCAAAGAAGAGGAATGAAGCTCTAATTTGGAAGTTTTTCACTTTTCCAGAAGGTCAAAAAAAGGTTAATGCTGCAAAAGTAACCTGTAAAATTTGCCCAAAAACTCTTGGTGCGACATGTGAAGAACTTGCACCCCAAGAACTTTGCTCGAGCTGAAAGACGGAGGTTGCACGAGAACCCACCTGCTGCTACACCAAGCACATCAACTGCGGCAGCATTTTCAGCAAGCAGTCCACACCCACATATTGATTCTGACTTTGCTAAAGTTAAAATTCTTTGCATTTATTGCGATAAACTTTTGTGTTATAGAGAACAGTCTATCGACCTGATAAAACGCAGGATGCAGGATCATTGCTGTCCTCGACATTAGTTGTTCTATTTTTCATTCTTTTGTTCCGCTTGGAATTTGTTGAGAAAACACAAAAAAAATACAAAAACAAAAAAAACAGTTCTTTTTAGAACTACCTTCACAGGTCAAAGAAAGAACTATATTTCTATGTTAGTGTGTAAAAGTTTGAATGAAAAGAATGAATGTGTAGTTCATAAATGAATGAATGAATATATTACTAGTGTATGGAGAATGTGAAAGTGTCATCAGTGATGTCATGAGTGATGTCACTGACCAAGTCATGAGTGATGTTATATGTGACGTCATCAGCAGTGCATTGCGGGCACGCAAGTTAAAGTTAGCTGAGCTAACTATAACGGAGGAATTTCAAAGGTTTTGTATGAGAGAAAAGTTCAGCTAACTATAACGTGTGAAAACTAGGGTTTTTTCAATGAATTTGCATGTTTTTTTAAATGTTAATTCATAACTATAACGTGTGTGAAACCTATGGTTTTTTCAATGAATATATATATATATATTTCTCTAAAAGGTGCCCTGCATTGAGGACGCACTCCATCAGCAGGTGATTCTCACAATCCTTTATTTAAAGTAAACCGGCATTCCATTCCGATGGTTTATCAGTCCATGCCTGGCGCGTTTCCGAGCATTCTTGCTCCTTTCTCAAAGGCAAGTTGATTGCACCAACAGCTCTGGCTCCCACAATCCCCTGCATGCTTTCACATTTATGAGCCCCCGGTGTGCTCTCCCTGATGGAATTCATTCTGTTGCACCTTGGGATTTGTAGTCAATTACGCCTTGTTTTCACCCTCCAGTGGGTGTGGTGCAAATACAACAATTTTAACAGACTGTGTCTTTCACTAACCCTCAAGTGGTCTCAGAATTGGAGGTCTGGTTCCACAATCATTTCCCAGCCCTGCCGACTTCAGATATTAAACAGTGTTAAATCTGATGGACCCTTCTGTTTCCTTAGGGCGGTGCAATCCTCCACGGACAGACCATCCGTGTACATATTACACTCCACGTTGGGAGAGCTGAATTTCCGGACTTACCCCCGCCATTGGATTCCCGGTGCTTATGGGGTTGATGCGGTCCTGGGGACACAAGGGGACAGCTTTGCTTTGGCGACTTGTGGGACACTTGTGCGAGTGACTGCGAGAGGTCCAGTATTCCGCACCAGCATCGGTTTGTCCCCGCAGTGCTCACCACGCCACAGTGCGGCATTCTGGGTCCTGTAGTCCACATAACAGGATCCCAGTCAACAGGTTAGCCACATCATCAGCTGCGGGGGCGAAGTCAGAGGCTATCCTATCGGTGTGCGGCAGGACATGCTACAACTACTGCTTTCGCCCACACACCCCCTGTATACTCTAGGCGCTGAGGAAGGCAACACATATGCCGAAATGCATCCGCCATAATAGAGGACTGCTAAAATAAAGAAGTTTCCTGAATTCCCCTACGTGGCCTCTGCTCTCTTTTGTGGGGAGGTTGTTCTTCATTTCATGTACGCGAGTGCCAGAATTGCGTTAAAGGGGCCCCCGCATCACAAGTTGGCCAGGGACATGCTGGCTGCTGCTTCGGCGGATTTTGCTTATTTCCGGGTTCTGAACGTTCCTGGGCCCACCTCGGAGATTTGGGTAGAAGATTTAGCGGTGTTGGAGCTATTAAGCTCCACGTTGGGAGAGCTGGATTTCCGGGGTTACCCCCGCTATTAGATTCCCGCTGCTTCTGGGGTTGATGCGGTCCTGGGGACACAAGGGGACAGCTTTGCTTTGGCGACTTGTGGGACACTTGTGTGAGTGACTGCGAGAGGTCCAGTATTCCGCACCAGCATCGGTTTGTCCCCGCAGTGCTCACCACGCCACAGTGCGGCATTCTGGGTCCTGTAGTCCACATAACAGGATCCCAGTCAACAGGTGAGCCACATCATCAGCTGCGGGGGTGGAGTCAGAGGCTATCCTATCGGTGTGCGGCAGGACATGCTACAACGACTGCTTTCACCCACACACCCCCTGTATACTCTAGGCGCTGAGGAAGGCAACACATATGCCGAAATGCATCCGCCATTATAGAGGACTGCTAAAATAAAGAAGTTTCCTGAATTCCCCTACGTGGCCTCTGCTCTCTTTTGTGGGGAGGTTTGTTCTTCATTTCATGTACGTGAGTGCCAGAATCGCGTTACAGGGGCCCCCGCATTACAAGTTGGCCTGGGACATGCTGGCTGCTGCTTCGGCGGATTTTGCTTATTTCAGGGTTCTGAACGTTCCTGGGCCCACCTCGGAGATTTGGGAAGAAGATTTAGCGGTGTTGGAGCTATTACGCTCCACATTGGGAGAGATGGATTTCCAGACTTACCCCCGCCATTGGATTCCCGCTGCTTCTGGGGTTGATGCGGTCCTGGGGACACTAGGGGACAGCTTTGCTTTGGCGACTTGTGGGACACTTGTGCGTGGGACTGCGAGAGGTCCAGTATTCCGCACCAGCATCGGTTTGTTCCCACAGTGCTCACCACGCGACAGTGCGGCATTCTGGGTCCTGTAGTCCACATAACAGGATCCCAGTCAACAGGTGAGCCACATCATCAGCTGCGGGGGCGGAGTCAGAGGCTATCCTATCGGTGTGCGGCAGGACATGCTACAACTACTGCTTTCGCCCACAAACCCCCTGTATACTCTAGGCGCTGAGGAAGGCAACACATATGCCGAAATGCATCCGCCATAATAGAGGACTGCTAAAATAAAGAAGTTTTCTGAATTCCCCTACGTGGCCTCTGCTCTCTTTTGTGGGGAGGTTTGTTCTTCATTTCATGTACGCGAGTGCCAGAATCGCGTTACAGGGGCCTCCGCATCACAAGTTAGCCTGGGACATGCTGACTGCTGCTTCGGCGGATTTTGCTTATTTCAGGGTTCTGAACGTTCCTGGGCCCACCTCGGAGATTTGGGAAGAAAATTTAGCGGTGTTGGAGCTATTAAGCTCCACGTTGGGAGAGCTGGATTTCCGGACTTACCCCCGCCATTGGATTCCCGCTGCTTCTGGGGTTGATGCGGTCCTGGGGACACAAGGGGACAGCTTTGCTTTGGCGACTTGTGGGACACTTGTGCGAGTGACTGCGAGAGGTCCAGTATTCCGCACCAGCATCGGTTTGTCCCCGCAGTGCTCACCACGCCACAGTGCGGCATTCTGGGTCCTGTAGTCCACATAACAGGATCCCAGTCAACAGGTGAGCCACATCATCAGCTGCGGGGGCGGAGTCAGAGGCTATCCTATCGGTGTGCGGAAGGACATGGTACAACTACTGCTTTCGCCCACACACTCCCTGTATACTCTAGGCGCTGAGGAAGGCAGCACATATGCCGAAATGCATCCGCCATAATAGAGGACTGCTAAAATAAAGAAGTTTCCTGAATTCCCCTACGTGGCCTCTGCTCTCTTTTGTGGGGAGGTTTGTTCTTCATATATATATATAGTCACCAAATATGTGCGCTCTCAGGTCAAAGTATACACCATCCAAATAGATTTACAACTGGGTTTATTCCACCCCAACGCGTTTCAACTGCATGCGCAACCTTGATCACGAGAATAAGTGCACAAACATAAACCGCCATCTTATAACATCAGCTAACGTGTCACAGGCACCAAACATAGTGGTACGACAATGCTTTACAAGTGTGGCGGCCATATTGGAGTGTTCAAAATAAATTACTTATACAAGTGTAATACGATATAACATTTACAAATGCTAGAGTCTCTCTGAAATAAAAAACAAATGTTGTCAACAGAAAGGAAAATCGCAACAATTGCTGGAAACGTAGGGTGATGGCAGGAGGTATTGTCAGTAATCCTAAAAAGTAAAATTCTGCGCGCCCTCACAGTATCTTCAACTTGTGTATGTAAGGGTGTTAGACAAGTGTCTAGGATAACATGCTGAGTGAGACTACACCCATTAAGTTTCCCCGTGTAGTACAATGGTATTCCAAATCACGCATAACTGGTGATGTCACACAAGCATGACATCCCAGGTCAGCTTTCCGCATAGTGCCTTAATCTGAAAATGCGCTCTGTGTGTGACACATAAAGCGCTACGTGTGCACGGAAGTTAATCCTAGCAGTAATGTACATTGCCCATACTGCTGAAATGGTAATTGGCCTAGTGCCCAATCAATACTGTGTATGATAAAAATATGTAGGCAAGGCTTCTAGAGAGGCTGCACATCATGTTTCTCACCAACCTGTAAAGATCCTGATGTAACGGCGCCTGCAACCTGCTATGCCCCTCTTTCACTACATTTCCCAGGAGGCAGTCGGCGCAAGGAAGTACTTCAGACGCCGAAGCGCCGTCAACATTGTGCGTAATCCTGATTGACGTTTTCCGCTCTTGCTCGGCCGAGTGAGAGGGTTCCTCGCGGCTGATTCCCTGAAGCCGTTCTGTTCTCGTCCATGCACACTGACGGATGGTGGATTCATCCGTAATTCCCGGGCATTTCTGGATAGACTCTCTCCGTAAGGTAAAGGATTCAGAGACCGTTTCTAGCAACGTTTTAATTCCCTGAGCGGAATGCAGTGGCGTGAGTGTTGGAGCCGTGCATTGCCGTTTCAGGAGTCGCGTGTGTTTCTTTCTGCTCGTGAATGCTAGCGAGCATGAGAAGCTGTTTACGTCCTCGGTGGAGCGCAGTGGTGCATCGAACCACGCGTTACCGTGTATTGGCCTCAGTGGGGATTTGAGATTCTGCCAAAGCTCCATAGCGGAGCCCAATGGTGTTTAATTAACCACGCGTTACCATGTAGGGCAAAAATTTACAGGAACACAAATTTTTCATGAACAAAACATTTGGCTGTGCATATCTAATGTGGAGAATAACATTGGGTTAAGACATGACAGCAGGAACTTGTTTGCTTTCTGGATTAAGTTTCATTTATTATTTCCTGGATTAGGGAAAAGCATTTCTGATGGGTTTGAAGTAACTCTACCTTCTATGCAGTTCAATGACTGGTCTCCCAAGAACCTTGGTATGTATGTATGAGGCAATACAAAGTGATGTTGGCACCGATGGTTTACAGTGTATGTTTGTGCATTGACCTTTGTGAGTTTTGTTATTGTAGATGACTGGTATGGACTACACGAGACATAGGATTGCTTGAGTAGAAAGGAGACATCACCTGCCAAGAAAGGTATATAGGACCTTAGTGAGACTAAATGAGAGTAGACCATTTTATGCACTTGTTATATCATTTGTTCTTTGTTGTTACGGGTCCTTTTCTCCCCCGCTGCTCCTTCCCTTTTCTGTTCCCTCGCCTGATCCCTCGAACACCTTGTACATATACATCTTGGGGTGTTGGTGTTATCAGGAGGTGGACCATTATTCGCCTCACCTGGATTCCGCGAAGCTCTAACCTGACACAACCGTCCCAAGGATCAGTAGTCTCCAAACATGGCCAATCCCGTAGTTTCTATCCGAGGTGATAGTGATCACAGTCCGATGTAACTAATACAAAAAAGGTGAGTCCCAAAGTGATATTTGAAGAAAAGGTTGGGCAACCCATGTAAGTGAATGGGTGGCTTCCTTCCCTCCTGCAAAAGAAACAAAAAAGACAAAATTAGAAGGTTAAGAATGGTACCGAATGTACCACCAAAGCTCACAGTTTCTTATGCACAAAAGCTCTTCCAGATGTAAATGGAGGAAGCTCTTCCAGATGTAAATTCAAGACAATGCAGAAAATACAGAACAACAACTCCAAACAATAAAAACATTAGCGAACCCCGGTCTACTCTTTCTTTAGATGAATTGAAAGCTCCTCATGCTGGTTCAGGCCAAAAGGTGCCCTCGTCTGTAGGTCCACAATGTATCTAGATTCCCTCAGTCTGAGTCTAAGGACCCTATTGTCACCTCTATGATCCAGCCGAATCTGTTCCAGAATAAAATATTTCAACAAAGAGGAGTCTGAAAGTGTTTTTATAGATAGTGGCATGCTACAGGGGATTTGGGATCTTTATTCTTGATAGCACGTTTGTGTTCCAAGATTCTTTTTTTGGCCATATGGGTGGTACTCCCTATGTAGTGTAACTTTCAGGGACATTCAATCACATATATCATGCAAGTAGTGCTGCATGTTAAAAATGGTGTTATCTTTTTGCTACTCGAGCCATGTGAGAATTCTTTGCGGAAACTGCTGGTAGAACACGCTTTGCAGTGCCCGCAAGGAAAAAACCCTTTGAGGTTGTGATCACCCCTGTCCTGTTCTGGTGTCATGTCACTATGCCCCAGCATATCCCTAAGGATTCTCCTTCGTCTGTAGGAAATGCTAGGTCTCTCCCTGATGATGTGACCAATAATGTTGTCATTCCTAAGTGTCTCCCAATTGCGAGACAGGATATGTCTTATGAAGTCATGATCATCCTGGTATCGTTTTCTTTTCTCTCATCTGCACTGAATACTTTCTCCATCAGTGTGTCAGTTCTATTGACACCCTCTGCTCTGTCGATGGCTTTCTTGAGGACCCCAGTAGGGTAGCCTGTAAGTTTAAATCTCTTAATCATATGCGCACTTTCTCTGTCATATGCCTCAGTACTGCTGCGGTTCCTTTTTGCCCTCAGCAGCTCTCCATATAGAATGCTCCATTTGAGAGTCTCTGGATGGCTGCTGAGGGCACGAAGGATGCTGTTACCTGCAGTGGTCTTATGGAACAGGGAAGTGTGTATCTGGTTCTCTCTGATCTCCACCTTGACATCTAGATATTCCACGCTGCTGCTGCCAATGTCACCAGTGAGTTGTATGTTGCGATCATTCTTGTTGAGTTCCCCTATTAACTCCTGGGCCTCTGCTTGACTGCCCCTCCAAATGATAAACAAGTCATCAATATACCTGAGCCACAGTTGAACTTTGCCCAGGTTATTGATGATTGTTTTGCCAGAGATTTCCTCTTCCCATAGGCCCATAAACAGATTAGCAAAACTTGGAGGGAAACACGAACCCATCGTGGTTCCGATCACTTGCTTATACAGGATGCCATCAAAAACAAAGATGTTATTCGTGAGACAGTATTTTGTCATTTCAATAATCATCGGGTTGTGTTCCCAGTTCCTGATATGTCTGTTTTTCAGAAAATGTGTACAGGCAGTAAGACCCTGCTGATGGTCAATGATGGTATATAATGAGTGTACATCTAATCTAGTTTATACTAATTAATTTTAACAAATTGAGGTTCTTTTTATAATGTCACATTTTAGATTATTTTGTCCCTGATTATCCAATGTTTACAATTAATGTAATATCTTTGCTGCTAATTTTTAAGCTTTTTTATCAATTTAAATTTTTTGTATAGAATGCTTTTATGGTTTTAACCAAATAAAGTACTTTTGACTGACTGAGTGTACATCTAATGTGATCAGAAGGAAATCCCTCTCCCATTTGATGGTTTCTAGTTTGCCCTGAAAATCCTTTGTGTCCCTGATGTAACTAGGGAGTTTGATTACATACTCCCTAAGGAAGTGGTCGACATATTTAGAAATATGTTCAGCCACACTTCCTATGGAAGACACAATGGGGCGTCCTGGAGGCGTGACTGGATCTTTGTGAACCTTGCGCAATAGTATTGGTATCTTGGGAAAATCTCTCTTGAGATAACAGTACTCCTCTCATTCAAGGATACCCTTATCCTTCCACATGGTGAGTTTGTCCCATACGGTTGTGACGCTGTCATTGTAAGTATCCCTGGTGATGGGCGTATAGTAGATGGTATCCCTCAACTGTCGTTGGGCCTCAGCAATGTAAAGGTCCCTATCCTGAATGGCAATGTTCCCACCCTTATCGGCAGGGCGAATCACTATGTCTCTGTCATCAGCTAATGTCCTTAGAATTTGTCACTGGTTGCAGGAGAGGTTGTTGTTGGTTTTACTCCTATTAAAAGGTTTTTGTCCAAAATCCATCAGTGCCTTAGGTACATTCTCGTGAAACGTATCTATGCCGTCATGGGGAAGTGTAGGTAGGAAAGTGGAGTAGGGTCTTAAACCTGAGGCTGCTGCTGAGTTGCACGTAATGCCGATCTCATCCATTATCATTTGTTTGTTCCGTCACAGAGACACTGATATCCGTGTCTTGGTGAAGCTCAAGCAAATTTGTGAGTGTTGTGACATTTCCTATGTTCTGGTTATCAGTGAGACCTTCCTGTTCTATTGTATAAGTTACATAACTATGTCTTTGTCGTCTTAAAGTGTGCCATTTATTCAATTTTAATTTTCGCACATATTTAAAAAGGCCTATCCTAGTTTCTACATAGTTAAACCTAGTTGACGGACAAAAGGATAACCTCAAACATAAAGTGCATTTTTCAATGTCACTAAGCAGTCTTTTCAAAAGATTAATAATATCCATGTTAACCATTGTAAGATCCATTAGTATGTCTTCTTGGAGCGTGTCCTGCTGTTTCCCATGCGGCCCCTTCCTCTACTTCTTTTGCCACTGTTGTCGGATTCGTTGGCGTCTATTTCTCCATCTCCCCGTCCTCTGCCTCAGCCTGTCCTCTCTGACCTCTCTGCCTCGGAGTTGCTGCATCCCTCATTGCTTGTCTTGTTTTGCGCATTGTCCTGTACTCATCTAAAAAGTAATTGTAGGAGTATTGCATTCTTCTCTACTGAGGAGGTTCCGCTTCTTGATACATCTGATTCAGGTTCACTGACCGTTGATGTCTTGGATACGCCACTATCATTAGCGTTGGCAGTTGTCACTATTGGTGTCTCCTTTTCCCTGTATAGGTGATCGTATTTCCTACTGAAAGTTAATATTCTCCCACTCTCGTAGTCCGCATAGTCCCTGTTTAATTTTCTTTGTTTGCGTCCTTTGATATCCTCTTCATGTTTGTGCAGTTTGTCTTTGATACTAAGTAAAGTTTTGTTGAAAGTCGCAGTATCTATTAAACTTTGAAGCTCCTCATGCAGCTCTCTTGGAGCAAGATCTCACGATCACTCCAGGTGTACTTAATAAGTATCTCCAACATTGGCCTTGTACTGAGTGCTGAGTTTAGAGACCATTCCTCAAGCATTTTGGGATTAGGTTTTTCATATGAGGGAGTGATTAAAATTCTCAGACCTCGTGGGGCCATCTCCTGATCGACATAGTTCTGTAATGAGATGGCCTCCCACCATTTGGATATTTCTGCCCTTTTGAGTTTTTCCAATTTTTTGATTTTCTCCTCTGTTGATTGAGCTCCCAGGTTACATTTTCTTTTACATTTTTTTGTTCCGGTTTCCTTGAAAATAAAGTAAGAGCAGCCGCTCTTCTTTCTGCTTCCTCCTCCATTGTGCACTTCCCCAGTCGTACCGCAAAATGTCTCTTCTGGATGGTGTGCTCTCACCCCCCATATTTAATCCTAAATACAGGGTTCGTCTGCCGCGTGTTTGAGAAAATCCCAAATTGGCTCACCAAAAAGTCACAAGGTCAGGTATAAATTTGGCTATTAATCAGACACAAAATAGAGAAGAAGAAGACAAGCTCGCAGTCACCTCCTTTCAAGTCCCCACGCTGTGTGCAGTGGCAGCAATAAGCGTTCGACAAACTTGTCTCAAAACCTGAGTAATTTGCTTGCGCCTGTCACTCGATACACTTTGCAATCTCCTGGTTACATCCGTAACTTTAGAAACATGTCTGAGTAACCAGCCGGCGAGTGTCACCGCTGCCCCAGTACGAAAGGGAATCACGCGCATCCACCGATGCGTGTTCAGCCTAACCTACACTAGGGGCGGATAACAGACACACATGCTTACCTCCGTAAAGTCTATTACACCAAATGTTCGTCCTCGTGCTTCAATGGGGTTATGTAGCTCAAACACCTTCCACGGCCGTTGTTATTCAATTGTTAATTAAATGGCGCCCTACCTTATTCCCGTACACACCTAGCAGCCTGCACCTAAAATATAACTTAAAAAGTATGTATTCCATTATTTACATATTTGAAATCAATTAAATAATTAATTTATAATTATTTGGTAATTAATTATTACTTGATTTACTTCCCAGCCTAGACCATACAAACCTGACAGCCCAAAACTAAAATATGATTAAAATAATTAAATATTCCATAATTTTAATATTAAAAATTGGATTAAATAATGAATTTATAAACAATTATTGATAATACATTAATTAGTAATTAAATAACTTCCCACCCTATAACCCAATACACCTAGAATCCCACAACCAAATTATTAGTACAATAAATCTGTATACCATATGAATTACTGTTCAATTATTTATTATTAATTAACTTCTCACCCTATCTCTCTACAAACTCAACAACCCACAATGATGCTACAAATTACTATAAAAAATTAAATAAAAATGTTTTTATATATTCTGTATCTCAAACAGTCCCTCGGCGGATGCGGAATAATGCACTCTCAGGACACAGATCAAATTTGCAGTTCAGTGAATTTAATCCGCTTCTTCATGAAAAACAGTGTGGGCAGGGAAAAGGGTATGTCCAGACACTACATGATAACCTAGAAAAGTTTGCTCCTTTGTATCATGGTCCAATTTGATCTCCCTTCAGTGTTGACTGTAGTGTCAACACTACAGTCAACACTAAGGGGTGCGCCCTTAGTGTTGACTATAGTGTTGACACTGCAGTCAACATTGAGGGGAGTGCAAATTGTGCACTGCATGTGCCATGATGCAAAGGAGAAAACTTTTCTGGGTTATGATGTAGTGTGTAGCCGTCCCCTTTTCCCTGCCCAAACAGTTTTTCATGACCTCTTCTACCATTTATCACACATTCCTAATGTTCCTTTTTGTAACAATAGCAATTCAGTCCATTGATTACACTTTATCTGGCCCCAGTCGGAGATTACGGCTTGATCTGGAGAGTACGGCCCTAGGCCGGAGTGCAGAGTTAGGAGTCGTAAGTGCATTCTGTGAATAGCAAACATAGTAACTTTAGGATTTTGTCTGAGATTAGTTCTGTGAATCGGCCCCTAAGAGATTACTGCTCCACGCTTGCATGTTGCATTTTTGCTCCCCTGAATTGTAATTGGATGTGCAAAACATTTGTGGCTTGGGGCATTTGTTTACCTTGTGTTTATAGTACTTCACCCATAATTGATATATATGATGTTTTGTAACTGAAAGTTATCCTTTGTGTGGATGCTTTATTTTCTATTTCAAAAGTAAAATATTTAAAAGATATGATCAACATCCACCCTGACTAACGTTGTGTCAGTGGATGAAGTAATGATCTGGAAGGATAAATGTTTAAATGCTCGCCCTCGGAATTTCCTAGTCTAGCCCAAGGCATCCTCAAATTTTACTTTTGATTTAACAAGCTGCTCCCCATCCTGCAGCAGGTCTGCACTGCTAAGCAGGTTTCTAGTACCTTGGACAACAAGTGCTTTATTTTTTGGAAACGTAACTTTCCCGTGCCTCTTAGGGACGTGCTCAAGGTGTATGTTGGCAGGAGTCAGAAATTCCTGGCTTTATTACTAAATAAACTTGAACTTTAGGCTTTCTCAAGAGTCTAAAAGTAAGCTACAGTATGTGAAGTGCGCCTATGTGTATAATTTATCAATCACGCATTATTTCATTATATTAAGATAAACAAAAATGTAACATATGCAAACGCAAAGTGACTGAAAAAGCAAGAAGTGGTGTATTTTTGTTGAAACGTAATCCATAGTTGCTTTTTGTGTGGTTCAATATATTAATGTGTGATTAACCTAGCATTAAGTTACTGTGCTTCCTTTTAACTCAGATCCTGTTTGTAACCATGCTATACTGAAGGGTTTGGCCAGAGTGAATTCTTATTTAAGTTTATTTTGTTAACGTTTTGCGGAGTATAAGTGTTGTGACATTCATAAGAAATCACTTTAAGAATGTCTCTTGTAAATATGGTTTGAACAAATTGCCAAATAGAATCGATTTATAAAAACTGGAGGTTTTTTATAGAGCACCTGCACACCAAACAAAAGTTGATGTTTGCCCTTGACGAAAGATGCAAGAACATATTGGACTATTGTATCTGTGGATTCTTGTTTAAGGCTTATGTTTGTTCTAGAAGCCTCTAAGAACCTGGGGCCATATTACGGAAAGTGTCCTGGGGTGCAATGTGTGTATGCACCTGCTTTGTGCACCCCGGTGCACTTCGATCTTACAGAAAGGGCTGCAGATGCTTATGCGGCCCCTTCTGTAATCCTATCCTGATAGTGCTTGTAGCCGCCTGCGCTATCTTCCTTGCCTCATTTTCATGCAGCCATAGAATCACATTGCCTCTGTGCCCTTGCTGTATTACAGACGTGGGCGCAGGGGCAACTATGTCGTTATAAAGCTCACTGATAGTGCGGCACAAAAATGTGGCACAATGTTAGCGCGCCCCCTGAGGGCTGCCCTTTAGTCGGGTGAAAGGGTGTTTCATGGACCCCCCCAGACAACCCCCTGCAGGTGGGTGCAGTCACTTACTGCATCTGCCTGAAAGGGATCTCTTTGCCATCTTTAAAGTGCAGGTGGTTTGCTGCTTGCACAACGAAATGCGGAGCAACTTTTAAAAAGTTGTTCCTTATTTCAGTGAATCTGCTGCTCCTAAGGGCAGTGCAAGCTCGTTTCTGCCCTGTGGGCAGCTCATTCATCATAATAGAACACACTGCACCTGTTTGTGCCAAGTGCACCTGTTTAAAGGTGCGCTGTGCTGCAAATAGGGAAAGTGTGCCCAATTTGTTATGTGGCCCCCGACGTTTAGCCTCCATGCCCATGTGAGGGTACACACTGGGGGTCTAATCACATAAAATGAGCACAGAGAGATAAATTAAGATACATTCTCTGCCTTAGTTTTGAGGTGACTGATGTCTTAAGTGGTTGAAGAGGTGGAACAGTGCTATTTTACCACCTTAGACAGTTGTAAATACAGTTGTAATTGGTTGCTTGTCACAGGAACTTTCATGGCATTTGGGTGAAAATATAGCAGTGTCTGATGATATATATAAAGTAAGTAATACAACGTAACACAATACCATGCATAAAGCAATGTAACAACACAATTAAAACATGCATAACATGGCCTAACACAACAAAACTGTCAAAACAGAATGCAATGCAAAAACCACAGTGCAATATAACAAAATCACATTGAAATAATGCATAAAAACACAGCAGCGCAAAACTAAAACGAAATTCCACGCAGAAAATGTGAACAAACATCCTTTCCCCATATTATCAACTCCAGAATCCAGTTTCCAAAATAACTGGCCTGGCTGGGTAAGCAGATGTGTGCTGTCGTCCGGCAGCCTGCACTGCCAGAGGACCTTGAGAAGGAGGAGCAATTCCAGCGGAGGGAGACCAGCTCACCTTGTCTCTGGGCCTAGGAGTCACTGAAACAATTGAAGTTTGGTTCAGTCTGGCCGGTTGCGACACCCACAGGATCAGGGTGGTGCCCCCGGGCTGGGAGTGATAAGCTTTTCTCCTTCCTCACTAGACAGCTTGGTTGAAACTGCAGCCCTGCGACTGGGGTTGCCAAGGGGTCCTGTGAATCGGCTGTGCGAGGGACCAAATCAGTGGTGAGGAGCAGATAGACTTGAACATTTCTGGTGCTGGAGGGTAGCTGATAGGGACTGCTCCCTCTTGAGTTTTGCCCCTAGACGGTGCCCACATTGCTACACTGTTGGGACGTCTAGCGGTTCACTTGCAGGGTCTCATGCAGAATATGCTGCCTTTACATATCCTCTTTTCCTTGTGCCATCTGACCCCTTGCCTCATTGTCGCTAGAGGTATGCATGGCATCACTCATTCATTGACCGAGACTCCTTATCTGCTGTTTGGGTAAGGCATACATTTCACCCCCTGCTGCTTGCCACAGTATATACATCCTGACCAAACATATGACATTGGTGTCTGCGGTGGATGCCTCCAGATGCCCTAAGGTATAGAGGGTCCCCTTCTGAGCGACTGGGAAGCATGGACAGGCATTTGCACATGGTTTTAGTCCTGCTGTCAATAACTTAGCCTACACAATGAGGAGGTGCCTGAAAGGTGCGCTCAACGCTACTTCTAATTAGTGTCCTCTTCACAGCTTTGGGACTAAGGCCCCCTTGAAACTTGCTACCTGCCATGCGAAAGGGCTGCTTACGTTGTTGCTGCTAGCTGTAGCCTTTTGGTTTGGCTGGCCATGGAATGCAGGCCTGTGGTCTATGAGCTGGTACTTCAGGAATTGGCAACCAACCTGATCTGGGTTCTTGAGCCAAGCAACACAGCAGAAATGGGGAGGCTCACAGAGGCAAAATAGGCAAAATAGGTTATAAGTCATCGACAATCAGCCACAAACTCAAGTCAATAGATCTTCCAGGTACAGGCACATCAGCACATCAACGTGTTCAAACTAAAATAGAAACCATCCTCAAAGCAATTGGAATTACCAAGACATCCCTCAAATTCAACATCAAAACTGTGGCTTTAGATCTAGGTCTTCTATTGGATGACCACAAGAAATTGACCGACAGAGTGGTGCAGTTAAAGCGTATGCAGCATGAATTGCAACCACAAACATATGTATTGCAACAGCAAGTACACAAACTGACAGATTGTATAAGCTTCTTAGAGAGCAGGGCCGAAGATGCGGGGGACCATGCTCAGCGAAGCAACATCAGAGTTGTGGGTCTGGCTGAAATCTCAGAAGGACAAAAAGATTGACCTTTTTATAGTACTGGATTAAAAACTTTGTAGCTCCCCACAAACTATCTTTTCTTTTCTCCATCAAGAGGGCCCATAAAGTACTGGCATAGAGGTCATTCCGTGACCCACTTGACTAGACAAATTGAAGCCAAGCTGCTTCAGTTTGGGAACTGTGATGAAGTCATGTGGCCTATCAGAGAGGCTGCAGACCTTGAAGTGGATAATCATCAGCTTTTCGTATTTCTGGCAGTACAGCACAAAAGTATCACTTTCACTGGGCTAAAAAAAAAGACTGAGAGACCTGAGTGATGGATGTTGTTTCCTGCAAAGTTCAGCTTTCAACAAAACCATCCTACAATGCTTTCTAAAACACTGCCTCAAGATGAACGTTGTTTTGCTTTGGCGATGGCAGCATTGTTCAGAGAATGAATGGTGGCCATGGACTCAGGACAGACTGATTCCTTGAGTGACAATGGCACTTCTTCACCTCAGATGTTTCCCCAGGGCCCTCGTTCCCTCCCGGTTGTGACCCCAGGAACAACAGATACCTTACTATGGGGACACCATAACTTGCTTAGCCACTGTCTGTTTGTACTGTGTTCCTGAGTGGGTATGCTGACGTTTCATTGCTCCTATGACACTTTTGCCACACACTATAACTGCCAGTATTAACAACTGGTTATCATTTATGATTACTGTTCACACCCGATGTTACCTATTTAGCACATGGTACACACATCACCAGTGCATCATAACTGGCTATCTCCTGCAGCTATCAACTTGTGCTTGCCCCTTTCTCTCACGCATTAATGCTTCTGGGTTCACAACCCCAGCCAGCAACTATTCTGGAGCACCGGCCGAGCTCCATATAGTCACACTGCACTCCTCTTACTGGACGATTTGGGCGGGAGGCTGGTTGTCTCCTGTTCTACCTATTGGAGTTTTTGTTATTATTTTCACTTTCACAGGCGGGGTATGAGGGTTTTTTTATGTCTCTTTATTTTACATTACTGAGGCATCAGCTCCTACATAAAGAATGTGCAACAGGGCAGGAATAGTTGCCCAACAGAAAGAAATTCCTAACCAATACCACCGTGACTAGACTGGCTGATTAGACCTTTCTCACATGGAATATTAGAAGAATTCACTCCATACAAAAATTATCCCCATAGACTCCTACATCAAATGTAGAGGGGGACAAATAGTTCTCTTGACAGAGTCCCAAATTACTTTGTCAGAAAAACTACACTCCAAAAACGATAGAAGGGGCAGGTTTTCACCACAAACTACTCTGCTTAAGCCAAAGGTGCTGTAATCTAGGTACGAGTAGGGGCTCCCATTCAACCATGCACCATAACACTGGGCAAGGAAGGTAGATATGTTCTAGTGGAGGAATAGCTGGACATCAATCCAGTCTTACTAGGGAGCATTTGTGGCCCAAGCTCCAAGCAGGAGCATTTCCTAAATAGACTAGCAGAGCAGCTTGTTTAATGGGTTGACATCTGGGATCGTGGGTGGGATGCAGTTGTGGCATGGATATCAGATTAGATAGATCATATCTCCCTCTCTCTAAAGCGTCCATGACACAGAACATGAAAATTAGCTCAGGCCAGCGAGACACTGCCTGGCACCCCTATGTAAGCGCCACCCTATCAAAGGAACTTAACTGGGCCCTAAGGTTCGCAACCAATGTGGCCCTCTCAGGCCTGTATGTATGACATCATGTGTAACAACGTTCCCCACTGTATGTTAGAAGTAATTAATAAGCAATGCAACTCTCAGGTGTCTGTCCAATATCTCTTCTTTCACCCCTTACTTTCCTGCCCTATTCTGTCTTCTTTCTCTCTTCTTCACTGATAACGACATGTAGGGCTAACTAAGAATCATAATGTCAAAATGCGTTTGGAATCACCTATGCTAACCCTGTAATAGAATTGCTAATGTGTTCTTGTATAAAAATTAATAAAACATGTTGAATTAAAAAGGCCTTCTCAAGAAAGTTCCACATTCTACTGGAGCTGTGATGGGCCAAAATGCCTTAGGTAGCAGACTGTGAGTCGGACGTCTGCAATACGCATTGGCATCAACTAGGGACAGTCCAAAACAACAAGCACAGATAAAACCAATAAAACAAGCATTGGTAAAACAAGCAATGGTAAAAACAATAGCAAATATGAATATACATTGACTGACAGAATCATTACAGTCCAAAAAAGCACTGGTAAAAACAATAGCAAACATTAAAAGAAAACAAACACTGGTAAAAATAATAGCAAATATGAAAGACAGTGATTGACAGAATCATGACACCGGGGTAGAGATCACCCTCCCATTCTGAACTGGTGGTTTCAACACTGTATGCTAAAATTCATGATTACTTCGAAAGTAGTCATGGTGTGGCATCTTCTTTAGCAGGTGAATGGGAAGCATTCAATGTTATGACTAGAGGCTACTGTATTCATGCAATGATTGGATCTTGCAAAACGATGTAATTGTGAGTGGTAGAAGACTCCCTGCTCCAACTAGAAAACACTAAGGCGGTTGATCCCGCCCACAGAGATGTGCATAGGGCAGCACATAGTAGGCACTCAGCCATACTTAAGCAACTTTTTCCAGCTGCATCATTTGATTCTGGATGTAAATTCAGAGCATAAATGGGAAATTCTGTGTCTTTTGTCTGTCATGAAAGAGCATCTACCTTGCCATGTCTATTTCCAGGCTGATAGGTGATTAAATGGTTGAACCTTGAGAAGAGTAATGTCCATCTAGCTTACCTCACATTAGCATATTTCATGAAGATGAGGTATACAGGTTTTGATGACGTAGTCATACTGTGATTCTGTGATGTTCCCCTCCAAATGATGTCTCCAGTTGGCAAATTCCTTTTTGATAACCATCAGTTGGCTGAGACACCTTGAGAAATAGGATACAGAATGGAAATTTTGTATTTAAGCATCTTGTTGAGACAATGCTGCTCATTGACAAATGAAAATGCATATGTGTCTATTACAAACTGCAACATTATTCAACTTCATCTTCCTAGAAAACATTACAATACAATACAATGCACTTGTAAAGCGCGCAGCTGTCTCCAAGGAGGCATCCCAGTGCTGGCACAAAGATCACCTGTAAGAAACCTGGTAGCAGAGAACCTAGGCGATGTTTAGACAAGGGGCGAAGAGAAGGTTTTGTAACTTCTTTCTAAAGACAGCTTCAGACAGGTTGCTCCTGAGGTCAAGAGGAAGAGCATTACACAATTTCAAGGCAAGGAGAACAAATGATCTACCTCCTCTTCCAGCCTTATGGATACTGGAGAGCTGGAGTTGTTTACGTTTGTTAAATCTCAAACAATTGTTGTGGCAGTGGCGGATGGTGACATTTAAAAGTAGTGAACCGTAAGCGGATGGGATAAGTGTCCTGTGGCGAGCAAGCGTAGTGAGCGAGCTGAACCTTTATAAGACCGGTGTGGGGGGGGGTTCTCCCCCGGGAACATTTTGAAAAAAGAGTGAGAAAATGGTGCATTTTGAAGCAAATCTGAGAAAGCAAGAAGGTTAATAAAGCAAATGTGAGAGTGTAGTTATGACATCAAAAAAGAGCCTCTGAGTGGTATTACTTGAACTGCAGTCACAGTGGAAAGCTGGGGTGTTTTGGACGTCCATTCGGTGTTGTGGACGTCCATTCCAAGGGCCCCAGGTTCTTGTAGGTACCTGTACATTGAGGAAGGTACAGCTGTGGTACAGAGGTAAATGGTAAACTAGAATATCTGAAGACTAGTAGACCTGGAGAAAAGTCAATCACATGTCAGGCTGGTGTCTCTGAAAGGCCACCATGGCTGTGGCAGTGTCAGTCACTTGTCAAGTTGATCAACTGAAAGCCCGGGTGTGGGTGACAGTGTGTGTCAGATGTCTGACTAGTGCCTCCAACAGACCAGCTGGACTGGGCTGGTGTCAGTTGCTTAGTGGCCTGTCAGGCTGGTGCCTTTGCAATTTTTGTTAGCAGAGCATATGCTAACATCTGTAGACCTCTGAACAGTCACCCGCATAGAACATAGTAGTAACCAAGGAGTTGCAGCTTCTCCAAGCACTAGAGGTGTGTTAATAATAAAGATTTCTTAGAACCAATCCAAACCCACAAAGCAGGGGAAAGTTCCAGAGAATAATCTACTCCAAGCAGATTCTGAATTGTTCCTAATTCAATCTGCAAGTTTATTTCTATTCCACCAACTGATGAAATATCATGGATAAAATGGAATGGAATGTTGTTAAACATTTATGCCTTGCCTAGTAAACTTATTGGACCCAATAGCACGTTTTTTGGACAAATGTTCTAACAAACTCAAATCATACATTAGCACAGTGCAACTTCACCTATTGTCAAAAAGAATGCTAGTCTATATGAGAACAACATCACAGCCAACAAATGGAACCACACTCAAGATATAGCTGTTTTGATTTCACTGCACTAAATTAATCCCTTGTGCTCTGGTTTAGCTTAACCCCATTCTTTACAACAACATCAGAAAAAAACAGACTACCTATACAGCACATGCAGACGACCCTGACAGCAATGATGTTTATTATTATTGTTGAGGGAGAGGGAGTAGTGAGTGGCATGAGCCACTCAAGGATTTTGCTCTCGAGGGCCATGTCGAATGGCCCCTCCCCAAATACTACACGCTGCACATCGACATATGTACTATATGTCCCAAATTGAAGTAGTTAACAACTAGGGTACAACTGAAACACAATTGTCAATTAGTCTGACAGATTCTCACCAGCACAAAGAGAAGAATGGCAGTCCACAAAGGATACATGTCGCTCACATGAACAATATTTCACTTTAAACAAGGTTGCCTTTTTAGATATTCAGCTAACCCCGCTTTTGACTTGCTATGACAATTCGCAGGCAAAACCTAATTGCATGAAAAGCTGGATTAATAATATTGTTCTTTGAAAGAACATTGCTGTGTAAGAATGCAAGAAAATGCTGCTATGTTATTATTAAATTCACAAATTTCTAAAATATGTGAAAATTGGAAAGCTTGTTTTTGCCCTCAAGAAGGCAAAGCTAGCATTGAAACCCAGGGGACGAAGGCCACTTTGCAAGGCGGTCCCAGCCCAAAGTCACCTTCCAAGCAAAAGCTGTATTCTAGTGATCTGCAGTCAGAGGCCTGCGTGGAAAACAAACTTTTTGTCTGTTTGGTGGAAAGAACTAGTGATCAGCTAAAACAGTGATCTGTAGGTAGATATGGGAGTTGTAGATTTTGATCCAAGCCCAGAGGAAGGCTCACAATGCAATCACAGTGAGCAGGCTGGAATGATTGAGGGATAGCATATAGATTATCTATCACTTGACACCCCCACCCGCAATGTAGTTGTGTATCTTTAAATATGTAGTGCTGCTGTGTTCGTTACTTGCTGCCATGGCAAAACTATTTCACACCAGCAAGTCGTGAATGGTCACCTTTGATGAGAAAAATTAAACTGAAAAAACACAAATGACGTGTTCAGTGTGAAGAAGTTTGTCCGTGATGCCTGAGAAAAATCCACACAGCTAGGACGGTTATTTCTGTGTGCGAGGTGAGGTAACATAGTTTTAGGGTTTGATCAAAGAAACATTTTGCAAAGGTTCCTGCAGCTGATTACATTGCATGGCTTACTTATTGTTTTTTATGTCAGAGCTGGCTAGAACACGTGCAAAGCCAATCACACTGCCTGGCTTATACAGACACACAGATCATTTTTAAGAAATAGCAATAGAGGCAGAAATTAAAGTGGACCGGAGCCCTGCCGCCCTACTCAAGAAACAGCCTCTGCGTGACAGTTATTGGATGACAGTGGAGGATAATGCTGTGGATTCTTTCTGAATAAACTTCTGTTTTCCTTTATCTGGATCTTGTCCATTACTACACAGTCACCTCACCCCACACACGTTTTTAACAGGCAGATGAAATAACAGTTTAAAAGCGCATGGAGAGGGGGGCCTTAAAGCTGATCTTTGAGGGTCAGAGGCATGGCAGCTGTGCAGAAGGTTTGACGCTGCATCGGGTTCATCCTAAATGACGTGCCTCCAATAATGGTATCAGCGTGTTTTCCAGGGCTTTCATGAGGTCCAACAGTAAGACGTTAGCAGATGGCAAGGCTGCTCTTTAACAAAGGGTAGAGCCTGGTCGGTGCGCCTCCTGTAAGTAGATGTAACCTTCTAGTCCATACTCCTTCCTGCCTGACAGCATGGTAAGCCCAACTGAACAGTTATAGTGCTGACCTACTACCAAGGGGTGCAACGCCCATAGACTCCAGACACTGCCCAGCCAAGCCCACAGCATGTCGGGATGCAGATGCCCAGGCTGAGACACGCGATGAGGGGACAACTCACTCCTCATTCTCACCCTTCACTTTCACGCTCTTCTTGTACTCACAGCGATCACAGTGCTCTCACACTGATCACAATGCACTTGTCGGGACAAGGGCATTCCAGGGAAGGACCTCGAGGCAAGAGGTCAGAGAGCATGCATGCTGTAATGATGATTGAGTAAAGAATACCTGTTAACAGCCATCGCGTCCTGTGCATTCCTTGGGCGGAGAAACACGACAACTGGCAACGAGGCGTGCGATCGTGTGCCCAGTAGGACCGAAGAAAAGAAGAGCCGCTGTGCGTCGCGTCGAGGGACGAGCGGCGACACCATCGAGACCAGGAGCCCACCCTGTTTCGTGTATGTATGAAGAAACGGCGCGGGAGCCCACACCGACTGTCGTTGAGCAAGGAAAGAAGCGTCTGCAACACCCGGTAAGCAGACTGAAAAGCGGAGTGAGCGCGCGCATTGAACAGATTAAAGCGCGAGATCTCGCGAGAAGAGCGGCGGCCATTTTGAAGTCAGGCAGCCAGAGCCAATCAACGCGAAGGAAAATCGGGCGGCCATTTTGAAGTCAGGCAGCGCTCCGATTGGTTGAGAAGTTTCACGAGACTACCAGCGGCCATTTTGAAGTCAGGCAAACTGACCAATAGGAAGATAGAACAGCGCAGCGGCCATTTCGAAACCAGGAAATGACGAAAAAACGAGGAAAGTGCCAAATAGAGCACCAGAAGTGAAAAAAAAGCACAGGCAATTGCAAAATAAAGTGAAATAAGAACAGAAAGTGCAAATACAAGATCAAATAAAGAAATAAAGATATAAGAAGACCGAATTAAATAAGAAACAATAAAAGAGTGTCAGGAAGAGCACAGAAGAAATAAAACAAGCACAAGGCAAGACAAAAGGAACCAATAAAAGGAAAGGATGACAGAAACAAAACCAGAAAGACAAAGTGCACAATATCGAAGACCACTACCATTCAACTTATCTGAGCCACAAGTAGGAATTCGATGGGGGAAATGGGTCAGACGCTTCGAGAGATACATGGAAGCGACGGATGTGACTGTAGCCAAACAACTAGGCTTATTCCTAAACCTCGTAGGTGATGAAGTTCAAGACCTATTAGTGACTCTGCCAAAAGAGGAGACTGCCACCTATGACAAGCTAAAAAAGTGCCTAACAGACAAATTTGATCCGCAGAGAAATGTCGACTTTGAGCGATACACCTTCACGATTGTGTTTCAACAGCCGGATGAAACGCTGGATGGTTTTGCAACGAGACTGCGAAAGCTCGTAACACACTGTGAGTTTGACAAGTTTGATAATGATCAAGCAATCAGACTGCGTATCATTGAGGGCTGCCGTGACACGGAGTTCCGTGAGAGGATTCTAAAGGAACCAACATCACTAGAAAATATCCTGTCACAAGCAAGTGTGTGTCAGGGAATGCATTTCAGGAATGATAGAGGAAGAACAGGAAGACCATGAATGTCAACAAGCAGGCACGTCAGACATGTTGAAACAGGAACAAGGAGCTCCTCAATAGAGTCAGGTGAAGAAGAGGAAGAGGAAAAGACCGAACGACTCTATCTCATGTCGGATGTTACTACCGAATCAGCTGATGAGGGTGAAAAAGGAGGAAGAATATGTCTAGTAGACAAAAACAAAATGAAAAAGACAGAGTCTGTGACTATAGGTGTAGGATCGCACAAAGCAAAGTTTGTCCTGGACAGCGGTGCAACATGTAATATCATGTGTATGTCGGAATACGAAAAGATGAAAGTAAAACCAACCTTGAGGCCGCCCCCGAGTTGAAGTAATCACCTGGGGGTCCCGGACACCAGTAACAAACATGGGAAAATTCATGGAAGAACTGACATACAAATACCAAAAGACAAAAGTAGAAATTCACGTATTGAAGGGTGACATCCCAGCACCGTGTCTATTGAGCAACATCACGGCTCAGATGATGGGTCTCCTTGAAATGACTTACAATATGTCAGAGAAAATAAGCATTCTGAAGGAATACCCCAAGCTACTGCAAGGACTAGGGAAGTTAAAAGGGTGGCAAGTAACACTACACATTGATGAACCAGTAAGGCCAATAGCACAACAACATCGGAGAGTGCTAATACACCTGAAGCCACAAGTAGAGGAGGAGCTTGAAGCACTGCTCAAGCAAGACATAATAGAACCAGCAGAAGGACCAACGCCTTGGGTGTCACCGATCGTAGCCGTACCAAAGAAAGACACGTCAAAAATAAGAATCTGTGTCGACATGAGGATACCAAACAAAGCAATTGAACGTGAGAGGCATCCTGGACCTCATCTTGATGATATGATCAGCTGCCTAACAGGCACAAGGCGTTTCTCTAAATTAGACTTGTGCAAGGGATACCACCAGCTAGAACTAGATCCTCAGTCTCGATACACCACAACGTTTTCCACACACCTAGGTCTCTTCAGGTATAAACGTTTGAGCTTTGGAATCTCGTCCGCTCCGGAGATATTTCAGGAGACAATTCGACAGGTAATAAGGCCAGTGAAAAATAGCCTAAATTACAGCGATGACATTCTGGTGTTTGGAAAGTCGAACGAGGAGCACGACAAAGCATTGATAGAAGAATGCTCTCACCTAGAGCAGGCGGGTCTGACACTGAATGAAGACAAATGTGAGCAGGAGCAGTACAAATTAGTATTTTTTGGCCACATCTTCTCCAAGAAAGGAATGCCAGTGGATCGCAGCAAGGTAAACACGCTGGAAAGAGCAAGGCAACCAAGTGATGTAGCAGAAGTGAGGTCATTCCTCTGCCTTGCCAGCTACTGTGCAAGATACATTCAAGACTTTGCCGCTGTAAGCGCACCATTGAGGGAATTGACAAAACAATGCCAAAGTTTCACATGGACTGAAGAATGCAGCAAAGCCTTTGTAGAAATCAGACATGCTGTGACGGCAGTGGATCACCTAGGGTATTTTGATCCGAGGCTGTGTACTGAACTGACTGTAGATGCCAGCCCAGTGGGATTAGGGGCAATATTGGCACAACACCAACCAGGAAAAGACTCCCCAAGACACGTAGTAGCATACGGAAGCAAAAGCCTATAGGATGTAGAAAAAGGATACTCCCAGCCGGAAAAAGAGAGCTTGGCGGTAATGTGGGCATGTGAACACTATCACATGTTCATCTACGGAAAACCGTTCACAATAATAACAGATCACCAAGCACTGATAACAATATACAGAAATCCAAATGCTAAAATACCACCCAGGATAGAGAGGTGGGGGATACGGCTAATGGACTACAATTTCAAAATAATACACAAACCAGGGAAGGAACATAATCCGGCTGACTACGTATCAAGGCACCCCCTGCCACAAGCATCTTAAGCGACAACCATGCAGAGGAATACTTACATTTTGCACTCAAACACAACACACAGGCAACCATAACAATGGAAGAGCTAGAACAGGAGGCAAAGCAGGACCTCACCATGCAAGCCATAATGAAAGTAACAAAACAGCAAAGGTGGAGGCACGTAAACAACAACAGCAGCTGGGAAGAAGGAGTGATAAAAGAAGAACTGCTGGCGTTCAAAAAGATCAGTGAAGAGCTCTCAGAAAGCGAGAACGGAATAGTGATGAGAGGCACCAGAATAGTAATGGCCCGAACGCTGAGGAGAAGTACGGTAGAACTAGCACATGAGTCACATCTAGGGATTGTTGCAACCAAGAAAATGCTACGAGAAAAAGTGTGGTTCCCAGGACTAGACAACATGGTCGAAGAAACTGAGATACACTATCACATCTGCCAAGTAACAGGGCCCCCATCAAAGCCGGAGCCACTGCAAATGTCCAAACTTCCAAAGGCAGTGTGGACAGAACAGGCGGCTGACGTCTATGGGCCTCTGGAGACAGGAAATTACCTGTTGGTGATAATAGATGAATTCTCCAGATTCCCAATAGTGAGACAAGTAGTATCAACCTCGGCAAACGCAACACTGCATGTCCTGGATGACGTATTCGCAGCATGGGGCTCACCACAGACACTGAAGACAGACAATGGCCCACCATTTTCTGGCGAGGAATTCAAAAGGTTTATGGAATACCTCGGGATTCACCATCAAAGAATAACCCCTCTGTGGCCACAAGCAAACGGAATGGCCGAACTGTTCATGGGAACCATCAAAAAGGCAATAGAGAGCCAAGTTAACGCAGATCTCAATTGGACAAGCACTATGCCAGGTGCTGAGAGACTATTGGAACACCCCTCACAGCTCCACAGAAAGGTGCCCCGCTGAACTGGTGTTGGGGCGATCAAGCAGAACGAGGTTGCCACAAGTGAAAGAGGTGGAAAGCGTGGAGCAAAAAGACATAGCTCCGAGAGACAAAGAAGTGAAAACAAAAATGAAGGCATTTGCTGATCGGAGAAGACACGCGAAAAACGCAAAAATAAAAGAAGGGTACGGCAAAGACAATTGCGGAAATCAGATGCATTCTCAAGGGACCCATTGACGGTGACAGAAGTGAAGGGGCCAATGATAACCGCGTCAGCAGGACAATACCACATCACCCAAAATAGTTCGCACTTCAGAGAATTGAAAACAAAAGAAGACGAGTTGCCGACACATGGGCTGAAGGAAGACACACAAGAGGAGGCAGCACAAGCCGACATCAGAGAACAACGACCAAGAAGAGACTGTAAGAAGACCAAAAGACTGATTGAGGAGATGTAAAGAGACGGAGGCCTGTGGAGACCTTTCTCACCATCTATTATCTCTCTCTCTCTCTCTCTCTCCCTCTCCCTCTCTCTCTCTCTCTCTTTTTTTTCTCTCTCTCTCTCTCTCTCTCTCTCTCTATGACCACAGGCAGCATCTGGCGAAATGTTTTGTTTGCAACAAAGGGGGAGATCTCGTGCCCAGGCCAGGGACCCTAGGACCCTGGGGCAAAGGGTAGAGGCCAGGGGACACCGGACACCGCTTCCGGTTAGGGGAGGGGACAGGAAGGGACAAGGACATTCCAGGGAAGGACCTCAAGGCAAGAGGTCAGAGAGCATGCATGCTGTAATGATGATTGAATAAAGAATACCTGTAAACAGCCATCGTGTCCTGTGCATTCCTTGGGCGGAGAAACACAACAGCACTCACACCATTCACCTGCTCACTCTGCACTCACTGTGATCACTTTGCCCGCACAATGCACTTTTCACCCTGTACCTCACCCTGCAGTCACACACGCACACTACTCACCCTGCCCTCATGTGACACTTCACTCACTTGTCCCCCTGATTGTTCAATCTGCAATCTCACTCAAACAAGCCCATCACTAACCATGCCTTCATTCGTTCTACTCTTCACTTACATTCGCACCCAAATTCACATGGTCACCTCACTCACCCTGCAGTCAATCTTTACCCTATTCCTAGTCACACTGTCGCATCTCTCACTGTACACTCACATGGGCACTCCTGCCACCCACATAGCGCAGTGGGTTAATGTCCAATTGACTTCACATGTTTTAATTGTGAAAACAAAGCCGATTTTGTTCAGTTCTGCCCACTGACTTTCACCTCCACAATGGCCATTGTCCAAATCCTAACCAAAAATCAATTATTAGAACGTAATACCAGGATAAACATTTCTGTAAAGGAGCTGCGTGAACGGATACATAGAGTTTCCAGCCTTTTTCTTGCAGTGTGAAGAGATTACTTTTAAAGTATGATGACAGTGGATATATAAAGCAATCAGAGTCCTGTGTTATTGGAGCTACTCGGTGCCTCATCATTCTCGAATGATGTAAGCACATGAATAGCAGTAGTGGCATTACGATTTGCCTTCTCTAGTGAAGACCAAGCAAACATGCATGTGAAGAGAATACCTGAATCTATTCAACAACCACAAAGACTTTGGGAAGGTTTAGTGTAGTTGTCGTCTACCATCTCCCAAAAATCAAGACTAGAGTTTTTGTTATGTTGATTGAAAATGTGCTTTCTAAGCCATACAACGTATGTCAAGCTGATTGGTGTTCTAAGCTAACAAACAAAAAACATATGATTATGTCCTACATGCTCAGATGCTTATAACACGCATATTCTCATGTCCCCTCCCTCACTTGCCTGGGATACCAACTGCCAGCCATATATGAAGTGCAAGTGCTACAGATCACGATATAGACAGCCTCTTGTGCACCCTCTGACCTTTCCCAGCTCTCCGCAGGATAGGGTGGGGCCGTGGAGGCTTGTTCCCACCCCATGCTGTGACGAGTTAGGAAAAGGGTGGGGGCAGCAATACACAGAGCACCCACGCTGATTGACAAGCAGCCTTGAAAACCCAGGGCTTATGCTTAAAGCGCCCAGGCTGCTTGCAATCAGTAAGGCTGCTGTGCGTCACCAGAGGGAGGTGCCTCACAGTGTTGCAAGTCACCGTGGCCCAGAGCTAAAATCAGGTAAGCGCAGAGCGAGGGTCAAAGCTCACAGGTGTAATTGCTATTTCTTATTTTTTGAACAAATGTTTAATGCATGATAATCATGCAATAAGCATTCGTTCAAAAAATAAGAAATAGCAATAGTGGCAGAAATTAAAGCGGGGTGGAGCCCTGACACCCTAATCAAGAAACTGCCCCTGTCTCGTGGTTGTAAGGCTTGAAGCGGCGCCTGAGATAGAGAGGGCCTTTGTGGGTGTAGGCCCTAAAGGCAAAGATGATTGCTTTAAACTGGATTCTTTTATTCACTGGAAGTCAATGAAGATGATGTAAGTATCCTAACACTGCAGCCCTGGCCTGACTTGACAACATGGCTGGCTAGACGGAATCCTTCATAATCCTGACGGAATGGTGCCCCATTTTATGACATCTGAGATTGTAAGCTGAGGTCGGAGGGGGTGAAATAGACCCGCGGTCGGAGAAATCAACTTTTTATCCCTCTGGAATCCTACCTGACAATATGGCGGCACCGGCCTGAAACAGAAGACTGTGGGCCGCGGTAAGCTGCTCCGAAGTGCAGAGGGGGCGAGGGCTTGGGGCCCGGGATGTCTCCGGAGCCTCGCCCTGCGCTGTCACGACTGGGTACAGCGCGTGTTGCCCCCGGCCCTCTTGGCCCCCTGTGGCGCATGACAGATCCTGATGCTGGGGAAGGCGCGGGGTCGGCGCGGAGGAACAGACGCTCAGCGAACGGGGCCGTGGCCTGGTGATAATTACCCTCGACCCCCCGGAGACCCGGTGGAATGCAGTGCTGCAAGATGGCGGCCCTGGCCTGTCTTACATTGTAATGGCTCACTGGAGACCGAGCTGGACTGTGGGGGGAGACAAAAGCGCAAATGGAGATCCTACATGTGACTGGGGCTCCCACCTGTGCGCATGATTGAAGTCCGACAACTGTGCAATTTGGTCCGCATTTCACTGGCATGGCCTGCTGCGTTCGCCTAACCTAGCCACTGGGAGACCTCAACATTGCCTCAAAATGTACTCCAGTGGGAACACATCCCAATATTGACATCTTCAGAGATAGGGTCACGCATGGGCTATACCAGATGCTAGAACATCTTATTCCATCAAATATGAGAAAGTACAACATCACGGCTGCGGAAAACAAAGCCCTAAAAAACCTTAAATCAGATCTCTCAATAGTCATTCGCGAGGCTGATAAGAGGGGGGAACGTAGTCCTAATGAATAAAAATTGTTACATGAGAGAAATAGATCGCCAACTGGCAGATAGCTCATGTTACATGAAACTGGCAGATAATCCCATCAACAATTTGAGTACACACATAAATATGAGACTAGTGGAGTGGCGGGAAGTTGGGCTGTTGAGTGAAGAGGAATGTAGATACTTGACAGTTTTTAGCCCAGTTTCCCCAATATATACATTTTGCCCAAAATCCATAAGGGTGGCCCTTTTCCTCCTTGCCGCCCTATTATATCTGGTGTCCATTCGCCCACAGAAAAACTTTCAGAATATGTCGATGACTATATACAACCGCTTGTGCAAAACTTGCCAGCCTATATTAAGGACACGAACGACATTCTGGGTAAATTGGAGGACTTCAACTGGTCGGATACCTTGACTTTTGTGACCTTGGATGTCACGAGTTCATACACATGCATCAAAGAAGAGTTTGGGGTCAGGGCCTTACAATTTTACCTTTGACAAAGAACAGCGGACCACTTCTGCCACAATGAAGTCCTGCTTGAAATGACAGACATAATACTATCAAAAAATTACTTTCTTCATGATTCATCAAATCCAGGGTACCGCGATGGGCTCCAGGTTTGCTCCCGCTTACGCCGGGCTCTTTAAGGGCTGGTTTGAGCGGGAGCACGCCTGGGGCCGACATGCAGCAAAATGGATGGGGCATGTGATCTATTGGGGCAGGTACATCGACGATGTTATCTTGTTTTGGGATGGACCTGCCCAGGATCTAATGGATTATCATGCCTATCTGAATGATAACCCTCTTAATGTCAAATTTACTATCAATCACAGTAGGAAGGAGATTGACTTACTAGATGTAACCTTTTTTAAACAGAACAATCGTATCCGCAGTCGTACACACAGAAAGAGCACTGCCTGTAATAGCGTGCTACATTTCCAAAGTGCACATCCTCAACATGTGATCAATAATATCCCCTATGGGGAAATGATCCGCATGAGGAGAAATTGTAGTACAGATGATGACTTCCTATAGAATCTAAAGAAAACAGAGAATCGTTTTCGGGAGCGAGGGTACCCGGAGTCTAGCCTCAAGAGAGCTCACAACAGAGCAATGAAAATCCCAAGGGAAACCACCCTCAAGATAAACCAGGTGGACAGGACGAAGAGAGCCCCTGTGGCTTTTAACACCAAATATAATGAACGCAGCAGTAGGGTTTACAATATCCTTAGAAAACATTGGCACTTAATAGCAGAAATCCAGAGCCTAAGTACTCATTGCTAAACCTAAAGTGACTTTTAGGAGGGGACAAAATTTGCGAAACATACTGTGCCCTAGCTAAGTGACCACCCCTAAACCTCAGACATGGCTTACTCTCATGATAACAGGCTTTTACACATGCAATGAATGCAGTGTTTGTAAGCTTGGTAGGAACAAGACAAAACACTTTTGCTACAATTCCACTTGTAGATATACAATTGATCATTTGATCAACTGTAATTCCAAATATGTGATTTACATTTTGGGCTGCCCATGTGACAAGATTTACATGGTTAGCACAAAAAGGGCCCTGAAAATTAGAGTGCAGGAACACGTACGAGCACTCCGTAATGGGGATCTTAAATATCCCCTTATGTTTCACATGCAAGAGAATCAGACTGCAAATGAGGAATTATAGTTCATGGGGATAGATCACATCCCGGCAAGCCCAAGAGGCGGAAATAGGTAACTGTCACGGAGGAGAAAAGAAGCAGGATGGATCTGTAGGCTACGTAGCATTGAACTAGGGCACAATAATGATGATGAGATGCATTATTTTCTATGGGGTTACTATTGCATGGGTCTGCTGCATACAGTAAAATGCTGTAATCTCATTACAGACAATAAGATGTCATTTTCCTTGGTTTCTAGTGTCTATAGGCATGATTGCTCTTTCTTCCTGCATTCCTTTCTTTCATTTAGATCTCATCACTGAACACTATTTCTTAATCCTGTGGCGGCAATTTTTCTCCACTTTGGGACTTTTTGACAGCTTCAATTTATTCATGGAAAGAACTCCCTCTTAATAAGATTATCAAAATATGGTTTGGTGCTGCACGTATTGTCCCTTAGCACCATAGTAGATGTTAATTTCCCGCTGTTAGGTAACTCCCCATAAAGAATGTGTAATTACTGATTTGGCATAAAGTGACGACCACCTTGAGGATTCGTTCTTGGCCCAATTTGCATGCAAGTATAAACATTGATATTACCCTACTTGCGCTTTGTCAAAATCGCATTTGTCCACCAAACCTTAAGAAATTCCCTCTACGTTTGGATATTGTTTATTGATGGGGCCACAACCACTTGTTAAGTGGATACATTTGTTGTTTAGTGTTGTAAATATAATCCACAAGCTATGCCTATATCGCCGATGGTCACCCATCGCTTGGGGTGTGTACTTCCCCTTTTAGTTTTATATACTTTCTATTAATGCTTCAATGTTCTATGATGGCTGCATATTTGAGGCCAATGTCCGGGCCGGTTAACTAGGGAGCTAGCGTGATGACGCGGAATGGACTTGGCTCTGGCCTAATTTGCATGAAAGTATTAACAACAATATTACCTTATCAGTCATTTAATTCTATAACGATACTGGTCATTCGTTCTTAAGGTAATTTTAATTCTGTTGGTCATTGCTTGGTGATGAGGCGACAGCTGTTTGTGATGTGGTTGTATATTTACTTTGGCAGTGTCAATATAATTTGCAGGTGACTTTAGTGTCATTTGTGTTCACTTTGTGGTATGGGGCGTGGATCTCTCCGTTAGTTTTATGGACTGTTCATTAATACTTTACTGTTCTAAGATGGCCGCACTTTTGAGGCTAACGTCCGGGTCAGCTCACTCGGGAGCAAGCGTGATGACGCAGAATGGCCTCCCGATGCACTTGACCTTTCGGACAGGCATAGTGCTCCTACGCGGGGATATTTAAATGCTGCATTGTAGACGAAATACCGTCGCTGCTCTTGCCTTTCTCCCCCCGTTACGAGGTCCACGCTATTATGCCTGCATCTTGGTAAGTTATCTACCTGCATCTCTGGGTTTTCTGATGTCGTATTTACTAATTTACTTTTGTCTAACGGTGGGTGGTATGGGATAATGCAGACCAGATTGTCTCTGCCGTTCGGTAGGCTGTGTCCTCTTCTCATGGGTTCACTTGTTATGATGCTAATAATTTTGATTTGGAACGTTTTCTCTCATTTATTTATCTCACACGTTGTTTGTTATGGTCGTTAGGGTTTGTTTGCCATTATGTTATTAATTTTGATGTGCCATTTTCCTTTTGATTGTTTACCCTACATGCTGTCTGTTATTCACCGATGATTATGTTAATGAAATTGATCTTGGATATTATGTATTGCTGACTTGCTGGCCCCTTACTATATGAGCTTGTTTGATATTATATTATCATATCGATTTTTAGACTTGCATGGAGCCACTCGGGGCCTGATGGTAACTCTCCTATGGGGACGCCTCCACTCCTATTTTGATTAACTCTAGGTAAGTTCTTATTCCTGCTCACTAACTGATCGATTACCAGGGCAAGGGGCCATTATGGATCACCGCGTCCTGGAGACTATTTATATATAGCTACAATGTTCATATAACTGTTGATGTGACTTTCCACCATCTGCTATTTAGATCCTTATATTTGTTCTATAGGTACTCCGTGACCTATTTTAGTACGGATGTATTCTACACTTGGAAAGGATCTTATTTACTAGCGCGACAGTGCCATCCTAGATCTTTCACGGGAAAGGTACATTGTTTTCCCCTTTTGCATCAAATACGTTTTATCTTGATAAATGGTTTGATAGCCTCATCACCGCTCCGTTAAGTGCCTGTGTACAATTCTTTTAATGATGGTATTCATACTTTTCATTTATTTAATTCTTGAATTTTTGTTTTAGGTAGTATATGACCATCCCCCTAATAGATACTCATACTATATGTAGACAATGCTATATGAAGTAGACGTGATATATTAAGGATCGCCAGGAAATAGGTATGCTTTTATTTAGAAGCACGCTGCTTATCATTAGGAATTGGCTCTCTGTTTTTCTCAGAACCACTCTGGAAGTTGATAACTAATTGATTGTATAGGGCCATTTATCAATTTGACTTCTATTCTTATTTCTACTCCTTTGCCCCCCCTCTTTTTATATATTGTAGGTTATCGGCATTAGGGATTAACGCCTACTTATGTGGACGTGGTCCTTCTGTTCGTTTTACTCCTTATCTATTTACTTCAAGACCACTTCTCTTTAATATGTAAGTTTTCAACTAAAGGGATCTAAATCTCGCTAGATAATACTTCACGTATTGGCCGGCTTATATCTTATCATTGCCTCATACTTTATAGATTGTACTTGACGGTGAACGATGTCCAGTAAGATAACATACGCCGTACCGAATACATCTGGCGGGGCTTGTCCTACTCTAATCTTATGGTGGGTACCTTGTAAAGATGGTCATTATTATACACATGGGATATACACTTAGCGCTCTGCACTCTTTTTCTGGTCCCCTTTTAAATCTACTACTCACGGGAGTGTGTTCCTGGATTTCCCATGTCTTGAAATCCGGGTTTACTATTCTTATCTCTATTATCTTATGACTATTTCATTACTTTATCATATTATTGTTTCTATTATTCTCTTTCTTCTCCTTCACTTAGTGGTTCTTCCCACATGGGTCTTTTAGTACTTTTTTTTGGGTCACTTTTTTTGATTGCATGTTACTTATGCCAGCAGTCTCTATTGTTTCTTTTGTGATATGGTCACTTATTAGATATGTATATGTAAGGATCACAAGTATATACACAGTCCCGGCTGGGTTAATGTGTCTCTCTGCTTGTCGCTTCATGCAGATATCTCTGGTTTAGGTATAAAAACATGAAGATTTTATGTTTTTCTGTATATATGAGAATTTTGTATTTTCTTAATACTTTGCTTGTCTGTCTTTTTTGCGCTTGTTTAAGAATATATTTTTCATGATATTTGTAAGTCTGTTTTTATATTGGTATTTTTTATCCATTTGTACTTAACAGCCTTGAAGAAGTCCTGTATATGTCCGAAATGCGTCGGCTGTCCGTTGTGTTGTTTGCACTGTTTTCTCTGGAATAATAACAGAGAGAGAAAAAGAAAAAAGAAAAAAAGAAATAAAGAATCGTCAAAGAAATGTTGAATATGGACATTTGATTTGTCTTTGCTGGTAGAACTCCTTGGTGCTGCACCTTTGCTTTGCTTTGAAAATTGCCTGACGGACATCTGGCGGAGGGGACTGGGGACCCCTGTTCTGGTGGTGAGGCTGCCCCCTCCCCATTGTTGGGACATTGGTTGTGGTGGTGGGCCGTGTGCCCTGAGGAGGTGGGTGGCGGTTGGGACAATCGTTTCGAGGTGAGGTGGAGGCACTGACCAGCCGTGGACCTTAAGAGCCAGTCTGACGATCTGGTGAGAGGCCCATAACGGAGGGTGGACCGGGGGTGCAGCTGGTGGCCCTTGGATGCTGAATGTGGGGGATTGGGAGGCAGTCCTCCTCTCTGTGACAAAGTGTCCCGGCCCGGGGGCAACACAGGGCGAGTGTGTGAATATCCCCAGGTTCCGGGTGGACCTCGTGCTGGCCCTGGCATCCCAAGCTAGGGAGAGGACCCTAGAGACAATCCTGCAACCTTCACATCGGCTATGGGGAGAGATAGAACCCTTAGAGGCGCCCAGTCCAACAAAATCATGCAGTGTACAGTATCGGGCCCGACCTCCGCTGACCGCATTAGACCTGACCAGGAACGGGCACCTTATCCCGTGACATGTCTGACATTCTGGCGGCCATAAGGGAATCACGAACGGCACTGGAGTAAAAAATGGACAGGGTGGCCATGAACATTATTTGTCGAAATGACCTCTGAGAATCCCTGTGTTGGGGTGTATCAAATTATATCATCACTAATAGGATAATCTCACCCTCCTTTTCTCTTTGCGATTACCCCTGTGAATTAAGAACAATATATAGCTGATGGGGCTATTTATAACTCAGTCTGGGTTCTTGAAAACACACCCCATTCTTGTATGTCTCCTTTTCCGACATAGAAACCCATTGCCCCTTCCAGAATGTATGGCTAATTACTGTTTTGTTAATCCCCACGTAGCCTTTTTTCGCTCTCTTCCTGTTACATTGGAATGAAAGCTCTTTTTTTGAGATATTCCGCCGAAGCGCGCATGCTCGAAATACCTCCAAGTTTCTTTTGCAGGCGTTCTGACATTGGCGGCAGTGCCGCTCCTTTGCGCATGCGCGGTGACTTCACCTTTCCGCGCATGCGCAGTTAACACTAGTCCTGCTGGGGAGGCGCATGCGCAGGGTATAGCGGTGGCCGATCGCGCAACACCGGACTTCCTCGGATTACCAAGTCCCTATTTGGGCTTCTCCCGGGCCTCATTATTCAATTAACCATCGGTAATGACCTAATGGCAGAGTATAAAGAAGGGTACTGACGCGATGCACGCTCACTTCATCGGAGCCGCGTTGAGGGAAGGCAGGCAACTAGCCATTGCAGTAACCGTGAGTTTTGGGTCAGAAAAAGGAGCTTGAGTTTGGCGCTTTGGTGCATTGGTACCTACAACAAATTGAATCCCATATATTAATGTTTTTATAGGTCATTTTCTGAACAGAAAGGAAGGATCCCCCAATAACACGCACAGGCTCATGAGGTCTTATTTTTGAGAACTTTAAGTAAGCTGTGAAATTATCTATTTTTGTGCTCTATTTCCATCAGAGTAGAGATTAAGTCTGTGTTCTGTGTTTGTACATATATACATATACATATCCGTGAGCGTTGTGTTATGTCCTTGTGTGTGTACTTTATTTTTTATTTTTTATTTTTTCATTCTTTACAGGGTTCCACTATTTTTGGATTGACCCTGTTGTATTTTGAGAAGTTGTTTTCTTCTCCTAGGGCCTGTGCATCTTAGACCAGGGTGTTTATGTATGCTTTCTCTTTACAGGTTTTCATCGCCAATTGGGCGCAACGACACACACCTACATATATAACATTGTTAGGTACATTACACATTGTTGTAATTAAATTTTACACTTTTACATTTACATGTGAGTAAGGGGAGGGTAAGTGCTATCCTTGTCCTGAAGAAGGAGCCTCTGAGTTCCGAAACATGTTGACACTTTTCACAGTGGTTGTAATACCTTAATTTGTATTTTTTCAACCACGCCTTGCACTTTTTTAATAATACCAGCCGGGGATTTAATAAATTTGTTTCACCCACGCGCCAGGTATTTTTAACCATTTTTCACCTCACCTCACTCACACTTTTGTAGACACACCCCCTCACATAGTTCACTTTCAAGTGCTCCTGCGTATTCGCCAGTCGTAGCACGCCGCATCCCGTAGAGGGGTGCGAAGGCCCCGATGATGAAGCATGACACCAAGGGGCCTGTTGGTGTGTGAGGGGCATTTATACAACACTGTGTGTTCCCCATCTTGTTAGGGATCACCACCACTCTGAGTGGATTCTACTTTGTTTATTCATTAACCATCTGCGCCTGGATTTAAGGAAAGTGACAGACAGAGTTACCACCACGGAGGGGGACCAGATCCCACTACAAGCCGAAGTCCAACAACTGCGTGCGACAGTTACTGCGCTCCAGGAGCACACATCAGGGCTAGAAGACAGGGCGGACGACGCTGAGGGGCGATCAAGGAGGAACAACCTCTGTTTTTTGGGCTTTCCAGAGGAGTGGTTTGGCTCTGCACTCCCAAACCTTAGGCTCTCTAAGATGTTCGTGATCGAGAGGACCCACTGCACCCTCGGACCCCTACCTAAACCAGGAGCCCCACCTAGAGCGATGATCGCACGTTTGTTTAACTTCAGAGACTGGGACACGATCCATTTTTTTTTTTTTGCAGAGTTTTATATAGCGCGAACTAGAACCGAACCGAATCAGTTATCAGAGCGCTCATAGCACCAGTTACGTTATATGAGGACACACTTTCATTTTAGGCACTTTAGATCCTTCAATTTATTCGCACCAATGGTCCACCCAGGTTCGAAAATCAGGCCATCCACATCTATCCTGACTACACAAAAAAGGTACAAGACCTGAAAACGACTTCCTAGGTGTCAAGCAACGACTGCGTGACCTCCATATCAAAAACAGCCTAATGTTTCCGGCCCGGCTCCGTGTACAATATGAGGACAGGGTCCATTTTGTTGGTACTCCGCAGGAGGTGACGGAATGGATGGAGTCGTTGGGACTGGCTTCACAGGACCACAACCACGGATGGCAGGAACAGAAGAGGAGCAGTGGACGGCAACAGTACCAGCAGCGCTCCACTGGAGAACAGCGACTCAGACAACGGGTCCTATCGGACGGAGGTCGCATTATGGTAGGGCCGGATGGCACCCTACTAACGGAGAGGGAGGCGATCCCGACACAGAACCAGTTTTCCCCATTGTGTCTGGTGAAGGAGACGCAGTCGGAGCAGGGAGGTGCCACCAGCCCAGCATATACGGAGTCATGAGACTTATTGCAGACTAGCTAACGAACTGAAACATGGGGGTAAATGGTCACCGAAACTGTAAGTACGAGACTTGGCCCGGATAGGTTTGAACTTGGCCAAGGAGCTCGTACTTGAGGGGCCTGAGCCCCAGGGGTGATGGATTGATGCGGAGGAGTTCTAGAAGGGATGGACACCATTCCTCCACTCTACAATTTTGACACTCGGACCGTGGTGCGCTGGGGCAGCCTCGCTAGACCATTGGTCGGGCGGGGACGCACGGTGCCAGACAGTTTGGCTATATATCTGTGATTGGGAGGGTTATTTTTTCTAGAGCAAGTTTTTTCATTTGAAACATGATAGTTCAATTGAGGTGGGGGTGAGGTAAGGGAGGCTGGCAGAGGTGGGGCAGAGTCCTGAGTCCTCAGACCACGGTTGGGTTGTGAGAATGCAGTACTACTGCCTGAGGGAGGGGGGTGGAGGGGTTGGTAGTTTACTTTGTTATGTTTCACAGTTTCATGCTGGGACTATGCTCTGTCTAAACAATGCTTGTTTTATGAGGTTGTAGCCCACGGGGTCACACTATATCACAGGCGGGATGCTCCTCACAAACGACGGGGTTCACTGTACCACCAGATATCACACTCATGGTAGGCGATAATTAGAAATATAAATTCATAACGTGGAATGTAATAGCGCTTAATAACATGGTCAAACGGGTTAGGGTGGCGACCTATTTAAGAAGATACGGGAAAAGTATAGCCTTTCTCTAGGAGATACACTTTTGGGGAGACTGCCTTAAATACTTCCAACGCAGATGGAGAGGCCAGTTTTTTTCTACTTCCTACTTGGGGTTTGCCAGAGGAGCACTTATATGGATAGTGCCTGTAGTCCCTTTCAAGGTGGTGAACGCTAGACTAGATCCTGATGGGAGATTCGTGGTGCTGACAGGCACACTAGATCAACGATGCATACGCCTGGTAAATATTTACGACCTAAATAGTGATGATGGAGAGTTTCTGGGACAGTTCCTGAGTCAGTTAGATCAGGATCCAGAGGTAGAGCTGATTATCGCAGGAGACTTTAATTGTGCCCTGGAAGGAGAGCTGGACAGACACCCCCCAGACCAGACACCAAACCAAAAGCGAGAGAGACCATACGCCAGATGCTCCACAGCTACCACCTGTTAGACGTCTGGCGCCACCGCAATCCCTGCAGGCGCGCATACTCGTGCCACACACCTGCTGCCAACACATACAGTAGACTTGATGTTTTTTTTATTCAGGTGACATCTGCTCCCTGGGTAGAGGAGACTCAGTATCTGGCCCACTATTTGTGCGACCATGCCTCCCTGATGATATCGTACACTCTTGGCCGGCCACGATCTAAAGTACCGCTGTGGAGACTGAACACCGAAGCCTTGATGGACCCGACATACAAAGATGCGATAACGAAGGGGTTAGATGACTATTGAGTCCTACATTGGGGCACAACTGGCACTAGAGCGCTTGAATGCGATGCAATGAAGATGGTGCAATGAGGGGTGTGTATGTCCACAGAGGTGGGGGTGAGGAAAGTGCTAGAACGGGATTTACGTCAACAAGAGGAGAGCTTGATGGTTCTAGAAAGGGAGCTTGCCACTGCTGAGGAAGGGAAACTATGACAGAATATTGGGGACATCTGAGATTAACTGGGCAAATACAATAGAATCACGAGCAGAAGTCGCAGGTATACAGAGGGGATAAGGCGGGACACCTATTGGCGCGCCTGATTAGGATGGAGACTCAACCTCTCCCGATTTTATCGATCAAAACAGAGCAGGGCCAATTAGTATATACACAGCACGAGATCAACAGAGCATTTGCCACCCATCTACAAAAGATATATTCAGAGCCCAGGCCTCCCACAGCACCCCAGGTGGTGGAGACCTACCTTGCCGAGCTGGAACTACCATGTCTTGACCCAGAGAGTCAGGAATCACTGGGGGCCCCTTTAGAGGAGAGGAGATCAGAGCGGCAATACTTGAATACTGCAAAGTCCCCTGGGATGGATGGCCTGGTGGCTGAGCTCTATAAGAAGTACGGGGCTCTTTATTCCTAAACTCCTGGAAATCACGGTGGAAGCAGGCAAGATTAACTTGCTCCCAGACTCCATGCGTGAAGCACTGATCGTTATGATCCCCAAACCAGGAAAGGACCCCATGCTCGGCCAATGTCAATGTTGAACGTGGATCTTAAAATTCTCAGCCAAGTGCTGGCTGGTTCACGTTATGTAGTCGATGGAGGGTATGGCCCACCAGAGTACCCTAGTATATTCCTTGATAACAAACAAGCGTTCGACTCGATCCGGTGGGAATACTTGTGGCAGGTGCTTCTAAAGATGGGGTTGGGGAGGGCTTCATGAACTGGGTGAAATTACTATGTTCTCACCCGCTGGCAAGGGTCCGTACGGGTAGATACGTGTCGGATACAATCAGAATAGAAAGGGGGACCCAACAGGGGTGCCCACTCACCCCCTTGTTGTTTGCCCTGGCAATGGAGCCGTTGGCTTGTTATCTCGGTGGGGTACTTCAGGGGCAGGGCATTTGAGTGGGAGAACAGACCGTATTGTATCATTGTACGCCGATGATGCACTGGGGTACCTGGTCCAACTGACCCAGTCCATGTCGATGCTATTTGTGGTTTTGGAGCAATTTGCGGGGGCCTCTGGACTTCCAACTCATTATGTGCTGCCAACAGTATTATCAAAGGCTATATCCAAGGACATACATGCTTCCAACGTGATGTCCCTTTCCAGCGCTATTGGGGTTTTCCGCAGTCCTCTCACCTCCTCCCGCCTCAATGCAGCACTCTATGCTCCCCCCATCGTATCAATTCCCTGTGCCGTGTATATGTAGTGGGCAGAGTTTTTGATTTCCACCGCATGACGATGGCCCTCACTGCCAACAGATGTGCCAGATTTACAAACCTATATTGTACTTTGTATTTGGCCGTCCTTTTCCTTAATCCCAGGATGCAGTCCTGTATGGTAGCATGTATCTCCCTTTGGGTGATCTCTGCTGTACGGCGTCTAACCGAGTCCCAGTACCCTCCAATACGTGGGCATGACCATATCGTGTGCACTAGGTCAGCTTCTTCCGCTCTGCATCTGGGGCAGTGGTGCCGTGTTTATGGGAACATTTTGTCTAGTTTGCGTGGGGTAAGATAAGCCCTGTGTAGGAGCATGGTTTGGATAAACTTGAACTTTGTGTTCCTCGATACTTTTTTGGGGTGTTCCACAACTCTCTCTCATTCCTTATCCTCAAGGGCCCTGCCTATGTCTCCCTCCCTTGCAGCATGTAGGGGTGCCAGGTCAACCTGTGTGTGGGAACGTAACCCTACATACAGTCACTAGATCATGTGTGGGGGGTTCTTGTCTTTGTGGGGCCCAATGCACCCTAACATATCGCAATAGTGCTGCGTGTAGTAAATATAAGTAGGCGTGCGTTCCTGTCTCTCTCACAAAATTATCATGGTCCAATACCATTGCATTGCCAAAGAAGTCTGCCACCGTAGTGATCCCTGCATCTAATCAAGGTGTGAGTCTTCTTTTCGTTAGGCGGCCACCCTGCAGCGGTTTACCAAGCAGGGGTATATTCCCAGCGTATGCAGGGGGATCGCTGGTATACTGCAGTGCTGCCTTGCAGCACTGTAACGCTGTGCGCAAGAGAGGGGGGAGATCCCGTGGGATTTTGCTATTGGACAGTAAGAGGGTGTGCAGAGCCCCTTGTCCTATGTCCCGTTCCGTCATCCCTATCTCCTGTAAATTACACCCCGCGGTCCAGAAGGACAGCCACTGCAGTTGACAAGCGTAAAAATACGCTCTGAGTTCAGGTACTCCCAAGCCTCCTCCAGACGTGCTGCACTGGAGCCTCTTGAGACTTATTCTCCATCTACCCGATCTCCACATGAGTTCAATTAGTGATGCATTCATTAATTTAAATGTGGTGCTCGGGAGCATAAGTGGTAAATTTGTAAAATAATAGAGTAGTCGCGGCATGACCACCATTTTTGCGATTGCCGCCCTACCAGCCACCGATAACGGCAGGATGGTCCAAAAAGCAATGCTGGATCATAGGGCTCTAAGGGCTCTATTCAGGTTACCCTCCAACATGTCTGCATGTGTCCGATACACGTGAATGCCCAAATATTTAAACTTGTGAGGTGCAACCTTGAATTGCATTGTGCCAAACAGAAAGTCCAGTGAGGGCGCCTGTTCTTTAAAGTAGAATACAGTCGATTTCAGTGGGTTGATAGCGAGACCTGACAGCCGTTCGAAGCGTTCAAAAACTGCAGCCATAGCGTCCATAGGTGTGTGGAGATCATGCAAATATGGGATAATATCATCCGCATATGCAGACAACAAGTGCCTGGCGTTGCCCACCTTTATCCCCACATCAGCGAGTTCTGCCCGGATCTTCAATGCCAGAGGTTCAAGTGCCATTATAAATATCAGTGGTGATAGTGGGCATCCCTGCCTCGTCCCCCTGTGTATCTGGTAATCTGCTGAAATGTGCCCACCCGTCCGCGCTCTAGCCTTAGGGGCGTTATATAAGAGGTGGATCCATTTGACATACTGCTCCGGCAGTCCAACTCTCACTAGGGCCCTGAATATGTATTCCCACTTAATGGTGTTGAACGTTTAGCGCATGTCCAAAGAGACAGAACCCACATGTTCATAGCGGTTTGGGGCCTCTGTAAGCAGGTGATGTAGTTCCCAAGTGTTTAAGGACGTACTACCTGCAAGCAGGAAACCAGTCTGATCTACATGGATCAGCTTATGTAGTGTCGGCAGAAGTCTGTCAGCTAGCACTTTACTAAGTATTTTATACTCCATCGTTAGCAATGATAATGAGCGGTAGCTAGACATGTCAGTAGGGTCTCTGCCTGGTTTTGGAAGTGATACCACAAGTGCCTGCGCTGTAGTGAAGGGCAGGTAGCCCTTCTTCAGCGCCTCATTGTATGATATTTCCAACTGTGGTACAAGTAAATCCGCATATGTGGCATAAAATTCAGCCGGCAGGCCATCCATCCCAGGGGTTTTATTTCAGGGGAGTCCCTTGATGGCAGTACTAATTTCTGACTTTGTGATAGGGCCCAGCAACCCTTTCTGTGAGTCTGCTGATAACCGAGGGCATGGTACTGCGGATAAAAAGTCATCTATTTGCGTGCCTACCCCTTCTGCAGGTTCACTATAGAGTGCTGCGTAGTACCGTCTAAAAGCCTTGTTAATATCTCCCTGGGTAGTCACTGTATCCCCTGCGAGGGTAGTGACCTCATTGATGATGACGTTGGGGGTGTCATCCCGTAGCAATTTGGCCAACAGGGTCCCAGCCTTGTCCGCCTCTGCATGATTCAGTTGCGTGTATTTTTGATGGTCTATGACACGGAGAGACTCCAATAATTCAGCATGTCTAATTTTGACCTCCTGCAGGGGGGCCCGCTTGCTAGCGTCCGTCGAGGATTCCTGTTCTAATCAGCTCAGCTTATCTTCTATATCCATACCGGACTTATGAACCTCTTCTCGTGCACCCACCGTCGCTCCAATTGCCTTTCCATGGATCAGCGTTTTAAAGGCGTCCCACTCAATTTGATTACAAGAACGGAGGCTACATTATGCAATGTCTTTTATTGCAATCTCCAAGCAGCCGCATGTGTCATAATACAAAGGTTCCATAAAGAACACTGAAACAAGGTAAATGGTATGATATGACAATAATCTGCCTCTTTAAAATGCGGCTCCGAGCAGATAAGCAACCTCTCTCTCAATGAATTATCGCTATTTTGACTGTTGATGGTTTGTTGGTGGCCTAATCCCACCTCCCCCTTCCCCCCTTTCCCCTCGTCATCGATCTGCAATTTATGGAGATCTCCCTCCCATCCCTCTTGTAGTCGTGAGTATTGTATTCATCGTGTTCACTTTATGTGTGCTTATATTGAGGCTAATACTCTTCTCTTACAGCTGAGAGATAAGTTTCTCCTTGCTTGAAATTAGAATGTATTTTGAATTTAGCGATGCTACACCGCACCTCTCCACGCGCTAGCGAGTCTAAGACTTAACTTCCCCGCCTGTGCTGCCACTGTCCTCTTACTTTCTGGGCGTGAGCGAGGCGTGAATTTTCCCCTCGCTCCTCACGTGTGCGTGCGCCGACTACCTCCTGAGCCGACAGTTCCCCAGGATTGCCGACTCTTTTTGGACACATCGGGTCTGCCGCTATGTGTGTACTGCGGCAGTCCCTTTCAGTTCCCGTCATATCTTCCATTTGGAGCCCCTACCACGACATGTCCTTTGTGTTTTCTCCTAACGCGCGTAGCTGCGGGGATTAAAGGAATTCACCTTGGCATCAAACATGCTTCGTGCATAGCTTGCCAAGGGTTTTTCCTTGTCTTCCTCGAGGTCGTCAGTTGACGATCAGCTGTTTCTTTTTACCGAGCCTCGGGGAGAGACACCCTTGAAAAGGGTCTTTAACAGTAACCTTTTTGGAAGGGCGGCAAGAAAGGGCCTTTCTTCCGGCTGATTTAACCAGAGGCCCTATCAGAGACCCCATGGCTTCAGTCGGGGATATCAACAATTCAACACTCCAACCTTCTACCCCCAGCGTGGAAGAGGATACCGCTCGAGAGGATCAAGATCCCGTGGTTCATTCAACTCCAATCCACCAAGTAAGTCCTCCCCCCTACCCCTTCCCCCTTCTATCCCCCTAAAGGTGGGAGGCAGACTCAAACTCTTTTCCCAAAATTGGAAGCTAATAACTCAAGATCCTTGGGTCCTTTCCCTTTCAAACCTCCTTTCCAAGAGACATACCTATCTCCTTGGAGAAGGAAAAAATAGTAGAGAAGGAAATGTCCTCTATGCTCCAAAAATGTGCAATAATAGAGGTTCCCTTGGATTCTTTAACATTCATAAGTACATTATTTCTCGTAGAGAAAAAAGGGAAAGGTTGAAGACTTGTAATACATTTGAAAAACCTCAACAAATTTCTTGTCAACAGGCATTTCAAGATGAAGGGTATCCACCTCCAGAGAGACCTTTTTTTGAAAGAAGACTGGTTGATAAAATTAGATTTAAAGGACGCATATTTCACCATTCCTATGGCCTTGATCCACCAACCTTTCCTCCAATTTATGTGGAAAAATCATCTTTACCAGTTCCAGGCCCTTCCTTTCTGACTTTCTTCTGCCCCATGGTGCTTTACCAAGGTCAGAGGGCGGTAGCGTCCTTCCTGAGGGAATGAGGTATTCGTCTTATCATTTATCTCGACGACATTCTGATAATGTCTCAAGACCTCCAACAAATTCGCCTGGATCTGGAAACCGTCATGAATCTTCTAGAAAGTCTAGGATTCATTATCAACAAAGAAAAGTCTATCCTGACCCCCTCAAAATCTCTGGAGTTTCTGGGTTTCACCCTGGACACCACCAAGTGTCTCCTTCTACCTCCCACCAAAATATCAAAGATCAAGAAAGAGATAAGACATGTCTTAAAACAAAACGATCTTCCATTGAGGGAACTAGCCAGACTTTTAGGTCTTCTCTCTTCCTCTCTTCAGGCGATTTTTCCAGGCCCTCTGAATTACAGGGCCTTACAAAGGATAAAAGGAAGAGCTTTAAGATCCGGTCTCTGGTACGAGGATCAAATTACCCTAGATTTGGATGCCAAATCAGAACTAATCTGGTGGCTAGACAACCTAGAAGCGTGGAATGGGAAAGCAATCTTTGGTTCAGAACCAGATTTAGTTTTGGAATCAGATGCTTCCCTTCACGGTTGGGGTGCATGCCTTTTAGACCAGAACACAGGAGGGATCTGGTCTCAGGAGAAATCATTTCACCACATACATTTTCTGGAACTTACCGCTGGCCTTTATGCTCTTATGAGCTTCAAACATTCCCTCCAGGGGAGGTCGATCATTTTAAAGATGGACTATATCTCCGCGGGCCTACATCAATCGTTTGGGAGGCACCAAGTCTGCCGACCTTTCCAATCTAGCCAGGAGACTCTGGATGTTCTGTCTAGAACACAAAATTGCCCTCAGAGCAGAATACTTCCCAGGAAAATCAAACATCTCTGCCGATTGGAATTCCAGATTCCTATTGGATCACAGCGACTGAGAGCTCAACATCTCTGTTTTCGACTTGTTGAATTTGATTTGGGGTCCTTTCGAGATAGACCTTTTTGCGAGCCGTCTCACATCTCAACTGGAGCTTTACTTCAGCTGGATGCCGGACCCCAGTGCTCTAGCAGTGAATGCATTTCTACAACCCTGGTCAGGGATCAACTCATATGCCTTTCCTCCCTTTGCCATGATCCAAACAGTTTTACAGAAAGTGAGACAAGACCAATGCTCACTCGTCCTGATAACCCCCTTCTGGCCGTCCCAGGCATGGTCCCTCCCACACTGGAACTGGCATATGATCTTCCCTTCCTGATCCCTTCTCTAGAGAATCTCCTTACAGACGTAAACGGAGATTCCCACCTCCTGACCCAGACAGGGAGTTTGAATCTTCTTGCTTGGAGAGTGTCAGGAGATCCAACGAAATCTCAGGACTTTCGTCATCAGCTGCGACTCTCCTCAGGGAGTCCTGGGCACCATGAACTCACTACAGATACAATAACATTTGGAAATTGTGGGTTCGTTGTTGCCAGGAAAAGAATTTGGATTCCCTACAGGCACCTATCGTTGATGTGGTGAACCTTCTGGTCGAACTATTTCATAAAGGTTTAAGTTATAGATCTATCAATTGCTAAGGTTCTGCCATCTCCGCAGGTCATGTACTTGTCAACGGGAAAACAGTTGTTAAAAATCTCATTGTTTGTAGAGTGATGAAGAGCATTCGACCCCCGAGACCCAAATACGATACCCTCTTGGATGTGAACTTGATTCTAGATCTTTTCATCTCCTGCCTGACAATTCTCTTCTGAATAGAAAACTTCACTCCATCAAGCTTGCAACTCTTCTTTGTCTTATTTCTTGTTGTAGAGTCTCTGACGTTAAATCTCTAGAGATCTCTAACAGGTCTTACAACTTATTTGGAGTCAAATTCGAGGTTTACAGAAGAACCAAAACCATGTCTGACTCAATCTTCTATCCTCGTTTCGACCCTTGCCGGAAACTTTGTGTGGTTGAATGCATGAAGGTATATGATCAGAGAATGTCTAGCTTACGTCCTATTAATGAGAAACAGCTCCTTATTTCCTTTATTAAACCTCATAAAGCTGTAACCTCTACTTCCATTGCTCGATGGGTTAAGACCGCCATGAACTTATCAGGTATTAATGTGGCAAAATTTCAAGCTCATTCGCTTAGAGGTGCTATGGCCAGTAAATCCTTATGGTCTGGAGGTAATTTAGGTGATATTCTTAAAGCTGCAGACTGGTCTAACGCTAGTACCTTTGCTAAAAATTATTGTAAACCAATTGAACATAGGTCTAATTTTGTTTTACAAAGCTCCCAAAGCTACCAACATGCATAATGTAGCCTCCATTCGTGTAATGAAATTGCGATTCTCCTATTAGCATGCCTTGAGAATCTGGATTTCATTAAAGACACGGAGGCTGACATTATCCCACCCATCCCATTCCCTAATGTTTGGTGATTTGTGATTTCTTATTTATTTATATTTATTGCTTTATAATGCTTCATTATTTGTTTACATTCATATGTGATGCTCTGAAATAATTCTTATTTCTTCTTATCTTGTCTTTGAAGATTTTTTGGTCCAAGATTTTCATTACTTTCTTTCTTTTCAGATAGCCCTTCTTCATAACCTACGATCTTCTGGATGATTCCTTGTTTGGTTAGCTTCTTCTCCACATCTGCATTTGGATCCTTTGCAAGCCTTCAACGTTTTATCCGTTCCAATGCTTTTGAACTTTCTTATTTCTCTTCGCTTGATTTAAAAGAGGCAGATTATTGTCATGTCATACCATTTACCTTGTTTCAATGTTCTTTATGGAACCCTTGTATTATGACACGTGCAGCTGCTTGGCGACTGCAATAAAATTAATTTCATAATGTCAGCCTCTGTGTCTTTAATGACATCCAGATTCTATAGGCATGGTAATAGGAGAATCACAGTTAACCTATTAGATGCTGTATTACTATTTTCAGCAAAATAGTGTTGGATAGTGTCAGATATAGTCTCACGGAACACTGAGTCTTCCAGTATTTGGGGCCATAACTGCCAAGTGGGTACTGGGGTGGGTAATCTGCCCCAACTAATCACCATTTCCAGTGGGTTATGATCGGAGAAGGACTTCGCCAAGTAAGTGGTAGATATCACCTGCATTGCAATCCTATTTGAACAATACATTCTAACAATTCTCGTGTGCAACATGTGAAATGTTGAATAGGAGTACTCCCTATGTGTTGAGTGTCTCATACACCACACGTCACACAGCCCCCATCCCTCAGGCCAGCCACATAATGCACTCACCTGTTTACAGACCCCTGTCCCATTGAGGGGAGGATGAGACCTATCCAGTACAACATTCATGACAGCATTACAGTCCCCATCAATAATCCATGGGTAACTCTCCCAACCTGCTAGTGCAATGGACAGTATACTCAGGAACTTCTCCTGCTCCGAGTTTAGTGCATATATAGAACCCAGAAATACAGGTTGGCCATCTAAAGTTCCCTGTACACGAGAGTGTATCTCCCCTGCTGGCCCACCCGTTGCTCCACTGACGTAAAGGGTACCCCATGTCTAACCCATATTGTAGCGCCACGTGCAAACCGGGGGCCTCCGGACTTCACATTAATAAATTAAAATCACAACTATACGCGATCGGGCCCCCAGACGAAAGGGATGGCGCTCAGCCCCCTGAGATAGGGCTCCCCTGGTTACCGGACACACTCAGATATCTCAGGAAATGGGTAGTCAGCGATAGGGACGTCTTCTATCACCACAACATGGGGCAGATTATTAGGGGTCTGCAGGGCTGTATTACCTTCTGGAACACACTCAAACTCCCGCTGATGGGGAAAATTGCCTTGATAAAAATGGTGGTTTTGCCTAGATGCCTCTTTACGATGCAGGGATCCTTCTTTGAACTCCCCCATTGGATATTTAAAGAAATAGACGCACTGCTTATACAGCTGCTATGGAACGGGAAACGGTGCCGGGTCAGTCTGGAGGTCATGAAATGCATGTGGGGCAAAGGAGGTTTGGAAATTCCAGACTTAGAACTTTATTATTTCGCATCGCAATTGCAGCATGCCATAGCATGGTTGGACACCGACCCTTCCCGGGAGAGAGCCCTACTGGCGGACACATATGGAGTCCGACAGTTGGGGGCACTACTTTGGCAGACAGGCAGGTCTCGGGAGCTGTGTCCCCCACTAGTGCGATTATTAACAGCGATCTGGAATCGTGTGATTAAGAAACTTATCCGAGAAGGGCCGTTCGCCCCGGAGGCTGATCTCTGGCTTCTGCCACCATTCGCCCAAATTGAGCCGCTTATATCGACTGACAAATGGAAGGACGGGGGCTGCCTAATGTTATCTGACCTATACCCGGAAAATAGGTTCATTACCTATCAGGAGGCGGTGGCTCCCTTTGACTTGGGACCTGGGCAATTTCTGCAATATGCCAAGATTGCAGCCACAGCACAGCAGCTATGGCCCTCATTCCCTGAGGCCCCAGAACCCACCCATATCCTGGTTAAGATGATAACAATGGTGGGAGGGCGGAAGTTTGTCACCCATCTATATAGGGCGCTGAGGGAGAATAAAAAACCTGGACCCTTAAAAGTAGAAGAGAAATGCAGCCAGTGTTTCCGCAGGAACTTACGCCACAGGTCTGGGAGAAAATCCATGAGAGCGTCCGCAAGGTATCGGTCTCTAACAGATTCAAGCAAATACAGTATTATATAGTAAATATGGCCTACCTCTCACCCAGAAGGCTCCAAGCCATTGATAGCTCTAGGGATCCAACATGCCCCAGATGTCGCCATGTTCAGGCGGACTTTCCACATATGGTATGGACCTGCCCAGAAATTCAGATGTACTGAACTGAGGTCCTGGAGGACCTGCATATAATAACTGGCTGGACGATTGCCATGGAGGTGAGCTCATGTCTCCTTGGACTACTTCCCTAGGACCCTACACATAGGACGAGTAGACGGTTCCTGGTGCTGAGGCTCATAATAGCTAGGCGGTGGATAGCAATGCACTGGTTCTAACTCTGTTTTTCATGTTGAGTAATTCCATCTGTACTTGCTTTCTGTTATCCCTTAGGCAAGCGATAAGCTGCCCCTGGGTGAGTCACGTGCTATATAAGAGTTCATAACATAACTGGCTGGCGCAGCAGCGACCACAGATAGCAAGCTGGAGAACTGATCTGAGAGAATGGGCACTGGCGGAGTAGGGGCATATGTGCACCACCAGAAGAGATGGTAAACTGCATGAGGTACGGATAGCATGGGGGATGATGGTACAGGAGATAGAGGGGCAGGTCCCACAGTCCACACAGGTATGGCATGATGAGATGCATTCCACTGGGATGGAGACCCATAGTCAGGAGGGGAGATAGGTGGAGACCCCAGACGGCACTTAAGATAATCGCCCTAAGGTGCATACAACCGGCAGGAGGGGAGGGGAGGGGAGAGGAGGGTGTTGGGGGTGATGGGGGGAGTCCGGGGAGGGGTTTATCTAAAGTTTGTTTACCACACACCAAATCCGTGTCTAAAGTGACACACCGCTCTCGAGAAGCGAAAAAGGATATAATCCTGAGTTAACAATTGGAATGTTCATGGTATCAGTTGTCATGTGAGAGAAATGTATTGTATATGAACAAATTAATAAAGAAATTTAAAAACAAAACAAAACACTGTAGCCCTGGGTTGAATCTCAAGAAGTAGCCGGGCAGCGGCGTTCTGAATAATATGAAGACGCTGAATCAGGAATGTAGGCAGCCACAGGTACTAACTGTTAGTATAATCCAACCTGAAGGTAATCATGGCAGGACTATAGACTTGCCGAAATCCACTGAGATGAGATGCAACATATTTCTTAAGTACTTAAGAGTGAGGAAACAGGTGGCAAATAAAGCCTTGATTTGGAGCTCGAAGGTGAGGTTGGGGTCAAATTTCACCTCAAGATTTCTTACCACTGGTGCCGGAAGGGGCCCATTTCAGATGGTGACCAAATACAGGGATCCTGTGAGGTTTTGATGCCAAAGAGAAGAATCTCGGTCTTACCTGAGTTAGGTTTTAGACTGCTTCAATTCAGCCAGTCAACAACTGCTTTGAAGGAACACAGAGATGTGAAAGAGTTTTCCTGGAAGGCCAGGAGGAGTTGGGTGTCAAAGCCAGTTCCTGTTCTTTGGTATTGTACCTCTTTTTGGTCAACTTCATAATGGGTTTGATTATTGCCAAGAAGTCTTGTGTAAATTATCTGTAGAAGTTGAAAAATGCAACACATTGATCCACCTCTTTTACTGAGCCTGGGTACGGCCTCCAGACTATCTTTACTTTACAAACAGTCATTATAATGCCTTCTCCAGAGATCCCAAAGTCTAAAACAGTTATGCTAGGTACTTCAAAGTGACAGTGCATACGGAGCATGCTTTAGGAAAATGAGCGAGCACCTCCTGAAAATGACTGCAAAGTCGTTCCAAGGAATCAGAGTAAATGAGTATGTCATCTAGACACAATACCATGCAGACATCTAATAAATCATGAAATATATAATTGACAAAATACTGAAAGGCAGACTGGGCATTACACAGCAGAAAGGGTATTACAAGATACTCAAAATACCTGTACCCTATTGTGAAAGAGGCTTTCCAGTCACCCCACTTTCACACTCTCATCAGATTATATGCTCCTCCTCAAAACAAGGTTCATGAAAATCTTAGCTGTCTTCACTTGATATTGTAGAATTGAAACAAGGTGGGCGGGGAACCTATTTTAGATGATGATGACATTGAGTTCTTGATAGTCACTACATGGCTGATATACTAATTTTGTTAAAAAAAAATGGGAGCCCAACTGGTGATGTGGAATGTCAATATTAGTTGTCAGGATGCAGTACCCAGAAGATTTGGAAATGAAAGTGGTGAGGATAAATTCTACAATTCATCAAAACCACAGTCAACTCCAACAAACTTTTGTGAAGTTATACAGTAGGCTTGGGAAAAGGGGAAAGGGACAAGAGAGAGAAACAAAGACACTGAATATTGTCTTACTCCTGGTTGCATACCAGAACTTAATCTGCAGTAAAATATTACTGATATCTAAATGGTAAAGGAGAGATTCAGTATGAATATAATATAACCATTGAAGTTTTAACATTAAGCATTGCATTTGATGTACTTGCCGATACTCTTTGTATTTCCACTACCTACGATTTGAAATGTATTATTGTTTCTGAGCTGAAATACAAGTAGGGATGAATACAGTAACTGGATAACATTTGGCATTTTATACTTGTTTCCCAATGAGAACTACCTTAAAATTCAAGCAATAAATCTTCATGCTTGGTTAGCGTTTACGGTAACAAGTGGGTAACTGTCGCATGAAGTCATTTGTTAGTATTATATCTGTAGTTTCTACCCCAGGTCATATAGCTATGGTCAGGATCAAAGGTAATGAGAGATGCAAAATCAACAGGATCAGAAAATAGACACGTCAGCGAAAGAGCAGGAAGAAGCGGGATTCAAGGATTTGGAAGGCTCATCAGTGGCTGGTGGAGCACAAAGATATCAGACAGGTCTTTTATGCCAAGATCTCTAAGAGACCATTTGGAGTGAAGCCCTAACAGAAGGTAGGAGTTTTTAGGGGAATTTAAGAACTGTCTGTAACAGTGGCCAGTTGTCTTGCAACATCTTAATTGTATGTCTCTCCAATTTTTAGTTACTCCCACATTTGTTCCTTGTCTGCACATTTGTTGTTTACCCCTTTCCCTTCCTTGTTTCCTCCTCTCTACAGTTGTCTACCTATGCATCTAATGTTAAATAGACCCTGTTCCATTCCAAACATACCTGGTTGATGTATTCAAATAGTGCCTCCTCACATAACACCCTGTTGATAGCTGCCGTACCTCGGTAAGTCATCTCATTTTCCTCAGGCTGTCTGAGTAGCTGAAGGATGACTGGTACCTTTGGCCCATTACCAGCAACTCCTTACTGAGAACCTGGTAAGTACTTCTTAGACTGGAGTGATGGTGTGGCTGGAGCTGGTACTGCCACAGTAACTATCTCCTAAGCCCTTTTTTTAGGTGGTACATAGAAGAAATGTGCACAAATATTAATTTCTGAAAAATTAAGAATACTTGTGAAGCTCATACCAAACTACCGAAGACCCCGCTGGTGTTTCTCTAACCCTTACTCCCATTTTGCCCCAGACAATTGTGTGAGTTCTGAACTTTTGTCACTCAAACCACAACACTTTTACAGGGCAGAGTCTTGGGGATTTAGCATTAGAATCCACTAGATGTATCCTTTAACTCCTGAACTTCAGAGGTTTTCACTATAACTGATATTATACCTTATAATAATACTTCTGTGCTAAAATACTTCCAATGAAATTTCCAGTAGTTTATAACACACATGGTGGATTCATTGTTGAGTAAAGTGTTCACTAGAGTCCATAATTCTAAGGATGACTCTTGTGAAACAAACATATCTTAAAGAGTTGTTAATCCCTATGTTCAACTCATTTTGAAATAAACAAGGGCCAATGTTTATCATTTTTTCATACAGCGTATGGCAGCAACACCTTGCTGCACTGCACTGCATTAAAGGGCAGGAATGCACCGTATTTACCATTATACAGTGCATTCTTGTCCTTTCTTAGTGCTGGTGCACTTTTGGCCACCCAGCACCAACGCCATCACCAAAGTGCAAGGGTGCCTGCTTTGTAGACAGGATTGTTTTTGCACAGAAAGGGCCAACTTCATGCGCAAATACAATTCTCAGAGGCATTTTCGTCTTTCTATGTGTGCTGGACAGAGAAAAAGCAAAACGAGGAGAAATAAAGATATTTCTACTCGATGTACCTCACCTGGGGAGGCATAGCATTTTGATACATTCCCAAGTCTACCAATAATGGTAAGTCAGGGAATGTGACAAACGCCATGGGTAGATGCCTGAGAACACCCACTCTCCTCCCATGGAATGCCTCCCTGGAGCAAAGTAATTCAAGGCAACGATTTGCACTCCTTTGCGTTACTTCAGGTTTATAAAGCCATGCAGGGCCACACAAGATGGCCTGAGTGGCTTGATAAATCTCAGTTAGGTTTTGCATCGCCCTTTGCCCCCTTGCAAGGGTGATTCAAAACATTGATAAATCTGGTCCAAGATTGCTTGTAATCCCAATGGATGAGTTCTTGTGAAACAATTAAGTGCAAGTCTTTTCCTGGTGAGATACCTCTCTGGTTCCAAATGTCTTTGTCAATTTTAGATAAGAACAGATAACAGGATTGCAACAACATGTTCTGGCTTCTGCAACTATGTATTGTGACTGATTACAGGATTGCAATTACTCTATGGACCACAAGGAATGCACACTGTGTTTCAAGATGGCTTCTACCTTTGGAAAGTCTTATGTGAGTCCTATGGACTCATGGGATATATATTCCTTCTTCCTTTACTCAGGTGTTTCATGAAACGTCCTTCTGGTGCATAAGGATTGTGCACACCATCAACCCTTCTCCATTCTTGAAGATATGCTAATTAGTCTTGCGTGAGTGCACCACATGGGTATGGTGCACAATGACAAGTGCACCCTACACTGCATCTTGGCAGTGCATTATCCATACTTCCCTTTCCACTGGAGACTTTCTTGTGTCTGGGCTCCTGGTTTATTTGGGTGAAGGCTGAAATTTTCTTTAGTAGTGAGGAGTATGAAGATTGGTGGCTGGCTGCAATGGCCATTCCTTTAGACCAAACCCCTTCCAATCAGTGTAAAACTGTAAGTGGTTCTTAACAATTCCTGCATCCAAAATCTTTCATATTTCCTTTCAGATTTAACCACAATTTATACAGGATGTGTAGTAAAACACGTTTTTGGAGGAAAAGAAGTTAGAGGAGAGACAAGAAACACAAAATTAATCTTCATTGATTGTAGAAAGTTTGAACTGACAGAGTCTGGAATCACCAAATATTCAATGATAAATGGTCGCAACTTCCTTTAAGTAGTAAGTAAGCAAACCTTTTCATACACTTCATACTCAGTTGCTGGAATTCCTTCTTCATCACTATAGAGCGTATAGCTAAACTAGGCCGTCTGTGATGACCATTGTGCTCCCTAATTAATATTCTGGTGTTTATCTAAAGGTTCTTGAACTGAATTCAGTGGCATAGAAGAATGTAATGCAATGGTACATTTCTAGTTTGATAACCATATCTATAACATGGGTGCTATATCTGTGGAGAACGCTAAGTGGTGATATATGATAATTCTGCCAACATATTTCTCCAATCCTCTTTTCCTAAATGCTTAATATCTCAAAATTTTCAACAGATTGATTCAGAGATTCTATCTGTCCCTTTATTCGAGAAGGATAATTTGTTGACAAATGAACTTCCCCATCCAACTCTTCAAACAAAGCGGTAGAATTTTGATGTTAATCAAGAACTTCTGTCAGGAATCAAATAACATGAATTGCAAAAAGCTGTCCTACTTACATGAATAAAGTGAAATCAGTTAATGTTAGGAAATGCCCCGTCTGTGTTAAATGATCAACAACAATGAGGATCACAATGTTGACCCACGGATCCCCTGAAACATTGACCCACTACCACCAAACACCATCAGACACAGTGGAACTCTGCCTCCCTCCGGTTCGAAAAAGCACACATCGCATCACAACTTGAACATGCAGGGAACACTACGAGGACTCTTTACCAGATTTTAAAAACATTTACCAACCCCAAGGCCTATGATATTGAAGCTGCCCCATCCGAAACCTTGTGTGACAACATAGCAAGCCATCTAGCCCAGACAATTGATATGATCTACAATAAAATCAACTCGGCTAAGGGTTCTCAGATATGCCCTATGACCGACCTCCCACCGGCTACCAATGCTCTAACTTTGGAGAATTTCCCAATACTCACAACAGAGGAGACTGAAGATCAATTAACAATTGTCAAATCAGGGTCCCCATCAGACCTCATTCCTGCTAAAATGGCCTCCATACTATTAAAACAACTAGCCAGCCCCATATACTCTATCCTAAACAGCTCCATGAAGGAAGGTATCCTCCCATTAGAATGGAAAGCCGCACATATTCTCCCAATTAGAAAAAACACTAAAGTCCCCATGGAAAATGTAACCAATAACCGCCCCATCTCTTTACTTCCCTTACAAAGCAAACTCTTGGAAAAGCACATCAACACGCACTTGTCCGTATTCGTGGAATCCTCGAACTGTTTGAACTCTTCTCAATCCGGATTCCGACCCAGATACAGTACAGAGTCTGCTATGGTGGCAGTCACCGATAACATCAGATTGCTGTTGGATAATGGTCAAGTGGTACTTTTGGTGCTACTTGACCTATCCGCAGCATTTGATACTATCTCCATCCAGACTCTACTCAGGAGACTGGGAGACATAGGCCTTAAAGGGACTGCCTTGAAGTGGATGGCAAACTTTCTGTCTGACCGAACTCAGACCATTAACCTGGGTCCCTTTTTGCTCACAGACTACCAGGGTGACCAAGGGAGTACCACAGGGCTCATGTTTGAGACCTACTTTATTTAATGTTTACGTTACTCCCCTGGCGAGACTATTGAGTAATTTGGGAATCATTACAATAGCCTACGCTGATGACACCCAACTTCTAATCTCCTTCGACAAAACCATTTCCAACATTCAGACCAACTTTTCAGAGGGTATGAAAATCATCGCAGACTGGATGAAAGACAATTTTCTTCAGCTCAATGCAGCAAAGTCCGAGATTATGCTGTTTGGTGAAGCAACGGAGAAGGGGTGCCCTAGCTGGTGGCCAGAGGAACTAGGTTCTGCCCCATGTCCAAAACAGGTGGTAAAAAACCTTGGAGTTCGATTAGACCACAAACTCACATTGGGGGGCATACCACCTCGACCGCTGCAGCATGCTTCCACAGCCTTAGTCTACTCAGAAGAGTCTTCCCTTTCCTACCCCTCTCCACACGGAAAACCTTGATTCAGGCATTGGTACTAAGCCGTCTGGATTATTGCAACGCTCTGCTGATTTCAGCTAATGAAAGCACCATAAGCAAATTGCAGGTAGTCCAGAACACTGCGGCCCGCCTGGTGACCAATGTCCCCCCCCAGAACCGCATCTCTTCCTCTTCTTCAAAAACTGCACTGGTTACCAGTGTGGAAGAGGATCAATTTTAAGATCTATTGCATTGTTTATAAATCGATAAACAACTTAGGCCCCAGCTACCTAAACAACAAATTCTTCAGTTAGATGCCTTCTAGGCCCATTCGTTCTGGAGCTAAAGCCCTGCTCCAAGTCCTGCGCTTAAAAAAACAACTGTTTAGGCGGCAAAGCCTTTTACAATCTAGCTCCACACTACTGGAATCTACTCCCTATCCACTCGCGTCAATGAAAGAACTACCTGGAGTTTAGAAAGTTGCTAAAAACTACACTGTTTCGATTGTCCCTCCTTGGTTGATTATGGCTGTCTCAGTGCGGAGATACCCTGATGGAGTGATTCGGGCGCTTTACAAATAAATAAAATAAAATAAATAAATAATATTATTCCACAATGAAATCTAATTGATACAATGCCAGGTTTTAAGAGGAACTAGTAAGAGTCTAAAATGTCCCACAAACTTCATGTTTGAACATTTAATCTGGGCACAAATAATACATGGCTGCACATATCGCAATAAAAAGAGACCAAAGTTTGCCACAAAAAATACTTCATAACTGCAGCCAAAGTTTTAGCAATTTCTAAATGCCCACTAGTTTTAGATGAATTAAGCCACCTTATAGCCTGTTGCCTCAACTTTGCAGAAGGCGAATGCAGAGTCTGTACTTGAAACTATAATTCGTCTACCTCACTTCTGTCTTCTTTTTTTCTCTAAGTCAGACAGTTTTACCAATAGAATGATACTCTCTATTAAGAAGGTATCAACATTTATCAATAATATGGAATTTGAAAATATCAAATTGAAATTGAGTAATGGATGCATTTTTAATTTGAGGCTCAGCTTGTTGATCTAAGGCATATGTTCTTTCATTATATGGACCAATTTTTTTTTTATTGATTACGAAATCATAATCTGAAATGTCCACCTAAGCTGTCTAGGAGTTAAAAGTGAAGCTGTTTTTAGAAACTGTGAATTTATATGGGCTGTTTATGCCTCTACTGTGTGTATATCCTCCAATAAATAATATTTCTTCTCCACAAAAGATATCTTTATTGCTAAAAGTTATTGACCAGTGATTGTATAGTTTACATCTGGGACAGTAAACTGTGGGATGTGCCTTCCCAGTTACATGATTTCTCTGTTATAACATCATCCAATTGAATGATATAATGCATCCATTTCTATAAAAAAAATGTGAGTTCAAAATTGTGATGCAGGCAACAGGAACAGTGTAAATGTGTTTTGTCAGAAAACAAAAGGCTCTATTAGCATCCTTTATAAAGAATTTGAGTAATAAGTTTACCAATCATTGAACAGTAGTGAACACATCTCTAAAAATTGGTGAAGCTTGAAAACTTTACAAATACTTAATAGATGCAGTGACAGGCTAGTAAGGTATGGCTCACACTTTTTCTCATCTATTAGGATGCATTTTGGACTGATCTTACAACCCAGAAATTTCATAGAAGTTGTGTGAAATACATACTTATCCATCTTGGCAAAAAAGCGATGTTCTCTTATCCTCTGTTGTACTACCTGTTTCCAAAGAAATGTTAGTAATGGGATTTCTGGTTGGATTGAGCTTGCGCAAAAGCCAGGCAGAAACCAACACTCTAGTCAGGGCAAGGGAGTTACACACTGAAGATAACCCCTGCTCAACCCCTTGGTAGTTTGGCACGAGCAGTCAGGCTTATCCCAGAGTCAATGTGTAAAGCGTTTGCGCAACACACAGCAGCCACACACTAGGCACACCACAAAAGAAACTCCATACAAGGTTATATGAATAATAGCCTTTGTGTTGTCATAAACACATTAGAATCATAATCACACAATATATACTGTGCCAACCAGCACTAGGCAATATTCACAGGGAACTATATTTAGGAGCAGGCCAATCAGGCCACGGTCAGAACCATCAGAATGCAGGTAGTGAACATAAAACACAACCAGTAACTGGTACAATCAATCAATCAATCAATCATAGATATTTATAGAGCGCACTACTTACCCGGGGGGTCTCAAGGCGCTTGGGGGGGGGGGGTGCTGCTACTGCTCGAACAGCCAGGTCTTGAGCTTCTTCCTGAAGGAGAGGTGGTCTTGGGTCAGGCGCAGGTCGGTCGGGAGGGAGTTCCAGGTCTTGGCGGCCAAGTAGGAGAAGGACCTTCCTCCTGTTGTCGTTCTTCGGATGCGGGGGACGGCGGCGAGGGCGTGACTGGTTGATCGGAGATGGCGTTTGGGAGCGTAGAAGTTGATGCGGTTGTTGAGGTAGCTCGGGCCTTGATCGTGTAGGGCTTTGTGTGCGTGGGCGAGGAGACGGAAGGTGATTCTCTTGTTGATGGGGAGCCAATGCAGGTCTCTCAGATATCCGGAGATGTGGCTGTGTCGTGGGATGTCGAGGATGAGTCTGGCTGAGGTGTTCTGGATCCGCTGGAGTCTCTTCTGGAGCTTGGCGGTGGTTCCGGCGTAGAGGGCGTTGCCGTAGTCCAGTCGGCTGGTGACGAGGGCCTGGGTGACCGTCTTCCTGGTCTCGGTGGGGATCCACCAGAAGATCTTCCGTAGCATGCGCAGGATGTTGAAGCACGACGAGGAGACGGCGTTGACTTGTCTGGTCATGGAGAGGGAGGAGTCCAGGATGAAGCCTAGGTTGCGTGCGTGGTCTGTTGGTTTGGGAGCGGTGCCCAGGGCGGGGGGCCACCAGGAGTCGTCCCAGGCGGAGGGCGAGGAGCCCAGGATGAGGACTTCCGTCTTGTCCGAGTTCAGTATTAGGCGGCTGGTCGTCATCCACTCGGCTACGTCTTTCATCCCTTCGTGAAGGTTGGCTCTGGCGGCGGCGGGGTCGTTGGTCAGGGAGAGGATCAGCTGGGTGTCGTCAGCGTAGGAGATGATGTTGAGGTTGTGTTGGTGTGCGATGGCCGTGAGGGGGCTCATGTAGACGTTGAAGAGGGTGGGACTCAGCGAGGATCCTTGAGGGACGCCGCAGATGACTTCGGTGGCCTCTGACTTGTACGGTGGTAGGCGGACTCTCTGTGTTCTTCCGTCGAGGATGGAGATGATCCATTCCAGTGCCTTCTCCTGGATTCCGACGTTGCTGAGGCGCTGCACAAGGGTGCGGTGGCAGACAGTGTCGAATGCCGCGGAGAGGTCTAGGAGGATGAGGGCCGCTGTTTCTCCGTTGTCCATCAGGGCTCGGATGTCATCGGTGGCAGCGATGAGGGCGGTCTCGGTGCTGTGGTTGGCTCGGAAGCCTGACTGTGAGGGGTCGAGGGATCCATTCGTCTCGAGGAAGGCGGCCAGCTGTTTGTTGACGGTCTTCTCGATGACTTTGGCTGGAAACGGGAGGAGCGAGATGGGGCGGTAATTCTTGAGTTCGGTGTGGTCCGCTGTTGGTTTCTTTAGTAGAGCGCTGAGTTCGGCGTGCTTCCAGCTCTCCGGGAAGGTGACGGTGTCGAAGGAGGTGTTGATGATGTCCCGCAGGTGGGGTGCGATGACAGCGTCGGCCTTGTTGAAGACGTGGTGAGCGCAGGGGTCAGTCGGAGATCCGGAGTGGATGGAGTTCATCGTGCGGACGGTGTCTTCGGTGCTGATCGGAGTCCAGGCGCGGAGGGTGGTGGGGGGGGGCGGTGGTTCGGTCGTGGCGTGCGTCGGTTGAGTGCTGAAGCTGTTGTGTATGTCCGCGATCTTGTTGTGGAAGTAGGAGGCGAGGGAGTTGCAGAGGTCTTGCGATGGGGTGATGTCGTTGCTTCCGGCGTTGGGGTTGGAGAGCTCTTTCACGATGTTGAAGAGTTCCTTGCAGTTGTGTGCGTTGTTGTCCAGCCGGTCCTTGAATGCAGTTTTCTTGGTGGCGCGGATCAGTTGGTGGTGTTTCCGGGTGGCGAGCTTGAGGGTGGTCATGTTGTCCGGTGTTGGCTCCCTTCTCCAGGCTTTCTCGAGGGCTCGGCAGTTCTTCTTGGAGCTCGTGAGTTCGTCGGTGAACCATGGGGCCTTCTTGCTGCCGGGTCTGCTGGGCGGGGTCCTCAGTGGGGCGAGTTCGTCCGCGCAGTTGCTGATCCACTTCGTGAAGTTGTCGGCGGCCCGGCTGGGGTTCGCTGAGCTGGTGGGAGGGTGCTGGCTCAGGGAAGCGGCGATCTGGTCGGCTGTGATCTTGTTCCAGCTTCTTCGAGCAACCTGTTGCTGGTGGTGGTGGATCGTCGTTCTTCTGAAGGTGAAGTGGACGCAGCTGTGGTCCGTCCAGTGGAGTCCAGTGGCGTGGCTGAAGGCGATGTCTTTGCTGGATGAGAAGACGGCGTCGAGTGTGTGTCCGGCGAGGTGGGTGGGGGTGGACACCAGCTGCTTGAGTCCGAGGTTGGCGAGGTTGTCGAGCAGGGTGGTGGTGTTGCGGTCGTTGTTGTTCTCCAGGTGGAAGTTGATGTCCCCCAGGAGGATGTAGTCAGCGGAGGGGAGGGCATGCGGGCTGACGAAGTCGGCGATGTCCTCGCTGAATTGTGTGCGTGGTCCCGGGGGTCGGTAGATCAGGGTGCCTCTGAGGGTGGTCTTCGGTTCGGTGTGGATCTGGAAGTGTAGGTGTTCGGCGGTAGTCAGGGTGTCGTCGGTGTTGGTCGTGATGTGGATGGTGTCCCTGTGGATGATGGCGATGCCTCCTCCAGTCTGGTTGACGCGATCTCTCCGGGTGATCTTGTATCCCTCTGGGATGGCGATGGCGATGTCGGGCGCTGAGGAGTCGTTCATCCAGGTTTCCGTGAGGAAGGCGATGTCAGGGGCTGTGGTGTCGAGGAGGTTCCAGAGTTCGATGACGTGTCTGTGGACGGAGCGGGTGTTGAGCAGGATGCACTTGAGGTGGTTGCTGCTGGTGTTCGGCTTGGCGGGTGCTGGTGCGGGGCAGGTCCGGATGCCGGTGAACTTGCAGGCGTGGCAGCTGAAGGGTCCGTGGGTGCGTCTCGGGGTGGCTCGGTAGCATCCCGGGACTCGGCCGGTGTTGAGTGCGTTGAGGGTGGCGGCGGTGTACGTCCGGCGGGTGGGCTGGGGTCCTCGGGGGCCAGGGGTTCGAGCGCTGGGCGCGGTCCAGGCGCGGACGGGCGCAGACGGGCTTACCTTTGGCACGCTTAGGGCGCGCCCGCTGCGCGTGCACGCTGCGCGTTGGCCACTCTGCCATATGAGGAGAGTGGGGGGGCGGAGCGAGGGAGGGGCCGCTGGGAGGGGGAGCGGGGTGGCGAATGGGGATGGCGAGCGAGGGAAGGGGGCGGGGCCGCAGGGGGGCAGCGGCAAGGGGGTGGCAGGAAACGCGGCCGGGGCTGGTCGAAGAGGGGGGAGCACTGGGGGCTAGGGAGAAACGGCGGGGAAAGAAAAGCAAAACGGCGGCAAGGCAAGCAGGTGGCAGGGGGCACAGGAGCTCCGCGGACCAAGCGGATCCGGCAGTCAGGCCCAGCCAAGGGCACAGCTGGTGACAGGAGGCACTGGAGATCCGTGGAAGCGGATCTGGCAGAGATGCGCAGGGCACAGGGCACAGCTCAGGGCAGAGGCGGCACCAGGGGCCGGGCTCACTCACGGGGAGTGTGCTCGGGGGGTGACCTGCCCGGAGGGACAGTGGTCACTGCACCTCACTGGCCACAGAGGCCTCTAAGTAGTCTCGTGGGAGGGAGGGGCCGCTGGGAGGGGGAGCGGGGTGGCGAATGGGGATGGCGAGCGAGGGAAGGGGGCGGGGCCGCAGGGGGCAGCGGCGAGGGGGTGGCGGGAAACGCGGCCGGGGCTGGTCGAGGAGGAGGGAGCACTGGGGGCTAGGGAGAAACGGCGGGGAAAGAAAAGCAAAACGGCGGCGAGGCAAGCAGGTGGCAGGGGGCACAGGAGCTCCGCGGACCAAGCGGATCCGGCGGTCAGGCCCAGCCAAGGGCACAGCTGGTGACAGGAGGCACTGGAGATCCGTGGAAGCGGATCTGGCAGAGATGCGCAGGGCACAGGGCACAGCTCAGGGCAGAGGCGGCACCAGGGGCAGGGCTCACTCACGGGGAGTGTGCTCGGGGGGTGACCTGCCCGGAGGGACAGTACAATAATGACCTAAGCATTATTACTTTAAGCATAAAACACATTGGGTCCAAACCTCCTGAGCATAAACACATTACGCAATAGGCCTCACCAACATAAACACATTATGCAGCTTTGTAGAGCCTGGCGCTCTACCAACCTCACCCACAATGACCCCAGGCCATCTGGCCTTTCTCTTGGGCCCTAAACGCCTTTTGTCCAGAGTGTCAGGGCTTGGCTGCCAATGCAGCAAACTCCAAAGTGCGCAATTGCGCAGGCCTAAACGTGGTAGCTGGCGCTAATTGCGGTGCAGCTGTGAAGAAAGCTGTAGGCAGGGGCACTCACTGTGCCCTCGGGAGCCCCCCACTGGGACTCTCTAAAACAACTGTTGCCAAATGAGCACGGGCAATGTGCCCCGATCGGCACTCCCGTGGCCTTGGGCTGCCCACATACAACAATGCCCCCAAAGAAATTAGCACAGGCACTAACTGTGCCCTCTGGAGTCCCCACGGGGACTCTAATTAAAGGCGGCCCAAACGTTGCAGTTGCCTGCGCTCTCGCAGGGCAGCTGGGAATGGCAATGGCACCACTGTGCCTCTTTGGTCCTTCTCCGGGACTTGGGGAGATCATCAACAAAATTGCCCCCCTTCATAGCAGCTACCCGCAAGCGCGGGGCAGCTGTGAAGATCAAGTAAGGCACTGGCCACAACTGAGTCTTTGAAGCCCCACTCCAGGACTTCTACATCAAAGATTGCCTCTCATACGAAATTGGCCCCAGGGGGCTCCGCCCGGGGCACCTCTCTGTACACCAACTGTGCCTTGGTGGCCCTAACACGGCTCTCTCACTCTGCGGTCTCAGCTCACACTCACCGGGCTGGTCAGGGACTCCTCCAGTCTGGGACGTAGTCGCACTAGCAGGGCTCTGGCAGGGAGCGGCAGAGTAGGGCACAAAGGCAGGGTGGGCTCCCGCCAGTCTCAGGTGACCCGTAGTGAGGTCTCCGTTTTACTTCTTGGCCCGTCCCAGAGCGGGGTAGGCTCCCGCCTGGGCCTTCACTTATGGCCACCTTCACGGGTCACCATACGACATGCAGGGCTCTCCCTCTCCTCATGGGAGCCCCGCTCCAGCTGGTGCTGACTACCGGCTTTTGTCAGTTGCCCATGCCCTGCCCACAGTCAGGCAGCTTGCCTGGCTTCCGGGCCGCAGCAGTGATTTTCTCTCCAGCGGTGAAATGCGGGGTGGGCACTTGCTCTGAAAATACGCATAAAGCGGAGTAGGCAGCCACCAAAAAGGGCACCACAATGCAGGGTGGGCTCCCGCCAAAAATATCCACAAAGCTGGGTAGGCTGCTGCTCTCCTTAACAAAGCGCAGGGTGGGCTCCTGCCTTACCAGCGTAGCACAGAGGGAATCCCACCCGTCGGGATTCCCTTTGCCTCCCTCTCACGCTGCCGATGCCAGCTCCTCTCTTCTGCTGGCAATTCAAATATAGCACTGACGAGGCGCTGGGTCCTGGCTAAAATTGAGAGGGGCACAAGGCTGGGCTCAGGCAGGCCAGCACACAGGGCCCTCCAGCAGGAAGGCAGTCCCTCGTGGTAGTTGCTCAGCCGAGCAACAGCAGCCCCCAGCATCAGAACAAGCACAGCTCCTCCTCATGGGGTCACAGCGCCAACATTTATACACATATTCTTCTTTGTCTGCAAGCACAGGGCTTTGAGGGAACTATATGCAACTGGTTGAGGGGGGAAGTGGAGCACTTTGTTTACAAGGCTCCTCTTCCCCTTTGTCAGGTGGGGACTCATCATCAGACACACCACAGGGGGGCGGAACCAGCATTGTACAGGCTAGGCACAGGCCTATTCAGGGACCAGAGACTACTCCTCCCACTACTCCAAATGCAGATGTCCCATTCAGCCTGGTGCTGACTCAACCTGTCCCTCCTGGAGCCACACACACCTCCTAGCCCCTGTCACTCGAAAGCCATACATGCAATTCACATCAGGCAGGCAGACACATAGCACACAGAAATGCCAACTTCTAAAAGTGGCATTTCTAAAATAGTTATAATAAATCGGCGCACACCATTGCCCAGCATTTATTATTACCATTCCAAATATACTAAACTTGACCACGCTGTGCCTACATCAGGAATTACCACTGAAACACTTACCAGTGAATCCCCAATGCATTCCAATGGGAGGGCAGCCCCACAATAGTGAGTAACCAAAATGCTGTTTGTCACTACCAGGACATGTCACACACTTAAGATACATGTCCTATCTTTTACCTACAATACACCCTGCGCATAGGGATAGCTAGAGCCTACCTTAGGGTTGACTGATATGTAGTAAAAGGCGGGTCACAGACAAGGCACACATTTTTAGGTGCCACATCACAGCGGCAGTAATACTGCGTGCACAGGCCCTGCAATGGCAGAGGCCTGAGATATGTTTAAAAGGCTACTTTGGTGTGCTGGTGTGCTGGTGGCATTTAATTTACCAGCCCTGGGTATATGGATTACCACTTTACAAGGGACTGACAGGTAAATTGAATACGACAAACAGGTGTAGACCAATCTTACCATATTTAACACAGAGAGCACACACACTTTACACTAGACAGCAGTGCTAAAGTGCCCAGAGTCCTAAAACCACCAACACTATCCCAGAAGAAAGGCTAGGAGAAAGGCAAAAGGTTTAGGGATTACCCTGCAAAAAGGGCCAAATACAACAGTCAGAGTAAACCAAAATATCATACAAGTATACTACCCAGGGTATTAGTTCACAACGTGGTCTTTCATTCATGACCCTCATTGGCTCTGACCAAATGTTCAGCTCCTCTAAGTTCTAGCTTAATAAAAATATTTGCAAGTTTGATATGATTCAGAAGGATTGATATTAATTGCAACAGACATCTATCTTTTACCCTAATTATGTTGAATGTTCTGCAATCAATACATATCGTCAATACACCCCTCTTCTCAGGTGCACATAGCAGGGTTGAAGAAGCTTGGAACTATCATCTCTTGATAAATCCTTTAGCTGGAAGAAACTTTTGTTTTGTGCTCCAAGATGGATGCCGTCTGTGGTATGTCTTGTGAGAGTCCTATGTGCTTATGGGACATTTAGTCCTAGTTGTCTTTACTAAGTGGTTTACAAAATGCATTGTCCTTAGACATCAGGCTGCTCTGCTGATAGTGCCCTCACTTTGCATACTCTTCCATCCCCCTGAACTCCTGAACGCATGGATGTTCATAAGTTTCAAAGCAGAGTGCCATGTGGTACCAGTATGCGGTTCACTGGCAAAATATCACCTCTAGAAATATAGCCATACCAAAATATCTCCACCTAAATATAGTTGTCAAAAATATTGTCATGCTATCTTTATAATGTAAATGACTAAAATCTTGAATTAAAAATATCGTTGTCATTATTATCGTTGTACAAAATATCACTTTTTAAAATATATATAACTATTAAACATGAAATATATTAAAAGTAACACTAATATAATACAAATGAAATACATTTAATACATTTTTAAATAAATATAACTAATATACTTATCCCACAAATTAAAACACACATATATATAAATATATAAATATGTATATATTTAGTTACATCTACATCATTAAACATATTATTAAACTAATATTTTCAATTCATATTTTAATTTTAAAAGTATTTTAAATGTAATAATTTAATTAATAATTGTATATATATATATATTCACTGAAAAAACCATAGGTTATAGACCATATATAGTTAGGAATTAGCATTTAAAAAACCTTATTTTACTCACAAAAAACCATTGAAATTCCATATATAGTTAGTTGCACTAACTATATATCGCGCACCCGCAATCCACTGCTGATCATGTCACATATTACATCATTCATGACATGGTCAGTGACATCACTGATGACATCACTGATGACATCTCAAATGACATCACTGATGACATCACTGATGACATCATCTAGTGTCTGTGTGTTTTTGTAAAGTTTAAATATGTTTTACATATTGAAGAATGAGTGGATGTATGGAAGACTGAGTGTGTGTGTGGCTGGCTGGGAGGTGTGTGACTGTGCATATCAATGTGTACTTGTATCAGTGATTGTATAAGAGAGTAAGTATGTGTTAGTATATGTGTGAAAAGTATGGTGTTCTGTGTTTAACTGTATAGATGAGGAAATCGAAGTGTGATTGATTCTTCACAGGACTGACTAGGTGTATGAGTGCATATGATAGTGTTGTAATAATGAGTGACTGTATGTATGAGTGATTGTATGGGTGAATGAGTGAATGTGTGTGTAGACGTAGGAATCAGTGAGTGCGTATGTAGTAACTGGTATTGCTGTATCATGATGTCATCAGTGATGTCATTTGAGATGTCATCAGTGATGTCATCAGTGATGTCATTTGAGATGTCATCAGTGATGTCATCAGTGATGTCACTGACCATGTCATGAATGATGTAATATGTGACATGATCAGCAGTGGATTGCGGGTGCGCGATATATAGTTAGTGCAACTAACTATATATGGAATTTCAATGGTTTTTTGTGAGTAAAATAAGGTTTTTTAAATGCTAATTCCTAACTATATATGGTCTATAACCTATGGTTTTTTCAGTGAATTTTCAAGGTTTTGTAAATGCTAATTCCTAACTATATATGGTCTATAACCTATGGTTTTTTCAGTGAATTTCATAGGTTTTTTAATAGCAAATCTTTATAAAAATAATACATTTTAAATCTAATTTTATATTTTATAATTTTTTTATTTTTTTTTAATATTATTTTTAGTGCGCTCCCGGGGCGCGGACAGGTGAACGCACGGGTAAGCGCAATCTGGAGGCGCGCCCCGGGGCGCGTACTAATGCGCGTCCCGGAAGCGCTATTGCCGAGAACGAAAACAACATCGTGACGTATCGCGTAGCCGCCACGCCTTGCGTCATAAGACACGTATCGCGTAGCCGCGAGATGCGTCTTATGACGCACCGCGTAAGCGCACCCGGAAGCGCATACGATCGCGCAACGTAAGCGCCCCGATGCGCTTACGATACACGCCCGGGGCGCGCCCCGGGGCGCGTAGCGTAAGCGCGTCAAACCATGTGACTTTAAAATAACACTTTTCATTGGTTCAGAACTTTTTTTTTTCCAAATTGTGTGAAACCCACCCATTTCTCTCAATATTGCTTTGTACTTGGAGAGAGCAAGAGCTGTTGTGTCTACTCTATCTCCTACTTTTCTGATCTCCAGCAATGGCTGCAAGAGAGTCATCCAGCAGTGATTCAGAGGGATTTTTAGATGAGGACCCTCCTCAGCAAAAGAAAAAAACCCATTTCATCTGGAAATTTTACGACATCCCAGAAGGACAGAAAAAAGTCAACGCTCCCAAAGTAACATGCAAAATATGTGGGAGTAGTTTATCCAGAGGCAATCCTCTGAAAAAATATAGTTTTGGCAATGCCAATTTGATCCGGCATGTCAAAAGAAGACACCCTAACAACTTTGCCAGGGAGAGTGTCAGAGAGCTGGCACGGAATGTACCAACAGATGGCGGCAGCACCTCCACTGGTGGAGCAACACCTTCGGGACCACCCCGTGGAAGAATGATCCCTAACATTCAGCCGGTGTTTGCGGGCATCAAATCTTTGTGCGCAGAGTGTGACGAACTGCTCTGCTATGGGGAGCAGAGTGTTGAACTGATTGCCCTAAAGAAACAGCAACACCGCTGCTCTTCCAGTCCCTAAATTTTCAATTTTTTTTGCTCCTGTTGAGCAGTTTTGGAATCCTTGTTTTTGTTTTTCCCTTGAAAAAAAAACAAAAAAAATATAAAATTGTTTTAAAAAGTCTAAAAAAATATAAAACAAAAAAAACAAAAAAAAAAAATATATAAAACAACAAAATGAAAAAAAAAGTTCTTTTCAGAACTACCTCCAATTTTTAAAAAGAAGCTTTCTTTTTTTAAAAGTCTGTCATTTTTAATCTCCATGGTACGCTCCCCCGTACGCTCCCCGGTGCGCGTACCGGGCGCTCACCCCCGCGAAAATCGATTTTTTTTTTATTTTTTTTTTTCACCCGCGGGAGCCTTTTATGGCCCCCACATGAAACCTAGGGGGTCAGGGGGTGTGTACCCTGCTCCCTCTTGCTCATTTCCCCCTTTGATTTTTGCCACCTCTTGTGTCTCAATCCTACCGAGACACAAGATGGCGGCCGCTGCGGACTGTTTCGAATGTTTATAGACACCCGAGAACCAATCAGCTTGCCGTGCGCAGATCGCGTGGCGCGCCTGGAGCGCTCCCCTGTACGCGTACCTGGGAGCGCTCCAGGCGCGGCTCTAGATATATATCTTTTTTTGAACGTTAATTTCTCAAAATCCACTGGAGCACATATATTGAGACCTACAAAAGGCACATCGGGCTACCAGTCCCTACAATTTTGCCAAGTTTCGTGGAAATCCATTCAGCCGTTCGGGCTAAAAGTGCGACAGACCGCCCTATGGAAAACTCAATGTTAAAAACACGTTTTGGGACCCCCCTTTTTTCTCGGCCCCCCCTTGACGAACCCCCCCCAAATTTCCAGGGGCTGCTCAGAAACAAAATGTTCCATTTTCCAGAAAATTTCAGCCAATTCCGTCCACAAACGCCAAAGTTATTAGACATAGAATTTTCAAAAATCCCATAGGGAAAAAATCCTAACTATATATACCTACTGGCGACCGCCAGTAGGTAATATATATATATATATATATATATATATATATATATATATATATATATATATATATATATATATATATATATATATATATATATATATATATATATATATATATATATTGCTTCCATGTTTGGCCCATTGTCCCGGCCTGAGGGGGCTCTTTGGCGGAGCGATAATGTACGGCAAAGCCCCTCCGTTACGTCTCATTAATCCTTGATTCCCAAACGGGATTCCACACGCACTCGTAGATCTCCCAACATTATTTACTGCACTCCATTGTGCTTTTGCATAGATGTTTATTTTAGCATTCCAGCAACCTCTACGCTTTTCGGTCTCCACCGAGACCTTGCTCACAACATTATTTCCTCATTTTTAAACAGTTCAACATCATATCCGGTGTCTTGTCGCTATGCATTGTGGTATCTGTAGTTTTACTATAAAACATTCTTTACATTCGTAATACATTATATATCTAATTTGTGTACTTTTCCTCTGATGTATTTCTTCCAATTGGAACAATTTTGTATATATGGAGAGAGAAACAATTATTATTGCAATAATTAATTAAATAAGAGTTCAGATTCAATCTCATTTAACATTAATGCAGTTCATATCCCTTCATGTGACACCAGTTGTTAATCCCTCTTAAGGTTCAGCCTTCTAGTGGGCCCTAATAAATGCAATGCAAGTCATTTATTGCAAGGATTTCACCTCAACGTTTCTCTATTTAATGTTAATTAGCCCCCGGGGGGCCAAATCCCGGGGGCTTTATAAAAATAAAGTGTGGGGGGGCCCAATCTCCCCCACACTGCCCCGGGGACCGCCACCCCTGGGGCAAAGTATGTTTATAGCGGGGGACACATGGCCCCCCGCTACCCCCGGGGCTTAAATGTATAATGATGGGGTGCCTCTAAGGCCCCCGAGCCCCGGGGACCGCCACCCCGGGCTTTAACATGATGAATGTGGGGGGGCTTAGGGCCCCCACGCAGCCCCGGGGACCGCCAACCCCTGGGCTTCTTTTTAAAAAAAATAAAAAAACTTGTGTGGGGGGCTTAAGCCCCCCCACACGCCCCGGGGACCGCCACCTCCCCAGGGCACCTCATATTTAAATTGGGGGGTCCGTGGACCACCACCCCAGGGGCTTTTAAATGTTGGGAGGGGGGCCGCGTGGCCCCCCTCCTGGAGCCTTATGGTGGCCCTGGGGACCGCCACCCACCAGGCCCAGCTCCAGCAGTGTCCCGGGGTGCCCACCCCCGGGACAATGTAGTTTGCTATGGTAGGGCGGGAGCCTCGTGCCTCCCGCCCTACCATTGCAAACTGCTTTGCTTTTTAGAAGAGAGAGCAGGAAACCTGCTCTCTCTTCCAAAAACCAGAGCCAATTGCTTTTCTACATGGGGAGCAGCATGTTAGCTGCTCCCCATGTAGAAAAGCAATGCCGGCTCCCGCAGGAGGCGGTGAGCCGGCAGGGACCGTGGGGGGCTTGGGGACCTCCCCACGGTCCCCAACGGAAAGGGCCAGGCCCCGGGGGATGGGGTCCCCGGGGCCAGTAGTGGCCCAGGAGGGGGGCCACGCGCCCGCCTCCCCAAATAATAAAAAAAAAAAAAAAAGAGGTAGGCCGGCCCCGGGGTATGGGATCCCCGGGGCCTTAAGTGGCCTGAGGAGGGGGGCTGCATAGCCCCCCTCCTTAAAAACATGTTTTAAATGTGGCCATACCCCGGGGGATGGGGTCCCCGGGGCCTGGAATTAGCCACGGGAGGGGGGCCACACGGTCCCCTTCCCGTTACAAAAAATAAATAAAAAATAATATTTGGGGGTCAGGCCATGGAGGTTGGGGTCCCCGGGGCCCAAAAAAAGAAAAAGAAGGGGGCTACACAGCCCCCCTTCTTAAATGTTTTATTACAAAAAACTGGGATTGGGGAGGAGGCCACTCCCCCTCCCTGCACCATGCTGCAAACACGCCCCCTGGTGCGTTTGCAGAGGGGAAAGTAATTCCCCTTGAATACTGGGGGTTCCTAGGGGGCCAAGTAGCTCACAAGGAACCTCCAGTATGCACCAAGGGGCTGCTTTGCAGAGAGGTGTAATGAGGCCACACCCCTTTTTACACCTCTCTGCAACGCAGCCCCTTGGTGCATAGTGGAGGTTCCTGGTGGGCTAGTTGGCCCCCAGGGGCCCCCAGTATTCAAGGGGATTTAATCACCTAATTTAGAACGCGCCACAGGGCACGTTTGCATAGTGGTGAAGGTAGGGGGCGGGGCTATAGGTGACGGATTGCACCAATCTGCAAACGCACCCTCTGGTGCGGTTGCAGAGGGGGAACTAATTCCCCTTGAATACTGGGGATCCCTGGGGGCCAACTAGCCCACCAGGAACCTCCAGTATGCGCCAGGGGGCTGCCTTGCAGAGAGGTGTAATGAGGCCACACCCCTTTTACACCTCTCTGCAGTGCAGCCCCCTGGCGCATACTGGAGGTTCCTGGTGGGCTAGTTGGCCCCCAGGGACCACCAGCATTTTAGGGGACTTGGGGCCCGATGTAGGTAATTTAATTTTACCATTTCTTAAATAACGAATCATACGATTCGGTATTTAAGAAGTGGTAAAATGGAGGGGGGGGATGTAGGTATTTCAGAATCGGTAAATACCGAATGGTTGACATTGATTCCTATGGGCATTGTAGCCCATAGGAATCAATGGGCATTACCGAATCGGTATTTACCGATTCGGTAAATACCGATTGCAGCAAGGGTGCAGGGGGTGTCACTTTGACACCCTCTAGCACCCCAAATACAGGCATGTGTGCCATGTGGCACACAGACATGCCCTAAGGGCATGTCTGTCTGTCACTTGGCATAGGTGTGCATGCACACATGTGCATGCACACCTGGATTCGGTATTTCACCACCCAATTGGATTGGGTGGTAAAATACCGAATTCTGAAGGCCTTTAGCACTGTAAACAGTGCGACCTACATCTGGAATTTACCGAATCGGTAAAATTACCGATTCAGTATTTTACAGAATCGGTAAATTTACCGATTCGGTTAATTTACCGATTGTGCAAAATATTGGCCCCTACATCTCAATCACCAAATACCGGTCGGTAACGGCCGAATTCGTCCGTTACTGACCGGTATTTGGTGACCTACATCGGGCCCCTAATTCCCCAACTTAGAACGCGCCACGGGGTGCGTTTGCACAGTGGTGAAGGGAGGGGGCGGGGCTTGAGGTGATGTGTGTGCAAACACGCCCTGTGGCGCATTTTAAATTGGGGAATTTATTCCTCTTCATTCCAGAAGTCCCCTACGGACCAACTAGCCCACCAGGTACCTCCAGTAAGTGCCACGGAGCTGCGTTGCAAAGTGTTGTAAAAAGGGGCATGGCCTCTGAACACCTCTGTGCAACGCAGCTCCCTGGCGCATTCTGGAGGTACCTGGTGGGCTTGTTGGCCCCTAAGGGACCTCTGGATTGAAGAGGTATTAATTCCCCAACTTAAAACGCACCACAGGGCGTGTTTGCACACATGTCACCTCAGGCCCCTCCTTCTTCCCTCACTATTGAGCAAAATATTTCTCTAAAATCAGCCGAATTACGAATTCCGAGTTACTCACCTGTTATCAGGAGAGACCTCAGTGCTGCATCTTTCAGCCCACTACTGATCCTGAAAAGTAATTCTAACCATACTTACAGTAACTTGAATTTCCTTCCATAGGCTAACATTGACTGGTTTCACTTGGAAATTCTTCTAAGTGTGGAGTTTTGGAACTTTAAAAAATTCCTCTAAAATCAGCCAAACTACGAATTCCGATGTACTCACCTGTCATCAGGAGAGACCTCAGTGCTGCATCTTTAAGCCCAGTACTGATTCTGAAAAGTAATTCTAACCGTACTTACCAGTAACTTGAATTTCCTTCCATAGGATATCATTGCCTGCTATATAAAATATATAAATTAAAAAAATATAAAATAAAAAAAATATTACAATTTCAAAATGTTTAAAAACATTTTTTTTCCAATTTATATATAAAATATGTAATGTCATTTTAAAAATAAAATATCTAAAAATAAATACTTTAAAACAATGTAGTAAATAAGTATAAAAAAATAACAATTTTAACACATTTAAAAATTATCATTTGCAAAACCTTTGAAATTCAGTGAAAAAAACATAGGTTTCAGCCACGTTATAGTTAGGAATTAATATTTAAAAAACCTTAGAAATTCACTGAAAAAACCACAGGTTTCACTCGTTATAGTTAGCTGGACATTTCACTCATACAAAACCATTGAAATTCCCCCGTTATAGTTAGTTCACCTAACTATAACTTGCGCGCCCCGCAATGCACTGCTGATGACGTCACATATTACATCACTCATGACATGGTCAGTGACATCACTCATGACATCACTGATGACATCTCAAATGACATCACTGATGACATAATCCTTGTGAAAGTGTCGCAGACCTCCTCTCACCGTAATATAACCTTTGATACACACATTCAAAAATAGAAACTAAAATATATATATATATATATTTTGTTGTTGACGAAGCCGAATGGTGAAACGCGTCTGTTGGAGGGGGCAGGGGGTCTGCCAATAAACTATCTTTAAAACACGACAGGAGTGCTGTCTAATTTGGTTGGAAATGTAGGAAGTTGTTGCTGGAGTATATATATATATATATATATATTCACTGAAAAAACCATAGGTTATACACCATATATAGTTAGGAATTAGCATTTAAAAAACCTTATTTTACTCACACAAAACCATTGAAATTCCATATATAGTTAGTTGTACTAACTATATATCGCGCACCCGCAATCCACTGCTGATCATGTCACATATTACATCATTCATGACATGGTCAGTGACATCACTGATGACATCACTGATGAGATCTCAAATGACATCACTGATGACATCACTGATGACATCTCAAATGACATCACTGATAACATCTCAAATGACATCACTGATGACATCACTGATGACATCTCAAATGACATCACTGATGACATCACTGATGACAACATCCAGTAACTGTATTTTTCTGTAAAGTTAAAATATGTCTTACATATTTAAGAATGAGTGGATGTATAAATGTCTGGATGAAGGATTTAGTAGGTGCATGACTGACTGTATGAGTGAGTGATTAAATGTGTCTCACTGAGTGCATGGGTTAGTGACTAAACTGTCTCAATTTGTGCATCATTATGTCTGTTGTTCTATAAACTGCTGCATGTGTTGATCATTAGCTATATGATTAACTATATGGGTTATTGATTGGTTGCCCAAGTATTTGTATGGGAGACTGAGAGTGTGTATGGGTGGCTGGGAGGTGTATGACTCTGTGCATAGATGTGTGAGCAGTTGATTCACTAGATGTATGGGTTCAAAAGTGCATGTGGAAACAGCTGTATGGGCGGTTGACTGTGTGCATGAGTGTATTGGTGAGTGAATGGATATCTCAGTGCTACATGTCAAAGTAAGTACATATGTAAAACACAGTACATGTGAGAGTTGACATATATAAATAACTGTGCAAAAGAGCCAGTGAATGTGTGAGTGGCTGTATGGATCATTGTGAACTTGTATCAGGGATTGTATAAGAGAGTAAATATGTGTTAGTATATGTTTGAATAAGTAAGGTGTGTATAACTGTATAGTTGAGGAAATGGAGGTGTGATTGATTCTTTGCATGACTGACTAGGTGTGTGAGTAACTCCATGGATGAGTGACAGTCTGTGAGTGTCTGTTTACACTGAGTGTATCTAAGGTTATATTAGAGTCTGAAGAGCTTCATCGTATTATCACATGAATGATGTCATCAGTGATGTGATCAGTAATGTCAAATGAGATGTCATCAGTGATGTCATCAGTGATGTCATTTGAGATGTCATCAGTGATGTCATCAGTGATGTCATTTGAGATGTCATCAGTGATGTCATCAGTGATGTCACTGACCATGTCATGAATGATGTAATATGTGACATGATCAGCAGTGGATTGCGGGTGCGCGATATATAGTTAGTACAACTAACTATATATGGAATTTCAATGGTTTTGTGTGAGTAAAATAAGGTTTTTTAAATGCTAATTCCTAACTATATATGGTGTATAACCTATGGTTTTTTCAGTGAATTTTCAAGGTTTTGTAAATGCTAATTCCTAACTATATATGGTCTATAACCTATGGTTTTTTCAGTGAATTTCATTGGTTTTTTAAAAGCTAATATCTATAGCTGTAAAATTTATTCTTCTTTAAATCCAAAAATATATTTTATATGTTTATTAATAATTTTTTTTAAAATATTTTTTTTGTTTCGCTCCCGGTCCGCGAACCGGAAAGCTTTCCGTTAGCTCAAATTGATGCCGCGACCCGGTCCGCGAACCGGTAAGAAATCAACATCGTGACGCGTCGCGAAAGCGCGACGTATCGCGTTGCCGCGTAATGCGTCTTATGACGTACCGCGTTAGCGCACCCGGAAGTGCCCCGGGGCGCGGACCGAGGCGCGAAACGCAGCTCCCCGGAAGCGATCCGCGGCGCGTCGCGAAAGCGCGACGTATCGCGTTGCCGCGTAATGCGTCTTGTGACGTACGGCGTTAGCGCACCCGGAAGTGCTCCGGGGCGCGGACCGAGGCGCGAAGCGCAGCGACCCGGAAGCTAACCGGGGCGCGTTCCGCAGCGCGTAACATGAGCGTGAGAGGTCATGTGACTTGTTAATAAAACTTTTCATTGGTTCATTTCACTTTTGGTTTCATAATCATGTAAGGCTAGGTCAGGTGACCTAAAAATAACACTTTTCATTGGTTGAGAACTATTGTTTTTCCCAAATGATGAAAACCCCTCCTTCTTTCCTCACTCTGACTTTCATCATTTTGAGAGGAAGACCTTTATTAATACTTCAGAAATGGCTTCAGTAGTTGCTTCAGCTGGTGCACCCCCACCACCACCTCCACCTCCTCATGGGAAGAGAGGACCACCTCCCCAGGTCATGACCAACACAGAGGAGGAAGAGGAAGAAATGGAGGAAGAGGAGGGAGAAGAACCACAGTTCTTAGAAGAGTTGCCCCGGGTTTCCCATAAGAAACCCAGTTTCATCTGGCAGTTTTATTCAATCCCTCCTGGCCAAAAAAAAGTGAATGCGAGGTATGTCACCTGCCTCATCTGCAAAGATAAATTATCAAGAGGGACGGATAAGAAGTATAGTTATGGGAACTATACTATGCATAGGCACATGACCAGGAAGCATCCACTTAATTACAGCCGGGCGGAAATACGGGATTTGGAGGAAAATCCAACATCAACTCCTGTGGCCAGATCAAGATCGTCAATTTCATTGACACCAGCAGAGGCACGGGAAACTGTGCCAAACATACAAGAGAATTTTGGCCACATGAAACATACTTGTATGCACTGTGGTGCGTTGATAGCATGTGGTAATATGAGTATAAATGCTATCAACCTGGCTTATGAACATCATAATTGCCCTAACCGCCCAAGTAATTTTTTTTTTGCTCCTGTTGAGCCCTTTTCAATGCCTGTTTTTTGTTGTTTCCCCCCCTAAAAAAACCAAAAAAAATATAAAATCGTTCAAAAAATACAAAAAAAACAAAAAATGTTCCAAAAATAAAACAAAATATAAAACAACAAAAATATATAAAAAAAGTTCTTTTCAGAACTACCTCCCCTTTCAAAAAAAATTGCTAGAATGTTTAGCACTCTGGCAAGCTCTATTTCTTTTGGTTCGCTTCCCGGTTAGCTTCCCGGTACGCGGACCGGGAGCTAACCCAAAAAAAAAAAAAAAAAAAAAAAGAGTAAGTATAAGGAAAGTAAACAGAGAGTGATGTTAAAAGAAAGACAGCTATAGGGAGTAAAGAAGAGATACTGTTTAATAGATCTATTTACCGAAGAAAAGACGGAAGAGGGTATAATTGTGAAAAACAAAATAGATAAGGAAGTGATAGAAAAAAAAAGAGAGTATAACATTAACAAAGAAGAGTTTCTTGGAGAATGTGAGTGAATGTTCAAAATAAGATTAAAACATGGGGAATAACAGAGAGAAAAAATAGAAAACAGAAAACAAAAAATAACAGAAAAAGATTAATTGAAACAGCAAAGAAATGTAAGTAACATAGAGCCATATCATCAACATAGGCAATAAAAGTTTTGCAGCTTTTATTGGCAGAAATGTGTCGCTAAAGCCGCTTTTGCGGCAGAAAACTGCCGCTAAAACCACTTTTGCACCAGTTTTCTGCCAATAAAAACAGCAATAATTGTATTGGCTGTGTTCATAATATGCCCCTTAGTGTGCTTCAACTACACAGAGAAAGCATTATGAACAAATAGTGATAGAGTGATCAGTCAAAGACACTAAGAGTAATAGAGACGGAGTGAGTGAACAAGAGTGAGGAACTATGAGAAGAGAGGGACTGAGAAAAAGAGTGGAAGGAGTTGAGTAAGTAGGTAATAGAGAAAGGAATGAGGGAAGTAGCAAAGGCAGGAAACTGAGGGTTAAAGAAATGAAGCAGTGGAACTAATAGAAGTTAAATGTGATAGAAATGTAACGAAAAGAGTACAAAACATTTACCTTATAATTGTCGTTAAATTACTCACTTTTTGTTTTTATACTTTCAATCTGTGAAAGAGAGAACAAACATTTGAAAAATATTAAAACATGTATTTAAAAATTACAAAAGACAAGGGAAAAGATTGAAGGACAAACAGTTTTTCAACAACTTTGACACTTACAGAAGCTTCTGCTTCTCCAGGCCCCCTACACAGTCCTAAAGATATACATTTTAAACTAACAGTATCTTGATGCAGATGAAGTGAGGCCTATCTTAAAACATGGTGCATCTTTTGCATTGCTGTTGTCTCAGAAAAGTGTCGCAAGACACTAAAATTTTAAATGATTGCTTCAGGATGCCAATAAGATGTGTCCTATCCAGAGGTTTGTTTGAGGTGAGGCCTACTCAGGGTTGCAGATGAAATTTCGAGTTGTTGAAGAGAATAGAGGACATAATACATGTGAAGGTCTACCAATGAAGTGAGTCATGTCCACTGCACTCTTGAACAAAGTCCAAACCTCCTATGTTTCCCTGGACAGACCTAAACTTGATCTGCACAATGTGATTCGTAATGATAGGAAACACAGGTGATGTAATTGAAATACGTGCAATTTCTTTTGCTCATTTCACAATCACATCACTTGTGTTTCCTTTGCTTAGGTATCTCATTGTGCAGATGTAGTCCAGCATATGAAAGAGTACGCAGAAGTGCAGCACTGCATGCAACATCTTTGACACTTACAGAAGCCTCACCTTCTCCATGCGTCCTACACAGTTCTACATATACATCATAAATGCAAACAGTACAGAATTAATTATACATGTTAAATGGTTTATTTTTGCTGTTCTCAGAATGTATCAAAATTCACTAAAAACAGTGACTTGAAGGTATTCATCATATAACAGCGGGGAAAAAAAACCACAATCAAAATGATTGTGTTTAAAAAACCCATACAACATAACAAATCAGAATTCAGAACTCCTTAAAGTTAACTTACTTTCCATGACGTCAAAGGATGTCCTATGAACAGCTTACACTCTGTTGTGCTGTTATTACTTTCAGCCCGCCACTTTCTGAAAGAAAACCTCCATCGTTTTTAAAAACATGTTACATGCAATAAATGACTTCTTGCTCTCTACCACAAGTTTCCACAAAGCCAAATCTTGTCAGAGCCATTTATAACTCTTGGATTTCTTGTAAGCCAATCCCGTCATTTGGCATTTCTGCAACTTTCAGAATTAAAATGTTGAAGATCATTTTCACAATCCTGGAATAGTAATATCTTCCCCTTCTTGCTCAGTCATGTTCTACATTTCCTATGACACTGATACTGCTTACTATGAAGCAGACTTACACTACCTCTATGACTACTACAATTATTTAATTCTCTACATCACTTTTAATCACAAAGCAATGTAAAACAGTAGACAGCATTGCAGACTTACATTCCCTCTACTCTATGTTTTGATTGGCTGCTTCAATTAGCTTATAAAAAGAAATAGTTTTTCTGAACTCATTCAAAGTGCACTTATTTCTCCATGACGTCCAGTCTTATGGTTAGAAGTTATGTCTCTGAACTACACTTATCCTCAAGGCCAAATCGTGTAGGAGCCATTAGAACTTCTTGAAATTCCACAGAGCACATCCCGAGATTCTTTCCCTAAAATTTTGGTTTTAAAAACACCAGGTAAGAGTTTTTAAGGTCATACGGCAATTTTTTGGGGAAAATTAAAACAGAATCATTGCAAAATGACCAGCCATTTCTAGACTTTAAATAAGCTGTGTAATGTCCTGATGTTATTGAAGGACCGTCATGATATATAATTGCTGCAGTTACAAAAGTCCTTCCTGATATTGACAACTGCGAAGCCACAAAATTTTTAATTAAAGTTGTCAATTTTGTTCCATCAGGCCTACATCGTTGGAACATTAAAATGACATACTGGCCATATGTTCGTATAAATAATGTGGACATCATTTCAGATTTACATTGGCTACACTCCATGTTGTGATCAGCTGCTTTTACTAGCTTATTAAAGGAGACTGATTTACTGTCTGGCAAAGTTAAATATATAAATCTTTCTGAGTCTACACTAGTAGTACTTGATACCATACAGTTCTCGCAGTCATGCTGCCATTGATAAGAAAGCCCAAACAGCTGATCTACATCTACACCTTCAGCATGCAATACATCAAGCATATACATTAAAAACTCCTGACAATCTTGCTGAATATTTTGAGAGAATTGTGTTTGGCCTGAACATCTGTCTAACAGATTTCGAATTTCAGACACACTTTCTATGTTTGTTCTATCAGTGCTACATTTCTCTAACACAGAATTTAACAAACTGCAAAATCTTTGATCAGAATTGACCACAATCTCTTCTTTTACATTTTCTAGAGAAAACAAAACATTAACCACTACATTAGCATAGCAGTTGACACCAGAACTGTTTTCAAATTGAAAACCAACAACATCTTCAACAGAATCCTTTTTGTTTCTGCTTATAATTTCAGGTTCATCGACTTTTCGTCTTTTTGCTACAACCTCCCCAGTATTGGTTACATTTCTTCAATTCCGGCCTACCACACGTTTCTCAAACAAAGGATATTGAGGCAAATGTGGCGCATACTCTCTTCTTAACCTATTGTATTCCTTAACACAATCTAGATCCGCACAAATGCTTGTGACATCACACTCAATCAAGTACAATCCCGATAAAGTTCTAACTCGTGACAATGCCACATATGCCATACCCTCCTTGAACACAGAACTGCCAATATTCACCAATGCACTGTCTACACTTAAACCTTGCGATTTATGGATTGTCACCGCATATGCCAAGCAAACAGGAAACTGCCTACGGCGAACATATAAGTCTTTTACAAGCAAAAATCTAGCAGAGCAACGACCAATTAGCTGTACTTCCTCAATGCCATCAAATTTAATTTTTAAAAATTCAATTCCATCTCTATTTCTGTATTTTACAAAATCAACAACATTACCCATTGATCCATTTACCAGACCTCTTTCAACATGTAAATTCCTTCTTAAAATTATACGGCAGTTCAAGCACACATTCAGAGTCTTTTCAAAACCTGCAGTTTTAGATATACTCTTCTCTAATGAATCCAATTTTGTTTTCAGATTCTCAGACAAAATAATTGTTGATCCCATATGCTCTACTCTGTCAATAGCTTCCAGTTTCACAATCTCTTGCTTTTCTAAATGCAACATTTTGTTGTTGAATTTGGCACATTCTGCAAGAGTTGGCATCAAACATATTCCAGATTTCTTCTCAGTAATTTTCTGAAAAATATTCTCAGGCACAACATCTTGTTCTGGATATAAATTTGACAGTAATCGTGCATGTAAAGCTTCTTTCCCATGCTCGGTCACTTTTCCAATTCTAACATCTTGTAGAATAGTCTTGTAAACTTCATCCTTCGCCTGACGCATATTTTCATGCAGTTCAGCATAATTGAAGTTTAACCATATATTGACGTTGCCAATGCTGCCTAGGCACTTCCTGGTATCTTCATGCGTGAGCATTTTGAACACAGGTTGCCCTTTCACTGGTGTCAGCTGCAGAAGATCTCCGAAAACAATGATGTGTTTGCCACCAAATAACACATCATACTCTGTTTTGAGAACTTCTTGCATTCTCAAATGCACAAAGGCAAGCATGACATTGGAAACCATGCTTACTTCGTCAATGATAAGAAGTTTCATTTTCCTCAAGATTCTTGAAACTTCAAAACAAGCATCTCCAGATAGCTTGTGATATTGTAATTTGTTGTCATGCTCCACTGGCAGCATCAGTAAACGATGTAAAGTAATCCCTTTAATGTTATGTGCTGCCAGTCCAGTTGGAGCGGTGACAACACAAGACAGCGATGACTCTGTCCTTTCCTGCAAATAGCATGAAATTGCTTAAATGAGGAAACTTTTTCCAGTTCCCGCTTCTCCACTCACGTACAGTCGGACAGGCTTCAACGACGTACATGAGCACTCTTTCTTGTCATGACTTAATCCATGATCAATTTGCATGGTAACTTCGTCATATATTTTCCTCTGCTCAACGTTGAGTTGTCTTTCCAACTCTTCTAAGTTAACCGCATCCTCCTGAGCATGTGCCATGGCTCTTTCCACTTCATTCATAGCAGTGGCAGCTTCATTTTCGATAACAGGTCCTCCTAGTGGATCCTGACTCAATGAAGCAGAACTCTGACTGTCCTGAGAACTGTCTCTGGCAATCTCAGCTGCAATCATTGCTTCCTGCTCAATTTCCGCATTCAACATTTGTACATATTTGGGAAAAGCAGGACATTCTATGGTCTCCTTGGCGGCATTGAAAGAGTCTTCGTAACAGAGAAAATCTCCAAGCAGTTCCTCTTCTGCACGCCAAGGCTTGAAAAGTTGCAAAAGTGCTAAATAGAAAAACTCCTTTTTTTCAGGAGATTCGCCACTCAATTTTCGATGGTTTACCAAGTGGCATTTTCTTTGCTTGACCAGACATCCCTCACTTCCTATTACAGCATACACTCCTTTCTCAGTATCTTCTTTGATGTTCCTCTTGAATATGTAATTTTGCAGAACCTCATATAGACAAACATTCTCGAGGTGACTGCTTCGATTTGGATAATATGTATCCAACATGTTGGTCTTCAAAATGTCGGTACTGTTTGGCTCCTTTTCCGCCAAATACTCAATTTCCCGCACAGGTTTGAGAACTCGATTACGCGTTGCAGCAAGACCAAGACTCGCCCAAATGATACTCCTGGACTTGGCATAGAGACTTGCTGAAGACAACCGGTCAGAACATTCGTACGCTCCGATTTCTCGATGCGACAACATCTTCAGACTGAAACTGTACAACTTCTTGCTGAGGCTCTTTTCATGGGAAATGTCCTCCCACATATCCTTCAATTCTGTCTTCTCTTTTTTGGTGATGTAAGACGTCACATACCGAGCCACAGCCATACAGTTATCAGCCACAAACTGTATATCCATGTTAGCATTCCACATGGACAAAATCACCGGGTTGTAGTCGTTGATGTACTTGGACTCTTCGTTCCTCTTCAAATTGTATGTGTTTTTAGGTGATTTCTTCATCACATTATGTCGCAGCGAAGACATCAAACTGTTTACTCTTCCTTTAGAAATCACCGGTCGTGGAAAACCGAAACGACATTTGGTGTAGAACTTGTCCTTGTTTCGGAATTTACGACGACAGTACTTTCCACATCGATGGCTTTGGAAACGCAGAACTTTTTCTCTTAGGCTTTTCTTCTCCTTTGCGTTTGGAACAGCACACGTAGAATACTGTTGTATAAAACTCATCACTGAGTCTTCTGGATCCGTTCCAAATTTAGGTGCATCCTTGATCCACAGCAACATATGTATATGAGGAGCACCTCTTGCTTGGTACTCCTTTCTCCAGAAGAAATCCAACACCTCTCCAAGAGGTGGATTCTTCTTATTCATGATGAAAGACATCATAGCTTCAAATCTATGATTGAAGTACCTACATACATTGACTGGATCCAAAGAGCACAGTTCTCCGGGTGTCTTGAATTCGATGTTTTCTACGTTAGCATTTGCCTCTCGTAGAAATTCAAGTAAGTCTTCCCAGCCATACTCGGCACAGCTCAGAGTGAGGAACCATGTGGGAAACCCTAAGTTCCTCAGCATACATTTTAAATCACCATGACGACGGTACCAGTACTCATTAGTACCACGCTGACACGCCATGAGATTAATCAGGTGAGAATCCAAAATACTGTCTTGGACATTGACTTTATCCATAAAGTCACTTGCCGAGATGTTTTGCATGTGTATACCACTTTTCAAGATGTGGTTCACTGCATATGACAGTCCAGACAGATCGCTTTCAAACAGGAGATGAAACAAATAAGGAATGCATTGTCGAAACCTAGCATCTCCTGCATACAATCGCAAAGTCCGGTATTCAGAAGCAGGAATTTGATGAGGTCGCTCATCATATCTTCCTCCCTGACCTGTTGGAAAAAGCTGTGGGAAACACCGAGCTTCCAAACTTTCCTCCCAAACACTAATGGGACTCCCTTTGGCTTGTTTCATTTGAAACAACTCAATAGCATTCCCCATGACTTCCTTGGAATGCAAAGGATGAACACTATAATGTTCATATATTTCTTCACTAGTAGAAGTTTCTACTTTCTCAATTTGACCAGCACACAAATCGCTATCCTCTTCCTCACTTACTTCCTCTTCTGCAACATATACATTCTTATAGTATTTATTATTTTTTTTCAAATACAATGTTGCCTTTTTAACTTTCCTAACATCTACTAAATCTTGCCATATTTTCTTATTCTTTGTCGGAACCCCATTAACTAAGATAACCAGAGGTTCCTCGTCCACTTTTTCTACTCCAATTGTGTTAATGTTTTTCTTCAAATCTAGAGGCAAATAAACAACTCTTCCCTTTAATCCTCTCTGTAAATCTGATGGAGGCAATTTCCCTGTCTTTGGCTCCATTCTTACAATAGCCTGAAAGGGATGGATACTTTGAATCAAAATAGATTCATAAGTATTTAAATCCTTCAATTCAGAAGGAATCTCAACCAATTCCAGATTATTATGAACTGCTCTAGCAGGCATCTGGTTTTGATTTAATTTGCAACAACAATAAGTACACACACGTTGATCCAATCCCAAATCAAAACAATTTTCTACCATCAAGTATGTTGCGAAATCCTTCCATTCACTATTATTTTCCCTTTCACTTTTTGCATATAAATCCACTAACTTAGTCTGATTCTTATAATAAGTGCGTCGACAACACACACAAGTGAAATTGGGCCTCTCACTTGATTTGACCTGAAACGTGGCAATTTCCCTCTGGAAATTATCTGTACTGGAAACCTGTACACTATCTTCCACATTACCCGCTTGTTCTTTGTCAATTTCAACATTCTCCTCTTTACTTCCAAAGTAACAAAACTCAATTTCTTCACATATATTCTTCACATCTATTTCAGAACCGTGCAAAAGAGCAGCACATAATTTTTTAAGCATAATTGCTGGACTCTTAGCATAATACAACATTCTAACTAATTTCCTCACTTTATTATGATGCACTGCTAGCATCCTGAAATGATGAAAAACACTCTGGCATACTCTCCTGGAAAGACAAGCCAGTGAATGACCATGCAAACCTGTCACTTCTCTCACTCTGCAAGGATCTAATTCTTGCAACAACCTTATTTTCTGCTTCAAACTTTTCTTATTAAATGACCGTACAAAATCACAAAGCAAATTGATGGAATCCTGTCGCACACTGCAAATACTACTACACTTCCAGGTGTACACAGGACCCTTAGCACGTCTTCCTAAAACCTCATTACCTAACACCTCTTCTGCCTCTGTTGTCACAAGTTTTTCTTTTTCAACTGGACAACCATCTTTCACTTCATAAGCACGACCACTGGTGTCAACTGCATGCACCAAATCATTATCCTGGAAATAACTCTCCTCATTAAAAAATGCCTCACAGCTTGAACTATGCATCCATTCTCCAGAAAAAACTTCACAAAAATTACTACGATTAACTATTCTCTTCCATCTACTATTTCTTTTGAAATCATAAATTGCCTTGTTTAGCTTCCTAATTCTATTGATTATCAAAATAAATAACTTACGTTTAATTTCAAATGCCTGATCAATAACTTTCTCAACTTTTTTTTCTCTTATAAAAAACCACTTTCTGTTGACCTTTCTTAATATTTTTTAACAAATTGCCAATTATCCTGTTGCGGAACATTCGTTTACGAATGTCCCTAAACTGTTGTTTCCTTCTACTATCATGCACAGAGTTATCTCTTGCTCTAGCAGTAACATTTTTGATTGGCCTTTCCTTTCCATTTGAATTGTTTCTCTTTTTCTGGACTGAAACATTTTCTGTAGTAATATTTTTTTTACTGCAAATATTTCTTATGAATGTTTTTGTACTCTTACCCGGTGCTTTCTTGTTGACTTGACAAATCTTTTTGTTAGAGGACTGCTGCTTTTTTTTCAATCACCTGCTGTCTTTGACGTTTTGCAGCCTTTCTCAGTCTTTCTTTCGTTGGCATGGTGAAATGTTGAAATGATCTGCAGTTGAATCTGTGGTAAAATATATTAAAAAATGTTATTAACCACTATTACCCAACAGTACATCAATAACAGTAATCAAAAACTTAAAACACTACTTTACATTTTTACATATAAGATTTTTTAGTGCATGGCAATTTTAGAATACAGAAATAGCAGAAAAGAAATGGAATTTATAATCATGTTACCTGTGCTATCTTATATGTGAATCTGATCTAATTTTATGAGCATATTTTAATATTTTATTGAAGACACTACACATAACCTGTTTTTGAAGGTGTCTTTATTTTTAAATTAAACGGTTTACATTTTTACTTTTTTTTATTATAAATTTTTAAAATAAATGTTTATAGTTCCATAGGCTCAAGCAGGTCAGCTTCCCACCCTATGTCATATAATTCGGACAAATCTGCATCCTCATCACGTTCTTCTTCATCCTCAGGATTTAAATTATCCAAGGGATCAACATCCACTGATGTTTCAATTACAAGTTCAATGATGAGGTCAAAATCAACTGATTGCAGATTATCGCTCATGTTGATGTTGTCTTTATCTTTAAAGAAAGATAACAACAATGAGATGTTGCAGAGTAAGAGACAAATCTCAGAGATTATAATAGTAAAATTGTTTAACAAGAGTAACATTTTGCAGATATTATTTAGCCATGTCCAGCGATGCTGAGCAGGTGAAGCCTATGTCTAATTTTTCAGTGAACAGGACTCATCTCTTCTTAACCTTGGATAAGCCTCACCGACTCTGTGTCCCCTGCACATACTTAAATGTAAAGGGGCAGATTTATGTTAAATGGCACATCCCCAGGCATGCACCAGTTAACGTGCACCGCTGCTCTGCCACCCATGGTGTGCCGCATTTACAATCAGATAGGAGAAAGCTGCGTCAAAACCCTGCGCCTGCTTTAAGCAGGCATTGGTCTTGACGCAACATTGTGGAGATGGGGCACCTCTGAGCCTTGCTGGAGCTGCATCACACTTGCAATACAACTCCAGCAATGCGCCACCTTTACAGCACAGATACGTCACGCATCTGTGCCATTTTGTCCCATGCTGCGCCGCATTGTAAATGCAGCACACCATGGGTGGCGGAACAGCGGCGCAGGATGACTGGCACATCCCTGGTGATGCGCCAGTCATCATAAATCTATCCCTAAGCTTCTTATCTTGTTACAGATGAACCGCCATATGTATCATCAAACTATTTTGCATTTCCTAAATAGCGAATTTTAAGGAATAAATAGCAATTCTTTACCATTCCTAATTTGCAATGAGCAAATTGCTAATTGCAAATTACCCATTCATTTCCATGGGCCAGGAGGCCCATAGGAATGAAGGTGCAATTTGCGATTAGCAATTAGCTCATCGCAAATTAGGAATTTTTTCAAGGGTGCAGGGGTGTCTCAAGAACACCCTGCTGCACCCCCTGAAAAAGAAATTTGGGGGCATATGGCGCACATACATGCCCTAAGGGCATGTATGGGCGTCATATGGCACCTTTTGTTTTTTGGAAAAAAAGCTTTTTGAAAAGAATTCGCAAATTACCACCAACTAGAAGTTGGTGGTAATTTGCAAATCCTTAATGGCATTTTTTGCATATTTTTTGTTTGATACATTGCATTTAAGGAATTGCAAAATTTGCAAATCCTTCAGTGCAATCGCAAAATAAGGAATAGCAAATATTGCTATTTCTTATTTTGCATCAAACTTGTTTGATACATACCATTTGTCTAATTAGCATTCGCAAAGGCCGAAATTTGCAGAATTTTGATCTTTGCGAATGCTAATTAGCTTGATACATATGTCCCAAGTGAGGCCTGTCTTGCAACATGGTGCATCTTTTGCATCACTGCTGCATCAGTTTCATGTGGCACGTTTTTTTTACACCATGACACATCTGCCTAAATGCATCAATTTGTAATTTTGTCGCCTCATAGCAAATCTTTTGCACCGCCGCTGCATCATAAAAGTGACGCACAGTGGCGCAAAAGAGGCATACACCTATCATAAATCTGTCCCTAGCATTTTAAATGATTAATCCAGGATGACGATAAGGTGTGGCCTATCCAGAGGTTTGTTTAAGGTGAGGCCTACTCAGGATTGCAGATTAAAGTTACGCTTGATGAAGAATACAGAGGAGATAATACATGTAAAGGCCTACCAATGAAGTAAGTAATGTCCACTTTATTGCGCCAGTCATCATAAATGTATCCCTAAGCTTCTTATCTTGTTACAGATGAACCGCCATATGTATCATCAAACTATTTTGCATTTCCTAAATAGCGAATTTTAAGGAATAAATAGCAATTCTTTACCATTCCTAATTTGCAATGAGCAAATTGCTAATTGCAAATTACCCATTCATTTCCATGGGCTAGGAGGCTCATAGGAATGAAGGTGCAATTTGTGATTAGCAATTAGCTCATCGCAAATTAGGAATTTTTTCAAGGGTGCAGGGGTGTCTCAAGAACACCCTGCTGCACCCCTGAAAAAGAAATTTGGGGGCATATGGCGCACATACATGCCCTAAGGGCATGTATTGGCGTCATATGGCACCTTTTGTTTTTTGGAAAAAAAGCTTTTTGAAAAGAATTCGCAAATTACCACAAACTAGAAGTTGGTGGTAGTTTCCAAATCCTTAATGTCATTTTTTACATATTTTTTGTTTGATACATTGCATTTAAGGAATCGCAAAATTTGCAAATCCTTCAGTGCAATCGCAAAATAAGGAATAGCAAATTTTGAATTAAGGACATTTTAAGTCATTTCCACATGTGCAGTGTTTTCAAATTTTGATTTGAAAATCGTTTTTAGGGAAAAGGAATGGTTTGTAAATTTATGACAAGGACATAATGGTGTATGCTTCTTTATAAGGCATTTCACTGTCTCTGATGTCATTTTTCCCATATTACATTATAAGACCTTTCCCCATGGAGCACATTCCTTGTAAATATGCTCCCACCTGTGCATGGTGAATTTAGATTTTGACTGTTTGAGTCACATAGCCATGTTAAAAGTGACCCAAATAAATTGCAAAGGCTTTAAAAAAACACTTTCATGTGTCTTAAGGACATTTTAAGTCATTTCCCCATGGGCAGTGTTTTGTAAGTGGCGCAAAAGAGGCATACACCTATCATAAATCTGTCCCTAGCATTTTAAATGATTAATTCATGATGACGATAAGGTGTGGCCTATCCAGAGGTTTGTTTAAGGTGAGGCCTACTCAGGATTGCAGATTAAAGTTACGCTTGGTGAAGAATACAGAGGAGATAATACATGTAAAGCTCTACCAATGAAGTAAGTGATGTCCACTTCATTGCGCCAGTCATCATAAATGTATCCCTAAGCTTCTTATCTTGTTAGAGATCAACCGCCATATGTATCATCAAACTATTTTGCATTTCCAAAATAGCGAATTTTAAAGAATAAATAGCGATTCTTTACCATTCCTAATTTGCGATGAGCAAATTGCTAATTGCAAATTACCCATTCATTTCCATGGGCCAGGATGCCCATAGGAATGAAGGTGCAATTTGCGATTAGCAATTAGCTCATCGCAAATTAGGAATTTTTCCAAAGGTGCAGGGGTGTCTCAAGAACACCCTGCTGCACCCCTGAAAAAGAAATTTGGGGGCATATGGCGCACATAAAAATTAACAACATTCCTTTACCTCAAAAACGATTTTCAAGTCATAATTTGAAAACACTGCCCACAGGGAAATGACTTAAAATGTCCTTAAGACACATGAAAGTGTTTTTTGAAAGCCTTTGCAATTTTTTTGGGTCACTTTTAACATGGTTATGTAACTCAAACAGTCAAAATCTAAATTTACCATGCACAAGTGTAACCATATTTACAAGGAATGTGCCCCACGGAGAAAGGTCTTTTAATGTAATATGGGAAAAATGACATCAAATGTCCTTAAGACACATAAAAGCGTTTTTTGATTGCCTTTGCAGCATGTTTGTATCACTTTTAACATGGCTATGTAACACAAACATTCAAAATCTAAATTTGCCATGCACAGGTGGGAGCATATTTACAAGCAATTTGCGCCACAGAGAAAGGTCTTACATTGAAATGGGAAAAATAACATCAGAGACAGTCAATTGCCTTATAAGGAAGCATACACCATTATGTCCTTGTCATAAATTTAAAAACAATTCCTTTTCCCCAAAAACGATTTTCAAATCATAATTTCAAAACACTGCACATGGGAAAATTACTTAAAATGTCCTTAAGACACATAAAAGCGTTTTTTGATTGCCTTTGCAGCATGTTTGTATCACTTTTAACATGGCTATGTAACACAAACATTCAAAATCTAAATTTGCCATGCACAGGTGGGAGCATATTTACAAGCAATTTGCGCCACAGAGAAAGGTCTTACATTAAAATGGGAAAAATAACATCAGAGACAGTCAATTGCATTATAAAGAAGCATACACCATTATGTCCTTGTCAGAAATATTATAACCATTAATTTTCCTCAAAAACGATTTTCTAGTCATAATTTGAAAAGACTCCACAGCTCCTATGCAGAAAAACACCCTGTCAGTACTAATACTTCACATTTTCTCCAATTACATTTTCTCAAAGAAACAAAATCTATTTGTAAAACACTTGAGACAAAGCAACATTTGAAAAAAATCAACTTTCTTCATAATTTTCTCCTTAAAGCACACTATTCTCTATCTAAATTAAAGAAATATTTTCTCACCTTAGCAAATACTTTGAGTTTGAAAACAGTCTCAGAAACACACCAATTTGTCTTCAGCAGAGCAAAAGGTATGCACTCCAGAGTCTGCAGCTATCAAAAGCACAGAAATGCTGTAATTCTTCACACATATCTCTCATGTCACCCAATCAAAACTCTTCCCTCACTTTTTTTCAAATGAAAACCCTTCCCCCCTCTGCCATTTCATGCCTTTTCTGCATGGCAACCACCTCTTGGAAGACCTCTGGTGTTTGCAAGTTCACACAACAATGTTGCAATTGAACTCTGAACTCTCAGTGCACCTGCGTATCCACTGCAATCTTTCATTTAATGATTTTTTATTGACCATTCAAAATACATCTTTCAAAGAACTCATCCATGCACCCTAACTTTCTGTTTTCAGCAATCAAAATCCACCAATCACTGTTACTGCTTCATTAACACAGAAACTCCACAGTTTTTTTCATTTTAAACTCTCATTTTTTCAACTGCCATTTCATTGCCACACTTCATCTGACTGCAGCAGAACCTTCTCTCACCATGTTTTCTGTCTGGATTGTTGGACATAGTTATATCCACTGGGCTCACAGGTATGCTAAGAACAGAAATTTACCTAACCTCAATTTACAAGATGTGGAAATTAAGTGGTTTGGCCACAGAGGATTAAAATGTCACCAATTGATACCATTGGTGAAAACCTTTATGCATTTGCCAAAACCTGACCTGTTAATTGTGCACTGTGGAGGTAATGATTTGGGCACTTTGACTGGGGTAGGTCTGGAAATGCTTTTAAAGGACACCTTTGAGCAATTGATGGCACTTTTTCCTCAAACTGCCTTGGTATATTCAAATATATGCCAAAGACAGAAATGGAGGTGGTCAAACCAATTTTGTCCACAAATTGAGAAGTCGAGGAAGCATGTAAACAAATCTGTTTCAGCTTACATGAGAGACCATGGAATGGGCTCCATGTACAACAATAACTTGCGTTACTACATGCAAGATATCTACAGAGGAGATGGAGTTCACTTCTCAGATGAGGGCAACAGAATTTTCATTCTGAATTTAAGACTGTGCATTGGTACCTACTTATAAGTACCTAAATGTACCATAAACCCAAAAGCTCTTCTCAGAGCTACCCTACATCTGATCACTCACAATTATTATTTTACTCTAACATTTTTCACTAATTTTCAAAAAAGTACGCTCCCTGGGGCGCTACCCGGTACGCGAACCGGGAGCTAACCTCGCTAAATTTTTAAAAAAATGTTTTTTTTTCGCACATATGGGCCTCCTCAGCCACCCTCAGAAAACCTAGGGGGTCAAGATAAGTCTACCGTGCCCCCTTCTACCCATTATGAACATTATTTGCCCTCCATCTTGTATCTTAATTCGACCGAAACACAAAATGGTGGACTCCCGTAACGCTTAAGGTTCGCGAACCGGGGCGCTCAACAGTTCGCGTACCGGGTCGCTCCCTGGGAAGCGCACCATCAAAAAAGGTGGGAAAGTAGTTTACAGAAAAGCCACTGGAGACAATTTCACCAAATATAGATTAGCTCATACTACATACCAATCCCTACCATTTTCACAAATTTGATTGGAATTCCATTTAACCATTTAGCCTGTAGACCTCTCTAAATACCCTGAGGTAAATTACTTCTCAAAACACATCTGAAGTGTTGGAATTGACAACCAATGAAAATGTTACTTTCATTTTCTACTTTTTTTACCTGACATTTGATTGGTTATGTACCTGAATATATATAAAGAAAGAGAGAGAAACACAGCCATTTTGACTACTACTTCCTGAATTACATTGCAAGACCATTTTCACTCACAACTTAAACTTGTTTTTAGAAGGTGAGATATTATTTTATAAATTTGAAAACATTTTCAGATAGTTATATACTATCCCTCTGTAAGAGTTAGACATTGAGAAAGGCTTCTTTATTATAATTATGGATTGATTTAGGTTTCTGTGGTATAATTATGAATTTACTTAGGCTTCTTCACAGGCACTTTTTAATAGTACCACTTCACGCCTGAAACCATACAGTGCCAATAGATTACTTCTCTGTTATAAACTCACAAGTACCTGTCTGAACTTAAACCCAACAGTGTCCTATCACTACTGATATATTTATTTTTTATGCAAATTACAGCAATAAAATGGAAGGTGAGCAGAATGTTTCCTTCGAAATTGTTCTGGACAGCAACAATGAACAAGTTATGGAACCCATTGATGACTTAGAATTCATGGATGAGTCACGGGACTATGAATTACTTCAATGTGTCGAATCTGTCGATCATTTACTCCATTATGATGACGGTCAAATGTGGGAACATATGTTCACTCAACAAGAGGACATATCGGACAGTCAAATGCTAGACGTTCTATTAAATTTTGAAAAACAATCTGAAAAATAAAATTGTATGTAAAATAAAAAAATAGTTTGAGTCTTTAATCATTTTTATATGTAATTCATAAACTAGTTAAATGTTAGAAATGTTATTAAATTTTGAAACACAATCACAATAATAAATAATTGCTTAAAAAATAAAAAAATTAAAAAATAATCAACAAAACCAACAATCAATTAACATACAGTATTTGAAAAGTCTATCATTCATTTTTTATTATAGTACGCTGCCCAGAACGCTTCCCGGTTCGCAGACCGGGCGCTACCCACGCAAAAAAACAAACAAAAAATTATTATTTTTTGCCCCGCGGGGCCCTTTTAAAGCCTCCACATTAAACCTAGGGGGTCAGGGAGGATATACTATGCCCCCTTATGGTCATTTCCCCCTTTGTTTTGGCCTCCTCTTGTCTCTCAATCCTACCGAGAGACAAGATGGCGGCCGCTCCGGACTGTTTAGAATGTTGACAGACACCGGAGAGCCAATCAGCTTCGCTACGCGAAGTTCCGGTACGCGTAAAGTCCGCGAACCGGAGCGCTGCCCGGTCCGCTGTTACAGATATATATCTTTTTTTGAACATTAATTTCTCAAAATCGACTGAAGCACATATATTGAGACCTAGCAAAGGCACATCGGGCTACCAGTCCCTACAATTTTGCCAAGTTTCGTGGAAATCCATTCAGCCGTTCGGGCTAAAAGTGAGGCCAAACGCCCTATGGAAAACTCAATGTTAAAAACACGTTTTGGGACCCCCCTTTTTTCTCGGCCCCCCCTTGACGAACCCCCCCAAATTTCCAGGGGCTGCTCAGAAACAAAATGTTCCATTTTCCTGAAAATTTAAGCCAATTCCGTCCACAAACGCCAAAGTTATTAGACATAGAATTTTCAAAAATCCCATAGGGAAAAAATCCTAACTATATATACCTACTGGCGACCGCCAGTAGGTAATATATATATATATATATATATATATATATATATATATTTATATATATATATATATTATTTGCAATCCTGGATCCGAAATACAAACAGGCGCTGACACCGTGGGATCGTAAGTCAGGGAAAAGTTTTCTTTATTCCTCTCGGATGGTTTGACGCGTTTCGGCGGCTCAACCGCCTTGCTCACAACAGTTACATACACAGTGACAGTGATATATATACAGGTAAGTGTTTGGTTACAAGGTGGGAGAGTGTTGTGTTACCATGGTTACGCGCTGACATATAAACATAGAAGAGTTAGGTTCATTATATGTACCGAGTCCTGTCAGCTCATGGAATCTATCTTCTAAATGTTATCTCTACGTCAGACATAGTAAAAAATATTTAAAACATATTGTCATCATATGTTTAAAAAATGAAAAATAAATGACAAATAATAAATATATAGATGTTGCAACATTATTCATATTGGGTCGCACAGTGTATAAGAACCAAGAACACAAAATTAATAATAGCATCAACATGTCAATTACATTTATGAAAACCGGCTTCCCAGTGTAAATACTGAATCATGGTGCTCGTTAAACTTCTGTAAATATTGAGACAAGGATCTTGTCTAGGCAGACATTATTATGTGATAGTAACACGGTATGGGTTAATGCTTCGCTGGTTACGATTTTATACATGTGTATTGATATTACGCATAAATGCGCAGTTGGAGTGTTATTAGTCAGGCCTTGGCTGGTCATGGAACCGTGTCCTTGACGTGTTTACTAACTGATAGTAGTAACTTAATCCGGCCAATTTCTGATATTGAGGGACTAGTGCCCGAACACACCGTATGCATAGATTCTACCTATGTTGTGTCATGATCTTTTGATGTTATTCATGGGGAGATCCTTCTCTATTTGTCTGGGAAGGTGTTTCTACTGGTAGATGAACCACTAGCCGACCAAAGGAGTATAACCTCTCTCACCTGTTGTAAAGTGAATAAAAAAATTACTAACAGTAAGTAATGTTCAGGGGGAGTGGGTTTGTGACAGGGAGGCTGCAAAGAGCTTCAGGGCATGTTTATAAGTGTACACTCAGGGCCTCATCAGCATTCAAGCCATTAGGAGCCTTGGAATCGAGTAGAAGAATGTATCTTGATTCCAGCCTCCTAAGTGCCAGTTGTCTGTTCCCACCTCTGACGTTTTTCTTGACACTGTCTATCACAAAGTACTGAATGTTTTCTGCTTTTCATTCGTGATAGGTGTTAACGTGTCGTGCAACAGGGTATGTGGGGTCATCATTACTGATTGCCCTTAGGTGTTGGAGTATTCTTACGTGGACAGGATGTATAGTGCTGCCCACATATCTTTTGTTGCAGCTACATTGTAGAACATAGACTGCAAAGTCTGTCTTGCAGGATAAATTCTCTCGAATGCCAAGTGGGGTCTTTCTAAGTGGCAACTGGACTTTGTTGGTGTTGACACCATTTGCACTTAGTGCATTTGTAAAACCCATTTTCACTTTTAAGCCAAGGGTTTTTCATTGGTTGGTTGCGTGGTATGTTGGACACTATTTCTTCTTTCATGGATTTGGCCCTTCTGAATGTTAGCTGTGGGACTTTGGCACAGATTTTACCTATGGTAGGATCACTCCGTATTATGGGCCAATGTCTGTAGAGGATTTTACGCAATTTAGTGTGGTAAGCATTGTATCCCGTAATCATACGTAGTGCCCCTGTTTTTTTGGGTTGGGAAGAGTCTACTGGTGATTTAAGTATAAGACTCTCCCTGGTTTTTCCATTACATTTTTTCTCTGCTTTTGCAAGTGTCTGGTTGGGGTAGCCTCTGGTACGGAGTCTGTTAAATAATCCCTGTTTGGCTTCCGTATAGCTCTCCTCTGTGCTGCAATTACGTCTCATCCTGAGGCATTCAGCATAGGGGATACTTTTAATCAGACTGGAGGGGTGGAAACTTGAAGCGTGCAGGATAGTGTTGCCTGAAGTAGGTTTCCTGAAAGTTCTGGATTGTATTTTGTTGTTGTAAAGGAATAACTCCAGATCTAAAAAAGTGATCTTAGTTTTGCTGGTAGTGCTGGTGAATTTTAAATTAAGTGTGTTTTGATTTAGTTGTTCCGCAAACTCAGCTGCACTTTCCTCGCTTCCCTTCCAGATTAGAAAAATGTCGTCAACGTAGTGACTGTACAGTGCCACATTTTCCGACATTTGGGTGCCATACATTTTTATGAGTTCTTGCTCCTCCCACCAGCCCATATGCAAATTAGCATAGCTGGGGGCGAAGCAAGTACCCATGGCCGTCCCCTGTGTCTGTTTGTAAAGCAATTTATTAAACATAAATGTATTATTCTCCAGACACCATTCAGACATTTGTAGGAGCATTTGGGTATGATGGTAGTACTCAATGTTTCTTTTCTCTAAAAAGTATCTTAAGGCATTCAGTCCATCTCTGTGTCTGATACTTGTGTACAAACTTTGTACATCCAATGTCATGAAAACATATTCAGTGTTCGAATTAACATCATAAATTTTTCTCAGAAAGTCTCCACTGTCCCTTATGTATGAAGGCAAATCTCTAACAATGGGCTGCAAAAAATAATCTACAAACTTGCTTGTATTTTCAAATAATCCACCTATCGCCGAGATTATAGGCCTTCCAGGGGGGCAGTTTTCATTTTTGTGTATCTTTGGGATCAGATACAAATGCTGAGTCACGGGATAGTTGTTTTTCAAAAATTCGAATTCAAGTTTGTTAATGGTTCCTGCTGTTTCCCAATTATTCAGGCATTTGTGGTAGCTGTCCTGTGTGTTTGCAATGTTTGTAGCAATAATTCTTGTGTAGCAGTCCCTGTCAGAAAGCTGCAACAGTGCTTCAGTATTGTACATCTCCTGTGGCCATAGAACCACATTACCTCCCTTATCGGACCAGCATACTATAATGTCGTTTCTGTCTTTGATTTTTTGCATAACTTTTTCGTATTCCATTCTTTCATTGTGTCGAGTGTTGGTAAAATTATTACTGCTTTCAAGGGATAGTTCTTTCAAATCTTTTATTACTCTGTCTGAGAAAATGTCGATGCTGTCTTTAGGCATTACTGGGCAGAATGTGGATCTTGGTTTGAACAGAGTTTTTATAGTTCCTCCTATCGTAAATCCTGTTTGATTAGCCACTACTTGTGTGTCCATGATTTGTGTCGGCTCCCCAGCTTCAAGTTCGGCCATTGCTTTAATGAATTCCATATCTGATATGTTCCAATCGCCTGGCGAGTCATTTGTACTTTCTTCAGGTTGGGAGATGATGCTTTTATCTTTTGAATTAAAAAAGTATTTGCGTAGTTTGAGTTTCCTAATAAACTGATGTAGATCTATGCGTGTTTGTGCATAATCAAACTTCGTTCTCTTGCAGAAAGAAAGGCCAAGTGTCAATATTTCTTCTTCTTTGGGTGTCAAAGCCATATTGGAAAGGTTAATGACTGTTTTTTTTTCTTTTTCTGGTTCTATTATGTCATTCATTGTCTGTTGTTTTTTCTGTATGTTTGTTTTTTCTGTTTTTTCTGTTGTTGGTTTGTGTTTGTTTTTGCCCCATCTCCTGTTTTTTCGCCTTCTTGTCCTTGATATGGGGGTTTGTTTGCCCAGTATTGTTGGCGCGGTAGTCTTGGCCTGAGAGATTTCAGGCGGTCCTCGCGTAAAAAAGCAAATTCTTCTACTGGCGTTGGAAATGTGCGCTGTTGGCCTTGATTACCTGAGGTTCCTGGGTCTGATTCTGCCCCTGAGCTAACCTCGGATTCGCTGGGCACTGTATGTATATATATATATCCAAAATTCAAGTTTGACACTCGGGAAAGCCACACACAGGTAGGTTCAACTTGCGTTTATTTCAAAGGCTGCAGCATGCTGAAGGGCAGTCTTTACAAAGAAATGACGCATTTCATGCTCTGCAAGCATTTCTTCAGAGGCATTTCATTAGCCATGCTGTGATGGACCAGGCTGGAGCTACAAGGCAGCCAGTTGTTGGACAGGAGGTCGTTTTCAAAGGTTATAAGGTGCACCTGTTTGGAAAGATGCTTTACAAACACCAATTGTGGTATTTATTTGTTTAATTTAATTATTGGCACTATGCAAAGTGGCTCACTGGAGTTTCATTCAAGGCACTACATGGACCATCAGGCTTAGTGCGAGCCAACGCCCACTGGGGCAGGTGATCATCAACATAAGTGCTGCCTTCACCCTGCATGTGCTATCATCAATATAGCGCAGCCACAGGGCAACGTTGGCAAATTCTGTCATCTCTGCGACAACCTGCTCCTCCAACCAGCCCATGAATAAATTCGCGAAGCTGGGGGCGAAGCAGGTTCCCATGGCCATGCCCTGTGACTGCCTATAAATGGTGTTGTCAAAGAAAAAAAAAGTTATTGGTAAGACAAATTTGAATCATCCGCAAGATCATTTGTGAATGATGAACTAGTGTGATGGATTAGATCCATCACACTTTTTCATCATTCACAAATTGCCCTGTGGCTGCTCTATATTGACAATATCTTTTTTGTTTGGTGTGGGGACGAGGACTCTGCTAGAGCCTTTGTTGAGAAATTGAATGTGAACAATTTAAACTTACAGTTTACTGGTCACATTAGCAGTCAGACTATGGAATTTCTTGATGTCCTCTTAGAAGTCAAAGATGATAAGCTAACAACAAGGTTGTTCTGAAAGAGCACGGCAGGAAACAGCATCTTGAATGCTAACAGTAGCCATCCAGCAAATCTGGTGCACAGCATCCCTTCTGGGGAGCTCTTACGCGCTAAAAGAAACTGTAGCACGGAGACAACTTGTGAACATGAAAAGATCATTATGTGTCAAAGGTTTAAAGAGAGGGGCTACAGCAAGAGGACCATCAAGGAAGCAGTGTCGAGAGTCAAACTAAAAACTGGAAATGAATTACTGTACCCCAAGGGAAAGGAGGATGGGGATGAATGTATCCAGTTCATCACTACATTCTCAGGACAGGCGAAGGAGGTACGTAGTATATTTAAAAAACATAGGCATGTACTACTTACCGATGACAACCTGAGAAAGAACCTAAGGAGTAATCCACAGATTACTTTCAGAAAAGGGAAGTCGCTGAGAGAGGAACTCAGCCATAATCATGTCATGGAACACGCTTTAGGAGAATTTTCTAGGCCGCCCGGATTCAGATGTTGCAGAAAATGCAAAGCATGTAGGGGAAGTAGGGACTGTGATAGATTGTTGGTACCTAATTCCAATAGAGAGTTCCTGATTAAGAAGAATCTCACCTGCAACACTACATACATGATAGATTGTTGGTACTTAATTCCAATAGAGAGTTCCTGATTAAGAAGAATCTCACCTGCAACACTGCATACAGCGTCTATGTTTTGATCGGCCCATGTGATAAGTGGTATGTAGGCAGTACCAAATATGAAACTAAGAATCGTGTGCTGGAACACCTGCGTGCAATAAAGAATACCGACAAACAGTACCCCATATCCTGACACTTTGCTGACAAACATCTTCAGGATGAGACTTTGGTATGCATGGTGGTCATTGATACTGTAAATCTTGATGTGAGGGGTGGGGACCGTGAGGTATCAATGCGGAAATTGGGGTCACGGTACATCATAGATTTGGAAAGTTTAGTACCGAAAGGTTTAAACGTAAGCGATGAATTGGCAATTCACCTCTATGAGTAGAGTATTTATATATCTGTATTCAGTTAGTCGATTTCTGTATTTTAAATCATGTTTTTATTCCAGATTTTGGGCACTTCTGTTTGCAACTGTCGGAATATTGATCAAATGATGAAAGAACACTTAACGCAAGGACTATTCGCATGGACACATGGACTATTTGAACTATAATTTTCCAATTGGAACAAAAAGTATGGTGTATTGTAATATGCATGGTACTTGAGAGGTTATCAGTGGGATAAAGGTGGACACATAATTGAGATGGTTTAACAGTGTCTTGAGGAATCCCGGAATGATGAATTGTGTTGATCCCACCCACTTGGGCAGTACTGTTGAACTACGGACCCTTAAAAGTATCACATTCCGTAGTATTGTGCCCACTTGGGCTTGAATGTTGGGACTTGGATCTGTCTCAATAAAGTTATGCACTTTATTGCTTGAGTTCCTATGACAGGTTCGGACACCTTATACACTCCAGCCCCATTCGTGTGCGATTTAGCATGCGCGAGGGTGATGGCCATACTGATTTGCACTTAATCTGTGCAAAGCGTATTTTGTGGGACATGTCATGCGCCATAAATTGAACATTGCACATGGTCTTATATGCAGAAATATATTTGTGTTAGTTATAATGTGCTTAAACACAGTAATGTATGTGACATTTATGCAGTGGCAATTAAAAAATTGATTGGAATATACAGTATATTTTTTAATTTTAAGAGGAACTGTGAACCATATTACATGTACATAGATGTTTTGGGACATATATTGATATTTTTGTGATATTTTGCACATTAAAAAATGGCCGAGACAGTTGCTCACTATTCACATGGGGGTGAGTCAGTTGTTTAATCATATTACGTTCTGAAGTGTATTTAAACATGGCGTTTATATGAATCTACGAGCGTGATCCAGGTGTAATAACGAAACGTAGCGTCTTTCACTTGCATAATAAATTATTGCAGCAATTGGAGTGTCCGAGTGGTTCCTGGAAGTGGCGGGGACTTGTGGAAAGAATATATATATATATATATACTAGCAGCCCGTCCCGACTTGTCCGGGAGCAAAAGGCTGCCCCAGGGCCCCCGCCTGCCCAATGTGCATTGAAATCAGTTGCTTACTTATAGAGAGTGGCCAGAGAAGTGCTATTTACTGATCTTTGGCAGAATAGTACAAATGAATATGGCAGCAGAGGTAGTGTGGGCCTCATTTTGAGCTATGTGATACATATTGATGTTAATACCATGCAAGATGTCAACCTGAGGGTGTTCGCCTTCTTAGAAATGTGCAATAAATCCTAAATGCAAGTGCCCATCTCTGCTTATGCTCTCCAGTGCAGTTTTTTGTTTTGGCCCCCGCCTGCCCCGACGTTAAGGCTGCTTCAGTGTGCAATAAATCCTAAATGTAAGTGCCCATCTCTGCTTATGCTCTCAAGTGCTTTTTTTTGTTTTGCGTGTGATAAGTTGCCAGATAATTGTGATCCCTGAGCTGTGTAAACAACATAAACATAAAGTTCTTCAGGGCCCCCACCCGCCCTGAACTTAAGGCTGCTTCCGTGCCCCCGCCCGCCCCGACGTTAAGGCTGCTTGAGGGCCCCCGACCTCCCCGACGTTGTCATTGGGTCCCCCGGAGCGCACCCGCGGGTGCTTGACTTACCTCCTCCTCCGCCACTCCTCCCCGCGCTCACGTCCGCCGCTCTTCCTCTACGCCGCTCCTCCCCTTGCTCCTGATGCCACGGGTGCTTGACCTACCTCCTCCACCGCCACTCCTCCCCGCGCTCACGTCCACCGCTCTTCCTCTACGCCGCTCCTCCCCTTGCTCCTGATGTCAGAACGCACGTCGCGGCCGGCGCTACTTGCAAGGGACTACTTTTTTTTATATTTCATTTTTTAAACAACGTATATTTGTTTTTTTATATAGCCTATGTCCATCTGCTTGCCCTGACGTTTTCAAAGATGTATTGGGTGTTTGGATTGGTGGTGTAGTTTTCAAGTTTACCTGGCTCAAAGGACATAGTTCTCTCTTTATAATAGTAGTATATATATATATATATACATATATATATATATATATATACATATACATATACATACATACATACACCCAATAACAGAATACAATTAAAAAAAAATACCAATTTAATTATGGTTAAAAAAAGTATGCAACATAGAAAATTATGAATATACTAAAATATAGTAAATATTAATAGATACACAAAAACATAATAATTTAATTTGAATGAAGGTAAACTATAAAATTCTGTGAAAAATACATATACTATTCCCACTCAAATTTATACAACAGTAGGAAAAATGTTGGCCTCAGGAGGGGTAAAACGTAATACTTCCACTCCATGCAGTGCAACAGTATCGAAAATGTTTAATTGCGGAGGGGTAACATTTTCTATTCCCACTCCAGTCAGTGCAAGAGTAGGGAAATTGTTGGACTCATGAGTGGTAAATTTAACTATTTACACCACACACAGTGCCACAGTATGAAAAGTGTGGATTGGGAAGGGGTAATATGTATTATTCCCACTCTAATCTATGCAACAGTAGGGAAACTATTGGATTCTGGAGGGTAATATTAACTACTCCCAATCAAGTCAGTGCAACAACAGTGAAGGTGTTGGTTTGCCGAGAGGTAACATTTAATTTCCCCACTCCAGTGTATGCAACAGTAATGAAAGTGTTGGATTGGAAAGGGGGTAAAATGTACTATTACCTCCCCAGTCAGTGCAACAGTAGGGAATGTGTTTGATTGCGAAGTGGTAAAATTGACTATTTTCACTCCAGTCAGTGAAACAGTACGGAAAATGTTGGATTGCGGAGGGGTAAAATATATTACTCCCACTCTAGTCAGTGCAACAGTAGGGAAAGTGTTGGATTACGGAAGGGTAACATTTACTATTCCCACTCCAGTGCATGCAACAGTAGGGAAAGTGTTGGATTGCGGAGCAGTAAAATTTACTATTCGCACTCCAGTCAGTGCAATAATAGGGAAAGTGTTGGATTGTGGAGGGGTAAAATGTACTATTCACACTCCAGTTAGTGAAACAGTAGGGAAAGTGATGGATTGCAGAGGGGAAAAATTTACTATTCCCACTACAGTCAGTGCAAATCCTATACCCCTAAAAAACGTACAACCCGCACCTAGTGAAAGTGTTGGATTGCGGATAAGTAAAATGTATTATTCCCACTCCAGTGTATGCAACAGTAGGGAAAGTGTTGGATTGAGGAGGGGTAAAATCTACTATTACCACTCCAGTCGGTGCAACAGTAGGGAGTGTTGGAATGCGCAGGGGTTAAATTTACTACTCCCAATTCAGTCAGTGCAACCCCTATACCCCTACAAAACCTACAATCTGCATCTAAAACTTAACATTAAAAAATGTAATTACACAATTAGCCAAATTAATTATCAATTACATAATTAATGGCAACCCATGCTACACTGCTGGATGGGAGTCAAGTAAAATGACAATTGTACATGTTGTACCTGCCATTGGTTTGCCTGAGTGTCTTTTACACACTGCTTCCACCTATGACAGTAAATGGCATGAAGTAATCGTTCAATCTGCATTAGTTATTGGCTCTTTTGCCCTCTGAATGATGGCATTTTTTGATCATGTGTGTACGGACATTTGAAAACGATTGTGCTTCAGTATCAAGGCTAGTTAGCCAACCCTTTAGTTGTGAATTTTCTCCTTTAATACGTTTTCCTTTTATTTCTTTGCTTCTCTTTTTTTACATTTTGATGTTTCTTAAGAGGATACTACTTCTCTCCAGGCAATGCTTATGGGTTGCTTGCTGCTCATTTCATCTACAGTGTGCTGACTTGCACATGGCCCTTCCTCTAAAACCATGAGGTCATAATGGTATGCTGTTGTCCATAGTGTATCATGGTTTTACCAATGCATGATGGCCAGCATGATGGTTGTAAATGTGGCAGCCATGTTTGAACTTTAAAAAATGGTAGACTATTTACAATACATTTGCAAGATGAACTCTTGCTGCTATGTTTAGCTTTGTTATTGAGAACATAAGTCCACTGTGTTTAGAAGGCAGCATTTATTTCTTCTTATACACTTTTATTTTGCATACGTTGTTGAGTTTGTGTGTGTTTCACTGCTGTTGTTTCAGAGGGTGATTGGATGGATGAATCTGGGGTTGATGAATGGAAGTATGAGTGCAAAGGTGAGTGACAGAGTGCCTGTATAATCACTGATTGAGTGCCTACTCCCATCAGTGACACAAAAGGCACTTTCATCCATAAGCCAGACATACTGGCATTACGAAGGCTTGTTATAAAGATAGATTTAACCAGCCCTGGTAGACTATGTCAGCAAATTTCCACTTAAATGTGTCGCTGGACGCGTTGTTCTTGAACTCAAGCCTTCTTATTACTGTCCCATGAATCAAGGTCCCAGGCACCTAAGAGACGAACACTGAGGGGCATATTCTCAAGGACTTATCGCAGAGTTATCGGCACTTTAGCGCAGCAAAAGTGGCGAAAGAATTATCGCCCAATTCACAAGCAGGTGCAAACTGCCGATATTGCCAGTTTTCCCGCGATAGCTTCTGCAAAAAACATCGCCACGGATGAGAGCGTCAACTAACGCTAATGGTATGCAGAGCAGGCGTTCTCATGCAAAAACACACGTAAACACCACTTCACGATATTCACAACGACCAGCCAGATCTGCGATGCGACCCAAAAACAGGCGATAAGGCTCATTAGAGGCAGGGATTTATCACCTGCCTTCTACTGGTGTAAAGCAGGATGACTACCTGCAGTATGAAAGGGAGCCCAGCCCAGAGCCACATCTGAAGACCAACACATGTCATGGAGACACTGATCATGCAGCATGAAGAACCAAGAGGGCCACAACACCCACCACCACCACCCACATGCCCCCCATTCTGACCACACCCCCGGACTACCACCGAGGCAGCACAGAATATGACAGCGGACGTACTGAAAACGGCATGGCCCATCAGCCACACAATAGCAGAATGTGGGGAGAGGTGGGCACCAAGTATTTGTGAAGGAGGCAAGTCACCCATGAATAAGAATGCACACCATGCCAAGTGTGGCGGTGATGTGCTGGACAAATCCCAGTATGCAGAACACAGACCTGTCCATGTGGACATATACTGCTGGTGTTTGCAGTGTTGTGGACAGTGGACGCAACCATGTTACCTCAGGCAGTGGGGAAGACCTCGGTCATGTAGCTGTGTCGTCGTCCCCTGTAAGCGTAAGTGGAGTGGGCTGGTCTGGCGTATGTCAGTCCAGGGTAGGAGTGTGAATAAATTGGCCGGGCCCTGGGCGTGGTTCACTTCCAGGATGGCCAACGTGTCTGCTGGGGCGACGGCCCTCAACCTGCCACGAGGCCGCCACCGTGACCGCCGGCCTCCTCGACACAGGCCCCCAGCGAACCCAGTGGCACAGCACCACGGAGTTATGTCTTTGCCATTGCCTTCGACCTACACTGCAGTCAGCAGGGCTCACAATTCAGATCGGGTCGTGATTGCAGATGACGCAGTCCAGTAGGCAAAAGACATTGCTCCCAGTGCAGCTCGCCCGGATGACACCTCATCGATGGCTGCGCACCGCCTTAGCGCTTTAGGTGCCACTAACTCTGTGCACCACAAGTCAATGCCATGTGGCTGTGGGCCCCTGCTCACCTCTGCCTCTGGCCTACACTGCAGTCAGCAGGGCTCACACACATCCAATCTATTCCTGACCTTCACGGACGATGCATCATCGCTGGCTGTACACCCGCTGAGCGCCACAGGTGCCACTAACTCTGTGCACCACAACCCATGGACCCTTTATGATTGAGTTACGTACTGTGGATGCAACAATGTCGCCTCAGGCAGTGTGGAAGACCTGGGATGATGATGATGAGGATGAGGCAGGTGTAACACACCCCACTGCAGCTGGAATATCCCGAAGGGACACAATCATTGACAATTTTTTCACATGTGTACGTTCAGCTCTGGTGCCCCTACCTCAGTGCACCACAAGTCATGGCCCCTTCTGATTGAATATTGGGTGACCTCTGTAAATGCTCCGGCTACCTCCATGATGCTTCGCAGTTGTTTGTGTTATGTTGGTGTTTTCTGTTTCCGCTTTAATAGTGATCACTGTCCAAGTTGTTGCCAGCACCAACCACTCCCTGTGGGCTGGCTCACACTGGCTCACACTCACCCCACACTCATCCAGCACAGGCGTCACTGGATATGTAATCCTGGTAATAAAAAGGGGCCGGGCACACATGCCCGTAACCAGTTTCACTACCTATCCAAGTGCATCTGCGTGGTCATTATGTATGAATGATGGCCCTGGGCCCTACCACATTGCATTGTGCTTTGGACAGCGGACGCAACCATGTCACCTCAGGCAGTGGGTAAGAGCTTGGACATGTAGCTAAGTCCCCCCCTGTAAGTGTCAATGTTGCAATGTAGCATGGAACCCGGAGGGCGGGCTCGCATGAACGGAGTAATGAAGGAGCGCAAGACCGCTCGGGTCCAGGATCATACATGCCAAATTTTGTGTGTATCTGTATTGCTGCAGCATAAGCCAAATGCCTAGCCACATTAGCAGAGCCAGTTCAGCCAGGCATGTACTCTACATCTGAGTCTGCCCTATCCTTACCATAGGCCTACACTCTCGTGGCCCACCACCTTCAGCGGCCAACATCACAGTATCGTTGTCAGGCTTGTGGACATGCACAGACAGGCATGACAATACTGTGGCGTAGGAATGCAAGTGATGAAATCGCGCAGCGCACATAAGTAAATGGGTTCGGGGGAGGGAGGAGCAGCTGTGAGGCAATTTATTTATTTATTTATTTAGTGTATTTTATATAGCGCGCAGCTACCCCAACGGGGTGTCCCGGCGCTCCTGTGTGTTCGGAAGCTGAGCTAGATTATAGAGGGAATCTTAACAAAAAAGAAACGTTTTTAAGGCTTTCCGAAAGGGGGGTTCTTCCTGGATCATCCGGATGGAAATGGGTAGCTTGTTCCAGAGGGCAGAAGCGCATACTTGGAAGGTTCTACCGCCGGAGCGTGCTTTTTTAAATCTGGGGGTAGTGAGAAGGTTTTTTGAGGAAGAACGAAGAAGCCTAACATTGCTGTAGGAAGAGAGGCAGGTGGAAAGGTAGGCAGAGCCCTTTCCTCTCATTGCGCGGTGAGCCAGAACAAGTGCTTTGAATTCTACCCTTTTTTGTATGGGCAGCCAGTGTAGTCTGCGGCGATGTGGCGAGATGTGCTCACGTAGGGGAATGCCACCCACCAACGGTACTGCAGCATTCTGGACTGTCTGGAGTCAATGGCAAAGACCAGAAGTCAGTCCAATATACAGGCCATTGGCGTAGTCCAGATGGGAGATAAACAGTGCTTGGACTATAGTCTTCCTGGTGTTATTAGGTAAGAAGTTGATGAATTTTTTCACCATCCTGATTTTGGAAAAACATGCTGCAGATACCGTATGGACTTGTTGGTGGAATGAGAGGTTAGAATCTCATCTAACCCCTAGATTTTTACTGATTCTTTTGGCTGGGGGGGGGGGCACTCAAATCAAGAGGCCACCAGATGTTGGGGTCCAGTGGGGATGGCTGATGGAAGAATAATACCTCCGTTTTCCCGGCATTAAGCCGGAGGAAATTGTTATCCATCCATTGGGCAATGGTGCGGAGGCAATTGTTTAGTGGGTCAAAGGTAGATTGAGTGGGGCTGTCAAAAGTGAACAAGAGTTGGATATCAGATGCATAGGATGTTGCCTTTATTCCTGTTTGGGCGATGATTTCAGCTAGGGGCGATAAATAAACATTGAACAGGAGAGGGCTCAGTGAGGAGCCCTGTGGGACTCCCCACCGAAGCGGTCGACTGTCCGAGGTATTGGGAGGAGTAAACACTGCTTGCGTCCGATTGGACAGGAAGGATGCAATCCATTTAAGGGCCTTACCCTGGATGCCTTTTGATCGGAGGCGGTCAAGGAGGAGGGGGTGGGAGACGGTGTTGAATGCTGCCGATAAGTCGAGCAGCACCAACACCGCTCTTGATCCCTCATCCAACTTCCAACGTACGGCATCGGCCATCTCAATCAGTGCTGACTCAGTACTGTATCCCGGTCTAAAACCGTGTTGTGAGTCATGAAAAGCACCATGTGCTTCTAAAAAACCTGCTAGTTGTTGCTGTGCAAGTTTTTCGAGCACTTTAGCAGGGGCTGGTAATAGGGAGATAGGCCGGTAGTTGGCAGGTTCACTAGGGTTGGCATTAGGTTTCTTCAGTATGGGGACTAATCGAGCATGCTTCCAGGAGTCTGGAAAGACACCTGTACGCAGGGAATCATTCCATATCCCATTTAAAATGGGATTGAGAAGAGGTGCCAGAGATTTATATTGTTTAGCTGGCCAGGGGTCCAGAGTTGAGCCAGATCTGCATTTTGAGAGTTCTGTTAGTGATTGATCTATGGCAATCTCTTTGAAATTAGAGAAGGTACAGTCAGATTCCGTTGAGACTGTGCTAGGTACATGGCTATCTGTGTTAGTATTACAGGGGAAGGAATCATATATAGTGGCAATTTTGTCTTGAAAAAAATCCGAAAGGCGATTGCAAAGTGTCTGAGATACCACAGGGGGTCGTTTGAGAGCTAATGGATCTGTAAAGGTTCTGACTGTATTAAATATTTCCCTGGACGATCCCTGTGCATGGTTTATTTTCTCTTCTAGGTAGTTTCTTTTGTGCTCAGTTATTCTTTTCCTATACTCTTTAAGGGCAGATTTATACTTGATCTTACAGTCGGGGAGTATGATAGTCTCCAGCGTCTCTCAAGAAGTTTGCATGCCGATTTGCATTTACGGAGCTCATTGGAATACCAAGGTGCAGAAGGGGCAGCACGGTAGGTTTTAATAGGCCTGATTGGAGCAAGATGGTCAATGGCGGAAGAAATCCAGCCGTTGAAGTTGGTCAATCTGGCATCCAAATCAGAAGCTATATCTGGGGGATTAATAGGAGTGAGGTGGGCAGCTAAGCTATCAAGAGAGATCTTACTCCAATTTCTACCTGGTGTTTTGGCAGGGAGTCTGGGTCGGTCTTGACGGTGCAGGGAAAAGGAAAACGGGATAAAAACGTGATCGGACCAGATCACCGGAAGAGGTTCATTTATGGAGATTCCATCCAAATTAGTACAAATCAAATCTAGGGTATGTCCGGCCTTATGTGTTGGACTAGTAATAAGTTGGTTTAGCCCTCCATCTGATAAAGTGGAGAGGAAGTTGTGAGTAATGGGATCTGAGGGATTATCAACATGAAGGTTGAAATCCCCCAAGGAGGGTAAAGTTTGCATAACGCGATGTTGCCTGCAAAACATAATCTAAAAAGGCCGGTAAATAAGATGTTTTAGAATTGGGGGGGGCGATAGACCAGTAAACCAGAGAAGGTGAGATTAGCAGCCATTTTGACGCAGAATGGAAGTGCTTCTATGCGTTCTAATTGTGTGTAAGGGAAGGAGGAGATAGTCCACTGAGATCTATATATTATGGCGACTCCTTCTCCTGAGCGTGAGCTCTGTCTGTTAGCACACAATCTGCTGTAGCCCGGAGGTATGGCTAGGCATATGGCAGGATTGGTTTCATCCCCTAACCAGGTCTCGGTTAGAAAGAGGAGATCCCACTTATTATCTTCCAGCGTTTGGGCAATGTCGAGAGAGTGTTTCGCTAGTGAGCGACAGTTAATCAGGCCTGCCTTTATGAATAAAGTTTTACTAGCGGGAGGAGTAGGGACAGGGGTTCGTGGTATGGGACATTCATTCCTTATGTAGTCTTCGATCTGTCCCAGACTGCAAGATGTGAAAGGCAGGTGAGAGGTGGGATCACAGGGGGATATTAGCCTTGAAGTACAGTGATTAGGCTTGAGGTTCATGAGCGTAACCCAATCATAGGAAATTGGGCATGGTGAGTTGTGACAGGTGACAGTACTTACGACCGCGGCCGCCTTCTGGTCGCGGACGGGCGCAGACGGGCAGGACTCTGGCACGACTCCGGTGCAGATCCGGCGCATCCGCTGATCGCGTCCGCTGCGCGGAGGCCTGCCCCTCCCTTTTTATACTGGCCAATCGAGTGTGTGCAAACGCTGCCCCAAACTAAGATGGCCACTAAGGTTGTTCTACCCGCCCGGGACTCAGCTATCTTCACGCCCAAGTCGGCTGATGTTAGTCCAAGTGGCAGGGAAGAGTCCGTGAAAACGAAGGTAACGCTTTTTAAATCAAGCGGGGGGCAAGGGGAAAATAACCACCGCTTTTAAATCGAGCGGGGAAATCACACAGGCAATGTAATACACAATGATGCTGCTCATATGCCACATGCAAGACAGGTCAAACATGAATCCCAAAGTCGCACACATCCCAAACCCCACCCTCAACAAGCCACATTACATTTCCTTAATGCAAGCAGATGACAAACTAACATTAGGGATTAAAGCTCCTTTGTTTGAACTATCAGGCAGGAGCACATCTGCACCTCCGACCTCGGAATTGCAAGTGCCCGGCACCCCCTGACAGATACCGTAGCAGCTAATGACGACACTAGGCACAACCTAACGAAGGAACAACGTATTCACACCCCACAGAGAGAAGACCATGCTCGAACTTATCTTGCATGGAATGGCCTTCACACTTACTCCCACACCATCCCAGGCGTACAACCGTTGCACACTAAAATAACTAATTGATCCGAACTGTGGCATTTCATCCACAGAAATGGCACAGATCAGAACAGTGTCGCTTCAACCAGAGCCACTGACGTTATGGCAGAACATCCCGGACACATGCAGAACCCCTGTCACGTGGAGCTATACCGTGCACGTATGCTGCATTTACTGGGGGACCTGCCATTGGCCAACCTCACCTATGTTCAGCCTGTGTTGCATTCTCGATCGACCATATTCGAGTGGTGCATGGATGTCTGCCATCCAACAGGACGGTAGATGAACTGGATTTTGACATGTGTGTGCACCCCCTGTTGGCACACAACCAGGAGTGTCACTGTGATACCCGTTTATTGGATGCCTTGATATTTGGCATACATGCTGGCAGCTGGACCTTGGCGATTGCGCAAATCCTCGTATGCAGTGACCACATTGAACTGCTCCCCTATTGGGCTGTAGGGCAAGTTGGTGAAAGGGGTTGGACGCAGCACATCTGTCTGGACCTGCTTGATGAATTCGACAACGACCTCATGTTGCAAATATAAGCTTACGCTTTCAAGGACGAGTAATTACCTACCTGCAGCCACAACAGTTTGGAACACATTGCACATGTCCCGACACATTGTTGCATTTTGGAGAGCTGGTCACATATTCCATGACAGCAGTGGATATGGCTGCATTCGCCTGGACTCCGAATACATGAGCGGACAACAACTTGGCTTAACACACACCTGTGAAAGGTCAGACACTCCCAGCGGCGCTTGGCAACTTTCCTCATTCTGACGCACTGCTGCATTGGTCTGTATGTTGTGGCACTTATCTTGCACGTACTGATACGCAAATATTAATAAAGTCTATCCACCTTCACTTGTATTTAACTGTGATGAGTGTTGATTTAAATGACAATGTGTGTCTCAATACCTATCTGGGCCATGGCCATACCTGCGCATTGATAGCATTTCCAAGGGAGTACCTTTTTGTGGATTCACTGTCCCTACATTGATCCATACTTTCATTCTTGATTGATCATGGCCATGACACATCAGTGTGAATTGGAATGTTTTATTCACATTCAGTGGAGTGATGATGCTGGACCAGTACAGGGCCATGCAAACCCCACTTTACATTGTTAGCCCGTGGAGGGCCAGCTAGTGTCCTTTCGGGATTGACAAGTTCATAGGGAGTGGACGACTACAGTCCGCAGTGTGATTGCTGTGTCATTGATAACCAAACAAAATATGGCAGTGCATGTGGAGGTTCAAGGTGAGTGTCGCTTAGTTCATAGGGGGACAGTGGGAGGTGTTATTCGAGGGTATGATGCAGAGGGCAGAACCAAGCTGAACCCGGCCATATAGCGGAGATGAATGCTACCACTTCATTCTTACCACAAAGCCAGATTCATCATCATCTTCGTCTTCTGATGTGTCAGGTGCCTCACATGCGGGTGGTGGCATTTTGTCTGCATCACTGTGTGCCAGTGACAGATCACGAGCCGGACGTGGAATGTCTGCTGCACTGTGTGGCACTAACACTTCAGGGGGAGGAGATGTGGATGGAGTGGTAGTGATAGAGCAAGAATTTGCATGTTACGCAACTTGCTTGAGTCATGAACCTCGAATCTGTCATAACCTGGTAACAAAATTTGTATGTTGTACTAATTTCCCTTTATTTTTGAATGTGCATGTATCTTAGTGATGCTTGCCTATGTGTTTTACTAAAACGATTAACTCTTGTCTTAAAAATGGCCGCTGCTTTGGAATTTTGCTTCTGCGCATGCGGTAGTCACACTCACGTGACGTGACGTAGTTGTAATTCTGGAGGGAAAGGGTGCGCATGCGTAATCGCCACAAGATGGCTGCTTATGTATTAACGTGGTGAAGCTCGTGGAGATGCTCTCGTGTTATTGTGTATTGCACTAATATAAAACCGCATAGTATATTTTATAGTGATAAAACCACTAGTACACAATTATGAGATGTGGTATATTCATTTATTTCTATGTTTTAATTTGTTTTCGCTTACTTTACATGTACCGCGATAACTGGGGGGTCTAAATGAGACGTGAACCATCTTGAAGGTCCCTAGTGCGCATGTCCAGTTTGCTGCTGATGGCATTGACCGAGTGCCAACTGAAGGTCCCTGCCAAGACGTGCCTGGGAAGATGCACCTTCACCCAGCTAGAAAAATGAAAATGTTCTGCATTTGCTACATTTGTATAAATCCTATTGTATTCTGTAAAATATGTCATGGGAACCCCAAATCTGGTAGGCGGTACCATAAGATGCAAAACTAGGCTTGTAGAAGTCTGTTCTGATTGGTGTGTTAACCTATCCTATGTGGGGACCAATCGAAATTGGGGATTCTGACACTTTGCAACATTGGGGGGTGGTACACTGACCCGAAAACAGTATATCTAGCCTAGGTTCAGCTAGGGAAATTGTCCGACTTGTCTGAATAGCTGACCTGTCACTGACCCAACGCACTCAATAGGTGACTGAATTTACAGAGCGCTGCGGAGCACTCTGTCCGAATTTGACCTTAGACTTTAAAGGTTTTACTAAACCTTAAGTGCTGGCGGAGCACTTTGCTGGGGAGTTCGCTAACCCAATCGGGGTTCTGACTGATAGCCGCAGAGAGGGTGGAGCGCAGGCGTTGCTTCCAAACTGCGGGTGCTGGTCGTGCCTTGGTGGTCCTGTCCTGATCCTAATCTGGTTTTCCTGTCCTATCCTGGGTTGTCCATTCTGCACCTGCTGTCCCATAGATGACTGTCCTTCCTTGGGGTATTTCCTGTCCTTGACTGATCCGTGGCCAGGGTTGGTCTGCACACCTTTCTAGGTAAATATAGTGTGAAAACTCTTCACTGCATCTTCTATTTTTCTGTCTTTGCTTTAATAAAGACATTTCTTTGCATATGTTAATTTTCCATGCTTTCCGCAACCTATTATAAAGTCATACAGTATATTTTCTTAGCATGTTCCTATGTTTCCCCACCTTTGTAGAACACATTTTTTCTCTCTATACTGTTTATGAAACATAACTGTGGTATATAAATTTCTCTTGAAATCTGAGTTTGCATTATGATTCTAGAACTATAGCGTGTTCCACTTTTCCCCCCTCCTATAGATGTATAGGATTTCCAATCTTACTCTTGAAGTAATTTCCAAACAGTAAACTCTAGTTTGTGATCCATTCCGAAATCTATTTAGCATATTACATTGTAATAATTTCTTGTAGACTCATAAATGGTTGCCCTGACACTGTTCCTCTATGGCTATGTTCTTTTTGTTATCTTGATTATCGATTGCTTTTTAACTGTAAGCCTAATGCTCTCAGAAACTGATTTCTAGATAAAACCTTTAAAACTTCTCAGTTGTCCGTGGTCATTTTATGAATATCAAAGATATTTAAAGTTGGGTTTGTATTTTGTCTACTTTTCTTCACAGCTAGCTTCCTGATCTATCGTGGTTTTAGGTACCCGTAACGGTGGATGGTAAGTTGGGTACATTAGAAAACTATAGGAAGGAATCAGGGTTGCTGATGGTAGGTTTGTGAGGTCACCTGATTAATGTATATGGTGATTTGAAATCTATGGGCCCAAAATCTATATGGTGAAATTGTTGGTCGGGTGACCCACGATCTCTATCAGTAATTTTCTGGTAGCAGAGGTAATGGTTAGGGACTAGTTAAAGTTAAGTAGGACTAGTTAAGCTAGATAGGTTGGATGCTGCTAAGTTGTATATAACATTTTATTGCTGCTAAAAATAAACGTTTTCGTGGATAGATCACCCACGTGAAATGTTTGCTTTGAAAAAATTATGAAATGTTTTAAAGTGTTTTTCTTATTATTGTACTGATATATGTATTAACCCACTCGTTAGTAAAACGTTAAATGTTTGTCTGGAATCCCCGGGGAATTGAATAGCAAGTGGTGAAGAGAATCCACTTGCTTTGAGGTCACTGACTTAAGGAAGGTTAGTGCAGGTTAGGTAGAACTGGAAGTACTAACTAGGGTTTTTTCTGAATATATGTTTGAATAAATGATAGCTACGAGATCATTGGCAAAACTTCTATCGTGATATAACCTAGTAAGGGTCACAGCGGAAGGAGTAGCAGGTTCGTCGAAGCTTGAGTGATAGCAAAGGGGTTCGCTGGTGAAACGTTGGACTTAGAATATATCCCAGAAAAGTGGATGAGTCTAAGGAAGTAGCAGGTTCCCTAATGCTTGAGTGAAGGGTAGGCAGAAGAGATCTATCCGTAGCGTGTGAAAAGTAGACGGAAGGAGTTTACTTGCAGTGAAACAGAAGCTTTTCTGTCTAGACACTTGAGTACAGTGGCGAATGTGTATTCGTTGTTAAATAACCAAGCACTAGCACTTTAGAAAGAAATAAAGTTTCCGTTACCTTGTGAAGGAGGGAGTCAGTTGCGAGGCTGCTCTGACGTCACTCCGTGGTAGACGCCGCGGTTGTGTAGCGGAGCGGGAATTGTAAAGGAGGGGTGAGTGCCGAAGCGTGAGAACTGTCTCGCGAAAAAGGCCGCGCACCCATTGGTAGAAATTATTTGAATTCGTGCATTTCATTGGTCGCACGAAAATAAGAGACGCACTTGGATTGGGGTGATTTTGTAAACAGAGTCACTCGCAGAAATCGTATGTGGCATTCGTACAGACCGCATACTAGACCTGATCCGCGACATTTAGGGTTTGAGAACGATCAGTGGAAAGGTCATAACACTGACATTATGTACGGAAACAAGAGAAAATTATCTCTTGTAAACAAAGTAAAGAATTATTTCAAAAAGGACAAACCGATTAGAACCAGAGAAGGTGTTGTCATTCCGCCACCGAATACTCCCGCATCTTTCATGATGTTCGATAAAGGGTACCACTCGTGTGTATGGTTGGAAAATTGGGTGGAGTACACGAAAGATGACGGAGTATTGGCTTTTCCGTTAGACGGTACATTCAATGGCAGAATTTTATTTAATTTGAGAACCCGAATGAATGGTTTACATCCCAGACCTAGATTAACGCAGTACGAAGCTTTAGAGGAATGGGAGATCGAAGCTTTTGAAAGGGATAAGCCCCGGATGGATAAAGGGTTGACTAAATTTTATCCAAAACTGAAACAAGAGACCCGTGACAAAAAAATGAAACAGTGGAGACAGAATATGATTGTGGAAGGACTGTTTCCAATGATGCCAGTGGGTGGTCCTCCTGCAGGAGAGAAGAGAACAGAAAAATGCAAACACTGGGTGCCTATTGGAGAGTCGGATGATGAGTTGTTAGATGACATGTTTTTAAGAAGTCCGCCTCCTTATAATGAAGGACACCGACCTTCTAGTGAAGGGGATAATTCTCGAAGACCCCCGCCCCAAGATGAGGCCAGATCCGCAAGTGTAGGAGGGAGTTGTCAAATACCTCCCTATACCGAGAGTTTAGGACCCATAGATGCAAGGGATATTTATCCTAGAGTACCCGCTGGTGGAGAAACGAGATATACACACGAAAGAGACTTTTTGCCCAGATCTCCCTACGAAGGTGAGACAAGACCATCCAGTACAGGAATGCCGTTCCTAAACCCTCTATGTGAGGAGGAACTAAGGTCCCTAGGCACAGGTACTTTGCACCCAAGACCCAGTTATGGTGAAGGACCCAGAGAGGCACATCCCACTGCCCCGAGTTGTGCTCCAACTTTAACCCCACAAGTATTACATGACAATTCAGTCGAAAGGATATTGGAGGACAGAGAACGAGAGGCACTAGCTAAACAGAGAGCTGAAATAATTCAGAAGATTTCCCAGTTAAATGCAAGTCCTGAGTCTTTAACAATCCCGGTTACTATTGGACCAGTGGTTCCATTGTATGGGGACCGACAGGGAAGTCCAAGCACTCCAGTTATTACCCCAGTTGTAGCCCAACCGAGATCAGAGCCCTTAATTATAGATGACTTAACAAGTGAGTGTGAGACTGAAGTCTCACTAATGGATCTGCCCCTTAGGGAAACAGGAAAGAGGATGCAGAAAAGACATAATCCTTTCAATACGAGGGAGATTCAAATGGAATCAGCTTCAGGTACTAAGAGCGTTACGGTAGTAACTCCTGAAGAAATTGAGAGATGGAGTCGAGAATTAGAAAAACAAATTCTTCAGTCGAAACCTCTAGATCTCTACAAACTGAGAGTAGAAATAGAAGAACTTATGGCGGGAAATGTAGGATTAGACCGATTAAATACCTACTCAGAAGAAGAGCTGTTGTTTATCTGCAAGAGCCTTACTCGAAATACCAGAGTACTTCATGAAAAACTAACTGACACTGCAGCTAGTATGGGAATAGATATCTCAAAATCAAAACCTTTGCAAAAACCGTACAGAGCAGATTTCTCAGACAAGGATCTAGAGAACTTGAACATGTCAGGAAAAAAGGCACAGGTCAAAGAATTACTGACAGTATTACAGAAATGGGGAGATGTGGACAGGTGGGCTAAAAAGAAAGAGGAGGCTAGATCAAAACAAGTGACTTCTCAGTTCGTTCTAAAAGAAGCTGATGAACCAGAACAGTTATGTCCTATGCGGGAAGTACCAGGTGGAAAATACGTGCATGTTCCATGGTCCAGACAGGATATTGTGTCCTTTACAAATGATTTCCCAAAATTACGAGAGAAGCCTGTGGACTGGTACAGGCAGGTGGAAAGGTTTGTAAAAGTACAGAAATGCCTGTGGAAAGATTTGGATGGGTTCTTTGATATCGTGGTTCCTGTAGATCTATGGACCGAGTGTAAGATTGCCATAGGTTGGCCTAGTGAGGAATATCCGAGGGATTCTAACACAGGAGCACCCTCTGACGAAGTAATGAAAAAATATGATCAGGTGATTCTGCACCTAAAGCAAAAGGTGCCTGCAAAGGAAACTGATTGATAGATAGAACCACGCAGGAAAGGGACGAGACTGTGCACTCCTTTTATGTAAGACTGTTACAGGTGTTTAAAACATACAGCGGCATAGATAACATCGAGATGAAGGATATGACCCACTTCATTTACAGGTTTGTAAACGGTTTAAGACCCGAAATTTGTCAGTGGATCAAGGATAATAAAATTTGTTGGCAGTCTAAGAAAATGGATGAGGTCCTACGGTACGCAAAGTACTGTGAGGACGAAATGGCAGAAAAGCGAAAGGCGTTGAAGGAAAAGGTGATGTGGGCACAAGTAAAGCTCGCAGAACAGCAGGAAAAGCCATTAAGTAAATTAAGTAAGAGTACCCAAAATCAAGGCCCTGGGGGTGGGGGAAAGCCCAAGGTAAAAATGAGCATAGAAGACGCTAAAAAGAAATTTCCCTGCCACCAGTGCGGGGAAATTGGACATTGGCGAGACGAGTGTCCATATTTGCAGCATGATAATACCCAAACCCCTGATTTAATTCCACAGACGCAGGATGAAAAACCAATAAAGACCCAGCAGCAGGTAAAAACAATCCAAGTGCCTTGAGCGCCAAAACCGAATATTAAGGGAAAATCACCGCAGGGTGACGACATAGAAATCTGGGGAGGCAATGAGAACAGAAATGCAGCAACTTCGCAGTATTTATTAAATGACACTTTTCTCTGTGACGACCAATACTGATGGGGCCTGAGAGGGGAGGACGAGGAGTGTGTACTTGGCGCCTCCTTGCCAGTAGACCAGTCAGGGCCATACATTGAAGGAAAGGTTGATGGAAATGATGTCACCTTTCTATTGGACACTGGTGCTACCCGTTCTACTGTGAGAACAGTGGGCGTTCCAAACCTACCCCTCTCGGGAGAAGCAAACCAGGTAGTAGGTGTATCTAATCAATTGATTAGTACCCCAGTTACTGAGCCCATGGAGATCACAATAGGGAACTTTAAAGAAATGCATAGATTTGTTGTTTGTGACACCAGTCCAGTAAACTTACTGGGACGTGATTTGTTGTGCAAAATGAACTGTACTATCTTTTGCACACCAAAGGGCGTCGAAATTCAGACCCCAGACGAAGATGGCATCTACAAGTTAATGTTGATTAGACCTGACACAGAAATTAAACGTATGACTATACAAGACTTACCTGAAGAACTTCAACAGACCGTGAAACCAGAAGTATGGGACTTTACTGGAAAGGATGTAGGATTAATGGCAAATGTAGATCCCATACAAATAGCCATGAAAGAAAATGCAGTTTACCCCAATACTAAGCCTTACAGAATGAGTGCCGAAGTAAGAGCAGGAGTTGCCATTGAAATACAGAAATTGCTAGAAGCAAACATCATACAGGAAGTGATGAGCAGCCCGTGTAATTCCCCCATAATTGGAATTAAGAAACCTAGTGGCAAGTACAGAGTAGTGCAGGACCTGAGAAAGGTAAACAAGATCGTGGTTCCTTGCTGTCCTATTGTTCCCAACCCCGCAGTGATCTTATATCAGATTCCCTGGGATGCTGAGTGGTTTACTGTGATAGACCTATGTCACGCATTCTTTTCGATCCCATTGCATCCAGACAGCAAATTTATTTTCTCATTTGCTTTCAACAGTCACGTGTATGTTTGGAATCGTGTCCCCCAAGGGTACACCGAAAGTCCCTCTATCTTTAATCAGATCCTGAAAAAGTGTCTCGAACCCTTAGTCTTACCTGGAAAGTCTGTTTTGGTGCAATATATTGACGACCTCTTGGTGGCGTCCAAAAGTCATAGGGATTGTGTAATTGATACCATTGCTTTACTGAATCACCTAAGTGAAAAGGGACATAAAGTGGCCCCTGAGAAATTGCAGTTCTGTTCAAAGTCAGTGAAATATCTGGGGCACCAGATAGAAAAAGGCATCAGAAAAGTCACTTCAGAGAGAGTCGGAATAATTCAAAAGATTCACTTACCCAGCACTCAGAAAGAAGTCAGAATGTTCCTTGGAGTTGTAGGTTACTGTAGGCAATGGATTGTGGGATTCGCAGTCCTGGCAAAGCCTTTGATAAAAATGACCAAGAAAGGAGCAAAGGACCCAGTTGAATGGGATGATGAAAGCTTAACAGCATTTACACAATTACGAGATTGTCTGTGTACAGCCCCTGCTTTAGGCATGCCTGACTATTCTAAGGAATTTGCACTGTTCTGTGACACACGAGACAATTGTGCACTGTCAGTCTTAACCCAGGAGCATGGTTTGACTAGACGCTCCGTGGCATACTTTTCTGCCACTTTGGATCCAGTGGCTGCTGGATTACCTGGATGTCTGAAAGCAGTAGCTGCAACTTGCACAAGTTTGGAACAGAGTGAATCCATTGTAATGGGACATCCCGTAACTGTGTATGTTCCACATGCAGTTGTAATTTTACTTACCCGAACCAAGACTCAGTATCTCACCCCTAGTCGGTTGACTAAATACGAGAGGATTCTCGTGGGTGCTGCAAATGTAGTAATTACTCGGTGTAATATCCTAAATCCAGCCACCCTACTCCCTGAGTCAATGATTGTAGAAGCCAAGGGAGAGAACGAGCATGACTGCATTGACCTGACAGAATTCAGTACTAAACCCCGCCCAGACATTAAGGAAACACCTTTGCCTGTACATGAACTTGTAGGACTAAGCGCTGCTTATGCTGTAGTCAGCTTAGACAGCATTAAAGAAGCGTCATGTTTATTTGGAATAAAGTCTGCACCAGTAGCCGAATTGATAGCATTGATAAGAGCTTGCAAATTGGGAAAAGACAAAAGAATAACAGTGTATACTGACAGTCAGTACTGTTACGGGGTTGTGCATGACTTTGGCCAATTATGGCTACAAAGAGAATTCCTGACTTCATCAGGTACCCCCATTCGAAATGGAAGGGTTGTGCAAAATTTACTGGAAGCAATCCAATTACCAAAAGAATTAGCAGTGGTCAAATGTGTTGCCCATAAAAAAGGCCTTGACGCTGTATCTTTGGGAAATGATTTTGCTGATCAAGTGGCAAAACAGTGTGCTAAGGATCGCATGTCGATAAATATTAAACTGGGAGGGACCGGAAACAGCTGCCAACTTATGGTGTTTGAAGAAGTGCCTACTTGGGATGAGGTGAGAGAATGGCAGCATGCAGTGCCATCGAAAGAGAAGGAAAGATGGAGAAAACTTGGTTGTCGACCGAGAAGTGAGGATGGTGTCATTGTGGGCCCAAATGGTATGCCTGTGTTACCTAGACACCTGCTCGCTTCTATGGCAAGATTGATACACGGAAATTCACACACTGGTAGGGATGCCATGGTTCTGGTGTTTCAGCAGACCTGGTATAATCCGAAGTTCAGGAAGGTAGCAGAATCACTCTGCCAGAGGTGCTTAACATGTCACCAGTTCAACCCTGGTAAAAGAACAGTAGTTGAACTGGGGAAAATTGGAAAATCAGGAGGTCCCTTTGTGAGAATACAGATTGACTTCATCACCATGCCTCCTTGTGAGGGAAAAAGATATGTCCTTGTCGTTGTCTGCCTGTTTTCAAAATGGGTGGAAGTTTACCCTGCCAAACAGAATGATGCCATAACCGTAGCCAAAATGTTACTACGAGAATTAATACCTAGGTTCGGGGTTCCAGTCACTATTGAATCAGATAGAGGCGGACATTTTCAGAATGAGGTAATCGATCAGCTCTGTAAAGCAGTTGGGATCACACAAAAGCTGCACTGTGCATATCGTCCAGAGGCTTCTGGAGTAGTAGAGCAAATAAATGGCACTATAAAATCGAGATTAGCAAAAATGTGTGACTCTACTGGCATGAACTGGATAACTGCCTTGCCTCTTGTACTGATGGGACTCAGAAGTATTCCAGACCGAAAAACAGGCCTGAGCGCCCATGAGATCCTGATGGGAAGAGTGATGAGACAAGCATGGGTACCAGGATACAAAATGTTAAGCATTACTGATGATTTGGTACTTGAGTACTGCAAGCAACTGGGTGACCAAGTGCGTTCTATCTCTCGCCAGATTGGGGAAGACGCCGGCGCCAACCCGACAACTCCAGTTCACAAGTTGGTTCCTGGTGACTGGGTTAGAATCAAGAAGCATACTCGTTCGAGTTGCCTTGCACCGAGGTGGGGAGAAAAGCGCCAGATAATACTGGTGACCACGACAGCAGTGAAGTGTGCAGGCGTTCCCAAGTGGATCCATGCCAGCCATACACAGAAAGTGATTCCAGACAAGGAACCTGGAGCTGAAGGTTGTCCAGCTGAGGGGTCTGCAGACGTTGGTCCTGACGTAGCTGATGACGAACAACCGAGCACCAGTCCAGATGATTGGATACCCTTAATCGACTTGACCGAAGACCCAATCAGAACAAGAGAGCGAACCCAAGAAGATAGAGAGTGGAATAGAGAGGAAGAGATAGGCACAGGCGAAGACCCTCAGATTATTGAGATTCACGTCAAATCTGAGGAAGAAGAGGAAGGTCAGACAGGGACAGAACAGGTGATTGATACACCTCCACAAACTCCTGACACTGAAAAGGGACAGACTAGAACTAGTACAAAAGTTCAAGCAGAAGAAAATCAAGAGGTCGAAGTGCTTGAACAGGATCAGATAGAATTAGAAGAACGTGTTCAGGACACAGAAACAGAGACACTCGAAAGTCAAAAACAAAATTCACCTGAACCAGGCCAGCTTAGTAACCAGGCAGAAGAAATAGATACAAGACCTGGGACTAGTCAGACAGGAAGGGAAGAGACAGAAGCAGAAGTGCCACAGACAAACGAGAATAAAAGAGCGTTAGAAGAAAGCCAAATCACAGTGCCAACTAAAAGACCCAAGAAAAAGAAACATATCGAACCAAGATACATTAAAAGACTGAGACTGAGAATAAAAACAGTAGAAGAAAAACTTGCAGAAAGAAGGAAAAGTCCTCGAATTTCAGAACAAGCTGGAGAAAGCTCCAAAAGAAGGAGTGATCGAATAAAAAGACTGAACGAAAAATACCAAGATCCTGAATGGACATTTTTAATTTTGGAGGATTTTGAAGATCTTGATATAACTGACGAAAGTGACGGAGAACCGATTGCTGATCAGTCTACAGAAGAAGAAGACGAATTAACCTGAATTTGCGCAGAGTAAGATACCTGGGCAAAGGTTACAAAGAGTGGTTGAAAACTTCTTCTGAGCGAAAATGTCTGATTCAAACGTGAATTGAAGGCCTAGACGCAGTTGTTGCAAAACATGCTGCAGAGTATGTATATGTAGCATAGTTATAGTGATAATAATTTGGATAGGACTAACAGTTTTCATTCCTTATATGGTGAGCAAAAATACTAATATTGACCCTACTCAGACTGTGACTACTGACACTGAAGAACTGACAACACGAAGTGTAGAAAGACGTGAAAAAGCACTCAGACAAACAAAACGAGACTTAGAAGCATCAGATGAGGAAGGACTACATTATCATGGAGTTAAAAACCAGACACAGTTAAATGTTTTCGCAAATCTTTTAGTGCACTATGTAGAAACTATGGAAATAGAAGACTGCTATGTCTGCATGTAGCTACCTACTTCTGTAGCTGAAGGCGTGACTTATCATCACCTACCCTTGACTTATGGAATATCCTGTAGTATTTTAGCAAGCTTATTTTACAAAAGAGGACCATTACAGTACTATTATTCTAACTCAGACGTGATATTTTCTGAACTTCCCATACGTGGAAATTTGAATCCTGTACATACTAAAAGTGACGTTACACGTTATATGGGAGAGTACTTCCTGACTATAGGTACTATAGATTTGAATGAAGCACACAGAGATAACTTGACCTGTTCATTAAATGAACAAGAAAAAATGTTTTTAAACATGGCAGAAAAAAGAAGGGAGAGTTTCCAAAGAAAGGCAAATGATAAGAGACAGAAAACTCCTAAATGGGCTGAAACCATGGAAAGCACCTCAAATGGTGGGAGTGGTCCTGCTCTGTTGCTGGATTTCGAAAGGAAAGGGAAACTCTGTCTTCACCGTGAGAAGACTAGTTATTATAATAAAATTTTCATTGGTTCCAGTCAAGGTGAACACAATTACAAGGTAATTGGAGGTTGGGGTTTCAAAAATGGGTCAGAACCTGTGTTTCCCGGAATTTATTATATATGTGGAAACAAGGCTTATTTCAAATTGCCGGATCACTGGTATGGAAGCTGCTACTTTGGCATTGTTTTCCCAAAAATATACCATGGGAAGGAAATTGCTGGAAGCAATGAAAACACTAATGGCTTAGTGCGTAGTAAAAGAGAAAGCGTAGGTGAAATAATGGGTAGTATTTTTAGTGCACTGATACCTGGAGTGGGAGTGGTTCTGAACACACACAGAATTTGCAAATTATCCACAATAGTGGATGTGTTGTCTACTGACACAGCTCATGGATTCCTGCTGGTCAATACCGAAATGGTTGCGATCAGATCAATGGTTTTGCAGAACAGACTTGTGCTGGACACCTTATTAGCAAAAGAGGGCGGAGTCTGCCGGATGCTGAAAGCGCAACATTGTTGCACTTACATACCGGACAAAAGTGTACAGATCAAAAGATATGTGAAAAACATTACTAATTTGGAAAGGGAACTCAAACCACTGGAGGTTGACAGTGCCTGGAAGAGACTTGTCGATGGTCTCTCCAATGTAGGTCATTGGTTTGCTAATTTAGGTAGAAGTTTATTGTTCAAGGTACTGATGCCAATTGGAGTGATAGGTATCATAATCTTTCTCATATTTGTCTGTTGCAAATGTCGCAAACACACAAAGAAATACACTGTGAATAGAAGAGGTGTGAAACGGAGTGTGGATGAGCTTGAATTGGAAGAAATGAATAATCAGATTTACAAAAAGGTGAAAAATTCTCACCCTAGCAAAGATGTGAAAGAGAAATTGAATCGCTTGTTGGAAGAGATTGAGATGCATAAGGTGTGAGAAAAGTTGGCATCTGGTTCCACTTTTGTTTGTTATGATAGTAAATATCATCAAAGAGGGGATTGATAGAGCAAGAATTTGCATGCTACGCAACTTGCTTGAGTCATGAACCTCGAATCTGTCATAACCCGGTAACAAATATTGTATGTTGTACTAATTTCCCTTTATTTTTGAATGTGCGTGTATCTTAGTGATGCTTGCCTATGTGTTTTACTAAAACGATTAACTCTTGTCCTAAAAATGGCCGCTGCTTTGGAATTTTGCTTCTGCGCATGCGGTAGTCACACTCACGTGACGTGACGTAGTTGTAATTCTGGAGGGAAAGGGTGCGCATGCGTGATCGCCACAAGATGGCTGCTTATGTATTAACGTGGTGAAGCTCGTGCAGATGCTCTTGTGTTATTGTGTATTGCACTAATATAAAACCGCATAGTATATTTTATAGTGATAAAACCATAAGTACACAATTATGAGATGTGGTATATTAATTTATTTCTATGTTTTAATTTTTTTTCGCTTACTTTACATGTACCGCCATAACTGGGGGGGTCTAAATGAGACGTGAACCATCTTGAAGGTCCCTAGTGCGCATGTCCAGTTTGCTGCTGATGGCATTGACCGAGTGCCAACTGAAGGTCCCTGCCAAGACGTGCCTGGGAAGATGCACCTTCACCCAGCTAGAAAACTGAAAATGTTCTGCATTTGCTACATTTGTATAAATCCTATTGTATTCTGTAAAATATGTCATGGGAACCCCAAATCTGCTAGGCGGTACCATAAGATGCAAAACTAGGCTTGTAGAAGTCTGTTCTGATTGGTGTGTTAACCTATCCTATGTGGGGACCAATCGAAATTGGGGATTCTGACACTTTGCAACATTGGGGGGTGGTACACTGACCCGAAAACAGTATATCTAGCCTAGGTTCAGCTAGGGAAATTGTCCGACTTGTCTGAATAGCTGACCTGTCACTGACCCAACGCACTCAATAGGTGACTGAATTTACAGAGCGCTGCGGAGCACTCTGTCCGAATTTGACCTTAGACTTTAAAGGTTTTACTAAACCTTAAGTGCTGGCGGAGCACTTTGCTGGGAAGTTCGCTACCCCAATCGGGGTTCTGACTGATAGCCGCAGAGAGGGTGGAGCGCAGGCGTTGCTTCCAAACTGCGGGTGCTGGTCGTGCCTTGGTGGTCCTGTCCTGATCCTAATCTGGTTTTCCTGTCCTGTCCTGGGTTGTCCATTCTGCACCTGCTGTCCCATAGATGACTGTCCTTCCTTGGGGTATTTCCTGTCCTTGACTGATCCGTGGCCAGGGTTGGTCTGCACACCTTTCTAGGTAAATATAGTGCGAAAACTCTTCACTGCATCTTCTATTTTTCTGTCTTTGCTTTAATAAAGACATTTCTTTGCATATGTTAATTTTCCATGCTTTCTGTAACCTATTATAAAGTCATACAGTATATTTTCTTAGCATGTTCCTATGTTTCCCCACCTTTGTAGAACACATTTTTTCTCTCTATACTGTTTATGAAACATAACTGTGGTATATAAATTTCTCTTGAAATCTGAGTTTGCATTATGATTCTAGAACTATAGCGTGTTCCACTTTTCCCCCCTCCTATAGATGTATAGGATTTCCAATCTTACCCTTGAAGTAATTTCCAAACAGTAAACTCTAGTTTGTGATCCATTCCGAAATCTATTTAGCATATTACATTGTAATAATTTCTTGTAGACTCATAAATGGTTGCCCTGACACTGTTCCTCTATGGCTATGTTCTTTTTGTTATCTTGATTATCGATTGCTTTTTAACTGTAAGCCTAATGCTCTCAGAAACTGATTTCTAGATAAAACCTTTAAAACTTCTCAGTTGTCCGTGGTCATTTTATGAATATCAAAGATATTTAAAGTTGGGTTTGTATTTTGTCTACTTTTCTTCACAGCTAGCTCCCTGATCTATCGTGGTTGTAGGTACCCGTAACGGTGGATGGTAAGTCGGGTACATTAGAAAACTATAGGAAGGAATCAGGGTTGCTGATGGTAGGTTTGTGAGGTCACCTGATTAATGTATATGGTGATTTGAAATCTATGGGCCCGAAATCTATATGGTGAAATTGTTGGTCGGGTGACCCACGATCTCTATCAGTAGCACCAGCATCCATCGCTCCAGGCCTTGTGGTGGCAATGCCATGATGAGGATATGCAGGGCATGGAAGATCACAACTACATCTCGGTGGTGTGCAGCCGTGGCAGCCATTTGTGAGGCTTGCATCCGCTCCATGTTCTCCATGATCATTCGCATCTGACGCAACTCCTTGATGACATCACTGAGGCCACTCTGACTAGACAGTTGTTCTTGGCTCAGAGTTATGACTCCAGCGATGTCAGCATTGGCTTATTGTAGAGCAAGGAGCGGACAATGGGTGTCCGTTAGGGACTGTGAGCGGCCACTGATGGGACTTAGACACCCACATATGGCATCTAGTTTGGCTGCCATGGGGTCGTTCCCAACCCGCAGCTGGTCCGACATCTCCTCCTGGCACCCTAACACATGGCGTTGGAAGGCCATGTGTTGGTCATGGGGGTCCTGGGAGACAGCTTTGGTGGTGGGTGCTTCCTGCTGTGTGGTCTGTGCATGGGGTGGTGTCTCATGGATGCAGCTGGGCTGTCCTGCTCCTGGAGGTGGGGTGCCAGAGCTGTCCCTGAGCTGTTGGAGTGCATCGGTGTAGATGTTGGGGAGGTCCACTTCATCGTCAATGTTGAGTTGTTGGGTCTGCTCTACAGGAGGTGTTGATTCTCCCTCTGCAATGTGAAGGGGAAATGCAGATAGACATTGTGTTCACATGTATGTTCATGCATTGTACACTTTACTCTCAGACTGCATGGCAATGTACATTGTGACTGTTTATAAGGAGACACCTATTAGAAGCGGGACACTTGGCATTTTTTATGCCATCAGGGATGTGAGGTTGTAGTTGTACATTGTCATCCCACAGTTTTCTGCTATGCCAAATGCGAATGGCCATGTTCTAAACACAAGCGGCAGCAGTTGTGTCCTTTGTTCTGATGTGAAACTGTTGCAATTTGTACCACATTGTTGTCAATGTTGGAGTGCTTTGCATCTTAGGTGTGTGCTGCATTGTTGGTGAGTTGCCCCTTCGGCTCTGATTTGGCTTGCCCTTATCCCTTTCAGGCGTTGTGCCTTTCACTTCTGTGCTCATACAGTGCTGAGATGTTGCAGACTTGCGTAAATTGGGCTCTTGGTCTGAGTTGTGACTCTTGGGCATGGTTTGTCTGCAGATGTGCTATACTTACTTGTGCATGTGTGCCATTGTGCCCATCTCCCCCTGTCTCCCTGGTCATTACTCACCCTGTTGCTGTTGGCGCAGGTCATGTTGTGCAGTGTACGGTCCCCCAACTGCTGCCTCCGTCGCCCCGATGATGGTTACAGGCTGGTCCTGTAAGGGGGTTGTGGGGTTGTGGGGTTCTGGTTGTCCTCTGTATTTGCTCTGGCTACCTCCATGGTGCTTCGCAGTTGTATGTGTTTTGTTTGTGTTTTTTGTTGCCGCTTTTATAGTGATTTTTTCACGTTTGGGTTTAGATTTTTATCGCCGTCCTGGTGATTTTATCACAGACATTTGAGGCATTATCGGAAGACTATCGCATATTACCGCCGTGTTGTGAATAGGACCTTAAGACAGAGTTATTTTCCTGCGATATGAAAGATTGTGTTAACAGATTTTGGCGATGATTATCGCACGTTATTGAGAATATCCCCCTGAGTTCACACGATGGCGAACTGCTTGGTCCTCAGGGCTCCAACCTGAGGCCCTCAGAAAAGCCTGCACCAATGATGAGCCTCTATAACACACCAGCTCACCTGTAAATAAACACCTGCTGGGCTGCGAAAACAGAAATATCACTAATAAATCTAAACTTTATATTAATGATTCCTCCCAGAGAAGAGGTGGTAATGAAAAGCCAATGTGCCTGCCCTGCCTTTAAAAGCTGCGAATCGCACCTCCATTACAAAGAGTCAAGAGGGTTCATTTTGGAGGCCTTCGAAGAGACCATTCCCCCCTTGCACTCTAAGTAAAACTCGCTGGCACTGTGCCGTGCTTCACTGTAAAGCTGCCTGAGCCCTCTTCCACCTGTGATGGACGAGCACACAGATTCTGTTTGATCTCTTGCCTCACCCTTCTAGTCTTTCTAAAATAAAACGGTTTTGGAAGCTCGTGCGTGGATGCTAATGCTTGGGCTTTGAAGTGCAGGCTATAGCAACGCTTTTAAAAACACATTCTGTGCTTCCTGCCAAAGCAGCAGCAGGAGTCCCGGCATCTGGCACTGATCGAAGTCGGATAAATCAATAGAATAGATTGACGGTGAGCACTCGTAGCCTGGAAAAATACAAGATAGAGCCAAAGGTTGAGCATGCGCACTCCAGCTCTGTGAAATGCTGAGGCGGCAAGAGGGATCCGAAGTTCTAGCATTACTTCACGTTTTGTATGAGTGCACAAGTGGGCTGTCAGTGCCGGGGCAAACTATTAAACTGTGAGACATCTAGGCCACCGAGGCTTCGAGTATGAGAAGTCTCGATTGGATTGCTGAACAAGTATTTTTGAAATTAGGGTTCAACTAAAACGTGCAATTCCTAGATTTCTTATTAATAATCCTCATTATTACTACCTCATTAATCCCTTCTTCGTCACTGTCTTCGCAAAGAGAGATGGACTTGCACCGCTCAGACTTACTTTTCAAAATTCTCTCTGTGACCCTCTCCCATCACCTAGAGATGCCTTAAAGGGTATGGAATTCTTGACAAAATGCCGACTCCCTGAATGAGGGCGAAACAGGTCTCCATGTGGAGGGTGAGTGGGACGTAAAGTCTGTGACGCTATAAGTGATGATGCCTACCGATAAGTAATCTCATTGGTCTCTTCGTATTACCCGTTCTCTTCAAAATTCTTACAAAGTGAGGCATCCCAAACTTGACAACCCTCTACATGTTAACAGAAAGACCAAATATGCTGCAAAACACATTACTTTACATTATAGCCTACTCATTTTCAATATTCCTTTATTACAACATTTAGGGGGAGATTTACCATTTTTTAAAGTAGCGCACTGCAGCAGCTGCAAATGCTGCGCTGTGCTGCATGAGGAGATAAAATAAGGCACTATCCTCCCATCTCCCTTGTTCCGGCACTAAAATCAGCTTCCGTGCGCCACACAGACACATTTGAGCCATGGTGCAAGGGTGTCTCAGCGAGTCTAGCATAGGTTTTGTACTGGAAGGGAACCCTTCCAATACAAAATAGTATACTTATTTATTTAAAAAGTTTTGTATAGCGTGAACAAGACCCCGAAGGGTATCAGAGCGCTTCACATAAAGGAAGGTAAGAACAAAGTAAAGGTTGAAGCCTTTCCTACTTTTTATGTGTACTGTACAGTGGAGCAAACGTGCAACATCGGAAAAGGAAGGAGAAATTAAGGCAATTCTCTTTCCATAAGCCTACTATAAAAGGGCGCAGTTTTCTCACACTATACCCGGTTTGCTGTTTTCAGTAAATTGGGTTTAGTGTGAGAAACCTTGGGTGGTTCCATGGGAACGCCCATGCTCCACCTCTAATGGAACACCTCAATTTCCTACTACAAATTGACGTGAAGACCTCAATAAAAGGTATCCTTGCCTACAGACCGCTGGGACCCAGAGCAACATTCTGAGATGCCAGCCCTAACCTCATCAGCCCTAGCAATCAACTCTCACCACTATTTTGTACTCTGAGAACTCAACTTCCACATTAACGATCCCAACAACGCCAACTCCATCGCCCTCCTGGTGAACTAGAACAACATCATCCTAACCCAACTGGTCACTGAACCCATGCACAGAGCCGGGCACATACTCAACCCCATCTTCACCTCAAGGGACAGAATCAAATTCAGGCTCACCACAGAAGTCACCTGGACCAGACACACCATTGTATACTTCACCATCACCTATGCCCAACACACCATCAGCAGGCATCAGATCTCCTCCCACCGCAGCTGGAGCAAGGTCACTGAAACTCAGTGGTCACAGGACCTCACCACCTCCAATCCCAAGGCCTCAACAAAACTCCAACCAGGTCGTCCAGAACTTTGCCACCTGGATCACTGACAGTGCCGACAGTCAACCCTCTAAAACCTAAAAAATCCAACAAAACCTCCAAACATGCCAGCTGGTACACCCCAGAGCTCAGGACCACCAAGCGCAAATGTCCTCAACTGGAGAAACATTGGCGCGCCACCAAGAAACCCACAGTCAGAGCAGCTCACTAAACTGCCGGCACATCAAAGAAACCAAGAAAGCAGCCATCACCACTCGCCTTGACTCCGCAGCTAACCACACAAAGGAAATCTCCAACATAATCAAAGAATTCTCGCCCCCACCACCGCGGTCATAATCGTACCAATTCTGAGCCAGTACATTTGTCTTACCTGGCATTCCCATAATAGGTGATAAAAGGTCCCCTCCAGCCCACACCCTCTTTGACACAGAATATTGTCAGCATGCCCCAGCAGATGTAATAGTGGTGTCGAGTAGTAGATTTTTTCTTAAATTCTTTTTATTTTATTGAGTACATTGATGCATAGTACAATAACACAAACACAGGTCAATGTATTCTTCCATATGGCCCTCTTCAGGGAGACGGTCTCTTCTTCGTCCGTAGTCTTGCATATCCCTACTGTAGTTCTGCTGAAAGTCCATCTTCCATTGCAATAACCCAGACAGTATCCACCCCCCTTTACCTGCAGCTTGCCATAGTTCCTGTGGTTACAGTCCCCTGTATTTTACCCATTTTACCCAAACTTTGTCCCATTTACCGGAACATCCCCGGCTCTGGTAGATTACTTTCTCTGCTGCACAGCACCAGTCAAGGTCTTATTCCCATTCCCTCACTGTTGGTGGCTGTGCCTTCACCCATGTTCTGGAAATGTTTCTTTTGGCTACTACATCTGCTAGCATCAACCATAATTTAGTATATTTTGACCAGTATATGTTTCCCGTAACACACAATAAATGCCATCTGACTTCCTGTGGGACTGCCAGTCCCATCACCTTTGACATCACAGTTGCGATTGCCCTCCAGAATCTCTGTAGCCCGGGGCAGCTTTATACTGTATGGTAGCAGGTGGCTTCCTCCCCACATCCCCTTGCACAATTAATTGAGTCGCATTTGTCCATTCGATAGAGTCTCGATCTGGTTGTGTAGTATTTATGTATAATTCTAATTTGTATCAATCTAAATCCGCTTCTAGGATCCTGACATCTGTTTCCCACTTCTCCCTTAGGACCAGTAATGCGTCTGGGGTGTTATTCATAATCTTTTTGTAAATAAGGGAGGTTGCCTTATCTGGTATCGGGTCTTCCAATATTCAGTCTTCAAGCGGTGTTGCCTCTGGAAGCTGTTCTCCCAGGCTCATGTGTATCTATAGAGCATGTTTCAATTGCATGTATCAGAATTTCTCGGTGTCTGGCATTTGGTATTCTAACTGCATTCTCTGAAAGTCTACCATCTTTTGACCTTTTCAAATGTCCTCCAGATATTCAAAGCCCAAGAGTGCCCATGTGCGAAATCCCCTTAGTTCACGCACCTCCCTCAGGAGATTACTATCCCACAGGGGAGTATGCTTACGTTCCCAGCCCAGGAATTTGGTTGCCTCTCTCCATAGTCTCATTGTTGTTTGTGTGTATGTTGGTACTCTATTTGATGCTTTAGTACTATACAGAGCTTCCAGATACCCTGTTGGACTTGGCCCTTCTGGCAGGTTCATCCCTGAACTTGTTGCCTTTTAATATTACATAAGTATAGTGATTTCTGGTCTTTGCGCACTTTGACACTGTGTCCCAGTGTAAAGTCTGTGCGCTCTCTGAGTGCGTGTGTGAGATTGGCCTGCCCTCCCATAGGAATGCATGGGGGATATGTGTGTCCATGGTAGTTCCTGATGTGTTGGGAGTGCAGGGTCGAGTTTGGTATGTGCGAACTCGTGAGAGTAAATGCTGCGCCATGATGTGTGCGGATTTATTGTGTCTAGTGTGGAAGTGCCACTTCTAGAAGTTGGCATGTCTGTGAGATGAATTGACTGTCTGGCTTGTGATTGGCTGGAGCTGGCTGGTGTGCCTGGCTCCATGAGTTAGGATGGGTCTGCCCCGGTGGTGAATAGAGGGATTGACAGCCAGATGGGTGGGACGAGTGCACCTGGGACCTGAATAGGGCTGGGCCTTCTCTACACAATGCTGGCTCCGCCCCTTGTGGCGCGACTGATGTCCCTAGCCTGTCCTGTGAATGGGGAGAGGGGCTGAGCACAACAGAGTGCTCCATAACCAGCTGCGTCTGGTTTCCCCACACCATGCACCCTAGAGACAAAGGAAATGTGTTAATAAAAAGAGGCTGTGACCTCATGTAAAATGTTCTTGTGCTCAACTTGAATCTACCAGGGGCGTGCTGCTGCTGGGGCCCAGGGGAAGGCTTGCCTCCCTGGGCCCTGCCCAGCCCCTGGATGCCTAGATACCTGGAGGACTTCCTGGACCTTGTTCCCTTTGTTCTCTTTCTGAATTCTGACATAGCGATGCTTGCCGCCGGTGGGGCCCAGGAGGGACCGCCATGGGGGCTGTCTCCTTGCTGGAGTGCCCTGTGTGCTGGGCCCTGGGCCCTACCTTGCCCCCCTGCTTCCTAGAAGGCTTCTGGACATTTGCCTGCCAGCGCCTGGCAAGCGCTGGCCTCCCCTTGCTAAATAGCGCTTTTGTGCTGCCGGAGCGGCGATCCTTATCTTGAGGGATTCTCCGGCGAAGGGATATCCCCCTCCTTGTGCTCCGAATGGGTGCCCACCCCGCCTATTACTTTGACTATCACAGGTGCCCACTCTGCATTGCGCAAACGCTTTACACATTGCCTCTGGGATATGTCTGTCTGCTCGTGCCAAGCTACCAAGGGGGTGAGCAGGGGTTATCTTTGGCGTGTAACTCCCTTGCCCTGACTAGAGTGGTGGTTTCTGCCTGGCTTTGGCGCAAGCCTCAGCCAACCAGAGATCCCCATTTCTAACATACCCCCTTCGTCCCATCGACCAGTGGTCTACTCGGTATGCCGTTTTAGAGTAGTATATTCAATGTAGGATCTATAATTGGAGCAGCCGGAATCGAAAACTTATTGCCACATCTCTTGGGCCCTGCTAAGCCTCTACCCAGTCTTCATCTTCAAGAGGGCCCAGGTCACCCTCCATGCAGCTTTCAGTGGTCTCAGGAGGTCTGGGGCGTTATTCACAACTTTCCTATATATTAACAATACCGCTGTCTCCACTAATGGGTCCGTTAACAATCGGTCCTCTAGTGGGGATGCTTCTACTAGCTCTTCCCCTTCACGAATATGAGCAGGAAGCACATGAACCAATTGCAGATATCTCAACCCTTCTCCCTTCCCCATGTCATATTCCTGTTGTATGGTGGCAAATGTGACATACGCCTGCCATCTCCAAATGTTTCCTAGTTTCTCCAGGGCAAGCAGCAGCCAGTTACCAAAACTACGCAGCTCATCTACCTTGTGAAGCAGATCACTATCCCAGAGCGGGGTCATCTTTGTTAGCCTACCTTTCCAGCCAAAATGTTTTGTTGCTGCCCGCCACACCCTTACCAATGTCTGTGTGTGGACCAGGATGCCCGCCTCTGCTTTTTTATCATACTGTAGAGGAAGATAGCTTATCTGTCAACTCTATATGCCGGCTCTGCTCGGTCTCTGAAAATCCAACATTCCACCATGACCAACTGGGAGGCCCAGTAGTAGATCTTAATATCGGAAACTGTCTGTCCCCCATCATAAACACCCCGTTGCAGTTTGTGCAGTGCTAGCCGTGGTGCACCCTCGCTCCACAACAGGGATCGCAGCTCAGCCTTTGAAAAAGGCTGAGGGAATTTGACAAGGTGAGTTCTCCAAGATATATAGTAGGTGTGGGAGTGTCATCATCATAAATAGGGATATCTGGCCTATTAGTATACGGTACAACGACCTCCGGGATTGGACATCCCTAATAAGTCTGTCTAGTTGGGTTACTAGGTTCCGTTCATAAAACTCCCAGGGTTCCCTTTTCACATATACCTCCAAATATTAGAAATCTTTCATCTCTAAAGGAACCTCACATCTAGATGTCAGGCTAGGAATATCTCCCACCAGTGGGAACAGCAGGGACTTGTCCCAGTTTCTGGGGTACCCCGAGTAGTCCCCGAAGATGCAGAAAATGAGTAATATTCTATTGATGGACTGCCTTGGTATCCAGCCGTATAGTAGAATATCATATGCATAGAAGGAGATGTATCCATCCTATTCTTTTCCCACTGGGATGCCCCATATCAGGGGATCCTGCCGTACCCATGCCGCAAGGGGCTGTATAGCCAAGGCTCATAATACAGGGGACAAGGGTCAATCCTGTCTCATTCTTTTCTGTAGAAGGAAAACCTGGGACACCGTGGAATTGACCCACACCCTAGGCAATGATTAGTTTCACCCATCTGATGAAATTAGGCCCAAAGCCCAAACGGTGCAGAACAGCTATAAGGTAATACCACTTCAGGCTATCAAAAGCCATTATAGTATCTAAGGACAGGAGGGACGCCGGGTCCACAAACTTGGCTTTTATGACATGTAGGATCCCAAACAGTCTACACAGGTTTAGCCTAGTTCCTCTATGAGGCATAAATACGGACTGATCCGGATGGATGAGGGAGTCAGTCACTGCACAGAGACTCATGGGCAGGGCCTTAGCCAAGCCTTTGACCTCATAGTTGAGTAGGGAGATTGGTCTGTATGACCCACAATCTGATGGAGGCTTGTCCTCCTTGAGGATTAAAACTATCACTGCTGTTCTCTGGTTCTGAGGTAGGGCGCCTTCCATTTTGGCCCCCTCAAACATATCAAAGAGGTGCTCCACAGTTAAATCTAACATACATTTAAACAATTCTACCGGCAAGCCATTAGGCCCCACTGCTTTCCCAGATTGTAGCACATGTACCGAAGAACTAATTTCCACTGTCAAATCTGCCTCCAAAGTTTCCCTATCACCTGTGGATATTTGTGGTAAGGCTATGTCTCTTAAAAAATCTCTGCAGTCCAACTCTGTCATTCAAGATAAGGAAGTATATAATGTTTTGTAATACGCTACGAATGCCTCCGCTATCTTTTCCCAGTCTCATGCCATCGTCATATACTATCATGTATCACCAGGACCCAGCTACCACACGCCCTCCTCTTATCCAACCATTCCAGTAGTTTACTTGCCTTGTCTCCCACCACATATAATCAGTGTTGTGTAGCAAATTCCTGCACCCTGGCACTATCATTTAGTAACTCTCATAGCTCTCACTGGCGTATTCCAAATTGGTGTCTCAACTACATGCTTGATATATTACTTTCTAGGATGATGCACTGTAGCTTCTCCTTTTTCAATGCACCCACCTGGGCCTAGCCCCTGATTTCCCTTTTGAACGCTTCTCAAAGCTTCGCCATTAAGTCCATGGACCCTATGTTTTCTTCAAAGAATAGCTCAGTATGCTTTCTCATACTGGTTTTGAATTTTTTGACTTTGAGATACCACGTTTCAATCGTCAGGTATAATGTGTGGTCCCTCGTTAAACCCTCGAGCATGACCTCCACTGGGGAATGGTCAGACACCACTTCACTACTTGTGTGGCCCTCTTAAAATCCCCCAATCCGTAGGGGTGCGTAACTATGTAATCTAACCGGGTGAGGGCCCCCGTGGGCCACCAACATATGGGCATATTGTCTAAGGGTAGGGTGTTGATGATGACATATATCACCCAGACCCATGGCCAAGAGGAAGTTCCCCAACAGGTCCACCCTCCTTCCCAATGCAACCCCCCAAAACATCCAGCTCAATTGAGACAACATCATTCATGTCTCCACCCAGCGTCAACTGACCCCCCCCCCCCCGAAACTCAAGAAACAATGGCCCCAGCAGATCCAATGTGGGAGCCTGTAACCTATATGGGACATACACCAAGCAGAAATTGAGAGTCCGCCCCTCCCACTGGCCACTCACTGCCACAAACCTACCCAACGGGTGAGTCCATGTTTTCATTGGGATGAAGGGGAGAGTTGTTTTTCGCAGTACCCCTACTCCCCTGGAACCAGTAGTCTAGCCAGCGTGCACCATCAGGGTATACTCAAATCTGTCCAGAGTTGTACAGTGATTGCCAGCAGGTGTTTCCTGTAGCAGAATGATATCTGGGGCATGCCTCTTGATAAATTGCATGGCCACTGTTCGCTTTATTCTTCCATTAAACCCAACATTCCAGGGACACACTTTTATCGAATGCACTTGAGCTTCAGGCATGGCAGTGTCAAAAGATTCTCCCCCCTTCTGATTCTTCTGACTTAGATAGTTTATAGCCCCTTTACCTAGCTCCTTGTCCACTGTGCGATGACTGCCTTCCCTTCTCCCCTGCTGAGCACTTAAATTTCTACTTGTGATACTACCATAACAATAAACTTTCCCCAACTTTGACCCCCCCTCTCTGCTACCCTGCTAGATAGGTTGTGCATTCCCCAACGTCCCTTCCTGCAGAACGCTTGTTGCCCAAGCAATAACATACTATAACTACAATCGGGGGTGTCCCGGCTTCGCCAAGATAACCAGCAGAGAGTGTCACTTGTTTCAAACTCCTAACTAAAACAATCACAGTCTGAAGTCCCCAATTGTCAAAGAATGAGTGTGTCTGAGGCGGTGCGTCAGCAAACTCTGCTTACAGTTCAACTGCAGTGTATCTTTCAGATCATTGTCTCCTGGATGGTTGCACTCTCTCAGTGCCACCCCCTGTCCCTAATCATCTCTCTTACCATCGAGACAGCTCAGTTTGTCAGTTCATTCCACCCCCACTATCACCCTGCTGTGTCTCCAAGGACTCTTCCGCCACTAGCTTCTCAGGTGGCTCTCCTGGTGCCTTGCCTCAATTTGGTCCTCTACTGCCACGCCTTGGTCCCTTGCCTCTACTCCGGCTAGCTGTACCCCATCCCTCCAGCCCCTCCCAGTGCCAAGCTTTGCCCTCTACAATTACGCAAAACTTTGCTGGGAAGAGCATCATGTACTTGATTACTCGCTCCCTGAGCTCCTTCTTTACCGCCTCAAAGCTCCTATGCTGGCACTGCACCTATAATGTAAAGTCGGGGAAGAAGCAAACCATGGTGTTTTCGAACTGTATGTCTCCCCTTGCTCTTGCCACCTATAGGATTGCATCTCGGTTTTTGTAGAGCGCATGGTTACCATGAGGCATCCCAGCGCTGAAATAGAGCAAGGCTCTGTGGAAGGGCAGGGAGAGGGTGGAGGAAAATTATGTGGGGAAGAGGAAGGTTTTTAATGATTTTCAAAAGCGGAGATGGCCGGATTCTGTACGTAGTTGCAGTAGCAGCGAGTTCCAGTGAGAGGCCGCTTTCACTGAGAAGCGGCGACCTCCGGTGCGAGATTTCTTGAATCTAGGCACCGTGGCCAGAAACCCGTTGTCAGACCACAAGGGTCTATTGGGTTTGTAGGGGGTGACTAGGCGTCTCATAATCGGGGGTCCTTTACCTTGCATGATTTTGTGGGCAATGCATAGTGATTTGAAAATGATCCTCTCTCGCACAGGGAGCCAATGAAGCGCTCTGAGAGCAGGTTTGGCTGATGACCTGGGGGGGATACCCATTAAGAGCCTAGCAGCAGCATTTTGGGTTTGCTGAAGCTTGTTGATTGTAGCTTCCGGGGCACCCAGGAAGATTGCATTGCTGAAGTCTAGTCTAGAGAGAACTAGACCCTGAATTAATAGCTTTCTCGAATGCTGCGGGAGGAGGGGGAGGATTTTGCGAGCGGAACGGAGAAGACCGAAGCAAGTGCCTGCAGTCTTTTTCGCTTGTGTCTTGAGCGAAAGGTCCTGCTCAAGCCAAACCCCCAAGCTTTTGATTTCCTTTTTTGGAATGGATGGGTCACCTAGACAGGCCGGCCAGATGGAAGAGGGCAGAGAGGCCGACTTATGACCTAACATCATAATTTCTGTTTTTGATCCAATAAGCTTGAGTGAGGAATCTCCCATCCAAGCATGGATCTTTGTCAGGCATTGGTGGAAATTGTCAGGACGTTGGCTAAGTTGAGACAGTGAAACGACCAGTTGGGTATCGTCGGCGTAGCTTACTATTTTGATCCCAAAAGGGATAACCACCTCCTCCAGGGGGGCCATGTACACATTGAACAATGTGGGGCTCAGGGATGAGCCCTGTGGCACCCCACACTGGAGGGGGATTAAGGCAGATTGAGAATTGACTTCCCAGACTTGAAAGGTGCGGTTAGAGAGGTAGGATGAGAGCCAAGTCAGAGGGGAGCCTCGTGTTCCAGCTTCGGCCAGGCGCTGGATGAGGATACGGTGGTTCACCGTTTCAAAGGCCGCACTCAGGTCAAGGAGGATCACTGCCCCTGATCCTCCTGAATCCAGAATGCGCCTAGCCTCCTCGATGATGGTGAGGAGGGCAGTGTCAGTGCCCTGGCCTGGGCGGAATCCGGTTTGGGAAACACGCAACCGATCATTGGACTCCAGGAAGTGGGAAAGTTGGTAGTTCACCACTTTTTCTGCGATCTTACTGAGTCCAGGGAGGAGGGAGATAGGTCTAAAGTTAGCCAGCTCTAGAGGGTCGAGATGGTTTTTTTTTAGAAGGGCCTTGACAATGGCCCCTTTCCAGGTGGGAGGCACAATGCCCTGGGAAAGGGAAAGGTTGATAAGCTCAGTTGCCGGGGTGGAAATAGAGGCAGCTATCTGTTTCAGGTAGCGCATCGGAACAGGGTCGCTGGGGGAGCCACTTTTGATGCTGGATAGAATTTTAAGGAAATCCGCCTCAGAGATTAAATTAAAGGCGTTCAGCTGAGGGATTGAGTCTAGGGGCGGAGTCTCATGGCGAGAGGGGCTCTTTGTTTGGGGAAGGGTGGAAATGATATTTTTTATTTTCTGGTCGAAGTAAGTGGCTAGTTTGTTGCATTTAGAACCTGAAGGGTCTTCGGGTAGCGGGGGCTCAGGGATCCTCAGAAGTTCTTTCACAATCTTGAAGGTTTCTCTCGTTGAGTTAGAGGCATTTTTTATTCTGTGATCATAGAATGTTGATTTGGCATTTCTGAGGGCTACTTTGTACGCTCTGATAGATTCGCGGTAAGTATCTTTGTTGGCCGTGTCCCAGTTTTTTCTCCAGATACGCTCAAGCCTCTTGCAGCCTTGCCTTTGGATTCTGAGCTCAGGAGTGAACCAGGGTGCAGAGCCAGTTCTGACCTGCTTTTTCCTCAGGGTTTTTTTGGGTAGGACAAAGTCCAAAGACTTGGAAAGCCAGTTTTTGAAATTGGTGTCAGCAACAACGGGATCCGAAGCGGGGGGTGGGGGGGAGCGTTCTAGGATGTCAGTGTACTTCTCCACTGAGAGTTTAGACCACATTCTGTCATGGGTGGGAGTGCTGAGCGTGTGTACCGTTTTGAGCTCGACCTGCCAGGTGAAGGTCAGGAGAAAGTGGTATGTCCAGGGGAGAGGCGAACAGGGGACTGGTTTGAAGTGACCTGATATTGGAGAGTATCGGGTCTAGAAGATGACCTTTGTAGTGCGTGGCTCCTGTGTTCATGAGGAAAATCTCATAAGATGCGAGATCTAGGAGCAAGTCAGTGGCTACTTTGTCTGAGGGTTCGTTGAAATGGAGATTCAGATCACCTAAGATGGTGAAGTTTGGTGCAGAGGAGGCTAGGACAGTGACTGTTTCTAAGAGAGAGCTGGTGAAGTGCCCAGGGTACCCTGGGGGGCGATATACAAGGAGGCCTGTAAAAGAGGTGGTGGCAGAAAGCTGGAAGTGGAAGTAATAATTTTCGGACTCCGAAATTCCGCCGTCCTTCATCCTGCAAGTTAAGTGGTTTTTATACAGAATGGCCAATCCACCTCCTTTACCCGAGGGTCTGATTTGCGAGTGGATAAGGTATCCCCTGGGCAGGGCGCAAACTATGTCAGCCTCAGAGTTAGTGGATAGCCAAGTTTCTGTGAGAAACAGGATGTCCAGGTCATGATCCTGTAGCAGATGGTTAAGCTCAAGAGAGTGTTTCGGGAGGGACCTACAATTAAGTAAAGCCATGCGAAGGTCTGTGGTGGCTAGGAGGTGATGCGTCGGTCCAGACGGGTCTTCGCAGCACAGATCGCAGGGCGTGTATGTGTGCATATTTATACATATAGTGACAATGTCTGTTCTTGCGTGGTCTCAGGGCAAGAGCTCACTTCTGGAGTAGAACATGGAGCTATCACTGTGATCGGGCATAGGTTCTAGCCCTAAGCCTGGCGGAGCCCGGACGGGTCCAGACGGGCTTGCTTCTGGCGCGCCTCCGGTGCGCCATCGGCGCGCCCGCTGCGCGGACGGGAAGTGAGATCCATTTTATCGTGCTCTGGCCCCAAATCGGCCTGAGCACTAGCGCGCTGTCCTTTCCCTCACCCAAGATGGCGGCCGCTGTCTGCGCCTGGGGAGGAGGGGAGTCTGAGACCTGCTGGACCCGTGAATCGGCCCGGGGAGGAGGTCAGGAGTCCCAGGAGGGGAGCGATCCCTTGATAAATGAAGTCGGGGGAAGGTTTCCAAAGGCTCAGAAAGAGTAGCGTAAGTGATTAAAAAAACGGCGAATGTTTTAAAAGTAACAGTAAAATACAAATAGTAATCACAAACAGTTAAAACTAATTCTATCTCCCGGCTTCCGCCTCAGGAGTATGGTCTATCACTGACCTGCAGCTGTTTCGCGCTTCTTTTATCGTGCTCTGGCCCCAAATCGGCCTTAGCACTAGCGCGCTGTCCTCTCCCTCACCCAAGATGGCGGCCGCTGTCTGCGCCTGGGGAGGAGGGGAGTCTGAGACCTGCTGGGCCCATGAATCGGCCCGGGGAGGAGGTCAGGAGTCCCAGGAGGGGAGCGATCCCTTGATAAATGAAGTCGGGGGAAGGTTTCCAAAGGCTCAGAAAGAGTAGCGTAAGTGATTAAAAAAATGGCGATTTTTTAAAAGTAACAGTAAAATACAAATAGTAATCACAAACAGGTAAAACTAATTCTATCTCCCGGCTTCCGCCTCAGGAGTATGGCCTAATGACTTAGGGTTTATATTTGTGATTCTAGGTGTTTCATCGTGGACTGGAGCTGGGCTATTTGCTCTCGGCTGTTGTGACTTTTTCGCTAAGCTTTTGAAAATCTGCCCTGATCAAGTTGACCTCAATAGTTACGGTATATATTTTGGGCTCCAGGGTGCATTTCACATCCTTTATCGCTGCCTTGATTGCTCCGAGGCAGGGCTCCGCCACCGATTCTCCCTCCCCTGCCACGGGGGCCTTCGGGACCAGGTAGGTACCTATTTTGTTAGTCTGGGTACTCCCTGCCCTTTAAGCTTCACCAGAACATGTTAAATGTAAACCCACATGTCCTGCTTTTTAAATACCAACCACCCTGTCCTATTCTAAGGTCAACCTTAGAGATGCCTTATAAGTATTAAGAAGGAAGGTTTAGGCCTGGGAAATGATTTATTTTGCCGGAACAGAATTGCAGTTTAAAACTGCACTACAGGCAGCAATGGCAGACCCAACACATGTTTTAAAGAGCCACTTTAGTTGGTGGCACAATGAGTGCTGCAAGCCCACTAACGGTGAAAATTGCAAAAAACACAGTTGATGGACAGAATGTAGAACAATGTCATACATTCACCCCAGTACAGAGATCTGGGCCTAAATCCATCGTTTTTTTTAACTCCACACCACCCTGGGTTAGTCACTGGCTATATGCAAATCAGCTCTGACCCTGTGCCTCATGGGAACAGTCCAGCCCGAACTACCAAGCCATGTCTTTCCCAGACCGGAATCAAGCATCCAAGGACCGGTTTCTGGCTATCAGTCTTCATCAGCCTGGATAGCTTGACTCCAGTGGTGTGGAGAGCCTGGGACTCACGTCTGAGCATACCCAGCACACTCGGGGTGAAAATTGCCAAAAACACAGTTGACGGACAGAATGTAGAACAATGTCATACATTCACCCTAGTACAGAGATCTGGGCCTAAATCCATTGTTTTTTTGCACTCCACACCACCCTGGGTTAGACACTGGCTATATGCAAATCAGCTCTGACCCTGTGCCTCATGGCAACAGTCCAGTCGGAACTACCAAGCCATGTCTTTTCCAGACCGGAATCAAGCATCCAAGGACCGGTTTCTGGCTATCAGCCTTCATCAGCCTGGATAGCTTGACTCCAGGCGTAGGAGAGCCTGGGACTCACGTCTGAGCATACCCAGCACACTCGGGGTGAAAATTGCAAAAAACACAGTTGATGGACAGAATGTAGAACAATGTCATACATTCACCCCAGTACAGAGATCTGGGCCTAAATCCATCGTTTTTTTGCACTCCACACCACCCTGGGTTAGACACTGGCTATATGCAAATCAGCTCTGACCCTGTGCCGCAAGGGAACAGTCCAGTCCGAATTACCAAGCCATGTCTTACCCAGACCGGAATCAAGCATCCAAGGACCGGTTTCTGACTAACAGCCTTCATCAGCCTGGATAGCGTGACTCCAGTGGTGTGGAGAGCCTGGGACGCACGTCTGAGCATACCCAGCACACTCGGGGTGAATATTGCAAAAAACACAGTTGATGGACAGAATGTAGAACAATGTCATACATTCACCCCAGTACAGAGATCTGGGCCTAAATCCATCGTTTTTTTGCACTCCACACCACCCTGGGTTAGACACTGGCTATATGCAAATCAGCTCTGACCCTGTGCCTCATGGGAACAGTCCAGTCCGAACTACCAAGCCATGTCTTTCCCAGACCGGAATCAAGCATCCAAGGACCGGTTTCTGGCTATCAGCCTTCATCAGCCTGGATAGCTTGACTCCAGTGGTGTGGAGAGCCTGGGACTCACGTCTGAGCATACCCAGCACTCTCGGAGTGAAAATTGCAAAAAACACAGTTGATGGACAGAATGTAGAACAATGTCATACATTCACCCCAGTACAGAGATCTGGGCCTAAATCCATCGTTTTTTTGCACTCCACACCACCCTGGGTTAGACACTGGCTATATGCAAATCAGCTCTGACCCTGTGCCTCATGGGAACAGTCCAGTCCGAACTACCACGCCATGTCTTTCCCAGACCGGAATCAAGCATCCAAGGACCGGTTTCTGGCTATCAGCCTTCATCAGCTTGGATAGCTTGACTCCAGTGGTGTGGAGAGCCTGGGACTCACGTCTGAGCATACCCAGCACACTCGGGGTGAAAATTACAAAAAACACAGTTGATGGACAGAATGTAGAACAATGTCATACATTCACCCCAGTACAGAGATCTGGGCCTAAATCCATCGTTTTTTTGCACTCCACACCACCCTGGGTTAGACATTGGCTATATGCAAATCAGCTCTGACCTTGTGCCTCATGGGAACAGTCCAGTCCGAACTACCAAGCCATGTCTTTCCCAGACCGGAATCAAGCATCCAAGGACCGGTTTCTGGCTAGCAGCCTTCATCAGCCTGGATAGCTTGACTCCAGTGGTGTGGAGAGCCTGGGACTCACGTCTGAGCATATCCAGCACACTCGGGGTGAAAATTGCAAAAAACACAGTTGATGGACAGAATGTAGAACAATGTCATACATTCACCCCAGTACAGAGATCTGGGCCTAAATCCATCGTTTTTTTGCACTCCACACCACACTGGGCTAGACACTGGCTATATGCAAATCAGCTCTGACCCTGTGCCTCATGGGAACAGTCAAGTCCGAACTACCAAGCCATGTCTTTCCCAGACCGGAATCAAGCATCCAAGAACCGGTTTCCCATGAGGCACAGGGTCAGAGCTGATTTGCATATAGCCAGTGTCTAACCCAGGGTGGTGTGGAGTGCAAAAAAACGATGGATTTAGGCCCAGATCCTTGTACTGGGGTGAATGTATGACATTGTTCTACATTCTGTCCATCAACTGTGTTTTTTGCAATTTCACCCCGAGTGGGCTGGGGATGCTCAGACGTGAGCCCCAGGCTCTCCACACCACTGGAGTCAAGCTATCCAGGCTGATGAAGGCTGATAGCCAGAAACCGGTCCTTGGATGCTTGATTCCGGTCTGGGAAAGACATGGCTTGGTAGTTCGGACTGGACTGTTCCCATGAGGCACAGGGTCAGAGCTGATTTGCATATAGCCAGTATCTAACCCAGTGTGGTGTGGAGTGCAAAAAAACGATGGATTTAGGCCCAGATCCTTGTACTGGGGTGAATGTATAACATTGTTCTACATTCTGTCCATCAACTGTGTTTTTTGCAATTTCACCCCGAGTGGGCTGGGGATGCTCAGACGTGAGTCCTAGGCTCTCCACACCACTGGAGTCAAGCTATCCAGGCTGATGAAGGCTGATAGCCCGAAACCGGTCCTTGGATGCTTGATTCCGGTCTGGGAAAGACATGGCTTGGTAGTTCGGACTGGCCTGTTCCCATGAGGCACAGGGTCAGAGCTGATTTGTATATAGCCAGTGTCTAACCCAGGGTGGTGTGGAGTGCAAAAAAACGATGGATTTAGGCCCAGATCCTTGTACTGGGGTGAATGTATGACCTTGTTCTACATTCTGTCCATCAACTGTGTTTTTTGCAATTTCACCCCGAGTGGGTTGGGGATGCTCAGACGTGAGTCCCAGGCTCTCCACACCACTGGAGTCAAGCTATCCAGGCTGATGAAGGCTGATAGCCAGAAACCGGACCTTGGATGCTTGATTCCGGTCTGGGAAAGACATGGCTTGGTAGTTCGGACTGGACTGTTCCCATGAGGCACAGGGTCAGAGCTGATTTGCGTATAGCCAGTGTCTAACCCAGGGTGGTGTGGAGTGCAAAAAAACGATGGATTTAGGCCCAGATCCTTGTACTGGGGTGAATGTATGACATTGTTCTACATTCTGTCCATCAACTGTGTTTTTTGCAATTTCACCCCGAGTGGGCTGGGGATGCTCAGACGTGAGCCCCAGGCTCTCCACACCACTGGAGTCAAGCTATCCAGGCTGATGAAGGCTGATAGCCAGAAACCGGTCCTTGGATGCTTGATTCCGGTCTGGGAAAGACATGGCTTGGTAGTTCGGACTGGACTGTTCCCATGAGGCACAGGGTCAGAGCTGATTTGCATATAGCCAGTGTCTAACCCAGGGTGGTGTGGAGTGCAAAAAAACGATGGATTTAGGCCCAGATCCTTGTACTGGGGTGAATGTATGACATTGTTCTACATTCTGTCCATCAACTGTGTTTTTTGCAAGCCCACTACCAGCCTTTAATTTACAGGCCCTGAGTACCTATAGTACCATATACTAGGGACTTACAAGTAAATTAAATGTGCCAATGAGGTGTAGGCCAATGTTACCATATGTTGGAGAGAAAGCACAAACATTTTAGCACTGGTTCTCAGTGGTAAAGTGTGTAGAGTCCGAAAGCCAACAAAAACAAATTCAGCAAGACAGGAGAGTTGAAGGCAAAATATGTGGGGGCATACCATGCTGAAGATGTCAGGTCTAACAACCATGATGAACTTCTATCTGCTCTAGAGAAGAAAAGAGAAGTTCTAAATGACAAACAGCCCAATAAAACAGGGTCTATCGTCTTGAGCTAATTATTTCATAGTGGGGCATTACTCATATTTTAGGTCAGCAAGAGCAAAATGACCTCCTTATTGTAAGTACATTGACGCTTTAATTGGTTCAACCATTACCCAGGTGTTGCTGCTGTTTCCCCTCATATAACTAATGCCAACGCAATTAGCTGTTTACAGTATTTCAGGGAAAACAAAATACCAGAGTGACAATGATCCCTTTGAAGAGGATGAGGTCTCAGATTTGCTTTCAGTGTGGGTAGCCATCGCAGTTCAGATGGTGTGCTGTATGTAATGAGCAAATATTCATCCCCAGCCACTAAAACCACACTGTGAGTATGGGATTCTGTGGCTTAAAAACTCAGTCTCAAACATTTCCCTCCTCAGTCGCACTGATTATCTCCAACCCAGAGTTTATTTTGGCCCTTAAGGGAGATCAGTTTCAAGACTTGCAATAGGCGGTTTGCAAATGTATTGGAGGCATGATGGACCTAGAGGAAGTGATGACTTTGAAACAGCTTAAAAAAACTGGGTTCTGTCTGAATCATAATGCCTGCTCTATATGCATTGCACTGGTGAGATACTGGGCACTAGCAGGGTGTTGTGTATGTATTTTAGTATTGTGCTGTTGTATTGGTTATGTCATCAATAGCTGTTTTCTCTGGGCGCCTGTTCAGGTAGTTCGCATTATACTTTGGAGTAGAACTTTCAGAGAGACGTTGTGAGGATGGAGCGAGTAAAACTGTGTTTCTAATGCGCTCATCTGTATCAATTTTGGAATAAAGCATCTTTGTTAAGTGCTCCTTCTGCTTTACTTTACAATTTGGCGACAAACTGGTGTTGAAACACTGAGGAACCTACTCAGATTAATTTGGAGGATGTGAAGTCTGTTGTACCATGGGAGGAATTAAGAATTCCTATGCCTTCCTGTATTTCAGGCTCGCCAGACGTTTTCACCCATGAGGACAGGTTGGAATCACAGCTGCTTGTTGGGTGTTGGGTTTACCGCATGGGATTGTGTGGTTCGGCATCTTACCTTGGACTTCATTATGGTTGGTTGCTGCATATTTTTACATTTTGCAGCAATTCCCTGCTTGTGAGGGAAATCTGTCTGTGACGTCACATCTCTCTCCGTCTTTTGGTGATTGTTGCGATTAGGTAATGCTACTTGCTTTGTGTGAGGTTAACGAGGAGAGATCACGTAATGAGCTGCCATCTTTGGTTTGAAAATTGCTGCATCTTTTGAGCTGGTATTTCTCCGGCATTGTTCTCTTTGGATTCCACAAACTTTGTGACATGGTATGTGACTGTGATGGGGCAAGGACGCGTGAAAAAGAGACTTGCTTGAATGCAATCCCCTCCAGTAACCTCTAACCCTGTATTAAAACTTGTATTGTGAAAATAACATGCATTTACACAACATTTAAGTATAAGATTGAAGCTTGCCTATGTGTCTTACTAACCAGTAACTCGAGAGTGATGCTAAAATGGCTGCTAATCGAAATTCTATAGTGCGCATGCGTCTACTGCATCTATGTAGTATGATGTGTCTATGCTTGGAGGGAAACTTTCTGCACTTGCGCAGTAACTAACAAAATGGCAGCTTGAAACTCACATGCTTGCCACCTGCTGGCTGAAAATGAAACCCAGCTATTATACTAATGCTAACGCAGGAAGAATGATAATAAGTAAATGGGATTAAAGTAGAGATAGGTGTTATACAGTGAAACCATTTATTTTCTATTTTAATATTTGTCTTTTTGACTCTTTCAATAGTGCTTGTTATGGGCCTTGAGTCTTGAACTACAGTCTGTTCTCTCTCGTTTTACCGAACATGCGCAGTGAACCCAAACTGAATTACGCAATGTCAACTTGAACATCGTCCAAGGCTGCAAGTTGCTACTTTCCTGGGAACTGGAACGACAGTCCACTGGAATGCATGAGAACGACTGTGTTTTTTTCTTCTAATATGTGACAATTACATTGTGAATACGGGTGGGAATAAAGACTGATGTATAAATCTTAAGGGGTGAGATTTCAAACAAAGGATTGAAAGAAAATATTAGAAATCAAGCATGGTGTGATGATCCCCCCCTTGCCTGTCCATTCAGAGTTAGGAGTTTCATAAATTTGAAACATTAATGGGTGGTACAAGCATGCAGAAATGTATAATTGAGGTAGCATTAGTTAGTTAGTTTGCTAGAGACGGGATGCTGTCCGAGAGCACGGAGAAGTCCCAGACAGAGATGCTGAATTGCTGAACCAATCATTTTGAGAAAATGTATGTAGAAGAAGATCGCGGAAGAATCTCGAAGAGGAAGAGGGTGGTACGCAAGGGTTGGTGATAGAGAGGTCATCTGTCCTGTCCTAAATCCTGTCCTGAAGTCTTTGTTTGCCACACCTTTCTTGGGGGACCCTCTCCAATTCCTAGACCTGGGAGTTGGTTTTCACACCATACTTGGTAATTATATCTATATCTGCATGTGCCCTTATGTGCTTTTCTCTCTATCCTCTCTCTTTCATGCAGTGTCATTGCAAAATATAAATGAATGTATCTTGATTGATTATCTGAATCTTCCTTACTGTGGGAGACAGAGTTTGGTCTGTACTGTGTAAGTGGTTCACATGAATTTTAATCTAAGATAATACTTTAAAAGATATCCAGACTCTGTGATTATTTTCTATGTGTGAGTATATTGAAATCTTATATCATGTCACCATCAACTAATTCCAACTAATGGTCCATTGACCAGAGGAAAGAACTTTTGATCAGTGAAAGATTAGTTAGGGACTAAAGATAACTAATCTAGAGAATTACAAAACCTGACCCCAGCGGTTATTGCCAGTATGTTGTGAATGAATGTATGGGCCCAGGTGAGTATGTGGTGTTAGATTACCTGTTGCTGGTAACTCGCTGGATCAGTTTTCTGGTAGCAGTGCTATGGTTATTATTGACTAGTTTGGTGATAAGTATTGATTTTTGAGTATTTGTTTGTGTTGTGTTTTGTTTTATGTTGTCCATAATTCCTGGGGAAATTGAATAGCGGGTGGCGATAGAAACCACACTGCAGTGAGGTTATGTTATGTTATATTATGTTATTTGAATTTCTATAGCGCACAGCTGCCCCAGCAAAGGGGTGTCCCGGCGCTATGACCAGCAGAAAAAAAAACAGACTGTCATGAAAAACGAAAGGAAGCAGATACAGTGACAGGAGCATACAGCGAATTAGAGCCTAGGCTGGAAACAGGTGCGTTTTGATCGCCTTCCTAAAAGAAAGGAGATGATCGAGAGCACGGATGTGAGCTGGTAAAGAGTTCCAAAGCTTTGCCGCCAGATAGCGGAAGGACCGCCCCAGCTCTGCAACGTTTAAAACGTGGTACTATTACCAGGTTTTGGCCCATAGACCTCAAAGAGCGGGAGGCAACATAAGGTGTTAACAGGTTCTCAAGGATTTGAGGGGAGGACTGTTTGAGAATCTTAAAGGATAGGCAAAGAGTCTTAAATTCTATCCTTTGAGCCATTCGGAGCCAGTGGAGCTTCCGGATGGTTTCCATCGCCGAGCAGAACCTAGGTAGGCCCACCAGGGCTCTAGCTGCAGCGGTCTGAACGCGCTGCATCCTTGTAACTTCAGCATGATTTGCCCCCAGCAGAAGCGAACTGGCATAGTCCAGCCGGGATAATATGCTGGCCTGGATTATGAGCTGTCTAGTGGGAGCATCGAAAAATTTCAGGATTGGCCTGATCCCACGTAGAATGCCAAAACACGTGGCTGCAACTTTTTTGGTGTGTCCAGAGAAACTGAGGGAGGGGTCTAACCATACACCCAGATTTTTTACCTCAGTCACTGGTACAGGTGTCTTGCCCAAGACCGAAGGCCACCACTGATCACCCCATAGATTGCTGTTTTTGCCAACAATTAAAACCTCCGTTTTATTGGCATTTAGCTGGAGACAGTTAGCTGTCATCCAACCCACCACTGCTGCCAGACCGTCCCTGAACCTGGAGGCCTCGAGGTCACATTCCCCAGAAAACGCAACCGCCAGCTGCGTGTCGTCGGCATAAGAGACCATAGTCATGCCCCAGTGCTTGGCGACCGCAGCCAGCAGCTGCACATACAGATTGAACAGCGTGGGGCTGAGAGCCGACCCCTGAGGCACTCCCTGCTCAGTAGGATAAGCTTGGGATTTGAATGGAGGTGTAGCGACCCTAAATGATCTACCTGAAAGGAATGATCTGAACCATACAAGGGCCATGTCAGAGATCCCAGCCTCTTCCAGGCGGTGTAGCAGTACTGCGTGCGAGATCCTGTCAAAAGCGGCACTGAGATCAAGTAGAATCAGTGCCGCCGTCTGACCAGAATCGAGCATGGAGCGTAGGTGTTCAGTCATAGCAAGGAGAGCAGTCTCGGTGCTATGTCCCGAAACCCGTTCTGGGAGATATCGAGGATGTTGGTCAACTGGAGATGTTTGGTCAATACGCTATTAGCGTATGCTTCGGCCACTGAGCTGCCCAAGGGAGAAGGGAGATCGGCCGGTAATTCTCCAGTTTATTTGGGTCCAAGGTGGGTTTCTTCAAAATCGGGGTGACATAGGCCTGTTTCCACTTGGTCGGTACTGTCCCAGTGGCGAACGACATATTGATGAGTTGGCGCAGTGGGGGTCGACACAGCACAGCCGAGTCTTTAAACAGTGCGGGTCTAAGCGGGTCGGCGGGAGACCCTGATTTCACTTTAGCCGCCATCCTGTCAAATTCCACCTCCGTCAATCCAGGGAAGATGGTAAGGCCTGCGTTGGTACAGGAATTAGGCCTCTGCCCCTCAGCAAAGAATCGGTACTAGGAAATGAGCTGTAGATGGTACGTAAAGACCAGTTTAGTCGGATTAGGACTGTATTTCAACTCCCTGGAATAGTAGGCTGCGCGTGCCCTGCAGATGGCTCTATGGTAGACTTTAACTTTGGCTAGGTACTGAGTTTTCTTCCCTGTGTCATAGGTTTTGCGCCAATCTCTTTCCGCTTGTTTACAAGCTTTCTTCAGGAGCATCAAGGAATTATCATACCACGGGCTGGGCTCAAGGGTGCGGCATTTACTCCATGTAGCAGGCACCAGGGAGTCAAGAGCTCGAGTGACCCATTCACAGAAGAGGTCATAACCGGACTCTACTTCACTGAATGGGTCCAAAGGGTTTTCACCGAGTAGACGATGAAAACCCTCGAGCTTCAGTTTCCTCCAAGGGCGTTTGAAAACAGCTCTGCCTATATTTTTAAACGGAGGGTCCAAGATCGGGAGGAGTAGCTCCACCAAAAAATGATCTGACCATGCCACCGGGATCGGCGGTTGGACCTTAGCTGTAGCCAAGTTTGTAAATATAGGGTCCAAAATGTGGCCACCCACACGAGTAGAGTGGGTAACCACCTGACACAACTGGAACGCCGCTAAATCAGCAAGTGTACTGCCGATGGACGGAGTCTGGCAAAGGTCAAAATGGAGGTTAAGATCGCCAAAAGCATTAAAATTGGCCGAACCCATCGCAAGAGAGCTGACTGTCTCAGGGAGGGCTTTCCTAAAAGCGACGTCATTCCCAGGGGGTCTATATATCAATAGCCCTGAAAGAGGAAAGTGGTGGTTAACTGTAATGCGAAAGTGTGCACTCTCGCAGCCATCCATCTCCAGTTTCTTCCAAACACACGGATAGCAGGATTTAACAACTACTGCTATACCCCCACCTCTAGAGTTACGATTACACGTGTAAATGGAGTACTTTGGAGGGAGCGCTAAGTTTAGCTCAACCGTTGCTTCATCATGAAGCCAGGTTTCTGTTATGAAGAAGATATCAGGGGCCTCCTCAGAGATAAGGTCGCGAATTTCAGAGTGGTGTTTGACCAATGATCTAACATTAGGCTGCCATATTTTAAGGTCCCGTGGAGTCAGAGGTTCCACGAGAGCATTAATAGGGGTAGGGGAGTTAAGTAGGAAATTACCACACAGGCATTTAAACGGGCCAGAGAGCGGGTGGAGAGAAGAATGTTCGCACTGCTGGACTTGCTGCCGTATACTTAACAGCGCGTCTCTCGTATAAGTACCTCCATCTAGCTTAGTAGGAGCAGCATCCCTGGCGAGAGGCGATGGCCTGGCGTGGACGGGCGCAGACGGGCTAACCTTTGGCTCACCTTCGGCGCGCATTCGGCCCGAGCACTGCGCCCGTCCGCTGCGCTCCCCTGTCATGCCTGGCCTAAATAGGATCTCGTGAGACGTCAAACAACTAGACCGCCGACCAAGTTGGCAGGTCAGTGTGTGCTACCGGAAGTAGCTCTTTCCGGACCTTGCTCTGAGACGGCCCTCCACGACAAACAGCCACAAGACTGCGGTGGAACGGGGCCTAGAGCGTCACAATGCTGGGGTTAGAAATGAATCAAGTAGGTGTTTAGGGCGCGATTTTAAAAACACCAGCAACGTATGTTTAAAAACACAAAGGTGCCCTCCACCCACCCAAATTATACTGTGCACACTGCAAAGTGCTCCGTTCCCTTCAAAGAGCAGCAGGAAATAAGCTGCAAGTCAATCCAATCCTATACTCATCTATTGGAATAACACTAAGAAGCTAGGTAGGGCTGGCAGTGTTGAATTAGGGATTATTTCATGTAAAAGTGAGAGTGAATCATAGCAAAGAGTTCGCTGGTGAAACTTTGTTATATCACCTAATATGGGTAACGCCGAAGGAGTAGCAGGTTCTTCCGAGCTTGATTGAAGGGTAAACAGAACGTTGTAGTCGAAGTGTATGAAAAGTAAATGGAAAGTCTTACTCAAAGAAGAGTGAGCGGAAGGTTTTACTTGCAGTTGAAAGAATAATCTATCCTTTAAAATTAGTGGAACAGATGGAGTAGCGAATGTTTATATGTTGTTGCTAATAGATTTAATCAGAGAAAAAGAAGTTTACGTATTACCTTGTGAAGGGAGGGTCAGTTGCCGGAGTTGCAATGACGTCACAGAGAGCCGCGCTGGGATTGGTAGAAACAGTGGGTGTGTGACAAACGCAGATTGTAAAGGAGGGGTCAGTAGTAAGGAGGGGAACTGACATCATTTGAAAGGCTGCGCTAGCATTGATCAGATTACGAGCATAACCTGAAGCCTGATTGGAAGGCTGAATAAGAACAAAAATTTGATTGGCTAGTGAAAATTTGTATGCTCGATTCACATTTGTCTGTCGGTGCGAGAAGCCCTGTCAGGAGAAATCGAGATTTATGCGGATTATTGTTTTATTTATTACGTGTCTAGAAAAATGTATGGTGAGAAGAGGAAATAGTCATTTATTCAGAAAATTGAGAATTTCTTTAAGAAAGATAAACCAGTTTTGACTAGGGAGGGAATTCGTATTCTGCTACCTAAAATGACTGCTTCATTTATGATGATGGAGAGAGTTTATCATACATGTGTATGGATGGAAAATTGGATGGAATACACAAAAGATGATGGTGTTTTAGCTTTTCCGGATCATGGTACCTTTAATGGAAGAATTTTACAGAATTTGAGGATGCGGATGTATGAATTAGAACCAAGACCAAGATTAACCCAGTACGAGGCATTAGAAGAATGGGAGACGGAGTCATTTGAGAAAAGGGTTGAAGAGGACAATGTTCAGGATATTACACCAGAGGTATGCATGGGACGTGTGAAGAACAAATGAAACAGTGGAGAAGAACGGTGGTATCAGAAGGCTTGTATCTTATATTGATGGCTAAAGAACAAACAGGGAGTAAGTGTAAAGAGAAATTAAAACATTTGAGCGCAACTAGGCATGGAGAATCAGAGGATGAGTTATTAGAGGACATTTTGAATAAAAACCCTCCACTGTATCAAGAGGGACCAAGTAAAATTATCCCAAGTGCCCCAGTATTAGGGACTCCATAGGTTGTACATGACCCAACAGTTAATAGAGTACTGTATGATAAGGAAAAAGAAGCTTTGAATACAAATAGAGAAGAATTACTACCGAAAATTACCCAATTAAATGTAAATCCTGAAGCATTGACAATACCTGTAACTATATATGTCCTGTTATTCCTTTGTATGGAGACAAGGTAAATTGTCCAAAGCCACAAGTTGCAGCGACTCCTTTAAATATACCAAGACAAGAAATCATAATAACTGAGGACCAAGCCAGTGAGTGTGACTCAGTAATTTTATTGAAGGATTTACCGATAAGAGACAATGTGAGTGAAACCCCAAAAAGAGCAATACCTAGTAGTTCAAAGGAAGGAAGGACAGTGACATCCTCAGGGATCAGGAGAGCCACATCAGTAACCCCAGAAGATCTAGAGAGATGGGCCCAAGGGATTGAAAATCAGAGTTCACCTCCTAAAATATTAGATATTTATAAAATTAAAAGTTGAATTGGAAGAATTAATTGCTGGAAATGTGGGAATAGATAGATTGAACACTTATGATGAAGAAGAATTGTTATTTGTATGTAGGTGCATAACTAGAAATGCAAGGCTGTTTCATGAGAAATTGACAGAATTATCTTCTGAAATGGGAATAGATATAGGGAGATCAAAGATATTACAGAAGCCTTACCGAGTGGAGTTTACTGACAAGGATTTGGAAAATATGAATGTGTCTGGAAGACAGTTGCAAGTGAAAGAGTTGCTGAATATCTTGCAGAAATGGGAAGACATTTACAGGTGGAGAGTGAGATGGCAAAAGAAAAAGGAAGAAGCACAGGCAAAGGAAGCGTCTACTGGATATATAATGAAAGAAACAGGGAAAGTAGAAAGACTGTGTCATATGAGGGAGGTACCTGGTGGAGGATATGTACATGTTTCATGGACTTGACAGGATATTTTATCATTTACAAACGAGTTCCCAAAGTTGAGAGAGAAACCAGTTGAATGATATGGGCAAGTTGAAAGGTTTGTGAAAGTTTCGAAGGTTTTGTTGAAAGATTTAGATGGTTTATTTGATCTAGTGGTGTCTGAAGATTTATGGACAGAATGTAAAACTACAGTTGATTGGCCTAGTGAAGACTATCCACGAGCTGCAAAAACTGGAGCACCCTCAGATGATGTGATGAAGAAATATCATCATGTAATTAAATTTTTTGAAAAGAAAGATACCTCCAAAAGAAACAGATTGGATAAAAATAAATAGCACTACTCAAGAACCAAACAAAGCTGTTCATGCCTATTACGAAAGGCTATTGCAGGTATTTAAGCAGTATAGTGGATTAAAGAGAATTGGAGATAAGGATATGGGACATTTTGTGTATAGATTTGTTACAGGACTGAAACCTGAGATTAGTCAGATGTTTCAACAGCATAGGATTTTTGGGCAGAGTAAGACCATAGATGAGATATTAAAGTATGCTAAGTATTGTGGTGATGACATTGATGATAGGCATAAGAAACTGAAAGAAAAGATGATGTGGGCACAAGTGAAATTGGCAGAGCATCAAGGAATACATTTAGATGGTCAAACCAGCAGACAGACTAAGGAACAGAGTCAGAGTGATAATATGGCAAGTAATGATAAACAAAAGGGATGAATAAGCAGAGAGGATGCAAAGAAAAATTTCCTTGTCATGGAGGCGAAAAGCTTAGACATTGGAAAAACGAGTTTAAAAATATCATGAATAATAATGGCCCAAATCAAAACTTACATCCACAGATGCAGAATGAGGGATTTGTGAATCAACCGCAGAAGGTAGTTAATCAGAAGTATCAGTTGCCACCTTCCCCTATGCCAAATGTTGTGAATCAGGCACAGTACGGTGTGGACGCCATATTTCCAGGAAGAGATAAGAAAAATTCAGTGGTATCACAATATAAATATTTTTAGCAGAATAATTTGGAGGAAGATGTATATAGGCAATGACGGTGCCTGAGGGGGGCAGGAAGAGGAATGCGTACTTGGTGCATCCTTACCGGTAGATCAGTCAGGTCCATTTGTAGATGGGAAAGTGAAAGGAAATGACATCACTCTTCTATTGGATACAGGTGCTACCCGGTGTACTATGAGAACAGCAGACATCCCAAACCTACCCCTCTCAGGAGACTCAATCCAAGTGGTTGGAGTTGCCAACCAGCAGATCAGAACCCCAATTACAAAGCCCATGGAGGTACAAATTGGAACCTTCAAAGATATGCATAAGTTTGTAATATGCGATTCAAGTCCAGTGAATTTGTTAGGCAAAGACTTTTTGTGCAAAATGAATTGGACGATTTATTGCACACCGGATGGTGTTGCTTTCCAAACCCCTAACGAAGACATGTTTTATAAAATTATGCTAGCTAAGCAATGTACTAAAGTTGACAAGATGTTTTCATCAATGACAGAAAATGACTAACCAGAAGAGTTGAAGATTACAGTAAATCCAGAAGTATGGGATTTCACTGGAAAAGAAATAGGCCTAATGGTGAATGTAGACCCGGTGAAAGTGACTGTAAGAGAAGGTGCAGTTTATCCAAACACCGACAATACAAAGTGAGCCCAGAAGTTAAAGCAGGAGTAGCTTCTGCATTTGATCGAATGATTAAGCAAGGCATTCTAAAAGAAATAATGAGCAGTTCTTGTAACTCCCCTATAATAGGTCTCAAAAAGCCTAGTTGGAAGTACAGGATAGTGCAAGATTTAAGGAAAATCAATAGAATTGTAGTACCATGTTGTCCAGTAGTGCCAAATCCAGCAGTGATTTTGTATCAGATACCTTGGAATGCTGGCTGGTTCACTGTAATTGATTTGTGTCAAGCATTTTTCTCGATGTCTTTACACCCTGATAGTCAGTATATTTTTGCTTTTAAATTTGAGGATTGTATTCTAGCATGGAATTGTGTTCCTCAAGGGTATACAGAAAGTCCATCTATTTTTAATCAGATTTTTAAAAAGTGTCTAGAAAAGTTAGTTATGTCCCGAAATTCAGTATTAGTGCAATATATTGATGACCTGCTCGTGGCATCAAAATGAAGAGATGATTGTGTCACTTATTCAATTGCACTATTAAATCATTTGGCTGACAGAGGACACCAGGTATCTCCAGAAAAATTACAATTTTGCAAACAAGGAGTTAAATATTTGGGACATCAAATAGAAAGAGGAGTGAGGAAAGTGACCACAGAGAGAATCAGAATAATGAGACAAATGAAACTACCCCAAACACAGAGAGAGATCAGGATGTTTTTGGGGGTGGTGGACTACTGTGGACAATGGATTGTTGGGTTCTCCTTACTGTCTTTAATCTAATTGACACAGAAAAGAGTGAAAGATCCAATAGTTTGGGATGATAAAAGTGTAGAAGCCTTTGTGAAACTGCGAAGCTGTTTATGTGAAGCCCCAGCCCTAGGAATGCCAGATTATTCAAAAGAGTTTGCAGTGTTCTGTTGTGAGAGAGAAGGTTGTGCACTCTCAGTCTTAAAACAGAGACATTGATTAAGCCGACGTCCAGTAGCCTATTTTTCAGCTACTTTGGATCCTGTGGCTTCAGCATTACCAGGTTGCATGGAAGCAGTTGCTGCTGCTTGTATGAACATATACCAGAGTGGATCAATTGTGATGGGACATCCAATAAAGGTGTATGTTCCACATTCAGAAGAGATTTTGTTAACAAGAACTCGAACACAGCATCTTACCCCTAGTCGGATGACTAAGTAAGAAAGGATCATTCTAGGAGCAGAAAATGTGACAGTGATCAGATGTACAGTGATTAATCCAGCTACTCTATTAACAGATCTCAAATGTGAAGAAGTAAAAGATGAAATAGAACATGACTGCTTAGACGTTACTGACATGTGCACCAAACCACATCCTGACATACAAGAAGAACCATTGAAAGATCCAGAACACAAATTATTTGTGGATTGTTCCTGTCTTAGGCTTGTGGAAGGCGGACTGAGTGCAGCCTATGCTGTATGCAAATTAACTGGGGCTGTAGAAGCATCTTGTTTACCTGGAGTAAAATCTGCACAAGTAGCCAAATTAATTGCTTTTATTAAAGCATGTAAAATTGGGAAAAATTGGAGGGTAACCATTTTTACTGATAGTCAATATGGTTACGGGGTTGTGCATGATTTTGGCCAATTGTTGTCGCAAAGGGGATACATGATTTCCTCTGGATTCCCAATCAGAAATGGAACATTTCTGAAATAATTACTAGAAGAAATGCAATTGCCAAAAGAACTAGCAGTGGTCAAGTGTGCTGCTCACCAGTCAGGAAATGACAAAGTGACAGATGGTAATCGTTACGCTGACCAAGTTGCTCAATATTGTGCTAGAAACAATATGTCAATAAACCGGAAAATGGAAAATAGTGGAATCCGCTGCGAACCTATTTCATTTTCAGTTTTTGAGGTGAGACAGTTGCAGGAACAGGTGGAGGAAAGTGAAGAGGATGGACAAAACCAGGTTGCGAATGAAGAGAAGCAGATGGTGTGTGGATGCACCATGATGGCAGACCAGCTATGCCAGATTGTTTACTCTCAAAAATGGCAAGAATGTACCATAGAGACACACATGTAGGCAGGGACGCACTGATTTGACTATTCAGACAAGATTGGTACAATCCAAGATTTAGGGTAGTCACAGATAGTCTTTGTCAGAGATGTTTAATATGTCAGCAGATGAACCCAGGAAGAAAAACAGTTGTCAGTTTGAGAAAAATTGGAAAAGCAGAAGGACCATTTGTGAGGTTACAGCTAGTTTTTATTAGCACTACCACCATGCCGGGGGTTGAGGTATGTCCTTGTGACTGTTTGTTTATTTTGACGGTGGGTGGAGGCTTACCCCACAAAAAGAAATAACAGCATAACTGTTGCCAGGTTATTGTTAAGGGAACTCATCCCTAGATTTGGTTTTCCAGTAACTTTGGCATCAGACAGAGGAACTTACTTTAACATTAAAATAATTTGAATAATCTGGGAAGCATTCAAGATTGAACAAAAACTGCATTATGCATACTGCCCAGAGGCTTCTGGAGTGGTGGAACAATTGAATGGCACAATAAAGTCAAGATTGGCAAAGATGTGTACATTCACTTCAATGAGTTGGCCAGATGCATTGCCTCTTGTCTTGATAGGACTCAGGAGTATTCCTGACAGGAACACAGGATTGAGTCCCCATGAAATTATCATGGGAAGAGCAATGAGACAGGCATTTATACCAGGACATATATTGTTGAGTATAACTGATGATCTGGTAAAAGATTATTGCAAAGGATTGGCTGACCTAGTGTGTTCTATCCCTCACCAGGTTGGAGAGGATGCAGTGACCAGGCAGCCGGATCAAGCTCATGATTTGAGTCCTGAAGATTGGGTGGTAATAAAGAACCACACCAGAAAGTCGTGCCTAGCACCAAGGTTGGATGAGCCACGACAAGTCATACTGGTTACAACCACAGCAGTGAAGTGTGCAGGTTTGCCAAACTGGGTACATGCTAGTCATATAAAAAGGGTGCCAGCCCTTGATGAGGAAAGACCGCAACTGACGCAAACAGCTGAAGCTGCTGAAGGTTGTACTATCGAAGAGCCTGGAGCAAGAGACTCTAGAGAGTTTGACAACGAACAACCAAGCACAAGTCAGGAGGACTGGGTACCAATAGTTGTCATACTTGAGGTCTTCATCAAAACACGGAGTAGGGCAAAATTAGAAGAACAGGAGAATAGTGAGGACCAGACAGGTATAGAAGAACATGCTCAGGAGGACAATTGAACAATTGAACAAAGAAACTGAGGAATCCGAGCAGGACAAGATAGGGACAGAAGAATATACTCAGGCAAGTAAAGAAATCGAAAGACCTGAGCAGGGACAGACAGATGAAGAAGAACACGTTCAGGCTGCAAAAGACAAAAGTGCAATAAGACCTGAACAGGACTCGTTAGTAATAGAAGAACAAGTTCGGGAAGAAGAAGAAAAAGAACAATCTGACAGAATACCTGAAAAGGAACAGGTAGAAACAGAAGAACGAGTTCAGGCCGAAAAAGCCACACAGACAAGTCCTAAACAAGGAAAGGTAGAGAGAGACTCAGAAACCGAAGAAAATCAGGCTGTGCCACAATGTAACAATAATAAAAGGGCTCTTCAAAGAGACCAAGAAAGTGAAAGTGCAGTGCAAGCCAAAAGGGTTAGGAAAGGTGACAATTGGCAAGCGGGGTCAAAAGGTTAAAATATTGTTTAAAAACAATAAATGAAGATCCAGAACAAGTAAACAAAGTTACAAGTCAAACTCAGGGTGAACAGTCAATTGCTAAAAACATTCGTAGAAGGCCAAGATTGAAGGTATTAAACAATAAGTTCAAAGGGCCTGCATGGACCTATGTGATTCTTGAAGAGTTTGAGAATCTAGACATAAATGAAGAATCTGAAGAAGAAGCAAACATAGAGGTGATTGACAAAGGGAACGTGAGACTTCCTTGAAGTACTCTAAAGAATTTGATTCCAAATGGAAAGAGAAATCTTCTTGAATCAAAATGGCTGAGACCAGAGTTACAGAAAGACCAAAAAGAAATTGTATAAAAAAGGTGTAGAATTTGTATATGTAACGTTAATAAGAAAACAGCTAACCTGTAAAGAGATAGAGTTGAATTAGAAGCATCAGATGAGATAGACTTGCATCACACAGTAACTGGCAACGATACCTCTTTAAATGTATTCACAAAGTTATTATTTCAGTATGTAGACACAATGGAGATGAGTGATTGTTATGTGTGTATGAAGTAACCTACTTCAGTAGCTGAAGGAGTAACGTATCACCAATTACGGTTAACATATGGCATTTCTTGTAGTGTACTGTCGAGTTTATTTTATAGAACATGGAAATTACAGTATTATTATTCTAATATAAATGTAGTGTTGAAAGAAATTCCTGTTCGAAAGAGTATGAATCCAGTGAAAACTAGTTTAGATGCACAGGGGCAGATTTATGAGGCTCTTGCGCCTCCTTGCGCCGCAATTGCGTCACGTAATGTGACGCAACAGCGGCGCAAACAATGCGCCCTATTTACAACGTGACGCATCTAGGAGATGCGTCACGTTGGAAACCCCTGCACCATAAGGAGGCGTTCCTGCGCAGGGGGGGCGTTCCTGCACAGGAACGCCTCCTAAAAGTGGCTGAGTGAAATCTATGAGATTTCACTCAGTCACTTTCTACGTCAATTCCCTACGCCTGCTTGAAGCATGCGTAAGGGTGACGCACGATACATTGAACAGGTGGCCCCTGTGCATTGCAGGAGTCATTTCGCACTTGCGACATGACTCCTGCAATGCGCCGCCCGTGCGCCGAGAGATGCGTCACGCATCTTCACTGTCTTGCACCATGGTGCGCTGCATCATAAATGCGGAGCACCATGGGTGGCGGAGCAGTGGCACACTGTGGCGCATGTTAACTGGCGCATCCCTGGGGATGCGCCAGTTAACATAAATCTGCCCCACAGTTTATAGGTGAATTCTTCCTAGCAATGAAGCCATTAGATATAGAAAAGGCACATAAAGATATTCTAACATGTTCATTACGTGAAGAAAAAGTGTTTTTGACTTTAGTTGAGGAAAGGAGGCAAGATTTCCAAAGAAAAGCTGCTGAACAGAAACATCATATTCCATCATGGGCAGTAAAAGAAGGAATTTATACAGCTATGCCTCCATAGATTAAAGACAGATTATAATAACGTATTTATTGGTTCCAGTGAATGTGAACATAACTTCCTAAGTTTGGGAGGTTGGGGACTTAAAGGGGGAATTAATCCAGTTTTTCCTGGAGTCTACTATGTGTGTGGGAATAAAGCTTATTATAAGCTGCCTGCCAGGTGGTATGGGAGTTGCTATTTTGGAATTGTTTTTCCAAAGATCTACCATGTAAAAATAATCACTGGAAGCAATGAAAATGCTGATGTACTAATACTTAGAAAGAGAGCTAGTTTTTCAGAAGTAATAGGTGATATATTCAGTTCATTGATACCTTCAGTGGGAGTCATGCTAAATTCACATAGAATCTGCCAATTGTCAACAGTAGTTGATCGTCTTTCAACTGGTACTGCTGGAGGATTCTTAATGATTACTACAGAAATGGTTGCGATTAGGTCTATGGTTTTGCAAAATCGACTTGCGCTTGATGTAATCTTAGCTAAAGAGAGCGTTGTCTGTTAAATGTTGAAGGCACAACATTGTTGCACTTATATTCCTGATAAAAGTACTGAAATTAAAGGATACTTAAAAAATATTACAAAAATGAATGAAGTACTGAACTCACTGGAAGTTGATAATGTATGGGAAATACTAACAAAAAGTATATCCTCAGTAGGAAGTTGTTTTTCAAATATAGGAAAAAGTTTCTTAGGACATATATTATTCCCGTTAGTAGGAATAGCCATAATAGTGTTATCAATAATAATATGGTATTGGTGTTGTACTAATAAACTAAGAAGGAGAAGATATGAAATAAATTGAAAGGCAAATAAGAGAAATGATGAAGAAATTCAGTTAGAAGAAATGAAAGGAAAAATATATGAGCAAATGAAAGGATTAAAGAATAAAGATGAGAACAGGAGTGGTAAAAGAAAAGAAATTGAGAAATGCTAAAGTTGGCATCTGATGAGGAATGGGTAATTTTGTGATGGCTTTACAATGCCATCAGATAGGGGATTGATGGAGCAAGGACGCGTGAAAAAGAGACTTACTTGAATGCAATCCTCTCCAGTAACCTCTAACCCTGTATTAAAACTTGTATTGTGAAAATAACATGCATTTACACAACATTTAAGTATAAGATTAAAGCTTGCCTTTGTGTCTTACTAACCAGTAACTCGAGAGTGATGCTAAAATGGCTGCTAAACGAAATTCTTTGTGCACGTGCGTCTACTGCATCTACGTAGTATGCCGTGTCTATGCTTGAAAGGAAACTTTCTGCACATGCGCAGTAGCTAACAAAATGGCCCCTTGAAACTCACATGCTTGCCACCTGCTTGCTGAAAAACTAAACCCAGCTATTATAATAATGCTAATGCGGGAATAATAATAAGTAAATAGGATTAGAGTAGAGATAGGTGCTATACAGTGAAACCATTTGTTTTTGATTGTATAATTAGTTTTTTTGATTCTTTCAATAGTGCTTGTTATGGGTCTTGAGAATTGAACTACAGTCTGTTCCCTCTCGTTTTACCGAACATGCGCAGTGAACCCAAACTGAAAGACGCAATGTCAACTTGAACATCGTCCAAGGCTGCAAGTTGCTACTTTCATGGGAACCGGAACAACAGTACACTGAAATGCATAAGAACTACAGTTTCTTTTCTTCTAACATGTGACAATTACATTGTGAATACGGGTGAGAATAAAGGCTGATGTATAAAACTTAAGCGGTGGGATTTCAAACAAAGGATTGAAAGAAAATATAAAAAATTAAGCATGGTGTGATGATCATCTTCACTTGCCTGTCCAATCAGAGTTGGGAGTTTCATAAATTTGAAATATTAATGGGCAGTACAAGCATACAGAAAGGTATAATTGAGGTAGCATTAGTTAGTTAGCTTGCTAGAGACCGGGATGCTGTCCGAAAGCAGGGAGAAGTCCCAGACAGAGATGCTGAATTGCTGAACCAATTATTTTGAGAATATTAATTTAGAAGAAGATCGTGTAAGATTCTCGAGGAGGAAGAGAGTGTCCGAGAGGGGAGCTAGGCAAGCGTCGGTGATAGAGAGGTCATCTGTCCAGTCCTGAATCCGGTCCTGGCGTCTTTGCTCGCCAAACCTTTCCTGGGGGACACTTTCCAATTCCTAGGCCTGGGAGTTGGTTTCTACGCCATACTTGGTAATTATATATATCTGTATATGCGCTTATGTGCTTTTATCTCTATCCTCTCTCTTCCATGCAGTGTCATTGCAAAGTATAAATGAATGTATCTTGATTGATTATCTGAATCTTCCTTCTTGTGGGAGACGGAGTTTGTTCTGTACTGTGTAAGTTGTTCACATGAATTTTAATCGTGGATTAAACTTTAAAAGACATCCCGACTCTGTGATTATTTTCAATGTGTGAGTATATTGAAATCTTATGTCATTTCACCATCAACTAGTTCCAACTAATGGTCCATTGACCAGAGGAAAGAACTTTTGATCAGTGAAAGATTTGTTAGGGACTAAAGATAACTAATCTAGGGAATTACAAAACATGACCCCAGCAGTTATTGCCAGTATGTTGTGAATGAATTTATGGGCCCAAGTGAGTATATGGTGTTAGATTACCTGTTGCTCATAACCCGCTGGATCAACTGTAACCATTCTTCTATATTGAAGGAGTTTTATGTTAACTTTTCTTCTGCAACTAATGATTTTATTTTACTGCTTTGTTTTTTTGCTGTACAAGCGTTCTTGGAGACATCGTAGGGTACAGGAAAGTAGTCCTTTGGGGTGAAGAAGGGACATTGTGTTCCTAAGAGTGCATTACTCTACAATTGTGTATCAGTATGGCAACACAAAACCTTTCACTACAACCACTTCAAGCGTTTTGGCCTGCAGGAAGGAGCCCGTGCATGAAATGGGTCTAAGTGGCTTGTTTTATGAATTTCATTCATACAATAGATAAAGAAGATACAATTAAGGCAAAAAGACTGATCCCAGGATGCTTGTTTCCGGTCCAGGGAAGACCTGGCTTGGCAGTTCAGGCTGGACAGTTCCCATGAGGCACAGGGTCAAGACTGATTTGCATTTGGTTGGGTCTTAACAGGAGTGGCGATGTGAGCTAAAGTACGATAATGGATTCAACCCAGATCTGTGACTGGGGGTGAGTGTCTGAAAAGTTTCTGTGCTCTGTCCATCATCTCCTTGTGTTTGCTTTGTTCACCTGAAGATAAAATGAAGCCAGAGAGGAAGAAAAAGATTTCATGACATTCAGTGGACCAGGAGGGATGAAGGCTTATGAAAAAATGACAAAAGCTCTTGGGGGTGGGGATGTAAATGTATTTGATGCTACTTTGAATGAATGTGATAGTTAATTTGCATTCAAAGTGTGCATAGGGATTGTAAGGTTTAAATTCTTTCAACAGAATCAAGGAGTGAATGAAAGAGTAGATTAGTATGCAGCCGCTTTGAGAAAGTTAGCTGCGGATTGCAAATTTGACAATCTTCAAGACCAACTTATTAGGGATCAGGTAGTTATGTACGCTAGAGATCCAGCCATCTAAGAAAGGTTATGGATAAATGGGGATGCTGATTTGAAGTACAGGAATACACAAGAAAAGGGAATTTCAGCTGTTACCGCTTTTAAACAAAAATGTTCAGCTTGTGGGGTAACTGGCCATTTTGCCAAAGTTTGCAAATCAAAAGGGGATGAGAGTAAAATGTGTGGAAGGTGATGAAGAGAGTTCTAGTGAGGAAAAGTATAAGACTCAGAAACTTACTATTAGTGATCGCATTGATGCTGTACATGAATTTGATTCCAAATAATTGTTCATTATAAACATTAGTGATAATTTGAGCATGAACAAATGTATACAGATTTTGCTTCTCCATACACAATTGTAAATGAAGAGCCATGCATGACTAAGTTTGCGAAGCAGTTGGGCCACAAATTGTTGAAATCTAATATTCACCTAGAAGGATTTTCTGGAGAGAAAATTGACATTATGGGAGAGAGATCATTAGTATTCAGGTTTAAAAATAGAGAGTCATGTGGCAAACTTTGTGGAGCTAGGAAGGGTGGAGAGATCAAGGGAAGTTATATATTATTTTGTATCCCAACAATCCTGATCCGGTTATGATTTTGAATGATTGCGAATTACCGTGTGTTGAGATTTTGCAAAGATTTCCCATGGTGTTCACTGATGGAATTTGCAAACAGAATAATTTTGAGCATCGCATTGTTTTGAAATGTGACACAAGTCCCAAAGTTCATAAGGTGAGACATATTCTTATATTACTCAGGAAGAAAGTAGAAAAAGAATTGGAGAAGTTAGTCGATGCAGAAATTATTGAACCAATTTAATCTGCTGAGTTGATTTTTCCAGTTGTATTAGCCAGATGAAGTAAGATTGTGCATTGACCAGTGACACTTAAATAATAATATTAGAGTAGATACATTTCCACTTCCCAAAATTTCAGAGATGTTGGCATAAGTAAAGAAAGCTATGTGGTTTTCTACTATTGACCTCGGAGACGCATATCATCAGATTCCACTGAGTAAGGAAAATAAGTCTTATACAGCATTCATTACACCTAATGGATGTTTTCAGTAAAAAGGTTACCATTTGGTTTGGCTTCAGCGGCCGCCATTTTCAAAGATTGATGAGCCAGTTGTTTGGTAAACATGAGAATGAGAGGTGTTTCCAAGATGACATCTTAATTTTTGGGAAAGAAAGGCAAGAACGTGACAAAGTTTTGGTGGAAGTCTTGGGAATTCTGGAAGAAAAAGTTTTGACAGTAGAGCCGTTTAAGTGCAAAATTGCTGTAGTCTATCACATACCTTGGCCATGTATATTGTGGTGAAGGTGTTAATCCTAAACCAGTGTTGGTGGATGCTATCCAAAATGCTCCACATCCTACGAACAAAGAGGAAGTAAGATCATTACTTGGGTTAGTGGAAGCTTATTCTAAATCTGTGAGGGGTTTCTCTAGCAGAGTATTTAGCATAAGACAATTACTTAAGAACAATGTAAAATTCATGTGGACCAAGGACTGTAGCAGAGGGTTTGAGGATATTAAGAAAGCCATTGGTGAAGCTTCTGAACTAAGATGTTTCGACCCTGAATTGGACAATGTTGCCACAGTGGATGCCAGCAATTAAGGTTAAGGTGACGTACTGTCACAAGTGAATTCTAAAGGTAAAGAGAGCATTATTATAGCTATGCCTCACACGCTTTATCCCCTACAGAGGAAACATTTTCTGGTATTGAAAAAGAAACTTGGCCTGTACCTGGGCCTCGGAGCATTTCTGTTCTTTTGTGTGCATGAAACTGTGCATTGTATTAAGTGATCACAAACCTTTGGATAAATTAATGACCACAGAAAGGCTATTCAAAGCTTTGGCTAGAATTGCTAGAATGTCAATGAGATTGCAGGACTTCATCTATAAGGTTGTATTTGTGCCAAGGAAAAAAATGTGTAGCTGATTTCTTATCATACATGCCTACCGATTTAGAAGATTGTTCAGAACATGACTGGGTTAATATTCAAATTGCTTTGGTTCATGACCAGGGTATGCCTAAGTTTAAGAAAAAGGATTAGGAAAATAAATATACTTTAGATAAAGATCTACAGCAGCTCATCCGTTTTGTTGAACATGGGTGGCCAAGGAAATCGCAAGTTACTAAGGAGTTGAGATCCTTTTGAGAAATATGAAATGAGTTGTCAGTTGTGCATTGATTTGTTCACAAGGGTGAAAGAATTGTTCCCCTTTTATCATTAAGGATCAGTATTGTGAGATTGTGCCATGAGGAACATAGTGGCATTGTGGAAACTAAGCAAGGGAATAAACAGTTGTGCTGGTGGCCTGGCATAGATGCATGTTTAGAGAGTTGATAAAAATTGTGTGTGGTGTGCCAATTCAGCCAAGTTATTAATTGCATTGAGACCCAATATATGTGCACCTATTATTCCTAGTAAGCGATGGCACACTGAGGTTGTCAACATAATGGGACCAGTTGGTGACATTATTGCACTCATTGACGTGTTCTCAAGGTGGCCTGTGTTGAAGGTGGTGAATAAAGTTAGTTCCGAAAATGTTTTGAAATTCCTTGATAAAGTGTTTGTTGATGAAGGGTTGCATGTACAAATCATCAGTGATAAGGGTGTTCGGTTTTTATCTAAGTTAGTAAAAGATTATTTTGATAAGGTAGGAATCAAGCACATAACTACTTCTTTGTACAATTCACGTGGTAATGGCATGATTGAAAGGTTCAACATTGTTGAAAACCACCATACACTTGGCAATGAAGAATGGCAGCAATTGGGAAGTTCACATTTTCAAAACATTATGAATGTACAGAACTACACCGTGAGGATTTAGACATGTTTCCATTTGAAGGTATTAGAGGTAGGGGTGCTAGAACTAAATGCAATTCTGAATGGATGTTACAAGCATCTAATACTATTCTTTCTGTGAAAGAAGTGAGATCTAAGGTAATTGATAAACACAAGAAATATAAAGAGAAGTTTGATCTCCGACAGGGTTCAAAGAGTGTGGAGATTAAGGGAGGATTATGGATAAAGGTTAAAAAACCTTTGGAGGTGACAATAGGTGAAAGTCAATTTTAAAACCTTTGAAGGTGATTAGGGTCCAATTGAGTGATGGTAAAGTGTGGAATTCGAGGCAGATTGCAGTCTTGAAGGGATACAGTGGTTTATTTATAAAGTGTTAGAGGACAATAGGAGATACATAAAAAGAGGTGGAAATGGTATAATGTGGAAAGAAGTAGGTGGAAGGAGTTTGGGATGTGTGTTTGAGAATGGAGATAAAGGTAAAGAGGGTTGTAATAGGAAATTGAGGTCATGATCCAAATGGATGTTGGATTTTATATGTGAAGACATTCTGGATTAGTAATTACATTATGCATCTTGTAATTTTTACTGTTTATTGTTTTTTTCTTTGTATGTATTATATGTCCATTTGTTTAAAGGTGGAAGATGTGTGGTGTATGTATTTTAGTATTGTGCTCTGGTATTGGTTATGTCATCAGTATCTGGGTTCTCTGGGCGCCTGCTCTGGTAGTTCTCATTCTACCTTGGAGTGGAACTTTTAGAGAGACGTTGAGAGGACAGAGCGAGTGAATCTGTGTATCTAATGTGCTCCATTGTATCAGTGTTTCAATTTTGGAATAAAGCATCTTTATAAAATGTTCCGTCAGCTGCACTTTATGCTGGGAGATGAGAAAGTGCGGCCCGTAGACCTTGAACAACATTCGAGAAATGGTTGCTCTCCAAAACCAACTATAAACATATACATTTCAAACTATTCTCTCTCATGCAGTCAGTGTCACCAAGGCCCAAGTCCCATGGCCAGATAATATGGCAAGATGAACTGGGCCAAAGCCTTTCCCAAAAGGTTTGGGATGACATATTCCATAGAGAATTTACATTGATGAGCTCAGTAACGGTACAAGAAACAATGATGAAAATGCTGATGCACTGGTACCGTACTCCTAAAAAATTACACAAATTGTACTTCCAAAAGGCAGGCCAATGCTGGAGGGTTGTAGAAGTATAAGCACACTCATACACATTCTTTGGCAGTGCCCTAAAATGACACAATGCTGGAGAGAAGTGCGCTAAACCAGATCATGGAAAATGAAATCCCACATCTTCCAGCATACATTCTATTAGGTCTCCCTAATAAACTGATACACCCACTACACTCAATCAATCAAAGGTAACCAAATGGCATTGGCATTATGCACCTGAGGTGAGAGAGGGTTCTCGTCATTAGAAAGGTCTCTCCTCGCCATTAATAAGACACACAACCTCTTGACCCTCTTATATCAATATCATTTTTTGGAGCTCCCTCCTCTATGCTTGTCCCTTTATGACATAATTATGTGTTTCAATAACGTTTTGAAAATGTACTTTCAGTGAGTTACCATTCAAATAGGGAGTAATACTCTCTCTCCTTTCAGCTTCTCCCTTTGATCTTTTGTATGCATTATTATGCATCTAAATCCAGGTGATTCTTTCTTACAAGCGAACGGATAGAATCCCAGGTCACATAGCATACCTCGATTGGATATGGGATCTGATGGGAATGGAGAAGGTAGCAATGTCATTAAACCCAACAGGTAAAGACTCCCAGATAGTATGTTCCCCCTTTCTCACATTTCCCTCCTCAGAATTTAGAGAACTAAAGGCATGCATGTTTCTGGTTAGTAGTAGAAACATGAGACCTCTGTTCAGGGCTTCTCAGTTGCTGCAGACTAGAGTGGTCTCCTTATTCTAGTCTGAGGGCTTCTGTCATTACCATTGGTTTCTCATGAGCACTGCGGCGCAGGAGGGGGAGGAGTAGGATGAATAAATCATGGGTGAGAAAACCTAGATTGCACTGTAGACTAGAGTTTGCCATCTATAAGCCTGACTAAACGTCTCTAGTTTATCTTAGCAAGTCCACAGCCTTTGCTTTGATTTACATCATATGCCACTTAAACGTGTTCCATGGAAATGGAGGAAGGGCGTATGGGTCTTATTGTGTGACATATGCCAAAAAGTGCTGAATGCCCTGTCCACTCTTTTTAGAGTGCATCAAATTCATACACCTTCTAAATGGGACAGAAGGAAATCTGTCAGTTTTGGTGGAACTCTAAAAAAGTAACAATTTAATTTAGTAAGTCAAATTTATATCTTGTAGAACACCTTGTTTGCATTAGCCTCATACTGCACTGGATAAACCTATGAGGCTATTGCAAGCTAAGGCTAGAATTATACCAATATATTTAGAAACCAGGGGCTGCTCATATGTGATCAAATCCAAATGTTTCTATTTGTGCAAACAACAATATTGAAAAACTTGATAAAAGTGATATGGCAATTAACAGAGTTACAGCTATCAACTGTGATCTCCATTTTCGACATTGAACATTTCGTACAGATATTACAACAGAGTTGGCGGTTATCTCTAAATTTGGCAACAGAGTACTCGCAGGATGGCAGATGTAATATCCTCGGCCACCCAGATGGATCCTATGCCATTCGCCAAACTTAAAATCAGGCTCAGAGTCCTGAGTTACTTATCATGTAAGTGTGTCAGGGCTATCAACTGATTGTGATTAATGAGGTAATATGGATCAATTCTTAGAGTGTCATGGAAGTACCAAGCTTCTTGATGAGCTTATGCAGATCAATTAGTGGCTGCTCAGAGCACAAGAAGGATAAAATGCCAGGCTGTTTTATTACCCACAATTGTACACATTTGATCACAAATTTGGCTGGTAACCACTTAGTGCTGCAGCCTATAAAGAATCCACCCTAATGAGCTGCCTGTAAGTTTCCATTATTAAAGAAGCTTAAAAGTTAGATGTTGATGAACTTTCAATGATTTTCCGTGGTGACTCGAAATTTGCTACTGGTCTGATGTTTGTGAGTAAGTTTGTAACCTTGCATTCTTTTAATAAAAGTGTGATTTGACTAGTTTTTAAAGAGCCAGGAGTAAATTATATAAATCAATCAGGATTTATAAAGCAATTCTAATCATCCATTAGTGTATCCAGGCACTTGCAGGCCCTGGAGGCTTATTTGAACAGCCCGGTCTTGAGGGTCATTCGGAATTCCAGAAGTGAAGTGATGATTCGAAAGTGCGCGGGAAGCCTGCTTAAGGTCTTTGCTGATAGGTGAGCGTCCTCCACTTCTGCTTCAGTAGATATGGCACCAGTGTGGCAAGTAAAGGGCTGTCAAAGTAGAAAGTGGGTTTCGAAAAAAATCATAATGTTAGATAGTGGTTTTGGAATAGTAGAATAAGTAGTTCAAGCCTTTTTTCTTAAAGGAGGAGTAGGGACTTCTAATGTTTGAAGTGTTTCATTGTCTTTGGCCTTAAATACCAGTGCCTTGGTTTTTAATAATCCTTGTATAAACACCTGCTTGCACAGGGGTCTCAATGTGGTGAGTAGTTTACCACACCTACTAATTACTGGGTAAGATGAAGATTCCATCCTTGAATTTATTTTGCATTTTAAATCTGCTGAACTTTAATAGGGGCAAGAAGGCCTGGATGTTATTATTCATTTCATGTAAAATCTCAAAACTAATGCTTTTTATCCTACTCACTACATTTCGAACCCATGGGTATCTGTCGGTTTTGACCGGATTTGATAAATATTTCGACACTTTTTGAGGCACTCGTAATTCAGGCCTGTTTGTTGTTTATGTTGAGGACATTTTGACAGAAACGAGTTTTTACAACTTCATGCATTTCTCTGTTGAATTTGATGGTGCTTGTTGACTTTGAGGTTTAATGCTGTTGTTTACAAATAGAAACATTTATTTCGGTTTTTTAAAGAAAGATCACTTTTTCTGGCATCAGAGCTTAATCCTGTCTTTTAATTTTTGTAGGGAAAAACCCTTAATATACTTTAAACAAAAAGACTGTTGTTTTCCTGCACTGAAATATTTTTTACTTTGAAGGGGCTATGTTGAAGGTCTCCTTTAGGGTTTGCTTTTATTTGAGAGCACTATGAATTATGAAGAGATTTTGCGACCTCTTTGGACTCCTTTAAGTTTCTGTGTACTTGCTCCTATCGGTAGTGAAATGATGTTAGGTCACCTATCTTTCAGACATTTTTCTTTCTCTTCTTTATGCATGTGCCATGGAGTGCATGTAGTGCTACTGATTAGTACTTTAGCCTCCTGGTATATATTGAGGGGCTTGTTTACAAGCCCCTTGCGCTGCCAGTCACTTTTTCTCATGTTAAAATGTGACACGGAGGTGGACCTTGGATAAAGACAGTTTACTAGTACTTGACTAAGACAAGTCAAATAATCTTGTGAATGGATGGTGGTAAGTAGGGATATGAAGAAGAGAAGTAGGCTTTTCTGCCCATCAGCTTCATTTATTTCTGCCCCATTACAATCTACATTTCGACGACACCTGTTGGACCTGGTGACAAGAGGGCTTTGAAATAGTGCAAGCTGAACCATCACCATCACCATGAGGGATACTGATGTTGAGCTGCTCTTGTCAGAAAGAAATAGCCAGGCGTCACCACAATAGCCACTTTTCTTCATTTCGACCGGACTGATCAAATCTACACAAGAGGGCCTTTACCATATTACCTTAGTGTGGGAATTCCATTCTTTACATGAAAATCTCTTATCTATCATTAAGTTAAATTCCCAAACCAATCAATGGTGCCATTATATCAAGGTATGGAATGATATACTTATGATAACCATTGATTATATCATCTTCTTAAAATACAGTTACGGCTTCGTGAAATAACATTCTCGAATCTGCTGCGCAATAGGGCCTGACTGCTGTCACTCACACAATAATGGATAATGGCTAAATGGGTGAACCCTCCATTGAACAGGGATGCCAATAAAATTAATTTTCTAAAGTTAAACAAACATATACTCAGAGGGACAAACCCATTTGAGTTGTTGCTGATGTACAGACGCATAATTTTCCAATAGTTATTTTGGTGGCCATTTTATTATACCTCTTAAGGCTCTTTATCCCTCTCCAGACACTGCTTTTCGTGTAATTATTTTCATGTTTGCTATCAGAACATCACAGGACAAGCAAGGATGGAATTCTTGTGAATTATTCTGCTGGTAATTAGACTCATTAAAAGCTCCAGCCTAGCTCTTCCTAGCCATGGAAATAATTCATTAAAAACTAAATATTAATCCAGTTAGATGAATGGAGAAGAAAACCTCAGATAGTAACGTACTGCTCTAGTTAGCTAGAATGAAACCTTTCATTTGACTTTTTAGTCATTTTCGGATATACTGCTAGAGATATGAGCAAGCTGTAGCCCTGGCTAAAGGTCCCTATGGAAAATTGCATGGGAAAAACACGTTTTGGGACCCCCCTTTTTTCTCCGCCCCCACTTGACAAATCACCCCCAAACTTTCAGGGAAGGAGCGGAGCAGGCCATTTTCTTGGAGAAATTCGAGAAGATTCGTCCACCGGAGTCAAAGTTATTCCAAATAGAATGTTGTGGATTTCCTATGGAAAGTAGGTCCTAACTATAACTACCTACTGGTGACCGCCAGTAGGTAATATATATATATATATATATATATATATTTATTTGCAGAGAAATTTGCGGATCAGTTGTGGAGTTACACAGAGGGCCACTGGGACCCCCCTTTTGTGGATCCCGCTTGATGAATCACCCCAAATCTTTTAAATTAGCAGCTGAACTGGGCGTCATACTAACTTTAAATATTTCATGAAAATTTGTCAAAGGTTGCCAAAGTTCTGGGCAAAAATAGCTTTTTCTATGGAAACCAGGTTCTAACTATAACTACCTCCTGATATTTGGCTATTTGGAGTATGTGGAGTATTAGTGAAAGTAATACATATGATAAATGCAGAAGTAACTCTTCTATATCCATTGATTTGGCAGGTATAATTTACGCAATTAAGAGAGCACTCAGTTTAGATTGAGAAAGGCTGGTTAGCCGAAACGCGTATCCTTGAGTGACCTCAGTGCTTCCTGATTCTTCACGCAAAGGATGCTCGTGCTGTTTGATGGAATAAAAAGATTGGATTTGACCGAACCTTCGAGTGTAGGCTTTCGCTTAAGTTTGGATAGGGGTATAGAAATATATACATATATATCCATATGCAACTGCTCCACCATTGAGGCGCCACACACTGTCATGTTAACCTTTTATTTGGCAGGAAAGCGGGACATCATCATCACCCTACCAGCTTCGATAAAGTGTCCAGACGCGTTTGGGCTTGCTAGCCCTTGTTCACTGGCATGTTCGAAGGGGAATCCGCAGAATAGTTCTCTCACCACACTTGTGGCATTCAGTTTCAATCCCGCCTCAGTGGGCGCATTCAAAACTGCATTGTGATCTTAGGAGTTCTTCAATTCAATGTCCATAGTGGTATGCTGTGATGCCTCCTGTTGTTTCATCTCTTATAGTAGGGCGCTGCAGCAAGGTAAGTCTGGGGCCTGCTTATTTTCACCTCGCCAAAGTAGTCATGCCATTCCCCTTACCCTCATCTCTTCAAGCGTTTGGAAGCTGCTCTTCCACAGCGGGGCTGCCTCGCGATCTGGGCTGACGCTATACACCCATATGCAACTGCTCCTCCATTGAGGCGCTACACATGGTCATTTTAACCTTTTATTTTGCACGAAAGTGGGACATCATCATCACCCTACCAGCTTCAATAAAGTGTCCAGATGCGTTTCAGGCTTGCTAGCCCTTGTTCACTGGCATGTTCGAAGGGGAATCTGCAGCATAGTTCTCTCGCCGCACTTGAAACTTTTTGGCAGCACTTCGGCATTCTACTAAGGACTTTTAAAATCGAGACTACTGAGACAATAATGCAGTATAGCCACGCCCACTATGGCGGGATTTAAATGCAAGCCCTGCGAGTTCGGCACAAGATTGTGTTGGTGTGCCTCCTGTTAATACCAGTGAGCAAGAGCTAATGGAGCTCGAAACGCATTTGGTTTATTAAGGGGAGAGGAGTTGGCCTAACGGCTAAGGCGCTCGACCTCGGACCTGGAGATCTGGGTTCGAGTCTCGGTAACGACGCCAAAACCTCCTGTGATTCTGGGCAAATCACTTAATCACTTAATCTCCCTGTGCCTAAAAAAATGAAAGTGTGTCGTAACGTAACTGGAAAAATATGTAAAGCGCTCTGAAACCTGATTCGGTTTGGGTCTAGTTCGCGCTATATAAAACTCTGAATTTTTATATATATATATATATATATATATTCACTGAAAAAACCATAGGTTTTACACACGTTATAGTTAGGAATTAGCATTTAAAAAACCTTGCAAATACATTTAAAAAACCATAGGTTTCACACACGTTATAGTTAGGACTTAGCATTTAAAAAAACATGCAAATTCATTGAAAAAACCATAGGTTTCACACATGTTATAGTTAGCTGAACATTTCTCTCATACAAAACCTTTGAAATTCCTCTGTTATAGTTAGCTCAGCTAACTATAACTTGCGCGCCCGCAATGCACTGCTGATGACGTTACATATTACATCACTCGTGACATGGTCAGTGACATCACTCATGACATCACTGATGACATCATCCAGTGAATCCGTGTCTTTCTGAAAAATGAATATTTTTTATATATGTATATCTAAAGGCTGATGGAAGAATAAATGGATAAATATTTATTTGGTAAAATTGATTGTATAACTGACTTATTATGTATATTTTAGTGAATACATGTATTAGTGAGTAATGTTTAAATATGTAAATATCTCTATTACTGTCTCACTTTGTGTAAAAGTGGCTGCATGGGTTAGTCAGTAGCTACATGAGTGTATATATGGGTTATTATTTGGATTTTTGAGTATCAGAATGAGTGTCTGTATAGTTTGGTGGGGGGTATTACCTAGCACACAGATGCCTGAATGAGTGACTCACTGTTTGTATATGTTTTGAAGACAGCATGTGTGCAGGACTTTATGGGTGAATGAGTGTGTGTATGGGTGTGTTAGTAACTGAATGACTGCCTCAATAGTGTCTTTATGAGTAGGTACATATGTTTTAAATTAGTATATGTTAGTATTAATGTATATAAGTAAGGATACATGACAGTAACAGATTGGAAGAGTTCATGTATAAATAAGTATGTGTTTCTATAACTGCTTGTTTAAGAGAGAAAGTATGTGTACGTTTCTGTAGAAATAAGTGTAGTGGTGTGTTTAGACCAGTATATGCAAATAAATGGATGTTTGATAGTTTATTTGCATGTGTGAGTATGTGTGTGAATAACGTTATGTATAAGTGTAGGTGTGTAACAGGATGTATAGGTGTATGAGTACATATGATGAGTAAGTACATGTATGAGTGACTATATGGAACTATTGGTGAATAAGTAGATGTGTATATAGATTTGGGAATTACTGAATAGGTTGTTCTAACTGGTGTTGGTATCTCCATTTTTTTGAAAATTTTAGTTTCTATTTTTGAATGTGTGTATGAAGGGTTATATTACGCTGAGAGAAGGTCTGCCACTCTTTCACAAGGATGATGTCATCAGTGATGTCATCAGTGATGTCATTTGAGATGTCAACAGTGATGTCATGAGTGATGTCATTTGAGATGTCATCAGTGATGTCATGAGTGATGTCACTGACCATGTCATGAGTGATGTAATATGTAACGTCATTAGCAGTGCATTGCGGGCGCGCAAGTTATAGTTAGCTGAGCTAACTATAACGGAGGAATTTAAAAGGTTTTGTATGGGAGAAATGCTCAGCTAACTATAACATGTGTGAAACCTATGGTTTTTTCAATGAATTTGCATGGTTTTTTAAATGCTAAGTCCTAACTATAACGTGTGTGAAACCTATGGTTTTTCCAATGAATTTGCAAGGTTTTTTAAATGCTAATTCCTAACTATAATGTGTGTTAAACCTATGGTTTTTTCAGTGAATTTCAAAGGTTTTGTAAATGACAATTTATAAATGTATTAATTAATATGTCATTCTCTTTATACTAATTTCTTATATTTTTAATATAAATATTTATATGTACTTAATTTTTTAGATTATATTTCATTTTCATATTATAAAATAATAACAAAACTAAATTGCAAAGTAGTTTTTGGATTAATTACTGCTTGACTTCGGTTGCAAGTATAACACAGCTCCAGCAATGCTCTGGGGCCCTATGCTCAAAAAGCTGTATCAATCCTTACACCTGCTTCAAGCATATGCAAGGTTTTGACGCAGCATAAGCTCAAAAGTGACTGAATGAAATGTTATACATTTCACTCAGTCACTTTTAGGTGGCGTTGCTGCACCCCCTTCTGCACAGGAAAGCCTCTTCTGGCGCAGGACTTTACAATGTAATGCACTCTCCAGATGCGTCACATTGTTAATAGCACACACCATGGCACATCTTTTGCACCACCGCTGTCTCACAAAAGTGACGCAACGGCTGTGTAAAAGAGGCACAAGGGGATTATAAATCTGCCCCTAACACATACAAATTCACTCAGGCAGTTTCACCAGCAGCGCAAATTGAAGCATAGAATTCTAACATATTTATGTACATATATTACATTCAAGTGCTTCGAACATACTACCGTATACTATAGGTAAACACCTTATAGATTTATGCTGTAGCACTTCCTTATACTTCTGCACTTTCATATTCTCAATAAACTAGTAATATATTCATCCATTCATTTATCAACTACACATTCATTCTGACAAACTTTTACACACTAACATAGAAATATAGTTCTTTCTGTGACCATTGAAGGTAGTTCTAAAAAGAACTGTTTTTTATTGTTTTATTAGTTGTTTATTTGTGCGTTTTCTGAACAAATTGCAAGTGGAACAAAATATTAATTTAAAAAAAACTAATGTAGAGGACAGCGATGCTCCTGCATCCTGCATTTCATCAGTTCCATAGACTGTTACCCATAACACAAAAGTTTATCGCAATAAATGCATAGAATTTTAACTTTAGCAAAGTCAGAATCAATTTGTGGGTGTGGACTGCTTGCTGAAAATGCTGCTGCAGCAGTTGATGTGCTTGGTGTAGCAGCAGGTGGGTTCTCGTGCAACGTGCGCCTTGCAGCTGGAGAAAAGATGTTGGGGTGCAAGTTCTTCATGTGTCGCACCATATTTGATGTCCCAAAGAAGTATTTTTTACATGGATCACCCCTTGAAAGAGTTGTTTCACAAATTTTACAGGTTACTTTTGGAGCATTAATCTTTTTTTATCCTTCTGGAAAAGTAAAAAACTTCCAAATTAGAGCTTCTTCCCTCTTCTTTGGAGGATCTTCAGGAATGACATCTCCCTCAGAAGAACTACTGGAACATGAGTCCATTGCTCTTATTATTGTGATCTTCCTTCTATTTGAGAAGATTCTCAGAAGAAATGCTTCTTCTTAGAAACCCAAAGTAGAATAATTATAATGGGACGGAACTTTCAACAGTCGCAATAGGAAAAGTTACAAACTAATCAAATCTCTACTTTTAAAGTCACATGGCTTTGCGTACGCTTATGATGCGCTTGCGCAGCTCTTTCAATACGAGTACGCATCATGTTCTACTGCAATTTGTGTAATTGTTTTTAATTTCAAATTTGTTTTTATTGGTTTTAAGGGCACAAAAAAAAAGCAAGCAAGACAGTATATATGTAGCAGGCATATAAAGCGAGCGAGACAGACAAGCACGTCTTCTCTAAGAGTCGTCGAAGAAGCACGTAAAATATGCCAACACAGAGAGTCACTGCCGATGTTGCGGTGAAGATGCCATGTACGAAAGTCAATAAAACAAAACAAAAAGAAGAACCACCAAACCCCCCTCCCTGTACCCAACTTCCCCCCTCCTCCCCCCTCCCCGACCAGTATGCCGTTTATCCGGAACTTCTGGAGCGATACGCTCAGAGTGGTGTGTTTCAGGGCGTGTAAACTCAATGGGGCTCTCCCGGTGGGCCCGTGAGCCGTAGAATGCGGAGATATTTTGGGCATGTTATCTCGTGAAATTCTCTGGACAAGAGGGACAGAAGTGGTTGCCAGACCTTCTGATAGGAGTCGGCTGTGTGTGTGAGCATACTAAAGTGAACCATAATTTATGTAGCCAGCCGGTGTGGGTGGGTGTGGTGGCGGATCCCCAGAGTGACAGGATATGTTGTGACGCAGCTTGCATGGCAACGCCCATCTGTTTGCCGCGAGGAGATCTCAAAGGGAATGTAAGTGCGTTGGGCAGCCCCAGGATTGTGTATGCCGGGAAGCGCGGGATTTCAGTGTCAAAGGTGGAGTCGATGTCGTCCAGAACTGCTTTCCAATATGTCTGCAGTGCGGGGCAGTCCCACAGGATATGGGTCAAAGTGCCCCGTCCACCACAGCCCCTCCAACACAGCGCACTTCGAAGTGGATTGCCTCGATTGAGTCTAGCCGGAGTAAGATGCCAATACATGGCCAATTTCACCGCCGCCTCTCTGGCACTAGTATTGCGAGTCGTGTGTGCAGCCCTGCAGTATATGAATTCCCACTCCTTGGGCGATAGTGCTCTGCCAAGTTCCGCCTCCCAGCGCTTCTGTCCCGCTGTCTTACCTGGGCCGGCCACGGGAGATATCATTTTATAAAGGTCCGAAATAAGGTGCCTATCGGAGTCTTTTGTCACCAGCCATTTTTCGAATGGTGTCATTTGCCTACTAACTAGGGGGGCGTAATCCGGGCCCGTGAGCCAATGGCGGAGTTGAAAGTATTGGAACATGTGGGGCCTGGTGACAACGTAGCCTTGCGTGACGTCGGTGAGGGGGAGAAAGCCGTTTAAGTCAAAGAGGTGACCGGCAGAATGGCAGTCCGTACCACGCCACTGTGGGAAGGCTTGAGGATCGATGCCCGGCGGGAATGCCGGGTTGTCGAAGAGCGGAGTGAGTGGGGAGGGGAAAGTGGTTAGGTTTCTCTTGACCGCCACCGTGTCCCAGGTATTCATAATGGCGCGCGTGATGGGGGAGCGGAGGAGATATCGTGGTCTATGCTGGCGGGTTAGGAGTGGGATCTTCCACAGTGACGTCTGGGCCATCGCTCTATCCTGAAAAAGCCACCTCTTCTCGGACTCGGGTCTGTACCACTCCACCAAGTAGGGGAGTTGTGAGGCTTGAAAGTATTGTAGGAGATTGGGGATCCCGAGACCCCCTTCGTCAACACCTCTGTACGCCACCTGTTTATGCAGTCGTGCGCGTTTCTTTTCCCAGATGAACTGGTGGAAAACGGTCTGCAGGTCAGCAAGTGCGCCAGGTGGCGGTAGCACTGGGAGAGTCTGGAAGACATACAAGATCTTAGGTAATGCTGACATTTTAACTGCCGCTATGCGGCCTAGCAAGGAGAGGGGTTGTTTCGACCACCGCGTAAGGTCGGCTCGAATCTGGGAGGCGAGCGTTTTATAGTTAAGGGTCACCGTCGAGTCTGTGGAGGAGGTGAGAGTGATCCCCAAATATGGGAGCTGCGTAGAAGATTGTAAGTCGCAACCAAAGTGCGGTGACGGGGTGTGAAGACGGGCGTTGCTACCCAGCGGCAAGATCAAGGACTTTCCCCGGTTGATTTTGAAGCCAGATATCGCTCCAAAATTCTCCAGCTCTTCCAGGAAGGCCGGTATAGAGTGGGAAGGGCGGTCAAGTGCGGCAATTATATCGTCGGCGTAAAGCCCCACCACGTGAGGTTCACGGCCAAAGGTTATGCCACTGATGCAGGGGTTGTCCCGGATTTTTTGCGCTAGGGGTTCCACGTACAGGGCGAACAGGAGGGGCGAGAGAGGACACCCCTGGCGTGTGCCACGTTGTATCTCGAAAGGTTCTGATTTAAGGCTGCCTAACCGGACTCGGGCCATAGGGTGGTGGTAGCAGCTCGCGATCCAGGCCTGAAATCGGTCGCCCAGCCCATAATGCTGTAGGACTTTCTGCAAATAGGTCCAGTCGACTCGGTCGAACGCCTTCTCCGCGTCGATTGCCAGTAGCGCCGAGTCCGAGTCCTGGAAGTGAGTCTTGTCCACGAGGTGCAGCAACCGCTTAGTATTATCACTGCATTGGCGGTTCGGGACAAAGCCCGACTGATCCGGTTCGAGGATACCCGGTAGGCAAGGGCCCAGGCGGGCCGCCAATACCCCCGTGAACAATTTCAGATCCAAATTAAGTAAGGAGATGGGGCGAAACGCCGCGCAGTGTGTCGGGGGCTTGCCCGGTTTGGGCAACACCACTATCTCTGCCGCCAGCATATCCGGGGGTATGGAGCTCGGGCCTTCGAATGAATTAAATAACCTCGTGAGTACCGGAGCCAGTACCTGGCCAAAGAGTTTATAGAAGCCTGATGAAAATCCATCCGGTCCAGGAGATTTGAGCGGGCGTAAGCGTGAGATGGCGGCCAGGACTTCATCCAGGCGAATAGGAGCCTCCAAGGCCTCTGTGTTCGTCTGGGACAGTGGCGTGATGTCCGCCGAACGCAAGTATGCATCGATGGCGGCAGGTGACACCTTATCCTCACTGTACAGGGAGGCGTAGAAGGAGCAAAAGGCATCGGCGACTTGCGACTCATCGGTAAGGGTCTCACTGGAGTCGTCGAGAAGAGTGGTGATTTTCGAGCGTTGGGTCTTGGCCTTCAAGGTACTGGCCAGGAGGCTTCCGGTGCGGTTGCCCCCTACATAGTAGGTATGGCGAAGTCGAAGGGCGGCGAATTCCGCTCTGTCAGTATCCAGGCCGGCCAATTGAGCCCTAGCGGCTTTCAGTTGACGCCAAATTCTCGGAGCGTAGGTGCGGCTGTGGGCTCTCTCTAATTCAGCTACTTGTGCTGTGAGGTCATCCCTTTTTTCTTTGCGGATCTTAGCGTCAGCAGCCGCAATGGCGATCAGTTCCCCCCTGACCACAGCCTTCAGGGCCCCCCAGAGAGCCGACACCGAGGTCGCGGGGCTATCATTTATAGCTAGGTAGTCCAATATGCATTGGTGGATTTGTTTATGAACGGCCGGCCGTTGCAAAAGGGGTTTGTTGAGCCGCCATGAACCACGGATGCGTGGAGTCTTGGGCATACTGAGCGTCAGCTCTACCGCGTCATGGTCAGAGAGGGCCGCAGGGACAATAGAAACGTCCGTGACTTGAGGGGCCAGATCCGAAGAGCCCAAGAAGTGGTCTAAACGCGCGTATGTGTGGTGTACGTGGGAATAGAAGGTGAAGCGCGCTGTGTTGGGGTGCGCCGTCCTCCAGAGATCCACCAGACCCCTCTCCCGCAGCCATGACCCGCCCTCCGCAGATAGCGCTCCCGTGTCCCCATATCGGTGCCCAGATCTATCCTTATTTGTGTCCATGATCAAATTGAGGTCCCCCCCAATGAGCAGCTGAGAGTTAGGTGACTGAAATGTTTCAGAGAGTGCAGTTTTCAGGAACGGTTCCTGGCCTGTGTTTGGAGCATATATGGAGCCAATTGTCAGTGCCTTGTCCCCAATATGGAAGGTGTAAGCCAGGAGGCGTCCCTTAATTTCTCCCGTTTTGGCCCCCACCCTACCCCGAAAGCGCCGGGAGACTAGAACGGCCACCCCAGCCCTTTTAGATGGAAGTGAAGAAAAGAATTGTTGAGGAAAGATCCGGGAGCGCATCCTGTGCCAGTCTTTAGGTAGAAGGTGGGTTTCCTGCAATAAGCAGATGTCAGCTTCCGAGTGTTCTAGATATGAAATAACAGCTCTTCGTTTTATCGTGTTATTGAGGCCCTTTATGTTGAGTGACAATATCTTAAGCGTGTCAGTCATTGCGGGATAGTGCGAAGGCGGCAAAGCGTAGCAGCGCAGCCCGCCGTGGCACATAGTAAGCAATGGTTAACACCAGAAATTCGACGATGTCCTTTGGCATACTGGTCCCCACCCCAGTGCTCCACCCCGCCCCATCCACAACAGCGCACCCTCTCCCGGATCCCGTCCATTGGTTCCCGCCCTCAAAGCCCCCCCCAACCCCAAAAACCTCCCCAAACTTCCAAAAGGCAAACCATAGGCACAAGTAAAAAACAGTCGATGTCAGTGATATTGAGAACAACACCCCAGACCCTCCTCCCCTTCCCACCCTAACCCCAACTTGAGGACCCCAACCAGAAGTCATAGTCCCAGGCCTATCCATAGTCAGTTCAGGCCTGTAGGTTTAGACGATGAAGGAGACTGTGGCAGTGGCGACCCATGTGGCCCCCCGCCCCTCACCCCCCCCCACTATGAGAACATGCAGTAAGAGCGGACCCCCAGCAGGACCAAATTCAGGGTTTCAGAGCGGCGTCTTTGACCACTGCTTCGATGGCCGCAGTGTGTTCTTTGGCGATTGTGTCCGGGTCCGGTCGGAGGTGGGTCTTAGGTGTGCGATGTCTCCGCACTTGTTGCCAGCCGTCTCTGGAAGATTGCGTCCCGGTATGTTGGGAGGATCCCGGGGAAGGTGACCCCTCTGATGCGTCGTCGGGCAGTTCAAGGCCCAGTAGGGTACAGGTGTCCTGAAGCGAACGGAGCTGGTGCAGGGTTCCTTCCCATTTGAAGATTAAGCGAAATGGATGGCCCCAGGAGTATGGCACCCCCTTTTCTCTCAGGAATGTGGTGGCCACCCTAAATTCTTTGCGCTTCTGCAGTGTTATAGCTGATAAGTCCTGGTAAAGTTCAACAGGGCTGTCGCGAAAGCGAAGGGGTTGCGCTCTACGTGCTTCCCGAAGGATCCTTTCTTTCAGGGGAAAGTCCGGTAGGAATGCCAAGATGTCTGGGGGGGGCGCTGGGGCCCGGCGGGGCATGCCCACCCTGTGTGCCCGGTCTATGCGAATGGGAAAGTCAGCAGGTTCTCCCAGGACTTCGCGGAAAAGGTCCTGGAGGTACATTGTGACGCTATTCCCTTCTGTTTTCGATGGCACTCCCCGAACCCGTATGTTGTTCCGCCGGGACCGGTTCTCGAGGTCCTCCATGTGAGCTTGGAGGTCCACCTGTTGCTCCCGAAGGCGGAGGACCTCTTGTTGAAGGTGTTCCAGTTCGTCACCACGTGCATGGTTGGAGTCTTCTACTGCCGCAACTCTTTCCCCCAGTCCATCCAGGTCTCGGCGCAGTTCCCTCTGGTCACTCACTAGTTCCTGTTTCAAAGTTTGGAAATCATCACAGAGTGTGTTGAACAGGCTTTCCAAGAACGACTTTGTGATGGGGGCTTCCTCAGAGGACTTGTTGGGGGTAGTCGCAGATGTCGATGGCGACGTAGGCGTTTGGGACTTCTCGCCTTTAGTGGATGACTTCAGGAGAAGCTCATTAATCGGTCGGACCCCTCTGCGTGTAGCGTTGGACATTTTGCCATGACAATCCAGGCCGCTCGGGGTCAGTCCACTCCCTCCACCGTCACCAAGGAGAAGCAGCAGCTGAGGAGCACCGGCGTGAGTCAAAGCAAGGCACCGCCCCCGGGGCCAACCGCAGGAATTTGTGAGGTGTCCACGTGGCACCCCTCGGGCCTCACTGCCGCCCGTCTACTCCCCTCTAGCAGGTCCCAGCGGGCAAGGGGGGGGAATAACGACTGGGTGTCCTCTCTCCTCCCGCCAGGGGCACGATCACCAGGCCCCTCGAGCGCCCCCCTCCTCACCTCTGAGCATGTGGCTGCCCAACCGTCTCGCAGGCCTCATGCAGTGGGCTTCGCTCGGTCGGGCCGGGGCGCTGGCACTTTGATTCTGCAGATTGGGTCCGCTCTCAGTCTTCCCAGGCGGCGGCACGAAAGCGGGCACACTCCAGCCGGACCCGTGGGGATCGTCTCGTTTGTGGCTGCGCCACACAGGCCCAAACCGGGGCCGCAGGTCGGCACTCCGACGTGGGGCGTCTTTTAGCAGCAGATGGCCAGGTAGGGGATGAGTCCGCGCTGCGCCGAGCGCTCGCGACGTGAGCAAGGTCTCCCCTCTGGCGTCTACACAGGAGGCCGACCGGCCGCCGCCGGGTGCACGTCAGCAGATGCCCACTGCAGGGTAGGCCCAAGCCAGGGTCCAAAGCAGCGCGCGCACGGGCCGAAGTCCGCCCTGTGTGCAGGCACAGGGCCTCGGTGTCCCACGTGGGTTCGGGGTGGAGGCGGCTCAGCGCCGGTGGCAGTGCCGGAGGGGCTCACCAACGTGGGCAGTAGAGCGTGTGGCCGCTCCGGCGTTTCCTGTTGGCCCCTCACCGGCCGCAGGCCCAGACCGGGGGCTGGATTTGGGCTTTGCCCGGGCCGCAGTTCCCTCCGGCCGCGGGGGGTGACTCTCCGTAGGCAGCCCCCCCCGTGCCTCGGGGGGTCTCTGGTACTGAGGGCGCGACCCGGATCGCAGCCGCGATCTGTGCAGGCGGGTCGGCCGGCTCTGGCACGGGAGCTGGTCCGAGTCCCTTTCGGCTGCTAACACGGCACCCTCCGTCCCCGTCCGGCGACGATGGTGAGCGATCGCCGTTTTCTCGCGGGCGAGCCGCTGTTCGGGACTGTGGGTCCGCGCTGCCTCGGGCGGAGTGCCAGGGGGCCAAAGCAGCAAATTCGGGGGCTATTGTGGGGGGTTATAGGGGGTTAGGGCGAGGAGCTCCGCAATCAGACCTCCGTCCCGGTCGCCATCTTGGCCACGCCCCGTGTAATTGTTTTTAAAAGTAATATATGATTGTTACAAGTATTAAAAAATCATAGTTATCCCAAATGTCTGCCCTTAGTATGTACATTAAATACATACATGTTTTAAACCAAGTAGAAACATTGCCCTCTTTCACGTACAGAACGCCGTACATGACGTCACACCGAAGCTTTAATGCGACGCAAAACATCAGAGCATATTCATACTGTATGCACGGGTACAGGCTGAGTATGATAAGCAGTACAAACTATGGTGCGATCACCCTCTCAGTGACAAATCAGAGCTCAGGGCGCGCTGAGGAGAATGATTAGAAGTGCTGACTCATTGCAGATGCGATTCTGGGCCTGCCTCTGCGTACATTATAACACCGCCCCATCTCTCTCTGTTGTTAATTGTTAGTGCACACACTCATACTTGCACATGCGCGCTCCACGCCCGCCCACACTACCCACATGCCACCAGCTAGCATGCTTCCTATCACTAATCCTGGAAACTAATACATTAGCCAATGGGATGTCCCCCAGGACCCTCATTCTTGCAGACCGCGAAAACACTACCAATCACGGCCCTCGACTTGATTTGGTCAGCCCCCGCGGTTCCCATAAAATGCGGGCGCTGACGTGAGCACGCTCTCTTTTGCCTGCCTGTGCTGCGGTGACAAACAAAGTGTCGTCATCAACTTGGCTATGAACTGATTGCTCGAGCGGAGGAGGACTCCTGACACTCGACGTGGTGTCACTGCTGCCGCCGCCCAGCCACAATACCATAGGCGCGGAGGCGGCGGCGCCCGCATGCAAAACACCCCAGACTCAGTGGAACTGCAGCCTTTGAAGACACGACAAAAGACGAAAGAAGCAAAGGTAAGAGAAGACGTCACAACATCAGCCTCTACTGTAAATTGTATATCCATAATGCTATTTTTTCTCCTTCATATGGCTTTCCTGCCCCTCAATGGTTTTAAATTGTATGTACATAGTTTAAAAGTATCTTTCTACGTCACGACTTGCGCAACACCTCTTTTTTTTTTATAAATTGTTCATCAATGAATTTCTGTGTAGTATTTCTATAGTACACCAAGTGCTCAGGCCTCTATTATTAACTGTGCGTGCATGATAGTATTTTTTTTTCTGCGTCACAAGACCCTCCCAGGCCTGTATTCTTATTGATCTTCCTTTGTTGATCCTAATATTTCCTTCTGTGTCACGGAGCACTCCCAGTCCTCTTTTGTTTTAAGAGTCTCACGTGCTTTGCAATCTGTTCTTTTTATTGTATGTACATGATGGTATTCTTTTCTACTTCACGTGACCCTCCTAGCCCTCAATGGTTTCAAAGTGTGCTTACATAATTGAAATGTTTCTTTATAAGTCACAAGGTCTTATACACCTCTAATTTTTATAAATTGTGCGTGCATACATTTCTGTATCGTATTTCTGTACTACGCCATGTGCTCAGGCCTCCATTATTAATTGTGCGTGCATGATTGTATTTTTTTTCTGCGTCACGAGGCCCTCCCGGGCCTGTATTCTTATTGATCTTCCTTTGTTGATCCTAATATTTCCTTCTGTGTCACGGAGCACTCCCAGGCCTCTTTTTTAAAAACAACTGAGCGTGCATGAATTTCTGTGTCGTATTTTTGAAGAGTCTCACGTGCTATGGAATCTATTATTTTTATTGTATGTACATGATGGTATTCTTTTCTACATCACGTGACCCTCCTATCCCTCAACGGTTTCAAAGTGTGCTTACATAATTGAAATGTTTCTTTATAAGTCACGAGGTCCTATACACCTCTAATTTTTATAATTTATGTGTGCATACATTTCTGTGTCATATTTCTGTACTACGCCACGTGCTCAGGCCTCCATTATTAACTGTGCGTGCATGATGGTATTTTTTTTTCTGTGTCACGAGGCCCTCCCAGGCCTGTATTCTTATTGATCTTCCTTTGTGGATCCTAATATTTCCTTCTGTGTCACGGAGCACTCCCGGTCCTCTTTTTTTCATAAACTGAGCGTGAATGAATTTCTGTGTCGTATTTATGAAGAGTCTCACGTGTTTTTGAATCTGTTCTTTTTATCGTATGTACATGATGGTATTCTTTTCTACATCACGTGACCCTCCTACCCCTCAATGGTTTCAAAGTGTGCTTACATAATTGAAATGTTTCTTTATAAGTCACAAGGTCCTATACACCTCTAATTTTTATAAATTGTGCGTGCATACATTTCTGTGTTGTATTTCTGTACTACGCACGTGCTCAGGCCTCCATTATTAATTGTGTGTGCATGATGGTATTTTTTTTTCTGCGTCACGAGGCCCTCCCAGGCCTGTATTCTTATTGATCTTTGTTGATCCTAATATTTCCTTCTGAGTCACGGAGCACTCCCAGGCCTCTTTTTTTTATAAACTGACCGTGCATGAATTTCTGTGTCGTATTTTTGAATACTGTCACGTGCTTTGGTATGTGTTCTTTTTATTGTACATACATAATGATATTCTTTTCTCCATCACGTGGCCCTCCTACCCCTCAACGATTTTAAATTGTATATACATAGTATAAATGTTTCTTTCTACATCACAAGGTCCTCCAGACCTCTAATTGTAAAAATTCTCCGTGCATAAATTTCAGTTTCGTATTTTTAAACTGTCACGTGCTTTAGCCTGTATTGATACAAATTGTGCGTTCATAATAGTATTATTTTTTTTTTAATCGGTCACATGGCCCTCCCAGCTCTGTTTTGCTTTATTTTTGTGGAATATATACTTTCTAGTTCATTGTATTTGCCCCCTCCTAATTCTCCCATTAGTTTTAATATTTATTACTGCGTCATGTGACACTCCCAAACCTGTATTCCTCAAAATGATGCCTACATGGTTGTAATATTTACTGCTACCTCATATGACCATCTCAGACCTCTATTTAAATTAATGTTTAAGAGTAGAATCGAGTAACGTTTAGAAGACTATGACAAATGTAAGATATTTTTAAAAGTTTTTCAAAGAAACAATGTTCCTTTTGAAAATATATTTATTAATATTCACTTTTTCTAATAATTATAACTCTGAACAAATGTAATTCGGTTGTAATGTAAACCTATTAATGATTGTATTTTAACTCTACAGGTACCTTTTCAGAAAATGGACATTCTTCTTACTCCGACAAATACTGCCTGTCATTGGATACTTCTGGTAAGTACAAGTTTTTCAACATTTATTAGTCCGTTTTCAAAGTTATTCTTGGAAAATATAACTGGTTGTAATAGTTTAAACTATCTAAATTTATTTTATCAAATAATTTAAAGGGTAATCTTTTTAAATAATTTTGTAATGTATCTAATGTAGACATCTGTACCGTAAAATGTAAACTCTCCACACTAAAAATTATATTCTTACAATATTTTCTATACACTTCCAAACCTTTAACAAACATAATGGGTCATGATTCACGGAGTAAAAAAATTCAGACCTATCAAGAGTTTTCATTAAATTTTAGGTAACTTTTCCCTACAAAATAACGTACCTTATCTCTTTATTATTTATTATATTGCACAAATATAAAATTGCAAATATCATTTCTCTTTATGAAATTAAAAAAAGCAAATTATTAAACATATGTTATGTTATGTTATAATATGCTTATATAGCGCATGGCTACCCCAACAACGAGGCGTCCCAGCGCTTGCAGACAAGCCCAATTACATAACAGTCGGAGGGATGCGACAGAATATCTGAACACCGCGGAACCTTAAATAGAGGAAAACAGCCAGGTTTTAACGTGTTTTCGAAAATGAAGATGGTTAGTAATGGAACGCACATCTAAAGGGATAGAGTTCCAGAGTTTTGGGGACAAGAACTTAAAAGATCGGCCACCAGCTCTGCACCTCCGGATCTTGATAGTACTGGCAAGAGAAAGGTCCGCAGAGCGGAGGGCACGCGGCGGAACATAGAAGGTACATATTCCTTGCAAGATTTGGGGACCTAAACAATGCAACATTCTATGGATAACACACAGAGTTTTAAATTGAATGCGCTGTTTAATGGGCAGCCAATGGAGCCTAACCATTCATATCTCTCTAAAGGCTTTCCCTACAACAATTGAATCCTCACGACTATGACCAATGGCAGTAACTCATCTTAATAGTTTACTTCTTTGAAATACTCGTAAATAGCAAAGACGGTTTTCAAGGATAACATTTATGAACGTTTACCAAACGAATCTATACTGCTCGTCGGAATCATATTGCTATTTGCACATCATTTTGTCTCACCACTACTATGGTCCTAACACAGTTGCTATCAAACCTATGATTGCTTTTCAACCCCAATACGAATAATTATTGTTGTTTTGAATAGTTGCCACAGTCCCATTGCGTTGATTTCAAAACACTTGCAACATGTACAATAATTTGCAAATTAACTTTCCAATGGTTAGCATTGCTATTATGATGCCCTTATATACATCTTTTTAACATTTGCAGTCTGTTGAAAAGTCTTGTGCTGTCTACAACCAAAATGTTTCTGCAATTTCTACAGAAAACTTTATGGTAAGAATCTTTTCTGAGTTGCCTCCACTATGTTCGAAAGCTGCCTATGCACCATCAGGGATGTGGAATTCCTATAGCCCAGGGGTCTCCAACCAGTACCTCGGAAGCTACTGGTAGCTTACCAGCACCCTCAAAGTAGCTCTCAGAGGTGAAGCAAACCAAGCCAATCTGGGAGATTCTCTTTATATTGTAAAAGGCAACACTACTCATTCCACTACCCTTAAGATTTACAGACAGCCAAACCAATAGCAGGGCCATTTGATAACACTCAAACACACACTTTGATGGCCTATCAATCAATCAATCAGGGATTTATAGAGCGCACTACTCACCTGTGAGGGTCTCAAGGCACTGGGGGAGTGTGTGTCGGGGGATTTGGGCACCTCTGGTCATTCGAAAAGCCAGATCTTGAGGCTCTTCCTGAATGCTTTCAGTGTGGGGCTTCATCTGATGCTGAGGGGTAGTTTGTTCCAGGTCTGGGCCATGATGTAGGAGAAGGGTATGCCTCCTGTACTGGTTCTGTGGATGCAGGGGATCTCGGCCAAGACCTGGTCAATGGAGCGCAGGTTTCTTTTGGGGGTGTAGAAGGACATTAATTTGTTGAGGTATTGGGGTCCGGTGTTGTGGAGACCTTTATAGGTGTGTGTGAGCAGCTTGAAAATCACTCTGTTTTTCGACGGGGAGGCAATGGAGGTCTCGTATATGCTGGGTAATGTGGTCTTGTCATGGGATGCTGAGCATGAGTCTAGCTGCGGCCTTCTGGACAGTCTAAAGTTTGTAGAGTAGAGATTTGTTGATTCCGGCATAGAGGGTGTTCCCATAGTCCAGCCTGCTGATGATGGGTGCATAGGTGACGGTTTTCCTGCATTCGGGGGGTGGGTCCATTTGAAGGTCTTGCTGAGTAAGCGGAGGGTGTTGAAGCATGTGGAAGATGCAGCTTTGGCCTATGGGTCTGCCACATGAACCATCTTTATCCACTTTAAAACTACCTAAGAAAGAGATTGGCCATATTATCCACCCGGCTCCATCAGTTGCACGGTATGTGACATCAAAGAATAGTAACAACAGTAACCAGGGATGACCCACCAAAGGGTGTGACTTTAAGAACTAAAGTGAAAATATGTTAATTGGGAGCATGATCAACCAAAGAGCCGATGAGAACGGAGTATGCATCCAGAGCAGGGAAAATTAAAAACATCACATTCATTTTTGTGTGGGTGTGTGACATTGTGTCCTTCCTAAATAAACAGTGTGGATTCCTTAAAACTACTTCTAGCGTCAAGGACTACCAAATATGTATGCTGGCCTCCATCATAACAGTATTATCTCTGATGCAATTGTGCCCATTCATGTATAATTGTGCCATAGCTATAATATTTTCGTCCCTGACTATTTTGGGCACATAAGTAGAGTAATTACATACTTGCTGCCATCACTGACATATTAAGAGCATGACTGATCTGCTTTTAGCCATTCCTGACAGAGTGGCAGCATCTTCTCCCATAATAATGGCCATAACTGATATATGTTGGGCATCCAGCTGTGGCACAGTGGTAGCCCTGGCTTAATGGTGGGCATTATTAGCATAACAGAGGCATTCTTAGTGTTATGGTGAAGAACCATGGCCTATGATTCCAATACCTGGGTATTTGAAGCATAATTTGTCCATGAGAGGCATTTTTCCATGGCGGTACTCAATGAAAAGTAAAATGAAATGAAATTGTGTTTTGTAAAGCGCGTTACTACCCGGAGGCCTCGTAGCGCTGTGGAACGGTAGGTTTTTTGGAGAGTGCTGTCTGACTTAATGGAAGAGAAGTGTTTTCAGGCTTTTCCTGAACTTTAGTAGGTCGGGTTCACTGCGCAGTGTGGGTGGCAGGGAGTTCCAGACTAAGGCCGCATTCAATGAAAAGGCGCGTCCGCCCCATCTGGCCCGTTTGATTTTCTTAGTTGTGGCCAGAAAAGCTGTGCTCGAGCGGAGTGATCTCGGCGTACCTGCAGCAGAGGACATTGATAATCACTCAGGTGGACGTCTTTTGGACTTGTTGTAACTGTTGTACATGTTTCACTGGAATACCTATATACAGTGTTTAGCCACTGTGTAGTCTGCTGCTCATGAAGGACTGTCACTGTTTTTCTTTTGTTTACAATCCAATTGTAAATGTTGCAGGGCATGTGGAGGGTGCTATAGCAGTATGAGGAGATGGAGTAGACTTGCTTACACATACAAAGGGAGGAGTTGAAGATGAATCCTAGGTTGTGCACATGCTTGATAGCTGTTGGTACTGTCCACAATGTACTCAGCTAGCGTAAGTCATCCGAGGCTGAGAGGGTGGGTCTGAGGATGAGTACCTTCCTTTTGTGCGACTTCATGTTTAGAGAGCTGCTCTTTATGTACTTTGTGACGTTGCAGCCGTTCTTATTTTTTATATTATTCATCTTCCACTCAATCAACACATTATCTACACGTACACACACACACACCTACTTTCTACCTTTCTTGCCTATGGTTAACAACCGCTTCTTACGTTCCCACTGCAGAATCCGACTAACACTCGGTAATGTACTGGAAAACAAAACACCCATTTCCTTTACAAGACAGTAGGATCTTTCCGCATCTGCTACCTTTCTTCCTTTTCACCTTATTCTACATCCACTACCTCAAATACACCTACCTACTACATTTCTTGCTGCCTTTGCCAAGTGTTATTGTAATTCAAAATGGAGTCCCTAAAATGGGCCCAGTGTTGCAATTTTTCAGCCCTACCGCCGCAATGGTAACTTCTTCTTATCTACTACCCATGAATGGCAGTGGGTAATTTGTACACTTGCATCCTTTTTTGCGTCCTTTCTACCGCAGTGTGTGTACTTTGTGAACTCGCTAAACTCCTTAGATGAGATACCTATTTCTCAGGCTCCCACTGCACAATCCGACGCACAGTCTGTGTAATGGACTGGGAAACCAAACACCCACTTTCTTTACAAAGCAGTGGGTAGTTTGTGTGTCTGCTCTCTTTCTTATTTTTCACCTTTTTTATCTTCCTCTTAATCAACACATCATGTACACGCACACACACCTACTTTCTACCTTTCTTTGCTATGGTTAACTAATATTCTATTTCATATCCATATTCAAAATGCAGGCCGTTTATCGAACCTTTTAATTGTAGCTACTACTGCGGCCAAAGACAGTGGGAAGTTTACACACTTACAGCCTTTCTTGCCTGGGATTATCAATTATTCTTCAATTTCATATTCTGATTCAAAGTCCATCTTCAAGTCTTTTTATTGTAGCTACTACCCCAGCCGAAAGCAGTAGGAAATTCGCACACTTGCTGCCTTTCTTTCATAGGGTTATCAAATACTCTTGAATATCAAATTCTAATTCAAACTCATGTCCCTTTATCAAGCCTTTTTCATGTAGATATTGCACGGCCAGAAGGCAGTGGGAAATTTGCACACTTGCTACCTTTCTTAAGTGGGCTTATCAATTATTCCTCTTAAAATTCAAAGTGCAGGCCCTTTATTGAACCTTCTTCGTAACTACTACCCATGAATGGCAGTGGGTAATTTGTACACTTGCATCCTTTTTTGCATCCTTTCTACCACACAGTGTGTGTACTTTGTGCACTGGCTAAACTCCTTAGATGAGATACCCATTTCTCACGCTCCCACTGCCCAATCCGACGCACAGTCTGTGTAATGGACTGGGAAACAAAACACCCACTTTCTTTACAAAGCAGTGGGTAGTTTGTGCGTCTGCTCTCTTTCTTATTTTTCACCTTTTTTATCTTCCACTAACACATCATGTACACGCACACACACCTACTTTCTACCTTTCTTTGCTATGGTTAACTAATATTCTATTTCATATCCATATTCAAAATACAGGCCGTTTATCAAACCTTTTTATTGTAGCTACTACCGCGGCCAAAGACAGTGGAAAGTTTGCACACTTACTGCCTTTCTTGGCTGGCATTGCCAATTATTCTTCAATGTCATATTCTGATTCAAAGTCCTTCTTCAAGTCTTTTTGTTGTAGCTACTACCCCAGCCTAAAGCAGTAGGAAATTCGCACACTTGCTGCCTTTCTTTCCTAGGCTTATCTAATACTCTTGAATTTAAAATTTTAATTCAAACTCATGTCCTTTTATCAAGCCTTTTTCATGTAGATATTGCACGGCCAGAAGGCAGTGGGAAATATGCGCACTTGCTACCTTTCTTAAGTGGGCTTATCAATTATTCCTCTTAAAATTCAAACTGCAGGCCCTTTATTGAACCTTCTTCGTAACTACTACCCATGAATGGCAGTGGGTAATTTGTACACTTGCATCCTTTTTTGCGTCCTTTCTACCGCACAGTGTGCGTACTTTGTGCACTCGCTAAACTCCTTAGATGAGATACCCATTTCTCAGGCTCCCACTGCACAATCTGATGCACACTCCGTGTAAGGGACTGGGAAACCAAACACCCACTTTCTTTACAAACAGTGGGTAGTTTGTGCATCTGCTCTCTTTCTTATTTTTCACCTCTTTTATCTTCCACTTAATCAACACATCATGTACACGCACACACACCTACTTTCTACTTTTCTTTGCTATGGTTAACTAATATTCTATTTCATATCCATATTCAAAATGCAGGCCATTTATCGAACCTTTGTATTGTAGCTACTACCGCGGCCAAAGACAGTGGGACGTTTGCACACTTACTGCCTTTCTTGCCTGCGATTATCAAATATTCTTCAATTTCATATTCTCATTCAAAGTCCTTTTTCAAATCTTTTTATTGTAGCTACTACCCCAGCCGAAAGCAGTAGGAAATTTGCACACTTGCTGCCTTTCTTTCGTAGGGTTATCAAATACTCAAGCTTTTTTCGTGTAGATATTGCACGGCCAGAAGACAGTGGGAAATTTGCACACTTGCTACCTTTTTTAAGTGGACTTATCAATTATTCCTCTTAAAATTCAAAGTGCAGGCCCTTTATTGAGCCTTTTTGGTAACTGTTACTCGTCAATGAGTAGGTAATTTGTGCACTTCCTACCATTCATGTATAATAAAAAGCTTAACAAAAGTCTACCAATATTAAAAAAGAGCCACTATGGTCTATGTTTATCAAATCTACAGTTTTTTATCCTAATTCAAAGTACAGACCCTTTATTGACCCTTCTTGGTAACTACTACTAATGAATTGCAGTGGATAATTTCCACACTTGCATCCTTTCCTATTTTTTCACATTATTCATCTTCCACTCAATCAACACATCATCTACACATACACATACCTACTTGCAACATCTCTTGGCTGTGGTTATCAACTGTTCTTCTATTTCATATCCATATTCAAAGAGCAGGCCCTTTATCGAACCTTTTGTTGTAGCTACTAACCCAGGCGATGGCAGTGCAAAATTTGCGCACTTCCTCCCTTTCTTGACTGACTTTATCAAATACTCTTCAATTTTATATTCTGATTCAAACTCATGTCCCTTTATCAAACGTTTTTCATGTAGATATTGCACGGCCAGAAGGCAGTGAGAAATTTGCACAGTTGCTGTCTTTCTTAGCTGTGCTTATCAATTATTTTTCTTCAATTTGGAATTCAAAGTGCAGGCACTTTATTGAGCCTTCTTCGTAACTATTACTCATCAATGGCAGTGGGTAATTTCCGCACTTCCTCCCATTCATGTATAATAAAAAGCTTAATAAAAATCTACCAATATTAAAAAATAGCCAGTATGATCTACGGTTAACAAATTATACTGTGTCCTTAGCTTCTGTTATGTGTGACTAAATAGCTTTCATCAATCTTTCTGTCAACAACTGCCTTCAATCTACACGGCAGACAGCTGGGTTCACAACTTGAATTCAGCGTTCCTTCTACATTAAGGACAAAATTGTATTCAGCCTTGCTTTCCTTAAGGCACAGAATTATACTGTGTCCCCAGGTTCTGTTATCTGTGACTAAATAGCATTCTTCAATCTTTGTGTCAACAACTGCCTTCAACCTACACTACAGACAGCTAGTTTCACAACTTAAATTCAACTTCCTTCTACATTAAGGACACCATTGAATCCAACCTTACTTTCCTTAAGGCAGAGACAATTATGGCATATTTAGAAACAAAAATAGCCTACTTTATGGAGATATACTTCAACTAAACTTCTGTGAACGGACAACCAATATTTATTAGAAAACTTAGTTTTAAAGACTTTGCTACCAACACATCTTGCTTCGATCATGGATAAAATACAGACTCCACAAAACGTACTTGCTTCACATGCAACTAACTCATTCCACCACTTATCAGCGCTGCATTCACACACACTAAATTAACAATATTGTGCAGCTGTCACACACACATGAAGTCCTGGTAACCACTACCTCTTACAATCACCACATATGCCTATTCATCCCGAATTTAACTGATTCTTCATTCAATCTACACCACAGACAGCAGTGTTCACAACTTCAATACATTTTTCAATCTACATTTCTCTTCACTATCTGTGCCAAGAGCTGCCTCCAATATATTCTGCGATCACTAGAGTTCAAACCTTCATACCAGTAGCACCACTACTACAGAAAGAATTTAATCCAACCTTGTTTATTGAAGGTACAGACTAATGGATTCTATGTCTTCGATTTTGTAAAAGAATGTGACAAATGACATTCATCTATAACTGTGCTCACTAGAGCCTTCAATCTACACTATAAACAGCAGGATTCACAACTTCAATTCACCTTTCTATCTACACTAAGAACACCATTAAATCCAACTTTGTTTTTTTACAACCGAGACAATTGTACTGTGTCCTCAGATTCACTTATCTGTAACGAAATACCATTCATCAATCTTTCTGTCAACAACTGCCTTCAATCTTCACTGCAAACACCAGAGTTCACAACTTAAATTCAGCTTTGAATCCAAATTTATCTTCAGTATCTCTGCTAAGAACTTTTTTATATACATACTACCCCAACATAAGACAGTTGAAAATGTTGCACTTGCTGCCTTTCTTCGCAGCGGTTATGAATTATTATTCTTATAATCCAAATTCAAAGTACAGACACTTTATTCAGCCTTCTTCATAACTACCTCCCCTTAAACAGCAGTGGTTAATTTCCACACTTTAATCCTTTCTTGCCACGCACAGTCTGTGTAATGAGCTGAATATCTAAAGAACAACTTCCCTGACAAAACAGTGGGTACTTTGCACGTCTGCACCCTTTCTTATTTTTTACCTTATACATCTTCAACTCAATCAACACATCATCCACACATACACACACCTACTTCTTGCCTTTTTTCGCTGGGATTATCAATTATTCTTCACTTTCATATTCTGATTTAAACTCTAGACCCTTCATCGAGCCTTTTCGTTGTACCTACTACCCCAGCCGAAGGCAGTTCGAAATTTGCACACTACCTGTGTTTCTTAACTAGGGTTATCAATCATCCTAAAAATAACTACAAACTCAGAAACAATATTTTCATTTGCAAACAACTTGCAAAGTAATCGTATCTGTAAAACTTCTTTGCCATGTTCACTCTTTTTTCCAATTCTTATATCCTATACAATACTTCTATAACTAGCATAATATACTTGTCGCATATTTGTAATAAATTCCATATATTCAAAATATGACCAGAGATTAACATTTCCAATGCTACATTAAACCTTTTACTTAATCTACCTCTGGAGCATGACAACAAATTACAATACTACAAACTATCTGGAGAAGCTTGTTGTGAAGACTCTTGAAGAAAATTAAAGTTCTCAATATTGATGACGTAAGCATGGTATCAAACGTAATGCTTGCCTTAGTGCATTTAAAAATGCAAAAAATTTGTAAAACAGAGAATGATATATTACTCCCAATTTATTTAAGACAGACAATTATGCTGTGCCCTCTGATTCTCTTATCTGTGTCTACATAACATTCTTCAATCTTTGTCTCAACAACTGCCTTCAATCTACACTACGAACAGCTGGGTTCACAATTAATATTGAACTAGACACCTGTTCGGAAAAGAAAGGAGATCACTCCCAGGGTGGGACATCAATCCCCACACCTTATACAAAGGCGAGTATGAAGCACAGGCGAGAATGTGTATAGTGAATGTATGGTACTCCCTGAAAGCAGTCCATCACTAAAATGTAACGGAGGGATGGGAAAGCCCCTTTATCTTGAATATGAAGGATATAAGTGAGTCCTAAGGAAGTAGAATGAATTTATATATAGAAGATCTGTGAAACGAAGATAGGATGTAGAGATTTAATCATAAGAAAACAGAATTTGTAAAATGTGACAAAGAGAACAATGAGGTGCACTAAAACCTGTATTTGTTTCAGAGTGAAATGTAATATTGAGGAGATAAGCCTTCAGCACTTTTTCCCCTATTGATATTTATCTTTCTATATACGCAGAAGGATATCAGATATTGAAAACGGTGACCCCAAAGAACTGTCTTGTCCGGAAGAAGGTGTTATGGTATCCATGGTTTTAACACTGAAACGCGTTGACGCACTGTTTTGAATATAGAATCCAAGTAGAGCCCAGGGAACAACAGATATTCATGAATTTTTGGTACTGTAGCTCCTACAAGAAAATATTGAAAGGCGATTGGATCAGGTTACTGTGTAGCAAGAGTATTCTAAGCTACTGATAGAAGGGAAACGCTTACTTCAGGAAAATCGAACGATCAAAGGCTGACTTCTTTAGCCTTCAACTTGACCAAGCAAAAAAAACGACCAAAAAACTCTTTGAACTAATCAAATCACAATCCAAGGACGAGCCACCATGATTACTGAACACATCCAACACCCTACCTTCCTGTGAAGAATTCTCTACCTTTTTCAATCTAAAAACAACCAACATCAAGAATGATCTCCTCGCTGATCTAAACCTATAGTCTAACTCCCTCAGCAAAATCCCTATCAAACTAAAAAACAATGCTTCCTGGTCGTCCTTTGACACCTACACAGAAGATTCCATTGGCAAGATCCTGGGCACCCTAAAGCCCTCCAATCACCTCTCGGATCCTCTACCTGCTAATGCTGTAAAGGATCTTATCCCATGGCTTCTACAGCTCTTGACCAAAATCATTAACAGCTCTCTCCAACAAGGATGCATCCCAGACTCCCTCAAAGTGGGACAAGTATTGCCCATACTCAAGAAACCCACAGCTGACCCTACTGATCTTAATAACTATCGCCCTATCTCCAACATCCCTACCTTAGCCAAACTGATAGAAAAATGTGTTCACATCCAACTGACAAAACACATCGATCACTTTGACCTCCTCAACCGACACCAATCCGGCTTCCGCGCAGGCCACAGCACAGAAGCAGCCATGACTCACATTATTGATGATGCACTTCAAATCCTTGACCAAAATGGTACCTGCCTTCTCATCCTTCTCGACCTGTCCTCAGCATTCGACACGGTCAAACACGAGAACTTACTTGATCTGCTGAACACCAGAATGGGTCTTTCGGGAACAGTACTCAAATGGTTCACTTCCTTCCTCCACAATCAGACTCAGAAATTCAAAATCAACCACACTTTTTCCAGCCCTGTCCCAGTAATACTAGGAGTCCCGCAAGGATCAGCCTTATCCCCTACACTTTTCAATCTAGTCATGGAGCCACTCACCGCACTGCTTCATGCCTCCAATGTGCAATTCGTTACTACAAGCGTAAACGCATCCTTGTGATTGGGCACACCTTCAGGTTCATCGTAAGATACGAATGACTCCTTTGTGATTTTTAAGTTGGTTTATTTCAAGTTCATTCATCAATAATTCATCAGTTCATTTAATCCATATTTATGCATATGATTAGGTAGATTTCACACTGTTTTCAGAGCTCCTTGAAAAAAGGCTTTTTCCAGCCCGAAATGCATTGGAGCACCTTGTTTGACATGTTCCACTCGGAACATCACAGTGTGAAATCTACCTAATCATATGCATAAATATGGATTAAATGAACTGATGAATTATTGATGAATGAACTTGAAATAAACCAACTTAAAAATCACAAAGGAGTCATTCGTATCTTACGATGAACCTGAAGGTGTGCCCAATCACAAGGATGCGTTTACGCTTGTAGTAACGCACTCAACCAGCCACCATTGTCCGGCGTATTGGGACGGTTACGCCACTTGTTGGAGCACCCTCAACATCCATAATAACCTCACCCCAACATCCCTGAACCTTCAAACTAGCTCACGTTGTGCGCCTTACCTGTATTTCCAGTTTCCAATGTGCAATTCCACATGTATGCTGATGACACCCAACTCTACCTCAAACTACAATCCCCGGATGACATAAAACTTCTCAACTCAACTCTTAAGGAAACACAGACATAGTTGGCAGAGAATCATCTCAAACTTAATGCTCTGAAAACTGAGTTCTTACTAATAGCTCCCCCCACCAAAATCCGCATCGCTCAGGATTGGCTTAAACACCTCAATGCATTCAACGTCCAACCCATCATTGTAGACTCAGCAAAATCTTTAGGTATAACCCTGGACTCCAATCTCAATATGCAACGACATATCAGCAATGCTACGAAGGGAGCTAATTTCCAAATCAACACCTTGAGGAAGCTGAAACCCTTCCTCCCAGCCAACAACTTCCGAACTGCGGTCCAAGCGTTAGTTATCCATCGGATCGATTATGGAAGCACCACACTCTGCAGCCTCCCCCTATCAACAACCGCACCACTAAGAGCCTCTACCAATGCTGCAGCAAGACTCATCACGGGATCAAAAAAACGCTCACACATCTCCCCTGACTTAAAATCTATGAACTGGTTACCCTATGAAGGCAGAATACACCTGAAAATTGCTTGCATTACTCATAAGGCCTTACACCACAATTCGCCTAGCTATATCGCACAGAAATTGACAATCTCAGGAGGCTCAAGAACAACAAGAAGCGCACAAACTCTCCTCCTGAAACTACAAAAATTCCACAAGACAAAAACATACAAACGATCCTTCCCAGGGATGGCCCCCAGGATTTGGAATGCCCTCCCTCCAGAAATAAGAATTATCTCATCCACTGCATTCTTCAAAAAGGAAGTCAAATTGATCCTCCTGGCTAAACTCACTTGAACTTAAAACTGTGTATATACTATTTAACTGTTTATCTTTCCCCTGTATTACATCTTTTTTTTTGTCTTCCCATTCCATGTTAAGCGCTCTGATATCTGTAAGGATTTTGTTCGCGCTATATAAAACCTTGAAATTAAAATAAAATAAAATAAATAAGGGGGAATGTTTCGATTTAATAATGTACTGTGATTATGTAATGAATAGGTTCTTGTCAATGTGTTTAATCTAACTTGCCTGTAATTGTTGAGATATTGTGTATACTCGTTTTAAATGCCATACATTGTACATTTCTAATGTTTTTAATTATGTATGCTTTCAGGAAGTCTTTTCTGAAATTTTAATTTATGAGTGGAGGACAGTTTTTCTTCCTTCTTTTATGAAAAATAAAAAGATTGTAAACGTTACATTTTAGTGTGGGAATTATACATTTTTATTTTAACAATGGTAATTTGGATGAATGAGAGAAATAAGATATATTAGGGTGAACTAAAGAGCAGTGTCTCCAGGGATTTTTCAATGACTTTCATTCCTTATCACAAATACAATTCCATGTCCTCAGATTCTGTTATCTGTAACTAAATAGCATTCTTCAATCTTTGTCTCAACAACTGCCTTCAATCTACACTGCAGACAGCAGAGTTCACAACTTCAATTGAGCTTTCCTTCTACATTAAGGACCGCATTACATTCAACACTGTTTTCCTTATCACAAATACAATTCTATGTCCTCAGATTCTATTATCTGTAACTAAATAGCATTCTTAAATCTTTGTCTCAACAACTGCCTTCAATCTACACTACAGACAGCAGACTTCACAACTTCAATTGAGCTTTACTTCTACATTAAGGACCGCAATACATTCAACACTGTTTTCCTTATCACATATACAATTCTATGTCCTCAGATTCTGTTTTTTGTAACTAAATAGCATTCTTCAATCTTTGTCTCAACAATTGCCTTCAATCTACACTGCAGACAGCAGAGTTCACAACTTCAATTGAGCTTTCCTTCTACATTAAGAACAGCATTACATTCAACACTGTTTTCCTTATCACAAATACAATTCTATGTCCTCAGATTCTGTTATCTGTAGCTAAATAGCATTCTTCAATCTTAGTCTCAACAACTGCCTTCAATCTACACTGCAGACAGCAGAGTTCACAACTTGCATTGACCGATCTTTCTGTCAAAAACTACCTTCGATCTATACTGCACACAGCAGAGTTCACAACGTCAATTGAGCTTTCCTTCTACATTAAGGACCACATTACATTCAACACTGTTTTCCTTATCACAAATGCAATTCTATGTCCTCAGATTCTGTTATCTGTAACTAAATAGCATTCTTCAATCTTTGTCTCAACAACTGCCTTCAATCTACACTGCAGACAGCAGAGTTCACAACTTCAATTGAGCTTTCCTTCTACATTAAGGACCGCATTACATTCAGCACTGTTTTCCTTATCACAAATACAATTCTATATCCTCAGATTCTATTATCTGTAACTAAATAGCATTCTTCAATTTTTCTGTCAACAACTACCTTTAATCTACACTGCGGACAACTGAGTTGACAACTTGCCTTGACCGATCTTTCTCTCAACAACTACCTTCGATCTACACTGCAGACAGCAGATTTCACAACTTCAATTGAGCTTTCCTTCTACATTAAGGACAGCATTACATTCAACCACAGCGCCAAAGATTTCTAACTCAGTGCACCACAAATCATCACCACATCACCATATTGAATGAGGTGACCTAATTAGAAAAAAAATATATCAAACTTTTCAGAGACATACTTCAACTTACTTCTGTAAATAAACAACAATATTTACTCAAAAACTTGATTATAAACACTTTGTTACCTTCGACCGCTCCTCATCGCAAACTCCACAAAACTTTGTTGCTTTAGATGCACACTTACTGCCTTTCTTGCCTGGGATTATCAATTATTCAATCTACACTGCGGACAACTAGGTTCCCAACTTGCATTGACCAATCTTTCTGTCATTACATTCAACACTGTTTTCCTTATCATCAAATCCAATTCTATGTCTCAGATTCTATTATCTGTAACTAAATAGCATTCTTCAATCTTTGTCTCAACAAATGCCTTCAATCTACACTGCAGACAGCAGGCTTCACAACTTCAATTGAGCTTTCCTTCTACATTAAGGACCTCATTACATTCAACACTGTTTTCCTTATCACAAGTACAATTCTATTTCCTTAGATTCTGTTATCTGTAACTAAATAGGATTCTTCAATCTTTGTCTCAACAACTGCCTACAATCTACACTGCAGACAGCAGGGTTGACAACTTCAATTGAGCTTTCCTTCTACATGAAGGACCGCATTACATTCAACACTGTTTTCCTTATCACAAATACAATTCTATGTCCTCAGATTCTGTTATCTGTAACTAAATAGCATTCTTCAGTCTTTGTCTCAACAACTGCCTTCAATCTACACTGCAAACAGCAGGGTTGACAACTTCAATTGAGCTTTCCTTCTACATGAAGGACCGCATTACGTTCAACACTGTTTTCCTTATCACAAATAGAATTCTTTGTCCTCAGATTCTTTTATCTGTAACTAAATAGCATTCTTCAATCTTTGTCTCAACAACTGCCTTCAATCTAAACTGCAGACAGCAGGGTTAACAACTTCAATTGAGCTTTCCTTCTACATGAAGGACCGCATTACATTCAACACTGTTTTCCTTATCACAAATAGAATTCTATGTCCTCAGATTCTGTTATCTGTTACTAAATAGCATTCTTCAATCTTTATCTCAACAACTGCCTTCAATCTACACTGCAGACAGCAGGGTTGACAACTTCAATTGACCTTTCCTTCTACATGAAGGACCGCATTACATTAAACACTGTTTTCCTTATCACAAATACAATTCTATGGCCTCAGATTCTGTTATCTGTAACTAAATACAATTCTTCAATCTTTGTCTCAACAACTGCCTTCAATCTATACTGCAGACAGCAGGGTTGACAACTTCAATTCACTTTTGCATGTACATTTTTCTTATGTCTACCAAGAAAACCCTTCAATAAATTCTGCACTCACTAGAGTTCACAACTAGATACCAATACCGCCAGTAGTACAGAAAACATTCAATTCAATCTTGATTTATTTAAAACAGACAATTTCACAATGTCATCACATTTCCTTACAGTTTGTACATTACGAAATTCAGCCTTCATTGCTTAAAATTATAGATGTTTCTACTGTATTTAACACACATTTGGAGAGGCAATGTTATGTTCATAATTCATAATTCCTGGCCATAATGCCACATAATTCAGGAATAGAAATGACAGGAGTGATGGATGTTCATTGAAGATAAATATTTTTATTCATTTCAGTGCATCCACAGCCAACGCGTTTCGTCCAACACGGGCTTCTTCAGGGCTTTGTTTTCACAAATGCGAATATATGCTTTGCAATTAGATTCTACAGGACAAATCCTCCTGTGTCTAGTGTACCATCTGACAAGCTTTTAGGACAGCGAGGCCTTTTGCGAAATTTCTAATAAAATGTAGTTTCTTAGATGAAACTTCTTTCATCAATTCTATTAAAGCAGGAGTTATTATTTGAAGTGCTGATTAGAGCACTGGTGGTACACTCGCCAATTCCTACAGTCCGACGCGTACCTCAACACGATTCCGAAGCCGTCGTGTATAGTTTCTCCAACAAAGTGCTCTGCTGCAAGGACGCATTCCACAACAGCTGGCTTCCAAGACCTTTAATATTCAAAGATGCTATTCACGACGGCTTCGGTCGTGAAGGGCTGCACCACCCTTCGCACTGCTGTGTGGGGCCGGAGGAGCTGGGAACATTACAGCATCTTAAAGGCACAACAGAATTCTAAAATAACAACCGGAGTGCTGCCTGAAGCCCACTGAGGGTTGAATAACTGCAATAATTATGGAAGCATTTTCGGCACCCACTAAGGGGAATAAATTAATTGGCGCACTGCAATAACCATAATGCACTGAGCTATGTCAGGAGAGCTACTTAAGCAAACTCGTAATGTAGTGCGTCAACAGCGCCGGAAATCTACATGCACTGCCTTTGAGAAAGAAGCCCTGCTTCAAAACGCGTCAGGCACGAAGAACTTTCAGAATGCACTTGCCGGTTTGAATATTAAAGGTCTTGGAAGCCAGCTGTTGTGGAGTGCGTCCTTGCAGCAGAGCACTTTGTTAGAGAATATATATATATATATATATATATATATATATATATATATATATATATATTTAAAAGATCATTCATAGGTGTGTTAGCCCAAAATGTATAGTGAGTTAACTGTTTAGGTCATTTTGTCCACAAATCAGTTTATAATGTGCATTAAAGTCTATAAAATGTTTCTACGTCTAGTATAACTATCAACAAAGGCCTACTTCATTGTTAGTGCTACAAGCCGGTATTCAAAGTGCCTATATTGAATGGTACAACTACTGAGATTGCTACCACGCTCCTTCATTTTGGGAGAACTAAATCGCTTTTGGTAAGGTGCATAAATTAAAACACTTGGAAGTGATTGAAATTCACATGGTCTTCCAATGTTAGCAAACAATTTGTACACTGGTTGAAACATCAGCTTCAGAACAAGGATGTATAGTGCTAGGTAAAGCACAATTAGCATATTCTAGACCTTGCTGTATAAGCAATTTGTAGAAAAAGGCTGATTCACAACTTCAAATAACCTATTTAAAAGTTGGGTTTATGCTTGTAGATGTGTGAGAAATTAGGTTGTTACTTGACAGGAATGTGAGCCCTGGTGAAGCAGCAACCACAATCTTTTCAGGGTGAGGCACAAGGCAACCCTAAATTAACCAGTGCTCCACCCTTGGGTGGTTTGGCACAGAGCAGTCAGGCTTAACGCAGAGGCAATATGTAATGTATTTATGCAACATTTCAAACGGTAATTATGTGAAACAACACTACACAAAAAGGATCCCCCACCAGGTTAGAACAATAGAGCAGAAATAAAACAAGACAAAAATGGCAAAATCCCATTAGTAGAACCAGAGTTATGAATTTTTTTTATATTTTAGTGAAAATAACATAAAAAATCATAAGTGCCAACTAGGGATATCTGGTCGAGCTGGACCGGGTCAAAGTCACACTTTCAGGCAGACGAAAAAGGGAGCGTAGGTCGGCTATAGTCACTAGGCTGGGTTTGCTGAAGTTTACCTTCTCAAATTTCTGCCAAGAGTCCCACTCACATTGGAGGGGGCTGCAAGAAAGCAGGAAGAGCATTGCTGCAGGCTGTCGGTGTAGCATGAGGAGCAAGTTGGTGTCATGGACGGGCAGTACTGGAGCTTTGCATTGACGGTCGCCCACTAGCAATCGATACTGCAGTCGATGCAGTAGTGTTAAGAGGTAGCTGCCGGACCTTTGCTTTGGATCGTGGTTTGAGCTACACAGGAACTGAGGGCACCACTTAGGGGTAAGGAACCCACTCTAGCTGGGTCAGAGAAGTGGCAGTCATTTCAGCAACACCACAGCCCTTCTTCCTTGCAGAGTATTCAAACGGCTAGAAGTGTACTCAGGAGTTGGTGTCTGAGTTCCAGCATTCATATACAGTTGTGCCTTTGAAGAAGCCCTGCCTTCCTGGCCCAGACTAACTACAGAGGGTATGCAGCCCTTTGTGTGGAGACAGGACACAGCCTATTCAAGTGCAAATGTGGTTGGGCCTTGCTCCTCCCTCCCAACCAGCCCGCCAGTGATGGCCCATCCAGTCACACTTAAGTGTCCCATTGTGTATGGCTGATTAGAAGGAATAAACAAAGCACTGCTGTCAGCTACACCCAGTCACGTGACCCAGAGGCAGGCTACAGGCACCAAATGGCTAAGACCAGAAAATGCCAAATTTCTAAAAGTGGCATTTTCGTATTTGCAATTTAAAATCTGACTTGACCACAAGTTAGAATTTTTCATTACAATTCCAGAGACACCAAACATGAATTGCTTACCTGTTCCCACTTATAAATTAGAGTTAGGGAAAGTCTATAGCTAAGTGACACATACCAATTGTACTTAAGTTAATACAGTCTAGATATATAATTGAAAATAGAAAGTCCAACTGTATAATGATAGTCTCCAAACATTGGAAATTTCTGTTATAATTTTATTAGTATGTATTATTCATATCAATCAATTTTTTTGGGAGAAATTACATATTTTATATAGTTTTTTGGTGTATTTCTCTTTTGTTTTTGTTTTTTTAGGATTATATTTCAATATAACAAATAGTCAATTAAAAACATATTAGAAAAAGGACAAAACCAATAGACATAAAGCTGAATGCATTGTTGAAGGCAAAGCGGTAGATGTCACACAACGCGCGTTTCGGCTCTTGAGCCTTCCTCAGGTTACCGTCTACTGCTCTATGGATTATAAAAAACATATCTTGATATTTTTACATCACAAAACCAAAATATTTACAGTTTACTTAAATATATACACATAATATATACATTCTTGTTTAGCTAAGTGTCTTCATATGAACAGCAAGGAAAAGACATGAATTGGATAATATAACTTCATCTGTATGGCAGAGGCAGAAGCATATAACACATTTGACTCGTGTATACATCTGTTGCACAAATTTCATACAATTATATCCTCAAGAGTGTTATTTCTCTTCTTAATTATTCAAACAGTCTATGCATCCGAAGAGGAAGGTTATATATTTCATAACTGTAGCAGGTACATAAGGATCTCAGGTTCTTATAGGTTCAGATAACATTCAGTAATTTGATATTTGAAAAAAACCTTGTCATAGAAACTGTAACACTAGCATTAAGGTCTCAATGTCTGTTATGTAACATAGACCCTCTATGATGTAACAGTTTGAATCATCACTGTCATAGACACTCAAAACACCCTCAAATATAATCTAATGACTGACTCGCTGTAGAGTAAGTTTTTGATACCCGTTGATATTCCAGTAGTGACATAGTTGCATAAGCATAGTATATTATTTTTAATTGGGTCTATAGTTGATTTTACATACTAAACTGTTGGTGTCATATGCAAAGCGCTGATCCAGATAACTAGGCGCTTATATATAGATGTCCAACTTTGGAATTCAACTTGTTACGAGATCTATACTATAGCTATTTTGAAAAAGACAGTACCATACTTATGGTTGCTGCTAATAGTTTTATTCATACTTACAAAATAAGGGCGAACTCTGATCTGGTTGTTAACTCAGATGTAATTGGTGCATCTTTATTGAAAATCTCTGTTATCTATAAAATTAGAGTTGTAGCGTATTCATTAGTATATTAATAATTAGACATCCAAATTTGATATTACAATGAGCACTTGGTGATTAGTTACAGCCTATTCCATAAGCAGTTATCATGCCTATACTTAAATAAGGGAACATTTTATTGAAAAAGATTCCTTATACCTTGAGGAAATAGTAGATGTCATAAATCTAGTTGATGGATAACGATGATGGCTACAAATCACTAGTGTGGATCCTGTTCGTTTTATACAGTATTTGTGATACTCAATATAGTGTAGATATGGACTGTCTGGATAGAAGAGAATAGAAATAAGAAGTATTTAGAAAGGCATTAATTTCAAGAACATAGGTCGATATAAAAATAAAAATATACAGCGTGTTTAAGTTGTAAATAAAGCTTACTAAAGGTTCTATACCTTATCTGGAGGTTTATAGTAAATGACGATAGTGATGATACATGATAAAATCAGCAAACAAGACCAGTCAAGTTCTGTAATTAAAGCATATATATACAAAAGTATATTAGCAGGGATGCTCAGACTAAGCGACATTTGTGTCTATGAAGTACGATTTTATAATGTTGATTCAAACCATAAACTTCTTCGTTTACCTGGTCTTATATGGAAAAACGATTTCCAGGAGTAGGATCTGTCTAACTGATGACATTCATGTAGTCATATCTAAAAATGAAGATATATACAAGGAGAGTTTAATAAACTACCCGTTTTCCATGATTCTGTGAAGAAAGAAGTGTCTCATTGTATGATGGACCGTTTAGTGTAACAAGAGCTTCTTAATCTCTAATTGCGTAATTTTCCTTTTACAAAAGGTCCCGGAATTGTAGTAGCTTAATCAGTATGGTACTCCCATTGTGTATTTAAGCACAATTGTATTTGGATATGCCCTTAGTAACATTAGATTGAAAGTTAGTAGGGCGCACCTTTGCAGGTTGAGACCAATACCATGAGTCAGCGAGATATGCGACCGTAGATGTTAGGCGTCTCCTAAGGGGAGGGGCTAGAGGTTTCTACCCCTCAATATATAATCATTTCTTTAAGCGTCCTAGATTGAAAGACGGAAACGCACCGTGCCGTGTTCAAGCGGGCATTACGAAACTGAGAAAACTGAGAAAACTCGGCCCCTTTAAAGTATTCTCTCACTTCTTTAAACGTCCCAGATTAAAAGAAGGAAGCGCACCGTGCCGTGTTAAAACCGGCATTACGAAACTAAGAAAACTCGGCCCCTTTATAGTATTCTCTCACCTGTGATGACACGCTGATAGTGTTCAACTCCCGGTATTTACACGAATTGGCCGTCTGTGCGTTAGATCGCTCAGAGTTATCAGCCGCTTCATCGGAGTTGGCTGCTTTATGTAGTCCAGCTGGCTTCAATTGGAGGGCATAGACCGATGGATATAAAGATAGGACTGAGAACTAAGTAGCAGAAATAGTAGATTCACTACGTTAGTATCTGGAGATGGAAATAGACATGGGACTCTAAATAGCCCGAGGTAACGAGAATGGTGGACACATTTCGCTGGTATTTAGGAATATAACTGTTAAACTATATGTGATCAGCGATTGACGATAAATGAAAGAAAACTGAGAATTAGATTTGAATTAAAGTTTTGGTAAATGGGAAAATTGGAAAAGGATAAATAAATAAAAATAAGAAATATATATATATATATATATATTAGCAATGTTATTGATATGAGATGTTTAAGGAATAGTGGATATTCGATATTCAGTATTACTTAAAGGAAACAAGTAACTTTAAAATAATTACTAACCCGGAATATAGAAAAAAATATAATAACAGACATGAAAATCTTATGTAGGAATTGGTTAAAAGGTGATTAGATTACCCAGGGATAAGGTTACAGATGTAAGACAACCAGAGGTATGCTTGCAATGGAATCGCTGTTCTAGTATGTTTTTATTTAACACGAGTCCTATATTCCCAGTATGTCACCATGTTACTTGTGTGGTGTAGTTTTAGATATTTAGCTGAGCATGTGCTCTAAATTATTTATACCACAGGTAAAGATCTCTTAATATAGGGGCCATCATGTTCAATGTGTGAATAATCCATATTTAGAATTCCATTTTATTATATGATCGCTTGATCCCAAGGGATCTCAGAGTTTAATCCATTATTCACAGTATTAAGCATGAATATATGGTAGACTTCTCGCTTTTTTCTTATTTTGTCACAGCAGAGCCCTGCTGTGGATACAATTTTTTCCAGTATATACCAACGTATCTCATCTGGTGAGTGTCGTTTTTCTACATAGTGACTTACCAAAGGAGCAGTCATTTTTTGAGTGCGAATAGCTGATCTGTGCTCAGTTAATCTAGTATTCATACAACGAGAGGTTTCCCCTACATATGCCTTTTGGCATGGGCATAAGAGCACATAAATCAAGTTTTTGGTTTTACAGTTTGTCATGCCCTTATTTGCAACAGTAATTCCATTGTAGCAGAAAGAACTGCTCTCTATAGCGAGTGGGCACGACTTACACATTCCGCATTTAAAATTTCCACTAACTGGCTGTGAATCAGTAATGCTTCGTTGGAGGAATGGTTTGTCTTGTGGCATTCGGGATTTCACTACTATGTCTTTGAGGTTTCTATTTTTGCGGTAGGCAAACATTGGTTTTTGTAAAGCTTCTGTAGTTTGTTTATTAATGTTTAGTAAGTACCAGTTAGAGCAGATAATTTGTCTTATCCTCTCATTAAGGACAGAATGTCTTGTTACAAACACCATATTTTGATCAGTGGTATTTGAGTTTCCCGCAAGTAGATGCTGCCTATCATAAAACCGTGCTCGCTTGTATGCATGTCGAATGATGCGATGAGGGTATCCACGGTTTTTAAATTTGATCTTCATATCTTCAGCTTGCCGATCATAATCTGAGATTTTTGTGCAATTTCTGCGCAATCTCAGAAATTGTCCGAAGGGGATTGCATTTTTTTGAGTGAGTGGGTGGAAGCTTGTATGGTGGAGAATGGTGTTACGTGCAGTAGGTTTTGTGTATAGATCTACATACAAATGTCTGTTCTCGTGTTTAATCATGATATCCAAAAATTCTATCTCTACATTACTGTGGCGAGATGTAAATTGCAGGTTATTATCGCAAAGATTGAGCCATTGTATAAATTCTAATAGGACTGGTAGATCATCATTCCAAATAAAAATAATGTCATCGATATATCGTGACCAGCATTGGACTGTTTCAAAGAAAGGGGCTTCCTCTTTAAAGATGTATAAATGTTCAAAAAATGCTACATAAATATTAGCAATAGTGGGAGCACAAGAGGCTCCCATGCTTACTCCTTTAGATTGTTTATATAGGGTCCCCCGAAATTCAAAAATATTTTCTTTGAGTATAATAGATAAACAGTCAAGAATGAATCTGCTATCACAGTCCACTTGATAGGTTTCTACGAACCACTCTACTGCATGGAGAGCTCCTTCATATGGTATATTCGAATATAAGCTTTCCACGTCCAGGGTGACTAGCCATTGTGTTTCTGCATTGTAGGGCTTGTCTTCTAAAAGGCTAATTATTTGACTAGTATCTTTGATGTAGCCTGGTATCAATTGTATATAGGGGCGTAAAATGGCATCCAGATATTTTGAGATTGGCTCGGTGACAGAGCCAATAGTATTAACAATAGGTCTTAGCGGAGGATTTAGCGCGTCTTTATGAACCTTAGGGGTTCCATAGATGCATGCTAGTTTCGGCGATTCCACATTAAGGTATTCAAATTCTTTGCGACAGATAATATTATCATTGTATGCTTTAGTAGTGAGACGTCCAATTTTAGATTTAATAGCACCAGTTGTATTTCTGGTTATTTTGGTGTAGTATCGTGTATCACTAAGCATACTTTCAATTTTGGCAATATAATTATCAGTATCTAGAATCGCTATCCCACCACCTTTATCACAACATTTCACAGTAACTTTGATGTTGTTTTTCAGTGTATCCATAGCTAAATGTTCATCATGAGTGATATTAAAAGGTGTTTTGGGAATATATTTAGTGGCCTTTATGAAGTTGTTATATACCACTTTTTCAAATATGCCCACTTCAGGTGGTACCTGGTCTAGTGTAGGGGTAAAGACTGATCTTGGAGCTAGCCCTGATTTATTATTTTCCTGATCAGTGGTATGGTTGTCTTGAAAAAAGAACTTTAATCTCACCTTACGTAGGAATGTCATGAGGTCAGTAAAAAGTTCAAATTTATTTATACCGGCATGGGGAACAAAAGATAGTCCCCTTGATAGCAAAGATATAGTAGATGGATTCAATATGCTTTTACTTAAGTTAAAGATGGGAATAGTCTCTATTGTCTCCAGTATTTTGCATTCCTTGTTTCCAGGAATTGATTGGAATTCCCTTGAGGTCCCTGGAATTGATTGGGATTCCCTTGAGGTCCCTGGAATTGATGGGGATATGATGCCTCTGGCTGGTATTGATTGGAGCTCCCTTGAGGTCCCTGAAATTGTTGAGGATACACAATTTGTGGTTGGTAAGATATTGGTTGTTGGAAGGGTTGTTGATATTGTTGTTGATTGTAACCCTGATATCGGGGCCTCCAATTGTTTCTGTAGTTGGAGCGTCTCCCTAAAAAAGGACGTCTATTTTGTCTTCCTGTATATCCATGACCTCTAAGATCAGGAGAGAACAGACCATCATCACTTCCAGAGCTAGATGTATTGGAGAATGTTGTGAATTTTCTATTGGGGTTAGGATTAGTTTGATTTGGAATAGGATCATTATTTTCATCTGTTTGTGTATAAAACCCATCTGCAAGATAGGGATATACACGTTCTTTGCTAAAATATCGGATATCTTTTTGTAGCTTGTCTGCTTTACGTTTGATCAGATAGTCGCTATATGAATTTAGTTCTTTTTCAATTTCATCCAGTGCTTTTTTGGCGTCTGATAGTGCTGGAGAGGATTTAATTGTTGATTCTAGCTCTTCTATGTCTTTGAGTAACTCCAAGATAAGATGTTTTGCCGTCTCTACAATCAGCATCATTAGGTCTCTTGAGCATCGGTTCGCGATGCGAGACCACTTCTCTAAGAATTCCTTAACATGGGCAAATAGGCCAGGTATGTTTTTTATTTGAAGACCCTGTGGAATAATGCCAGCTTTTAGATAATGTAGCATGTATTCGCCATGAAGCTCAATGCGTTTAGTTTTTTTCTTCAAAGCAAGTAGTTTGATTAGTTCCGAGTTATTACCCATATCATTTGTTGATCTTTTATCGAATGAGGCCGATGATCCTACCATGGACATAAAGTCCGCATCAGTGAAACCAAAGGTTTCTAGAGATGCCATATTTTAGTAGATAATAAGATAGTATCAGATATATTTGACAGTGAATGAATCTATGACAGTGCTTAACTATAGTCTAAGCTATAGTGAGTGCAATACTTACATGTGCTGCCTTAAAATACCTTGCTGTAACATTAGACACAACATTTTATGTATTGTGAAACACACATAAAGTTAAAATACATATATTGTTACATACTTACTAGCACATCCCCTCATAGACCAGGCTATGAGTTTACAAATGATTAGAAAAAAGGGGACCCCTATATGTAATCTTAGCACCTGCTATACATAGGGAACAAACAGAGTTAGGGAAAGTCTATAGCTAAGTGACACATACCAATTGTACTTAAGTTAATACAGTCTAGATATATAATTGAAAATAGAAAGTCCAACTGTATAATGATAGTCTCCAAACATTGGAAATTTCTGTTATAATTTTATTAGTATGTATTATTCATATCAATCAATTTTTTTGGGAGAAATTACATATTTTATATAGTTTTTTGGTGTATTTCTCTTTTGTTTTTGTTTTTTTAGGATTATATTTCAATATAACAAATAGTCAATTAAAAACATATTAGAAAAAGGACAAAACCAATAGACATAAAGCTGAATGCATTGTTGAAGGCAAAGCGGTAGATGTCACACAACGCGCGTTTCGGCTCTTGAGCCTTCCTCAGGTTACCGTCTACTGCTCTATGGATTATAAAAAACATATCTTGATATTTTTACATCACAAAACCAAAATATTTACAGTGGACTTAAATATATACACATAATATATACATTCTTGTTTAGCTAAGTGTCTTCATATGAACAGCAAGGAAAAGACATGAATTGGATAATATAACTTCATCTGTATGGCAGAGGCAGAAGCATATAACACATTTGACTCGTGTATACATCTGTTGCACAAATTTCATACAATTATATCCTCAAGAGTGTTATTTCTCTTCTTAATTATTCAAACAGTCTATGCATCCGAAGAGGAAGGTTATATATTTCATAACTGTAGCAGGTACATAAGGATCTCAGGTTCTTATAGGTTCAGATAACATTCAGTAATTTGATATTTGAAAAAAACCTTGTCATAGAAACTGTAACACTAGCATTAAGGTCTCAATGTCTGTTATGTAACATAGACCCTCTATGATGTAACAGTTTGAATCATCACTGTCATAGACACTCAAAACACCCTCAAATATAATCTAATGACTGACTCGCTGTAGAGTAAGTTTTTGATACCCGTTGATATTCCAGTAGTGACATAGTTGCATAAGCATAGTATATTATTTTTAATTGGGTCTATAGTTGATTTTACATACTAAACTGTTGGTGTCATATGCAAAGCGCTGATCCAGATAACTAGGCGCTTATATATAGATGTCCAACTTTGGAATTCAACTTGTTACGAGATCTATACTATAGCTATTTTGAAAAAGACAGTACCATACTTATGGTTGTTGCTAATAGTTTTATTCATACTTACAAAATAAGGGCGAACTCTGATCTGGTTGTTAACTCAGATGTAATTGGTGCATCTTTATTGAAAATCTCTGTTATCTATAAAATTAGAGTTGTAGCGTATTCATTAGTATATTAATAATTAGACATCCAAATTTGATATTACAATGAGCACTTGGTGATTAGTTACAGCCTATTCCATAAGCAGTTATCATGCCTATACTTAAATAAGGGAACATTTTATTGAAAAAGATTCCTTATACCTTGAGGAAATAGTAGATGTCATAAATCTAGTTGATGGATAACGATGATGGCTACAAATCACTAGTGTGGATCCTGTTCGTTTTATACAGTATTTGTGATACTCAATATAGTGTAGATATGGACTGTCTGGATAGAAGAGAATAGAAATAAGAAGTATTTAGAAAGGCATTAATTTCAAGAACATAGGTCGATATAAAAATAAAAATATACAGCGTGTTTAAGTTGTAAATAAAGCTTACTAAAGGTTCTATACCTTATCTGGAGGTTTATAGTAAATGACGATAGTGATGATACATGATAAAATCAGCAAACAAGACCAGTCAAGTTCTGTAATTAAAGCATATATATACAAAAGTATATTAGCAGGGATGCTCAGACTAAGCGACATTTGTGTCTATGAAGTACGATTTTATAATGTTGATTCAAACCATAAACTTCTTCGTTTACCTGGTCTTATATGGAAAAACGATTTCCAGGAGTAGGATCTGTCTAACTGATGACATTCATGTAGTCATATCTAAAAATGAAGATATATACAAGGAGAGTTTAATAAACTACCCGTTTTCCATGATTCTGTGAAGAAAGAAGTGTCTCATTGTATGATGGACCGTTTAGTGTAACAAGAGCTTCTTAATCTCTAATTGCGTAATTTTCCTTTTACAAAAGGTCCCGGAATTGTAGTAGCTTAATCAGTATGGTACTCCCATTGTGTATTTAAGCACAATTGTATTTGGATATGCCCTTAGTAACATTAGATTGAAAGTTAGTAGGGCGCACCTTTGCAGGTTGAGACCAATACCATGAGTCAGCGAGATATGCGACCGTAGATGTTAGGCGTCTCCTAAGGGGAGGGGCTAGAGGTTTCTACCCCTCAATATATAATAATTTCTTTAAGCGTCCTAGATTGAAAGACGGAAACGCACCGTGCCGTGTTCAAGCCGGCATTACGAAACTGAGAAAACTGAGAAAACTCGGCCCCTTTAAAGTATTCTCTCACTTCTTTAAACGTCCCAGATTAAAAGAAGGAAGCGCACCGTGCCGTGTTAAAACCGGCATTACGAAACTAAGAAAACTCGGCCCCTTTATAGTATTCTCTCACCTGTGATGACACGCTGATAGTGTTCAACTCCCGGTATTTACACGAATTGGCCGTCTGTGCGTTAGATCGCTCAGACTTGACCACAAGTTAGAATTTTTCATTACAATTCCAGAGACACCAAACATGAATTGCTTACCTGTTCCCACTTATAAATTACACATACAAAATGTAATAAGGTAACTCCAATGTTATCCCATGGGAGAAGTTGGCCTTATAATAGTGAGCATTTTTCACTAGCAGGATATGTAAATCTGAAAAGTACATGTCTTACTTTTTAAATACATTGCTCATTGTCCTCTGGGCTGGTTAGGGCCTATCATAAGGGTGTCATAAGTGTATTAAAAAAGATGGTTTGGGCCTGGCAAGAGGTTTACTTTGCCAGGTCTAATTGACAGTTTAAAACTGCACACACTGTCTGCAATGACAGACATGTTAAAAGAGCTACTTACATGGGTGGCACAATAAGTGCTGCAAGCCCTCCAGTAGCATTAAAGGTACAGGCCCTAGGCACAGGTATTGCCACTTTACTAGGGACTTGCAAGTAAATTAAATATGCCAACTAGGTATAAGCCAATCTAACATGTTTTAAGGAGAAAATATGGGAACTTTAGCACTGGTTAGCAGTGGTAAAGGGCCATGGTACTAAGGCCAACCAAACAGATTCAGCAAAAATAGGTGGAATGAAGGCAAAATGTTTACGGATGACCATGCAGAAAGGGCTACGTCGTACAAGATGGATTTTCTAGCACAAAATGTTCATTTGAGCATATTTGCCATTAGAGTGAGAAGTGGATGTTTCTTACAAAAAATAAATAAGAGTATGGCTACTACCTAGTTAATTTCTAGTTTCTGTACCCTGTCAGGAAAATAGAGTATGTTTAAAAGAACTTTCACCTGGAGAAATTAGTAGCGGGTTCGAAACATGTATACCTTTAATAGAGGCAGGAGAGCTAATAGAGGCCATTAGCGTTCAACTTTTATTTTTATCTCATTCCAAAGGATCCATCAGATACATTTCCAAGCACAGGGTATTCCTTTAGGCAAGTTTACCTGGGAATATCCCCTCTCCGAGAACACGATCTAAAGAGCTCCCACCTCCATTGCAGATGATGAGCACGCCCAGATGTACCTACATTCTGGGTGATGGTGCAGGGATGAAGCATGACACAAACTCTTTGTGGGTGAGAGTCTTTTTAAAAACAGAATCTATTTTATTTCCTGATGGGATACAGTCACTAGACATTAATTAGGTAGTGAGCTTACTCTCATTTTTGTTTTGTTATAATTACAATGGAAGTGCAGTGAGATGCTAGCAAAATTAGCTTCTAATCTTCCTCCGCCCTTCGGTTTTGATGAAATAGGAAATGAGGCAAACAAATTTCACTCCACCCACTAATACTGAGAATTAATTGAGAAATCATGATATAGATCTATAGCCTACACATTATACATATAATTTTACAAGTATAATCTAGATCTTGATAGGCACATTTCCCTCAATAAATATATTTATATATAAGCACAGAAGTAAATGATTTTTCTTCAGGATTAGGCAACACTATAAAGCAATAATAATGTAAAATTTGGTTGGTCCATTTCTTGGTGTAAAGAAAATACTGTTTGCTCCGTTTGATTTTACACGTGCGGCAAACATGGTTCAAATTGCTTTTCATTGAGTATTTCTTATCTCAATCAGATAAAGCCAAATGTTAAAAACAACGAAAGGTATGATGATTTTTTAAGAATCTGAAATGTGTTACATTTCGTGTTGATGAGTAGGTCAGTAATAAGAGACCCAAGGGTAACAAGAAGTCAGATTCTAAATTCTGTCTGAGGACGAATATTATCAAGGTTTCAAGGCATTCAGTAAATGGTGGAGCAAGAGGAATGTGGCTAAGGTGCGGAGGGCACAGGGATCTGCTATCACCAGCCATATTGGCTCACCTTATAGTGGTGTTCTTGATGGTGATATTTAGGCTGATTGGCAGGAGGTGGTGATTCGCGCACTTGTTGGTGGTGCATGTCATGTTGGTTATGATGCACACCCTGTTGGTGGTGCATGTCATGTTGGTTGTGATGCGCACCCTGTTGGTGGAGCATGTCATGTTGGTGGTGATGCATGCCCTGTTGGTGGTGCATGTCATGTTGGTGGTGATGCTCACCCTGTTGGTGGAGCATGTCATGTTGGTGGAGATGTGCGCCCTGTTGGTGGTGCATGTCATGTCGATGGTGATGCACACCCTGTTGATGGTGCATGTCATGTTGGTGGTGATGCGCGCCCTGTTGGTGGTGCATGTCATGTTGGTGGTGATGCACACCCTGTTAGTGGTGCATGTCATGTTGGTGGTGATGCTCACCCTGTTGGTGGTGCTTGTCATGTTGGTGGTGTGTCATGCCCTTATGGTGCACGTCCTGTAGGTGATTCTTACCCTGTCTGCAGGACTCTGCTAATGCATGTCCTGCGCTGCAGCTCTCTGTGGATACAGTCTCTGCTATGCAACAATCTGCTGCTGACCATTGTTCTTTTGATCTTAGTATTCCTAAACGGGCTCAGGTGAAAACAAGGTTAAGAGAAATGAGAGTAAACCCAAATATTTGAGTGACTGGTTTGTCGTGAATGTACCTGCTGATGTATAAGATGTTGTGCTATAATGTACCTGTTTTTTTTTTTTTTTTTTTTTTTTACAATTGTCCCGGATTAGTGAGTCTCATGGTTACACCATTTGCGTCGGCTCTTGTCTCATTATTTCACCATTTAATTTGCATTGCTGTGCCTTATCTTATTGGGAAGGGGGTGATGTGTTACAAGCTTTCTTTTTTTATTTCTGGAATGTTTAACTTTGGTGTTCCATCTTGTTTCCAACGTTACTTTGTCAGTGTTCCAGACTCTTCAGTTACCCAATTGCGGAGCTGTTTCATCTTCCTAGGAGTTAGCTACATTTCATGTGTGGTGTGTAACAACAAACTAATCAGTATTTTTACTTTTTTAAATATGAATTTATGCTATTATATGTTATGTTGTAATGTTAGCAGGTTTAGAACGCGTACAGCTGCTCAAAGAGTGTCCCGGCACGAGCCCAAGTAAGAGAGGAAGAGGAGACAGAGCACATGAAAAGAAATTCAGTTAACTTAAAAAAAATGAAAGTTTTACGTTTTTTCCAAAACTGAATGGGAATCTGCAAGCTACGTAAATCAAACGGAAGAGAATTCCAGGCCACCTAGGCCAGATAGGCCAAAGAGCTGCCACCTTTCCTTTTCGGGCGATATCTGGGTAGAGAGGCCCTTCACATATTTGAAGAGCGCAGCTGTCACAGGCAGCCAATGAGGATTACGCAAATGTTGCCTGACACTCAAACGTTTAGGGAGGCTGAGAAGCAGTCTAGCAGAGGCATTCTTTTTTTTTTTTATTTCAAAATATTTTTATTGAAAATAAATTTCCATATACAGAGCAAAACATTCGTAGTACTTGTACTGTTCTTGCAAAGTTGCGGCCTGGCGGGGCCTGAGAGAGAGAGGAAAAGGAAGAGAGAAAGAAAAGAAAAGGGGGGGGGGGGGTTCACTGTTCCAGGTATGCGTCGAGAGCTTCCCACATGTTCTCTTTGGCAATATGATTTGCCGCCTTTTGCTTGGCAGTGATATTGTCTGCCCCCCGGAGGAAGGTTACCCAGTTGAACCAGCGTTTAAAGGTGGCTTTGCTGGTGTCCTTCCAGTTACCCAAAATCGTTTTCACTGCAGCCGTCAGAAGTACATCGACCAGGTCCCGTACTTCTTTGGACTGGAGTTCAGTTGCTAGGAAGGCAGTGGCTATCCCCGCTAGTCCTCTTTGTGTCTTACTTCCCGTTATTGTGTCTATGACGTTATAGACCTTGCTCCAGAAAGTTTTGACTCTGGTGCATTCGTATAACATGTGAGATAGATCTCCCGTGGCCATCTGGCAGTTCCAACATGTGCTGCTTTCACTGGCTCCAACCTTCCCTAGTTTCGCTGGTGTCCAGTGCAGCCTGTGGAGTAACCAGTATTTGGTTTGTGCTAGTTGTGGCGTGATTTTGTTTTTGGACGCTGCCGTCCATAGTTTGGCTCTTTCTACTTCGTTCAGCTGTCTCTGTATGGTCTCCTCCCAAAAGGCCAGTGTCTTATTGTTTAGGGTTGTGGTGCGTGGTGTAATTAGCTTGTAGATTTGTGCTATTTGGTGGCCTGTCTTGTTTAAGTTTTGCGCGTATTGTATGATGGTGGGTGTCTGTTTCGTGAGTCCTGCTTTGGTGATAGCTGCTTTGATTTTGAGGAATTCGTAGAACTCCTTGTTAGGTAGGGAGGTTGTCTGCTGTAGTGCCTTGTAGGAGAGTGGGTTGTTCCCTGCCTCTAGTTGTGACGGCGTAGTGATGCCTCTGCTTCGCCATTCCTTGCTGTCTAGTGTTTTCCCTTTGTATGTGACTTTGGTGTTATGCCACAGAGATTCCCATTTGGTGCCTTTGATACTTACTGCCATTTCCCTGTCTACTCTCAGCAGCACTGTCTTTGTGTTGTGGATTATTGCGTTTTTGGCTTCTGGGTGCTTGTGCACCATGAGGGCCATAATTGGGTCTGCGCCGCCCAGAATACTCCTTTCCAGGTCTAGCCATACTGGCATGTATTCTGGCGTGGGGGCTAACCAGTGTAGTCCCTGTTTGGCTAGGGATGCCGTCTGGAAGGCCTTGTAGTTTGTGAGGTTCAGTCCGCCTTGTTCTTTTTTGAGTCTGAGTTTCTCTAGGCTCATTCTTGGTTTTTTTCCTCCCCAGAGGAACATATTGATGCTTTTGTCTAGGCGTTTGTGGAATTCGGGTGTGAGTGTGAGAGGCAGCATGGAGAGCAGGTAGTTTAGCATGGGGGTGACCATCATCTTTATTGTCTCAATTCTTCCCCACCAGCTTATGAATTTGGGGCCCCACGTGTCTAGCTTGGACTTAATTTTTTTTAGCATCGCCTCCTCATTATGGTCCAGAGTCGATCTTAAGTCCCTTCCGAAGAGGAGACCTAGATATTTTAGGGGTTTCGTTTGCCATGCTAGGCCGGACGATCCCAGGGCAGTCTTGGTGGTGTGGCAGTTCATTGGTTTGCATTCGGATTTCTCCCTGTTGAGCTTGTAGCCTGAGACATGTGCATACTCCTCTATTGTTTGCACGAGTGCCTTAATTGACTCTTGTGGGTTGTTTGTGGTGATCAGAATATCGTCCGCGTATGCCGCTAGCTTGAAAGCTTGACCCTCTATCTGCACCCCCGTGATCTGGGTGTTTGACCTGATCATGTGGAGGAGTGGTTCTAGGGCAAGCAGGAATAGTCCCGGTGAGAGGGGGCAGCCTTGCCTTGTCCCTCTCCCTAGTGTGAGTATGTCCGATGTGGCTGCGTTAACCACCACTCGAGCCCGGGGGTTTTTGTACAGGGACATGACCATGCCCCTGTACTTCTCGCCTAGTCCAAACTTGAGCATGCATTGGTTAAGGAAGGGCCATGAGACTCTGTCGAAAGCTTTTTCCGCATCCAATGCGATCATGACCGCCTTCTCCGCGCTGTTGGCTGTGCGGTTAATTAAATGGCATAGTAGTCTGGTATTATCTTGCGAGAGTCTGTTTTCCAGGTAGCCCACCTGAGACTTGTGTATGAGAGAGGGGAGATGTGCATTTAGTCTCGCTGCCATGATTTTTGCATAGATTTTGCAGTCCACGTTAATTAGGGAGATTGGCCTGTAGTTGTGTGGGAACTGGGAGTCTTTCCCTTCTTTGGGGATGACAATAATGTTTGCCTCTACCATTGAGTCTGTCATGTTGCCCTTTTCCGCACATGCTTGGAATACTCTGACAAGCGTGTCTTTGAGTAACGGTTGGAATTGTTTATAGAAGGTGGCTGTGAAGCCATCCGGTCCTGGGGCCTTGTTTGGTTTTAGTGAGTCTATGGCCATCCCAACTTCCGCTTTAGTTATGTTTTGATCTAGGGCCTCTCTTTGTTCGTCGCTTATTTTGGGTAGATCGAGCTTCTCCAGCAGGCTCGCCCCGCCATCCGCTTCTAGCGATGTGTCCGCGGTGTATAGATCTTTGTAGAACTTCCTGAATGTTTCGAGTATGTGTTTATTAGCTGTGTGTGTCTTGTTATCTGCGTCTGTGATTGTGGCAACGCAATGCTGCCTTTGCTTGGCTTTCAGGTAGCCAGCCAAGGCTTTCCCTGCTTTATTGGCCGAGCATAAGTTTATGGATTTGTATTTGTTGATCCAAGTGGATGCTCTTTCGCTTAGGATTCTGTTTAGCTCATATTTTAGCGTTGTGAGTGTATTCCTGTCTTTTAGGTTGGCCGTGTGGTTCCTTTCTAATCCCTTGATCTGCTCCTCCAGTTCCTTAATTTTCTTGTTTCTGCCCCTGTTCATGCGCGCTTTGATATTTATGAGTCTCCCTCTTATTGTTGCTTTAAGCGCGTCCCATAGTGTTGCTGCCTCTGTGTCTGCTGTGTCGTTATATTGGAGATATTCTTTGATTGCTTCCTCTATTTCGGTGATGTTGGCGGGGTTTTCGAGTATGTCACTGTTAAGGCGCCACCTCCTGCTTGGCGTTTCGTTATGTTTGCCACTCAGGGAGAGGGATATGTGTGCGTGGTCCGAAACTGTAATGGGTCCTATTTCCGTTGTGTCTGTCAGGTGTGTGTGTGTGTCGGACATGAGTATGTAGTCTATCCTGCTGTATGAGTTGTGGGGGTGCGAGTAGAAAGTGTATTCTCTGGCACTTGGGTTTTGTAGCCTCCATGGGTCCGCTAGTGCGAGTTTGGTGCATAGATTTTTAAGTATGTACTGTTCTTGTGAGGTGTGGCTAGGCCTATGTGGGTGTCTGTCTGTGGCATTATCCATCGCCTGGTTCATGTCTCCTGCCACGATTAGTAGTTCGCCCAGTGGGATCCTGCTAAGTTCAACTTCTAGATCCTCCCAGAATTTTTTGTCTCCCGTGTTTGGCCCATATATGTTGGCTACGTGTACTGTCTCGTCACCTCTTTTGATTGATGTAATCAGCCTCCTCCCCGTGGTGTCTGCGGCATTGTTGTGAACCTGGAATTTCCCTTTCTTACTAATTAAGGTGATGACTCCTCCCTTTTTGTTGACTACCGGTGAGCATAGTACCTCGCTTATCCAGTTGGCTTTCATCCTGTTCGCGTCCTCTAAGGACACTCTAGTTTCTTGAAGGACGTATATATCAGCCTTCAGTCATGATGGCAACGAAGGTGGTCGCCTAAGTTCGAGAGCTCCGCGACCCCGGGGAGAAGAACGGCGAGACAACCAGCGATAGCCCTCGGTCCCGCACATGAAACGGAGGGTAGTGTGGGGGAATGTGCTGAGCAGCGGATAAGAGGAGCTGGAGTGAGCAACACGAAGACAAAGGCAACAAAGCCCACAATTAAGGGAGGCGAAGGAAGAGAAGGTGAGCCCAAGATGGCGAGGCAATAAAAAGGACAAGACGACGCCACAACGCTTTGAAGACCTTAAGGCGCACCGGGGGCAGGGCACACGTGGTGGATACGGGTGGAGAACAATTCGCAGCGGAGGCGAAGTACGGCAGCACCAGAGAACGAGGAGGCTGTACACGCACATAAAGGACACAAGCAGAGCCTGAAGACAAACACAGGCAGCCATCTTGACTGCAACCTGAAGCGCGACAAGGGGGTGCAACTACGGAGGCAAGCCTAGCAGCCCAGTAGGCTCCCCCGCCCGCTCCTCCACCGGAAAGCCAGCAGCCGCAAGAAAACTGTAAGAGCGGAGCAAGCGGAGCAAGCGATCACCCGCGAGGGTGGTGCAGCAGAGCGGTAGCGAAGCGGGGCTGAATTGTATGGTGAACACAACCCTGCAAAAGAAGCTCGAGTGTAACCCCCAAGTGGCAAGAAGAGAAGCTATGCCTGTTTCACCCCACGCAGCGCCGGTGTTGCAGACGGTAATTTGAGCAGTGCCCACCGGGGACGGAGGACCGACGGCGGCGGCCATCTTGGGAAGGGCAAGAACCACAGCGCTGCAGAAGCGGGCCCAGGGACCAGCCGGAACAGGCAGGGAGAAGCGGGGCATCGCTGGACCTCTCACAAAGGCCTCCCACAAAGCGCCGTCCACCGAAACCAGGGAACACCAGAGTGGCAGCCGGCGTACAGAGTGCGACTGTCCTGGATAAGAGGTGAGCAAAGGCGGCGGCCATCTTGAGAGGGGCAGACCGTATCACAGCACAGCGGTCTGTAGCGCGGACGTGCAAGCAAGTCAAAGCAAGGACACCGCAGCAAGGCAGGCAAGGCAGCGCCAGCCAGGCGGCCCTCCTGCGAGCGCCGACCGCCGTCCACCAAACAGGGGAGCGCTGAGGAACGGTCCGTATAGGGTGGCGAACAAAAGGTGGCGGCCATCTTGGAAGGGGAACATCACACCTGACCAAACCACAGCGGGAAAAAAAAAAAAAAGGAGAAGAGCAGGTTGTGCAGCGATACCAACGCAAACACACCGCAATATAAGACAGTCCTAGCCGGGCACGCACAAAGCCTCACGCACGAAGAAGTACAAGCCAAACGCAAGAGAGGATCAGAGTGCGTCACAGGGCGCAAGTGATCTAAGGTGACCAGGGCGGGAAGGTGGATCCGGCGAGGCACCACAAGGAAGCATAACGACAGACAGAGACAGCAGAAACAGCGGAACGCTCAGCCTTTCAGACGCAGCGCGAGGGCCAGCTAGACAGCAACTCAGCACCAGATCGCGCCAGTGCAGCTCCCTAGCCATATTGGGACACACCCTACCACCTGCCTAGGTGAGGCACAGGTGAGGTACAGCGAAGCGAGCGAGGCACAGGCATGGTACAGCTAGGCGAGCGGCGACAGAGGGGAAAGAGCGCTAAGACCAAATACCAGGGATCAGCACCTGGCTCTGGAAAGGTAGCCCTGGCGTCCGGGAAAACCAGGACAAGGTCGATAAGGTGGCCAAGCAGGTTCACCTTTGGGAACACCGTAAAGGCGGACACAGTCACAACCGTCAAAAACACCCCACCAAAGGAAGCACAGCACAACCTGCAAAAGAAGGAAAGACTGTCCATACATCAAGGAAGAAGAGGCCTAGAGATAATAAACGGTGATAACAAAAAAATTAGGAAAGATCTGGAATCACCGATCAAAATGAAAAACCTGCAAGGCACAGAGAATGCGATGGACCTACTCGTCAAAAAAATAACTGAAGCCAACGACCTAGCTAAGGCCACAAAGATCTCAATGGACAACGTCCAGCTTGAACTCACAGCCATACGAGCAGACCAGAACAAAATAGCAAGCAGAGTAGCGGAGACAGAGAGAAGGATCAGCGACATAGAGGACAAATCAGGCATCATGGATAAAGACATTTGCTACATCTCCAAAGTCTCCAGTGAGCTGCAGAAAAGGCTCGCAGAACAAGAAGACAAAAACCGGAGGGGGAACATCAGGATTCTAGGCATACCAGAAGACGAGGAAGAGGGTTTGGGCTCATGCGCAGCACTACTCGAGACACTGATACCCAAGCTGACAGGCATAAAATTCGAAAGATCCTTGGAGATCGACAAAGCCTACAGGATCCCTGCCACAAAACAAGCGCACACGAAAGGTCCTAGAACGATCATCTGCAAACCCCTAAGATCGAGCCACACCGATGCTATCTTCGCCTTCGCCCGCAAAGGCCAAACCCCCATCTGGAAAGGCAAGAAGATAATCTTTACCCAGGACCTTTCAAGGAGCACAGTGGAGGCGAGGAAAGGGTTCCTCGCGCTGAGAGACACTATGAAGAGAGCAAAGATAACGTTCAGCTTTGTTGGTCCAGCAAGAATGAGGGTAACAGACGGGCAGGACACACGTATGTTCGATGACCCAGCGGAACTTCGCAGGTACCTCAGGAAGCCAGAGCTGGAGGAGATGGAACAAACAACTCCCGGAACGGCAAAAAGAAGAGCCTCATCAGACAGCTCAGAGACGGAAGAGAAGGGAGCAGCTGGCGGCAAATAACACTCCTCCTCGGTAGGAGAACAACAACTACCTCAATGAAAAAAGGGCCCTACCGTAACGGAAGAAGGAACTACCTCAACAATGGGAATGAGATCCTTGGACAAGTATAGAAACACTGAACTCTCCTACCCTGTTAGGCAAAACAAAGCCCAGTGGAACATGGTCTACCACAAATAGGGAATACAGGACCTTGGACACTTGATAACTAATATCCTTTGCCTAAATGCGCAGCACGGGGAGGGGGCTGAGAGGGTCTTTTTTTTTTTTGTCTTTTTAATGAACCGGGGAAGCGGAGGGCGGGAACCGTTGCTGTCGCACGTTTACAGTACGTTGACAGGGGGGAGGGGGGAGGGGGGGGAGAGGGCGGGGGGGGAGGCCCTGCAGCATGGACAATCGGAGACTGGCGGAAACACGCTTCTTTCTTTCTCTTCTTTCTCTTCTTTCCTATATCCACACACAATACCTCATCCCATCCTACACCCCAGGGGGGGTCCTATGAGTGGTGGCAGTTAGCTAGCAAGCATAGAGCAAAGAGGCGCTACATAACCGCCTCACTCAGGGACAGCGACATAGACATCACACCATGATGGTACCCGACACTAGGGGCCAGGCACAGATAGCCTCGGACTTAAAAATAGTGTCACTTAACGTCAAGGGACTCAACCACCCCGTCAAGCGACGGAAAACACTAGCAGAGGCATTCTGAACCACCTGCAGTCTATCCAGGAGGAAGCCAGGAAGCCCACATAGAGGGCATTATCATAGTCAATGTGGGAGGTGACCAGCGCACAGGTAAGCGTTTCCTTAGCTGCTAAAGGGAGAAGAGGCAGAAACTTGTTTAGTAGCTTCAAAATGCCTGCCAGCTTACTGATTTGGCTGCTGAAGCTGAGCCTTTCATCAAACTAAATGCCAAGGTTCCTGACTGGGAGACCCTGAGGCAAGGGCTTAGGGGACGCCTCCTGCCAAAACTAGTGCCAGAACAAAGGGGGTTATAGTTATAATATAATTTAGTTTGTAAGAGCAGTGCCTGGTAGAAGGAGGCATGAGTTAAATTTTCATAATTAGGAGATACCTATTTGTAGTTCTTGCTTGACTGCCGCCATAGGCGAGGGAGTAATCAGAAACCGAAAATACCCCATACTATTCAACCATAGTTCTAATCACACAGAGCAGAATGAGTGAGCAAATCCGACCCTCAATAGAAAATGCCAGCCTTTCAACATTATCCATTTGCCCTTTCACCCTTCTATTAAATAACTCTTCCTCATCTGTCTATTGTTCCATTCATTCACCTTTTAGCCATTCAATGCTTTCACTCATTCATCCGCCCTTCCCCTTCAATGTATCCATCTTTTCATCCCTCCATCCATACTTCCTTTCATGTTCCCATCCATTCATTGTTTCACCCTTCGATTTGCCCTTATGATCTCCTCCCCTTCTTTATTTCTTCTTTCCATCCATTGTTTTCTCTCATACAGTTAGCTTCCAGCTCTATCTCTATCATACTCACATTTTCCGTTTGTTCGGGTACCTGTGTTTTTCCCCTATCTCATCTTTTCTCTTTCTCTTTTTTCCTCTGCTGTGCATGTCAGCTTATAGCCCACATCATTCTGTTATGGTTTCCCTCACTGTGATATTTACGAAGATTTTGTCTGCAGAGATGCTGATAGAAAAGGCCTATAATTAAGGTTTTGGGAACCCAGTTCACCAGCCCATCAGGGCATGAGGGAGCCGCCCACTTAAGCTGGTGGACTGGGGGTGGGTTTAATACACCACTGCAAACAGGAATACAAATATGCAGCAGTAGCGGAAATATCCTAGCCATGTGCTGTGGAACTCAAAAGATGTCAAAAGACAGCTTCAGAATGCCAGTGGAAGTTGCTTAATTTACTAGTGGAAGGTGTTTGCAAAAAAAGTCGGTTTGCACTCGAAATCAATTTAGTCATGGGCAATGTCACCACACAATCAGTGCTTAATTTGAACTAGTAATTGCAGATGGGGCTCACTGGCATTCATTTTTGGTGACCAGCACTTATTGTTCCTCATTACCTTTGGACACAAAGCAAGAGAAAGCAAAAGACAAAAGAGGGAAAGAAGGAAGAAGAGTAAACAGAAAACAATGACAAAGGGATAACAAGAACCTAAAAGACTGACATAAAGAGGAGGGCAGTGTGTGTAGGTGTATGAAAGAGGCAAGGAGTGGAATCAAAACCACGTCGCATTGGTATTTGGCAACATCAACATTCACCAGAGCAGACCGTGGCCTTCAGTGCAAAACATTGGGCCCTGGCACTTATCCTTTTATACATTAAATACTCACACAATGGTATAATATTGTGCATGAGAGAATCCTGCCATTGTTCCAGGGTGTGAATGTCTAGGAAAGTTTGGAGCACCCACAAAGTTTAGAACTTGTGGGTATTCAAGACCTTATTTTCCAACCCATTGCCACACAAAATAGATGGAGAGTTAATCCTGACAAGGGCAATAGTAAATGTATTTCTAGTGTACAAATAGTAACTCACTCGCCTCAAAATTGATGAAGTTGTTGGGAATAGATTTGTCCCAGGGGAATTCTTTTTTCCCCTGTGAAGAAACAAACAGTGGGACCACTTCTCCATGCACAATGTACACCCTATGTAAATCTAGACACGTGGATTGTATATTATGTACAACTGAAATACTGAAATGTTTCTGTGTGGTTGAAATTCACATTTATTTCTATGAAACCTGTGACTGTTCCAAGTTTTTAGTCAATCTATGGTAAACCTAAAAGGATTTAAAATATGACATAAGTGGCCAGGGGTTTCCAAGTTGTTCGCTGTATCAGCATTTAATTTGTGAACTTAAAAATTGTCTATTTATTTGCTTGTCCCATTCCTAGGGCCCCATTAGGATGACGGGCGGACATTGTCCGCCCGCCACCCTATCGGAGAACGGGACTGCCCGCCATAAGGGCGGGGGTCCCGTGGGGGGAATTAGGATGTGCCCGCCACAGTGGCGGGCACATCCTGTAGTTTTAGCATTTGGCTGGCGGTGCACTCTGCACCGCCCGCCACAATGCAAAAAATGCTTTTTCGCATTTGCATATGCAAAGCGGCAGGCACCGCGCGGTGCCTGCCGCTTTGCAAATGCAAATGTGGGGGGGTACCAGAGGTACCCCCCATGTGCCCCCCTGACAGTGGCGCCAACCTGGGGGCCCTGCAGGGGGCCCCCAGGTTGGCCAGGTTGGCCGATGGCCCCTAATGTAAGCCATCGGAATATGGCTGGCGGTGTCCATTGGACACCGCCACCATATTAATCTATTACCGCCGCGGTCGCAGGGCGACCGCTGCGGTAAAGCGGCGGACGGTCTTTCCGTCCGCCATTGTCCCCTCCGCCATCCTAATCAGGCGGAGGGGAAAACGAGAGTGGTTGTCGGGCGGATTGCCTCCGCCAGGGTGGCGGGGGCCACCGCCACCCTGGCGGAGGCAATCCGCCCGATATCCTAATGGAGCCCCTAGTGTGCATTTTTCAGTTACAAACTAGGGGTAGGCATAAGTAGTGTAATACTCTCTAGCGTAAATACTTGTAATTACTCACGATTATGCGTAACTGGGTGAGAAGCGTAATCCAGCATTTTGCATTATTTATTTTGTGAAAAATACACCCTCATGTCCAAATTGGGACCAAGAGTACAATTTGCGCTATGAAAATAGCAGTAAATGCTACAGCACACAAATAGTTCTTTGTTCCTGTGCTCCTGCGGTAGATATGTTGCCCCAAATGACTCTTAATTACTCAAAATGGTGTAATTACATAATTTTAATATTTAAGATTTCTACCAGTTCTACTAAAAACTGTACATTCTCAGGTAGCAGGAAAGACAAAATAATGCAGCATGGGAGCAAAATGACAGATTTGGCCACAGCTAGAAAAGTGGCTCAGCCTAATTTTTTATTTCAATTACAGTTCATAGCTAATCTAGGAATTTAAATCACTGCAGTTTGAAAAACATTCTAACATCATTATGAAGGAAAATACTTGAGATATTTGAACTTAGTTAAGGGTGCCAAGGAATGCACTGATATATGCCAAGGAGAGCAATTCTTAGAGAGAAAGAAACATTAAGGAAACATTCTCTACTGCAGAAAGCCAGGTGCTGGGAGCAAGGGTGGGGAAAGCTAGGGGAGATCATGTGAAGAACAAGGCCTGGTTTTGGATCGGATGATTTGCAATCCTGTCTGATAAGGATGATAACTATTACTCATCAGGACGCATGCATCTGCAATTCTAAGAATCCTACTTCATTTTTATGATGTTTCTGAATTTATAAGAGGCAACCAATCACTATAGCCTCTGGGCACCAAACCAAATAGATAGTGGAGACAGAAGTAGAGTGGGAAATGATGAAACCGGGAAACAAATCAAGTTAATCTAAGCCTTTTGAAAACAACCATTCCAATGAGAGATCACATTTTGCAAACTTCCATGTGCGAGCGTGAACACTCATGTAAGACAAACTGATGCCTCTTGCGGAGGTTGACATGATTGAGGTTCAATTGAGATCATGTTGTCAATAGAGTGGCAACGTGTTGTAGAGTCTCATAGTTCAGAACCTTGAGAAAAAAATTGAAATGTATTTAGGGGCCCTGCTGTGAATCATTTGTGGAAGAGGACTCAAATACTCTGAAACGTCCCAATTACTTACAGGTAAACTTCATTACTCCAGCTCCAATCTTCCTAAGCACAGTCCTTACATTTATGAGGTGAGCTGTCACCCAGAGACAGATAGCCCTGCAGCAAATATCTCATAAGAAGGTTGTTTTCTTATTCTATACTTAGTTTACCAGCTTTCTTCCCTTTATATGTTTTAAGTACCATCTCTTTGTCTTTCCTGCTAGACCTGAGTAATTAAAACCTGTAAACTTCAGGTTACACAAAGATCCCCACAATTGATACATTAAACCAGTGAGTTATCTATTTCAAATTTTGGTGCAGGGAGCTTGCAGGTATAGTCCTGCTGCTATCAAGATGTCCACCACAAATATTAATTTATATAATAAACACATTTGATCATTTGGAACTGTCTAATGAAGCTAACAAGTTTATGGCACACACTGAAATCAGAGTAAATGGTGATGCTTACCGCTAGGTTTAATGATGTATTTTATTGTATTGTAATTACATTTATATAATGCTTACTACCCCTGACGAGGCGTCAAAGCGCTTTTTCAGCAATTCGCACTCTACTCTGGAATCCATAAAGGATTAGTGGTGAACCAGTATAGTGAAAACATAAAAGTAATTTGAGTGGTGGACATGTTAGTCAATTATTTGGATTGAGAAGGAGAGTGGAGGGATAGAAGAGGGAAAATGTTTGCGTTTATATAGCACTTGCTACCCTTGATGGGGTGTTCAGCTGCTTTTTCGGCGAGTAGCACGCTACTTCGGAACCCTTAAAAGACTAGTGGTGAATTAGTATTGCGAAAATATGAAAGTAATTAGTCAGAAATAATACAAAAAGTGAAATTAGGCTTTCTAGAACAGATAGATAGGGTCTAATGAGTCTAGGCCTTATCTGATCCAGACGCTAATAGGAAGAGAGAAACAATCATAGCTACACATGTGCAACTTGTAGTGTGGTGCCTCTCTCAAATATTTACAGTGACAGGGACCTGTAACAGGGAGGTGTGGTCTGGAATACTCAAGGAAAGGGAGGCTTAATGTGCAGTTAAATGTTAATGCACAAATCTTGATATATGTTAAACCTTTGCTATGGAGTGAAAGCAATACTGTACAACACAAACATCGTCTCAAAGTCAAATACGGAGAGCAAGCAGTTAGGGCACAGCAGTTAAGGCATACTATTAGGGCACAGTCAAATCTTCTGGAAAATGGTAGGATCGACATCACGGTGCAAGGGTGGCTGCATTGGTGTTTTGCAGTCACTAGTGTGCAAGCACAGAAAGAGAGCAGGAATGTGCCATATTATAGTAGTTATGGCGTATTGCTGCCCTCTCCATTTGAAGCAGTCCAGCAAGTTTTCTTAGTGGGTTGCACTGTGTCAAATGTCTGCCTCTAAATATGTGACAGTTCACAGCTTAAAGCTAAACTTAACAGCAGACGCTGTTGGCATAGGTAAGAATGGTGGTGCCGGGGCAAGTTGACAGATGAAGAGATAGGTAAAATTAAATAAAATATTTCATAAAACCACTTAGGTTGTGCTCGCTGCATCGCCGAGTCGGCTGTCACCCGCCCCACCGTCCCACCGCACTTACCTGTGCCAGTCGCACCTGCTTAACAGACTCTTAATACTGGCTCCTCCCACCAATAGACAGCTAACTTTACACTTTTTTTGTTTGAAGAAATATTCAAATAGCATAGATCATGATGCTAATCTTCCCGCTATTTTTATTATCCCATAATTTCCTTCCCTACCTTCATTACATTCAGTAACCTGATGCATTTTGAATGAGAAGGTTAGATGGGAGGGAGAGTGGGATGAGAATTGAGACTAGGAAGACTTTGACTCAGTTAATAAAAATTACTAGTCAGCACTCGGGTCATTACCTCTGTAGAGTCCTCCCCAGCCTGGGCAACCACCAATCACTACGCCACACACGAAGTTTAGTATTACACTTCTTTATTTGTCTTCGTGTACCTGCAAACTCAGTATTCTAAACCAACCTTCATTGCATTCTGCTGTAACACTTGTCACAACTCTGGGAAATCCATCAGGAGCCAACAAGGCTCCATCCTTTCTAACTCTCGAGACACTACAACCTCCCTCCCTCAGTGGTGGACAAGTATTTATTAATGTTGTCTCGTGTATTTGGTGGAGGGAGGAAGTCTCTTACCTAACAAGCACATGCTTCCTAGTGATGCTTTGGAAAAGGCCACAATGGCGAAAAATGAAGATTCACTTGTGCTCCCTGGATATGTGTCACCATGTTGAATATTATGGACTCTGCATTGCACACAACATGTATGCTGAGGAAGTCTTGGCTCTTCCTCTGCGAGACTCTCTGAGTGTGGGAAATTCAATTTGTGAGATTATCTTAAGAACCTATGACATGCAGGAAATTTGCAATCACAGAGAGTTGCACTTTGGGGTCTTGCAATTCACCTAAGGGCACATGCATCAACATTGTAAATTGCAAATATCTATTTGGGAATTCCTGAGTATCGCAATTAGGTAATCGCAATTTACAATGCATAAAACTCAAAGAGTTTCAGATTGCGATTCCTAGGGGGTCGCAAATCGCTCTACCTCATTTATATTAATGAGGTAGATCACACTTTGCGACCCCCTAGGAATCGCAAAAATCACAAGGATGGTGGCCTGCTGAGGTCAGCAGACCACCATGTCTGTGATTGTTTTTAAATAAAGCAATATTTTTTTTTGTAAAGCAGCCCGTTTTCTTTAAAGGAAAATGAGATGCTTTACAAGTAAAATGAAAAGTTTTCGTTTAATTTTTTAAGAGCAGGCAGTTGTCCGTGGGACTGCTGCCTGTTCTTAAAAATGCTTTTACAACCATTCATAAAGGGGAAGGGGCCCCTTAGGGACCCTTTACAATTTGCAAATGGGTTACCCCCTAGTTGAAGTAGGTGGTAAAATGCAAATGTTTTGCAACTGTTTTTGCGGTCACAAAACATTTTCCAAATACCGAATCGCATAACCCAATTTGTGATTCGTTAACAGGTTACCAAATCGCAATTTAGGTTTGATGCATGTGAAAAGCCTTATTTGTATTTGCAAAGGGGCCGCGTCTGCGAATTGGCCCATTTGCGAATACAAAAATGCTTCATGCATGTGCCCCTTAGTGTTTTTGGAAATTATGCACAGGTTGAATTATAGTCAACATTGCACCCAACAAGTTACCAAATCCCCCAGATAGAGCACATTGGGGTTGGCTTCTGTCACAGCTGTTTCATTTTCCTGGTACCATCAGATATAGTGAACACAGAAACCAGACACTAGGTGGGATGCCTAAGTTGTTTTGCACATGTCTGCACATTGAACACTGTATCGCTTCTGTCCAGTCTACTATACCCGTCCCCGCCATAAATCACCTTGTCCATTTCTGCAACTCTTTGAAAATGTTTGCCCTTCTCTGCCACCTTCTAAATATAGGATAGAGTGCTGCCAGTTTGCACTTGTTTTCCACCTTCTTCAAAAGCGGGCTCACAGTTTTGAGGCGTGTTGCCCCTCCCAAAGTGCCCTTGTGGTTTCATGAAACCAGACCTATTATGGTTTTATAGCAGTAGAGCAGTGGAAGCAGAGGGGAAGCAGAGGTAACAAGTATTTGCAATGCAATTGGTCTTGCATTTGTAAAAGTCTGAGCTATTGTCGTTGCAAATGTTAATGTTTGTTAGATTTTTCTTCTTCCAAATAATATCCCAGGAGTAGCATGATTAATAAAAGAAAAACGTATGCTCAGCTGCAATCTTTGTTTTTATAATTGCATTAAGGATGCAGTACCTTATGTGGATAATAGAGGTCCTTTTACAAATCCACAGGGACACCTAGTAACAGCCTGTGGTACTGCACCATTTCCTTGCTTTATGTAACTTTCTTTCAGGTAGTGTGAATTGTTTTCAAGAAACTATAAAATAAAACAAGCATTGGCTTAGCCAATAGGTCGCGCCTCTGGGACCTTATAAGTTTGTAGCCAGGCAACACATTATCCTGGGTGCTACAACATCTATGAACATCAGAACACTAGGCAAAAGTTTAGAATGGTGACCCCCCGTCAAACACACATATGACCTTAGTCGTGCCATTTGCAGCTCACGACAGATATGGCTCAAAGGTATTCGACAGACAGGCGGCTCTGAATAATAGTGTTAATAAGTGAGATAAGTTCACATACGCGTGATTTGGAGCAGCAAGTGGGCGTGAGTAAACAACGACTGAGGGTGGGAGACAAAACCTTTCAACAACCTAAGCAGCCTGGCGCGATTTGGGAATTATCATGAATTGCACCACAAGAAAGTTAAACTAGTAAAGCATGGCTCCGTAGTTTTACCAAACTGGAACAGTCCCAATGCATTGAACTTTTCATGACCACGTGCAACATCAACCCTGCTCCACTGCCAAGACTGATGTCCTAATGCGTCTAAAATCACACCATTTGTCACATGTGTCAGATTTGGATTGCAAACACTAAGCCCTCTGCTTTTCTATTAAGCCACTGTGATTTTTGGAGAAACGTTTTAAACTTTTCCTGTGAATTAGAGGGTGCTATTTAAAAGCATAGAAAAATGTGTCACTCACTGCAGAATGCATTTTCCTCGGTGCACTGCATAGCGGGTGATGGAAACCGATGGAAACCATTCAGAGATGGGATGGAATAAGGGCAGCTAACACTCAGTTACACACTGCATGTGAAGACGGACGATAAATAAACAAGCATGTGCATATCTGTATCGGACCAAAGACTACATGAAAACAGGATGTGGATCTGGCAAGAAAGTGAAAGTGACCCCGAGCAGGCACATGCAAACAAGCGCGTGCGGCCATGGTAATTTCAAACAGATGGCCCCTGCGCGCCGCTGCTCGCTCCTGCACGGTGGATGCCGCCACACGCACAAGTGTGAGGAAAAGTGCAGACCGATTCCAAAAGGTCATCTCCTAGAGCAGCACCTGCGCGCTGTGCTAGGCTCAACCTAAAAAAACCAAAAGGCTGCCTTTTACGGAGCAGTGAATCCCCCAGATACAATCCTTTGTGTCTTTTGTAATTTGTGTTGTTCTATTTAAATGAAACCGTGTGTGCGCAAATTAGTTCATCAGGAAGGGAAAAGGAAATGTTTTCACAAAAAGCAGCAGCATGTAGGTAAATAAAATAGTCTTTAAATGTTAAACATTTTTGAAATGCTAAGGTCAGAATCATTTTACAAACGTGTGAGAAATTTGTAACTGTACAAAAAATGTATTTCTGCTCGGGAAAAGCGGTTGCTTAAGTTGTAGCTCCCCTGCCTGCAGCAGGAGCTTTATGTTATAACTGTGCAAATATGTGGAAGTCATAAGCTATGATGTCAGCAACAAAAGCTGTCAGAAAATAGGGTTCAATGTGAAATGTTTTCCATATATGAAAATGTGGAAGTGCTCACATGCCCATACAACAGCCAAACTTTCCTTCTCGGGCTGCGAGTATGCTTTCTCCGTCTCAGTCATTCAGGCTTCTGCTGGCATAGGCAATTATATACCGCTGGTCATTTTCAGAGTCATACTAGCTCCTAGCCCTACTGGACTGGCATCAACAGTGATTACTGTTTTCTTCTTAGGATCAAAATACGCCATGTTGTCAGCTGACTCCACCGCCGCTTTTATGTCGTTGAATGCTTGTTTACAGCTCTCCGACCATTGGAACGGGTGACCTTGCTTTGTTGGGGACGGCTGATAGTTGCATAGTCCTGGATATACCGGGCACAGTAGCTGGCCATCCCCAGAAAAGAGCGAACATCTTCTGCATCACGAGGGCCGGCGAGTATCATTCAGGGCAGCCACTTTGTCTGGATCCGGTCTCATCCCCGCCTGTGAGAAAATATGACCAAAGAACTTCAGCGTAGATTTATGGAGTTCACACTTTGCTTTATTTAGCGTGAGGTTGGCTTCCATTAGTGCATGACAGACCTGTTCGAGGGCGGTGTCGTGCTCTTGTGTCGTGGACCCATACACCAAGATGTCATTGCTATAATTCAGGGCATTGGGGATGTGATGAATCGTTTTTCGAATGGCTTCTTGAAAGATTTCAGCAGCGTATGACACGCCAAAACTGAGTCGCTTGTACCTGAAGAGACCAAAATGCGTTGAAAAAGTCGTAATGTAACGGGACTGCTCATGTAGTTCTAGTTGGTGGTAGCCCTTGTTGAGATTCAATATAGAGAATATTTGTGATCCGTTGAGTGACGCAATCATATCACTGATGTGTTGTCTGGGGTGTCTTTCCCTCTCAATGGCAGTGTTGGGTGCCCTCATATCAACACCTAGACAGACTTTGTCAGGTTCACCCTTCTTCGGCACAACTACTACCGGAGAGACCCAGGGTGTAGGTCCATCGGTCCGTTCAATAATGTCAGCTTGGAGCAGATCTTGTATTTCCTGTTCAACGGCTTGTTGTAAATGAAAAGGAATCTGCCTATGGTGTTGGGCCACTGGGTTTATTTGCTAATTGATGTGTAATCTCACTTGAGAACGGGCCATCTTTCCCGGGCAAGCATATAGCTTTGGCAGTTTCTGAACCACATCCAGTTCGTCATCCACCTTGTACAGAATGTCCACTAATCTCAGCCGTTCCGCAGTGGGGAGACTCAGAAGACAGTCGGCCTCAGGCCCTTTAATGACGTGAATGTATGCAGGAATGGTGCGACCCTGATATGTGAGGTGCGTTGAAAACTTTCCCAAACAAGGTAATGTTTTTTTTGACATCCACGTGTAGACTCTCACATGAGCAGGGCTTAGTTGCGGTGGTGACTTCATCCTCTGATATTCCACTACTGGGATATAATTGAGAGATGCACCACTGTCCATCACAAATTTCGTCCAGTGCGTGCCAATTTGAATGCTGAGTCTAGGATACTTTTTTAGTCGGTCAGCATCAGCAACCATACATATGTATTCATCACTGTCCTGCGAGATGCCATGTGTAATCAGAATATCGTCTGCTGGGGGCGTGACAAACGCATTCACCTGGAGGCCTGGTACGTAACGTTACCGCAGCCTCTCCTGCGCACTGTTACTGAACTCTCTCATTCAATGAAATTACACGCGCCTGCTACCATCAACCAGGGCTCTAGCCGGGCTCAGGCGGCGGATCAGTACACCAATTACACGCGCCTGATAGCATCAACCAGGGCCTCAGGAGATACAGGATTCGGGTGAGACACTGAAAAGTACCACCAGAGATTCTCTATGAATCTTCTGAGCCACCGTAGAAACCATTCCTGAACCTGTCCTAAGAACCCTGGTCAAGGAAATACTGAAGCTAGGGGGCCGCTGAGGTAGCAAATCCAAGCGTCCAGCTGAAGTGATGACTACTAAAAAAAAGGTCTTGAAGGACAGACACTTGAGAGATACCTGCTACAAATGTTCAAAAGGAGCATCTCGTATGACAGAGGTCTGTAATGGCAGGACCCAGGGAGGAGCACTCCCTCTGATTGGAGGACGAAGCAGTAATAACCCTGTGAGAAGCTGAGTCGTCAGCGACTCCTTCACATGCTCTGACGACATTCCACTGAAAACTTAAGGTAGTTGAAGACAAAGCCAAAGAAACATTCCTTGGGACCCCAGATTTCTCCATGCACCATTTCTGTAAAGGTGTCTAATGAAAGTCATAGGCCATCCTAGTGGACAGATGTCTAGAAGCGTGAAATCCTGCAGTGGTTGTAGGTGTATTAAAAAAACGTTATTCACTATGAAGGGGGTCACCAGGGCAGCGAGGCCTTCTCCTCTTGCATAAAGGACAGGGAAAAGAGATGAGGAGGTAATTGTTGATTGTTGAGTAATTTAGGGTACAATACTGCTGTGCTGTGATTCTAATTTGTGTGTTATTAGAGGCCAGGTAGTAACAACGGGCTTTACATCCTGCTTCTGGAAAAGCAGAAGCTTTAGACTCAATGTGAAGTAATCAATTGTAGCGTGATTGTTTTAGGTTGAAGTCTGCCGAACTGTGTATTTGATTAGATGAGCCATTCTTCACCTTTGTGTGGAAAGTGTTTCCACCACAGTAACGTTGTACTGATGTCCCACCCATCAAATGGCATGTCCTAAAACTGTGACTAATCAAATCAACTAATTAGTAGCAAGTATTAAAGGAAAGACTGATATGACTAAAAGTGTATTGGACATGTAGGAAATCAGGCCTTCTTCTGTGTTCCGCTAAATTGTTTTGATTTTTCAAGTTTACATTACTAGCGCATGTGGACTGTTACACTGCTCCAACCTGCTTGTGCCCTTACCGAAAACCCTCAGGGCCAGATTTGCAAGCCCCGCACGTCACTTAAGTGCCGCCGTTGCGTCACTTCTGTGATGCAACGTGACGCAACGGCAGCGTAAAGCCGGTGCCATGCTGCGGGGTATTTACAACGTGACGCATCTAGGGCATTGGGTCATGTTGTAAAGCCCTGCGCCACATGAAACCTGCGTCAGGTTTCATGTGGGTGTCCCGGAGCAGGGGGGGGGCATTCCGGCACCGGAACACCTCGCAAAAGTGGCTGAGTGAAATCTACAAGATTTCACTCAGTCCCTTTTCCGACCCCGCTGCGTAAAAACCTTGCGGCTGCTTGAAGCAGGCAGAAGGCTTGACACACCATGTTGGACATAGGCAGGGTTGGAACTGTGCTGGAGTTGCGTCGCGCCCGCGATGCAACTCCAGCACTGCGCCAACCTTACGCCAGCAGATGGGACACGCATCTGTTTTCCTTGCGCCATGATGCACCGCATTGTGGTGGCGCAAGGGTAAACTTGCAGGACGCATCTTTCCTGGCGAACCCCTGCTGATTTGCAGGGATGCGCCAGGAAACGTAAATTTGCCCCTTATAGTGTCCTTTATGGAAATCCACTGCAATGCGTGCACGAATGATGCAGGCTGTCTACAATTCAAATTCCCAATATTAGCACAGAGGGAAGGCTTTTTTTCAATTACGTTTGGAGAAAACCCTGCAACATTAACTTGAAACAGTCAAATAGTAGCGAAGGACAGGCCTGCATGCCAAAAGATAAAACAAATATATCATGAAATCAAAACATAAATTAAAATTCCCCATTTAGCACTGAGTCAGCTGAACTGTGCCATGTAAAGTTAGGCCCAGTTTAGTGTTTAGAGCTAAAATGGCAGCTGTGTCCAAAGCTACATTTAAATGTGACATGAGCTTAGGTGCTCTATTACAAGTAACTGGCTACAGTCAGTTGAAAACTTAAGAACAGTACAGTTTTACTGAAGCCTATGTTTCACTGACTTCAGTTAGAGAATACATAAAAAGCTTTTCCCAAAGCATAAAGGTAATAATAATCTTTATTTGTGATCATATGTAATGTAATGCAATTTAACTTATAGATCGCAAACTCATGCCCTGAGGCGCATTGATCTATTGAAGTCTGATTTAGGCCGCAATGATATCTTACTCGGGTCAATCACGTGCATCAATGTCTTCTACTCCTGCGTGAAAAGCCAAGTTTTTAAAGCTTTCCTAAAGGAGAGTAGCGAGGGTGCAACTTTTAGCGTCAGTGGGAGGTTGTACCAGAGCATGGCTGGCCCAAAAGAAGCTATTTTCAGCCCAGGTAGTTTACCTAAATGGGGGGACCGACAGGTTCCAAGCTGAGTGAAGTGTCCTTGCTGGAATATACCATTTAATTTTTTCTTAAAATGGACTGGCCCGAGTCCGTGCAGTGATTTATACGCCAGACAGAGGGCCTTGAAGCAGCAGCGTAGCTTAACTGGCAGCCAGTGTAATTTCCTAATGGCATCTCTGGCTGACTCAAATTTCGGAATTTTAAAAAGAAAACGGGCCGCAGTGCTCTGCAATGTCTGGAGCATCTTAAGAAGACCCGTTTCAAGGATAAGGTACAAGCTGTTGCAATAATCAATCCTTGTGAGGACTGGTGCCATTGTCACTGTTTTCAAGCGTTCAGAGGGCAAATATTGTTCTATATAATTAATCTTAGAGAGCAAAAAGAGGCCCGCGTTATTTTGTTTACTTGGTCCTTAAATTTAATTTTTTTGTCTAACAAGAAACCTAGGTCTCTTACTTTGTTTAAAGGTTAAGGTGGTGAATCCAGCTCTAGTGGCCACCAGTCCGGTGCCCAGAAAGAAGGATTATTACCAAAGATGATGACCTCAGTTTTTTGCCATTTAATTTAAAGCAATTACGGTCCATCCAGTTACTCACATGGCTCCTATATGGACTGAAATTAGCAATCAGATTATTTTCGGAATTTGCCAATGAAACCACAATTTGGGTATCATCAGCGTATGATTCCAGGGATAAACCAGAATTTTTTGATGATTGGCGTAAGTGGTGTAAACTAAAGGTTTAAAAGGGTTGGGTTTAGTGCCAAACCCTGGGGGACTCCGCAAGGCAGGGAAAAAAGACCTGGAGACAAACTTGCCCATTGTCACGTTGTTTTGTCTTTTTGCCAGAAAAGATTGCAGGTGATCGAAGACTGTTCCCGCTATTCTCAGGCTGTGCATACGGTCAGCCAGGATCTCATGGCTGACCATATAAAAAGCTGCGGAAAGGTCTAGCAGAATCAAGGCTGCTGTCCCCCCTATCGAGTATTTCTCGTATGTCCTCTGGTGCTACCACTAGTACAGTTTCTGTGCTGTGTTTTTTTCTAAAACCATGTTGTGTGTCATCCAGCAGAGAGTTTGCCTCTTAGTATTCATTGAGTTGCTGATTAATTATTTTTTCTACCAGCTTAGCGGCAAAAGGGAGTCTTGATATTAGCCTATAGTTATTCTGGTCCTGGGTGTTCAGATTATCTTTCTTTATTGGGGGGAGAATTGATGCTAGTTTCCAGGAAGAGGGAAACAGCCCTTCTGTGAACATATTATCAAACATCTGCCCTAGACGTTGTGCTATTTGAGCAGGGATCATGTGCATTATATTAGGGGGGCATGGGTCTTGAGCTGCACCTGATTTGATGAGTGACATTATTTCTATGGGTTGTGTTTCTGACTGGGCTTTAAAGGAGGAGAAACAGATATTTGTTGGCTGGCCAGCTGGTGTGTGTACCTCCTGATAATTTGCTGCTCTATTTGCAGTAAATGTAATAAAAATATTAGTGAGTTTATCAATATACGCACCTACTTTACTGGAAAGATATTAGTCCAGGTACACTATTGAAATATCTCTGAACACAGTGGCCTCCTGTTTCATCTGCATGGCTGTGTGTGAGCAAAACTGTACATGAAAATTTGGACATGCCAAAATGCACTTCATTTTGGTCTGCCACTGTTACTGGATGAGAAAAGGTGTTAAACTGCAGTTTCATGAAGCAATGTATTCCCACATGAAGGCACCTCCCCAGACATAAATTAGAAGAGTAAAACAGTTCATTAAATAATCGGGTCCACTCAATAGCTGAGTTCCAGATCAATGAAAAGCTAAAGGATTTTATTACAAAAATTCAAAATAAGCAGTACGGAGTCAAAGGCATGAAGGCTGTCATATGCAAAGTTATACAGGGACTGTGACAGAACTTGTAAAAGTCAGAAAATATGCTAACTTTGAATGGGCAGCAAAATCGTAGACACATTGAGCAGCATTCCTAGCAGCATAGGAAAGCTCAGGAGTATCTCTGACTCACCCACAACATCAATGGGTTCTTATACACATTTCTTGCATAGTAAATTGCATAGTAAATTAGAGAAACTGCAAATGGTGTGAGCAAAAGTATAATTCCTTTTGCATATCAGGGCACAAGAATAATGTACATCATTACCTTAGCACTTAAGCACCATCTCATTTCTAAAAACGTATTCAACTCGCTTGATGCTAATGACATCCAGAGAGGTTCAAGCAAATATGACACACTGAGAGCAATAAAAGCTGTCCGTGAAAAAATAGACCAGTGATAACAGCGGAAGGCAGCAGAAGAGACCATGACAAGCTTTGCAAGTCATAAACAACAGGGAAATGTTCATTTAAAGCACTGTAATCATAAAAGTGGAAATAAACTACTATATGCTGGCTTGACTCTGGCTACAGCGCCTGTGAGGAAAAGATGTGTGCAGGGGGGCGCAGGAGTGAGTGACAGAGTTGACATCAACCTTGTCTGAAATGAAGATTTATACAGATATGTGGCCTAAATAAAACTTAGGTATGTTAGAAGACAAGGGAACCCTATAAGTAGCCAAGGACCTAGGGTAACAATTATTGTTATAATGGACAGTGGTCCTTGTTGAAAAGAAAATACAATATAAAATAAATATAGAACACAATTGACTCTATATGAGCTACCCAGCCGGGTAGACAATTTATTCTAGATGAATAAGTTTGCTGTGTAGGGGCAGTTGCAATATCCAGTTGGATACCATCCTGTATCCACACTAACAATAAACAGTGTGACAAAGTGAAAAGGGTGACAATTTAACACATTGTATAAAAACAACAACGAAAATAACGAAAATAACAAGCAGGCGAATTAGATGGAAAAACTTGCTCAAAGATATGCAGGTTGCTGCAAGCTTGATAAGTAGCAACAGCCGTGACACATTAATAAAATAATTTGTGCGTACGCTGTTATTTATGGTCGACGACGTTTTGATCCCATTCACAAGATAACCGGGATTATCATCAGGACAACAAATAAACTGTAAGCCTTAAGGATAGCTAATACAATTATTGTGACAAAATTAAGGAGGGGGTCGGGGAGGGAAGAAAAAGAGAGGAACAATTAGGAGTAATATTTGTACATATGTCAGTCAAGTACTCAATAAGAATGTGCGAGAAAAGGTGGTGCGGGAAACATTAATAAGAAACCTTGTGTGCCTAGTGTAAAAACGGCCTGACATAACCGTTACATAAAGGAGTTCCTTGAGCACGTTAAGTAAAACACAGTGAAGTTGATAAGACCACATGCAGAGAAGAGGGAGCTGAGTAATTAGTACATAACGCAGAGTTGTTGGTGATGCCTCGCCTGGTGAGAGCACCGTAGGCTAACTAAAACGGTAAGTACCCAAAAAATGCCGAAGGCTGACTAAATGGTCAGTGCCCAACCGAGAATGAAGTGCCGGCAGCGGGGGGCTTACGTGGAGAATTGTGCTTATTGCAAGGCGTTTATACCAATTACAGCATTGGCGCAGACCTGTCTAGAGGGATAGGTGCCCATCAAGGATGTTGACATAGAATTACAGAAAATTGGCAATTTTACCTAATTAGCAACCACGAGGATTCTGGAAGGGGCTGGGCAATTAATGCATTCAAGGTCCTGGGAAAGCGGGTAACTAGGAAGGAAAAAATAAGTGGTTAAGGGCGGGCCGGGTATGTCCGGTGAGTAAGGCAGTGAGGCCAAGTCAAAAGGGTTTAGCTGTGCGGAACCATGTACATCCGCGAGCTGGTACCTTACCGTTTTAGTTAGCCTACGGCGCTCTCACCAGGCGAGGCATCACCAACAACTCTGAATTATGCACTAATTACTCAGCTCCCTCTTCTCTGCATGTGGCCTAATCAACTTCACTGTGTTTTACCTATTGTGCTCAAGGAACTCCTTTATGTAACGGTTATGTCCGGTTGTTTTTACACTAGGCACACAAGGTTTCTTATTAATGTTTCCCGCACCACCTTTTCTCGCACATTCTTATTGAGTACTTGACTGACATATGTACAAATATTACTCCTAATTGTTCCTCTCTTTTTCTTTCCTCCCCGACCCCCTCCTTAATTTTGTAACAATAATTGTATTAGCTATCCTTAGGGCTTACAGTTTATTTGTTGTCCTGATGATGATCGCGGTTATCTTGTGAATGGGATCAAAACGGCGTCGACCATAAATACCAGCGTACACACAAATAATTTTATTAATGTGTCACGGCTGTTGCTACTTATCAAGCTTGCAGCAACCTGCATATCTTTGAGCAAGTTTTTCCCTCTAATTCGCCTGCTTGTTATTTTCGTTATTTTCGTCGTTGTTTTTGATCAATGTGTTAAATTGTCACTCTTTTCACTTTGTCACACTGTTTATTGTTAGTGTGGATTCAGGATGGTATCCAACTGGATATTGCAACTGTCCCTACACAGCAAACGTATTCATCTAGAATAAATTGTCTACCCGGCTGGGTAGCTCATATAGAGTCAATTGTGTTCTATATTTATTTTATATTGTATTTTCTTTTGAACAAGGACCACTGTCCATTATAACACTAAATAAAACTTACTTCACTTCTGTACATCATGTATTTGTTTCAACCACAACTATATTACTTCAGTCTATGTACATACATGTATACATATATAATTGTGTAAAATACCATATTAAACGTCATTGTTATAGCACAAATATATAGCCTCAAAAACAACCCCACTCTTGTAACACCTGCCACTAGGGAGTAAAAAGTGATGTTGGAAAATGGTCATCCTCTGTGGACTAGAGTTGTCTGTGTATAACAACATTTTGAAAGAGCAGGGAAAAATAATTCAGTGAGAAGAGCCACCCATTTGCATTTATATACTCCACAGGGTTTTGAGAAGCGATTTACCATTGAGTGCCTAGCTGAGACAGGTATTGTGTCGCAGTGGGTTAAGACCTAGGTATGGCTAGTGTGAGAACTGTAGACTGATTTGTTTAGAGCTCATTATCTATGAAATCTGAGTGACAACTTTAATAATGATGCCCAGCCACTTTCCAGTGAGAGCGTTTACAAGATCAGAAAATGATGAAAAAAATACCTGCGCGAAGAATTCATATTTGCCTCATAAAGAACTAAGGAAAGGAAATTCCTTCCTTGCTTTCAGTCTTTGAAACTAGAAAAGCTGCTGTTAGTGATAAGGAAGCTAGCCTCTTTGCTGTCCCACAAGGGAAAGAGAGCCCAGCTCCTGAGTGGGAGAAGCCTGCCGATTGTGGAATTTCTTCCCAGAGACTGGGAAAGCACGTACGATTGTAAGGACAAAAGTATTTGCATCTACCTGTAATAACAAGCATTTGCAATGCAATAGGTCTCGGGTTAATTAAGTTTGAGCTATTGGCATTGCTAAATATTGCAACACAAACTGCAACAAAAGCTATTGGTGTTGCATTATTTAGCAATGCCAATAGCTCAAACTACCTTGGGAGAGTGCGGCGCCGATGGGGCAAAGGGCAGCCATGGCACACAGCGCAGGTGCAGCAGGGCCCTTTTCATGTAACACTGTATCTTTTTACTTTTCCCTTGAAGTCTGTGACACTTTCGCTGGCCGCGCATGCCCAGTGAAGCCCTCGGTGGCGAGGAAGCGCACGCGGCATTCCCCAGCAGAAGGCTCCAGTAAAAGAAGGCCTGTGTTTGATGTATGATCTCTGGATTGCCATTGTGAGTCACCCCAGAACTAGCTGCAGGCAAAACAAAAAAATCTTTTGTGATTAATTAGAAAAACTGGACAATTATGAATTTACTGCGCAGAGCCAGTGTACAGAAATATAAATAGTAATGAGGCTGGCTCGATGTGATGAACACTGTGTTTATGGCAAATCCCAGGGAAGGGGGAAAAAGACTGGTTTAGGTAGTGTTGGCTTAAGTAAAATAATTTCTGCTCCCCGACTCTATTTGCTGGGCTTTTTTTCCAGAGCCTTGTTTAAAGTTGGTTTTGCTTGCTGTTTTCTGTTTTCTTCGTAATTGTACATCTTTCTTTTTCTCGCTGTCCATGCATTATTGCTTGAATGCACCAGGTTACTTTAAGCTTTTTCCTGGTGATTTTACTCAAACGAAATATGAGTTTATATATTTTTTTAATAGTTTGTACGCACTATTATATCAATAGAAATATTCATGGCGAGATATCCCACTGGCATTTATATGCACACACGTTTAGACTGATGTGTGGTCTCGATGTTTTAAGCACCCTATAATATACAACGCTATTGTGTATATATATTTTTTGTATTTGCCCTTTATTATTTTATGGACTTTTGGGGAGTCTTCGCCTGTCTTGTTAAAGCTCTTAGTAAGTGTAGGTGGGAGAGAGGGTTGTACAAATTCCACTTACTGTGTTGCCATGAAGCATTCTCCTAGTGCCACGAGGCACCTGGGAAATATGAAGATTCATTTTTGATTTTATAAAATTTTTATTTATGGGAGAGAATTGCTTGTAGTTTTATCGTTAAATATAGTAAATGCACTATGTGTCTTCTGTAGCTTATTTATGATTCCATATTCCTGCCTCATTGAAGGGAGATGTAGTGTCTATTCTAATTAAACATATATTATTGCATGTTAACGCCACGTGCAAGAATATTGTACTGAATGGTTAGCTAAGGTGAAAACATTTATAAAGCACATTATAGGCAAAAGCGTCTCTAGGTGCTGAGCAGCCATTAAATAATAGTGCAATCTATGCAGAGGTGGTCAAATTATCATAGGGAAATAACTCCCATTAAATTAAACGGACCTACAGGCATGTTAAAATAGCCCCCCTAAACAGTATAGACTACTTTGATTGCAATATTAATGGGATACTTCTATATGAGTTGTGAAAAAAGGCGAGCTAAGAAGTCATTCTCGTCCTTAACGGAAACAGGTCCAAGAGCTCTCGCGTCACGGGGAATTACGGAATGCAAGTTAGGGGGCGCCACTTCACACACAGACACAAAGACACACACTGACGCGCGGGCAGCTAGCTATAAACACGGGGCGTGAACAGCGCATCATTCTTCTCAGCAACAGACCCTAAAAGGTTGCCCCTGCCAAGTAATTAAGTGCCCCCTTATCGTGCGCTCTCCATATCCATGCGCCGGGCCGGCCCCCTGTTTGCTCTCTTGTGGGCGCGCATTGTTAAAAAAAGAAGCAACAAAGTTGGACCAAGGAATCCGGAAAGTGAGCGCGGCGCGCCTCGTGAACAGCGCCGCGCGCCCCTCTGCAGACTCCCCCTGCATTCCAGAGAGGCGCGCGACGCGATCCGGTCTGCCCTGCAATGCTGTGGAGACAAGACCTGGCCGCACGAACAACGTTATCCTATGGGGAAACACTGCGCGGGGCCTGTCTTGTCTCACTTCGGCGTTCTCAGACTGCTGGGACGCCGACTATAGTTCTCTGGCGAGAACGCGCTTTCAGCGCGTTACTAGCCAAGACCTAAAAAACCAGCATGACGAGGTAAATCAACTTTCGGCTAAGAAATCAATCTAATGATTGGATTAGGATTAATTTCGATTTTAAAGCTGTGTTCTGCTCTGGCAGAATTATTGAATCTCTGTACTGTTCTACAGGGATGGCTGGATAACAGTAGTGCTGCAAGCCTGGTCCTATTGGACCTCTCCATTGCCTTTGACAGCATTGACCACTACACCCTCCTTAACAGACTCTGGTGTTGTCATTTCAGGACTCATCTAGTAACAACTTAACACCTTTTTCAACAATACGAGTCAAACTGACTCACTGCCATCAGGCAGCTCCCAACAAAAGATAGACAGATGTGGGATCTTGCCGGGAGCGATCCTGTCAAATCTCTCCCTCAAAAGCTGCTCCATCAAGTTGGAGGCAGTTTTATATGTACGCTGATGATGCTTAACTAATATTTGTTGTGACACATCAGGAAGGTTCTCCTCCTATATTCCTGCAATCATCCACTTTGTTCTCCACGCTAGGAGTGGTTGAGGAGGTACACTCATTATCTGAACTTGAACCCTACCAACACTGGGCTCCTCATCACCAGGAAAAACCTTGCCAGGTGGAATGCAAATCTATGGCAAAACGTGATGGGTCACATTCTGGTACCATCAAAGCAGGTTAAAATGTAAGCATATAGGGGCAGATTTACAAGCCCCTTGCGCCACTTTTGCGTCACTTTTTTTATGTTAAAAGTGACGCAAAAATGGCGCAATGGCCTTGTAAATCTACCCCATAGAGTCCAGCTCCTTCATTCCTCAAATAACCCTACAATGGACGGTGTTCAATAAATTAGACACTTGTTCATCTCAGAATTTTTGAGTGCCATTTTTGCAAGTAATATTTATAAAAATAACGCATGAGATGACTAATGACGAATGTTTGCTATTCAATTATTTTCTGTATGTTTTGAACTAAAGCCCGTGGCCCTTAGCAACATCCTACACTCTACTTTTAAAATCCAATGTGCCCAGAGAGCCTACTATCCATTTTGCTAATTGAGGAATCAGAAGCACTCTTTGCTTTCCACAAGTATGACTCATACTGGCTCCAAAAAGAAACACATTGGTGCGGTATGCACGCAGAGGCGGTGGCAATACTTAAGAACCTTGAATAATGATGGTCCTTACAAAAGAGGAGGCCTTTTTCATACTCAATGGGGAAAAACTCGTCACATAGAACGACTTCGATGAACTCCTACTTTTCTTTACAAATTAGAACGCTTCAATCATTTTCTGAAAACACATCAATCCGTTATTGTCTGGCCCTTCTAATTACATTATTTTTCCCCTTATTGTTTCCTATATATTTCGTTAAAAAATGTTTTAAACAAATTCAAGCCTGTTCTTGTCCCTTTTTATCTCCTTCTGTCCTTCATTTATGCTCCCTTTCGGGTTGGTGTCTCCTCAAATGCGAGTCTGTCACAGTCCCTAAAAGTAAAATGTCGCTCACCTATAGACAATAAAATGGTATATGTCCCCTCGTGGTTTGCCAGAGGAGTTGGAAAAAGAAAAGATAACCCATTGAACACCCAATAAGGGTATAAAAACAGGTCAGTTGCCACATATATAACTAAATGCCAGCAATGCTGCTAATTTTAGAAATATCATGGATGGCATTTATTCTATAAAATGTCCACTGGTAAAGCTATGGATAAAATCTACTTGAACAAATAACCCTTCCATTGAAATAAATCATTTTGGCAAAGATATGGATTGTGCTCTGTCAGGCGTTGCAAAAATGTGAATGAAGGCTGACCCCCTCAGTACAGCCAACGCTGACTTTTATTGTATTTCAGTCTGGTTTCGGCTGGTTCCCTCCGAATTCTGTCCTCTCTCAGGAGTTATAAAAACGCATACTTCGTGCCAGGTCCCTCACAAACAATTCTACAGGCTGACAGTCTTCACTATTAATTGCAACGCATGTGTTTTAATGCAAACAGCGCTTGCTGTTTGCCAACTATCGTTTAATCTCCACCAATTGGATGAAATAAACACTTTTGTGAATGTACCATAATCAAATAATAATATGTAAGTCATTATACTAAAGCATACATTTATGTTTTTTTAGGTTTAAAGCTAAAATGATAAACTTCATGACAGTATTTATTGCATTGTACTTGCCTTAAATACCTAACACAACAGCACAAAAAGGTGTTTTCCAGGATAAAAGAAAACGATTTTCACTCTACTTACAGGTTGTGAGAAAAACTGATGCAGCAATACTGCTCTGAATTACTGATACTGCATACATTATTTACGGCAGCATTACAGGTTTTGACCTTGATGGTGGTGTTGGACCTGGTCCATTTTTACAGGGTCTCCGCCAGATTGTTGAGTTCTGTTGCTGAGCTTGTTTTTGTCGGCATTAAGACAGCTAACCAGTGCTAAATTTCTCTCTCCCTAAAAGATGATAAGATTGGCTTACACCTAATTAGCACATTTAATTTGCTTTCAAGTGCTTAGTAAATGCTACTTCATGTACCCAGGGCCTGCAAATTAAAAGCTACTAGTGGGCCTGCAGCACTCTTTGTGCCACTCACTGAAGTAGCATTTTAAAACATGCCTCAGGCCTGCCACTGCAGCGTGTAGTGCAATTTTAAACTGTAATTTCGACCTGGCAAAATAAACCTTTTGCCAGGCCTAAACCTTCCTTTTTAATATGGATAAGTCACCCCTAAGGTAGGCCCTAAAGGCTCATTGAGCATAGTGACCTGTATTAGAAAAGCAGGTCATGTGGGTTTAAGTTTTACATGTCATGGTATTAATACAAACTCCTAAAGTTGTGTTTCACTACGTAAGGCCTATCTCTCCCATTGACTAACATAGGATTGCATTATTTCATTTAATAATTGATAACTTTTGATTGGGTGCAGATGGAGATGTACTGTTTAGTCTCAAATGTGTTGTAGTTTAAAATCTTCTTTATTGGTAACGTTGGATTTAAAGTCACAATTCTGAAAATCGAATTTTTAGTTGGCATTTTCTTGTCCTTTCCATCTGTGCCATATGACAGTGCACTGGGTCACATGACGGTGAATGGCTCTGCTGTTGGGGTCTGTGAGTTCCTGCCAGATAGTGAGACAAAGGGGACTGGGTGTAGTCAGGCAGGTTGGGGAGAAGCTGTTTCCTGCCCCACTTACATTTTAAATGGATTGCCTCCATCCACACAAATAAACCTAACACTTGTTTTTTTACCCTAGACTTCTTTGAGCCTTGGCAGGGGATGGGAAGAACTTTACACAACCAGATGTGGGGGTAGATTAGAAAATTCCCTTTCTTCAAAGGATGGCACCAGGCATAAATATTGGACCCCCTGAGACAATCTTCAGTACACTCCTGGACCTGCGGACATTACAGATGAAGGACTTCCTTGTTCCCCAGAGCACTGCCCTGCTGCTTGAGGCCTGCCCTGTTTTTCAGAGGACCACCCTCCTGCTTTAGGCTTGCCTTGTTCCCCAGAGGACTGCTGCCTGAGATCTGACCTGCTCTCTGCAAAGTAAGACTGCACCGCTCCACCTGCTCCCTTCATCCCAAGCTACCAGGGCTATCAGTTGGCTGACCTCCTGTTCTGATCTATAGGGACACAAGAAGCTCCAGAGGCCTCCCTGCAATGACACAGCTGACCTGCAACTGGACTTGCCTGGACCTTCAACTAGACCTGCCTGAGCCCTGCTGGCCTCTGCTAGAGTGAGTCCTTGATCCCCAACGGGTGTCTCACCAGATCCTGGACTCTTGATTGGCATCAGAGGGCACTCTTGTACAAACAAGGAGAAATCTTGAAGTTTTGCACTCTTTGCACCAGACTTTGAGAAGTTTCCTTTTCCAGTGGTAATAACCTAGTCCCTGTCTCTAGCCTGCACTCCATTTTGGTCGACCTGAACTTGTGACTTTCCTCTGGTCTACCACAACCAGCTGACTACGAGTGTCTCTTTGTGCTTTTAGGAGCTATAAATACTTAAAACTTTAAAAGGTCATATCTCCGGTTCTACTGATTTGAGTGTTGTTGTTTTAGTTTCATTTCATTTATTAAAATGTACTCTATGTTTCTAATTCATTTATTTTATGATTTTTCTTGTGTACTGTGTTTTTTGTGTTGTGTCACTTTATTACTGTTTGTGTGTTGCACTTTTTCCCAGGTTTCTATTTCAGCACATTTTCAGTGGTGCAATGTGTCACTGGAAAAACGGACACGTGTGGCCTTACCTCGCAATTAAATTAGAAAGTCCTGTGTCTTCACCAATCATAATTTTCTTTAAAGTGTTAGGTGACTCTAGTGATCATCAGATTTCTGCTCTGCATGGTCAGCTTTGTTGTTGATAATCCACAGTCATTAACCCCTTCAGTGCTCATGTCAGAATGGTTCTGCTCATGTCAGAATGGTTCTGTCATGAGCACCAGTGTGCGTGTACTAATGACTGAACCATTCTGTCATGTGTACACTAGCACAAAATCCCTCTGCTGTAAACAGCATTGCAGAGGTATTTCCTTTTTTTAAATTGCCTCTGAAGGTTGGGGAGAGCTTCCACTATCACCCAAATTTTTTTTTTGCTTCCAATGTAATGACGATCACGCGCATGGCATGCTGACATCATTACATTAAAAATGAAACTGAAACTTAGTTTCAGTTTCACTGTTTCGGTGCTTGTAGGGCAGCCCCGAGCATCAAAACACCGGGACGAGGCATCATTGGAAAGGGGAGAACCTACCCTTTCCAATGATACCACTCCCTAGTGGATCCCTGCTTGGAGATTGCCTCAGGAGGGCGATCCCCAAGCAGGGCTCCACCTACTAGATACCAGGGAGGGGGGAGCAGCCCCTTGGGCAAGCGCCCTTGCTCTCCCATCTCCAAATGGTCATATTTAGGCCTTCTGTCCCTCTAGGTGGGCAGAAAGCACAGTAGACACCAGCAATTCTTTTTTCATAGTTCAGGGTCGGGGACAGCCTAGAATGGGCATGCCAATGCCAGCCCCTGGGGAGGGCAGAAAGGCCATTAGGCACCAGGGATTCATTTTTTTATACTTTCAGGTGGGGGCTGCCAGAGTGGGCATGCAAATGCCCCTACCCAAAAAACATTGCCACAGTCTTTCTGCCCCCTAGGGAGCCCCTTATCTGCCCCACGGGTGGCAGAAAGCCCATTATGCATCAGGGATTTGTTTTTATTACATGCAGGGGTGAGGGCTGCTCACAATGGGAATGCCAATGCCCCAACCCCCAAACAAATTAGCCATAGTCTTTCCAGCCACCTTGGGGGCATATGGGGGGCAATAGCCTCCGATCTGCTAACCCCTGGCAGCAGAAACCCCACTAGGCACTGACCATTTTGTTTGCAATGTGCCCAGCTGTGAATGTGGGCCCTACACAGCCGACACATAGGGAAACCTAGCAACCCTGTACATTTTTTAAAACTAGACACACAGGAGAATCCAGGCTGGGGTGACTTTTGTGTCTCGCACCAGGTTCTATTACCCAGAATACATTGCAAACTTCAAACTTTGTAAAAAGAAACATATATTCCTCACATTTCTATGATGGAAAGTTTTAGAATCTGCGGGGAGCCACAAACTTTCAGACAACCAGCATTCCCCCTAGTCTCCTGATAAAAATGGTACCTCACTTGAGTGGTTAGGCCTAGTGCCTGCTACAGGAAAGGGCCCAAAACATACTGTGGAGACTTCAAAATTATTGATTTTAAAAACTTGGTTTTGCGAGGAAGTCACCTGCGTTTTTGGTCTCGGGCTTGGTGGGTATCTGGGGAAACCTACCAAACCCAGACATTTCTGAAAACTTTGCTAGGTTTCCCCAGGTGCCGGCAGGCCTAGAGCCCATAATCCAAAGCTAGGCACGTTGCAAAAAAAGGTTCGGTTTTGTGTGGAAAAATGTGATGTGTCCACGTTGCCTTTTGGGCCGTTTCCTGTCACGGCCACTAAGCCTACACACACAAGTGAGGGACCATTTTCATCAGGAGACTTTGGGAAATGCTAGGTAGGTGGATCCCGCAGAGTCCAGAACTTTCCATCACAGAAATGTGAGGAAAATGTATTTTTTTTCTCCAAAGTTTGAGGTTTGCAAGGGATTCTGGATAACAGAACCTGGTGAGAAACACACAAGTCACCCTATACTGGATTCCATTGGGTGTCTAGTTTTCAAACATCTATAGGTTTGCTAGGTTTCCTTAGGTATTGGTAGAGCTAGGGCCCAAAATCCACAGCTAGGCACATTGCAAAAGAAGAGACAGTTTTCTGTGGAAAAATGTGATATTTCCACGTTGCGTTTTGGACCTTTTCCTGATGCGGGTACTAGGCCTACCCAAGCAAGTGAGGTATCATTATTATTGGGAGACCTTGGGGAATACTGGATGGGTGGAAGTTTGAGCCTCCCCTCGAATTCCAGAACATTCGATCACAGAAATGTGAGGAAAATTTGATTTTCATGACAAAGTTTGAGGTTTGCAGGGGATTCTGGGTAACAGAACCTGGTGAGAGCCACACACGTCACCCCATCCTGGATTTCCCTGGATGTCTAGTTTTCAGAAATGTACAGGTTTACTAGGTTTCCTTAGGTGCCAGTCGAGCTAGGTTCCAAAATCCACAGCTAGGCAAATTGCGAAAAAAGCATCAGTTTTCACTGGAAAAATGTTATGTCTCCATATTGCGTGCTGGGACATTTCGTGTCACGGGTACTAGGCCTACCCACATAAGTGAGGTACCATTTTTATTGGGGGACTTTGGGGAATGATGGGAGGGTGGAAGTGTGTGGCTCCCCACAGATTCCAGAAATTTCCATCACAGAAATGTGAGGGAAATGTGTTTTTTTTTACAAAGTTTGAGATTTGCGAGTGATGCTGGGTAACAGAACCTAGTGAGAGACACACAAGTCACCCCATCCTGGATTTCTCTGGGTCTCTAGTTTTAAACAATGTATAAGTTTGCTAGGTTTTCTTTGGTGCCGGCTGAGCTAGGGTCCAAATTTCACATCTTGGCACATTGCAAAAAAGGGTCAGTTTTCACTGGAATAATATGATGTGCCCACGTTGCTTGTTGGGCCGTTTCCTTTCGCAGGCACCAGGCCTACCTACAAAAGTTAGGTACCATTTTTATTGGGAGACTTAGGGGAACACAAAATAGTAGAACAAGTGTTATTACCAATTGAATTTCGTAGCATTTCTGGGTTCCAAATGTACGACAATATGTAAAAAAGAAGTCATTTTGAAAAATGACATCTAATTCACATGCTTATATGGTTATCCACAATTCCAGAGATGTGCAAATAACCACTGATTCTAATTCCATATTTTGTTCCAATTTCAGAAATTTTTAGGTTTCCTTGGTTCCTAGTTTTCACTCTTTATATTTCACCAAATGAATAGAAATTTGCCTAGCCTACGAGAAGGTAAGTTTCAATTCTATTAAGGACGCGGAGGCGAGGATTATGCTCATTCTTTCTTCGCTTTTATTAGCAACATTTTCACAGCAGCTTATCACCAATTTAATAACAAACTACATTTCCCATAACCGTGGAAAATAAAACAACAGTATCTTCACAGTCCTTTCACGCTGTCGATGTCTCTCAGCCAATAAATCCTGCTGTTCCTTCCTGTACTTCCTGTTTCTTCGCTGGAGGATCTCTCCCTTGTTTAACCAGATTGCTTCGCATTCTCGTTTCTTGAAAGAAACCACAGCGATCATTCACTGTCCTCCAAACAGAAATATAGTCATAAAAAATACTGACACAAGATCTGCAAATGACCTCTTAATGTCAACATGACAACCATCATTGCATTAAAGCATTGCAAAAGAAATTTCATGACCCCAAAGAGTTGTAAAAAAGATTACTTACATCCATACGGGGAGGGGCAGCAACCCACGCGCTTGCTGTGAGGGATAATCCTCGGCTCCGCGTCCTTAATAGAATTGAAACTTACCTTCTTATGGGCTAGGCAAATTTCTATTCTATGTCAGGACCGGAGGCGAGGATTATGCTCCTTCAAAGCTTGTCGACAACCACCTGAGCCACATTCAGCAGTGGCTTAAAATAGAACCTCTTAAAGGTGGAGTCCGATGACCCATCCGCTGCCCTCATAAGGTCTTCCAAATGCACTCCCAGGCTGAAAGCCTTTGACGCCATCGCCCCCTAGCAGAGTGCGCACCGAAAGCTCTCGTGTTAATGCCCGCCTCTTGCATGATCCAACGCACCCATAGGGGTATAGTGCTAGAGGACACTGCTCTGAAAGGCTTTTTAAGGGCTATCAGGAGTTGTCGATCACCCGGGGGTCGAACTTCCTCCGTGGCTTCCTCATAGGCTTTTAAGCATTGTACCACACAGAGCTTAGGTGTTTCCACAAAAGCAGGATAGGAAATCGTGCGCGTATTAGACTTAGTGTGTATACTCACCGTGAAGGTAACCCTTTCAGGAGAAAAAACTCTTGCTGTAATATCCAGTGCACGCACGTCTGAAACTCTCCTACATGACACGAAACAAAGGAACAATGCCAATTTGGCCGATAACTCCTTCCTGGAGATGAAACGATTCGGTTGCCATGATAACAACAGATTCAGGACTTGATTCACATCCCAGAGAACCTAATAACGGGGTTCCGGTGGGAGCGATAATATAATGCCCCTAAGGAGTTTGCAAACGAAGGGATGCTCCCCCAAAGGGGTACCTTCTACCGGGACATGTCTGGCCGAAATAGCCGAACGTAGTATTCACTGATCTGTAGACTAAACCTTTCTGAGCCTATTCCGCTAAATAATTCAGGACATGAGTTAAATCTGCGACCACGGGATCCACCTCACGTCGCATACACCAACATACCCATCGTGTCCAGGCTGATCTGTATCGTTTGGACGTGCTGTCCGCCCAAGCTCTGGACAAAAGGTGCTCAGCGTGGTTCGAAAGGCCCGGCAGTCGCCTACATTGCATGTAATCCGCCATGCCATCAGTTGGAGCGAGCCCTCGTCCACCAGCCGGTGAGGAGTCCCCTCCGGACTCAACAGGAGATGGGGAATTGGGAGGAGTCGGATTGGAGAATCCCAAGAAAGTTCCGGTAGAACTGGAAACCAGACTTGTGACCTTCAAAACTGCATTATCAGGACCAGCGAAGCCCTCTGTCTGCACACCTGGCCCGACCACCCGTGTCATCATGGAAAAGGGCGGGAACACATAACCGCTCTCCTGACTCCACTCCTGGGTGAACGCATCTGACGCCTCCGCCAGAGGATCTGGCCTCCAACTGAAGAACCATGGAAGTAGGCGGTCCAGCCGACAAGCAAAAAGGTCAATGGAGAAAGGACCCCAATGGTCCTGCAAGTATTGGAAGATCTCCGGATCTAGCTTCCAGATGCTGGCGTCTCGGAAATAACGGCAGTGTCAATCTGCAACTGAGTTCTCTTTCCCTGGAAGGTATTCCGCTGTGACAGGTACCTGGTTGGAGAGGCAAAACTCCCAAAATTGCTTCACTAAAGTCACCAGGGTCTTGGACCGAGTGCCGCCCATGTGATTTATATACCTGACTGCTGACACATTGTCCATCTTTAGAAGGACGGAAGCCTGGACCCTGTCCTTGATCCAACACGGAACCGCAAAGGAGCCCATAAGGAGCTAGAGGCAATTGATATAAAGTTGTTGTTCTTGATGAGACCGACTTCCGCCTGTGGAGAATTCCCCACACCGTGCCCCCCAGCTGGACTGGCTTGCGTTCAACTCTATCACCAAGTCGGGGCAGAACCGAAGATCGCTCTTCCGTTCCAGGCTTCCATATGTGACAGCCACCACTCCAACTCCTCTCGAACTTCGTCCATCAACGGAACCACTTGGGAATACGTCAGACCCTTCCACAGGTGATGTACCTTCAGGCTCTGCAGAGCCCTGTAATGTAACGGGCCCAGAAAGATTGCCTGAATTAAGGCGGAGAAAAAGACTACCAGTCGGACAATCTGCCATAAGGAAGTCCCCTGCTTGGCCAGGGTTTACCGGATATCGTGGCCAATCTTCGCCACCTTCCTGGAGGGCAGACTGAGCGTGGCTGGAATGGAGTCTTTCACGAACCCCAGGAAAGTAGCCTGCTGAGTTGGCGATAGAAGTGATTTCTGTTCGTTGATCTCGAACCCCAACCGTTGGAGCAAGTCCACCACCATCTGCAGATGGGCCCGCAATTGCACAGGAACCTGGGTCATAATGAGAATATCGTCCAATCGGACCCCCAGGCTCTCAAGTATTCCACTGACGGTTTGAGAACCTTGGTGAATCACCACGGAGCCGAGGAGAGGCTAAATGGCAGACAACAAAACTCGTAGGTATGTCCCTGCCAAAGAAACTGAAGGAATCTGAGCAATCCTGCTACCTCTTCATCCACCATGGTGGCGTCGAACGCTCTGCCGGGGGGACCCGAAAAACTCTATCTGGAAACCCCTTACTGTCTGCAGAACCAAAGCGTCGCCAGTAAGAGCTTCCCAAGTGGGGAAAAACTGCGCTAGCCTGCAACCCACTCACAGCTGCGCTGCAGCAAGACACCCACCGTTGGTATTTTCCTCGTGGCCTCTGTAGTTTAGTTTCCCCGTCCGCGGAAACACTGACCTCTGGTTGGGTAGAAATTATTAAATCGCTGGTCTTTCTGATATTGGCCACGTCCGGAGCCTTGCCCCCTTCCTTGGGGCTGCTGGTTCCGGCCTCGGCCGGGTGGGCGGCTCTTACCCCGACCGGCCCCGTGCAAACCCCGAGGGCTAAAGACTCTTGTTATGTTCGACTGCGCTTTATCCAGGGACGTGAATGTTGTGACGAATTTCCCAAGTTCCTTGATAAAGGGTTCGCCGAACAAACCTCCCTGCGCTGACGCACCTGCCTCCGAACAGGCCAGGTCGCCCAACTTAGGGTCCACCTTTATTAAGAGGGATCTACGCCTTTCTGTGGAGAGTGCGCAGTTCACGTTCCCCATAAAATGGATGGCGCGCTGTGCCCAAGCCGACAGAACCTTCAGGTCAATTAGGGCCCCTGAACTACGAGCCTCCGCTGCCATGTCCAAGATTTTTGTCATTGGGCCAATTGCATCCAGCAATTTGTCCTGGCATGCACACCACAACCGATCTATCCCCTTCTTGGGATCGTTTATAAACTTTGCCAAGAATGTAGCCATCTTTCCCTCTATCTCCGGGGTTAGGGACACCTTACCATCCAGAGTGGGACAGGGGACACTCCACTCTCAACCTACTCCTAGCCTCATTTTCTAAGGGCTTTCTAAGATGGGACGCCACATACAATGCCACCTTCTCAGCGGGGACCCATTCCGCTGACCTAGGGTGTACTATGTCATCCGGGTCCAGCATATCAGCTATACCCGCCTTCGTAGGGTCAGTAGACCCCAAAGGTCTCCAAGATCTCGAGGAGCCTGCCTCATCGTCTGAAGCATCTGGGGTATCCCCTTGCGAGTCTGAGGGGAAGTTGGTTGAGTGACCTCATCCGGGGGGGAGGATGTTGAGGCAGAACAATTGGGGCAGTATGCTCTAAGAATGCCTGCTTAAGGCACTCAAACGCGTCATTATCAACTCCCTCTGTGCATTTATTTTTGGAAGGTGGGGATACCTCGCCTTCTACCTGGGCTGGTTCCATCGCCCCCACAGGGGTCGGCCCCGCAGCGTTGGAGGGTGCCACCTTGGCACACGACTGTTCAATCTTGTCTGCCAAGCACTGCTCCATGGGGGTCATGAGTTCTGTGACTGCCCTGTAAATAGAATCATCTACTTTCTCATAGAAGTCATCATCCCACTGCAGGTAAGATAAGGAGTCTTCTTCCTCATAGCAATCCTGCTCCATTGTGTCAACCAAGCATCAAACTCGCACAAGCGTTACTCAGAGAAGTCTGGGTAACCCCAGAAGCCACTCCACGTTTAGCGTGAGGAAAATTCAACTTAGGGTCTCTCAGGAAATATTTTAGTGGCCGCAGGCCCAGATTTCGGTGGGGCTGTCAACCCCTAAGGCACCTAAAATGCCCAGAAATACAGTGGGCAAACAACTGCCTGTCCCAGGTGCTACTATCTACCTGTAACGCGGGCGTTTGCAATTCAGGGTAAAATTTGGTACAGACCCAGGCCGCAGCACTGGGCGATTTTGCAGGCAGTAAAGCGGCGTATACCTAGCGGTGACTGGAGCGCGTTTCTTTCCAGAGCTGACTGAAGGAAAACGCACTCTGGGAGCACCTAGTCGTGTGGCCCCCACAGTGAACTCTGGCGGGCGGGGGACCGCACCGTGGTTTCGGAGAGTGGCAAAGCCGCGTAAGGAGCGCACTAGCGTTCCCGCTGCGAGTAAGGGAATCTGCTTGGGCAAAAGGTTAAAATCACACAGATCCCCACAATAGAAGCGCGCACAAGCACATATGCATCGCTAGCAATGGAGACAATGAAAAGACACTCAACTCTAGCTGCTGAGCAGCGAAGAAAGAGGAAGTGCAGGAAGTAACAGCAGGATTTATTGACATCGACAGAATAAAAGGACTGTGAAGAGACTGTTGTTTTATTTTCCATGGTTATGGAAAATGTAGTTGGTTATTAAATTGGTGATAAGCTGCTGTGAAAATGTTGCTAATAAAGGCGAAGAAAGAATGAGCATAATCCTCGCCTTCGGTCCTGACAAAGAATTGCTATATACCTGGTACACAATGAAAATCCATTGCAAGACGCAGCCCAAATATTGACTCTGGGTTCCTCGAGTTCTTGGGGAACCTATAAGTCCTATATATCCCCGTAACCAAAGGGTCCAGCAGACATAACCGTATATTGCTTTTAAAAATCTGACATACTTAGAAGAAGTTACTGGTGAAAACGTTGGCAAAAATTGCTGGTTTTTTTCAACTCAATTTAAATTTCTTTTTTTTCAATTGTTAGTTTCTATAGAAAAAGCTTGAAGGATCCACACAAATGAACCCTTGATGAATTTAGAATTTTGTCTACTGTTCATAAATGTATAGTTGCCTGGGATCCATTATTGCTTTCACATCCATTACTACCACTAACTGGAAGGAGGTTGAAATCACAAAAAATTGGAAAAATAGGCAATGTCCCAGTAAAATGCCAAAACTGTGTAGAAAATGTTGGGTTTCTGATAAAATTCTGCCTGTTCCTGAAAGCTGGGAAGATGGTGATTTCAGCACCACAAATAATTGTTTATACCTTTTGCAGGGAAAAACAGATGCTTTCTTCTGCAGCACTTTGTTCCCATTTTTCCCCAAAAAAAAAAACTAAATTAGCAGTATTTTGGCCAATTTCCCAGGTTTCTCCAGGGGTATCCATAAACCCTGGGTACCTTTAGAATCCTTCAGATGTTGGATGAAAAGGACACAAATGTGGCATGGATACCTTATGTGGACAAAAGGTTTCAGGGGCCGAAGCTCAAACTACCCCAAATAGCCAAATGAAAAGGCTGAGCATGGGGCAGGGGGAGGCCTAGCAGCGAAGAGGTTAAAGTATTATAAATCTGCAGCAAAGCACAGGGATTACATGTTTTTGTTTTTTGTGTTTTGAAGACTTGAATATCCAGATTGTATTGTGTCCTATTTACAGTCAATGAACTTTGAATGGAATGATATAGCAGGTATTTGAATGACCAATATAAAATACTTTCCAGTCGCAGGGATTTGAAATGTGAACCTGCTGAGAAGTTCAGAATGGTGGAGCATTTGCATACAGATGTCAAACGAACAGGGGCTATATGACCTCTCCACCTCACAACTTTAACAGCTTGACTGGCGGCACTGGGCCGGTCTGCATAACATGAAACATTTAAATAGTTGTTTATGGCTCATTTGACTTGGACTCTGGTTTCCAAACAGAAGCTCATAAATAATCTGAAATAGGACAGAATGATGGAGCTGTTGGTCGGTGAACAGCTGGAAGAACGGAGCAGGAAAGAAGGGTGGGGGGATGTTGAGAAACATGGATGAATGGATAGATGAATACATGGACAAATGAATAGATTGATGGAGAGATAGATGGGCGGAGGAGAGGACAGAGGTATATTCTGTGTTCACCACTATAAAGCCTCTTTGTAAGAAAAGTCTGTTGGAAACGTGTATATGTAGTAGGATGTATTACAGTCTAACACAGAGCATCGCGAAACTGATCAATACACTATCCACGTCTCTTCCTATCCATGATTTATCCTGTCACCCAGATTGCAAAAATGGAGATGCCACATGACATGGTGAGCCTGGAAAAAGCAGTACTAAATACAAAGCTAAATAAAGGGCTAAACACAACACATTCTCTTCCCAATACAAAGAAAAAAAACACAAAGTCAACAATAACAATAGAAATTTCTGTACAGACTATGACTCAGAAAACAATAAAAGGGAAAAACATTTAAAAAACAACCAATCTGAATAAATGATTACTCACAGACATAGGGGCCGATTAGGATGGCGGTTTTTCCGCATCCTCCGGGCCGGCGGAAGTGTCCGCCGGCCTGGAGGATGCGGAAAAACCGCGGCGGAGACTCCAAAGACCCACCGCCAAATTAGGATGGCTGGTGGGTCTGATAATCTGTCCGCCGCTTTTCCGCCGCGGTCGGAAGGCGACCGCGGCGGAAAAGCACTAACATGTCTGGCGGTGTCTATCAGACACCGCCAGGCATATTAGGATGTCTGAAAATATATGCTTTTCCGCGGCGGCTTTACCGCCGTGGAAAAGCATACGGACCTTCACTTCGGGGGCCCGTTGCGGGCCCCCTGGGTGAAGGTGGGGTGGGGGTGCACATGGGGGGTACCTATGGTACCCCCCTGCATTTGCGTGCACAATGCAGCAGGCACCGCGCGGTGCCTGCCGCTTTGTGCACGCAAATGCTGTGCATGGATTTTTTACATTGCGGCGGGTGCAGCTTGAAGCTGCACCCGCCGCAATGTTAGAGATAGAGGATGTGACCGCCACCCTGGCGGTCACATCCTAATTTGATCGGAGGGAACGCCGCAGCCCATGCGGACGTTCCCTCCTCCTCAGGGGTCGCGGACGGACTCAAGTCCGTCCGCGATCCTAATCGACCCCATAGTCTTTCATCCACACTTGTGAATAAGAGAATATTTAAGTGCATACATCAGAAGGCACACCAGTCATTTCATGATCCAAAGAGTATTGCTTGTTACATTTTACTAAACAGGACATACTGCACCATACCACAGTATGTGAACTTACAACATTGACTCTCACTTCTGTGAGTTGAAAAGGACAGAAAAAGGTACTTTTACTTTTTTTGCAAAACAGTGATTTTTTTTAATAATAAAAAGTTTGTCACCAACACACCATACTATTTTTTTTACCCCATGTTAATGGCCAAACCTGTCTTTGTACCCACTTTGATGTTCAGCACGTTTATTCTGTGCTTCTCAACTCAAACACGATTCATCTTCCACACACCTTAACCACCCCAGATGCATGCTGGTGCATTCAATTCATCCCTTAGGTTCCAGGAAAGAAGTAAAATCAGTGACTGAATTAGGGGCAGTTCTATGTGATAAAAACTACTCTCTGAGTAAATCCTTAAAAGAATCACCACTTTGAGCTGTCTGTTGACCACAAGCTTTCACTATCTTGTTCATACTATTTACCAGTATATTGCTTAACAAACTCAAAAGCATGCTTGCGCTCACCCAACCACACAAATGTCTCATCTTTTCTCACAAATAACCTAATAAGCTGCGCCATAGGTTAAACTTCTGAATTAATTTGTCGAAAAACTCAGCCAGACCCACATATCAACACTACTCATCTTTATTACGCTGAGTCTAGTACATCCCATATAGATCTAGCTAGATCTGGTTTCGGGCTAATCCCTTCACTTGATATCGTGTGACCCAGGTATGCCACCAGTTATTCTGAACCTTCATTTTTCCTTCTTCAAACACACCTCGCAATATCACAACCTACTAAGTACTTCAAACAAAACTTTGTTATGATCCTCGTTGACACCATACACAAGAATTTCATGAGTCAATTCCTTTCCACCCATCAAAATCTTATACTCAGGCATGACCAATATATCCATGTCACATTCAACCATGTCAACATTTCTTTCACCCAGGCCCTCGTCAGCAGCAGACTGGACTATGGAAACACCTTCTACGCAGGAGCTCCGGCCAAACTCCTGAAACGGCTCCAATGCATCCAGAACGCCTCTGCACGCCTGATCCTCGACATCCCCGCTGCAGCCACATCACACCCCACCTGAGAGACCTGCACTGGTTCCCCGTTAACAAGAGGATAACCTTCAAGCTCCTCACCCACGCACACAAAGCACTCCACTACACCGCACCAGCGTACCCCAACAGCCGTCTCAGCTTCTACATCCCCACCCGCCAGCTCCGCTCCACCGACCACGCCCTCGCCACTGTCCCCCGCATCCGAAGAGTGACCACAGGCGGCAGATCATTCTCCCACCTCACGGCCAAGACATGGAACACCCTTCCCACCTGCCTACGGCAGACCCAAGACCTTCTGACCTTCAGCAGACTCCTCAAGACCTGGCTCTTCAAACAGTTGCGGCACACCCCACCCCTCAGCGCCTTGAGACCCTCAGGGGTATGTAGCGCGCTTTACAAATGAAATGACTGATTGATTGATTTCTTCAGTGACAGCAAACACCATATTCTTCACTCCTTAATTCAATTCCTCCATTTGATTAACTTTGTTGTTCTTATTCCTTGTCTCAGAATTGTTCTTGCACACTTTGACATAATGTCCATTCTTGCCACAATTCCTACAAATAGCATTTTAGAAAATCAATTAGGATTATTTGCTGTATGTTGAATGTTTCCGCAATGATAACAGTTAACCTTATTGGAAACAGACTTGGGTGACTGTTCTTTCAAAAGATTTGTTTTCTTATGTTCCTCAAATTTAGGTTCCATTACCATATCCTCCTCTGATCCATCCTGCCCTTCCTTCTCATTTCCTTCGCCTAATCAGCAGTGTGTTCAATGCTCTCGATAATAGCTATAGTTTGTTTAGGTTTGGATTCCTTGCCAAATGTTTCTCTGAACTCAAATGCCATTCATACATCTCACTAATTGATCTCTGATAAATGAATCTGTAAAATCTGCAAGATTCCTTAAGCATGTCACAAAGTTACCTATACTTTCAGCTGCCTCACAAACATTGTCTCTCAAGAACACATTTAAATGTGTTCCAAAATCCTGTTCCAACATTTGTACCGACATGTTGTTGATGGTAGGGAGACAAAATATCGAAATTAAAATATTGATATACAATAATATCGATGTTTTAATTTCGATGGTATAGAATATCGATGTGCAATAATATCAATGGACAGTATATCGATTTTAAGGTATTTATGTTACCAATATCGAAATTTTGTTTAGTGTTATGTATTTTATTATGTATTTTATATGTTTGTTAAACATGTTTTTATTGTATGTTTAGAAATTAGTAATTTTGTTTACATTTTGCGTTTTAGTATCAGAGTGGGTTGTGGGTTTATAGGGGAATAGGGTGGGAAGTAATTTAATTAATTAATTAATTATTATGCTTTTTTAAATATTTTTGATTAATAATTATTTGTTAATTAATAGGTAATGAATTATAATTAATTAGTTAATTAAATTAATTAGAGTTAATGTCGTTTTTTTATTTTTGTCATTGTTAATTATTAATTAATTGATAATTAATTATTATTAAGTGATTAAATGATAATTACATTTTTTATGTGATTTATTTATGTATAGTGGGTTGTGTGTTTATTTATTGGTATTTATTATTAATTATTTGTTAATTAATGAATTGGTAATTTGTTTTTTTTAATTATTGTCTAATATTACTTATAAATACTTTATTAAATTTTTTTAATTTATTCTTGTAAATATCTTGTTAATTAATTATTAATTGGTAATTAATTATTAATCGGTAATTAATAGGTGTCAATTCGTTAATTTATAATTACATCAATTTAATAATATTAATTGTTATTAATTGATATTTATATTAATTGTGTTTTTTTATGTGTAGTGCGTTGTGTGTTAAAGGGGGAGTAGCGTGGGAAGTAATTTTTTGTTATTTAAGTAAATATTAATTATAAATATTTGGTATTTAGTGATATATTTTTGTAAATAAAATATTATATATTTTATTTTGTTTAAAAATATATCTAATTGATAAGTTTGTTAATATAACACTTATGCTATCCTGCGCTTTTGCTACTATTGCACCCTCTGGAGTGGGAATAGTAATTTTTACCCCTACGCTATCCAACGCTTTCCCTACTGTTGCACCCTTTGGAGTGGGAATAGTAATTTTTACCCCTACGCTATCCAACGCTTTTCCTACTGTTTCACCCTCTGGAGTGGGAATAGTAATTTTTACCCCTACGCTATCCAACGCTTTCCCTACTGTTACACCCTTTGGAGTGGGAATAGTAATTTTTACCCCTACGCTATCCAACGCTTTCCCTACTGTTGCACCCTCTGGAGTGGGAATAGCAATTTTTACTTCTACGCTATCCAACGCTTTCCCTACTCTTGCACCCTTTGGAGTGTGAATAGTATTTTTTTCCCCTACGCTATCCAACGCTTTCCCTACTGTTGCACCCTCTGGAGTAGGAATAGTAATTTTTACCCCTACGCTATCCAACGCTTTCCCTACTGTTGCACCCTCTGGAGTGGGAATAGTGATTTTTACCCCTACGCTATCCAACGCTTTCCCTACTGGTGCACCCTTTGGAGTGGGAATAGTAATTTTTCCCCTACGCTATCCAGCGCTTTCCCTACTGTTGCACCCTCTGGAGTGGGAATAGTAATTTTTTCCCCTATGCTATCCAACGCTTTCACTACTGATGCAATATGTAGAGTAAGTATGTATCTTAATTTATATGTAGAGTTTTTAATTTATTTTAAATGTATACATATTAGTTATTATTTTTTAAATTTGTTTTAATGTTTATATCTATAATTTGTTAAATTATATGTATTTTTTAATTATTTTTACATTATTATTAATACAGTTAAAAAACGATCTTTTTTACTTCAATATTTTTGTACTACGATATTTTTTTTCTCAATATTTTTGTACTTGCCTTTATGTAGATAGAACTTCGATATTTTTGATGTCGATATTTTTGCTTCGATATTTTTGTATGTCTATATTCTGTCTGTCGATATTATGTCATAGATCCGTTGTTGATGTCTCTGAGTACTCCTCCAGTATTACCGAAGTTTATTTCCTCCAAACTTTTATAAAAGTTCCTGCCCTCCACACCAAGATTTTTTAACCTCATACCCTGCTTCCTGAGTGTAGAAACCCTTACACCTCCTAAGGCTACCAAATATAGTCAACCTGTTTCTTCCATCTAAGCCATGGTAAATTTTATTCAACAGCATCAAACAAAGGTTGTGTCATCACAGTGACAGCTATTTCTCCCTTAAAACAACTAGTTAACACAATTAGTCATAATAAATATACAAACATTTAAAATAACAAACCACTCAAACTGTCCAGACTCCTGCAGAATGCCAAAGATAAATAGTATATATATTTAGATTCCATAAGAACAGTGCTTCCCCTCAAAATGTTTCCTCTATTGAAACTGACAGAAATGTCTGCTCCTTCAATCTGTTTGAGTCAGCTTGCTTAGAGTGCTGAGCCCAGTAGCCTGTTCAAACATTTACACAAGAAATGCCAAGGTGGCATGAATGCATTGCCTTCCTTCCACAGTTGAAAACAAATTCCACTTAAAATGGTGAAGTCAATAAGATTGAAGTCAGATTGCAAGATGTCCGTAGTACCTCCCAAATACAAAATGCAACGGAACAAATTCCACCAGTTGGTGATGCTGGAAACAAGAAAAAAACACCATTCACATTTAGGTCCTCTCAGAAGAATATGTAGAAATTGTAGACTCACCACCTGCACGAGTTCACTCATTGCCATTTTCTTCTACTGGTAGACCACCAAAAATTCTCTTTATAAGAAGAGGCTTCTGGAAACATTGTGTTATTATAGTAGAATGTATTGAAGTTCACAGATGAGCAACACCAAATAGACCATTATACTATCCGCGTACCTTTCAACTGACTCAAATTGTGACCCAGGTTCCATCATTGAGATTCCATATGACATAGTGAAGAATTCATCTTTGAACCTGGATAAACCAATACTGAATACATGGTTAAACACAATAGAAATGTGGGGCGAAGGATAGATGGATGCAGAGGACAGTGGATGGATGAAGACAGATGAATGCATGAGAGATTGATAGATATAAGAAGAGAAAGATGGATTGATGAATAGCAGGATGGATTGAAAAAGAATGAGAGAAGGAATCAATGGTGGGAAGGATGGATGGGTTGAAGTAAGGATGAATAGGTAGACAGATGGATGGATGGATGGACAGATGGATGGATGAATGGAAAGAGGATGTAGAGAAGGAAGAATGATTGCTAATGGAGAGGAGGAAAGAACTGTTGATGGATGGAGAGAAAGAAGGAATAGAGAGAAGGGAGGAAAGATGGACCCTACTGCAAAAAGAACAATTGATGGACAGAATGCAGAACAATGTCACGCATTCACTCCAGTACAGAGATCTGGGGCTAAATCCATCATTTTTTTGCTCTCAATACCATGTGTTCCTTTTACTTTTGTCACCCTAAATGGGAAGGGTTTGCCCAGATGCGGTTTCCATGCTCACTATGCCACTGGATTCAAGCTAGCTTGGCTGATGAGGGGTGATGCCCCGAAACTGGTCCAAGGATGCTTGTTTCCGGACGTGGAGGACCTGGCTTGGCAGTTCGGGCCGGACTGTTCCCATGAAGCACAGGGTCAATACTGATTTTCATATGGCTAGGTCCAAACTGGGGTGGCGTGGTGAGCAAAAGAACGATGGATTAAACCCAGATCTTTGTGATTAGGGGTGAATGTTTGCATTGTTCAGCATTTCGTCCATCATTTGTTCTTTTTGTCGCCCTAAGTGGGAAAGGTATGCCCAGATGTAGGTCCTGTGCTCACTGCGCCACTAGATTTAAGCCAGCCTGGATGATGAGGGGTGATGCCCCGCAACCGGTCCCAGAATCCTTGTTTCCGGTCCAAGGAGGGCCTGGCTTGGCAGTTTGGCCTAAACTGTTCCAATGATGCACAGGGTCAATTCTGATTTGTATATGGCTAGGTCCAAACTGGGGTGGCGTGGTGAGCAAAAGAACAATGGATTAAACCGAGATCTTTTTGACTGGGGGTGAATGTTTGCATTGTTCAGCATTCCGTCCATCATTTGTTTCTTTTGCCTTTGACCCTAATGACCACATTAGGGAGCTGGGCACACCACTCTTAATACTCATACGCCTATTTATAGATTTCAATGAAGGTTTAGTAGCCTTGTACCCTAAAGTAATTTGTCCACAGTCGTAGATACTTGTGAAGTGATTTTAGCGAGTCTAGCTTCCCTATTTTCAAGAGCTACCGCTGCATACCTCTGTCAAGTAGAATTGCTGTGTCTTTTTTTACATTGCTTACAACAATTTCTGCATTTCTCAATGTATCCGAGAAGCTTCATCCCCAGATATACTGCAGTTGATGTGCCTTTGAAGGAGTGGTGTGGTGCAGCGGCCAGAGTGGCTGACTCCGGAGCGCGGGGCTCACGTTTTGAGAGCCGGAGGTAGCTCAGCTCAGCATCATGTGACTCTGGGCAATAGCTCACTAAATCTCCCAGACAGCCCAGAGCGCCTTGAAACCCTTAAGGGAGTAATATGGCTGGGGTAACAAATATTTATTATTTAGAAATTATTTATTATCATCCTGTATTTCTCTCAAAGCATCCTGAATTACTGCAAATAATGGGTTGGTGTGCATAGTAGAACATGGGTTACCGATTTAGAGGTACGCAAAATCCTATTGTTTTTTGGGGGTGAAATTTTGTGAAATTTCAAGCAAGTTTCATGAAATTATGCTTTTGTGCTGAAAAGTGTGACTTGCCAGTATCCTGCATCATTTTTGTTTACTAGAGTGCCACTCATGTCAAAAGTCTTGCAAGAAACTGTTAGGAGACTAGTTCAAATAAGAAAATGTCTCTGTGCAAGGGAGGTTCTGTGCCACCCAGACTCCAGCTGATATTTTAATGCCAGATGTGTAGTTGGGTAAAACTAAATTTTGCAAAACTGCTTAATGCATACTTTTGGTTAATTTCTTGAATTTTGCATAATGCGAAATTCAAGAATTCTAATCATTTTACCAGTGTAATTCAATTTTCATTCAGGAGTAGCAAATGTCATTCTGCGTTTTCTGCCCTGTTCTTCTTGTGACATACATTGAGGTGTACACATAGCCATGATCCTATGTTTCTCGGGAAGGGTCATATTGCAATATATTTCATGTATATGGTGCATTTACTGCACTACCCAAACACATTTCTTTTCCATCGGGTAGATTCCTGTTTAGCTTTTCTTGTCTGCAAATGTGTGCCTCCCTTAGTTGATATATGTACAGCAGGCAGGATGGACTTACCTTTGAAATGCACGACATATTGTTTTAGTTGTCTATAAATGTTGATTAATTCAGTCAATATTATTCAAGAACAGCACTTCTGTGTCAAGACTTACTCCAGCAGAGGCCACCATCAGGGTCCATGTCAGGTCCAGCCCTTCAGGTCACCTCACAGGTCTCAGGTGTTGTCCTTCTTCTGACCTTCCATAGGTCCAGTAGTGTTCCAGGGTGGGTTCCAGGGGATGCAGAGCACCACCTTGTGGGTGGGGATGACCTGTGGCCCATCCCTAACCAATTGGGAAAAAGTTCCCAGGGTAACCCTACTCACTATTGTAGCAGCTCCTGTGTGCCTTACTGCAAACAATTCCATAGTGTCCCTCACTCACTAAATCCAAGATGTAGAAACCCTCCCCCAACTTCCTTTCATCACGGTAAAAAAGGAAAAATAAAATGTTAATAACGCAATGTTATTATCATTTTATTTTTCCGTGCTAAGGCAGTTTTGTGGGGCGGAGCTAGCCTGGGCAGCGCATGGCGGAAGAGTGGTGGCAACCTCCTAAGTGTGCATGATTTTTGTCCGGCCCTCTCATCCTCACACATAAAAGTGATAACCGAGGAACCCGTAGGTATTCTTAATGTAGCTGGATCCCGTTTTTGTACAGTAGTTTTATATAGGAACTCCCTCTTGTCACCAAGTCTTCATGTAGGTTGAGTCTGTCCTGGTAGTACCATCTTACCAGGGTGGGAAGAGGATGTTGATGATGAAGCATGACACTATTATGTGTTTGAGACATCCTCTTTCATTAAGGATTTCCTTCCCGTTTTAAACAGCCCCATGGTACTTAAAGTGAGAGGTGCTTGACCCAATCCATGGTCCTGTGCCTTTTCGGATCCCACCGGCACCTTACCTCATTGTGGTTTGCGATCAAAATTAAAAAATTATTCAAACAAACAATTCAATGACATTGTGCACCACACCAGTCCAGCAGTCAGAAAGCTAGGCATCAAGCTTTCGTCTTCTTCTGACCCCCACAGTTCTGTTTGACAGATTCCAGCTTCACAAGCTCAAGTCAAGGACTGAGTACTTTTTTCCTCATGCACTTCCCCCAGTGGCCCACTTGGAAGGAAAGAAGACCCCTCTAGAAGTAAAAAATGATTTGCCAGACCATATCGTATTGCATTGTAAATAACTAATCATGCCATTCATCATAAAATCTTAATTTTCTAACATGCTTGAAATATACCACAAAAAGCAATGTACAATTGAAACATTAAAACAAACAAGCAGAGCATAGGCGAGGCTATTGTGTACTTTAGAGAATATCTGCTTGTCTCGAGCTTGCAATTTATGGACATACTATTAGAATCCCTGGAAAAGGTCCGGTGTCTTATGATTGCTTTCCATTTGTTTTCAATTACATATTCACATTTCCTTATCAGTACACATATTTGATATTTCAAAGTTGCTTCCTTTGAATCATCCTTAACTTTGAAGTTCATGCTCGATTACTTAAAAGCATTTCATGATAAGGCACACAATCACAAACCTTGTGTTACAAAGCATCAGTGCTCTATAAAAATGTTTATAAAATAGTTACTGAAGAAAGATACAAAAGAAAGAAGATAAATAGGTGGGAGCAGCATATCTCTACATAACGACCTACTCTCATACAAGATTACATGCCCAGCCGAGCGCTTGCATTTCAGTTATTTTCTGCCAACATCAAGAATTTTACAAAACGTCTGTTTTCAATTGAATCCTTTGGATTTATTATTATTTTTTTTTTTAGAGTTTTATATAGCGCGAACTAGACCCGAACCGAATGAGGTATCAGAGCGCTTTACATATTTTTCCAGTTACATTACATGAGGACACACATTTTAGGCACGGGGAGATTAAGTGATTTGCCCAGAATCACAGGAGATTTTGGCGTGGTTACCGTGACTCGAACCCAGATCCCCAGGTCCGAGGTCGAGCACCCTAGCCTTTAGGCCAATTATCATCCACAAGGTCCTATACTTGTTATTCTCTACTCGTGATGAGAATAAATGACAGTATTTTTTTCTTAAATCAGCAAAATTGTAACAGTTGATATATGCAAACGTGTTTTTGTAATCTACTTGATAAAAGTAACTTATTTTGATAATTCGTCTTTCTGATCGATTTACAGTTTGACTTGTAATATGGTAGATTTGTATATAATTATGTTACATTTCAGGCATTTAATAAACTCCACCTCATTCCAAAAGGTAGAGTGACACTTTATCAAATTTAAAAAGGCAATAATGTTACAATATAAAAAAGCATTTGCAAACTCAGTTGTTTTTGCCTTGTCCGACACTCTCTTGAACACCTGGGCATTATGTCCTTAATCGGTTTTGGAGAGAGAGTTGGTTAAGCAGGTACACTATCCTCCACATTTTATGTTCACTGGTCGTAAAGGGCATCAATTTCCCAAACAGCAATATGTCAGCGCCCTCAGATAGCAACATAGATCAATGGCACAGGCAATAGCATAGGTCCATGGCCCCAGTCAGTGGCCTTAGACAGTAGAAGCATAAATGGATTATTTATTGAATGTACTATTGCTGCAAGTAGTGTTTGCATTAACTCTGGCAGGCAATATAGGTGTATCAGTGGCCAAGGACAGTAATGGTCTTCTTTGCTCCACGCAGCCGTCAGCATTATCTTTCCTGAACAGTAATGAACATTAATAGCCCCAGACAGTGGCACCTAATACCAGTTCCACTAAGTAACAAGCATTAATGACCCAACTGAGTAACAGCATCAGTTGTCTGCATTAATAGATCCACATAGTGATGAGCTTTAATGGTCCCACATTAATGGTTCATGCAGTAATGAACATTATTGATCCCATACAATAATCAACGTTATGGCCCTATACAAAAATACCACAACACAAGTGCAATACTCATATTGCTGCTGCATGCGGAAACTTCTAAATGGAAAAACGTGTGTTTGATTAACTTTCTTAAATGATTTGTTAAATTGAACGTGCATTCATGGCTGTATATAAGCCCTAAATGAAGGAAGTTACTCCTGCCAGCTAGGTGATTGAATACTCTAGATATCGGGCACATTTATCTGCAAATTAAAATTAAGATTTGATTTAAGGCATTGACATTCTTATTGTGAGGGGCCCATAAACATTACAGTTATTTTCCCGGCCCAGAGGTACCGTTACCACTGGTCGTATTAATTCCAGGGTAAGCAAATAGCGGGGATTACAGATTTATGGGGAATTATACTGTAGTTTTCAACTTTTTAAGTGCTCACTGCATTTCTTCTCGATCACTATATTCCTCTCGAAAGCTATTTCATAGCCTATGTGAAGCTAGCTGTGAACTTCTCACTCAAATAACTCACATGCAGTACATAGAGGCACTCACAGAGGTGTCCATTGGCCGCTGCACAAATAGGCCTCACGCCTTTCCCAAAAAATATTCTGGCCTTGCAGCCAGGTAGTGACATGGATTTACTAGTGGACATGAGCAAGCCAAGTGATAGTGATAGTGGACATGACAAAGGAGTGTGCATTTGGTTTGGCGAATATTTTGTTAGCCAAGTGCAAGGAAAGGTAACTCCACATGTCGGTAGTGTTGTTAAGCAATGCTCCATAAATAAGATAATACTGTGACCTGCACTTGACTGCTCTATTTATCATGAAGTTAATGGTGTAGGTACCGGCTACAGCATGGAGCAGACTAGAGGTACTGATTGCGAGCCATGTTCTTTCAGGCGAATTCTACTGTTGCACCCTCTGGAGTGGGAATAGTGATTTTTACCCCTACGCTATCCAACGCTTTCCCTACTGGTGCACCCTTTGGAGTGGGAATGGTAATTTTTCCCCTACGCTATCCAGCGCTTTCCCTACTGTTGCACCCTCTGGAGTGGGAATAGTAATTTTTTCCCCTATGCTATCCAACGCTTTCACTACTGATGCAATATGTAGACTAAGTATGTATCTTAATTTATATGTAGAGTTTTTAATTTATTTTAAATGTATACGTATTAGTTATTATTTTTTAAATTTGTTTTAATGTTTATATCTATAATTTGTTAAATTATATGTATTTTTTAATTATTTTTACATTATTATTATTACATTTAAATAAACGATCTTTTTTACTTCAATATTTTTGTACTACGATATTTTTTTTCTCAATATTTTTGTACATGCCTTTATGTAGATAGAACTTCGATATTTTTGATGTCGATATTTTTGCTTCGATATTTTTGTATGTCTACATTCTGTCTGTCGATATTATGTCATAGATCCGTTGTTGATGTCTCTGAGTACTCCTCCAGTATTACCGAAGTTTATTTCCTCCAAACTTTTATAAAAGTTTCTGCCCTCCACACCAAGATTATTTAACCACATACCCTGCTTCCTGAGTGTAGAAACCCTTACACCTGCTAAGGCTACCAAATATAGTAAAACCGTTTCTTCCATCTAAGCCATGGTAAATTGTATTCAACAGCATCAAACAAAGGTTTTGTCATCACAGTGACAGCTATTTCTCCCTTAAAACAACTAGTTAACAGAATTAGTCATAATAAATATACAATCATTTAAAATAACAAACCACTCAAACTGTCCAGACTCCTGCAGAATGCCAAAGAAAAAAAGTATATATATTTAGATTCCATAAGAACAGTGCTTCCCCTCAAAATGTTTCCTCTATTGAAACTGACAGAAATGTCTGCTCCTTCAATCTGTTTGAGTCAGCTTGCTTAGAGTGCTGAACCCAGTAGCCTGTTCAAACATTTACACAAGAAATGCCAATGTGGCATGAATGCATTGCCTTCCTTCCACAGTTGAAAACAAATTCCACTTGAAATGGTGAAGTCAATAAGATTGAAGTCAGATTGCAAGATGTTCGTAGTACCTCCCAAATACGAAATGCAACGGAACAAATTCCACCAGTTGCTGATGCTGGAAACAAGAAAAAAACACCATTCACATTTAGGTCCTCTCAGAAGAATATGCAGAAATTGAAGACTCACCACCTGCATGAGTTCACTCATTGCCATTTTCTTCTACTGGTAGACCACCCAAAATTCTCTTTATAAGAAGAGGCTGCTGGAAACATTGTGTTATTATAGTAGAATTTATTGAAGTTCACAGATGAGCAACACCAAATAGACCATTATACTATCCGCGTACCTTTCAACTGACTCAAATTGTGACCCAGGTTCCATCATTGAGATTCCATATGACATAGTGAAGAATTCATCTTTGAACCTGGATAAACCAATACTGAATACAAGGTTAAACACAATAGAAATGTGGGGCGAAGGATAGATGGATGCAGAGGACAGTGGATGGATGAAGACAGATGAATGCATGAGAGATTGATAGATATAAGACGAGAAAGATGGATTGATGAATAGCAGGATGGATTGAAAAAGAATGAGAGAAGGAATCAATGGTGGGAAGGATGGATGGATTGAAGAGTGTATGGATGCAAGGAAGTAAGGATGAATAGGTAGACAGATGGATGGATGGATGGACAGATGGATGGATGAATGGAAAGAGGATGTTGAGAAGGAAGAATGATTGCTAATGGAGAGGAGGAAAGAACTGTTGATGGATGGAGAGAAAGACGGAATAGAGAGAAGGAAGGTAAGATGGACCCTAGTGCAAAAAGAACAATTGATGGACAGAATGCAGAACAATGTCATGCATTCACTCCAGTACAGAGATCTGGGGCTAAATCCATCATTTTTTTGCTCTCAATACCATGTGTTCCTTTTACTTTTGTCACCCTAAGTGGGAAGGGTATGCCCAGATGCGGTTCCCATGCTCACTATGCCACTGGATTCAAGCTAGCTTGGCTGATGAGGGGTGATGCCCCGAAACTGGTCCAAGGTGCTTGTTTCCGGACGTGGAGGACCTGGCTTGGCAGTTCGGGCTGGACTGTTCCCATGAAGCACAGGGTCAATACTGATTTTCATATGGCTAGGTCCAAACTGGGGTGGCGTGGTGAGCAAAAGAACAATGCATTAAACCCAGATCTTTGTGACTAGGGGTGAATGTTTGCATTGTTCAGCATCTCGTCCATCATTTGTTCTTTTTGTCCCCCTAAGTGGGAAGGGTATGCCCAGATGTGGGTCCTGTGCTCACTGCGCCACTAGATTCAAGCCAGCCAGACTGATGAGGGGTGATGCCCCGAAACCGGTTCCAGAATCCTTGTTTCCAGTCCAAGGAGGGCCTGGCTTGGCAGTTTGGCCTGAACTGTTCCCATGATGCACAGGGTCAAGACTGATTTGTATATGGCTATGTCCAAACTGGGGTGGCGTGGTGAGCAAAAGAACAATGGATTAAACCGAGATCTTTTTGGCTGGGGGTGAATGTTTGCATTGTTCAGCATTCCGTCCATCATTTTTTTATTTTGCCTTTGACCCTATTGACCACATTAGGGAGCTGGGCACACCACTCTTAAGACTCATACGCCTATCTATAGATTTCAATGAAGGTTTAGTAGCCTTGTACCCTAAAGTAATTTGTCCACAGTCGTAGATACTTGTGAAGTAATTTTAGCGAGTCTAGCTTCCCTATTTTCAAGAGCTACCGTTGCATACCTCTGTCAAGTAGAATTGCTGTGGCTTCTTTTACAATGCTTAGAACAATTTCTGCACGCATGTCAATGTATCTGAGAAGCTTCATCCCCAAGTATACTGCAGTTGAAGTGCCTTTATAGGAGAGGTGTGGTGCAGCGGCCAGAGTGGCTGACTCCGAGCTCCTTGAAACCCTTAAGGGAGTAATATGGCTGGGGTAACAAATATTTATTATTTACACATTATTTATTATCATCCTGTATTTCTCTCAAAACATCCTGAATTACTGCAAATAATGGGTTGGTGTGCATAGTAGAACATGGGTTACCAATTTAGAGGTACGCAAAATCCTATTATTTTTTGGGGGTGAAATTTTGTGACATTTCAAGCAAGTTTCATGAAATTATGCTTTTGTGCTGAAAAGTGTGACTTGCCAGTATCCTGCATCATTTTTTTTACTAGAGTGCCACTCATGTCAAAAAGTCTTGCAAGAAACTGTCAGGAGACTAGTTCAAATAAGAAAATGTCTCTGTGCAAGGGAGGTTCTGTGCCACCCAGACTCCAGCTGATATTTTAATGCCAGATGTGTACTTGGGTAAAACTAAATTTTGCAAAACTGCTTAATGCATACTTTTGGTTAATTTCTTGAATTTTGCATAATGCGAAATTCAAGAATTCTAATCATTTACCAGTGTAATTCAATTTACATTCAGGCGTGGCAAATGTCATTCTGCGTTTTCTGCCCTGTTCTTCTTGTGACATACATTGAGGTGTACACATAGCCATGATCCTGTGTTTCTCGGGAAGGGTCATATTGCAATATATATTTCATGTATATGGTGCATTTACTGCACTACCCAAACAAATTTCTTTTTCATCGGGTAGATTCCTGTTTAGCTTTTCTTGTCTGCAAATGTATGCCTCCCTTAGTTGATATATGTACAGCAGGCATGATGGACTTACCTTTGAAATGCACAACATATCGTTTTAGTTGTCTATAAATGTTGATTAATTCAGTCAATATAGTTCAAGAACAGCACTTCTGTGTCAAGACTTACTCCAGCAGAGGCCACCATCAGGGTTCATGTCAGGTCCAGCCCTTCAGGTTACCTCACAGGTCTCAGGTGTTGTCCTTCTTCTGACCTTCCATAGGTCCAGTAGTTTTCTGGGGTGGGTTCCAGGGGATGCAGAGCACCACCTTGTGGGTGGGGATGACCTGTGGCCCATCCCTAACCAATTGGGAAAACGTTCCCAGGGTAACCCTACTCACTATTGTAGCAGCTCCTGTGTGCCTTACTGCAAACAATTCCATAGTGCCCCTCACTCACTAAATCTAAGATGGAGAAACCCTCCCCCAACTTCCTTTCAGCACGGTTAAAAAGGAAAAATAAAATGTTAATAACGCCATGTTATTATCATTTTATTTTTCCGTGCTAAGGCAGTTTTGTGGGGCGGAGCTAGCCTGGGCAGCGCATGGCGGAGGAGTGGTGGCAACCTCCTAAGTGTGCATGATTGTTTGTCCGGCCCTCTCATCCTCACACATAAAGGTGATAACCGAGGAACCCGTAGGTATTCTTAATGTAGCTGGATCCCGTTTTTGTACAGTAGTTTTATATAGGAACTCCCTCTTATCACCAAGTCTTCATGTAGGTTGAGTCTGTCCTGGTAGTACCATCTTACCAGGGTGGGAAGAGGATGTTGATGATGAAGCATGACACTATTATGTGTTTGAGACATCCTCTTTCATTAAGGATGTCCTTCCCGTTTTAAACAGCCCCATGGTACTTAAAGTGAGAGGTGCTTGACCCAATCCATGGTCCTGTGCCTTTTCGGATCCCACCGGCACCTTACCTCATTGTGGTTTGCGATCAAAATTAAAACATTATTCAAACAAACAATTCAATGACATTGTGCACCACACCAGTCCAGCAGTCAGAAAGCTAGGCATCAAGCTTTCGTCTTCTTCTGAAGCCCCCCCCCCACTGTTCTGTTTGACAGATTCAAGCTTCACAAGCTCAAGTCAAGGACTGAGTACATTTTTCCTCATGCACTTCCCCCAGTGGCCCACTTGGAAGGAAAGAAGACCCTTCTAGAAGTAAAAAATGATTTGCCAGACCATATCGTATTGCATTGTAAATAACGAATCATGCCATTCATCATAAAATCTTAATTTTCTAACATGTTTGAAATATACCACAAAAAGCAATGTACAATTGAAACATTAAAACAAACAAGCAGAGCATAGGCGAGGCTATTGTGTACTTTAGAGAATATCTGCTTGTCTCGAGCTTGCAATTTATGGACATACTATTAGAATCCCTGGAAAAAGTCCAGTGTCTTATGATTGCTTTCCATTTGTTTTCAATTACATATTCACATTTCCTTATCAGTACACATATTTGATAGTTCAAAGTTGCTTCCTTTGAATCATCCTTAACTTTGAAGTTCATGCTCGATTACTTAAAAGCATTTCATGATAAGGCACACAATCACAAACCTTGTGTTACAAAGCATCAGTGCTCTATAAAAATGTTTATAAAATAGTTACTGAAGAAAGATACAAGAAAGAAGATAAATAGGTGGGAGCAGCATATCTCTACATAACGACCTACTCTCATACAAGATTACATGCCCAGCCGAGCGCTTGCATTTCAGTTATTTTCTGCCAACATCAAGAATTTTACAAAACGGATGTTTTCAATTGAAACCTTTGGATTTATTATTTATTTATTTAGAGTTTTATATAGCGCGAACTAGACCCGAACCGAATGAGGTATCAGAGCGCTTTACATATTTTTCCAGTTACATTACATGAGGACACACATTTTAGGCACGGGGAGATTAAGTGATTTGCCCAGAATCACAGGAGATTTTGGCGTGGTTACCGTGACTCGAACCCAGATCCCCAGGTCCGAGGTCGAGCACCCTAGCCTTTAGGCCAATTATCATCCACAAGGTCCTATACTTGTTATTCTCTACTCGTGATGAGAATAAATGACAGTATTTTTTTCTTAAATCAGCAAAATTGTAACAGTTGATATATGCAAACGTGTTTTTGTAATCTACTTGATAAAAGTAACTTATTTTGATAATTCGTCTTTCTGATCGATTTACAGTTTGACTTGTAATATGGTAGATTTGTATATAATTATGCTACATTTCAGGCATTTAATAAACTCCACCTCATTCCAAAAGGTAGAGTGACACTTTATCAAATTTAAAAAGGCAATAATGTTACAATATAAAAAAGCATTTGCAAATTCAGTTGTTTTTGCCTTGTACGACACTCTCTTGAACACCTGGGCATTATGTCCTTAATCGGTTTTGGAGAGAGAGTTGGTTAAGCAGGTACACTATCCTCCACATTTTATGTTCACTGGTCGTAAAGGGCATCAATTTTCCAAACAGCAATATGTCAGCGCCCTCAGATAGCAACATAGATCAATGGCACAGGCAATAGCATAGGTCCATGGCCCCAGTCAGTGGCCTTAGACAGTAGAAGCATAAATGGATTATTTATTGAATGTACTATTGCTGCAAGTAGTGTTTGCATTAACTCTGGCAGGCAATATAGGTGTATCAGTGGCCAAGGACAGTAATGGTCTTCTTTGCTCCACGCAGCCGTCAGCATTATCTTTCCTGAACAGTAATGAACATTAATAGCCCCAGACAGTGGCACCTAATACCAGTTCCACTAAGTAACAAGCATTAATGACCCAACTGAGTAACAGCATCAGTTGTCTGCATTAATAGATCCACATAGTGATGAGCTTTAATGGTCCCACATTAATGGTTCACGCAGTAATGAACATTATTGATCCCATACAATAATCAACTTTATGGCCCTATACAAAAATACCACAACACAAGTGCAATACTCATATTGCTGCTGCATGCGGAAACTTCTAAATGGAAAAACGTGTGTTTGATTAACTTTCTTAAATGATTTGTTAAATTGAACGTGCATTCATGGCCGTATATAAGCCCTAAATGAAGGAAGTTACTCCTGCCAGCTAGGTGATTGAATACTCTAGATATCGGGCACATTTATCTGCAAATTAAAATTAAGATTTGATTTAAGGCATTGACATTCTTATTGTGAGGGGCCCATAAACATTACAGTTATTTTCCCGGCCCAGAGGTACCGTTACCACTGGTCGTATTAATTCCAGGGTAAGCAAATAGCGGGGATTACAGGTTTATGGGGAATTATACTGTAGTTTTCAACTTTTTAAGTGCTCACTGCATTTCTTCTCGATCACTATGGGGCATATTACCAAGCAATAGCAATAATTATCGCTATTGCTTGGTTAGAGACAAAAATTTACCGCTGAGCTGCGGCGATTTTTATCGCAAATAAACCTTGGTATTATCAAGGTTTATCGCAAATGCGATAAAAATCGTCCGCAATGCATGAATATCGCTGAAAAGTCAGCGATATTCATGCATTATCGAGCTAATGCTCTTAGCCATGTTATCCACCTCCCATTGGATGACATGGCTAAGAACAGCTCAGGGCAGGTGTTAGCTTTTGGAGATATTCGCGCTAATATCTCCAAAAATTGGTAATAGGAGATAGCGATGTTAGCGACTGTTTCCAGTCGCTAACATCTTGGCACGCCCACTTTGCATGTCATTAGTGATAAATATCACTGACATGCAAAGTGGGGCCCAAGATGGTCGCTATCTCCTACTAGCTGTCGCTAACTGGTGTTAGCGACAGCTAGGTAATAGGGAGATAATTTTATCTCCGCTTTCTTGGCTTTTAAAGCCAAAAAAGCGGAGATAAACCCCCTTGATAATATGCCCCTATATTCCTCTCGAAAGCTATTTCATAGCCTATGTGAAGCTAGCTGTGAACTTCTCACTCAAATAACTCACATGCGGTACATAGAGGCACTCACAGAGGTGTCCATTGGCCGCTGCACAAATAGGCCTCACGCCTTTCCCAAAAAATATTCTGGCCTTGCAGCCAGGTAGTGACATGGATTTACTAGTGGACATGAGCAAGCCAAGTGATAGTGATAGTGGACATGACAAAGGAGTGTGCATTTGGTTTGGCGAATATTTTGTTAGCCAAGTGCAAGGAAAGGTAACTCCACATGTCGGTAGTGTTGTTAAGCAATGCTCCATAAATAAGATAATACTGTGACCTTCACTTGACTGCTCTATTTATCATGAAGTTAATGGTGTAGGTACCGGCTACAGCATGGAGCAGACTAGAGGTACTGATTGCGAGCCATGTTCTTTCAGGCGAATTCTACCAGTGAACATTTTTCTGAGGTACACATTTTGTCTTTTACACTGCACCTTTTCTGAGAAGAAATCCACAGGTGCTCTCACTACTTGGAACTTACTGCTGATGGTGGAGGTACCATGTAGCAGAAAGCAGTGAGCCCAGAAGATAGAGAGCATTGGGCAACTGGCCTTCCACTATTCCCTCCTGGGTGGTTGTGGAATAGGGGCAAATCAGGGGTGGTCAGGTCAGTGCGTGCTTTCTGGGGTCCCAGATCAGGCGTGAAAGGTTAGGTCCAGTGGCACAGGTGGGCTAGTGCATACAGGGTTCAGCAGGGGGTGGGTGTATTTGTGGCACTTCCCAGTGCTTTATTTGAGCTGGTGGTTGCAAGTGGGGCCCACTAGCACTCATTTTTCAGGACCACCCCTTAATATTCATCCTCAGACATTTACCTACAGCAAGAGAGAGAAAAGCCTACAAGAAGGAAAGAAGGAGGAAGAGAAAGACAGGAACACTGTGACAAAGAGCGAGTAAGACAAAGGGCCAGGGAGCACCTAGTTGTGGATGAAAGGCGTAAAATCATGTGGTGGAATCACAACCAGGCAGCTCTGATATTGGGCACCCCCAACATTTGATAGCACTAGGTGTAGGCTTCTGAACAGAACTTTGGGCCCTGGACGATATTCTTTTACAAATGAAACACTGGTAACTATTGTAGGCACTCTCTCAAGATCTGAGTGGTGCTTTACTGGCTCACACAACTGAGCTCCACTAAGAGTCTGGCTCATCTGGGATCTTCCTCTATTGGCTGCTTGAAGTGGTTGAGGGGCTTGCATGTCTCAGTGGTCTGGAGAGCTTTGCTAGCAGGAGCTTAGTCTCCAGGCAGGGTCGCCCAAGCCTGGCAGGTCAAAGGACAGAGAACAACCTTTTCCCACGAAAAGCATTTGTCATGTTAACTGCAGCAAGAACTACTAAATCTTCTGGGCATGAGGGACTTCTAGAGTCTATGAACGAGACATGCATGATTGACTGTAGTCAAAGCTGCAAGGAAACTACTGACAGTACGACAAAACCTTTGAGCGTCAAGTGCAAGACCAGAAACAGATTCTGAAATGTACCATCTATGTATGAACACAGGAATTCTGGCGCAAGTAACTTCTGTGATGAGGCGCTACAACCTACACTTTCTAGGCGGTTCAGTGAAAGTTTGTGGACTGGATTTGGCAGAATGAAAACACCAGGAGCGATGATACTGTACTTGGAAAGGGACATTGGGCTACATAATGAAGGAGTAGGCATCTTCCTGAGCAAGGGGAAAGAAAAAGGCCTAATTGAAAAGAAGTCAGTCAAAAACAGGCTCATGACAGCCAGATTGAAAGGTAGACATATCAACACCTTATCCGTATCAAGCACTATGCTCCAATAAATGACAGACAGGAACTTGAATGCGAAAGTGGAAAATGACAACACGAACCATAACAGAGCTACGAAATGGAAAGTTGTGGAACAATGAACAACAAATGAAGAATGACTATTGGAATTTTGCACCAAAAAGGATCTGGTCATAGGATGGACTCTCTTCCCCCCACTGTGAAATTCCCACACTTAATTGGTGCTCATCAAATGGCATAGGCAGAAACCAGATTGACTACCTAATGATAAGTGGCACTGGGAGATATTCACTTCAAGATGTCGGTGTGACGAGGGGATTGGACACCCTCAGTGGTCACCACTAAGTGACATCTTTTGTCAAGCTGTAGATCAGAAAGACAGAATGCAAATCATCAGGAGTACGGCACTTCAATGTGTCACAATTACAGGAACCGAGACTGAGAATGCATTTGTCTTACAAATCAAAAGTAGGTCCTAACTCTAGGCAGACACAGAAGATCAGTCTGAGTCAGCTGCCAATGCAGACAACAAGAAATGGGAATAGGTCTATTCAACATATGTGAAGATTAGTTAAACCTGCCTGGGAACCAAGACACGGAATAGTTATGAATGGCTAAGACAAGACATACGGCAAGCTATTGAAGACAGGAGGCTAAACCTGAGAGGCTGCAGGAGATGTACAAGCGACAATACATAGAAACAAATAAAACAATGGAAATAATTCCAAGAGCAGACAAGAGGACATACATGGATAAGCTTCATAAGCTTGTCAATCAAACAGAAGAGGCAACCATTAGAGGGGAACAGGAAAAGGTTTTCAACATCATAAAGACAGTCAGTGGTAAATCTCGTGCAACATAAAACACCCCTATTATGGATAAGCAAGGCAGGCTACTCACAAATGAGAAAGAGCAAGAAGCATGTTGGGCCAAGCACTTTAAAGAATTTGTGCACAGCTCACTACCCACAAGCTAGGCTGCCTTCCAAGAAGCAGAGACTGACATGGATGTGAACACCGCCCACCAAAAAAAGAAGAAATTGTCACTGTCGTCAGATTTCTCAAGAACAGAAAAGCTTCTGGCAAGGACAACCTGAGTACATGACTGTCCAAGGCAGACCCTGAAACATCAGCTAAGATCCTTCAACAACTGGTTACATCAATTTGGGAAGGAAAGAAAATACAAGATGAATGGAACCAAGGTATCATCATCAAGATTCCAAGGAAGGATGCATTAACCAACTGTAACAGCTGGAATCCCCCTTCTGTCAATGTCAAGGAATATCCTATCCTGGTGGAAATATTTGTATGATGCTTTTCTGATGAGCTTGATAAGCAGTTAAGAAAAGAAAAGGCTGGGTTCCGCAAGGGCACAGGGTATGTTGCTCAGATCCTTAATGTATGCAACATCATAGAGCAGTGCACAGAGTGGCAGAGAAAACTATAGATCGACTTCATTGATTTGAGAAGACCTTTGACATTATCCAGGTTGACATACCACCATAGCATGATGTTAGCAATGCCCTTTAATCTAGTTATCGACTGGGTGATGTGACGCACACCAGAAGACTGAGTTAGAGGCATCAAATGGACCCTATTCTCTAAACTGGAGGACCTTAGCTAAGCAGATGAAATAGCCATGCTCTCTCACACACACCAGCATGTGTAGGAAAAGACATATAGCCTCAACATCTATGCACAGCAAGTAAACCTGAAGATCACACCGAATGCCACTCAGCATCCCAAACACTTCAACAGTCAAGGTGCATGGAGAGGACCGAGCCATGACTGAAGAGTTCACCTACCGAGGCAGTACTATCAGACATGATGGAGGGGCAGGCAGTGACATCAAGAGCAGACTGTAGAAGGCCAGGTATGTCTTCAGGATGCTAAACAATGTGTGGAGGTTGTCCCTGTACAGCGTCAACATCAAGCTTAGGCTTTACCAGAGCTCCATTCTACCTACACTTTTGTATAAATAAGAGTGCTGGTGGATGACAAAAGTGATATGCCAAACTGTATGCCTTCCATACTAGTAACCTGGGAAGAATCTTGCACATTTTCTGCCTGCAAACATCACCAACTAGGAACTCTTCACCAAATGCAAGCAATAGAGCATTGACTTTTGGGAAAAAGAAGGCAATGGATAGGACACACCATCAGAAGACAACAATACTCCATCACAAGAACTGTTTTCCACTGAACCCCATAAGGCATATGGAAGTGGGGAAATGTCGAAACAGAAATGAAGGCCCTGAACCAAAGCTGGGCACCATACTTGACCGTACCCAAGACAGTCAGAAGTGTAGTACCTTTGTTACCGTGCTACTTGACAGTTAGTGTAGTGGGCAGTAAGTAAGTAAGTAGATTGCCACTATGAGTGAGCAGGCATTTGATTGCTAGAAACAACTGAAATTAGACTATTCTGTACTGCCTGCAACTGAAATGAAAGCAATCTGAACTGCTTGTATCATGACGTACTGCTAGAGGAGTGGTGCAACATGGGTGAGATGTTTAAAAGAGTTCCTCTGCAGGAAGGAGGACTTCATGAGTGGCACACACTATGTAATAATTGTAATATTGAACTGTAGTGATACGTCAGTAACATCCCCAAAAAGGAAAGCATATCCTCTTACGAGAGATTGCAAATAACACAAGAAACACACATATCAGGAGACTGATTTCTAGTATGACGACTCAGTATCTGCAGTACAAAAAAGAATTGAAATGAGAATATAGTGAACAGCATCTACCATAACGTGTGGCGGTAGAACTAGTCCAACTTGATAGAGTGTGAAACACCCAATGATATTCGTAAATGGGATTCCTCTGAGCAGGAGGTGACCATATATCAGTTGTTTCAGAAGGGGGCACATATTATCTTTAGTTTGGTATCTTACTGCAGTAATATATAAGCAGTATATAAGTATTCCTGAAAGGAAGGGATATTCTCCGCAGAAGAATGATAAAATCATTGAAACACGTTGTGGTGAGCAGCCAAATATACACGAAGACACCACGTAGGTTAACTGCAGATAGGTTTATTCAAGACTAGGATGTACTGTGCGACCTCAGCCACAGCTGTCCACGGAGCTTCCTTCACACGCTCTCCCCGGCGCTCGCCTTGGAACGCTGGTCGCGGTGACATTCGAAGTGATGTCACCGCGAGCAGCTCCATTACACGCAGAGCTGCCGGGTGACAAACTAAGTGGAAGATACCACACATCCCCCTCCCCTGCGGAAGGAAAACATTTGAACAACGCAATGACAACAGAATGGCAAAGAAGACGTATAAATATGCTGATAGAAATACTTGGAAAATCAGGTCACTCTCATGCTAGGAGGAATGACTCTAAGACAACAGAATAGCAAAGATTACATCATAATATATTGGTCGAAATGTCTGGGGGGTCTGGTCACTCTCCTACTAGACCTACCACCTGGGTGGGGGAATGACAGCCGCTGCTTGGTGTTGGAACCCTTGTTCTGACTAGCATCACCCTCCCCCATCCTTTCACTGCTAGAGTCATGACCTGGTGGGTGGAATCTCACTACCCTCCCTAGATTCCAGATCTTCCCCTCTTGAGTCTTGACGGCATTCTTGAACAGTTTTGTGATTTTGGTTGGACTACTGTACCCTGACCAATTTGCTCTCCCAGTGGGGGTTCTGATCTTGATGCTATCCCCTACTTTGAATCCGGCCTCCCGTGTGGCCTTGAACTGGTCATATCTATCTTTCCTTTTCTTCATGGCTTCTTCTTGTTTCTCCAAACTTCCTCTTTTGGAGTGGTCTGACAATCCCTTGTGCCACCCCATCCACACTGGGGATAGCTTGGTGTTTGGTATCCTTGCACGGAGCATCTCGAATGGGGTGACTCCCGTAGTCTGGTGCGGTGTGAACCTGTAAGCTTCTAGTCGTCTCCATGCTTCTTCTTTCCAGTTCATGCCACTGGCTTTGGCCAGCTGGATGCTTTCCTTGAGGGTTTTGTTATAACGCTCGACCATGCCATTGGTTTCGGGGTGGTACAAAGCGCAATGCTTGTGCTTGATGCTTCTCTCCCCCAGGAAGTCTTCCATTTCTTTAGAACACAGTTGCACCCCATTATCCGTGAGGATATTGCTGGGTAGCCCTTCCCTGATGAACACCTCTTCCAGGAATCCAATGACTGTCCTGGTTGTGACTTCAGTTACAAACTTCATTTCAGGCCACCTAGAATACAGATCCATGAGCACCAGGATATAAGGCGTCCGCAGTTCTCCAGACAATGGGCCCACGATGTCTAGCGCCAACTCTTCCCAGGGTCCTGACGGTGGTGGCCTGCATACCATCGGGGGCGTCAGCTGCTTCAAAACTTTGTCACAGTTGCTGCACGGAATGCAGTCTCTCACTTTCCTTTCAGTGGCAAGGTCCATGTTCGGCCACCAATAATTCTCTCTGAGCCTTTGTTTAGTCTTGGTAATGCCCAGATGTCCTTCGTGGGCTATCTCAACCAGGTTGTCCCTCACCGACGCCGGTGGTACAAGTCTCGTTCCTCTGAATAGGCATTCGTCTACTATGGACAGCTCATCTTTGACAGCCCAGTATGGTCGCAGGTTTTCTTCCCGTTTATCGTCGTTCTTCCACCTGCCTTTTATCCTCTTATTAACCTCTTCCAGGACTTTGTCTTCTTCCAAAGCCTTTCTCCATGTTTCCTCTCCCAATGCCCTCTGGATGGCGCAGACATTCTCCATCTGGAGTTCATCCCCTTCATCATCCACCTTCCTTTGTTTCTCCCACGCCTCATGTTCACTGACAAGTCTCGACAGACAGTCTGCTGCGAAGTTCTGCATTCCCGGGACGTACTCAACCCTGAAAGTGTATTCTTGGAGGCTGACCACCCACCGCCTTATCCTGCTGGAGATGGAATCCAGACCTTTTTTGCTGAACACTTCCACTAACGGCTTGTGGTCCGTACGAAGGGTGAATTGGGTTCCCCACAGGAAGTCTCTGAATTTCCCCAACGCCCAAGATACCGCTAGGGCCTCTTTTTCAATCACTGAGTAGTTGTTCTCGGACTTCTGGAGTGACCTCGAGGCAAACGCGATGGTTTCTTCTCCGTCTCTTCCTACTTGGGTGAGGACTGCTCCCAGCCCTTTGGCACTTGCATCGGTGGTGACCACAGTCGCCCGGTTGGGTACGTATGACTTTAAGCTGGGGGCTTCTGCGAGTGCCCTTTTAACATCCTCGAACTCCCTCTGGCACTCACGACTCCAGTTGAATTCAGTCTCTTTCTTTAACAGCAGCCTGATGGCGTAAGTCCTTCCTGCCAGGTTCTTTATGAATTTACCGTAGAACTCTAACATCCCCATGAATGACTTGATTTCGTCTTTGCTTGTGGGAGGTGCCAAATTTACAATGGTGTTTTGTAATTCAGTCTTGGGGCAGATTCCTTCTGTCGTCACCTTGTGCCCCAAGAAATCCAACTCTGCGCAGCCAAACACGCACTTGTCTCTTTTCACAGTAAGCCCTTGTGACTGGAACCTTTCTAGCACGCGTCTCAGTCTCTCATCATGTTCTTCATGGTTCCTGGCAAATATGAGCACGTCATCTTGGTAACACATGACACCTGGGATGCCTTTCAAAATGTTGCCCATGAGCCTCTGAAATACAGCGGCTGCCGAGACTAGCCCGAAAGGCATCCTTCTGAACTTGTATGCGCCTATCGGTGTCACAAATGCCGTGAGTTCCTGCGACTCTTCGTGTAGTTTTATCTGGAAGTAGGCTGAGGTGAGATCGAGAGTGGAAAACACCTTGGCTCCCTCCAGCATGGGTGATGTTCGGTAGAGGGTATCGGTCGACCACGACCTCCTTGTTCAACGCCCTCAGGTCGATGCAGAGCCGGACTGACCCATCCTTCTTTTTTGCGGCCACGATGGGTGCCAACCATTCAGTCGCTTCCACCGGTTCGATGACTCCCGCCTTGCACAATTTCTCTAGTTCGGTTTTCACCTCTTCTTGGATGGCAATGGGGAGTTTCCTGACTTTAGCCACAACTGGCTGGCGTTTTCTTTCAATTTTATTTTGTGGCAGTAGTTTTTTGGGCATCCTAGTTCTTCTCTGAACACACCTTTGAACTCTGTCACTATGTCTGTCTTGTGTTCATGTATTTCTTGTGTCAGGATCTGGGGATTACTGTTGGGATTGAGATAGATCCCTAACTCCTTCTGAGCTTGCCACCCCAAGATGTTGTCCCCTACTGTGGACACATAAACTTTGGACACAGTGGTCCTGTTCCTGTATTCAATCTTCCCTAAGAAATAGCCTTTCATAGAGATAGGACGACCAGCATAACCCCCAGGCCTCAAATCCATTTTTCTCAAAATTATCTTCCCTTTGGACACCCGAGAGAATTCTTTTGCATTGATATTAGTTATCCTAGAACAGGAGTCGAACAATGCTTCTAGACCTATTCCCCCCACCTTTATGGTGTCTTTTGGGCTGTTAACCTGGCCTTCATCCACCTGCACCACTACTTCACCGCACATGGTGTCATCGTGGACCTGCAGCTCTTTGACTTGCACCACAAATTCGTCGCACACTACATTAGTCCTGTCTCTACTCTGTCTACCGACCCCTTGCCCACTCTTGCAGTATTGTTTGAAATGGCCTTTCTTACCACACTTGTTACATGTAAATCTGAGGGCGGGGCACTCTTTGTCGTTGGCTAGATGTCCCTGTTTGCCACACCTATAGCAGGTGCCCTTGAACGATCCCCCCAGTTTGCTCTCCTTCAGTTCTCTCCCACCACCTTCTGGCCTTTGATCACAGACACTGACTCACATTCGGTCACCACTTCACTGACATTGGTCTTCTCATCGCTTCTCTTTTCCCCAGTGTCTTGCTTTATCTCTTTTACACACTGTAACATGTGCTCCACCTGTTTTGCTATGATAAGAACCTCCCTCAAGGGTGGGTCATCTTTAAGCCATAGCTCTTCACGCACACGCTCCATCCTGCAAGCCAATACAAACTGATCTCTAATTCTTTCCTCATTTGCCCCACCGAACTTGCAAGTGGCTGCTAACTTCCTCAACTCAGAAACGAAATCTTCAATGGATTCTCCCTCCTTCTGTGCTCTTCCATTATAGTGCTTGTCTTGGGGAGATAGTGCAAATCTAACTTTTTTAGACTGACTTCAAACTCATTGAGACCCCTTGCTTCCTGCGTCCATAAGTCTGGGAGATGATCTAAAACTTCCTCTCCTTCCGCACCTAGGTAATAGGCTAACAATGCTACCTTCCTTTCTAAGCCCAGGTTAGGCCCACATACAGTAGCGTAATTCAAAAACACTTTTTTCCACTTTTTCCATTGTATAGTGGGATCACCTGTGTTGGTTAAGAAGAAGGGTGGAGGGGTCACACTTTGCATGGTAATGTGTTACAGAGCGATAATTGCAGAGCTAAAACCCAGATGAAAATGCTACAGTCCCGCTATACACAATGTAAACGTAGGGCAGAGGACTAATTTTCCTGCGCCAAAAAGGGAAAACATGCAAATGCTACATTAGTGCACACTACTTCTAATTGCTTAGTTTGGAAGAAACACTATCTTAGAAACAGTTAGTTTGTGAGCCCCAGTTGATTTTGCTTCCAAGTTTCTGTGTCACATGTACATACAATAATGCATGAATAGCGCAGTACGAATGCAGCCTGCAGATGGCCTCCTAGTTTCCCTTGCACGGCCCACCTCCCTAGAGCAGACTGTACCCTGCTTAAAGCTCACAGTAGGAGAATATTGACTCCAATTGCGCGTGGCCTCCACCTTACAAATGTCATTAATTTTTCACAGTGTGTACTTCTCGTTCTTTTCTCCTTTATGCCAGTACAGTTCTTGTTGAAACACTGCCGTGGGGAAAGAGAAGCCTCCTACTACACTCGCTGCTTAATGCGTTTCACGTCAAACACTTCCTGGCAAGTTCCGGTTAATATTGCATTTAAACACCGGTAATGTTTTTTCCACCCGTGACAGTGCATGCATCACGCTCCGTTTACTTTGGTAGAGAAGATTTTCTTTTTTTTTTTATAGAAAAGCTATCCGAGGTGACAGCCTCGCTCCATTCCTTTTAGATAGCTGTGCCTCCGGTTACTATTTAAGTCTTGGCAACAGCTGAAGAGGGCAGGTGCGTCGAAGATCTCTCGCACAGGCAAACGCTAGCACCTCAGCTACCTGCTGGGAGCTACCTACGGACTTCTAGTCAGCAGGCCCATAGGTGCCACCACCTTTCACGCTCGGATGACAGACGTAATGGTTAGCTGCTCGCAGTTCGTGCGGCGCTCGCGCTGCGTCTGTGCTGGCCAAAAACTATCTTATAGATCTTTCTTCTTGCTCTGCGCAAGCGACTGCCACACAAGAGTACCTTACTTTCGTCAGCATGGATCAGATACCGTCGCTTCCAACGGTTGCTGTCCGCTTTCACTCCGTATATATTTCCTTGGTGATGACTCCCATCCGACGCCGTCTGCTTTACACAACAGAAATTCCTTTCGCTTCCTTGTCAGCTGACGTTCCTGCCTTCCTTCATGCGTGTTGAGGTCGCTGGTATCCCGTCCTCGTCGCCAGTGTGGTGAGCAGCCAAATATACACGAAGACACCACGTAGGTTAACTGCAGATAGGTTTATTCAAGACTAGGATGTGCTGTGCGACCTCAGCCACAGCTGTCCACGGAGCTTCCTTCACACGCTCTCCCCGGCGCTCGCCTTGGAACGCTGGTCGCGGTGACATTCGAAGTGATGTCACCGCGAGCAGCTCCATTACACGCAGAGCTGCCGGGTGACAAACTAAGTGGAAGATACCACACACGTGTCAAAGGATTTCCAGTACGGCTGAGAAGTTTTACTGCAAAAATAATGGAAATATGAAGAAAAGGAAATGCACCTACAATATTGCATTGAGTGGGAACTGATGCAGCATATGAGAGTTCAAATAACGCCACTGAGATTGTTGACAAGGCTTCTTCTGAGCAGGAAAGAAGTTCTACATCAATTGTCTGAGCAAGTGACATGCAACACCCTTTGTTATTTCACTGAACTAATCTATAAGCAGCATGCATGCACCATCGAATAAATGGATTGTTCTCCCCGAAAAGATTGTCAAAACCCATTAAACATATCTAAGGACATGAATCTGCAAACCTTTGGCTGCAAAAAAGTGAGTAAACTAATTTACATTTACCATAATGGATTTCAGGAAGACTGATGCAATTTGTGGGAGTGGGGCCCACACAATGAAAGATATTTCAAGTGTCTTCTTATGAACAGAAAAGCAGTTCAATATGGTTGATCTATTCACTGCAGTAATATATAAGAAGATATTTTCTGTTTGGCTGCAAAAATGAACTGGAAGATGAGTATACTTAAGAATATCTTCCATAATGGATTGCAGGAGCTCAGTCGCAGCATGAGTCTTTGTAGATCTCTTTTTATGCCTGTTCATGGGTGTCTGAATATGTCAATGTAGGCAGACAGACGCTAACTGTGAAGCCACGGTTGTTTCACATGTTCACAAATGAGCACCAGTGAGTACACGCCTTTGCTGGTAGCTTATGCTCCTTAGACTGGCAGCAGGATTTTGTTTTCCCCATGCAGCTATGCTGGCACATGGATACTGTTCATGCGTGGAATGCCTGCAGATTATTTTCTGTGCCCATGCATGACAATGGTATTAAGTTTTATCTCCTGCAAATTATCTGGATCAGCTGTTTGGTTTGCCATAACGCAATTAATTGAAAGAAAACGACATTTTGTTTGCCATCTTGGATTTCCCTGTTCATGCCATGAAGGCCAAGCCTGAAAAGAAGAAGGAAACAACCATACAGCAAATAAAAGGGCACATAATTACAGAACACATTTACGGAGCTTACACAAAGGAAAAGAAAAAGACAAACAGGCTACATTGTCTAGAACTACAGATGGAGTTTTGCAAAAAAGTGTATACAGTCAAAATATCGAGTAAAACATATATAATGGGCAAAATATCGAGTAAAAAATATAGAATGGGCAAAATATCGAATGGACAGAATATAGACCACAAAAATATCGAATTGAATAGCAGTAATATCGAATTCAAAATATAGAATGGACAAAATATTGAATGGACAGAATATAGACAACAAAAATATCGATGGACAGAATATAGACAACAAAGATATCGAATTTTAGGTAAGTAAGTTAATATTTATTTTTTAATAATATCTAATTTTTTATGTTAGTATATGTGTTAAAAGTGTATTTTTATTTCATAACTTATTTTAAGTAATTAATTTTATGGTATTTAATTTTTGCGTAATATAATTCTGTAGCGGGTTGTGAGTTTATTGGGGAATAAGGTGGGAAGTAATTTAATTATAATTATTTTAATTTATTTATTGGTATTTATTTTGAATGAATTGTTAATTAATTTTGAATTGGTAATTAATTAAAATATAATTGGTAAATAATTGTTATTAATTGATTAATTTATAATTATATTAATTTTATTAATTTATTTAGTTATGAATGGCTAAGACAAGACATACGGCAAGCTATTGAAGACAGGAGGCTAAACCTGAGAGGCTGCAGGAGATGTACAAGCGACAGTACATAGAAACAAACAAAACAATGGAAAGAATGCCAAGAGCAGACAAGAGGTATACATGGATAAGCTTGATAAGCTTGCCAATCAAACAGAGGAGGCAACCATTAGAGGGGAACAGGAAAAGGTTTCAAGATCATAAAGACAGTCAGTGGTAAATCTCGTGCAACATAAAACACCTCTATTATGGATAAGCAAGGCAGGCTACTCACAAATGAGAAAGAGCAGGAATCATGTTGGGCCAAGCACTGTAAAGAATTTGTGAACAGATCACTACCCACATGCTAGGCTGCCTTCCAAGAAGCAGAGACTGACATGGATGTGAACACCGCCCACCACAAAAAGAAGAAATTGTCACTGTCATCAGATTTCTCAAGAACAGAAAAACTTCTGGCAAGGACAACCTGAGTACATGACTGTCCAAGGCAGACCCTGAAACATCAGCTAAGATCCTTCAACAACTGGTTACATCAATTTGGGAAGGAAAGAAAAAACAAGATGAAAGGAACCAAGGTATCATCATCACGATTCCAAGGAAGGATGCATTAACCAACTGTAACAGCTGGAATCCCCCTTCTGTCAATGTCAAGGAAAATCCTATCCTGGTGTAAATATTGGTATGATGCATTTCTGATGAGCTTGATAAGCAGTTAAGAAAAGAAAAGGCTGGGTTCCGCAAGGGCACAGGGTATGTTGCTCAGATCCTTAATGTATGCAACATCATAGAGCAGTGCACAGAGTGGCAGAGAAAGCTATAGATTGACTTCATTGATTTGAGAAGACCTTTGACATTATCCAAGTTCAAGTTCAAGTTCAAGGATTTGTATAGCGCGCTACTCACCCATAGGGTCTCAAGGCGCTTGGGGAGGGGGTTCATTATTTATCGAATAGCCAGGTTTTAAGTTCTTTTCTGAAGGAGATGTGGTTCTGTGTGAGGCGGAGGTGAGTGGGGATTGAGTTCCAGGACTTGGCCGCTAAGTAGGAGAAGGATCTACCTCCCATGGTGGATCTTTGGATACGCGGGACTGCGGCGAGGCCTTGATTGGAGGATCTTAGTTGGCGGTTGGGTGTATAGAAGGATAGTCGAGAGTTGAGGCATTCGGGTCCTAGTTTGTAGAGGGCCTTGTGTGCGTGGGTGAGGAGACGGAATGTTATTCTCTTGTTGACGGGAAGCCAGTGGAGGTCTTTCAGCTGGCCGGTAATATGTTCTTGGCGAGGGATGTCCAAAATGAGTCTCGCCGATGCGTTTAGGATGCGTTGGAGTTTTTTCTGTAGTTTGGTTGTAATTCCGGCGTAGAGGGTGTTTCCGTAGTCTAGTCGACTCGTAACCAGTGCGTGGGTGACAGTCTTTCTTGTCTCGATGGGGATCCACTGGAAGCTTTTTTTGAGCATACGAAGTACGTTGAAGCAGGAGGATGAGACAGCGTTGACTTGTCTGGTCATCGAGAGGGAGGAGTCTAGGATGAAGCCTAGATTGCATGCGTGGTCCGTGGGTATGGGTGCGGAGCCCAGGTCCGAAGGCCACCATGAGTCGTCCCAGGCAGAGCGGGATGATCCTAGGATGAGCACTTCAGTTTTGTCTGAGTTAAGTTTTAGGCGGCTGTTTTTCATCCACATGGCTACTTCTTTCATGCCTTCGTGAAGATTGGTTTTGGCGGTGTTGGGGTCTTTGGTGAGGGAAAGGATCAGCTGGGTGTCGTCAGCGTAGGAGATGATGTTGAGGTTGTGTTGGCGCGCGATGGAGGCGAGTGGACTCATGTAGACGTTGAAGAGGGTGGGACTAAGTGATGATCCAGGTTGACATACCACCATAGCATGATGTTAGCAATGCCCTTTAATCTAGTTATCGACTGGGTGATGTAACGCACACCAGAAGACCAAGTTAGAGGCATCAAATGGACCCTATTCTCTAAACTGGAGGACCTTAGCTAAGCAGATGAAATAGCCATGCTCTCTCACACACACCAGCATGTGTAGGAAAAGACATATAGCCTCAAAATCTATGCACAGCAAGTAAACCTGAAGATCACAATGAATACCACTCAACATCACAAACACTTCAACAGTCAAGGTGCATGGAGAGGACCGAGCCATGACTGAAGAGTTCACCTACCGAGGCAGTACTATCAGACATGATGGAGGGGCAGGCAGTGACATCAAGAGCAGACTGTAGAAGGCCAGGTATGTCTTCAGGATGCTAAACAATGTGTGGAGGTTGTCCCTGTACAGCGTCAACATCAAGCTTAGGCTTTACCAGAGCTCCATTCTGCCTACACTTTTGTATAAATAAGAGTGCTGGTGGATGACAAAAGTGATATGCCAAACTGTATGCCTTCCATACTAGTAACCTGAGAAGAGTCTTGCACATTTTCTGCCTGCAAACATCACCAACTAGGAACTCCTCACCAAATGCAAGCAATAGAGCATTGACGTTTTGGGAAAAAGAAGGCAATGGATAGGACACACCATCAGAAGACAACAATACTCCATCACAAGAACTGTTTTCCACTGAACCCCATAAGGCATATGGAAGTGGGGAAATGTCGAAACAGAAATGAAGGCCCTGAACCAAAGCTGGGCACCATACTTGACCGTACCCAAGACAGTCAGAAGTGTAGTACCTTTGTTACCGTGCTACTTGACAGTTAGTGTAGTGGGCAGTAAGTAAGTAAGTAGATTGCCACTATGAGTGAGCAGGTTTTTGATTGTAGAAACAACTGAAATTAGACTATTCTGTACTGCCTGCAACTGAAATGAAAGCAATCTGAACTGCTTGTATCATGACGTACTGCTAGAGGAGTGGTGCAACATGGGTGAGATGTTTAAAAGAGTTCCTCTGCAGGAAGGAGGACTTCATGAGTGGCACACACTATGTAATAATCGTAATATTGAACTGTAGTGATACATCAGTAACATCCCCAAAAAGGAAAGCATATCCTCTTACGAGAGATTGCAAATAACACAAGAAACACACATATCAGGAGACTGATTTCTAGTATGACGACTCAGTATCTGCAGTACAAAAAAGAATTGAAATGAGAATATAGTGAACAGCATCTACCATAACGTGTGGCGGTAGAACTAGTCCAACATGATAGAGTGTGAAACACCCAATGACATTCGTAAATGGGATTCCTCTGAGCAGGAGGTGACCATATATCAGTTGTTTCAGCAAGTGGCACATATTATCTTTAGTTTGGTATCTTACTGCAGTAATATATAAGTATTCCTGAAAGGAAGGAATATTCTCCTCAGAAGAATGATAAAATCATTGAAACACGTGTCAAAGGATTTCCAGTACGGCTGAGAAGTTTTACTGCAACAATAATGGAAATATGAAGAAAGGGAAATGCACCTACAATATTGCATTGAGTGGGAACTGATGCAGCATATGAGAGTTCAAATAACGCCCCTGAGATTGTTGACAAGGCTTCTTCTGAGCAGGAAAGCAGTTCTACATCAATTGTCTGAGCAAGTGACATTTCACTGAAGTAATCTATAAGCAGCATGCATGCACCATCGAATAAATGGATTGTTCTCCCCAAAAGATTGTCAAAACCCATAAAACATATCTAAGGACATGAATCTGCAAACCTTTGACTGCAAAAAAGTGAGTAAACTAATTTACATTTACCATAATGCATTTTAGGAAGACTGTAACAATTTGTGGGAGTGGGGCCCACACAATGAAAGATATTTCAAGTGTCTTCTTATGAACAGAAAAGCAGTTCAATATGGTTGATCTATTCACTGCAGTAATATATAAGAACATATTTTCTGTTTGACTGCAAAAATGAACTGGAAGATGAGTATACTTAACAATATCTTCCATAATGGATTGCAGGAGCTCAGTCGCAGCATGAGTCTTTGTAGATCTCTTTTTATGCCTGTTCATGGGTGTCTGAATATGTCAATGTAGGCAGACAGACGCTAACTGTGAAGCCACGGTTGTTTCACATGTTCACAAATGAGCACCAGTGAGTACACGCCTTTGCTGGTAGCTTATGCTCCTTAGACTGGCAGCAGGATTTTGTTTTCCCCATGCAGCTATGCTGGCACATGGATACTGTTTATGCGTGGAATGCCTGCAGATTATTTTCTGTGCCCATGCATGACAATGGTATTAAGTTTTATCTCCTGCAAATTATCTGGATAAGCTGTTTGGTTTGCCATAACGCAATTAATTGAAAGAAAACAACATTTTGTTTGCCATCTTGGATTTCCCTGTTCATGCCATGAAGGCCAAGCCTGAAAAGAAGAAGGAAACAACCATACAGCAAATAAAAGGGCACATAATTACAGAACACATTTACGGAGCTTACACAAAGGAAAAGGCAAACAGGCTACATTGTCTAGAACTACAGATGGAGTTTTGCAAAAAAGGGTATACAGTCAAAATATCGAGTAAAAAATATAGAATGGGCAAAATATCGAGTAAAAAATATAGAATGGGCAAAATATTGAATGGACAGAATATAGACCACAAAAATATCGAATTGAATAGCAGTAATATCGAATTTAAAATATAGAATCGGCAAAATATCGAATGGACAGAATATAGACAACAAAAATATCGATGGACAGACTATAGACAACAAAAATATCGAATTTTAGGTAAATAAGTTAATATCTATTTTTTAATAATATCTATGTTTTTTATGTTAGTATATGTGTTAAAAGTGTATTTTTATCTTATAATTTATTTTAAGTAATTAATTTTATGGTATTTGATTTTTGCGTAATATAATTCTGTAGCGGGTTGTGAGTTTATAGGGGAATACGGTGGGAAGTAATTTAATTATAATTATTTTAATTTATTTATTGGTATTTATTTTGAATGAATTGTTCATTAATTTTTAATTGGTAATTAATTAAAATATAATTGGTAAATAAGTGTTATTATTTGATTAATTGATAAATATGTTCATTTTATTAATTTATTTTCTGTAGCGGGTTGTGGGTTTATACGGGAATAGGGTGGGAAATTATTTAATTACAATTAATTAACATTTTATATTCATTTATTGGTATTTATTTTGAAATAATTGTTAATTAATTTTTAATTGGTAATTAATTAAAATATAATTGGTAAATAATTTTTATGATTAATTGATAACTATGTTAATTTTATTAATTTATTTTCTGTAGCGGGTTGTGGGTTTACAGGGGAATTGGGTGGGAAGTAATTTAATTGTAATTATTTATATTTGTTAATTTATTAATTGGTATTTATTTTGAATTAACTGTTAATTATTTTTCAATTGTTAATTAATGAATTGGTAATTGGTAATTAATTTGTATTCATAGATAATTATTTTTTAGTAATTTATTTTTATTATTTTAATTGATTAATTATTCTAATATATTATATTGGTAATTAATTTTAATTAATTTGTAATTGGTATTAATATTTAATTTATTTTTAATCATATATGAAGTATTTACTTTCCCTACTGTTGTCCTCCTTGGAGTGGGAATAGTAATTTTTTACCCCTACACTATCCAATGCTTTCCCTACTGTTGCACTCACTGGAGTGGGAATAGTAATCTTTACCCCTACGCTATCCAAGGCTTTCCCTACTGTTGCACTCTTTGGAGTGGGAATAGTAATTTTTACCCCTACGCTATCCAATGCTTTCCCTACTGTTGCACTCTCTGGAGTGGGAATAGTAATTTTTACCCCTACGCTATCCAATTCTTTCCCTACTGATGCACTCTCTGGAGTGGGCATAGTAATTTTTACCCTCCTGCTATTCAACGCTTTCCTTACGGTTGCACTCTCTGGAGTGGGAATAGTAATTTTTACCCCTACGCTATCCAATCCTTTCTGTACTGTTGCACTCTCTTGAGTGGGACTAGAAATGTTTACCTTCTCGCTATCTAACGCATTCCCTACTGTTGCACTCACCCGAGTGGGAATAGTAATATTTACCCCTACGCTATCCAACACTTTCCCTACTGTTGCAGTCTTTGGAGTGGGAATAGTAATTTTTACACTCCCGCTATCCAACACTTTCCCTACTGTTGCCCTCCCTGGAGTGGGAATATTAATTTTTACCCCTACGCTATCCAATGCTTTCCCTACTTATGCACTCTCTGGAGTGGGAATAGTAATTTTTACCTTCCTGCTATCCAACACTTTCCCTACTTTTGCACTCTCTGGAGTGGGAATAGTAATTTTTACCCCTACGCTATCCAATTCTTTCCCTACTGATGCACTCTCTGGAGTGGGAATAGTAATTTGTACCCTCCCGCTATCCAACGCTTTCCCTACTGTTGCACTCACTGGAGTGGGAATAGTAATTTGTATCTCTACGCTATCCAACGCTTTCCCTACTGTTGCACTCTTTAGAGTGGGAATAATAATTTTTACCTTCCCGCAATCCATCGCTTTCCCTACTGTTGCCGTCCCTGGAGTGGGAATAGTCATTTTTACCCCTACTCTATCCAACGTTTTCCCTACTGTTGCACTCTCTGGAGTGGGAATAGTAATTTTTACCACTACGCTATCCAACGCTTTCTTTACTGTTGCACTCTCCGGAGTGGCAATAGTAATTTTTACCCCTATGCTATCCAACTCTTTCCTTACTGTTGCACTTTCTGGCGTGGGAATAGTAATTTTTAACCGCCCGCTATCCAACGCTTTCTCTACTGTTGCACTCAGTGGAATGGTAATAGTAAATTTTACAGTCCTGCTAACCTACGGTAAAAATATTGTATTTTTTTATTAATATTATGTTTATATATACGTACGTATTTAAAAATTAAATTGTATGTTTATTTATTTTTTACTTAAATTAATTATTTATTAATTTTAAAGTTATTTAAGTATTTTAAGTATGTTTAAGTTAATTATATTTACTATTTTATTATTATTCAATTACTTTTAAAAATTCGATATTTTGACTATCTATATTTTTTACAACTATATTTTTGATTCAATATTTTTGTACTTACCTGTTTGGAGATAGGAGTTCGATATTTTTGTATTCTATATTTTTTACTATATATTTTGCTACATCGATATTTATGTTATCGATATTATTTCGGGGATCCGCAAAAAAGGTAGCTACTGAAACCTGTGCAAGTTATGGACAGGAGCGTAGCTTGGCTAATAAGATTTGTGGGTGTTGGGAGTTGGAGGGAGCTCCATATTTTTCAACAATATAATGTTAAAATACATTTTAACAAAAGCCGGGAGCATGAGAGGCTTAAGGGGCAGTGAAAAGAGAGAGGAGTGAGGATTGGTAAGGGTACTAGGTGAAAGAAATCCCAGTATTTTGTAAAATTAACAACATTTTTGAAGACTTTCAAAGCTGGGACAGGGAGAGACTGTGTGTGCATTTTTCTCTGTGTGTATGTAAAAAGACCTGGGGAAATTTGACAGACTCCTCACCATTCCCGACTGAAAGCACCTGCACCCAACTATTTATCAGAAAATGCATTTATTAGGGGTCGTGTAACACCCCAAACACCCCTTCACCACCCCCCAAGTTACGCCGCTGTCAATAGAAGAATAGGTGTAAGCGCGTTGAATATTTAGGGTTTGGGATTTTCAAAAGTGATATAACTTTTGAAATTGTTTTTCTGTTTACTTCGATATATTTATTCTTAACGTCTGACCCTTTTCAATGTGTATATGTGTGTGTATAAAGCAGGCTAAGAAACACAAGTACATACACTTTGCACATGTGAGTAAAATACGTACTTGTAGTTCACACACATATTCCTAACTTTTGCATCTTTGAGGAATTATTATAGACACAAAAAAATTCACTGCTGAATAAATCAGGACCATGTTTCAAAAGGAGTTGGCAGTGCAGCTGAAAAACGTATGCAGACAGAATAGAGTGCCAAAACTGGTCTCAGCACATCCTGACTGGAAGGCTGCTTGTACTCATTTATTCAGACCAATGGTAATTTAATTGTGTAGTTTCATAGTACACCACTTAGAGAGAGAGGAATTTTGTGGCTACAGCGCATAAACCAGGAACATATGGATTCTAATTTCATAATAAATCCCATTAATTTGTTGAACAAGTTATTTCATATTCTCATTAACATTGAAAAAGGTACTATGTCATTGGTTGATTCTTTTTTTTTTCTCAAAAGATTTGTATGACTGCAGCCTGCCTTTATCAGCAATTTCAGAATGAGTTAATCTCAAGGAAATTTAATTTTGCCCACTCTGTTTTATCACAACTATTATCATGTCCTATTCTTCCCAAGGACCTATGAGTGGAAAATTATTCTGACAGTCCAAATATATGTCACTGGTGCATCAAACCCTCCACCACAATCACTGTATAAACTACCTGTCTTCCATGGTGATCCTTGGGAAGTAAAGTGTTTAATAGTAAGCAAACAGAGAAATCTATGTTTGGGGAAGAGGGGGCAGCACAGAACACTGACAACTGGTTGTGTGAAAAAGGCCGCTTTATTGAGACAGGTGCACATTACAACATATCCTGGCTTTTGCCTTTCAAAACTATAGCCTCACTATACAGCTTTGCTCACCTATGATCAAATCCCTCCCACCCCGAAATTAACCCTCTCTCAATAACCGCTTCAAACTTGAATAACATACTTGCATCAGAGCTGCTCAACTGAGAGTGGGACCTCTAAAAACCGTTCCCTTTTCCTACCTCAACTACCCTTTGTACCTCATTGAACTTCCTACCTAACCATTTAATTGCCTATGTTGTCCAGGCGTGAACTTCCTACCTGTTCCCCTTTTGCCTGACCTGCCGCTGACAAACAATAACTTCTGTAAATCATGGCAACTTCTCATCCCGCCGCCGCGCAGGGCAGGAGTGGAGTTACCCCCCTGACCCTGTCCCTTCCACTTACCTGGTCAATCGAAGATCCATTAATGGAAATGTCCCACTCAGTCAACCCCCAGCACCCTGGCTAATGCTAGTTTCAACTGGAGCAGGTAAAGTTCCATCCCCATGAAAGGCAAGAGGACCCCCATCCCTCTAAAAAATTCCACATCCTCAAACCTCAAATCTGAATGCTCTATCCTGCTAATTCCGTTGTTCCTGCATAGAACCCTCATTTCTTTATTCAATTTTTCCCTGGCTTTATCTATGGCTGATGGTTTCATGGCCCCCTTTACATTCTCCCAGGTATAAACTCCATCCACATCGTGTGGCAGCCTGCCCACAACTTGGCAGTTTGCCAAAGATCTTGTATCAGTTCCTTTATGAATGCCAACTCCTTTTGAACCATCAGATCATTCTCCTCCAAATGAATGATAAGCACATCCGGACATTTCCCGCCCCCCCCCATATGTTTGCTCAAACATGGTATGATTTCCTTCCATCGCATCCCGCCTTTTCCTATCCATGCGTTCAAGTATAAGGCTGTATTGAAACCCAGAAGGCCGCCGTGGAAGCTTGCCCTAGCATGCCATTCTGCTCACTTTATGAACAAGTGGCCCACAATCCATATTTTCATTCCTGCCTCCAAGGGACCAGCAACCCAACCAGTGGTGACTGGTGACATTAGAAAGTGGTGAGGCGTAAAACTTAGGTATGACAAACATGGGGTCCAGAGTGGGTCCTCCTCCCGGGAAAGAATTGGCAAATGGTGCATATAAAAGCAAATTAGTTTTGTGATAAATCTAGGCTTCTAACAGTGGGAACGTATAGTCTTGAAATATTAAACAACACATTAAAAACTGCCCCTCACCTTATGCATTAGTATGTTCAACAGTAACTGTAATGTGCAAATTGTATAGGGTGAAACTTCAGGCCCTGCATGCAACATCAACTTTGTGAAAAAAAAGCTTTAGCCAGGCTTCAGGAAGCACCCACAGCTTCTGGCTGCAATCAGTAATGTAGAAACATGTGCCAAATTGAGCAAGGGACTCACGTCTGAGCATACCCTGCCAACTTATGGCGAACAAAGCTGTACAAAAGGGGGTTCTAATGGTCGGAGCATCTGAACCAATCAAACACTCACACCCAGTCAACAGATCTGGGTTTAATCCATCTCTGTTCTTTAGCCCACTCTGACACCCCAGTTCAGACATGGCCATATGCAAATCAGTCTGACCCTGTGCCTCATGGGAACAGTCCAGCCCTAATTGCCAAGCCATGCTTTCCCTGGACCGGAAACAAGCTTCCTAGGACCGGTTTCTGGCATTCCAGCCGTCTTGAGCCAGGCTTGCTTGAATCCAGTGGCAAAGTGAGAAAGGGACTCACGTCTGAGCATACCCTGCCAACTTATCGCGAACAAAGCAGTACAAAAGGGGGTGGTGATGGACGGAGCATATGGCCATGTCTGAACTGGGGTGGCAGAGTGGGCTAAAGAACGGTGATGGATTAAACCCAGATCTGTTGACTGGGTGTGAGTGTTTGATTGGTTCAGATGCTCCGTCCATCACTACCCCCTTTTGTACCGGTTTGTTCGCCATAAGTTGGCAGGGTATGCTCAGAGGTGAGTCCCTTGCTCACTTTGCCACTGGATTCATGCAAGCCTGGCTGAAGACGGCTGTAATGCCAGAAACCGGTCCTAGAAAGCTTGAATCCGGTTCAGGGAAGGCATGGCTTGGCAGTTCGGGCTGGACTGTTCCCATGAGGCACAGGGTCAGACTGATTTGCATATGGCCATGTCTGAACTGGGTTGGCAGAGTGGGCTAAAGAACGGTGATGGATTAAACCCAGATCTGTTGACTGGGTGTGAGTGTTTGATTGGTTCAGATGCTCCGACCATCACCACCCCCTTTTGTACCGCTTTGTTCCCCATAAGTTGGCAGGGCATGCTCAGATGTGAGTCCCTTGCTTACTTTGCCACTGGATTCATGCAAGCCTGGCTGAAGACGGCTATAATGCCAGAAACCGGTCCTAGGAAGCTTGAATCCGGTCAGGGAAGGCATGGCTTGGCAGTTCGGGCTGGACTGTTCCCATGAGGCACAGGGTCAGACTGATTTGCATATGGCCATGTCTGAACTGGGGTGGCAGAGTGGGCTAAAGAACGGTGATGGATTAAACCCAGATCTGTTGACTGGGTGTGAGTGTTTGATTGGTTCAGATGCTCCGTCCATCACCACCCCCTTTTGTACCGCTTTGTTCGCCATAAGTTGGCAGGGTATGCTCAGACGTGAGTCCCTTGCTCACTTTGCCACTGGATTCATGCAAGCCTGGCTGAAGACGGCTGTAATGCCAGAAACCGGTCCTAGGAAGCTTGAATCCGGTCCAGGGAAGGCATGGCTTGGCAGTTCGGGCTGGACTGTTCCCATGAGGCACAGGGTCAGACTGATTTGCATATGGCCATGTCTGAACTGGGGTGGCAGAGTGGGCTAAAGAACGGTGATGGATTAAACCCAGATCTGTTGACTTGGTGTGAGTGTTTGATTGGTTCAGATGCTCCGACCATTAGAACCCCCTTTTGTACAGCTTTGTTCGCCATAAGTTGGCAGGGTATGCTCAGACGTGAGTCCCTTGCTCACTTTGCCACTGGATTCATGCAAGCCTGGCTGAAGACGGCTGTAATGCCAGAAACCAGTCCTAGGAAGCTTGAATCCGGTCCAGGGAAGGCATGGCTTGGCAGTTCGGGCTGGACTGTTCCCATGAAACACAGGGTCAGACTGATTTGCATATGGCCATGTCTGAACTAGGGAGGCAGAGTGGGCTAAAGAACGGTGATGGATTAAACCCAGATCTGTTGACTGGGTGTGAGTGTTTGATTGGTTCAGATGCTCCGACCATCACCACCCCCTTTTGTACCGCTTTGTTCGCCATAAGTTGGCAGGGTATGCTCAGACGTGAGTCCCTTGCTCACTTTGCCACTGGATTCATGCAAGCCTGGCTGAAGATGGCTGTAATGCCAGAAACCAGTCCTAGGAAGCTTGAAACCGGTCCAGGGAAGGCATGGCTTGGAAGTTCGGGCTGGACTGTTCCCATGAAACACAGGGTCAGACTGATTTGCATATGGCCATGTCTGAACTGGGGTGGCAGAGTGGGCTAAAGAACAGTGATGGATTAAACCCAGATCTGTTGACTGGGTGTGAGTGTTTGATTGGTTCAGATGCTCCATCCAGCACCACCCCCTTTTGTACCGTTTTGTTCGCCATACGTTGGCAGGGTATGCTCACACTTGAGTCCTTTGCGCACTTTGCCACTGGATTCATGCAAGCCTGGCTGAAGACGGCTGTAATGCCAGAAACCGGTCCTAGGAAGCTTGAATCCGGTTCAGGGAAGGCGTGGCTTGGCAGTTCGGGCTGGACTGTTCCCATGAGGCACAGGGTCAGACTGATTTGCATATGGCCATGTCTGAACTGGGGAGGCAGAGTGGGCTAAAGAACGGTGATGGATTAAGCCCAGATCTGTTGACTGGGTGTGAGTGTTTGATTGGTTCAGATGCTCCGACCATCACCACCCCCTTTTGTACCGCTTTGTTCGCCATAAGTTGGCAGGGTATGCTCAGACGTGAGTCCCTTGCTCACTTTGCCACTGGATTCATGCAAGCCGGGCTGAAGATGGCTGTAATGCCAGAAACCGGTCCTAGGAAGCTTGAATCCGGTCCAGGGAAGGCATGGCTTGGCAGTTCGGGCTGGACTGTTCCCATGAGGCACAGGGTCAGACTGATTTGCATATGGCCATGTCTGAACTGGGGTGTCAGAGTGGGCTGACGAACAGAGATGGAACAAACCCAGATCTGTTGACTGGGTGTGAGTGTTTGATTGGTTCAGATGCTCCGTCCATCACCACCCCCTTTTGTACCGCTTTATGCCTGTGACAATGATATCCTAAACTCTGCCATTTTAGTTAACCAGCTGCTGTGAGAAGGAGGAATTCCTGTCTGTGACCAGACATATTCCCACTGCTGCAAACATTTTGGTAGTAAGTACTTAAGTTAAGTCCTTATCGCACGCTGACAAACCGAGTCAACTAAGGAAATCTTGCCACCTAAGCCTGAAAAAGGAAAGGATATATAAAACAAGATCAGTGTTAGATTTGGGGGTCTCTAGTTGGCATAGGTAGGTACCTGTGACAAATAGGGATTCTTGCTTCTAGTCAGGGTAAGGGATACACTCCTAAAATACCCCTGCTCACCCCCTTGGTAGTTTGGCACGAGCAGACAGGCTTATCTCAGAGGCAATGTGTAAAGCATTTGTGAACACATACAGTAATACAGTGACAACACTACAGATGGACACCACACAGGTTTTATATAAAAAATAAGTATTCTTTATATAGACTTATCAAAAGACCACAAACAACAAAAATCCACAATGCTGTACTTAAAATGGTAGAATTAGCTCAGTTCTCTTTAGATCTTAATATGCAACACTTTGAGTCAATGTACCTAAAGATGCGACACGCAGGACAACAAAAGCGCTGCAGGAAAGGTGATGTGGTATTCCTTTACACACAAGGACAGTGATGCATTGAAGATCTGGTGCAAAGAAATAAAGATGGTGCTTTCTCCTTGATGCGACACGCTTCCCAGTGATGCCGCGGCATCTGCTGTGACATCAATCCTCTCTCCTGGCGATGCGAGTTGCTTCCACAATGATGTGAGCCACGACAGGCCCTGCAACACTTTTCCCTATGATACGGCGGCATCTGGTACGACGTCGATCCTCTTCTCCGGCGATGAGCTGTGACAGGCCCTGCGATACGCTTCTCGGAGATGTGGCAACGTCTGATGCGACATCGATCCTCTTCTCCTGCAACACGCTTCCCGGGGATGCGGCGTGTCTACTGCGACATGGATCCTCTTCTCCAGCGAGGTGCTTCGTGTTGTAAAGAGGCAGCGGCGGTTCAGCGACACGCTTCCTGTTCTTGAGTTGCGCTTCAAGCTACTTGCGACACGTAAGTCCTCAAAAAGTCCAGCACAACTGCAGGCCCTTCCACAGAAATCTTGGTGAGCTGGTGGGTGAAGTCTGTTGTCCCTGAGACTTCAGCAAGAGGCAAGCTCTGTTCCAAGCCATTGGAGATCCTTACAAGTTGATTAAAAGTACACAAAGTTCCTCTCTCCTTTCTTTGGCAGTCAAGCAACCACTGCAGGCCAATCCCCCAAGCAGCACTCCAGCTTAGGGATAGTCTCTCCTCAGTGTCTCTGGTTCCACTCCTCAGCAAAGGTGTCTTCTGGTTGTCCCAAAGTGATCTAATTTCTTGGGATCAGGGTCCCAATATTTATACCCCAAAATCCTTTGTCCTCTGAAGGCAGAGAGACCTTTGCCTAGTCCAAACCAGTTATGGTCAGTCCTGGAGCACTCTGTTGACATGACTCCTTCTTTCCTTTCACAGTGCAGGGCAGAACCATCAGACGCCCCACAGGAGGTGGAGACAGCGTTGTGGAGGGAGGGCACAGCCCTGGAGCCCTCTGTTGATATGACTCCTTTTCTCCTTTCACAGTGCAGGGCAGAGACATCAGACGCACCACAAGAGGTGGAGCCAGCATTGTGGAGGGAAGTGTTAGAAATGGGATCTCTGGTTGGCTGAGGCTTTCGCCAAAGCCAGGCAGAGACCACCACTCTGGTCAGGGCAAGGGAGTTACACACCAAGAAAAACCCCTGCTCATCCCCTTGGCAACGTGACACGAGCAGTAAGGCTTATCCCGGAGGCAACGTGTAAAGAATTTGTGCACGCACCCACCAGCAACAACAACCCAGGCCCCCCACAAAAGGAACTCCACACAAGGGTATATCAACAATAGCCTTTGTATTCTCAAAACACATTAGAATAATAATCACATTATGTACACAGTACCAACTGGCACTGGGCAATATTTACAAGGGATTATGTACACATGACAGGGCCACGTGGGCCACTGTCAGAATTAGCACTTGGTAAAGAAATATTAAAAGAATATATGAACTTAAAACACAGCCAGTAATCACTGGCAGACACTATACTCAGCGTCAACCTGTAATATAAATCTTAACAGGTACAGTATCCCACAAGTCTAAATACATTAGACCCTCACCACCTAAGTAAAAATTACACTAGGGGCGTAAATCACACAGGGAAGTATGTTATGTTATGTTATGTTATTTATTCTTTTGTATAGCGCAACGGTTACTCAAAAAGAGTGTCCCGGCTAAGCATGGGCGGATTTTGCGGATCCACGATTCGCGGATTCAGCGGATTCACGGATCGTGGATCCGCAAAATCCGCGGATTCAGCGGATTTGCGGATTTGGGGGCGGGGCTTCCTCGAGCGTGTGGGCGGGGCCAAACGGACGGGGCTTCCACGCGAGCGCACATGCCTCTTGTGTGTCTAAAAGGTCAGAGACCGATCAGAGCAGCAGATTAAGAGACAGAAGCCCCTGGTCACAGGAACAGCACGGGGGTTGCGCTCGTATGCTGAATGAGTCACTGCATTTGCGCTTCAACTAGTTCCAGCGACCAAGTGTGTGTCACTATGCAATCGCGCCGAAGTGCGCAGGGGTCCCTTGAGTGAAATGTCCATCATAGTGGGTAAATGGCGGGAAGACGGTGCACACCTCGAGTGTGTGGGCGGGGCCAAACGGACGGGGCGTCCATGCGAGCATGCCTCTTGTGTGTATAAAAGGTCAGAGACCGATCAGAGCAGCAGATTAATTTTTGGGCTGATGAATGAGTCACTGAATTTAAGCTTCAACTAGGGCACATGCTTTATTGATATTTGCAAGTGTTTCCTGTTGAGGTTTATTTTTTTGTGCCAGGATGAACCCTGCCCTTCATATTTATTCAAGAAGACACCACTGTTGAAATAATTTACGATGGCGCCGGCAAGCTGCCAGCGCCATCCTGCAAAAGTTACTTAATTAGCTTCAACAGGAAGCTCCAACTGCTAAAATAAAGCAGGCGCTCGAGCCCCTGCTGTATCTTATCTGTTAGAGCTTCCTGTTGAAGCTAATTAAGTAACTATTGCAGGATGGGCGCTGGCAGATTGCCGGCGCCATCGTTAATTAGGCGCGCTTGAACTTTTGACCGCAAAATCCGCTCCGATCGCGGATTGCGGATTTTCGGCAAATCCGCGAGAGTTCGCGGATCGCGGATTTGCCGAAAATCCGCAAAATCCGCGATCGGAGCGGATTTTGCGCTCATGCTTAGTCCCGGCGCTTTAGGTAAGGAGAACTACATCACCGTAACATAACACAGTAAAATGAAAAAGAAGACAAACAGAGTAAAAAGGGGGACTGAGAGGCCTACTGGGTGAACAACCAGGTTTTAAGACCTCTCCTAAAAGCAAGAAGACTAGTGGCTCCCCGAAGTGAGAGCGGAAGCGAATTCCACATCTGTGGAGCCAACAAACCGAAGGAGCGGTCACCCAGACGCGCTTTCTTCACTCGCGGAACAGCCGCCAGGAATAAAGATTCAGACCTCAACGAGCGAGCCGGACGGTAAAAGGCAAGTCTCTTTTGGAGGTACTTAGCTCCCACCGCATGGAGAGCCTTATAGGCCAGAGTCATTGTCTTAAAGGCAATCCGTTTGCGGATGGGTAGCCAGTGCAACGTCGATAGTAGACCCGAAGCGCTGGCTCGTCTGTTTAGACCAAAAATGGCCCTGGCTGCCGCATTCTGCGCGACTTGAAGCCGCTGCAGCAAATACTCTGGTAGGCCCAGGTAAAGAGCGTTAGAATAATCTAACCTAGAGCCGATCAGAGCCTGCACGGTCAGCTTCCTGTGTTCCTCAGACAGCAGAGGTAAAAACCTCCACAGCATCTTTAATAGGCCAAAACAGGTGCCGGTCACCCCGAAGATCTGGGCCTTTATCGTTAGCCCCCTGTCCATCTTAACCCCCAAGTTCTTAGCCATTGGGGAGGAACAGGACGGGGGGAACATATCGATGGGCCACCAGGCCTGCCAGACTGGCTCCGTATCACACCCAAAGAAGAGTACCTCGGACTTGTCGGAATTGCACTTGAGGCTGTTCAGTTGGAACCATTGAAAAACAGCCCCAAGGCAATCCCGGATACTCTCCCCATCAAAGTCTCCACCTCTCTTGCAGGAGAAGAGGAGCTGGGTGTCGTCGGCATAAAATACGATCCGGGCCCCGAACGACTCCGCCAACGCCGCCAGAGGGGTCATGAAGATGTTAAAGAGGGTCGGGCTCAATATAGAGCCCTGAGGGACCCCAACACCCAGAGGCGGCATCACGGCGGTGTCTGGAGAGGCCCAGACCGTTTGCCGACGGCCAGCTAGAAAGGAAGAAAACCAGCTGAGCACCGTTCCCCGAAGGCCAATCTCATAGAGTCTTGCGAGAAGGCGATCATGGGGGACGGTGTCAAAAGCCGCCGACAGGTCCAACAACACCAGCATGACTTTGCCCCCAGAATCCAGCACCCCTTTGATGGTTTCAGAAACCTCGAGGAGCGCGGTCTCGGTGCTGAGATTTGAACGGAAACCAGACTGGGTGGCATGCAGGATCTCGTGAGTCTCCAAAAAGTTAGAGAGCACCATCTGAACATGCTTCTCCAAAATTTTTGCGAGAGCCGGCAGCAAAGAAATAGGCCTGTAGTTCACTGGGGCCTTCGGATCTAGACCAGGCTTTTTAAGCAGCGGGATGACCATTGCCTGCTTCCAGGCCTGCGGAACCACTCCCTGACTCAACGAGAAGTTCAGCAGAGGGTTCGCCAAAGGATTGATCACTTCCGCGATCTTTGCCAAGAATTTGGCTGGGCAAGGGTCCAATGGAGACCCAGATTTAAGTTTGCCCATAAGCACTAAGGAGGCAGGGGCTGACAAAGGTGGAAATACAGCCAGCGTAGCTCCATGCGAGGCCGGCGGGAACATGTCAACCGCAGATTTAAACGGCCCTACAGGTGCTCCAGGTGGAAAGGAGTCCTGTATGAGCCTGATCTTGTCTGTAAAAAAACAAGCAAGGTCCGCAGCCCAGGATTCTGAGGGCCCCTCTTCAGATGTAATGGACCGAGGGGAGATGAATTCTCTCACAATAGTAAAGATCTCCTTGCAGGAGTTGGAGTATAATCTCCCTAACACAAACCTAAATAGGTAAAACCACCTCATAAGCATAAACCATATCTAGAGGTATCAGACAGGGTGCACAAAACATACTATACACAATACATTTCCTAGCACCCAAAAGCATCAGTACATAAATCACTTTAGGGCTTGGCGCCCTATGACAGTAAACATCCCCCTGGAAAACTGGCCATCTAAAAAGGGGGCTCAAATGCCCTATGTTCATAAGCAAAATGAAAAGTGGGTTAGAAGCGCACTCCGTCCTCTTACTTAGCTGTATAATTCAAACAAATTTGAGAACAATCTTAGATAGGTGCTGCAGCGTCACACTTGCTGCCTCTCAAGTGCTGTAAAAACATACAATCAAAACAGACCGCCAAGGTTGGCAGGGCACACTGCGCACTGTGCTTGTTGAGTCCTCGTGGACTCTGTACTTAAATATTCAATGTCAAACAATAAGCCATTCAAGTGCAATTATTCAATCAAATAATATCACAGAAAGTTATGAATGAACTTGTAGATATGCTTTTATATCTTTTCATATATTCAAAGAAAATAATTGAATTCCTTCATAGAAATCAAATATGTCGCACACAAATGAAAAAATGTACATTCATTGCAGACAACTGAACATACTAATACAATTATGGTACAATTTTCTCCTAATAGAAGATCATAGCGTAACAGTTTTTTTGCAATGCCCGATGCATTTTGGGACAATGATGTCCCTTCCTCAGGGGCAATATGAAAAAGCAAAATACGATTAATCAAGGTCACCAATGACATTATTCATGATAAACAAATAAATGCTTCGTTATTCGAACTCAATAAACACCATGTGCGGGTCTGTACATTGTGTTGTTACTAATGGTATGCATGCATTTACAAGATATTGCACGCGATACTGGTATAATGGTGTCAGTACAGTGATAACAAAACAGTTCTAGATGTGAATTAATAGTGATGAAAAAATCCAGTTAAGTACACCAAGGAGTAAAGAATAAAAAGGCAGATGCCTTAAAATAAATAAAAAGGTATACACCTCCTGTGACTGCTTCCAGAATAAAAACACTAAAAAGTAGTGGAGAATTGCAAAACATGCAAGGGTCACAGAGAAAGGAGAGAAATATAAAACCACTGATACCTAGCTGAGCTCTGCTACGGGCCAACTACAACCTATGACAGACAAAAGGCTTAGTAATCCATCACGGACTAGTTGCATCACTTATAAAGACTAGAAATAAAAAGAATTCGAAATGAAAAAAACACCAGACTCATCTCCTACCTGATAGTTAGAGTCAACTGACTTCCTGAACAATGTTCAAAGAGGTTCCTCCCGGTGAGAGTGGATACTTCGAGGAAAGTAAAAGGTACCCTGCTGCCGCTAAATGAATGAAATAAAACACAATCCTCCATAAACTCTCACGCGTTACTGCTACTGAAACCAATTATCAAAAGCGAAGAATCAATCAATCAATCATATCATTTGTAAAGCGCACTACTCACCCATGAGGGTCTCAAGGCGCTGGGGTGGGGAATGCTGCTACTGCTCGAAAAGCCAGGTCTTGAGGAGTTTTCTGAAGGTCAGCAGGTCTTGGGTCTGCCTTAGGTGGATGGGGAGGGTGTTCCAGGTCTTGGCGGCGAGGTGGGAGAATGATCTGCCCCCTGAGGTCGCTCTTCGAAAGTGGGGGACTGTAGCGAGGGCGAGGTCGGCGGAGCGGAGCTGGCGGGTGGGGGTGTAGAAGTTGAGTCGTCTGTTGAGGTACGTTAGTCCGGTATTGTGGAGTGCCTTGTGTGCGTGGGTGAGAAGCTTGAAGGTTATCCTCTTGTTGACCGGGAGCCAGTGCAGGTCTCTCAGGTGGGGTGTGATGTGGCTGCGGTGAGGGATGTCGAGGATCATGTGTGCAGAGGTGTTCTGGATGCGTTGGAGCCGTCTCAGGAGTTTGGCAGAGGCTCCTGCGTAGAGGGCGTTTCGATATTTCAACATGCTGCTGACAAGGGCCTGGGTGACTGTTCTTCTCGTTTCAGTGGGGATCCACTTGTAGATCCTACGGAGCATACGGAGGGTGTTGAAGCAGGAGGAGGAGACGGCGTTGACCTGTTTAGTCATGGAGAGGGTGACCCCTAGGTTGCGTGCGTGGTCGGTGGGTGTTGGAGCGGTTCCCAGTGCGGTCGGCCACCAGGAGTCGTCCCAGGCCGAAGGGTTGGATCCGAGGATGAGGACCTCTGTCTTGTCCGAGTTCAGCTTCAGTCAGCTGTTCCTCATCCATTCAGCAACGGCCGTCATTCCTTCGGGAAGGTTGGTTTTGGCAGTGTGGGGGTCCTTGGTGAGGGAGAGTATCAGCTGGGTGTCATCGGCGTAGGAGAGGATGTTGAGGTCGTGCCGATGGGCGACGTGGGTGAGCGGTGCCATGTAGATGTTAAACAGAGTTGGGCTGAGAGATGAGCCCTGGGGTACGCCGCAGATGATCTCGGTGGTTTCGGAGCGGAAGGGGGGAAGGCGGACGCTCTGTGTTCTGCCGGAGAGGAAAGAGGTGGTCCAGTCCAGGGCCTTCTCTTGGATCCCAACGTTGTGGAGGCGTGTTCGTAGTTCGTAGTGTGTGGTGACAGACCGTGTCGAAGGCGGCTGACAGGTCCAGAGGATGAGGGCCACCGTTTCTCCATTGTCCAGCAGGGACTTGATGTCATCGGTGGCGGCGATGAGGGCAGTCTCGGTGCTGTGGTTGCTGCGGAACCCGGACTGGGAAGGGTCCAGGATGTTGTTCTCCTCGAGGTAGCGGGTCAGTTGTTCGTTGACGTTCTTCTCAATGACTGGGAGCAGGGAGATGGGCCGGAAGTTCTTGAGGTCCTTGGGGTCCGCCTTGGGTTTCTTGCGTAAGGCATTGATCTCTGCGTGCTTCCAGCTCTCCGGGAAGGTTGCTGTCTCGAAGGAGGTGTTGATGACTTTCCAGAGATGGGGTGCGATGGATGTGCTGGCTTTGTTGAGATGTGGTGTGGGCCTGGATCTGACGGAGATTCGGAGTGGATGGTGTTCATGATCTTGATGGTGTCATCGTCGTTGAAGTTGGTCCAGTAGAGCAGGCGGTTGGTGCGTATTATGGTCGTGGGGGTGGAGGTCTCAATGGTTGTTGGGGCGGTCGTGGTGTTGAAACTGTCGTGGATGTCTGTGATCTTGCGGTGGAAGAAGGTGGACAGCGAGTTGCACAGGTCTTGCGAGGGTGGACATCGTTGGTGTTGGAGCTGGGGTTGGAGAGTTCCTTCATGATGTTGAAGAGCTCTTTGCTGTTGTGCGCGTTGTTATCTAGGCGGTCTTTGAAGAAGGCCCTTTTGGCGGATCTGATGAGGTGATGTGTCTGCGGGTGGCATTCTTGTGGGCAGCGTGGCTGTCCGATGTTCGTTCACGAAGCCAGATCTTCTCCAGCTTTCGGCAGGTTTGCTTGGAGGCCTGGAGGTCTTCAGTGAACCAGCTGGCTTTCTTGTTGGTATGATTGTTGGAGGGTTTCTTGATCGGGGTGAGGGTGTTGGCGCAGTCGTTGATCCACTGTCTGAGTTTGCGTGCGGTGGTGTTGGGGTTGGTTTGGCCGGCGGGTGGGCTCTGGGAGAGGGTGGTGTTTAGCTGGTCTTCAGTGACTTTGCTCCAGCAGCGGTGAGGCATCTTTTGGGTGCGGTGGTGCGTGGTGGGTTTCTTGAAGGTGAAGTGGATGCAGCGGTGGTCGGTCCAGTGGAGTTCGGTGGTATGGTTGAAGAGACGTGGGGGCTTGCGGAGAAGATGGGGTCAAGCGTGTGACCGGCGGAGTGGGTGGGTGTTGTGATGAGTTGTCTGAGTCCAAGGTTGGCTAGGTTGTCGATCAGGGTGGTGGAGTTGGTGTCGTCATTGTTCTCGAGGTGGAAGTTCAGGTCCCCGAGGAGGATGTAGTCCGTGGAGGCAAGGGCGTGTGTGCTGACGAAGTCGGCGATGGAGTCGCTGAACTGTGGTCGGGGTCCGGGCGGTCTGTAGATGAGGGTTCCTCTGAGGGTGGTGTTGGGGTCGGTGTGGATCTGGAAGTGCAGGTGTTCGGCGGTCCTGAGGGTGTCGTCGGTGTTGGTCGTGACTCTGAGAGTGTTCCTGTGGACGATGGCAAATCCTCCTCCCGCTCTGTTGGTGCGGTCCTTGCGGGTGATCTTGTAGCCTTCCGGGACGGCTATGGCTATGTCGGGTGCCGAGGCGGGGTTCAGCCAGGTCTCCGTCAGGAAGGCGACATCTGGGGAGGTTGAGTAGAGTAGGTCCCAGAGTTCAACGGCATGTTTTCGGGCGGAGCGGGTGTTGAGAAGGATGCATCTAAGGTGGTTGGGTTCTTTCCTGGTCGGCAGCATGGTGGGGCGGATGCTTGTGAAGCTGCAGTTCCGGCAGGTGAAAGCTCCGTGGGTGCGCTTCGGGGCAGCCAGGAAGCAGGTGTGTGATCGTCCGGTGTTGAGTGCGTGGAGGGTTCTGGCATTGTAGCGGTGTCGGGCGTCGTGGCGTTCGTGGTGTCCAGGGGTCCTGGCGCTGGGCGCGGTCCAGGCACGGACGGGCACAGATGGGCTTGCCGTAGGTGCGCCAGTAGCGGATTCCATATGAGGGGATGTGGGAGGGAGGAGCAGCTGGGAGGCGGGAGCGGGGTGGCGAATGGGATTGCAGGTGGGCGGGGCCGAAGGGACGCAGCGGCGGGAAAAATGGGCAGGGGCCGCGGGAAGAAGGTAGAGAATACTTCACAGGATGGTAGCGTGCTGGTTGTGGTATGCACCCGCTGTGATTCATCTTTGGATTGGGTTTTGATTAGTTCAAATAGCTTTTTTGGTCAGTTTTTTGCTTGGTCTAGTTGGATGGTCCAATTTCCAGTTACAACTATTAATGAGCACCGTAGTCAATTCAATCCTGCTGGTCACCAGAGGAACGATAGACTGCACCTTATCACAGTTGATGTGGACTTGCTTCATCCTTACTACGGATGAAATATCTAGAAGGTGGACGTCGGGTCTCTGTGAAGGCGACGTACACTCTCCACCTCCCGTTTTTAGAGATATGATTCACCAAAACTGAGGCAACGCTTTATGAATCCTGGCACCTTGAATTGACTACGGTGCTCATTAATAGTAACTGGAAATTGGACCATTATCTACAATTTGGAAAATAGCGACATTTCTGCTAAATATCCTTTCAACGAGCTTTGTTTCTAAATTCAAATTAAGAATTAGAGTTAGAACTTGGTTGTCTGGGACGACCCAACCGTGGTGATGGAACCTAGTGAGGATTATCAATCTTCTGTTACAAGCTTATTTCTTAAGTGCTCTCTACGTAAGCCCTGACGAAGTTCCCGTGGCACTGGGGGAATGAAACGCGTTGGCTGTGCTGTTTTTCACGAAAAGAATAAATAAAGAGAAGAACTTTCACACAAACCTCTTGCGCAACTGACTTTATTGGAGTGCACCTTCCTCTTCCTATGAACATTTTGTTTCTTATACAACCTCTGGCAGCGGGTGTTGGGAGAAGTAGCACCAATGTATAGATTGAAACTGACAGAATTTATGTGCATGACCTAGGTCTGCTGCTGTGCTCTTTTGCTATCACCCCAACCCTTCACTGGGGCTTTAACCGGGGGGAGGGGGGTGTACCCTGCCCCCCCCAGCTTCTTATTGTGCGTATACCCCATATCCTGTATGGCGGAGTATGCTCTGAATTCTTCTGCTCATTACACCGCCAGGGTCGTGCTGTACCCGCTTGTGCCAGTGATCGTAGGGTCCAACAGTGAGTGCCAGCTAGCAGCGCGGGCTTTGCTGCCTCTTCTCCTTGGGGCCACTGAACTGCACTTGGCCCACCGAGTCGGGCCCCCGTGCACACTCTGCCCAGCAGTCCGGTGTGCTGGTCCAGCAAACCCCTAACCTAAGGGCTCCCCCAGCCCCTCATCTGTCCTTCTGCTGGGGGGCGCTAACACCCTGGAACAAAGTCTGCCTCATACCCCTGGATTTACCCCCTTCCTAGGCCCGTGGGTTCTGACGGCTCTCTTCTGTACCCCAACAATCTACATACCATGCCTGGGGTCTTTGTTGCCCACAGACTGTCCGGTGTCTCTGCCCTGCTCCTACCCTTCTGCACCCCCCTTACCCACTGCTCCTCCCCCTCACCCCACTCCAATGAAGCAACACCCCTGATGTCCTACCCAGACCCCATACCCAGTTACCCACATCCCTAGATGCCCCCAGTCCTTCTCCAGGGAGCCCCCCTCAAAGTCCCTGCACAAGACATCTCTGGCTCATGTATGAGCCCTGTCCAGCCAAGATTCCCATTCTACATCCTGCCCCTCCCCCCTAACCCATCATGGACACCTCTACCTCCTCATTCCTACCACCCATCCACTGGCTGTATACCTCCGTGAAGTCTACCTTGGGCCAAGGCACCTCAAGGACCTGAGCTGGGTGATTTTTTCCTCTAAGCACCCAGCCCCCTTTCCTGTAGGCTGATGGGCCCTCTGCACTTCCCCCTGCCTATTCTTCCCGCGCAAGGCCATGTTCTTCTCAGCCACACCCATATTTGCAATCTGTGAAGCTTCACTGCCGTCCTGCGAGGCCTCACGATGTTCAGCCCCGTCCCGCAAGCCTCCCGCAAGTCCTCCACTCTGTTCCCAGAGGCCTTGCATTGCAGCAAGGAGGTTCTTGAGACGAGGCCTCCCATTACCTCAGGGAGGCCTTGTGGGCTCGACCCAAACTTCTACTGTGGCCCCAATGCCCGGGAGGGGTCAGGCCTGCACCAGCACTCTGCCCCCCACCCGGGCTGGCCGCCGTACTCAACACAATCGAGATTCAGAAAAGGGGGTGGTGATGAACAGAGTGCCTGAATTAAGCATACCACTCTTACCCAGTCCAAAGATCAGGGCTTGATCCATCACCGTTTTTTAGCTCACTGCACCATCCCAGCTCAGAACTCGGCTATATGCAAATTAGTCTGTTCCTGTCCCAGTGCATGATGGGAACAGGGCAAACCAAACTACCAAGCCAATTCTTATACTGGGAAGGAAACAAGCTTCCGGGGACCGGTTTCTGCCATTTCAGGCGTCGTCGGCCCGGCTTGCTTGAATCCTGATGGTGCAATGAGCAAGGGACTCACATCTGAGTATACCCTTCCACGCTTATGGTGGACAAAATGATTCAGAAAAGGGGGTGGTGATGAACAGAGTGACTGAATTAAGCAGACCACTCTTACCCAGTCCAAAGATCAGGGTTTGATCCATCACCGTTTTTTAGCTCACTGCACCATCCCAGCTCAGAACTCGGCTATATGTAAATTAGTCTGTTCCTGTCCCAGTGCATGATGGGAACAGGGCAAACCAAACTACCAAGCCAATTCTTATACTGGGAAGGAAACAAGCTTCCGGGGACCGGTTTCTGCCATTTCAGGCATCGTCGGCCCGGCTTGCTTGAATCCTGATGGTGCAATGAGCAAGGGACTCACATCTGAGTATACCCTTCCACGCTTATGGTGAACAAAATGATTCAGAAAAGGGGGTGGTGATGAACAGAGTGCCTGAATTAAGCAGACCACTCTTACCCAGTCCAAAGATCAGGGCTTGATCCATCACCGTTTTTTAGCTCACTGCACCATCCCAGCTCAGAACTCGGCTATATGCAAATTAGTCTGTTCCTGTCCCAGTGCATGATGGGAACAGGGCAAACCAAACTACCAAGCCAATTCTTATACTGGGAAGGAAACAAGCTTCCGGGGACCGGTTTCTGCCATTTCAGGCGTCGTCGGCCCGGCTTGCTTGAATCCTGATGGTGCAATGAGCAAGGGACTCACATCTGAGTATACCCTTCCACGCTTATGGTGGACAAAATGATTCAGAAAAGGGGGTGGTGATGAACAGAGTGCCTGAATTAAGCAGACCATTCTTACCCAGTCCAAAGATCAGGGCTTGATCCATCACCGTTTTTTAGCTCACTGCACCATCCCAGCTCAGAACTCGGCTATATGCAAATTAGTCTGTTCCTGTCCCAGTGCATGATGGGAACAGGGCAAACCAAACTACCAAGCCAATTCTTATACTGGGAAGGAAACAAGCTTCCGGGGACCGGTTTCTGCCATTTCAGGCGTCGTCGGCCCGGCTTGCTTGAATCCTGATGGTGCAATGAGCAAGGGACTCACATCTGAGTATACCCTTCCACGCTTATGGTGGACAAAATGATTCAGAAAAGGGGGTGGTGATGAACAGAGTGCCTGAATTAAGCAGACCACTCTTACCCAGTCCAAAGATCAGTGCTTGATCCATCACCGTTTTTTAGCTCACTGCACCATCCCAGCTCAGAACTCGGCTATATGCAAATTAGTCTGTTCCTGTCCCAGTGCATGATGGGATCAGGGCAAACCAAACTACCAAGCCAATTCTTATACTGGGAAGGAAACAAGCTTCCGGGGACCGGTTTCTGCCATTTCAGGCGTCGTCGGCCCGGCTTGCTTGAATCCTGATGGTGCAATGAGCAAGGGACTCACATCTGAGTATACCCTTCCACGCTTATGGTGGACAAAATGATTCAGAAAAGGGGGTGGTGATGAACAGAGTGCCTGAATTAAGCAGACCACTCTTACCCAGTCCAAAGATCAGGGCTTGATCCATCACCGTTTTTTAGCTCACTGCACCATCCCAGCTCAGAACTCGGCTATATGCAAATTAGTCTGTTCCTGTCCCAGTGCATGATGGGAACAGGGCAAACCAAACTACCAAGCCAATTCTTATACTGGGAAGGAAACAAGCTTCCGGGGACCGGTTTCTGCCATTTCAGGCGTCGTCGGCCCGGCTTGCTTGAATCCTGATGGTGCAATGAGCAAGGGACTCACATCTGAGTATACCCTTCCACGCTTATGGTGGACAAAATGATTCAGAAAAGGGGGTGGTGATGAACAGAGTGCCTGAATTAAGCAGACCACTCTTACCCAGTCCAAAGATCAGGGCTTGATCCATCACCGTTTTTTAGCTCACTGCACCATCCCAGCTCAGAACTCGGCTATATGCAAATTAGTCTGTTCCTGTCCCAGTGCATGATGGGAACAGGGCAAACCAAACTACCAAGCCAATTCTTATACTGGGAAGGAAACAAGCTTCCGGAGACCGATTTCTGCCATTTCAGGCGTCGTCGGCCCGGCTTGCTTGAATCCTGATGGTGCAATGAGCAAGGGACTCACATCTGAGTATACCCTTCCACGCTTATGGTGGACAAAATGATTCAGAAAAGGGGGTGGTGATGAACAGAGTGCCTGAATTAAGCAGACCACTCTTACCCAGTCCAAAGATCAGGGCTTGATCCATCACCGTTTTTTAGCTCACTGCACCATCCCAGCTCAGAACTCGGCTATATGCAAATTAGTCTGTTCCTGTCCCAGTGCATGATGGGAACAGGGCAAACCAAACTACCAAGCCAATTCTTATACTGGGAAGGAAACAAGCTTCCGGGGACCGGTTTCTGCCATTTCAGGCGTCGTCGGCCCGGCTTGCTTGAATCCTGATGGTGCAATGAGCAAGGGACTCACATCTGAGTATACCCTTCCACGCTTATGGTGGACAAAATGATTCAGAAAAGGGGGTGGTGATGAACAGAGTGCCTGAATTAAGCAGACCACTCTTACCCAGTCCAAAGATCAGGGCTTGATCCATCACCGTTTTTTAGCTCACTGCACCATCCCAGCTCAGAACTCGGCTATATGCAAATTAGTCTGTTCCTGTCCCAGTGCATGATGGGAACAGGGCAAACCAAACTACCAAGCCAATTCTTATACTGGGAAGGAAACAAGCTTCCGGGGACCGGTTTCTGCCATTTCAGGCGTCGTCGGCCCGGCTTGCTTGAATCCTGATGGTGCAATGAGCAAGGGACTCACATCTGAGTATACCCTTCCACGCTTATGGTGGACAAAATGATTCAGAAAAGGGGGTGGTGATGAACAGAGTGCCTGAATTAAGCAGACCACTCTTACCCAGTCCAAAGATCAGGGCTTGATCCATCACCGTTTTTTAGCTCACTGCACCATCCCAGTTCAGAACCTGGCTATATGCAAATTAGTCTGTCCCTGGCCCAGTGCATCATGGGAACAGGGCAGACCAAACTACCAAGCCAATTCTTCACTGGAAAGGAAACAAGCACCATAAGCGTGGAAGGGTATACTCAGATGTGAGTCCCTTGCTCATTGCACCATCAGGATTCAAGCAAGCCGGGCCGACGACCCCTGAAATGGCAGAAACCGGTCCCCGGAAGCTTGTTTCCTTCCCAGTATAAGAATTGGCTTGGTAGTTTGGTTTGCCCTGTTCCCATCATGGATCAAGCCCTGATCTGTTGACTGGGTAGGAGTGTTCTGATTGGGCACACAGGCCAATACCACTGCAGCAACCCCCCTAGCAGACTTCCGCAGGGAACACAGAGATGATGGACCTGGTTCCTTCTTCAGGAGGTCGAGCTTCACTGCTTCTTCGCTACTCGTCAACTGACATGGTGGGTGCAGGGGACAAAAGCTCAAATTTGTGGACAAAAGCTAGCTAGGGATGCCAGCCACCGTGCCACTACATTAAAATGGTGGCTGGCACACAAAATGGACAGCCTATATATGTTGGGCTATAACATAGCCTAAAGGAAGCCAAACCCACTTCCCCAAAGACCCAGCCGGGTAGCAGACCTTCCTCCGGTCAGCTGCCCTCCAAATCCCCATTACCAGATCCTTGATGTTTCACTGCCTTTCCATCTCCAATCAATTTTGGCAATTGAAATATAGCAACACTAGTAAGTAGAGTAAATAGGAAGAAAGCAGAAGATAGCTTAAACTTCTGTGCAATCAGTTCTCCAGTGAAGGGTCAAATTGATGTCTGTCATCGGGAAACATCCTTTACAGTGGAGTCTTTGCCACTCAATTCCTTTACCATGTATGTCTTTACCACAAATGTGCCTTTAACATGAATCGCTTTACCATGCATGACTTTACCACACATAATAGCCAGGGTCTGATTATGAGTCTGGCGGCCGATGTACCGCCACACTCACGGTGACACAGCGGTGGGGGTCCAGTCACCAAAGCACTGGCAGTCCGCCCACCCCATTACAAGTTGGGCACTTGGACCGCCATTACGCTGCAGCATCCACCAGGGAACAGAGCTCCCTGGTGGTGACGCAGCCATCTTTAGGCTGCAATATGCTCAGCGGGACCACCGTGGTCCCGCCAAGCATAATATGAGTTTCCTCTCCATCATGGTTTTCATGGTGTTTCCCCCTCCATGAAAACCTTGGAGGAGAGGAAATAAAGGGGGCCCTACAGGGCACCTTGTTGCTTCTGGGGCAGGGGGTGCATGCAGCGGGGAACATGTTGTGCCCCTCTGTGTACATGCACCCCAGTACCTGCAAGGCAGGTACTTCACCAGTCCATAACATGCAGGTACTGCCTTTGATGTTCCCATTGCGGTGTCTATTTCATAGGTGCCACCATGGAAACGCCAAAGAACCCCCCACCAGGGACGAAAAAAGTCGTAATCTGGTGTGAGATGTGCACACTGGTGTGGCGGTGTTGGAGTGGGGCGTCCCGCTCCCACACCGCCAAACTTGGAATCAGACCGTAAGTATATGTAAGTATGGATTATTATTATAAAGTCTATTTTAAATAAAGATAATAATGTCTTATGATGTTTTTTTAAATAATTTAAAAGTTGAAATATGTTTACTTTATAAATATTTTTTAAATATGTGGATAAAAAAGGGTAATAAAGATTTAGGAGGAGGTTGTTAAGGATATGGGGGAATGGGTGGGGAACTGTATTAATAAAATATGTAAATAAAGTCTTAGTAGTGGGATGTAAGATTGAAAGGGGGCATGGATAGGGAAGTGTATTAATACTCAGGTATCAACTAACATACCTGGGTATTAAAAATATGATCCAATGTAAATGCATTTAATATTTATTTTATAATCTATGCAAATTATTTTAGAGCCATGTTAATAATGTTTTATGAGTGGGACGTGAGGGATATGGGGTAATGGTTGGGAAAGTGTATTAATACTCAGGTAGCAGCTGATATCTCTGAGTAATTAATATGTAATAACATTTAAATGCATTTATCATAATTAAAATCATATTAATCTCAAAATACATAAATAAAGTTTTCGGAGCGGGATTTAAGGGATGTAGGAGTAATGGTTGGGGAAATGTATTAACCACTTGCGTGTGTTCGTTAGCCAACGCCGTCGCGAGCACTACCTCAGTAGTGCTGCGCATGTCCGTTGGCCAACGCGCCCCCCCGCGCAACAGAACGTCCGCACCGCGGCAGAATTGTGGCAGCGGGTAAACAGGTTAATACTCAGCTATCAACTAAGATACCTTAGGATTAAATACATAATATAATTTAAATGCATTCAGGGGCCTATTTATGAAAAATTTACTCAGCGTAGCAAGTTACCTTGCTGTGCTGCATTACAACGAAACGGCAGGTGCAAGGGTGCCTGCGTTGCATGCAGGATTGTTTTTGTGAAGGTGATGGAGCGGTAATTTCTTCTGGTAATTTCTCAATGAAAACCCTCTAGCTACCTCTAATTTACTGCTGAAACGCCATGTATTACCTTCAGGAGACTTTATATAATCATGAACAGTCAAAAATGCAATTATTATTCAAGCCAATGAAGAGAGTTGTTGAGTATTTTAAAGGGTTTTATTTTCTAGTCAAAAGTTAATTTTTCTCCGACCCGTTATTCATTAGTAAAATATCAATCAGGTTACATAATTTGGAAAACAGGAAAAATAACATTAATACAGAACAGATTACAGTCTGCATATAAGCATTACATGTAGGAAAGAAAATGTGGTGCAAAATATCAGTCAAAACTCTTAAAGAGTTTCTAAGAAACATAGTCTTGCAAAAGCTCATCAATAATTAAATAGTTTGCAAAAATCTCCCATAAAGAGAAATAAATGCATAAGACAAATAAATCTTTTCAGACCTAATTAATTAGTCAAAGCATAAACTTAAAGTTTAGCATCTAAATCTAAAAAACCTTTCTATCTGTTGCTGCTCTTCTGCATCTCTGTGTGTCTGATGGGAGCTGCTTCTTGAAAGCACCCCCTCCTTCACCAGACCTGAAAGGAATGTGGCCTGAAGTGCCAAAATATGACGTGCAAGGACTTTGGAAAAAAAATCACCAGACTCTCCTCGGACGCCCAAGGCTGCACCCGTGACGATCTCGTACCTAACCCATAGAATGTCTGGTCTAATCTGTTCCTTCTCTCAAAAGCTCACACGCCTCCCTGAAGCCTAATGAGCCTAATAGCCAAAATGAGCAAGAAGCCAACCCCGCCTCCATAGAGGTCATTATTTCTACTCTAATTCTTGGCAGACTACACAAAAATGTTTCATTGTTCAGGAAAACTTGTACGTGATTGGTTAGCCACAATGGCATGAGGTCTAACCTTACTGACTCATTGAAAATCTAGAGCATACCAACTTTAACAAAAGAAGTGCAAATGATTTAATACATTTTACAAGTTTGCAACATTTGCTACGAAAAATGTTCCTTTGTAATTCCTCCTTCCTTCCTTCCACAGCGCAGTCTAGAAGGATACTTTATCTAACTTGTACATTGGCACAATCACAAGAATGTCCAAAGTTTAAAGTGTCCTTGACTCCTTTAGGAAAGCTGGCACAGTCTGCGCATGCTCTCTTCTCATTAAATTGCAAGCCATAGCTTTGCTAGATTCACAGGCAGCCATTTTTTCTTAGGCCCCAAAAATAAAACAAACACAAAGAGAATATTAATTTCATGTAAATCAGCCCATTATGTTTCCCAACTCCATACTAATACCCCTTATAAATGTTTACCTAGCCAAGCTTCAGTACAAAAGGGGGTGGTTATGGACGGAGCATCAGAACCAATCAAACACTCACACCCAGTCAAAAGATCTGGGTTTGATCCATCACCGTTCTTTAGCCCACTCCGCCACCCCAGTTCAGACATGGCTATATGCAAATCAGTCTGACCCTGTGCCTCATGGGAACAGTCCAGCCCGAACCGCCAAGCCATGCCTTCCCTGGACCGGAAACAAGCTTCCGAGGACCGGTTTCTGGCATTCCAGCCATCTTCAGCCCGGCTTGCTTGAATCCACTGGCAAAGTGAGCAAGGGACTCATGTCTGAGCATACCCTGCCAATTTATGGCGAACAAAGCGGTACAAAAGGGGGTGTTGATGGACGGAGCATCTGAACCAATCAAACACTCACACCCAGTCAACAGATCTGGGTTTAATCCATCACCGTTCTTTAGCCCACTCTGCCACCCCAGTTCAGACATGGATTTACACTGCGATGCGTTACTCCTGATTTATAAAGCCACACAGGGCCATGCAAATTGGCCTTGTGTGGCTTGATAAATCACATTTAAGGGTTTGCAACGCACATGCACCACTTTATGTGGTGCACATTCTACTCAAACTATTGATAAATATGCCCCTTAATTTAAGCAAGCATTTGCAGTGCAATCGATCTCGCATTTGTGAAAGTTAGACCTATTGGTGTTGTAAATGTCAATAATTTTTACTTACGTTTTATTGTTGGCAAGCATTTAACACTGCTGTTCCATAATGTGATCAATGAAAGTAAGCGCAAATATCTTTACTGTGGCACTATTCGAGCAATCTGGGAACCCCTCAAAAGATGTTACATTTTTTCCCCATACAACATGTATAAAAAACACATTCCAACAACCATGCTGAACAAACGGAGGAGTCTCTGGTCCTCCCAAGTTGTTTAGTAAGGAGAAGGAAAACTATGTAGTGTAATAGAATACAAACTCACATGTGTGCACATTCACATCTCATACACGTTTATACGCACACATTCACACCTCTCTCAAGCACACTTATTTCTCATGCACACACAGGTCGCACAGACTAATCCAGTACATACATTTCCATATCTCACACATTCCTACAGCACTTGTGTGCGCCAAACACACATTCATATCAAACAGCCCGGGCCCACGTGTATTTACGAGGAGGGGGCACACATTGTATGAGTGCTGTGTTCTGAATCCTCGCAGGGAGGTGACCTGAGGGCGCAGCTTTTTAAGACAATGAGGGGCAGAGGCAGAAAAGCAAGACAATGTCACTGTGGGGAAAGTTACCTATATTCTATCTCGCGTGAGTGGGAGCCTGGATTACTCTCTTTGTCTTGGGAGAGAGCGAGGAGCCTCATGCAATCCCTTATCTCAGACATGTCTCATATTGTCTTGTTACCAGGATGTATCTAGTACACCAGGGCACTGTCACTAATATGTCTAATGCTGCCACTTACTGGAGACGCCTTTTTTTTGCAGCTTTATATAGCGTGGACTCCATCCGAAGATAATGTAAGGGAGAGGTTGTAGCCTAGCTAGAAATGCAAACCTTGGAGCTGGGGAACCGGGTTTGAGCCTCGGCGTTGGCTGAGCATCCTGTGATTCTGGGCAAATCACCTTCAATGCTAAGCTTTTGAGAATCCCATTATACATGACGAGTTATCCTTGTCATTAGCACTGAACAGGTTAAACTCCCTGGGCCTCATTTATGAAGGCCTTGCGCCTCTGGTAGGACACTTTTTCCCATTTCAAAAGTGATGCACTGGCGGCTCAAGACCTTCATAAATAAGGCCCCCGTGCCTAAAACAATGAATGTGTCCTTTTGTAACGTAACTGATGCTCATGTAATGCGCTGCAATACATTCGGGTCGAGTTTGCACTATGTAAATCTGCAACAAAAACTAAATTAAATATATATCTGCATGCTTTAAACAAGCACCAGTTACATTACACAAGGACTCATTCTGTTTTTTCGGTACAGGGAGATTCAGGTCACAAGTCCTAACAAGAGGTGCAGAGTGAGAAACATTAGACGCAGCTATCAATGTGAGACATAGTGAGCTATCACTTATTACAGCTACTCTGTAAACCAGGCTCTTTATCGCTGCTGCAAGTGTGTGCTGTCATAGTCGCCAGTTTACAAGAACTATATTAAGTGTGCCACATCCGGTGCAGCTCATGAAGTAGAGTTGGTGGAGCCACGGAAAGCTCGAAACAAAGACTAAGCTTTACAGTGGCTTCTGCCAGCAATTGAAATTTCATTTATATAGCGCTTACTAGCCCTGGCAAGGCGGTGAAGCGGTTTGCATGACCACATAACCCGCGCAACCTGGAGAAAAAAGTGTATAATATACAGTAGCTGATGACAGGGAAGGAGGCCAGACACAATGCAGCAGAACACATGGCAGCATGCGACACTACAAAACACCCAAAGCCCAGCGGGAAACCTGAAAATATTCGGAATCAGGGGACATTACAAGGCAACCAAACCCAAGCCATACAACACCAACATTCATTGGTGTGTGAGAGTGAAAGGCACTTAAGGCAAAGGGAATGGCTGTAAACTCTCTAGCAGGAAGTGAGAGTACAAAGCCACCAGAGGGCTGTGACTTGCATGGCAGCATTGAGCAACATACACCACCGCAAACCCCCAAATACAGCTGCAGGATTCTGGGTATCTTCAGGAAGTACTAATTACCACAGGTGAAGCTTCAAGTGATGCCATGAGAATGCAGCGGACTCAGCACACATACTCATTTTTAGAAAAGTGGCCACGTGACACAGAAGACCAATACAATTTTAATAACTCATTCCTGCAAATGGAGGAGGCAGCAGCTACCTCCCTCGGTGCGGCCGAAATGATTTCTGAAATATCTAAATGTGGAGAAATGTACATACATCCACCACCAAGGATACAGTCGCAAGTCAACCCACTCAACAACCACAGCAAAAGTGAATGGCAGCCTCCTACCTGACGCCAAGAAGGAGGAGGGCTCAAAGTGAAAAAAAGCACAGCACCCGTGCTCATAGCCATTAGACGCATGGCGGCCCCTGAAGCGTCCGACATAGTAATAATTAGGAAAGCGGTCGCATGGCGCCTCCGTATATTAAATTTGTGCACATGGCAACCTGTGAAGCTTGCGCCATAGCGATTCAAATAAATAAATAATTGTAATACAAAAGACATACAGGCCTACAGCTTAGCTGAACTGTAGCTGCTTGGTGCTGCTTCTTACAAAACGGAAGTGACATATCAGAGAGGCAGCCAATAATGAGACAAAGGACAGTAGACAAAGGACAGTAGAGCAACCCCGGAGTGAACCAATGCCAAACGGCAGGGGGGATTTACACTCCGTATACTGTTTACTACAGGTCTTGCAGATAGCGCATGCGCGCTGCCTAGGCTCGACCTAAAAAAAAATACTTAGGAGAATTTGTTAGAAATATGTTAATAAAGTTTTAGGAGCAGTATGTAGGGGATATAGGGCTAATGAGTGGGAGAGTGTATTAATATTCAGGTATCAACTGAGATACCCAGGAATTAAATATATAATATACTTTAAATGAATTTCATATTTTTGCAATTTATTTGAACAAATATGTAAACAAAGCTTTAAGAGCTGGATGTAAGGGAAATGGGGTAATGGGTGAAGAAGTGTATCAAATGAGATGTCTGTGTAATAATTATGAAAATAATGTAAATACATATTTTATACTAATTAATTTAAGGAAATGTATAATCGTTTTTAAAAAGACAACATATTGTTTTAATCATACTGTAACAATGATCACATAAAAAATACTGTAAGTAAAACAAAGAATGTTTAATATTAATAGTAAGTATTATTAAAACGACTGATAATATTTGTCTTTACTTTTTTTATTTAGCACATTCAAACATTTAAACATATCAAAAAATAAAACAAAAAAGGTTTATTTTCAGAGAAATTGTCTTTTTTAGTTTTTAGTTTTTCAGCTTTACATAAACGGTTCAGCATTTGTTTCTACTGTTGATAGAGAATTTTTGCCAAGATTAGAAGCAATGGGAACCTGCGGTACAGTAAGAACAATTACATTTACTTTTTAGAACATATTGGTTAGGCAATTTATTGTAAGGAGAGGAGGTTGGAGATAGAAAGATGCTAATGTTAAAAGTATGTATGTTGTGTTCTAACCAGATTTACATCTCATCCGTTGTTGTATATGTACATTAGGATGGTTGTTTTCTTTTTCAACACAGGTAACAAAATAGAAAAATTATGTTTATATTTATTTTTAAACCAGACTGATCATAAGGGCCTATGTATGTTTCCTGTGAATACTGAATTCCATTTATGGTTATTATGAATCAATGTAACTGTTTTCTTGGTCTTTAAGGTTTTGGTGTCAGGCTTTTGGATATTTTCTTCTGCTTTTCTGGAGATGGGGATGACTTTGGTTCTTTGATGTATATCCTAAGTTCAGAAAGACAATTATATGTCATTGTTGAGTTTTTCTGACATCACTGAATTTATTTATGCATAATTTATGTGTTTAAATTGTCCGAATAAATATTCTTACCTTATTTACGGTGTCTTTGCTTTGGGCTGGAACAATGATTTCAGTTCTCTTTTATGTTGTTGGCAGATTTGCCTTATCCTTTATTTGTTTTTGCTTTGTAATGGTATAAAAAGTAGAGAAATATGTGATTAAACCAGCCTCTTAGTCTTCCCCCGAGTTACTGCACCTTCCTTGACTAGGCACTTAAAGGAGTTAGAATACTAAATCTACCCCCCACACTCCATTCACTGTCCTATTCCTTCCCTGTCTAGACACTTGGTAAAGTCACTGTGCTGCACCTTCGCTTACTAGGAACTTGGCAGAGTTAGAATAGGAAATTCCTTCACCTTCTGGTGCTGTCCAGAGCCTTTTCTGACTAGACACTTGGCAGCGTTATAATAGTAAATCTGTACCCCAGTCACTGTCCATCACCTCCCCTAATTAGGAACTTGGCAGAATTACAATAGTAAGTCTGCGCTCCAGTCACTGTCTAGCATTTTCCTCGACTAGGCACTTGGAAGAAATAAAAAAATTAATCTGCCCCTCAAGTTACTGTCCAGCATCTTCCCTGACTAAGCATTTTGCGGATTTGCAATAGTAAATCTGCCGCCAGACACTGTCCAGCACATTTCCTGACTAGTCCTTGGCAGTGTTAGAATAGTAAATGTATCCCCCAGTCACTGTCCAGCACTTTTCCTGCCTAGACAGTTGGTAGAGTAAGTTATTTTGCAACCCCCACCCCCAGCCAATGTCTAGCACCTTCCCTGACTAGGCACTTGGCGGAGTTAGAACAATACATCTGCAGCCCCCAGTCACTGTCCAGCACCTTCCCTGACTAGACACTTGGTGTTAGAATAGTAAATCTGCCACCCCAAACCCCCAGTCACAGCTCAGCACCCGCCCTGACTAGGCACTTAGTGAAGTTGGACTAAAATCAATCAGGTCATTTATAGAGCGCACTACTCACCCGTAGGGTCTCAAGGCGCTGGTTTGGGGGGGGGTGCCGTTACTGCTCGAACAGCCAGGTCTTGAGCGCAGAGCAACGCCGGCAGGGTCAGCCGGCAGCGCGGCTGGCAGCGAGTCAGAGGGCACAGCAGGGGGGCACACGCAGCAGCTGGCGGCCGTGCGGCGCGGGGGTGTCCCACAAGTAAAACGGTCTCCCCAGTCACTATCTAGCATCTTCTCAGACTAGGCACTTGGCGAAGTTAGAATATTAAATCTGCCCCCCACTCACTGTCCACTACCTTCCTTAAATAGACACTGATTCGATTTTCATTTTATAAATGAGACCCTAGTCACTGTTCTGCAACTTTTTCAATTTAGTATTACAAAGGAAAATTATACATTTATGTTAATTTACTTTTTATAGCAAATTTGTTGGGGTTGGCAAATGGTATTGATCAGGGAATTAGGATATTCTGCAGAATTTTTTTCTGAAAATGTAAACAAAAATGGTATTATGCAATTTCTACTCATATTATTCTTGTTATTTATACTTACTATGACAGATATATGGCTGTGTTTCAAACAGTGTGTCTGTAATGCTCGTCCTCTTCCTGATTCAAGTGGTCACTTGAGAAGGAAGTGTACCACTGATCACAAAATGATGAACACCTGTTTTTATATCTGTTTTAAGGATTAACCATAATTTTCTGTAAAATAATTGTTGTTGTATTCCTGGTTTTTATGTGAATAAAAGCATAACTAAACCTATAATTATTTTGTAAGTGATGTTTTCACATGTTTTTGACCTTTCTCAGACTGTTTGATCCCCATCCTGACTGGGAACAGAGTCACAGGTTGTCTAGTAATGAAAGTGGTCGCAGTATGAATTTTGCGTTGTTTATCACATAGTGTTCCATAGCGTTGCATTGGATGGAGTTTGTGGAGTTTCACTCTGCGGAAGTCCACGGAGTGCCAGAAAAACTCCATCGCGCTCCACGGAGTTCCACCAGCTGCGAAGTCTGTTAAGTTGCGCTGCTCGCACTGATTTTTAGCACCAAGAGTATGTCCTGCACTTTAAATCAGCACGAACCGCACAACGCATTGGGCCAGAGGATGCTGTTGCTTTCTGCCCCTCTAGTAGACATTCTACTTGAGTGGCAGCTACCTGAACGTGAATGTCAGATTTCTCAATGAGAACGTTCGCAACCTGCCACGACCCCCTCAATGAGAAATGTTTCCGTAAGGAGGTCTAGCGCATGATTTTTTCCTCGCGAGTACTCACCAACTTACGGATGGTGAGCCGCTCCAGAGGAAAAACTCTGCTCCATGTCACTCTGTAGAGTTTCTCAGAACTCCGCGGAGTGAGCAAAACTCTTCGAACTTCACTGGCGGAGAGGAATTCTTCGCCCACCCTTATTGCATACACATGCATGAGGCAACATAAATTAATATTTAAAAATGTGGGAAATATATAATAGCATACACTATAATTTAATTGGCTATATAAAAAAAATATAACTTTTTTCAATGTTTATTTTAATTTGTAACTTTAAAAAAACGGATTGTAAATGTGTGCATGGTAAAGGTATTCATGGTAATGGTAACTTAAATGTAATCCTTTGTATGTTTGTGGTAAAGTTATGTGTGGTAAAGGTATGCATGGTAAAGCTTTATGTGTTGTAAAGACGTTGTGGGAAAGGCATGTGTAGTAATGACATGTGTTGTTGTGTCATACAACATCTTTCATTTTCATTGCAGAATTCTCCATCACATTTGATGATGAGAGATTCCATCTGTTCCCATGACCTGAGATGGTAGTGAGATTTCAGTAACATCATGTCTAACATCGAGCATCAAGTGAGCTCTCTTGAGTCCTGAATCTTCCAAGGACCACGGGTAAGTCACGTTTTTAAAGAAAAAGCAGGCAAGTCCACAAATACTCACCCCCTTACTTATACTGCTTACACTGGGCAGCGCCTAAAAGGAATTCTGGATAGATAGTAACCTTTGTTTGGCACTGTGATTCTTTACCGTGGGATATACAAGTATTGTGGCCTGAATCTTGCCAGGCTGCTGTCCTTTTAATCCTGCAGTATAATCAGGTGGAATCTTGGGTGACTGAGATTCCACCTGTGGACAGTAGAAGGGAAAACACTAGACTAGTAGGCTGTAACTGAACTGTCTGGAGGTGGATGCCAATAAACACTTGATCAGGTTTCTGAGTATTTCCTGTCAAGTAGAGCAGAGAGCATCCACCTCCCTTTTACAAACCCCGTGTGCTGAATGGGGACCTACGGCTTTCCTAGAGGATGAAGTTTTTTTAGGTGAGAGATAACATCTAATCTGCAATGAATCCCAATCGTTATAATGATTCTCAAGTGACTGGGAATGTCAGAAGGTATTGTTATTTGCTCTTACTGCATTTCGCTCAACTGACTTTAGCTTCGGACTGTGAGGCCGTTACAACGTCTCGTGGGACTGTCAGTGCAACTGTGTTGCTTGAGCGCATCGGCAGCTGAGCATTTTGATTCATATACACATGGCCTGGAGCGATCTATAGACTTACAGGGTGCTCATATTTTTATACAGCGCATAAAGTAATGCACAGGCACCTAGGGACTTACTGGGTATTTACTTTCTAATGGAGAAAGTGGAGTGAAGCACAAGCATTTAAACAAAGTGTCCCCCTCACCTGTACGTGTCTCAGCTCGAGCATCCGTGTTTCCCGAGGTGATCTCTTGATCATGTTGTCACGTACCAAGTTGTCAAGCAACAAGAAGAAAGAACATGCTGGGAGGAAGCTGGAACACTGACTTTATTTGTTTTCTGATTTCATTGTGACAGCATCGTGTTGAATCAGTAATCAATGTAGCACTGAGGAACCAATACGTTTTGCATTGTGTATGTGTGGTTTTTCACTTCCAGCCATCTTAGAGCTTTCCATACTGTTTCACAGCCCTTGAATCTTATTGTCATGACAGAGTAGCCAAACAAATCAATTTTTTGTCCCCCATGTCCTACAGGGTTAATAGCTTCTGGCAACAATTAGATGTTATCCATGCCAAAGATGTCCTCCCAAGTTCTATCTGAGCAAAGGAAACCTATATTGCCTTGGAAAAAATGGATATATCTGTCCCACTTCTATTTAGTTGACATTGTAGGGGAAACATTCACCCCTGCTAACAATCAGGGAATTCGTCTTCACAATTTGGGCATCGATGGGAGAAACATTTATGATTGTCTTGACCTAATAATGATTGGTAATGCTGAGGGAGTTCCTAGAGACATTTATGAGATGTCGGTGATGATGCTTGAAAAACATTTTGGAGCCCAAATAAATGTCATCATGAAGAGAAACAAATTCTTTATGAGAGCCCAACCTAAAGATTAGAGAGTGGGGAATTATATTGCATCTCTTAAGACCCTTGCACAAACATGTGGATTTGCTGATCTAAGTGAATCCCTCATAAGAGATCAGTTGGTGCGCTGCACCAATAATCCAAGGGTGCAGGAAACGTTACTGGCAAGGAGCCCGTCTTTACAGGATGAGGTAACCAATGTTACCTCTAATCGTTTTCCTCTTTCGGCGGCAGTGTATGGTCTCTGTGCGCTGCAGCCATGTCTATGTGCACCAGGAACCAGACCACACGTGCAGCACCAAATATCACTCACAACCTTTGCTTAAAAAAGTGAAAAACAGTGCATTTCCACACATACAGCGCCACGTTAAGGGTCTGAAGGCAGGTTTGCAATTTGGATACACACACCATGACATGAATTGGTTACACAGGCAAGTACACTTCGGGTTTAGAAAGGCACAAGACTCCATTGGCGGTGCCATCATAAGATTGTACTGCTGTAGGGGTAATGGTACTTTTTGTATTATATATCTGGATGTTTTGACAGAAAGAAACAGCAAAACACCAGCTGGGCGGCACACTAGCTGAGTAAAGACTTTAAACTTATATGTTACCTAAAAGAAATGTAGCAAGTCCAAAAGCACGACGTGTAAAGCATGATGGTGCTCAGGCCTGTCCACGTGGCCCGCTTTGTCAGGGGGCACAGGAGCTAAATTATTGGCCACATCAGAGAATTATTTCCAAGCAGCCCGGGCCGGCCAACTCTAGTACACTGGGCTAGGGAGAGTGCACTGCTGCATCATGCAGTCAAGAGACAGGCTGGCACTGAGGCAAACATTTATCATGGCACAGTTATTCTGGAAAATAACTCTGTGGATCACCTTTTATGACTATAGGTTAGTTTTTAATTTTCGATATCATGTAGGAGCATTTTCATCAAAACTCATTCATCTAGCAAACCCACATTTCTGTTTATGGTAATCAACTCCTTCCTGTTTTATGCATTTATCTAAAACACAATGTATCAATCACCAAATTTGAGTTCCATCATCGTAAACATAACATTCAAGGGTGAACCTTACTTAACATTCTGTAACAAAAGGAGATTGGAGTGATTCTTATTAAATAGGAACAGCATGTACAAGCATGCTCTGCTGCATGCTTCAGCAGGCTCAAACTGACTTTGCACAAACACCTCATCATAGCCAACTACACTAAGTATGGGCGAATTTCGAGGATTTGCAGTCCGCGAAATCTCGCGAAATGGCAAAAAAATCCGCGAGGTCGCGGATAAAAAATTCCTGAACTTGCGGATTTGCACAAATATATACTAGAGTACTGTCTGTTTCTACTCTACTGGCTAATCAGTAAGTGCTACCTTGTTGGGTAAATGTATAGTGCTTTTCCTACACTACAGCTGCGTAAAAGGCCAGAAGAGTTGTCTCCAGTGACCACGTGTGTCTGTACCTTTGCCACCGCGCCGATAGGCGCTGAGGTCCCTCGAGTGAGCTGTCCATCACAGCGGGAAGATGTTGCATACCCTAGTGTGTGTGGAGCGGGGCCAAACGGGCGGGGCTTCTATGCAAGTTCACATGCCTCTTGTTCATAAAGGGTCAGAGGCCAATCAGAGCCACAGATGAGGAGAAAGCAGCCCCCTGGTCACAGGAAGAACACGGGGATTGCGCTCGAGAAACTCGTGGATGCAAAGACCTCCATCGAGGATTACAGCTAATTGTAGACGGTAGATATGGGGAGAAAGCACACCTGCATAGCCTCGACCGTGCTCACTAGTTTTTTGGGCTGATTATAATGCAGTACTGAATTTGAGCTTCAACTCGGGCACCTGCTCTATTTATATCTGTAAGTGCTTCCTGTTGAGGTTTAATTTTTGTGACAGGAGCATCGTGCCAGAATAAATCCTGCCTGCATATTTATCCACGAAGATGCCACCGTGTTGTGCCATACCTCTACTCAACTGGAGTACGTTCTACTGGCTAATTAGTAAGTGCTACCTCGTTGGGTAAATGTACAGTGCAAAAAAAAAAAAACCTCCCTCTGCGAGCGGATTTGTGGATTTTTAGGCAATTTCGCGAGATTTGCGGATCGGGAAATTGCCAAAAATCCGCAAATTCCGCGAGCGGAACGGATTTTCGGCCCATACTTAAACTACACCCATGATAATTGCCCTCATCTACCTCCTTTCTGGCCCACGTGCCACCTTTGGTAGCACCATTGCAGATATCTTTGCCCCTCCCCCCCTGATCCTACGTTCCAGCACCTTCATCGTCTTTGGTGACCTCAACTTCCATCTGGAGGACCACATTGATCCCAGCATGACCAGTCTTCTCAAGGACCTCTCCAACATCAGAATCACCCAGCAACTGGAAGGTCACACATATGCTGCACAACACCTACTCCCCGCCATCTTCACCAGCTTCAGCAAAATCACAGTAGACAAGTCCATACTGATCTCCTCTTCCGATCACACTTACCTCAAATTCAGCATGCCCATCATACACCACCTCAGAAAATCCATCACCAAATCTTCATGAAGGGACTGGAACAATATCTCAGAAGCCTCCTGATCTTCTAAACTCCTACACCACTGACCTCAACACAGCAACAATCTCCCCAAATGCATCTCCAAGTTCAAAGCCTGGATCAATGAATGTGTAGATACACTGGCTCATCTCAAAGCCAACAAAGCCATGAGAATCAGACTGCCAGCAAACTGGTACACATAAGAGCTCAGGATCACCAACGCAACTGAAAGCAACTTCAATGCAGGTGGAGACATAGTCAGTTCAACACTGATAAGAGCAACTAAAAATCCACACTCAGGCAAATTAGAGCCACAAAATGGTCTGTCTTCACTGACTGCTTCGACAACAGCACCAAAGAAAACTTTGCCATAGTGAAAATCTTCACATATCCATTGGCAAGTTCCACTAGCGTAGCCCCAACTCAGGACTGCCATACACAGCTGTCCCTATTCTTCAGAAGTAATATCACCAGCATTTACAAGAACTTTGAGTCCCAACCGGATCCTTCCACTCTTGCAGCCCTCCTGCCCATCACTACTACCACTCAAAGGACCACCCTGACCAACTGACCTACAATCGACACTCAAGAAAACATAACAGTTGTGCAGTTCATACACTCCGGAGCACCCTTGGGTCCCTGATTTCACCACGTCTTTATCAAAGAACTGGATCCCCTCAGTGCAGCCCTCACCCCGATCCAGACAACTCAATCATTACAGCCACCTAGAAACATAACACGGTACTCCCCCTCCTCAAGAAACCCTCACCAGACTTGAAGATGCTAGCTAACAACCAGCCTATATTTCTGCTACCCTACGCAGCAAAAATCATATTATGGAAAAGATGATAAACAAATGCCTAACCACCCACCTAATTGACAACCACCTCCTCGACACCGCTTAATCCAGATCCAGGCCCAATCAAAGTACAGAGACCACCTCTCATGGACTGATGTGACACTGCGGCCCTTGTTCTACTGGATCTTCCTGCAGCCTTGGACACCTTCTCCCAACCCATCCTTATCCAATGACTGCACAAAGCTGCTATCTAAGGTTTTGCACTTCACTGTATTTGCTTATTCCTGATAGGTCGCACCCAGTCGGTCACCCTGTCCCCCTTCACCTCGGACGCTGTCAAAAAACAGTAATAAACATTATAAGTGCACTAAAACAACATCATCCAATTTGCATATATATCACTCTGGAACAACATGGAGATGACACATAACAAGTAATTCTAAAGTCACATTAGACAAAATCAGCCCACATAACATATAGTCACATAAAGACAATGGTAATATAGGCACTATACAAAATGAAGCAAAAAGGAGGGGGGTTGCTCAAGTGGGAAGTCAATAGGAACACATGATTGATTAAATAAGGAAATGGCCTGTAAAGAAAGATAGTTTTTTTAATTTATTTATTTTATTAGCAATACATGAGTATTCAACGTACAAGAGCACAAACAGAATAAAATATAGTGAGTATAAGCGTCTGAATCTTTATACTACATTTAAGCATGTAAATCTAAATCAGACAATTTCGTGATACATCGGCATCTTCTGGTATAGCCCAACGTTAATACATAAAGTTTAAATACTGCAAAAAAACTACAATTCCATATCTAAGTAAATTAACACTGAGCCCCAAATTTGTAAGCCCAGCTTTCGCTTACGCCTGCCTTTTAATGCATACAAACTGTACTCTGTATTAAATTTTGCCAAAAACCTAGCGCTCCATGCATCAAAAGATGGGGGGTCCCTTTGTAACCAACTTGAAGCTATGCATAGCCTTAATACTGCAGTAGCTAAAAAAATCAGGTATATAGCATTCCTAGGTACTCTGTCAGTATTTACCCCATCTCTACACCCAACAAAAGCTGCATAGGCGACAGATCTATAGGTGATCCCAGAATAGCAGTTAAAAATGTATCAACATGCTAATAATTCTTTCAATTGTGGACACATACAGAAAATATGCATCACATCTGCATCAGCATTATCACAGCGAAAACATTTCCCCTCCTGTCCACCACCCCATTTGGCAATCTTGTGAGGTGTCAGATATAAATAAAAAATAGTTTTGTAATGTTGGGCAGACAGGTTAGCGGACATAAATAAACGGCTGGCTAATTCAATGGAGGTCTCCAAATAAATATCAGAGCATCCTAACCCACTTTCCCACTTGCGATTATGTTCTTCCAAATCATTGGGTTTCGTTTCTAACATACAGCTATATAACCCCTCGATTCTTACTGCCTTCCGGCTAGCTTCGATAAGAGGATTAGTCCGAATATTCCACCGGGCGGTGAGCAGATAATCTCTAATTTGTAAATATTTCAAAAAATCTGCCCGGGGTATGTGGTATTGCTCCGTGATCTGATTAAATGATTTTAAATCCCCTTCCATGTACAAATCCCCGACTATTTTTATACCCTTACTCTGCCAATTCTGCACTGTCCTATCCCAAAATACACTCGGAAAGCAAGCAGTAGCTGTTCATGGGGTGTACCAAGAAACTTTCTCTACCATAAACATTTTCTTGATAGCTTTCTAAACTTTCCAAGCTGCTAATACAATCTTAAATCTTGTGCGCTTGTAGTAGCTCCCATCTAAGCGAATAAACAAACAGTTTTTTGCATCTGACCCCAGCAGCATCTGATATATGGAGGGAGATTCAGCGGCCTCCCTTGGCCCTATTCCAGTAAAGAGTATATTCATATGTTGGAGCATGCATGCATAGTAGTAGAATGTGAAGTCCGGTACTGACCACCCCCAACCGCTCTAGGTAACACCATAAGTCGTGCTGCTCAGCGGGTTTTCCCGCGTGCCCATATAAAATTCATACATATTGACTGTAATTGTGCCAGATTAGTGCGTGGAACTTCTAGTGGAACACATCTAAAAAAGTACAGAATTTTCGACAGGATCATCATTTTCAACACATTGAACCTGCCAACTAATGACAGATGCAAGCATTTGCACCGGTCAAGCTGTCTACGCACCCCTTGTAAAAGCTTCTCCCAATTAGCATCAACCAACGCAGATGCCGAGGTCCTTATTAGCACTCCTAAATATGTTACTTCCTGTGAAACACTTGGGTCATAAAAACCCCTTACATTATGACACAAGATTTTCATTTTGGCTGTGTTTAATTTATATCCTGAGACAGACCCATATTCTGCAGCGAGATGGTCTACCGCCTGTATTGCTGCTGCAGGTTTAGCAGAGAGCACAGCAACATCGTCTGCATAAGCCAGGACACGGTATTGTTGCTGCTGAACAATTACAGATTGTATTTGTGAACTATGCTCAAGCATTTTCAAAAAAGGGTCTATATATAACGAAAATAATAATGGAGAACAGGGACAGCCCTGTCTAGTGCCCCGCCTTATTACTACTGCTTTTGACTCGAGGCCCTGGGTACAAAGCTTAGCGACAGGTTGGCAGTATAGTGTTTGTATTGCTACTATATATTTCTTCCCAAAACCTCCTCACTGCAGCATTACTTCCCATAGAAAGCACCATGACACTCGGTCAAAAGCATCTCTGCATCTAACAAAATAAGGCCCAGCAGGACTCCAGAGCTGTTGACGTAATCTAATAATGCTATAACTCTATTAACATGGTTTGAAGTGCCACGCTTAGGAATAAAACCATGTTGTCTAATAGACACAAGTGGCGATATTACCGTGGCAAGCAGAGTGGCCAAAATTTTTGAATAGATTTTGCCATCCGAATTTAATAGAGATATGGGGCGGTACGATGCTGGAAGCTCCGCGGTTTTATCTTTTTTCCTGAACACGATAAAACTGGCTTCGCCCCATGATTTCGGCGCCAATCCACTTTGTGCTCTTTTAAATATTAATAACATATCATCTTCCATAAACTCGAAAAATCCTTATATACTTCCAATGGTAACTTATCAGGGCCCGCAGCCTTACCAACTGCAAGTTGGTTAATAGCTTGTTCGAGTTCCAGGATTGTAATAGGGGCATCTAATCTCATTACATCCTCCTCCCCAATATCTTGCTCACACTGTTGGGATACGAATTCCTTAACTTTCTGGACATCATATTGATCGTCCGCGTATAGTGTTTCATAGAAACTTCTGAACACTTCCAATATACCATTCTCGTTCTCAACACGCTGGCCATTAATATCCAAAATATAGATAATTCTCTCAGTGGTTCCTTCATCCTTAGCTTTTGCACCAAGCACCTACCTCTGGCTTCCCCGTATTCATAATTAAGCTGCTGTCTAACTACATATTTTTTAGCAGTCTCTTGGCTCCATTGGAGATTTATTATCGCCTTGATCGTTGACACTTCTGCTACTATTGCCCCAATGTCTATACCCACATGTATACCCTGAGTTAGAGCTTCTTCAGTTCTTGCCAGATCCTGATATAGCTCCAGTACCTTTAACGCCTGTTGCTTCTGATTGTACAATCCATAACTAAGGGTTTCTCCCCTAAAAGCAACCTTGAATGCATCCCAAACATACTCAGGGTCGGTACTGCCCCGATTGATACGAAAAAATTTCACTATCCAGCCCTTCATGTGTACAATAAACTGCTTGTCCAGGAGAAGCTTCCGGTCAAAGGAAAACGCCCTAGGTTTATTCACAGCTTCGACACCGGGGATAGTTATCACCACTGGGCCATGGTCCGAAGTACCTCTGGGGTATACCTGAATGTAAGCTTTATTCAACAGGTATTGTGGGGCAAAAAATAGTCGAGTCTCACTAGCTTTTTATGCGGACTTGAGAAAAACGTGTACCCTGGTTCAGAACCCCTTAAATGCGCCCAGACGTCCACCAACCCATGTGCCGATATCAATGAATATAGCGCCTTAAATACTTTTGGTTTCCTACCCGTATACCTCAGATTGTTCCTTAATACCTCTGGTTACAAATTTATGTTCAGATCACTGCATATAATCAGCGGGGTAGGCCATGCTGCTAATTCAATATTTAGATGCTCCAGAATTGCTGCCTCATCAAGATTGGAGCCATATATAGAGGATAGTGTCAAAATCATTGCCCCGACCTTAAGCTCTGTGATTACCCACCTCCCTAATCCATCCATCGCTACCCGACCCGTGCAGCCTATATGTTTTTTTGCTAAAACAGCGACTCCCCTGGAAGTGCAAGTCTGTTTAGAGCATACCACAAGTTCAAAGCCCAGCTCATTTAACATTTTCCTTTTGGACCACGGTATGTGGGTCTCTTGAAGAGAAATTACGTGACATCGAAGCATCTGAAGCTCTCTTAGAACACGCTGCCTTTTATTAAGAGTGTTCAGGCCCCTGACATTAAATGTACCAAATCTGGTGGCCTTAACCGACATCAAAACCAAAATTGCCACCCTGAAGAAGACACATGTACCACATAGAAGAAACCTGCCAATACTGCAGTAAGTTGAGCTCATGCATTGCTTTTATTTTTATTTTAACCCCCACACCCTCTGCCCCTCCCCCCTGCCCCAGACCCCTCCCCAAACCCCTCCCCTCCCAACCCCCACACTCCCAACACCCAAACTAAGGCTTAAGGACCATGTCCTCTGCGATGGAGAGTGAAATGTGTGCATTGCCCACCCCCCCTTGGTTCCCCCGCCACCCAGACCTTCTCTCCCAGATTCATCCTTTCTGAAATACAGCATTATTTACTAGGTTCCTGATACCAATATTAAGATTCATACTATATCAGGCGGGTATCTTCCCTCACCCAACTAATGCGAAAGAACCATAACAAAAAAACAAAAACAAAAAATACACACAAAAAAAAGGGAAGGAAGAAAGCCATCGCTGGGAGAGAGTATACTATCACAATACAATGATGTACAAGAAAGCTGGTGTCAACATTTTTACCCCTTGTCCATATCGTTTAAGTAGTCCTGTGCCACAATCTCAGATGTAAAATAGCGTATTTGTTGCTTAAAGATGACCTTTAGCTTTGCAGGATTCAGAAGAAATACTTGGGCCCCTTTTGCTTGCAAAGGTACAATTACCTTTCGAAGCTGCCATCGTTGATGTACCGTTGCTGGACAAAAATCAGGGCGCACAAAAAACTCACACCCCATTCCAACCCGTCTCTTTTCTGGTCGTGCTAGATCGTAAATCGCCTCACGTAACAGATAGTTATTTAAGCAAATTAGAATTGCCCTTGGATATGTATTTTGATCTGCTTGGCGTTCATTCCTTCGAGGTTGCACTGCAAATGGGAACCTATGCGCCCTAATTACCTCCATCTCCCAGCTCCAGTCTTTAAGCTCAGGGAAAGCCTCCTTGAAAAGTTCCACAATGAATTTCCGTGTGTCTGAACCTTCCTTTGACTCAGCTATGCCCAAAACCCACAAATTATTCAGTCTAGAGCGGTTTTCTAGGTCAGTGAGCTTCCAGTCCACATCCGTCTAGACTTTTGAAGTATCTCTGTAGCTGATTGCTGTTTCACCAGAGAATCCTCGGCAGAGGAGACCCGCTCTACCACCTCGACCACACGAGTAGAGATCTCTGCACAGGTCTTAAACAAGCGCCTTACTGTGTTCTGAAGTTTTCTGACAGCCCCTTGAGAACACAATTCCTCCGCCTTAGTCTCTGACCGATGGGCCATGATGCTATTCTAAATTATACCTAGAGTTATAGTGTTTTCCTCAGGATCATCGTCCAAATTTGGCTGAGTAAACGGCTTTGCTCATGTAAAGGCCCATCCCCAGATTCAATCAACTTTCTCACAGTCTCATGACATAAAGATTGCTCTAGGTCATCCAATTCTTTTTCGTCCAGAGCATCCCCCCAGTCTCCTGCATTGCTAAGGCTGTCATTATCCTCATCGTCATCATTCTCTTTGCCGGAGGCCATTGATAAATCCGACATAGAATAAAACTTGCCTTCTGATCCGGCATACTCCACGTCACTACCCTTGTCGATAGCCGCAATAGCAGGAGCTGAGCACGACCCTGTCAGAGAACCGCTAGTAGCTATTCTGGTCTCTGCAGCAGGGACTACTGAATCCCGAATTAGTGGGGCATCTCCATTACATGGTGAACATACTAAAGCAGTTTCATCTGATACTCCTCCAAAATCTACTTCTTCGTTGGCTGGCCCAATTACAATTACAGGAGAAGTTGGATCAGAAGTGATCACAGATTTCGATTTCTGCCCCTGTTTTTTGGTGAAAATTGCTGGGACGGTCCGAGTTTTGACAGTATTATCCAGGTTTTGCCATGCCTCCTGCGTTCTGTGTGTATTTACAGGCTCCTGCTGTGCACAAGCTCCTCCTAGAAGGTTCGGGGCCCCACAGAAGTATGAGGTGTTGTACTGACACTGATTTTAGGATTATTTTTGCTGCTCCCAGTGTCCCTAATTCTGGGTGTCCCCGGAACCCACGCACTTTCTGGTTCACCAGACAGTCCTGAGGCAGTGCTGCCTCCCTCCGTCCCAGTACCTGCAGCTACATTTGCCCCTGCCGCCCCGCGGGCTCTCGCACCGCCTCTGACCCTAGGCGCCATTTGTATCAAGCAAGCGGTCAAGCAGCAGCAGCTTTTTGCCGTCCGAGTCTCTCTATTTCTAAATGCGACTCTCCACAGCACTCCACATCCACTCCCGTCGTACCTCCAACTGTGGCTAATCACCGCCAGACTCCGCTCCGCTCCACTGTGCCTCTGGCTCCTCTCCGCCACAGACCGGTCCGCTCCACACCACACTTGTGAGCCTGCGAGCAGAAATCCCAGTCCGAGCCGCAGCCGCTCAATCTGCCACAGGTGAGGAGACCACCCCGGTTGCTCCGCCTACTCAGCCTCTCATCGTCTGATCCAGGTGCTGGCGTCTCACCAATCTCTACAATCTCCAAGCCGACGGGAAAGCAACACCTAATGCCGCTACCTCAAACTCAGGTACGACACCGCTTCCTGCCCCCAGTTTCTTCATACGCTGTACGGGCTTTGGGAGAACCATGGGGAACCATGCACACACCACTTCACACGGCCACTGCTGTGGCCACCATCTTGCCTCCCCTGTAAAGAAAGATGGTTAAGGACAAGGAAATACCCAAAGTGTGAATTAAAAAGGCAGGATCCCCAAGAGTATCAGTAAATTCTCACCTTGGTAAATATAGTTGGATGTTCACAATGAGTCATAATATAATACTGGAATGTTACCAGGGTATTCTGATCGTATGTGGAGAAAATAAGCCAGATCCCAGTGCATAAAAGATAAATAGATCAGTGATAGGTATAAAGTTTAAAAGATCCAGATACACATTATACAAACAATAACATGATCAGTGTACTAACACTGTATACATACTTTATAGGAATGCTGATCCTGGATCTAAATGGACCAAGATTAAGAAAGGACCCACTGTTAAATGTGATTAATGGGCTTCAAACCACAACAGGAGTGCCCTATTAAGTGAGAGGATACATGAGCACATAATCCGCTGACAATACTATTGTAGAGGACCAATAAATCCATAATAATCATGAAGTTTAAAGGATCCTTTTTAGAAAATAGTACATATATCACCAATAACCCGATCAGAGTATTAACACTGTATTCATGTTTAAATAAAATGGAAGTCCTAGATGTAACTAAACCAAGAATATGATGAACTACAGGGTCGCAAAGGCGTAAAGCGTTATTATTAAGCATCAAGCCAAAACAGGTGTGCCTTATTATGTGGGAAGACACATGTGCACTTAACCCTCTAACAACGCAAAACATGTAATCTCACCTTAATAAGTATGTGGAAATCACAACGTAAATCCAGATATCAAGTTGGAAAGGTAATCCAAGTATTGGACTACCAACTGAGGAGAACACAAATCCGATCCCAACTCACATGCTAATATAAATAATAAATCAATTAGCGACAGTAATGAAAATATATGCAGATATATATGTCAAACTGGGAGAAATATATGGGTTCCCGAGTTTTAGTCCGACGATAAAAAACATAACGGTCCTGTATAAAATGAACATGGATAAACAGTGCCAAATGTGTAACAACTGCAGGGTGATCATGTACCACTGAATTATAAAGCATCTTAAAGGGAAAGTGAGAAACCAATAACAATATGGCAGATGGTTTACGCATGGTCATATACACTCTAGCATATCCGAAAGGGCAATTCGAAAGGGAAGCAGGCTAGTGCATGCTGCAGACATTGTCCCTCACTCACGCTATCCCTACGCCCCCCACCTCCAACCACAGGAGTCGTCCGCAGCTCATCCTGAGTATTATAGTCACAATATATGGATTACTTACAAAATTAAGTGTAAGTCTTGAAATACTGGGAGTTTGAAAATATTAAGAATGTGAGAAAAGACATGCATCAAGTCCAAAAGCACGACATGTGCTTTACATGCCGTGCTTTCGGACTTGCTGCATTTCTTTTCTTAACAGAATGCGACTGCAGGCTGATTGTTGGCCTTTCTGAAAGGTTTCCTGTTAATTGCAGCACCGTCATGCACTGCACTTAACTTAAATATTTTCACAATGGGTCACAATCAGCACGCAGCTGTGCTCTATTTAGAAAAGAAAAGCATCAAGTCCAAAAGCACGATGTGTGCTTTACACATCGTGTTTTTGGACTTGCTGCATTTCTTTTCTTAATAGAGCGCTGCTGCGGGCTGATAATGGCCCATTGTGAAATGCGTATGACGCTGCTGCAATTAACATAAATATTTTTACAAAGGCCCACAATCAGCCCGCAGCCGGGCTCCATTAACAATACAGCAGAGCAACTTGCTAGTGAAGGCGTGTCCAGGCTACCGGTGGCAACCAGGAAATTGCTGTTTTTCACTGCTCGCATTTTAAAAGCGCAAAAAACACCGTTGATGGACAGAATGTAGAACAATGTCATACATTCACCCCAGTACAAGGATCTGGGCCTAAATCCATCGTTTTTTTGCACTCCACACCACCCTGGGTTAGACACTGGCTATATGCAAATCAGCTCTGACCCTGTGCCTCATGGGAACAGTCCAGTCCGAACTACCAAGCCATGTCTTTCCCAGCCCGGAATCAAGCATCCAAGGACCGGTTTCTGGCTATCAGCCTTCATCAGCCTTGATAGCTTGACTCCAGTGGTGTGGAGAGCCTGGGACTCACGTCTGAGCATACCCAGCCCACTCGGGGTGAAAATTGCAAAAAACACAGTTGATGGACAGAATGTAGAACAATGTCATACATTCACCCCAGTACAAGGATCTGGGCCTAAATCCATCGTTTGTTTGCACTCCACACCACCCTGGGTTAGACACTGGCTATATGCAAATCTGCTCTGACCCAGTGCCTCATGGGAACAGTCCAGTCCGAACTACCAAGCCATGTCTTTCCCGGACCGGAATCAAGCATCCAAGGACCGGTTTCTGGCTATCAGCCTTCATCAGCCTGGATAGCTTGACTCCAGTGGTGTGGAGAGCCTGGGACTCACGTCTGAGCATACCCAGCCCACTCGGGGTGAAAATTGCAAAAAACACAGTTGATGGACAGAATGTAGAACAATGTCATACATTCACCCCAGTACAAGGATCTGGGCCTAAATCCATCGTTTTTTTGCACTCCACACCACCCTGGGTTAGACACTGGCTATATGCAAATCAGCTCTGACCTTGTGCCTCATGGGAACAGTCCAGTCCGAACTACCAAGCCATGTCTTTCCCAGACCGGAATCAAGCATCCAAGGACCGGTTTCTGGCTATCAGCCTTCATCAGCCTGGATAGCTTGACTCCAGTGGTGTGGAGAGCCTGGGACTCACGGTCCTTGGATGCTTGATTCCGGTCTGGGAAAGACATGGCTCGGTAGTTCGGACTGGACTGTTCCCATGAGGCACAGGGTCAGAGCTGATTTGCATATAGCCAGTGTCTAACCCAGGGTGGTGTGGAGTGCAAAAAAATGATGGATTTAGGCCCAGATCCTTGTACTGGGGTGAATGTATGACATTGTTCTACATTCTGTCCATCAACTGTGTTTTTTGCAATTTTCACCCCGAGTGGGCTGGGTATGCTCAGACGTGAGTCCCAGTCTCTCCACACCACTGGAGTCAAGCTATCCAGGCTGAATGAAGGCTGATAGCCAGAAACCGGTCCTTGGATGCTTGATTCCGGTCTGGGAAAGACATGGCTTGGTAGTTCGGACTGGACTGTTCCCATGAGGCACAGGGTCAGAGCTGATTTGCATATAGCCAGTGTCTAACCCAGGGTGGTGTGGAGTGCAAAAAAATGATGGATTTAGGCCCAGATCCTTGTACTGGGGTGAATGTATGACATTGTTCTACATTCTGTCCATCAACTGTGTTTTTTGCAATTTTCACCCCGAGTGGGCTGGGTATGCTCAGACGTGAGTCCCAGGCTCTCCACACCACTGGAGTCAAGCTATCCAGGCTGAATGAAGGCTGATAGCCAGAAACCGGTCCTTGGATGCTTGATTCCGGTCTGGGAAAGACATGGCTTGGTAGTTTGGACTGGACTGTTCCCATGAGGCACAGGGTCAGAGCTGATTTGCCTATAGCCAGTGTCTAACCCAGGGTGGTGTGGAGTGCAAGAAAACGATGGATTTAGGCCCAGATCCTTGTACTGGGGTGAATGTATGACATTGTTCTACATTCTGTCCATCAACTGTGTTTTTTGCAATTTTCACCCCGAGTGGACTGGGTATGCTCAGACGTGAGTCCCAGGCTCTCCACACCACTGGAGTCAAGCTATCCAGGCTGAATGAAGGCTGATAGCCAGAAACCGGTCCTTGGATGCTTGATTCCGGTCTGGGAAAGACATGGTTTGGTAGTTCGGACTGGACTGTTCCCATGAGGCACAGGGTTAGAGCTGATTTGCATATAGCCAGTGTCTAACCCAGGGTGGTGTGGAGTGCAAACAAACGATGGATTTAGGCCCAGATCCTGGTACTGGGGTGAATGTATGACATTGTTCTACATTCTGTCCATCAACTGTGTTTTTTGCAATTTTCACCCCGAGTGGGCTGGGTATGCTCAGACGTGAGTCCCAGGCTCTCCACACCACTGGAGTCAAGCTATCCAGGCTGAATGAAGGCTGATAGCCAGAAACCGGTCCTTGGATGCTTGATTCCGGTCTGGGAAAGACATGGCTTGATAGTTCGGACTGGACTGTTCCCATGAGGCACAGGGTCAGAGCTGATTTGCATATAGCCAGTGTCTAACCCAGGGTGGTGTGGAGTGCAAAAAAAGATGGATTTAGGCCCAGATCCTTGTACTGGGGTGAATGTATGACATTTTTCTACATTCTGTCCATCAACTCTGTTTTTTGCAATTTTCACCCCGAGTGGGCTGGGTATGCTCAGACGTGAGTCCCAGGCTCTCCACACCACTGGAGTCAAGCTATCCAGGCTGAATGAAGGCTGATAGCCAGAAACCGGTCCTTGGATGCTTGATTCCGGTCTGGGAAAGACATGGCTTGGTAGTTCGGACTGGACTGTTCCCATGAGGCACAGGGTCAGAGCTGATTTGCATATAGCCAGTGTCTAACCCAGGGTGGTGTGGAGTGCAAACAAACGATGGATTTAGGCCCAGATCCTTGTACTGGGGTGAATGTATGACATTGTTCTACATTCTGTCCATCAACTGTGTTTTTCGCATTTTAAAAGCAGCAGTGGAAACGTGTGCGCGCTCCACACAGGATACTGCGCGCTCAGGCCACAAAGGTGCGCGGGTGCACAGGCGCGCACCTTACAGGGAACACTACGCAGTAACTGTTGTTGAGAGAATGGAACATGCAGCATTTTAGGTTAAGGCGATGAGGGATACAGGATCTAACTCCACCCTGGCCAGAATCTCCAAGTCATATGTAAATGAAGAGCTGGAACTGGTGCAAAAGGTGGCAGAAAACACTGCATATACAATCATGGCTGAAATGTGGTAGTCCTAGTCATTTGGTTAATAACCCTGAATGATTTGCTCGCAATATCTCCTGCCGAAATTGTGGCAGGAAGTGCCATTTTGAAAGAGTTTTTAGATGTCCCTGAGTGAACTTTGTAGAAGAGCCACAGGTATATCAGCAAATGATACAACATGCCAGTTGCCCTTGTGAAGGTGTTCAACAAGTTGGGGTGGTTGATGAGAGTTTCCTGACCTTGCTTAGGTGTGATATTGAGGTTAGTGGTAAAATTCTTCCAGTCCTTGCTGATTCAGGATCTCCATTCACGTTAATTGGGGATAAGATTGGGAGTAAAGCTTTCTGATGGATAACATCAAATAGTTGCCACCAGATATTAACCCTGTAGGATATGGGGGATAAATTGCAGGGATAATCTTCTGGGCTGGCGGCATCAGAGGGATTTGAGAATTACTTTGAACCCAAATTCACCTGACCAAGTTTTGTTAGTGTTACATGTTAGTGACGATGTAGAAATTGTAAGTGAGCTTCCAGATGTTTTTGATGACAAACTCGGCCTGTTGAAAAATTTCAAGCATAGGATTATCTTGAAATCTAATCTCAAGCCAGTAGTGCATAAGGTCGGGAAAGAACCCCTCCTTGTTTTGAAGCCTGCAGGAAGAGTTGGACAGGTTATTATAATTGAGAGTAATTGAGGAAAGTCTCAGAATGGTTCACACCCATAGTCCTTGATCCAGAGGACAATGGTTCAAAGATTAGGATGTGTGTGGAGTTAAGAGGAATCAATCAATGTATTTGGGTTTATTGTCAACCTCTACCAAACACCAGTGAAATCCTAACCATGTTAGCAGGAGCTAAAGTGTTTACAGTTGTGGACCTCTCTCCAGCATATCATCAAGCTTTGCTCCATGATGATTTTAGGCCACTTACCTCGTTTCTCACCCCTTTGGGCGCCTTCAGGCTCATCAGAATGCCTTTTGGCTGTCCCTTTAATCATGAGGTGGAACCTGCGGTAGACTGCAACTTAACGGCTGGAGTTGGATACCAATAAACACTTGATCTAACATGTGTTGGAGTACTTTCTGTCAGAAAGGTTGTGTGGGTATCATATAACTTACTGGCTTATGCAGCAATATAATATGAAGTGAGCGAGATAATACTCAAGACGACAGAGAGGCAGCACTCCACCTTAAATTTATATGGCCATGGTGGAGCTTCCCTAGATAGCTGCTATTCATGCTGATGGCAGGTTCTTTTTGTATAACCTCAATCCAAATCTAAGATTTGTCTCAAGCATTTTTAGGTGTACTACCCTGTCAAATACTTAGATACCATAGAAACTGAAGGATTGAAAACTTAAATTAATCTCACCTACTGTTAATTATTCAGTTGCATGCCAATACATGTTTGAACTCGTCTGTGCAATGCCAGACACACAGCAGTCATATGTAAATCAGGCTTGACTCATCCCAAAACGGGCAGTCCAAGTGAAATATGCTTTGTTGAGTCCCCTTTCAATAGGAACTCCAACAGTAGCCGGCCAATTACAGCCTTGTTAAACCTCCTCAGTGAGGTTTCACTTAAGGCCTGTGACACAGTGGTTCCTGGCAAATACCCTGCATCTATGTCCCAAAATTCTCTGTTAACTGATATGTAACAGATGAAAAATGTGTTTTGAAGTTCTGAACCGAGTTTAAATCTTTTCTTCAAAGTGCTCAGAAATGGTCCTGATCTGAATGCATTGTTTATTGTAAACAATGCAAATGCTCATAGTAACTTTGTAAGACAACAAAACCATCAGTCAAAGATGTTCTGCTTAAATGTTACCATTTCACTCCTGCATAATAGAGTTGCTCATCCTGGAAATCAGGTATCTTTGTCTGCAGAAATATAGAAAAATGAAAAGAGGCTGTTCAGCTCACAGGAAGCAGATTCAAGAAAGAACAGAATGCAGAAAACACTGCATATACAATCATGGCTGAAACCACTGAGGCTATTTGGAGATGGTGAGAAACCAAACAATGAAGATATAACAATCTATCAAAGACAGCTGTGGAGCATGCCTCCAGAATGTTAGTTAAACCTTCATAGAGGAAGAGGCAAAGAAGTGGTGCATTAATTGCATGGTACACACCCTACTGTGGCAACGTGTGTGATACTCAGTTACATGACATTCCACAAATTTGCTAAAGAAAGATGGCTACAATGCCAATGCAAAGTATGACCAATACCACTAGCTGTATGTGTGACCTTGCCGTTTGGGTGGAAGAGAGCACAATGATAACTTGTGTAATACTACAGGGTTTTACAATGTTCTTTTCTGTTCATTGTATAGTTTCCCCCTCACCCAGGTGCTGCCTGCTCTCTGTAGGCCTAAATTCCCAGGACAGATCAGCCACTGTGCCGTGTCTGGAGATCATGCAAGGAAAATAACTTATAACACATGAATATGTTTAAGACCATGGCACTGTCCTGGGCTACATTCACCCCAAATCAATTCTTATCAGCTAGCCTAAATCTTAGGACCTCACTGGAGCTACGAAAAAAAGGTACATAATCTGGCTATTCTGTTTGATATTTTAAACCAAAAAAGGACACTGTTCCTGAAGCAGGGTGAAAAAGCCACCCTTACTAAAGGGTGCAACAAGTCACCCGTGCATTTAATAAGAAAAAGAAATGTGAACAAAGAAAGAAAAACCTTAGGTAAAGGGTACCCACAAAGTGAGGGGAAAAGGAAACCGCCTAGACCCTCCTTTATATTAACATGAGTTCTGGCATTTCAATACCGGCAAATGTAATGTTGGGGTAGGTGTGGATTGGGTACCCCGCGCATCACCTCGTAAGTAGATCTGTTTATGTTTTTGAAATTTTTATTGCGCGCAAATACCCAAGGGTGTCTCGGCGCACATCGGACTCCTGAGATGAAGCTACCTTAAAATCATTGATCAAATAACCATGTTTTCAGGAGTTTTCGGAAGATAGTGAGGGTTGGGCTGATTTTAATGGGCAGAGGAAGGGAATTCCACAGCTTGGGGGTGGCTACCAAGACCCGCCTGTCTCCCCAGCTGGCGGTTCTGGTCCCCAGGACAGCAAGAAGATAGGTGCTGGCAGAACGAAGGTATCTTTGTGGGGTATAAATTCGAAAAGCATCTTTGAGGAATCTTGGTCCAGAGTCATGAATAGCTTTATAAGCAATGCAAAGAGCTTTCAATTTTATACGATTCTTAACTCTTAACCAATGCAAATGGCGTATGGCCATGGAGGTTGAGCGGCGACTGGGGATATCAAGCAGAATTCTGGCCGCTGCATTTTGCACAGACTGCAATTTAGATAGAATCTGTTCCTGTGTGCCAAGGAACAGGGCATTGCCATAGTCCAATTTTGAGAAGACAAGGGTGGTAATCAGAGTTTTCCCAGCTCCTGACGGGAAATATGGCATCAGTTTTCTGATTTTTTTTAGCATGAAGAAGGATGAAGAGACCACCTTGTTCACATGATGTTTAAACACCAGCTTATCGTCGAACACAACGCCGAGGTTTCTGACCTTGGCAACCGGGGTCGGGGGTGGCCCCATTTCACTGGGCCACCAGCTGGAGGACCATTGAGGTGCAAGGTTGCCAAAGGTCATGACCTCGGTCTTGTTCGAGTTTAGCTTCAAGCAATTACTGGACATCCACGAACTGATGGCTGGCGTGTAGCTCTGTGGCAGAGGGCTTGCGCGAGGCTGTCACTGCAGTCCTATTTTAAATACCTTGCGCCTTCCTCTGCTGATTGTAAGCAGATTAGCTCCCTTGTCCCGCTGACTACGAGCGGTGGACTTGATTCTAATCTTTTAAAATCACCTCCCAATCCGCTCTGCTGACTCCGCCCACCCCCTCGTCATCCGCCTACTTAGGCTTCTCCCCCTTCTTCCTCAGTGCTGGCGTGTAGCTCTGTGGCAGAGGGCTTGCGCGAGGCTGTCACTGCAGTCCTATTTTAAATACCTTGCGCCTTCCTCTGCTGAATGTAAGCAGATTAGCTCCCTTGTCCCGCTGACTACGAGCGGTGGACTTGATTCTAATCTTTTAAAATCACCTCCCAACCCACCCTGCTGACTCCGCCCACCCCCCTCGTCATCCGCCTACTTAAACGTCCCACATGCGTCAGCGCAGCGGACGAGCGCAGCGGGCGCGCCGTAGGCACGCCGGAGTTGCGCCAGAGTTAAGCCCGTCTGCGCCCGTCCGCGGCCGGACGGGCCCAGGGGCTAGGGACTCTGCCGCTGGGATATCCTACTCCCCCAGTGTATTAACGAGTTTACAATGTAACTTTTATTCCCCCCCGCCCGATGTCAAAGCGCTTATTTCCGCCTTGGGACTTTTAAGGAACACCCCTCTCCTCTCGGGACCTCACACCTCCCCCATCCCTAGCAAATCCAACATCCGGATTCTATATCTCAATACACGCTCCCTTGTTAAACATCAAACCGACATCTTTCTCCTACTTTCGGTTGAGAACCCGGATGTCCTTCTGCTTTCCGAAACCTGGCTAACCGATGACTCCCTTCCGGATATCTTGGCGGCATTACCCCCCAATTACTATCTGCTGAATGCCAACCGTCCTGGGGGCCGGTCCGGCGGCGGGGTGGCGGCTGTCATACGTAAGAATCTTAAAATTATTGCCACCGCCTCCTTGATCCTCCCTGAAGTGGATAATCTGGTTCTCAGCCTAGGTACCGAGGTAGGCGCAGTTACGGTCATAATTCTCTATCGCCCTCCCTCTCCTATGCCCTCCTTTCCTTCTTCCCTTACTGAGCAGCTCGCCAATCTCATTACATCTACCTCTCGCGTCGCCATCTTTGGCAATTTTAATTATTGGTTCCAACACAAAGATGCCGGGCCGCACGCTATTGAGCTCTTTGAGACCCTCTCTAGTCTTAATTTTACCCAACTTATCAATCTCCCCACGCATAGCGCCGGCCATATTCTTGACCATATATGGACCATGGGGGTGAAGTCCTCTCGTCCGCAGATCTCTCCTTGTGTGTGGTCTGACCACTCCCTGATCGATATTACAATTTCGGTCAGTGATAACATCAGAGCCCCCCCTTCAGAGGGTGGTGTGGCCCGCAAGTGGAGGTCTGTCGACTCCTCTGCTTTTCTTTCTCACCTGTCCCGTTCCTGCCCCTCTCTCCCTAGCGACATTTGTATTGATGAGCTAGATGGTAATATCTCTGCTTGGCTTACGTCTGCCAGTAACATCTTTGCCCCGCTCACGAAGTTCCCCCGCTCAAGGCATAGCAACTCCCACAAATGGTTTGATCATCAACTTAAAACCCAACATTTGGAGCTACGCCAGCTGGAGCGTAAGTGGAGAAGAACCTACTGCTCGATGAGCAGAGACATCTACGTTACTGCTCGCAATAAATACAAAAAAGCCATTGCTATGGCCAAAACTAACTTTGTCTCTAATAGGATCCTCTCCGCCCCCTGCAAATCAAAGGAGATCTTCAGAGTGTTTGAAGAATCCTCCTCCGATCCTAGGACGCTCCCTACCCAGGCTCCGACTCAGGAATCCTGTAATGCCCTCAGCTCTTTCTTTCTGGGAAAAATTGTCCTGATCAAGGACACTATTCCGGTCACCATTCCTGGCGCCAATTTCACCTGTCCCCCTCCCAACGCCCTCACTTTCACACACTTTCCCCTTCTAGATTCAAAATCACTGGCCACCTTGGCCGTTCGGGTTAAATCTGGCTCTCTGGACGACTGTTGTCCACCTTCCGTACTACGGGACATCTGTCTCCATCTCCCTGACAATGCTCTTTCTTTGCTAAACTCTTCTCTTTTGTCCGGCTCCGTACCTAACTCCTTCAAGGCTGCTGTTCTAGTGCCTTTATTGAAGAAACCGGGAGCGGACCCCACGGTCCTGGCGAACTATCGGCCTATTTCTCTTCTGCCCTACTTCGCCAAAATTCTGGAAGCCCACGTCACCACCTGTCTCTCGAAGTTCATCGAGAGTTCCAACTTCCTCGAAGGCAATCAGGCCGGCTTCAGACCCGGCCACTCCACGGAGGCAGTAATCCTGGCCGTGCTTGATGCTCTTCGAGCTGGCGTGGACAGGGGCACCCCCCAGGCCCTGGTTCTTTTAGATCTGTCGGCCGCCTTCGACACGGTGGATCATAACATCTTACTCCACCGTGTCGAGCAGGCCGGCATCCAGGGCCTGGCGCTCACGTGGGTCAAATCCTTCTTGTCCGGGAGGTTTCAGACTCTTAGCCTGGGTACTTTCAGGTCTTCCAGGGAGTGTTCACTTTGCGGGGTCCCCCAGGGCTCTTCCTTATCCCCTCTTCTTTTCAATCTATATCTTCAACCTCTTCTCTTTTTTCTGAGGCAGTGGGACGTCACCGTATTCAACTACGCCGACGACCTGCAACTCATCTTTCCTCTTGACTCTTCTTCTGCCGTCGCTAACTTCCAGGCGGCCATGACCCATATCCTCCAGTGGATGAGCCAGAACCAGCTCAAACTCAACCCCGGGAAGACGGAACTCCTTCTCCCCGGCAAGAGCTCTATTCACTGGGGCCCGCATTTCTGGCCGGGAGACCTCGGTGCTCCTCCCTCCCCCGTGGCTTCAGTAAAAAGTCTCGGGGTCATCATTGACTCCGAGTTATCCCTCAAACCCCAAATAGGGTCGGTGGTCTCCTCCTGCATGTACCAGCTGCGCAGGATCAGAAAGGTGGCGTACCTTCTGACGCCTGAAGCCCTGATTTTAGTCATCATGGCCCTTGTCCTCTCCCGCTTGGATTTTTCCAACTCCCTTTATTATGGGCTGCCTAAAGGCCTTCTCTCTAGACTCCAGATCGTCCAGAACCAAGCGGCGAGACTAGCCTGCGGGATTCCGAAATGGCAATCTGCCAAACCCTTTCTCTCTAAACTCCATTGGCTTCCTATTTCCTCTAGGGCAGCCTTTAAAATCATCTGCCTCACCTTCAAGTCTCTCACTGGCACTTGCCCTGCCTTTCTGAAATCCCTCATCAGTCCCTATTGCCCCTCACGCAATCTCAGATCTTCTACCCTTCGCCTCTTGGTCGTTCCCTCTTTTAAACTTTGCAGAATGGGTGGCCGGAGATTTGCTCTCCTCGCCCCCACATTCTGGAATTCTCTCCCCTCCTCACTCAAATTCTCTAATTCACTAACCCAATTTCGTAAATCCCTAAAAACCTGGCTTTTCCCACATTCTGGTTAACTCTTCTTCCCCTTTTCAGTGTCAGATTAGCGCCAGGAAACCCACGGTGACAGAGCGCTTTAAAAATGCCCCTTAACATAACATAACATAACATAACATAACATGGTCCTCATTCCTTCCTGAAATCTTGCAGCCACAGCTGGTCCATCTTTGTGTATCGCCAACACCAATTGGGTATCATCCGCATAGGTGGTTAAGCGGAGACCCTGAGCTTTAATGACTCTCGCCAAGTCTGCCACATATATGTTAAATAATGTGGGGCTTAGTGCGGAGCCCTGCGGCACCCCACATGGGAGGATAAATGTTGGTGAGTAGAAGGGGCCTAGTTTTACTGCCTGGGTACGATTAACCAAAAAGGAGGCAATGAGGTCCCTAGCACGGTGGGTCACTCCCAGGGAAGTGACATGGTCGATCAGAATAGAATGATCGACCGTGTCAAAGGCGGCAGAGAGATCTAGAAGAACCAGGACCGCTGCCCCGCCCTGGTCCAGTATGGTCCTGATCTCATCTGAGGCCTTTATCAATGCTGTCTCAGTCCCATGGCCCTTCCTGAAACCAAACTGGGAATCATCTAGAAGTTGATGGCAATCGATGAAACTCGCCAGCTGTTTATTCATGATGGCTTCGAATATCTTGGCCGGGAAGGGGAGGCAAGCAATCGGTCTGTAGTTGACTGAATCAGAGGGGTCCAGGGAAGGCTTCTTTAGCAAGGGCTTGATGATCACAGTTTTCCAGATTTCAGGGTATATACCTGTTTGGAAGATGGAATTACACAGGTCTGTGAGAGGGGAGATGATAACCTCTTTTAAGGCGCTTAAGATAGAAGGGGGGCATGGATCTAAGGGAGACCCAGATTTCATAGAGTTGATTAGCGTGCTAATCTGATCTGTCGTAGTCACATGGAAATTGGTAAAGGAGGGAGTGAGAGGGAGGGGCTGAGAAAGAGGTTCAGCATGATCGGAACTCGTTGCAGGGGAGAAAGATGAATAAATATTCGTAACCTTGGTGAGGAAAAAGTTTGCCAGCATATTACAAAGGTCTTGAGATGATTCATTTATAGGGCCTGTTGGGGGATTGGAAAGTGATTCAACTACTTGAAAAAGCCTTCTAGACGAATTCTGAGCAGACTCAATCTGATCACAAAAGAAAGCGCTCTTGTGCTTAACGATGGCCTTCTTGTATAATGCAAGGGCATCTTTATAGGTTTGTATGTCTGCGATGCTGTAATGTTTGCGCCATCGCCTTTCCAAATTCCTACAGTGTTGGCGTTGTAGCCGAAGATCCTCAGTGAACCATTTATTATGTGATTAGTCCCTCTGAGCCACACAGTTTAGCGCTACTTGTGCTCTGTATTTATTTTGCATACCTCATCTCTGAGTATTTTACAGTTTTTTATAGGACTACTGTAGGTGGCGTGGTGGTCCAAGCACGGGCGCACTGGTGGTCTGACCAGCGTATTACAAGTGCGGTTGTGGTACCACCATGGGAGCGCTGCAGCCGCCGGGGATCATGGATTCCACAGCAGTGGTGCAGCAGTCTGAGGCTGCAATATCCTGGCAGAACCTCTGCGGCACCGCCAATCATATTATGAGTTTCCTCACTGCCCTCCTTTTCGTGGCTATGAACCTGCCATGAAAAGGGTGGTGGTGAGGAGACTCAGGGGTCCAAAGAGGGCCACCTGTCACCTTCGGATATTAGAGCATCTGGATCTGTTCTCTAAATCCTCAATTTGGTAGCGAAGCTCTGCATTTTGTTCACACAGCATCAGCAGATCTTGGGATTGGCCCTCCAGTTACTCTTCTCTGGCATCCTAACTTTGCTCCAGCGAGGGCATCCTTTGCTCCAGCCCTTCCACATCTTGGTGGATCCCTTTAATGTCAGTGTCTATGTCATGTGTGAGTTCTGCAAAATCTCCATGGAGGGACTCAAAGAGCTGCTCGAGGAATGATTAAGTAATAGGGGAGTCATCCCCCGCCGCTACAACCCGGGTCGTTTCATTCATTGTTTCCGGATCCCCCACCTCCAGGGACACCTCTGATCTTTTGGTAGCAGATTTGGTGAACATCTCTTTCACCGACATGTCCTTTTTTGCTGCCTGGTGGGATGACATACCTAAGCACCGGCCAATAATGGTGCCCCGCGCGGTCAGGGCCGTGGGCCGCAGTCACTGCAACCTGGTACTTCATGAGGGTAGCTGATACCCCAGTCCACTCGGGGAGGAAACCACGCAGTGTGAGTGCGTGACCACCAGTTTCACTTTTCATCTACCTCTCAGCCGTGACCAGCAGCTTCACCTAGGACCACCATCGGCATCTCTTGGGGCACGCATGAGCTTCACCTGAAGGGGGCACACCGCTCCACGCCTAGAACGAAAGGCTAGGGGTCAGTATAGATTGTTTTTCAGGGCCGGGCCAGTCCACTACACTAGTGACCACAGAAGGTTGCCCCTGTATACCCTCGTCCCTCCTGCTCTCACTTCAGGCAGAAGGCGGTAGCCGCAGGCCTCCGGCAACCACGCTCCAGGCTTCTATTGTTGCATAAGGGTCGGTGTACTTGGGGGGTGGCGAAACCTGCTCCACGGCCCACCACCCAGGTTCAAAACATGACTCAGGGGCAGACGAGCAGCAACATAGGTGGTCCTCCACCAGACTCCAGAGATATGCAGAGAGAGGGCCCTGCACAATCTCAAGGTCCCTCAATGGGCAACCAGAGCAGATCAGGAGGGGCAGTCCTGCATCCGCCCAGCCCCGAGTCCCGCCATTTTGAGGCTCTCCCTTCAGATCACTGATGGGGAGCTGGGGCCCTGCCGCAGCTTCGGTCCTCTCTAGCCACTCCCGGCTCCGCGGCTCTCGGTTCCCCCGACCCCCACCTCAGCCCCACTCACAGTTGTAGATCACAGGCTCAGTCCCAATGCACCATGCAGGGCAGGCCGCAGGTTGCTCCCTTGCTGAAGGCCCGGCCTCGCACTCCCGCACCGCCTCTTCGTCCGACCTGCAGTCACCATTTTGAGAGCCCCGGGGGACCAGGGCTACAGGATACCTCGGACAGTCGCAACCTGGGCATCTCCTTTGCTGCATTGGCAATTCATGGCCTGTTCATCTGGTGGAGCTCCGATGGCTGCATCCTACTCTGCCACCATCTTGGACACGCCCTGAAGTTAGTCTTTTTCACAAGCATTGCATGTTAATAAATGTGAAAACTGTAAAGTGGACACACGTTTTTCACCACAGTTCGTTGAAAGGTGGATGTACACATTAACAGTGCTTATTGTCTAAAGTTCACAATGTAAGGAGGTGTGGGGGATCGCTCAACCTATCAGACGATTTCAGAACAAGCTCATTGTTGACATGCTTCTTTTAGATGCCTCTCCAGTCTTAAATTTAAAAGTGCGCTCACTCATCCAATTGTGATGTGGCCTATCAAAAACTGGTCCCCCCTCACACAAAGTCAAGAGTCTCCATTTCTTGCATTAGTATGTAGCAGGTTGATTTCACATCAAATAAAGTGGCATAACAACGCAGAAGATTGCACCTTCTATAACATAGCAAAATACTCCATACACAAAAACGCCATAAATCAAAATTGCGCATATCCTATTTGCATCTCCTATTTCGGACAGCTTAGTACAGAAAGACCAGATGACATTAGATTAATGATCAAACATTCCTGACACCTCCATTCTTTAGCTGGAAAGCTGAGCAGTAAAACTGACAAAATGGTCCTATGGAGTTTCCTCCAGGCAATTCTCACTCCCTTAGACGACCAGATAAAACTACTCATCTCCCCCTGTAATTTCCTAAAAGTTAATGGGATTGTGTTAAAAATTAAAATACATTTCAGGAGTATTGCCATTTTTATTACGTTGGTCCTTCCTACGATCGAAAGGGAGAGGCATCCCCATGATCTCAATAATTTCTTGGTTTCTGTCATTATTTTATTAAACTTAATTCTCTCCATTTCCTGTCCTACCTGGGCCCCTAAGTATCTTACTATCTTTTTTACCAGAGGGTTATCACAGTGGGTATTCCATGCCATTATTTCAGTTTTTTTCTGGTTTCATAAATATCCAGCAACCCTTCCAAAATCATTCAGAGTTTACAAGATCGCTGGGAAGGTGCCTACAAAGTCCCGGGTATAGACTATCAAATCATCCGCATAGAGCGCAACTTTTTTTCATCCATGCATTATGTTCAAAGGGTATGATGATCCTGTATTTTATTCTGATTCTGTCTGTAAGGGCTCAATATATAGGCTAAAGAGCAGAGTTGGCAGCGGGTACCTGTTACATTCCCTCATTTATGTAAAAGAGTATCAGCTGTACCATTCCTCCTATCTAACCCTGTTTCCTTAAGGCATGCAACATGTGTATTTTCTATGTTAGTTCCATGTTCTGAATGGAACTTTCTTAATAGACAGTTCCGCTTGATAGTTCAGTTGCATCTGGACTTTGACTCAATTGGATGTCTTTATGCTATGCTGAGAATAAACATATATTTAATTTTAATCTTCAGTATTTAACATATTATTTTAATATTGGCGACGAGGACATCAAGATTTTTACTACTGCCTTTCTCCAGCACGGGAGCGGAGTATTCTTCAACCCATGTTTATTTTGCTTCAAATCAGCCTTGTAATTTAAAACCATAGGGAGGTTTTGAGCTGACGCTTCGGACTTCGGGCAGTGTTTGCAGCGGTGCCCGGAGTGTTGGAAAGCTACGGAGAGTGTTTTTAAAGGGAAACATTGAAGTTTGCCATCTTTAACCTACGTCGAACTGCCTCACTGTTGTGGTTAATATCCCTTTAATGGAACTTTACTAGCTCAGCTTTCTTGACATCATTATTAGAATGTTATGTTTTCTCCTGAAGAGTCAGTTGCTGTTTCTCCTTGTTGATGGTTGTACCAATAAAGCTCTCTCTACAACTTATCCTGTTCAGAGCCTTTATCACTGGCGACGAGGGTCAAGGCTTGATTGGGGACAAGCACTTACAACCATCAACTCCCCTACTCTTGAAATTTTGCTTTGGACTTGGACTTGGATTTTTCTCATAATTTTTTCATTTTTGAACATTGGAATACATGGGACACTGGACTATTATTCTGGACCTACCTTCCAACAATTGGATCTTTAAATTACAGTCTCACTTTGCTGCTCTTCTTGGATTGGATTCCCTAACTGGATTGGCTTCCCTAACTGGTTTGGCTTCCCTAACTGGTTTGGCTGACTGTTTCACTTATCGTTTTGGACTACTATTGGAACTCTTTATGCTACATTGGGAGGTTCTGTTGTACTTTCTTGCTGACAGAGAACTCACGACTTCAAATATAGCTCAACAAGTACTCTCAAAGGTAATTTCCTCTTCCCGAGGCTTACCGTTACTCTGTTGTTATTTAAACGACATTGCGTGTGCCATCGCGTGTCCCATCGCCTGTGACATCGCGTGCGCCATCGCGTGTCATTCCGTGAGTACCGTCAGTTTTCCTCGCCCTGACAACCTGTTCTATGCTTGTGCCATTGCGCGAGTGCACCCTGTAGCGCGAGTCTTCTCTTCCCGGCAGCTTGACTTCTGACCCAGACGTCTGACGCCTGACGTCCTATGCGTGACGACACCACGCAGCGGCCATCTTGGATTTTCCCTAACAACCGCGCCGATATGCACGGCAGTGCATATTGTTTACATTCACAACAAAATTGACTACGCCGATGCGCACGGCAGCGCATTTTCATTTTAATCGTCTCATTAACACGCTGATGCACACAGCGGCGCATTTCATCTAAAGAAACTACGTTCACCCTACTCTCTTCGTTGATGTGCACAACAGCACATTCTTGTCTGATTATTCAATTACCAGCTGTGAAATGTTAAGTTTGGACTACTCATTTTTCTACATTTAGGTATTGTATAAGCCTAATCATTTTTCTACATTTAGGTATTGAATTCACCTTTCTTAAGATGTTTCATATTTCATCATAGTTTTTTTTATTTTTCCTAGCCATATATTCTTCACTGTTATTTTACAAAGATTTTTTGTATTTTGGTCTATTTTTCATTATGGCTACTAGTTCTAGCATGTCGCAGCCACCTCCTTTTCTTTCAGAGGAGGGTGAACCCATTCTCCCTTGGAAGAGATGGAGAAACCTGTTTGACTCATACTTGGTTGCTATTGGGGGAGAGAAATTTTCAGCTTTCAGAAAACAAGCTATTTTATTACACAATTTGGGTGTTGAAGGTAGACATACATATGATAGTATGGACACTATACCTATAGGTGGAGCTGATGGTGAACCTGCAGATGTTTTTGAAATGTCTATGACTATGTTAGAGCAGTATTTTGGTCCAAGGATAAATGTTGTTTTAGAGCGACATAGATTTTTTACTCGAGTTCAAGGCTCTCGTGAACGTGTTGGAACATATGTTGCTGCTTTAAAAATTCTTTCACGCACTTGTGATTTTGGTGATCTTTCTGAATCTCTTGTTAGAGATCAACTTGTTCGATGCACAAACAGTTCTAGGGTGCAAGAAAAGTTATTGGCAAAAAATCCTTCATTGAAAGATGCAGTAGATATTGTTGAAGGTATGGAGAACACCTCTACATGGGTCAAAGAAATAAGGAAAAATAAAGAAGATGAGAGTCAAACTGTTAGCGATCATAAAAAGAAAACTCCTGACTCTGTACATATGCTAGAGGAAGATGAGTTCACTGAATGTCATCAAGATGTTGCTAAATTTAACGTTGGATCTAAGGGTAAACCTTCTCAAAAGAATCAATTTTTTCAGAAAGGTTCTTCTGAAACTCGTCCTTCGTCTTCTAGGGAATCCACTATTTCTAAAGAACATGATTCTCGTCAACAAGGTTCCTTCACCAATCAAAAAATGCGTTGTTTTAGGTGTGGAAGTTTCTTTCACACTTCCAATTTTCCTCAATGCTTTGCTAAGGACAGCATTTGTAATAATTGTGGTATCAAAGGGCATTATGCACGTGTGTGCAGGTCTGGTAAAAAGAAAGAAGCCAATGAACCTGTTTCTGATATTATACGTACAGTTGTGGTTTCTAGTGTTAGCGAAGGTATGGTTGATGTTGAACATATATTTATGCCATTTTGTGATATAGCGATTGACAAGTTTGTATTCAAACTTATGGCTGACTCTGGATCTCCTTTTACCTTAATTGGGAACAAAATTTGGGATAAGGTGGTTGGTCTAGAGAATGTTAAACTCTTGCCTTCTGATATCTCTCCTTTGAGTTATAACAAGTCAAAGATAGAGGTCCTGGGTTATACTGTAGCTAACATTTCTTTCAGAGGAAGATGTATCTCTGGTAAGGTTTATGTTGCTGTCAGAGGTGATAATCTTCTTGGATGGCGACATCAGCACGATTTGGGGATTATCCTTGATCCAGGAGCAAAGGATCCAAAACATCAAGTTATGTTGAAGGAAGATTTTCTTGCTGCGCACTTTCATGTTTCTACTTCTCCTCAAGTAGATTATGTGTCTAGTTCTGAGACATATTTTGCTGATTATCCAAAAGTCTTCGCAGATACCTTGGGTTGTCTAAAAGGTTTTGAGCATAGAATTATTCTCAAAAAATCTGCCAAGCCATGCGTGCACAAGGTGAGAAAGGTACCCAACATGATGCTTGAGCCACTTAAGTGTGAAATTGAAAGAATGTTGAAATTGGGGGTGATCGAAGAAATACAATCATCTGAATGGTTGAGTCCAGTGGTTCTAGCACCCAAGGATGGTGGAAAGTCAATTAGAATGTGTGTGGACTTACGCTTATGAATGGATCTGGGTAGATCGACAACCATTACCCAATATAACTGAGAGCATTAGTACCTTGAAGGGTGCGAAAGTATTTAGTGTACTCGATCTCTCTTCAGCTTACCATCAAGTTGTATTACATAAAGATTGCAGAAATTTTACATCTTTTGTCACGCCATTGGGTGCTTATCAATTTTTACGAATGCCATTTGGATTAGCTTCAGCTGCTGCGTGTTTTCAAAGAGTAATGAAGATGGTCTTGGGTTGTCTTTCAAATGTCATGTTCTTTCAGGACGACATTTTGTTATATGGAGTGGATGAGAGTGAACATGACAGGGTACTAAGGTCTGTTTTGAACCAGTTAGAAGAGAGTGGACTTACAGTGAAAAAGGAAAAATGTCGCATTGGTTTAAAATCGGTTACATATTTGGGACATGTCATTACTGGGAATGGAATTCAGCCCAAACTGGAATTAGCTGAGAGCATTGTAGGAGCACCGACTCCCGTAGACAAAGATCAGGTCAAGTCATTTTTAGGGATGGCAGAATTTTATTCTAAGTTTGTCAAAAGTTTTGCCAGTCTTGTCGAACCTATTAGGTCTCTTTTAAAGAAGGGTGTGCATTTTTCTTGGTCTGCTGATTGTGAAAGGGCGTTTGAGTTGGTAAAGAAAGAGATTGGTAAAATGCCTACTTTGGGTCATTTTGACTCGAAACTCAAAACTATTCTCACAACTGACGCCAGTCTTAAGGGTTTGGGTGCTGTGCTTTCACAAGTAGTGAATGGTGAGGAGGTTGTTGTTGCTTTCGCTTCAAGGGCCTTGAGAGAGGCTGAACTAAATTATTCTTGTATCGAGAGAGAAGCGTTGGCGGTATTTTGGTCAGTACTCCACTTTAAATTTTACTTGTGGGGAATTCCTTTTGTTGTGAAATCTGATCATCGTCCTCTGGTACAAATCTTTTCATGTCATCAAAGTGATCATATGATGCCTAGGTTAAAAAGATGGAGTGAAGGATTGCAAGAGTTCAACTTTAAGGTACAGTACATTCCTGGATCGAACAAAAAACCTGCTGATTGTCTTTCTCGTCTTCCTCTTGTAAGAGATTGTGTCACAGAAGGTGTTTGTGTGAATTGGGTTTTGGAGTCTAGTATCTCCAAGGAAGAATGGTCTCAGAGTGTGGCTGATGACGTTAGTTTTCAACTACTTAAAGGTGTGATTAGAGATGGTTGGCCTAATTATGATGCTCTTGAGGGTGTATTGAAACCTTTTTGGTCAGTGAGGGATGATTTAACTTTCATTCAGGACAATTTGATGAGAGGTGACAGAGTTGTACCTCCAGGCGACTTGAGAGAGAGAATCATTAACATAGCTCATGAAGGGCATTTAGGTAGGAATCTCACGAAAGCTCGTACTAGAGAAAGGTACTGGTGGCCCAGTATGGATAGCATGGTGGAGACTGTTGTCAAGGATTGTCATTTATGTGCTGTCAATAACAAATCACGCACCACTAGTCAATCTCCTTTGTCACTGTTAGACCTGTCTGGCTTTTTGCGTAGTCCCTCCAATTTATTATTTATTTTGTCCCCTTTTTGCCCCTCATGCCCTTATTAATTTTTGTGTCCACTAGATTTTTCAAGGTGTTGGTCTAGGGGATAGGTGTTCTTTCCCCCCCCCCCCCCCTCATAGTTTTTCACCTCAGGCCTAGAGGCCTTTTCTGACAGGAATATAGTTGGAGTCACAAAATGGTGGCTACCAACTGTCATAACTGACCTACCTGGAACATGTCCCATAGGATAGAGTAGGGCATTCCAGAACTTTCTGGTCCCTTCTGGACCTCTGAGGGTCAGCCTATAAAAGGTGGAATGCTGGTCAGCCATTTTGTCTTACCAGAGAGAGTCAGCTGGAGGTCAGGCTGTAACAGAAGGTGGGGGTAGGATAGTCAGAGGGTTAACCTATTGATTCACCACCCGTCCTTCCTTGGGTTACTTGACCTGTCCCCGCTGTATGGGATTACTGGTGACCCTGGGCGCCTGACCATCCCCTAAGCTAGAAGTAAAGGGGTGTGCGTAGGAGAAGGAGACTGCAGCGCTGTGGAGCGCAGTCCTCTGCCCAGCTGAAGAGACTTCTGAAGAGTGTCCCTCAAAACCCCCCTTTTTCCATCATCAGCCTTTGTCCAGTTCTGAGAAGGCTAATGCCCTGGTGACCCTGTGGGCCCTTACCGGTCGTGTAGCAGACGAAGCACCTGTCCCTCTTGTGAGGCAGTGGAGGGATTTCTGGTGAATAGCCGATTCCGCCGTGAATGGGACCCCTGGGGCTTCGTTAGCGCTGTTGTGGCAGCGCCGCCGACTGAAGGGAGAAGAGAGGGCTGGTTGAGCAGCATCCAGCGCTACTGCGCTTGCTCTAATCTGAGTTAGTTGTCCAGAGCAGGAGGGGCCTAAGATCGAGCAGGCTCACCGGGGAGACGCTGCCCGCGTCAGGCGGGCGGAGCAGACTCCGGACTGGGCCGCTAGTCCCTCGCGCATGCGCGGTCGCACCGCTGTGAAGGAAAACGGCAGAGATCAGCGCTGTTCTGTGAGGATAGACGGACCCCCGGGAAGTGGCGGGAAGTGCGCATCGGCGTTTCCTGGTTTGTGGGTCTTTCTCCCCCACTCAGGCCTCGACGAGGAGCGGCCTTGAGTAGGAGGGGAGGGGCGGAGGGCGGCATCGAGCGCCCGAGGAGAGTGGTTCCTCTCCCTCCTTGTGGAACAGAGATACCGGCCTCAGGGGCCCCTGCACTGTGACGCACTGTAATCAAGTAAGGAGGCGGTGAGAGTGGGAAGTTGGAGGCCAGGGAGTCTCCTGCAAGGGAACAAGACTTCCTTTTGACAGAATCAGAGATGGGCTAATGCTGGGGAATGTTGTCCAGACTCTGTTAAGGAAATATTAAGATTTCAGTCTTCACACAGGAGATTCCCCCTTTTTATTCAGACTATCCTTTTTCCAAGACTTCCCCCTTGTCTTTTACCATTCTCAGAGCTGGCAAGGAGCTTATACAGAGCAAATAAAGCGGGAAAAGCTCATCAATCCCTCAGGTTGAATGGTGGGAAAAGGTTAATTGAGTAAACTGTTTCTTTTCAAGCCATGGTACTGTGATGTAACTTCATAGAGCTAAGTAGAGTGACTTTTCCAACCATATTTAAGGAAATTACAAAACCTATGACTGAATGTAATGTGTAGTAAATTGGGAAACTGTTTAATGTCAAACTGTGGCAACTCTTGGAGTGTTAAACTTTTCATGACAAACTGTAATGTGTTAAACTGAGATTTCAAAAGGACCACAGAGCAAAGTATATTTTTATAAACAAGCTCGTATTTTCCCAAACATTGGTGTAGCGTCATTTTTGGGTGTTATTGCGTGGTTTTACTGCTGGGTAGTTTGCAACCGAAGCAGAGCTCGCTGACAGGAGGGAAAAGAGGCAATTAAAATGGGAGTTGGCTAAGCTGGAGCAGGAGAAGGAAGAGAAGAGGATGGTTCATGAGTTCAGGTTGAAAGAGTTGGAACTCCAGGCCCTGCAACGGGGGCCTTCTCCTGTAATAAATGGTGGCAGCGAATCCAAAGAAACAGCCAGGGAGTCCAGACCCTATTTGCCAAAAGACCTTATTGCTAGCTTTAGTCAGGGAGATGACATAGCCAAATGGTTGGCTGCCTATGAGGTCTCCTTAAGAGCCCATGGGGTGCAGGAGAAGCACTGGGGGGGTGGTTTGTATAGATACATGCCTCCTGCTGGTCGGGACACCTTGCTGGCCCTGGAACCAGAGGAGCAAACCAACTACCCCCTCATGAAGCTAGCATTAGTAAGGAAGTTTGGGCTTACCCCAGAAAGGTACCGTCAGAAGTTCAGGGGGAGCCACAAGTTGGGTACCCAGAACTGGGTAGACTTCCTTGACTACGCACGTAAGGCATTGGAGGGCTGGGTCAAGGGCAGTGAGGTAAAGGACTATGAGGGGTTGTATGATCTTTTTTTGAAAGAGCACCTCCTTGAGAAATGCTTTCCCGAGCTGCGCCAACACCTAGTGGACAGCAAGCTGACCAATCCCCGGAAGCTTGCAGAGGAGGCGGACATCTGGGCAAGTACCCGGGTGTCCTCAAAGGGGACTGGAGGGGATTCCCAAAAGGCCGGACAGGGCGCCCCTCAGAAGAAGGAGGGGGGAGATAAAAAGAGGGAGTTCTCTAAAGGTCCCCAAAACAATTTCCAAGGAAAGGGAATAGGTTTCACCCCTAAGGTAAACCCGCCCAGAAACCCTAATCCTGGCCAAAGCCAGCAGCCAAGGGTTCTCCACTGTTTTGAGTGTAGTGGTGTTGGACATTATAAGGGAGATGTCAGATGCCCAAAGAGACCACCCCCTCCCACCGGGGGAAAACCACCGGGAGTAGCTAGTGTAGCGCTCGGGGAGGAGTTGCCCTTAGATAAGGGGGGTGAGTGGGCGGGTATCACCTTAGTGTCCCTGGGAGAGCGGGAGATGGTTCCAAAGATCCAGGTGCCCCCAAATACTACAAAGTATGGGCAGTGGGTCACCATCAATGGCCAGAGAGGGGAGGCTCTGAGAGATACAGGAGCCAGTATGACTATGGTGAGAAGTCAACTGGTGTCTCCAGAGCAGGTGGTTCCCAATGTACTCCACCCCGCCGCGATGGCTGATGGCAGAATGGGCCACTATCCAGTGGCTGAGGTTCCCTTTGAGTGGGAAGGGGTTGCAGGTTCACTTCGAGTTGCCGTAAGCCCTGCCGTGCCAGTTGATTGTCCGCTGGGGAATGACATGGAGCACAACACTTGGAGAGAGGTGGAATACCGGACGCACTCTGCGATGCTGGGTACACCTGATTGGGCCTGTGTGAGCACACGGTCTGCGACTACCCGAAGAGGGAGTTCGCCTGAGTTGGAGCCTGGAACAATGGCCCAACCTGCTGCCAAAAAGGGACAGACCCGGAGACAGGAAGAGCCTGCTTCGGCTTCCACGCCCCATGTGACAGATCGGCCACCTGCGGTGGTGGACCAGGAGTCCGTGGAGGGGGAAGTAGACTCTCTGGAGGATTTACTCATCCCTGCTGAGTGCCATGTGGAGGGAGGACCTACCAGAGAGGAATTCTGTAAGGGGCAGAGGGAGTGCCCTACCCTTGAGGGACTGAGGCGTCAGGCTGAAGCCCAGGCAGCAGGTGATGCTACGGGACACCACCATATTTACTGGGAGGATGGACTCCTCTACAGTGAACCCAAGGTACCCTTACCTGGCTCATCAAGGGCCTTGGTAGTCCCGCAGCAATACCGAGCCTTTCTGCTGGAATTGGCTCATGCAATAACCTTGGCAGGACACTTAGGCCAGGACAAGACCTTTGCTCGGCTTGTCCTCCACTTTTACTGGCCTCAAATGAAAGTGGCGTCCAACACTTACTGTCGGACATGTGTATCCTGCCAGGCCAGTGGGAAAACAGGAGTGAAGCTGAAAGCTCCCCTGGAACCACTTCCAGTCGTTAGCACCCCCTTTGAAAGGGTGGGCATCGACATTGTAGGGCCATTGGACCCACCAACAACAGCTGGTCACAGGTTTATCCTGGTTCTGGTGGATCATGCCACACGTTATCCAGAGGCCATTCCTCTGAGGACTGTCACTGCACCTGTGGTGGCTAGGGCCCTGATGGGAATCTTTACCCGAGTGGGATTCCCCAAGGAAGTTGTGTCCGACAGGGGGACCAACTTTCTGTCAGCTTACATGCGGGCGATGTGGAAGGAGTGTGGAGTGACTTACCGGTTCACCACTCCTTATCACCCCCAGTCGAATGGATTGGTAGAGAGGTTCAATAAGACCCTGAAGGGCATGATAAGAAGTCTGCCTGAGAGCCTACGGAGGAAATGGGACGTCCTCCTGCCTTGCTTGCTGTTCTCCTACAGAGAGGTGCCGCAGAAGGGAGTGGGCTTCAGCCCTTTGGACTGTTGGACGGGCACCCTGTGCGTGGACCTCTCAGCCTGGTGAAGGATGGATGGGAAAAGTCTCCCAGGAAGCCTCCTCAGGATGTGGTGAGCTACATGCTGGCCTTTAGGAGCCAGATGGCAAAGTTGTGGAAGCAGGCTTCTGATAACTTGGAGGCCAGCCAGGCAGTAATGAAGGAGTGGTACGACCAAAATGCTCACCCGGTGGAGTTGGAGCCTGGCCAAAAAGTGTGGGTGATGGAACCTGGAGAGCTAAGTGCCCTTCAAGATCGTTGGACAGGCCCATTTGAGGTGTTGGAAAAGAAGGGTAAGGCCACTTACTTGGTGGATCTCAAGACCCCGCGACAGCCCCTACGGGTGCTGCATGCCAATCGCCTCAAACCCCACCATGAGAGGCCAGAGGTCATCCTGATGATGGTGACGGATGGTGCCGAGGAAGCAGAAAGCGAGCCTCTCCCTGATCTCTTTTCATCTCAAGAGAAGGATGGGTCGGTGGAGGGAGTGATTCTCTCCCCATCCCTAACTCCTGAGCAGCGAGAGGATTGCCGCCAGGTATTGGAGCAGTACTCTTCGTTGTTCTCCCTTGTCCCGGGAAGAACCCACCTGTGTACCCATGATGTGGACACAGGAGACAGCCCACCAGAGAAGTCAAAGACCTACAGGCTGTCAGACAAGGTGAAGGCTAGCATCCATGGAGAGGTTGCCAAGATGCTAGAGCTAGGAGTGATAGAACCTTCCAACAGCCCTTGGTCCAGTCCGGTGGTGCTAGTGCCAAAAGCCGCCCCACCAGGCACCACACCAGAACTGAGGTTCTGTGTGGATTACCGAGGACTGAACTCAGTTACAAAGACTGATGCTCATCCAATCCCTAGGGCGGATGAGTTAATTGACCGGCTAGGAGCTGCCCAATACCTAAGTACCTTTGACCTCACTTCAGGGTACTGGCAGATCTCCTTGACAGATGGAGCAAAGGAAAGGTCAGCCTTCTCCACGCCTGAGGGACACTTCCAATTTTGTGTGATGCCCTTTGGGCTCAAAAATGCCCCTGCCACATTTCAGCGGCTGGTGAATCAGGTCCTCTCTGGACTGGAGAGTTTCTCTGCTGCCTACCTGGATGACATTGCTGTCTTCAGTAGCAGTTGGGAGGACCATTTGCAACATTTGCAAGCAGTTCTCCAGGCCCTGAAACAGGCTGGATTGACAATCAAGGCCAGCAAATGCCAGATTGGGCAGGGGTCGGTTGTGTACCTTGGACTCTTAGTGGGTAGGGGGTCAGTGCAGCCCCTGCAGGCAAAGATTGAGGCAATCATGGCCTGGGAACCCCCCAAGACACAGACTGAGGTCCGAGCTTTCCTGGGCCTCACAGGCTACTACCGTCGCTTTGTGAAGGGGTATGGCACTATAGTAGCGCCCCTCACGGAGCTCACCTCAAAGAAACAACCTCGACGGGTAGTTTGGACGAAGGCTTGTCAGCAAGCCTTTGAAAAGTTGAAGCAGGCAATGTGTGTAGCACCGGTCCTGAGGGCCCCAGACTTCTCCAAAGAGTTCATTGTCTAGACAGATGCATCAGAACATGGCATTGGGGCAGTGTTATCGCAACTAAATGAAGAGGGCCTGGATCAACCTGTGGTCTTCTTATCCAGGAGACTGCTTCCCCGGAAACAGAAGTGGAGTGCAATTGAGAGGGAAGCTTTTGCGGTGGTGTGGGCTCTGAAGAAGCTGCGGCCATACCTGTTTTGCTCGCACTTCCTAGTTCAGACTGACCATCGCCCCCTTCGTTGGCTAATGCAGATGAAGGGGGAGAATCCCAAACTGTTGAGGTGGTCCATCTCCCTACAGGGAATGGACTTCCGGGTGGAACATCAGCCTGGAGTGGACCACGCCAATGCAGACGGACTCTCCAGGTATTTCCGCCTTAGTGATGAGGACTCCCAAGGGGTTGGGTAGTTCTCCCCACTTTCAGCTGGGGGGGACGCGTGTTAGACCTGTCTGGCTTTTTGCGTAGTCCCTCCAATTTATTATTTATTTTGTCCCCTTTTTGCCCCTCATGCCCTTATTAATTTTTGTGTCCACTAGATTTTTCAAGGTGTTGGTCTAGGGGATAGGTGTTCTTTCCCCCCCCCCCCTCATAGTTTTTCACCTCAGGCCTAGAGGCCTTTTCTGACAGGAATATAGTTGGAGTCACAAAATGGTGGCTACCAACTGTCATAACTGACCTACCTGGAAAATGTCCCATAGGATAGAGTAGGGCATTCCAGAACCTTCTGGTCCCTTCTGGACCTCTGAGGGTCAGCCTATAAAAGGCGGAATGCTGGTCAGCCATTTTGTCTTACCAGAGAGAGTCAGCTGGAGGTCAGGCTGTAACAGAAGGTGGGGGTAGGATAGTCAGAGGGTTAACCTATTGATTCACCACCCGTCCTTCCTTGGGTTACTTGACCTGTCCCCGCTGTATGGGATTACTGGTGACCCTGGGCGCCTGACCATCCCCTAAGCTAGAGGTAAAGGGGTGTGCGTAGGAGAAGGAGACTGCAGCGCTGTGGAGCGCAGTCCTCTGCCCAGCTGAAGAGACTTCTGAAGAGTGTCCCTCAAACCCCCCCCTTTTTCCATCATCAGCCTTTGTCCAGTTCTGAGAAGGCTAATGCCCTGGTGACCCTGTGGGCCCTTACCGGTCGTGTAGCAGACGAAGCACCTGTCCCTCTTGTGAGGCAGTGGAGGGATTTCTGGTGAATAGCCGATTCCGCCGTGAATGGGACCCCTGGGGCTTCGTTAGCGCTGTTGTGGCAGCGCCGCCGACTGAAGGGAGAAGAGAGGGCTGGTTGAGCAGCATCCAGCGCTACTGCGCGCGCTCTAATCTGAGTTAGTTGTCCAGAGCAGGAGGGGCCTAAGATCGAGCAGGCTCACCGGGGAGACGCTGCCCGCGTCAGGCGGGCGGAGCAGACTCCGGACTGGGCCGCTAGTCCCTCGCGCATGCGCGGTCGCACCGCTGTGAAGGAAAACGGCGGCGATCAGCGCTGTTCTGTGAGGATAGACGGACCCCCAGGAAGTGGCGGGAAGTGCGCATCGGCGCTTCCTGGTTTGTGGGTCTTTCTCCCCAACTCAGGCCTCGACGAGGAGCGGCCTTGAGTAGGAGGGGAGGGGCGGAGGGCGGCATCGAGCGCCCGAGGAGAGTGGTTCCTCTCCCTCCTTGTGGAACAGAGATACCGGCCTCAGGGGCCCCTGCACTGTGACGCACTGTAATCAAGTAAGGAGCCGGTGAGAGTGGGAAGTTGGAGGCCAGGGAGTCTCCTGCAAGGGAACAAGACTTCCGTTTGACAGAATCAGAGATGGGCTAATGCTGGGGAATGTTGTCCAGACTCTGTTAAGGAAATATTAAGATTTCAGTCTTCACACAGGAGATTCCCCCTTTTTATTCAGACTATCCTTTTTCCAAGACTTCCCCCTTGTCTTTTACCATTGTCAGAGCTGGCAAGGAGCTTATACAGAGCAAATAAAGCGGGAAAAGCTCATCAATCCCTCAGGTTGAATGGTGGGAAAAGGTTAATTGAGTAAACTGTTTCTTTTCAAGCCATGGTACTGTGATGTAACTTCATAGAGCTAAGTAGAGTGACTTTTCCAACCATATTTAAGGAAATTACAAAACCTATGACTGAATGTAATGTGTAGTAAATTGGGAAACTGTTTAATGTCAAACTGTGGCAAATCTTGGAGTGTTAAACTTTTCATGACAAACTGTAATGTGTTAAACTGAGATTTCAAAAGGACCACAGAGCAAAGTATATTTTTATAAACAAGCTCGTATTTTCCCAAACATTGGTGTAGCGTCATTTTTGGGTGTTATTGCGTGGTTTTACTGCTGGGTAGTTTGCAACCTTTGCACATGTGCCTCTAGTAATTGTGTCTTACCCTAGGCCAGGCTACCCTAGGTGACCTGTCATCCCAGGTTCCAACAGTCACCTATTGAGGTTACTGTTGCTGTGTGGACTAAATTAGGCCTGGACATTGCAGGTCCGTTTGAACTTATGCCTGCGCATGAAAGATTAGTTGTATTGTTAGTTGATTTTACTTCTAAATGGGTTGTTTCCAAGTGCATGAGTGTTGTCAGTTCTAGAACGGTGATTGAGTTTTTGAAGGAGGTATTTGGGTCAGAGGGTGTTCCTAAATTCCTCCTCACTGACAATGGGGTGCAATATACTTCCAGAGAGATGGATGAATTCTTGAAAGACCTTGGCATTATTCATCAAAAGACAGCTCTCTACTCTCCACAAGCTAATGGTCTCACGGAGAGGATGAACAGAGTTGTGAAGAGTTGTGCACAGAGGGCTTTGGAGTCCAAAGTTTCCTTTAGCAGTGTCTTGAGGGAAACGTGGTGGGCACATCGCACAACTCCCAATGCTATCATGCAGAGATCTCCTTTTGAAGCCTTGAGGGGTAGGTTAGCTTGTTCTAAACTCAATCCCACCTGGCTTCCTGAGAAGGGTCGTGATGACAGTGTGGAAAGGGAGGTGAGAAGGAGAGAAGCTTTGACAAATTATCAGCAGAAATATAAACAACGTTATGATACTAGGATGCATGTCAAACTCAGGAAGTGGAATGTAGGTGATTGTGTTCTGGTGAAAAAATCCAAGTGTGGTCATAAGGGTGTTTCAAACTTCACTGGTCCTTTCACAATTGTTTCCATCAGGAAGAATGTTGTCACTTTAGACAATGGTTGCACTTGGAACATGTCAAAATTGGCCAAGTGTGATGCTGTTAAATTCTATCCCAATAGCAATTCCGGTTCTTCCTGCAGTCCTAGTGTTACTTCTTCTCCTCGTTATCAAAGAACTGTTTCTGGGAGGACTTCACAGCTTCCTCGGAAATTCAATGATTATGTATTGACTTAAACTTAATCCCTTTTCCTGTTTTTTGTTCTTATGAAGACCTTTACATTTTTCTTTCTGTTTTATTTATTGGAAAGGGGATGTGTTGTGGTTAATATCCCTTTAATGGAACTTTACTAGCTCAGCTTTCTTGACATCATTATTAGAATGTTATGTTTTCTCCTGAAGAGTCAGTTGCTGTTTCTCCTTGTTGATGGTTGTACCAATAAAGCTCTCTCTACAACTTATCCTGTTCAGAGCCTTTATCACTCACATTTTACAAAAAGCAAACCGTGAGTTTACCCCTACCTCACTTAGAACTCTGACATTCTGGAATTCTTCATTTTCTCTCTCCTTCTCACATGAACCTTCGGCGAAGTGGATTCCTGGAACATGCAGCTGATAGTGCTTACGTCATCGTGCTCATCGCTACGTGCCACGTGTTGGTGGCCATTTTTATTTACCTAGCAACCATCATTGTGTCAGGAAGCGTACAATAAGGTACAACGATATTACATTGTACAATGTAATAGGAAGGCTATTAAAACTTACCTCTTTCCTCTAAATATAGTTTATTCTGCCGTTGTTATGTTGAGCTTCCCTCCATAGCAATCAGTTCTATCTCTCTGTTGTTGGAAGCGCCAGGACGCCCCTTTGCTGGGGCAGCTGAGAGCTATATAAGCTTCTATAACATAACAGAACATAAAAGTGGAGTGCGTGTATATATATATTTTTTTGTTTTGTTACTTTCTATTTTCTTCTTGCTAAATTATACAAATAATGCTTTACAATCTACTACAACGTTTGTGCCATTATCATTCCTGAATTAGACATTACTGATTTTCAACAAGTGAGTTTTCATTTGCAATTATTTACTTTCTACTTCTGCCAGTTTATATCGGTTTTCAGACATAATCGTATATTTACTCATCAAAGTGTGTTGACTCTACAACTTGTTTTACAAATAACTATTTATTATACAAATTACAGTACTATAATTTTGGAGGAATTATAATTCAATATCTGTACACAAAATGCAATTTGAGGTTCCTGCAAAATTCCTTCAGAACAAAGGTGATCCACCCATACCATGGCCCAGATGGAAAGAAGAGTTCATTACTTATATGAAGGCCATAGATGGGGAGCCCATGGGTGCTGAAAGGAAAAAAAGTATTTTACTTCATTGTCTTGGATCAGAAAGTCAAGTTGTTTTCAGAACTCTACCCCAGATTTCACCACAATCTGGCGAAGGTGATAATGTGAATGTTTATGTGGAAGCATTATCTAGACTTGAAAAAAGATTTAAACCTACATTCAATATTGCTTTAACACTTTCTATGCTCATGACGAGCTGAGCTCGTCATGAGGCACAGCGGCGCTGTGCTCATGACGAGCTGAGCTTGTCATGATTGCTACGGAATGCCTACTCGGGGATAATTCCCCTCCTGTGCGGGGTGCTCCATTGAGTGGATGGAGCCATGACGAGCTCAGCTCATTATGAGCACAGCGCCACCATGCTGCATGATGAGCCGAGCTTGTCACAAGCACCGCGGCTCTGCCCCCCCCCCCCCCAGCGTCACAGGGGAATTACCCCCACGGCGAAGAGGTTACACAGATTTAAATTTTAAACCAGAGCACAGAAAGATGATTAATCCTTTGACGACTTTATAACAGCATTGAGATCTTTGAGTTTACATTGTCATTTTGCAATATTACCAGCAAAATGGTTCGTGGCCAAATTATAGTGCATGTAAAAAATAAGAAGATACAAGAAAAATTATGGGTCATGGGTGATCCTAAGTTTGAAGAAGCAATTGCCATAGCTAAATCTACAGAATTGTCAGAAAAGTGGATGGATGTGGTCAAACAAAATTCCAACAAATCCACCCCAGAGGAAGAAATTTGTGTGGTAAAGTCAAAGGGGGAAGTTAAAAATCCCAACGTAACACAAGGGAAATCCCAAAACAATTACAATAATTTTACTGGTAAAAGACAGGATCATCCAAACAACTATATTTATTGCTATAGATGATGAAGCAGATCACATGTAGCTTCTTTTCAAGGATGCCCAGCAATGAATAGAGAATGCAAAGTCTTTGGTAGAATTGCCCAATGCAGCAATGTCTGTAGAGACAGGCGTTTCAATAACCAACCACACAACAGTAATGTTGACGCCAATTAAGTCACCAGTGTCAATGAGAGTCAGGATCCCAACAAAGGTTTTGTTGTATCTATTACATACTCGGGTTCTGGAAAAGAAAACTCCATGAAATCTCCTAAATGTTCTTTTGAAATTTTAGGTATTGACCTAGAACTCATGGTAGATTCTGGTTCACCATGGACAATTATTAGCATGCAGTATTTTAATGAAAAATTACAGGATGTTTGTTATATAAATGACTTACAACAATCTGACATTAATGCGGAAATTAATGCGGAAAGTTTTGAAGGGTCAAAAATTGACATAGAAGGTTTTTTAAGAGTACCTTTGGTTTTTAAAGGAAGATCTGCTCACATTAAACTGTATATTGCTATCAAGGGTGTCAATGTCTTAGGCTGGCGGGATCAGTGGGAATTGGGAATTATTTTCAATCCACGATCTAAGAATCCCGTTTTGCTTTGCGATGAACATGATATGCTATTGGTTACAACAGTCAGTCATAGTGAAGATTATACAAAATATATGTCTTATTTGATACACAAATATAACAAAGTATTCTGTGATAAATTGGGGAGATTAAAAGATTTCTCTCATAGAACTGTTTTGAAAAAAAAAAAACATCCCTGTTAAATAAAAGTTAAGAGAGGTGCCTATCAATATTAGGGATGAATTAAAAGAAATGCTACAAGAATTACATAAGGATAACACTATTGAGCCAATTGATTCTTTCGAATGGGTTTCACCCATCATTTTGGTACGCAAACCTGACTAAACATTGCGTGTGTGTGTTGATTTAAAGGCATTAAATTCCAACATTAGAACAGATTGTCACCCTCCCCCCAATATCAATGAGCTTGTTTCATTATTTGATGGTGCACAAATTTTCTCTACACTAGACCTAAGATCTGCGTACCATCAGATTGAGCTTACAGAAGAGTCAAAGAAATATACCGCTTTTATCATGCCATTAGGGCTTTTTCAATACACCAGGATGTCTTTTGGGCTGGCATCGGCTGCCTCTGTATTCCAGCGGGTAATGTTCCAAATTTTTAAGGATATTGACACTTATGTCAAATGTTTCCAAGACAATATTTTGTTTTTTTCAAAATATGAAACAGAACATGAATTACATCTTGATGAAGTTTGCAAAAGGCTTGAGAAGTAAATTGATACTTGTGATAGAAGTGTGGTCTTACTCTTAAAGCACACAAATGTAGGCTGTTCAGACGTTCTGTTGAATACTTAGGACATACCATTTCTGGTGATGGCCTCATTCCTAAGAAATCTAACATTGAATCCATTTTAAATGCTACAGCCCCATTAACAAAGAGCAATTACTGTCATTCTTGGTATTTCGTAGTCGCAACTGTGACTCTGCCCTGTTTCCTGTTCTGAGAGCCGTGAGGAAGTGCCCCGGCTGCCGTCATTTCTTGTGTGCCTGTGACTCTTGGGGTGATTTGACAACCGCCGTTGGATTTCCGAGTCCGGGACTGCGAGGCCCACAGGTCCCTGCGCTCACCACATCACGCACACCTGTTGCCTCTTCCCGGACTCCTCCCAGCTGATTTGGGCACCTTTAACAGCGACTCGCGGCCCCCGCTACGCGGGAGCCGCTCGTAGTCACAACTGTGACTCTGCCCTGTTTCCTGTTCTGAGAGCCATGAGGAAGTGCCCCGGCTGCCATCACTTCGTGTGTGCCTGTGACTCTTGGGGTGATTTGACAACCGCCGTTGGATTTCCGAGTCCGGGACTGCGAGGCCCACAGGTCCCTGCGCTCACCACATCACGCACACCTGTTACCTCTTTCCGGACTCCTCCTCCTCTCTATATCAATCCCGCGCTTACCGCGTAAGGGGGACGCGCGCGGGACCAAGCCCGGGGCTAAGCCCGGGCAAAGGGCGGGCCGTTTGAGGCCGTTCGAGGACGTGAGAGACTGGACTGGGCCACCCCTCTAAACTCCACCTTCTGCTACCCATTTCGAAACGTATGTACTGTCTTTCCATTGACTTTGCTCTCGCGGTCCTTGTGATATTCTGTTTTGCGGTTTTTTATACCTATGTCAGAACCTTTTCCCCTGTCTTCGTATAATAGGAAAAATGGTGCTAACTAGAGGAAATAAAACCAAGGCCCCTGGGAGCGTGGGTAAACTGTTAGGCCCCATGGATGATTTTATTACCAAGGCAAACTCATTCATCGATGGGTAATTTGGCCGACGCTAGAACCCCCGCCCCTGATAACAATGTAGGGCATAGGGCCCTTTGTGAGGGCAGGCGTAGCCTGCCAAACAATGTGGACCTGTCGGCCTCCCAGCTCTCTGATTACCAGATAAGTTCAGATTTAGACCTGAGCTAATACCTCAAACATCTCCCCAAATTACATCAGATGAAAGAAGGCAAGCAAAAAGGAGGAGGGAGGGTGCAATAAGGAAAAGAAAGAACGATCCGAAAAATCCCATCCTCAATGACACCGGGAATATCTCTAGTAGTCCACAGAATCCAACCCCTAGAGCAGAACAGTTGGTAGTTTCCGCAATGGTCCATCATCCCGCACATGACATTCCTGCCCCTATCAATCTGGAATCGCCCATTCTTCTATCCTGCAGTAAGGAATCATTTGATAGCAATATGTCCCAGCTGCTAATCAAGATCGCTGATCTATTGAAATCCTTTCTTCAACCAGTAGAAGCAAAGTTAGCGCAACTGGAGATACAGCTATCCAAGTTTGTCGATCTTCCACAATTTAACCAAGTGTCAGGGGCTCAAAAAATAGGGGGAAACAAACAGAATAAATAAACTCTCCCTAAGCCTGCACATACCCTCCCTAAGTCTGCAAATAGTCAAAAGAATGCACCTTTACCTCTAGTTGTAACAGCCAAACCAACGAATAATGAGAGCACAGTGAATCCATCCACCAATGTTGCCACGACTTTGTCACAGGGAAATGCCCTGTCAACAACACCCGTATCTAAGACAGTGGTACCAAGAAAAGTGGCATCTAAAACTCCGGTGACCCAAAATTCAGCCACTAAATCCCCGGCCACAGCATTCAACAGAGATGGCTTTAGGGGACCCACCGAAGTTAGATTTCCTGTTGACATGCCACCGGATGCATCCCCTTTCGTAGTGGTAATGACTGGTGTGCCTGAGCTAGTGGACCACAATGTTGAACCTATGTGGTCTCTGAAAAATAAGGCCCAACACTGGCTAAATTCCAATCGTCCTATTCCGCCAACCTGGCAAGGTAGGATTCTGACGGTACGTAGGACCCCATGGGTGGGAAATGGCAGAAAAACGATTCCGGGAGATTGCATCGTGATTATATTCGAAGACCCCTGAGTAGTAGATTATATCTGCTCTTGGGACCACACGAGTGTAAATGGAGGTATAGGTACCAAACCACTTTCTTTTTTCTACCCCTCAAGACAATCTAACGGCTCTTTCTATAACCATGACCCCCCTTGGGCTGCACCACCCCCTCGTCATTTCGAATACGCCAACACAAGGCAATTTGGGGGCCCTCGTCATCGTGACTATGATAGTTCCTGGCACACAGTGGGTTCACGTTATCAGGGAGGAGGATGGGAAGAATGGGGTCCACATATGCCGAGAATGGCTCATAAAGAACCGCCCCGCTGGGACCCTTGGTTTAGCATCCCGACGAGGAATAGATTTAGTGACCTTGAAATGGTCGACTGACCATTAACGGACACCGAATCTATTAATTCTAACTCACCTCAGTTAATTCCTAAAATAAAAACAATCTCTCCAGCTAACGAAGCTGTAGTGCCAAAAGTAGAGCCACAGCCCATACCTATCCTCTTTTGGAACGTTGCGGGTTTACGTTCCAAAATTGAGGATGGGACTGCCTTGTATTTCCTGGAGCCATGTAAAATAATTTGCCTCCAAGAGACATGGTCTACGACAGAGCTTCACCTCTTGGGCGATAAAACATACTTTACCCCAGCCCTCCATAGTACAATAGGTAGACCTAAAGGAGGGCTAATAACGTATATTGCAAACATCATGAACCACCTAAAAGTGTCCATAGTCCACTCCGACCCTAATTTCCAAATACTTTTTCTTTCCTTTACGAACAAGGAGTCCATCCTCTTGATTAATATTTATAACAACTTAGAGGATGACCAATTCCTGATTCTTTTACGTAATGTTCAGGAGAGATTAACCCAGCTTTACCGGTTGAAGGCTGGACAAGGGGCTATTCATCTTTTTTGGGAAGGGACTTTAACCTCCATCCATGCCCACAGGCTAAAACAAACTGCTGTGGGATAGTGGATGAACTCGACGCTCCACTAGTGCATTTTGCTCATACTAAGGTGGGGATAGCTATGAACAATTTGCTATCTGACTTGGATCTTGTAATAGCCAATACCCTAAGTTCAGGTCTAAATTCCCTTCAACCGACTTACGTGGGTAGAGGATACCAAACGACAGTTGATTACATCTTCCTGTCACCTGGACTGCTACATACAGCTAGAGCCTTTCAGGTTATGGCTAACTCACTTAGTGATCATTCCGCTGTGAGGATGGATCTTCACATGACTGATTCCAAGCCCCGAAATACAGCTATAGCAAAAACTCTTGCCCAGAACAAATTTTACCTAGGCAAACAAAATGGCTACACACTAAAATGGGGAAAAATTCATTCAAATGAAATAACAAAAAAACTGGTAAATGTGGCATATCCTAATATAATTAAATGTTTGGATCTATCGGAAAATGATGAAGAAGTTTTAAACAACTTTATGCAAATATTAGAGAAAATCAAAGGTCTTCTCACTGCAAAACCGAGGACCGAGAACCCAAATAGTAAAGGGTGGTTTAATCACAGTTGCACTGTGGCCCTAACCAACCTGAAGCTGGCCCTGCATAACACACCTAGAGACGTGGGGCAGATTCAACTCCTTAGGAGGCACTACGGAAGGGAATGCAAATTAAGAATCTATGAATTGAAACAGAAACTTTGGGAAGACCTGCACATGAGCGCCGTATCTAAAAACAGTGAGGCTTTCTGGCGAACTGTCAGATCACCTTACTTGACAGATAATAACAGTCCTAAGATAGAAGTGGCTATAGACGAAGACACATGGGTGTCCCGCTTCTCCAATATTTTTAAAAACTCTTCAACAGTAGGTGGGACAGGAATCATACACCCAATAGTCGAATATCCAATATCGCTGCACTTTGATATCCCCGATCTATTAGTGGCACTGGAAACAAGCAAAAATGGGAAAGCTCCAGGCCCAGATGGGGTCCCAGTGGATCTCTTTAAACATAACTTGGATCTCTGGGCCCCCATCCTCACTAGAGTGTGTACAGCAGCTGCAAATGTGGGACTGTTAAAATCCTGGGCCAAGTCCATCATGGTCCCCATTTTTAAAAAAGGGGACCGCCAGGATGTGAAATGCTACCGCCCCATCTCATTGCAGGACTCTCTGGGCAAGGTAGTTGGCAGAGTAATACTTGAGCGACTCCAGCAATGGGCGGAGGAGGGAGGCATTATTTCCGACCTCCAGTTCGGTTTTCGAGAGGGGTTCGGAACGGTAGAGCAGGCCCTCAATCTTAGCCTGATAATGGGCAAATACACCCAGGCAAAGAAGGACATGGTTTATATGGTTTACTTAGATCTGTCCGCTGCTTTTGATTGCGTTTCACACGCAAAACTCTGGACGGTCTTAAGGCAAATGGGAGTGGATCTCCCTCTTCTAGACTTTTTGAGGGAGCTCTATTCTAAAGCATCGGCAAGGGTGCGCTTTGGCATGAATGGAGAGTTGACAGCACCTTTTGGAGTAGAGCGTGGAGTCAGGCAGGGGTGTGTCCTGGCCCCCTTTCTCTTCTCACTGTACACTAATGGCTGGAGTTGGAGATGTTGAGGGGGGCCCAGGACCTCCCACGAGTAAAACAGCGCCTGATTCTTGCTCTGCTTTATGCAGACGATGCCGTCATCCTCGCACGCACTCCGCGAGAATTACAGAAATCCCTGAACAGATATACGGTTTTCATGGGCGGTTTGGATCTACACGTGAACGTTAAAAAAACGTTTGTCATGATAGCAGGTAGTAGGAAAAAACGAGTAAAGGACATCTATCTTGATAATCATAAATTCGAGGTAACCGCCCAGTATCCATATTTAGGAATCATGATAGACGAAAGGCTGTCTTGGAGGCCAGCAGTAGAGGCAAGATGCCACTTGTTTAGAAGATCCATAGCGGCCCTGATGAGCTTCTCCCAGAGACTGGGGAGGAGGGCACCAGTGGAGCTACTAAAAATCTACAGCGCTAAGTGTCAGGCCATTGCCTTGTACGGAGCGGGCGTTTGGGGACATGTACATGTTACTGCCCTTCAGGTAGCAGAAAACACCTTCCTTAGATTCCTTTTAGCTACTCCGAGAGGCACCTCAATCTATGCCTCTCATTTGGAACTTGGAATCCCTTACCTAGAGGATTTGCTCAAGATCCAACCATTGATGCTATGGTGGCGCGTTTGGACCTCGGTCAAAAACGTTCGTGGCAGACACAATGGCTCTTGATCAATCCTCAAAAGTAAAGTGGCTTTGCTATATCAGAAACTTTCTTAAAGACCTCGGTCTTGAGAAATATTACCTCCAACTTGAAGCCATTATTGACCTACCCAAGGGAGTCCTAAAACAACTGGCCCTCAAACATTTAGAGTCACCTCGGTCCTTCATGCGAATTTAATTCAGGCTACACATTCTATCCAGCCGTACTTAACACTACAGATTAGTACACACGAGAGAATGTTACTGACAAGATTCAGATTGGATATCTTCTATAGATTGGTAGCATTTCCTGTGAGTAACAGTTGGGACTTAATCCTCCCTCCCTGTCACTGTGATGAGGAATCTAAACAGTCTAATTTACACACAATCATGTTCTGTAAATTCCATCACCCACATAGGAAAATTTGGCTATTACCACTATTAAGGCGTTGGGGATTTAGACAGTGTCGTCCTGCAATGCTACGTCTCCAAATGCTGGAATCTGAACATGTCTGTTATTTTGTCCTTAATTTCCTAAAATGCGTTATGAAGCACAGGAACAATCTGTAAAAAGTACTCTGGATCTAGATCGAGTCGATCAAATGAAATAACTTGACACTCTGTTTTAACATATATAAACTTGTCTATGTATGGATTTTACTGTATTTTCTTAACTTTTTCATCTGTTTAAACACCTAACTGTACTTTTAAATGTTGCTTTTATGGTTTTCCTTTGTGAAAAACCGAATAAAGAAATGTATTATTATTATTATAGTAAATGTGTTGAAAATGTTGCTACCAAGATGGAGCCTTTAAGAAAATTATTAAGACAAAAGGTCACATTTAATTGGAGTGTTGAACATCGAAAAGCTTTCACTGATATAAAAAATATCATTAATGTGCCCACATTAAAACCATTTAGAATGAAGAAAGAATGTATTATAACAGTTGATGCTACTTTATATGGTCTTGGCAGTGTCTTATCTCAAAGAGATGGTGGAGATGAATGGAACGTAGCCTTTTCTTCCAGGAGTGAGAATTGCTTGCAAGTGTTTGGGCAGTTGAACACTACAGTGGGGCAGTAAATTTGTTCTACATCCAACACACAATCCAATCCCAATGATGCTAGGGATACAATTAAGTTGCAAATGAGGGACACATCGTTAGCCAACATCTATTAGCCCTGGAAGGTCACACTTATCCTCCGGCAGGTTCTATGATCCAATTTAAAAGCTTTGTGGGTCACCAACCTTCTATAATCCCAACCTCCTCCCCTGTCTGTACCACAATCACAAGATCAAGGAGGAAATAGTTATATGCTAGCATCTGCTCAAGGGAAGGTATCTGCTCCAAGTGGCATTGAGGCATCTCCACTAAGAATGGTTGATTGACTTGAAAACTCTCCATTAGCCATGATCTTTACTAACTTGAAGGTCTTTACACACCCATCTGGTTGTGTTCATACATCAGTGGTTCAAAACGACACATATGCTCCACCTACCTACAAGCCCAATAAGTATTGTAGATATGCCCACCAGGCATCACTAGCTTTTAGAAACATTGGGGACATCTGATTACCAAACTTCTGCTGATGCGTACCCACCAGAAAATCTCCGGACTTTTCACGTTTATGGTACTATTAATACATTATCTTGCCCTGACGAGAGAAGCATGTTCTCCTTAACAGTTTTGTCATGGAAAGTAGCTGTCCTACAGGGAAACTTACGATTTCGACTAGGGAACTTTTGTTAGTATATTTGACATGGTCTTATTAGAAGAGACATAGGGCCAGATGTAGGTCACCAAATACCGGTCGGTAACGGCCGATTTCGGCCGTTACCGACTGGTGTTTGGTTTGTGACATGTAGGGGGCCTAAAATGTACCGATTTGGTAAATTTACTGATTCGGTAAAATACTAAATCGGTAAATTTACCGAATCGGTAAATCTAGATGTAGGTGGCACTGAAAACATTGCCACAGGCCCTTAAGAATTCGTTATTTACCATCAAATAGTATTTGATTGTAAATAACGAATTCCTGTGTACATGCACAATGTATGGATTACGGAGTTTTACAGGTAAGTAAACATTTAAATAAATAAAACAAATTTCGTTGCACGCACTGCATCGCATTTGGTGATGCAGTGCGCACAACGTAATTCGTTTTATTTATTTAAATGTTTACTTACCTGTAAAACTCCGTAATCCATACATTACTACCCCCCACCCTGCCCCTCCCCCTGCCCACGTCACCGCCCTACAGAAACACCTACTGCTGACCGCTACTGCGAATATTACCGATTCGTTAATTTATTCGGTAAAAATACCTACATAGCATTTACCGATTTGTAAATACCGAATCGGTAAAATTCGGTATTTACGAATCGGTAAATACTAATTACCTACATCAGGCCCATAGTCCTAAGAAACACTATTTATGAAGGGGTTCACTAACTACAGTCTAAAGGCAGTACCATCGACTGTCAGGGGGGCTGCTGATTTGGGTAAAAAATATGCCCCACATAGCAATAAAAACCCTTGAGCTTGGTTGTAATTATGCAGTGGTCTTGAGCATTAGTAGGAAAAATGGGCGCAAGATAAAAGTATATAGCATCTATAACCGTATAGCACTGATTCACCATCACTAAAACTACTGGCCCCCTGTCTCTTAGAATGCCCATATAAATCTCCCATTATATCAGCAGGCAATGTTAACACCACATATGAGCCCCTGGAAGGGTTATATTCTATCATTGAAGGGTAGGATGAGGCATGGGGCATAAAGAGGGTGGAGGCAATCCACTAAAAAATGGGTCGGCCACTGTTCTTCAGCTACTGTCCCTTACCCTGTCTTTTGGCTTGTGCCCCTGCAATGGCAGGTTTAGATCTGACTACCTACTTACTCCAACATTTACATAGTAAGAGCAGAATAAACTATATAATTTTAGACATTGCCCTGTGGCATTTTGGCTCAGACTTCGCAATCACACCCTCGCACAGATAGCGATCATAATGCCCTGAGGATGACATTGAAATATAACCTGTTTACAACTGATATAAGCCTAGGTTCCTGTTACAAAGTCCCAAAACAGGTAAGGATTTTAAGCTTTATTAGGTACACCACCAATACAGTCCAACTCAATCCTAGTCCCTCAGAGTACTAAAGAGAACCGGGAGGCAGAGATAGAATGTTGGGACAATAGGAGGAAGGTACCAAGGAGGCAGGAAAAGAAGGAGGGGAAACAGGAGGAAGATGCCAATAGGTTACAACACATCTCCCAAGGCAGGAGGAAAAAACAATCACACAAAATAAGGATGGTAGGGAGAAAAGCAAGGCATAGGGTGAGGCTTACAAATACCAGAACCGACAGAAAGGTTTAACCAAATATATAGTCTTAGTGCCATGAAGGGCAGCTGGAAGTTTTAACCAATATTATAGTCTTTGTGCCATGAAAGACAGCTGGTGTTTCTTGGTGATCTACGAACAGGGTCAAGGTTAGTAGGCGAGGCTATGACTACTCCTCCCCCTATTTGAGGATAGTTGCATTTGACCACTCTGTCCATTCCCCACATTTGTCCATTTTCAAGGTGGACAACATTCCTTCCTACACTTGTAATTTTGACGGGTTCGGAAAACCGGGAGTGACTTTTCCTTCTAGCCTGTGGCAAATCTATGCGAACCCATTCTCCTGGTTTGAATGATAGTGTTTTGACATTCTTGCTTTAGTCATACCTCATTTTTTATTTCTCTTGTTGACTTGCAATGTTTTTTGCAATGTCTGACCTGTCTATCTTGCAGTCATATGTCTTGTACGGTAAAACACCTTTACAACGCAACTTTCTTTCCGCATATCTAGACTCCGCATACCATTACAACGAAAGTACCATTACTCCGCAATACTATTTTAAAGCATGCCATTACATCTTATATGCTTTTACCACGCATGCTTTTTCAACAAAATTCGTTGTAAAAGCATGAATGGTAAAAGCATATGTTTTTAATATTTAAGTTTAAAGTAAGTACATGGTTTTAGTTTGGGTGTGTTGGGGGTATATATTTTAAGAGTTCAGGGGTATTTTAAGGGTGGGTTTGGGTTATGGGGTACAGGGGTATTTTTAGGGTTCAGTGATAGGTTTGGGTTTTTGGGTACAGGGGTATTTTTAGGGTTCAGGGCTAGGTTTGGGTTTGGGGTAAAGGGGTATTTTTAGGGTTAAGGGATAGATTTGGGTTTTGGGGTACAGGGGTATTTTTAGGGTTCATGGCTAGGTTTGGGTTTTGGGGTAGAGGGGTATTTTTAGTGTTCAGGGCTAGGTTTGGGTTTTGGGGTACAGGGGTATTTTACGGGTTCAGGGCTAGGTTTGGGTTTTGGGGTACAGGGGTATTTTTAGGGTTCAGTGCTAGGTTTGGGTTTTGAGGTACAGGGGTATTTTTAGGGTTAAGGGCTAGGTTTGGGTTTTGGGGTACAGGGGTATTTTTAGGGTCAGGATGGGTTAGTGTTTAAGGGTGCTGGGGTATTTTAAGGAGTAAGGGTAGGTAATGATTATGGGGTGCAGGGGTATTTAAAGGGACTAGGGTGGGATTCGTTTTTAGGGTGTAAAGGGAAATAAAAAAATTAAAAAAATTAAATATATATATATAAATATATATAGGTAATTTTAATATATACATATAAATAATACAATTTAAAAGAAAAAATCTTTTATTTTAACAAAAAAAATATATGTATATATATATATATATATATATACATATATATATATTTTTTAAATAAAGTACTTTTACAAAGTATATGACTTCATCACATATGCATTTGCGTTGTAATGGCATGCGTGATAAAGTCATATGCGTTGTAAAAGTTTGAGGAATTATGGCTTTGCGGAGTAATTGTCCCGCGTTGTAAAAAATGCGGAGTGATGGTATGCGGAATGAAAGAATGCGGGATAACATCATATATTTGTCTTGTACAGCCACCCTAATGTGAGGTTGGTTTTAGGTTTCCTTCCTTTTAGGAATACAAAAGGTGAAACTCGTGTGACAGTGTTGGGTGCTGTTCTGTACGACCATATCATTTCTTGCAAGACTTGTTTCGTAGCTATACCGGTGGCTTCTGCTCTTTGTAGACATTCTTTGATGACCCTATTCATACGTTCTACTAGCCCATTAGCTCTGGGACAATATAATGCTGTTTTCAGATGGTTAATTCGTAGATCAGCCAGAAAATTCTTCATTAAGTCTGAAGTAAATTGGACCCCATTGTCAGTTACAATTGAATCTGGTATCCCTTCCTCATAAGTGTCTTTCAAGAATTGGATAAGGGTTTTGGTGTCAATGATGCTGACCCATTTGGTTACCACCCATCTCGAGTGATAATCTATAAGGACCAGGATGAATCGTTTGCTAGCTTGTGTAAGATTTAAAGGTCCAATAATGTCTAGTGCCAGTTTGGACCATGGACGGTTAGGGACTTCAACCGGTGACAGCGGAGGTTTTCTTACTGACAGAGTTTTGTCACTTTTGGCACAGTCTATACAGTTCTTGACCACATTTTCCACCATTCTGTCCATACTTGGCCACCAGTATTCTTCCCTTACTTTGTTCTTAGTCAAACTCCGTCCAAGATGTCCTATCTGTGCTAGTTTAATGATTTTGTCTCTCAATCCTTCAGGAGGTACAATTTTCTCTCCACGAAAGATAGTTCCATTAATTATACTTACTTCATGCCTCACTTCCCAAAATGTACTAACCGAGTCAGATAACATGTTCCTTTGGTCCGGCCACCCTTTTTTTATGAGTTCTTTTAGGAGTACAGCTGTACTGTCAAGTTTTTCTCTTTAAAATTGAATCTTTCCAGTCCTATCATCCATTTAGCTATCCTGGGTGTATATCTGGTGGAACCTTTCGTAGTGAATACATAAGTGAGAGGCTTGTGGTCCGTTTTGATAGTACGAAGTATCCCCACAGGAAAAATGTTAAATGGTTAACAGCCCAAAAACAACCCAACGCCTCTTTCTCAATCACAGAGTAGTGTTGTTCGGCACCCTTTAATGATCTGGAGGAAAAGGCTATTACTTGTTCTGTGTTACCTATCTTTTGTGTAAGACTGGCTCCCAACCCTTTATTGCTGGCATCTGTGGAGAGATAGGTAGTTTTTGTGGGATCAAACCTACCTAGGAAAGGAGCTTTGGCAATGTAAGCTTTAATTTCCGAAAATGCCGTTTTACAGTCTTCCTTCCATTCAAATGGTTGTCTGGCTTTGAGAAGGTTACGCAATGGCTCCAATCTGCTTGCATAGTTCTGAATGAATTTAGAATAATATTCTGATAGTCCTAAGAAGGATTTCAATTCATCTACATTGGTGGGAGCAGCTGATTCAAGTATGGCTTCAACCAGATTCATTTTGGGTTTGATTCCTTCACTGGAAATCGTATGCCCTAAGTACTCTACTGATTTTACTCCTATTTGGCATTTATCCTTTTTTAATGTCAGACCCCCTTGGCTCAGCTTTTGTACTCTTCCTCAACTCTGTGCCGAAGCCCAGCAAATGTCGCAGAACAACAAAATATATCAAGCTTGTTCAAACAGAGGAATGAGGGGATGCAGCTTACAGGCAGGCTATGGTCTGAACAGTTGCACATAGAATTTATGGTTCATCTCCAGCAATGGGTAGAACACTTTACCAACATGTATACTGCTACTCCAAAGAAGGTACTCTCCATGGTAAAGCAGGAATTTGCCCAACAATACAGAAATAGCCTGGCAAAACACAGCTTTACCATATTCAGAATAGAGGAAACGTGCAATGCCATTCAATCATTATGCCCTGGTAAAGTTTTGGGTCCGGGGGACCTCTTTTGCTCGGAACTCGAGGTATGGGGCCTATCCATAATTCTGTTATTCATCACAATCTTGGCTGGTGGTACTATACCCTCATCCTGGTTGGGTGCTGAAAGGTAGGTGACTATAGGCCAATCAGCTCGATTGACAACTTGCAGAAAGTATTCTACCGTGAAGTGCTTGACCGTTTGCAAGAATGGTTGGAACAACATAAGGTCCTCCCCACAGCTTCAAGCAGGGTTTCATTCCAAAATAAGTATAACTGATCAGGTATTTGGTTTAAATTTGATTGGAAATATATGGGGCTTTTCACAGATCACCTTTATACAGCATTTGTTGATCTGAGGGCCGCCTTTGACCCGGTCCCAAGAAACAAACTGTAGCCAACCCTGGAAGGGATGGGAGAAGATTCCACTTTACTGGATGTCCTTATTAGACTACATGAAGGAAAATACTTCCAAGTAACATGGGGGACTGGAGGGAGCCCACAGGTTGGTGTCCCGTAGAGAGCATCAGAGGTGCGTTCTTGCTCCAACTCTATTTTTCCTCTATTTTCCGTATACATCAATGATGTGGTTAACTTTCTTTCATCTTGCACCCATGACTGCCCTAAACTGGGGGGCTGGCAGTTCCTGCACTACTATTTGTTGACAAAACCGTTTTACTCTTGCGCACTCCACTAGGGTTGAAAAATCTTTTAAATAGCTTTGCCAACGACTGTGACTCCCGTGGATTGGAAGTCAACTCTTCTAAAACCAAAATAATGGTCTAAAAGCCCATACATCTTTTAACGGGGGGCTTTGTATGCACGAGTCCAAATTCCAACAGGTAGAGCATTTTGACTCTCTGGGAGTAAGCATAGACCAGTCTGCAAAATGGAAGGCACATATTTTAAAATCTGAACTAGCTCTTCTTCATCAGCAATTGTTAAGTGCTATAAAGCCACTACCCAAAAAACAGTATCTCTGGCTATCAAGATCTACAGGGCCAAGGTGTAATATGCCTCCCTGTATGGATATGTGGGGGATAGGAAATCTGAGTGGGCTGTCTATTAGAGAGAACAGCTTTATCAAATTGTTGTTCGAATTGCAAAACCCACCCCATCTGTTCCATAATTCTCTTAAACTGGCCTCAAGAGGATAGGTGATCTGGCCAGCCTGAAGCCACGACTATTCTGGATTAGACTGAGGTCTACACCGGAACTGGCCTCATACAGAACAGCACTTGTAGAGGTCATTAGTCTAAGGAATAGTAGTGTTATCCCCGGGGCTTCACTACATCAAACAACAATTGGGAGATCTAGGACTGGGTATATACTGTTCCAATACATCCCTAGTAAATAAAAGCTCAAAGGCAGTCATTAAAGGTTAATACTGTGCCCTCAAACATAATGCATACCATCACCATGGTTTGGTTGACAAGTTGTTGTCCTTGAAACCCAATCCAAATCTTGAATCATACATGGAAGCCTACATTACCCCCAGCACACACTTTGCTTGTAAAGGTCTGAGTGCACACACTACTGGTAAATAGTTTTACGTTCAAATGGGACTCTAGAATCCCCAAAACAAGAGATTGCTCCCTTTGCTCATACAAGCGTGAAGATGAATGTCACATTTTATTTTTTTGTCCAGCCTATGATAGACCCAGTTGGTCCTGAAACAGACCTTTTTGCATTACTTTGGGAGCAAAAAACTACAGAGAAGCATATTGCATTTTACGGTCATATTGTAACACTAGCATTGTGCTAGGTCTTGACAGCTATTTACAAGCCGTTTGGCGCATAAGAAAAGTAGCGGGCATACATTTATTGCACCATAGCCACTTAGCACTTTGCATCTGTTGAATAAATTGTATGCTAGTAATGTGAATTGTTTTTATCTTTTTAAATGTTTTTTATTTTGAGTATTCCCGAAATAGACAATATTGACTTGACAAGTTATTCCTTTTTTGGGTGGGGTATGGCCGATGCCAGAGTGCAACTCCAGCACTCCTTTATTTTGCCCCAAATGATGCAAATTCCCTCATGTCTAGTGAGCTTTCTATCCCCCTGGGACAGATTTGGTGGCAACCTCCCCTATTAGGACAAAACCCCTGTCTGCCTCTGGGGGAGGCAAATCTCCAATCTGTCCCCCAGAAGCAAGAAAGTCTTTTGCACCCTTTTTTGGGGTTGGGGGAAGAAAGACTCTTGAGCCATTTTTTTAAACAAATGTTCCCTTGTGTCTATTGGGCTTTCCATCCTACTGGGGAGTCGGATGGGGCAAAACATCAAGCTGCCCAATGGGGGATGGGAGCGGGTGAGCAAAAAGGCTGTTGGACCTATTACCTTTTTAGCGGATGGGGCATGGCCATGCCAGTAGTCAGCAACACCCATTCCTAATATTTTTTGTTATATGTAATATGTTTGACCAGATTGGGGGTATTTGGCCCTATCCACCCTCCAGGGGGGCAGACAAACTAAAACTTTGGGGGGAGGCTAAAGGGAGCACAAACTTATGCACAAGGAGCCTCTCCCCCTGCGACAAATCCCTGCTGCCTAGTTGATGGATCCCTGCTTATAGATCGCTCTCCTTTGGCGATCCCCAAGCAGACATTCACTAGGCAGGGATTTTCTCCCCTTTCCGACTGTACCTCCCCTAATACATTCATTGCTCGGGGGCTGAGATATGCCCCAGAGCATTAATGCAGTGAAAGTGAAACGAGTCGAAAATAAAAAAACGGAACGGTGCATCAGAGGGTCCTTTCATACCCTCCCCAGCGAAGGCCAATGGCCGTCAGACACTCTAGATAGAGTGTGGGAATCGACCATTGGCTGTCGTCTGCACTTAAAAGATTAATGTATTTATTTGTTTAGAAGCAATAATATTTCGAGCACAAATGTTTTACACAAGTAATGTTATAACACACAATTGCAATACAATCACCGCTAACTGCATGAAATTCCCCTTTTATATTGTATGTTTTCCCCCACAACATTTATCCAACAATTCGAAACCATATATTTCAGGCTAAAACAAATTATTGCAAACTGATTTTAAGAGAAAAAATACATAATTACACAATCCCAAGCTCTCAATAGAGTGAAACGGATAAATGAACCCTTCTAGTAAATTACTCCCTCCAGTGAACCATTTCACAAATGTGTAAAACAGGAACAAAGTCAGAACGTTGTGCACGTGGGCTTCCTCCTGATGCGCATGTTTTACTTCAAAGTTTATCAGCATTGATCCCCTCATAACAAGCTTTTTTTGCTCCAGTACAGGTCGGTATGGGTTTAAGAAATCTTGCTTGTATTACTTCCATAATACAGCTTCCTCAACCTTGGCAGATATGTATCATTTTGCATCTGGCGGGGACATGTTTTGGAGTGCCACATCTGCGTTCTTTAAGTTCTTTAATTATATAAACACACAAACTTTCTAGGAAAAGCGCCCCTTGTGAACAGAGTACACATGATTATTGATAAACAGACAGAAAGCATGATGCTGTAAATCTGCTGTAAGGAAGCAGTGTGTCTTCTTGTCTCAGCACTGCTGAGAAATCCACCTCACCCTCAGCATCTGTATTATCTTTTGCCTTCCTCTATTCTTACATAAAATGACTTTCAAGTCCCCACATGTGGTGGCAACGAAAGACACAAGATTGTTGTTGCTTCAAAAGGGATGTGCAACTGTTCAGACCATAGCCTGCCTGTAAGCTGCATCCCCTCATTCCTCTGTTCGAACAAGCTTGATATATTTTGTTGTTCTGCGGCATTTGCTGGGCTTCGGCACAGCAAAATGATGCTCATTTTGCATACAAACACACAGGATTCTTTTCTGAATCTGGCCCCAGTAAACAATGCTCTTGTGCTCAGTGCTGGAACTGGAAAACAATTACTCCGGGGACCCAAAAATTGTGGGTTCAAGTTGTGGTAGAGGAAAAGGGGTGGAGTTACGAGGAGAGGAGCCTGAAAAACAGAGTCTGATAGTCAGTGTAAACATTTAGTTTTTAGGTCTTGCCTACGCAGGATGCATGCGCTGCATAGGCAAAAAGACCTTTGGCAATCACTTTTCCGTCAAAAACGTGCACACGTTCCATTGCCTTCAATGGTAACACGTGCACGTGTGGCGATTCACTTGCGGGAGAGCGCGGCGCCATATGGTAGCATATATCGCACCTGGTGCTGCTCGCTCTTGCAAGTGAAATGCTTTCACTTTTGCCGACACATAGTCCCTCTCTCCAGTCGGCCTGCAAGGTTTCTCTGTTTGTCCCTCTGGCCAGTCCTCGTCCGTCCGTCACTCCATTTGCCATGTTTCCCTGTCAGTCCTTCTTTTCTGTGCCTCTGTCCTGTGCCTGTCAGTCCGTCTCTCCTGTCTGCCTGATTTGCTTCTCTGTCGGTCCCTCTGTCGTGTCCCTGTCATTCACTCCAGTCTGCCTGTCATGTTTCTCTGCCTGTCCTTCTGGCTAGTCCCCGTCAATGCATGTCTTCAGTCCGCCTGTCTTGTTTATTTCTGCGGCTTCACTGACTGTTAGACGGAAATGCAGCCTATTTTGCTCTAGGTTTGCAGAGAGCTGGTGTTCGCTGGCCGTAGTGGGGAAGTCCGTCTTCAGTATTGGCTGCAGTTTGTGTTTGCCGATACCTTTTTGAAGCTCCAGAGTTGAGGAAGAGCAGCTATGTTTCGGTAAGTGCTGTCCAATCATGCATGCCCCCACCAAGTCTAGGGTAGTCAGGCGATGCGAATCATACTACAAAATGTCTCCCGCAAAGAGAGCAATAATGAATATTTCTCGTGTGGGCAACAGACTGGCACTCAGGTGCATTTATTAACTGCTTTAAAGCTGTAAACATCAGATCCAGGGGACACTATATAATCATGGTTAAGAAAGAAACAGTTCTTAACTCCTTATTGAACTGCAGTGGGTAAATGTATTGTTAAGAGTAACTGAAAACATAGGAAAAACAAATATTTTAATACCTCCGAAGGCCATTCCTTAAAAAGGTCACGGGAGACCTTTATAAAAATCAGCCAACGCACACTTTAAGGACTGGTTTTTGGGAGACGCTAGATAAGAGTCTCCCGGTGACTACTGTCAAAATAAAGTTTGTTCTGCACCTGTATCACATTTAAATGTTCACATCTATTTCAGGAGTGTCTGTAGTCATTCATATGCTTTCAAGTGAGGTTTTGGCAAATTCAGTTCTTTCTGGGAAGAATCGTCATCTTGAAGATAATTGCCCAACAAGGACTTCTTTGGAGACTTGCGTTTGTTTTGATTTGACACCAGTAGCCAGCTATACACTTTCCCCACAATCCCTGAATTGACAACGACACTGCTTTACGGCAGTGCTCTGCTCCTTAAGTGATCAGCGTATTGCACTGAAGTAAAAGGCGAGACCTATTGGCTATGCCAATGCTTGTTTAATCTGCTGTAATGCAATTGTCAACAAGGATAAATGTGACAGCGAATCTGTTCAGCTTACTTGTTCGGTCACTTAGGGCCTGATTCACAAGGTGCACTTTGTAGTAAGTTTGCAAGAACTACAGTAGTGCTAAAAAATTTACTATGAAGTGCTCTGTTTTGTAACTTACACTTTTGTAGTAACTTGCACTTTTTTTTTTAGTAATTTACACTTTTGTAGTAAGTCCCTACCTCTATTATTTTCTGTGGGAGGGCATTGCAGTACCAGTGGTGGCCATTTGTAGTGCTTGTCTTATTATAAAAGTGTCAGGGCCTGATTCACAGATTGCACTTTGTAGTACATTCTGTAGTACTACAACACATACTACAAAATGCAATTCACAGCCTACATGCATAGTTTTACAATAGAGCACTCCCTACACTTATATGTACGGAGTTCTCCATCCTAACTGCAATATCTCTCAGTGCCTAGAAATCCACACACATTAGTTTACATTAGTTTGTGAATTCTGAGAAAGTAGTAAACTTACTACCAAGTGTAAATTTACGTTTGTGAATCATTCCCAAAGTAGCTTCATTTTAAGATATCTCACATGGTTGACACCTGCTTCAGAGATCTTTGTGTGCCCAGCAATTGTGAGGGGATTATAATAGAGGTAAGATAACTCTGCTGTTTAATTCAGTTCAGGGAGAGTTCTGTGCTTTGTCCAATCACTGGTTTAACTCACAAAGTAGCATAGCAACTTATGGCACATCATGTAATATGCAGATCACAGATTTGTATTTTCTGTAGACAGGTAATTGGGCTAATGCCATTGACACTGAGATCACTGTGTTACTTCCACTTCATAAATTGCAATCCCTCTAATATAGCACCGTGATTTATTCACTGGCATCAAGAAACTGCATGTAAACTGCAAGTCCTGGGTTTAGATCCTTATTGGTTTTTCTCTCAAGTCTTGCTAGTACAGGCAAGCCCAATCACTGTATTATGTTTTGTATCCTGATTTTGCATTTTTCTCCACGTTCACTCTTAACATATAATGTCTACAAGTATGGATAATAAGTGATTCCTACACCTTAACACACTCATTGTCTTAAGTAACATTTCCTGTACATTGATTTACACACGTGTATGATGTATTGATTCTCTGTATGCGATGTAAAGCGCTCTGACACCCTACACTGGGATGAGTAGCGAAGAAAAGGTACTAATTGAACGATCAATTAATAGGTACAATTTAATTCATATTAGTGTAATAACTGCTACACACAGATAAGTGTTGTAGACTTACAGTGCGTGCCCATCTCTTACTGAAAGTGAGTTCCTGTGTTGGAAAAGGACAGCAGGACAAATTCAGATGCCAGAGTACAACGGCCGGAACTGGGATCCGCTGCGATCCCCCTGCTTTCCAGCACTATTTATGCTGTTTTGAAAGTAAGAGATTAAACCTGTTTTACCCAATTATTTATTTCATTCCTGTTGCAGCGTAATAGTGCCCACACCGCCATTCACTCCCGCCCGCTTGAACATATACACAATTCCTCCCCAATGAAACTCTGGAGACATATTTATGGGAAAGAACTGTTGCAGGTTTATTTCATACAACACACGTATGACGTTATAAGATGGGTCATCTTACAGGCGATCCAAAGCAGGCAGCCCCTCGCTGTCCCGCATGCCTAAGGAGCCATCTTGCACGGCGAGTCGATGCTCTGACGGTGCAGCACATTACCAACTTCGTTATACTCCCGACGCCCCTGTCGGGCGGAGCGGTGTGGCACACCCCCGGTCGGTTCAGGCCCCCCGGCCGCCCGAAGGACTAACGGGGCGCCGTCGCGGTTTCCCGGAACCTCCTTCAGCTCCTGGTCCTTGGCTCAGGCACCCTTACTGTGCCAGGCAGAGGTACCCTTACTGTACCCTTCTGCCGCAGAATTACCCTTACTGTACCCGTCTGCTTCCAGATCGCCCTGTAACTCCGCCACAGCTCTGGAGGAGGCTTCAATCGATGACAGAGCCCCCCACCCACCTAGCTACTTCCCAACGTGGTTACGTGCCTCTTGTACGTCCGGGAGGAATATATCCACTCCCAATCTCAACAAGTGTACCCTGTCTTTGTCGTAGTATCCTTCAGTTTTCTCTTGTATTGGTACTTGCCAACTGAAACCCGGGCCTCACTTCCCATGAACTTCTGCATGTATCTGTTGACCCTCCTGCGGGACTGCTCTATCGCAACCGGCGATCTCGCTCCCCTCCAGATCCAGCGAGGGACAATTTCTGACCAAAGCAGCTCAGTGGCTCCCACCTGTTGCTTACTGCCGTCAAATGGACTTCAGGTTACCCCCTTCTACGCATGTGTCTTATCTTTTCTTGGGTTTCCCTTTAAATTAAAATCATAGCCTACTCTATGTCCATAATTTCTCTTCTTTCAAGAAATCTTATCTAAAATTATTCTGCCATAGCTTCCAAAGTTACTATGCAAATGGCTCAAACCTGTAAGCCAGGGTCATTTCCCAGCCTCTTTGGTCCTTTTAGGACGCTGCCCGGGTCTAACTAAAGTGGCATGGTGGTCAGAAAGCCTATGGCTTAAACTACTACCCCAAGCGACTGCCAGTGGTTAGACAAATTGCTAGCATCCCTCCTATCACCTTTGCGTGTTTGAGTGGCTCTTAACCTGCACTCCCTTCGCCTGCCCCCAAATTAATAGGGGTACTGTCAACTCCAGGGGTTATAAGTATTTACGGTTACCCCAGTTCGAAATTTAACACTCAGAAATACGCTGTCTGGCTCTTTTCCAGAAGTTATTTCTTCGGTCGCCTGAAGTCTGATTACTTAACTCTTTCTCGCTCTGTAAACTTGAAAGGATGTTACTTCACCACTTTGAAGTCGCTGCTGCCACTGTGCGAGCGCAAGCTTATCCAGTTTGATTTTAAAAACCTGATGTTTATGTTTGTAGCGTGACAAGATTTTTAAACCTGCCATTGCTTGTTTGCACAATTTTATTCTTTGTACAGAGGACGACAGCGAGTTAGGCTGCTCCTCCTATTTTTAGATTATTATTGTGTTGCTTGTCTCCCGCGCTGCTTATTGGCTCATATTCACAAGGAAGTCAGCGAGTTAGGCTGCTCCTCTGATTCTTGACTTACTTGGTCGCCGAATCCCGAGCTCCGTTCCACCACGGCTGGGTGCCGATTGAGTGGAGAGCTCATGGGGAGGTAGGCGGACCAATCAGGGACCTTACAGCAAGCCGGAGGGCGGAGACTGGTGACCGCGCCTCCCGCTATTTCAAGCCATCCTCACTAAGTGCGCTGTCTACCACTTTGAAGTCGCTGCTGCCACTGTGCGAGCGCAAGCTTATCCAGTTTGATTTTAAAAACCTGATGTTTTTGTTTGTAGCGTGACAAGATTTTTAAACCTGCCATTGCTTGTTTGCACAATTGTATTCTTTGTACAGAGGACGACAGCGAGTTAGGCTGCTCCTCCTATTTTTAGATTATTATTGTGTTGCTTGTCTCCCGCGCTGCTTATTGGCTCATATTCACGAGGAAGTCAGCGAGTTAGGCTGCTCCTCTGATTCTTGACTTACTTGGTCGCCGAATCCCGAGCTCCGTTCCACCACGGCTGGGTGCCGATTGAGTGGAGAGCTCATGGGGAGGTAGGCGGACCAATCAGGGACCTTACAGCAAGCCGGAGGGCGGAGACTGGTGACCGCGCCTCCCGCTATTTCAAGCCATCCTCACTAAGTGCGCTGTCTACCACTTTGAAGTCGCTGCTGCCACTGTGCGAGCGCAAGCTTATCCAGTTTGATTTTAAAAACCTGATGTTTATGTTTGTAGCGTGACAAGATTTTTAAACCTGCCATTGCTTGTTTGCACAATTTTATTCTTTGTACAGAGGACGACAGCGAGTTAGGCTGCTCCTACTATTTTTAGATTATTATTGTGTTGCTTGTCTCCCGCGCTGCTTATTGGCTCATATTCACGAGGAAGTCAGCGAGTTAGGCTGCTCCTCTGATTCTTGACTTACTTGGTCGCCGAATCCCGAGCTCCGTTCCACCACGGCTGGGTGCCGATTGAGTGGAGAGCTCATGGGGAGGTAGGCGGACCAATCAGGGACCTTACAGCAAGCCGGAGGGCGGAGACTGGTGACCGCGCCTCCCGCTACCCCTAATCTTTCTATATATCAACATGTGCTGGTGGGGGCGCAGCGGGCGGGCGCAGCGGGCGCGCCGAATGCGCGCCGAAGTCGTGCAAAAGTCAAGCCCGTCTGCGCCCGTCCGCGCCAGGACCGTGCCTAGTGCCGGTCCGGCTGCCCTTACTCCCTTAGACATCTTGAGCCCCCTGTCTTACAGCCGCGACTCCCTGATCGCCCTGAACCCTGGCTCTCATGCGGGGCTGCTGAGGTGCTCGCTGAGCTCCGACACCATATGGGACTGTAAGGTCTGTAATTTTCACCTTCCCTCATTTCCATCCCATTCATCCTCTAAAGAGCAAAGTGAGCATTCTATCAAGGCAGCTCTTATAAACGCCCGTTCTATGGTGAAACATGCAGAGAATGTATTCGAGCTCATTAGAGACAACAACCTAGACATGTTATTCATCACAGAAACGTGGCTAACCGACTCATGTGCCCCAGTGGTTGCACTAGCAGTCCCACATGGATATCGTTTGGCCAGAGCGGATCGCTCCTTAGGTAGAGGGGGCGGCACCGCTGTTATATTCAGAGATACATGGGCTTTTTCTTGTGATAAATCTCTGAGTGTGCTGGATGGTGAAGCCCTTGACTTCTCCTTTACTCTCTCTCCCCATTTTACTCTCGGAGGTACCCTGGTCTACAGACCGCCGGGGCCGATCAGCTCCTTCTTAACCTCCTTGGGTGACACCTTGACGGACCGTGTATTACGGTTCCCAAGGTTTCTCCTTCTAGGTGATTTTAACATTCATTTAGATTCTGTTAGCTCCTCGGACACATTGGGTCTCCAAGACCTTTTGGCCTTAACACACCTAACTCAGTGGGTCTCTAAACCAACTCACTCGCTAGGTCACGTGCTGGACTTGGTTTGTTCCAATTTTGATCTGGCCCTCAAAGATCCCCAGCCAGTCACCTGGTCTGACTATGCTGTGATTATGTTCTCCTGGCGTGTGCCACTGTCATCCCACCACCCTCCCACCCAGTCAGGTCCCTTAGCACGAAAAATTAATATTCCTGGACTGGTGGAAGCTCTCATGCACTCCCAAATCGACCAGTCCGACGACCTAGAAAGCCAGGTGGATCTTTTCAACAGCTGGGTCAGCCGGGGGGCTGAGATTGCCTCCAAACCGGCTCGGAATATTTTCCAACGCGTGCCACCCTCTCAACCTTGGTATACGCCAGCATTAAAAGAACTAAAAAGGTCTTGCAAAAAACTCGAGCGGCTCTGGAGGGTTGCATACTCCCCACACACTAAAGCAGACCTCCGTACGGCCCAAAGAGAATACTACACAGCAGTTAAGACTGCGAAGGGGGCTTACTTTGCGGCTAGGATCCAAAAAGCAGCTAACAATGATAAAGAAATCTTTGCTATAGTTCAAAGCTTCCTTTCACCTATAGCGGAGCACAAAAAAATCCCGGTTTCCGCCGAATGGTGTGAGGAGCTCTCTTCCTTCTTTATTAATAAAATCAGGCTTATTGAAGAGGGATTAGCACTGAGTACTGCTGTCTCACACCCCCCGGAGCTGGTACCTAGCGCCCCGCTAGTAGCTGCCTCACCAAATTCACCAGGGTGGATCAATTGGACATCCTAACACTTCTAAAATCTTTAAAATCAGGCTCCCCCTCCGATCCTTGCCCGGCAAGAGTTCTGGCGGGAGTGGCAGATTGTGTAGGCCCGGAGGTCACAACTTTGATCAATTGGTCTTTAAAATCGGCAGTGGTTCCTAAGCAGTGGAAGCAAGCTAAACTCTTGCCTCTCCTGAAGAAACCTTCGGCAGACCCTGCTACTGCAGCTAACTACCGCCCCATCTCTCTGCTCCCGGCACTGGCGAAAGTCTGCGAAAAAGTTGTCTTTCGGCAGCTGAACGCTTTTGTTGAGGAGTCTGGTGCGCTACATCCAGCCCAGTCGGGCTTTAGGTCATCTTTCAGCACTGAGACAGCTCTGGTGGAGGTGGTGGAAGCCATCAGGGAGTGCACGGACAAGGGTGGCAGAGCGGCGCTAATTTTATTGGACCTCTCTGCCGCCTTTGATACGGTCCCTCACCAACTCCTCCTGGCTCGCCTCACCGAGATTGGTATTACTGGGGCTGTGTGGTCCTGGCTGGAATCCTTTCTTGACTCCCGCTATCAGCAAGTCTGGATGCCCCCGTACTCTTCTTCGGCCAGGCGTGTTCAGACCGGGGTCCCACAGGGCTCTACATTGAGCCCACTTCTTTTTAACATCTATATGACCCCGTTGATCTACCTGGCCGAGGAGCTGGGTGCAAAAATTATGGCCTACGCTGATGACACCCAGCTTCTGTTTACATGGGGCAACTCGTCATTAGAAACTGATGCAGCACAAAAATGTTTGGCAGCCGTTTTCACCTGGCTAGCTCATGCCAAACTCAAATGTAATGAGGTAAAATCAGAGATTTTACTGTATGGTCAATTCCCAAGCCAATTTACTGAACTACTTTGGCCCCCTGATTCTCCCCGTCCCCTCTCTGAAGGTGGCCCAGCCAAGAACCTGGGCATATGGTTTAATGAAGACCTGAGGTTCGCAGAGCAGATCAAGCGTTTGACGGGCGCCTGCTTCGGGACCCTCAGATCTCTGAGTAGATTCTTTCCTCTCCTACCCCAGTCAGCTAAGGAAACGGTCGCTAGGGCCCTTATATTGTCCCGCCTGGATTATGCTAACGCCTTGTATCTGGGTTCCCCTTCCTATCTGGTTAATAAACTCCAGCTTATCCAGAATGCTGCCGCAAGACTCCTGCTGGGTATCTCTAGACGAAACAGCATAAGACATCAACTAGCTACCCTTCATTGGCTGCCGGTGGCCCAAAGAGTCCAATTTAAAGCTTTGGTACTCACGCATCGAGCCCTCCACGATACAGGCCCTGTCTATCTCAGAAAAAGAGTGACCTTCCATGTCCCAAGTCGCAACCTAAGGTCGGCTTCCCAACGCAGGATGGTAGTTCCACGCTTCCGGCGAACCAGACTGGGCGGTCTATCTTTTTCGGTCAAAGCCGCCACCCTCTGGAACTCCCTCCCACTCACTCTCAGGAACACCAGAGACCTCGGTTGTTTTAAGAAGCTCCTTAAGACCCATCTTTTTAACATTGCCTATTAAAATTGCTTCGCTTTGCTGTTCAGACCTGACTTCTCTGTGGTTATGCTTCGCGCCAGGATACTCTTGAGTAGTTGTGCGCGCAACAAATATCCTTATAACATAACATAACATAACTTCAAATTATCATATTTGTTCACCTTTCCTTGTTTCGCGTAATATGCAATAAGGTAGCTGTTTTCCTTCGGAAATAGGATACAGGGGATAGGCGAGTGACTATTTGCATGATTTCATTTGATGCTAATGGAAAGCCAGTGATACTTGTCCCAGGAAGCAAAAGTGATGGGAATGTGAAAGTTACCCTGTAGTCAGAATCGTTTTCTTGCTGTGTGGCACAGCATCAGTAGTAATTATGACAATGGATTTACCGTCAAATTGTCCTTCCTGTTTTATGTTGTAAATATGGCATAATTGCTAGAGGCCTTTCCAAATTTTGAAGCACCAATGTTAATAACATATCGTTGTTTAATGCCATCCCCCTATACTTCAAGGAATCCCCTTGTTCATGACGTTTTAGATTTTCCAAACAATGCATTATTGCTTTATTGCTTAGAGAAGGCAGGAGGGGTAGTAGCATGCAAAGAGTAATACCATCCTAGAGCATATTCCTTCACGTTAAGAAAAGGCATGACAGTTCAGTGAGAGAAGTGGGGATTCTAGTCTAGTGAAGTAACATATTAGGGTCACAAGATTACGTGAAACAGTATTTTTTCTTTATCGATAACTTATTAAAGGCCATGCATGGAGTGAGTGTGCCATGGAACAAGATCGGTCATGGTAATCCTTGGAGTTGTGCAAACTTTACCCACCTTGAGTGCACACATTTACCGGAACAGCCGCACCTTCACGCCAAATTAAATTAGGTGAAGAGGTTACTATAGCCTCCGCCTTGCAACTCTATCCCACTCTAAACTGAATTACTTTCCCTTGAGAGAGATGTCCTGGCCTGCGCTTTGGAGTGCGTATGTCCTGCAGAATATTCGTGAATCGCAACGTTCCTGTATATATGGCAAATTGGCCCTGTGCATGGCCCCCTGGGTTGGTTGTCTACCCTTCCATCTGAAGACGCTGTTCCAATGGAAATTCTATTCTCTCTGCTTCAGGGAGTGCTTACCCGGTGATCAGTGGTTCACCCATCTGCCCCTTGTCGCCGTGGTATCCCGTACTCTGAGATTGGTCCCCATTGCGACATGCCCGTCACGTCCCTCTGGTACTACACTGTTTGCTACCTCTACCTTGTGTTTGTTTCGATACTTGCCAGGGTGGCACTCTGCGTACGTAATGTTTGTTCTTATGTCTGTCGTCTGGTATGTATTGCATTGCTACTCACCACTAGTACCTCTGGTGGTTAGTGTTTACCACCTGTCCTAGCACAGTGCCACCTTTGCTTACGTAGCGTGTGTCCATGTATTTTGACTGCCTGTCATGTATTGCAGTGTTGTACTTCTACTTGGCTTTGTACCATAGCGACTTGACCCTCCGGGTCGCGAGAACTATTTCACCCAGAATCTCTTCTCGCAGGGATTTGGTGGAGGATCGCTTGCATACCTCCAGCGCTTGCTGACAGAGTGGTGTCTTGACTAAGTCAAATATCCCCTAGCTCCTCTGCTATGACCATGGCCCTATAGGTGTGTGGTTTAGGGACGCTCCTGAACTCATCGCCCTAATCTCCACTCCAGGCCTTTGAACTGATCTCAAAGTCTTGACACCTCCAAATTTCCTTGGTGCCCTTTTATATCTGACGGGAACCCTTTGTAATATAGAAACTTCTACTCCCCTTGACTACGGAAATGTCGTCCCCCGGGTGGTGCTTGTTGTTGGAGGATCTGCCAGTTCCAGCCGTAGACATCCTACCTGTCTATGGTACTTTATCCTATTTATCCTATCTATCACAAGTTATCGTCATACTGTTTCGGCACCACTAGCTGTCTGTTCATAACCCCTATACTAATTAGGTCTCCTCATTCCTTTGTGGGCGTTCGTCGAAGGACTTGGCACGACAAACCAGAGTACTGCTTTGATATACACAGAGGTATGTTGCTCACCTTGGCAACACGAACCAAACGATTCTTCTCAGGATTGATATCGTCAGTCTGTGTGTGCTTGGGATTCACTATGTTTTCCCAGATACTCCAGTCTGGTCGTAGACTAGATTACTTCGTGCTACTAGGTTCAGTTGAAAACTCTTATTTCGGCGTTTGACGCGATATTCTGATCTATACTCCAGTCTGGTCGTAGACTAGATTACTTCGTGCTACTAGGTTCAGTTGAAAACTCTTATTTCTGCGTTTGACGCGATATTCTGATCTCTCTGTTAAACGCCCCATTTCTACTTGACAATATGGCGTTTCAGTCTCAAGTGTTAACTATCCCCACTTTGCAACTACTTGCCAATATGGCGCTTCTCAGTTGGGTACCGAGTCTGTTTGCTGCTTAATCTTACAAAAGTCTCAATTGGTAACTTTTCACACTTTACACGTCATGCCGGTTGAGACACGCTAAATGATTAACCCACCCCGCTAAGAGACTCACAGCAGCAGTAGTTGCCATACTAAAAGACAGACACAATGTATTGCTCCACTTCGTTGTATATATAAAGTTGATATGGTCCTGCTTTACATTTGAGTTCCCTGGGGGCGTGGTCGGAGGTTCTCGAACTAATGATTGAAAATTATTTTTTGTGGTGCAGAATGTCATTAAATAGTTGCTTAAAATCAGGATGTAACTAAGTAGTTGAGTTCATTATTAGGGAGTTTGACATAAAGTGAAACAGAAAACGGCGCTAACCCGCAGGTTAGCACTGGATGTGCAGGAAGGGGCCAGTGATCATGCTATACTCACCATTTGATCTATATCATAACCAGCATATGTCACTTTCCATTTGTAACACATATTGTGTTATGCCTTACCATGTCATTGCTTCCGGTACCCGCACAAATGCCACCATATGTGTCGGTTCGGTTCCCTCTGTGAGTCGCCCGCCACGTACGGGTGTTCGTAGCGTCAAAATACTCAATTCAGGTTCCCATCTATCAACAGAAATTCAAGCCCCCAAGTTGCTGGAATGCCACTGCAGCAGTTGGCTGCGCGCTGCCGGTCCGATGCATAGAGCAGCTCATTTTACCTGAATAGGGGGACGGGGTGAATACATGCGGCAAGCTCATTACTTCAAGAGCTGCTCCTTCGAAGACACTTCCCACTAATTCCTGCCCATTGTCTGCAGGAAGGATAGAATAAGATTGGATTTTTGAATTATGTTTCTTTTGATATTTTAAGACTTTTATACTGCAACATCATGACCCAAATGTATCAGATCTGTATTTGTAAAAATCATACACATGGAACAAAAGTGCACTAGAACGCAAGGGAGAGTTAGACAGATCATCTTGTAATAAGTCGATAGTATTGAGTGGTATCGATCAAATGGCCCACTTGGCGTCATGGTGAGAGCATGCTAACTCGGTGATCTACATCTGGTTGTGTGATGCGTTCCATAACATGGTCGATAGGTAAGAAGGAAGTGAGGGATCTAGTTTGTAGAATATCCCTCATATCTTATGCACCTTGGATCGTTCCCAGGAAACGGGAGCTGTCCCAGGGTGACCGCGGATGATGTGCTTCTGCCATTCCGGGCGGCATTCCTGATCACCGATGGTTGGGTCGGCCCTCGAGACTACCCTGCCTGCCCGGACTCGAAGGCGCGGGCTGACCAAAGCGCGGGACTGAGGCAATCGCCATGTTAGCTCGAGAATCCCCAAGGGAGGGGGGGGTTGGCCTCCGCCCATGGTCGCCATCTTACCCAGGAACAAACCGCATCGTGCAGCGCACGGCACCAATCCGGAGCTGGCCATACACTAACGCTGGCTTAACTTGTACCGGCGCTTAAGTGAAGTGAAGGTAGTCGGAGCCGCCCCAGACCCCGGAAATCCGAGGCTCTGGGTCACACAGTAACGTGATGCGAACGGCAATTTAACGTTCCACCCGAATACCTGCGTGTGCAACCCTTAATAAGCGCAATACGTTCTAAGTGTGCGTGCACCTAACAGGCAGGCCGGCACCCGACCTTTCAAATCTAGCTCCTGGGTGTATACACCTCAGGTACCGTTACCGTCTATTATGTTAAAATTCATTTGGTTGCGAGGCGCGCGTGGAACAGGCAAGCAAACAAATGCACATCAGTAGCAGTTCCAATTTAAGTCGAGGTATCAGCGCCTCATTACATTTCAAGCAACGCAATGGTTTGTGTTCCCTGCCTCCGCAGTGTTGTGGCTCGCAGTGTTGTGGCTCGTGACTCGGTTGTGCACAGTGCGAACCTGGCACCGAGAGTGCCCTGCACAGATGCTCTTATTGTCAATGACGCTGCGCCATAACGCTAACGAGGCACACTTACATTCCCAAGTATATAACGATTGCATCGTCCCTTGGCCCCGTGCGGCTGCCGGACAGCAGGTGCGCGCAAGGCCACATAACTGGTTGACTCCTGGTGTGGAAAAAGGGTCAGGCAGATCAGGTTGATTACCCCTTTTCAAGGTTTGCCCGGCGCTAGCCGCCTCTCGCCCAACTCACGGTTACCAAATAAAGAGGCAGGCGCTGGAGACTGGAAGGCAGGAAACAGGAGTTTATTCCGACGGAGCAGAACACATCAAATCAGACAACAGGGTATCTTCTCGAGGTGCTCTAAATGCATCCTTGAGGCCTGGCCTCTTATACACAGGTTTATTGCTTTATTACATTTATGACATCCGTGGCATTGCTTTGAAGCATGGAAAAGGCATCTTTGGAGTCCCCTGTTCAGGCCCGTTCCCACACATGTCTACAGTAGGAGTCCCCACCGCAATCTCAGCATGATGGCTATCGCGCAGCTGGACATTCTGCTGGGAACAGGAATGCGGGCGATCGGTCGGATCTGGGGGTGTGAAGGCATTGATTAATCCCCGCTCCTTTGATGTGAGGCGGGGTCCTACTGTAGGGGCAGTAAACTGTATCTGCTGGGCTAGGTGGTGGCCTGGGAACAGGTCGGACAATCGGACAGGGAGGAAGAGGTTATCAAAGGAGCTTGTTCTATGAATGAGATGAAAGAGTGTGGGGGTTCAGCACGGGATGTGGCTCGGAGGAAGGGTCGCGCTGGAGGTGCGTTTATGGCCCAAGCAGGAGAGACCGGGGGCTGTCAGGGCGCGGGGGGGATGCTTGCGAGGCCGGGGAGTGAGGGGGAGAGACGCGCTGGCTATCGGCAGTGGGCAGAGAGGCCATGGCATACAAAATGGCTGCTGCTTACGCGCACGTATGAGTCGGAAAAGGGGACAAGATGGCGCCGATAATGTTGATGCCGCAATCTAGATTTTAACACTGGGCGCCAGCACATGACGCGAGACCTGCAGCTCATAACGACTGCACGGTACCCCGTCCGCGTGCGGCTGCAGGCAACATGCGCGCCGCAGAACCACACACTCGCCTGAAACGCGCGGTGCTTACATTGCACAACCCATGTTTCAGAGAGACTAACTGTAGAGCCTTAAGCGTTCACCTGGCGCCACAGTTATCCACCGCCCCTCTCACTAGCACCTATCTGGCATTCACCCTCACGGATTCTCGACTTGATTTTCGGACCACGAAGCCCTCGTTCCTAAACTACCCTACACGCGTCTCCGGGACGGTTGAACCTCCCCCCACCGCCCTGATCCCTTGGTCTTCTAACCCGCGACTAGCTTGGCCACCTCTCACTCCCCCCGTGGTGTTCCGCCACTGGGGCCCCGTGCAACCTGGTCATACCCAGGGACAGGGCCGGGGGGGGAGGCAAGAGAGCAGCACATACCTAGTTCAGAAGGACCACGCACACCGACACGACGAACGGCGCTCATGCGGGCTGACCGGAAACAACAGCGCTTGAGCCGCAGGAAGACTGGGATGAGAGAGGCCGAGCCTTGGCCACCGAGTTAGATATAGGGGGGTTTGCCCCTCCCACATGTAGGTCCTCCCCTGGCCTGTGCATGGTAGACGCGGGGCGGGGCGCCCCACCAGTGTCGGCTGGAGTTTTGCCGAGTGGGACTAAAGCGCTACCCCACCCATGTTCCCCTGCGGGTCCCGCGGTCAGCGGCAAACTCTTTGTTGCTCACTCCTCTATGCACTGCATAAATACCTTCAACAAAACAACTAACTGCAAAATGGGTACCGCGTAGGGCTGTGTCTGTAGTCTATGAAATACTGGTCCATCATTTCGAGAATTCCATATGAAATCTCATTACTTTGTCACTTTGGTCCACATCTATGCAGCTCCCACATACTGATTAACTATAACATACCACAAGTGGTTATTTTCACTGAAAGATCTCCGTCCTGTACGTGAACTTTATATGCCGCATCTGTGAATTATACCGATCCGTCTGAACAGCACACAGGAAGGGGGTGGGATGGTCAGCTCGCTTGTGTCCGTGACAGTTGCACTCTCAAGGCTTCTTGTGTCCCTACACATTTCACACATTAGTCTCCTGGTGTCCGTGTTCATCTCACACACTCTGCTTTTTAGAATCACACATACCATGCTTCTTTCTGAGTACCTCGTATTAAGATTCTCGTGTTTGTGAGAATCTTACACATGCACCTCAGACACACACCAGGAGTCGCAAGTTAGCTAGACTCAATGTACACATCTCACATAGGCAATGTGTGCCTCGTTTGCGCAAGCATCTCACACATGAGGCTTCTTGTATACGTGTCTCATAACTTCGCTTCTCATGTTGTGTGCATCTTAATGAAATCAGTTTGCTCTCGCTGTGAGGAGTTTTGTTTTCTATAAGGAGATTTTTAGCCTGACATTGCTCACCAATCGTTGGCCTAATTTTCTTTCTTCCTTGATACCTCCTAATTGGTCAGCCCCTTCCGGCATCAACTCCTCTTCTTTGGTGTGAAGCATGGACCAAATGCTGATTGATATAGTTCGGTTAGTGTCCTTCCGCTACGTATCCACTGCTCACACTAAGATTCAGCTACTATTATCTTTTTAAGTCTTCCTGTCCATTTTGCTTGAGCCGCTCCCACCCACTGCTGTTGTCCATGTTCCTTGGTGCATTGTGACACTACTGATTTTCAGCAGTGCTGTATGAATATTGGTAAATCCGGCCCTCAGCTTTCTCATACCGTTTTCTTCCTGTAGATTTCCATACAAAATATGAGTCTACAATCTACTTGCAAACTGATGGCTTTTTAGCCAATGTATTTGAAAATGGTGTCTTAAAACATGCAATTGGGCCTCAGATAATTCTAGGCAAGAGACACCAAGAAACCTTTGAATGTAGAATTGTGCATGTGCAGTTAGTAAAAAATTGAAACATTTCACCTAGTTCTAGTAACCAGAATTTTCTCTTTTTCTCAGACTAAGCATGTGTGGCACTACTCATTAATATTTTCTGCTCTAGATATCCCATGTTGGGTTATCCTAACACAGAAAAAAGAAAATGGCTACACCCTCCAACAGGACACTGGTTGGTGCCCTGGACTATGGCCAAGACATCCCCTAGGGTGGGGTGGGGGGTTATGGTGGTATCAGAGAGGATGCTGCTATTCATGACTGGTGGGAAGGGTATGCTGGGTTTCTAAAATAATGCAGGAGGGCAGGAGTGTGTACTTGGAAACTTGTTGAGTGAGCTGGATTGCTTTTGTGCTACTGGGAACAGTGCCTAATTTGAGCCGGTAGTTTACGGTGCTGAGCACTGTCACTTACCTATCAACACCAGCAAAAATGACAGTGTGCCACATGGTGGAGCTGATCCTCTAAATTAGGGATGAACATAACAACAGTTGTTGATTAATTCAGTATACATTACAAATTACTAATACCTGCTCCCAAGCCATTTTGATAGATTTGGGGGGCCAGGAATAGTCTGAATTGTCATGCTTGGTGGATGTGATGGTTAGTTGGTTGTGTTAGTACTGTTGTCGGTGGTGCTGACAGGGGCAATAGATACTGCAGTGGCCTCTTAACGACAGCCTTGGCATTTATGTTTTTTAACAAATTAAGCACTGATCTGGAATCTTTGTCCCATGGGTTTGGGGTGACAGCAGGGCACAGGGTGGATGTCTGTCTCGCAGAGCCTGTTCACCCATTCTCTTTAGTAGTCCATAATTTGTATTTACACAAATAAGTGCATCTTTAAAGCCTTCCTGGTAGGAAGGAGCTGCTGCATCTGCTGTAGGTCGAGAGGGAGATTCCATAAAACACCTGCAACGACCTGGAACAAATTACCCCCGACTTAATTTTTTTCCTAATGCTGTGAGGTGGAACCAGTAGAAGTTTATTAGCTGACCTCAATGTTCTTGGCGCACAATAGAGTAAGAACCTTTGCTTCAGATATTCTGATACATTGTCAAATAGGGTCGTAAGAAGCATTGCTTCAAACATTCTGGAGCATTCTCAAGTAGGGAATTGTGGGATAGTGTGAGAGTTTCAAATTTGATTGGCACATCAACTGGTAGCTAGGTGCCATATATCTCACAACATCCCTCGCAGATGTTGGGAAGAGATGTTGGGAGATACCTGCCTTCTTCTGCAAGTTAAGAACTGCTCTTGTCGCAGGATTCGGCAGCGCCTGCAGCTTATTTGGGTTAGATTTCAAGGTTCTTGTAAACGGAGTGTTCCAGCAGTCCATTTTCGGTCAAATCACAGCCCTGGCAATGGATGCTGTACTTTCCTGAGATCCTAAGTGAAGGGATTTGTGTAGGAGCATGAGGTGCTAATTAGAGGATTGGATAACCAGATGACAACCGTGTGCGAACGTTTATGCTTTACATTTACGCTTTGCCATGCAAATCTTATTAATGTTCTTTTCCATGTATTGCATATCGTGATTAGGTATAAAATAATGCATATGATGTAGATATATTTCTGCTTGAATTCCCGGGGGTCGGTAACCTCACTTTTGTATCAATTGTGACATGACATTTTATTCCAAGAATAGGGATCACCATATTATGATAGGTGAAGGTAACGGGTGTATTCGTCCAGGCCTGTGTACCGGTGTTATACAGGAAATAAACAAGCATTGGCAAAGCCCATAGGTCTGCCGCTGCCTACCAGCCTTTTGACTTTGTCAGAGCTTGTTTTGGTTTGTCATGCTTTTTAAAAACGTTATGATAGGGGGAATCTGCCTACATAGCACAATATATAAAAAAGTATTGCCTAAAATGAAAAATATTTTTAGCGTGAAAAAAGCACATATTGCAATAGTAGTCCTTGCAACATACATACAACTACTTTGAGGGTGAATGCGCTGTATGTGAAAGAGCCGAATGCCAGCACTCACAGTGAAGTTCGCCAGTGGCTGAACTGGGGTGAACTATTGCCCAATGTTGTATGTTGTAGTGAGTGGAAGACAAATGTGAATGACACAACAGACCAATGGATGAAGAAAGCTCTGTAAGTAAGTATATGACATACAATACATTTCTTTACATATATCGGCACAAGTAAAAAAAAAGACACATTACAATTACGATCACAAATGTAAGAGACTTGTGCATTCACTGTTGATAGCTAGGAAACCATTAGCCAATCACGTGGACGTGGTTACACCAGACATTACGTGGAAAAAACGCTTTCTTCTCACTCCCTTCACAGTTCTAATCGGAGCCGCAAATTACAAAATGCACGAACTTTCTTAAATGCAGTTCCAGAACGGCGCATCTGCTTACACTTGACTAACATTCGTCCTTCAGGAGGAAAACATTTTGATGAATGGTTGTCCAGTGGTGCCATATGTGGGAGTTTCTGGATCTTTCTGTTCTTTCGAAAGGCTCTCGATGATGCTGGCTTTCCGTCTTCTTCCTGCTGGGTTGCATGATGGCGGCGAGTGGCGCCCCTCTCTTGCAGTTGCTGCTGGCCAGCACGTATGTGCTGCTGACAAAGCAAAGGACTTGTTTCCAGCCATCTGGGTTTAATCGTCACATTGAATGGAATCAGGGCAGGGGTGAACATTATTCCGTTGTGCAAAGCTGCTGATTAAACACGATGGTTGTGCAGAGAGCCCCCACGCTATGCAAGTTCTAAAGACGTCTTTTTCCAATTTAACCTAACAAGCGGCCATTATGGAGACTGAACTTTCTAAACGCGAGGGCTCCTTCTACATGTAAATTATGGACATTATATTTTTTCGAAACTGACATGTTATATTCCACTGGCCTCTCATTTCAAAGGCTTTCTACAAATGAAAAAAAGAAAATGGTATTACAAAAAGACAGTCTCACTAAGTGGGTTGGATTGTCTTCGAATGTTTGTGCTGAGAATAAGACACAACACCATATGCGGAAATGTGTGAAAAATGCGCGCCTTTTATCATAGGCTGTCAGCAATAATTTATCAATAGAGAAAAATGCAGATCCGAGCCAACAGCATTATGAAAATACAAACTGGAAGTCTAGTACCCAGCTGTCAGTTAGACATCTCAGCCTGCACCGCAGGCTACTTGGCTCCTGCTTTCGTTTCCTATGTCTAATAACTCAGGGACTCTTCAAATCCAGATCAGATAAGCCCTGCTATGTTTGAGGAAGGGTGTCAGGGCCATACTGCACAGTGAGTCAATACCAGCAGCACTGATCCCCTTCATACAAATTGTTATATTTGAACTTCAATCTGTGGTTATGCTGCATTGGGCTGCACAAAGAGGTGAAGTATATGTTGACTGATGCGGAAGCAGGGTTTGGGTCCAGAGCCAAGCGAGGCAGGAGAAAGATGATTAGCTGGATAAAGGAGGGATGGAAGAGAAGCCAGGCACTAAAAGGAGCACATTTTGGAAATGAGTTGAAAATAGGGCTAAAGCATCTCAGGAAATTAAGTAAGACGTGAGCTTGAACCATTGCAAGATATCTTGTCATGAGGTATGCAGAGAGGTTCTTATGACAGAAAGGACACCACCTATGAATGTATGCAAACTCCCATTAATGTCCACACCAATATATATTATAAAATCAATCACGGAAAAAAACAAAGGTGAAAGTAACGTTATAGTTAGATGAATATGTCAGTAACAACATTAACGATTGAACTCAACAACCCACAGAAATTCACTAACTATAACTTGCACCCCTGCCATGTACCTTACATGACCTGACATATTACATCACTCATGACATGTTCTATGACATCATTTATGACATCACTGATGAAATGTCAAATTACATCATGGAGGACATCACCCGAAGGCAACCAACCCCATCCCCTGCAGGCAGCCACCCTGGCAGGGCGCATGGCCTATCATTATGTGTGACGTGGGGTTGACCGCAGATCCTGGATTGCAGCCAGGCTCTGCATCCAACTCCCTGTAGGCAGCCACCCAAAGGCTGCCAACTCCACACTGTTCTCTGCCTTTGGTCTTGTGTGGCATGGGGTTAGCTGGAGGGCCTGTCTTACAGCCAGGTCCTGCTTCCAACTCCCCGCAGGCAGCTAACCCCACACTGTGCACAGCCTTTGGCAGTGTGCCGTTGGTATTTTGCCTCAGGGCTTGGCCTGTTGCCAGGCCCTCTGGCCAAATCCCAACAGACTGCCAACCCTTTACCATGCACAGCCTTTGGCGTGCGCAGCTTAGGATTGGCCTTTGGGCCCCGAGGCCCCATATATATATATACTAAGGGTAGGGGGCATCAAGCCCCCTCCTCGACCCTCAATTGGTCCCAGGAACCCCATCCTCTTCTAATAAAAGGGGGGATCGTGTGACCTCCCTACCCAAGCATTGAAAGACCCAGGGATCCTATCCCCTTGGGCCAAATACAATTAAACAAGGGAGGTTGACATACAGCTCCCCTCCCCAAGCCTTAATAGGCCCCAGAACCACATCCCTGGGGTCAAATACAATTACAAACGGGAGGGGCCACGCAGTCCCCCTTTACAAGCCTTCTTTTGGCCCTGGGTCAAAATCTAAGGGGTGGGGGCATACAGCCCCCTTGTCCGAGCCTTAGTAGGCTGGGGGACCTCATCCCAAGGGGCAGAGTAATTTATAAAGTGAGGGGGCAGCACAGCCCCACCTCACTGTGCCTAATTAGCCCCTAGGGAACCATCCCCAATGGTCAAAATGTAAATAACAGAGATTTGGCCCCTCTACCCAAACCTTTATAGGCATCTGGTACCCCATGCCCTGGGGCCATGCCTTATTAAACAGGGGAGGGCCTTTGTGGCTCCCCTTCCCGAGCTTTATTAGGCCCCGGTGACCCCATTCCCAGTGGCCAAAATGTAAATAAAAGGCATTTGGCTCCTCTCACCAAAACTTTATATGCCTGAGTACCCCAGGGCTATGCATTATTAAAAAGGGTAGGTGGCTTTGTGGCCCTCCTTCCCGAGCTTTGTTAGGCACCCTGGACCCCATTTCCAGGGGCTGTGTATTTTCTTAAAGAGGACAGCGGCTGTGCTGCCACTTTCCCTGTGCCTTCTCGGGCTCTGGGGACCCCATCTCCTGGGGCTGTCTGTTATTTTTTCAAGGGGAGGGGGCCATGCATTCCTCTCCCAAAGCTAATTTTGACCCTGGGGATGCCACAAAGTACAGGTTTGGGATCCTGGGTGGAAGACTAGGGTCCCCGCGGGCCCAGCCAGCTCCCTGCATAATGCATGAGCCAGCATTGCTCCCGCCCGGAGGGGGCAGCTATTTATGCTGTTCCCTCCAGGAGGGAGCAATATGTGTTCTGTTTCCCTGCCCGCATCAGTGTGGTCAGGGAAACAGAACAGAAGTCTGCTCCCAGTCAATGGGAGCAGACTTTGTGTATGCTCCAGTTTGGCGGGAGATTTGAAAATGCTCCTGCAAGACGGGAACAAACATGTTTACCTGCCCATGCAGGCAGGGAAACTACTGTGTCCAGGTAAGGCTTCCTGGGACACAGCGTGAGCTGGGCCTGGGGAATGAGGCTGTCCAGGTCATGAAAGGCTCCGGGATGGAGGACTGTGTTCTCACCTCCCCTTAAAAATGCTTTGAGACCCAGGAGTTGGTGGGGTCCCCGGGGCCAAAAACAGGTTGAAGAGTGGGCCGCACTCCCCCCTCTCCTTAGATAAACCCAACCCTGGGGAACAGGGTCCACAGGGCCCTAAATAGGCTGTGGAGCTGGCCCCTACTGTCCGATGCCCCCTCTTCATCAAAAGATTATAAAATGACAGCCACCATTTTTTTTTGCCTCAATCCTACAGGGGTCCCACAAGATTGAGGCAAAATTCACATTTATTTTATTTTGGTCCTTGGGGGGATCCTTCTGGCCTTCCCATGGGGTCTAGTGGTGCAGGATATCATTACATTGCCCCTTATGAAAAATATTTTTTAAAGTTCATTACAGAGGTCAAAGTCTCCGAGCCCTGTCATTTCTGCCAGCAAGATTTATCTCATGTTGCTTGCAGCCAATCAGAGCACCCGCTTATGAGGGAGCCTGACTCCTTGGGGAGTGAGATGGCCCAAGGGAGAAAAAGGTCCCTGGATCAATCAGAAGGTTCTATTTTTAAATTGGCGCGCCCACAAGATTCTTCTGAGTGTCCCTCGGACCCAACGTTCTGGATATACAAATATTTTTAAACTCTGTTGTTGCCGTACTGCGTGACCGTGACCCCTGATCCCTGACGTGCTGCTGCGTATCGACGAGGCAAGGTGAGAGCGAGTGACTGAGCCTGGAGCTGGAGCTCGGAGCTGCTACGAGTGTGCGCCGAAAATAAATCCTCGGAGAGTGCTTTGAAGTAACGCTTTTTATCCACCATTCGAAGTTAGGGCATCCTGCATGCTACTTGCTGCCATCGCCCGCCCTCCCCCAAAGAAGCCTGAAAATTGCGCTACTTGAGCGCAGCGTGAGCCCCCGCTTGAGCGCCTGCCCAGGGAAGTGGTAGCTCGGCGGGCATGAAGTAAGGTGGGAGGGGAGAGTAGAGTGCGCGGCTGAAACACGGCTGATGAGAGGTGTAAACAGCGTGGTAGGAGCCAGCAGGAGGAAGCGGTTCAATTTAACTCCACATAACCCTATATCTGCACCAATCTCGCAGTAGTTATTTGGCGAGGGTGCTTAAGGAGGAACTCTGTTTTGTTTACTGTACTGAAAATTAGGGACACATCAAGAAAAATGTTCATCTTCTAACATTAAGTTGTTATCACCACCCCCCCCCCTGTCCTGAGGAGTGTGTTTGGTAAACTAGGGGTAGGTCTTGGGACAATACTGCGAGATTATTAAACTGCATGTAAAGCATAATCTGAAGTGCTTAAATGGCCCCTCGGAGAAATAAAAGCGCATTCGGACCAGTACAGAAAGAAAAGGTTACTGCAGGAGATCAAAAATTCTCTGGGGAGAATCTGATTTGACGTTAGTCTGAAAGAGATTCCCTTTGGGTAAAATGGCAACAGTACATAAGTACTCACAAGCATACAGACAACAATTTAAGACACCCACATATCACAGGGAAGCAATGTAGATAAATAAAATTTACCAATATATGTGAAAACACTCTCAGAACATTTCAAATTATAAAAACAATTTATTAAAGATACATTACATTAAATAAAAACAGAAAATTGGGAAACATATAAAGACGGTGCAATAATCAATAAAAACAACATTCATATTTAAAACCTATTGTCTGCAAACTAAAATCATATGTGCGAGACTCAGCGCACATTATATCATTGATTGAGGGGAAGCCCTTCTGTGAGGAGACTCAGTGTCTGGTAACGTTAGACATTGAGTCTCTTTACACGAATATCCCCCAGGAGGCAACCACAGAAGTGATCGATGAAATCTTGTCCGAACAAGATCTTGGTGGGGCTAACAAAGATTTTATAGTTGACTGTGTGAGACTTATTCTCACTAACAATATCTTCCTTTTCAAAAATGACTATTATAAACAGCTCAAAGGAACCAGCATGGGGGCCACCTGTGCCCCTAGTCTGGCCTGCCTTTATGTGGGCAGGTTTGAAGACGTACATATCAACAACGAATTGGCCCCTTTCTTCGAAAATGTAGCGGGCTGGTACCGCTACATTGACGACATCTTTTTTATTTGGGACGGGCCAATTGAACTCCTGGAAGAATTTCTTATGTGGATTAATTTAGGAGATCCCAATCTAAAATTTACATCATCTTACAGTACCACCAGGGTTGAATTTCTCGATATATGTATAAAAAACAATGATGGAGCCTTGGCGGTAGAATTATACACCAAGCCAATGGCAAAGAATACATTACTGGAGTTTTCCAGCTTCCATCCAAAGTCCCAAAGGGAAAGTATTCCCTTCAGTCAGTTTCTCCGCCTCCGGAGAAACTGTTCTGATTTAAACGACTATTACAAACATGCTGAAATTCTCAAACTCAAACTGAAAGATAGGGGTTACCCTAAAAAACTGTTGTCAAACTCTATGAAAAGGGCACGCTTCTTTGACCGAGATGCCCTGATCCACAATACCCCTAAGGAAAAAGAGCCGCTTAATAAAGTTGTATTTGTGAGTAAATTCTCAAACATGAGTAACCAAATAAAAAACATCGTGAATAGGCATTGGCATATTCTGAATCACGAAGAAGATGTAATATTGGAAAAGCCTTTATTCGCATTTAAAAAGAATAGCAACCTTCGTGATTTATTGGTTCATACCTACAAAGATGTATCTGTTGAAAAACAAAGAACAATTGATGGTACACAGGTGATTGGTACAACCAAATGTGGAAGCTGTAATATGTGCAATCAGTGTATTGTGGGATCAGATGTTGTCTGTAATTCGAGAAAAATAACATGTAAGACCCACAATAACTGTAGAAGTAAAAATGTTATCTACTTACTGCAGTGCCCTTGTGGCCTATCCTATGTTGGAGAAACAGGGAGAGAAGTACGAACCAGACTCCAGGAACATAGATCAGCAGTAAGAACGAAAAAAATTACTGCTCCAATTGTAGCGCATTTCATTGAAAAGGGCCATAAAGATTCAGAATTTGGCTGGCTCATATTGGAAAAAATTAAAATTGGTAAACGAGGTGGCAATATGGTTGCTAGGAGAAAAGAGAGAGAGCAGTGGTACATCTCCTTTTTAGACACTGTCAAGAGAGGGCTGAACTCAAGAGAAGAATGGGACAAGATCATTGGAGCAATATAGGAGACCCTTGGCTTCGTGTTGTCCTTGTTAGCAAGTTCGGAGTATGAGTTTATGTACATGTCAGATGTATGTATAATAGGTTGCTTCCTAATACGAATATAGATTTTTCTTAAATGCAACCTCCGTGCCTATAATAATTAGGCTACCGGATTGTCAGCAAATCTTCAATTTGTAATCATACCGGTGACAAACCTAACAAAGAACCACACCAAACACAATTTTAAACTTTTTTCTGCCAATTTTGGAAGATGTCAAGCGATCATAAATTAGAACATCATACTGCTAATATAGTGGTGAAAGAAATCTTTTCGTAACTAGATGTTTTCACTGACTAACGCGATGACACCTACGGGTAGTCTTTTTTCACGTTCTATCATCTTCGTCCTTGCCATCATGAAACGTTAAATAAAACGCTCCGTGAACATAAATTATAAAACCAGCCATTTTATTAATCCTTGGCAAATGTATCCAGCACTTTAAGCATTTTTAGCACTGGAAATAAACTCACCCTTAATTAAATGCGTCTCATTAACGCAATCACAGTAACGGGTAGTCTTTCTCCCCGTTCTATTATTCCCGCCCCCGTCATCAACAAACAACCGCGCAATGCTGGGTATTTAAATCCGTGTGTTCCTTCTAAACGCTGCTAGCCGGGGACACGAATAGGAGCACGCAGGACGTCCGACGATCTAAAGCCTAAGGTATGTAGACTGCAAGAGGGGTTACGCTATATTACAATAGCGCTTTTTTAAAAAAAAGGGCACGCTTGGAATAAGGGTATCTGTCCCTTCTTTCTTGTTTAATTATGCAGGGATTATAGAGAGGACCTCCCTTGGACAGCGGGTATCTTTGGATAAATCTTGGGAAATGTGGAAAAGTAAATTTTGCCATGTTCTGTGTCCCTACGCCTCATCCATCATATGTTATGTGTGCATGATCAATATGCATATGTTATTCCCCATTTCTGATTAAAGACGCAATTACAGTTGTGTCCACCTCTAGTATGTTAGTTTCCAGTCCTCGTGAATACTACGAATATCAGGCCTATGTAAATAATGTTGCCACATTTCTCAGTGTGCACGTTATTCCATTATAAAGTCTCCGTTTCTAGGCCTCAAAAGGGCCCGGACCACAGATTCAGCTCCTGTTTTCTGAAAGCCTCGCTGAGGAGCGATACAGCCCCCACCTGTATCCTCGACCCTTCACTTACTTCCTGCCTTGCAGTGCCCGGTGCACCCCGGCTCTGCCTCTGAGTCTGCCAAAAGTATGTTATAGTTCCAGCTATCAGTTCAGTCCTCCTCCTCTGCATTCCTAAGCTACTGAACTGCATCAATAGTTTCCGTCATTGTCTAGCCTTCTCGTCTCCATGTTAGAGAAATACTGTATTTAATGGTCATTTAATATTCTTCACGCACTACATGTAGAATAATGCATGGTCCAGTCTTAGAATCAAGTTAGCTTTTCCCCTCATGACTTCTAGTTTATATCAACGTGTTCCCTAAACATTAGATACCAGATAGGGTTTAGGTACATGTCGCTCCGACCCTCCAGACTCTAGTCTCTGCTCCTAGCCCAGAGTTCGTAGCCCCCAGCTTCTCCTAGTAACACGTCATTGCTAGTTTCCGCGCACCATTAGGTTAGAGGTCCCGGCTCCTTAGGTAGCCCCCTCCTATGTGTCCGCCTATTCAGGACATATTCTGTTACGTTTTTGCATCACATGTCTAAGTAAACTCCCAGTTACACCCCTTATTTCTGTTATCTCTCGCGACTGCTACGCGTCACGCCTTCTACTCCACCTACTGTTACGCCTACTGCAATGTAATGCTATGTGTTTGCGCTATGTATATAAGTCAATGTTTTGTTATTGAATGTTAGCGCGCTCATCCCAGACCAAGCCCCGGCAGCTGCTGGGCCCCAGTTGTCCTGCTGGGCCCCAGTTGTCCTGCTGGGCCCTGTCATTCTGTTCCTATGCAGGTTGTCCTGATCCTGTCCTTATGCTGTAATAAACCTGCAGAAACTCCTACTACCTCGAATCTTGACTCTTATTTATTGAGCTATCTGTTATGCTATAAGTCTAGTCAAAAATAGGGTATTATTTATTTATTTACCACAGAACCCATGCTGTATTTCAATTGCGCTTAAGCAGGACCGAAGTAAAAAGTGAAATCATCACTACTGCGTGCTTACGTACTAGCATTTTAATCACTCGTAAGTATGCCACTTGAACAGCACGCATTTTTGTACTCTGTAGCAATCAGTAAGAAATGCGTGGCTCATACATGTGTATAAATATCTTGCAGCGTCCAGTCATTTAGCTGGAGAAGTATATGACCCCTAAAGACGTACTTACGCCTTCCATCACTACAACTGAAATAGTAAGTACCTGAATTAACTTTCGGACTTAAGTGTATGAACTCGCTATATGGAAGAATACTGGCCAAACAAAAGACTTGAGGCTGGTCTGCTGATAACTATTTTATCGTTTTCCCACTTGAGGTTGGACTAAACATAAGTGAATTTAAGACTATTTGCGAATGCAATGAATAAACAGGCATAGCATAAAAATAAATAGAATCGTACAAAATACAGCCCAAATGGCGGTGCAGGTAAAGGACAATTATCAATCTTAGTCCTATATGAATCCTGTGACATAGCCTCTAAAATGGCTACCCTGGAATATCGTCATTTCATGTAACTTATTTCTGTCTGAATAGGTATTTGAACGCATATCCAAAAGAATTCGCTGGACGAATTCCTTGCTCTGATGCTTAGGAGGCTGAAAACCCCTTACAATATCGGTCAGACCTATCGTATGTCCGAGGTAGGTGATGTACCAGTGCTCTTTATCTAACGCCACCTCTCTCTCTATGTAGTCTGGTAATTTAATACATGAACCCTATAAGATACCTAAAATGTTCCTGGACTCTAACTCAGCCTGAACATGTACATATCAGTACCCTTAGGGTTGTTGTATAAGAACAAAAAGTCTTGAACTATGGTGTTAAAACATGAATGCTGTGTATTTTGATGAGTTGATCAATGTGTTTTGTTCTGGAAGCAATGTATATATATATATATGTTGGTATAATGATTTAGAAACATTACGTTTTTTAAAGATTGTGATTTTTAGATTACTATATGTTATGAGCTAAGTGAGCCTAAGATTGGTTTTATTTAAATTCCAGAATCTATTTGGGAAACTGTATTGTCCTACTGTCCTGATGAAGGCGGATTAATATGTTTACACCGCCGAAACGCGTCGACGCCTAAGGAGTAAATCTGGGAATATACACTAAGGAGGAAACCAAATTTGTTGTCTTATGATTGGGTTCTATCCTTTTTTCCTGTACACTCCTTTTTAACTGAATGTTGTTTTTATTGATTATTGCACCGTCTTTATATGTTTCCCAATTTTCTGTTTTTATTTAATGTAATGTATCTTTAATAAATTGTTTTTATAATTTGAAATGTTCTGAGAGTGTTTTCACATATATTGGTAAATTTTATTTATCTACATTGCTTCCCTGTGATATGTGGGTGTCTTAAATTGTTGTCTGTATGCTTGTGAGTACTTATGTACTGTTGCCATTTTACCCAAAGGGAATCTCTTTCAGACTAACGTCAATTGTGGAACCCTATCCCTTTGGTTTTGGGGTCCCTCTCTCTTTTATTAGAGATTCTGTGAACGGTCCATTTGGACTGGAGAGTTGTTTTCTGCCTTTGAGCACAATATCTATATTCTAAGGGACGCTTGGCCCTGATGGACAAAATCAAAACATTCGGTTTTAGCGAAGACCAACTCCACCGCATCATAAGCACTAAAAGCGGGAATAGGATCACAGTAGCCTCAGGTAAAGGAGAAAATTGGGGCAAGCTTGTGAATCTTAAGAAAAAACTAATTCGAACGGAAGCCCATGCAGACTTCTTAGTAGAATACCTAACATCTGGTATTATCCCCATTGGATTACAGGTTCGCAATGAACCGGGTGTATTCACAGAGAACAGAAAGTTCCTTGAAACTTGGGCACTTATCTCAAACAGGTGCAGTAGAGACTGGATGCTCTTAATCATCGAAACAGCGCAGGGCCTACTCATCCTAGAAAAAGAAGAGATCGAAAAACTAGAAGATGAACTGAAAAATTGCCCGGCCCTTGAAGAGGCCAAGAGAAAGCTGGCTGATATTAATAGGGATGTTGAGGGCTACAGTACCTACCTGATAAATAAAAAAACAAATAAACTAAAAAAAGATATTGAGATGTATTCTGAAGACAAAACCTATCCCTTTTTAAAAGAGAACTACTTCCAAACTAAAAACAATGGAAGTTGGGAACGACCCCCCAACAGACAAATTTACTCAAGAGGTGGTAACAAACAAGTAACATTCTCCAACTCTTCATGTTCTGGATCTGAAGAGGAAGAAATCAACGAGGTAGGGAGGAACGGGTATGACCAAGGGGTTTTTTTAGAACCACGCCCGAGGAGGGGGCAGGCCCACAATGGGAACCGAGGCCAAGGGCAGTTCAGCCGAGGGAGGCAACAATATCAGAACCAAGGGCAACACAACTACAACCAAGGCCCCCCTCAACAGAACTACAACCATGGTCTTCCCCAACAGAATTACAACCCAGCACCTCCTCAGCAAGAATATTTAAGCACCCGGAACAAGAAATACTGGAAACAACCAAATTACCAGTAATTAATCTGTCTAAAAAAATTTTGAGCGATGTAGAAATAGGGATTTTAAGTAAAGGTTTCAGTTTTGTCCCATCCACGAATTTAGACAAATTTCAGTTTGAAAAGGATTTACGCTCATTCTTCAGAAAGATTAGATTAAAAAGATTTTTTGAGGATAGAGAGTATAGAGAAAAAATAAATATCTCCGGTCTAAAACCCAAATCTAAATTTACCCCCACCCTCAGCATGGTGAATAAAAACATTGAAGCTTTCGAAATGGCAGTTGAAAGCGGCATCCATAAACTTTTCAATAATGAAAAGCGATGCTACAACCATAACATCTCAGTTAGTGAAAGAGAAGCCATCAAGCAGTTGAGAAATGATGGCTGTCTGACCATCAAGCCAGCAGACAAAGGTGGCGGTGTTGTGATCTTTGACACCGAGGATTATGAGCGACGTATGCTGGGTCTCCTTGGGGTTGGTGAACACTATGCCCGTACCACCGAAACTAGCTTAAAAAGAGTAGCGAATGAATGCCTTGCTCTCCTCACAAATGCCAAAGAGTCCGGGTATATTTGTGAAGAAGAGTTCTGCTTTCTAAACAATCTTGAACCTAGAACTCCTGCCATTTATGGCCTACCCAAACTCCATAAGGACAGATATAATCCACCAATGTGCCCAATAGTGAGCAGTATAGACTCACTACTGGAACCAGTCAGCAAGTATGTCGACCACTTTTTAAAACCTATTGTCTGCAAACTAAAATCATATGTGCGAGACTCAGCGCACATTATATCATTGATTGAGGGGAAGCCCTTCTGTGAGGAGACTCAGTGTCTGGTAACGTTAGACATTGAGTCTCTTTACACGAATATCCCCCAGGAGGCAACCACAGAAGTGATCGATGAAATCTTGTCCGAACAAGATCTTGGTGGGGCTAACAAAGATTTTATAGTTGACTGTGTGAGACTTATTCTCACTAACAATATCTTCCTTTTCAAAAATGACTATTATAAACAGCTCAAAGGAACCAGCATGGGGGCCACCTGTGCCCCTAGTCTGGCCTGCCTTTATGTGGGCAGGTTTGAAGACGTACATATCAACAACGAATTGGCCCCTTTCTTCGAAAATGTAGCGGGCTGGTACCGCTACATTGACGACATCTTTTTTATTTGGGACGGGCCAATTGAACTCCTGGAAGAATTTCTTATGTGGATTAATTTAGGAGATCCCAATCTAAAATTTACATCATCTTACAGTACCACCAGGGTTGAATTTCTCGATATATGTATAAAAAACAATGATGGAGCCTTGGCGGTAGAATTATACACCAAGCCAATGGCAAAGAATACATTACTGGAGTTTTCCAGCTTCCATCCAAAGTCCCAAAGGGAAAGTATTCCCTTCAGTCAGTTTCTCCGCCTCCGGAGAAACTGTTCTGATTTAAACGACTATTACAAACATGCTGAAATTCTCAAACTCAAACTGAAAGATAGGGGTTACCCTAAAAAACTGTTGTCAAACTCTATGAAAAGGGCACGCTTCTTTGACCGAGATGCCCTGATCCACAATACCCCTAAGGAAAAAGAGCCGCTTAATAAAGTTGTATTTGTGAGTAAATTCTCAAACATGAGTAACCAAATAAAAAACATCGTGAATAGGCATTGGCATATTCTGAATCACGAAGAAGATGTAATATTGGAAAAGCCTTTATTCGCATTTAAAAAGAATAGCAACCTTCGTGATTTATTGGTTCATACCTACAAAGATGTATCTGTTGAAAAACAAAGAACAATTGATGGTACACAGGTGATTGGTACAACCAAATGTGGAAGCTGTAATATGTGCAATCAGTGTATTGTGGGATCAGATGTTGTCTGTAATTCGAGAAAAATAACATGTAAGACCCACAATAACTGTAGAAGTAAAAATGTTATCTACTTACTGCAGTGCCCTTGTGGCCTATCCTATGTTGGAGAAACAGGGAGAGAAGTACGAACCAGACTCCAGGAACATAGATCAGCAGTAAGAACGAAAAAAATTACTGCTCCAATTGTAGCGCATTTCATTGAAAAGGGCCATAAAGATTCAGAATTTGGCTGGCTCATATTGGAAAAAATTAAAATTGGTAAACGAGGTGGCAATATGGTTGCTAGGAGAAAAGAGAGAGAGCAGTGGTACATCTCCTTTTTAGACACTGTCAAGAGAGGGCTGAACTCAAGAGAAGAATGGGACAAGATCATTGGAGCAATATAGGAGACCCTTGGCTTCGTGTTGTCCTTGTTAGCAAGTTCGGAGTATGAGTTTATGTACATGTCAGATGTATGTATAATAGGTTGCTTCCTAATACGAATATAGATTTTTCTTAAATGCAACCTCCGTGCCTATAATAATTAGGCTACCGGATTGTCAGCAAATCTTCAATTTGTAATCATACCGGTGACAAACCTAACAAAGAACCACACCAAACACAATTTTAAACTTTTTTCTGCCAATTTTGGAAGATGTCAAGCGATCATAAATTAGAACATCATACTGCTAATATAGTGGTGAAAGAAATCTTTTCGTAACTAGATGTTTTCACTGACTAACGCGATGACACCTACGGGTAGTCTTTTTTCACGTTCTATCATCTTCGTCCTTGCCATCATGAAACGTTAAATAAAACGCTCCGTGAACATAAATTATAAAACCAGCCATTTTATTAATCCTTGGCAAATGTATCCAGCACTTTAAGCATTTTTAGCACTGGAAATAAACTCACCCTTAATTAAATGCGTCTCATTAACGCAATCACAGTAACGGGTAGTCTTTCTCCCCGTTCTATTATTCCCGCCCCCGTCATCAACAAACAACCGCGCAATGCTGGGTATTTAAATCCGTGTGTTCCTTCTAAACGCTGCTAGCCGGGGACACGAATAGGAGCACGCAGGACGTCCGACGATCTAAAGCCTAAGGTATGTAGACTGCAAGAGGGGTTACGCTATATTACAATAGCGCTTTTTAAAAAAAAAGGGCACGCTTGGAATAAGGGTATCTGTCCCTTCTTTCTTGTTTAATTATGCAGGGATTATAGAGAGGACCTCCCTTGGACAGCGGGTATCTTTGGATAAATCTTGGGAACCCATGCTGTATTTCAATTGCGCTTAAGCAGGACCGAAGTAAAAAGTGAAATCATCACTACTGCGTGCTTACGTACTAGCATTTTAATCACTCGTAAGTATGCCACTTGAACAGCACGCATTTTTGTACTCTGTAGCAATCAGTAAGAAATGCGTGGCTCATACATGTGTATAAATATCTTGCAGCGTCCAGTCATTTAGCTGGAGAAGTATATGACCCCTAAAGACGTACTTACGCCTTCCATCACTACAACTGAAATAGTAAGTACCTGAATTAACTTTCGGACTTAAGTGTATGAACTCGCTATATGGAAGAATACTGGCCAAACAAAAGACTTGAGGCTGGTCTGCTGATAACGATTTTATCGTTTTCCCACTTGAGGTTGGACTAAACATAAGTGAATTTAAGACTATTTGCGAATGCAATGAATAAACAGGCATAGCATAAAAATAAATAGAATCGTACAAAATACAGCCCAAATGGCGGTGCAGGTAAAGGACAATTATCAATCTTAGTCCTATATGAATCCTGTGACATAGCCTCTAAAATGGCTACCCTGGAATATCGTCATTTCATGTAACTTATTTCTGTCTGAATAGGTATTTGAACGCATATCCAAAAGAATTCGCTGGACGAATTCCTTGCTCTGATGCTTAGGAGGCTGAAAACCCCTTACAATATCGGTCAGACCTATCGTATGTCCGAGGTAGGTGATGTACCAGTGCTCTTTATCTAACGCCACCTCTCTCTCTATGTAGTCTGGTAATTTAATACATGAACCCTATAAGATACCTAAAATGTTCCTGGACTCTAACTCAGCCTGAACATGTACATATCAGTACCCTTAGGGTTGTTGTATAAGAACAAAAAGTCTTGAACTATTGGTGTTAAAACATGAATGCTGTGTATTTTGATGAGTTGATCAATGTGTTTTGTTCTGGAAGCAATGTATATATATATATATGTTGGTATAATGATTTAGAAACATTACGTTTTTTAAAGATTGTGATTTTTAGATTACTATATGTTATGAGCTAAGTGAGCCTAAGATTGGTTTTATTTAAATTCCAGAATCTATTTGGGAAACTGTATTGTCCTACTGTCCTGATGAAGGCGGATTAATATGTTTACACCGCCGAAACGCGTCGACGCCTAAGGAGTAAATCTGGGAATATACACTAAGGAGGAAACCAAATTTGTTGTCTTATGATTGGGTTCTATCCTTTTTTCCTGTACACTCCTTTTTAACTGAATGTTGTTTTTATTGATTATTGCACCGTCTTTATATGTTTCCCAATTTTCTGTTTTTATTTAATGTAATGTATCTTTAATAAATTGTTTTTATAATTTGAAATGTTCTGAGAGTGTTTTCACATATATTGGTAAATTTTATTTATCTACATTGCTTCCCTGTGATATGTGGGTGTCTTAAATTGTTGTCTGTATGCTTGTGAGTACTTATGTACTGTTGCCATTTTACCCAAAGGGAATCTCTTTCAGACTAACGTCAATTGTGGAACCCTATCCCTTTGGTTTTGGGGTCCCTCTCTCTTTTATTAGAGAATCTGATTTGCCCAGGGGCAGAGCCAAAATATAAATGTGTTCAAAGCTAAAAAGGGAAAGCTACTAAGGAACCACTACAAGGAAGAAGTAAGGGAGCACAGCATCAAACTCCCTCAAAGACTTTGTGGGAAAGCACTTTAAAAGGGTATTTTCCCCCCGCTAAATCCCCGGCAACAGAAGAAGGGGAAAAATCATGGAAAGTGGGGTCCGCACGGTGGACTCTGTAAATCTGGCCAATGAATCGGTACAGTCTTTGATAGGACATAAGGGGGCAATAATGTCACCTCGACTTTCCGCATCTCCGCGACTGCTATTACAGATGTCCGATGAAGCAGAAAGCCTGGGTTTAAGGCAAAATGAAGAAGTAGCCCAAACCTCAGATGGAGGATTAAATGGAATAGAAAGTAAGGTTTCACATGGATCCAAGGGACCAGTGCATGTGGATAATATTGGTGATACTAATGGTGAAAATCAATCCTTAGAGATAAATATGGAATCTTCAGAAACCCCCACCTTTTCGATGCTGGAGTTAATGTTAATGCTGCAAAAATCACTCCAAAGCTTGTTGAAAGTGACTATGTTAAACCATGACATTTTAAAAACCCAGAAAATGCACCTCTTAAAAATCAAGGGAGAATTACATGGTATTAGGGGGCAAATGCCATCAATGTTAAGACCTGTCTAGGACCCTGTATCTATAGCCCCGGTGAGGGAGGGGGAGGAGAAGGTTGGAAATGTTGATCCCCCGATGGTTAACCATGATGCTGAATCACCAACTACCAATCATGAAGTTTATGTTTAAAGATGGCTGATGTTGGAAGAAGGGGTGATTATATAAGTTATGGTTTGTCAAAACGAGTGAGATTGGTAGGAAGAGATGCACAAAGAAGGGGTAAAGCAAGAGTAATGAAAAAGAGAAGGGAGCAGAAGGAACGAATAGCAGTACCTGAACAAGTACTTAAGTTTGACCCCCCAAAAACAGTGAGAGAAATAAGAATAACAAGAATAAGTACAGAGAAATTAGCAAGAATGCTAGTAAAAAAGGAGATCTGTAATAGGAAACAAAACCACCAGGATAAGGAGTTAAAAATATAAATCATATGCCTCTCAAATTAGCAAGAACACCCGGTCTTATGGTTTCCCCTAAAGATAAATTATACCGGGGTATTAGCTCAGAGGAAGAGGCTAGAATTAATACTCAACTGCCAATATACTGGAAGGAGAGGAGAATAAAGGGAATAAGTGGCTTTACTTCGAACAAGTGAAAATGGGAAGGGGTGGGAAAAAAATGAAGAAGAGTTCTTATCTAAATAGATCCCACCTCTTAACTCATTTGCCCACTGCCCAAATTTAAAAGGAACAGGATCCAAAGATCTTTGGCAGGTGGGATTTCAAGTATCTTGTGATGGTAAGGAGTTTACTAGGGTACAGCTGTATTCTGACCTTGTTAAAACTGTAATAATAAATGCAGAGAACGAGATAAGTAAAGAAGGGATCAGGCTAGTGTACCAGAATATAATGCTCCGCAACAGAAAACATTCCTACGGTTCCATGCGGGCGTAGGAAAGAGACAAGTAAAGCTACCAGGAAGTGAAGTGGACCAAGGGTTGGAAAACCTCAATATAGTAATAAATAACTCAGACATGATGAAAGCCTAGAAGAACTGGAGCTATAGCACAAGTCCGGCAGGCCCTTCCCAGCGTTATATGGAGGGAACCGAATTTAACGGGCCACTGAGTGATGAGGAATAGGTAACGGGGAAGCCACATGGCATAAAACCGTTTTCTTGGAATATAAATGATCTCGGAACACAGCTAAAGCAGGAATTTTTTAAAAAGCTTGCGGAAAACAATGAGGTCATTTGTATACAAGAGACCGAGCTTTGTGGAGAGCCCCTTCAAATACAGGGGGCTCTCCACAAAACAAATCCATCGTTTGGCAATAAAATCTAGCTCTGGCTGTGCTGCAGGTGGCTCATTGATTTTATTATCTACAAACTTAGTGATTAGGGTATCCCAGTTGCTTGTGACATGTAAGTGGCTTTTGGGCTGTAGGATATCGACAAGGTTTGCTGACATAAAATATGAAAATATGTTGATCCTAAATGTTTATATGCAATGGGGCTCACAGGAAGAATATGGGGTTGAACTGGGACATTTTAGGAATGGTTTGGATTCATTTTCTGATAAGTATGGGACTGATTTAATTTTTCTGGGGGGAGATTTTAACCATAAATTAAACCCAAAATTGTTAGATCGTTGGTACACAGAAATTTTAGATTAATATGATATAAAAAAAGCAGAGTTTTCTGAAAATATAATACCGACTGATGCGGCAAAGCTGGGAAATTACCTAGCGTCAAAAAGTCTTTTCTGCTTAAACGGCAGGCTAGCTCAAGATTGTCCGGCAAAGAAAACCCTCAAATATGGGACTCAAAATTGCCCTATTGACTATGTTTTTATGCTGGCATGGAACTTTGAACTAGTAACAGATTTTAGGATAAGCCAATTCGGAACATAGTGACCATATTTTGACCGTCCTGCACTCGCCAGAAGCGGTCGCTCCTAACGCTGCTCCCTGCCCTGACCCAGACCCAGTAACTGGTATCGTTGCGATATTCTGTCAAACTGCTACTTGCTGAAACTAATTTATTAACGCTCCGCTCGCATTACTGCAGATTTAATTGTGCCCGCTCTGCTCATATTACAGCTGCTCGCATTTCTACTGATTTAATTTGGGTCCCGCTCTGCTCGCACTACTGCTGCTTTATTTTGTGCGTGACTGATTGATTGAAGTAGCGCCCTGCTCGCACTACTGCCACTTTCACGTGTGCTAGAGTGTTGTTTAATTTTCGTAGCGCTATACAGGTGTTTGGATCATTTCAGAGCGCTATACTGCCACAGTGCGCATTATTTCACCAATCAACTGTGCTTTCTGCCTTGAAACTGTGTAAGCGGTTTGGGTTGATTGTGCTGGCGCCATTGCCCTTTCCCTAGCCTAACTCAGGTTGTGCCCTAATCTGTTCGTGTTAGACTTTTGGCTCGCAGCCATTTTGTTGTTTGTTGTTTAACCCCCAGCCCAGTTCCCCACCACGCTCCCGCCTCCCAGCTGCCCCGCCCTCGCCCCTCCCCTCTCCTCCATCCACTTATGACAGATGCCCTTTGCGAGCAGCGTTTACGCGCAGCGATCGCGCCCTATGCGCGCCGAAGGTGCGCCAAAGGTAAGCCCGGCTTCGCCCGTCCGTGCCTGGACCGCGCCCAGCGCCAGACCCCCTGGTCCCCGCTTCACCCATCCCTCCCGCATTACATACGTCGCCTCCACCCTCTTAGCACTTAACCCCGGCCAACTCCCTAACTGCGCCCAAGCAGCACCAGGACACACCCATGGTCCCTTCAGCTGCCACTCCTGCAAATTCACCTGCATCAAGACCCACAACAAACACCAAACAGAGATCCAACACCAACCACCTTAAATGCATTCTTCTCAACACCCGCTCGGTTCACAAACACGCCATCGACCTTTGGAATCTACTCGACACCATTTCTCCGGACATCGCCTTCCTAACAGAAACCTGGATGAATGCCTCTTCAGCTCCAGACATCACCATAGCCATCCCGGACGGCTACAAGATCATCCGTAAGGACCGCACCACTCAAACAGGAGGAGGCATCGCCATCGTCCACAAGAACACCATCCGCGTCTCAACCAGCTCAGAATACAATATCGCTATCGCCGAACACCTTCACTTCCAGATCCACACCGACCCCAAGACCACACTCAGAGGCACCCTCTTCTACAGGCCACCAGGACCCCGCACAAAATTCAGCGAAGACATCACTGACTTCATCACCCCACACGCCCTCCCCTCGGAAGAATACATTCTACTGGGAGTCCTCAATTTCCATCTGGAAAAGAGCAACAACAGTAACACTACCACCCTTCTGGCCAATCTCGCCAATCTCGGACTCAAACAACTTGTCAACACCCCCACACACTATGCAGGACACACACTCGACCCTATCTTCACTTCCAGCAAGCATATCTCCTTCACTCACACCACACCCCTCCACTGGACGGACCACAGCTGCATCCACTTTATTTACAATAAGTCCTCGATCCACAACCACCCTCAACCAACTCTGCGAAGAAATTGGAACAAAATCACCATCGACCAGATCTTAACATCGCTTCTTCAAAAACCCCCTGCCTATTCAACGAACCCTAACCAAGCCGCCATCAACCTCACACAATGGTTAACCCAAACCGCCGACAAACTAGCACCCTTGAAAAAACATCAAATCAAGCAAGGAAGCAAGAACGCCCCCTGGTTCAACGATGACCTTAAGAAATCCAAGAAGCTCTGTTGTTCCCTTGAGAAAACTTGGAAAACAGACCCAAACACTATCACCCAAGCCACCTTCAAAAACGCCACCCGCAAACACCACCAACTAATCCGGACAGCCAAGAAATCAGCACTCAAAGACCGACTAGACAACAACGCCCACAACAGCAAGGAACTTTTCAACATCATCAAAGAATTCACCAACCCCACCGCCAGCTCTAACAACATCACCCCCTCTCAAGCCCTCTGCGACTCCCTCGCCTCATTCTTCCATGACAAAATCGCCGACATTCATAACAGCTTTGACAACCATCCCGTAAACCAGTCCACCACACTCACCTCCGAACCTGTACCTCCTCCGAATAACCTTTTCGACTGGAACCCAATCACCACAGAAGACACCATTCGCCTGATGAACTCCATCCACTCAGGATCCCCTACAGACCCATGCCCCCATCACATCTTCAACAAAGCAGACTCAATTATCGCACCCCATCTCCGAGATGTCATCAACTGCTCCCTTAACTCCGCCACATTCCCAGAAAGCTGGAAACACGCCGAACTCAGCGCCCTTCTGAAGAAACCCACAGCTGACCCCACCGAACTCAAAAACTACCGCCCCATCTCGCTCCTCCCATTCCCTGCCAAAGTCATTGAGAAAGCCATCAACAATCAGCTCGCCGCCTTCCTCGAAACCAACAAATCACTCGACTCCTCACAGTCTGGCTTCCGAGCCAAACACAGCACCGAGACCGCCCTCATCGCAGCAACAGACGACATTCGAACACTACTGGACAACGGAGACACAGTCGCCCTCATCCTCCTTGACCTCTCCGTAGCCTTCGACACAGTCTGCCATAGCACCCTGATACAACGCCTCAGAAACATCGGAATTCAAGGAAAAGCATTGGACTGGATCATTTCGTTCCTCGCTGGAAGAACCCAGAGAGTCCACCTCCCCCTTTTAAGTCAGAGGCCACCGAAGTCATCTGCGGCGTCCCGCAAGGATCATCACTCAGCCCCACCCTCTTCAACGTCTACATGAGCCCCCTCGCAACCATCGCACGTCAACACAACCTCAACATCATCTCCTACGCTGATGACACTCAGCTGATCCTCTCACTCACCAAAGACCCAACCACCGCCAAAACCAACCTACATGAAGGGATGAAAGAAGTAGCCGAGTGGATGAAGCACAGCCGTCTGCAACTGAACTCGGACAAAACGGAAGTCCTCATCTTAGGTTCATCCCCTTCTGCCTGGGACGACTCTTGGTGGCCAACGGCTCTAGGAAAAGCCCCCATACCGACTGACCACGCACGGAACCTGGGCATCATCCTGGACTCCTCACTCTCGATGACCAGACAAGTCAACGCCGTCTCATCTTCATGCTTCAACATCCTACGCATGCTCAAAAAAACATTTCGCTGGATCCCCACCGAAACAAGAAAAACGGTCACCCATGCACTGGTTACAAGCCGTCTGGACTACGGAAACACTCTTTACGCCGGTTCCACCGCAAAACTGCAGAAAAAACTCCAACGCATCCAAAATGCTTCAGCCAGACTCATACTAGACATCCCCCGCACAGACCACATTTCCGTTCACCTGAAAGACCTTCACTGGCTCCCCGTCAACAAGAGAATAACGTTCCGTCTCCTCACCCACGCACACAAAGCCCTATACGAACTTGGACCTGATTGTCTCAACACGCGCCTGTCCTTTTACACCCCCACCCGCCAGCTGCGTTCGTCCAACCAAGCCCTCGCCACTGTTCTGTGCATCCACAAAGCCACCATGGGGGGAAGATCCTTCTCCTACTTAGCGGCCAAAACCTGGAATTCCCTTCCCATCCACCTCCACCTTACTCAAAACCACCTAGCCTTCAGAAAACAACTTAAAACCTGGATATTCGATAAGTAAACCTCCCCCCCTTCCTCAAGCACCTTGAGACCCTACGGGTATGTAGTGCGCTATATAAATTCTGACTTGACTTGACTTGACTTGACTATTTTAATAAAATTAGAGCTGATAATATCCCCACAGGTTGCTTGCGAGATAGTCATCTTACAAGAGATGGATTATCTGAAGCGGATAACTACTCGGTTATCGGATGTATTTATAGAAAGGTTAACTAGACTGCAACAAAATTGTAAGTTAGGATGCGTGAGCGGCCAAAATGTATCATGATATATTGATAAAATAGATCAAGTAGTCAAATGTATAAGTATAGAATTAAGAACAGATGCAAGGGCACCTAAGGATAAAGAAAGGATGCAGGCCAAACAAGGAAATTGGTTCAATATAGATTGCTTAAATAAGAAAAGAGAACTAAGGAGAGAAGAGCATAGACTACGCAAAAAATGTGACCAGGCAAGGGCTGAAAATCTCACCAAAATAAAGAGAGAATATACCTCACTACTCCGTAATGCTAAAAGGGCCCATACAGAAACATGCTGGGGAAAATTATTGGAGGCAATAGAATCTAAGAATATCCGTCAGTTCTGGATTCTAATAAAATCAGCTACAGAATCTTCTGTTGCCCCAATGAAGTGTGGAGTGGAAGAAGGGGCTTGGGAAGATTATCTACAGGAACTATATTCTCCGGGGAGGGAAATTTGGAGAGGAGAGATCAAGGGATTAGAGAGGCCTAGTAGAGAACTTAAAATCAGATTGCTCAATAGTTAACGTGCTTACTACAATAAGGACTTTTAACTTAATAAGGGCAGCAGGCCCAGACAACCTACCAGCCCTGATAATAAATTCAAACCAGACCTGGTGGGCAGAATTCTTCTCTAAGATGTTTTTAGTAATCTTAGAACTAGGGAAGATTCCCATAAATTGGAAAGGTGCAATTCATAAGAAAGGGGATGTATATGCCCCTAAGAATTACAGACTTATTAACCTGTACGATATAGGAGAAAAAATATTCGCGAAAATAATATTAAGTAAATAAAAAGATTGGGGAGAGCAGGGATCTATTGTGCCAGTTGAACAAAGAGGGTTAAAGAAGGTCACTCCACTATAGATCATTGCTTTGCCCTGTGGGCACTGGCCAGGAAATCGATAGAGCAAAATGGTAAACTGTTTGTTGTTTTGTCGATTTCCGGGCGACTTTCGATTCCTTGGACCGTAATAGCCTCTGAGAAGTCCTGGAAAATTATGGAATACCGGATGGCATTTTGAATATTTTAAAAGAGTTACACAGTGGCAATTGGGCCCAGGTCATTAGGGACACAAAGGGGTCACTAACTCACAAAATACCTGTAAAGAATGGCCTTAGACAGGGGTGCATTTTTCAATTTTTCTAGCAGATCTCCCTGCAGTGCTAGAAATAGAAAGAAGTGCAAGTCCGCGTATGAATAGAAACAAAGTGCACTGTCTTTTATATGCTGATGACCTTATGATCCTTGACCAAACTGAAATGGGACTCCAAAGGAAATTAAATGTGTTTAAAAATGATTGTGATAAAAAGTTTTTAACTGTTAATATGGATAAAACAAAGGTCTTACGATTTGGGAAGAGAGCTAAAAATAAAAAAAATTAATTGGTTTTTAGGACAAGATAAACTAGAAATAGTAACTGAATATAAATACCTAGGCCTTTGGTTTGATAGTGCATTGAAGTGGGGTACCCATTTGGAGGCACAAGCTGTAAAAACCTTCTCGTCAGTCTGAAAAAATGTAATAAAGAATACGGCGACATGTCGCACAGACCCATGTTAAATGCATTTGAAGCTATGATCCCCCGCAAGTTCTGTATGGTGCATAAGTGCTCTATTTGAGTGGCAAAAGGGGGTGGGATCGTGAAGAAGGAAAGATCTTAAAAATGCTGCTGTCTTTACCAAACAGTACCATAATTCAAGCAATCAGAATGGAGGTAGGTCTAACAGCATGGAATGTAAAGACACAAATGTCCCTATTAAGATTTTGGAAACGCCAGGAGCTAGGTGGCGCACAAAAGGTCTCAACATGGTGCAGAGAGGAAATCCAAAGTAGTAGCCTTGGATGGGCACGGGATGTAAGGAAAACCATCCAGACCATAGCGGCGCACCTAAAGTTGAGCCTTTCGCAGCCATCCATGGACATAGGCTCTACAAAAGAGAATGCTGAGGGATCAAGGGCTCCAATACTCCAGATCACAAGACCTTGATTATCTGAGGGTGAAAAAATCGGTTAACTGGGTAAGGAGCGCTTGGGAAAAGGAGACTCAGTATCCATATTTGGCTTTTTTGCCCAATATATGGTTAAGACACGAAATCCTACGGGTTCGTGTGGGTATTAACCCTTGGAAGTCGGAAGGAAAAATAAAAGCAGCATTGATCCAAACGGATGGTATCTGTAAATGTGGCCTAGGAGTAAGAAACAATAATTTGCATATATTGCTTGATTGCACATTGATTTTAGTAATACGGAAAGTATTTTTATGTCCAATATTTTTAAAATGTAAGGTGAATTCACGTGCTCAAGATGCTTGTCTTCTTATGGATATGTCATCCCTAGATATTACAATTGCTTTGGGGAAGTTCTTGAAAGCGACACAGGACTTTGTAAAGGAAAAAATTAAAAGAGGGGTGCTGATTTTAATTTTATTTAGAAGTTCTCCCAATATCGAGAATTTTATGCATTTACATTTTTGTAAATTGCGTTAAAATGAAATGTGGTTTAATTATGCTATCACTATGAGGATCCAAAAGTTTGTGTATGGTTTTAAAGACTATGGACTAAAAAAACATTGTTTATCTCTCTCTCTCTCACTGAATGGATTTACACCAAATCACAAAAAGCATAATCCATGGACGTAGATCTAGTTTCCTGTCAAATGTGGCGTAATTCTGTTCAGCAGTTTTTGCACTAGTGATTCCTAAACAAGTCTAGGGAAAATGCATGGGGATTTTGCGTTTTGGGACACCCATTTTTTTCTCGGCTTCCGCTTGATGGATCACCCTGAAATTTTCCATGCACAAACTGTGCAAAAAGAGCCCTTGTTTGGAAAGCTTTGTGGAGATTCATCAAATGTTGCCAAAGTTATTAGCAACACAAAAAAGCACTTCCTATAGGAACGCTGACCTAATTCTACGTAGTGAATATATGGGTGAGTAACTGGTTCTGTGAATGCTTGTATCAGTCTGGTAGTTGATGTCTAAGTGTCTGTATGGGTCTGTGACTGGGTATGTGAGTGGCTGTATAGATGATTGATTGGTTATCTGATTACCTGTATGGATGTCTGACATGTGGGTGGGTTAGGAGGTGTGTGACTGTCTCCATGGAAGAGTGAGTGGGCGAGTCAGTGACTATATGGATTAGTGAGTGCGTGTGTGTGAGGGTCTGTATGGGTGAGTGAGTATGTGTATGGCTGTATGGGTGAGTGAGTATGTGTATGGCTGTGTCGGTGAGGGGATTTGTCAGTGGTATATTGGTGAGTAACTTTGTATGTGAAAGACAGCATAGGTGAGTGATGGGATATATGAATGACTGTATGGGTGAGTGGGTTAATGTGAGTGGCTGTGTAGATGAGTGTGTGCTTGTGTCAGTGACTGCATAGGTGAGTGAGTATGGCTGGGAAAAGGAAGAAAAAAGTTAAACATATGCAGCCCACAAAGTGCACATGGACCAGGTCACTTGCCAAGAAGCTCCAGTATCACCCTTACAAGGACCAGCTACTGCGAATGGCACTAATTTGTTATCTCCAATACAGCCAATAGCTATTCCTTAGCAATTTACTGTGGCGTTAATATCTTTGATAGAAGAAACTATTTCTAGAAACGTTTTACCGATCATAACTAGACTTGATAAGCTGGAGTCTACTGTGACACTTATGCACACTATGGTCTGGGATTTAAGTACAGAGGTAGGGGCAACATTGAACTCACTGGAGGGAGGTTCTGCTGAAGGGGGGTTGTGAAACCATCAAGAAGGAACAGTTGTTAAATGCAACATTCAACCACCCTGTCCTGCAGATAGTGCTGTCCCTAGAAACCCATCTTTTACAGTAGATCAGAAGCACCAAGGGTCTGCAAAATAGTCAAGTTGCAAATATATGCAAATCCCTTAATCAAGTTAAGCACGGCCCATCTTCCACGGCTACTGCTGGGAACGACACATGCACAAACCAATCAACATGCTCATTATTGTCCCACAAAAATGGCCCAACTAATCGTGATGAAAAAGTGACCCTACATCTTCCACCAATGTGCTGCCCCTATGTAGCCTTTCTCACAAATGTTCTCATTCTACAGGAAAACTAAATTAAATCACAATCTCATTTAAAAAATAAAACCTGCTATTGGCTTCAACAGAATACATATTTTCTAAACACTGACCATCAAGATATTTTATTTGTGAGACGAATCAGGTGGGTGGGTCCGTTACGTAAGTCACTTCTTGGAGACTGTATTGTAATAAATTGTAGGTACCCAAACATCGCTAGTCAACTGTTGGGATGGGAGACTGTTAGACCTGACATCATTGGCGTGAGTCTCCCTTCTATTTTGACGGATTGCCTCCTCTGTTTTGATATGTTTTTGCTGGATTTATGCTTTGGGCACTGTGCCACTGCTAATCAGTGCCACAGTGCAAGTGCTCCCCATGTTAAATTGAGATACTAATTGGATTCCATGATTGGGTTATTTGATTTATCTGTCAGCCCCTAGAACAGTGCACCGTGTGTGCCCAGGGCTTGTAAATCAAAATGCCGCAGGTGGGCTTGCAGCACTGGTTGTGCCACCCACACAAGCAGCTTGTAAAGTGTGTCTCGTGCCTGCCATTGCAAGGCCTGTGTGCAGTCTAGCACTGCTATGTCGACTTGGCCAAGTGCACCCACTTGCCAGTCCCTAAACCTTCCCTTTGCTTCATATTAGACACCCCTATGGTAGGCCCAAGGGCAGGGTGCATTGTAAGTATAAGGTAGGACATGCCCTGATGTGTGTAGCATGTTCTAATAGTGAATTACAGCCATTTTCGTGTTTCTCTATTGAAGGCTACCTGTTCTCAAAGGCCAGAATGGGCAGTTAAGATTATTATATCCTTATAATGTGGTAAATAAATAATTACCGGTTCTATTTTTGACTATAATCAATAAACAGGTAGCTCAATAAATAAGAGTCAAGATTCGAGGTAGCTGGAGTTGACAGGCTTTAATTAAGCATAAAAGGACAGGAACCGGACAGCCTGCATGGGAATAGGATGGCAGCTGCCGGGGGCAGGATCTGGGAGCATAAGGGGTAACTTTTAATAACAGTGCACAATATTTATAGTTAAACAAATACATTACATTCAATACAGGGGGCGTAGCAGTAGGCGTGGTTTGTAGCAGTCGCGAAAGATAAGGGCAAAATGATGTAACAAGAAGGCGTGTACAGGGCGTATACATAGACATGTGATGTAAACGTAACAGAATATGTCATAAAAAGGGGCGGAAACATGGAGGGGGCTACCTGAGCAGCTGGGACCTCTAACCTAGTGGTGCGCGCAAACTGACAATGACGTGTTACTAGGGAGAACTGGGGGGCTATGACTTCTGCGCTAGAAGAGGAGACGAAAGTCTGGAGGGTCAGAGCGACATGTACCTAGGCATATCTAGTATCTGGTGTTTATAGTACATGTTGATAGAATCCAAAAGTTATCAGGGTAAAGGCTAACAGACACTAAGACTGGTGCATGCATTATTCTAAATGTATTGCATGTGCGAGGAATATTCTATGAATATGAATACAGTATTTCTCTTACATGGAGACATAAAGGCTAGACCATGACGGAAACTATTGATGCGATTCAGTAGCTTAGGAATGCAGAGAAGGAGGGCTGGACTGATAACTAGAAACATAACATACTCTTGGCAGACTGGGAGGCAGAGCCAGGCCGGGCCGGGCACTGCGAGGCATGAAGTAAGTGAAGGGTCAGGGATACAGGTGGGGGCTGTATCGCTCCTCGGAGAGGGTTCAGGAGACAGGAGCTGAATCTGAGTCCGGGCCCTTTTGAGGCCTAGAAACGGGGACAATTCAATGAATTAACGTGCACACTGTGAAACGTGGCAAAGTAACTTTACATAGGCCTAATATTCGTTGTATTCACGAGAACTGGAAACTAGCATACTAGAGATGGACACAACTGTAATTGCGTCTTTACTCGATCATAGGGGAATACATGCATATCGATCATGCACATATGACATAACATGGGGAACACGTAGGCACATACAACATGGCAAAATTTACTTTTCGATGATTAAATCAAAAAGAGACTAGCTCAAGTTACTTTTAGGGGAGGGGGAAGACTCTGATATGTTTTGTCACGGAGTGTGAACACCCAGCAGGTGTGTTCAAAAAAGCCCTCACCCACCAACCTGGTTGGTGGCATGCTTCATCATCGGGCCCACCTAGTGGCACCTAGCGTGCCCCGGATGTGCTTCAACGCCTGACTACAGCGGAGCTGGTATTTTACTGAGTGTGCGGTGAAGATAGTTAAGGAAGTGATGTTAAAACGGCTGAACGGTGGTCCCAGTACCCGAAGGTAAAAATAGACTTTAATACCTGGGCCTCCGTCAGCGGTTAAAAATAAGGCAAGGGGATGTAAGAGGCGAGTTACGACCTCTCACATCCAATGGGTCAACATGTTTCAGCCAGTGCCTTATGACTAGACTGGCTTTCTTCAGGACCTAAAATAAGTGAGTGCAAATTACCTAGTGGGGGTGTAGGGGAGACTATGTGTCTACACGCCCTAAAGTGTATCTACGTGTGAGAGGGGGATTCCCTTCTCAAGACCACCTGTACACATAACATGGAAGGACAAAACAAAACATACAGGGAGAAGGTAGAGTCATTAGGATGTACAGTTTTACGCACATCTGATGCCGTCACTATAGCGGGTGATGGTGGGCTATAGGCGGCTATGGTGTGGTGGTATTGGTGGTACCATCACAGTGGGAATCGCACTGATAACTCGAAAGTGAAGTGTTTTAAGAGACGGAGTAAAACAGGGTGCATTAGTGAAAATGCGGCGCAAGGAGGGATTCTTACGCAAGTTATTTGCTCAGTCTGACCTCAAGGTTGGGAGGTGGCAAAAGGCTTGACCCTGGGGGGACAAACATTTACCATACTGATTAGGGAGACCTGTTAGGAAAGAAAATAGCGCTTACCAGGAGTCGTGATGGTGGTTTCTCATACTCACAGTACTTCTGGGTTGAGCCTGCTCTGGACCTGTAGTGCCTCCTTCGCATACCGGTGGGGAATGAGTGTTTTCCCAGGTCTTAAGTACTCTTGTTAATTGGTCTAATCAAGTGCACCTGTGATGGAGGGCAATGGTGAAAAGACTCACAGGCCTGAGTCATGCTGCCTGGAGTAAGTATGGGCGCCTTAGGTGCGCGCGCGCTGTAACGCCCTGTCGCGCTGGGAGGCATCGTTATGGGCCACTCGGGAACCACCCAGGCGCTCGCGTCTATAGTTAGCGCATGCGCGAAAGAACCAAGTGCAAGCTCCCCAGGGGAACGCCCTGGAGGGTAGTGTTACTTGTACGCGCATGCGCATTATGACCGGGCTGGTCTGCGCATGTGCGGCGTATGCCGGGTGATCGCCCGCGCATGCGCGATGTATTGTTCACCGGGCTCATTTTATTTCGTCCATTGGGTGGACCTGGGGCTTATAAATGATTTCGTTTCGTCCATTTCATGGATGTTGGGCATGTAAAAACATGTCAACAAGTGTATTATGAGTTAATGGGGGACAATCTTTAGCAATTTTCAGGGGAAAGACTGCATAGAGGACGTAGTCGTTTCAGTGATGCTGTGCCCAAACATATGATGATGGGGGATCACTGGCGGGTCAAGGAATTCCACGGGATAGCGTCATTCAATCCCTGGGTGGATGTGGAAAGGCGGTAGATCCATCGTTGTTCAGCCTGCAGTAGTTTCTGGTCATTGTCCATAGCGCCAGAGGTGATCTGCTCTATCACCGTCCATGATAGGTCATTTGGTGTGTGACCTTCGGTGATGAAATGGTTGGTCATCTTGCTTATGTTCTTTTTGCATCTGATGGTACTTCGGTGTTCAGTTATGCGGGTTTTTATTTTCCGTGTGGTCATCCCAATGTATCGGAGTCCACATCTGCATGTAATTAAGTAGATGACATTGCGGGAGTTGCAGTTAGTGTGGCAACGTTGGGTCCACATCTTGTTGGGTTCCAGATCCAAGGTTTTGGTGTGGGAGGTAAGGTGGCACACACTGCAGTCATTGCACGGATAGTGCCCGCTGACATTGGGGAGGCCCCATATGTTGCGGAGGGTGTTGGTGGCAGATGGCGGTGGTGGTCTGGGACGGGTATTTACAAGGCGGTCTTTTAGATTGGAGTTTCGCTTGTATGCGAATCTTGGGAGGTCCCATTTCCTCTGTCCTGAAGTGATGATTTTCCAATGTCTTTTTATAATTTTCGACACCTCATTCGATGCTGTGTTATAGGTCGTAACACAGGTGATGGGTGGGTTATCTTGGACTCTGGTGACAGTCTCGAGGAGGGCCTCCCGATTTTGGTTTCTTGCTCTTTTTTGTGTTTTATTGATGATTGGTCTTGGATAGCCCCGTTGTGACAGCTTGTCGGTCAAGTCCTTGGCCTGTTTTTTGTAGTCAGAGATGTTCGTGCAGTTCCTGCGTATACGCAAGAACTGTCCATAGGGCAGGTTCTCTCTGAGGGGGCGTGGGTGGAAACTGGTAAAGTCAAGTAATGAGTTCCTTGCTGTCGGTTTGTAGTACGTGGTAGTGGTCAGAGTGCCATCTTTGGCTCTGATATCCAGATCTAGGAAGGGGAGATGGCTGTTGCTGGCCGTGCTGGTGAACTTGAGGTAGGGGTCCCTGTTGTTAAGCCACGTCATGAATTCGTCCAGGTCGGAGTGCGAACCTTGCCAGACCATCAGAATATCATCTATATACCTGCGCCAACTTAGGATGTGGTTAATGTAGGGGTTGGTGTCTGTAGTTATATGGCACTCTTCAAAGTGGTGGACGTATAGTCCCGCCACGCTTGGAGCGAAGACGCTGCCCATCGATGTCCCGTTGGTCTGTAAGTAGAGAGTGCCGTCGTACTCAAAGAAGTTTTCCTTGAGTGCCAAGGTTGCGCATGACAGTATAAAGGCTCTTGGCGTGTGGTATTCCCAGTTAGTGGCCATGAGGATGTCATGGAGTACTTGGAGAGTGGCATCTTGTGGGAGGCTGGTGTAGAGGCTCTCCACGTCTAGACCCACCAGCAGTTGTGTGGTGGGGTTGAATTCCTTGTTGTTGAGGACTTGTAAGAGATGCTTAGTGTCCTTGATGTATGTCGGGTCGACTGTACCAGGGGGTTTAGGAAAAAATCGCAGTAGCGTGACAGTGGTTCCAATAGGGAGTTGATCCCTGATACTATGGGTCTTCCAGGGGGGGGAGTGACCCCCTTGTGAACTTTGGGCACAGTATAGAAATATGGGGTTCTGGTGTTCTGTGGGCATAGGTAATCTGCTTCCTGTTTGGATATGTGCTCAGCGTCCGCCGCCCTTTTGACCAGTGCGTGGATCGTGGTCCTCAGTTCGTCGGTGGGGTCTTGTGCCAGCCGGTGATAGTTCCTGTTGTCGCTTAGTAATCTGCGGCACTCAGTGTCATAGTCCTGCTTGTTTTGGAGGACAATGCCTCCTCCTTTGTCCGCCGGTTTGATAACGATCAGGGGGTTGTCTTGCAACCGTTGTAGAGTCCTCCTATCCTCCCAAGATAGGTTGTTGAAATGGTTGGTAGGTTTTAATCTCTCAATATCGTTGTACACGGCCTGTTCAAACGTCACGATTTCGGGGGGAATGGCAGAGGGAGGTGGTACAAACGTGGATTTTGGTCGCAGACCAGTGATATTGGGATTGTCGTGGACTGGTTCTATTTCTGGGATTGGTTTCTCGAAAAATGACTTTAGTTTCAGTTTCCGGAAGAATTGCGCCAGTTCCACATGTAGTTTGAACTTGTCGAGTCTTGTTGTCGGAACAAATGATAAGCCCTTCTCAAGTACCGACTGTTCTTTGGGGGTCAGGGGTGTACTAGACAAGTTGAAGACCAATGAGTCTTGTTGTTTGTGAGGAATCATTGTTTGCTGGTTCCCGCTGTGCCCTCTTTCGCCTTCTGGCGTGTGTTCGCGCTGACTGGGTTCTCCTCCCCGCCCCAGTGTACTTGTGGTTGTTGTGGGTTTGTTCTTCTTCTGCCCCGTGTTCTTCTGCCCTGTCCTAAAAAAGGAATGTGTTGTCCCTGGTGCCCTGTAAATAAGGGCATTGGTCCAGGAGGGTACATGGGCGGGAATCCAAAGTAGGGGTTTTGCATCGGGCCGTAATTAGGTGGGAAACCGTGGAATTGTCCAGGTTGACCTCCTTGCCAGTTGTTCTGCCAACGCTGTCCACGTCTGCCGCGTCCTCCACGTCTCGCCGAGCCAGTGCTGGAATCGCTGGACACGGAGCTGTCATCTCCGGAGGTGTTGGACATACTGGTGTTTTTGTTCTGAGGGGTGTAGTCATCCTCTGAGTATGGGTAGACTTTGGCGTAATTGAATTTCTTCAAATCCTTGTCGAATTTCTTTATTTTTGCCTGGGTCAAGTATTCTTTATATTCGTTTATGTCCTTATTCTGGTCCTCCAATTTCTTTTTGTAGGCGGTTATTGTAGCTTTAAAGTGACTTTCTGTTGCTTGGATTTCTATCAGAAAGGCTTCTGAAAGGCGTTTTGCAGTCTTGATGATAAGGATCATCCAGTCCCTGGTGCAGTGCCAGGCGATCTGGGCCCAGTCCTTCCTAAAGGTAACGTCATCTAGGAAGATCCTGGGGGCATTAGTTACTAGGAGTCCTCTTGGTGCAGTGTTAGTTCTGAGGTATTGTGTCAAGATTGTCCCGTGAAGGATAGTGCGTATCCTGTTGCGCTTCTTTTCCGTAAGGCTGTCCCAATCAGTTGTTTGTGCGATGGTGCTGGAGATGTTAAAGTCAGCTTGGAACGATGGGTCGGATAGTATATCGGCCACATCGCTTTCATGGTATGTCAATCCATGGTTTTCTGCCATGGTGTAGGGGTGACTCTCGCAGCTGCGCGCTGCCATATGATGCGTAATCAAGAGAGAGAGGTAGGACCAGATAGCTAGTCCATGTCCCCGGTTAATATATGATTAAATCAAAAAGAGACTAGCTCAAGTTACTTTTAGGGGAGGGGGAAGACTCTGATATGTTTTGTCACGGAGTGTGAACACCCAGCAGGTGTGTTCAAAAAAGCCCTCACCCACCAACCTGGTTGGTGGCATGCTTCATCATCGGGCCCACCTAGTGGCACCTAGCGTGCCCCGGGTGTGCTTCAACGCCTGACTACAGCGGAGCTGGTATTTTACTGAGTGTGCGGTGAAGATAGTTAAGGAAGTGATGTTAAAACGGCTGAACGGTGGTCCCAGTACCCGAAGGTAAAATTAGACTTTAATACCTGGGCCTCCGTCAGCGGTTAAAAATAAGGCAAGGGGATGTAAGAGGCGAGTTACGACCTCTCACATCCAATGGGTCAACATGTTTCAGCCAGTGCCTTATGACTAGACTGGCTTTCTTCAGGACCTAAAATAAGTGAGTGCAAATTACCTAGTGGGGGTGTAGGGGAGACTATGTGTCTACACGCCCTAAAGTGTATCTACGTGTGAGAGGGGGATTCCCTTCTCAAGACCACCTGTACACATAACATGGAAGGACAAAACAAAACATACAGGGAGAAGGTAGAGTCATTAGGATGTACAGTTTTACGCACATCTGATGCCGTCACTATAGCGGGTGATGGTGGGCTATAGGCGGCTATGGTGTGGTGGTATTGGTGGTACCATCACAGTGGGAATCGCACTGATAACTCGAAAGTGAAGTGTTTTAAGAGACGGAGTAAAACAGGGTGCATTAGTGAAAATGCGGCGCAAGGAGGGATTCTTACGCAAGTTATTTGCTCAGTCTGACCTCAAGGTTGGGAGGTGGCAAAAGGCTTGACCCTGGGGGGACAAACATTTACCATACTGATTAGGGAGACCTGTTAGGAAAGAAAATAGCGCTTACCAGGAGTCGTGATGGTGGTTTCTCATACTCACAGTACTTCTGGGTTGAGCCTGCTCTGGACCTGTAGTGCCTCCTTCGCATACCGGTGGGGAATGAGTGTTTTCCCAGGTCTTAAGTACTCTTGTTAATTGGTCTAATCAAGTGCACCTGTGATGGAGGGCAATGGTGAAAAGACTCACAGGCCTGAGTCATGCTGCCTGGAGTAAGTATGGGCGCCTTAGGTGCGCGCGCGCTGTAACGCCCTGTCGCGCTGGGAGGCATCGTTATGGGCCACTCGGGAACCACCCAGGCGCTCGCGTCTATAGTTAGCGCATGCGCGAAAGAACCAAGTGCAAGCTCCCCAGGGGAACGCCCTGGAGGGTAGTGTTACTTGTACGCGCATGCGCATTATGACCGGGCTGGTCTGCGCATGTGCGGCGTATGCCGGGTGATCGCCCGCGCATGCGCGATGTATTGTTCACCGGGCTCATTTTATTTCGTCCATTGGGTGGACCTGGGGCTTATAAATGATTTCGTTTCGTCCATTTCATGGATGTTGGGCATGTAAAAACATGTCAACAAGTGTATTATGAGTTAATGGGGGACAATCTTTAGCAATTTTCAGGGGAAAGACTGCATAGAGGACGTAGTCGTTTCAGTGATGCTGTGCCCAAACATATGATGATGGGGGATCACTGGCGGGTCAAGGAATTCCACGGGATAGCGTCATTCAATCCCTGGGTGGATGTGGAAAGGCGGTAGATCCATCGTTGTTCAGCCTGCAGTAGTTTCTGGTCATTGTCCATAGCGCCAGAGGTGATCTGCTCTATCACCGTCCATGATAGGTCATTTGGTGTGTGACCTTCGGTGATGAAATGGTTGGTCATCTTGCTTATGTTCTTTTTGCATCTGATGGTACTTCGGTGTTCAGTTATGCGGGTTTTTATTTTCCGTGTGGTCATCCCAATGTATCGGAGTCCACATCTGCATGTAATTAAGTAGATGACATTGCGGGAGTTGCAGTTAGTGTGGCAACGTTGGGTCCACATCTTGTTGGGTTCCAGATCCAAGGTTTTGGTGTGGGAGGTAAGGTGGCACACACTGCAGTCATTGCACGGATAGTGCCCGCTGACATTGGGGAGGCCCCATATGTTGCGGAGGGTGTTGGTGGCAGATGGCGGTGGTGGTCTGGGACGGGTATTTACAAGGCGGTCTTTTAGATTGGAGTTTCGCTTGTATGCGAATCTTGGGAGGTCCCATTTCCTCTGTCCTGAAGTGATGATTTTCCAATGTCTTTTTATAATTTTCGACACCTCATTCGATGCTCCCGCAATGTCATCTACTTAATTACATGCAGATGTGGACTCCGATACATTGGGATGACCACACGGAAAATAAAAACCCGCATAACTGAACACCGAAGTACCATCAGATGCAAAAAGAACATAAGCAAGATGACCAACCATTTCATCACCGAAGGTCACACACCAAATGACCTATCATGGACGGTGATAGAGCAGATCACCTCTGGCGCTATGGACAATGACCAGAAACTACTGCAGGCTGAACAACGATGGATCTACCGCCTTTCCACATCCACCCAGGGATTGAATGACGCTATCCCGTGGAATTCCTTGACCCGCCAGTGATCCCCCATCATCATATGTTTGGGCACAGCATCACTGAAACGACTACGTCCTCTATGCAGTCTTTCCCCTGAAAATTGCTAAAGATTGTCCCCCATTAACTCATAATACACTTGTTGACATGTTTTTACATGCCCAACATCCATGAAATGGACGAAACAAAATCATTTATAAGCCCCAGGTCCACCCAATGGACGAAATAAAATGAGCCCGGTGAACAATACATCGCGCATGCGCGGGCGATCACCCGGCATACGCCGCACATGCGCAGACCAGCCCGGTCATAATGCGCATGCGCGTACAAGTAACACTACCCTCCAGGGCGTTCCCCTGGGGAGCTTGCACTTGGTTCTTTCGCGCATGCGCTAACTATAGACGCGAGCGCCTGGGTGGTTCCCGAGTGGCCCATAACGATGCCTCCCAGCGCGACAGGGCGTTACAGCGCGCGCGCACCTAAGGCGCCCATACTTACTCCAGGCAGCATGACTCAGGCCTGTGAGTCTTTTCACCATTGCCCTCCATCACAGGTGCACTTGATTAGACCAATTAACAAGAGTACTTAAGACCTGGGAAAACACTCATTCCCCACCGGTATGCGAAGGAGGCACTACAGGTCCAGAGCAGGCTCAACCCAGAAGTACTGTGAGTATGAGAAACCACCATCACGACTCCTGGTAAGCGCTATTTTCTTTCCTAACAGGTCTCCCTAATCAGTATGGTAAATGTTTGTCCCCCCAGGGTCAAGCCTTTTGCCACCTCCCAACCTTGAGGTCAGACTGAGCAAATAACTTGCGTAAGAATCCCTCCTTGCGCCGCATTTTCACTAATGCACCCTGTTTTACTCCGTCTCTTAAAACACTTCACTTTCGAGTTATCAGTGCGATTCCCACTGTGATGGTACCACCAATACCACCACACCATAGCCGCCTATAGCCCACCATCACCCGCTATAGTGACGGCATCAGATGTGCGTAAAACTGTACATCCTAATGACTCTACCTTCTCCCTGTATGTTTTGTTTTGTCCTTCCATGTTATGTGTACAGGTGGTCTTGAGAAGGGAATCCCCCTCTCACACGTAGATACACTTTAGGGCGTGTAGACACATAGTCTCCCCTACACCCCCACTAGGTAATTTGCACTCACTTATTTTAGGTCCTGAAGAAAGCCAGTCTAGTCATAAGGCACTGGCTGAAACATGTTGACCCATTGGATGTGAGAGGTCGTAACTCGCCTCTTACATCCCCTTGCCTTATTTTTAACCGCTGACGGAGGCCCAGGTATTAAAGTCTAATTTTACCTTCGGGTACTGGGACCACCGTTCAGCCGTTTTAACATCACTTCCTTAACTATCTTCACCGCACACTCAGTAAAATACCAGCTCCGCTGTAGTCAGGCGTTGAAGCACACCCGGGGCACGCTAGGTGCCACTAGGTGGGCCCGATGATGAAGCATGCCACCAACCAGGTTGGTGGGTGAGGGCTTTTTTGAACACACCTGCTGGGTGTTCACACTCCGTGACAAAACATATCAGAGTCTTCCCCCTCCCCTAAAAGTAACTTGAGCTAGTCTCTTTTTGATTTAATCATATATTAACCGGGGACATGGACTAGCTATCTGGTCCTACCTCTCTCTCTTGATTACGCATCAAAATTTACTTTTCCACATTCCCTCCTTGTGCCCTACGTTTCCATCAGGAAACATCTATATTCATGATACCATCTATCATTTCATACAGCATCATTTGCTCGTCTCGAATTGTCTTGGAACGGGATTTAGGACTAGGAATACAAGAGGTAGCACAAATGCCGCAAATCGCAGGGCCACATTGTATACAGAGGCAGCAACTGAAAATGATCGCTACTGCAATACCTAGAAATGACAATACTTTCCATCCCCAGGCAGATAAGATACTCCAGAGCCAACCGGACCATGTCCAGGTGCCTGGATTCTGGTGTAACTGATGGGCAATTTTATGAAGTCTGGTTATAGCTGAATAAACAGACGGCGCGTTATTAGGAATGAAAATGCAGCAACTAGATCCGATGACTCTACATGCTCCTCCTCTATCGGCCAGTATGACGTCAAGAACGAGACGATTTTGGAGCACGACAAATCTCATAGCAGATTGCTCTTCGGTTAAGTTACCTAGAGCAGAAGTAGTCTCATTCACTACTGCTTCAAGGGTTCTGGTTAATCTACGTATTAACTTACTATTCTGGACAGGTCCTATAAAGAAGAAGAAACCTTTATTGAAATCTGTATATTGTTCTAGAGCAGTTTCAGTTTGATCGACAATCGGGGACTCAATCTCCCTTCTATGTCTGACGTGTACTAGATGTGTGTTTCTGTGATAATCAGATGGGGCTAGAAAAACTGGTGGCAGTAGGAAGGCAATGTAACATGTTCCATCCCAATCGAGGGGCAGACGAACATATGCGGTCTGACCACAAACAAAATAAGAATGACGTGAGGCTTTGAAAATAGATTTCCCACTGTCACTATACTTGATAGTAGTAGTACAATCACTATGTCCTACATGTGCGGAACCATTCTTTCTGACACATAATTCGCCTTTGACTGGTAGTACTGAAATAGCAGGTAAGTCTGGAGTAGTATCAGACTTAACATTCAGGACCATGAAATTCGAGGAATAATTACCTAAATTATAAACTTCATTTTCTAGATCTAACCCTGTTCTATGGGGAAGACCTTGCTTGTCTGGAAAACATGTTCTGTTCAGAAGAGACATATCATTGGAGGATGACGTTAACGTGGACCATGCTCCACACGAACCATTATGTGAAAACGGATAAGGAAAGAGTGGCAGAACTCCCTTCGGTGTCTGGAAAGGGGGGAGTCGACCACACACCCAACAATTAGTAGCATTGCTGGTCTGGTGTGAATAGTGTAACATTCGGATGAATGTATTATTACGCATAGCAAGACGATAGGATAGCTCGTGAGGAGGCAGATCACTAAATGTGTGCTCTACTGTAGCATTAGAAAACTTATTTACATGAGAAATTGGAAAACATAAATGCAATGCATAACTTGTGCAGGTAACCATCAAACTTAGAAACAATAGAAAACTTAGAAAAACGATACATCTGATAGAGTTTTGACTAACTCTCTCACTATGGGGGTCTATCTCATACATGTCAGATACCTGTCTAACCGTTTCACCCGAGGGGGACTTAGACAATTAAACTGGCTGACTTATTTTACTAGACCGGAGTTTTAACTTATACTCCTGCTGCGGAGTTTTCTCTAACAGAGGAACTTTCAGTTCGGGATTGAGATTAATGTCTGATTTAGAGTCTTGTTTCAGGCAGTCTTTGGAAATGGAACAGTCTTTGGAATTGTCATTAAAAGTCTTTTTTCGGGTTCCATGAAATTTCTTGATATGCGACAGATGGACCCAACCCTTGCGGCCTTCCAACTTCACGGCCGTACGGGTGGTCAGAAGGACTAGTCTCGGCTCCTTCCAGCGAGGCTCCAGCGGACTTGAACGATCAAAGTTCCTGACCAGTACTAGGTCACCTGGGATGACCTCATGCGGTTTCACTTCGGTATTATCTGGAAATGCAGCGGCAACCTGTGAACGACAAGAGTGTAGGGCAGACATCAAGGAAGCTAGGTAATCTGTCAACATATTACTGGAAACATCTGTAATACTGCGGGGTCTAGGTGTACCCCACATGTTTGGGGGGCGGCCGAATACGACCTCATAAGGAGACAGACCTGATCTGGAATGTGCAACCATTCTCATGAAGAATAAAGCAACTGGCAGGGCAACTAGCCAGTCTACACCTTTCTCTTTACATATCTTGGCAATACGGATTTTCAGGGTCTGATTATGTCTCTCTACGAGACCGGCTGCTTCAGGATGGCGCACACAATGGAACTTCCACTGGTACCCTAACAGAAGGGAAACATGTTTCATTAGCTCGGATGAGAATGGCTGGCCGTTATCAGAATACACGACCCTAGGGAGTCCATAACGGGGGAAGAATTCACGAACCAACTGCCTGGCAGTGGTCGCGGCGGTGTAATCTGGAACTGGATATGCTTCTGTCCACCTGGACAAAGCGCATACAACTACGAGGACATACTTGAAACCTCGACATCGCTCCATCTGAATATAATCCATCTGGAGGACTTCAAAAGGGTGGTCAGGGGGTTGGAATCCACCTTGTTCCACCGGGACACTTTTACCTGGATTGAACTGGCAACATATCATACAGGTACGGACTTTCTGCTTGGCTGCAGCTCGTAAATGCTTGTTGAACCAAAGGTTCTGAATACTGTCTAACATGGCTTTTTCTCCTAGATGTGCTGGACTATGTGCGGTATTGATAATGACTTGAACCATAGAGTCGGGGAGAAACCATGTGGCTTTTCCCTTCGTCACCCATCCCTGATCTGTCTGGACCCCTCCTTGTTCGGACCATTTCTTGATTTCTTCAGGAGTAGCATGTAACTGTATGTCTATGACATCTTGTGTAGGGTCCTTAACTGTCATACAGGTAGTCTGTTCTGGAGTGGATGTCTGTGTCTTGTTAACTGGAATGTCTGGTGTCTGAGCTGTAAGCTTGGCTGTTCGATCTGCTAGATTGTTACCTTGGGAAATGATGTCAGTAACTTTCGTATGTGCCTTGCACTTCATGATAGCGATAGCTGTCGGTAAATGTATTGCATCTAACAGAGCTTGAATGAGGAGACCATGCTGAATCTTGGTTCCATGAGAAGTCATAAAACCTCTTTCTTGCCAGAGCACTCCAAAGTCGTGTACAACTCCGAATGCGTAACGTGAATCTGTATATATGTTTACTTTCAGGTTCTTGGCACGTATGCAGGCTTGGGTCAGAGCAACTAGCTCTGCTGCTTGAGCAGACAGGATGTCAATACGGTGTGTTTCCATAACTTCGGTTTCAGTAGTCACTGCATACGCGGCTGCTAGTTCTCCTGTACTAGTTCTCATACATGAACCGTCCACATAAAGTGTCAGGTCGGGGTTAGGTAATGCAATGTCTGTCAGGTCTTGTCTTGGCTTAGTCATAGTATTAATGACTTCCACACAGTCATGTGTGGCAGGATTTGAAGTAACTGATGGTAACAGGGTAGCAGGATTTAGAACGTTGCAGCGTCTGATTTCTATGTGTGGCTGGAACAGTGTCAGTTCATAACCTGTTAAACGTGCAATGGTCAAGTGCTGTGTCTGTGTTCGGTTTAAAAGAACTTCCACGGAATGTGGAACTTGTACTGTCAAGGAGTGTCCTAATACTATGGAATCACTTTGTCTGATAGCTAGAGCTGTGGCTGCGACTGACTTGAGGCACGCTGGCAGAGCCTGGGCTACTGGATCTAATGTGCTCGAAAAATAAGCACAGGGCTTGTACTGTCCGGCTTGATCTTGTGTGAGAACAGATAATGCAGTACCATCACGTTCTGTGACAAAAAGTGTAAAAGGCTTACTGTAGTTCGGTGTAGCTAGAACAGGTGCTTGGCATAAGGCTTTCTTTAATTCATTAAAAACAAGTGTATGTTCAGATGTCCAAGGGAGGACAGTCGATACGGCTGCCTCCTGTGTCGTTAACTGTATCAGTGGCTTGGCTAGAAATGCATACTGAGGAATCCATTGTCTGCAGTAAGAAGTGAGGCCAATAAAAGCACGTACCTCCTTCTGTGTCTTGGGCTGTGGAAGACTCGCTATCAACTGGATACGGTCTGGTGTCAACTGCCTACCCCACTTGGACAGTAAGTGGCCTAAGTAGATCACTTGCTGGACCCAGAACTGGAGCTTTGAAGGGGACACCTTGTGCCCCATCTCGGCCAGAAAATACAGAACTGTAAGTGACGCTCGTTCGCAGTCACGTTCAGAACGGGCGGTGATCAGTAGATCATCGACATACTGGAGCAGGGCAGTGTCTGTTGGCATGTGAATATTGTCTAGTTGTCTCTTAAGTGCTTGACTATAAATACTAGGACTTTCTGTGAAACCTTGAGGAGCTCGTGTGAATTTATAGCTCCTTCCATTTAAACAAAAACCGAAAAGGTACTGGCTGTCTGGATGAATCGGAACACTGAAAAATGCATTCTTGAGGTCTATAACAGTGAAAAATGTAGCTTCAGAATCAATAGCTGTCAATAGGGATGAAATATCTGGGACTACTGGGTACTGGGGTATGATACATTTATTAAGTTCTCGAAGGTCAATCACTAATCGATATACTGGAGGTGCATTTGGATCAGTACGTTTCATGACTGGAATGATAGGAGAATTACATACATTGGAGTCAGTTTCTACAACCACTCCTTGAGCAATGAGCTCATCAATAATTTTGGATAAGGCTGCTACAGCCTCAGGTGGCAATCTGTACTGTCTGATCCGTGGCAAGACTATACCTTGCTTGAGAGTCACACGATGGGGTGTGATTTGCATAAAACCCACATCAGTTGGACCTTGCGCCCATAAATGCTGCGGTACATTGGATAATCTTGGATCAAAATCGCGTAATACATAGTGACCTTTAAAGTCACGCAAAAACAATCGTATTCCTTCTGGAGAGCAGCAAATTACTGCACCTAATTCTTTCAATGTTTTAATGCCTAACAAATTTTCTGGACATGACTTCGTAAGTAACAAATCAGTAGTTCGGGACAATGGACCAACTTCTAGAGTAACTGGCTTTGAAATCTCGTTAACAATAGGCTTTCCTGAAAATCCAAGGGAAACATTTCTAGAGCCTGAGAGCGGAGCCCCTGGAACCTCGTCATGACTGATAGTAGTCCTACTTGCCCCTGTATCAATCAAAAACTTTCTGTCTTTCCCTAATACTTGACTGTGTACATAGGGACCCTCTTGATCTACAGGTATCTCGATGAGAGGCAAGCCTACCTCCCTCTCTAGGCTGTTTCAGGAATACTGTTGATACTCTGGATACTCTGTCTGGGCATACTGGTACATCTGCTGTGTAACATGCTGTGTTGCAGCGATAGGCTGCGGTGCTGGAACTGTCTGTTGTGCATTCTGTGGTGACTGAGAAGTCTGTGAAACTTGTTCTTGCCTAGGCGGACATGGTCTTTCTTTAGTCTTACCAGTTGCTATATTGTGTTTCAGAACTGCACACTCGTTTATAAAATGACCTGGCTGTTTACAATAATTGCATGTCCCTTTAACGGGAGCTGCAGGATGACTGGCTTGATTCGGACCCCTCTTCTGACTGTCTTGTGGAACAGATTGTGCAACTAGTACTTTCATTTTCGTGTCCTTCATACGTCTCTTTTCGTGTTCTTGCTCTTCCCTGATTCTATTCTGGTGATACTGGAGCATCTGGAGCATTTGTGACGGGGTATTAGCTTGCCAGGTACTTTCGACTTTCAAAACTCGATTTTTAACTTGTGGACTTGAATTCTCGACTAGTTTAGTAACAAAAAGATGAGGGTACGACTCACTACCTGTCTTCAAACCACTGTTAATTATAAAACATTTCTCAAATCTAGAATAAAAATCACTAGTGTCTTCATCCTGTTTCTGTTTACATGCTGAGATTGCATCCCAATCTTCCTTTTTCGTGGCTAGTAACCTTGGCAAAACTTGTATCAATAACTCGGGCAATTCTTTACATTTGTCCCCAAGACCGGTACCTGGTACTCGTATTTTATCTTCAGCTTCTAGAGCTGTCCAATCAATCTTTTTCTCTCCCACCTCCCATTCTTTTTCCTTGAGTTTCTCATATACCCCTGCGGGCAACAGGACCTTTAGCATTTTAATGATATCTGGATACGTGTATTCTCCCATATGGAGCATGTCTTTTAATTCTCGATGGAACCCTGCTGGATCTTTGTCGTGACAGGGAATTAATTTCTTCATCTCTAAGAGTTCCATCTTGGTGATAGGGGTGTAAACAAATACTCGTTGCATTTCACCACCCTCTGTCCTAACTGGGTGTACTTCTCGTAACGGATGCTGTCTATCTATGTAAAATGGTTTACTTTCTGGAGGTGAGACGTGAACAAAATGCGGATTCAGAAACGTTCTATATTTGTGGCGCTGTTCTAGAATGACACTAATTAAATCAGTACCTAAACCTTTCCATCTATACTGGAGCAACTCGTTCAGAACATCATGTAACGGACCTGGATCAGAATGTTGTCCCTCATACAGTGTAATGAGGTGCTGGATCATATACATACCCACCAGTCGCTGCTCGGCTGGGGGCAGTTTCAGAAACATTTGTGCCACTATTTCATCTGGAAAAGTGGTAGAATCAGTAACCCATCGGACTGCTGATCGGGCTAGTTCTTGTTCATGCATGGTACTAAGTTCACTATAACCGATTCGTGATTTCAGAATATGATCGGTAGCTTGAAATACTTGTTCTAGCGAATCTTGTTCTGGTGCTGGAAGATGAAAAACTTTCTTGTGTTCTAGACGTGAATGTCGGTCGGGAAGTCTAGATTTACCTACATACGCTATTCTGGCGGTATTCTCGTCTTCTACCTCTTCAGTATCAGTGTTGTCTTCTTTCTCGCTTACTTGTGCTGCTTTGCGTTTCTCGTGTAACCTTATTATTTCCTTACGAATTTTCTTGTACATACTCTCTATACTACTGAGTGTCTTGTGTCTTCCCTCGGCTATATGATCACTCCACTTTGTCAGAATTCTCATTTCGATCGGATCTTTAGTCGGACAATCTTGTTCCCTTACTAAACAATTGATTAGAAATTTTAATAGCATGAGCTGGGTCTCAGCTTTCCTGAGAGACATAATTTCGCCAATACTTTCTGGATCTTCTCCTGTACGGATGAAGCGATACATTCTGTCTAGATCTTCTTTCATATTCGGTAGGGTGTCCAAATACTCGGTCACCCGTCTTACACGCAATGAATATATAACCATATTATCATCGCCTGGGACTGGATCATAACGGCATTCGGTAAGAGCTCGTCTGATATCTGCAACGGACTGATATTTGGGCGTACGCTGTAACGCACGTTCATGTAACTCGACTAACGTTACACGTTTGTGTGGCGGCGGGGTACCAGGAGGACCTCCCCCTGCGGCCCCTAAACTGGAATCGTCGACGGATACTCTTCGTGCTGGCAGAGTGACCGATGTAGCGGGTACTTGTACTGTAGGCTGGACCGGGGGTACCGTAACAGGTGCTGTAACAGGTGCCCCGGTGGCTGGAAGAACAGGAATTACATTATTTACAGGAGCTGGCGGAGCAGGATTTGCATATTCTGGGACTGTGTCGTCCAAATAGGACGAGAGAAAAATATCAGCTGCGGTCGGTTTGTGACGTAGCTTAATCGGAACTAATGGCGGCGGGAAATTACATGGTGCTTCCGGGGTTGCTTTCGGCAAGCCCTCGGCAAGAAGAGGATACATACCCTTAATGAGGGCATTTCTCTGTCTGTCTGACTGTTCGGCTTTAACTCGTTCACCTATTTCGATTAATTCCCTTTCTTGGGCTCTTTCTGAGGATTCTCTACTTAATTCTGACTTTCTGATTTCTTTTTCGGTTCTTTTATGAGATTCTTTGCGCCATAACTCGATGGCATCTTTCTGGGACTGTCTGGATTTCTTTTTCCATAATGCTTCTTCTACTCGCATGATGCACTCGGCATCCCATGTACCTGATACAGGCCATCTATATTTCTCTTCTAGATCTTTAGTATACTCGACCCATAAGTCTAGATATAATATGGCACTTATGCCATGCTTATGATACATAAAATGACCTGGACTGTCCCTAGGCGGGACAGGAACTGCTTCCCCGAGCAGACCTTTTCTAGTTTTGAACTGACGTAACTTTGAGAACAGAGGCATGGCTTAGACTGGAGTCTGGACACAATACAATACACAATAAACACAATAATAACTGAAAAACGAATCATTCATACCACGACATTGAAAACACATGGAATAACATTTAAAATAACAGTTCGAACAGAATACTACCTGAAATACTGAAAACAGAACACATGAATTTCTCGAGAACAGAACTTACTAGAATGGCTAGATGCACTGCTAAAACAGTACGAAACTTACCGGTCTCATAAAGAGACACGTCAGGACCCGCATCCACCTAGGTGGACACTTCGTGTTGGATCTGTGTACCCAAACCCACGGACCAGAGACAAATTAATTGACCCTGTCTAGATACTACCCCAGCAACGGTACTCACCGGGCAGCAAGAACGGAAGGCCTCGGACTGGACTGGACTGCTACGACGACGGACGGACGAACTTCGGACTTCAGTTACAGGTGGGCCTCCGGATACCTCGGACCTTGGACTCTCGGCTTGGGCTCTGGTCGGGACTCGCCGCGTTCCTCCACCGCCTCGTCTGGACGCTGGACCGCAACCTCCGTCTCCTCCGTGGGCCTGAGGGATACTTGAAGCAGAAATATCTGCACGTGGCCGGTATGGTTCCGTCACGGCTGCAGAGGATCAGGGGGCCTGCGTGGCTTCTCCGGCGCGTGGGGAAAGGGCAAGTCCCTATTCGGGCGCCATTATGTGGTAAATAAATAATTAATTACCGGTTCTATTTTTGACTATAATCAATAAACAGGTAGCTCAATAAATAAGAGTCAAGATTCGAGGTAGCTGGAGTTGACAGGCTTTAATTAAGCATAAAAGGACAGGAACAGGACAGCCTGCATGGGAATAGGATGGCAGCTGCCGGGGGCAGGATCTGGGAGCATAAGGGGTAACTTTTAATAACAGTGCACAATATTTATAGTTAAACAAATACATTACATTCAATACAGGGGGCGTAGCAGTAGGCGTGGTTTGTAGCAGTCGCGAAAGATAAGGGCAAAATGATGTAACAAGAAGGCGTGTACAGGGCGTATACATAGACATGTGATGTAAACGTAACAGAATATGTCATAAAAAGGGGCGGAAACATGGAGGGGGCTACCTGAGCAGCTGGGACCTCTAACCTAGTGGTGCGCGCAAACTGACAATGACGTGTTACTAGGGAGAACTGGGGGGCTATGACTTCTGCGCTAGAAGAGGAGACGAAAGTCTGGAGGGTCAGAGCGACATGTACCTAGGCATATCTAGTATCTGGTGTTTATAGTACATGTTGATAGAATCCAAAAGTTATCAGGATAAAGGCTAACAGACACTAAGACTGGTGCATGCATTATTCTAAATGTATTGCATGTGCGAGGAATATTCTATGAATATGAATACAGTATTTCTCTTACATGGAGACATAAAGGCTAGACCATGACGGAAACTATTGATGCGATTCAGTAGCTTAGGAATGCAGAGAAGGAGGGCTGGACTGATAACTAGAAACATAACATACGCTTGGCAGACTGGGAGGCAGAGCCAGGCCGGGCCGGGCACTGCGAGGCATGAAGTAAGTGAAGGGTCAGGGATACAGGTGGGGGCTGTATCGCTCCTCGGAGAGGGTTCAGGAGACCGGAGCTGAATCTGAGTCCGGGCCCTTTTGAGGCCTAGAAACGGGGACAATTCAATGAATTAACGTGCACACTGTGAAACGTGGCAAAGTAACTTTACATAGGCCTAATATTCGTTGTATTCACGAGAACTGGAAACTAGCATACTAGAGATGGACACAACTGTAATTGCGTCTTTACTCGATCATAGGGGAATACATGCATATCGATCATGCACATATGACATAACATGGGGAACACGTAGGCACATACAACATGGCAAAATGTACTTTTCCACAATAATCCTAACTGACTCAGGGAACACGGTAGAAATTCGAGTTCAGTATGCCTGAACTCAGAATAATAAACTACATCTTTTAGTAAAGTTTATTTTAATATTCTGTGTTTGCAAATATCACTTTTAGAAAGTAGGTATTTGCTTGCCTAACCATTTGAGCCTGCCTCTGCTGGGTTGTGTATTCCTTGTCTGGGTTTGGGTATACAACCTTTACAACAAAACTTTTACAACGAACGACCATTACAACGCAACTTTTACAACGCAAACTATTACAACGCATTGCTCTGGGGGGCGCTCTAGGATAGGGAATAGGTTAATTTACTATCCAATAACCTTCCCTAGTGTCCACGGGGACTGGAGTTGGAATAGTAAATTAAACTATTCACTATCCAACACCCAAAAGCGCTATGCGTTGTAATGGTATGCGATGTAAAAACCGCGTTGTAAAGGTATGCGTGGTAAAAGTATGCGTTGTAACGTCATACATCCCTGGGTTTGTGTGTGACAGGGCTGGGGGATTCCAGGAGACAGGTTGGGACAGCCCAGTGGTGAATAGAGAGATCTGCATCTAGATGGGAGGGAGGAGTTGCACCTGGGACCTGAATAGGGCTGGACCTTCCCTCTACAATGCTGGCTCCACCCCCTGTGGCTTGTCTGATGTCTCTGCCCTGCACAGTAAAAGGAAGAAGAGAGTCATATCAAAAAAGTGCTCAGGAACTGGTTTGAACTAGGCAGAGGCCTCTCTGCCTTCAGAGAACAAAGGAGTTTGGGGTATATATATTGGGACCCTGATCCCAAGAAATTAGATCACTTCTGGAACAAGAAACCTTTCCGCGAAGGAAGCTGCAGGAGTTTGGACTGCCCCTCTGAAGTCTCAGGGACAAAAGACTTCACCTCCAGCTCCCTCCTGAATTTCCTTGCTGGGAATTCTGACTCCAGTCTCTTGCTGGGAGCTGGAAGCGCGACGAATCGAGAAGAAGCGTGTCGCCGCCACAGCTGAAATCGTCACAACACCGGAAAAGCGGGCCTTCGCCGCATCTCCCTGGAAGCGTGTGTTCATCGAAGCTGCCTGCTGTCGCATCACCGGAGAAGCGTAATGCCATAGAGAGAGTCGCCATCGCATCACCGGAGAAGCGCGTCGCAGGGCCTGTCGCGGCTCCAAAGTACAGAGTCGTTGCAAGACTGCCAGGGCATCATCGCATCGTCATCGCATCGCCGCATCAAGGGCGCCATCTTCTCGCATCGCAACTGGATCGTCGCATCACATCAAGGCGCCATCTTGTGCACCGCAACGGGCCCGCAGGCCGAGAATCTACGCATCACCTCCGCACCGGTAAGGCTCACGACGAGTCCCCTGCTCTGCGCAAGCATTGAGGAAGGACGCAACCGTTCCCCCGGGTCACGGAACCGACGCAGCTCCCCTTTTGCGAGCCTTTTGTTCACTTTGCGTTATGCATCCAGGTACTTTGTTGAGAACTTTGTCACATTTGCCAACAACTTGAACTAAGAGACTTTAATCATCTTTTAAGTAACCTTAAGTGTAGTATTGTGGATTTTTGTCGTTTGTGGTCTTGTGTTAAGCCTATATAAAGAATACAAATTTTTATAAAACCTGTGTTCTGTCCATCTGTAGTGTTTTCAATGTATTACTGTGTATATTCATAAATGCTTAACACACTGCCTCTGAGATAAGCCTGTCTGCTCGTGCCAAGCTACCAAGGGGGTGAGCAGGGGTTATTAAGTAGTGTAATCACCTTATCCGGACTTAGAAGTAAGGGTCCCTATTTGGACAAAGGTGATAACCATTGCCAACTAGAGACCACCAGATCGAACAGAGACACACTTAAATACCCAGAGGCTGGGTAAAGCGATTGGCGTCTTACCACTTGGCTTCATTTACCGGCATCTTGAATATAGTAAGAGGAACACTCTGGCCAATGATGTGGCATATGAAACAACTCCTACATACCAGGAGGCCCACCCCTTTGGAAATCATAAACAGGTATCATCTCCTAAGTTCTCTGGATTCTCAAGATTGACTATCCAGAGCACCCTCATCCCCTGCTGAAGATTTATCAGCTACACAGTCCGGTGCCACATCCTCTCCACGTATCAATAGTGATCCCCGTTTAAATGAACCTGCAACTAATAGTATTCATTTTCTTTCCCAACAAATATCTGGAGGGGTCATTAACAACATTGGGCTCACACAGGAATCCTTAGGCAATTCCCAGGATTTGAAAATGTTATCCTGGAATGTAGCCGGTATTAAGACCAAGATAATCAACCCCGACTGGTGTAAACTAATGGACGGGTTATCATTCATGACTTCTGCAGGAAACGTGGGCAATTGGACGTGTCCATAGGGTAGGTTTCACCCCATATAGTATCAAAGCTAAACAGTCAGCAGCTCGTCGCCCAACAGGTGGTCTTATAATCTAGGTTAAAAACTCGTTGGCATGCAAAATTAAGATTTTAAATATTGATTCAGGTGAGATACTTGGGCTAGAACTATCACTGGGCAAGGAGAATGTGCAAGTTAGACTTTTTAACATCTATAACTGGGTGATTAGCCCCCATAGATCCTCAGGGACAATAACAACTCTGACTAACTACCTCGACTCAGCCTCAGGTAGCTATTGACTGATAATCGCCGGAGACTTTAATACAACTTTTGAACTGGTTGATTACATACAGGATCTTATCTCAGATGAGGATATGGCCAAGGGGATCGCCAATCTTACGATACCACCTATTAAGAAATCCACTAGTGTGGGCCAACACGTTTTGTCACTCACTATTGCATATAGGGTTAGAGCCTGAAATGGCCGACACACTCCCATAAAGGAGCGTGTCATACATTTAAGAGGGGGGCCTCCAAGGCGCGGATCGACTATATTTTTGTCGATCTAGATCTTTGGCTTAGTGTCAAAGATATGGTTATCCTAATCAGGGAAGACAGCGATCATAACGCTCTGTCCCTCACGCTGACTGGTCTAGCCTCATTGTATGGCCCGCTTAAGAGTGAGAGCACTACGGTCATTACTACATACAACAATCGAAGAGTTAAGTGGCCCCCTATTTTAGCTGATCCAACTGTACTCCACAAAATATATACAGAGGTGGAGCAGACTCTAATAGACCTAAGTACCCCCACCATAGGGCCAGAAGCTGTCATGACCATTTTTTTTTAAATTGATCACAAATATAAGACCTCTGCTTTTTAATAAAAATTTTATTCGACCACAGTGGAAAACAGCCCCCTGGTTTAATGAAGCCTGTAAAAAATCTATGGATGACCTATTTGAGGAAGTGAAATGGAAGTCTTCAAAAGACATAAAAAGTTGCAGAAAATCTTATAAATTGGTACAAATAAAGGCAAAAAGGGACTGGGAGTCAGAAAAGTGGAACTTGCTCTTAGATGCTGCTAAATGTAAGAACAGCCAACTTTTTTGGCACCTTTTGTCGAAGGGGTCACCAAACCTGGAAACGGAAACAGACTTCCACACTCAGCCCCAGGTGTGGGAGGATCACTTTGGGGATTTATTTGCAGGTAAGGGGCTCCTTTATGACTCTGGCACACGTATGTACCCTCAGGTTTTTGGAATATCTGATGGAGACAATATAACAGTAGAGGAAACCATCTTGGCCATAAACTCGTTGCAGAGCGGGAAAGCCCCGGGCTTAGAAAAGCTCCCGGGTGACCTGTTTAAAGCCGAACCCATTATATGGGGCCCCGCTCCAAAAAGTTTTAACACCATCTTGCATGGGGGAGCCATTCCGGGATCTTGGTGGGGTGCCGAAATTATTCCTATCCACAAAAAAGGTGACAAAGGGTCACCATGTAATTACAGGCCCATTAGCTTAATAGATGTTCCCCCAAAAATCTTTTGCAAAATCATTTTGACCAGAATCCATAATTGGATAGGGGATAATAATGTTCTGTCTCACTTATAGGCAGGTTTCAGGGCCTCCACAAGCACCACTGACCAAGTCTTTAGATTCCTCCTGTTAATATGGAAGGAAGTAAACATCAGAGGAGGTCATTTTTATGTGGTGTTTGTGGATTTAAAACGGCCTTTGATTCAATAGACCGGTCCCAACTTTGGCTAGCCTTGAGCGAATTAGGGCTGCTATTCTATATACTCAGAATCCTGATTTGGCTACACCACAACACCTATGCTAAAGTTAGGTGGAATTCCGATGGCAGCCTGACTAATAACATACTGGTTCGGAAAGGCGTGCGCCAAGGTTGTGTTCTTGCCCCAACATTATCTACCCTCTACATCAATGGTCTAATTGGTGAACTCTATAATTGTGGCAGCGACCCCCGAAATTGGCAGGTAGATCAGTGCCATGTCTGCTATTTGCAGATGACACACTGCTTATTGCAAGAACACCTTGAGGAATCCAAAACCTCTTAAATACATTTGCTAAAGTCTGTAAAGAAAAGGGCTTAGAAATAAATTGCTCCAAAACTAAATAAATGTCCTTTAATCCCTACAAATCTAGTAAAGGCAAACTTGCATTGGGTACACAAGTTTTGGAGCACGTAAAGTCCTTTGACTACCTGGGAGTTCGCATTAGCGATAGGTTGGCATGGAATGCGCAGCTGATAAAGAGCACTTTCACCCTCCAGCATGTAGACTGTGCATTAGTACGTATGGCTAGGGCCTCCCTCTACCAGCCCATTTCACCCATCCTAGAACTGCAAAAGGTCTAGGAGTGTCTCTCTATGGGGCCAAGTTATGGGGGTTGGAAAATCTTACAAACCTAACAATCACTGAACAAATTTATTAGAGCCATTATGAACCTGCCACTTCTGCCACTAAGACTAGACCTTGGCCTAAAACCCATTGAACACTTTGCCATCCTCCGGGCTCTATTGCTCTGGATAAGGGTTTGGATAAGTAACACCAAGGTCCCACTGAAGGAAGCCATAGTCGAGCTGATAGCCTTGCACAGGCAATCAGGTTGAATCAAGTCGTTCAAGAAGATCAAGGCCTGGGTTTTAAAAATAGGGTTGGGACAGCTCCGAGAGGAAACTGGGACCATTACTAAATCTATGGTCCCCAATGTTAAAAAAAGGTTTTGGGGACTGAGGCCTTGGAAAGTATTGATCGTTTTGCACATGGCACTTTAACTGTGAGGTTTTTAAATGTTAAAGATAGCTTTGGCTCCGAGTCTTTCCTGGACGACATCAAGCCACCACAGGCACGAGCACTGTATACCCAATTTAGATACGAAACCATTCCTCTAAATACAAGGAGAAGTAGCTGGGGAAATGTGTTGGCTAACCTACTGTGCCCCTCATGTCATGTTGCTCCAAAGACACTTGAGCATCTTCTCTTTTTCTCTCCGTCCTATGCCGAAATGAGAAGAACCTGGATAGCTCCTGCTTGTCGTATGCTTTCTATTAGGTATCACTCGGAAGCTACACGCATTTTTAAATCTGATACTACACGTTGGTTAGTGTTTGCTATTTCGTGATTCCTGCTCTTTGGTGGAAGAGGTCAAAATGTGTTAATCAGTCCTCGAACATTGTTGTGCCTATGTAGCTCAATCTGTCCCAGTGAATGATTCTGCCTATTGTGCTTTCATAGGACTTATGACTTTGTTTTTAAAAGATATTTCTATGAACATTTTTTTAATGTAATATTAATTGTTTTTATTCTGATGCTTTGTTTTTTATGATGTGAATGTTCACATTTTTGATCGAATACAATAATAATAATAGGTGAGTGAGTACATTTTAGTATCTGTATTAGTAAGTAAGTGGGTATGTGTGTGCAACTGTATGGGCAAGAAAGTGGCTGTGGGGTTTGACTCTATGAGTGAGGGAGTAGGTGTGTGAGTTGCTCGATGGGTTACTGACTCAGTTTGTGAATGGCTGTGTAGGTTTATGAGTGGCTAGCTCAGTGGCTGTATTAGTGAGTGAGTGGATGTATGAGTGGCTGTATGGGTGTGTGGGTGAATTTGTTTGTAGATCTATGAATTAGGGAGTGGGTGTGTAAGTACTGGTATTGGTCCGTGAATGGGTGTGTGAATGTGGGAGTGGGTGTATGAAAGGTTCTATGGTGGTGATGAGTAGGTGCGTTAGTAATGTTGTGGATGATGTCATTAGTGATGTCATTTGAGATGTCATCAGTGATGTCACTGACCATGTCCCGAGAGATGTAATATGTGAGGTCATAAGCAGTGCATTGTGGGGGCATAAGTTATATTTAGCCCAGCTAATTATAATTGCTGTATTTCGCTGGTTTTGTATGAGTGAAATCAGACCCTAACTATAACGTCCCTGTTACCTTTGTTTTTCACTAAATTTCCAAGGATTTTTAAAAGCTAATTCCGAACTATAATGTCCCTGTAACAATTGTTGTTTTCAGTGAATTTCTATGGTTTTTTACCAGTAATCATGCTTGCAGAGAAGTGGGGCTGAGCCTTTGACCAGCTTTCTGGAATCTCGGTGTGCAAGACTTACAGGCGATAGCAGGAGGGCTTTTTGCCCCCTAAGGTCCCTCAGCAGTAAAATGGACTTCATCCCCCAAACAGTAGTGTACCACAAGCAGAGCCGCGTTTACAGAATGATGGAGAAAGAGGGCATGGCCTCCAAAGACCTTTTAGCCATCGTGCTTTGTGGAACTTACTGGAGGTAACAGGACGGGTAGTTGGACTTTAAGGACGTCCTTGGGGGCCAACTACTCCTCCTGTTACCTCCAGAAACCAGGATTGCTGAGAGGTTGATGGACGCCACCCCCTTTCTCCACCACTGTGCATACATGGCTCCTGGTGTACTAGTAGTAGGGGGATGAAGTCCCCTTAGCTCCAGAGGATCCTTGGGTGTCAACTAACCCTCCTGTTACCTCAAGTAAGTCCCAGTGGGTTTGCTGAGTGATGTTTGGTGGCCATGACCCTTTTCTCCACCAGTCTACAAACGCACTTCCTGGCTCACTACTAGTTGGGGGATGAAGACCCCTTGGCTCTTGAGGGTCCTTGGGGGACAACTAACCCTCCTGCCACCTCCAGTAACACCCACACAGCTTAAATGCTGAGAGATTGTCAGAGGCCATGCTCCCTTTCTCCGACATTCTGCAAACATGCCTCTTGATGCACCACTGGTTGGGGGAAGTAGTCCACTTCAGTCCTGAGGACATCAGGACTAAAGTGGAATTCATCCCCCCACAGGCAGTGTGCCTGGAAGCTCATTTGCTGAGTGGTGGAGAAAGGAGGCATAGCATCTGCATGGCATCTGACCACCTCTCAGCAATCCCTTTGTGTGGGGCTCAGTAGAAACCCCTAGGAAACGGCAGCAGTCAAGGGCACTTTATCCCTCAACCAGCAGCATGCCAGGAGGAGCATTTGCAGAGTAGTGGAGAAACGGGGCAGGGCCTTTGGCGAGTTGCCAGTTTAAAAAAAAATATATGTTCTAGGAAAGGGGGCTGCATAGCCCTCATCCTGGGCTGATTTTGGCCCCGGGAACCCCATCCCCCTTCCCCCAGGGCCCATCGTTTCATAGTTTTCTTTTCAGTTAAAGGAAGGGGACTGCGTGGCCCCCCTCCCGGGCCATTTCAAGCCCCAGGGACCCCATCCCCCAGGGCCAGTCTCGCCCAGCTCCCCGCCTCTTGCGGGAGCCAGCATTGCTTTTTAAACACAGGGTGCTCTGGACATGCAGCTCCCTGTGTTTAAAAGCAAAGTTCTCCGATTTCTACAAGCGAGAGCAAAATGCTTGGAAACTGGAGCACTTGTTTGCTATGGCATGGTTGGAGCAGTGCTCCCGCCATGCCATCGCAAACTGCAATGTCCCAGAGGTGGGCACCCCTGGACAAATTTAGAGCCAGCCCTGGGAGGGGGGCAGTCGTCCCTAGTGCCATCAAGGGCTCCTGGAGGGGGCTGCGTGGCCCCTCTTCCTTCTTTAAGTAGTGGCCTGCCCCGTGGAGGTAGCAGTCCCCGGGTCCCAGAACAGCCTGGGTGGGAGGCCATACAGCCCCCTCCCATTTTTTAAATATAGAGTTTGGCCTCAGGGAGGTGGTGATCACCGGCGAGGGGGGTTCTGTGAGGCCCCCCACATTAAAATCTTAAAGCCCCGGGGAGATGGTGGTCCCCGGGGCAGTTGAGGTCCTCAAGGTCCTACTATTGCATTACCCCTAGGGAGGAGGTGATCCCCAGGGTGGAGGAGTGCCGCATAGGCACCACTGCATTAACTTATAAACTGCTCCTGGGAGTCTGGCCCACTCACTGGCCTTCATTTAATGAAGCATGGGAGATTCTTTTTTGGACCTGGAAGGTCCCTGTGGGACCCCCAAGAGGTCTAGGGGGTCAAAGTGTTTCTACCCTGGTAGGTAGGTAGGCTTACAGCACCATGCGGTATGATTGACTATCTTCATGAGCATCTGTCCCTGACCGCCGGCGTTGCCGACCATTCCTAAAAACAGGGGTTGGAACACAGCATTCTATTGGGAATTACAGCCAGTGTTAATACACACTGCAACCAGATTATAGGTACCGTAGGAGTATAGGGTGTCTTTTCCCTGACTCCTATCCTTTATTATCACTTGCTTTATCACTTCTGCACTTGGTCCTGACGAAGTGCTCTTGGATCCACTAGGGACCGCCCATAGCGCGAAACTTGTTGACCTGAACTATATCTTTTCACACACATTGTTTTTACGGATACGAGAGCAGTGGACAATACTCATCACGCCTCCACATTTGTTTTAAGGAGGATCTCCACAACCCACTAACATTTGTAACCTTGTCTGCGGGACCCCTCAATAAAATAAGGTTCTGGGTACCATTGAAGACAATTTTAACTCACCCATTTACTTTAGGCCCCCAAACCCGCATGCACAACTGCGGTGTCTCCTAAAAAGATCTCCGCTGAAGAGCCCTCTCGCTGGGCCCTTGAGGGACTGCAGTACCAGCCCCATGAGGAGTAATGCCCGATGATCATGACACTCACAAGGGTGTGTGAGGGCACTAAATAAAAAAGGAGAAATCCCCCATCCTTTCTAGTATCCAACCATACTGAGAGATTCACATTCTCACAACTATAATAGGTTGCTCTATCCTCTTTTCTTCAGGAACAGTTACCCCTTAGTGAGTATTACGTTTACCTTTTGGGAACCTGGGTACTGGACCTGCCATTTCTAATCTAGCTCCTTGTCCCACTCTCCATTTTGCTTTGTGTTTCTACCCGTCCCCTTTATTTTTTTAAATGTTTTTTCTTGTGACTCGGTTCAACTGAGTCACAAGATGGCTGACAACACTTCCTGGTTTGAAGTGTTGGCTGCCAATCAGATCTCAGGCACATGATCGGGAGCGGTCGTGGAATCTTTACATTTCTCAGCAACTATTGAAAAGATTTACACCTGTAGTGCAGAGACCACTTTATTGACATCCAGACCGGTAGAAGATGGACCGGTAACCTTGATATTTCAAGCCTGTTTCAAGAAATATGCACAACGTCTGAAAGCCAGTGCGTTTTCAATTGTTTGTTTTCCTTGCGTAGGAAGGCGCGAAAGTTGGAGAACACTTGTAAAGGATTTCTTTACGCCCGGCCGCAAAGCAAGCAGTTAATCACCTTGCGCTTGGGGCGCTTACATCCTCTTCGCGTCTGGGGGTGCCTTGTTTCCTCTTCGTGCCTGTGGCGCTTGCATCCTCTTTGCATTCTGGGACGCCTGCATCCAGTCGGGAAAACGCCCGGCAGTGAGAATCTCTTCGTGTCTGGGGCGCTTTGACTGGATTCCGTTTTCACCCGTTTTCTGTGGAAAGTAGAACAGGAAACGCCTACGAAGCCTTCTGAATAAAGAAGGAGCCTACATCACATAGAAGTGCTTCTATGCAATTGCAATCTTTAAATTCAACACGCCGCAGCGCAGTGTTTGATTCACCAAGAACAGTGGATAAAGAAGCCCATTCTTTTTAGTCCATTGAGCTGTTGAGAGGCTCGGATTAGAATAGGAACACTTTCCACCTTATATTTTGTTTTTCAGCGTCTAGTATCTGGGTGCCGCTCGCCAAGGAGACTGTGAATCCGTGCTGTATGCTGCCCTTTTGGAGCCCCGTCGGGCATTGGAAGCTGTGTGGGGGAGAGTCGTTGCTGCAGGAGGACTGGACTGCGAGGCCCAGCAGGCTGTGCGTGACCCATCGAGCACACCTGCCGCCTCTTCCCGTGTCTCCGCCCTCTGCCCTGTGCGTTTTAAAACTCCTCGCGGCCCCCGCTTCGCGGGCGCCGCTCGCCAAGGAGACTGTGAATCCGTGCTGTTTGCTGCCCTTTTGGAGCCCCGTCGGGCATTGGAAGCTGTGTGGGGGTGAGTCGTTGCTGCAGGAGGACGGGACTGCGAGGCCCAGCAGGCTGTGCGTGACCCATCGAGCACACCTGCCGCCTCTTCCCGTGTCTCCGCCCCCTCCTTTCACAGAACGTATAAGATCTGGTGCACCCACGCGTTAGCGGGACGCGTGTGCGGGACATATTCCGGGACAAAGCCCGGACTAAGGGCGGACCCTCTGAGACCCTCCGAGAACCATCGAGACCGGACTGGACATTACTCCTTGGTATTTATTATCGTGCTTCATTGCTATTATACCCTTGTGCTTTTGTGCCCTTAGAACCCATTGTTCGTGGATGATTACATTTATTTACCATGTCTGAGAAACAGGGAGTGTCGCTAAACAAAACCCTTGATGATTATTTTACTAAAGCTTCACCTGACATTCCACTGGAAATTGTTCTGGCAGAGCGACGTGCTGATCGCCGCCGCTCTGTGGAAAGCTTAAAAAACTGGCGCATGTCACCATTATCCTTACCTCCTTTGAACATTAGCGCAAGTTCCCAGTTAACCGATGTCATTCTCCACACAATTGATAGCCAACCTGTGGAACCAGCTGTTATTACTCCCTGTATAACCAACTCTTTTCAACTGGACACGATTGGCTTTGATGTTAGTACACACACGAGTACTCCCATTGTTTTAAAATCTCCCACTCTTATACCATCAAAAATAGTGTGCAGTAAAGCAAAGAAATCTATGTTAGCTCCAAAGGCACATGGGCCACCCCCATGTAAAAGAAGGCGAAAAGGGGGGGTCCCACCACAACCAAAAATAAGTCATTCAGACTTTGGAAAAAAGAAGAAGACTCTTGTAGCTAGTACTGAAATTACTTCAGCCGCTACTGAAGGGCCTATTACTATTGCACCCCCGCCACCGCCTGCTATGCCTATAGACATGGAGGATATTGCTGAAGTCTCTTTGATGTCTAAAGTGCCCTCTATAGTTCGCGATTCTGCAACTTTAGACTCCATAGAAGGCCTAATTAACACCTATTCTGCATCGATTCTGGAGAGGTTGATTGAAGTAGAATTAAGATTAAGCTCACTTGAGCGTGTTCTGGGAAAGAAGGGCGAGGCGAATTCAAAAATACTGAATCCAGAAACGCATAAAACAACTAGCGTGACCAAGCCTAGCCCAGCCGCTCTAGCTCCACCAGCTAATTCTACTCTGTTGATGAATCCTTCTATTTTGGTGCCCAAAGGGAACATTATAACAACTGTTCAACCAACCCCGCCCCCAAAAAATCCAGAAAATAAAATGGCTTCTATGCCACTTGCTGCTGTAACTAAACCATCTAATAATACAGCTAATATTCCAAATGAAAGCCAATCGGCGGAGGTGGGGGGACCAAAGCCAAGATGGGGAAGGCCCAAACCGGTCCCAAATCCAGAATTACCACCAGAAGCTGTGCCCTTTGTGGTAGTCTTAACAGGGGTCCCGGTGTTACAAACCAGCAAGCGGGAGGGTTTTGTACAATTAAAAAATAAGATAATGCATTGGCTACGTCTATACAGGCCAATAGCACCCCATATAAATGGTGAAATTGTCCATGTCCGACGCCTTCAGTGGTTGGGAAGTAGACCAAAAAATATTGAGGGCGACGTGGTGGTTGTAAATTTTAGGGATCCTAATGCAGTTCAATTTGTACTAAATTGGCCCACGGGCATTACAAGTAGCTGCATAATACCCAGACCGTTGACATATTTTTATCCTAGGTCTGTGGTTTTTCCCTTCCTGCAACAGCCAGCCTCGCACACAACATCCCAGACTATACCATGTCTTTATCCACCAGCTATGCAGAGGGCTGGTAACACATATCAAATGATGCAACCACTTACTAGACCCAATCCTGTGGAGCCCTTTTACCCCTCAAACCCTGTACCAGCGCTTGATGTTTTTGGTTGGAATTGTGTCCCACACAGGCAAACCAACCCCAATAATAGAAGAATGGACCACCTAAAGCCCTTTACTCCTCTAGAAACTTACAACAGATTTGACATTTTCAGCGGCCTAGACGACTGCGACTGATGCCAAATGTCTAAGGGGCTCGATGGAAACGAGTTGGAGAATGGTAGTTTGTCGGGGGGGGGGGGGAAGTAGGATGTGAACCTTGTTTACAAAGAGCTGGTGTTAACATTAGTGAAACTAAACTTTTGGGGAATGTAAGTTTGTTGCCTGTGTTAGTACCAATAACTGGGGATAGCCCAACATTGAGGGAAAGTGTTGTACTCCAAAATGATTTGATGCCTTTAGAACCTGATGCAACTAGCCCAGAATGCCATATTATAGTACCTGGGGAGGTGGGAAACGTATTGATGCAAAAAACTTTGGAAGCATGTCAGCCCATAAAACTGGTTTCCTGGAATATAGCTGGGGTACTAAAAAATCTAAGGGACCCGGAATGGGCAAGCTTCATTGACACCTTTGATTTTTGTATGTTGCAAGAGACCTGGTCAGTTGAAATTATACATAGGCTAGGATACAAATCTTATGGTATTAGTGCAATACCCTCTAGGAGTGGAAGACCCTCGGGAGGGTTGTTGATCTGGGTAAAAGTCAACCTAAGAGTGGACATAGAAGTAATGGACACCAACTCCCCTGACATACTGATTTTGAAAATCAATGTTTGTAAAGGGAAAAAACTCTATTTGGTGAATGTCTACAACAGACCAACACCCATCTCAAGAGAATCTCCCTTACTGACCCATTTAGATCTTCTATTGGGTAAACTGGACACTAGAGAGAATTATGTTATCATGGCAGGTGATTTTAACTGCAATTTTGAGCCCATTGTGGGGTTTAGTGATATCTTCTCAGAAGAAGACGAGGCAAATGGGATCCCTGCTTTAGATAATATCAAACCAGTCAAATGTTCGCCCATGGCCCTCCAAATGACGAGATTATGTGCAGAACACTGCACTAGGGCATGCAATGGGCGGCTATTATCAGATATAGTGAAGAAGCATACCTTCTACAGAGGGAAATACATAAGTAACATAGATTTTATTATTGCCTCGGTGTCATCATGGGAATTCCTTCTTGACATGGAGGTAATAGAGAGATTAGAAAGTGATTATTTCCCCCTAGTCCTCCAGATTGAGGACTCCCTATTTGGAGACATATTTTCCTTTTCGATTGGAGTAGCAACCAATGGTGACCAAAATGAGATCCATATTAGCAACAATAGACGTTCTCTTAAATGGCCACTAATACTGGACAACGGCGAAATTATATCAGAAATTTACAAGTTCTTTGCTAGTATCTTTGGGGCATATATAAATGACATGCCAAAGGAGGAGAATGACAGCTATTTTATGAAGCTACATCAAATTTTTTTTGATGTTTTAAAGCCTTTAGTCACTAAGATGCCGAGGAAAGGGCAGCAGAAGACACATAATTTGCCACACAGTAAACCCTGGTATACTAAGGACTGCAGGGAGTCCAAGAGGGCACTTTTAACTGCGATTAAATCAAAGGCACAACCAGACATTATGACAGCAAGGAATAACTATAGACTGATCCAAAAGACATGTAAAATGGCATGGGAGGAAGCAAAATGGGCAGATCTGCTGTATGCAGCTAAAGCACGTGATAACACAGCCTTTTGGAGGCTGATAGCGAATGGGAACCATCAAGGTAGAGTGGTTAAGGACGTGTATTTAGACGAACAGACCTGGGTAACCCATTTCTCTAACCTTTATAAGAAATACGAGGAACCCATTATAGACAGGATTCCAAGCGATGCCACCCCGAGGGATACCTTGGATTTTACTCTAGGAGAAACTGAATTGGCAATAACCCAGATTAAGTCTGGTAAAGCCCCTGGGTTAGACAAAATTCCGGGAGACTTGTATAAACATGAATTAAAAGTATGGGCTCCCTATATCAACCATCTGTGTAACGTGTTATCCCGTAATCTAGACTTCCCAGAGAGCTGGAAGGGGGCTGAAATTGTTTTAATCTATAAGAACGGTGATAGGATGGACCCGTCAAACTATCGTCCAATAAGCCTAATGGATATATTACAAAAAATCTATACAAAACATATCCTATTTCGTGTTAATGATTGGCTGGAGGAAAAAGCAATTTTGTCAAGATACCAAGCGGGATTTAGACCCAAAGTTAGTACAATTGATCAAATCTTCCGCTTTTGTTGTCTCTATTGGAAATATATCAAGATTAAAAAGGGCCAATTATATGTCGCGTTTGTCGACTTAAGGGCGGCATTCGACTTAGTCCCACGTAATTTACTGTGGGAAACTTTGAGCTCAGTAGGGATGCCACCCACCTTGATAGCCCAAATACAAGAGCTCCATAGAGGCAACTTTGCGAGAGTACGCTGGGGCCCAAAAGGTGAACTAACACCTAAAATCCCTATCGAACGTGGTGTGCGCCAGGGGTGTGTACTGGCCCCCACATTGTTTTCGCTATTTGTGAATGACATTCCTCTATATTTGGAGGGATGCAAGAACGATTCTCCGAAGTTGAATGGCGAAAAAGTTACTTCCCTATTGTTTGCGGACGATACCATTTTGATTTCGCAGACAAAAAAAGGTCTCCAAGCTCTTTTAAATTCTTTTAATGATTACTGCAATAAGAAAGGATTGGAGATAAATGGTAAAAAGACAAAGTGTATGGTCCTAAATCCAACCAAAATTGACAAGGGCTGTTTAACTTTAAATGGATTGAGACTGGAATCAGTTCCGTATTTTGGTTACTTGGGGGTAACCTTGGATTCCAATTTTACATGGAAAGCCCAAATGGAAAAATGTAAGATGATGTTTAGTCAGAACACAAAACCCATTCTTAGAGAGCAAGGCCAAAGTACCAGTAAGGCCGTGTCCCCTGCGGTTGAACTTTTTAAATTCAAGGTTCAACCTGCAGTGTTATACGGTTCTGAAATCTGGGGCCCGGGGTCCAAGGATACCTTTGGGGTCTTGGACAATAATTTTTTGAGAAGTCTGGTCAGAGTCCCTAGAAGTACTCCTCTGGTTCCGCTCCAGCTTGATTTAAATTTTCGTAGAACGGACCATCACATTATTCTACGTCCTCTACTGCTATGGATCAGGCTGTGGCGTGTACCCGAGTTGCAAGTATATAGAGATGGGCTCATAGAAATCATGGAGCTTGATAGCTTCAAGGTGATACCCTGGATTAAACATGTTAAATTCTGGCTTACCCTACTAGGTCTAACGCATTACTGGGAACACCCAGATTTACTTCCACCTCATTCAAAAACTATGGTAAAAAAATTGCTTTTGGTCGTACATTACGGATATGACCAAAAACGCTTTATCTAGTGGGTCACTTGTAATAAGGTTTCTTACCTTCAAAGATGATCCATTCTTCGAGACCTTTTTGGATGAAATAGAACCACCTCTAGCAAAGACCTTATTTTTGAAATTTAGATATGGTAATCTCCAAATCGGTCCAACATTGGCGCGTTGGTCTGGCGGTGTAAACTCGGCAAACCATGTAGAAGATGAATTATGTACCATGTGTGGATGTAATCAAAAAGAAAACGAGCTACATATCCTCTTCTTCTGCCCAGCATATGCACAGGCTAGAAGGAGATGGATTAAACCAATATGCTTAACATTAGGTGTAAGATCATGTTCCCAGGCTTTAAGGATTCTTTTGACTAACACTATCCAACCTATTGTATTTAGTGTCAGCAGATTCTTGCATAGTATTTTTTTCCAACGAAGAAAATTGGGTTATAAATTGTAAAAAGTTGATATGTTAAAATCATTGCTTATTAATAACAGAGGGATAATTGATGAAATATTATTTTTGCTGTCCCTACCTGTTTCTACTAGATTGAATAGTTTTTACGAATGTTTTAAACTTTTTGGTCTTTATCTTAGAATCGACATGAAAATTGAATGAATTTATACGGCAAGCTGTGTATTTTAAAAGAAATGTTTTATTGTATTTATGTAATCGTTCTTTTATGGTATTCATGCCGAAATAAAGATTTATCAGATCAGATCAGATCAGATTTACACCATTTAACAAAAAGAGTGCTTTCTGGACCAAGAGCTACCTTCTTGCCAAATGTGGAGTAATTCCATTCAGCAGGGTGGGCTGTAACCATGTCTAAAGTTTCCTATGGATATTAACATGGAGAAAAAGCATTTTATGACCTCCCTTTTTTGTGGGCCCCTACTGACGGATCACCCCGAAAGTTTTAAGACAGCAGCTGAAGTGAGCGTCAAATTCGTTTTGAAAATTGTGCAAAGGTTCGTCAAAAGAAGCCAAAGTTTTCTTTTTTTATTATTTTATTTTGAATATTTTGGAAGGGTAACAAACAGTGACCCCGAATATAAGCACCAAAGCCCCCCTCCTACCCCTCAAGGTGTGATTGCATCCTCTAAAAAATCCATCTAACTTCCTACTACATTTCAGGGAGTACACATCCATTTAGCCAACAACCCAATAAGCAGGGCAGGCGGTGCAAACATCACACAGCACTGCTAACACATATGACCCAGCCAATACCAGTCGGAGACAACTCTAACCCCCGTGGCGCCCGCCCTCCAGGTCAGAAGCGCATTAGGTGCCTTAGGTGTAGCACCCACAATACCTGTCAGACTCAGCCTTCCTGCGTCTCTGTGGCAACTGCCCCATCCCCTTTGTTTGCAAGATACGTTTGGTGAAGTCCCCAGAAGTTCCTGGGCCTACTCGTGGGGGGAGGAGTTCGCAGTAGTTCTCGGATTGCGTACAGCAATATACCATCTCACGTGCCCATCTTTTAGGAGTCGGAGCAGGGCCTCTCATCCAGCAGCACGCTACTACCTTGTGCGCTACTAATAGCCCCATGCCTACCAGTCTACGCACAGATGCCGGTAGCTGCTTAGTGTATCCCAGCAGAGCCATCATAGGGTCCGGTGCTATGTTAATTTCTACAGCTGCGCTGATTTCGGCAAAGATCTTATCCCAGAAGTCCCATATTCCAGGGCATTGCCACACCAAGTGCAGAAACCCCGCAGCAGGAGCGCGACATCTCTCGCATTCCGCTGTGGCCCTAAGGCCATATCTGCAGAGTCTGTCCGGTGTGTAATATATTCTATTCAAAAATTTGAAATGTATCAGCCTATGCCGGCCATTCAATTAGAGCTTCCTAGTGTTGGTGCAGCAGTATTTCCACATGTCATCATCCAATACCGTTTGTAAATCAGACTGCCATGCCAATCGTGCTTTAGTATATGTGTTTTCTCTATGTGTTTGCTACAGGGCGTACAAGTGAGACAGTAGTTTCTGGGGAGAAGTGGCCTTGAGTATATATGTGAGCTCTCGCACTTCAGGTGGCTCCGCCATGTCCCCCCCCAGAAGCTCAGAAAGCGCATGACGGACTCTATAAAACTGAAATCTCAATAGTGGTGATGGCAATTCCAGGTCAGTTACTGCCTGCTCCCAAGTCTTGACAACTCCATCGACGAATAGATCTCCCGCAACCTTAATGTTTAGTTTCTGCATTGCAGCTACCAACCCTTTCTCCCGAAGAGGAGGCAACCATCGGACCCAGTCTATAGGCATAATAGGGGAGTACAGTAGCGCACCATTTTGTATCTGCAACAGACTAGACCACGTGTGATTTGTGGATGTAATGGAATCTAGTATTCCAGTCCTGCGATCTCTCGGTTCAAAGACCGTACGAGGGAGTGTGAGTGGCCGGGCAAACAGGGTCTCCATTTTCACGTGCGGTATATCTCGATTCCCGTGTATCCAGGTGTGTAGGTGTGCGGCCTGCGCTACCCTGTAGTACAATTCGAGGTCAGGCGCGCCAAGTCCCCCCATGGAGCAAGGTAGAGTGAGGAGCGACCATTTAGCCCGGGGCTGTCCGCCTGCCCAGGCAAGCTTTGTTAATAGTTGTTGCAGCCTCTGGAAAAACACCCTAGGAAGCACCATCGGGATGGACGTAAATAGGAATAGGAATCTGGGGAGTACCACCATCTTCATGATGGCAATTCGCCCCAATAGGGAAAGGGGGAGTCTACACCAGGCCTCCACATCATCCTCCAGCCTGCTGAACGCCGTTCCGTAATTAGCCCTAAACATGGTCTCTGGGTCTATGTGCAGGTGCACCCCCAGATATCTAATCGTGTCAGTTGTCCAGTGGAGTGGGTACTCCATGGTGGTGGGTTGTGTGATTGGAGTCAGGGGGAACGCCAGTGATTTCGACCAATTGACCTTTAATCCAGACAATGCGCCGAAACGGACCACCTCTCTGAGGATCGACGACAAGTTGTTGTCAGGGTCACGGACATAAAGCAATATGTCATCCGCATACATGGACACCACGATCTGATAGTTTGGGAAACTTATGCCCCTAGTGCCATGATACTCCCGCAGGGCGCAAGCCAAGGGTTCCGCCACAAGGGCATATAGCAGAGGCGAGAGTGGGCATCCCTGCCTGGTTCCCCTTGTGATTGGAAAAGAGTCTGTGACCAAATCATTCAATCGGAGTCTAGCACGTGGCCGGGAGTACAGTGCCCCTATCATTTAGATGAAAGGCTGCCCCAGTCCCATTCTCAGTAAAACCTTTCGCATGAATGCCCATTCAACGGAGTCGAAGGCCTTCTCCATGTCCAGGAAAACCGCCAGCGCCTTCCTATCCTGTCTGACATGCTGTATCGTGCCTAGGACTGTCCGGATATTATATGTCAAGTTCATACTTGGGATAAAACCCGCCTGCTCAGGGGCAACTAAGTCAGGTGCCAGAAGAGCCAACCGAGTGGCCAAAACCTTGGCAAACAGTTTTGTGTCTACATTTAGCAAGGAGAGGGGCCTATATGAGCTACAGTCCTCTCTAGGCTTGCCCGGCTTCAGCATCGTCACTAGTAACGCCTCTCTCATCGACTCTGGCATACTTCCCTCCACACAGATATCATCAAAAAGAGCCAACAAATGCGGGATAAGCTGGTCCTTGAAGGCTTTATAAAATGCCGCTGTGAGGCCATCTGCACCAGGAGCACTACCCGATTTCATGGCAGCCAAAGTATCCGATATTTCATCTTTTCCTATCGGCTGCATGAAGAATTCCCTATCGGCCTTTGTTAACATGGGAATGTCTATATGGCTAAGGTAGTCATCAATGTTATCCCCAAGGTCCCCACCCCGTGACGTGTACAGTTCCGCGTAGTATGTCTGAAATGCATCAGCTACGTCTAGGGGATCGGTAAGTATGTCTCCGTTGGACGACTTTATTTCTGTGATGGAATGTCGTTTTCTCACCCCTCCGATAATCCTGGCCAGCAACACACCAGGCCTGTCACGTTCTCCATATACTCTAGCCGTGGCATACTTCCCCATGTGTTTAATGTCTCTATCCGCTTCCTTGTGGTACTCAGTCAACAGCCTTTTGATGTCAGCTGCCACCGTCTCGTCTGCCTGCTTACTTTGTCTCCTCTCTAGGGCCCCCAACTGCCTCTCTAGGTCTGTCAGTCTCGTCCTAATCGAGTTAAGTATGCCAGAGTGCTTTGACATGGCTACCCCACGGATATACACTTTAAAAGCTTCCCAGATGACTTGAAAACTCTCAACCGAGCCTAAGTTAGTATCGAAAAATGTGTCTATGGCTTCCGCCAATTAACTCCTGAAAACTGGATCCAAAACGAAGCCAAAGTTATTGGCAACTGAAAAAATGCTCTTGCTGTAGAAAGTGCATCCTAACTATAACTACCTACAGGCAACCACCAGTAGGTAATATATATGATGTGTTTCATAGCCTGGAATAAAGTGACTTGGATGTGACTTTTGCTTTAGCAGAAAAAATATAGCAAATGCATAATTCTGCAAAACTTAGATACTGTTATCTAAAATTCACTTTAGCAAGCATCATTTATCTTTTACCAATTGACATCTTACCAAATTTTTACGCCTATGCAAAGGCTTTACAACTACAGTATTATCAGTCATTGTGAGTTTCACTTGGGGGTACAGTATCTTTGAAGCTGTTTTTTATTTTATTATGCTATACTACATTGTTTCATTATACCAGACGGTGATGACATTCCAAGAGGCAAGAAGTAACCTAGTAATGAAAAGATGTAGGGTCATACCACCAGTAATACAACAGCTCACTTTCAGATAAAGCACAGCTGAGTAGGACATTTTGTGAAGAGTCAGGGAGACCTGAGTGAGATACCTCTGTATTCCAGTAATTGTTTCAAGAGTCTGTCTCCATCTATTTCTTGAATTGTTGGAGTGTGGAAAACAATCTCTCTGTAGGTGGGTGTTATTCAGTATTCTTTGCTACAATTCTGAACTTGAAAAATGGCAATGTGTTGGCTGCATGTATCGCAAGATCTCTGTTGAATGGAACTTTTCACACAGGTTTAAGCAGTTTTGGTCCTTAGTGCTTTGCACCTATGTTAGACCTGTCAGCCCTAGGGTGCTCTTAACCCGTTTTTTGCCCTTTCGCCTCATTTTTACCACCATCTTTTTGTTGGACGTAGGTCTCTGCACGCCTTACCACTGCCAAACGGTGCTGAGGTGCAGGTGCTCTCTCCCAACAGCATGGCTGCCACAGGCACCTGCCACTGCGGAGTGGCCATTGAATACACACACTAGTAGTTAGGAGCAGGCTGGGACATCCTGATACAGTATCTCTGCCATCCCGCCTTTTTGTTCCATAGCCCAACATATGGAAGCTCCTGGAACCTTCCAGCCATGGGAGGGGTTATGCTTTGCCGCCTTTACAGGAGGGTCACCTGACATAGGGGTATAAGAGGAAAGTAGGGAAACTGAACTAGTCAGTTGGGGCACCACTGAACCTGGGGGAACCTCTGCCGGAGTATAGGCGGTTGGGCCTAGGGGAGGAACCTACACCTCTGGGACTGACTGAGCTTAGGCCCTGCTGTACCCAAGTTAGATGAGGGACTCTGCCAGCCTGCTGATCTTGACCAGTGAGGGGGAAACCCAGGGAACCATCCTGCCTCTGAAGCCTGCCAACTCAACCCCCTTCTTCCCCCCAAGAACCTGCACTGAGACCTGCTATGTAATCTTCCCCCCAGACAAGCGCTGCACTGAAGTAGTGGACTGCCTGCTGTGAGCACTGCTGGGAGATCAAACAGGTAATCAGCGCTGTATCACCTGGGCGCTTTATTGAGAGAACTGTGCTCCTAGCGCTGTGCCCCTGAAGTGCTGTGTCACCCTGAAGCGCTACTTTGCCCAGGACTTTTAAAGACTGTTGCTGCCAGAACTGTGCCCCCTGTGCTGTGCTACTTAAGCGCTGAGACCTTAAAGCGCTTATCTGCCAATCACCGCTACAGCCTGGGCGCCGTGCGACCTGAAGCGCTGCCTGCGCCTCCAGCGTGTGTGCTGGTGTCGGGCGCTGTGCGAATTGCACCTTGAGGCCTGGAAGTCACCGCCGCAGTCCCGGCGCCTGCTGCCAAGAGGGATTTACTGCTTTAGAAGTCACCGCCGTGGCCCCCGAAGCCTGGAGAGGGCTGCAGCGGTGTTGGTGAGGCCCGCACTGGGCCGGAGAAGCCAGCGCGTCCTGCATCACGTGACAGGGGCGCCGGCCGCGTCATCAGCTCTGTCCCCATTAGTGCCGCGCAGCAATTGGTGGAGGCTGCCACCCACACAGCGAGCCGCGCTGGGATTGGCGGTTGCAGGCGCGCCTCACGAGGACCGTGCCCTGATTGGTCCTGAGGCGAAGACGAAGCCTAGGCCGGTCCAGACCTCGGCATGGGGGCTCCGAGAGGAGCGAGAGCCCCCCTGCCTCTCCCAGGCCCGCCGTGAGTGAGGAGAGGCCGGGAGAGTGTAAGGAGGAGCTGCTGGGAGCCTGCTTAGCCTGCACGGGCTCCCGCTTGAAGTCGAAGTCCCGAATGATGGCAGAGGCCGGCAGCATCAGGTAAACGCCCCCTGGGGGAGGGCAGAGAGTCTGCGGGGATAGCGGGGCTGCCAAGGAGCCTCGGAACATGAGAGAGGCAGCCACGTGACCACCCCTCCCCTCAAGAGACTGCAGCTGGGCCCTGTAGGCCCTAGTTAACCCTGCAATGGCCCTGTGGGCCCTGGAGGCCCAAAGTAAAAGGGAGAGGGTTTAGAGGCCTTCTGAACTGGGCACAAGACTGCTCCAATGATGGATGCACAGTGCTGCATTAACCCCTTGCCAGGGGACTGTCCCTTTTAGAGTGCCCCTACTTAGGGAAATGCTGGAAATTTTCCTTTTGTGCCATTCATGCATATGGTGGGTTATTTGAAGGATCCCCATGCACAGGAGAAGCTTTAATGTTGAAACCAGATCTATGAAATGCTACATTTAATAATCCTGCTTATAAGAAATGTGGTTGCCTAGAATGCCCCTAAATAACAGCAAGTTGAGTTAGTATTTGAAAGATGTTGACCCCATTTGCCTGATACAAGAAGAGTTACTCACCTGCACTAAAAAGTCTAGATAAAGAGTCTTGATTCAAACAGCAACCTGGTGTGGTGTCATTTTATTGCGTACGTATTTTTGAGTCAGCGTGAGTGTGTGCTGCACTTCTGCTTTACACATTGCCTTCGGGTGCCTTCCTGCCTCGCGCCAAGCTACTGTGTCAGAATTGGTGACCCCACTTTTAACAGTCTACTATATATATATTTGTACTGCAGATCACAACATATTTTTAAAAGGATGCATTTAATGATAGCAAGTTCATTTATTGTTTGTGTACATTTATAAAATTTGGATTATCTCTTGTTGATTAAAGCTGTGGCATGTTGTCAATAATCGTTTTCAACTCTTGAGTTTGAGATATTCATCGCTCTAAATTACAATGTAAAGCGTCTTCGGAATCCTCAGTTGTGGACGGCATCATTAAACTACAGTGTTAATAAGCAATGGCAAAGCCAATGGGTGTCAGCCCTAGCAGGCGAGCTGTTGGCTTCTGCTATTGCTTTTTTAATTGCACATCACTTGCATCCTGTGCATGTATAGCCAGCATTTTGCAATTGGTTGTTTCTTAAAGAAACCCCATTCCAAGATGTCTGCCAATCTGTGTGCATGCGTTGTGACACATACACACATATGTGTGCACATACGGAGTGACACATGCCAGCCATTTTGTATTTACCATTCCAACATCATGGTTGGCCATGTTCAAATAGTAAATTAAAAGGAAAAAAAAATAAAAACAAATTGTGTGTGACCACAAATAAAGGAAGCAAATGTCCCAGAGCTTTTTACAGCTTACCGGTCTTTGTAAAAATAAATGAATAAATAAATAACTAAAAATGTTAAAAAATAAGTATAAACAGGAAATGGACAATGAGGAGGTGGGGAATACGCGGGCAGGAGAGTGGATGATAAATAAACATTAGCAAAGCCAATAGGATTCGCAATTGGGACGTATTGGCTTTGCCAATGTCTTTTAGCCATGCTGTAAGACATCCTTGAATCTATACAGCATGGCCAAATAATTTAAGAACAAAGCTTTTGACGTGGAGGGCTGCGGCCTTTTGTAGACATATACACCATGCATATGCTCACCTACAAAATGATAGTGTATACCTAACCACATTTGAACATTAACTAAAAAGAATTATTTTTTTCACAAAACAGTTACTTTTTCAAAGCGGGTGGGCAGGACAGAACAGGCCATATGGCGTTCCTAAAATGATTTTAAATTATGCTTTCAAGCCATTTGCTTTGTGTTCGACGTGTCAGCCTTAGGGTCCTCTTCCTCCAAACATTTTGCCTGCCCTTCTCCATTTTGTTGAACCTATTTTTGTTGGCCTTAAGACTTTGGGCATTTTACAACTTCAAACCGGGGCTTTAAGGGCATGTGCTCTCTCCCCCTAAAACATGTTAGATTGGCTTATACCCAATTGGCATGTTTAATTTACTTGCTAGTCCATAGTAAAGTGGTACTACATGTCCATAGGACCTGTAAATTAAATGCACTAGTGGGCCTGCAGCACTGATTGTGCCGCACACTTAAGTAGCCCCTTAAACATGTTTCAGGCCTATCAATGCAGCTTGCGTTTATACAGTTTTAAACTGCCATGTCGACCAGGCATAGTAAACCTTTTGACAGGCCTAACTCTTCCTTTTCATGTCTCACCTAGGCAGCGCCTGCGCTGTCTCATCAAGACATGCTGAAATTGAGACATGCTGAATTCAGGTATGGGCTTTAATCTTGGTCCATTTTTCACCAATCTTTTCAATTGGCTCCTGTTACTGGCTTTTTATTCCTAAAAAGGCTTAATAGTCCCTCTTTAATGCCTTCTTTTCTCCTGTTGTAACCTCCCATGAGGACGACCCATATTACATGTGCTTGTTACTCAGTATGTTTTATTTACAGAGTGCAAGCACTATTTCCTTAAAGGACTTTCTCCCACCTGCTGTTGTCGGCAGGACACATTCTCCTGCAACCATTCGTTTTGCATTTGTAGTACGAACCCGACAGGAAGGTATTGATGCGCTTTACATGAGCACCAGTTCTTAAGTTCCAAAATAGCAGCAAGTCACAATAACATTTTCCAGTGAGGACATCGGACAGCATTAGGTTTGCTCCTCGGCTCATTTGAAAAAAACCATGGGGTACATTTACAAGTAAGTAACGCAGCACGGTGCAATAAGTCAGTTGATCTGCGTTAGTTTCGAAGCACAGGATGCAACATATTCACAACAATATGTCGCATCTCTGTGCTGGCGCACAAACTGCTGCCATGCTCCAGTTACTTTGTATATTATTGTACATGTTACTTCTTGGATTACTTTTTAAGTTACTTTTTCTAACCAATGTGATATGCCTAGATATCACACTGTAACATTTTCCAGGAAAAAGGTAAGTAATTCAGTTTTTGTACATTTGCAGTTTTTCAAGGTTTCATTCAAACCAACTCCACACTTTGAAGAATTTTCAAAGAAAAGCAGTCAATGCAATCCTATGGCAGGAACTGAAGTTATCAGTTTACAGGTAAGTACTTGGTTGTGGGAGTTGGGTTTCTGGGATTTGAACCAGGGTTCCCCCAGGGACTAGGATGCACTCTCAAAGCACCCTCAGTGGTACTGGGGTGGCCGGGTGCAGAGTGCTGAGGCCCAATGTTCTCCAATTGGGGATAGGGGACTTCCGGTTGGTGGCTGCTCACAAGCAGGCCACAAGGTTGTGGAAGCAAAGCTCATTGTGTTAGGCTCAGGGCAAAGGGGGGACCGAATTTGCACACAAAGTGCACCAACAGCGGCACCAGGGCAGCTGGGTGCAGGGGGCTGGTTTGGCATCGGGTGCCCTGTAGATTTCAAAAGGGATTCTCCGTTTGCAACAAACACTGCAGGTTCTGGGACGAAGATCTTCTGGAGGCGACCACCAGTTGTAGACGTAAGTTGGGAGGCCTGAGGATGCTGGGAGACCATTGGTTGGGCCACTCAAGGCCCTGGGACGTCGAGTGCAGGGGTGTCTTTAGGCATTGGGTTTTTCTTACTGGCTCTGGTCGCGGGTCAGGGGGATCCTCCAGAAAGGGGCTGCTGATGTCGATTGGAGACTCTAGGCAGGTCAGGGATCACCAGATCCCAGGTCAGGGTCATCTGGGAGACCTCCTCATGGTGTTGGGCCACTCGAACTCGTGCTGTGGGCGTCAGGTGCAGAGTGGTGCAGACTCACGGATTTGACCAGAGCCATTGTCTGTGGGTGAGCAAATCTGGTGCTCACAGGACACAAAGTCTTCATTGGGAAAGGTAGGGTAGATCCTCTGGGTTCTTGTGGACTGCTGACTGCAGGACATGCCGGGATTTCACTGGGCCAGGTTGAGGCCGGCAGAGCTGGGGCCAAAGCAGTTGGTGTCCTTTTCTTCTTGAGCACAGCTCTTCTGTCCTTCTTCTTCTTGTTTTTTCTTGTCTGAGGAGGCAAGGTTTGGGGTTGGCCCTAAGTTTCTGATTTAGGAGCGTTACAGGTAGGTACAGATGGGGACCAATGGGTCAGTTTCTTGGGGTGGGTACATCCTCTATTATGCCACCCTCCATTGGGAGGAAGCATAAGCCTCACTCTGGTTGGCTGGGTACGCCCATCTGCAATATGGTGGGGACTGCGATTTGTGCTTCACCTTGCCTCCCCTGAGGGGTGGGGTTGGCAAAGGTGGGCACACCCTCACCACTAGTATAGTGTGCAGCCACTGGGGTGGCTTACCTATGCCAGGGCAATGGATAGTAAGCATGGCACACAGGGATGTGTGCCATGTCAACTCTTCGCTTTGTTCTGCACCAAAACACACTGCCTGCAATGGCAGCGTGTGTGTGCAAAGGAACAGGGCCTCTAAGGGTGGCACAATAAGTGCTGCAGCCCTTAGAGGCCTTCGCTGGACACAGTGCCCTTTGCACCTTTAACAAGGGACTGGCATGTGGTCAGAGAGGTACCAATTAGGTTTTGCAATCAGCACAGTTTAGGGGAAATATCATAGGCCCTGGATACCTGGTTGGCAGAAACCCAGGGCACACTTAGTCAAAGTACATCAACAGTTTGGCAAAAGGTGGGGGCAACCATGCAAAAAGGGGCACTTTCCCACACTATGCTATACTTAATCTTCCATTCCCTATGAGTGTTTGTTACTTCCAGGATGTCTTTACTTTTTTTTTCCACCCAGCATATTACTCTTGTCTCTCCTCCCTCATAACCTATTTTTCATTTTGTGGTTCTCCAGCGCCACAAGGTCAAACGAATGGCAGTAGCGCTATGCAAATATCATCACTCCTCTGTATATAAAAACACAAAAGTAAAAAACATTGGCATTTTCAATGCCAAGAGCTCCAGCTTTCACAAATGCAAGACCTATTGCATTCCAAATGCGTGTTAACTCTTATACGTTACCCCTAAGGTAGGCCCTGGACAGCCCTAAGGGCAGGGTACAGTGTATTTTTATATTTTTAGTGTAATTTTCAAATGGGAATAGATAACCAGTTCATGTTTGGTGTCTTTGGAATTGGGGTGAAAAGCCCTGTTTAGTGGTGAAGCTGGGTTTTTGATCATAATTTCAAGAATGCCACTTTTGGAAAGTTGGCAATTTTCTGTTCTTTTATGCCTATAGTTTAGCCTGGGTCACATGTCTGGGTGTAACTGACAGACTTTGTGAATTCCTCTCAGATAGTCACTCAATAGAGGAATTAAGTGTACCTAAGTGGGACATCTGCCGTCAGGATGGGGAGAGTGGAGCTGAGCACAGCCCCACTCACACCTGAATAGCTTGTGCTCTGCCTTCACACAAACGACCTAACAGTCCTGCATTTTCACTACAGCCAGATAGGAGCCATGGCAGGGAAGGCAGGAAATTCCATTGTCTAGAAGCTGCTCTTACCTTTCAGAACCAGGGCACTGGGGTATAAAAGAAGAACCTCAGACACCAACTCTTTAGTACACTTCTGGACCTATGGATACTCTGCCAGGAAGAATGACTGTTGTACTGCTGCAAGGACTGTCACACTGCTGCATTACTGCTCTAAATGAACTGCTGTCCTGCTGTGCTGACCTGTTGCCTGCTGCCCTATAGCCTGGGGAGGAAGAACTGGACTTGCACCTTCATCTTGAACTCAGGTCCCCAGAGTGCCTCCAAAGACTGGGCTGGTGGCCTCCTGATCTGAGCCTCAGGACATAAAAGACTCCCCAACCAGCAAGTATTGCCTCTCAGGTACGGGATTTGGTGTGGCTCACAAGCTCTTTGTGACTATGAACAGGCCTGTTCGAACAGAACTGCGCAACTCGCCATGTGCGGCTCCTCCGATATGGGGGAGGAGCATAGCCCCCTGCCAGCAGCAGCTGCAAAACTTTAAAAATAAAATGATAATAAACCACGTTTGTTATTGCTTTATATTTCTCCTACCTTGTAGTGTTGGGGCGGTGCCACAGGATGACAGGCACTGAAGGGAAGTGATGGGACTGCCTTCAGTGCACATGACGGTTTGGCTGTTATGTGCACAGATGCTCTCTCCAACCCAGCTGCGTTGCCTGATTAGAGAGTGCAGGCGCAGGCTCACAGTCTCCCTGGGAGCACAAATTGAGGGTGTTCAGGCCAATCCTAATGCTGCTCTCATGCCGTGAGAGCAGCTTCTGGATTGGCCGCAGGGCAGGCTGGTTGGAAGCCTGTGCCAGCAGTAGAGTCAGAAGACGGATGATGCGGCAGGATTTGGGTAACTGTTTCTCTTTTTTTGTTTTGTCCCCCCACCACGCCTTGCCCCGCCACTTTCCTCCGACACTAGCCGTGGCTGCCATTCGCACCAAAATACATTACTAGCCGCCGCCAGCCAGTTTCTTTGCACAACAGGCATGGATTGCCCGTAAAGGTCTTCCAATGAGAATGACCAGCCCACCCGTCCTGGATGCCTTACCTGCTCCGCAAGCCATGCCAACCACCTCCAGCAACACTCTTTGCTCCCCATGACCCTCTCCAATGCGAACGGAATTCTTGGTGCAAAACCTGAGAAAATAAAACTGCAGTGAGACCAATCTAGGACTGTATCTGACCGGCGCTTCATCGTGGTCAGCGGAACTTTTGCTTTTGACCAGGTCCAGCATGACCAGATAGCCATGGTTGATGCTTTATGCTTTTAGGCACTACTTTACAGTTTATTCTTTAAAAATTCATAAATACGGTCTATTGATTGTATTTTTCTCATTTTGGTCTTGTTTTAATTATTAAATTCATATCTATTTTTCTAACATGGTGTGGAATCTTTTCATGTGGTGTTTCCATTGTTAGAAGTGTTGCACAAATACTTTACACATTGCCTCTAGGTTAAAACTGACTGCTCTGGACCAGGCTACCAGGGAGTTGAGAACAGGCTAATTTGGGGTTTGCCTGTGCCTTACCCTAACTAGGATTGTGGTTTCTGCTTCAGCAGGGCTCACAACCCAGTCAACCATAACCAAATTTCTAACATTCTTCATTGTTAATTTAAAAGCGCTAGCAGGTCCCCAGAACAAACCCCCCCCCCCCCCCCCCCCCACGGAAGACAAACAGCCTCCCCGCCAGCTCACTGAAATGCCTAGTAGCCAGGCTGGCCCTTCAGGTGGGGGTGCTGAAGTAAGGGGTGGAAACAACATGGGAGGGTGCAGAAGCTCCACATGGGGTGAAAGCCGCAAGGAAATGATTGTGCGGTGGGGTGGGCAGAAGCAAAATGGGGGTCTTGGGTGCAGGGAAGCAACACTTAGGGCGCAGGTGGGGAGATGCAACACAGAGGGTCCTGGTGAGGGAAAGCAAATAACAGAGACACAGTAAAGTCGAGCACAGGAGAGCAGGGCAACTGGGTAAAAGAGCAGCTTGGAGATGGTGTTGAGAAGCACATGATGGGTGAAACCAACATAGGGGAGTGGGGGAGAAACACAGGGGCGAGACAGGAACATGGAGTATGACGGGTGAGGGAAATAGACAAGGTAGATAGCTGGAACATACTTTCTCTTAGGGTGCTTAAACAACAGAAAAAAATAGGGCTTGAAAAAACAAGCAGTGGAAAAATACAGTATTGTGTCCATGTTCCAGGGGAGGGACAAACACAACAAGAGGAGGGAAAGACCCCACAAATGATAAATAAAGAGTAAGCAAACGAAAAGGACAATGAAGCCAACCAATGGTAAGCAATGGGTGGGTCCTAAGCCTGCGGTTATCTAACAATGAGTCTCGCAACAGACAGTGCAGGATATTTGCTGTTATAGACTAGGTTTAAACAAGCATTTGCAATGCAATAGGTCTCGCATTTGCAAGAGTTTGAGCTATTGCCATTCTAAATGACAACGTCTTTTATTTATGTGCTGCTTTTGAAAACAGATAAATAAAAGGCATTGTCATTTACAATGCCAATAGCTTAAATTCTTGCAAATGTGAGACCTATGGCACTGAAAATGCTTATTTGCAAAAGCGCCCCAATCCGCGTTTTCACTCTAATGGCAGCTGTGCCCCTTTCTTTAGATGAGCCGTGTCTGAAGAAAGGTGCGCAGCTGCCATGAAAGTGAAAGCTCGATATGGGGAGCTTTTACAAAAAAAAGCATTTGTTTGTCAAATTGACAAACAAATGTTCTTTTTTGTAAAAGAGCCCCCATGCCACACTTTCACTTTACTAGACAAGCCACACCTAAAGAAAGGGATGCAGCTGCAATTAAAATGGAAAGTGCGAAATGGGTGCTTTAAGTCAAAAAAGTTAGTAGGAAGAAAAAAAAACATCTGGCATGTACCGTGCCGCAAACGACAAACCTAACGCACGGCCACCAGTATATCAGCTGGGGCATGCGGTGCTATAAAAAAAAAAAAAAAGCCTTGCGAGAGAGCATGTCCTGTCTGCTGTAACCAAATAGTGCTTGAGGCTGTAATTAAAGCCTACTGAATAACAACACATGTAAGCGGGCAAGTCCTTATGGAATGTTACAAGATGAGACAAGGCGGTACTAAGGAGGGACTACTAAGCCTATTGACCAATGAAAAGCCACAGTTTACAAAGGACAGTGACAGAAGCCAATTATAAAGATGGGCAAGAAAAGGGGGGAGCTTCAAGCCCATACCTGAATACAGCATGCCTCGCAGCGCAGCACATGTGCTGCCCAGGCTCAACCTAAAAAGAGTACCACCAAGTCAGCAGTGGAATTATAAAACTCAGCAATCAGGAACACTGAAAGACCACAGCACTTCTTGGTAGGAATAGGGAAGAAACCCATTAAATCAAAAGCTGGCACCTGAAGTAGACTACAAAGCCATGCAATCATGAGAAGTAGTTGACTCAATGCCCACTCTATTGATATGCATGTATTGGAAACAACAGGTCTTCCCACACACTGCTAAAGCTGTCTGTAGTCGAGACCAAAAAAGGTTAACACTTACATTAAGTTCTTTATTAAAAGTAGTTTAAAATGGTACTTTTCATCAGGCAGTAGTTATGCACGGAGAAACCTGTGATAACCTGTTTGAACGTGCATTTTAAATATTTTGAGTGGAGTTTAACGTTTATTCATTTTTTATAGGCAGTCAGCAGGTGCAGTCAGCAGGTGTTAGATATTTCTCTGCATCTTAAAGTATCAATAAACATATGAGGGGAAGTCTGAATTTGCTCACGATTTTTGAAGAAGTACGCCTAAGCTTCAGCTTAAAGGGGGCGCAGCAATAAACAGCATCCAGGTAATGCCAAACAACTTCCCAGCGGGAAGTCTTTGAAGCTTTTTCAGATGAGAATGTCTAGTGAGGTTTCCTAATTCCTGGCAACATTGAACATTTGTGATGGCTCCCTTGCTACTGGCTAGTCTGTTCACTCTCCTTTTACATCCCCCGACCTTTGTTGTTGTTTCCCTTCGCAGTTCCCTCTTTGGTCTTGTTTCTGCTTGACCTGTTTCATAAGGAATTGTAGGACATACATTTGTCCCCCTCCCAGCCAACCCCTCCTCCATGTGATGCCTTCTGATTTGAGTACACACATAGCTCTCCGGAGAGACGTAGCTGGTAAATCCTGGCTCACAGCTGTGTATCTGTGTTTACTTCTCTCTCACTTCCCTGTTTATTTGCAGAGTTAATTCTGAATGGACTCTTAATATGTTTATTTAGGTCAGTTACTCATGTACTGGCGGCGTCAGTTAACCTATCACTGAACGAGGGCTAAATCCAAGAATCGACTGGAAGGAGCTGTGTTCTCTCTTTCCCTCATGTCCCACTTTTGACATGGGGGTCCTCACCAGCCACCACGACTACATGCAGTGGAAGGTTTGTGGAGAGTTAGACAGTGATATGAAGATCAGCTTCATGCTAAACTGTTTGCCATATTGTCCAGCTCTTGATGGTAAAGTGATAATACTGAGATCTGACATCTGGAGATCCACGTCAAGGAATAAAGTAACGACAACCCTAGACCAGACCAAATTCTGGCTGATACACAAGGCATACTGGACCCCCGCCCGTCTAGCCTCCATAGGAATCCGCGAGAGCGATTCCTGCTGGAACTGCAACAAACAAAAGGGGGATCTGGCACACCTTATCTTTCACTGCACCAAAGTCAGGAAGTTCTGGAACAAGATTGGCACACTGATAAACGCCATCACAGGGGCCGCACTACAACTAGACTTTCACAGCCTAGCAATAGGGTTCATGGCTCCCTCAATCACAGCAAAAGAAGACAGATACCTGATTGACCTGCTACTGACAGCGGCGGTCAAAACGGTACTGTACAACTGGAAGGACACAGGGAAAGCCACGTTCAGAGCCTGGTTCAACTGGGTCCCCTTCCTGAGGGGGGCGGACACCATAACGGCGAAACACACACCGAAGACGCACAGACAATCAAACATGTGGGAGTCTCTAGACAACTACCTTTCCTCGCACAAACCCCCATAGACAGCACAGCCAGGTACACACAATCACCACATGCATATCACTCATCCGGCAGTAGAAACACCACAAGACCCATAGCGATCCTGCGCTTCTTACTCTCCACTCCCTCTTTTTTTTTTCCTGCTACGGTCGGGGAAGGGGATGTAACAGAGACAATCATCGAAATGAGGGGGGACGGAGAAAACTAAAAGGGACCAGCAACGAGGGGAAATGCGATTGAATGGACTAACCCCAAGAAGACTGTGACACCTCACCCCCCCCCCCCCACCTCCCCCCCCCGGGGCGTTTTTCTTTCTCTTCTTCCCATGTATATGTAATGCTCCATGTAAATATAATCTTCAATAAAAAATTACGGAGGAGAGATAATACTGAGATTTAGTACTGTGACATAGACCTGTTCCTTTTACATCAAATGTCCCACTGACCTTTCTCCGTAAAGAATTAAAATATAGATGTTTGCAAAAATCCATATATTTTTATAGAATGGTAAGTGAGAGAAATTACATAGTAAGTAGACTGTGACTTATGTGAGTGGTGGTTGCTTGTTTAATGCACAAAATAGGGTGGGTGACCAACCTTCCATAAATTTCACGGACTGTTCGTAACTTGGATCTCACGTTCATTATCCGTGGTGATCCCTTTTATGGACCCCTTTTGTCCGTAATGTTAGGCCTTGCAGGGAGCAGCACTGTTCCCCTGTGAGAAGCCTCAGCTCCCTGATGGTGCAGCCTCGCAATCCTCCTCAGAGCACAAGAGCAACCCCACCCCGCCCATTGTCATTCTGTATGTGGCTAATTGTCACATACAGATGAACAAAGGGCCATTCTAGGCTGTTAAAGCATGTGGTGGGCCTCCTCCTGCTTCGGTCTAGGGCAGGGCATTCTGTTTTAACAGTACATATAGAATACCAGATGGAAGAAATGTACAGAATCCAGTTCATGAAAAGTAGCCAGCGAAAGAAGTTAAAAAGAAGGGGTTAGAGTTCTTTCACAGTCTCATCATTTTAGAACTGAAGCATTTTCAATAATTTATTCAATGAAGGCATAGTTGCTGCTTTTTTATTTTATGCAACTAACAACCATTGACAAAGCCAATAGTCCTGGCTTGATGTAGGTGTAATGTATTATATATCTGGATCCAATAACAGAAGTAGCAGAATACCTGTCAGGCAGCACACTATGCTAAACTCAGATATTTAGCTTATGTGTTTTAAGCCACACCCTTAATTACATTGCACACACCCTTTGGAGATACCCCTAAGTTTTTTCAACCCACTTAAAGCCCAGGAAACAACACCATGTCACAGTTGCGTCACATCCTGACACTGTGCATCATGCATGCCCCATGGCTTTCAGGTTTTCAAGCTGCCTATGTGCAGGGGCAGAGTGAACCCTACCCCGCCCCACCACTTGCTTTAGGAACTACAGCAAGCATGAAGTTCTTGGTGGGCCTCATCTGCCTGCAACTCTGTAGACAAAGGCTCAGCTCATAATTAATTTGAAGAGGTGCGTGAGTAAGTAAGTCAAGGAATGGGTGAATGGCTGGATGGATTAGTGAAAGAATGCATGGATGAGTGAAAGTGTGAATGGATGGATAATGAAAGAAATGATGTAGGGATAAGTGATTGGAAGGATGGATGAGAGAAAGGGTAAATAAATAGATGTAGGGTGGAATGGTGGATGTATGGATGGAATGGCTGATTTATGGGTAAAAGTGTGGCTGGATGGTTAAAAGGGTGGATGGGTGAGTGAAAGGTTGGAAGGATGAGTGAAAGGGTGGATGATGGGTGAGTGAATGGGTGGATGGATGAGTGAAATGATAGATGGATTAATGTATGGATGGATGAGTGAATGGGTGGATGTAAGGATGGATGAGTGAGTGAAAGGGAGGGTAGATGGGCAAAAGAATGGAGGGATGAGTGGATGGATGGATGAAAGAAAGGATGGATGGATGAGTGATAGGGTTAATGGGTGGATTCATGAGTGGATGGATGTGTGGGTGGGTGAAGAGATGGCTAAGTGAAAGGGGGATGGAGAGAAAAAGGGAGGATGAATGGATGAGTAAAAGTATGGATGAATGATTGACAGGATGGATGGGTGAATGGGTGTAGGGATGAGTGAAAAGAAGGATGTAAGGATGGATGAGTAAAAGAGTGCATAGATGAGTGAAAGGGAGGGTGAGGAGCTGGGAGAAAGGATGGATGGATGAGTGAAATGGTGAATGGATGGACGAATGGACAGATGAGTGACTGGGTGAATGGATGGATGGATGAGTAAGTGAAAGGATGGCTGGATGGTTGAAAGGGTAAATGGTTGGATGGATGAGTGGATGGATGGGTGGAAGTGTGGGTAGATGAGCAAAAGGATGGATGGGGTAAATGGATGGATGGGTGGATGATGGATAAATGAGTGAAAGGGTGAATGGAGGGATGAATGAGTGAAATGATGGATGGAAAGATAGACGATGGATAGGTTTGTAAATAGTTGATTAGGTTTGGATATGGATGGGCACACAGATGGAGGGACAGAATGGATAGTGAAAGACTGAATGATGGATGAAAGAATGAATGGATGCCACACCACTGGTTGACTCAACCTACCATCCCAAACCGACACATGATGTCAGGCAGCAAGCACGGAACTCGGCTTGAAATGGTCCTTCTGCCTGCCAATAAGCAGAAATTAATTTAATTGTTCGGCACCATGATGCCACAATGTAAAATCTTCTAAAGATCTGCCGGTTGCCGATGCTGCTGGTCTCTCTTGGCTTAGTATGATAACCTGAACTGCGGGCCGAATCCTTTTGGAACCAAGCTCCAATTGAAATCGATCCGAAGCAATGAAATTGTTCCCTTCAAGGTGTCAGAACTGGCATATCTTTAGAAGATTTTACATACAATTAAATAAATCGCCACTAAATACAACATTGGGTATACTGAAGGTTCACTGAGAGTGCCACCTGGTGCCCTGAAGCCCCACCATTCCAACAGTAGGATCATCGCTACATTTTCCATTCAAGTTTTGAACTATCCAACTTCAGTAATCACCTCTCACTATCCAGTCCTAGTTCTGAGTAGAACCCCCCTAGGCATTTGGGGTTCGAAACGCTTTGGCTCCAGAGTATGGGTTAAAAAACACAGGGCGTTCCTCAAGGGAATCAGTTTGAATTGTTGCTCCCCTCTCAGACAACACTCGCCGGAATTGTGTAACCCTCCTACTCATATCACAGGCAGGACAATTGGTTTAAGCCTTAGTGTAAAACAAGGTAGTGTCCGCCTAGTGCTACCTTGTAAATAAGGACTGGTCATTTGCACTGTTTATGAATGTCTTTGAATCTATTCTCGTTTGCACTTTTTCACACTGTGACCACTCATAAATGTGTTGTTTTATGTGGTTATTTGCATTTGTTGTGTACATGTTCCACACTTGTAACGCGTATCCAATTGATGTGTTGCCCATCTCATGACAGGAAATGATTGGGAAAACTTTGCTCTTGAAAAAAAGTCACAAGTTGAAGTGAAATAAAACACATAGACTTTTGAACTGTTTGTCTAAGGTTCTGTTTAACTTGATTGTAACAGCCTTTCTAGTCACCTCGTTCGATTTACATCTGACAATGGCACTGATGTGTCTGTAAAACTTACCTTTTGTCATGAAGTTTTGTCCTGAATTTTGACCTTCTGTCCTGGATTTTTGTCCTGAATTTCGACCCTTTGTCCTGAATTTTTACACTCACCTTCCTGAATTTGCACACGTCAGTTGGTCACCCTAAATGTATGTGGATATCAAATGTCCGACAATTAGATTTTTTTTATGATAAAATAAATGTATTGCATAATGCAGAAATGTATTTGCAGAAACAGCAAAATTGCTGCTTCAGGTGCAAAGTAATAGGCCTACTGATAGGTGTATTACTCTGCCCAAGAGTATCAGAAATGAATACTGTTATATTTACATCAGTGGAAGAAATGTAAAATTGACACTATGGAAGCATTCCTGGGTTTGGTATCTTCGAAATTATGAAAAAGTGTTGAAATTGTATTTGCTAACACCAATCCATCTGTTTGGTAAACTTTTTTTAACCCCTTGTTTGCTCCCCTCGGCAGTTGGCAGACGGGAGCACTACCTACCTAGTGCTGCCGACGGAGACCCGCCCACCCTTTAGAACGCCCGCACCGCAAAAACCGCCGCGGTTAAGGTGTTAAACAGCGGTGAATCCGCGCCGGTGAACAGTTGTAAAAATCACTATCATTTGCATACCATGACTCACACGCTCAGATTACCGTAGTAAGAGGTCCCAGTTTAATGTATATGCCTATTGCATCTTGTTCGTAGGTTTCACTACGTCCCTTGTCGTGCTCTCATAGTCCTTTTTATGCAGTTTACTAATCTTGATGGACTGTCATAAACAATAGGACCATTCCAGAAAGCAATTTTAGAACTTCGAATGTAAGGTAAGAAGCTGCATAGAAATTTGTGGAGTCCTTTCTGACTATTTTCAAGTTGAAAAGGCAGTGTATGAAGTGACTGGATGAGCACAGGTTTAAAGTCTGAAGTAAGGAAATTAATACAGTATTAACAAATAGTATTCTGATATAAACTAGCAATAAAATGTAAGCAATGTGTGAAAATGTATGCAAATAATATACAAAATAAGAAAGGCTTTTTTTTACAGTCTACTGTACAGTGCAATGCCAGTTAGCATATGTCTTTAAGTTGAGCCTTCTGCGGGGCATGCTGTATTCAGGTATGGACTTGTAGCTCCGCCCACTCTGCCGATCTTTTCAATTGGCAGCTGTGACTATCCTTTGTACATGTTGGCTTTTGATTAGCTAATGGGCTTATTAGTCCCTCCTTAGTACCTCCCTATCTACTTTTGTAACCTAACATCAGGACTGGGCCTTTTATTGTATCCTTACTGTATACCTTGCATTAGCCCTTCGGGAGAACTCTTTACTTAATTAATCTAAAGAGCACTGGTGGGACGCCAGCTTTAGCAATGGCGCCTTCTTTTATTTTGGTATTTGCAGTGCACTATGCACTCTTTCAATTTCACAATGGGGCCGCTTCCACCACTTGGGGATGAGCTGTGCAGCTCATTTTGTTTATTATCTTGCCTGCAAAAAACACCCCTCCCTTCTCCCAAACAGCATTAAGCAGACCAGGCATGAGCGTCTGCAGGGGGGACCAAGAGGGGGCACTTCCCCCGGGTCGCCAGTGCGTCCGGTGTGGGCCCAGTCAGGGCCAGCCCTAGTACATCATGCTTTTGAAATGGTGCCATTGTTCCAGGTGGCAGCCCCCTCCATTGGGTGGGAAGGGTGCAAGGGAGTGGCCGAGAAGGGTGCAAGGTAGAGGGGAGAAGGGTGCAAGGCAGAGTAGAGAAGGGTGCAAGGTAGAGAGGAGAAGTGTGCAAGGCAGAGAGGAGAAGGGTGCAATGCAGAGAGGAGAAGGGTGCAAGGCAGAGGGGAGAAGGGTGCAAGGCAGGGAAGGGTGCAAGGCGGAGGGGGAGAAGGGTACAAGACAGAGGGGAGAAGGATGCAAGGAAGAGGGGAGAAGGGTGCAAGGCAGAGGAGAGAAGGGTGCAAAGCAGTGGGGAGAAGGGTGCAAGGCAGAGGGGAGAAGGGTACAAGGCAGAGGGAAAAAGGGTGCAAGGCAGAGGGGAGAAGGGTGCAAGGCAGAGAGGAGAAGGGTGCAAGGCAGAGGGGAGAAGGGTGCAAGGCAGAGAGGAGAAGGGTGCAAGGCAGAGAAGGGGGCAAGGCGGAGGGGAGAAGGGTGCAAGACAGGGGAGAATGGTGCAACAGGGAGGGGGAGAAGGGTGCAAGGCGGAGGGGAGAAGGGTGCAAGGCAGAGGGGAGAAGGGTGCAACCGGGAGGGGAGAAGGGTGCAAGGCAGAGGAGAGAAGGGTGCAAGGCAGACAGGAGAAGGGTGCAAGGCAGAGGGGAGAAGGGTGCAAGGCAGAGGGGTGAATGGTGCAAGGCAGAGAGGAGAAGGGTGCAAAGTAGAGAAGGGTTCAAGTTGGAGGGGGAGAAGGGTGCAATGGGGAGGGGGAGAAGGGTGCAAGGCAGAGGGGAGAAGGGTGCAAGGCAGAGGGGAGAAGGGTGCAAGGCAGATGGGAGAAGGGTGCACGGCAGAGGGGAGAATGGTGCAAGGTAGAAAAGGGTACAAGGCAGAGGTGGAGAAGGGTACAAGGGGGAGGGGGAGAAGGGTGCAAGAGGGAGGGGGAGAAGGGTGCAAGGCAGAGGGGGGAAGGGTGCAAGGGGGAGGGCGAGAAGGGTGCAAGGCAGAGGGGAGAAGGTGCAAGGCAGAGGGCGAGAAGGGTGCAAGGCGGAGGTGGAGAAGGGTACAAGAGGGAGAAAGGTGCAAGGGGGAAGGGGAGAAGGGTGCAAGGGGGAGGGCAAGAAGGGTGCAAGGCAGAGGGCGAGAAGGGTGCAAGGCAGAGGGCGAGAAGGGTGCCAGGCAGAGGGCGAGAAGGGTGCAAGGTAGTGAAGGGTGCAAGTCGGAAGGGGAGAAGGGTGCAAGGCAGAGAGGAGAAGGGTGCAAGGCAGAGGGGAGAAGGGTGCAAGGCAGAGAGGAGAAAGGTGCAAGGCAGAGGGGAAAAGGGTTCAAGGCAGAGAGGAGAAGGGTGCAAGGCAGAGAGGAGAAGGGTGCAAGGCAGACAGGAGAAGGGTGCACGGCGGGGGAGAAGGGTGCACGGCAGAAGGGAGAAGGGTTCAAGGCAGAGAGGAGTAGGGTGCAAGGTAGAGAGAAGGGTGCAAGGCAGAGGGGAGAAGGGTTCAAGGCAGAGAGGAGAAGGGTGCAAGGCAGAGGGGAGAAGGGTGCAAGGCAGAGGGGAGAAGGGTGCAAGGCAGAGGGTAGAAGGATGCACGGCAGAGGGGAGAAAGGTGCAAGGTAGAGGGGAGAATGGTGCAAGGCAGAGGGGAGAATGGTGCAAGGTAGAAAAGGGTACAAGGCGGAGGTGGAGAAGAGAACAAGGGGGAGGGGGAGAAGGGTGCAAGGGGGAGGGGGAGAAGGGTGCAAGGCAGAGGGGAGAAGGGTGCAAGGGGGAGGGCGAGAAGGGTGCAAGGCAGAGGGGAGAAGGGTGCAAGGCAGAGGGCGAGAAGGGTGCAAGGCGGAGGTGGAGAAGGGTACAAGAGGGAGAAAGGTGCAAGGGGGAAGGGGAGAAGGGTGCAAGGGGGAGGGCGAGAAGGGTGCAAGGCAGAGGGTGAGAAGGGTGCCAGGCAGAGGGCGAGAAGGGTGCAAGGTAGTGAAGGGTACAAGGCAGAGGGGAGAAGGGTGCAAGGCAGAGAGGAGAAAGGTGCAAGGCAGAGGGGAAAAGGGGTCAAGGCAGAGAGGAGAAGGGTGCAAGGCAGAGAGGAGAAGGGTGCAAGGCAGTCGGGAGAATGGTGCAAGGCAGAGGGGAGAAGAGTGCAAAGCAGAGGGGAGAAGGGTGCACGGCAGAGGGGAGAATGGTGCACGGCAGAAGGGAGAAGGGTTCAAGGCAGAGAGGAGTAGGGTGCAAGGTAGAGAGAAGGGTGCAAGGCAAAGGGGAGAAGGGTTCAAGGCAGAGAGGAGAAGGGTGCAAAGCAGAGAGGAGAAGGGTGCAAGGCAGAGAGGAGAAGGGTTCAAGGCAGTGAGGAGAAGGGTGCAAGGCAGAGGGTAGAAGGGTGCAAGGCAGAGGGGGAGAACGGTGCAAGGTGGAGCGGGAGAAGGTTGCAAGGCAGAGAGAAGGGTGCAAGGCAGAGGGGAGAAGGGTTCAAGGCAGAGAGGAGAAGGGTGCAAGGCAGAGAGGAGAAGGGTGCAAGGCAGAGGGGAGAAGTGTTCAAGGCAGAGAGGAGAAGGGTGCAAGGCAGAGAGGAGAAGGATGCGAGGCAGATAGGAGAAGGGTACCAGGCAGAGGGGAGAATGGTTCAAGGCAGAGAGGAGAAGGGTGCAAGGCAGAGAGGAGAAGGGTGCAAGGCAGAGGGGTGAAGGATGCAAGGCAGAGGGGAGAAGGGTGCAAGGCAGAGAGGAGAAGGGTGCAAGGTGGAGGGGAGAAGGGTTCAAGGCAGAGAGGAGTAGGGTGCAAGGTAGAGAGAAGGGTGCAAGGCAGAGGGGAGAAGGGTTCAAGGCAGAGGGGAGAAGGGTGCAAGGCAGAGAGGAGAAGAGTCCAAGGCAGAGAGGAAATGGGTGCAAGGCAGAGGGGAGAAGGGTTCAAGGCAGAGAGGAGAAGGGTGCAAGGCAGAGGGGAGAAGGGTGCAAGGCAGAGGGGGAGAACGGTGCAAGGTGGAGGGGGAGAAGGATGCAAGGCAGAGAGAAGGGTGCAAGGCAGAGGGGAGAAGGGTTTAAGGCAGAGAGGAGAAGGGTGCAAGGCAGAGAGGGGAAGGGTATATGGCAGTGGGTAAAAGGGTACATGGCAGAGGGTAAAAGGGTGCAAGGCAGAGAGGAGAAGGGTGCAAGGCAGAGGGGAGAAGGGTTCAAGGCAGAGAGGAGAAGGGTGCAAGGCAGAGGGGGAGAACGGTGCAAGGTGGAGGGGGAGAAGGATGCAAGGCAGAGAGAAGGGTGCAAGGCAGAGGGGAGAAGGGTTTAAGGCAGAGAGGAGAAGGGTGCAAGGCAGAGAGGAGAAGGGTACATGGCAGAGGGTAAAAGGGTGCAAGGCAGAGAGGAGAAGGGTGCAAGGCAGAGGGGAGAAGGGTTCAAGGCAAAGAGGAGAAGGGTGCAAGGCAGAGAGGAGAAGGATGCGAGGCAGATAGGAGAAGGGTGCCAGGCAGAGGGGAGAAGGGTTAAAGGCAGAGAGGAGAAGGGTGCAAGGCAGAGAGGAGAAGGGTGCAAGGCAGAGGGGAGAAGGGTGCAAGGCAGAGGGGAGAAGGGTGCAAGGAAGAGGGGAGAATGATGCAAGGCAGAAGGGAGAAGGGTGCAAGGCAGAGGGTAGAAGGGTGCAAAACAGATAGGAGAAGGATGCGAGGCAGAGAGGAGAAGGGTGCCAGGCAGAGGGGAGAAGGGTGCAAGGCGGAGGGGGAGAAGGGTGCAAGGCAGAGGGCAGAAGGGTGCAAGGCAGAGGGGAGAAGGGTGCAAGGCAGAGGGCAGAATGGTGCAAGGACGATGGAGAATGATGCAAGGCAGAGGGGAGAAGGGTGCTAAACAGAGGGGAGAAGGGTGCAAGGCAGAAATAAGAAGGGTGCAAGGCAGAGAGGAGAAGGGTGCAAGACAGGGGGAAGAGGGGTTCAAGTCAGAGAGGAGAAGGGTGCAAGGCAGAGAGGAGAAGAGTGCAAGGCAGAGAGGAGAAGGGTGCAAGGCAGAGAGGAGAAGGGTGCAAGGCAGAGAGGAGAAGGGTGCAAGGCAGAGGGGAGAAGGGTGCAAGGCAGAGGGGAGAAGGGTGCAAGGCAGAGGGGAGAAGGATGCAAGTTAGTGAAGGGTGCAAGTCGGAGGGGGAGAAGGGATCAAGGGGGAGGGGGAGAAGGGTGCAAGGCAGAGGGGAGAAGGGTACAAGGCAGAGAGGAGAAAGGTGCAAGGCAGAGGGGAGAAGAGTTCAAGGCAGAGGGGAGAAGGGTGCAAGGCAGAGAGGAGAAGGGTGCAAGGCAGAGAGGAGAAGGGTGCAAGGGGGAGGGTGAGAAGGGTGCAAGGCAGAGGGGAGAAGGGTGGAAGGCGGAGGTGGAGAAGGGTACAAGAGGGAGGACGAGAAGGGTGCAAGGTAGAGGGGAGAAGGGTGCAAGGGGGAGGGTGAGATGTGTGCAAGGCAGAGGGGAGAAGGGTGCGAGGCAGATAGGAGAAGGGTACCAGGCAGAGGGGAGAATGGTTCAAGGCAGAGAGGAGAAGGGTGCAAGGCAGAGAGGAGAAGGGTGCAAGGCAGAGGGGTGAAGGATGCAAGGCAGAGGGGAGAAGGGTGCAAGGCAGAGAGGAGAAGGGTGCAAGGTGGAGGGGAGAAGGGTTCAAGGCAGAGAGGAGTAGGGTGCAAGGTAGAGAGAAGGGTGCAAGGCAGAGGGGAGAAGGGTTCAAGGCAGAGGGGAGAAGGGTGCAAGGCAGAGAGGAGAAGAGTCCAAGGCAGAGAGGAAATGGGTGCAAGGCAGAGGGGAGAAGGGTTCAAGGCAGAGAGGAGAAGGGTGCAAGGCAGAGGGGAGAAGGGTGCAAGGCAGAGGGGGAGAATGGTGCAAGGTGGAGGGGGAGAAGGATGCAAGGCAGAGAGAAGGGTGCAAGGCAGAGGGGAGAAGGGTTTAAGGCAGAGAGGAGAAGGGTGCAAGGCAGAGAGGGGAAGGGTATATGGCAGTGGGTAAAAGGGTACATGGCAGAGGGTAAAAGGGTGCAAGGCAGAGAGGAGAAGGGTGCAAGGCAGAGGGGAGAAGGGTTCAAGGCAGAGAGGAGAAGGGTGCAAGGCAGAGGGGGAGAACGGTGCAAGGTGGAGGGGGAGAAGGATGCAAGGCAGAGAGAAGGGTGCAAGGCAGAGGGGAGAAGGGTTTAAGGCAGAGAGGAGAAGGGTGCAAGGCAGAGAGGAGAAGGGTACATGGCAGAGGGTAAAAGGGTGCAAGGCAGAGAGGAGAAGGGTGCAAGGCAGAGGGGAGAAGGGTTCAAGGCAAAGAGGAGAAGGGTGCAAGGCAGAGAGGAGAAGGATGCGAGGCAGATAGGAGAAGGGTGCCAGGCAGAGGGGAGAAGGGTTAAAGGCAGAGAGGAGAAGGGTGCAAGGCAGAGAGGAGAAGGGTGCAAGGCAGAGGGGAGAAGGGTGCAAGGCAGAGGGGAGAAGGGTGCAAGGAAGAGGGGAGAATGATGCAAGGCAGAAGGGAGAAGGGTGCAAGGCAGAGGGTAGAAGGGTGCAAAACAGATAGGAGAAGGATGCGAGGCAGAGAGGAGAAGGGTGCCAGGCAGAGGGGAGAAGGGTGCAAGGCGGAGGGGGAGAAGGGTGCAAGGCAGAGGGCAGAAGGGTGCAAGGCAGAGGGGAGAAGGGTGCAAGGCAGAGGGCAGAATGGTGCAAGGACGATGGAGAATGATGCAAGGCAGAGGGGAGAAGGGTGCAAAACAGAGGGGAGAAGGGTGCAAGGCAGAAATAAGAAGGGTGCAAGGCAGAGAGGAGAAGGGTGCAAGACAGGGGGAAGAGGGGTTCAAGTCAGAGAGGAGAAGGGTGCAAGGCAGAGAGGAGAAGAGTGCAAGGCAGAGAGGAGAAGGGTGCAAGGCAGAGAGGAGAAGGGTGCAAGGCAGAGAGGAGAAGGGTGCAAGGCAGAGGGGAGAAGGGTGCAAGGCAGAGGGGAGAAGGGTGCAAGGCAGAGGGGAGAAGGATGCAAGTTAGTGAAGGGTGCAAGTCGGAGGGGGAGAAGGGATCAAGGGGGAGGGGGAGAAGGGTGCAAGGCAGAGGGGAGAAGGGTACAAGGCAGAGAGGAGAAAGGTGCAAGGCAGAGGGGAGAAGAGTTCAAGGCAGAGGGGAGAAGGGTGCAAGGCAGAGAGGAGAAGGGTGCAAGGCAGAGAGGAGAAGGGTGCAAGGGGGAGGGTGAGAAGGGTGCAAGGCAGAGGGGAGAAGGGTGGAAGGCGGAGGTGGAGAAGGGTACAAGAGGGAGGACGAGAAGGGTGCAAGGTAGAGGGGAGAAGGGTGCAAGGGGGAGGGTGAGATGTGTGCAAGGCAGAGGGGAGAAGGGTGCAGGGCAGAGGGGAGAAGGGTGCAAGGCAGAGGGGAGAATGGTGCAAGGTAGAAAAGGGTGCAAGACGGAGGTGGCATAGGGTACAAGGGGGAGGGGGAGAAGGGTGCAAGAGGGAGGGGCAGAAGGGTACAAGGGGGAGGGCGTGAGGGGTGCAAGGCAGAGGAGAGAAGTGTGCAAGGGGGATGGTGATGAAATTAAAAATGTGCCCCCCCTGGAAATATTTCTGCGGAAACCCATGAGACCAGGTATCATTTTCGTAACTCAGCTAAAAAAAGTCTTCTGTCACAGCAATGTAAATTTTCACTGTTTGTAAGATGTTTTTTATTGCGCGATCATGCTGATCAGATCTAGTGCACCACAATTGTATCTTTTATGCCATTTTTAAATGTTCTGGAGGGTCATTCCTTTAGGACAGACCTAGAAATCAGGCGGCAGCTTTAAGTGGGAGGATGGAAAGGAAGCAGTGCCAGTGCCCCCCGAAGCTCCTTAAGGCGAGCGAGACCCAGCCCTCTTCTGGCTGTCCGTTTCACAAGTCTTGCTTGGCGCTGCCTGTTACCCCATGTAAGAGCAGCACCTGGTGAACACTACCGGTAGCTCAGCCATGGTTTCCCGGTTGTAAGAGGCGGCAAAGCAGGCTGGCATCACTTTGCAAGCAAGTTTGTCGCACATACAGAGGAGATGTGTCACCAAGGTCGAGGGTCGAGGGTCTAAGGCTCACCATCCAGGAGACCTTCGATGTAAGTGCAAACTGGCAGTGGCTCTATTCTATTTCCGGGGGAAGCAGGTAAACAATGCCTTCTGAACCAAAAGAAAATAATTTATGCAGGACCTTGAAAGCGTTCGCCGTATCGAAGGCAAAAAATAAGGTTAAAAATAAAGAAGCTGGTGGCCAAATTGTTTTTATTTACAACCACACACATTAGCGCCACTTTACACAATTTGCCAGTAAAGTACCACTTTCATTTTCACTTCTGTCTTTAAACAAGTCAGTGTTCACTTCTCCTGCGCTGTCCCTCTTGCTTACTTCCTCTTAGTCTAGCTCCTCATTACTTACAAAAAAAGCATTAGCAATGCAATAGGTCTCGCATTTGTGAGAGTTTAAGCTATTGGCATTATAAATGACAATGCCTTTTATGTATCTGTTTTAAAAATCAACATATAAATAAAAGGCATTATCATTTACAATGCCAATAGCTGAAACCCTCACGAATGCGAGACCTATTGCATCGCAAATGCTTGTTTACACAAGCATTTCGTGTTAGCAACATTGTTTCAATGGAACGTGTTATTTCCTGTAATGGTTTTAAATATCGAATCTCACTCAGCAGGCCGATCAGTAATTGGCATTGTCAGGATTTTTTCTGACGTTTTGCCCACTTGGGCTGTGTACAAACATGTAACATGGAATCCATAACAGCTAATGTGTGCCACAGGACAATGTTCTATGGGAGGTCCTGGCAAATATGCAACATTTCATTAGTCAGAATGTTCAGAGAATTAATCATTTGTACTAATTCACTTAGTCTCAGCCCTTAATGTACGTGATTCTGCACACCAGTTCACGGTTCTATTCCTTTTTTCAAGCAGTTATCATCCTGTCTGAATCCCTCTCTACTTTACTTCTGTGGTTTTGAAAGTAAGTGTGGATGGCTTCTTCTTTTCATTAGAACATTTTTCGTCCTGTGAGTCACCACCTTTGAGGGATGCTGAGATTTTAGTCATGACACATATTTTCATATCAACTATGGTGTAAGGAATTTGAGAGTCAAACAAAAGGGGGAGAAAGAGGTCAGGTTACAAAGGACCCGGCCTCCTAACTTAATTGAACAACCAAGAAGAGTCCCACTGTATTTGAAATTACTATCTTCCCAGGGACCTTTATCGTTTTTAAGGAAAACAGTAAGTTGTCTTAAAATAACCCTCACCCACCTAGATGTCCCATGGTGGCATGATTCATCATCATGTTCTTCCCTCCCCTCTGTGGGACGGGGCATGCTGCGAACAACAGAGACGTGGGAGCACTAGGTAGGGTGTAAACTATAAGGCAAATGATGGTACAAGAGTGGGAGGGTCTATGTAGTGAGCTAAAAAATACCCAGGCAAAATGGAAACTAAATATTTATTCAATCCTACAGCTGGTATTATTAACAAGCATTTGCAATGCAATAGGTCTCGCATTAGAAAAGTTTGAGCGTTTAGTATTGTAAATGGCAATGTTTTTTTTTATGCAGTAGTTAAGTTTTGTTTGTATAAAAATGAGCACCTTGAAGAAGTGAAGGATTTCAAAGTAATAATAAAAGCATATACAGACAATAACTAACACACACAAATGGGGAACGGTGCTGTCAGGAAACTGCAGGTAATTTATATACATGCCTTGCAGGGGCCGTAGAAAACATGCACGGGCAACGCCAATAGGTCTGCCTCGTTTTAGCAGTATGTGTTCTTTAATGTAACTGTTGTGCGTTATTGGGCGATAGGTTTGGAAACTGCCACTTGACAAGTATGTATTACTCGTGCCGATGTTAAAAAAAAGCCAAAGCATTCCTTTTACATATGTTAAAAAAGAGCTTAATGCAGCATTATACCCAAAGTGGCACTTTCAGGTCAACAGGAACAAGCAAAGAGTTTAGTGTGCTTCAAATGCCAAATCCACTCAAATAGACTCAAAATATGCCTGCTAAATATTGCATAGGTCACCTTTTCCGAGGTAAACATTACATTAAATATACTTAACTAAAACATCATCACTCAAAGACACTATCAAAGGATTTTAACGGTCTTGTCTCCTTTCTGGTGAAGACCGGTTTCGTGCCACAGAATAAATCAGTCCAAAATCAACAGTTTCAGTATTTCCATATTCCAAAAGACGCACGAATGTTCAAATACACAAAATAATTTCGAGATGTGGGACACGCAAAACACTACAATGAATCATTATTTTCAAAATGCTTTAACAATTCTGATGCTAATAATTAAATATACCATAAACTTACTGGTTGTCAAAAAAGTTAATAACGCAGTTCGGCTCCTCCATTGTATCTACCTTTCCCTCAATCTCCCTGAACGCACACCCACATACTGCCTCACCAGTGTTGTCTTAATCACACGTGTATTTTTGAAAAAGCACACACCCAGGCAGACTTAGGCTACAAGGAACTGGCTAAATCACAACACATTTGTGTGAACACATTATGATAAATACACAAAAAGAACAATTGGTACATCAGACTGTTATGATATCAAAAATTATATTTTTTATTTCAATTTCTTTTAAAACATTTATAAAAAGACGAGTTAGTGAATATCACTTGAATATATATGGGGTATATAGTTATAAATTTGATACATTGATAATGAATAACAATTCCATAGTATATTGATAAAATCAGAACAGAAAAGAAAGCAGTTAAAATTCAGTTTCAGAGTTATTTCTTCAAATTTTTGTTAGACTTGGGCTGCTCTTCTTTGACACAGCCCAAGTCTAACAAAAATTTGAAGAAATAACTCTGAAACTGAATTTTAACTGCTTTCTTTTCTGTTCTGATTTTATCAATATACTATGGAATTGGTATTCATTATCAATGTATCAAATTTATAACTATATACCCCATATATATTCAAGTGATATTCACTAACTCGTCTTTTTATAAATGTTTTAAAAGAAATTGAAATTAAAAATATAATTTTTGATATCATAACAGTCTGATGTACCAATTGTTCTTTTTGTGTATTTATCATAATGTGTTCACACAAATGTGTTGTGATTTAGCCAGTTCCTTGTAGCCTAAGTCTGCCTGGGTGTGTGCTTTTTCAAAATTATTGTTTCCCTGACCCAGGAGTTGATCCTTAACAGGGGGTCCCTGATACTTACCCAAGATTAATCACACGTGTATACATTCATCCTATGTGTGTACCCTTTGCCCGTCACTTCTCCCGCTCAACCCATTTCGCATGTCCCCAGCTCACACTCACACTCCGCTTCTCCAGCTCATCACTTTGTTCTTGTAGCAAGCTATCTCGAAGCGTTTGCCGCCCTTCTTCATCCTCACCACGGCTACATTGGTCAGGCGGATCTGGTTGGTGGGGGTGAAGATAGACATCTTGATGCAGACGATAGGGACCACCGGCAGCTGTCACTGCGTGCAGACAGAGAGACAGAGCGTCACAGCCTCTGCGGGACACAGGGTCAACCCCGTTGCTTGTATAAAGATCTGCGTCAGAACCGGCACGGGTTGTGTTTCAAGGCTCTCCCTCAACTGTAAACAAGTGACACCTAAAGCTAATATCACGCAGGAAATTAAAACACTTTCAATATAGGTCAGCTTATAAACGCATTCTTCCACCCAAGCACAGCGTATGAGGAAGCGTGGTACTGCTACTCAACTGCCGAAAGCGCCTTGCCGATAGCATGAAGCCCTTTGTAAATGCAACTACAATACGATCAAAACTGACACTTAAATGCTTATAGACCATTATCCAAAAAGAACTGTCCATTTTACTAAGTCGAAAACCAACCTGTTTACAAATTTCTGTTGGGTCGTCTGTTCCAAAAGCTTTGGATAGATCTTCTTTCTTTGCCACTTGGCCCTTTGACACATTAGTGAATATTGAATGCGTCTGCATAACTTCATCAAGGTCTTTCTCTCTGTGGGTCTCTGGTGCGGGCCTGAGCCCGGTACAAACGGAACATCGCCGCCCGGGCTGCGACCAGGAAGGCTGGCAGGCCGGGCGGGACAACCGGAAACAGGAAGTAGGAGGGCGGGAGCCTACCCCGCCTCCCACGGAAGAGCCGCGGCTGTTTGGAGCACCGGAGCAGGCAGGAGCCTACCCTGCGCCCCGGTGCCGAAGGAGGGAGGAAGAGTCCTGCTGCCGGGCCCTGCAGCTGCCGATGAGAGGAGAGCCGCCGCCGCACCAAGGAAGCTGGTGAGTGGGGCTTCGCCTTGTTGCTGAGCTGCAAGGGCGGGGGGCATGTGTGTGTGCGCGCGTGCGGCGGCGGGGGGGGCTGTGTGTGAGCGTGCGTGCGTGTGTGTATGTGTCTTGGAGTCTGTGTGTATGCGTGTGACTGTGGGGGGGGAAGGGGGTGTGTGTGTGTGTGCCTGTGTATGGCTGTGTATGCGTGTGGCTGTGCGCATGCGTGAATGTGGGTGCGCGTGCACGGAGTGAAATCCAGCCGGAGAGAAGCGCGTGGCAGTTTCTTGTCCTTCATTCCCCCGAGTCAGCTAGCTATAGTTCTCCACCTGGACCGCATCCTTTGGATGCGAATTCCAGGCTCGACCTAAAAATGGGGAAAGGAGAAACACACGTTAATGTGTGTGTGTGTCTCATGGTCAACATGTTTCAAGCCAATCCCCTAAGGCTTTTCTTCAGGACCAGGACAATTATCCCATGTACCACTCCTAATATAAACACCAACTAGGTCTTCGTAATCAATATTAAGGGTAAATACGTGCAATATGATACCTAAATTGGTATTATTTCTTGTAAAGATATTTTGGATGCCGAAATCTGGCCCCATGAGCTCAACGGAGTTAAGAGGCGCTTGTAGTCACACAGTCTTCAAAGCTGGTCCCTTGTCCTGCATATTCTACCTGCCCGTGGCTCTGATGATGCACATATTTATATATTGATTAAGAAGACCTAGGTGCAGCTGCCAACGACCATGCAGCACAGCTGCAACAAGGTAAAAAAATAAAATGCGGAGCTCTTCACCACCGTAAGCAAGGGGCGGTGTGCAACTCACCCTGTCTCTGTTCCTGAAAAATGCCACGACGCTGTGAGTAAAGAGGCAGCTACCCGCGATTCGGCAGCACAGCCCCGACAATGCCAGGAAATGGCAAGCGATCCTGGTCAGGGGAATCTCACAAGGGACAGCTACCTGCAATTGTGCAGGACCGCTGCCGTGCTCTCCAAACGACTGTAGTAGGCACAAGAGGTGTCTACACACGGGGCGATGTCTCCGTCGACTCTGGCTCCTCTACGAGGCACAGGGAGTCCGCAAGACTTCGACTTGATCTCCCCGCCGGCCCTGCCCACAACTAGGAGTCCTCCACCTGACTTCCGTTTGCGGACAACCATGACGTCCACACATCAACGCGGGATGATGGTGGAGTTCCTGCCTACTCCCCCAGCTGGTGAGGCCTGCAGTGGGCTCTTACTTATTTCTTCCTGCTCACTGAGGTGATGGTAGAGGATAGGAGCTTGCGAGGCTCTCACTCACTTCGGTTGGGCCCCACCTCCCAGATTATTAACGGGAATGTCTCCCCGCCCACACGGAGCTCTCCTCTTCCTCTCGATAGCCCTGCCCACAGCCAGGTTTTCTCTGCCTGACTTCCTCTCGCCACGGAGTAAAGTCTCCGTCGGTGCAGGCACACAGGAAGGCAAAGTGCCCACTGTGCCGATTGTAAGGTGCGCCAACATGCGCACTGGCAGCCTCCTTCTCCTCCCAAGGAAACACAGCGCTCACCATGTACTACCCCAGCCCAGGACAACCAGAAAGAAAATGCTCAGCCTGTCTCCCACCAGAAGCCACATACAGGGAGCAGGTAGTGCTCTTCTCCAAGAACTGCCAGGGGCAGAGCTGGGCAGAGACAGGCCAGCACAAAGGTTTTTGTGGTAGAAGTTGCAGTCCTTCCCGCAGCTGTAAAGTCCAATGGCGGTTACTTCTGGAGCACTGCAGTCCACATAGTGTTTCAGTTCAAGGAAGCGCCCCCAAATATGGGGTCACAGCCCCAATATTTATGGTGCACAAAGTCTTTACTCTGCCCTGGTACAGGGCCCTGGACCCAGTTTGAACCAGTTCTGGGGGAACTTAAAAAGTATCATTTACAGTGCACAACACTCCCCATTGTATGTGTAAGCCCTGGCCCCAGACAAACCACAGGGGGCGGAGCCATCATTATGGAAGGCAGGCACAGCCCTATTCATGTGCTACTCCTCCCACCACTCCAAATGAGCGACTCATGAGTGAGCTGACACATCCAGACTCTCTAGAGCCAGTACACATCCCCAGCCCCTATAACTCCAAAGCCAGATAGTCAATAACCATCCTAGCAGAAGACCAAAGACACCTAGCACACAGAAATGCCTACTTCTAAAACATATAAGGAAACCTAACCCTCGTAATCATTCAATGCGTGTCTTAACTTGGCGCTAGGATCAAACAATAATTTACTGATGTATGATCTTTTTTATTAAATTTTTCTTTTCAAGAAAACTCAAAATCTTTTACCACAAGTCATAATAAAAGGACACAATGTAGTAAAAGTACACTCAATTTCTCACGCAAAAACATTTTTAGACATACAGATACCACATTAATAAAGCAGTATTCAAAAGCTACAGACAAACAAAAAAACAACACTTTTTTGATACATCTATCAATTTTGCACAATCCTGTATCTTGCGTACAAGCATTCATTAACACTACAACACCTTAATCTACCAACTACTAGGTGTGTAGGGGAACATTGGGAGATTCCTAAAGAGTAGTCCTAAAGGGATGTATCTAATTATGGTGACACCCTCAAAGGAAAAAAGAAATCCATTTGATACTCCTCAATGTTGTATGGATTGCCAACACGTTTCGAGTCCCAGGCAATTAGTCCAGGGACTCTCTTCAGGGCTTCTTAATTTTGAATGGATGGTGATGTCTATAGTAAGCAAAAGAAATGTATTAAAAATAAATTATAATTTGATCGATGGCAGGGCTCCCACCTCACTAACTATTCTCACAATATATAAAGTTTTGATTTTACCCTGTCAGGATAGCTGATAGACGGATTCTTGTTTTCTTACTCCACTTTTCGTTTAAGGTACTAGCTCAGCCGATTCTGTGGAAAACAGAATCCACTCATTCATTAACATCTGGCCATTTTCCTCTATTTATTACATGAAGACTGTAAGGTCTCATGTAGCCTACCTTTTTATTTCCTTGTGGGAACGGTAACGATTCGTTCTTTTTTAAAAAGGGGGGATGTGGTGTGTGGACGACCCTATAACAGAGACTTGGGTTTAATTCATGCTGTTTTAAAATGAAACAAGACTTGATTTAGTCTGTTCCCATGATTTACATAAAGCTCAGGATGTCGCTCTATCATAAAAAGACAGATAAGAATACTATCCTACACCACACAAGTGCTCATCCCAAACGCCTCAAAGAAAACCTGCCCTATGGGCAATTGCTAAGAATTAAACGCTATTGTTCTATGAACATTTGTTTTGAAGAACAGGCAGAATTGTTCTGTAAGGAAATGAATGGGAGAGGGTATCCCAAAAAGCTGCTGAAACACTCTACCAAACGAGCTAGATATACCCAGTGGGAAGCGCTCTTACAGACAAAAGAAAAATCTACTCTTGAGCAACTGGTATGTGTATCCACATTTACTCCAGATACTAACACATTCAAACAGATCATTCTGAAAAACTGGCATCTGCTTGAAAATCTAGAATGCCCTTTTCCAAAACCGCTTTTTGCAATGAAGAAGAACAAGGGTATAGGATAACAGATTGTGCAGGCTGATAGCTCACTTCCAAAAAGCAAAAATGATCCTATATCACAATGGAATTTAAAACCAATTGAAGGACACAGGAAATGTGGAAATTGTGTGGTCTGTACCACTACGATTGAAGGCACTGAATTCACCCATAATATGACCAAATGAAAACATATATAGATTTTACAAATTGCAAAACGAAAAATGTAGTTTATACAATTGTCTGCCCGTGCCAAAAGATCTATACAGGGAAGACAAACCAACAAATCAATACAAGAATTACACAACACCGCTCCAGGATCAAGAAAAAGATCATGACTGCCCCCATGGTGGAGCACTTTGTTGAAAAATGTCATACAGAACATCATTTTAAATGGACAGTCTTGGCGTCTTTTAATGCATCACAGCGACTTTTTGATGCTGAAAATGCTTTACTTCAAAAAGAAGCATACTTAATTTTGAAATTTAATAGCGTACTGACTGGCCCGAATAGCATGACTGAGCTTTCGAGAGTATCATAATTTTTTATTTAAAAAAATCTTCTTACATCACAATACAAATACAGATTGCCGATTGTCTATTTGACATCCAGATTAATTGATGGCCCTATTTTTCTTAAACATATTTTTCTTAAACAAATTTCTGCAAAACATGGTAGATAACTTTTGACACAAGGGTCAAATACTGTCATAAACTACCTATGCCATCATGCACTTTGATGGTGGCATGAGCTACTTAGCCCAAAGAACGTTTTCAGTGGCTGATTCTTTTGAACTATAATCTCTAAGCACATTGCGCTAAACCGCTGTGCCTGAGCCGCTACCACACCATGATTGACACTGGAGAGGAAGCGCCGTTGTATCGTGAAAGAATTCACGAGCAGGTTTGAGGCCGAATTGAGTTATCGTACACACATCTTTTTTTTTGTTTGATTAGTTCAGATGCTCCATCCATCACCACCCCCTTTTGTACCGCTTTGGCAGCCATAAGTGTGGCAGGGTATGCTCAGACGTGAGTCCCTTGCTCACTTTGCCACTGGATTCAAGCAAGCCGGGCTAAAGACGGCTGGAATGCCAGAAACCGGTCCTCGGAAGCTTGTTTCCGGTCCAGGGAAGGCATGGCTTGGCAGTTCGGGCTGGACTGTTCCCATGAGGCACAGGGTCAGACTGATTTGCATAAAGCCATGTCTGAACTGGGGTGGCAGAGTGGGCTAAATAACGGTGATGGATTAAACCCAGATCTTTTGACTGGGTGTGAGTGTTTGATTGGTTCAGATGCTCCGTCCATCACCACCCCCTTTTGTGCCGCTTTGGCAGCCATAAGTGTGGCAGGGTATGCTCAGACGTGAGTCCCTTGCTCACTTTGCCACTGGATTCAAGCAAGCCGGGCTGAAGACGGCTGGAATGCCAGAAACCGGTCCTCAGAACCTTGTTTCCGGTCCAGGGAAGGCATGGCTTGGCAGTTCGGGCTGGACTGTTCCCATGAGGCACAGGGTCAGACTGATTTGCATATAGCCATGTCTGAACTGGGGTGGCAGAGTGGGCTAAAGAACGGTGATGGATTAAACCCAGATCTTTTGACTGGGTGTGAGTGTTTGATTGGTTCAGATGCTCCGTCCATCACCACCCCCTTTTGTACCGCTTTGGCAGCCATAAGTGTGGCAGGGTATGCTCAGACATGAGTCCCTTGCTCACTTTGCCACTGGATTCAAGCAAGCCGGGCTGAAGACGGCTGGAATGCCAGAAACCTGTCCTTGGAAGCTTTTTTCCGGTCCAGGGAAGGCATTGTCAGGATTCATCGAGTCGCCTCCACCTGTGCTTACAAGTGGCGATGTGGATTTCAGACAGTGTCCCAACTTAAGCGGGCAAACATTTGGTATCCCTGCCCCTCATAGAGAATTATCCGTTACTAGCATTTAGTCCCCATTAGGTAGAGTTTATTCCTTTAGGGGGTGTACATAGTTTCTCTTCTCTCAAGATGGCGGCCATTGTGGACTTGAGAGTAGACTTTGCATTCCTCATTCTAGTGTTTCGTAAAGAATGCGCGAGTTCTAAACTGCGCACTTCAACGGTTTTCGTGAAGAGATAGCAGCACGGAATCCGAGCTCCGCGTCTATCCCTCATGACGGGAGCCGCTCATGTTGAGTTAGTTCCGAGAGTATTTCCTTGTGATTAATAGCCTGTATTTCACAGTATTTCCTGTAATTCATTTGGAACTACTTCAGAGAACTCGTATTCGTAGATATTCGCCTGAGAAGCTATGGGCGAATCACATCAGTCTTCAGCCAGAATACTTCGTTAGTATTATCAGAGACATCTCTATAATCAACTGACAACTATTGAATTCTGCGGGAGCTTCTCGAAGATAAGTCTAGACTTCAAAGCACCGACAAAGAAGACAAGAAGAAAAGACAGTAAAACTTTCATCTTGCCTCTTGAACGCAGCGATATTAGGAATTCGTTTTCCCTTCCTTTCGTGCGCTTGCCCTATTCTCTCCTTTCCCCCTCTGTTCCTTACCCTATACCTTTTTGCGCGCTCAAAGGATTACATGCCTAAAGACTGCATATACTGGAGCAAAAACTAATCTACTCACCAGAAGGCATTTATACCTCTTGTCAGGAAGCTTATCAGGTAGATATAGTTAGATAATTCTGTTTTGGTGTAATTACTTTACCGTACAAACCTTTATTAATGTAGACTCTCCTCTTTACAGTAAAAGCACCTGACAGACTTCCACCATTAATACCGAAGAGTAGCAAGGCCCTGGGAACAGCTGGTAGGAGAAGTCTAATTATTTGATATAGAGAGTTTAGTAATAATCAAAGGTAGGTTGTTGTGTTTACTCCTTCCCTTCTGTGTATTAGGCACCTTGCCATTGTAGAAGCAGCAGAAGAATACTGCAAGAGCAAGCAGCTAGAGGGTGTCAGCAGTTTTCAAGGTGTCTCTTCTTTCTCATCCACTTCCCCTTTTCCCCCTTGCTGGTGTACTCGGCTAACTGTGGAGACACTGGGAGGTGGGCGATTGGGACCAGCTTCTATACTGCCTCTGTGAAGAGATTGGTACCTTCTGACAGACCTGACAGATTGAAGTGCCCACGGTTGTTCTTCGCCCGGGCAGTATGGCTGAAGGATTGGATTTAAAGGCCTTGGGAAACATACTTGAGGGAATTCAAAGAGAGATAGGAGCAGTGCGGGAAGAGAATAAAAATTTAAAACTGAATTTAGTTGCTTCTCGTCAGGAGACTAGAACCTTAGCGCAGAAGGTAGATGGGTTAGCTATGGGAAACCCAGTTCAAAGTCCTTCCGCTCCTAGTACCAGTACTCCCAGTTCTGATCCTAAGACATGATTCATTCAGTCTCTCCTTTAATCCCACTGGCAGCCCCAGAAAGGTTCACAGGAGATCCCCAAAAAGCACAGCTATTCCTAACTCAGTGTTCTTTACACTTTATGTGTCGTCCTACACTATTTCCGGATACCCAGTCTAGAGTAGCTTTCATTTTGTCATATCTTGGTGGGGATGCCGCCAATTTAGGCTATGCCATTAGTGAGTGGGGATGATCCTCTTCTTTGTGATTTTGCCAAATTTAAGAGTGAATTTTTTAGAATTTTCGACCGGAGAAGGATTTCCCAGGCCACTGACAACGAGTTGCTGGAGTTGCGTCAAGGTTCAAAGGATCTGATTACTTACATTACTCAATTTAATAAACTCCTCTTAGAAACTAATTGGCCTGAAGAGAAAAGAGCTGCGTTGTTCTATCGTGGATTGAGAGATGAGATTAAGGATACCGTAGCCCAAAGTCCGAACCGCCCTACAGAATTATCAGCCTTGGTTGACTTGGTGTTGGAGTTGGATTTTCGCAATTCTGAATGAAAAGGAGAAAGGATTGGAAGGTAAACATTCCTCGTTTTAAACGAATGAGAACAGAGAAAGGGAACAGTAACGACCCAGAGCCCATGCAAATTGGAGCAGTGAGAGGTCCGCTGAGTAAAGAAGAGAAGGAACAGAGGCGACTGAAGAAGTTATGTCTCTATTGCGGAGGTTCAGGTCATTTTGTGAAAGAATGCACCAAGAGACCGAAATTACCGTTTAAGGGAAACGATGCGAGCCATCAGTAGGCGGAGTCGCTCTGATGGTGAAGGAAGAAAAGTCGACTCCAGAAGCTCATCTGATTCTAAACACTCTTCAGACTTTGACCCCACACGTGATCCTACATATGACGTTGAAGTTTCAAGAGCACCAGATATTGGGAGTGGCTATCATGCTTGATTCTGGGGCCACTGGGAATTTCTGCGACATTAAATATGCACAACGAATGGGAATTCGAGCCATAAAGAAAGAAAGACAAGAATCCGTTCGTGCAGTGGATGGAACTAATTTGACTTCCGGTCCCATCACCAGTCATACTGAAGAATTAGAGCTGATTCAAGCTTATGGACATTGGGAAATTTTGCAATTTAACCTGATCGATGCCCCACAGTTCCAATTGATTTAGGGTTTACCGTGGTTAACAATGCACAATCCGACCATTGATTGGGAGAATCGCTCTGTCTGCATGCAGTCTAGATTTTGTCTGGAACATTGTTTTGGTCCTAAGGAAGAGGTAAAAGAACCTTCACAAGCATCTCTACTTTCGTTTGGAGGTCAGTCCATTGGGGTCATTAATACTGGTGAAATTCCTTCTGAGTATCGAGATCTGGAAGCAGTCTTCAGTGAACAAGAAGCTGAGATTTTACCACCTCATCGCTCGTACGACTGCACCATTGATTTAGAGCCTGGAGCAGTCCTTCCCTGTAGTCGGATTTATGCATTGACGGAAATCGAGAATGATCATTTAAAAGAATTCCTGGATCGTTATCTCGTCAATGGATTCATCAGGCCATCTCAGTCGCCGGTATCTTCTCCCCTATTCTTTATACCTAAGAAGCAAGAGGGAAGTTTGAGAACTTGCATTGATTATCGCGCCCTGAATCAAGTAACAATTAAAAACAGATACCCCTTACCATTGATATCAGTATTGTTGGATCAAATTAAGGAAGCTCAAATTTTTACCACGCTTGACCTACGGGGTGCTTACCACCTTTTTCGGATGAAAGAGGGACACGAATGGAAGACTGCCTTTAGAACTAAGTTCGGTCTCTTTGAATATTGTGTGATGCCCTTTGGGTTGTGCAATGCACCTGCAGTGTTCCAGCATTTCATTAATGATGTAATGGGGGATCTGATCGACAAGATTGCCATCATTTATTTGGACGACATTTCAATTTTCTCCAAGAACCCACAGGATCATTCTAAACACGTCAGGTTGGTTTGAGAACGATTACAGTCTCACCATTTGTACGTCAAATTGGAAAAATGTGTGTTCCATGTGTCACAGGTGGAGTTCTTAGGATTTGTCATCTCCTCTCAAGGAATTACTATGGACCCTGGAAAAGTGCAAGCAGTGGAGGATTGGCCTGCGCCACATAATATCAAGGAGATTCAAAGATTCTTAGGTTTCGCCAATTTCTACAGGCGTTTTATTCAGGGATTTTCTCAGCTAATTGCTCCAATTACTCGATTATTGAAAAAAGGAGTCAAGTTCGAGTGGTCAAATGAGGCAGAACAAGCATTTTTAGCTTTGAAGAAGAAATTTATATCTGCTCCTATTTTGTTGCATGCTGACCCTGCAGAACCTTTTTTCGTGGAAGCAGATGCATCCGATCAGGCTATTGGTGGAGTACTCTCTCAAAGACATCCTAAGACTGGACAACTTCATCCGGTCGCCTACCGTTCCCGAAAATTGAATCCGGCCGAGTTGAATTACACCATCACCGAAAAAGAGCTGTTAGTAAGCATGGGCGGATTTTGCGGATTGGCAATCCGGGAATTTGCGTATTTGCGTATTTGCGGATTGCGAAAATCCGCAAAATCCGCGAACTCTCGCGTATTTGCGTATTTTTTTTGGGGTGTGTGTTCGCACGGGTTTCTGCAAGTTCGCGAGGGTTTTGTACAATTTCGCAAATTGCGAACTTACTTGTCGGGTCGCCAGTTTTGCGAACTTGTTGTTTCTACGTGCCCAGCCTGTTTGCAAGGCTTTCTTCATCACTGCCACCCTCTGTCACCACTGGCACTCTCTTTGGTCACCCATGCCACCCTCTGGCTCACCCATGTCACCCTCTGTGTCATCACAGCACCCTCTGGTTCACCAGTGTACATTATTGGGGCAAAGCAAAGCACTGCCATCCTCTGTCAACACTGGCACTCTGGTTCACCCATGCCACCCTCTGGCTCGCACACCCATGCCACCCTCGGTGTCATCACAGCACCCTCTGATTGACTAGTGAGTGTACATTATTGTGGCAAAGCCAAGCACACCTGCACTAAGTTTTGCAAACAACACCACCTGCCCTGCCCCAACTGACATTAATGAAGGCTGGCACCTGCTTGTCTGCTCCCTTTCCTTTTTGTTGCAATAACAGGATGCAATGGCATACTTGTAACTATTCTGTGACTGTCAGAGCAGGGTCACACAATAGTTGCAAGTAGGCAACCGGATTCTGGAGGGCCCCTTCAGGAAGCACTACAGGTAAATGGTTACAAATGATGAGCTCGAACTTTTGCACCTGCTCGTTGGTTTTGCTTTTGCAAAACTCGTTTTTCGGTAATTTCGCCCTATTCGCGAGGCACGGCGTCGTGCGAACTCGACCGTGGAAGCCGCGAACTCGTGCGAGTTACCCCAAGGTTGAGTATGGGCGCCGCCATTTTGTTTGCGTGACGTATTTCCGTTTCCGCCCGCTATGTGTAATCTCGCGTAATGAGCGCCTTGCGAATGCAAGTTCGCATGAGTTCGCGAGAGAAATCGCGTGCGAACTTACTTACGCGCACGTGATCGGGCCGCCATCTTGTTTTTCATTCATTCCTATGTGTCTGGGTATGGTGTTTCTATCCTCTGTATATCTCTGCCATCCTTTGCTTGTTTTAATATTTTTTTGATCTATTTAACTTATTTTCTATCCCTCTATTTTTCTAGATCTATATTTTTGTGTTTTAGGCTACTTTTGTTTACTTTTCAACTACTTTTTTAAACTTTTATTTCCTTCTTCCCTACTCTTATTCTTTTTCATTTTGTCTCTTCTTTACTGCTAACACCTGCCCAGAACATGGTCAAGACAGCTGTCAAGCTGCCCAAGACGGGCACCGCAGCCCGTGCCCGGCTCCCGTGTGGTCGCTTGAGGGCGGAAATGGTGGTGCCCCGGGAGATCTTCAGCCCTGAGGAGGTGGGCGCACTTGTTTTTTATGTGCAGCGCCGTCTCCCCAGGACCATCACGGCAGGTGGCAGGATCGCTGCTGGTTACACCAACAGCCAGGAGCGACGGAAGCGGTGGGGGCAGGTGTGCCGGGCCCTTTTTAAGATCACGGGGGTCCAGCGCACCTACAATCAAGTCACCCACCGCTGGACCGATATCCTGGACCGAGAGCGTGACCTGCTAGACGTGCTGGGAGTGGAGGTCCCCGGGCTTGGTGAGTAGTAGTAGCAATTTTTTCATCACTCACTACTCTGTTTTTTCTCCTGCTCTGTGTGACTGTGTTATATTGCAAATGTTTGCTTTAATTTTTTTTACAAAGAGCAATAATGCTGCTGATTACATTGATAAGAGAGGTAAATTAATATTTCAAAATCTTCTGTGCATTTCAGGTGCACTGTTCTCCTTCTCTGTGGCGGTGCCACTGCTTATTTGTTTTCTATTTTGTGTTCATTTAATTGGGCTGAGTAATGTATGAGTGTATTTTACAGAACTGCGTAATGCTAGACACAAAGGGGCAGATTTACAAGCCCCTTGTTCCACGTTTACGCTGCCTTACCTGACGCACAGCGACGTAAACGTGGCGCATCCCTGTGAGTCATGTATAACGTGATCCATCTAAGGAGATGCGCCACGTGAAGGCCTGGGCCTGCGCCACAATGGGTGCGTTCCCACGCAAGGGGGGGGGGGTGGCGGTCAGGCAGCTGTGCGTCTCACAAAAGTGCCTGCGTGAAATCTACAAGATTTAACGCAGGCCCTTCCGCGACGCTGCTATGTCAATTCTTTATGCCTGCTTGCTTGAAGCAGGCGTAAGGACTGATGCGGTATGTTGAGTATTGGGAAGCCCTGAGCATTGCTATAGTTGCATCGCGCACGCGACACGACTCTAGAGATGCGCCCCTCTTTCGTCACGAGATGCGTCACGCATCTGCCTACCCTTGCGCCAGGGTTTGCCGCATTGTAATAGCGGCGCATCTGCCGTGACGCAAGGTTAGTTTTGCGTTACGCATTTGTTCTGGTGCACATCTGGAGGTGTCCAGCTCAGAACTCGTAAGTATGCCCCTAAGTGTCAGATTAGCAATTACCTGCGCATCCCTGCAAAGTGTGCGGCACGCCAGCACCACCCATGGTGCGCCGTATTTACAATGCGGCACACCATGGTCCCAAAACGTCACCGAAGCGTTACGCATCGGTGCCGTAAAGGCGGCTCATTGATGGAGTTGCGTTGCAACGATGGCGCAGCTCCAGCAATGCTGCGTCAAGCCGTAAGTCTGCTTCATGCAGGCGCAGGGTTTCAGTGACGCATCATTGTCCTAAATGACTGATTGAAATTTTATATATTCCCCATAGCCACTTTTAGCATGCGTTCCTGCGCAGGAACGCCCTCCCTTGCGCTGGAACGCTCCCTAATGGCGCAGGGCTTTAGAATGGGATGCATCTCCCATATGCGTCACGTTGTTAATATACGCCACACCATGGCGCCTCTCTTGTTGTGGCGCTGCGTCACAAAATTGACGCAAGAATGGAGCAAAAGAGCTGCAAGGGGCTTGTAAATCTGCCCCTAGAGTAGAGGCTCAGGTGCAGTCCTTCCTTTGTAGCCCTCATTTTGGATGAAATAGTTGGTTCTTGTTCTTTCTAAATGTTTGATTTGGTTGACAAGGACATCGGCAAGCAGCAATCATCAATGTTTTCTGTTCATTCTTTCATGTTGTACGTCAGGTCCGCCCAGGGGCAAGCGGACCGAAAAATCGGATGCAGTGGCTCCAAAGGAGGAGGATGCAGGCCAGGGCGGCGAGTGCTCCTTTGCTGGCCCCAGTAAGTTTTCATTTAAATATAGAGGACCTATTGTTGTCCAAGCGTTCCTAACTTAATTGTTTCGAAATAGTGTTTAGATAGGAGCAAAATCAATAATCCTACTGTTGCAGGGACAATTCTCTACAAACCGAACTATGGACACCAAAGACCAGAGTAATAATATTTCAGAGTGGCGTGTTTGGCACACTGTATAAACCTGGTAGTGTCAGCGGCACGGACTCCTCCTTGCAAAAATTGCAAAACTTTTCGCTCAGTCACTCTAGTCTGGAGGACCAAAAACCACAGAGTCTATTCAAGTTTAAAAGCTTTATTAAAAGTTTAAGTAAACACATATATTAAAATAAAGTTAGTTGGAAATGGAAAAGTGCTTGGTGCTGAGTTGATGAGTAATGGAACACATTTCTTTTGGTCGAGCCGAGCTTTCACCTGGTTTGAAGTTGATGTTGCTCTTGTCCTTAGAAGTCCAGTTTCTGTCTGTTCAGAGAAAAATGGTGTGTGTTAAAATTAAGCAAGCATTCAACAATTGTGACAAAAAAGTGAAGCAAGACAACAGCCTTCCCTGGAAGGAGGGACATTTTTACTTTAGACTAGAGTAGACAGTCAATTAATTTTTCTGTTGTTTTCACATTTTTTCATTCATAGACCAAATACTAGTGAGTGGTGTAATCTAACATTCTTAAATCTACTTTGTAGGTGGAACATCTGGTGGCGGGGCCAGCTCGGATGTGGTGGTGATCATTGACTCTGAGTCCGAGGATCACTCTGGGGAGGAGGCGGCGCTAGAGGAGTCGGACCAAGAAGTACAGACTGTGAGGAAGGAGACAGTGGCGGTGGCGAGTACAGGTAAGCTGGATCATGGTACTATCTGACTCTTAGATAGGATATGATGTGTATCCAGTGGTGGCCCAGTGACAAATTACAATATGGTAATTACAGCAGGCTGGGACCGACAGACAGATAGAGGCAGAGACAGAGAGAGAGGAAGACAGAAGGAGAGAGAGAGAGGGAGGGAGCCAGAGGGAGGGAGACAGAGAGAGAGAGACAGCGAGATAGAGGGAGACACAGGGAGACATAAAGAGGGAGACAGAGAGAGAGAGAGAGGGAAACAGACATATCGCCTGGGCTTCTGCCAGATCTCTTTCATATGAAAGAGCATCAAACCAAGGATACAAGTGAGTTGTGGGAAGGGAAATGGTGATTCAAGCGCCCCCCCTTGCCCCTCCCTGCGGACGCCCATGATACTGGCCTGAATAGTTTTGTACTGCGCTGGCTAGTTGCTAGTTGTACTGTGACACAACTTCCTGCTGAATTATTTTGTGTTAATCATATTCTTAAAGAGCATTGGTTACATATTATGTCTTTCTTTCTTCATATAGTTGGCAATACTAAAACCTCAAAACCGACGAGGAGTATGCTGGCTGTACTGGCCTGGCAACGGAGGCTGGAAGCAACTGTTGCCGAATATCGGCGGCTGGTGGAACAGGAGGGGGACGACACGCACTCCAGTGCATCAAATCTAACATCTACATCCTCCTCCGTGACCCCATGTTCTGCCGGTAAGCGCAGTGCTCCAGCGAACCGGAGCCGTGCTGGAAGACGCCACCGCCGAGCAGTAAAGGCTGCACCTCACAGTACTGTTAAGGCTCGCTTGCGCCGTGCACTCCGCAGAGTGTCCGACCTAGAGGCGGAGGTCCAGAAATGGAACGAGTATCAGAATGTGGTGGAGGGCCTCCGCCTAGATCACCCCACCCTCCAGGAGAAGTATGATGCCCTGGCCCTAAGGCATGATGCCCTGGAGGCCAAACTCAACACCTTGCATCCCTAGAGTGTCCCTTGCCCCTTTTTTCAGAGACTTTTGGGGGGTGGGAATTGGGAGTTGGGTTTTTTGGGGACTTTTGAAGGACTATTTATTTGTTGGGGTTAGGGAGGGTCTTGAGGGAGATTATTTTGTTAGGGATATAAATATATTTTTTCAAACTTTATCTGAGCATACCTGTTTTTTTACTACTTTTGAGCTTGGTGGGTGGTGGTTTTGCAGTAAGTTCATTTAACTGAACACTGTCATCGTGTTGGTTCACGTGCAATAGGCCAAATGTTTTCCAAAGTAAATGCCTGTCACAGAGTTTGTTAATTCAAGAGCCCTAGGACTTTACTACTAGTACCACTGTCACTCTCTCGCCTCTCCGAACACTCCGTTATACTACCTCCCATCCAAACGCTTATCTTACCTGTAATTTGTGTTTGAGGGCTGGCTCCACCTGGAATTCACAGAGTCCTAAAGCGTTCTGCAGCAGGGCCACAACTGGAGTTTCCCGGCGTGGATTTTCTGCAAAACAAAAGCAATCAACATTGGAAATGTGGCAGCGGTGCTCACACACCACAAAAACCTAGAAGCCCCACAGACAGCACCCCTAAGACAGGCAAGCGAGCAATAATAACGCCTAAACGTTCACGTGCAATAGGCCAAATGTTTTCCAAAGTAAATGCCTGTCACAGAGTTTGTTAATTCAAGAGCCCAAGGACTTTACTACTAGTACCACTGTCACTCTCTCGCCTCTCCGAACACTCCGTTATACTACCTCCCATCCAAACGCTTATCTTACCTGTAATTTGTGTTTGAGGGCTGGCTCCACCTGGAATTCACAGAGTCCTAAAGCGTTCTGCAGCAGGGCCACAACTGGAGTTTCCCGGCGTGGATTTTCTGCAAAACAAAAGCAATCAACATTAGAAATGTGGCAGCGGTGCTCACACACCACAAAAACCTAGAAGCCCCACAGACAGCACCCCTAAGACAGGCAAGCGAGCAATAATAACGCCTAAACGTTCACGTGCAATAGGCCAAATGTTTTCCAAAGTAAATGCCTGTCACAGAGTTTGTTAATTCAAGAGCCCTAGGACTTTACTACTAGTACCACTGTCACTCTCTCGCCTCTCCGAACACTCCATCATACTACCTCCCATCCAAACGCTTATCTTACCTGTAATTTGTGTTTGAGGGCTGGCTCCACCTGGAATTCACAGAGTCCTAAAGCGTTCTGCAGCAGGGCCACAACTGGAGTTTCCCGGCGTGGATTTTCTGCAAAACAAAAGCAATCAACATTGGAAATGTGGCAGCGGTGCTCACACACCACAAAAACCTAGAAGCCCCACAGACAGCACCCCTAAGACAGGCAAGCGAGCAATAATAACGCCTAAACGTTCACGTGCAATAGGCCAAATGTTTTCCAAAGTAAATGCCTGTCACAGAGTTTGTTAATTCAAGAGCCCAAGGACTTTACTACTAGTACCACTGTCACTCTCTCGCCTCTCCGAACACTCCGTTATACTACCTCCCATCCAAACGCTTATCTTACCTGTAATTTGTGTTTGAGGGCTGGCTCCACCTGGAATTCCCAGAGTCCTAAAGCGTTCTGCAGCAGGGCCACAACTGGAGTTTCCCGACGTGGATTTTCTGCAAAACAAAAGCAATCAACATTAGAAATGTGGCAGCGGTGCTCACACACCACAAAAACATAGAAGCCCCACAGACAGCACCCCTAAGACAGGCAAGCGAGCAATAATAACGCCTAAACGTTCACGTGCAATAGGCCAAATGTTTTCCAAAGTAAATGCCTGTCACAGAGTTTGTTAATTCAAGAGCCCTAGGACTTTACTACTAGAACCACTGTCACTCTCTCGCCTCTCCGAACACTCCATCATACTACCTCCCATCCAAACGCTTATCTTACCTGTAATTTGTGTTTGAGGGCTGGCTCCACCTGGAATTCACAGAGTCCTAAAGCGTTCTGCAGCAGGGCCACAACTGGAGTTTCCCGACGTGGATTTTCTGCAAAACAAAAGCAATCAACATTAGAAATGTGGCAGCGGTGCTCACACACCACAAAAACATAGAAGCCCCACAGACAGCACCCCTAAGACAGGCAAGCGAGCAATAATAACGCCTAAACGTTCACGTGCAATAGGCCAAATGTTTTCCAAAGTAAATGCCTGTCACAGAGTTTGTTAATTCAAGAGCCCTAGGACTTTACTACTAGTACCACTGTCACTCTCTCGCCTCTCCAAACACTCCATCATACTACCTCCCATCCAAACGCTTATCTTACCTGTAATTTGTGTTTGAGGGCTGGCTCCACCTGGAATTCACAGAGTCCTAAAGCGTTCTGCAGCAGGGCCACAACTGGAGTTTCCCGGCGTGGATTTTCTGCAAAACAAAAGCAATCAACATTATAAATGTGGCAGCGGTGCTCACACACCACAAAAACATAGAAGCCCCACAGACAGCACCCCTAAGACAGGCAAGCGAGCAATAATAACGCCTAAACGTTCACGTGCAATAGGCCAAATGTTTTCCAAAGTAAATGCCTGTCACAGAGTTTGTTAATTCAAGAGCCCTAGGACTTTACTACTAGTACCACTGTCACTCTCACGCCTCTCCGAACACTCCGTTATACTACCTCCCATCCAAACGCTTATCTTACCTGTAATTTGTGTTTGAGGGCTGGCTCCACCTGGAATTCACAGAGTCCTAAAGCGTTCTGCAGCAGGGCCACAACTGGAGTTTCCCGGCGTGGATTTTCTGCAAAACAAAAGCAATCAACATTAGAAATGTGGCTGCGGTGCTCACACACCACAAAAACCTAGAAGCCCCACAGACAGCACCCCTAAGACAGGCAAGCGAGCAATAATAACGCCTAAACGTTCACGTGCAATAGGCCAAATGTTTTCCAAAGTAAATGCCTGTCACAGAGTTTGTTAATTCAAGAGCCCTAGGACTTTACTACTAGAACCACTGTCACTCTCTCGCCTCTCCGAACACTCCATCATACTACCTCCCATCCAAACGCTTATCTTACCTGTAATTTGTGTTTGAGGGCTGGCTCCACCTGGAATTCACAGAGTCCTAAAGCGTTCTGCAGCAGGGCCACAACTGGCCAATTTCATCCCTTAATAGACCTTGCCAGCAATGGCCCAGCCAAGACCCGTAAACACAAGCGCAAACAAGTTTGATACCCCCAAACAGGCAAAAATGCAAATCGGGGGAAAAAAGTCACACTTAGCAAAATGTATTTAAATGAGGACTCACTACTTCCAGTCCCTCTCGTGTTAAAAATAGCAATGTGTATGTACATAAGCGGCGTTCATTTGTGTTCATAGCACCCCTGTTGTAAGCAGAACGGATATCGCGAAAAGACTGAGTGTGTTATCCCGCCAGAATAGATCCATGCACACATGTACATGACAGCCATTTTAGGTACCATGGTCTCCCTGTTCACGATCGCTCATCAGCGCACTTCCCTGACCCTGCAAGCATTCCCCCATGCACCCTGACTGCCCCCTCTCCCACATGCGCGAGTCACGAGCCCGCCCCTCCCGCATGACTCTGTCCCTAAGAATCGCACCCCGCGCCTGACCAACACCTCCTGTCCCTCCGTGAATACCCCTCCTTTGATGACCTCTTCCTCCGAGCCTGAATGTTTGAACGGACCGCTGGTCATCCCTTAGCCCGAGGATACGGTTTATTGCCCACTACTTTATGCACTCGTCTCTCTTGGAAAAAGCTACTATTGATCATGGCCACCCCACCCCTTGAGACTCGATCAGGCACGCACATTCCAATGGAATCAGCAGAACACTCAGCCGCATGATAGCCCCTCCTATTTGCATGGAGAATAAGGGCCCTACTGTAGCCAAGTGTTGGAATACCTCCATACTATACAATGTGTTGATTGTAATAAAGGATGCCTGTGTGCCATAAACCTGTGTATAAAAGACGAAGCCTCAGAGAAACTTGTTAGAGCACCTCCCGAAGACACCATGCGAGTGTCCCAAAGGACATGCTCTCCTCATGAGTAATAAACTCTGTTCTTGTTTTCCTACTTCCAGTGCCCGTCTCTTTATTTGGTAATTATTCAAGATGAGAACGAAGAGTCGCCCTGCACCAGCAGCCTGGGCATCGGGTGCGATAGGGGCTGACTTTTTAACAATTGGCGCCCAAAACGCGGGGCCCATCAGCGACATAAGGTCCGGTAAGAGAGGTCCAGACGATGGGGTGAACATCTAAATGATTGGAGTATACCTGCCTTGAGAGGGCCCTCGTCCGGCTGCCGATTGAATGAGCTTCACCGATTCCGAACGGACCTCTCTCAAGTGACCTATTGTCCTGACTGGAATCCCACAGGAATGCTGCGGTAAAAACATGGAGAAAGAGAACGATCGGGCGCTGGAAAAAGGAAGGCGAAGAACTGTCCACATGGTCCGGTCCGGGTAAGGTCGTGACACACGACAAATTGCGAAATTGATTGATTGTTTGAAAATACTAGTATTGCCTATTGATTGCTTCTGGGAGATTCTCTATTTGCAAACAAACACAGAGTCGCCATACTCTGTTTAATCTTTGCAGATAGTGATGGATAGGCAACGCAAAACTTTAACACGTCGTGCCTATTTTTTCCTCCCCATTGATTGATTGATTGAATCGAGCATTAAATTGTTCGAAGTTGGTTCTCTTAAGGATCTTCTCTGCCTACAAACGGGGAAGAATAGGAATATTCTCTCTCCCTTTGCCGACAGTGAAGGGTAGGTAACGCAAACCTTTAACACGTCGTACCTATTTCGTTCCTCATTGATTGATTGTATGTCCAAACATTGACTGTTTGGAATTGGTTCTTTTTGGAGGTATTCTCTATTTTTGCAAACAAGCACAGGAGTCACCATACTCTAGTCTTTGCAAGTAGTGAAGGGTAGGTAATGCGGACCTTTGTCCCCCGTTGTAATCTGTCATACCTATCTACTCCCCACTGACTGATACGCCAGTCTCACCCGGACCATTTACTGGAGGTAGGTCACCTGGCCTGACCAGAGAACACCCCTAGTAAAAAGGACATATACAATAATAACGAAGTGATCACTGTAACCTGTTAACAGAAAAACTTTAGCATGAAACAACCTGGAAAGAAGGGAATAGGAAAACGAATTCAGTAGGCCACTGATGAAAAACGAACTTTTTATTAAATAACGAACAAGGAAAACGATAACAATACTTAATGGTAAAACCTATTTAGTAACCCGTAATAAGAAACCTGAAAACAATAAGAACGATAAACTGGGGAAAATGCAAGTCAGCAGAACATCCGCCCCCACTCTAGAAACTTCCAAAGTGGAGTAGGGTTGCGGCCACGCCCAGCCGGAAGCAACCCATATAAGGCGGGTCCTGCTGCCAACAGTCGGCCAGGAGATCGTAACGTAGGGTGTAGCCGGAGGAGAGGCCGAGGCCAGCGGGATCCGGTCAGGGGATTGCCTTGACAATGCCGGAGAGTTGCAAGGGGGGGGAATGTCTATGTCCTCGACCCTCCCCTCTCTCTCCCAGTCCGGCCGCGGTGGCCCGTGAGAGTTGCAGGTAGTCCCGCCACATTCTCTCCCGGCCCGGCCACCAACGACCGGGGGCAGGGGCCGACGAGATCCGGCTGCAACCGATGAGCCAAGGAGCCCGTTCATGGGGCCAGAGCAAGGGGCGTCCGGCCGACATCCACCGGAGGCCCGGCCCAAAGACGGACGGGACATTGTTTCTTTTCTCCTTCGTAATGGCAGCGACAACACGCCAGACATTTCTTCTTTCTTCAATAATTGCTGCGACAACTCTGGGGGGGATGTCTTGCACATGCCTCCGACCCCCCCCGTCCTCATCGCCTGGTCCGGCCATAACAAATGTCAAACGAGACGCCGTGGGGTGCACTGGGAGGGAGAGACGGTGCGAACAGGCCTCTCCCGCCTCCCCAGGTGGAGGCTTCCCAACGGCACCCTCAGCGCTCCAGGCGCCCGGAAAAGGGTTCTTCCACTGCGGCAATGCTGCAACGCCTCGCTCGGCAGGTGGGAGCCCGTCCGCTCATTTGACCCCGCGATCGCCGGTAGCCGCCGAACTCTCAAAATGGCGATCGACCTGGCAAGAGCGGGCCCAGCATGAAGGAATGGCCCGGTCACTTGTTGACTCCACCGTCATAGTTCTCCACAACCTTGAAGATTCTAGAGGAGCCACGGGAGTCCCCGACTCCCGCAAATACCCCCGATGGGGAGTGACTGCCATGATTGCCCACGGAACGATGGAAACGTAGCCGCAGGACGTCGGCGCTCCCATGCTGGCGCCAGTCTCAGTTTGAATGACTAGAGTCCTATAGACCACAGTTCGGATCAGTTCCGGTGGAAGCACAGTATGACCCGGTAGGAACATTGTTGCCTCCCTCCCCCTCTTTTTGACTGATGGTTCAAACCACCGATCCCTTTTTTTTTCCCTTTAACGGAACTTTGGACTGCCAAAGGAAGCTCTGGGCCAACCATGACTTAGTAGAGATTTAGACTATGCCTGAATCTGCCTGACTGCACTAAAAAATGACGCCGATGCAAATGAAACTTTCAACTCCTTGTTGTACCCCGATTGTTCGGCCCTGGTGTCATGAGATATGTATGAAGGGTTTTTTTAACCACGTGAATTGATATAGGATGTGTACAGATTATATGTTCGGACAATTAATGGATTCAGGATGTATACTGTCAGTTCGGGAAATGAATTGATATGGGATGGGTACTGGTTATAGGTTCGGACAATGAAGTGATATTGGATGGGTACTGATTATGTGTTCAGACGGCGAATTGACATCAAATGGGTATTGATTGAACATTCGGACAATGAATTGTTGTTTAAAATTTTGCACATCATGATTATTGAAAGTTGGAAGCCCAACACTTATGACACTCGCTCACACTGAAGTCTCGACATGATTTTATTGCGCTTTTCGCAATTTTATTGTGAAATAAACGACCACCGACTCCGCTCCAGCCTGCTCCGTGGCCGGTCCACGGGGTTGTAGGCCCATATTTATACATCGACATTCTTATTAAAGATTTTTTGAGAAAGCAACTATAGTTGTCCGTGTAAATTGATAAAGTCTTGAAATGAATAATCCCTATTTTTCGATATAACTGAAATGTAGGTGGAATGACTAAGCTCGATTAGATAAAGGGCTGAAAAAGGTATAACGCGTAGAAATATTACAAATATGAAGGGTCGAATTTTAGTTGTGTATTTTTCCTTTTTATACAGCCAAAGGCAACCGCTGGAGATCCAGGTATTTAGCCCACACTTTATATGCTACCTATATAAGAAAAATCACACTAACGGTCCACCTGGGCTTAAACGCCCCAGTTGGCAGTGACTGCATCCTGTGGAAATAGGCCGAGTACGCAGTAAGTAAAAACCTTTCTGGGTTTATGCGCGCGAGTGCGTATCAATATAGCTTGCTCTCCCTTCCCTCCTTTTCTCTCTCTCTCTGCAGGTCACCTCGGAATGCCGACGAAAACGGCGATCCAACAGACGAAGAGACGGGAAAAGGGGTCTGATTATAGTACCTAACCACGACAAACCCCGAATAAAGTAAAGAAGAATAATGTACACACATGATTAAGCGTTCTTACGTTTGACTAAGTAGGGAAAGGTTTAGGGTATTTCGAGGTAGGGGTTACACAAGTATCCTCCGCCGAGAGGACTAGGGATATTGCCAATATTTGAAAACCTACTACCTCCTTTTCCGCATCCTCATAGGCATATAACTAAAAGCTGCCCCATTGCTCTCCAATTGACACCAACTGTTGTCTCAGCCTGGAAACGCACTTGCTAAAAATGACTCGAATAAACCTCCGTGAGCATTAGCCCGACCAGGTTAGTCCATGACCAGTTGCCAAAGGCGTAAGTGTGTACAATCAAAGTCACCAGCAAGAGGCAGCCAACGAATAAAAGATAAGAAAAAGGTAAAAAGAACTTAGGATGATAAAGATGCTCAGCTCACAGAAAAGGATAATTGTGGCCAATAACTGTTTTATGTTTTGTCTTGGATCTCTTTATGTAATACCTGTACTGTCTCCCCCGTCTGAGTTTGTGTGTACGTGATGTATGGATCTACGTCGTCCCTCCGTTTGTGTTTACGCATTACTTAACCCCTGCTGTTCTAAGTTGTGTGCGCACTGAATGGACCATTATTGTACACGTCTCTCTCTCCTCACGGCATACGAGTACCGAATGGTTCGTTTAGAGTACGACTCTCTCTCTCTCTCTCTCTCTCTCTCTCTCTCTCTCTCTCTCTCTCCCTCTCTCCAGAAGCCCCCCCTGTTTCCTCTTTTTCTTGTATGATGGCATTGTGTCCCTCCGACACAAACATAATTGGGTTTCCTCGAACGCAAAGGTGTTCAGCAAAATTGACCAAACCCAAAACGATTGAGACTTACCATATTACTACCTCTCCCTTCTACAAACAATAGAACCCGAGTTGGTAATGAAGGAAAGGACGGGTAAGACGACGGATGTCCCCTAATCTGGCCTTTTATAGGGGAACTATAACGTCAATGGTCTTCTGTTTCTCAGTTCGTTAGAAAATGCGATCCCCAATGTCCCGATTGCCCCACCCCCTTGCACCTAAGTGCGGATGTCCAGAGTACCCCACTTCCCCCGATCGACCCTAGCTCTCTGTCCAAAAGCACCCACTCGCCCCCGATCAACCCTATGATAATGCCCCTGCTTGCAAGAATTAGCCGACCCCGAAAGGAGATGTGATATTGTCGATACTTGGGTTAAAGGGAAGAACGAGTCTCTCCATAAGGACTCGATTTTTTGTAACGTAATACATTGTGTACAAAAGTTCAATTTCTCTTATCATATATCGCGAATGAACGCCAAACAAGTCTATGAATTCAATATGCAATGCCCTTCTACAGACTCCATAAATAACGACCTCTGACTGTGACCGATGAACCTATCCCCCACCTACTCAGGAATAGGGAAGGAATTGAGATGTATATCTGTTCTCCCGACCAGTTTGTCTAACAACTTGTTTTTCACCCATTCAAAGATACAATCGCCAAAGGAGAGGAGCTGGACGTGACGCACAGCCTGGCCACAGATCATGGAGCACGTGTGACGACCAAAGGTGGAGCCGCAGAGCAACGAGACGCGGGACGAGGCACAATTTTCAAGTTCAGCTGATGAAGGAATAAGGGGCTGCCTTGAAGCCCTCGACTTGCTGACCCACTCGTGCCTGAAGTCCCCGTCCCTTTTTCCGACTGATGGGCCTGCCTGCTCATTGTCCTTTGCTCCCTTGGTCCCTTGGTCTGTTCAAAGATCTGGCCCCACTCCGCCCTCTCCTCCCTCGATTGTTCAACAAACTCTTTCATATAAAATTTGACTATGGACTGGGATTTTGTCACGGAAAAGGAAAGACACGCAGGTGCCCAGCATAAGGCACCCCTAAGACAATAAGTTAGGAAACAGGACTGTGATCTAACAGCAGAGGACTGATCGCACCCTGCAACGTGTAAGGACGAATCCGAGCTGGACCTATAGCTCCACCGCCGGTGCTCAGCAGTGCCAACAAAAGATGACGGACTATGTTAAAAGACATTGCGACAAAGACCCTCCCCCCTTTCCAGAACTTTCTATTCGCCCCTGACTAAATTACTTGTATCAAATTGAATACCTCCCTCAACCATTTTGTATTGCCTTTTAAGAAATGTTTCGTCGGTCACTCATGTGGTTACTTTTCCAAAATCCCCTATAGTACTGACAAGTCGGAAGGTATCAGAGCGTTCTTCCTGTATGTTGATGTCACTAGAGAGAAAATGTGAAGCTGATTTTTATGTATCGGAACATTTTTCTTGGTTCTACACCGACTAAACATTATGCCGATCTCTAGGCTTGTATGAAGAACCCGACAGGTGTAAATTAACATGTATTGCATTCCGCCAATCACATCGACTAGGTAGAAATTGAACTTGCTTATGTAAAAAGCGGCGACTGTTAAAAATAGCAATGTGTATGTACATAAGCGGCGTTCATTTGTGTTCATAGCACCCCTGTTGTAAGCAGAACGGATATCGCGAAAACACTGAGTGTGTTATCCCGCCAGCATAGATCCATGCACACATGTACATGACAGCCATTTTAGGTACCATGGTCTCCCTGTTCACGATCGCTCATCAGCGCACTTCCCTGACCCTGCAAGCATTCCCCCATGCACCCTGACTGCCCCCTCTCCCACATGCGCGAGTCACGAGCCCGCCCCTCCCGCATGACTCTGTCCCTAAGAATCGCACCCCGCGCCTGACCAACACCTCCTGTCCCTCCGTGAATACCCCTCCTTTGATGACCTCTTCCTCCGAGCCTGAATGTTTGCACGGACCGCTGGTCATCCCTTAGCCCGAGGATACGGTTTATTGCCCACTACTTTATGCACTCGTCTCTCTTGGAAAAAGCTACTATTGATCATGGCCACCCCACCCCCTGAGACTCGATCAGGCACGCACATTCCAATGGAATCAGCAGAACACTCAGCCGCATGATAGCCCCTCCTATTTGCATGGAGAATAAGGGCCCTACTGTAGCCACGTGTTGGAATACCTCCATACTATACAATGTGTTGATTGTAATAAAGGATGCCTGTGTGCCATAAACCTGTGTATAAAAGACGAAGCCTCAGAGAAACTTGTTAGAGCACCTCCCGAAGACACCATGCGAGTGTCCCAAAGGACATGCTCTCCTCATGAGTAATAAACTCTGTTCTTGTTTTCCTACTTCCAGTGCCCGTCTCTTTATTTGGTAATTATTCAAGATGAGAACGAAGAGTCGCCCTGCACCAGCAGCCTGGGCATCGGGTGCGATAGGGGCTGACTTTTTAACACTCGAGGGGACTCAACGTAGGTTTCTTCATTGTGCAGAATCCAGGCATCAGCATTACGGGAAATGGATAGGATGAGTGGAGGAGGAGGATAGACGACCAGGACTGAGTTCTTGTCAACTAACTGTTGTGAACATGAGGAATGCTGCGGCATCAAAATCAAGACAGTTCTGCTGATGAGCTTGTTGTTGCTTGTGATGGGGTGATTACAGTTTTGTTGTGAATGTGATGAAGCACTTGCTAAACAAAGAAAGACAGACACACAGGAATAAAAGTGAATAAGGAGGACTAAATTTACAGTTAATGAGTCATTGACTCATTTTCAGAACTCGCTGTCAGGGAAGCAGAACTTGTCCTCATACTCTGCTAATTCATCAGTCGGTTGTACTTCTGGTAACTGAGGAGAACTTTCCTCAGGTAGGTCGGTGTCCTCTTCTTCCTGCGTGCATTCTCGTACTTTGTAATCTGGTGGTATGAAGTGCTGGTTCATCTTTATCACGGTGAGCCGCTCCACATTTGCGGGCAAGAGGCGGGACCTTTTGCAAGTCACAATGCCACCAGCAGAACTAAAAACACGTTCTGAAGACACGCTTGCGAGTGGGCAAGACAAGTAATTGATAGCCAGGTTGGTGAGCTCTCGCCATATTTTTCTTTTCCCATGCCAATACGCCAATGGGTCCTCAGTAATATTGACCGCTGTGGAGTCATCCAGATAGGCCTGCACCATTGAAAGAATGTCCTCCCGCATTCCTGTACTTTGCACTTCTGTGTCCTTTCTGGGACAAGGAAACCCTAGCTCACTTAGCCAATCCGCTTCAGACATATCGCCTGGGCCTGGTGCAGATGATACCGTTGCTGGTGTGGTTAACGGCTTAGTGGAAAAGTCACTCACTTCTGCCAGAGGCACAGATGCAGAAGTGCTTTTTTGGGACGCCTGATGGCCTGCTGATTCACTAGTAGTACTGTCTTCTCGTACAGTTTCCTTCCGCTCTCTTTCAAAACGAATGGCTGACTGAGCTAGCCAACCTTTGTACTCTGTAACATCTGATGTTTCAAAAGGAATTATTACTTTGCCAAACAATGGCTTTTTGTAACGTGGATCCAGAATAGTAGCACAAATGTAGTGCTGTTGTTTCTTGATATTTACAAGCCGTTTATTGCTAACTAGGCGTTGTAATAATCTCTGCGCCAACTCATATGCTTCATTCTTTCCAGCATCTTTTAATTGTGAAGACACCACCTTGACTTGGTGCTCGTGCTTCAGCAACAATGGGATAGCTTTGCTCAAAGAACAGTCCTCCCTGCTGACGTCACGCGTGAAGACCTCAAAAGGACGAAGCATGTCTGTCAGGTTTTTAACTAGCTGCCATTGCTCCACCGCTAGCATCATTTCTGTCGTATCACCACCCAGGTTGTAGAAATACTCATTGACTACTGGAAACAGCTCATGCAGACGCTCAAGCATGTAGAAGGTTGAGTTCCAACGTGTTGCCACCTCCTGGATAAGTGCTTTCACTGGCATACTACGTTCATTTTGCTTGCGCCTCAGCTCCTTCCGGGCCTTAAACGAATGGTTAAAATGTGTGCATATTCTTCTGCAGATGGTCAGTATTTTGTCGACTGCAAGTTCTTTTTTCAAGAACTTTTGCACGACAAGGTTCATACAGTGCGCCAAACACGGCACTCTGAAATAGAAACCGTCCTCCATGGCCCTAACTACATTGCTGCCATTATCAGTAGAAACATAACCAACCTTGCATTTTCTTGGGGGCAGCCATTGCGAGACCTTTTTGTTAAAGTCATCCAAAATGTTGGCTGCAGTATGACTTTTCTCCATGCCAAACATGGCTAATGTTGCATGTTTACGAGCACCCTTAAAAATCTCGACCAAGTCACCACCTGCATTTATCTGTTGTGCAACCCCTGAAAAAGAGACCCAGTGTGCAGTGATGCACATGTAATCAAGGGCTTGGCAACTGGTCCACATGTCTGTTGTCAGGTGTATAGTGTGAACAGCACTCTTCTGCAAAGCAGCCCCAACCAACTCAAGCACCTCTTTATATAGTGCTGGAACAGCAACCCTGGCAAAATAGAACCGGCTAGGAACCTTCCATTTAGGGGCCAGTGTTGCCACGAGTTCAAGGAAACCCACACCTTCGACAAACGAAAAAGGGAGAAGGTCCACCGCTAGCCTTTTAGCCAGCTTAGTGTTATACAGGCGTACAATTGGGTGGTTGCGTTGAAATTGCACATCTGAGGAGAACATGGCTGAAATGGTGTGGTGGACAAATTTACGGGATGATGCTGATGCCTTCTTCGACCCACTTCTGATCAGTGTTGACATTTTCCGCATTGGTGTGTCTCCCAGACTCTCAGTGTGCCTCCTATGTGTTCCGGAGGGTGTGGTGCTGCCAGGGGTACTGGGTGCAACCGGACACATGTCTGACGCTTCTTCTACCTCCCCGTCATCTTCAGATGAAACACCTAGTATGGGTATATTTTGGCCACTTGCCCTTTGGGATTGCTTTCCCTTGATGTTTGCTAGGTGCGCAAACCATTCGACAGCGTGCCTTCTTTCAAGATGACCTATCTGGCCTCCAGTTCCATAGTTGGTACCATTCTTACCACGGCTAACGCTAGTCTTACAAATGCAACAAACGGCTATGTTATCATACTTTTCATGGACACTAAAAAAGTTCCAAACTGGGGACTTGAAACCTCTGGTTTTGGCGCACGAGATGATACTGCCAATGCCAGATGAAGCAGTGGTGGATGAGCCTTGCAGACATCTACTGGGTTGTGCAATTATTTCAGCAACCCTACTTGAGGGAGTCGAGCTGGATGGAGTCCCCCTCTGGGGAGAAAATATGGGAGCTGTAGGTTTTGTTGAACTTGTTGTACTACTTGACTACATTGGTGGTGCTACCAGTGGCACGTCGCCAGGGTCACGCTCAGCCTGACGTCGGGATAGGGTATAAATGTCTGTCTGCTGCATGGCCGGTGTGGCTGGAATGACGTGTGTGATGACTAGGTCATTGCTGTCATCCTGTTCATCAACATCAGAATGAACCACTTCATCAAGTCCGACGTTCGGATCCATAAGTATGAGCTTTCCGGGGCCCTTCCTTTTAACATTTGATACCTTTCGCAGCTCATGGTGTGCCTCCCTCTCAGACGTCGGAGATGGGTGCCAATCTAGATCCAGATCATCATCTGATGGAGCGGGGCTTGAAGAGGAACTTCTACACACACTCCTTGATCTTTTCTTTGGTGGGGAGCTGGGAGAAAATGAATCATCAGGAGGAGTGCCTTCGTCTTCCTGACATGATACCCCGGCTCCAAAGTCAATTTCCTCCTGTGCCCCTACTTCTGGAAGAACAACCATTGTGGGCACTTGCACCGCTCCATGCGCCGCTACATGGGCCTCTTCACTGATCGCTACTTGCAACTCTCCATGGACCTCTCCTTCTCGGCCTTCTCCTTCTCGGCCTTCTCCTTCTCGGCCATCTCCTTCTTGGCCATCTCCTTCTCGGCCATCTCCTTCTTGGCCAGCTCCTTCTCGGACAGCTCCTTCTCGGACAGCTCCTTCTCGGACAGCTCCTTCTCGGACAGCTCCTTGCGCATGTACTTGTGCTTGTACTAGTAACCCATACAGTTGTTGTTGCGGCTTTGGTTGTTGAATAGTACTTGTGAGATGAGTTACAACCTGTGTTGATGGTGTGCTGCTACTTTCTTGCGATGAGCCAACATCACTGGTCGTTGGTGATGTAACCACTAAACAGGCTACCTGTGCAGCACTCATGGTGGGCCTTTGTTTTCCCCACAAACATTTAGTGGTGGTGCCACCAGTCTCCTTGGTAAGTGGTGCCACTTGCTTCTTCTTCTCCTTAGTAGAGACATCTTTCTTGCTAGAGGACCTACGGGCACCTCTTTTTGAGCCATCTTCTTCAGATGTCGGAACAACAGGCCGCAGCAGGACTTCTTCCTGGCACTGATGCTCAACGATGATGCGGATTTATTGACTTTATGCACCTACAAGCAAACGAAGACAGAGGAACATCAGTAAATATATGTTGCATATGTAGCACTTCAATAAATAGTTTGCAAGTAGGCATTTATGAATACACTCGTGCACACCACACAATATGGAAATTTCAAAATTAAGAATTGCTAAATTTTTGGGAAACAGGAATTTAACATTGATCCAAGAGAGCACACACAGAGAGGGTTATAGTTTCATGTACCACTGACTCCCCCTGGGCACAATGGGTAAAAGCAAGGCAAAATGGGTGCAGGCCTATGGCACAAAGCTCACTGCCTGCCTTCAAAATGGCCGCTTGACCCCCATCCACATGGCCAGGACCATGCCTCAAAATGGCCACCACCAACATAGCCAGCCCCCAACCCCTACTCCAAAAAGTCAAAAAACACAACACAAATCAAATCACCACAATCCAATGCCATCCATGAAGTTTCAGAAGGCTTATGCTGCCTGCTGGTGGTTTTCTGGTGCAAAATTGCAATTTTTACAATTTCGCGAGTGTGAGATTGTTGCTTCACGGCGCGAACGTGCCGAAAAACCAGCAAAATCCGCCAACAGACCGATTCTGGGCCCCCTGGCCATAATGGATGAAATCAGAGCACACTGGGTGCAGGCCTATGGCACAAAGCACACAAACTGGCTTAAAAATGGCCCATAGACCCCCACCCACACGGGACCAGGCAATAAAATGGCCCCCACCCACATAACAAGCCCCCAACACCACCCCAAAAAGTCATAAAACACACAAAAATCACCACAATCCAATGCCATCCATGCCCTGGCCAGAATCATGTTAAAAATAAATTTCAACAAAACAGTTGTATCATGCATGCACCCATAACTAAGCCTGGTGGTTTTCAATTCATGTGCAGAATTGTAATTTTTACAATTTCGCGAGTGCGAGATTGTTGCTGCGCGGGACGCGAGCAGTGCAAACACAAGCAAAAAAATCCTCAGCTCGCGAACTTGCAGATTTTCTCCCCAAAAAAGTCGAAAAACAAGCAACACACACAAAAATCACCACAAACAAACAACATCAACTTACTTCCTTGTGAAATAAAATTTCGAATCCAAAAGTAATCCAAAAGGCCTCAAATCCAAATATCCAGCAGCATCAACAAAAAGTAATCCTTCCCAGTCAAGATCGAAATCAAAGTGGCCAGGAAATGGACTAAGCAATGGGAGGAGCTTGCTGGACAGGAACAGGAAGTTGGAGACTGGGGCACTTCCTTCACCCCACCCCTATGGGAGGAGCTTGCTGGACAGGAACAGGAAGTTGGAGACTGGGACACTTCCTTCACCCCTCCCCAATTGTAATTTTTGTACTTTCGCGAGTGCGAGATTGTTGCTGCCCGCGCCGCGGACCGCGAGCAGTGCGAACACAAGCAAAAAATCCGCTTCGCACGGATTTGCGTATTTTCGCCACATCCGCGAGAGTTCGCGGATTGCGGATTTGCCGAAAATCCGAAAAATCCGCGAGCGGAACGGATTTTACGCCCATGCTTAGCTGTTGGCAGTGAAGGATGCTTTCGAAGATTGGAGGCATTACTTGCTGGGGGCCAAACATACCGTTACGGTATTTTCTGACCATAAGAATCTTCAGTTTTTAAAGACCGCTAAAACTCTCACTTCACGGCAGTTACGTTGGTCTTTATACTTCGCAGACTTTGATTTTGTAATCACTTATCGTCCTGGCCCTAAGAATGGAAAAGCAGATGCATTGTCCCGTTTGAATACAGAAGAGTCCGAACATTCTGTGGAACTGAGATCTATCATTCCTGAAGAGAAGATAATTTGTACTCTATCGCTAGATAATTTTCAAGATGACGTTCGTAAGAGTTTGTCTCCAGAAGAGATTCAGCAGTGGGTTCAGCTGGGAGAAGGAAGACGTATTCATCAGCAGCTTCCTTACTACTAGGAGGCCTTGTATCTGCCTACCTCTACTCTTCAACAGAAGGCGCTACAAGGTTGCCACGACCATCCGTTGGCAGGACATAAAGGAATTTCCAAGACTTTTGAGTTGGTGCAGCGTTATTTCTGGTGGCCTGGGTTGTCCTCTCATGTCAAATCGTATGTGCAATCCTTTGAGTTATGTGCTCGAAATAAACCGAGTAGACAGGCTCCACAAGGGTTTTTGCAACCACTTCACACGCCTACTCATCGTTGGCTATCCCTGGATCTCATAGTAGATTTACCAATTAGTAAGGGTTTTGATACCATTTTGGTTATAGTTGACACTTTCACTAAGATGAGTCATTTCATTCATATGGCTGGTACTCCTTCTGCTCCAGAGCTGGCCAGAGCAGTCAGTGAGAATATTGTAAAGATTCATGGGGTTCCCAAGATAGTGGTATCAGATCGAGTTCCTCAATTTATTTCCCACTTTTGGCAGGCTTTCCTCAAAGGTTTGGGAGTTGAGAGTAGGCTGTCCACTAGCTATCACCCTGAATCTGACGGACAGACGGAAAGAATTAACCAGGAATTAGAACAGTATCTCCATCTGTTCCTCATCGATCACGGCGGAGATTGGTCCGATTGGTTGTGAATGGCTGAATTCGCTTGCAATAATGCAAAGAGTGCTTCAAACGGTTACTCTCCATTTTATTTGAATTTTGGTCGTCACCCAAATTTCTTTGTAACTCAGGAAGACTTAAAAGTACCTGCAGTGAAGAATTTGATCACAGACTTAGACTCACTGCATAAATCGGCAGTGCACAACTTAACTAAAGCTAAGACCTCTTACAAAAGATTTGCAGATAGGCATAGGCAGTCAGCTCCTCGGTATCAGGAAGGAGATCAGGTGTGGCTTTCTACCAAGAATCTGCATTTGAAAGGAAACAGGAAGTTTCAACCAAGATATGTGGGTCCGTACCAGGTAGAAAAGGTTTTGGGACCAGTGACAGTGAAACTAAAGCTACCAACCAAGATAGGTATTCATCCTGTCTTTCATGTGTCTTTATTGAAAAAGATTAAACCCCAAATGCGTTTAAATAAACCTCCAGAACCCCTAAAAATCCAAGGTCACTCAGAATATGAAGTCAAGGACATTTTAGATTGTAAATACAAGAAAGGTAAACTTCTGTACTTAGTAGACTGGAAGGGGTATGGCCCAGAGGATAGATCTTGGGAACCTGTAGCCCATCTTCATTCTCCACAACTGCTCAAAAGATTTCATGCACGTTACCCATCCAAGCCGGGACCGATGAATCGGTCATTGAGAGGGGGTACTGTCAGGATTCATCGAGTCGCCTCCACCTGTGCTTCCAAGTGGCGATGTGGATTTCAGACTGTGTCCCAACTTAAGCGGGCAAACATTTGGTATCCCTCCCCCTCATAGAGAATTATCCGTTACTAGCATTTAGTCCCCATTAGGTAGAGTTTATTCCTTTAGGGGGTGTACATAGTTTCTCTTCTCTCAAGATGGCCACCGTTGTGGACTTGAGAGTAGACTTGGCAGACCGCTCATTCTAGTGTTTCGTAAAGAATGCGCGAGTTCTAAACTGCGCACTTCAACGGTTTTCAAGAAGAGATAGCAGCACGGAATCCGAGCTCTGCGTCTATCCCTCATGACGGGAGCCGCTCATGTTGAGTTAGTTCCGAGAGTATTTCCTTGTGATTAATAGCCTGTATTTCACAGTATTTCCTGTAATTCATTTGGAACTACTTCAGAGAACTCGTATTCGTAGATATTCGCCTGAGAAGCTATGGGCGAATCACATCAGTCTTCAGCCAGAATACTTCGTTAGTATTATCAGAGACATCTCTATAATCAACTGATAACTATTGAATTCTGCGGGAGCTTCTCGAAGATAAGTCTAGAGTTCAAAGCACCGGCAAAGATGACAAGAAGAAAAGACAGTAAGACTTTCATCTTGCCTCTTGAACGCAGCGATATTAGGAATTCGTTTTCCCTTCCCTTCGTGCGCTTGCCCTATTCTCTCCTTTCCCCCTCTGTTCCTTACCCTATACCTTTTTGCGCGCTCGAAGGATTACAAGCCTAAAGACTGCATATACTGGAGCAAAAACTAATCTACTCACCAGAAGGGATTTATACATCTTGTCAGGAAGGTTATCAGGTAGATATAGTTAGATAATTCTGTTTTGGGGTAATTACTTCACCGTACAAACCTTTATTAATGTAGACTCTCCTCTTTACAGTAAAAGCACCTGACAGAATTCCACCATTAGTACCGAAGAGTAGCAAGGCCCTGGGAACAGCTGGTAGGAGAAGTCTAATTATTTGGTATAGAGAGTTTAGTAATAATCAAAGGTAGGTTCTTGTGTTTACTCTTTCCCTTCTGTGTATTAGGCACCTCGCCATTGTAGAAGCAGCAGAAGAATACTGCAAGAGCCAGCAGCTAGAGGGTGTCAGCAGTTTTCAAGGTGTCTCTTCTTTCTCATCCACTTCCCCTTTTCCCCCTTGCTGGTGTACTCGGCTAACTGCGGAGACACTGGGAGGTGGGCGATTGGGACCAGCTTCTATACTGCCTCTGCGAAGAGATTGGTACCTTCTGACAGACCTGACAGGCATGGCTTGGCAGTTTGGGATGGACTGTTCCCATGAGGCACAGGGTCAGACTGATTTGCATATAGCCATGTCTGAACTGGGGTGGCAGAGTGGGTTAAAGAACGGTGATGGATTAAACCCAGATCTTTTGACTGGGTGTGAGTTTTGATTGGTTCAGATGCTCCATCCATCACCACCCCCTTTTGTGCCGCTTTGGCAGCCATAAGTGTGGCAGGGTATGCTCAGACGTGAGTCCCTTGCTCACTTTGCCACTGGATTCAAGCAAGCCGGGCTGAAGACGGCTGGAATGCCAGAAACCGGTCATCGGAAGCTTGTTTCCGGTCCAGGGAAGGCATGGCTTGGCAGTTCGGGCTGGACTGTTCGAATGAGGCACAGGGACAGACTGATTTGCATATAGCCATGTCTGAACTGGGGTGGCAGAGTGGGTTAAAGAACGGTGATGGATTAAACCCAGATCTTTTGACTGGGTGTGAGTTTTGATTGGTTCAGATGCTCCATCCATCACCACCCCCTTTTGTGCCGCTTTGGCAGCCATAAGTGTGGCAGGGTATGCTCAGACGTGAGTCCCTTGCTCACTTTGCCACTGGATTCAAGCAAGCCGGGCTGAAGACGGCTGGAATGCCAGAAACCGGTCATCGGAAGCTTGTTTCCGGTCCAGGGAAGGCATGGCTTGGCAGTTCGGGCTGGACTGTTCGAATGAGGCACAGGGACAGACTGATTTGCATATAGCCATGTCTGAACTGGGGTAGCAGAGTGGGCTAAAGAACGGTGATGGATTAAACCCAGATCTTTTGACTGGGTGTGAGTGTTTGATTGGTTCAGATGCTCCGTCCATCACCACCCCCTTTTGTACCGCTTTGGCAGCCATAAGTGTGGCAGGGTATGCTCAGACGTTAGTCCCTTGCTCACTTTGCCACTGGATTCAAGCAAGCCGGGCTGAAGATGGCTGGAATGCCAGAAACCGGTCCTCGGAAGCTTGTTTCCGGTCCAGGGAAGGCATGGCTTGGCAGTTCGGGCTGGACTGTTCCCATGAGGCACAGGGTCAGATTGATTTGCATATAGCCATGTCTGAACTGGGGTGGCAGAGTGGGCTAAAGAACGGTGATGGATTAAACCCAGATCTTTTGACTGGGTGTGAGTGTTTGATTGGTTCAGATGCTCCGTCCATCACCAGCCCCTTTTGCACCGCTGTGGCAGCCTAAAGTGTGGCAGGGTATGCTCAGACGTGAGTCCCTTGCTCACTTTGCCACTGGATTCAAGCAAGCCGGGCTGAAGACTGCTGGAATGCCAGAAACCGGTCCTCGGAAGTTGTTTCCGGTCCAGGGAAGGCATGGCTTGGCAGTTCGGGCTGGACTGTTCCCATGAGGCACAAGGTCAGACTGATTTGCATATAGCCATGTCTGAACTGGGGTGGCAGAGTGGGCTAAAGAACGGTGATGGATTAAACCCAGATCTTTTGACTGGGTGTGAGTGTTTGATTAGTTCAGATGCTCCCTCCATCACCACCCCTTTTTGTACCGCTCGGACAAGTATTTATGAAGCTTATTTTTGGTCATTTGCAAAGTGCTTATTTGTCTTGTAGTCTTCTCGAGGTCCATGATGTAAAATGTAATGCGCGTATAGTATATTGATAAATTAATTGCCCCAGCAGCTTCGTTTAGTCTACTACCCTGCCAGTCATCTCCCTTGTGTCTTCAACAAAGGAGTAAACTTACCTTTCATTGTGGCTCCTGTTCAGTGCTACATTCCAGAAAAAACTGTCACAGGGCGCAAAAAGTAGACAATGTCAACTGCTTAGTAAATTTAGATTCAGTGGTTAATTTGTGGCATTGACCACAGGTTTTGGGCACAACAAATGCACTAGCACTCCATTTTTTTATTTGGGACTTGTTTGTCATTGGGCAGGCTTTGATCTAATGCAAGAGATAGAAATGAGAAGAGAGAAGGAGGAAGACAAAGAAAGAAAAACTGTGACAAATGGAGAAAGTTGAAACCTGCAAGATTGAGATAAAGAGACAGATATAAGGAAGAGCTATGTAGTTGAATCAAGACAAGGTAGCCATGGTATTCTGCAACCCCAGCATTCTGCAGTGCTTACAGCAAACACCTAGGTAACATTTAAAATCTCTGCATTTGTTTACTTATTTACATTTTAATCACTGGCTACTTGTATAATGAGTACACATATTTAGCTTTAGATTGCCTAAAGTGTAGCTCTCTGTTGAGAAACGTAACATAGCAAGGCAAATGTGTGCAGAAAGCAATCAGGTATCAGCCTGAAACGTAAGTAAAATATATTTGCTTTAAGTGAAAGAGCCATCCAAGGACAAAATACAGTGGGCATATGAACCTGCTGTAGCTGTTACCCTTTAGGCTCTGCTCATAATAAGCATGTTTCATTATAGCTTGTACTTATGTGTACATAAAACACTTTGCAATGCTTACATAGAGAGCCATGCAAAAATGTTTCTATTGATTTTTAGGTCTAGAGTTAGCCAAGGCCTATTAGTTTTATTAAATGTATATGTATATTATACTTAAGGGACTTCAGCCATCTCTCTTCATCCATTGGTCTGTTGCGTCATTCACATTTTGCTTCCGCCCACTACAGCATACACAATGGGGCAATGGGTCACCTCACTGCAGCCACTGGTTAACTCCACTTTGAGTGACTTCATTTTGCTCTTTCACAGTGGGCACATCGCCACCCAATAGATAATTCCATTCAGTACCAGTGTTTTTGTTTTTATGTTATAATTACATTAGTGTTCCCTTTATGTTTAGAGCCTGAGGTGGAAGCAGGACGCTTTATAACTGATGTAAGCACAGGCCACATTAAACACTTTATCAGTTTCTGTCACCTGCCAATGTTTTTGTAAATTCCTTTCGGAGTGCCCTATGTTTGTCTGACTGTTGGTATTTCACCACATAAGAGATTGCGTCCATTTATTAAGCTATCCTCATTTTAATATGCATGCATTACACAGACCGAAAGCTTCAATATTACACATGTGAATTCATAAGAGGACAATTCTTCAGAACACATTTCTTCTGGACTCAATTTCACCAATGGTTTTTTAATAAACTTTGCCCGGGAAGTCCCGCCTTTATCGTGTTCAATTTGCGGTATTGGAACACTTGCTAAATTTCTTTCATTTTCTTTCTTTTTTTCTTTCTTTCCTCCTTGAATTTTATCTTTCCTAATTTCCTTTTCTTTCTTTCTCTTTCTTTCTTACATTTATTCTCTCATTCTTTCTTTTGTTCTTTCTTTTTTTCCTTTTTTCCTTTCTTTCATTCTTTCTGTCTTTTTTTCTTTTTAATCCTTCCCTTCCTCCTACCCCCTCCCACCCTCAAGAGGCTGGTAGCCAATGGCACTGCAATAGGCTTTTTTTTAAAGTCTGTGTTATCCGAGACCCTTGGATTTTACTAAAATTATGTATATTATATAGTTACTTATAGGGATTTTCGGCCAGACTTCATCCATTTTTATGTGGTTGCGTCATTCTCATTTTTCTCCAGCCCACTCACATATGCATCAAGGGACCGTTGGCTGACTTCACAATGAGTTAGGCATAACAAAGAGCACATCCACACAGAAAGTAGTTCACTTCAGTTCCAGGAAGTTATGTGCTTATGTGTGCTTTCTTGAGAGCAAAACATTTTTTTGGGCTTTAGTCAATGTTTTTGTTAGATTGACAAGTGCCTGGCACCAATAAAGTTTTGCTAAAACCATGACAAAATTAGAATTGCCTAAAGGCTGGCAGACAGCAACAGACCTAGTGGATTTGCCAATGCTTGTTATAATTAGTTTTCTGAACAGGAATACTGAACCACCACCGACAGCCCCGTTCTTCCCTCCACTCCCTTTTAATTGATGAATTAAAGAGGTGTTTCACAAAACGTGCGTGAATAGCAGGACACTGCGCTGTACCACACGTCTTCCTGTTGTTATAAAAACTTGGGTCAAAAGGAAAACAACCAAGTGTGCAATTCATCATGGCGAAAAGAGTTGATTAAACATTTCAAAGGTCATTTGTGAGAGAAGATACAGGATGAACCGCGAGTGATGGCGTCGTTAGGCTTCCAGGTGGCTTTGAGTCAGGAGAGGCTGTGAGGCCCGTCCGCGCCCATTGGAAGCCTCCTCGAGTGCGGGAGTGCCCGGCTCTGATGCTTTTCATGAATCTCCCATAGGGTTACATGCCGTACATGACAGAAGCATCACTCTCCCTGAGCACGGAGCATACATCATCCGCTTTCAGATGTCTGCTTGACAAGTATCCAACAAGCCGGTCCTGGGCCAGATGTTTCACAACCATGCACACCAGTCTCCAGAACGCTGCACGGATTCCAAGTGATAAACAAACGCTTCCATGTTTACTTTACACCGTTGAATGAATGTCGGGTACAGTGTGCTATACTGAGGGTGAGCAGAAAGCTCAGTTTACCTCCGTGCAGCGTGGTCTACACACCTTGAATGAGTGGGCATCTGGCCAGAAAGAACATGGCCACTATAAATGGACAGGACAGAAAAAAACGTATGGCCAGCAAGACTACCGTCTCCAACAACAGGAGGCAGGAAAGGGTGAGCCGGGGGAAGTAAAAGTGCTAAATGAAAGACCACAAGCAGCACTAGGGCCCCTGCAAATATAGGGAGGACACAGATGAATATAAACAGTCCCGTAAAATTCCGGTACTGCTGTACCTTGCATCACTGAACACATTTCCGGTATGCTGTGAAAGACCTAACAGCAGGCACCAGCTGGCGTGCAGTAAAACATGAGCGGACAGTTGCAATGCAGCAGATGAACTTTACACTTCCTGGCTGCAAGAGAGTGGCCAGAAAATTAAAATACCCCCCACTTCGATCCATCCCTCTGAAGCAAGTGAGTGAAGAGAGCAAACTCTATCCACTCCAGATGGGTCCCTTCATCCTGCCTTCCATCCATCTACCTCTCCATCCTTCAGACTTTCATGCATCCAGCCAACTTTTCATATATCCACCCATCCTTTCACCATTCCATTCATCAACCCTTTCATCATTACAGTCTTGCACTCACACGTCCAAACATTCAACCACTTTCCCATTCACACATCCATCCATCAATTCACCATCCTTTCATCAGTCCACCAATCTATTATTTCACCCTTCCATTCAGCCATCCATTCATCCATCCACCCATTCTTCCAGCCTATCATCATTCCATCCACTTTCTTTCACCTACCAATGCAAATCTTGCTTAACCCCTCCACCCATCAGTCCGTTTATCTTTGCTTCCATCCTTTCATCCACAGATTCTTCCTTATTTTCAAATCTTCTTCCTTCAACTCTTCCTTCCAACCCTCTCTCCCTCTCTTTCATTCCCTCTCTTTTCTCTTAATTTCTTTGCTGTGGTTAAACCCTGATCTCAGCTATTTTTTTTCTTTACTTTTGATGTTTTTAGGGAGCATTTGTCTGCAGTGCCTCAGACAGGACAGGCTCATAAATAACTATAATTGTCAACACCACCCCAGCTAAAGCTGCGAAAGAGGGTTTTCACAACACCACTGCCTGGCTGTCTGCTGCACTTGCCCACTTACCGTTCGGCGGCTACATGTATGTGAACACACACTTGTGGTAACTAGCAACCACCTTCCTAATGTCAAGTTCAGTTTAAGATAGTGAGATTCCTTTGAGAATTTTCTGAAAGGAAGTGAGGAATCTCAAAACGTAGAGAGATAATGGATGGATTTCTTGTATGGACTATGGTGATCTTAACCTGACCGTACAGTATCTTGAGTTGGAAAATGTAAATATGTTTGTCTTTAACTCTTATCTCGTCGGTGAGAAATGCAATTCCTGCTATTACCGATTCTCTCCTTACCTCAATTTGTCTTAAGGAGCAAAAATAAAGCTCGAGTTTCTGGCTGACTTTTATGGAAGAGGAGACTTGCCTAACTTCTGCGGCGAAAAGGTGGCTCGCATTGTCCTAATGGCACTGCTTTTTGATGTTGGTGCCACGCAATCAATCAATCAATCAATCAGGTCATTTATAGAGCGCACTACTCACCCGTAGGGTCTCAAGGCGCTGGGTTGGGGGGGGGGGGGTGCCGTTACTGCTCGAACAGCCAGGTCTTGAGCTTCTTCCTGAAGGAGAGGTGGTCTTGGGTCAGGCGCAGGTCGGTTGGGAGTGAGTTCCAGGTCTTGGCGGCCAGGTAGGAGAAGGACCTTCCTCCTGTTGTCGCTCTTCGGATGCGGGGGACGGCGGCGAGGGCGTGGCTGGTTGATCTGAGGAGGCGCTTGGGAGTGTAGAAGTTGATCCGGTTGTTGAGGTAGCTCGGGCCTTGGTCGTGTAGGGCTTTGTGAGCGTGGGTGAGGAGACGGAAGGTGATTCTCTTGTTGACCGGGAGCCAATGCAGATCTCTCAGGTGTCCGGAGATGTGGCTGCGTCGGGGGATGTCGAGGATGAGTCTGGCCGAGGCGTTCTGGATCCGCTGGAGTCTCTTCTGGAGCTTGGCGGTGGTTCCGGCGTAGAGGGCGTTGCCGTAGTCCAGTCCGCTGGTGACGAGGGCCTGGGTGACCGTCTTCCTCGTCTCGGTGGGGATCCACCGGAAGATCTTACGTAGCATGCGCAGGATGTTGAAGCAAGACAAGGAGACGGCGTTTACTTGTCTGGTCATGGAGAGGGAGGAGTCCAGGATGAAGCCCAGGTTGCGTGCGTGGTCCGTCGGTTTGGGTGCGGTGCCCAGGGCGGGGGGCCACCAGGAGTCGTCCCAGGCGGAGGGTGAGGATCCCAGGATGAGGACCTCCGTCTTGTCCGAGTTCAGTTTCAGGCGGCTGGTCGTCATCCATTCGGCTACATCTCTCATCCCTTCGTGCAGGTTGGCTCTGGCGGTGGCGGGGTCGTTGGTCAGGGAGAGGATCAGCTGGGTGTCGTCGGCGTAGGAGATTATGTTGAGGTTGTGTTGGCGTGCGATGGCCGCGAGGGGGCTCATGTAGACGTTGAAGAGGGTGGGGCTCAGTGAGGATCCTTGAGGGACGCCGCAGATGACTTTGGTGGCCTCTGACTTGTACGGTGGTAGGCGGACTCTCTGTGTTCTTCCGTCGAGGAAGGAGGTGATCCATTCCAGTGCCTTGTCCTGGATTCCGATGTTGCCGAGGCGCTGTACTAGGGTGCGGTGGCAGACAGTGTCGAAAGCCGCGGAGAGGTCCAGGAGGATGAGGGCCGCTGTTTCTCCGTTGTCCATCAGAGTTCGTATGTCATCGGTGGCAGCGATGAGGGCGGTCTCGGTGCTGTGGTTCGCTCGGAAGCCAGACTGTGAGGGGTCAAGGGATCCATTCGTCTCGAGGAAGGCGGCCAGCTGTTTGTTGACGGTCTTCTCGATGACTTTGGCCGGGAACGGGAGGAGCGAGATGGGACGGTAGTTCTTGAGGTCGGTGGGGTCTGCTGTGGGTTTCTTGAGAAGAGCGCTGAGTTCGGCGTGCTTCCAGCTCTCAGGGAAGGTGGCGGTGTCGAAGGAGGTGTTGATGATGTCCCGCAGGTGGGGTGCGATGACAACGTCGGCCTTGTTGAAGACGTGGTGAGGGCAGGGGTCAGTCGGAGATCCGGAATGGACGGAGTTCATTGTGCGGATGGTGTCTTCGGTGCTGATCGGAGTCCAGGTGCGGAGGGTGGTGGTGGGTGGCGTTGTTGCGGTTGTGGCTTGCGTTGGTTGGTTGCTGAAGCTGTTGTGTATGTCCGCGATCTTGTTGTGGAAGTAGGACGCGAGGGAGTTGCAGAGGTCTTGCGACGGGGTGATGTCATTGTTTCCGGCGTTGGGGTTGGAGAGCTCTTTCACGATGTTGAAGAGTTCCTTGCTGTTGTGTGCGTTGTTGTCCAGCCGGTCCTTGTATGTATTTTTCTTGGTGGCCCGGATCAGTTGGTGGTGTTTCCGGGTGGCGAGCTTGAGGGTGGTCATGTTGTCCGTAGTTGGTTCCCTTCTCCAGACTTTCTCGAGGGCTCGACAGTTCTTCTTGGAGCTCTTGAGTTCGTCGGTGAACCATGGTGTTTTCCTGCTGCAGGGTCTGCTGGGTGGGGTTCTCAGAGGGGCGAGTTCGTCCGCGCCGTTGTTGATCCACTTCGTGAGGTTGTCGGCGGCCTGGCTGGGGTTCGCTGAGCTGGCGGGGGGGTGCTGGCTCAGGGAGGCGGTGAGCTGGTCGGCTGTGATCTTGTTCCAGCTTCTTCGGGCAACCTGTTGCTGGTGGTGGTGGATCGTCGTTCTTTTGAAGCTGAAGTGGACGCAGCTGTGGTCCGTCCAGTGGAGTCCTGTTGCGTGGCTGAAGGTGACGTCTTTGCTGGATGAGAAGACGGCGTCGAGTGTGTGTCCGGCGAGGTGGGTGGGGGTGGTCACCAGTTGCTTGAGTCCGAGGTTGGCGAGGTTGTCGAGCAGGCTGATGGTGTTGCGGTCGCTGTTGTTCTCCAGGTGGAAGTTGAGGTCCCCCAGGAGGATGTAGTCGGCGGAGGGGAGGGCATGCAGGCTGACGAAGTCGGCGATGTCCTCGCTGAATCGTGTGCGTGGACCCGGGGGTCGGTAGATCAGGGTGCCTCTGAGGGTGGTCTTCGGGTTGGTGTGGATCTGGAAGTGCAAGGATACATCCTCCCAAAGTAAGTATGTAAATGGCCAGCCCATTGGAGGAAGGAAAAGAGAAAAACGTGGTTCGTTAGGTACGTGGCTTTCATCCACCTGACACCACGGTGGATTTGTTGAAAAAATGGAGAAGTGATAAAAACCGCACATGGCACGGATATGACGTTCGAAAGTGACTGGAAGTACCAATGGATGAAGTACTTCACATGCGCCTGCAACTTGGGCGATGAGTTTGCATGCAGGGTGGCTCATGCAGGAGCCCAAGGTCTACAAGTGGAACCCCATGTTGTGAGGCCTTAAAGCAAATCTAGTTTGATGGAGAAATTGGCACACGTCAAATCTGCAATTTATTCTGCTTGAAGGACTGAGGTGGCTTTTCTGTAACCTCAACCCTGGTGTCATCTCCGGAGAGTTGCCTGGGCCACTTTCTAACAATTACCCATGGCTCATTTGTGCTCAACTGTCAAATATGTAACAGAAAGAAAAGTAACAGTTGCTCGGAGAATTAAGACGTTGTTGCTGCCCAAAGTCAGCGGGCTGCGGGTGCAGGGGTGCCTTTAAACATCTGATTTCGCCTTACCGGGTCGGTCGTGGTTGGAGGGACCCTTCGAATCCACACTGCAGGCGTTGCTGTGGCGGTCAGGAGAGGTCAGACAATGCTGGATTTGAGGTTAGGATTGCTGAGCAGACTTCACTGGACATGTGAGCCATTCAGACTCCTGCAGTGGGCGTTGCGTGCAGAGTGGGCAGAACTCGCAGTTCCAGAAGGCACAGGAGTCCTTGGAGTTGATTTCTTCGGCACAAGCCCACTGTCCATGGGAGATTGGAGTCTTTTTCGAAGGCCGCAGTCCTCCCAGGGTTTTCACAGGTTGCTGGCTGCAAGGCAAGTCTCCTTTTTATTGCAGGCTCTTTGAAGCTGGAGACCGGCCAGGGTCCAAACAGTCGTTGTCTTTACGGTCCTCTGTATAGTGGGCTTCAGGAATGTCTTCGATCTTCTTAGGTCATTGATTTAGGGATGCCCCTAAAGTACTAAACTTTAGGGGCATTACCAGAACTTACAGGTAATAGCCAAAGGGCTACTTACCTTTAGGGTGAATACACCCTTTATGCGTTTACTCCTTTTTTCAGAGTGAACACATCCCTAACCCTATTGGCTAAAATCTTCTATCCAATATGGAGGATTTTCAAAGGAGGGGATCACTTCATCTCAGGACACCTTAGGGGTGGTCCTGGCTGGGAGGGGACACACCTCTCCTGACTACTAATTTTCCTGCCAACCTTGCAGCCAAAAGTGGGTCTTGGTCATGGGAGTGGCAATGTCCACTAGCTGGAGAGGCCCTGCTTAGCATAACAAAGGTCAGGAAGCCTTTGAAGCTTACCGCCCTGAATGCTGTTCCTGCTGAGGGGTAGGTGTGAAGCACCTTCACCCAGAGCAGGCTTTGTTTCTGACCCACAAGAGCACAAGGCCCCCACCACAGGGGGTCAGAAACATGTCTGGAAGTAGCAGACTGGTGCAAACCAGTCAGCTGCACAGCAGAGGGTTGGGTGTTTTTCAGGGGGCATCTCAAAAATGCCCACTGATTTCCTTTTACTATAAATTCAACACTGGAATCAGTGTGGGTTTATTATGCTGAGAAGAAGCTTAGACCCTTGCTGCTTTGCTGTTTGTTTCTGCCGGGATCCACGTTGTGCACTCTGCTCTGGTGTACCTGCTGGGCGGAGGCGGCTTTCGTAGACGACTCGCCGGACCCGCTTCGCGGGTCCCGCAGCGCGCCTGTGGCAGAGGAGGCTGTTGGGCACAGGCTGCAGAGGATTGCTGGGAGGAGCGCGAGAGAGGCGTTGGGACCAGCGGGGCTGCGAGTGCTGAGCAGGGACTCCAGTCTCCAGGAGCCCCTGCGCGCCCAATCAGCAACACCTGGGCTGCTCTCCCCGCTGGCCACGCCCCCCCGCCGAGGAAGTCAAAAGCGGCATTCTCCCACTTCTACCCGGGACCCTTGCTGCTTTGCTGTTTGTTTCTGCCGGGATCCACGTTGTGCACTCTGCTCTGGTGTACCTGCTGGGCGGAGGCGGCTTTCGTAGACGACTCGCCGGACCCGCTTCGCGGGTCCCGCAGCGCGCCTGTGGCAGAGGAGGCTGTTGGGCACAGGCTGCAGAGGACTGCTGGGAGGAGCGCGAGAGAGGCGTTGGGACCAGCGGGGCTGCGAGTGCTGAGCAGGGACTCCAGTCTCCAGGAGCCCCTGCGCGCCCAATCAGCAACACCTGGGCTGCTCTCCCCGCTGGCCACGCCCCCCCGCCGAGGAAGTCAAAAGCGGCATTCTCCCACTTCTACCCGGGACCCTTGCTGCTTTGCTGTTTGTTTCTGCCGGGATCCACGTTGTGCACTCTGCTCTGGTGTACCTGCTGGGCGGAGGCGGATTTCGTAGACGACTCGCCGGACCCGCTTCGCGGGTCCCGCAGCGTGCCTGTGGCAGAGGAGGCTGTTGGGCACAGGCTGCAGAGGACTGCTGGGAGGAGCGCGAGAGAGGCGTTGGGACCAGCGGGGCTGCGAGTGCTGAGCAGGGACTCCAGTCTCCAGGAGCCCCTGCGCGCCCAATCAGCAACACCTGGGCTGCTCTCCCCGCTGGCCACGTCCCCCCGCCAAGGAAGTCAAAAGCGGCATTCTCCCACTTCTACCCGGGACCCTTGCTGCTTTGCTGTTTGTTTCTGCCGGGATCCACGTTGTGCACTCTGCTCTGGTGTACCTGCTGGGCGGAGGCGGCTTTCGTAGACGACTCGCCGGACCCGCTTCGCGGGTCCCGCAGCGCGCCTGTGGCAGAGGAGGCTGTTGGGCACAGGCTGCAGAGGACTGCTGGGAGGAGCGCGAGAGAGGCGTTGGGACCAGCGGGGCTGCGAGTGCTGAGCAGGGACTCCAGTCTCCAGGAGCCCCTGCGCGCCCAATCAGCAACACCTGGGCTGCTCTCCCCGCTGGCCACGCCCCCCTGCCTATCAGCCAACTAACAAACAGGTCCTGTGTACTTAGGCTTGCGCTGTAGCCGCTACGCGGGAGCGTGCGGGAGCGCGCCGGGAGAAGCCCGGGACAAGGGCGGGACCGTCTTTGGCCGTCCGGGGCCACAGGAGGCCGGGCTGGGCCACGTCCCTTTCTTTTCCAACGGCGGTGCAGCACACGGCCTGGGTGTGGCCCTGCAGTGATCCTTAAGTCATGCCCACCCGCTCTGGCAAACTCATCAGGAGTGAAGGCGAGAGAGGGTCCAATGCTGGGAGCCCTGTGATTGGAACAATGGACCGTTTCATTACTAGGGTAGCAGCGGTGATAGAAAAGGAGATAGCGATGTCTGAGCGGCGCTTATCTGAGATCTATCTCCCCTCAAGACGCTCATCATTGGGGGTTGCTGCCCAGTCACCTTCACCGGCTAGTGAGAAGGCTCACTCTGTTCCTCTACCCGGTGTTATAGGCGACTCTACAGACCCGCCCCAGCTGGTGGAAATAGGGCTAAATATAGCTAGATTGGAAAATCTGGCTTCGTCTGTCCCCATTCCTTCTGCAGAAGATGGTGATTTTAGCTCCCTGTTTCCAACTGTAATATCTAAACCACTGAGTGATGCTATTAGTGTCCCTCCTTCACCAAAATCTCCTACCCCCTCATTAGTCATATCAGATGGGGTCCCAGAAGGTGTGTCTCTAAATATCCAACCTCCCGAAACTAGGCAGGACAATAGGCTTAAAAGTAAAAAGGCAAGAAAACGCAAAAGGGGTAGGCTCGTTAGGCAGGCCGCCCTTTACCAAAGAGTAAGAAGGCATTCCGGACAAGGTATGAGAAACACAAGGGCCAGGTTGCCAGAGAGTGAAGGCGACTTAGAAGGGTTCGTTGCGGTCTCCCCTACGGGGACTCGCACAGATGATAACACTACTAATGTTCCTACCCTCACTGACTCTGTAACGCTTGAAAACATCCTAGAGAAGGTAAATAGTCTCCTGAGGCCTCTACTAGCTCAGGTCAAGGGCCTGGGGGTAAGGATAGATAAATTAGAGCAATCAACCCTTGACGGATTCCACTCACTCAAATCTACAATTAAGCAAATAGTTAGAGTAGGTGAAAACCGGGATATTGGTGCAAAGGGGAATGAACCACCTCCTTAGAGAGACCCTAAGCCCCCAAACTGTTTAAAGAAGGCTGGCCCCAATAATATATTAATCTCAACCTCTAAAACTTTTCCTCCTCCCAAAGTAGGGCCAAACCGTAAGGAGTCTCCAGTATGCTCAGTGCCTGTTGCAAATAATCCCAAGCCTATCCAACAAAAGCAGCCACCGACAGCCAGTGGCAAAGTGGAAGATCCACAAGCAGCTGGTATACGTAATAAATCTCAAGGTTCAGTGATAGGGAAAACCTCCAGACCTATGTCCCAATCTACAGCCTCAGCTTCCACTCTACTGGTCCCTAGAAATCCTGTGTGTCGGATTCCGCCTGTAAACCTCCCGCCAGACTGTCAACCTTTTGTTGCAGTTATGGTAAATCTCCCCCCTCTAAAGGAAGGCCAGATGGAAAATCACCAATCACTTAAGAACAAGTGTATCCACTGGTTGAAGGCAAATAAGCCTATTCCCTTGGATGTAGATGGGATTATTTTAAGCGTCCGTAGAGTTGGGTGGGTAGGGCAGGGGAAAAAAACTCAGGAAGGGGATTGCATAATTATAAATTTCCAAGACCCTAGAGTAGTGCCCTCCATTTGTACTCCTATTAAAAATATGGGGGCTCCAGGGGTTAAAGTGGTAGACTTATCCTACTTTTACCCTAGGCAAGTTGTGAACCAAATGGGAGAAAACTTAATCTCCCCTGGTTTGGGTCATATTGGGGAGCTACCCTGGGCAGGGAAAACGGCAGGCATGAGGGCCAATCATGTGTGGGCGCCAAGCTCGAACTGACTGGATCTTGGGAGTAGAGTGGACCCAATAGGAGAATTGTCCACCCCAATCCTCTTGACTAGCAGGACGCTAGCTACTAAAGCTAGCATCCATTGCCCCCGCTCCCCTAAATTATCCTTGACGAGGCCCATAGACGGGAATACTCTTGCACCCAGAGACATTCCAGCTGTGACGGACCTAGCTTTCAAGGTTTTCAGCTGGAATGTCGCAGGGATTGCAAGAAAGTTGGCTCTTCCGGATTTTGCTGCTTGGGTTGATGAGCACTCTGTGTGTATTTTTCAAGAGACATGGAGTATGGCCCCGGTCCATAGGGTGGGATACTCTTCTCATTCTGTCCCCGCTCAAATTTCGGAATCAGGGAGAGGGCGTCCCTTGGGCGGCCTCCTTATTTGGGTTGCTGCCTCTCTAGACTGCAGAGTAGAGGAGTCTCCTACTGGCTGCCCGGATATTCAAAACATCACCTTAACAGACTTAAGGGGGAGACTGGTTCTAAATATTTATAATGTCTATGCTCGTGGGACCAAGGGTGGACGGAAGTCCTCTGTAATATCTCTTCTTGAGACCATCCTAAAAAATACCCCTCACAAGATGCGTACATTGGTTGCAGGAGACATGAACTGTACTTTCGAGCCCTTGGGCTCGGACGTAGCCCATGACCAAGATGAGGAGGATGCTAGGATGGGGATCCCTGTATTGGAAATCTCTCCGATCAGGAGGTGGTCAGAAGTGGTGCTCCAGCTATATTCCCTGTGTCTCGATCTAAACTTACGGGCAGCTAACGGGAGGACAAACTCAGACAGGGCGGGGGCCCACACTTATAATAGACCTGGACACACCTCGAGGATCGATTATTTGTTAATAGACGTACACCTATGGACCCATGTAAGGGATATGCTGGTGGTCCCTGCGACTGAAAGCGACCATAACTCGCTTTCCCTGAACATGGACCAGTGGTGGCGCCCTAGAGGAATGGGATATATTACCCCGGTACCTGCTCCCCCCGATGAGTCTGAAGTCTCCCATTGCGGTAGAAGAATAAAATGGGCGAAATTGGTCCTCTCTGAGGCAAGGGTAGGGGAAATCTCATCTCTCCTAAACCTTGTAGTGGCAACCCTTGGGTCCCCATTTGAAGGGGTGGGTAGAGCGAGTGGGCTCTTTGTCTCCCTGGTAGAGGCCTTGACTAATGTGTTTACCCTACACTCTAGTAAGCCGGGTAATAAAAGATCCATAAAACTCGTTGATGGATGGTATACCCAATCATGTAGGGTTTATAAGGCAAAATTAGTTGAGGCAGTAAAGTATAAATCCCCCAGTGAGATACAGGACGCAAGGAAGGCCTATAACAAAGCCCTTAAAACTGCTAGGAGGGAGTGGGAAGACAAGTTCTGGGAAGATCTGCTCCTAGCGAGCAAAAGTAGGGATACAAGGGCTTTCTGGACCCTTATAGGTTCACGGAATAAACCCGCTGTAACTATGAGACCCTGCAATATCCCGCCCCAAAACTGGGTAAATCATTTTGGGGCGTTATACCTCCCTCCAGACGGGGACCTGAATATGGGGGCGAACCTCTCATTAGTAATTGAACCCCAGGCCTATGATCTCTTCACTCCTGTAGAAATTGAGGGGGTCATAGGGTGGGTAGCCCCCCGCAAGGCAGCGGGCCCAGATGGCCTCCCGGGGGACCTTATGAGGGCATATCCAGTAGAATGGGGAAGGATGATTTCTGCTCTCCTCAATGACATTATGAAGGGAGGAGCAGTACCAGAATCTTGGAAAGGGGCAGTGGTGGTCCCGATTTATAAAAAAGGGTGTAGGGAAACCCCGGGGAACTACCGCCCAATTAGTTTGATAGACTCCACCCAAAAGATAGCCGGTAAAGCTATACTTGGAAGGATCCTCCATTGGGTGGAGGAGAATAAAATCCTATCAGATTTCCAGGCAGGCTTTCGGGCAGGAATGGGGACAATTGAGCAGGTGTTTAGGTTGGCACTTTTGGGGTGGAAGGTGGTGGATCTAGGCAAGGGTAGTCTTTACTTGGCCTTTATAGACCTGAAGACTGCCTTTGACCTAGTCCCCCGGGAAGAACTATGGAGGGTACTTCACAAATTGGGATTACCCCCTTATATCTTGTCCCTCCTCATTAGCCTACATACCAATACCTATGCACAGGTCCGTTGGGGTAAAAATGGAGAGGTCACTGAAAAAATACCGGTGTCTAGGGGTGTAAGACAGGGCTGCGTCCTGGCGCCCACCCTATTTTCACTTTACGTAAATGGTGTGGTGGAGTATCTCCAACAAGAACCAGCCGACGCCCCCTGTCTCGGAGGAGTCCGGATCCCCACCCTGCTTTTTGCGGATGACACGCTTTTGATCTCGAAGACTCCTCAAGGCCTCCAGAAATTGTTAACGCGTTTCCAGGAGTTTTGTGCTGCTAAAGGGCTAATAATAAATGTGGATAAAACCAAATATCTAGTCTTAAACCCTCCACGGAAACTGGGCCGTCCACCTATGCTTAACTCTGTTGCCCTAGAGAAAGTATCCGAATTCGATTATCTCGGAATTCGGATTACGGATAGAATGTCCTGGGCAAACCATATAGACAAAATGGTCCTTAACCATAAGAGAGTAGGAGGGGCTCTTATGAGGGAGTACCGGGCCTCACTGAGGAGATCGCTTACCCCGGTAATTGAAATTTACAAGACCAAGGTAGTGACATCAGCCTTGTACGGGGCAGAATTGTGGGGCCACTCCCGATTGGACGCTCTGGTGACAGCTGAGAGTAAGCTTCTGAAATCAATCATTGCCATCCCCCCGAGCACTCCATCTGTACCAGTGCTGTTGGACACAGGCTGCAGAAGCATAAAAGATCAAGCTCTGCTTCGCCCTCTCCTTTTATGGACCCGAATCTGGAGAGGTGAAGAGTTAAAATCCTACGCTGACGGCCTGAGGGAAATTATGAGCCTGGGGGGCTGGGCAAAAATAAGATGGCTAAGAGACACCAAAAATCTCATGGAGAAAATTGGTTTGGGGGACTACTGGTCATCACGTTCAGCCCCACCGAAAGATGTTGTAAAGGCCCTTTTCTGGAAATGGTCCGCGGAGCACCTCATTACAAACTCGAACCATTGTAAGTCTACTGCCGCCTTTTTACTTGTTAAAGACATTGTGGCATTTGAACCCTATTTGGATTTAATTACCCTTCCCTTTGATCGTGCCCTTTATTTTAAATTTAGAGTTGGTTCCCTTCCTCTTGGTGCTCTGGTATCAAACTGGAGCTCCCCGGCCCGTAAGTCCCCAAATTGTGCTTGTTGCCCGAGCAAGATAGAGTCCGTTGCGCATGTCTTGTTTGAATGCCCGGATTACGCAAGGCCTAGGGGTACTTGGTTGAAGCCCCTTTGCCAAAATATGGGCACACGTAGTCACTTAACAGCTTTACGCATCTTAACCACGGACACATCCCCCCCGATTGTATGTGGAATTGCAAAATTTTTAAAACAGTTTTGGCTTATTCGTTGTAAGAGATTGTCAGTAGCGATTTAATTTAATTCTGTTTAGCTAATTTATTAGCGGACACTTCATGTCCTTTTATCCCTTTTAAATGTGTTTTATACTGACTTCTTTAAGTGATGCTTTTTGTAAAATTGAAAATGATTATATATTGTAAGTGTGCTTATAAGATATCTTGCATATCGAATAAAAGCTTTTGACTGACTGATATCCAACTTCCTAACATTGACTAAATCCATCATGGAGCTGTAGAATGTGGATTGACAAACTCCCAGCCCATGTACTCAATATGGCTTCACTGCACTTACAATGTCTAAAAAAGGACCTAGACATTGTAGGGGCATATTGCTCATGCAGCTATGCCCTCACTTTTGGTATAGTGCATCCTGCGTTGGGGCTGTGAGGCCTGCTTGTGGGGTGACTTACATATGCCACAGGCAGTGGTTTGTAGGCATGGCACATATGGATGTGTGTATTGATCAACAAGAGCTAGCTACTTGTAAAAGGTTATGTGTCTGTTAGGTCAAAACAATTGTTTGGGGGGGAAACTAGTTGTTTTTTATGAAGGCCCTCACCCACCAACCTAGTTGGTGGCATGCTTCATCATCGGGCCCCACCCAAGGCACCGAGTGTGCCTCTGGTGTGCTACGATGCCGGATTACAGCGTAGCTGGTTTTGTTAAGTGAGTGTGCAGTTAGGTGACTTGAGTGGGGTTAAAAAGGCTGTCCTAGAGGTCCCAGTTGAACGATTTATCCCCCGGGGAAACAAACTAGCTACTCTAGTTTCTCACTCTCCATTTTGATTACATACACAGTCTGCAATGGCAATGTGTATGTGTTAGGTGAGGGTTCTTTGAGGGTGGCATAATACATGCTCCAGCCCTTACATACCCTTTCTGGTCACAATGCCTTTGGTACCACTGGTACTTTTTACAAGGGACTTAAATGTGAGCCAGAGGTGTGCCAATTATGAAAACAATGGAGGGGGTACTGCAACAGAACCCCTTGTTCCAACAATATCCAATTATTAATCCAGATAATATCAGTTACTGACACATGCTACTTTTTAAGATCTCATCCACATGGGTGTAGACTGGCAAGGATAAAACAAAAAAAAATTGTTTATGATGGATAGCCATTTTCTCATTCATACTGAAATGCTTCTCTTGATGAACTCACCAAGAGTAGTGCAAAGTTTATGTTAATGTTTACTACAACTGGTCTTGGTTAGCTCAACTTTGGAGAACATGCTGAACTTTATCATGCAGAATGAGTGTCTATGGCAAACCCTCCCTTCCATGCCTGTCCTGTACAAATCAAATATGTGTATGTGGTGGCATCATGAAACTTGCAAGTACCAAGTACTTTGACTAGCATTCACAACTTTAAATGAGCCCAATAGGAGGTTTCACCATGGGCTTTTTGTTGGCTCTCACACATTCATGGGTATAGAGTGAATGCAATATGTTTCACACTGAATACAGTGGATTTCCAGATGCTCAACCTTAATGTCTCGCCACAAGCACCAACACATATCTCTGGCTATCTTCTTGGTCACATTCACACCAAGATTGCTTTGATATATTTACTGAATCATATGTAGCAGATCATGCCTACACCTTAGGCATGCATAGGTCCATCCCCATTGATAAGTGTTGGAACCTTGATAATTTACATGAAGTCTTCCAGATGATTACTAATACTTTGCTAAACAATGCTCTCTGTTCACTCAAAATGAAAATATGTCAAGGATCAGGTTTACTGAAAAGGTGTATGGAAGGGATTCTTGTTGAAACAAACTCTAGGCCTCTCCCACACCTAAATCCACAAGCACCAATGAAGCTTTGATTCTTTACCCTAAGATAACCATTATGAAGCTGGTGGCTCCACATTCACATAGCAGTCATATTCTACAATATGTCTACTGACCATTGTCCTAATTCACAGCATTATGCTTCTTGTCTAGTTTTTTTACTAGACACCCCCATGCTTTGTAATTGACATTACATACAAACCTGAATCATGCTTTTGTGAACCCCCATGTTAAGACCATCTCTGACTCCAACCACATCTACTGGGGAAGTGTGACTGTATTATATAAAGTGCCCCAGAGGCACAGCAAACTTTTGAGCCAGCTTTGGCAGTCTCCAGGGCTTTATGGTATTACAGAGGGGACGCAGATCCACAGCGCCACAGCGCCAGGATGCTCCCTGGAGTGACAGTCGCGCTATACAAGTGCATACTTACATTACATTACATTACATTACATTACATTACAGATGCCTGTGTGGCCTCTTCTGCAATACAGATCATGCTGGTACCTTACTATTGAAAATTCCATCAGTGTAATGTGGTATTTTCCATTCAAATGTTATACTGTTTCTCTGATTGGCTCTCTGTTTATGTCACATGGGGTGTCATCTGTGCTGATTCTGGTTAGCCCTTCTGCTTCTCGAGTCCCAGCCAGAGCGAACACCTTGAATTGATCCCACGTATCATAGTAATGCTGTTGGTCTTGCCCTTGAGGCTATCTTGGCCTGCTATTGATTTTTACAATCTCCTTGTTTGCATCTTTTCTCTGAAACCGCCTACTGTCTTTGAAATTCTTTTTAGCTCTTGATGAGTAATTCATACATTTGCAATTTCACTCTTAGGCCTTGATTAAGAGCAGGTTGGAGTTTTTCGACCCCTGCACAAGCCTCGGTGTGTACAGGGATGAAATTATAAGTAGTGTGGTATTTTCCCCACCTGGTAAATACTAGATATGATAAAAAAACTCACCGTTCGTGAAATTTCAGCAGAGTAATCCTGCTAGAATTCAAAAGGGGAAAAGTGTACTGTAATTAACATAACATGCAGCTTTTGGTGTAGCAACCACCTGCTTCCTATGGATGAGGCTTTATGAGGCCCAAAATCTCAGAACATGCAATAATTATTGCTTACAACACATTCCAGATCATTGTCAGATTTCTATAAAATGTGATAATTAAGCATCCAACTTGGGGCACTCAATTATTCAATATATTGGAAATTTTCCCTTTCTGAAGGGTCACCCCAGATTATTTTTCCTGTTTTTGCTGATCCATATTTGTGCTGGCTATAGAACTCTGTACATGTCACCCATGCTAACCTGTGGTAACGTGCTCCTCCTTTCAACATGGCAAAATTAGTATACACCTGATTGGTTTACTTAATTTGCCTATAAGTCTCCAGTATATGCTAGCAAGTATAGTCAGGGCAAGTAAAATACATGTTACCAGTGGATTGTAGCACTCATTGTGCCATACACTACAGTGGCATTGTAAAGCATGTATCCAGGCCTACTGCTTAAATCTTCAGATTCAACCTGTCAAAATAACCCCTTTTTGCAGATCTAAACCTTCCTTTAAAATATGAAATCACCCCTAAGTAGGCTCTATTGCCCATAAGGCAGGGCGCATGGTATTTAAAAAATAGACATATGAAGGTTTAATGTTAAACATGTCCTTACAGTTTAAAGGCCCTAAATGCTATTTTCATTGTAGAAGTTTTGGCGGTTCCTCAGGAAAGCATTGGGATACAATAATATGTTTAAGAAATCTTATCTCCAGCTACGAAACAAATATAAAATCTATTTTTTGATTTTTTGAAATATTTATTACATGCCCTGTACACTGGTGAAGTGAAATTTGTATTACATATTTTGGTAAATGAAAGTCACTTTTGCTCTTCCTGAATTCCCTGAAAGCAAAATCTGCATCTTTCTCTCTCTTTCTGCCAGCCAGTAATTAGTATTTGAATAGATATGAATGATGTGTAAACTTGCTCCCAGGAGCAAACAATAGGTTGACCTGAATGGGCAGAAATGACCAATCAGAACTCAACAGAATATGCAGAGTGTATCTGTGAGGATCCTCTTTGACATTACAGTATCAATCTTGCTTCACTGTCACATGCTGCTTTACCGGTCAGCTGGGACTTCTCATATGACACTTGAGACACACTTCAAAGAGGCCTCTCCTGTTACAGGTAAATACTAGCTGGCACTTGGATACAGGCTCTTCCTTTGTCCCCACCAATGAGACAGGCCCTAACCTCAATGGGCCTCTTTTTGCCATTAGAATGTCAAAGAATGCTTGACAAGTCTGCTGGGTTGACACATAACATTTAAGGCACACTTCAAAGGATGAAAACAAGATGCAAAAACAGTTTGTGTGTAACCACCGTTGGGTTGCTGAAAACTCTGCTTTGGTTCTATCAGAATTTTATCTCCTTGGTTGTTGTCCGCACAGGATATGTCTCAAACTGGACTTTAGTGGTAAATATGGAAGGGCACCCAGATTAACATAGTGCACTCCCCTCACACACCCCCAGCCCTCAGAGCTCAAGTTGAGTGTGGCTGAAGACTTTGGCCATCTTGAAAATGCTCAAAGTGGGCAGGTTTAGCCCACACAACATTTACCCCATTGTTTAGGAAGGCCACAGGGGGCATTTCCCTCCAATAGCTTAAGGCAGATGTAAATGTGGCCTTTTATGGCACCCATTTAGAACACTCCTGGAACTGAGGAATATCAGAAGAGGACTGAACCCACTGTCTGCAATTTGAGAAAAGCACTGGAGGACAAGACTCTCTCTCTCTCTCTCTCTCTCTTTCTCTCTCTCTCTCTCTCTCTCTCTCTCTATCTCTCTCGCTCTCTCTCTCTCGCTCTCTCCCCCATTTCCTCCTCTCCCCCACTCCTAGGACAAATAGGTAGACTCCTAGGGTCATAAGGCTGACCTCCGGATCAAGTTAATGGGATAAAACAAACTACAAGAGGCACTTCACCCAGCTACCCACCTGATCAGTGGCAACCGGACCTGGAATGGACTCTGCCTGACACCCAGTGAGTCTCCAAGTACCTCTCCAGAGATACTTGAGGGCTTTAGTAGGGTGGATTGGGACATAAAAGGCAGTCAGAAGGTAAACTTGTTGACCAGGGCAAATCTGGTGAGTGTATCTAATCCGTGCTCCAATACAGTCTGTATCAAATAGGACCTAGGTCCTGCTCTTCCACGACTGGCTACTATTATTGGTATTTTATACTTCTTGGTGCTATTTGTACTTAAAATTTTGAAAATGTATATCTCTGGTTTCCCAGATTGGATTTTGTCATTTTGGTGTCATTTTGTTTATTAAATGTTAATTTAGCATTTTGACTTTATCACTATTTGAGTACTGCATAAATACTTTACCTTTCGCCAATGAAAAAAGAAGGCAAACCAAACAAGAAAGAATTCTAGTGTTTTCCAATTGTACCACATGCTTCTAAGTGTAAGCAGGTGGTACAGAGCAGAGAGTACACTAAGCTACAACATAACAGAATACAATGTTTATTTTGCAAAAATATTGCCAATTACTTTAACACTTTTACAGGGTAGAATGGGGCTGGAGAAGACTGATTCGGAATTTACTACTGCAGATTTCTCCACACACCTGCTGGAGAAATCTGCAGTAGTGTGTATATATATATATATATATATATATATATATATATATATATATATATATATATATATATATATATATATATATATATATATATATATTACCTACTGGCGGTCGCCAGTAGGTATATATAGTTAGGATTTTTTCTCTATGGGTTTTTTGAAAATTCTATGTCTAATAACTTTGGCGTTTGTGGACGGAATCGGCTGAAATTTTCAGGAAAATGGCACATTTTGTTTCTGAGCAGCCCTTGAAAATTTGGGGGGGGTTCGTCCAGTGGGGGCCGAGAAAAAAGGGGGGTCCCAAAACGTGTTTTTAACATTGAGTTTTCCATAGGGCGGTTGGCCTCACTTTTAGCCCGAACGGCTGAATGGATTTGCACGAAACTTGGCAAAATTGTAGGGACTGGTAGCCCGATGTGCCTTTTGTAGGTCTCAATATATGTGCTCCAGTGGATTTTGAGAAATTAACGTTTAAAAAAAGATATATATCTGTAACAGCGGACCGGTTAGCGCTCTGGTTCGCGGACTTTTCGCGCAACGGAGCTTTGTGAAGCGAAGCTGATTGGTTCTCCGGCGTCTGTCAACATTCCAAACAGTCCGTAGCGGCCGCCATCTTGTCTCTCGGTAGGATCGAGAGACAAGAGGAGGTCAAAACAAAGGGGGAAATAACTATAAGGGGGCATAGTAGATCCTCGCTGACCCCCTAGGTTTGATGTGGAGGTTTTAAAAGGGCCCCGCGGGGCAAAAAAAAATAATAATAATAATAATCGAACGGCTGAATGGATTTGCACGAAACTTGGCAAAATTGTAGGGACTGGTAGCCCGATGTGCCTTTGCTAGGTCTCAATATATGTGCTTCAGTGGATTTTGAGAAATTAACGTTCAAAAAAAGATATATATCTGTAACAGCGCACCGCTTCGCGTACTTTTCGCGTTACGGAGCTTTGCGAAGCGAAGCTGATTGGCTCTCCGGTGTCTGTAAACATTCCAAACAGTACGTAGCGGCCGCCATCTTGTCTCTCGGTAGGATCGAGAGACAAGAGGAGGCCAAAGCGAAGGGGCAAATGACCATAAGGGGGCATAGTAGATCCTCGCTGACCCCCTAGGTTTGATGTGGAGGTTTTAAAAGGGCCCCGCGGGGCAAAAAAAATAATAATAATAATAATCGAACGGCTGATGACCATAAGGGGGCATAGTAGATCCTCGCTGACCCCCTAGGTTTGATGTGGAGGTTTTAAAAGGGCCCCGCGGGGCAAAAAAAAATAATAATAATAATAATCGAACGGCTGAATGGATTTGCACGAAACTTGGTAAAATATTAGGGACTGGTAGCCCGATGTGCCTTTGCTATGTCTCAATATATGTGCTTCAGTGCATTTTGAGAAATTAACGTTCAAAAACAAGATATATATCTGTAACAGCGCTCCGCTTCGCGGAGATAAAATTATATGTGTATTACCTAGCTGTTGCTAACACCAGTTAGCGACGGCTAGTAGGAGATAGCGACCATCTTGGGTCCCACTTTGCATGTGAGTGATATTTATCACTAATGACATGCAAAGTGGGCATGCCAAGATGTTAGCGACTGGAAACAGTCGCTAACATCGCTATCTCCTATTATCAACTTTTGGAAATATTCGAGATAAGCGCGAATATCTCCAAAAAGTAACAGCTGCCCTGAGCAGTTCTTAGCCATGTTATCCAATGGGAGGTGGATAACATGGCTAAGAGCATTAGCTCGGTAATGCATGAATATCGCGGAGTTTTCAGCGACATTAATGCATTGCGCTCGTTTTTTATCGTATTTGCGATAAACCTTGATAATAGCAAGGTTTATCTGCGATAATTTCTGACGGTAAAAAAATCTTTGCAATGCATCGTTAGGGATAAATATCGCTTAACTTTGGTAATATGCCCCAACGTCTGTTAACGTTCGATTCGAAGGAAATCAGGAATTGTTGAAAAACATTGTGTGCGCCATCTTGTCTTTTTTCAAATGCCACACTTTTGTCGTGCACGGCAGCCATTTTAGATGCCTTGACCAGATCCACTCTGTGAACGCTGTCGATCCTTAGCATGGCTCCCCACCCTCGCAAGCATCTCCCCCAGGCAGTGGTCACCCCCGCTCTCTGTTTTATGCATGGGTAATAAACCTCCCCCCATCTGCGCTGTTCTTCCCTGAGAATCACACCCTGTGCCCGCCCGACACCTCCCTTTCGCCCTATTCACTACCGCACCCTCTGACACTCCTTTTCCTCTGTGTCCGATTGTCCAGGCCGGTCCTAGGCTATCAGCTAGCCCTGCAGATGTAGTTTATGGCCACAGCTGTAAAGAATCACCCGTCTTCAAAGGAGTTATAGTAGATCAAGGCCCACACTCGATGAGATCCGTCACAGCAGAAGCGTTGCTATTATCTGAAAACCATTCTGTATTGTGATTGGGGAGGGGACCGAGCGTGAAGCGGAAGATTCCAGGGATGACTCTTTGTACATCAAAGTTTTTACAATTATGTGTCACATTAAAAATATATAGCACTCCGACAAAGTAGTAAGATTATAAAACTTTAATAATTTATAAATATATACAAGAAAACAAAAATAGTAATAACATATAAACATTTTTAGAGAAAAACAACGAAGTAGCGGTCGGCTGTGCGAATAGTCCCAACGCAGCACAACGTCCAGATTTCCGGCGTGGGGCGTCGCGGGGGGTGGGTGATCAGTAGCAAACTGTTGTGCGAATAGTTCCAAGGCAGCAGAACGCGCCGAAATCTAGATGACACAAAAGTGATGTCTAGTAAGTTGCCACCCAGCAAATAACGGCGTGGGGCGTCGCGGGGGGTGGGTCATCAGTAGCAAACTGTTGTGCGAATAGTTCCAAGGCAGCAGAACGATGGCACCAAGGTGATGTCCAGTAAGTTGCCGCACTGGTTTTGGTATCCTACAATGCTGCTCCGAATAACGGCGTGGAGCGCCCCGGGGGAGGCGGCGTGAACGGGCCTCTCCAGGTGGAGTCTCGTCTGTTGTAGTGGGGCGCCCCTTTACCGTTTCAGTTGCCATTCCGTCCGCTTTTGGTCCACTGTGTCAAAATCCGCCATTCAGCTGAGTTGCGCCCACTCTTGCGGTGCAGCGATAGGCGGCTGTCACAGGACTCTCAAAATGGCGGCAGGCTGTTTCCTTTTTGGGCCTGGTCCACTGAAATGGCCCTGGGACACCTTGGAAATCGGACGCTTGTCTGCTAGGTCTTGGACCCCATTCTCGAAAGCGTCCCCTCCGCCTTGAGAATTCATCAAAAGTTTTGGGGGCCCCGACTCCTGCAGGCTTCTGGTGGGGAGCGGCTGCCATGATTGCTCGCGGAATGACCACGACGGAGCTACGAGATGGTGGTGCTCTCATGGTGACGCCAGCTTCAGTCTGAAACATCCAGAAACAAGGTGGGGCTTTCATCGTTTGGGGGAAAAAAAAAGTTTTCATCCAATGAAAAGTGTTGTTTTTAGGTCATATGATCAAGCCTTCCATCATTAGGAAACCAAAAGTAAAATGAACCAATGAAAAGTTTTATAAACAAGTCACATGACCTGTTATGCGGCATAGGGTATAAAATGCGGAGAAAATACGTTGGCACGTGAGGCGGCGTCAGTAGCGGACCGATGTGCGAATAGGCCGAAGGCAATACAACGCGCCAAGATCCGGATGGCATCGAGGTGGTGTCATAGTTGAGAGTTCTGAGCAGCGGTTGTAACACTGTCTGAAGCTTATTTGCAGCTGCTGCAGCTTCACTACGCGCCAAGATCCGGATGGCACCGAGGTGGTGTGTAGGAAGTTGCCGCACTGGTGTGGCCATCCTACAATGCTGAAAGTCGGCGTGGGGCGCCCCGTTGGCCTGTGAGTTTGCGTCAGTAGCGGACCGATGTGCGAATAGGCCGAAGGCAGCACAACGCGCCAAGATCCGGATGGCACCGAGGTGGTGTCTAGTAAGTTGTCGCACTTCTGTGGCCATCCTACAATGTTGAAAGTCGGCGTGGGGCGCCCCGTTGGCCTGTGAGATGGTGTCAGTAGCGGACTGATGTGTGAATGGGGCCAAAGGCAGCGCAACAATATTTTCTACTATATTTCCGGTGTAGAAGAGACCACAAGGCGCTGAGATGCCAAGATCCGGATGGCACCGAGGTGGTGTGTAGCAAGTTGCCGCACTGGTGTGGCCATCCTACAATGCTGAAAGTCGGCGTGGGGCGCCCCGTTGGCCTGTGAGATGGCGTCAGTAGCGGACCGATGTGCGAATAGGCCGAAGGCAGCACAACAATATTTTCTGACTGACACCACAAGGCGCTGAGATGCCAAGATCCGGATGGCACCGAGGTGATGTCTAAGTTGCGGACTGATGTGCGAATGGGGCCAAAGGCAGCGTAACAATATTTTTTGTATGGAAGATACCACTAGGCGTTGAGATGCCAAGATTCGGATGGCACTGAGGTGATGTCTAGCAAGTTGGTGTGGTCATCCTACAATGCTGAAACTCGGCGTGGGTCACCCCATTAGCCTGTGAGATGGCGTCAGTAGCGGACCGATGTGCGAATAGGCCGAAGGCAGCACAACGCGCCAAGATCCGGATGTCACCGTGGTGGTTTCATAGTTGAGAGGCACTTCATCTGCAGTGGGGCGCCGAGATCCGGATGGCACCGAGGTGATGTCTAGCAAGTTGCTGTACTGGTGTGGTCATCCTACAATGCTGAAACTCGGCGTGGGTCGCCCCATTAGCCTGTGAGATGGCGTCAGTAGCGGACCGATGTGCGAATAGGCCGAAGGCAGCACAACGCGCCAAGATCCGGATGTCACCGTGGTGGTTTCATAGTTGAGAGGCACTTCATCTGCAGTGGGGCGCCGAGATCCGGATGGCACCGAGGTGATGTCTAGCAAGTTGCTGTACTGGTGTGGTCATCCTACAATGCTGAAACTCGGCGTGGGTCGCCCCATTAGCCTGTGAGATGGCGTCAGTAGCGGACCGATGTGCGAATAGGCCGAAGGCAGCACAACGCGCCAAGATCCGGATGTCACCGTGGTGGTTTCATAGTTGAGAGGCACTTCATCTGCAGTGGGGCGCCGAGATCCGGATGGCACCGAGGTGATGTCTAGCAAGTTGCTGTACTTGTGTGGTCATCCTACAATGCTGAAACTCGGCGTGGGTCGCCCCATTAGCCTGTGAGATAGCAGTTCTTTGGATTTGGGCCTGGCTCGTCTGCTGTAGTGGGGCGCCCCTTTACCGTTTCAGTTGCCATTCAGCTGAGTTTCGGCTGCTCTTGATGCTACAGCGACAGGCGGCTGCAACAGGACTCTCAAAATGGCGGCCTGTTCTTTGGATTTGGGCCTGGTCCACTAAAATGGCCCTGGGACACCTTAGAACTCGGACGCTCGATTTTTTTTTCCTTTCCTGTACATGCAAAAAAAGGTAAATGCCCGGTACGTTACACGCTTCATCTGCCACGATGAACTCTCTAGAGGAACCGAAAAAAAATATAGTTGTGGTAACTATACCATGCATCGTCATATGGAGAGGTGGCACCAATTAATTATAGTGCTGCATAAAAGAGAGATTTGGAGGAGAACCCCTGACCTGCTAGTACATTCATCAAAGAAGTGGCACTGAGAGCTTCAGAGGCAAGGGAAACGGTCCCAAATATTTAGAAGAACTTTGGAAAGATTAAAATGACATGTTTAGATTGTGGCAAATTTATTTCATGTGGACATCTGAGTGTTACTCTAATAAATACAGCATATGAACATCATCATAGTCGATGGTTGGTAGAGACATTTTGACTATATCCTGGACCTGCCCGTCCTCGCCCAAAATGGCGCCAGAATAAATGGGACTCGTAACTCCTTGTTGTGTACTGGTTGCAGAACCTTGAAATCACGAGATACGTATGCAGTTTTGAAGCACATGGCGGGCGGGGACGAGAATTGATTGAATATTTCGACATCCCTATTGATATTAAGTTCTGATGTGTTATTGATTACTGTACTGTTGAAAGTTCGAATTAACGTCACCCATGGTACTTGCCCGCAAATGTATATCTAGATAATTTTATTGTAACTGGCCCTGTCGTATTTTAATTATAAAATGTACGTCCACCGATTCCGTAACTGTTAGACACCTTAGTTCTTGCAACCTAATGGCCCGCCCGTTACGTTCCTCTACAGTGTAAATGTCTATTCATCATATACGATTACAGTTTGCTCCGTGGCCGGCCCACGTGGTTATAGGCTCGTATTTGTATAATGAAATTTTCACAATAAAGGTTTTTAAAAGAAAACATGGTAGTAGTATATACATTGGTAAAGTTTTTAATAATAGTCACTGTTTTAGAATCATTAAAAGGCAAGTGAAATAAAGCAGACCAATTACATGAAGGGTAAAAGGTATAATACGAAGGAACGCAGTAAAGATAAATGGTCAAGGGCTGTTGTGTTTTCTATTCCTGCAACATAAAGTGATCGATAAGAATCTCATATTCAGGCGTATCGGCGACTAAGACAGCAGGTCGACCCTCTTTTGCTCAACGGCTCCGTCATGGGACGAAGAAACGCTCTTTTTCTCGAAAAAAGAATATATTTTACTTGCAGGACAGTTGTAAAATTTCCGGGAAAGTACATTAGCCTGGAACATTATAACATATATTTAAGAAAAAATAATGTTCGGAAGTAATGAAAAGCGTAATTTTTAGGTCATATGACCAAGCCTTTCATCATTACAATAAGAAAAGTAAAATGAACCAATGAAAAGTTTTATTAACAAGTCACATGACTTGTTATGCTTACGTTACGCGCTGCGCGCCCCGGATGACTTCCGGATGCGCTAACGCGGCGCGTCATATGACGCATTACGCGACAACGCAGGTACAGAATATAGTCAAAATGTCTCCACCAACCAGCGGTCGGAACACAACCCCTTTCAGCAGGCTAAATAGTTCTGTTAAATGACAACAGAAGGGACAGGCAACAAGAACCATCAGTCAAAGAGGGGAGGGCTAGTTCTTCTCTACCGGGTTACATTGGGGCGCTACCGGAACTGATCGAATTGGTAGTCTACAGTGTTTCTGGATGTTTCAGACTGAAGCTGGGGTTAGCATGAGAGCAGCACCATTTCGTAGCTCCGTCGTGGTCATTCCGCAACCAATCATGGCAGCCGTTCTTTATCGTTATTTTGGGCGGGGTGGGTGGCGGAGCAGAGCTGTTTTGCAGCCATCATTGTGTGGAGTTCAGTTCATCTCACTAGTTTTGTATTTGTCATGAGGGGTTGTTCCTAATGTTTCTATTTTAGCGAGGTCAAAAAGAGATCCCATTAGTGGCCTACTGATTTTGCTCGATTCCTTTTCTTTTTTTTTACACGATTTTTCGTTATCTGCAAAGACTAAACAGAGTATTGCGACTCTGTGTTTGTTTGTAAATAGAGAATGAACCAAAGAGAACTAATTCTAAAACAGTAAATACTTGGATAACAATGAATCAAATGGAGAGAGAAGCAGGCACGACGGATTACAATGGGGGCAAAGACCTGCGTTAACTACCTTTCACTATCTGCAAAGAGAGAGTACTCCTAATAGAAATGAGGGGGGGGGGCACCATTCAAAGCAGATCAGTGTGCATAAACACGAAAATGTTTTCACTTACCACGTACTTGACATTCGACAGCTTATGATATTTGCTATTAAAAAAACATTGAAATTCACTGAAAAAACCATAGGTTATAGACCATATATAGTTAGGAATTAGCATTTACAAAACCTTGAAAATTCACTGAAAAAACCATAGGTTATAGACCATATATAGTTAGGAATTAGCATTTAAAAAACCTTATTTTACTCACACAAAACCATTGAAATTCCATATATAGTTAGTTGCACTAACTATATATCGCGCACCTGCAATCCACTGCTGATGATGTCACATATTACATCATTCATGACATGGTCAGTGACATCACTGATGACATCACTGATGACATCTCAAATGACATCACTGATGACATCACTGATGACATCTCAAATGACATCACTGATGACATGATGACACACCAATACCAGTTACTACATACGCACTCACTGATTCCTACGTCTACACACACATTCACTCATTCACCCATACAATCACTCATACATACAGTCACTTATTATTACAACACTATCATATGCACTCATACACCTATGCAGACAGTCACACACTGCCACTCATCCATGGAGTTACTCACACACCAAGTCAGTCCTGTAAAGAATCAATCACACTTCCATTTCTTCATCTATACAGTTAAACACAGAACACCATACTTCAGTGACATCACTGATGACATCACTAATGACATCTGAAATGACATCACTGATGACATCTCAAATGACATCACTGATGACATCATGACACACCAATACCAGTTACTACATACGCACTCACTGATTCGTACGTCTACACACACATTCATTCATTCACCCATACAATTACTCATACATACAGTCACTTATTATTAGAACACTATCATATGCACTCATACACCTAGTCAGTCCTGTAAAGAATCAATCACACTTCGATTTCCTCATTTATAGTTAAACACAGAACACCATACTTTTCACACATATACTAACACATACTTACTCTCTTATACAATCACTGATACAAGTACACATTGATATGCACAGAGTCACACACCTCCCAGCCAGCCACACACACACTCAGTCTTCCATACATCCAGTCATTCTTCAATATGTAAAACGTATTTAAACTTTACAAAAACACACAGACACTAGATGATGTCATCAGTGATGTCATCAGTGATGTCACTGACCATGTCATGAATGATGTAATATGTGACATCATCAGCAGTGGATTGCAGGTGCGCGATATATAGTTAGTGCAACTAACTATATATGGAATTTCAATGGTTTTGTGTGAGTAAAATAAGGTTTTTTAAATGCTAATTCCTAACTATATATGGTCTATAACCTATGGTTTTTTCAGTGAATTTTCAAGGTTTTGTAAATGCTAATTCCTAACTATATATGGTCTATAACCTATGGTTTTTTCAGTGAATATATATATATATATATATATATATATATATCCAACCTGAGTTGCCCTGAGGCTCGAGGACGCCACTCCACAATGGATTGTTCAACAGAACACTTTTATTTCAAAACCGGCATTCGCTTTTCAAAATGATTTTGAAGTCTCTGTCTCTTACGCGTTTCGGAGCTGCCTGCTCCTTCATCCGAGAGAAAACCTGGCAATCACGGGGTTCCGCAGTCTCAACTTGCACTGATAGGCATTAGTTCTTTTATTGGTTGATCCAGTGTCTTTAGCCCGCTGGGATTTGTAGTCCACTGCTTCCCATGATTGCGCGCTGGTCAAATAATTTCGTTTTTTTACCCTCCAGTGGGTATTTGAAAAGTGGACCCGGTTTACATTTTGGAAATCCTTTGACTTTTATTTCAAAACCGGCATTCGCTTTTCAAAATGATTTTGAAGTCTCTGTCTTGGTTGATCCAGTGTCTTTAGGTATTTGAAAAGTGGAATTTTGAATCAGCACAAAGGATTTCCAAAATGTAAACCGGGTCCACTTTTCAAATACCCACTGGAGGGTAAAAAAACGAAATTATTTGACCAGCGCGCAATCATGGGAAGCAGTGGACTACAAATCCCAGCGGGCTAAAGACACTGGATCAACCAATAAAAGAACTAATGCCTATCAGTGCAAGTTGAGACTGCGGAACCCCGTGATTGCCAGGTTTTCTCTCGGATGAAGGAGCAGGCAGCTCCGAAACGCGTAAGAGACAGAGACTTCAAAATCATTTTGAAAAGCGAATGCCGGTTTTGAAATAAAAGTGTTCTGTTGAACAATCCATTGTGGAGTGGCGTCCTCGAGCCTCAGGGCAACTCAGGTTGGATTAATTACACGGCAGCCTTGGCCGTGGAGGATGCACCGCCCAGGAATGTGGGTCTGCGGGGTTCATACAATGTGAATTTTGAATCAGCACAAAGGATTTCCAAAATGTAAACCGGGTCCACTTTTCAAATACCCACTGGAGGGTAAAAAAACGAAATTATTTGACCAGCGCGCAATCATGGGAAGCAGTGGACTACAAATCCCAGCGGGCTAAAGACACTGGATCAACCAATAAAAGAACTAATGCCTATCAGTGCAAGTTGAGACTGCGGAACCCCGTGATTGCCAGGTTTTCTCTCGGATGAAGGAGCAGGCAGCTCCGAAACGCGTAAGAGACAGAGACTTCAAAATCATTTTGAAAAGCGAATGCCGGCTTTGAAATAAAAGTGTTCTGTTGAACAATCCATTGTGGAGTGGCGTCCTCGAGCCTCAGGGCAACTCAGGTTGGATTAATTACACGGCAGCCTTGGCCGTGGAGGATGCACCGCCCAGGAATGTGGGTCTGCGGGGTTCATACAATGTGAATTTTGAATCAGCACAAAGGATTTCCAAAATGTAAACCGGGTCCACTTTTCAAATACCCACTGGAGGGTAAAAAAACGAAATTATTTGACCAGCGCGCAATCATGGGAAGCAGTGGACTACAAATCCCAGCGGGCTAAAGACACTGGATCAACCAATAAAAGAACTAATGCCTATCAGTGCAAGTTGAGACTGTGGAACCCCGTGATTGCCAGGTTTTCTCTCGGATGAAGGAGCAGGCAGCTCCGAAACGCGTAAGAGACAGAGACTTCAAAATCATTTTGAAAAGCGAATGCCGGTTTTGAAATAAAAGTGTTCTGTTGAACAATCCATTGTGGAGTGGCGTCCTCGAGCCTCAGGGCAACTCAGGTTGGATTAATTACACGGCAGCCTTGGCCGTGGAGGATGCACCGCCCAGGAATGTGGGTCTGCGGGGTTCATACAATGTGAATTTTGAATCAGCACAAAGGATTTCCAAAATGTAAACCGGGTCCACTTTTCAAATACCCACTGGAGGGTAAAAAAACGAAATTATTTGACCAGCGCGCAATCATGGGAAGCAGTGGACTACAAATCCCAGCGGGCTAAAGACACTGGATCAACCAATAAAAGAACTAATGCCTATCAGTGCAAGTTGAGACTGCGGAACCCCGTGATTGCCAGGTTTTCTCTCGGATGAAGGAGCAGGCAGCTCCGAAACGCGTTAGAGACAGAGACTTCAAAATCATTTTGAAAAGCAAATGCCGGTTTTGAAATAAAAGTGTTCTGTTGAACAATCCATTGTGGAGTGGCGTCCTCGAGCCTCAGGGCAACTCAGGTTGGATATATATATATATATATATATTACCTACTGGCGGTCGCCAGTAGGTATATATAGTTAGGATTTTTTCTCTATGGGATTTTTGAAAATTCTATGTCTAATAACTTTGGCGTTTGTGGACGGAATTGGCTGAAATTTTCAGGAAAATGGCACATTTTGTTTCTGAGCAGCCCTTGAAAATTTGGGGGGGGTTCGTCAAGGGGGGGCCGAGAAAAAAGGGGGGTCCCAAAACGTGTTTTTAACATTGAGTTTTCCATAGGGCGGTTGGCCTCACTTTTAGCCCGAACGGCTGAATGGATTTGCACGAAACTTGGCAAAATTGTAGGGACTGGTAGCCCGATGTGCCTTTTGTAGGTCTCAATATATGTGCTCCAGTGGATTTTGAGAAATTAACGTTTAAAAAAAGATATATATCTGTAACAGCGGACCAGGCAGCGTCCCAGGACGCGTACTTTTCGCGCAACGGAGCTTTGTGAAGCGAAGCTGATTGGTTCTCTGGCGTCTGTCAACATTTCAAAAAGTCCGTAGCGGCCGCCATCTTGTCTCTCGGTAGGATCGAGAGACAAGAGGAGGCCAAAACAAAGGGGGAAATAACCATAAGGGGGCATAGTAGATCCTCGCTGACCCCCTAGGTTTGATGTGGAGGTTTTAAAAGGGCCCCGCGGGGCAAAAAAAATAATAATAATAATAATCGAACGGCTGAATGGATTTGCACGAAACTTGGCAAAATATTAGGGACTGGTAGCCCGATGTGCCTTTGCTAGGTCTCAATATATGTGCTCCAGTGGATTTTGAGAAATTAACGTTCAAAAAAAGATATATATCTGTAACAGCGCTCCGCTTCGCGTAACGGAGGTTTGCGAAGCTGATTGGTCATTCTGTCACTGGGCTATAGTTGGGCTACATCTGGCTGATATTTGGGCTACATTTGTTTTTTTGTGTGTCTGGCGGCCATCTTTGGGCTACATTGGGCTACATTGGGCTTCAGTGGGCTACAGTGGGCTACATTTGGGCTCCAACATATATATAGGCCAATGTAGCCCAATATATATTTTTCAAAGTTAATTTTCGTAAAAACCACTGGAGCATATATCTTGAGACATAGCAAAGGCACATCGGGCTACCAGTCCCTACAATTTTGCCAAGTTTCGTGGAAATCCATTCAGCCGTTCGAGCTAAAAGTGAGTCCAACCGCCCTATGGAAATGAAGGAAATGAATGGGTAATTTGTAATTAGCAAATAGCTAATCGCAAACTAGGAATGGTAAAGAATCGCTATTTATTCCTTAAAGTTCGCTATTTAGGAAATGCAAAAAACTTTGATGATACATATGGCGGTTCATCTCTAACAAGATAAGAAGCATAGGGATACATTTATGATGACTGGCGCATCACCAGGGATGTGTTAGTCATTCTGTGCCGCTGTTCCGTCACCTATGGTGTGCTGCATTTACAATGCGGCGCATCATGGGGCAAAAACAGCACAGATGCGTGATGTATCTGTGCCGTAAAGGTGGCGCATTGCTGGAGTTGTATCGCAAGTGTGATGAAGCTCCAGCAAGGGTCGGGGGTGCCCCTGTCGCAGGGTTTCTGTTCTCACACAGAACTGTGGACAGAGGATTGGAACCTCGGCGAATTAGGGTGTCCCAAAACTCACGTTAGTAATCAAAAACTCCTTAGCAAGCTAGGTACAGTGTCACATTGGATATAACAAACTCTCAATGTTTAGACAATCCAGAATATGAACTTATAGTACCTCAGGATACGTGGAACTCATGAACAGTCGGTCGTTATATATTTCTTAGAAACCAGAACATGGAGTTAAGAAGAACACATGTGTATTTGAAATGTTTATTTACTAATGCCGTCTTCTCAGGCGTAGTATCTTAGATAATACAAGTACACATATTATCAGTAGCAAAATTACCAGCATAGTTACTAGTACATAAAAAGCGAATGGTGATAGTATGTTAACATGCTGTAAATGAATAAGAGTTAGCAACACTTATAAGCAGCCGCGGGCCGTGGAGGGAGTTACGGTGAGGCAGGGAGGCGGGGAGGGGGAGAAGCAGGGTGGAGAATACAAGTACACATATTATCAGTAGCAAAATTACCAGCATAGTTACTAGTACATAAAAAGCGAATGGTGACAGTATGTTAACATGCTGTAAATGAATAAGAGTTAGCAACACTTATAAGCAGCCGCGGGCCGTGGAGGGAGTTACGGTGGGGCAGGGAGGCGGGGAGGGGGAGGGGCAGGGTAGAGAGGGCTCCACCCTGCTTCTCCCCCTCCCCGCCTCCCTGCCTCACCGTAACTCCCTCCACGGCCCGCGGCTGCTTATATCTCACCCTCCCTAATACACATATTATATTATTTGCTAAGAAGGTCTCTTTGTGTTGGTTTAGGGCGTGCCCATACTTTAGTGTCTTAGATTTGAAGGAATCACATCAGCATACACCAGCTCTCTCTTCATGTGAACCGCATCAACTGTTGTGTATGTGTGTTCGGCAAAGCAATATAAAACCCGCCTCATGCCCAGAATTGGCAGAAGTTGCACTTATGTTATGAGTATGAAGTCGTGGAGATCAGACCTCATAACAATTCTGTATCGTGTTGTTCTTGAAACTTTAGCACTCGCTGTACAGATATAGTTTAACAAGCAAAGCAGATAGTAGAGCAATAACATATTATTCTCATGTAAACCATGATGAACTACTAGGTGGAAAGCTAAAGCAACAACTAAGTGTCGTGTGCAGAAGTTGCAAAAAAGGAAAAATGGCGTTTAAACCGGTAATGAGCCCATGCTAACTTAACACGGTGTAAAGATATCCAGGACCTAGATGACACCTCCCCATGATCTGGAAACGAACTGAATAAGATAATAGAAGTGCCATCTCATGAGAGCAGATTGCAAGTTTATATGTGGACGGTCCGCAAGGTAAAGCATTAAAAACTAGGAAAATTTAATGCTAAAGAAAAATAAAACAGCCAAGTACTTTATCGAGTCTTAAGCCAATAGGCAAGGTAAATAATAAAAACTTGACAAATAAGTCAATGAATTGTCAATGAAATGCTAGTACTCAGCATATCAAACATGAAAAAGGTCTATGACATAACTGTGTATGCAAAATAAGCTGCAACAGCCTCCAATAGGAAGTCACCGTCTTCATCCGAAAACAGTTCAGCCATCCAATTTAAAAGCGGAAAAGAACATACGTGCTCTCCCAGCACCGGATCCTCTATCACCATCAGAGGACAGCTCGGTGGGTTTTCAAGAAAGCTCTGTTCCAAGAAAGACTGTGCTGCCGCCAATAAATTCCAGGGACCAATTAGTCCATGCATCAATGCCACAGCCATAATCCTTTCGCCAGGACAAACCAACTCGTGAGTAATGATAGGAGTCATCAGCTGATTAAAGTCGACGTCAGGAGAAACCGGTCCGCAGAGACACAAATCAATGGCCCAATCGAAATCACAGGTCAGGCAGTGAAATACAGGCTGGACACAGGTGAAGTAGGAGAATCGAAAAGATAATCCATATGCCGTGCTTAATATCGCCAACGGCATTGTGCCATAATATTCTAGCATGCGATTGCGGAACAGTGTCAGCAGCTGCAGGGTGGGAGGTTGCATAGGAGGGACATCCATATTTAAAAATGTAAAAAAGCACAAGAGCGTCCGCTGGTAATGCAAGTAAAAATGCCAATCCACAAAGCAGAGTGGAGAAAATAGAATGAAAGAAAGCAGGGATGACTCCAAAGATTTTCTCAAATGAAGTCACGAGACCACTGGTAACAACTTTAAAAAAGTGCGCCAGGGCCTTTGTGGAGGATGCGTTAAAGATAGTCCGAACCATCTTGCTGAAATTGAAAGGCAAATCTGAATTGAAAAGGGTCTGCACCTCTGTACGGGTGTTCGCTATGTGAAGCACGAAAGTTTCACGGGCCGAACTCAAGGCCACCTCTCTCTGAGACAAAAGAGCTCTTATTCTTGCCATGCCGTTGAAATCTCTCCCAAGGTTGGTATTTGTGGCCAGATTGAAAACTCCCTATGTTCATGTGTGGGAGAAAATAGAACATTTCTGCAGCAAATAACCCGTTCACTTACTGTTACGATAAAAGGAATACTTTTAATTAACTCAGAACAATCTTCATTATTGAGCATCAAATAACTACCATTTTCCAACAACTTGAACGTGGGGATGATAGCAGGAACTGGCGTGCCTTGCAACACGCAAGCCATATTTGGTCGGTGTTTGTTGCATGAACCGTGTAACTGTATGTCCCTACACATTAGTGAATGATCTGGCGTCTCAGTGCATTCCTCTCCATTCAGATAAACTTCTTGATCATCTTTGAAACATCTGTATGTGTATGGAAGCGACCAGACCTCATGAAGAAAAGCACTACCTAAAGGTTCATAACGACCTATTGGTATATATTTCATACAATTTGAAAACTTATATAAAGCAAAAGGCAGCGTTATTAAACCGTGGATAAGGCACGTTGCCAAAAAACCCGCAATCCTCTGCTGATGATGTCACTGAGCATGTCATGAATGATGTAATATGTGACATCATCAGCAGTGGATTACGGGTAATAGTATCTCTAGTTTACTCCCCTATAGCTGTCTTTCTTTTAACATAAGTGTCTGTTTCCTTCCCTTATACTTACTGTTTTTGGTTCGCTTCCGGTTCGCGTACCGGCGAGCGAACTGGGAAGCGAACTAAGAGAAATAGAGGTTGGCACAGTTCCAAATATTGTACCAATTTTTTAATAACGGGGAGGTAGTTCTGAAAAGAACTTTTTTTTTTATTGTTTTTGTTGTTTTATATTTTTTTTATTATTTTTCAGAACATTTTTTTACTTTTTTTGAATTTTTCTGAACAGTTTTATATTTTTTGGGGTTTTTCTTGGAGGGGGCAATGAAAACGATTCATTGTAAAGGGCTCAACAGGAGCAACAAAACAAAAAAAAAGTATTTATTATTTTGGGCGTTTCGTACAAACTTGCATATGATAGTCAATAGCTCTGTTGATCAGAGTGATGCTTCTTTCTCCGTAGCAAATGAATCCATCGCAAAATACGCAGATGTGTTTTACTTCACCAAATCTCATTTGTATATTTGGCACCATCTCCCTGCCCTCTGGTCCCGTTACTTCCGGTACAACAGATCTTCTGGCCATAATAGGGAGATTATCTAGGTCGTTCCGAAACTGTGCAGCACTGTAGTTGTTAGGATGCCACCTAGTCATATGGCGATGCATTGTGTAGTTTCCGAAACTGTATTTTTTCTCGGTTCCTCTGGACAGTCTATCTTGACATATAAGGCAAGTTACGTATCTTGCATTTACTTTTTTTCTGACCTTTGGGAATTTAAAAAAATTGCCAAATGAAGTTTTCTTTCCGGTGAGACGTCCTGGGTTCCTCAGGCAAAAACTGCCTCTCTTCCTGCTCTTCCTCGTCTTCCTCTTCTTCCTCTTCTTGCTGAATTATAACTTGAGCAGGTGGTCCACTCTTCCTTGGATGTGGTGGAGGTGGTGGGGAAGCACCAGCTGAAGCTACTAAAGAAGCCATTGCTCAGTGATCACAAAGGGTCTTTCTCTCACAATGATGAAAGTCAGAGTGAGGAAAGAAGGAGGGATTTTCATCATTTGGGAAAAACAAGAGTTCTCAACCAATCAAAAGTGTTCATTTTAGATTATATGACCTAGTCTTACATCATTAGGAAACCAAAAGTGAAATGAACCAATGAAAAGTGTTATTACCAAGTCACATGACTTGCTGTGTTTACGTTAAGCGCTTTGCAGGGCCTCCCGGTTTGCTTCCAGAAACCTGCGCTTTGCGACTCGCTTCGCGTACCAGTTCGCTAACGTAGCACGTCATATGACGTATCACGCGACAACGTGAAACGTCATGCGGACGGGAGGCGTCACGATGTTGTTTTCTAACGCGGCACTTGCGGTAAAGAAACGTTTACCGGCTCGCGGTCTATTTCGCGGCATCAAGGTCAGCTAACGGGAAGCTTCCCGATTCGCGAAGCGGGAACGAAGAAAAAAAAATATTAAAAAAAAAAATTATTCATAAACATATAAAATATATTTTTGGATTTAAAGAAGAATACATTTTACAGCTACAGATATTAGCTGTTAAAAAACCAATGAAATTCACTGAAAAAACCATAGGTTATAGACCATATATAGTTAGGAATTAGCATTTACAAAACCTTGAAAATTCACTGAAAAAACCATAGGTTATAGACCATATATAGTTAGGAATTAGCATTTAGAAAACCTTATTTTACTCACACAAAACCATTGAAATTCCATATATAGTTAGTTGCACTAACTATATATCGCGCACCCGCAATCCACTGCTGATGATGTCACATATTACATAATTCATGACATGGTCAGTGACTCCCTTTGCTCTCTTCAGGTTCCTGACCCAGTAGTTGCTTCCCAGGAGCTATGTGATGACATATCAAACTTTTTCTACAAAAAGATAGACGATATTTACATAGCCCTAAAGTCGCAGAGGAACTTGCTTAGTTCGGAGGACTCCTCGCAAAGTACACGACTGGAAGCTTGGAATAAAGACTCCCCTCAGTCCCTTGAACACTTCCCTGCTCTCTCTCTAGAAGATCTTAATAGCCTGTTGGATAAAACAAAATCTTCATCCCCACTTGATCCAGTTCCTCTGAAAGTACTTAAGAACTGCAGAGAGATCATTCTTCCCCCGATGCTTGAAGTAATGAATGGAACCTTGGAACAGGGTATCTTTCCGTCACTCTGGAAGAGAGCCATCGTAAAGCCGCTTCTGAAAAAGACCACCTTAGACCCTGGAGTGCTGAAGAACTTTAGACCCATCTCTCTGCTGCCGGCCCCTGCTAAGATGTTGGAGACCCATTTGAATTTCCATCTTTCAAACTTCCTTGACACCTCAGGTTTCCTGGACGGGTCCCAACATGGCTTCAGAAAGCTGCATAGCACGGAGTCTGCCTTGACGAAAGTCATGGATAACATCCGCAGAAAAGTAGATTTGGGTCTCACCACCGTACTGGTGCTGCTAGATCTTTCAGCAGCTTTCGACACCCTGTCTCCCCTGACTTTAACATCTAGGTTAAGGGAGGCAGGGGTAGATGGACCGGCGCTCAGCCTCCTGAGCTCCTTTTTACATCAACGAGAGCAGCGTGTCATGCTAGGTGAATACCTCTCCCCTGCTAAGTCTTTGCAATGTGGGGTGCCACAGGGGTCGGCATTGAGTCCGACCCTGTTCAACATCTACGTGGCCCCCCTTGCAAGACTAGTAAGATCTCAGGGGATGGAGGTAGTGTCGTATGCTGACGACACGCAGATTATGGTATCCCTGACCCACTCTGTAAGTGAAACTGCTTCTAACTTTAGGGCCTGCATGCAACTTGTTGCAGAGTGGATGGTCTCTAACTCCCTAAAGTTGAACGGGGACAAGACAGAGGTCCTGGTCTTTGGCAAGGACCAGGACATGTGGTCAGGTGATTGGTGGCCTCCTTCTTTAGGTAGCTGCCCTATACCTACACAATCTGCCAGGAACCTTGGTGTCATCTTTGACACCCAGCTCTCCATGGAGCTCCAGGTTAACAGAACGGTGGCTACCTGTTGGGGTGTCATCAAGACCCTGAAAAGGATCGTGCACTATCTGTCCCCACAGGCACGGAAACAGGTGGTGATTGCCCTTGTTGGCTCAAGGCTTGACTACTGTAACTCAGTATACGCCGGGGCCAACAAGGGCCTGCTTCAGCGTTTGCAGGTCATACAGAACGCTGCAGCGCGGTTTGCCCTCGCTTTGCCCTGGTTGGCATCTATGACCCTAGCGAGGAAGAACCTCCACTGGCTCCCCATTCCTTCAAGGATCACTTTTAAACTCCTTTGCCTTACATATAAGGCTCTAACTGTAGGCTCGGCTGATGCCCTTGGTTCATTACTCACCAGATATGTTCCGAGCAGATGTTTACGGTCCAGCGAGCTTAATCAACTGGTAATTCCCAGAGCCAAGAAGGCTAGATGGGGGAGCAAAGCTTTCTCCATACTGGCACCTCTGATGTGGAATTCACTCCCCCTTGAAATCAAACTACTTCCTTCCCTCGACCTCTTTAGGAAGTCACTGAAAACTTGGCTCTTTATTAAGGCATACCAGTAGGCTCTGTTTCTGTCTGCTAACAGCTTTTTATTTGGCTTAGGCGCCTTGACGCCCATTGGGCATAGTTGCGCATTACAAATGATATTTCATTCATTCATTCATCACTGATGACATCACTGATGACATCTCAAATGACATCACTGATGACATCACTGATGACATCTCAAATGACATCACTGATGACATCATGACACACCAATACCAGTTACTACATACGCACTCACTGATTCCTACGTCTACACACACATTCACTCATTCACCCATACAATAACTCATACATACAGTCACTTATTATTACAACACTATCATATGCACTCATACACCTATGCAGACAGTCACACACTGCCACTCATCCATGGAGTTACTCACACACCAAGTCAGTCCTGTAAAGAATCAATCACACTTCCATTTCTTCACCTATACAGTTAAACACAGAACACCATACTTCAGTGACATCACTGATGACATCACTAATGACATCTGAAATGACATCACTGATGACATCTCAAATGACATCACTGATGACATCATGACACACCAATACCAGTTACTACATACGCACTCACTGATTCGTACGTCTACACACACATTCACTCATTCACCCATACAATTACTCATACATACAGTCAGTTATTATTAGAACACTATCATATGCACTCATACACCTAGTCAGTCCTGTGAAGAATCAATCACACTTCGATTTCCTCATCTATAGTTAAACACAGAACACCATACTTTTCACACATATACTAACACATACTTACTCTCTTATACAATCACTGATACAAGTACACATTGATATGCACAGTCACACACCTCCCAGCCAGCCACACACACACTCAGTCTTCCATACATCCAGTCATTCTTCAATATGTAAAACGTATTTAAACTTTACAAAAACACACAGACACTAGATGATGTCATCAGTGATGTCATTTGAGATGTCATCAGTGATGTCATCAGTGATGTCACTGACCATGTCATGAATGATGTAATATGTGACATCATCAGCAGTGGATTGCGGGTGCGCGATATATAGTTAGTGCAACTAACTATATATGGAATTTCAATGGTTTTGTGTGAGTAAAATAAGGTTTTCTAAATGCTAATTCCTAACTATATATGGTCTATAACCTATGGTTTTTTCAGTGAATTTTCAAGGTTTTGTAAATGCTAATTCCTAACTATATATGGTCTATAACCTATGGTTTTTTCAGTGAATATATATATAAATATATATTTTTTTCACCAAATTGTCCTTTCAACGAAATGCGCTCTCTCTCACAGCCGGTGCGTGCGTCGAGGTCGGACCAGACCTCGTAAAAATGCTTCACCAAAAGACGCCAGAACAAACACACGCACTCCACGGACTTTGAAATAAACGATTTATTTCAGTGCCATTTCCCCTTCACCAACGCGTTTCACCCGACAGGGCTTGTTCACGGTGCAATCTATCAATAGTCCATTGTCTCTTTTTACATTAAATACATTTTTCCACAGTTACACATTAGGATGCATTGTGGGATATGTAGTGTCATGTGTATACACCCAAATTGTGAAAAAATAATTTACTTGTTTTTTTCTTTTTGTTTTTTCATTTCTAAGTTATACAGTTATACTTGTAGTTCCCAATGTCATTTAGGGGTAGAATTTTATGTTTTATATCAGGTGTTTTAGTTAATGTCCACTCTATTATTCTGTATATTGTCTGGCCTCCTCGTAATGGTCTCAGTGACCCATAAATTCGTTGGAGGATAAACAAATGTCCGAGTTTTCATGCATCCATTCTTTTCAAGCTCAGTGCTTTTCGATACTGTTTCTTTATTTTTTGTGTGGAATTCCCTGATTACAACTTCTTATTCTTAGTTCATTTTTCTTTCCACTTATGACATTGTCTCTTTTTTTGATGTTACTTATTGATTTTTCTTTCTCTCCTCAAAGGTGTACATATAGCTCTTCGTCCCCGTTAAGACCCAACGGGATCTTCGTTTTGAATCTTATTATTAGCCTTGATTCTAGTCTTCTCAGTTTTAATGTTCGATTTCCTCCTCGTTCATTTATTGGAATCGTGGCTAGCCCAAAGTATCTCATGTTCTCCCAAGTTTTCCCAGGATGTGTCATCATGTGTTTGGATGTAGCATAAGTTTGATCCTTATTTTGTATTGCCCTGGTGTGTTCTAAGATTCTTTTCTTGAGGGGGCACGTAGTGCTGCCTATATATCTCTTGCCACACTCACATTCTAGGCAATATACTACATGTGTAGTATTACATGTGATCTTTTCCTCAATTTTGAAAAGTCTTCCTTGCGGATCCATGATGTTCTTAATGTTCTTCCCAATCTTGCACGCTTTGCACACGCTGCATTTGCTGAATCCTTTCTGGTGTTCTTGGAGCCATGCATCCGGGCGTTTGTTGACGAAGTGGCTATTTACCAATTTGTCCGATAGTGATGGAGCTTTTCTGTAGGAGATTTGTGGCCATTTTCCCAGTTGTTTCCCAATGTCGGGATCTTTGGTTAAGATGCACCAGTATTTTTTCAGGGATTTTTGTATCTTTTGGCCTTCTTTGCTGAATGTCATGACCATTCTTATTGGTTCTTTTGTAGTGATCTCATCCTCGTGACCCCTCCTCCTTATGAGAGTTTCAGACCTTTTGATTGCTCTTGCTTTCATTTCTCCTATATATATAACTATTACCTACTGGCGATAGCCAGTAGGTATATATAGTTAGGATTGTTTTCCATAGGGAAATCGCAACATTCTATTGGGAATAACTTTGGCGCCGGTTGAGGAATCTTCCTGAAATTTTCCTTAACTTTGCCTCGCGGCGCTCCGCTCCTTCCCTGAAAGTTTGGGGGGATTCGTCAAGCGGGGGCTGAGATAAAAGGGGGGTCCCAAAACGTGTTTTCCCCATGTTAATTTCCATAGGGCGGTTGGACTCACTTTTAGCCCGAACGGCTGAATGGTTTTCCACCAAACTTGGCAAAATTGTAGGGACTGGTAGCCCGATGTGCCTATGCTGTGTCTCAAGATATGTGCTCGAGTGGTTTTTACGAAAATTAACTTTGAAAAAATATATATTGGGCTACATTGGGCTATATATATGTTAGAGCCCAAATGTAGCCCAATGTAGCCCAATGTAGCCCAAAGATGGCCACCAGAGACAAAAAAACTCAAATGTAGCCCAAATATCAGCCAGATGTAGCCCAACTATTGCCCAATGACAGAATGTCCCAGAGTGTTCTAAAGAACAACTAGAGCGCTAACAGTATTACTTATGACAAAAGTATGGCACACCTGAAGTCATCTTGATTGGAATAAGGTGTTAACACTTAAAACATTTAATTTGCAAAGGAACAAAATGAGGGGGTTCATTTTGCCATAAAAATTATGATTAGTGCTGAAGAAAGAAAAATTAGGGCACATTTTGAGTGACTTCTCAAATCCTCTTATATTTCATTTAAAAAATTCTGATATGCAGTCTCCCAAGATGGCCACCAGAGACAAAAGAGCCCAAATGTAGCCCAAATATCAGCCAGATGTAGCCCAACTATAGCCCAATGACAGAATGTCCCAGAGTGTTCTGAAGAACAACTAGAACGCTAACAGTCTTACTTATGACAAAAGTATGGCACACCTGAAGTCATCTTGATTGGAATAAAGTGGTAACACTTAATACATTTAATTTGAAAAGGAACAAAATGAGGGGTTTCATTTTGCCATAGAAATTTTATTACCTACTGGCGATAGCCAGTAGGTATATATAGTTAGGATTGTTTTCCATAGGGAAATCGCAACATTCTATTGGGAATAACTTTGGCGCCGGTTGAGGAATCTTCCTGACATTTTCCTTAACTTTGCCTCAAGGCGCTCCGCTCCTTTCCTAAAAGTTTGGGGGGGATTCGTCAAGCGGGGGCTGAGATAAAAGGGGGTCCCAAAACGTGTTTTCCCCATGTTAATTTCCATAGGGCGGTTGGACTAACTTTTAGCCCGAACGGCTGAATGGTTTTCCACCAAACTTGGCAAAATTGTAGGGACTGGTAGCCCAATGTGCCTTTGCTATGTCTCAAGATATGTGCTCGAGTGGTTTTTACGAAAATTACCTTTGAAAAAATATATATTGGGCTACATTGGGCTATATATATGTTAGAGCCTAAATGTAGCCCAATGTAGCCCAATGTAGCCCAATGTACCAATGTAGCCCAAAGATGGCCACCAGAGACAAAAAAACTCAAATGTAGCCCAAATATCAGCCAGATGTAGCCCAACTATAGCCCAATGACAGAATGTCCCAGAGTGTTCTAAAGAATGACTAGAGCGCTAACAGTCTTACTTATGACAAAAGTATGGCACACCTGAAGTCATCTTGATTGGAATAAAGTGTTAACACTTAATACATTTAATTTGCAAAGGAAAAAAATGAGGGGGTTCATTTTGCCATAGCAATTATGATTAGTGCTGAAGAAAGAAAAATTAGGGCACATTTTCAGTGACTTCTCAAATCCTCTTATATTTCATTAAAAAAATTCTGATATGCAGTCTCCCAAGATGGCCACCCGAGACAAAAGAGCCCTAATGTAGCCCAAATATCAGCCAGATGTAGCCCAACTATAGCCCAATGACAGAATGTCCCAGAGTGTTCTAAAGAACAACTAGAACGCTAACAGTCTTACTTATGACAAAAGTATGGCACACCTGAAGTCATCTTGATTGGAATAAAGTGGTAACACTTAATACATTTAATTTGAAAAGGAACAAAATGAGGGGTTTCATTTTGCCATAGAAATGTTATTACCTACTGGCGATAGCCAGTAGGTATATATAGTTAGGATTGTTTTCCATAGGGAAATCGCAACATTCTATTGGGAATAACTTTGGCGCCGGTTGAGGAATCTTCCTGAAATTTTCCTTAACTTTGCCTCGCGGCACTCCGCTCCTTCCCTGAAAGTTTGGGGGGGATTCGTCAAGCGGGGGCCAAGATAAAAGGGGGTCCGAAAACATGTTTTCCCCATGTTAATTTCCATAGGGCGGTTGGACTCACTTTTAGCCCGAACGGCTGAATGGTTTTCCACCAAACTTGGCAAAATTGTAGGGACTGGTAGCCCGATGTGCCTTTGCTATGTCCAAAGATATGTGCTCCAGTGGTTTTTACGAAAATTAACTTTGAAAACATATATATTGGGCTACATTGGGCTATATATATGTTAGAGCCCAAATGTAGCCCAATGTAGCCCAATATAGCCCAAAGATGGCCACCAGAGACAAAAAAAAACAAATGTAGCCCAAATATCAGCCAGATGTAGCCCAAGTATAGCCCAATGACAGAATGTCCCAGAGTGTTCTAAAGAACAACTAGAACGCTAACAGTCTTACTTATGACAAAAGTATGGCACACCTGAAGTCATCTTGATTGGAATAAAGTGGTAACACTTAATACATTTAATTTGAAAAGGAACAAAATGAGGGGTTTCATTTTGCTGTAGAAATTTTATTACCTACTGGCGATAGCCAGTAGGTATATATAGTTAGGATTGTTTTCCATAGGGAAATCGCAACATTCTATTGGGAATAACTTTGGCGCCGGTTGAGGAATCTTACTGAAATTTTCCTAACGTTGCCTCGCGTCGCTCCGCTCCTTCCCTGAAAGTTTGGGGGGAATTCGTCAAGCGGGGGCTGAGATAAAAGGGGGGTCCCAAAACGTGTTTTCCCCATGTTAATTTCCGTAGGGCGGTTGGATTAACTTTTAGCCCGAACGGCTGAATGGTTTTCCACCAAACTTGGCAAAATTGTAGGGACTGGTAGCCCGATGTGCCTTTGCTATGTTTCAAGATATGTGCTCGAGTGGTTTTACGAAAATTAACTTTGAAAAACATATATATTGGGCTACATTGGGCTATATATATAGTAGAGCCCAAATGTAGTCCAATGTAGCCCAATGCAGCCCAATGTAGCCCAAAGATGGCCACCAGAGACAAAAAAACTCAAATGTAGCCCAAATATCAGCCACATGTAGCCCAATATAGCCCAATGACAGAATGTCCCAGAGTGTTCTAAAGAACAACTAGAGCGCTGACAGTCTTACTTATGACAAAAGTAGGGCACACCTGAAGTCATCTTGATTGGAATAAAGTGTTAACACTTAAAACATTTAATTTGCAAAGGAACAAAATGAGGGGGTTCATTTTGCCATAGAAATTATGATTAGTGCTGAAGAAAGAAAAATTAGGGCACATTTTGAGTGACTTCTCAAATCCTCTTATATTTCATTAAAACAATTCTGATATGCAGTCTCCCAAGATGGCCACCAGAGACAAAAGAGCCCAAATGTAGCCCAAATATCAGCCAGATGTAGCCCAACTATAGCCCAATGACAGAATGTCCCAGAGTGTTCTAAAGAACAACTAGAACGCTAACAGTCTTACTTATGACAAAAGTATGGCACACCTGAAGTCATCTTGATTGGAATAAAGTGGTAACACTTAATACATTTAATTTGAAAAGGAACAAAATGAGGGGTTTCATTTTGCCATAGAAATGTTATTACCTTCTGGCGATAGCCAGTAGGTATATATAGTTAGGATTGTTTTCCATAGGGAAATCGCAACATTCTATTGGGAATAACTTTGGCGCAGGTTGAGGAATCTTCCTGAAATTTTCCTTAACTTTGCCTCGCGGCGCTCCGCTCCTTTCCTGAAAGCTTGGGGGTGAGGTTCCGTAAAAATTATTACGACGTTCTGGGCATTACCGAATATGGACGAGTTTGGTATCTACGAACCGTAAATGGCGAGTTCGATAAGTGTACGCATTTTCGCTACACTACCTGATAGGGTTCGCCTAATATTACGTGTTCTTCATCTGAACCCTCGGGTTCCATTTTAGATACGGCATCCATTTTGTTTCTTGCCCTCACGTAGTCAGCAAGCAGGTAACTGTTCGCCTCCTGACCTTCTGTTTCCCAAGCCTTGCGGAAGACGCATATTCCTTTCATGCATCTTTGTGGCCGGAGGAATGACACAGCGAAGGCAGATGGCTCAGCGTGAGGGTAATCTGGCCGTGCCGGTCTATTGTGACAGCCGTGCAGGCGATGGGATCCAGCTCTTTGATCCTACGATCATGCTTCCGATATTACCCCCACACTCTTTTCTCTACACGTGTCTGACTTCCTTGCAGCTGTTTTTTTTTCTCTTTTCCTGGTCATTTACAACTCTAATGGGTGTGCCTAATGGTGGGAAGATGTGCTTTTACAGTTGGGAACCGGCATTGCTACTGTAATTATGTTCCGGGATTCTGAAAACATGAAAGCGACCCTTTTGAAGTTTACTGTGGGAACTGGATTGTAATCTTTTGTTCGCATGTCGTGCAATGGCAACATTTTGTATAAAAGAGAGCGACCTACATATGCAATTTGAAGCAGACTCGCAGAACCTACATGCCGATGTACTTCTAATGACTCTTGTTTCCCTGCAGTAAATAAACGCTGATCTTTGACGCCGAAGGAAGTGTCCCGTGTCTCTGTCACTTGTGCGCCGAAACAGGTATCCCATGAAGGTTATAGGTGTTGTTCCCTGGCACCGCTGGTTCTGTTAAAAGTCCAGTCCTTCAGTTGGCGCCCAACGTGGGGCGACATCAGCGGTACCGGTCCAAAGCCTGACGATCGTGAGGAACTTCGTGTGAAATCTCCGAGGGAAGGTGCACCCCGCTTCATCGATCCTGTTGTCGAAATAAGTGGCCCGAAGATTTTCCCTGCGAAGCTTCCCGCCTCCTGACGGCTACGACGGACCGATGCCCTGACTGTCGACCTATCTTCGACGCCCGGCGCAGACCTTACGTACAAGCGAGACGATAGACGGGCCTTCCTGGTGACGCCATTGAAGTTCTGAGTTAAGTATTTGTGGATCGCTCCCAGTCCTTAGTGGTTGTCGTAGCTTATTGAAGCTTTGTTGTAGCTCATTGAAGCTTTGTTGTATTGCATGGTTCCATTGCATTTGTGGTTCTTAGTTGTGGTTCTTAGTAGTTATTTGACAGTTGCAATTGCCAAAAACCGAGGGTTTTGGCTTACACGAAGATTTAGCACTTCGGTGACCCTTGAAGTTTGATACTAGGTTAGTGTGCACGATGCCTAGCCATAGTGGTTTCTTCAAATGTTGCGCAATGGATTCCCGGTTGGAGGACTCGTGTCCGATACCTCCAGTTGGAACTCCGATATATGAGCTCTACAGTCGACATGGTGTGGGCCCTATTATATATAATAAATACTGGGTCCGTTACACGAAAAAAGACGGTGTCCTTAGTTGGCCACCACATGGAAGTTTTGAACTTACGATTTTAGATAATCTTGAAGCTAAATTATTTCAAAAGAAAGCTAGGCCAGCTATGTTTGATTCTTTTCGGCTGTGGCGTAAAGAGGCCAAGCAGAAAGAAATCAAACAGCTTAAAAAGGATTGAAGAGAAGGGTTTGTTCCGATAATGCAAGTTGTACAACAATGTAAGCGAGAAAAAGAAGAAAAAGAAATGGAAGTTTCCACTAGACTACATCATATGAGTGTAGATAAATGTTATCCGGTTTTACCGACTGGTCTAGATAAGAAAGAAGAAGATTCGAAGGAGGATTCCTTGTTAGCGTATTTGATGAAATCGCCACCTCCTTATGCACAGGGTGCTACGTCTCCTGTAGCTCCTCCTGTAGTTCCTCCTGTCGTTCCTCCCGTTGTTCCAGCGGCTGCGGGTCCGCCCGTTGTTAATCCTACGTTTGTCCCACCACTTGTCCCTGTCCCTACTGCCCCTGTACCTGTACCTCCTCAATCTGTTATTCCTGTTACCCCGACTACCTTGTCTGTTTCTACTATGCCTTCCTTCGCTTCTAATGTTGTTGCTCCTGCTCTTCTTTCTTCTTCTCCTTCTGTTCGTAATCGTATCCCTAACACTGTTGCTACCCTTTATTCACCGCTTTCTGGTCAGTTATTCCCGTCTGATCTTTCCGAAACTCCCCAGAGACGGAACCAGATCCCTAGTGGAAAGGAAAAAGAGACATTAGTGACTATGGCACATAGATGGATAAGACACCCTGCTAACTACACTCCACGTGTGGTCTTCGACACGTTTTCTCAGTTTAATGAGCCTACGCAGAGATTCGTGTTCGAAGAAATGTGTAACTTTTTGAGGGAAGAATGGTATAACGATGATCTAGATAACGTACCGCCCGATATAACTGAACTCCAGAGTCACTTTTCGAACGGTATGATTGTAGGGGGTGATGTACGACGTGCCTTGGAACGTTTGTTAGCGTTCAGATCCACCGTGCATTCTCGAGTGTCATTTGATGATGCCACTGAGAATTGGAAAGCGGCTCCTGGTCAGTATCCTATGAGAGAGGTTCCGCCACTTTGGGTGCCTGGTGATCCGCAAGCTAACCCTGCGGTTTTACCGCACTTTCGAAGAGTGTGGATACACCTCCCATGGAAACGATCGGAAGTTTTGCAAGTAAAGCAATCCTTGCCTGATCCGCGTAAGAATCCGGCTGGTTATTATAAGGAGCTATCCCAACTGGTGGAAGCTTCGGTTATGAACCTTGCCGATATCGACATGTTGTTTGGTAATGTTGTACCACAACCAGTTTGGGCGAAAATTCGCCAAGCAAACCACGCAAATGAGTTAGGTGGTGATTGGGCTGCACTAATAGCAGCTGATGCATTACAAGTTGGTGGGGCTAAGCCTGAGCAGTTGATCTTAGATTTACCTCAGAAAATTACTACGCTCATGAAAACTCTCATGCCAGCGATGAAGGTGAACTGGGATAAGTTATCAGCTTGTAAGCAAAAGAAAGACGAGAGTGTCTCGGATTTCTTTACAAGATTTGAAGAAGCGTTTGTCGACCACAGCGGTCAGGACATGGGCTCGGAGGGAGGCCAACGGTTATTTGTCGACAAGTTTGTGTCGAATTTGTTGCCTGACCTATGCAACAAATTGAAGAATTCCGAAAGTGCATGGGCGGTTTCAACCACTGCACAGATATTAGCAACGGCTCAATACTATGAGAATAGGGAAAAGGAAGAAAGTGATCGTGCAGATAAGAAAACGAAGGAGCTCAAAACGAAGGTTTTGTTGCAGCAAGCGTATCCTCCACGATCAAATCAAAATGATTCACAACAGCAGTATCGACCACGAGCACAGCCCGACAGGATGCAGCCGCGCTCTGACAACTCTGACTATAGATCTTCACTTGGGTATAATCAGTGCGCATATTGTAGAAGAGAGGGACACATAAAGTATGATTGTCCTGCTTTACGTGACCGTCTAAATGGTATGTCGACGCGAGGAAACCGTGGTGGTGGTCCTCAACAGGCATCACGAGGTAGAGGTCGCGGTGCCCCCCAAAATCAAATTGAGCGACTTCAAAATCCATCAGATACGAATAATTGTTTTGACCAGCGAAATGCGGGGTCAGTTCGATCTGCACAATATAATGTGGACGATTATTACGTTGAACATGAGACTGTTGCAAACGACCATTACTAGGACAGCCACCGACAAAGAGAGGGAGTAGTATCAGTTCCGGTTGATCAGAGTGGGCCTTACGTTGCAGTGGCTACATCGGGCGTAGTTGAGCCTTTTCTGTTAGACACTGGTGCGACGAAAAGTTCCATCATGCATTCGAAACTCCCTGGCGCACCTTTGTCTGGCTTAACGAATGTTTCCGTTGGATTCTCTGGCGCCCCTGTTAGCAACCCCGTCTCTAGCCCTTTGCCCCTTACGATTGGCCCTCGTGAGCTGAAGGCTTCGCTGATTCTATCTACCGGCTGTGGTGAGAATCTTTTGGGTCTGGATTTGTTGAAACGACTATATGCGACTTTGTATTGCTCTCCCGAAGGAGTGGAGCTTACATTAGGTCGGAGAGTGATCTCTCCTATGTACTTGTCGATCGATAAATTCCCACCGGAATTGAGTTCCCTTCCTGCGTCTCTATGGGCCACAGGTCCCAATGATGTGGGTCTGTTAGACATTCCACCTTATGTGATTCAATTGAAACCAAATGTGCGATTACCACGTTTACCTCAGTATCGTATCTCTCTTGATGGTGAGCGAGCGCTGTTAGCAATCGTTCATGATCTAATTAAGAAAGGTGTTGTTGAAGAAACTCGTGGAAACGTGTGTAATAGCCCTGTATTGCCTATTTTGAAACGAACTGATCCATCCAAACCTCCTGTGTATCGTTTCGTAATAGATTTGAGAGAAGTAAATAAAATAGTGATTCCACAATTTCCCGTGGTCCCTGATATCACGGCCTTGCTAACAATGATTCCGGCCTCTGCCTCCTGGTTCACGGTGATCGATCTAAAGAATGCTTTCTTTAGTATCCCGATTGCTGAGGAAAGCAGAGACCTATTCGGATTCGCATTAGGTGGTCGCAGTTTTAGGCTAAAACGCGCTCCACAGGGCTACTGTGAGAGTCCGTCAATCTACAGTCAAGCACTTAAAAGTCAGCTTGATGCCTTTGTGTTACCGACGGGTGCGGCTCTGATTCAATATGTTGACGACCTGCTAGTGGCAGCTGATACAGAAGCTATTTGCAAAACGGCTACAGTATCATTATTGCATTTTTTACATGACTTACATCACAAGGTATCACCTTCTAAGCTACAATATTGTTGTCAAGAAGTTACCTATTTAGGTCACTTATTGTCAAAAGAAGGGAGAAGGTTGACCCCAGAGAGAATCGCAGCGATTTCCCGAATGACTGTGCCAAAAACCCAGAGAGATGTACGTGCCTTTTTAGGTATTACGTCCTATTGCAGACAATGGATTCCAAATTTTTCATTGTTGGCGAAACCATTGATAGCCCTTACGTGCAAGGATGTTTCATCTCCTTTGCCTTGGACTGAAGAGTGTCAGAAAGGTTTTTCTGAATTGCGTGATGCGTTGTGTTCGGCTCCTGTGTTGGGTACTCCTGACTACAGTAAGCCGTTTACACTATACGTTCACGAGAGGGATGGTTGTGCATTGAGTGTTCTGACACAACCTTTTGGTGGCAAACAACGCCCATGCGCCTATTTTTCTTCGACTTTAGACCCAGTAGCTAGAGCCTTGCCGAGTTGTTTAAGAGCAACGGTGGCAGCTGCGGCGTCCATTCGACAGTCCGCAGGTCTGGTCATGGATAATATGCTTACGGTGATGGTCCCGCATGCAGTTGACACTCTCTTGAACCGAACGAAGACTCAACATTTGACGAGCGCAAGATTGTCTGGATATGAGTTAACGTTACTGGCCAGTCATATACGGATAAAATGATGTAATGTGTTGAATCCAGCAACATTGCTGCCGATCGACACGGAGTCAAGTGGTGAAGCACTACATGACTGTTATCTAAGAACTGAGGAGGAAACAAAGGGTCGTATTGACCTAAAAGATACTCCATTGGTAGATCCCGATGGTACTTTGTATGTGGATGGTTCCTGTTTTAAGTTGCCGAATGGTGATGTGACGACTGCGTATGCTGTAGTAACATTGAGTACGGTTGTAGAAAGCGCAAGATTGGGTCAGAATTCGGCTCAGGCTGCTGAGCTGATCGCCTTGACAAGAGCGTGTGTGTTGTCTAAAGATAAACGGGTGAATGTGTTTACCGATAGCCAGTATGCTTTTGGTGTGGCGCACAGTTTTGGGCGATTGTGGAAAGAAAGAGGGTTCCTTACGTCGCATGGCACGAAGATTCAGCATGGACAGTTTGTGAATGACCTTCTAGATGCACTCACATTGCCTAAACAGGTGGCCGTAATCAAATGTAGTGCGCATCAGAAAGTGACGGATGACGTGGGTCGTGGTAATGCGTTTGCGGATGAAACGGCTAAAGAGACAGCTAAAGATTTGACAAATCGAATGTATGTTACGAGTTCAGTGAGATGGCCAACGGAGACTAGTATGTGTGAAGACACGATTGAGAGTGTGAAGGGAGTACAGAATGAAGCCACTGAGACGGAAAAGACTAAATGGAAAGAGAGCACGGGAAGGCTGGATGAGAACGGATGTTGGGTTGATTTGTCGGAGAAACAGAGATGGATGTTACCGGATGCATATGTGCTCGCTGTCGTTACAATGGCCCATGGTACAGCACACATAAGCACGAAAGGCATATGCAAGTTGTTGTCTCATGTATGGAAGAATGATGGGATTACTAAGTGTGCAGAGAGAGTGGTCAAGAATTGTATGGTGTGTTTGATGCACAATCCCGGTAAGGGCACTCCCACTCCACCTGGCCATTTTGCCCCTCCTACGTACCCTTTCGAAGTTATCCAGTTGGACTTCATCCACATGGAGAGATGTAACAACTTGAAATATGTGTTGGTTGTGGTATGTGCATTCTCCAGATGGATTGAGGCTTACCCCCTTAAGGATAATACTGCCTTATCCACGGCAAAAATTTTGCTCAAGGAGTATTTTCCCCGATATGGAATGCCTCGGATTGTATGGTCGGACAACGGAAGTGAGTTCGTGGGAAGTGTGATGAAGAGTGTGTGTCGTGGCCTCGGTATAAATCAGAAATTTCATAGTGCAAATCATCCACAAGTGGCGGGCTTGGTGGAAGGGTACAATGGCACCCTAAAACTAAAATTGGCTAAAATTCAGGCAACAACTGGTTTATCATGGCCCGACGCTTTGCCTCTAGCTCTCCTATCGACCAGGGCAACTGTACACTCACGAGTAGGGCTTAGCCCATACGAGATTGTGTTCGGCCGTCCTGCTAATATATGGGGAGTCCCAAGACCTAAAGAGTTTGATAGAATCGAATATCCAATGTTGATTGATTATCTTTATGATCTGACTGCTAAATTGAGTTTGATTCATCAACAGGTCTTTGAGGCTCTGCCGTCACGAACAGAGGGTCCTGGTCATCGGCTCCAACCCGGGGACTGGATCCTTGTCCGTAACTTCGGCCGAAAACGGAACCTTGAGCCGAGATTCGTGGGACCTTACCAGGTGCAACTAGCAACGAGGACGGCAGTTCGGCTGGAGGGACGGAAGCACTGGGTACATGCTACCCACACTAAGAAGGTCCCGCTTCCTTTGCCGTCGGACACTTGGATGAGAAGAGGTTTTACTTCATCTGAAACCGACGCTCCACAACGTTTTGTCCAATTCAGCGAAGCTCAGCTTGTTTCTGACACCCTTGTTGATTCCCCTCAAACAATCTCCTTTCCGTCAACCCTGAAGAATTCGAGTGCTGAACAATCATCTGAACAATCGAACACTCGTTTGCCATCCAATCCACTATTTGAAGATCAGACTCGCCCTGGAAGCAGCCGATACTTTCTTCGTCCACGTACAAGAAACTAATAAAAAGATTTTGTTTTTAGGTTTCACACTTGCCCTGAACATAGTGGACATTGTATATTGTATACCTTTTTCCTTTTCGTACAGCTAAAAATGTTATAATAAATTGAATGTTCAATTTAGCTAGAACCTATCATCCAGGTTGGCCGTAGGGCCGTGCGGGTACTTCCTTCTGTTTAGCAGCTATCGACACTAGGTCGGTTTCTTTTGTCGATTTCTGGGAACTCCTGGGAATTGATAATCGCTACTCAGAACGAAGTGCGTCAAGAACGTCGCGGACGGTCGTTAGGGGATGGAATCGTCACTGCCTGAGCTGTCGAAAAGAGAGAAAATATCGGCGCAAAGATCTGCATTAGATAAGATGTTTCATACAAAATGGGTTTTGCTACAGGTTTTCATATTGTTCCTGACTGTATCTATGTTACTGGTGGGGGGAGTATATTTTGGGTCCCAATTCTTACTGCCTTCCACTATACCTACTCTTCCATCTCATGATCTAAATTTCGTTTCAACTGTCTCTCCACATTCCTTTCATCTTCTGCCTCAACACGATCAAGCTAGACGTGCGGAATTTAGAAACAACTCCTTTATTCAACTCTTGCACCAGCATCAGTTAGTGGTAAACACTACCAATTGTTGGGTGTGTGGGTTAATGCCACATACCATGGATAAGGGTATTCCGTACTTGGTGCTGCCTTATAGTTCCCAAGGGTCAGCTCGAGCATTCCAAACTATGTTCCGCAGCGCACTAGATTCCTACCCCCATCGAGAACCACGCTCAGCAAACTTTGGTCCTGGCCCGTACCACAAGACTCTGGCGAGAGCTATTGCTGATTTAGATAGAGATATTTTTGATGCATCGCTTATCCCAGAGGAGGAGGTGCGAGCATATAAGGAACTAAGTGAGACTGAGTATAGTGTATCAGTGGGTGATAGACAGCTTAAAAGCTCATCACCGATATGGATTGTACCTCACCTTGGTAACTTCTGCCTGAAAGGTCTTGGTCGAAATCCGAGAGCTCAGTTTGGGGAGAGTGCGTGTACTGAGACGTATGTCTTACCAACGCTCTCATCCCCTGTCTTCCTAACTGCCAAGGGTACCTATTTTGTATGTTATGATCGAGCCTATACGTGGTTACCTCATGACTTCTCGGGTACCTGCTATATTGCAAATCTTTTGCCTCCGACTTTCACTGTTGCCTCAAATTATCACAGAACTAGAGTTGTGAGAGGTGTTGTTAACAAAGAAGATACTGCCGGTCAAGAAGCAGGAGACTTCTTTAAGGGTTTCCTACCGTTTTGGGGCCCTATGGTCAATAGCAGGAACCTGAGGCAGTTAACTTGTGTAGTAGAATCAACTGCCAACATAACTGCAAGTGCCCTTGGTAATTTGACAGCCGAGCTTCAGGCGGATAGACTGATGACGTTACAGAACCGTATGGTTCTAGACGTTGTTCTAGCAGATAGAGGTGGTGTGTGTAAGGTCATCCATTCGAGCTGCTGCATATTCATACCCGATAACGCTCCAACGGTTTATCAAGCCATCTCTAAGTTGCACAAAATTTCGGAGTCCATACACGTGGACGAAGGAAATTGGACGCTTCTGGGATGGTTTTGGGGCCTGATGTCGACTTGGGGTTGGAAGATTCTGATGATCATAGGGGTTGTTGTAACGTTTCTATTCACATGTTGTCTTTGTGTGCAGTGTGGTCCTGCCTTATGTGGCCTCTGTGCCACAACATGTATAAGACAGCCAGTTGTCACCAAAGAGGCATTGTTGGATAGAATAATGTATCAACAACATCTAAATGATCTGATGAATATCGAAATCGATTATGATTCCGACTAGTGCTTGCCTACATGAGGGCAAAAGGAGCGTCTGAGGTTCCGTAAAAATTATTACGACGTTCTGGGCATTACCGAATATGGACGAGTTTGGTATCTACGAACCGTAAATGGCGAGTTCGATAAGTGTACGCATTTTCGCTACACTACCTGATAGGGTTCGCCTAATATTACGTGTTCTTCATCTGAACCCTCGGGTTCCATTTTAGATACGGCATCCATTTTGTTTCTTGCCCTCACGTAGTCAGCAAGCAGGTAACTGTTCGCCTCCTGACCTTCTGTTTCCCAAGCCTTGCGGAAGACGCATATTCCTTTCATGCATCTTTGTGGCCGGAGGAATGACACAGCGAAGGCAGATGGCTCAGCGTGAGGGTAATCTGGCCGTGCCGGTCTATTGTGACAGCCGTGCAGGCGATGGGATCCAGCTCTTTGATCCTACGATCATGCTTCTGATATTACCCCCACACTCTTTTCTCTACACGTGTCTGACTTCCTTGCAGCTGTTTTTTTTTCTCTTTTCCTGGTCATTTACAACTCTAATGGGTGTGCCTAATGGTGGGAAGATGTGCTTTTACAGTTGGGAACCGGCATTGCTACTGTAATTATGTTCCGGGATTCTGAAAACATGAAAGCGACCCTTTTGAAGTTTACTGTGGGAACTGGATTGTAATCTTTTGTTTGCATGTCGTGCAATGGCAACATTTTGTATAAAAGAGAGCGACCTACATATGCAATTTGAAGCAGACTCGCAGAACCTACATGCCGATGTACTTCTAATGACTCTTGTTTCCCTGCAGTAAATAAACGCTGATCTTTGACGCCGAAGGAAGTGTCCCGTGTCTCTGTCACTTGTGCGCCGAAACAGGTATCCCATGAAGGTTATAGGTGTTGTTCCCTGGCACCGCTGGTGCTGTTAAAAGTCCAGTCCTTCAGGGGGGATTCGTCAAGCGGGGGCTGAGATAAAAGGAGGGTCCCAAAACGTGTTTTCCCCATGTTAATTTCCATAGGGCGGTTGGACTAACTTTTAGCCCGAACGGCTGAATGGTTTTCCACCAAACTTGGCAAAATTGTAGGGACTGGTAGCCCAATGTGCCTTTGCTATGTCTCAAGATATGTGCTCGAGTGGTTTTTACGAAAATGACCTTTGAAAAAATATATATTGGGCTACATTGGGCTATATATATGTTAGAGCCTTAATGTAGCCCAATGTAGCCCAATGTAGCCCAATGTAGCCCAAAGATGGCCACCAGAGACAAGAAAACTCAAATGTAGCCCAAATATCAGTCAGATGTAGCCCAACTATAGCCCAATGACAGAATGTCCCAGAGTGTTCTAAAGAATGACTAGAGCGCTAACAGTCTTACTTATGACAAAAGTATAGCACACCTGAAGTCATCTTGATTGGAATAAAGTGTTAACACTTAATACATTTAATTTGCAAAGGAAAAAAATGAGGGGGTTCATTTTGCCATAGCAATTATGATTAGTGCTGAAGAAAGAAAAATAAGGGCACATTTTCAGTGACTTCTCAAATCCTCTTATATTTCATTAAAAAAATTCTGATATGCAGTCTCCCAAGATGGCCACCAGAGACAAAAGAGCCCAAATGTAGCCCAAATATCAGCCAGATGTAGCCCAACTATAGCCCAATGACAGAATGTCCCAGAGTGTTCTAAAGAACAACTAGAACGCTAACAGTCTTACTTATGACAAAAGTATGGCACACCTGAAGTCATCTTGATTGGAATAAAGTGGTAACACTTAATACATTTAATTTGAAAAGGAACAAAATGAGGGGTTTCATTTTGCCATAGAAATGTTATTACCTACTGGCGATAGCCAGTAGGTATATATAGTTAGGATTGTTTTCCATAGGGAAATCGCAACTTTCTATTGGGAATAACTTTGGCGCCGGTTGAGGAATCTTCCTGAAATTTTCCTTAACTTTGCCTCGCGGCGCTCCGCTCCTTCCCTGAAAGTTTGGGGGGGATTCGTCAAGCGGGGGCCAAGATAAAAGGGGGGTCCGAAAACATGTTTTCCCCATGTTAATTTCCATAGGGCGGTTTGACTCACTTTTAGCCCGAACGGCTGAATGGTTTTCCACCAAACTTGGCAAAATTGTAGGGACTGGTAGCCCGATGTGCCTTTGCTATGTCTCAAGATATGTGCTCCAGTGGTTTTTACGAAAATTAACTTTGAAAAAATATATATTGGGCTACATGGGGCTATATATATGTTAGAGCCCAAATGTAGCCCAATGTAGCCCAATGTAGCCCAAAGATGGCCACCAGAGACAAAAAAAACAAATGTAGCCCAAATATCAGCCAGATGTAGCCCAAGTATAGCCCAATGACAGAATGTCCCAGAGTGTTCTAAAGAACAACTAGAACGCTAACAGTCTTACTTATGACAAAAGTATGGCACACCTGAAGTCATCTTGATTGGAATAAAGTGGTAACACTTAATACATTTAATTTGAAAAGGAACAAAATGAGGGGTTTCATTTTGCTATAGAAATTTTATTACCTACTGGTGATAGCCAGTAGGTATATATAGTTAGGATTGTCTTCCATAGGGAAATCGCAACGTTCTATTGGGAATAACTTTGGCGCCGGTTGAGGAATCTTCCTGAAATTTTCCTTAACGTTGCCTCGCGTCGCTCCGCTCTTTCCCTGAAAGTTTGGGGGGAATTTGTCAAGCGGGGGCTGAGATAAAAGGGGGGTCCCAAAACGTGTTTTCCCCATGTTAATTTCCATAGGGCGGTTGGACTAATTTTTAGCCCGAACGGCTGAATGGTTTTCCACCAAACTTGGCAAAATTGTAGGGACTGGTAGCCCGATGTGCCTTTGCTATGTCTCAAGATATGTGCTCGAGTGGTTTTACGAAAATTAACTTTGAAAAAATATATATTGGGCTACATTGGGCTATATATATGTTAGAGCCCAAATGTAGTCCAATGTAGCCCAATGTAGCCCAATGTAGCCCAAAGATGGCCACCAGAGACAAAAAAACTCAAATGTAGCCCAAATATCAGCCAGATGTAGCCCAACTATAGCCCAATGACAGAATGTCCCAGAGTGTTCTAAAGAACAACTAGAGCGCTAACAGTCTTACTTATGACAAAAGTAGGGCACACCTGAAGTCATCTTGATTGGAATAAAGTGTTTACACTTAAAACATTTAATTTGCAAAGGAACAAAATGAGGGGGTTCATTTTGCCATAGAAATTATGATTAGTGCTGAAGAAAGAAAAATTAGGGCACATTTTGAGTGACTTCTCAAATCCTCTTACATTTCATTAAAATAATTCTGATATGCAGTCTCCCAAGATGGCCACCAGAGACAAAAGAGCCCAAATGTAGCCCAAATATCAGCCAAATGTAGCCCAACTATAGCCCAATGACAGAATGTCCCAGAGTGTTCTAAAGAACAACTAGAACGCTAACAGTCTTACTTATGACAAAAGTATGGCACACCTGAAGTCATCTTGATTGGAATAAAGTGGTAACACTTAATACATTTAATTTGAAAAGGAACAAAATGAGGGGTTTCATTTTGCCATAGAAATTGTATTACCTACTGGCGATAGACAGTAGGTATATATAGTTAGGATTGTTTTCCATAGGGAAATCGCAACATTCTATTGAGAATAACTTTGGCGCCGGTTGAGGAATCTTCCTGAAATTTTCATTAACTTTGCCTCGCGGCGCTCCGCTCCTTCCCTGAAAGATTGGGGGGGATTCGTCAAGCTGGGGCCGAGATAAAAGGGGGGTCCCAAAATGTGTTTTCCCCATGTTAATTTCCATAGGACGGTTGGACTCACTTTTAGCCCGAACGGCTGAATGGTTTTCCACCAAACTTGGCAACATTGTAGGGACTGGTAGCCCGATGTGCCTTTGCTATGTCTCAAGATATGTGCTCCAGTGGTTTTTACGAAAATTAACTTTGAAAAAATATATATTGGGCTACATTGGGTTATATATATGTTAGAGCCCAAATGTTGCCCAATGTAGCCCAATGTAGCCCAATGTAGCCCAATGTAGCCCAAAGATGGCCATTAGAGACAAAAAAAAAACAAATGTAGCCCAAATATCAGCCAGATGTAGCCCAACTATAGCCCAATGACAGAATGTCCCAGAGTGTTCTAAAGAACAACTAGAGCGCTAACAGTCTTACTTATGACAAAAGTATGGCATACCTGAAGTCATCTTGATTGGAATAAAGTGTTAACACTTAAAACATTTAATTTGCAAAGGAACAAAATGAGGGGGTTCATTTTGCCATAGAAATTATGATTAGTGCTGAGGAAAGAAAAATTAGGCACATTTTGAGTGACTTCTCAAATCCTCTTATATTCCATTAAAAAAATTCTGATATGCAGTCTCCCAAGATGGCCACCAGAGACAAAAGAGCCCAAATGTAGCCCAAATATCAGCTAGATGTAGCCCAACTATAGCCCAATGACAGAATGTCCCAGAGTGTTCTAAAGAACAACTAGAACGCTAACAGTCTTACTTATGACAAAAGTATGGCACACCTGAAGTCATCTTGATTGGAATAAAGTGGTAACACTTAATACATTTAATTTGAAAAGGAACAAAATGAGGGGTTTCATTTTGCCATAGAAATTGTATTACCTACTGGCGATAGCCAGTAGGTATATATAGTTAGGATTGTTTTCCATAGGGAAATTGCAACATTCTATTGAGAATAACTTTGGCGCCGGTTGAGGAATCTTCCTGAAATTTTCCTTAACTTTGCCTCGCGGCGCTCCGCTCCTTCCCTGAAAGTTTGGGGGGGATTCGTCAAGCGGGGGCCGAGATAAAAAGGGGGGTCCCAAAACGTGTTTTCCCCATGTTAATTTCCATAGGGCGGTTGGACTCACTTTTAGCCCGAACGGCTGAATGGTTTTCCACCAAACTTGGCAAAATTGTAGGGACTGGTAGCCCGATGTGCCTTTGCTATGTCTCAAGATATGTGCTCCAGTGGTTTTTACGAAAATTAACTTTGAAAAAATATATATTGGGCTACATTGGGCTATATATATGTTAGAGCCCAAATGTAGCCCAATGTAGCCCAATGTAGCCCAAAGATGGCCACCAGAGACAAAAAAAACAAATGTAGCCCAAATATCAGCCAGATGTAGCCCAACTATAGCCCAATGACAGAATGTCCCAGAGTGTTCTAAAGAACAACTAGAGCGCTAACAGTCTTACTTATGACAAAAGTATGGCATACCTGAAGTCATCTTGATTGGAATAAAGTGTTAACACTTAAAACATTTAATTTGCAAAGGAACAAAATGAGGGGGTTCATTTTGCCATAGAAATTATGATTAGTGCAGAAGAAAGAAAAATTAGGGCACATTTTGAGTGACTTCTCAAATCCTCTTATATTTCATTAAAAAAATTCTGATATGCAGTCTCCCAAGATGGCCACCAGAGACAAAAGAGCCCAAATGTAGCCCAAATATCAGCCAGATGTAGCCCAACTATATCCCAATGACAGAATGTCCCAGAGTGTTCTAAAGAACAACTAGAACGCTAACAGTCTTACTTATGACAAAAGTATGGCACACCTGAAGTCATCTTGATTGGAATAAAGTGGTAACACTTAATACATTTAATTTGAAAAGGAACAAAATGAGGGGTTTCATTTTGCCATAGAAATTTTATATATGTATATATATATTCACTGAAAAACCATAGGTTACACACCAGTTATAGTTAGGAATTAGCTTTAAAAAACCTTTGAAATTCACTGAAAAAACCATAGGTTTCAGGCCTTATATAGTTAGGAATCGGCATTTAAAAAACCTTTCAAATTCACTGAAAAAACCATAGGTTTCAGGAGTTATATAGTTAGGAATTAGGTTTTTAAAAAACCTTTGAAATTCAGTAAAAAACTATACGTTTTAGTGGTGTTATAGTTAGCTGGACATTTTACTCATACAAAACCAATGAAATTGCTCCTATATAGTTAGTTGTACTAACTATATTTCGCGCACCCGCAATCCACTGCTGATGATGTCACATATTAGATCATTCATGACATGGTCAGTGACATCACTGATGACATCTCAAATGACATCACTGATAACATCACTGATGACATCATCCACGTGACAATCACATACACCTTTTCATACACTATTACAATTTTTCATCACTGTTTGTAAAATACAGAGTATCATATTTAAATCCATTGTCACAGCAATACAAGTATCTAAAAATCCACTCAGTGATTCATAGATGTATACACACATCTAATCACTTACCTATGGATTCACTCATACATGCTGTCAATGAACAATAGAACACTATCAAAAATACTTATACATCTATATCGACATTAAACAACAGCACGCATCCTATTCACATATGAAGTCATCCTACTCACTTATGCAAACAATGGATCATACTTACATATTTACTTAGCAAAACACTTATACAAACACCACTTCTTCTATTCATTTAGATAGTAAGTCATACTTAGTGAATTATAAAATCATTATTACAAGTATACAGTTATCCATACAGTCACTCACACAATCATTGTGTCTTATGTATACTTATTTATATACAACAACTGACACATACACTGCCTTTTATTTTTCTAGTTTGTTGGACCTGTACCTTTGAGAAATATATTTGCTCATCACCACACCCATAAAGAGATTCCCTCACCCAAACTGTTAGAACATGTAGTTTTAACTTCATATATCTACTGAATCAACTATTCACACATCTTTGGACAGTCACACACCCCCCACCGAACCACACACACTTTCACATACAAATACTCAGTTAACTAATCAATAACTAATATAGACTTTCACATAGCTAGTAACCAACTGTAGAATCAGTTTACACAACTGACAAAGTGATACAGATTTTCACACAGTTTAGTCACTATCCACTATATTTAGTGAGACATTATAAATTGGTCAAGTAAACAGTTAATTACACTGCTACTAAATCCTCCATCCAAATATTTATTTATATATATCCACTCATTCTTCAATGTAAATTACTATATATATAATGCATATTTAAATAACGAAGCAAACCACATTCACTGGATGATGTCATCAGTGATGTCATCAGTGATGTCATTTGAGATGTCATCAGTGATGTCACTGACCATGTCATGAATGATCTAATATGTGACATCATCAGCAGTGAATTGCGGGTGCGCGAAGTATAGTTAGTACAACTAACTATATAGGAGCAATTTCATTGGTTTTGTATGAGTAAAATGTCCAGCTAACTATAACACCACTAAAACTTATAGTTTTTTGAGTGAATTTCAAAGGTTTTTTAAAAACCTAATTCCTAACTATATAACTCCTGAAACCTATGGTTTTTTCAGTGAATTTCAAAGGTTTTTTAAATGCTGATTCCTAACTATATAAGGCCTGAAACCTATGGTTTTTTCAGTGAATATATATATATATATAAACAAACAAAGTCCACGCGCAGCATACAGCAGCGTGAAACCGGCCACACAAGCGTACTTCAAAGAATCCTTTATTCCGGGCAAAAACAGCATGACGCGTTTCGAGGTAACAGACCTCTTAATCATATGCTTTTTTTCTTTTCAATGGTGGGTTCGTTGGCTTGGTTTAAACGTAACTAAAACATTGAAGAAGGGCAATGTCCATTCATTTAAAGAGGCAGTCCGTTTTTGTGGCATTTTTCACATTTCAAAAACATTTGTTTAGTTAAGGGTTATGAGTACTTGTTTTATTCTTTTATAATGTCTAGTGCAAAGGTCTCATTATGCTTAAAGAGTTCACCTTAACTGTATGTACTTCTTTGCTTCACTCGGACTCCAAATCCCACAATGCCTCTTGTCAATCCGACTTTCAGTGATACTCCAATGCTGATCTTGGCAAACTTCACACATGTCACCCCAACACTCTCCAAAGCCTTTGCTGGTGTAGTACCAAGTTACGGCTGCATCCGATGGTCCGGGTGACAGTAAGGGTTTTGCAACCTCCATTGTTTTTGCTTGTTCATCCTTGCCATCTGCGAGTAAAGTTCTGTATGGCGTGCTTCAGGAAAAGAAATCCTTTGCGCAAACTCTGGCAAATTCAAAAGGTTCAGAGTTCAGATGAGGCGGGCCATTTTGTGTGGCCCTTCCATTCAGCTTAATATCCGTTACAATTCTCTTCTGCCGGCAGGCGCTCCAATTATTTGTTTCTCACAAATGTCACCAAAAGCCTGACAAAATGAAGCGCCGCAGCCTTCCGAGTTAGGGCCGGTCCCAGGTGTGTCAGACACCTCAACAAACAAACAAATTCCACGCGCAGCATACAGCAGCGTGAAACCGGCCACACAAGCGTACATCAAAGAATCCTTTATTCCGGGCAAAAACAGCATGACGCGTTTCAAGATACCAGACCTCTTAATCATATGCTTTTTTTCTTTTCAATGGTGGGTTCGTTGGCTTGTTTTAAACGTAACTAAAACATTGAAGAAGGACAATGTCCATTCATTTAAAGAGGCAGTCCGTTTTTGTGGCATTTTTCATTTTTCACATTTCAAAAATATTTGTTTAGTTAAGGGTTATGAGTACTTGTTTTATTCTTTTATAATGTCTAGTGCAAATGTCTCATTATGCTTAAAGAGTTCACCTTAATATATATATATATATATATATATCCACACGCTTTCTGCTCTCACCACTTCCGAATCCACACAGCGGCTGTATGGCGAAGAAGGAGGCACAGACCCCACAGCACTTCAGTCAATAAGATTTATTCGACCAGACACAACGCGTTTCAAGCTTTAAAAGGCATTGTTCACGTGCTGTATATTCACTGAAAAAAACATAGGGTTCAGACATGTTATAGTTAGGAATTAGAATTTAAAAAACCTTTGAAATTCACTGAAAAAACGATAGGTTTCAGACATGTTATAGTTAGGAATTAGCATTTAAAAAAACATAGAAATTCACTGAAAAAACTCTAGGTTTCAGGGGTGTTATAGTTAGCTAGACATTTCACTTGTACAAAACCATTGAAATTCCTCCATTATAGTTAGTTGTACTAACTATAACTCGCGTGCCCGCAATCCACTGCTGATGATGTCACATATTACATCATTCATGACAGGGTCAGTGACATCACTGATGACATCTCAAATTACATCACTGATGACATCATCCAGTGAATGTTGTTTGGTTCGTTATTTAAATATGGATTATATATATATAGCAATCTGCATTAAAGAATGAGTGGATATATAAATATCTGGATGAAGGATTTAGTAGCAGTGTGATTGACTGTTTACTTTACTAATTTATAGTGTCTCACTAAATATATTGGATAGTGACTAAACTATGTGAATATCTGTATCACTTTGTCAGTTGTTGTGTAAACTGCTGCACCAGTTGGTTACTAGCTATGTGAAAGTCTGCAGGTGGCGTGCTTGTGGGCTGCGTGGCTGTTCGTGGCGTGTTCGTTCACGGAGCCAGATCTTCTCTAGCTTTCGGCAGGTTTGCTTGGAGGCCCGGAGGTCTTCAGTGAACTAGCTGGCTTTCTTGTTGGTGTGACTGTTGGAGGGTTTCTTGATCGGGCGAGGGTGTTGGCGCAGTCGTTGATCCACTGAGGTTGTGGGTGGCGGTTTTGGGGTCAGTGGGGTCAGTGGGTGCTGCATCTTTTAGCCCAGCACTGACCCTGAAAAGTAATTCTAACCGTACTTAACAGTAACTTGTATTTCCTTCCATATGAATCCATTGTCTGGTTTTCACCAGAAAAGTTTCAAAGTGCCTATTTTCACAGACTAAAAATATTCCTTAAAAATCGCCTGTTTATCTTAAACACATTCTTTCAACTGTTTACAGGAGATGCACCAGTGCTGGATCCAGGAGCCACCGCTGAGTAAGAAAAAGTAACGATAACACTACTTACCTGCTAAGTGAATTTTCTTCCATAGGGTAACATTGACTGGTTTCACTTGGAAATTCTTCTAAGTGTGGAGTTTTTGAACTTTAAAATATTCCTATAAAATCAGCAGGACTACGAATCCCGATTTACTCACCTGTTATCAGGAGAGACCTCGGTGCTGCATCTTTGAGCCCATTACTGATCCTGAAAAGTAATTCTAAACATACTTACCAGTAACTTGAATTTCCTTTATTAGCCTAACATTGACTGGTTTCACTTGGAAATTCTCCTAAGTGTTGAGTTTTGGAACTTTAACCCCTTGTATGCTCATGACGAGCTCAGCTCGTCATGGCATACACCTCTCGGGAGCTGAGCTCGTCATGAGCCCCACCCACGGGGGGAGCGCTGGCGCTCCCCCCGTTGGTGCCCGATTTTCTACATTTTCACAGGGAAGGCAGGGAAGACGTTCCCCTGCCTCCCCCCCGCATCATCAATGACATCAGCACGCGAGGCGTGCTGACGTCATTGGAGGTTTAACTGTGGGACAAGTGGAACACTGGTTCCATCCTTATGTGCACACCATCACTCCTCACACAGAACTGAGGATTCGTTGTCTATTGTTTTTATCCAAGTATTTGGTGTTTTTATTCAATGGGTACTTTGCAAAAACATATTCCACATTTAGCATTCGATAATCAGTCTTGTTTTCAATATTTTCAACATGTGACAAAGTCCTTCAATCAAATCCAATGCATTTCGGGCCAATAGTTGTGCCCTTCATCAGGGAACAGACACTATAAAAATGAAACATAAACAAACTGTCAATAAGTCTCCTATCTGAACTGAAATGTGGAGGGGTGTGTGGGAATCTCGTCACGATAGGTCGTGGAAATGGTGTGTGGGTAGTTAGGGTATCACCTTAAATAACCTCAATGCCCGTGTATATCAAACAAAAAGTTATGTGAAATTTCTCACATGTCACGTTTGCCGAGTTAGCACAGTTGTCTCTATAGGTCAGGAATCAAAAAAAAGGAAAAGCTGGTAAGGAAACGTTTTAAATGCAGTTACAGCTTTACTCCCATATCTAGCTCACTGTTGCAGAGAAACTAACCTGAAGGTTCGTCATGGTGTCAGTCCAATCTTTCTCGGTTCGTGAACGCCGGTCGGGACGTGTCCGCCATGGACCGCGTTTGATAAATTTACTTAGCTCCGATCACGTGAAGACTGAAACCAAAGATAGACTCGTTTTCGGGTGTTTGATCGACCGGGAAAGTAGATGTGTTAATAATATGATTCAGGTTATGGTCTAACGATTTTTTCGCTGCATGTCAGTACATGGTAGACGGAAATGTTGTCGAGTAAAAAATGGATTTAGAAAATTGAAAAAATAGAATAAGGTGGTGCGGACGTTCGAACCCAATGGGGTTAGCGTTTGTCACCTATGTCTTAGATGGGTGAGCTAGTGGATGAATAGTTCTGTGGGATGTTTGAGAGAGTATAGGACTAATACATAGGAGATACATATTTACAAATTTACAAACAAAACATCAAAAAAGACATAACATAGTAACGTGAAATCTCACAGAAGTTACTAGTTCGACTTTGGAGCAGTTTTAAAGGTAACATGAAAGTTCAATTCTGTCGTTTAAGCCAAACGGCTTGTGGGTTGAGAGTTTTTGTATCTAGGCATTTTCTCTCTGGAGTAGAAATTTGGTGTTGTCTCTGCCTTCAATTTTCAGGATGGTTTCCAATATGATGAATTTCATTTGGGAAATGTTATGTTGTTCTTCGATGAAGTGGGTTGCCACTGAGGATTTCATATTTTTAAGACGTATATTTGATTAATGTTCGGTAAGTCTGATTTTGATTTTGTGCTCCGTTTTTCCAATGTATAGTTTGCCGCATGGGCATTTAAGGGCATATATGACGTTACTGGAGTCACATGTGGCATTGACCCTGAGTTTAACTTCATGTCCTTTCATAGGATGGTTGATTTTATTTCCCTTAATGATGCTGTTGCAGTTTCCAAAGTTTAAGCAAGCTTTGGTGCCAGTGAATATGGGTGTTGTGGCCGGTTTGTATTGGAGAAGTTCTCCTAAGTTACGTCCTCTGGTAAAAACAAATAATGGGAGTTCGGAAAAAATCTGGTTGAAATCTGGTTCAAGGTTTAACAATGGCCAGTGTTGGAGTATGATCCTTTTAAATTTGGCAGTGGAGGTAGAGTATTATGAGACTACCACTATGCGGATCTGTTGTTGTTTTTGGCTAGGTTGTAACAATTTTTTTCTGTCAATGTTTGAAATCCTATGTTTGGATTCCTCTATGATGTCTTTAGGGTATCCTCTTTTGTAGAATTTGGTTGATATTTCATCTATTCTTTCTTCCAATTTGTTGGGATCCGATGTTATTCTTTTGACACGTGCCATCTGTGAAAACGGGAGATGCTTTTTGAGGTTAGGTTCATGAAAACTTGAAAAATGGAGCATGTTATTTCTGTCTGTGGGTTTTGTGAAAAGATCAGTCTCAAGGCCTTTTTCGTTGATGGAAATTTTAACGTCTAAAAAGTTTACTGTTTTATCTGATATTTCCCAGGTCAACTGGATACGTTCATCAATTTGATTGAATTCAGTGAGGACTGTTTGTAGTTCTTCCTTAGTATTCTTCCAAATGATGAATAGGTCATCAATGTAACGTATCATGAGTTTGAGATTGTCTGTCCATTTCTTGTTGGCAAAGATATGAGTCTCCTCATAGTGTTGCATAAATATATTGGCGTATACAGGCGCCGCTGAGTTGCCCATGGCCATTCCGACTAGTTGTTGATACCATTCGTCTTGATACACAAAGTAACTTTGGTATAATGTGAAAAGCATAAGCTCCATCAAAAATGTTTGGAAGGGTACGTCCAAATCAGTATTTAGTAGTGCAGTTTTTTGGTAAGTAAAATGTTTGTGTTGTATTTGCTCCTAATAAGTAGTATTGTAATGTAGGATTGAATTTTTTTGTAAGTGGTCTTATAGTGGCAGCATGTTTAGTTAGTGTTTTGAGCAAGAAATTCTTTGTGATGTGTTTTGCATTGCCTAATATGTATTTTTTTTCTTTTTTTTTAGTGGGTTATTGTTGAGCCATACTGTGTCTGTGCAGAGTACGTGGTGTAACTGCTTCTTGCAAGTGAGTGGTATCGTTTTGCAGTGTATAGGTATTTTTGATAAAGGTGAATTTTGTTCATTGCTTCTTTTACATAGTGATTGTAGTTGTTGACTTGTGCGACAAGCTACCTTTATTAGTAATCATTATGGCTAGCCGTAGAATGACTGCTCAGCAGGTGGTTGGTATGCTTCTTGAGTCTTCCTCTGAGCCGGATTATGACACTGACAGTGCGTCTGAGGCAGAGGAGGGAGGGGAAGATTCTGGCAGTGATTTTTCTCTACACATGGAATCATCGGATGATGAAGGTACTCTCAGTGCAGATGAAGGGTCTGTTTTAGAGGAGGACACTGCTGTGCCGATGGTGCAAGAGGCATCTGGATTGCAGCCTGAGGCTGCTAGTCTTCCTACTGGAAGTGTTGGACTCTGGGTTGATCCTAACATGGTGCAGCCGGTGTTGCCTGCCTTTAGCGGTGATGCAGGGTGTAGAGTGGATTGTGAAAACTTTTTGCCTATACAGTATTTTCAGTTATTTATGGATGATGTGGTTTTGGGTGAGATTGTTGAGCAGACTAATTTGTATGCCGAACAGTTTTTGAGGGTCAACAGTGACAAACTTATGCCCCACTCTAGAGCTACCCACAAATCTGGAAGAGCTGAAGAAGTTTTTGGGTTTGACTTTATTGATGGGTTTGTTAAAGAAGCCGAACCTGGCTTCATATTGGTCTACCAGTCCCTTGATGGCAACAGCCATATTTCCAGCTGTTATGACTCGTGATCGGTATTTACTTTTGCTACGCATGTTGCATTTTGTGGATAATTCTTTGGCGTTGCCACGTAGTCACCCTGACTGTGACCGTCTTTTTAAGATTCGTGACAATGGCAAAACCACCAGCTTTTGCAAGAGGGGTTACCTGGGTTTTTGGCCCCGTGCTAGACGGCCATCTAGGGAAACCTACCAAACCCACACATTTCTAAAAAGTAGACACCCGGGGGCTTCCAAGGAGATATGGCTTGCGTGGATCCTCCAACGTTCCTTTACCCAGAATCCCTTGCAAACCTCGATTTTAGCTGAAAAAAATCCGATTTTTCACACATTTTTGTGTGGGAAAGCGTGGCATCACTGGGCTCACACAAATTTCCTCCCACCCAGCGTTCCACCAGGTCTCCCGATAAAAATGGTACCTCACTTGCGTGGGTAGGCATAGTGGCTGCAACAGGAAAAGGCCCAAATCGTACGGTGGAGACTTAAAAATTACCTTTAGCAAAACTACCTTATTTTTTTGGGGGGCACCTGAGTTTTTGGCCCGGGGCTCGGCGGCCATCTTTGGAAACTACCAAACCCAAACAGTTCTGAAAACTAGACACCCGGAGGAGTCCAGGGAGATATGGCATGCGTGGGTAGGAAAACATTGGGGGACCCACACATGCCATACCTCCCTGGACTCCCCGGGTGTCTAGTTATCAGAACTGTTTGGGTTTGGTAGTTTCCAAAGATGGCCGCCGAGCCCCGGGCCAAAAACTCAGGTGCCCCCCCCCAAAAAAAAGGTAGTTTTGCTAAAGGTAATTTTTAAGTCTCCACCGTACAGACACTATGCCTACCCACGCAAGTGAGGTACCATTTTTTCGGGAGACCTGGGGGAACGCGGGGTGGGTGGAAATTTGTTGATCCAAGCAGATTCCAGAACTTTCCACCACAGAAATGTGAGGAAAATGCGTTTTTTTTGTCAATTTTTTAGGATTTCAAGGGATTCTGGATAACAGAACCTGGTGGGAGGCAGTCGTGTCACGCCATCCTGAATTCCCCTGGGTGTCTAGTTTTCAAAAATGTATAGGTTTGCTAGGTTTCCCTAGGTGCCGGCAGAGCTAGGGTTCAAAAACGAAAGGTAAGCACTTTGCCAAAAAAGGGCCCGTTTTCACTGCGAAATTGCGGTGCGTACAGGTTGCGTTTTGCGCTGTTTCCTGTCGCAGGCACTAGGCAGACCCAGGCAAGTGAGGTACCATTTTGTTTGGGAGACCTGGGGGAACGCGGGGTGGGTGGAAATTTGTTGATCAACGCAGATTCCAGAACTTTCCACCACAGAAATGTGAGGGAAATGCGTTTTTTTTACAATTATTTAGCTTTGCAAGGGATTCTGGGTAACAGAACCTGGTGGGAGGCAGTTGAGTCACCCCATCCTGAATTCCCCTGGGTGTCTAGTTTTCAGAAATGTATAGGTTTGCTAGGTTTCCCTAGGTGCTGGCAGAGCTAAGGTTCAAAAACGAAAGGTAGGCACTTTGCCAAAAAAGGGCCCGTTTTCACTGCGAAATTGCGGTGCTAACAAGTTGCGTTTTGCGCTGTTTTCTGTCGCAGGCATTAGGCAGACCCAGGCAAGTGAGGTACCATTTTTTTTGGGAAACCTGGGGGAACGCAGGGTCGGTGGAAATTTGTTGATCCACGCAGATTCCAGAACTTTCCACCACAGAAATGTGAGGAAAATGTGTTTTTTTGGACAAATTTTTAGCTTTGCAAGGAATTCTGGGTAACAGAACCTGGTGGGAGGCAGTTGAGTCACCCCATCCTGACTTCCCCTGGGTGTCTAGTTTTTAAAAATGTATAGGTTTACTAGGTTTCCGTAGGTGACGGCAGAGCTAGGGTTAAAAAACGAAAGGTAGGGATTTGCTGAAAAAGGGCCCGTTTTCACTGCGAAATTGTGGTGCGAACACGTTGCGTTTTGCGCTGTTTCCTGTCGCAGGCACTAGGCAGACCCAGGCAAGTGAGGTACTATTTTTTTCGGGAGACCTGGGGGAATGCGGGGTGGGTAGAAATTTGTTGATCCACACAGATTCCAGAACTTTCCACCACAGAAATGTGAGGAAAATGCGTTTTTTTTGACAATGTTTTAGATTTGCAAGGGATTCTGGGTAACATAACCTGGTGGGAGGCAGTTGAGTCACCCCATCCTAAATTCCCCTGGGTGCTAGTTTTCCCTAGGTGCCGGCCGAGCTAGGGTATAAAAACAAAAGGTAGGCACTTTGCCAAAAAAGGGCCCGTTTTCACTGCGAAATTGCGGTGCAAACACGTTGCATTTTGCGCTGTTTCCTGTCGCAGGCACTAGGCAGACCCAGGCAAGTGAGGTACCTTTTCTTTTGGGAGACCTGGGGAAACGCGGGGTGGGTGGAAATTTGTTGATCGACGCAGATTCCAGAACTTTCCACCACAGAAATATGAGGAAAATGCATTTTTTTGTCAATTGTTTAGGTTTGCAAGGGATTCTGGGGAACAGAACCTGGTGGGAGGCAGTTGAGTCACCCCATCCTGAATTCCCCTGGGTGTCTAGTTTTCAAAAAGGTATAGGTTTGCTAAGATTCTTCTAGGAGCCGGCAGAGCTAGGGTTCAAAAACTAAAGGTAGGCACTTTGCCAAAAAAGGGCCCGTTTCCACTGCGAAATTTTGATGCGACCACGTTGCGTTTTGCACTGTTTCCTGTTGCAGGCACTAGGCAGACTCAGGCAAGTGAGGTACCATTTTTCTCGGGAGACCTGGGGGAAAGCTGGGTGGGTAGAGATTTGTGGATCCACACCGATTCCAGAACTTTCCACCACAGAAAAGTGAGAAAAATGCGTATTTTTCCCCAATTGTTTAGGTTTGCAAGGGATTCTGGGTATCAGAACCTGGTGGGAGGCAGTCAAGTCACCCCATCTTGAATTCCCCTGGGTGTCTAGTTTTCAAAAAGGTATAGGTTTGCTAGGTTTCCCTAGGTGCCGGCAGAGCTAGGGTTAAAAAACTACAGGTAGGCACTTTGCCAAAAAAGGGCCAGTATTGACTGCGAAATTGAGGTGCGACCACGTTGCGTTTTGCGCCGTTTCCTGTCGCAGGCACTAGGCCGACCCACACAAGTGAGGTACTGTTTTTATCGGGAGACTTAGGGTAATTCAGATTTGTAAATCAACTGTTATTACCTATTGAGTTTTCATGCATTTCTCCCTTCCAAATGAAAGACATTATGTAAAAAAAAAATCTTTTTGGAAAATGACCAATAATTCTCACGCTAGTATGAATATTTCCAATTTTGAAAATGTGCAAATATATACTGTTTCTAAACTCTATAATTTGTACCCAATTCAGAAATACATAGGTGTCTTTCATACCGATTTTTCCATGTATACATTTTCCAAGAATACGTGCTCTATACACAGTAAATAATAAAATACCATTGCAAGTTGCTGCTCAGTTTTTGGCTCTGGGTTCGTCGGGTTCTTGGTGAAACTACAAGTCCTATATATCCCCACAACCAGGAAGGTCAGACAAATGTAACGGTATATTGCTTTCAAAATTACAAGAGGTTACAGGTGAAAACATTGAGACAAAAGGCTGTTTTTTTCAACTAATTTTCAATTTTTCCAATATCTAACTGTTAGTTTCTATAAAGAAACCTTCATGGATGTAGACAAATTACCCCTTTCTCAATTCAGAATGTTGTCTACTTTCCGAAAATGTATAGCTTTCCAGGATCCATTATTGCTTTCAAACTCATTTCTACCATTAACTGGAAGGAGGTTGAAAGCTCTAAAAATAGCAAAAATAGGCTATGTCCCAGAAAAATGCCAAAACTGTGTGATAAATGTTGGTTCTCTGACAAAAGACTGTCATTCCCTAAAAGCTGAGAAAATGGAGATTTAAGCCCCACAAACCCGTTTTTGATAACATTTGCAGGGAAAAACCTAGAGGCTTTAATTTGCAGCCCGTTTTTCCCAATTTTCTGAAAAAAACAAAAATTTGACTGTAATTTGCTTACTTTCTGGGACCCCTGCAAGGGAATCCACAAACCCTTGGCACCTTTAGAATCCCCATGATGTTGGAAGAAAAGGACGCAAATTTGGCGTGGATATCAATTACTGGCTACACGCCCCACAGACAGAACCCGCCTTTTTGGCGGATAGGCAGGGTATTGAACCCAGGGGACTGTTAAGAAACCTATATAGTCGTTGCGTCCCACCTGATCTCATAGGTCCGACCCGTCACACAGTTCAACTCTGGTACAGGACGCATAGACACCTTCAGTGCGCGAACGTTATTACGCAAATGACACCCCTGTGGGACTCACACAGATTGGGGTTCATGGGTAATAGTAAAGGGTTCGACGCGTGGGACGCCATAGGTATTTCAGTGGTGGGTGATCTCTGGAGGAAACACGACATAGTAGACTTCACTTTTTTACAAACCAAACACGATATGGCCCACTCAGAGTATTATAGGTATATGCAAATAAGACATGCGCTTCTCTCAACCATCCCGGCGGTAACTAAACTACAGGAATCCACCCCTCTAGAGGATAGGCTGCTGACAGAGCATATGGCCCACAAAGCGACATCCTTCACATATCGGAAGCTGATCAACAACCTCCCTGATATGCTACCCAAATTGCGCCTCTGTTAGGTGGGCGATATTGGTGACCTTGATGATTCGGAAGGGCAAGAAGCTCTCTCCTCGCCCAGGGAATCGGCGATTCCTTCCAGACTTAAACTGGTTCAATTGAAAGTACTTCACCGCACATACTACACCAGAACGGTCCTTCACAAAATAGGGAAAACCTCTCACGAATATTGCCTCCGTGGGTGCGGGGAGAGGGGGACATTCTTCCACACCATTTGGGACTGTAGCCGTGTGGCCACGTACTGGGCAGCGGTAATGCGAACCATTTCCCAAACCACGTCTATTTCCCTGATACCCAACCCACGTCGCTGTCTGTTAAACATTTGGGAGGCGGAGGACCTAACCCATCGTCAGCAAGACTGGGCCATGCTGGGAATGATGGTGGCAAAACACAATATCGCTAGACTGTGGGGTTCTAACGCACTGCCCACGCTGAGAGACTGGTGCAGGGACATGGATGGAGCTATGGTGGCCGAGAAGGCGGTATTTGTCCATCAGGGATGCCCTGGAAAATGGGGGCAAATCTGTGGGGCGTGGAACAAATTCAGGGGAGATATATGTGAGCCACCGCGAGTTGACTCAGATGAGTGCCTTTTGGATTAAGGGTTGGGCCTGGAATTTATATGTCGGTGGTTGTGGTCCTGACGTGATGACCTCCGTCCTTCTGCTTGCCGGGCACTATCATGTAGGGGGCGGGTCGGTGGCTGCACTGCCAATGTTAAGTATACTGCAAGTGTAAATGTTTGTTTTGTCGCCTTCGTAGGATTGATTGTATTTCACGTGCCTTTAATTTAATGGAAAGTTTTGTTGCTTGGTTAAAACAAAAATCACAGACCTAAGCCATATCGGATACTTGAAATGTTTAAACTGTGGAACACTTGGTTTCTATTTGCCGCCGGGCCCCTGGGTTGTCGGCTACACGGCTGTGTTATCCTATTGACGATGACTGAACTCTATTGGTGTTGCGGCCGGGCCGAGAGGTTGTAGGCCTTACGCTGTGTTATACTGGAAATGTACAATAAAGGTCTTTAAAAAAATAAAATAAAATAAATTGGCGTGGATACCTTATGTGGTCAAAAAGTTACAGGGGCCTAAGTGCGCACTACCCCAAATCGCCAAAAAAAGGCTTAGCACAGGAGGGGAAAAGGCCTAGCATCGAAGGGGTTAAAATATCCACCTAAAATCATCTGAACAACAAATTCCGATTTACTCACCTGTTATCAGGAGAGAACCCAGTGCTGCATTTTGACGCGTTTTAAAATGGAGAATTAATTCCTCTTCAGAGCCTTTACTCAAAAATATCTTTTCGGTCCTAAACATAAGTTTATTATCAAATTTACCCTGGTTTACACCAGAGAGTAGAAGGGGGCCATAATCTGCCCCGGGGACCTCATCCCCCGGGGCATGGGCCTTTTAAAAAAAAAAAAATTATTTGGAGGGGTGCGGCCTTGCCCCCCTCCTGGGGCCAGCCCTTTTTTATTTTTTATTTTTTTTCAAAAAATGTACATTTTGGGGAGGGGGCTGCGTGGCCCCCCTCCCGGGCCACTAATAGCCCTGGGGACCCCATCCCCTGGGGCTGTCCCACTCCATTGGGGACCGTGCGGGGGTCCCCAATCCCCCCATGGTCCCGCCGTCTCCCGCGTCCTGCGGGAGCAGGAATTGCTTTTCCATATGGGGAGCAGCTAACATGCTGCTCCCCATGTGGAAAGGCAATCTGTTTGCTATTTGGAAGAGAGAGCAGGTTTCCTGCTCTCTCTTTTAAATAGCAAAGCAGTTTGCAATGACAGGGTGGGAGCCACGAGACTCTCACCCTGTCATTGCAAATGGCAGTGTCCAGCCCCGGGACACTGCAGGAGCTGGCCCTGGGGGGTAGTGGTCCCCAGGGCCATCAAGGGCTCCAGCAGGGGGGGCACAGGGCCCCCGTCACACCATTTGAAAAGCCCCGGGGGGTGGTGGTCTTCAGGGCTTGGGAGTCCATAACGGACTCCCAAATTAAAAACTTAGTGCCCCGGGGAGGTGACGGTCCCCACGGCGTGTGGGGGGGCTCAAGACCCCCACAAAGTTTTTTTATTTTAAAAAAAAGCCCCGGGAGGTGTGGTCCGCGGGGCTGCGGGGCTGTGAGCCCCCCGCATATATTAGCAAAAAGCCCCGGGGTGTTGGACCCCGGGGCTTGGGGGGGCCTTTGAGCCCCCCACCCACTTTTTATGAAAGCCCTGGGGGGTGGCGGTCCCCGGGGCTGGGGGGGCTATGAGCCCCCCGCACAATTTATAATAAAGCCCAGGGGTGGCGGTCCCCGGGCTGGGGGTCCCCTTTGGGCCCCCCACTTTACAATTTAATTGTCCCCGGGACTTGGCCCTCCCGGGGGCTAATAAGTAATATAGCGCGGGAGCCAGCGCTTCGGTTATTTTTTCATCTGCAAGATCCGCACACCCTGCGCGGATTTTGCCGTTTTTTGTTTTAAAAAACAAAAGAAAAAAAAGAAAAAAAAAGAAATTGGGCCCTGGGGGTCCTTATGGGACCCCCTGAGCAGGCCTAGGGGGTCAGGGTGTTTCTACCCTGCCCCCTTTTTGCGTTTGTTTATTAGGTTTCTTGTGCCTCGGTTCTACCGAGCCACAAGATGAATGCCAACACTTCCTGATTTGTGTTGACAGCCAATAAGAATACAGCTCATGCACGGCAGAGAGCGCTTAGGGTGCCCGGATCCTGCGCGGCCACAGATATATATATTTACTTTTAAATGTCATTTTCTCAGGAACTACTGAACGGATTTACACCATTTAAGCAAAAGGCATGAGTCTGAACTGAGGACTACCTCTTTGCCAAATTTGGTGTAATTCCGTTCAGCAGTTTGGGCTGTAGCTGCGGCTAAAGGTCCCTATGGAAAATTGCATTGGGAAAACACGTTTTGGGACCCCCCTTTTTTCTCAGCCCCTGCTACACGAATCACCCCAAGACTTTCAAGATAGGAGCGGACCAGAGCTGGTCATTAGTTTTGAAAATTTCGCGAACCTATATATCTATATAACTATATATATCAAAAACCAACACTCCTTCCGATTGCTGGGGCCCCTCGGGAGTTGGAGTACTCGCCGGCGGAGCACGCCGGTAATTAAAGTCAACCACAAAGTCCAAATAACGTACACTCTCGATAATCAGAAATCCACACCAGATAAGATGCAAATAGGGGTTTATTCTTCTCACAACATGTTTCGGCTCTCAAGCCTTGCTCACGTATATACTTGCAACTATATATATATATATATATATATATATATATATATATATATATATATATATATATATATATATATATATATATATGGATTTACTCTCTGGTGTAAACCAGGGTAAATTTGATAATAAACTTATGTTTAGGACCGAAAAGATATTTTTGAGTAAAGGCCCTGCTGTAATTTAGGAGTTCTAGTACTTATATTTAATGTTTGTTGTTCTTTGGAGACACATCTCAAAGTCTACTCTCATAATATAATTTTATTAACTAAAACAAAGTTAAAGTCGCCCACTGAAGGGAAGTAATTATGAGGCCCAAGACGCATTACAAAGACCAGCATGCTTGACATTGAAGCTCTTTTGGGCACCCACCTGAGGGTAATTACTACTGTAAAAATGGAGCAATCATCGGGTCTATGTGTGTTCAGGAGACCATGGGATGTTTAAAGCTCCTCCTCTGAAGAAGGCCGTGTGCGGCTGAAATGCATAAGGACAACGAAGCTCTACGAATGGTTAAATAAATTGTTGAATCCTACCGGCGATGTGTGCGGCTCACTTCTTTCCATGAGGAGAGACTTTTGGTGATATAATACGGCTGGGTCCTGGCCGTCAGCGACGCACCACCAGTGAAAGCGTGCCAAAGACTGGACCATTTTTGATGCTGGCGAAGGCTTAAAGACGGGCAGCGGTAGCCACCTGGGACTGACCCTTGGATTGGACCTCAGTGCACTTGAAAATGGTGCGCAAGGGGACCGCAGGACAACTTTATTAAATAAAACAAAGTTAACATCGCCCACTGAAGGGAAGTAATTATGAGGCCCAAGACGCACAACTAAGACCTGCATGCCCGACATTGAAGCTCTTTTGGGCACCCACCTGAGGGTAATTACTACTGTAAAAATGGAGCAATCATCGGGTCTATATGTGTTCAGGAGGCCATGGGATGTTTAAAGCTCTTCCTCTGAAGAAGGCCGAGTGCGGCTGAAATGCATAAGGACAACGGAGCTCTACGAAGGGTTAAATAAATTGTTGAATCCTACCTGCGATGTGTGCGGCTCACTTCTTTCTGTGAGGAGAGGCTCTGGGTGATATATGTATATATATATATATATATATATATATATATTCACTGAAAAAACCATAGGTTATAGACCATATATAGTTAGGAATTAGCATTTAAAAAACCTTATTTTACTCACACAAAACCATTGAAATTCCATATATAGTTAGTTGCACTAACTATATATTGCGCACCCGCAATCCACTGCTGATCATGTCACATATTACATCATTCATGACATGGTCAGTGACATCACTGATGACATCTCAAATGACATCACTGATGACATCACTGATGACAACATCCAGTGACTGTATGTTTCTGTAAAGTTAAAATATGTCTTACATATTGAAGAATGAGTGGATGTATAAGTGTCTGGATGAAGGATTTAGTAGGTGCGTGACTGACTGTATGAGTGAGTGATTAAATGTGTCTCACTGAATGCATGGGTTAGTGACTAAACTGTCTTAATTTGTGCATCATTATGTCTGTTGTGATGTAAACTGCTGCATGTGTTGATCATTAGCTATACGAGAGGCTATATGTGTTATTAATTGGTTGCCCAAGTATTTCTATGGGAGATTGAGTTTGTGTGGGGGTGGCTGGAAGGTGTGTGACTCTATGCATAGATGTGTGAGCAGTTTATTCACTAGGTGTATGAGTTCAAGACTGCATGTGGAAACAGCTACATGGGCAGTTGACTGTGTGCATGAGTGTATTGATGAGTGAATGGATATCTCAATGCTACATGTCATAGTAAGTACATATGTTAAACACAGTACATGTGAGAGTTGGCATATATAAATAACTGTGCATGAGAGCCACTGAATGAGTGAGTGGTTGTATCGATCATTGTGAACTTGTATCAGGAATTGTATAAGAGAGTAAATATGTGTTAGTATATGTTTCAATAAGTAAGGTGTGTTTAACTGTATAGTTGAAGAAATGAAGGTGAGATTGTTTCTTTGCATGACTGACTGGGTGTGTGAGTAACTCCATGGATGAGTGGCAGTGTGTGAGTGTCTGTTTACACTGAGTGTATCTAAGGTTATATTAGAGTCTGAAGAGGTTTATCGTATTAGCACAAGAATGATGTCAAATGAGATGTCATCAGTGATGTCATCAGTGATGTCATTTGAGATGTCATCAGTGATGTCATCAGTGATGTCACTGACCATGTCATGAATGATGTAATATGTGACATGATCAGCAGTGGATTGCGGGTGCGCGATATATAGTTAGTGCAACTAACTATATATGGAATTTCAATGATTTTGTGTGAGTAAAATAAGGTTTTTTAAATGCTAATTCCTAACTATATATGGTCTATAACCTATGGTTTTTTCAGTGAATTTCAATGGTTTTTTAATAGCAAATATCATAAGCTGTCGAATGTCAAGTACGTGGTAAGTAAAAACATTTTCGTGTTTATGCACACTGATCTGCTTTGAATGCTGCCCCCCACCCCTCATTTCTATTAGGAGTACTCTCTCTTTGCAGATAGTGAAGGGTAGTTAACGCAGGCCTTTGCCCCCGTTGCCCCCGTTGTAATCCGTCGTGCCTGCTTCTCTCTCCATTTGATTGATTGTTCTCTTTGGTTCATTCTCTATTTACAAACAAGCACAGAGTCGCAATACTCTGTTTAGTCTTTGCAGATAGCGAAAAATCGTGTAAAAAAACAAAAGGAATCGAGCAAAATCAGTAGGCCACTAATGGGATCTCTTTTTGACCTCCCTAAAATAGAAACATTAGGAACAACCTGTTGATAATACCAATGTGTATGTACATAAGCGGCGTTCATTTGTGTTCACAGTACCCCTTGTTGATTGTTTGAATCGAGCATTGAATTGTTCGAAGTTGATTCTCTTAAGAATCTTCTCTGCCTGCAAACGAGGAAGAATAGGAATATTCTCTCTCCCTTTGCAGATAGTGAAGGGTAGGTAACGCAAACCTTTAACACGTCGTGCCTATTTCGTTCCTCATTGATTGATTGTTTCCCCAAACATTGACTGTTTGGGAATTGGTTCTTTTTGGAGGTATTCCCTGTTTGCAAATATACGTAGGAAAATCTTTGCAAATAGTGAAAGGGTACGTAATGCGGACCTTTCTCCCCCGTTGTAATCTGTCATGCCTATCTACTCCCCACTGATTGATGCACCTGTTTCACCCGGACCATTTACTAGAGATACGTCATCTGGCCCGACCAGAGAGCACCCCTAGTGAAAAGGACATATGCAAAAATAACGAAGTGATCACTGTATCCTGTTAACAGAAACTTTAGCATGAAACAACCTGGAAAGAAAAGAATAGGAAAACGAAAATCAGTAGGCCACTGATGAACATGAACTTTTATTAAACAACGAACAAAGAAACGATAACATAACGTAATGATAAAACCTATTAATGTCCTAGAAACAAGAAAACGTTAAAATATGCCAGTGGTGAGAGACCAGAAAAACAGTAAGAGAAACCAAATCACCCCTCGCTGTCCCACCGCCTGCCACGCCAAAAAAATCGATAGACTAGGGAAAATGCAAGTCAGTAGAACATCCGCCCCCACTCTGGAAACTTCCAAGGTGGGGCAGGGTTGCGGCTACGCCCAGCCGGGAGCAGCCCATATAAGTCGGGTCCTGCTGCCACGCCTCGGCCAGGAGATCCTAACGTAGGGTGTAGCCGGAGGAGAGGCCGAGGCCAGCGGGACCCGGCCAGGGGATTGCCTTTACAACGCTGAAGAGTTGCAGGGGGGGGAATATCTCCTCGACCCTCCCCTCTCTCTCCCAGTCCGGCCGCGGTGGCCCTTGACAGTTTCAGGTAGTCCCGCCACATGCTCTTCCGGTCCGGCCACCAACGGTCGGTGGGCCGAGGCCGACGGGATCCGGCTGCAGCCGATAAACCAAGAAACCCGTTCATGGGGCCAGAGCCAGGGGCGTCCGGCCGACATCTACCGGAAGCCCGGCCCGAAGACGGACGGGACACTTCTTCTTTCTTGAATAATGGCTGCGACAACACTGGGGGGGGGGATGTCTTGCACATGCCTCCGACCCCCCCCCTCGTCCTCATCGCCTGGTCCGGCCATAACAAATCTCAAGCGAGACGCCGTGGGGTGCACTGGGAGGGAGAGACGGTGCGAACAGGCCTCTCCCGCCTCCCCAGGTGGAGGCTTCCCAGCTGCACCCTCAGCGCTCCAGGCGCCCGGAAAAGGGTTCTTCCACTGTGGCCATGCTGCAACGTCTCGCCCGGCAGGGTGGAGCCCGTCCGCTCATTTGACCCCGCGATCGCCAGTAGCTACCGAACTCTCAAAATGGCGGTCGACCTGGCAAGAGCGGGCCCAGCATAAAGAAATGGCCCGGTCACTGGTTGACTCCACCACCGTAGTCCTCCACGACCTTGAAGATTCTAGAGGAGCCGCGGGAGTCTCCGACCCCCGATGGGGAATGACTGCAATGATCGCCCGTGGAGTGACGAAACTGTATCCGCGGGACGTCGGCGCTCCCATGCTGGCGCCAGCCTCACTTTGAATTACTAGAATCCTGCAGACCTCAGTTCCGGTGAAAGCACAGTGTGACCCGGTAGGAAAAATTGTTGCACCCCCTCCCCTTTTTGACTGATAGTTCAAACCACCGATCCTTTCCTTTGCCCTTTTAACGGAACTTTGGACTGCCTCCCCCTCTTTTACATTTTCTAGAGAAAACAAAACATTAACCACTACATTAGCATAGCAGTTGACACCAGAACTGTTTTCAAATTGAAAACCAACAACATCTTCAACAGAATCCTTTTTGTTTCTGCTGTGACCCTGCTACAGCACAGGCATTGTCCCCAGCAGTAATTCTGCAATGCCGGTAAGAATAGCTGTGGTGCCTACTGGACTCACTCACCCCCGCGGCGCCCCACGCCGTTATTTGCTGGGCGGCAACTTACTAGACATCACTTTCGTGCCATCTAGATTTCAGCGCGTTCTGCTGCCTTGGAACTATTCGCACAACAGACTGCTACTGACGACCCACCCCCAGGCAACATCTTCTGAATTTTCATAATTTGAAAGAACTAGTAACATGTCCTCATCAGGAATTCAAAAGAAATTGCCACGGTCTCTTCGTTGTTTAAATGTTTTTACTGTTTTTGTTTTGTTGTATATATTTATATGTTATTAAAGTTTTATATTCCTACTACTTTGTTGGAGTGCTATATATTTTTAATGTGACACATAATTGTAAAAACTTTGATGTACAAAGAGTCATTCCTGGAATCTTCCGCTTCAGGCTCGGTCCCCTCCCCAATCACAATACAGGATGGTTTTCAGATAGTAGGAACCCATGTGGTGTGACGGATCTCATCGGGTGTGGGCCTTGATCTACTATAACTCCTTTGAAGAGGGGTGATTCTTTACAGCTGGGGCCATAAACTACATCTGCAGGGCTAGGTGATAGCCTGGACAATCGGACACAGAGGAAGAGGAGTGTCAGAGGGTGCGGTAGTGAATAGGGCAAAAGGGAGGTGTCGGGCGGGCACAGAGTGTGATTTTCAGGGAAGAGCAGCGCAGATGGGGGGAGGTTTATTGCCGATGCATAAGACCGAGAGCGGGGGTGACCAGTGCCTGGGGAAGATGCTTGCGAGGGTGGGGAGCCATGCTACGAATCGACAGCGTGCAGAGAGTGGGTCTGGTCAAGGCATCTAAAATGGCTGCCGTGCACGACAAAAGTGTGGCATTTCAAAAAAGGCAAGATGGCGCAGACAATGTTTTTTAACACTTCCTCATTTCCTTCGAATCGAACGTTAACAGACGTTGGTGCATATTACCAAAGTTAAGCGATATTTATTGCTAACGATGCTTACCAACGAATTTTTTACCGCTAAGCATCGTCAGAAATTATCGAAGATAAACCTTGCTATTATCAAGGTTTATCGCAAATGCGATAATAAACGGCCGCAATGCATGAATATCGCTAAAAAGTCAGCGATATTCATGCATTACCGAGCTAATGCTCTTAGCCATGTTATCCACCTCCCATTGGATAACATGGCTAAGAACTGCTCAGGGCAGGTGTTAGCTTTTGGAGATAATCGCGCTTAGCGCGAATATCTCCAAAAGTTGGTAATAGGAGATAGATATCTTGCATGTTGTAATGCAAATTATTGTGGTATATGGAACTCATACCATAATCTCTCAGGAAAGCAGAAACTGATCCTTTTGGGACCGCCTAAAAAGGCCTAGGGGGTGAGGGGTACTCTACTTTGCCCCCTTTTCACGTTCCGAACTATTTTATTTTACTCTATTCTGTAATTACACAAAATAGCAGCGATAAGATGCATCGGAGACACACAGTGAGAGAAAGGAGGCCGGAGATGAAGAAGAGATGTCAAATACACATTGGAGATAATATAGTGGCAGAAGGGAAGTAAATATGAGTAAACTTACCATGTAACATAAAAATGTTGCACTCTATACTATAAGTCTCATTTTATACTACAATCACTTCGCTACAACCGCATAAATTAAAAATAAAAATGAATAATGTCTCAAACAATTTTTGATTTCTAAATATAAATTTATTCTTCAGAATTTTCTAAATTTGAAAGAACTAGTAACATGTCCTCATCAGCAATTTCCTCATGAAAAGTCTGCAATGATGATTCTTGTAACTCTATGGTCTCCAAACATTCGATAAATTCGCCATCAACAGATTGATCAAAAAAATCATTCAAGTCATCTCCTCCTTGTGACAATATTTCATTATTGGTGCTGTCAATTTCAATCAATGTAGTGGAATCATTCAAGTCATCTCCTCGTGACAATATTTCATTATTGGTGCTCTCAATTTCAATCAATGTAGTGGAATCATTCAAGTAATCTCCTCGTGACAATATTTCATTATTGGTGCTCTCAATTTCAATCAATGTAGTGGAATCATTCAAGTCATCTCCTCCTTGTGACAATATTTCATTATTGGTGCTGTCCATTTCAATCAATCTAATGGAATCATACAAGTCATCTCCTCCTTGTGACAATATTTCATTATTGATGCTCTCAATTTCAATCAATGTAGTGGAATCATTCAAGTCATCTCCTTGTGACAATATTTCATTATTGGTGCTGTCCATTTCAATCAATCTAATGGAATCATACAAGTCATCTCCTCCTTGTGACAATATTTCATTATTGGTGCTCTCAATTTCAATCAATGTAGTGGACAATTCAAAAGAAATTGCCACGGTCTCTTCATTGTGAGCCATTTTATTTTGAAATTGCTTGCTGTAAATTGCAGAAAAAAATAATCACTTTCATTTATCGTTTTTAGTAATACATAATATAAAACTAACTTTATCAAGTATTTAGTATAACAGAAGGACTGCAAATAAATAACAGAAAACATTTTTCAAATTATCTTCAAGTGTACAACATAGTTCCCCTTACAAATTAACAACTCACCTTTTTAAAAGTAGAAGTGTTAGTACTGTGTAAATCAAACACCAGAAATTCACCACCAAAAATTCCTCACAAATGTACCTCAGACAGTAGTATCACAAAATGGCTGTGGTTTCCTCTCATTTGACATATATACATAACCAATTAACTTTCATCACACACAAATACAAAACCAAAGTAACATTTTAATTGGTTCTAAATTTCAACACTTTCAAATGTGTTTTCCCCATGCAATTTTCCATAGGACATTTACATACGTCTACAGCCTGAATGGCTGAACGGAATTACACCAAACTTGGCAAAATGGTACATCAAACCTAAGAGGTCAGGAAGGATCTACTATGCCCCCTTATGGTCATTTCCCCCTTCGCTTTGGCCTCCTCTTGTCTCTCAATCCTACCGAGAGACAAGATGGCGGCCGCTACGGACTGTTTGGAATGTTGACAGACGCCGGAGAACCAATCAGCTTCGCAAAGCTCCGTAACGCGAAAAGTACGTGAAGCGGAGCGCTGTTACAGATATATATCTTTTTTTGAACGTTAATTTCTCAAAATCCACTGGAGCACATATATTGAGACCTAGCAAAGGCACATCGGGCTACCAGTCCCTAATATTTTGCCAAGTTTCGTGCAAATCCATTCAGCCGTTCGATTATTATTATTATTATTTTTTTTTGCCCCGCGGGGCCCTTTTAAAACCTCCACATCAAACCTAGGGGGTCAGCGAGGATCTACTATGCCCCCTTATGGTCATTTGCCCCTTCGCTTTGGCCTCCTCTTGTCTCTCGATCCTACCGAGAGACAAGATGGCGGCCGCTACGGACTGTTTGGAATGTTTACAGACGCCGGAGAACCAATCAGCTTCGCTTCACAAAGCTCCGTTGCGCGAAGAGTACGCGAACTGGAGCGCTGCCCGGTCCGCTGTTACAGATATATATCTTTTTTTGAACGTTAATTTCTCAAAATCCACTGAAGCACATATATTGAGACCTACAAAAGGCACATCGGGCTACCAGTCCCTACAATTTTGCCAAGTTTCGTGCAAATCCATTCAGCCGTTCGGGCTAAAAGTGAGGCCAACCGCCCTATGGAAAACTCAATGTTAAAAACACGTTTTGGGACCCCCTTTTTTCTCGGCCCCCCCTTGACGAACCCCCCCCAAATTTTCAAGGGCTGCTCAGAAACAAAATGTGCCATTTTCCTGAAAATTTCAGCCAATTCCGTCCACAAACGCCAAAGTTATTAGACATAGAATTTTCAAAAATCCCATAGGGAAAAAATCCTAACTATATATACCTACTGGCGACCGTAGGTTGAAGAAATGGAGGTGAGATTGTTTCTTTGCATGACTGACTGGGTGTGTGAGTAACTCCATGGATGAGTGGCAGTGTGTGAGTGTCTGTATACACTGAGTGTATCTAAGGTTATATTAGAGTCTGAAGAGGTTTATCGTATTAGCACAAGAATGATGTCAAATGAGATGTCATCAGTGATGTCATCAGTGATGTCATTTGAGATGTCATCAGTGATGTCACTGACCATGTCATGAATGATGTAATATGTGACATGATCAGCAGTGGATTGCGGGTGCGCGATATATAGTTAGTGCAACTAACTATATATGGAATTTCAATGGTTTTGTGTGAGTAAAATAAGGTTTTTTAAATGCTAATTCCTAACTATATATGGTCTATAACCTATGGTTTTTTCAGTGAATATAGATATATATAAATGGATTTACTCTCTGGTGTAAACCAGGGTAAATTTGATAATAAACTTATGTTTAGGACCGAAAAGATATTTTTGAGTAAAGGCCCTGCTTTAATTTAGGAGTTCTGGTACTTATATTTAATGTTTGTTGTTATTTGGACACACATCTCAAAGTCTACTCTCATAATGTACCAGTCTTCACAAAATGCATTTTGAGAACATAATAACGTTTATGCTCAATTAGGTTATTTTTGCTGGTGGATAGTTGCTCAGTTCTTACTGCAGTCTCTTGATATTTATGTAATGTTTTTTGGCCATTTTCCAGAGGAGAACGTACATCTATCATAATGCTCTTTGCAGGACAACTGGTGCAAGATGGCAGAGTGCGACCACACCCTGTGAGTTCGTGTCATAGGTGCTCCTTCTCAAAGAAAGGTCTGCACATAATAGGCTGTTTTGCATTTGTAGCTGCCGTTAAAGAGCTGAAGTAATGTGTCTCACTAGGAAAAACATGTGAAGAGCCTGATTAATGCAAATGATTGTTTACCTTGTAGTATTATGCGGTAAAATCATATGTGTGATGCCAAAAATGGCGCAGTCTCAGGCTGAAACAATTTTAATCACATAAATACAGTCAAGTAACGCGCAATTACTTTGGAAAACATTCATGCCTATTTATTTTCTTAGCATTATAAGTAAAATACATGTTGGCTTTGAGTGGAGCTCACTGAGTCCATCCTGTGGTACCTCCTCCACATCTTCTTGATTAATGGATGCTTCAAACTAGCCTGAAACAAGCAGACTGCATATAATGGCAATCCTGTCTGACGCAAAGAGGACGTATTATTCCACATTCTAATTGCGACATGCAGCTTTTTCTCAGAATTAATTATGCCATTTCTTGGTAGTAGTTAAGGTCTAATAAGCATGAACTGGCCACCGAGGACCTAAGCGGTTTGCAAACCAGACACTTGACTAACAATTAGGTGCCTACACTGGAGGCCCTTTGATCCACGCACTCCTCGCCACAGACCCTCCCCTGTTTGTGAGGTAAGCACTAGTCCAAGTGCGTGTGGCTTTCTTCTGCCATACAGCGGCCACGTCAAGATGTGCTTACTGGTACAGTAATGGGATGCGCGCCTGTTTTATGCGCCTGCAGGGCTAAAGTGGATTCTTTTAACCCGAAATTTCGCTGAATTAGTACTTTATTTTCAGGCTGCACAGCTCAGAAGCAGCAGGAGGCCAACCTTACTGTTTTTAAGTTGTACTATCTGAAAATAAAGCACCAACTTAAATATATAGCGGGTTAAATTAATTACATTTACAAGCTGCAGGTGCTCGGTTCTGTAATGCCCATGGCAACCCGTTAAGATGTCGCCCTAGGTTGTAAACCTGCAAACCTCAATTAGAGCTATTATTTTGAAAACATTTTTTTTTTAGAAAAATTAAAGGGGACGACAAAGGCTTTTTATTTAATTGTACTAGTCCTAACTCTAACCACAATTTGCCCTGTTTTTTGGCAAGAGAGAGTACTTATTTTTTTCTAATTTCCTTTTTATTGTCTTTGAACCAGGACGATTTTAACTTACGGAGAGACATATTTAGCCAGCCCCGAAATCTGACAGAAGCCTGTGCTACTTTTGGGCTCGCACTCGCACAAAAGATGGCGAGCCCCCGCGCATAGTGCTGGCCATTGTATCAACTTGATATTATTTTATTTATGATTTGTGATAACTGCCTGTCACCTGGTCAGATCATAGGGCAATACTGTTTCTTTCAACTACCTTCAGATTTAGCACAGGCAACCTTCAGCCTGTTTCTACCCTCCTTCAGGAAACTCCCCTATGAAGTTAATGAGTTTAACCTTTCAACACATTTTATGACGAATTACTGTTCTTAATCCAAAGACTTTGAAGTATTTAATTATTGGCTCACCTCGGCTCTGGGTGATTTGGTCCTTGTAAAGCCCTCTGTTTCTCGTCACTCTTCTGTGTTCATCTGTCTAGTTCCTTGAGAAAAGCAGAGCTGACTTGTAAGTTATTCTAATGGGCAAGATGCCTTAATTAGGCTATATACTCTGGAGCTTTAAAAGGCTATAAGAAAGAATGTGGACTTGCCTGATCCCGCTATTATTCATCCCAGTTAACACAAGCAAAAACAATTTCATGCAATTCCCTGTTTTCTGTTTTTGAGAAATGTGTGATTTGGTCATCACTTCTTCGCTTCAGGGTATCTCCATTTTCTTTCCTGATGAAGAAAGAGCCTGTTAGAAGTCAAATCTTTTCAGGGGTTAGAACTTCAACTTTAATTTCATTATTAGACTGTACCTCCAAATAATTTGCAGCATGTGTTATTCACGAATCCAGGTATTCCATGTCCGCACTGCATGTAGTAATGCAGCCAATAATTTACGTTTAATGGAGTTTTCATTTCGTATTATTGTCACTTTCAGCCAACACATAAGCCATTTTAAAGTTTTTATGGAGAACGTTTTTGTATTTGTGGCTAGTATCTATGCAGGTCTGATGTAAATTTATTTCATATTCTTATTTGGGGCTGCGGGTTTCTTGACATTGATGTTGTATGGGAATGCATGAATTAAACTCCCCCAGCGTATCTGAAAGTTTAGGTAAATAACTCTGAAGGAACCATTGTTCTTGTTATTTATGTAGTGTGATTTACGGTCGCTAGGAGGACGCACAACTAGATTTCTCCAACGATGTTGATAGCAACCGTTCTAGATCAGAAAGCCGCCACTCAAGTAGAAAATGTACTTGAGCGGCAGCAAAATCAATTCAAGAAACTGCTCCCTTTGGCGCGCAGCATGGGGTGCCATTTGTGCTCATTTTTCAGCACGGAATGAGCTCCTGGCTTTAAATCACAGCACAAGAAGCAAGAAATGCATATTTCAGCCCATTCGTGGAATTCCGTGGAATCTCGTGGAGTTGTTTTGTACCTCTGCAGATTTCAGCGTAGTGAAACTCCACAAGTTCTGCCCAGGCCTAATCGACACGTTGATCATGACAACAAATACTATCATACCTCCCGAACCCACTCAGTCAGTAAACACAGCTTATTGTTACATGATATAATACTGTCCCCAAAAACATCAGCAACAAAAATATAGCCAAAAAAAATTTGGGGTCACTATAATTGACGTTGCAGATTAATAAAACCAAAACGTATACCTTGATCTGTGGTTCGAACCCTGGGAGAACGAAATCTTTTTTTGTAGATCGACAAAAATGTTTAACAGTTGATAAGTTCTGTTACCTAGGGATCATTTTTACAGGTAATGGTATATGGTCACAGGAAGTGATGAATGTTAGGTCCAAATTGGCTAAAAGTGCACATGGGGTTCTCAAGTTTGCTGTTAAGATAGGGGACCGCCGAATTTGTGATATGTTGCACATTTACCAATCTAGATGTACCTCAATAGCACTTTACGGTGCAGGGGTATGGGGACACTACCACCATGAAGATTTACAAATAGAGGAAAACAGGTTTCTTAAAAAGCTACTCTGTCTACCCACATCTGCTTCCTCTGACATAATACATAGCAAAGTGGGGCTCAACAACCTGACGGATTTAATTGGGTTGAGACCACTGTTTATATGGAGATCTATATGGTCGAAGAAAGAAACTATTTTTATCAGAAGTATTATTAACGATTGCCTTCAACTAGACAACTGTTTAAAGATCCCTTGGCTTAAATATATAGTAACAACATTTAAAGATTTATTTAACATAAACATTATGGAAAACCCCAATGGAGCAATTGATATTCCCAAAATAGAAATGAAAAATAAATTTTTGAGGAAGAAAAATTATGAACGCCAAAAAATTAATGGGCATTTAAAAACTTAAGTTCTACAACTCATATTTGGAAACCGAGGGATTCCAACAATATTTAGGCTTGGTAACTAGAACATAACATCGATTTGTTCTCACTAGAATGAGATTAGGCATTGTCCATCATCTGGTAGCATTCCCTTGTGTAAAAAAGTACCCTGTTTCCCCATGCCCATGTGATGGACTTACTAAACAGAGCACTTTGCACTTTCTCCTTATATGTGACTTGTATTTGCACCTCCGTATTGCCTTCCTTAAACCCTTGTTTAAAAAATACTGCACTTTAACTACGAATGCTGCTATGAGTCTGCTGTTTACATTGCGAGAGCCAGATATCTGTTTTTTTACCGCGACTTATATTTTACGATCAATTGATGCTAGGAAAAGCATGCTGTTTACATTGATTTTATAGTCATGATTGATTACCATTAATCAAATGAAATGTATACGTTTTTAACACTGTTTATATGTGCTTTTATGGTTGTTTTATTATAATCGAATAAAGCTTATTGAATTGAATTTAATTGATGACTTCTTTCTATTTTGCATGGAAAGTCAAAAATATAGATTACCATAAGTTGTTAAAACATTTGTAAAAACAGCACATTTTGTCTGTTATACGTTATATTAACTTTAAAAAATATATTAACTTTAAAAATATTATACTTTAAAAAAATAATCAGGATTAGTTTATGAGTGGCTAAACTTGTTAAGATGGCATTTGGATGAGGCATTTGAGGTTTGACCACCCAAAGTTTTAGGTCTCCAAGGATGCTTAGGTTGGAGTGGGTGATGAACAAATCTGGTTAGTACCAATATTGTGTGGAGGCCTGTATAACAGGAGGAGGTTGCAGGTCAATGTGGGATTGGGGTTGCATCTGCTATGGAGCGCTTCCCAAACTTTGTATTATACTATTGTCTATTAGAGTCTGTTATGGTCAATATCCTGTTATATTTTTTCATGAAGTTCTGGGGCCATATCCTCTCCTAAATAAGTTTGAGCAATGAATGCTAGGTTGTTTTTGAGTCGGAAAATAAGTCAAAGATATTGTGTTTGTTTATGCTTACAGATCAGTATACAGTTTAGCTGGTATGGGATTGTTGTTCAGCTAATCTTTAGTTTCAAAAATATAATGAGACGCAAATATTGTGTTAAAAACATTGTAATGTAAAAAATATTGTGGGGCAAAATATACAAGGTAAGAATATTGGCCCAGATTTATATCCGAGTGGATGGCCCAATGATTTGCCATGGAAAAGCAGTAAATTACTCTGTCCTCATGGTGCAGAGGCTATCCACCTAATTTATAAATGACAGACAAGCGGTCATTTATAAAGGCATTGGTAGGAACCGCTTTTCTGGTGGTTCCTATAAATGCATTCTTCTGTTTGCTGCAGGGCTGCATTGGAAGGGCAGAGCCCAGTATTCTTTTATCTATTAAATTTGAAACAGAAGTTTCTTTTTGAAAAGAAAAGAAAAAAGTAATGCTCCCCTCACTATAGGAGTGTTGTCCCATGGCGGAGGTGGGGGGGGGGGGGTGGAGAATGAAAAATTTCCTAGCTAACGTAACGGAAAGTTTCAATTTTATTAAGGACTCGGAGGCGAGGATAATGCCTTCTTTCTCCACTTTAATGCATAGCAGCAAAGATAACAAAAGACTACATTTCCCATGAAACAAAGGGAACATGTAGTCAAAGAACATGGTAACAACCAATCACAGTTCATAACACCAATGTCCCATCAGGGCTCAGGCAGACCAACATAGTCCTTCAACAGTGTCCTCTCTTCCTCTTTCTGAGCGCGTAGACAGTCTCTCTCCTCTCTTCAGGCATCTTGTTTGTTGGAATCCGAGCCTGAGGGTAAGAGGAAACATATTACCAGAGGAACCATCGAGGAATTATAACAAAAGGCAAACACAGTGCAGCATAAGCAAATCCACCTTCACCTACAGTAAGGAGACCTGCTTAGCGCGAAGGGCTGCAATTGGGCAGTATATTTTTTAAACCTCACGTTTATTTGTGCATTTTTCACTTTGCTCTTTTAACTTCTCGCCGCTTCCCCGGTCCACCACTGACTTCACGTTAGATTGTTGTGGAGGGAGGTCGGGTTGCCGAGTATGCCGGAAGTGATTAGACTTCCCGAGTCCATCCGGCTCAGTTAGCGCTCTAGTGGTCCGGGGCTGGACTATATAAAGGGCGACTCTGCATCAACTCTGCTTCACCTACAGTAAGGAGACCTGCTTAGCGCGAAGGGCTGCAACTGGGCAGTATATTTTTTAAACCTCACGTTTATTTGTGCATTTTTCACTTTGCTCTTTTAACTTCTCGCCGCTTCCCCGGTCCACCACTGACTTCACGTCAGATTGTTGTGGAGGGAGGTCGGGTTGCCGAGTACGCCGGAAGTGAGTAGACTTCCAGAGTACATCCGGCTTAGTTAGACGGCCCTTAGGGATTTAAAGAGATGGCTACCAGGACTCGGAGCGGATGTGCGCAGTGGGCCCGCCGACGGAGCGCCGGAGGCGCGCCAAAGGCAATCCCGTCTGCGCCCGTCCGCGCCAGTACGTCGCCTCTCGCCAGGAATCCTGGCCAAGGTGAGCTGGTAGGTAACATGTATAGCAGGGAAGCCCTTCTAAGCTTCAATACATCATCTAGTGCGTGTACTAAAACCCAACTAGAACTTTTGAATGGCCCTATGCAATGCATCTGTGGGTTCGCATTGCCTAAACCTATAGCCATCTTGCCATTCACCACCACTCGCCAGCAATTAAAGCTATGAATTGCACAGCTGAATATTAGATCGCTAGTAAAGCATCACGCTGAAGTTCATGATCTTATTGGGGACCACGCACTGGACATCCTGTTCCTTACGGAGACATGGCTGCAGAATGACATGATCTCTGCTCTTAATCTGGTTGTACCTGAAGGGTAGTAAATACATACGGTAAACAGACAGACTAGAGGCGGTGGCATTGCTGTAATAGTTAAATCTTATTATCAATGCACTTTCATGAAAGCTGATATAGCAGGGTGCGAATGTACGCGTTTCAGCATTCTAATTAACCATCATCTAATTCTATCCGGCATTTTGATTTATAGACCTCCAGGTCAGGATAGCAGCTTCACCAGGGCTCTCCTGGATATAGTAGGTGCTCTGGCAATAGGAACTGCTAATTTTAATATTTTCGGGGACTTAAATCTCCGTTTTGATCTCACCTCGGATAAAAAAATAACTGGCCTGTTAGCCGATCTAGCAGCATTTCAATTGTATCAACGACTCACTAGCCCCACACATACTGGAGGACATCTATTAGATCCCATTTTTTCAAACATGGAAGAAGTGGCAGTAGATGCTCCTATTCCGATCCCTTGGTAGGACCATATGTTGATTATCATGTCTGTGCCATTAAAAAATTCTTCAGGCACAAATAATAATCAAATGGTATATAAACGACCCTGGCGGAAGCTACGCCTCGAAGACTTCTATGCCCTACTGAAAGCAGACCCTCCTGTTCTCTCTGACAACACGGAGGGGGGATATGAACAGTTCTATTCCTGGTTAACACGAGCTTTGGACTCCCTAATCCCGGCTAGCTGGATTTTAGGCCGTTCCCAAGAACCGAACCCATGGTACAATGAGTCCTTAACTAGCCTAAAGAAAAATTGTAAAAAATTCGAACGAAAGTGGAGGAAATCGTATGATCTTGAAACAAAAAGACAAAATATCACCGCACAAAAAATTATCACAGAGCAATATGTAAGACACAAGCGGCTTACTATGTGAAGGAGATTAGGCTTAGTCCAAATCCTTCAAAATCTATTTTTAAAATTCTAAAGGATCTTAGCTCCAAAAAAGCATCAACAGCGTTGGTTGCTTCCGAAACACACTGTGAAAACTTGGCCTCCTTCTTCGTAGAGAAAATCCAGACGATCTACGGTTCCTTCATCTCCACACCTGGTCTTGCCCCTTGTGATGCAGAGCCAACTCAGAAACTCCTGAGCATTCCAGAAATGACTCAGGACGATTTCCTTAAACTGTGTGGCAAAATTAAATCAGGCTCACCAGCGGACCCGTTAAGACCTTCTCAATTCAGAGAGGCACCCGCTCTGGTGCTCGACCCCCTTCGCCAAATAATTAATGCCTCCTTTGCATCTGCCATAATACCAGTCAAATGGAAACAGGCATGGGTGTCCCCCATCATTAAAAAGGCCACACTGGACCCTGCTAAGCCTGAGAATTTCAGGCCGATCTCTCTGCTTCCCTGGCCTGCGAAGGTGGCAGAAACACACGTCAATAACATCTTGACAAAATTTCTCTGTGCAAATGAAATCTTGGATGCCTCACAACATGGCTTCCGAGCTGGCCACAGCACCGAAACAGCACTGCTGTGTATGACAGAACATCTCAGGACCATATTGGACGAACGTCAAACGGCGGCACTGATCCTATTGGATCTCAGTGTCGCCTTTGACACGGTCTCACATGAGGTCCTGTTGCACAGGCTGAAGGGGGCCGATATTGATGGTACTGCATTGGAGTGGTTTCAGGCCTTCCTGACCGGAAGATCCTTCCGGGTCTCCACCCCACCATTTTTGTCCAAGGAACGATCTATCGAGCAGGGAGTACGCCAGGGCTCGGCACTTAGCCCTACGTTATTTAACATTTACGTTCAACCACTGGCTGAGATCGCCAAGCAATGGGACCTTTCAATGAACTCATATGCTGACAATACTCAGCTAGTGGTAGCCCTGAGTGAGCCTGTCGCTCTGAGTGCATCCAAGTTCAAGAATGGCCTTACGGCCGTAGCCAGCTGGATGAATGCGAACTATATACAACTAAATGCCAGCAAGACCGAGGTCATACTGGTGGGAAAAAAGGCGTCGAAATGGGGAGAAGACTGGTGGCCGGAGAGTTTGGGGATCGTCCCCGAGCATAAATCAGAAGTAAAAAACCTTGGAATCTGTATTGACTCCTCGCTTAACTTCACTACTCACACTAAAAAAGTGGCAGCCACCTGTTTTGGAATCCTACGCAACCTTAAACCCATTTTACAAAATTTTGATTCGTCTACAGGTCAGCTCATTGTGCAGTCAACCATCCTCTCGCGCCTGGACTATGCGAGCTCTTTGCTCCTGGGGGCCAACCAGGCGGAGGTTGGAAGACTGCAGCGTGTGCAAAACGCCGCTGTAAGAACCTTGATAGGTCTCCCCCGCTTCCATCCGGTAGCGGATACCTTGAAGAGGCTCCATTGGCTTCCGGTGGCCAATCGGATCCAATTCAAGGTCCTATGTTTAGCCTTTAAGATCTTGAAGCTCGCAACCCCGCCCATGCTCTGTTCTTTGTTGACTCCATACGTTCCTCGTCGATCCTTGCGGTCTGAGGGCAAAGATCTGGCAGTGGTACCCAGAGTGAAGCATTCGCGCATGGGAGGCCGCTCTTTTTGTTATTTGGCGGCCAAACTGTGGAACGTCTTACCAGCTCAACTGCGTGGACTAAACGATCTTTTGCCTTTCAGGAAAGCCAATAAGACTCATCTCTTTCCCTTGGATTAAAATCATAGCCAATGTTGTGTTAGGGCCTACTAGATTACGTTGGCGGTAGCCCCTTCTTACTGTTGAAAAGCGCTGGGTCGCCCCTTAGCTGGGGCAGCCGAGCACTATACAAAAACTCGTAACATAACATAACATAACATAAGCATCTGAATTAACTACATTACTTACTGACATAAAGGGAGGGATCTCCTCCAGGAATCCAGTGCGGGATAATCCTCGCCTCTGAGTCCTTAATAGAATTGAAACTTTCCGTTACGTTAGCTAGGAAATTTTTCATTCTATGTCAGAACTGGAGGCGAGGATTATGGGTGTTTAAAGCTTGCCCACAACCAAATGAGCCATATTCAAAATCGTTTTGAAATAAAATTGATTGAATGTGGAGTCTGAAGACCAGTCCGCCGCATTGAGAATATCCTCTGGCATGCCCCTAGACTGAAGGCCTTCGAAGCCATGGTACCCCTTGCGGAGTGTGCGCCAAACTGGCTAAGGTTGATGCCTGCTTCCTGCATCACCTGACAAACCAAACTGGCAACAGTGGGTTAATCTGTTTTTATCATGGCAGCAGAATAGGTACCTCTTCAGGAAGGAGTTGTCAGCGAAATTGGCCATGCTCCTGTGCCGGTTGTCAGATGTGCGTGCTTTGGACATCTCTACCAGAATTTTTACTCCTTATGGAGTACGTTTACTTTGCTCAGACGCACAAAGTGCCATACTAGATCCATTTCCCACCCACAATTTCCTGATTCCCCGAAGCTTTGTGTGGTTAGTTGTCTTAAAGCTTATGAGGAGATGACAGAGGAGTTCCGCCCCCCAGGGGAGAGACAACTCCTCATTTCGTTGCGGAAACCCTTTAGGGCGCCTTAAACCCAGATCTGTTGACTGGGTGTGAGTGTTTGATTGGTTCAGATGCTCCGTCCATCACCACCCCCTTTTGTACCGCTTTGTTTGCCATAAGTTGGCAGGGTATGCTCAGACGTGAGTCCCTTGCTCACTTTGGCACTGGATTCAAGCAAGCCGGGCTGAAGACGGATGAAATGCCAGAAACCGGTCCTCGGAAGCTTGTTTCTGGTCCAGGGAAGTCATGGCTTGGCAGTTCGGGCTGGACTGTTCCCATGAGGCACAGGGTCAGACTGATTTGCATATGGCCATGGCTGAACTGGGGTGGCAGAGTGGGCTAAAGAACGGTGATGGATTAAACCCAGATCTGTTGACTGGATGTGAGTGTTTGATTGGTTCAGATGCTCCGTCCATCACCACCCCATTTTGTACCGCTTTGTTCGCCATAAGTTGGCAGGATATGCTCAGACGTGAGTCCCTTGCTCACTTTGCCACTGAATTCAAGCAAGCCGGGCTGAAGACGGCTGAAATGCCAGAAAACGTTCCTCGGAAGCTTGTTTCCGGTCCAGGGAAGGCATGGCTTGGCAGTTCGGGCTGGACTGTTCCCATGAGGCACAGGGTCAGACTGATTTGCATATGGCCATGGCTGAACTGGGGTGGCAGAGTGGGCTAAAGAACGGTGATGGATTTAACCCAGATCTGTTGACTGGGTGTGAGTGTTTGATTGGTTCAGATGCTCCGTCCATCACCACCCCCTTTTGTACCGCTTTGTTCGCCATAAGTTGGCAGGGTATGCTCAGACGTGAGTCCGTTGCTCCCTTTGCCACTGGATTCAAGCAAGCCGGGCTGAAGACGGCTGAAATGCCAGAAACCGGTCCTCGGAAGCTTGTTTCCGGTCCAGGGAAGGCATGGCTTGGCAGTTCGGGCTGGACTGTTCCCATGAGGCACAGGGTCAGACTGATTTGCATATGGCCTTGGCTGAACTGGGGTGGCAGAGTGGGCTAAAGAACGGTGATGGATTAAACCCAGATCTGTTGACTGGGTGTGAGTGTTTGATTGGTTCTGATGCTCCGTCCATCACCACCCCCTTTTGTACCGCTTTGTTCGCCATAAGTTGGCAGGGTATGCTCAGACGTGAGTCCCTTGCTCACTTTGCCGCTGGACAGAAAATCTAAAAGAGGCGGAGGAACCGCCATCATATTTAAAGAGCACATAAAAATCATTACCATAGAGACTCATCTGGCGCCCTGGGGCGAATTCTTACTTTTCCCCCTGCTACTCAATAACACTGAATCTTGGAAGGGTGCTTTGGTCTACAGACCTCCCACTACTAAAGTGAACTTTGCCACCCAAATGCTAGACATTCTTGCACCCCACGTCCTTGCATGTAAAAATGTCTTGCTATTAGGGGACATAAATCACCATCTAGAATGTCAAACCGATCACCATACCGTTGAGTTGATCAACAGCATACATGCATTAGACCTGAAAATACTAGAGACAGGCCCGACGCACATTGCGGGACACTGCCTCGACATCATCTGTTCCAATTCGCGACAATTATCCATTAATGACCTTACTCCTGTACTATGGACTGATCACTCACTCATAAACTTTTCTATCAAACTCAACTCACAGCATCCCAGATCCCCCAAACAATTGAATTTAACCAGATCATGGACAAAAATACAGATAGACACATTTCAGAGGCATTTCATTCCTCCCCCTGCCACCCAATCGGCGAATCAGATGGCAGTGGACTTAGACAAAGCCATTGTAAAGGCACTTGACATAATAGCCCCTAAGCGCCCAACTAAATGCCCTACAAAAAGCAGCCCCTGGTTCACCCCGGAACTTAAGAGATTAAAAGTAGCTACTAGGGCTCTAGAAAGGCGTTGGAGAAAAACCAAAAACTTAGACGACAAAGCCAAATACAAAACCTCACACCACGAATATATGGCGAATATAGCAACAGCAAAAAAAACCTATCTTGCTGATAAAATAAATCAAGCAGGGAGCTGCCAAAAAACACTATATAAAATAGTGAAAGACTTCACGAATCCCCTACCCTGCCAAGCTACTACACCTGAATCCCAGGAATGGGCAAACCAACTATCCGTATATTTTAAGGACAAAATAAATAATATATATATGACCTTTCCTAATTCGACCCCCAATACAGAGGCTTCACATCCTCTGTCCCCTTCACATATGGAGAACCTGTCACTCACCACGCAGCTACTAGAATTCAATCCCTTCACTATAGACATGGTAATAAGTAATCTAGGAAAGATCAAATCAGGATCCCCAAATGACTCAGCATCATCACAAAGTCTAGCCAAAATTGGACCAGCTATAGCCACTGAACTCACCACAATTTTTAACATCTCCCTTGCACAAAGTACATTCCCAAGCAGCTGGAAGGAAGCAACGATTAGGCCCATTATCAAAAAAATCAATGCTGACCACACAGTTCCTTCAAATTATCGCCCAATAGCCCTCCTCCCTCTGTTTGGTAAAATGATGGAGGCAACTATAAACTCCCAACTAATGAAACATCTAGAAGACAATAAGATACTGGACGCCACCCAATCAGGCTTTAGAGCCCACCATAGTACGGAAACAGCTCTACTCGAAATAGTAGATAATATCCGCCTTGCCATTGATTCGAAGAAATCAGCAATCCTGATTCTATTGGATCTTTCTGCAGCTTTCGACACCATCTCCCACACAGTACTAATAGAGCGGCTGGTGGGGGTTGGTGTCGGGGGCAAGGCGCTGGGCTGGCTACAAAGCTACCTGGCAGACAGGAAATCCAGAGTAAAAACTGGTCCTTTCCTGTCCGGTACTACAGATAACAACATTGGCGTCCCCCAGGGCTCAATCCTGAGCCCAACGTTATTCAACGTTTATATGTCCCCCCTAGCCAAGATAATCAGGGATCATGGCTTCCAAACTGTCTCATACGCTGACGATACACAGATCCTGGTCACCATGGGCCCCGACCCAGGCGATACTAAAATCAGATTTCGGTCCTGCATGGTGGCCATCAAAAAATGGATGACTGAGAACTTTCTAATGCTTAATGCAGAAAAGTCCGAAATAATGCTGTTCGGAAAGGCAAACCAATTATGGGAACAGGACTGGTGGCCCATTGAACTTGGTCAATGCCCCCCCCCCTAAAGGTACAGTCCGAAACCTAGGAATCACAATGGATGACCAACTCACAATGCAACCACACATTAATAAAGTGGTACACACCTGTATAGGCCTAATGAGAAGCCTCAGAAAAATATTCAAATGGCTTCCTTTAACTAGCAGAAGACCACTAATCCAAGGCTTAATAACTAGCCGGCTGGATTATGGCAATGCATTGTTTGCTGATATAAATGCTTCTAACATAGCCAAACTACAGACCATTCAGAACAGCGCGGCCAGGCTCGCACTGGACCTTCCACCAAGAACCCCGTCTGCCCCCTGTTTGAATCAACTACACTGGTTACCAGTTAACAGACGCATAAAGTTCAAGGTCTGCTGCCTAGTCCACAAATCTTTAAACGGACAAGGACCAGCATATATCAGAGATAAACTGCACCGATACAGCCCAACGAGAAATCTTTGCTCCTCCAACCAGCTACTGTTAAAGACGCCTAGAGTCCGCACAGTGAGGAACGGTGATAGATGCTTTTCAAAAATTGGTCCTTCCATCTGGAATTTACTTCCCCTAGATCTGCAAGCAGAACCCAATTTGACTATCTTCCGTAAGAACCTAAAAACTCTGCTCTTCAAACCTTAGTCTACCACCTTCCATACCTACCGGTTCTGTTTTATCCATCTGTCAGCGCTATGAGACCTAATGGGTGAGCTATGCGCGATACAAAAACAAATACAAATACAAAATACAAATTAAAGTAAGCCGGGCTGAAGACGGCTGAAATGCCAGAAACCAGTCCTCGGAAGCTTGTTTCTGGTCCAGGGAAGGCATGGCTTAGCAGTTCGGGCTGGACTGTTCCCATGAGGCACAGGGTCAGACTGATTTGCATATGGCCATGGCTGAACTGGGGTGGCAGATTGGGCTAAAGAACGGTGATGGATTAAACCTAGATCTGTTGACTGGGTGTGAGTGTTTGATTGGTTCAAATGCTTCGTCCATCACCACCCCCTTTTGTACCGCTTTGTTCGCCATAAGTTGGCAGGGTATGCTCAGACGTGAGTCCCTTGCTCCCTTTGCCACTGGATTCAAGCAAGCCGGGCTGAAGACGGCTGAAATGCCAGAAACCGGTCCTCGGAAGCTTGTTTCCGGTCCAGGGAAGGCATGGCTTGGCAGTTCGGGCTGGACTGTTCCCATGAGGCACAGGGTCAGACTGATTTGCATACGGCCTTGGCTGAACTGGGGTGGCAGAGTGGGCTAAAGAACGGTGATGGATTAAACCCAGATCTGTTGACTGGGTGTGAGTGTTTGATTGGTACAGATGCTCCGTCCATCACCACCCCCTTTTGTACCGCTTTGTTTGCCATAAGTTGGCAGGGTATGCTCAGACGTGAGTCCCTAGCTCACTTTGCCACTGGATTCAAGCAAGCCGGGCTGAAGACGGCTGAAATGCCAGAAACCGGTCCTCGGAAGCTTGTTTCCGGTCCAGTGAAGGCATGGCTTGGCAGTTCGGGCTGGACTGTTCCCATGAGGCACAGGGTCAGACTGATTTGCATATGGCCATGGCTGAACTGGGGTGGCAGAGTGGGCTAAAGAATGGTGATGGATTAAACCCAGATCTGTTGACTGGGTGTGAGTGTTTGATTGGTTCAGATGCTCCGTCCATCACCACCCCCTTTTGTACCGCTTTGTTCCGCCTGATCACAGCACAAACATACCGGTGAGGAGATCATCCCCTCCCGCCATAGGCACGTCCTAGTAAAGTAGACCCTATGAAGGTATTTAAATTGGAGTAGGCGAAGTCGCATTGCGATAGCCGCCCCACGCGGGGACGCCAGGGCTTCCACCCAGTTCTCTTCCTCCAGCTCGCCAACATCAGCCTCTCAGTCCCCCATGAGCTTCCGAAGTGTGGAGGAGCAATGGATCACCAGGGTTTGGTATATGTGCAATATCTTTCTGTCTCCTAAGTCCCCCATAAAGAGTTTGGCCTCTATAGGGCTGAACTCAGGGATGCTCTCCAGGCCCTGCAGACTAGGGGATAGCGCGTGCCACAGCTGCAGATATTGATAGAACTGTGTCGGGTGCAATTGATACTCTTCCTGAAAATCCCGAAAGGATTTAAGAGTTGTATCGGCCACTACATCACCCAGTGTGGATAAGCCGATGGCCTCCCACCCTCTAAGTCCCGGTAGACCCACCAACTGGGGCAGCCACCCGTTGTTCCACAAGGGGGTTTCCCGTGTCAAAACACCCCACCAACCCATGCGCCGAAGCGCCTGTTTCCAAATCATGAACACCACCCTAGTAGCCGGCGGAAGCGCGTTACGCAACCTAGCTGAGTACAGTACTGTGTGCAGCGTGTGTCGACCCATTAGACAGTGCTCCAGCACATACGCTGGGTCCCCTCTGTCCCCATACCACCATTCGTTAAGGACCAGCAGGTGCGAAGCCTGATAGTATGAGAGGAGGCCCGGTGAAGCCAATCCCCCACTGTGAGTAGAGAGGAAGCAAGTACGCACTGCCAACCGCACCTTCCCTCCCTCCCATAGGAACTGCCCTAACACGGAGTTTACCCATTCGGAACCATCGAGCTGGAATCGAATACGGGTGGTTCTGTAGTTGATATAGAAGGCCGGGAAGCGCCACCATTTTAAAAATTGCCGATCTACCAAACAGCGTCAAAGGCTTGCGAGACCAGGACTTGATGTCTGCCCGCACCCTCTCCCACACTGGTCCCACGTTACGCTCCCAGGCCACTGTTGGTACCTCCGAAGGCACTACCCTCAGGTACTTCAATCCGCCAGCTGCCGACTGGACCTTGGACGCCCACGATCCCCCTCATCTGCCCACCCAGGACCCATAGTGTGGATTTGCGGGGATTCATGTAGAGACCCGAAGTCTCCCCAAAAATCTACATAATACGCAGCAACCGTGGACCTGTTCTATCCAGGGCCGTTAAAAAAAAGAGAACATCGTCAGCGTATAGGGCTATTCTCTCAGAGAGACCTGTGGCCCACTCAAGCCCATGCACCTGTGCATGTATGTGCACCCAAGCCGCTATGTGCTGCATAGCTAGAGCAAACAGGTACGGTGACAGGGGGCAGCCCTGCCGCGTGCGCCTCCGAATCTCAAAAGCAGAGGAGACCGCGCCCACAACCCTGACTGTTGCTGTTAGGCCAGTAAACAGCAATTTTATATATGAAAGGAATCGCGGGCCCAGGTTGAATCTAGGCAGTAGGGCAAAAAAATAAACCCACCTCAGGGAATCGAACGCCCTATCCATGTCAGCGAAAAGTAAAGCTGGTGGTTCCCCTTGTTGCCAAATCGCCGCAACCGCCACTTGCGCCCTTCTGATGTTATGTCGCGTAGCCCTCTGGGGCATAAATCCCGCCTGGTCGGGGTGTATCATGGACGCTATGTGTGGCAGCAGCCGATTGGCTAATGCCTTCGCCAAAACCTTGGCTTTCACGTTTAAAAGGGAAATGGGCCGATAGGACGCGTGGCTCTCCGGTGGGCGTCAGGTTTATGAAAAACCCCCACCTCCGCATGTCTCCAGTCCGGGGGAAGCGCCCCTTTATACCGGGCCTCCTCCACCATAGCCCTGTAATGGCGGACCAGCTGCAAATTGTAACAACGGAAAAACTCACTCGGGAACCCGTTTGGTCCAGGCGCCTTCCCGGAACTCAGTTCTCCCAGAGCCGCCCCCAGTTCCTCCTCCGATAGGGGGGCCTCCAGCTGGTCTCGCTGGTCATCCGACAGTGCCCTGGGTGGCAAGTCAGCTATGAATTTCTCAATTGTGGTAGACTCCAGACACTCCCGAGGAGCGTAGAGATCGGCGAAGTACTCAGCAAAGCTCTCCGCAATGGTCAGTGGGTCTGTAATCTGGTCCCCAGCCAAGTCCAGTATTTCGGGTAGGGTCTGAGCATGCAGGGTGCCCTGGCACAGATGGTGCAACATTTTCCCTGACTTGTCACCCCATTGGTACACCCTATTGTGCGTAGCCAGCCAGGCCTGACAAACCTCTTCCATTAGCAGGGCCGCACATTCCTGTCGGGCCAGAAGCAATTGCCTCACTCCCAGCTCGCTCCCCGACTCTCGGGTCTGCCTCTCAAGCCGCTCTATGTGAGCCTCTGCACAAGTCAGTTCCTCCCTTTGCTGCCTACGGGCGGCTGCACACCAGGATATGTCTATCCCCTGCAATGTGGGCTTTAGCGCCTCCCACAGTGTGGCCGTGCTTGACACAGTGCCTACATTCTCTGTCAGATACTGGGCGATTGATTCCTCCATATGAGTCGTATATTCTGAATTTTGGAGGTTCCACACCGCTAGGCGCCAACGGAACGGCTGCCTGTTCCTCCCAGTGTCCAGCTCTATGTAGATTGGGCAGTGGTCCGCGAGACGTCGAGGCAGTATCCCCTCTGCCACCACTCTACCCGCCCCAGCCCTAGGGACAAATATATAGTCCAGCCGAGAAAAGGACTTATGAACTGCCGAAAAGGTAGGTGTATTCTCTAGCCGCACCATGCGCCCGGTGCCATGTGTTGACCCAATCCAATCCCGTCACCAAAGCATGTAGTTTCATGGGCAGACCGCCTTTAGTACCATCACCGGTCCCTGACCTGTCCTGCGCCGGCTGCATGACGTCATTCCAGTCCCCTCCCAGCACTGACATGTCATCTGGCATCTCTGCCCATAGTAACCTCAACTTTTCAATAAGATTGCATTGCAGCGGGGGCGGATCGTACACAATACCCAATATTAAAGGGACCCCACCAATCTTGCCCCGACTAATCACATAGCGCCCCTGCAAATCCGACCATTGTTGTTCATGTGTATATGAAACCCTGTGATGTACCAGTATAGCCACTCCCCGTGACCCCCTAATAAAGCCTGCATGAAAGACCTTCTGGAAACCAAAGCTCTGCAAGCATAGGGCCTTCGTGCCCATGAGGTGTGTCTCCTGGAGCAGAAGAATATCTGCCCGCGAGCGCTTCACATGCTGAAGTATTGCCCCCCCACTTGACCTTATCTAACGCCCATCGGACATTCCAACTTAGGATACAAAGACCGCTCAGCAGACCATGTCCCCCCATATTCGGGCTAGCCATTAGGGATTCCCCTGCCATGTAACGTGGACATTAAGACTCGGTGGTGTGTATGTGGACCATGTCTTGCCTGTGGTAAGAGTGTGACCTGGTAACCAAAATCTGTCACGGAGGAGCTGATCCCCAGACCCCAACAGGGGGACAGGGCACGCCCCAACCAATGGATCACCAACTCACTGCCCATAAACGTTCAACAGGGCTCCCGCCAGTCCACTCCTAGCGGTAACACAAGCCCAGTTCAGGGCAAATCGGTATCTGTCATGTAATGCTCTGCCGTGCAACATCAGCTTCCCCTGTTTTGTCTCCAAAGTCTGCTCCTCCAGGGCCGGCCCCTCTCGGGAGGCCACCTCACTAGACTGCGAGCGCCTCCTGGACGGCGACCGCCAATCTCTGCTCCTCCGCCGACCACTGAACCCCCCGGGGGAACCTCCTCTGCGGAGAGGTCGAAGTCTCTTCCCGGTGGGGTGTGGGGCCTCACCTGCACAATCTCATCCGTCCATCGGAAGACTTCCTCGGGACTGTCAAAGAAGTGGGTGCGCGACTGAAAGACCACCCGAAGACGCGCAGGAAACATCTGGGCGTAGGGAAGTTTGAGTGCCCTTAGCTGCGCCTTTGCGGCCATGAACGATTGGCGCTGCTGTTGGACTTGCCGCGTGTAATCAGGAAAAATCAGGATACGGGCGTTGTTGTACAGCAGCGGTTCTTTGGCCCGGGCCTGTTTCAAGATCGTGTCCCTGCCCATATAGTTTAGTAACTTGGCAATAACTGGCCGCGGGCGGGCCCCCACCGGGGTTTTTTGCATGAGTGCTCGATGGGCCCGCTCCACCAAAAAACACTTCGACAGAGACTCTGGCGGAAGCCAGCCCTCTAGCCAGGTGGTGAGGTAGCGCTCCATATTTCCCTCCTCGCATCCCTCCGGAAATCCAACAAAGCAAAGATTATTACTGCGGGCCCGTCCCTCCGCATCCTCTGCCCTGAGTACCAGGCCCCTCTGGACAGTCTCTATCGCCGCCACCTTCCGCATGAGTTTAGTGACATCGTCTTCCACTCCCGATATGCGGATCTCGGCCTCAGAAATGCGGGATACTGCGTTTCACAGGTCCTGACGCAGCAACATGATTTCTGCCCCTACTGTCCCTATCTTGGCGTCCAGCATGTCCCTGGCCTGGGTCATGGCGGCCATGAGTGCCGTATTGTCCGGCACCATCCCATGATGGCCCCCAGACGCTCCAGGTCCTGGTCCCGGACCAGTGAACTTATCCATGGGCCCTTGTTTAGTCTAGCCGCGACCCCCTTTGTCTCTGGTCATAGCCTCTCCACAGGCCCGCTCAAGTTCTCCCCGTGTACCACTGGCCCGCTGGCCAAACTGCGCATTCTCTCACCAGGCCCCTGCGTCACCCGAGATTACCAGCCGGCCCACGCCACTCTGGAGGGTCCTCTCGCCATCCCTACTGGCCCTCAGACATGGCCGGGCACCTGCCGTGCATCAACATCCAGTCCAACGGGCCCAGGCTATCACGGGGGGCCGGCTACATGCCATGGGGCGCGGAAGTCCGCACAGACCAGTAATCCAATCTCCCGGGGCTCGGCTTCTCAGCTCAGCAGCGCTGCCCGTGGCCTGCCTGCACTGCTGCTCCACCGGCCTCACACGGCCTAGTTCGCATCCCCCGGATGAGTGACTCCCACCGCAACTACACAGTCCGTGGGGCGGAAAAAGGCCTTGCCAGGTTGCAGCTCGCTGGCCCATTAGAGACGGTTCCCGTCTACAGGGGGGGGCCAGCACAGTCTGTCGCATACACAATGGGGGGAGGGCCCTCCGCTCTGCAATTGCCACCGCTGAACCCCAAGGGGCCACCAGACTTCCCCCTCAGCTAGAAGGGGAGTGTAAGGGGCGAGATCACCAGTCGGTACCCCCAAGGGCCCCACTCGTGGCCCGACAGCGCCGCCGATCCCCACAGCCACCCCAGAGGAAGGAGCTCTCGGGGGAACAGGTCCGCCGCCTCTCTCGCTGACCGCCTGGTCCTGCTCACCTTGCCGGCCCCCTCCAAGCACCCGGGCAGCTCCAGGCGCAGATCCTCACCGCCGCAGTCCGATGTGACCGCCGGGCCTCCGTCCTCCACTTAGCTCGCCTAAGTCCGGCGCCGGTCGCTCCCAGGGCCCGAGACCACCGGTCAGCCAGCTGGCCCCCCGGCACCTCTCTGGACCGCGCACCACCTGCAGAGGGTCCATTCAGCTCGGCTCGGCACTCTGCTGCACTCCGGATCAGCCACGACCCCGCCGCCTCGTTCTTTCGGGCCTCCGCTCCTCCCTAGGCCGTATGGCTGCCTCCGCCAGATCTCCGCTCCACGGCGGTCCCCGGTGCCAGGAAGGGCGCTGCTTAACAGGGGAGCACATGCTGCACGCAGATCGGTGTAATTGCAGTGTCGGCAATACCGGATTGCCAGGATATTCATCGGATGTTTGACGGGCTGGACGGAGCCGGCTCAGAACACGTCCGCCATTTTGGCTACCAAGCCACGCCCCGCCAAGTTGGTGTAATTTTAATGTTATGTATGTTAGATCATTTAAAAAATGGTTTTGTTTATTTATTAATACATATTTTAAGGTTTTTGTATTTTATGTAAATTTTTGGGCTTATAGGGGAATAGCATAGAAATTTTCAAAATATGTATTTTTTTGTTGATTATGCATGTTTAATTATTTATTTAATTAAATAATAACTCATGTAAATGTGTCAGTTATTTAGTTATGTAATAGATCATTTTAGCAATGTGATATTTTAAATTGGGGAATTATAAAACTGATTGTGTTAATTATTTAATTAGCCTTTAATATTTTGGATATTAATTATATAATGTTAATTTGTTTGTTTAATATTTACATTTATACTATAGGTATTTCTTTAAATACTGTGCATTGCTATTTTCTTGTGTTATTAAGTTAATTTGTTTTTGTGTTGGAATTTTAGGGTAATAGGTTGGTAAGTATTTAAAAATTTGTTTTTTAATTTAAGTAATTTGTAATATATTTTTATGTCTAATATTATTGCTTTTAGTGTTTAATAATTTATATCATTTATATGAAGTGTAAAATACTTTGCCACAAATATAGCAGACCGTACATCAGACTTCACCCATATTCTGTAACTCAGTCATTATAACAGTCCATGAAAACTGTCCACTCAGCTGGAGCACTCATCATTCAATCGTCTTCTCACATAGGATCCCTTAAAGACTCTCAGCTCCCTCATCTAATTTGGAAGCAACCAACAGACTCCGGAATAAGATCTCTATGGACAACTTTACAATTCTTCTTATCACAAACATAAACTGAAGACATTAAAGTCTATAAAGAAATTATATGACTGGATGACCACATATTTGAGGAAACAACTCATCTAAAAACATCAAAATGTGCCACAAAGAAAACCAATGCCCCTTAGCTGGCAAAGACTTACAAAAAGGTAAAAAGACAAAACTCAACTCTTCAATTAACCTGTCAGAAATTCAAGAACGCTTCACACAGGCACAGCAGAATATATATATATAAAACATATAATAAAAAGGGACAGAAACTTCAATAGTGAAGAACCTACACCTCCCTTTTCCTCTTTGCCGAGAAGCCTGCCCCAAATGGAGAGATCTCACATATGCCTATGTTTAGTAGTAAATGTGGGAAGATCAAGGCTGAGTGGCTGGAAATGGGGAATACTAAATACAAAATGCAAAATGTTTTATGCAGAAGGAGAGGTTAAGAGAGTTTTAAGAAGCGGTTTAGGGAGAGGCATTCAAACCATGTATTTTAATTTAATACATGTAAATAAATTAAATATGTCATTCCAAACTTAAATGAAGGTAATAGTACTATAGCTTTTTTTATTTTGTTCTACATTTAAAATAAATATATACAATTTATTTACAATAATATGTAACAAAAATATTTTAACTATCTTTTTTAAACGTTTAATAAACGTTTACAAATGTTCTTATGCTTTATCATAGGAAGATATCTGCCCTGGTGGAGTAGGTCTCCACCTATGTTTAGAAGTTACTAGTACAAAGTTTGCACTTGTAAATTAGGCTCCACCCCCTGATTTCAGATGCAGTAATGAGATTGAGTTCTTGTTTTGTTTTATGCATTGTTTTAAAGTTTTTTTTAGACATTGTTTTGACATTGTTTTACTTATATAGCCTACAAATATTGGAGCACTCTTGCCCCTGTATGAAGAACTTAGTATTGTGGCTCCCTGTTAAGTTTCATGCCAGCAGTCAACATAACATAATCAATGTTTTCTACTCTTCAAATCAATAGTCTCGAACTCGTAGGCAGTGGTAAGACAGCTAACCCAATACCTCGAAGAAAACAGCATCCTGGATCCATCCCAGTCAGGGTTCCACAGCAACCACAGCATGGAGACTGCCCTCATTGCCACCACCGATGACATCAGGACCCTGCTGGACAACGGTGAGACCGCAGCCCTCATCCTGCTGGACCTCTCCGCCGCCTTTGACACTGTCTGCCACCGCATTCTATGCGCACGCCTCCACGACGCAGGGATCCGAGACAAGGCCCTGGAATGGACCACCTCCTTCCTCTCCGGCAGAACCCAGAGCGTCCGCCTCCCCCCCGTTCTGATCCGAAACCCTTGAGATCATCTGTGGAATACCCCAGGGATCATCTCTCAGCCCGACACTCTTCAACATCTACATGGACCCGCTCGCACGCATCGCTCGACAGCACGACCTCAACATAATCTCCTACACGACGACACTCAACTGATCCTCTCCCTCACCAAGGACACCCTCACCGCCAAATCCAACCTCCATGAAGGAAGGAAGGCCGCCACTGATTGGATGAAGAGCAGCCGACTAAAGCTGAACACGGACAAGACGGAGGTCCTCATCATCGGCTCCAACGGTTCAGCCTGGGACGACTCCTGGTGGCCTATGACACTGGGGGCAGCCCCGACACCCACCGACCACGCACGCAACCTGGGAGTCATCCTCGACTCAACGCTCTCCATGGCCAAGCAAGTCGAAGCAGTCTCCTCCTCCTGCTTCAAAACCCTCCGCAAGATCTACAGGTGGATCCCGACAGATACAAGAAGAACAGTCACCTAGGCCCTCGTCAGTAGCAGACTAGACTATGGAAACGCCCTCTACTCGGGAGCCCCGGCCAAGCTCATCAAACGACTGCAACACATTCAAAACGCCTCGGCACACCTGATCCTCGACATACCACACCACAGCCACATCACCCCCCACCTGAGAAACCTGCACTGGTTCCCCGTCGACAAGAGAATCTCCTTTAAACTCCTCAACCACGCACACAAGGCACTCCACAAGACCAGCCCAGCCTACCTCAACAGAGGACTCTTCTTCTACGTCCCCAACCGCCAGCTCCGCTCCACCGACCTCTCCCTCGCCACCGTCCCCTGCATCCGAAGAACCACCCCAGGCGGCAGATCCTTCTCGCACCTCGCTGCCAAGACCTGGAACACCCTTCCACTCGCCTACGACAGACCCAAGACCTGCTGACCTTCAGGAGGCTACTCAAGACCTGGCTGTTCGACCAGTAGCGGCACCCCCCCTTTTTTCTTCCCTTTTTTTCTTCCCCAGCGCCTTGAGACCCTCACGCTCTACAAATTCCGTGATTGATTGATTGATTGATAAGTAATGTCTTATTCTCACACCATCATATAGAATCCAGGTGGTTTAGCCAGATAGGCTACAGACGATTCAGCAGACACTTGTTTTATCCAACACCAGACTTTTTCAAGGCTAATTAAATGTCATAAAGATAACATATAAAAAAAGTAAACACAATTGATATTTCATTATATTGGTATTCCTATATACTGTATTCTGATGGTGCACCCTTTCACCCTTGTACGTGCACAACTATAATACAAATTGAAAGGGGATTGAGCCAAAGACAGATTGCACCTTTCCTTAGTGGAGTAGTCTCCATCAAAATGCACAAGGAGCTAAGGACCTGAGATTCAATGCCCCTAAATCTCCCGAGATACACAATATCTCTCAATTTCATAGACAACACAGTGGTCCAGCACACTTAATTTAAATATCTAAATGTACACAAAGTTTTACAGAGGTAATCATCAGTATAGCTTAAACATTTGTTTACGAATCAGGTATCAAAACAAGAATGCCAATTCAGCAGAGTTGTTCTTTTAAATCCTTTATTGATGACTTATTTTTTCTGACAGCGCGTTTCGTCCTCGCGGACTTCTTCAGGGCAGAACAAAGCACACTGTTTCTAATTCTTGGCTGTATTTATTGCCTTGTGCAGTTTCTCCTTCTATAGTCTGGACGTGTGTGATTGCATCTGGTATTTCACTTGATCGATCTGGCGTGTAATAAGGAATATTAGTCTCTCTTCTTTTGCCAGATTACCATGGTTGGCAATGGACAAGATCCCAATACAAGAACGTCATCCATGTTTTTTCATCAGTAAGTCCGAGCAGTGTATCAGCCGGCGTGATGGCGTGGCATCCAATATTGGTATGACACTGAGGGTAGCGCAAATTGTGGACTGCATGTACCATGATGCAAAGGAGCAAACTTTTCTGGGAAATGATGTAGTGTCCGGCCACGCCCTTTTCCCTGCCCAACTGATTTTCATGACCTTCTCTACACTTTATCACACATTACTGATGTTCCTTTTTGTAAAAGTTGCCTTCTGGCCCATTGATTACACTTCATCCGGCACGAGCCGGAGAGTACGGCTTGGGTGCTAGAGTACGGCTCAAGCGGAAGTTCCGGCCCTTCTGAGGACGTAAAGATATGACTTGTAGATGACGTCTTTGAATACCAAAAGTCGTAAAGTTAGACTTTTGTCTTAGATTGCCTTTGTGAATCAGGCCCTTTATCTGTAGAATGCTGTGCTGAGAGCCTCAAGCAATTGTAGCAATTGTAATAGAAATCTAGAGAGGAGTTCTAATTGTGTGACTATGCTTTTCAGAGCAGTGATGTGGAGACAATCACTGAAATGCGTTAGTCTAACCTGAAATTCATGGCACTTGGCAAGGCTGCGGTGAGTGTCACATGCTGAATATAGACAAAAGCCAGTGAAGCAAGGCTGAGCCTATGCATTTGAAAGGTTGGAATGCGTGCTGATTCAAACCAGAATAAAATAAGTATTTTCTTTAACTTTGTCTATCTCTCAGGCAGGGGCCGCACTAGCCGGACAGTCAGGGCTGGTTAAAAAAAAGTAAGTAAGTAAACAAACTGGCCATTTCATAACCCCAGACAATGTGGGGTTCCCACTGTTCTGAAAGGTTAATGAGCGAGACCCTTTAAAGGTGGGGACCCTGGGCCATGCCTTAAAATGTTTCTGGGGCGACTACAGAGCATTTCTTATCGATGGCCCTGCACCTAGCCACCCACAAGTGCAGTTTCCCTAGTGCATAACTGGGGAGCAGAGCAAAATAACTTTTCTGGCTAGAAAAGAATAGACAGAGTTTTATAAGTAAACTTGCGCAGACATTTTCGGAAACCATGAAATTGATGTACATGAAACAATTTATACGGAAGCCTAGTTAGAGACAATCATTGGTTGTATTTGGTAATCAACTAGGAATCGATAGTTAAAACTGGACAGGAGCAAAGTTTGTGATATTATTAAGTAATGCATTAAACATTCACCTTTGTCAAGATAAACTTACGGTTATGTTTAAAATCACAACTCTATCGAAATCAAATGCATTTCAATCTTTCTAACTTCGTAACAAATACATAACCCATGAATAACTGAGGTTAATATCACAAAACCAGTGGCTTGAAATAAAGTAGATGCAGACACTGCCTAATTTCATCCAGTGCTCAACATCGGCACTCAGGACAGCTGCCACATGGTGGCGCTGTTTATGTAATTTGAAGATGAACAGAAAAACAGTTGTTTGTTAACTCAATATACATTAAAAAAAAGTAATACCTTCCATTTGAGCCAACCTTAAAGCTTTGGCGGCCTCGAACGGTCTGAATTGTCACACTTGTAGCAGTGTGATGGTTAGCAGTTGTGTAAGTACAGTGGCAATGTGAGATGAAAAATACAGTGGCCTCCTGTCGAGGGCCGGCACTTATTTTTTTACAAATTAAGCACTGGATGCAGGTATAAATCCGCGTGGCTAAGAAGTTTTAAAAGCTTTTAAAATAGAAAATAAGTGTGTAGAGCATTTGTATAATTTAAATTGAGTTACTGTGCTATCCATTTTTGTCCAAAAACTCACTATGGGATTGTTAAGGTGGTAGGCAAGTTCAAGTGGTAGTCAGTAATAGAATCTTATCATTTTCAGGAAATCAGTGGACAAGTGCTTCAACAACATTAAACTCTTCAGCGCCATTACTAACCTCTGTGAAAGCTTGTGTTCCTCTCCAACACGGACTTTAAAATAATATTGACAACCACTGTTCATCCTTTCAAATTGTCCTTAAAATTAGTCTGGTGGGAGGGAGTTATACAAGGATCCTCGCTTTTCCTTTATTTTTTTTTATATTTAACAGAATCCTTCATCATCCGTACTTCATTAATTCGGCCATCTGTTCTTTATAGTTGTTGACTCTCCTCTATTTTTTCTGATTGATTCCCCAAGGAAACTGAATTGCTGTAAACCTATAGTGTGACATTGGATATCAAAACAATTCTGAATCAATCAATCAATCAAGCAGGATTTGTAAAGTCCGACTGATCACCCATGAGGGTCTCCAACTGCTGCTTCTAAATCTAAATCTTGTCAAATCTAAGAGATTTATCATTAATCCTGCAATTCCCTTCCTAAATCACTGTATTTTGGCTATCACCATTGGCATTCTCCTTACTTCTGCCCAACTCTTGAAATGTTGAAATCATGAGCTCTACATAGATTTCACTCTCCCTGAATAAGCAAATCAATGATGTTGGGTTATGTATTTTTCATGTTAAATCATTATAGTGAATATTGTCCAATGTTTCTTCTGCAAAACTGGCTTGCTGTTGTGTCAATTTGGTTTCATATTTCAGTCTAGATAAGAAATCTATTAGTGTCCTTTAATGAGCACAGACTGCTGCTGCTAAAAATTGTCATAACCAATCTCTCCAGGCAAGAACGAGTATTTGTTTTTGGTTTGTAGCAGTCAATAGAGTTAGATCTTCTCAAAGTAGAGGGTTTGACTATCACTGAGCAGGCAGGATCCTATGTCAGTAATGTTATGTTATGTTACTGTTTGTTTTATAGAGCGCTCAGCTGCTCCGGAGAGCGTCCCGGCGCTAAAGATCATCACACCAAATATCAGCAACTAACATACCTCCGTAACGGCACCAACAATAACCATAGTGGCATTACAGGCCAAAAAGGTGGGTCTTAAGTCCCTTTCTAAAGGCCGAAAGATTGGAACATGACCGCAGCGCCAGGGGCAGCGCGTTCCATAGACGGGGTGCGAGGTAACTGAAGGAGCGGCCTCCACAGCGAGCACGTTTCACTGTTGGGACGATGGCATTTGCCTGGGCAGCAGACCTCAAAGGTCTTGATGGAAAATAAAAGTTGACCCTTCTCTGCAGATATCCAGCGCCAACATTGTGAAGCGCCTTAAAAGCTGTAGTTAGAGTCTTGAAAAAGATGCGCTTACGAATAGGCAGCCAATGCAGGGAGACAAGGAGGTTGCTAGCCCTGGCTTTTCTAGTTAGACCAAAGATTGCCCTGGCTGCTGAATTTTGAACTATCTGCAGACGGGTCAACAGATATTCAGGAAGACCTAAATAAAGGATGTTAGCGTAGTCTAGGCGAGAGCCTATTAGTGCTTGCACCGTGATCTTCTTGTGCTCCAAAGATAGATATGGCAAAAACTTACGCAACATCCTTAAGATGGCAAAGCACTTCCCAGTCAGGCCAGCCACCTGGGTTTTAAAGGAAAGGATGTTATCAACCATTATACCCAGATTCTTTGCTGTAACTGAATCGCTGGCTGGGGGAAACATGGACGAAGGCCACCATTGCTTCCATCTCAGGTCTGCAGGACAACCAAAGAACAATATCTCGGATTTGTCGGAGTTGCATTTGAGGCCACTTTTCCCGAACCAATAAAACACAAACTCCAGACACTTCCGGATAACTGCTCCGTCAAAGTCACAGCCCCTGTCACAGGTGAACAGGAGCTGTGTATCATCCGCATAGGATATGATCTGGGCCCCTAGCTCCTCCACCCGTGCCGCCAGAGGAGTGAGGAAGATATTAAAAAGGGAGGGACTGAGAATGGAGCCCTGCGGGACCCCAACATCAAGCTGCGGCATCGGGGCGGAAAAAGGGGGGGCCCAGATCGTTTGTCTCCGGTCGGCCATGAAAGATTGAAACCATGCGAACACCGTTCCCCGCATGCCAATCTCCCAGAGTCTAGTTAGGAGAAGGTCATGGGGAACGGTGTCAAAGGCCGCTGACAGATCCAGCATGATAAGCAGGGCCTTTCCACCCCTGTCGAGAGTCTCCTTTACAGCCTTGGTTACCTCAAGTAGAGCAGTTTCAGTGCTCAGGTTAGATCTAAACCCGGACTGTGACTGATGTAATAAGGAGTTTCCCTCTAAAAAGTTAGTCAGGGTCGTATGAACATGCTTTTCCGTGATCTTGGCCAGGGCCGGAAGCAATGAAATAGGCCTGTAGTTGGAATGCAGTTTAGCATCATCATTCGTTTTTTTTATGAGGGGCAGAACTAAAGCCTGTTTCCACGACGAGGGGACTTTGCCCGAATTCAAAGAGGCATTGATGATAGGATTGATAATCGGGTTAAGGGCTGGTGCCAGGGTCGCAAGACACTTGGCAGGACAAGGGTCCAGTGGAGAGCCAGATTTCAGGCTAGACAAAAGGTCGAGCGAGGCCTGAAGCTCTATGGGAGGGAAACAGTGCAGGGTAGGACCCAAAGAGTCCATATGCGTGGCCAATGGATGTACCCAAGGGAAAGAAGAGCCGTCGCCCATGGAGCCCTCAGTCGAGATGTTATGGGTTCCTTGCAAGACTACCTGGATGGTACGTATTTTATTCGTAAAAAATACTGCCAGCATAATATGTACTTCTTAGGAATTCTGTGCTGAGAGGTTAAGTTCTCATCAGAGACAACTTAGAGAAAGATAGCTTGTGTCAGGAGGATCAATACAAGGAGTTTATTACTCAGGAAGGATAAGCCTAGATGCCACCTCGCGGTCTGAAGAACCTTGGGAGCACCCTGAGGTTCTTGGCTCTGACGCAAGAAACTTCCTGTTTGAAGAGGAGTTTCAAGCATTACATGACCTACCATTACTGTATCTCCCACCTGTCTGGTTTGATCCCTTGACCCATTGATTAATAAACTGCCTCTTGACCTCTCAAGTGGCTAGGAAAAGTTGTTCTTCAAATGTGACAATTTCTTAAAGAGGGTATCCCACAGAGTAAGCAGGTGAGCACCCTAGAACTACTGGATAAGAGGTGGACTTTAACAAAGATGCTTGGGTGTAGAGCCATGAGGCATAAGACAGCACCAACGTGGTTGTGGCCTTTTTCAAGAGCAACTAGAGACAGGGAAGATGACGTCTTAGGGTTTAGATCATGGCCTTTGTACTCTTCACAAGGTTTAAGTGAGGGACTGGCTACCACACCTTCTCTTGGCCCTGAAAGGTGTCAAAGCCCTACCCAGGAACGGCCATGGGTGATAGGCCTCAAAATCAGAAAAGTGGGGCCCTGTCTCAAAGTAAACTCGAAGGGCTTGCCTAGGTTAAAATGGCCCCAGGAACAAAAGGCATTATTTTCATTTGCAGTCAAAGATTTAGTTGCATGGTCTTCTGACGAGGCCTACCTAAATGCTGTAATGTGGCTAAAGAGACCGTCCTGCAGGGCTCAGCCTCGTACACTGAACGATGGTTGACTGGTCAATGTTACTTCCATATTGCTATTGCGAGCAGAAGAAGACAGGGCTCTGTTCTAAATTAAAATTAGGGTAGTAGCCCATTAGATTCTGTGGGATGAAAATTGTTCAATGGCTGGCTTCTCACCAGGGGGTTCTGATTGTCTTGGTTCAGTGACCTGAAAAAATGCAGAACCATCCTTGCCTGAGGTACACATAGATAATAAAAATGTTTATCTAGTTGATGTGCCTGAAAAAAAGACCAGATCAAATCACCTACCGAAAACCTATATCAACCTAGAGCTGTGGTTCTTAACCTTTTAACTTCTGTTGAACCCCACTGAATCACTACTAGAAGACCGGGAACCCCGCCTAAGCAATTTCTACATTTTGAACCTCAAAACAATACAAAAACAAGTATGGATTAAGCAAATGCACAAGTGATGAAATATCGTATTTAATTCATCAAAAAAATCTAAAGATCAAAATTTTATATCTCAAACACCAGCATATCACTTTCTCTTTTTTGGTCCTAATCAATATCTTTTTGTCAGTGCATACCAGTGCTTCTATTGAGGTCACCAATCATCCATACTTTCTATTTGCTGTAATGGAACTATTCCCACAAATCAAGATAAGGCTACCAATTTAGCCGCCAATTTCAAATTTCTTCACATTTACAGAACGTTTTAACATTTTCAATTTTCAATTTTGCTTTTTCATATATCTATACTCTATTTATCTGCTAACATTTATTTTCCATACAGATGCATACCCCCTGATTAGAGGTCATGAACCCCAGGTTAAGAACGGCTTTTCTAGTTGTTCAGTCCCTTAGAAATACCAACATCTCATCTCTAATGTGGGGTTGATGTGCTATGTGGGGGGAAAATGCTTGCACTTGTGGACTGCTATGGTATCCGGTCCTATTTTGCTTTTTCACCCATTACTTCTATGTACCCCAGTGGAATCATTAACTCCAAGGCTGCAGAATGTGCTACACATTGTGTTTGTTGCATATGCATCTGCTGAACAAGAAGAAACTCAAAGAGCAACCCAATCCACAGTTGAGAGAAGCTACCGCCTTCCCACCAGATACTGTGGAGAAATAAGGTTTTCCTAACTGTACCCCTGTGACATAGATTACCTATAATCTCATTTTAAATTAATTCTGTATTGTGGAACTGGACACTCTTGCTTCCTGTGCGAGTAGCAGACGTGTTTTATCAACTCTGGCAAGTCTCTAGAGTGGTTGTGGTGCAGCGTTACATGCCTGGGTGTCCATTTGCATGTGTCCTCTCATATAACATGGGAATATTGCCACTCAAGTCACAGGTTCCCTTTGGTGCTGTCTTTTTTATGTGACATCCCCTATGTGGCTTCCCCAGCAAGTCTTGCAGCCTGTCTTGAATGGCAAGAAATTGACAGTTGCATTTTACCTTGATCATTTTGGGCTGGAGGTGTAAGGCTCAACAGAACTGCTTGCTTTTGATTTCCTTAGAAGCTTTCCTCTGCTTTGGATGTAATGCCCAATCTTCCTATATTACCATCCATTCTGAAGCCTGTCTGCAAATAGCTCAGCCTCTTTACAAAAAGTACGAACTGTCTCTCATTCAGTCTTTGGTGCCCCCCCCCCACTTCCTATGTAGTAATGCCCATGCAGGATTATCAAGCTCTAATCAGCCAGAGTATGGAGTTTGAACATGGCAGAACCTACGCTTGGTTCTGCCGTTCTGACCTGACAGCCCTCTTTAGCTTGACACACATTATCCCTTAAGGATAAGTTCATTGTCCATGTAATTTAAGAGGAAACCATTCAGTATAAGCTCTGAGAAATGTCTGACACACATCAGGACTTTGGAAATTGCGGATTTCCAGCAAGGCATTGACAATTCTAGGAAACCAGTGAGGCTATACTGCTGTGCCTTGTTGTAAAGATTTGATCTATGCTGCTGTGGAGAAAAGAACAGATACTTGGTCCAGGACAAGAGCGAGGCCCAGGTACATTGATCTGTATAATGATTTGGGGACTGAGTCTAGCCTGAAAACACAAAAGTATGCTTTGTCTGAGTCCAAGATGCCCGTTTCACTTGAAGATTAAAGACAATCCTGGACCATCAGAGGGTTGACTCTGTGGTGGACCTGTGCTTCCCCCTGAACTCTGACTTTAAGAGAAACCATAACTCCTATTTAGTGTCTGAGGATGTAGTGGGTGCTTTGTCTTTTCTCCTTAGGCCTCTGGATTTGTCCCTTTAGCATAAAATAAATTTCAGTATTCTGGAAAAGTTTTAACATCTCTCTGTGGTATACAGTTTAGGAGATGTATAGCTTAAAGGTGAGGTAAGACCCTACCACGAACGTAGTGTTCCCAGTTGACAATCAAAATCAGTGCGCCCAGGGTGGGCCCATATTCTGAAGGGGCAATAGCTACGTGAACATTCTCACCAAAACTGGCTTTTGCCTGATATGGGCCAATAAAGTTCTATTTCCTATAAGGGATCTTTAGTAGGAGCTATTCTGTTTCAAGTACTAGCTGTTGTCATGTTTTCCTTGGTTTAAAACGTGTGGCAGATTCCACTGAAGTACCCTCCCATTCACCTACGACAAGAACAGGAACAGAACCGAGACCTGAAGGTTTCTAGAAATTGTAAAGAGCTGCCACTGTCTGCCACAAAGTGTAACATTGTCCAACAGAACGTAATGTTGTTCTAACCATAGCACACTACTACATCATTATTTTATGAATATTAGAATATATATGTCTGTCACCGACAGTGATTTTGTGGTGTTTAATATTTTAAGTGCTTTGTCTCAACCTTCCTGTTAATAAAAACCCACTGTGTTTCGGGTACATATAGCTATGACTGAACACTGATGTAATGTGTATGATTACTATGTAAAACGACATTTGAGATCCTATCAAGTTTCCAAAGGTAGTTAACACGTTATTGGTTGCAATACTAAGTGAGATCTTGAGCTTTAATTGTAAATGGCATTACTCACCTAAGATACTGACCTGCAGCTACTAGCAGTCCAAAGACATAGAGGAAAGCCTCATATCTACGCAAACTCATATTTTGCCACTCTATCCCTTCGTAATGACCGTGCAATGAGGTGAGTGGAAGTACAGGCGATTGTACAGACTTTGCGGCCATTTCTCGCAGCTCACATCCAGTAGCCAATAATATGTGAACATGGACAACCCTGTAAACCCAATCTGGACAAAGGTAGATAAGTTAAACTAAACACATTTGTCCTGTAGGATCAATTCCTAGGCACATATCACTAATCGTATCTAGTGTATAAATGCTTTACTTATTTGTACTGCATCAACCACATTCAATATAAAAATTAGAAAAATGAACATGAGGCCACTATTTTTAGTTTATATTCAGTGTATTACAGAATGAATGAATAGAGTGCAGATGGCGCAGGGCTCGTGATGTGAGTAGTTAGCCATTTCCATAAAAACACAAAACAATCATCTGGTGTTTGTTGAGTCCTCTGATGAGACAAGCGGAGTTTATTAGCAGTAGTCTCAATGTGATTCAAATCCAATCACAACCATATGCATCAACGTTTCGCTCCAGTTATTATGACAGTCTCATCTGGACAAATGCCATGTGATCCAAGTGTTCTGCAGTACAAGAACATGAGTGGGGCCTCATTAACCTGCGGTGCAACAATCTGCGTGGTGAGAAAAGCACGTGATGTTAGGGGGCATACCTCCGTCCCTTAGTATCAATAGGTGCATCTCCAACTGGTAGGAACTAGCATCAAAACAAGGTTTCTTGAAATGATGCACAAGTTACACAATTGTGCAGCAATCTGCAAAGAATGCAGCAAACCAGTGAGCAACACTGGTGTGTAAAAAAACACTGTAATCTTGTGCACCAGACAAGTGCTGATACTAATGATGGTTCTGTCGGGTGCGAACAACAATTACTTATCAAAGAGTATTTGACTTCTTTTTGATTTTAAACTGAAAAAACACAACACCAACAACTCAACCCCCCTCTGAAAAGAAAAGAAAAAAAAAAAAGAAAAAGAGGCAATTTCTTACAATCAATGAGAAGAAAAGCCTGTAAGTGACTAAGTATTCTGTTTATATTTGTATAAGTCACACTCTTACAAGAACTTATTTCTATATACCTGTCAATATCTGCAATACAGTGCAAAACAGTGAAAACAGTGAATAGTGATCACGTGACAATATATACAAGGTTAATACATTCAGATTAAACAATCTATACAAATATACAAAAATTACAACATTCTTGTTTCGCAAAGGTGAGGTTACGTAGTTTTAGCCTCGCTTTGCTACAGTCTCCATTTTACGTTCAGTCGCCATTTTATGTTGCCTCACTCAGGCAGCACGGCTAACGTAAGGAAAATGGTCTTTTCTGCCACTTTCAGCTGCGCTGTGTTTTTCTTGTCGACAAGCAACCTTTGTCCTTGTGTGCAATACTGATGTCAGGGTCCGGCCGAGTTCGTAAAGCCATGTCTAGACTGATTAATCCATGTCTCTACTCCACTGTTTGGGTCACACCATTCTTCTCTTCCTTATCTTATTTAACTGGCCTTCACTATTCTCTCCGTGTGTTCTCTTGTTACATAGCTCTCCTTTTGAAGCATTCTACACATGTTTTACCACCTGCAAACTGGATTATGGTCACCTGTGTTGATTAACCTGATGGGAGGGGAGCACACGGGGTCTGAAAGGAGGGTGTGTTTTTAGACATCTGATACTTGTTTTCAAACTATTCCTATTCGTTAGTTTTGTGTATTTTGGGAGTTGTCATTGTAAACTTGTGTTGTATAATAGACTGTGCGCCACAGATTAAAGTGGCAGTCTCTTGAGAACCTACCTGTTGGTACTTCTTAGACAACTGTGCTTAGCTGCAGCTAATAAAACTACTTTTCTACGCCTAACGGAGTGTCCAGTGTCTCTGTCGGTCAAGGCAGGTGAACTCGGGGATCTTAGGCGTGCCCTGCGCCGCTTGGCCCGTAAGGCCAGGTTCTCCAATTGGCGCCCAACGTAGGGCGACTTCAGCGGTAGTAGTTTTGCCCGAGAGTCGTGAGGAGCTTCGCAGGAAAATTCCGGAGGATTTCGCGAACCACGTGAGCGACCCCTGCATGTCGAAGTGGACCGAAGGTCTTTTGAAGCGTGGCTACTCCTTCCCGACGGCTGCTGACGACTGCTGCCCTGACTGTCACCCTGCCTTGGCCCCTGGTGATGATTGGTATCGCGAGACGATAGACGGACATCTGTTAGCGTGAGAAAAGCATTTAGTTAAGTATTTGTGTGGAAAAGAGACTTGAAGAAACTCAACCCAAACTCCCTACCACCTAACAGCTGCAATCGGCTACTTCCCCCTCCCGGCGATACAGACGTTCAACTTCTGACTGACTACTATCTCAATACTATGTCCACAATAATCGATGAGGTGGCGCCCATGCAACTGAAAAGAGTCTCGTCCAAGAAGACTTCCAACCCATGGTATGACGGAAGCCTCAATGAGGATAGACGGGCGATGCGAATGGCAGAGCGCACCTGGAGGTCAGCCCCTTCTGCAGTGCACCTAAAAAGTCTAAAGAAACAGAGAAACGCCTACTTCAGGAAAATAAAACGCTCAAAAAGAGACTTCTTCAGCCTCCGGCTCGCCCAAGCTAAAAACCGTCCAAGAAAACTGTTTGAGTTAGTCAGAACACAATCCAAAGAGCATCCCCAGACAATCAGCTCCATGGACGTTACTCCTTCCTGCGAAGACTTCTCTGCCTTCTTTATCCAAAAAACTGAGAGAATAAGAAGCGATCTCCTCAATGACGCTATCCTGTACTCCAACCCCCGACTCTCAGCAATACCTCAACCAAAGAACAATGCTACTTGGTCATCCTTTGACACTTACTCCGTAGAAGAAATTGGCAGACTGCTCAGCGCCCTGAAACCTTCCAATCACCTCTCTGACCCCCTTCCTGCTAACGCTGTAAAAGACTTTTCCCCTTGGCTTCTCCCACTCTGGTCTAAGATTATCAATAGCTCTCTTCAACAAGGATCCATCCCCAACGCCCTCAAAGTAGGGCAAGTCACACCGCTACTAAAAAAACCAACAGCAGACCCCACTGATCTAAACAATTACCGCCCTATTACAAACATTCCCACTCTCGCTAAACTGTTGGAAAAATGCGTTCAACTACAACTGACTAAACACATAGATAAGTTTGATCTCCTAAACGCTCATCAGTCAGGCTTCCGAGCAGGGCACAGTACCGAAACTGCCATGACTCACATAGTGGACGATGCCCTCCAAATCCTAGACCAAAACGATACCTGTCTCCTCATCCTTCTGGATCTCTCCTCAGCATTCGATACAGTTAAACATGAGAACTTACTCGAACTGTTAAACACAAGAATGGGCATATCTGGGACTGTGCTAAAGTGGTTCACCTCATTTCTACACAACCGGACACAAAGAATCAAAAGCAACAACCTGCTGTCCTCTCCGGTACCGGTATCGCTAGGCGTCCCTCAAGGATCCTCCCTCTCCCCAACACTGTTCAACCTAGTTATGGAACCTCTCACCACGTTGCTACAGGCTTCTAATGTGCACTTTCACATGTATGCCGACGACACCCAACTTTATCTCAAAATACAATCTCCCAAGGACATCATGCTGCTGAACACCACGATCAGAAACACCCAATCCTGGCTTGCTGAGAATCACCTCAAACTCAATGCACTGAAGACCGAGTTCCTCCTGATCTCACCTCCCGCTAAAATATCCACGGCTCAAACATGGCTTAAGCAATTAACGGCTCTAAATGTACAGCCCATCGTAGTAGACTCAGCAAAATCTTTAGGCATAACACTTGACACCAATCTCAACATGCAGCAGCACATCAGCAAGGCAACCAAAGGAGCGAACTTCCAAATCAATACCCTGAGAAAACTTAAACCCTTCCTTCCTGCCAAAGACTTCCAAACTGCAGTACAATCTATAGTCATCCCGCACATAGAATACGGTAGCACCGCCCTCTGCGGGCTCCTCCTAACTACTACGGCACCCCTAAGAGCGTCCCTTAACGCCACAGCGAGACTCGTCACAGGCTCAAAAAAACACTCGCATATCTCCCCGGACTTTAAATCACTGAACTGGCTACCTTTTGAAGCCAGAATCCAACTGAAAATCGCATGCATGACACACAAGGCTGTGCATCTGAATTCACCCGCCTACCTCACTCAAAAGTTGACAATTTCGGGTGGCTCCCGAACTACTAGGAGCACAAGCAATCTTTTGCTGAAACCTCGAAGATTTCGGAAGGAAAAAACGTATAAACGCTCCTTTTCAGGAATGGCACCCAGGATCTGGAACTCACTCCCTCCTGAAACAAGGCTCATCTCCTCCAACACAATCTTTAAGAATGAAGTTAAAGCGATCCTCATGGCAAAATACACATGACCTATTACTACGTATCACTCATGAATCTGCTCTGTAAGCCCTGCCCGTCCATGGCCTATTGTACCCTGTATTATCGAATTATGTAATTGTATACGCTCACTCTTTGTATTTTGTTATAATGTTTGATGCACCTGGTTGATTATGTATATTGTTTACATTGTTGACGCACCTGGTTGACTTTGCACACTTTACCCTCTCCACCTCAACCATCCTTACTTCCCTTCTACTGTCGCACCTGTGGGACTATACATCCTGCACACACCCACCTCAACTAGGCCCACCTTTAAACTCTAAATACTCTAAACATGCTTAAGCAAGTATATGCTCCTTGCTATGGCACTTTATGCTATTGACACAATTGTTTGTCTATACTCAGTGTACCTACACTACCACACCTTTGACCTACCTCATGTCCTTTGACCTACCTATGTAACTAGCACCTTGTACCTAACTACCTCATATATTACTTTGTATATTCGCTTCTTTACTTTGTATTTTTACTTTGTATTTTTTACTTGTAAAGCGCTCTGATATCTGCAAAGATCTTGTTCGCGCTGTATAAAACTCTCAAAATAAAATAAAATAAAATAAATTTGTGGGTAGCGCCCACTCTCTTTGTTTTGTATTTTTGTTATTCGGGTAGCGCGCTAACCGAAGCCAAGGGGTAAGTACGTTTGTGCTGTGACTACATTGTCTAAATAGATCCCTTGACGTTTGTAAGGTTAAAATGCCTGGATTTAGTAAATTTAAGAGATTTTGTTGTTGTGCTTGTTCTGCGGACTCCCGGTTGGAGGATTCGTGTCCGATTCCTCCAGTTGGAACTCCTAATTATGAGTTGTACTCAAAGCACGGTGTGGGTCCTATAGTTTTTAATGACATATGGACCCGTTACACTAAAAAAGACGGTGTTTTACAATGGCCACAACACGGGTCATTTGAAACTGAGATTTTAGACAATCTGGAAGCGATTTTATTCAAGAGAAAAGCCCGGCCGGCAATGTTTGACTCTTTTCGCCTATGGTGCAAGGAAGCCAAACAGAAAGAAATTAAGCAAATGAAGAAAGATAAGAAAGAGCAGAGTGTGACGATTCTTCAGGCTGCCCAGCAATTTAAAAATGATGAAACTGATCAGATGATTCAGGTGTCGGAAAGACAACATCGTATGGCAGCGGATAGATGCTACCCTGTATTGCCTACCGTTACAAAGAGTAAAAATCCTGATGACGATTCTTTCATGTCCCATTTGTTGACATTACCTCCGCCTTACGTGGTAGGAGCCAATGCACCACCATTACAGCCTGCTGCCAATGCGGCCGCTGTCCTTCCTGCACAAATACCTGTCCCTGTCATTTTGCCTCAGCCTCCTTTGCCGACAATGTCTGTACCCCACTCTCCTTTGCCTCAGCCTTCTCCATCTGTCGTTTCTTTCGCTACAGATTCTTCTTCCACTTTACAGAATACACTGTCTCCTGTCTTAGTTTCAGATTCTCCTACAGCTAGACGGCGTTTAGTTGATACTGTCGCAGGTCTGTTATCGCCTTTGCTTGGCCCTCTTTTCTTCTCTCCTGCTTCGTCTAGGAGACAATCTCGTAGTCAGTTTCCAGATTTTGAAGAACGAACTAAATTGGATTCCCTTGCTTCTAATTGGATCACGAGTCGTGTACCGTATGACACACGTGACATATTAGATACTTTTCTTCAATGGAACGCGCCCACACAGAGATACGTATTTGATGTGATGTGCAATACTTTGATTAAAGCGTGGGAAGACGTAGATCTAGACTCGCCTCCTCGGGATTTATTTGACATCCAGGATCAATTTGATAAGGGATTGATCGTGGGTCCTGCTGTGGAACGTGCTGTTCAACAACTTGTTGCTTTTAGGTCTACCGTTTTCTCTCAAAATTCTCCTGAATCTGATCTTGTGGTTCGTCGCAAGACAACACAATATCCTATGCGAGAAGTTCCTCCAATATGGAGAGATGCAGTTCCTCAAGCAGGTAATAATCCAGGTGTTCCTGCTCATTTTCAGCGCATATGGGTACATGACCCGTGGAAAAGATCGGAAGTATTGGCTCTTAAACAGTCTTTACCGGACCCTCGTAAGAATCCTGCTGGATATTATAAGGAGCTGTCCCAGACTGTTGACGCCTGTATTATGAATTTGGCTGATATTGACTTACTCATGGGGAATGTAGTCCCACAAGCTATATGGGCTAAGATTCGTAGGCAGGATCATGCGGCAGCTTTAGGTGGTGATTGGGCTGCCATTACGGCTGCAGACGTAGGTCAAGTAGGTGGGGCTAAACCAGACGCTTTGATTACAGAATTACCTGGAAGAATCATAGATTTGATGAAGACTCTAATGCCTGCGATGCGTGTTAACTGGGATAAGTTGGCGGCATGTAAGCAAAAGACGGATGAAAGTGTCTCTGACTTCTTTACTCGTTTTGAGGAGACTTTCATCGATCATAGTGGGCAAGACATGAGCACTGAAGGGGGACAGCGATTATTCGTAGACAAATTTGTTTTTAACTTACTTCCAGAATTATCAAACAAACTGAAACAGTCGGAGAGTTCGTGGGCTGTCTCTTCCACTGCCCAGATATTGGCTACTGCTCAATATTATGAGAATAGGGAAAAGGAAGATAAGGAGAAAGCGGAGAAAAAGACTAAAGACTTGAAAACGAAGGTTCTTCTGCAACAGGCTTATCCACCTCGTTCTGCTCAACCTCTATTTTCCCAGCCCCCACAGTTTCAGAGGTTGTTGCAAAAGCCAGTTCCCTCTGTTCCTCGGGCTCCATTGGGCCCCAACCAGTGTGCTTACTGTAAGGAGGATGGTCACTTTAAGAACACTTGTCCGATTCTATTACAACGGTATGGTGGATCGTTAGCGCCACAAGGTCGTGGTGATTCTCGATCCATGTCTAGAGGTAGAGGTCGTGGTGCTCCTCCTCAGGAACAACGTCCCTCTCCTCCTCAAACCTCTGCGAATTATTTTTGACCAGCAGACTTCTCAATCTGCACAATACTACAATGATGACTATTGTTACGACAATGAGAATGTTGCTTTCCATACTAGCTAGGACAGCCAGAGACAAAGTGAGGGAGTCATATCAGTTCCAGTAGATCAGGAAGGACCTTATGTTAATGTTATGGCATTAGGTGTTACAGAACCATTTCTCTTGGATACTGGCGCTATGAGAAGTTCTATAATGCGTTCTAAACTCCCTGGGGCACCTTTGTCTGGCTTAACAAATGTTTCTGTAGGATTCTCTGGCACCCCAGTTTCAAATCCTATTTCTTGTCCCTTGCCCATTTCCATTGGTCCATATGATTTGGAAGCTCCACTCCTTCTAACAACAGGTTGCGGAGAGAACTTGTTGGGTTTAGACCTTTTGAAACGTTTATATGCCACGTTGTATTGTTCGCCTTCTGGTGTACATCTTACATTGGGTGATAAAACGACTTCTCCAATGTATGTTTCTAAGGAACAACTGCCACCCGAGTTGCAATCTCTTCCAGCTAAACTTTGGGCTGTGGGTCCAAATGATGTTGGTTTGTTACAGATTCCACCGTATGTCATTACTATCAAAGATAATGTTAAGATGCCACGTGTTCCTCAATATAAGATCTCCAGTGATGGTGAACGAGCCTTGTTGGCCATTGTTCATGATCTGGTTCAGAAGGGTGTGGTTGAAGAGACTAGAGGAAACGTCTGCAATAGTCCTGTTTTGCCTATTCTTAAACGTACTGATCCTTCTCAGCCACCTGTTTATCGTTTTGTCATTGATCTTCGAGAGGTCAACAAAATTGTTGTCCCTCAATTTCCTGTTGTGCCAGATATCACGACTTTGCTTACTATGATTCCTGCTTCAGCAGTCTGGTTCTCAGTGATCGATCTTAAGAATGCTTTCTTTAGCATTCCCATTGCTGCAGAAAGTCGGGATCTTTTCGGCTTCTCTCTCGGAGGTCGAAGCTTCCGGTTCAAACGCGCACCTCAAGGCTATTGTGAGAGTCCTTCAATATACAGTCAAGCTTTGAAGTCACAACTTGATACATTTTCTTTGCCCTCAGGTGCCACTCTTATCCAGTATGTGGACGATCTATTGATTGCGGCTGATTCTGAGACTGCTTGTAAAGCAGCGACTGTATCGCTCTTACAGCATTTGTCTGATTTAAATCATAAAGTATCGTCTTCCAAGTTGCAATATTGCCGACAAGAAGTTACCTACTTAGGTCATCTCTTGTCGAAGGAGGGAAGGCGTTTGACTCCAGAACGTATTCATGCAATTGCACGAATGCCTGTACCATTGTCACAGAAAGAAGTGCGTGCTTTCTTAGGTATTACCTCTTATTGTAGGCAATGGATTCCTAATTTTTCCCTTCTTGCTAAACCTTTGTTGGCACTTACACTTAAAGATACGCCTCAGCCTTTGCCTTGGACTGATGAATGCCAAAAGAGTTTTACAGACTTACGTACTGCTTTGTGTTCTGCTCCTGTGCTAGGTACTCCAGATTACAGTAAACCTTTCACACTATATGTGCATGAAAGGGAAGGTTGCGCATTATCAGTCTTAACGCAACGATTTGGTGACAAACAAAGGCCGTGTGCCTATTTTTCTGCAACATTAGATCCAGTAGCGAAGGCATTACCTAGTTGCCTTAGAGCAACAGCAGCAGCGGCCATTTCTATTCGTCAGTCTGCTGGACTAGTGTTAGATCATACTCTTAATGTGATGGTTCCACATGCAGTGGATACTCTTCTGAATAGTCCAAAAACTCAGCATTTAACGAGTGCTCGTTTGTCTGGATATGAGTTGACGCTTCTAGCTAGTCATATACATATAAGAAGGTGTAATGTCTTGAACCCAGCCACATTGTTGCCTGTTCTGGATGTTAATAATGTACAAGATCAGCATGATTGTTTTCTGAAGAAGAAACGAAGGGTCGGATAGACCTTAAGGATACACCGCTTGTGGATCCAGATGGTACCCTCTGGGTGGATGGGTCATGTTTCAAGCTCCCTAATGGCGAAACAACGGCTGCTTATGCAGTCACGACGTTGTACACAGTGGTAGAAACTGCACGTATTTTGCATAACTCAGCGCAAGCTGCAGAACTGATTGCGTTGACAAGAGCATGTGTGTTGGCGAAAGGGAAAAGAGTGACTGTCTATACTGACAGTCAATATGCGTTCGGCGTTGCCCATAGTTTTGGTCGTTTGTGGAGGGAAAGAGGATTCTTTACCTCCCACGGCACTAAAATACAGCATGGTCAATTGGTAACGGATCTTCTTGATTCACTTGCGTGGCCTATTCAGATAGCGATTGTAAAGTGCAGTGCGCACAAGAAGATTACTGATGACGTGGGTAGAGGGAATGCATTTGCAGACGAGGTGGCGAAGGGAACAGCGAGGAATGTTGAAAGTCGCATGTATGTTGCAGGGCCTGCTAGATGGGTTGCAGAAGCTGGTATGTGTGAAAACACAGTGGAAAGTGTGAAAGCAATTCAGAAGGAGGCTACTGAGAAAGAATTGAGTACGTGGAAAGAAAGTACGGGAATGTTGGATGATACGGGTTGTTGGACGGAATTGTCAGAGTATCAGCGATGGTTGCTACCTAATGCGTATGTACTGCCGGTAGTTACTATGGCTCATGGACCAGCTCATATTAATGCTCGTGGTATATGCAAACTTTTAGCTCCAGTATGGCAGAATGAGGGTATTCCAAAATGTGCAGAAAATGTGGTGAAACACTGCATTGTTTGTTTGATGCACAATCCAGGAAAAGGAACTCCAACTCCAACAGGTCACTTTGCACCCCCTACATACCCATTTGAAGTACTGCAGATAGATTACATCCATATGGAGCGTTCCAATAATCTCAAGTACGTCCTGGTGGTGGTTTGTGCCTTTTCCAGATGGATAGAGGCCTACCCCCTAAAGGACAATACTGCTTTGTCCACTGCTAAAATACTCTTGAAAGAATTCTTCCCGAGGTTTGGTTTGCCGCGCATTGTCTGGAGTGACAATGGAAGTGAATTTGTAGGTCAAATTATGCAAAAGGTGTGTATAGGTTTAGGCATCAAACAAAAATTCCATGCAGCAAACCATACTCAGTCAGCGGGTCTGGTAGAGGGTTACAATGGTACTCTCAAACTTAAGCTAGCAAAGATTCAGGCCAGCACGGACCTTTCTTGGCCTGATGCATTACCTTTAGCACTCCTTTCTACTAGAATGACTGTTCATTCTCGTTTGGGGCTTAGCCCATACGAGATTGTGTTTGGACGTCCAGCTAATGTCTGGGGAGTCCCCAGACCCAAGGAGTATTCAGATATCCCCTATCCACTGTTGATTGACTATTTGCATGATCTCACCACTAAATTGCATGTCATTCGTCAACAGGTTCAAAACGCTTTACCAGAGGCCTCTTCAGATCCCGGACACACCATCCAGCCTGGAGACTGGGTGTGTCTGAAGAACTTCCAGAGGAAAAAGAATTTGGAACCTCGCTGGGGGCCTCCAAGACAAGTCCTGCTTACAACTCGTACGGCTGTCAAGGTCCTGGGAAAAAGACATTGGATTCATGGTGTGCACTGTAAAAGGGTACCATTGCCTTTGCCTTATGACCAGTGGGTCCGAGAAGGCGTTGGTGATAGTGAGTGCGAAAAGGTACCCAAGTTTATTCCATTTAGCAGTGCACACCTGGATTGGACTAGTTCAGAGAAAGAGGACGATGATGTTTTGCAGGAAGCTGTACCTTCTCATCTGAGACTTAATACAACAGATCCCGAACATTTGTTCCAGGACCAAACAACACCCGGAAAGAGACGATACAATTTAAGAAAAAGATCATCTGAAGACAATTAATTCTAACTTTCCTTTTCTTTACATTCTGCTAATAAAGAAAAGTTTTTCCTTCCCTTATCCATCAAGTTGCAGGGTCGCGGTAGGAGTCTTGAGCTGTGACCTGAATAGTGACTAGGTCAACAGGACTTGCAGTGTCATAGGACGGCTAACAATCACAGCCAAGTGATCTAGGAAGATTATCGTGAGCAACGCTTTTAGATATGTATGTATGTATATGAATGGATAGTACAGGGAAAGAAAGTGATGCGAAAATATTGAAGAGAGCTCATTATAAGAAGTTATTATTTGGTCGATGTGGCGTAGCATTGTGTGTTTTAGTAGGTCTGAGTAGTTTATTAGCATGCATTGGATGGCTTATTCATGTTCTACAGTTAGTACCTGTTCCTATTTCTGCCCCTTTGACTCCATCTACTACTGTTTCACCCCATAAATTTTACTCACTCCCAGATCACGAGCAAATGAGAAGAATGGAATATCTTAACAATTCGTTCATTCAACTGTTACACCAGCATCAATTGATTGTAAATATTACTGATTGTTGGGTATGTGGCCTCATACCACATAATACACAAAGAGGAATGCCGTATCTAGTTCTCCCTTTTTCATACGAAGGTTCTGCTTGGGCTTATCTGGCAATGTTTTCCAATACATACCAGAATCTACTCAGATATCCTTCTGGTGGATCCTATATTGGTGGAGTGGATTTCAGTCACAGTTCGTTGATAAAGGGCATTGTAACTATGGCAAAGATTGCTGACATCATCAAGATTCCCAAAGATGAAAAGAGAGCGTATGATGGGTGGAATATAACTCGTTATACTCTTAGTCTCACTGACAAGCTTAAATAGCGGAATTCTGCACCTATTTGCGTACTCCCCAGAAAGGTCATTTATGCTTACAAATAAATGGCCAGAATACGAAAACCAAGCAAGAGAGGAGCAACTGTTCCCACACTTATGTCTATACTCCTTCTACTCCCGTACCGTTAGTGGCATCACAAGGTACATATTTTATCTGTTACGATAAAGCTTATACATGGCTTCCCACACACTTTTCGGGAACATGTTATATAGCCTTTCTCCTCCCTCTTACATATACTGCTCCTGCTGATTATCACAAGAAGAGAGTTACTAGAGGAGTAGTAGATTCGGAAGACACAGCAGGGCAAGAAGGAGGGGATTTTCTGAAAGGATTCCTTCCCTTTTGGGGTCCGATGGCCAATAGTAAAAATATCAGACAGTTGGTCCGTGTGGTTGATGACACAATTAATGTCACTTCTGGAGCATTAAAGAATTTAACTGCTGAGCTTCAGGCGGACCGACTTATGACTTTGCAGAACAGGCTGGTGTTAGACATAGTGCTTGCAGACAAAGGAGGAGTTTGCAAATTGATTGGGTCTAGTTGCTGTATTTACATTCCTGATAACGCCCCTACGGTATACCAAGCCATCTCTAAGCTACATGTCATCTCTGAATCCATACACCAAGATACTGGAGATTGGTCTTTGATGGGATGGTTTTGGGGACTACTGTCCACTTGGGGATGGAAAGTACTAACTTTCCTTGGAATGATTCTAGCACTCGTCTTTTCTTGCTGTCTCTGTCTTCAGTGTGGTCCAGCTGTTTGTGGACTTTGTGCCACGATCTGTGTTTCTAAACCAGTAACACAACAGACTGAACATATTAAGATGATGGTGTAACAGCATCTTAGTGACCTCATGACCATTGACATCGACTCAGATTGACATGGGTTCCTTTTGCTTTGCCTGAGTATGGCAAAAGGAGGGTCTGAGGTTACGTAGTTTTAGCCTCGCTTTGCTACAGTCTCCATTTTACGTTCAGTTGCCATTTTATGTTGCCTCACTCAGGCAGCACGGCTAACGTAAGGAAAATGGTCTTTTCTGCCACTTTCAGCTGCGCGGTGTTTTTCTTGTCGACAAGCAACCTTTTTCCTTGTGTGCAATACTGATGTCAGGGTCCGGCCGAGTTCGTAAAGCCATGTCTAGACTGATTAATCCATGTCTCTACTCCACTGTTTGGGTCCCACCATTCTTCTCTTCCTTATCTTATTTAACTGGCCTTCACTATTCTCTCCGTGTGTTCTCTTGTTACATAGCTCTCCTTTTGAAGCATTCTACACATGTTTTACCACCTGCAAACTGGATTATGGTCACCTGTGTTGATTAACCTGATGGGAGGGGAGCACACGGGGTCTGAAAGGAGGGTGTGTTTTTAGACATCTGATACTTGTTTTCAAACTATTCCTATTCGTTAGTTTTGTGTATTTTGGGAGTTGTCATTGTAAACTTGTGTTGTATAATAGACTGTGCGCCACAGATTGAAGTGGCAGTCTCTTGAGAACCTACCTGTTGGTACTTCTTAGACAACTGTGCTTAGCTGCAGCTAATAAAACTACTTTTCTACGCCTAACGGAGTGTCCAGTGTCTCTGTCGGTCAAGGCAGGTGAACTCGGGGATCTTAGGCGTGCCCTGCGCCGCTTGGCCTGTAAGGCCAGGTTCTCCAAAGGCCATCCGCTGGTATAAACTTCCTGAACCGTTTTAATTTCTTTTAATTCGATGGAGTTCTAGAGTTATGGGGCCTGTAGGGAAATGTCGACGTTTTGACCCTGTTAAGCGCCAATTTGTTGGTCGCGACGGGTCTTTCTCAAGACGAATATAAACAGGACAGTCTGCAAATGAGTCGAAATAAGAATTGTATCAGAGGGGGTGTTGTGTAATTAAATGATTTAACTAATAGCTGGGGCAGTGAAGGTACTCACCCTAGCTTCCAAGTACATAAATGTCACCTGGAGACACAATAGTTTAACGTCCTCTAGTCTGTAAAAAGAGGAAAAGGAGTATATCAATCTCTAGAATGACCTAGCATGCGAGTTTATAGTGATATCCAATGCACATTTGTGGTGGCTAAATTAATAAACATTGTGTGTCCTCTTATTTGTGTCCCACTAATTGAGACTATTTTAATTAAAAAGAAAAGGAAAATTTGAAATCCAACTCAAAACGAATTTGGTGAAGTCGAGTGATACACCATGCAAAATGTCAAGGTACTATCACTTTGGTAATGGCACATCTCGGCAGCTTTTATTTTAGAACCTCAATTAGTTTTACGAGGGCTTACCGTTAAATTCTAAGCACACTGGCTCTATATGCACCGACGTGTCTGTTCGTGAAGTCAATGGAAACAGACGGACTCTGGATTCAATGGCGCATCTACTCGTGATACGGCTGGGATCAAACAGCTTGCTGTCCGAGCAGAGGCGCGGGATTTATTCGTCATGACGTAAGCGTGACTGCTCGTCACAATTTGGGTGTGGTTGCTAAGGCAACCCTACGCAGTGTATTCATTCTCTCTTACCGGAAACTAGATCAGGAGAAGGATTTAGGTGATCGCGAATCAAAACATATTGCAAGTGTAAACAATACACATGGTTCGTGTCCCTTGGAGAGAGCACAGCCGTGCGTTGCCAACTCATCAAGATGCAAGCTTTATTGAAAATGTGTCGAACTGTTTCCATTAATGATTGTGATATAATTTGGAAATCACGTTTTTGTGTAAACTGTGGTTTTATCCCGTTAGTCAGGAGCGTCAGTGTTAAATCCAGATGATGTGATATCCTGTCGCTTTCAGCTGAGTTTAACAGTATACCAGCTCTATTTGATAATTTGCTTAAATTGTTTCCATTAATAATTGCGATACAATCTGGAAATCATGTTTTCGTTTAAAGTGTGGAGCATCAGTGGTAAATCCAAATGCTGTTATATCCTGCAAATTAGAATATACTCAGAACGACCTATAGTTTGTCATAGACTGTTACCATTTAGACAGCATATAACTAGCGTACCATGTAGGGCTGCTACTTCCTATTGGCAACGCACGGCTGTGCTCTCGCCAAGGGACACGAACCATGTGTATTGTTTACAATTGCGATATGTTTTGATTCGCGATCACCTAAATCCATCTTCTGATCTAGTTTCCGGTAGGAGAGAATGAATACACTGCGTAGGGTTGCCTTAGCAACCACGCCCAAATTGTGACGAGCAGGCTTGCTTACGTCATGACGAATAAATCCCGCACCTCGGCTCGGACAGCAAGCTGTTTGATCCCAGCCGTATCACGAGTAGACGCGCCATTGAATCCAGAGTCCGTCTGTTTCCATTGACTTCACGAACAGACACGCCGGTGCATATAGAGCCAGTGTGCTTAGAATTTAACGGTAAGCCCTCGTAAAACTAATTGAGGTTCTAAAATAAAAGCTGCCGAGATGTGCCATTACCAAAGTGATAGTACCTTGACATTTTGCATGGCGTATCACTCGACTTCACCAAATTAATTTTGAGTTGGATTTCGAATTGTCCTTTTCTTTTTAATTAAAATAGTCTCAATTAGTGGGACACACGTACGAGGACACACAATGTTTATTAATTTAGCCACCACAAATGTGCATTGGATATCACTATAAACTCACATGCTAGGTCATTCTAGAGATTGATATACTTCTTTTCCTCTTTTTACAGACTAGAGGACGTTAAACTATTGTGTCTCCAGGTGACATTTATGTACTTGGAAGCTAGGGTGAGTACCTCACTGCCCCAGCTATTAGTTAAATCATTTAATTACACTACACCCCCTCTGATACAATTCTTATTTCGACTGATTTGCAGACTGTCCTGTTTATATTCGTCTTGAGAAAGACCTGTCGGGACCAACAAATTGGCGCTTAACAGGGTCAAAACGTTGACATTTCCCTACAGGCCCCATAACTCTAGAACTCCATCGAATTAAAAGAAATTAAAAGGGTTCAGGAAGTTTATACCAGCGGATGGCCTTTGCGAAACAAGAATGTTGTAATTGTTATATATTTGTATAGATTGTTTAATCTGAATGTATTAACCTTGTATATATTGTCACGTGATCACTATTCACTGTTTTCACTGTTTTGTACTGTATTGCAGATACTGACAGTCGGTATATTGAAATAAGTTCTTGTAAGAGTGTGACTTATACAAATATAAACAGAATACTTAGTCACTTATAGGCTATTCTTCTCATTGATTGTAAGAAGTTGCCTCTTTTTCATTTTTTTTTTCTTTTCTTTTCAGAGGGGGGTTGAGTTGTTGGTGTGTTTTTTCAGTTTAAAATCATATAGAAGTCAAATACTCTTTGATAAGTAATTGTTGTTCGCACCCGACAGAACCAATTTCTTTTGAACTATCAAGCACCCAGGTTCTGAGGGACACAGGGTCAACCCCGTTGTATTTATAACTCGATACTAATGATGGAGCGCAAGCGCATACTAAAACACTAGAGGAGGCCGCCAATGCTTCTTCAAGTTAAAAATAAAAGGACTAATGCTGCTTTTGTGCACTTTATTAACATTGTCTAGAAAAATAATATTAACCCGGGTTGCACATGGATAAATGCAGCACTGTGTGGATGCTTAATGGAAAGCATTATAAGTGATTAATAATGCCTGTGTTTGTTTTCCGTAGAAGCATGGTTTTCTGCTCTGCAGGAAACTTTTGGGTTAATGAAATGAAAATAAATTCTGAAAATAATGTTGAATGAGATGGGGAAGGTGGAAGACAACATGACCAGAATGAAGGAAATGTATACTATGACAGTGGCTCAAATTTGTATTTCTTGGGGTGGAAGTAAATAAATAGAATACATGGACAATAAGACACTGAGTGAGATGGACGTGACGAGAGTGGTGTGACAGTACATCTCATTCCTTAACCAATCATGTGTAGAGAAATCTTCTGCTCTGACACAAATGTGGGTTGGACATCTGAGTTTAAGGTATAATTGAGGTTCCTGATGGGAGGGGTTAGGTTAGACCAGGGGTCTCCAACCAGTAGCTCGGGAGCTACTAGTAGCTCACCAGCACCCTCAAAGTAGCTCTCAGAAGTGAAGCCAAACCAAGCCAACCAAGCCAATCTCAGTGATTCTGTGTATATTAAAGAAGGCAGCACTGCTCATTTCACTACCCTTAACAGTTATAGACAGCCAAACTAATGGCAGGGCCTATTGATAACACTCAAACACACACTGTGGTGGCCTATCAATCAATCAGGGATTTATAGAGCGCACTACTCACATGTGAAGGTCTCAAGGCGCTGGGGGAGTGTGTGGGGGGGATTTGGGCAGTTCAGGTCATTCGAAAAGCCAGGTCTTGAGGCTCTTCCTGAATGCTTTCAGTGTGGGGCTTCATCTGATGCTGAGGGGGAGTTCATTCCAGGTCTTGGCCATGATATAGAAGAAGGGTGTGCCTCTTGTTCTGGTTCTGTGAATGCAGGGGATTTCGGCCAAGGCTTGGTCAGCGGAGCGGAGGTTTCTTTTGGGGGAGTAAAAGGAGATTCTTTCATTGAGGTATTGGGGTCCGATGTTGTGGAGGGCTTTATAGGTGTGTGTGAGCAGCTTGAAGGTCACTCTTTTTTTGACGGGGAACCAGTGGAGTGCTTGTATATGCTGGGTAATGTGTTTTTTTTGTGGGATGCTGAGGATGTCTGGCTGCGGCGTTCTGGACAGTCTGAAGTTCATGGAGTAGAGATTTGTTGATTCTGGAATAGAGGGCGTTCCCGTCCAGCATGTTGGTGATGAGTGCATGGGTGACGGTCTTCTTGGATTCGGGGTGGGTTCATTTCAAGGTCTCGCTGAGAACGCGGAGGGTGTTGAAGCATGTGGAAGCTGCAGCGTTGGCCTATGGGTCTGCCACATGAACCATCTTTATACACTTTAAATCTACCTAAGAAGGAGATTGGCCATGTTTTCTGCCCTGCTCGATCAGTCGCACTGTGTGTGACATCAAAGAATAGTAGCAGCAGTAACCAGGGTTGACCTACCAAAGGGTGTGACTGCAAGAACTAGAGTGAAAATGTGTTAGTTGGGAGCATGATCAATCAAAGAGCTGAGGAGAAGAGAGTATGCATCCAGGGCAGAGAAAATTAAAAGCATCACTTACATTTTTGTGTGGGTGTGTGACATTGTGTCCTTCCCAAATAAACAGTGTTGATTCCTTAAAGCTACTCCTAGCGTCAAGGACTGCCAAATATGTATGCTAGTCTCCATCATAAGAGTATTATCTCTGACGCAATTGCGCCCATTCATGGTATAATTCTGCCATAGCCATAATATTTTAGTCCAGACTATTTTGGGCATACAAGTCTAGTAATTACATACTTGCTGCCTTCACTGACATATAAAGACTGGCCTGCTTTTAGCCATTCCTGACAGAGTGGCAACTGCTTCTCCCATAACAATGGCCATAACTGATGTATGTTGGGCATCCAGCTGTGGCACAGTGGTAGCCCTAGTTTAACGGTGGGCATTATTGGCAACACAGAGGCATTCTTAGTGTTATGGTGAGGAAGCATGGCCTATGATTCGAATACTTGGGTATTTGAAGCGTAATTTGTCCATGAGAGGCATTTTTACAGGGCGGTACTCAATGAAAACAAAAAGCTGATGTTTAGGGACTGTATTTTCTAACGATTAAAACTGATTGGATTTTTAAAGGAAAAAATTATGCTTTTTCAGAAAAGGTTTTTCTTTTGGAAAATTGAGTTTGATTGCTCAAAGTGGAAAGGGATTTTGATAGAAACATATGTGTATTTTCAAAAACTAATATGCTAATGACGACAAAATATTGCAATTCTTAAACACATTTAAAGTTGTTAGCTGAATGACAATTCAATTTGAGTTGGGGAGACTTACTGCTGTGGTAATACCCTTTGTGGCACCCATCATGTGATGATTTGAATTTTACTTGATTACAAGCATTTAATATTGATAAACGTTTTCCTAGCATTCTGCTGATAACTTCTCCTGGAATTTGTGGGTGGTTACTACTGATAATTGTGCTTAGGATGGTCATAGTGTAATTTTAATAGATATCATCAGCATTTGACAGTAATAAAATATGCTAGTAGCTCAGCAGGACTTTCCTTGAGGAGAATTAGCTCTCACTACAGAAAAGGTTGGAGACCCCTGGGTTAGACAGTGGCTTGCTTTCCTGACAGCGTGAAGAGAGGCCTTGTTTCCTGTCTCCTATTCTTGAGCTGGCTGTTCCTGGATAGCTGATTCCTGACTTAGTCTTTGCCTCTTCAAATCTACTTGAAGGCCTTACTGCTCTCATGGCCTGGGAGGAGTTTTCCTATTTCAATTGGCTTAGAATAGACAGAAAACTGAATTTGCATTTTCATTTTCAAATGTAATTTGTCTCTGAACCTTTTGTCTCTTCGCCTTTCAACTCATTTATGCCCTGTCAAATTAGATGTGTTTTTTATCATTATTCCTCTGATATTGTTACTCTGTGACGATCTATGATTTGTACTGTATGTTGGTATTGATGAGCATTTATTTCACATTATTTAGATAAACATTATAAATATACAAATGAGCCTGTCTTTATTAGAGGTGTTTTACTAGTGTTATGAGTTTTTTTAGAACCAAGTATTAGTTTGCCAAACCCTGTCAACTATATAAATATCGCATCACCATAATTGGTATATTAGAAATGAAGATACAAATTGGATTTTGGTAAGTTTGATATTTTGTTTAGTAATTCAGTAACCCAGCGTGAAGGGAATTGTTGGGTAATGAAATTGGGCCCTGTCTGTAGAAAATGACTAGTCCCAGATCGCTGCATCACTAACATATGTCAAGTGTCGATATCTACCATCCTGAGTCTGACTACTGTGCTCATATGACCAACAAGGTGCAGAATCATGACGGGACTAACATGTTAACATGTACACAGGTCCACAATGAATTTGCGAATGGAATATAAAGTAACTTTCATCTGTCCTATATTATGTGTATACATGGAAATGTCGGCGTGGTAAATAAAGCATCCTACTTGTGGCCCATTGACTAATCATTGTTTTCCCATCCAGTTGTAACAACCCCTAATTTGTGTGCATAGGTCGTAGTCTTCTGGAAAACACAATCTCCAAAGCTCTCCCTTAGAAGGTGGGAATACGACACTGTAGAAAGTTGGGATACTAGTTGAGGAAAGTGAAAATCTACACAAGCAGCAACCACAATTTCTCTCAGGGTGAATTCACAAGCTACCCGAAATTAACCTATGCATGATCTTCTAGTGGCTTGGCACAAAAGCAGTCAGGCTTACCTTAGAGGCAATGTGTAAAGTATTTATGCTGCACTCCAAACTGTATGAAAGTGATAACACAACACAAGAAAAATCCTACGCCATTTTAGAAAAATAGAGTAAAATGTAATAAATAATTTGAAACCAAAATAACAAATATCCAATCAGTAGAAATGGAGATATACAATTTTAAATATTTAAATTAAAATAGTGCCTAGAAGCACAAGTGCCAACTGCGGTTATGTGATCGAGCTGGACCGGAACAAAATCACAAGTTCAAGCTTGCTGCGATACACCGCGGGCTAGATATAGGGACCAAGTTAGGCCTTCTGATTAAAGTACCCTAAATTCTGGTTTCAGAGAGTAGCGAGGTCCCGCGTTGAGGATGCGTCATGTAGCAGCAGTTATGAGGAAGCTGCTGGGCTGCGAGGCAAGTTCCTGCATTGTCGTCAAGGATCCAGTCAATGAGGAGCGCGTGATGCGAAGTCCTGCGTCAAGGATGCGTCATGCAGCTGCGGTTCCGAGGAAGCTGCTGGTCCCCGATGTGATATCCCGCATCGGAGATGCGTTATGCAGTGGTGGTTCTACTGAGGCTGCGAGGAGATACATCATCCTGCATCTTTTCTTCTCACAGGAACACAGCTGAGCCTTCAGGCCTACTTTCAAGGAATGGGGTGGCACCACTTGGTAGACCACATTTACAGTAGCCTGAGTCCAGGAGCACGACTCAAGGTGGTTGAAACCTTTTCTGTCCCTAAAGGTCTGATCAGGAGACCCGCCAACTAGGACTTGGAGTCACTCTGGCGGTCCTGGGTTCAAGATGTAGGTCCAGTCCTTTTCAGTCAGGCAGCAGAGTAGCAGTCATCCTTGCAGAGCAGCACTGCAGTCCTTCAGAGTCTCCCACTAGTCCAGAGGCATACTGAAGAGTTTGGTCTGAGGGTCCAGTATTCATGCATAGTGCCAGATTTGAGGTAGAAGAAGGTTTTAAAAGTTTCCACACCCAGAGGTGTTTCGGATTTTCTTCCTCCCTGCCTTGGCACCAACTGGGTGCACAAAAGACTAGTGTCTAACCCTTTGTGAGTGTGCTCAGGCAGAGGCTTTGTGATGTGCAAGTGTGGTAGGTGAAACCTCATCCCCTTTCAAGTCAGAGTTGGCCCATACTGCCAACACCTTTCCCCCCTTTGCCTCACTGTGTGAGAAAAAATACACTAAGATCAACTGCCAGCTACACCTAGTTGTGTGATCTAGGATACAGGCAGCAGGCACCAAATGTTTGAGACAAGAACATTTTAACTTTCTAAAAGTAATTATCAAAACAGGGAGAGATCCTGTTGAGGTTCTGAGGGGCGGGATCACTCAATGTAAGAAACAAAAAAGGGAACCCCTCACACCATAGATGCATCCACTGTTTTGTTAGGGGGCTTCTTAATATTTCCGTACCTCTGAATGGCAACATTTATTGGAGATGTTTTTTATTTCTTATTTATATAGCAATCCTTTCACTGGTGTACCACACTTTTTTATATTCAAATCGCAATGGATGTACAGATTGGAACATGAAAGGAGAAGACAAAAAAGTTACACTCTGAAACACAGAAGATAATTTGTTTTCTGCAGACTTGTCTGGCCCCCAAAAAATGATAATGAAACAGGAGTACAAGACAACCCTTTACATAGATTGTAACTTAAGACCACAAAATCAAAACTTAGACTCTTCTGGGTAGGATGCGTGGTTGTTTGGGTGCAGGACCTGATTGCTGAGTAATATATGCAACCTTCCTCTACTGTGCAGGGCACTGCCCTGCACAGTAGAGTTTGCAACTACCAATCTTAGTTATGTTATGTTGAATTGTATAGTGCACTAATCACCCAAGAGTGTCCCACCCAGGTCCTCGGGCAAGGTATGTATGTGTGTGGTCCCAGGTGCTTATATGAAGAGCCTGGTCTTCAGCTTTTGCAGAACTCAAGAAGTGATGAGGAGGCTGTGATGTGTTGAGAGAGGTCGTCTCATGTCTTAGGGGTTATGTAGGAGAATGAGTAACCTCTAGTTTTGTTTTGCGGATACGTAGGGTGTGTGCAAATGAGAATGCAGCAGAGTGTAGGTGCCTGTTGAGTTTGTGAAAGTGTATGCGACTGTTCAGGTATTCTGGTACTGTGTAGTATAGGACTTTGTATGTGTGCGTGACAATTATGAATTGGTTGCATTTATGAATGGGGAGCCAGTGAAGCTTCCTGAAGTGCGGTGTGATATGGGTGCGGTGTGGGAGGTCTAGTATGAGTCTTGTGGCTGCGTTCTGGATGGATTTTAACATTTGTAACATTATTATAATGTTTTCATCTGACTGAAGAATTCTACACAGTTCCGAAAAATCCAGGAAGGAGGGAGTGATGGCAAATGAGGTTATAGTCATTCAAGAATAAAGGCTTGGAGGAAGAGGCTGTTAAATTCTGTGTTTTTTCTTAGCTGAAACAAAAAATATATAAAACAACTGTTAGTTTATAAAAATGAAGTGGGAGTAAAGAAACCAGGTTAGATGTGCTAATAATTATATAATACGTTTGGTGCAGCATGCACATTACATCGATATGTACTGCCCAAGTCCACATTATTGCTCGGGTATCAGAGAAGTGTATTTATGATACTGGTGCAAATTTCTGTGGCAGTTTGATTGTGGATGTACCCTTGGTCTCCTTAATTGGATAAATCAAGAACTCATTTTACCTGATGCTCTTTTGACTATGATTCATTTTTGAAGTTATATCTTCTGTATAGATTGCGGTTATTCATGCACAACTAAATTTACGAGGAACCCCCATACGTGGATGGGTGGATTGGTACATCATCATCCTTTACAATTTTAAACGCTTGCCCTGCAGAAGTCCAATGTTTTGGACAAAACGCTTTGGCCTTTGTCTGCTGTCTATACATTCCACATCTGAACTTATTTAAATAAAGAGATGATTTGAAATACATCTTTGGAAAGTAAATCATATTGCCTGGTTAGTCCAATGTACAATTGTTGTGTGGTGCACCGGTTAAACATTGTTTATATTTGGATAGTCCTGTTAGCACCATTCCTTGGCAGTGGGTGCTTGAACTGTGTGCACATTGCCAGATACATGGCTTCTGCATCTGTTGTAAATATATTGGGGACATCAGGATAGGTGTGATTTCTGTTAGGGCTTCCACTGTCGCGCTTAGCTTTTTGACATTTGTCCAGATTATTCTCTTCTGATTCACATAGACTGGGTGGTACAATGCTGTACACAGAGATTGTCATTGGCTCAGACGTACTTGCGGAAGAAGACAACCGTGCATTGGGAAATGTCTCTGCATTTGTACCTTGACATTTTTTTTTCTCCTCAAGGAAAGTATTTTTCACTGAGAAGAAACCCTTTTCACTCATTCCGGATCAATTCTAGAGACTTTCCCTTCCTCTCTTTCCAGCCTGGAAGGGAATTTACTCGCCTTTTTGTAGGGCGTTAAAGTGTCAGAATGGTGTTTGTGTTTCTTGACCTGTTAGGCTAGTCCTGCCATGTAACAAACACTCTGTGTCAGGCCTCCAACTCGTAGATATTGTCACACAAAAATCTTCATGGTAATGGATCTATATTTGAGCGAAAAATCTACTTTTTAAAGTTTTGAACTCGTAAATGTGGCTATTTGCGGATGTATGACGTTACAACGCATACATTTACATTGCGGTACATTACATTGCGGTTTTTACAACGCAAGTCGTTACAACGACTTGCGTTGGAGGGCGCTGGACTTAGGAGTAGTATAATTTACTATTCCAACTCCAGTCTAAGTACAGTAGGAAAGGTGTTGAATAGTAAATTATACCATTCCTTGTCCTAGAGCGCCATCTTTGCGTTGTGAAAACCGCGATGTAATAGCATCGCAATGTCATCCCCGCGTTGTAAACGATGTTTCTCCTATTTGCGTGAGTACCTCCGATTTACATATACAAACTCCAAACAAGATGATTACCTCTTATCTTAGAACCCCAACAGCACTTTGAACCAGTGTTGTTTTCCAATACTGTTTTGATCGTTTTTTTACATAGAAAGCTTACATACATTAGGGAGCTCTTGTCTGGCTACTGTCAGAAGTGGTTGTGATACATCTTCTATTAGGATTCAACAATTTCTGATATAACGAGATTGCAGCACGCAGATATGATACATCATACTTTGCCATAGAACTACATTTGTTAGGTAACATAGCAAATATACAGCGCTACATATGCATTTTTGTGTTCCACCATTTGAAAGATCAATCTAAGTGTAGAGATCTAGTTATGGCTAATAATCTGCCTAATTCGTGTATAACTAACTGGTTAGATAACAATCAACATAAACCAACCTGATGGCTGAGGAAGGGCTTGATTTGCGATTGTGCTCTGCTTACTGGTTTACTACATAGAGTTCTCAACACTGTTAGTGGTCAGCAGCTACAACATATGTGCATCCGGAATATTGATTACTTGCAGTTTAAGGGTGCGTTTGAGTATGTTCAGTAACCAACTCACCTTCTGGTTCTCTCACACAGCTGCCACTGTGTTAAAACAGGCCTGGGGTCGCCCATCCTTTCAAGGGGTCAGCGTGTCATCTTTGTTATTGGGACATCTTAAGGATTTTGGGGGCCCTGGGCCAAACATATTTTGGGGGCCCCTGTTCAGAACAGCTTTGAATTCATGATCCCATTTCAGGCCCTGTTTCCCACGCAGTTTACACTTCCTCAGCTGCGTCGACGATCCAGTTTGCATCATAGGCATTAGCCTATATATCCCCAATGTAAATGGACGCGTGCAGCTGACATCGGTAGGATTTAGTGTTTCCTGCCCTGCTGCTAGGTTTTTAATACTTTTAAAATTGTATATGTGTGGCTGAATTACTCCATGCTTTTCAACAATTTCTCCTATTTACACGCACTTGAACTTTACTTTATTCTGCTTGCCTACACCTCCTTAGCTGCTCCGATTTGCATCTCTCTTTTCCTCCAGTCCTGGTCCACCGCGGCTGATAAGCCGATTATGTGGAGGGCTGGGGCTACTATCGGGCTCCTCACTTCCACCCACGCAGTTTCCGCTTCCTAAGCTGCGTTAGTGATCCAGTTTGCAGCATAGGCATTAGCCTATATATTCCTAATGCAAACGGACGCGCGCAGCTGACAGCGGTAGGATTTAGTGTTTCCTGCCCTGCTACTAGGTTTTTAATACCTTTTAAACTGTATATGTGTGGCTGAATTACTCTGCTTTTTAACAATTTCTCCTACCTAAGCGCACTTGCACTTTACTTTATTCTGCTTGCCTACACCTCCTTAGTTGCTTTGATTTGCATCTCGCTTTTCCACCCGCCTTGGTCTGCCACGGCTTATACGCCGATTGTGCGGCGGGCTGGGGCTTCTATCGGGCTCCTCACTTCCGCCCACGCAGTTTCCACTTCCTCAGCTCCGTTAGCGATCCAGTTTACATCATAGTCATTAGCTTTTATATTCCCGATTCAAATGGACGCGTGCAGCGGGTGCCCTAAAGGCAAATCCGCCTGCGCCCAGAGGTGTCCGGTGCCAGCCATGCTGCCCAGTTTCCCTCCGGTGAGGTTCTTCTAGTATTTTACAATAGGGAAAAACTGCTTAGCTTTAGGCGGCTACCATTATGTTAGTATACAACGGCTGATCCGAGTTTGGAGGTAGACGTTCGATGCAATAAGTGCAACTGGTCTCTCCTCCAGCCCAGGAATCTCCCACCCAAGATCCTCCCTCGCAACAATAAGTGTAAAAACAATAAGAAAACAGAGGACTTAAAGGCCACCCTTTTAAATTGTCGCTCTATGCAAAAGCAAGAACCACACATTTATGGCCTACTTTTAAACAAACACACTGATTTTTTATTTCTCACTGAGACCTGTCTGTCTGAAGCCTCCAACCCTACTATCACCTCAGCCATCCTTACGGGTTATAAAATCCTTTGGAGGGACCGACCAAGTGGTAAGGGGGCCGGTGTCGCCATAATTTACAATCAAATATTATACTGCTCTCCCATCCCGATGGAAAGCATCGAGGGCGCAGAGTCCTTAGGCTTCAGCTGTACCTTATTCCCCCATCATAGCATAGCTGGTTTTCTAATTTACAGACCTCCCAGTGCAATTGGAAATGTTATTAGTATGCTAATACAGCCAACACCTCCCTGGCCTTAAACAACAAAAACTGCCTTATTCTGGGAGATTTCAATATACATATGGACAATTGAAAAGAGCCTCAAACAATTTCCTTGTTGGAGACGCTGCAGGCATGCAACATGTTTCCATCAATTTCTCTGCCTACCCATGAAAAGGGTCATACCCTAGACCAAATCTTTCACAACTTTGACATATCAGTAAGCCTACCTCTTCCCATTATCTGGTCTGACCCCCTCCTATTAGAATTCATCATACTCCCAACTCTGCCACAACCCCTCGGGCTAACGTAGGGCAGAGGGTCCCTAATTACAGGACGTTCCATGAAATATCCATCCCGATGTTAGCAGATGCCCTCGGTCATTCCTCACCGGAGCTGTGTGGCTGCCCCGACTCAGATGCTCCCTCAATAGATACATGGCTCCGAACCAACATTGATGTAGCGGTACCAGTTGTTCCCCGCTTCTCACAGAGTTCGGCCCCACCAGCTCGATGGTTTAACGATTCCCTCAGATCTAGCAAAAGAAATTGTTGAAAAATGGAACGGAAATGGTGTAAATCCTATCTACCTGAGGACGGGAAGGTGTATAAAGACAACTTAAAAGCTCATTACTTTCTTGTGAAGGTAGCCAAGAAAAACTTCTTTCAAAACAAGATAGAAACTGTCCAAAATAAGAGTAAGGAAATCTTTAGTATAATGTTTTTTTTTTTCAAAAACCTTTATTAACATACGTGCTCAAATACACAGCTTCATGCCTACAACCATATCTGGCCGGCAGCAATATTACTTTGAAGAAAAAGGGAGCATGAAAGTGCCATAGGCAATTACATAGTGATGCATTACTCTGTTGTCAACTCGTAACGGGCAGGCCGTACATCATTCTATCAACCATATCAGCAGGTTACAATAGGCCAGCTTCCTAGAATCATTGATGGGGGTGACATGTATACATTCCTGTGGTAAGTAAACCAAATTTCCGGCATGAGACCTATATCTAACCTCAACCTAGAGGACATAACAGTATAATTCTATCTCCGCCACAGCAGCGGTGGAGATTCGTCTGTTCCGCCACCTATGTACATTCGTTGCAGACACATGAGGATATAGCAGGGGGCGTTACCACTGCGACAAGACGGTACCACACTGCATGTTGTGCCTTACCGATATCGTGTGTAATCTGTGGGAGGCAGCAGCCTAGTGCTCTCATGACTTCAATATAATATGCCTATCCCAGGAGCTGAGGGGGCTTCACAAACCCATCACTCATTGCTGTCAATGCGATCCTTTCGGAATAGCCAATAGCCCACTGTGTGTCTGTTCCTTGAGAGTGTCCTATACCCATCTATTCTACTATGCCTGTGGGGGGTAGTCCTTCTGTTTCGCCAGGCCCCGTGTCTGTCAGCTCCCGGGCTGCTGTTTGTATAAAGTATGATTGAAGTGGACCCCATATATCTGCCGGTCTAGACGCCATGGGTTACATTTCTGAGTATAAGCCATACTGTTCCTGACAGTGCACCATGTCCTGTATCCAGTCCTTAAATTTGGGAGACCGGCCCCTCCCCCATCTGCACGCCAGTCGTCTTTTCGCTAACAATAACACTACGTTGGCGTATTTTCTATTGTTCTTCGGGATTTGCGCTGTGTAACCCAGTAAAAGCACCAGTGGATCCATTTCCAACGTAACCCCTATCATAAGTTCTAGGGCCCTGTGGACCTGTGACCAATATTCCTGAACTTCCGGACACCCCCACGCCAGATGGAGGAAGTCTGCACCCCCATGCCCGCAGCGCTCGCAACAATCTGAATCCGCTAGCTTAAACCAAAATTTCCGAGCTGGGGTATAGTACATTCTGTGCAAAAACTTGTAGTGGATGATTTTAAAACGACAGCTGGACGTGAGCATGCCCGACAGTTCACAGCAATATTCCCACTGATCATCTGTAATATCCCTGCCTAGATCCTGTGACCACCGCTCTCTGGCCGTACCCACTACTATCGGTAAAGTGCTCCGCAAACTCTTATATATATTGGACACTAGGTGTGTGCCGTCGGGGCTTTGTAGTACCACTGTAAGAGGAGCCACGATGGGGGGTTCATGTAGATAGTCAGGCAACAAGGCCTTCAGCCCTTCCCGCAGCCTTATGTAATAAAATAGTTCCAGAGGGTTGGGAGTATGTTCCCCAAAAATCAGATCCCGAGAACGAAACGAGCCATCAGGGAATAGGTCGCCCCATGTGTGGATATTCAGCCGAAGGCACATATTGCGAAAATCCATCTCCTGAAATATCGCCATCCGAGGGTGGTATGACAGTGGCATACGGGGCGTATACAATAGTGATACCTGCAACCGTCGCCCTATCCTCTGCCATGCATCGATGGTGCATGTCACAGTGTTGGACGGGATATCCAGCTCAGTTCTGGGGGCATAAACAATTCCATTTAGCGGTAGCGGATGGGCAATCCAATCTTCGGCAGCTATCTGCGGCATGAATCTAGTAGGTTTCACCCAGTGGTACATGTAGTGCGCTTGTGCGCTCAGATAATAGATTTCAAAATCTGGTATATCAAAGCCGCCCATATCGTAAGGTTGCGCCATCACCGTCCATTTAAGACGCGCTTGCCGACCCCCCAAACCAATCGGATAAGTTCAGACTTCAATGTTTTTAAGAAAAAAGAACCTGGATAAAATGGAATATTTAGAAAGAAATAAAGAAATCGGGGCAAGACGACCATTTTGATAAGAGAGACTCTGGCTGCTATAGATAGCGGCAATTTTATCCACCGTGTCACCAGGTCCGATAATCTGGTAATAGCGGTGCCGTAGTTCAGTCGAATAGTCTCCTCCTTATCCCTTGAAATCTGTATTCCCAAGTAGCGCAAGTCTGCATGACACCACTCCAAGGGGTAGTCCAACGGGAACTCAGACACAGCAGCCGTTAATGGGAATAGCTGAGACTTTCCCCAATTTATCGAGACGCCAGATAGCCCTCCAAAGGCCACAAATTCCCGTAAGAGTGCATTCAGATGTGCCTGAGGGTCCTTAACATAGAGTGTAACATCGTCTGCATACAATGATATAGAAAGTTGCCTCTGAAGACAATTAAAGGCACTTCTCTTGTGCAACTGCCTAATGCGACATGCCAATGGTTCTATTGCTACGGCGAATAGCAAGGGGGATAATGGACACCCCTGACGAGTGCCTCTCGTAATCGCGAAGGCCTCAGTTAGATGACCATTCGCAAGTACTCTCGCCGTCGGAGCAGTATATAGCAGACGTATCCACTCCACAAACATTGGGGAGAAACCCATTTTATGTAATACTGTGAACAGATATCTCCACTCCACGGAGTCAAACGCTTTAGACGCGTCAAGGAATACAGCGGCTAGAGGAATCTCTGGGGCCACTGTCTGAATCAGTGAAAAGACCATACGAAGGTTGTGAGAAGTCGATCTCGTGGGTACAAAACCCGACTGATCAGGCAGGATGATTTTAGTCATGAGTAAGGAAAGTCTCGTGGCTAAGACCTTGGCGAGGATTTTAGCATCACAATTGAGTAGCTACAGTGGGTGATAAGAGTCGCAGTGTGAGGAATCTTTGCCCGGCTTAAGTAGAGAAGTGATGACCACCTCCCTCATAGATCGAGGAAGTACGCCCACTTCTAGCGACTCCTCAAAGACCACTTTCAAAACCGGCGCCATGATGTCGATATAGCATTTATAAAATTCTGCCGGAAGCCCATCAAGGCCAGGTGCTTTACCATTACTCAGAGACATTATGGGAGCTCGAATTTCGTCCAGTTCATACGGAGCTCAGAGGAACTGTCTGTGGTCATCCCTCAGCCAGCACAACGCTAGATCGCCTAGGAAGCCCTCTAAATCGATGTCTGTAGAGACCTGAGAAGTATATAGGTGCAGGTAGTGCGTCTGAAGTGTGGCCAATATACGATCAGTGTCCTTACACATCTCTCCCTCAGCGTTTTTAAGCTCTAAGATGATGTTATTGCCACGAGCAGTACGAATCGCTGCAGACAGTGCCCTGCCTGGCCTATCTCCTTCATTGTATATACGAGCTTTCCAGTATTTGTCCCTAAAGTGGACCTCTCGCTGCGCCTCTGACTCATATACTGACAGCTTAGTTCTAAATTCCTGCTGTAGCCTGCCTGCATCCTCCTGCAACATACCCCTCTCAAGTGTACGCAGCTCCCCTTCCAGCCTGTGTAATGTGCGCTGTATATCTCGCAGTACCCCAGCACTCTTGGCTATGCACCACCCCCGTATCGTAACCTTGAAGGCCTCCCAGACCGTCTCTACGCTGTCCACTGTGTCCCTATTACGGGGAAAAAAGTCTTCTATGTCGTCTCTCAATTCCTCCCGAAATACCATATCTATTAGAGCATTAGGCTGTAATCGCCATGGACGATGGGGTCGGTCATATCCAGGCATGTCTATAGTTATCAACAACGGGCAGTGGTCTGATAGAGTTCTAGAAAGATGTTTTGGGTCTACAACTCATGGCGCCAATGTCCTAGACAGTAAACAATAGTCAATCCTCGCCCACGTTCCAGTGTATGAAGTGAAATGTGTGCCTTCTTTGAGGTCTGGGTGCATATGTCTCCAGCCATCTACAAGTCTCTCATCTTCCATTATGCCCCTTAAGACGGCTCTTGCCCTAGGGTGATAGTTCGACTGTCCATCTGCTCTATCCAACCTCGGGACCATGGCTACGTTAAAATCCCCGCACCAAACAACATGGCGTGAGCCTACATCTGACACAATACCCCATAACATAGCAACAAATTCAGGCGTATCCACATTAGGTGCATAGCAATTAGCAAAGGTGACAGTGTCCTTGCCCAGTCGTCCCCACAAGACAACATATCTCCCTGCCTTATCTATACGTTGTCCCAGTAGTACAAAAGGAGTATTTCGGTGTATAAGAATCGCTGTACCTCTAGCATAAGAAGAGTAATTTGAGAAAGCTCTGACTCCCGCCCATCTGTTACCAAAGTTTGAGGTAGACTGAGGGGGGATATGCGTTTCTTGTAGCATGACCACCTGCACCTTATGTCTGTCCCAGTAAGCCAACATTTGTCTACATTTGCGAGCATCTTTTAGTCCACGTACATTCCACGATAGAAAAGTGCATTTGTTAACATCTACATCCCCCATTGACATTGCCCTGTATACTTCCTTCAAGTATCCACTGTAAGTTTGGTCTGTTCACCCTGCAACAACAATACATTCCATACCGCACTCCCGCCCGCATCGCCAATCCCAAATAGAAGCTGCATCCAGTATAATACTTTGCATCAAGAACCAGTATAGCACATTCCAATATAACACAAAAGAGCTCAAAGCACGCTCATATACATCATACTCATTCAACACAATCACTCTCCACATATTCTCCCAATGCCCACCCCCCTCCCACTGAAGCAACCCCAACCTGCCAGTGTCTCCACCCTCCCCATCCCTCCCCAAGCTTCCCAGAGGACCAGGGCAACAACACGCCCTAACAAATTGCAAACAAGAAGGGTATTTCCCGCTGGGTAGCATTCTAGGCGGCAACACTAAAACCCCTCACACGCGCCGGAGCCACATAGGGATATGTAGCCCGAACATCGATAAGAGGGGGTGCCCAGCGATCAGCAGTTTGGCATCTCCCGAGCTAAAACCCACCACATCCATGCAATAGGCAATAATGAAGAGGAACAAGCGACCTCCCGCCCACAGCATAGCATCTGCAGTCTTTGAAACGGTTCAGTACTCACGTACAGGTGCCTCGCACAGTAACAAGGTCTCAAACCCAGTACAGTTATTGTTCTTCCTCATCCATCCTCTCGCGCGGTAGATCAGGGACTTCCTCTCCATCCCCATCATGCTGTGCTGTACGTTTGTAGTGTTTGATGAAGTCCTCCACCTGTTGCGGTTTCGTGAAGAACTTCTGCCGCCCCTGATAGGTTACTCGCAGGCGAGCTGGATATAACAATGCGTAGTCCAGTTGCATAGTACGGAGTTTGGCCTTAACCCCCAGAAACTTCCGGCGCTCCTCCTGTACCAGTGGGGTGAAGTCAGGATATATGGTGAAACTATTGCCATCAAATGAGAGTGAGTTGGTGCTCCGGGCCGCACGTAAGGCCGCATCTCTGTCTCTATAATTAAGCAGGCGGGCGATGATGGGTCTCGGGGTCATGCCTGACTTGGGTCGCTGGCCCAAGGACCTGTGCGTTCTCTCTACAATAAATTGGGGCGAGAAGGTCTCAGATCCCACCGCCGCAAGCAATAACTTTTCCACGTACTCCTCCATCTTGCCCACATTGGTCGTCTCCGGAATACCTACTATACGAATGTTATTGCGCCTACTTTTCGGCTCCAAATCCTCATTCTTGGCCGCTATAATCCGTAGCAGGTTATCCATTCTGGAGAGTTGCGACGTGTGTCGCGTCGTGGTATCCTCTGCATCCGAGATACGTTGCTCCGCTTCCTTTAATCGATCCTCATGTGCATCCAATTTGTGAACCACCGCGTCCATGCGTGAAGACATTCTATCCACCTTGTCAGCTATTGTTGCGAATCCCTGACGCATTTCGCGGAGAACTTCTTTGAGATCCGAGGAAGTGTCCGATGTGCCCCCAGAGTCTCCACTAGTGCCGGCCGGATGTTGTTGGTCCGGCCCGGCACGGGTCGACTTCCTGGCCGCCTCAAACGTGATCTTTGGTTGCTTTGCGTCCGGTCTCCCCATTCCTACCTCAGCCGAAGTCCGTTAGTTACCACCCAAAATCAATGGCGCACCGTGCCACCGGCTGTGACCTTTGTGATGCCAATACGCCAGGGAGCAGCTTTTATATCTCCAATAAGGGACAAAAAAGGCGGATAATCGCTCGCTCCGCCGTATGAAACACCACTTTAGGTAGGAGTATACCCCTCTAGGTAGGAGTATAGGCCTCGGTTGTGCACCGTCAGGTCCTGCGTAGGTTCCTCAGGCTCTGCCCGGCGCTGTATGTGGCAGAGGACTGGATAATTCGGGGGAGTCCACCCCAGGCTGCCTAGTTCATGCGTATACACCCCCCGAGCAATCCTCCTGTCTCGCTCCGCCCTGCAACCAACTCAGTCTTGCCACGCCATTCAAGGATAGTTGGAACCCAAGCCGCGATCCACATCCATGCATGTAGTACGTACCGCCAGCCTCCGCTTCCTCTGCAGGTCACTCTGCTGTGGCAAGATAGCGCAGTGTAGTTGTCCAGTACCGGTAGAGGCACAGTAAACGTCCTCTCGTGGGTTCTCAGATGCTTAGCCAGGCAATCGCCCTGCACCCCACCACCGTGCAGCGCGCAGGGGTAGATCACACAGCAGTTTTGGGGAGAGTTCAAAAGAATGCAAGCGTGTGAGCCCAATATTGCAGTGTATTTATCCCAGGTCACTGTGCAAATATTCCCTCACCACCTCCGGTAGCCATGCCCTCGGTACCTCTCCGGCGTTGGTAGTAGCCGTCAGCCAGTCAGACCGTTACTTCCAGCTGTCCTCACGGAGCCCTCATTCAAGTATCAGGGCCTGTAATCCAGGGCAGCCTGATCGGCGGTGAGCGTCACGTCGATCGCTTCTGTGAGTGTAGCGATTATGCCGGTAGCAGAGGGGGGAGATTGCTGGCAGGATCGGAGCTCTCCTTCAGAAGCCCCCCGGTGAGTAACACGGGGATTCAGGTCCACAGCCTGCGCCCGCCAGCCCCGATTGCGTCTCGCGCCAAATGCGGCCTAGGGTTTCCGGCGAAGCGGCGGCTTCGCCTGGGTCACTCAGCCGATCTGCAGCAGCGCCTCCTCCAATGGTCGATCGCGCTGGGGACTACGTCGCTCCTCACGGTCCCAGGCAGCAACCGATTCGGCTCAGATTCACAGGACGGTCGTCAGAGAGTATGCTGCACAGATGGGCTAAGGCTCAACTCAGGGAAACACCATTTAGAGGATAATTATTCGGATTTCGTACGCCGGGCGGTAGGAGGCTCACGTGAAGGCCGCCATTCACCAGTGCGCCACCTAGCGCCCCCCAAATCTTTAGTAAAGTTAAATCCTTTACCGCCTTGATAGCCAGCACAAATTAAGGGCCTTGCACAAGAGAATGGTCTAAGCAAAAAGCTCAACTCTTCCAAAAAAAAGATCTCTGTGTTCCAACAAGCCTTCACTAACATCTCAGAGGAAGAACTGACCTTTCACCTTGGTTCTAATAGCATATTTCACCGCTTGGATCTTCCATCTTTACTAGCTTTCCCTGAGTTTCAGCTTGAAGAGTCACTGACCCTTCTCCAAAGCATTACGTCTGGCTCTCCTACTGACCCATGTCCAGCGAATATCCTGAACCTATTAGCTCCCACCATAAACCCCACGGTAAACTAGCTCTTTGATGCTTCAATCTCCTCAGGCAACATGCCAAAATTATGAAAGAATGCTAAGATTCTTCCACTGATAAAAATGGCTAATGCCAAACCAACAGACTCTGCCAACTACAGGGCAATCTCCCTTCTTCTGGCCCTCTCCAAAGCATTAGAGAAGCATGTAAGCAAGGCCCTCCAAAAACACATTAAAGGTGGGAAGCTCCTTCATGAGTCCCAATCCAGTTTTAGGGCTAACTACAGTACGGAGTCCGCTCTGCTGGAAGTGACTGAATTTCTCAAGGGTAAGCTCGACTAGGGTGGCAAGTCTGCTCTAATACTGCTCGATCTGTCGGTGGCCTTCGATACGGTCTCACATGAAATGTTCCTGGAAAGACTTGCTAACATTGGCCTGGGGGGGACCACCTTGACATGGATGTCATCCTTCTTGGCAAATAGATCTCAGGACATCTGGCTCCCACCTTTCTCATCCCCAGTTACGGCCATGATTGTAGGTGTCCCTCAGGGCTCCATTCTCAGTCCTACCCTTTGTAATATATTTCTTTCCCTCTTACATTTCTGGTAGAGGAAGAGAGCGCCAACATTGTTTCCTATGCTGATGACACTCAGCTGATTTTTACGTGTAAAAAAGGAACCGGCTTTGACAGGGCAATGATTAGGTCTAGCCTCACAAAGGTTTTTAACTGGCTTAAGATCAATCAGCTGAAGTGCAATCCTGACAAAACTAAATTTGTTTTCTTTGGTAATCCAGAAATGCCTGACTGGAGCTCTTATTGGCCAAAAGATCTGCTGCCCCCGCCTGCGGAAAAGAAGAAAGACGAAAACATAGGAATTTTCATAAACAAGACCCTCTCCATGCGCTTTCAAATCCAAAATCTAACTGGCGCTTGCTTTGGCATACTCCGGATGCAAAAAGAATTCCGGGCACTGTTACCGCTTGAGAGCAGAAAGATCATGGTGCAGGCTCTGGTTACATCAACGCTTGACTATGTCAACCACTTGTGCCTCAGTCTTCCCAAATCCCTTATCCAGCGCCTACAAGTGGTACAAAATGTGGCGGCCAGAGCCATCCTGAAACCTAAACCCAGATCTAGTATGACCCCTATTCTTAAGTCTCTACACTGGCTCCGCATAAAAGAACGGATCAACTCAAAAGCAATGACCATCATCTTTAAAGCTTTCCCTGGCTTAGGAGCCGGCTACATTAGTAAGTGCGTTAATCGCTACACAACATCTAGACTCCTAAGATCTTCCAATGCTGAACCTGGCCATTGTGCTTAAAATATGCTGTGCCCACACTGGCGGCAGATCCCTCTGCTTTCTTGGCGCAAAATTGTGGAATAGCCTCCCTGAGTCTCTGAGACTAACCACATACCTACTCTCTTTCAGGAAGAACTTAAAAACCGAGGGGGCGCTAGAGGGCGCACTAGCTAATGGCCGCACTTCAGTGAGGCTCTGGCTGCCTGGCCAGCGACATCCTAAATATATCCTTTTCTCCTGCGAGTGGCCGCCCAGGATTTACAGCGCTGGTGGACCTGCTTACTCCACGGGTCCTGTCCAATTTTGAAAGAAATACGAGGTCGGATGCCGGAGATACGCGGCTGTTTGCTTTGACCGGGGAGAGCCGCTGGAGAGAGCTGCCGAGGCACCTGGACGCCGGACCACGCGAGGCCGCGGCTTCCCACGAGGTGGCTAGGCCCCGGAGCTGCGGGGCTCGAATCGATTGAGGTGCGACCTGCTGGAGGCCTATCGGGGGGCGACGGAGGTGAGTCTCTCCCCCTCTGGGGCCACTGCGGAGTGCTAGGATACTGTGCGCTCCGCTGGTGGGCCGCCGAGGTAACGAGGGACCGGCGCGCCGCCCGACTGGGCCTGCCGAGGGGGTCGGACATCTACCCGGCACTGCACCGCGTGGCCCCTGCAGCTGCCCCGGAATCCTGCTGTGATCTGCCGGCATCTGGGAGGGGAGGCCTGTGGAGCGATTGGGGCCTCCCAGAGGACATAGGCATTGGCCGGCCTGTGTCTCCTGCATCCCGCGGTTGGCGCGCTGACCCTCCTCCCGCGCCTAGCGGCCTACCATCACCCCCCGCTGCCATCCCCTGGGCTCTGAACTGTGTAGCTTGATACGGCGCCTCACCATCTTGCCCGCGGCTGACTCACCGGAGCGGGGGCTCTGCGGAGTGTGGACTCAACTCGTTCACTTTTGGCTTGCATCCTCGAGGAGGCAATACCGCCTCAGACGAGACCGCTGCGCGGAGGGCCATCGGGACGCGCAGGCTCCGCCGGGGCCAGTGGACACAGACACTTGCGCCGCTCGCCGGACCTGGTGGGCGCTCACAGCAGAGGCGCGATGGGCAAGAATGACAATAAGCAGCCCAAGCTCTCTTTCGAACCTCCGACCGCCAAAAAACCACTGCGCAGCGTGGCGGGGGCTAGTGGTGCCCCGGGACCGTCAGGCGCTGACCCCCCCTCTACTCCCTTGGCCCCGGAGCTGAGACTGATGATGGAGGAAATGCGGCAGGGCTTCGCCACGATAGTGGATAAGGTGGACCGCTTATCATCCAGAATGGATGGCATTGCGCAGAAAATAGAGGTCCACGAGGAGCGCTTGACGGAAGCGGAACGGCGCATCTCAACATCGGAGGACACGGCCACGGCCCACGACGCGCGCCTAACTAGAATGGACAATATCCTGAGGGTGATAGCGGCGAAGAACGAGGAGTTGGAGGCGAGGAGCAGGCGCAATAACATTCGCGTCACGGGGGTTCCGGAGTCCACCAACACTGGGCGCATGGAGGACTACGTAGAGCGCATCCTCATCACGGCAGTGGGCAAGGAGGCCTTCTCCAGTCAATTTATTGTCGAGCGGGCGCATCGCTCCCTGGGTCCGGTTCCCAAACCAGGGGCGCAGCCGAGGCCCATCATCGCCCGGCTGCTTAACTACCGTGACCGTGACGCAGCACTACGCGCAGCCCGTACGAACCGGAACCTGACATGCGACGGTGTGCAGTTCTCCTTGTACCCGGACTTTACGCCCATGGTGCAGGACCAACGGAGGAAATTCTTGGACGTGAAAAAGAAGCTGAGGGACATGCAAGTGGACTACGCGCTCCTGTACCCGGCGCGTCTCAGGGTGACCCATCAGGGCAAACAACATTTTTTTACGAATCCGCAGCAGGCTGAGGACTATGTTCGGAAGCTTCGCAATGCCAGGAGGGACAGGCGGAACGAGGGAGAGGATGAGGCAGACGTGCTCCCTGCTGAGCACGAGGAATCTTGAATGCGCCATCGCGACCATTTGCTTATTGACTCCATATGATGGAACGTCGGATGGACTTGGACTCTTGTTGCCTGTTGCCGTCGGGGAGACCCGGCCCTACCTGCAGAGACGTTGATGACTGATTTGCTGCATTGTGGCCTACTGCTGGGCACCATCTGCTTTCGTATACTCTGTCCCTATGCTGGAGTTGATCTTGGTCAGGGCGACCCGATGGTGGAGCAGGTCCTGGAATATGCAGCGGGTGCACCTTGGACGGTCCTCCTGAACTCATTGGTAACTTTTCTTACATGGAGGGTGGTGATGAGAGTCGCTGACTGGTTGTCTGGGTTTAGCCTGCAGGAATAATACAGGCCAGGCACCACCCCGCCTTCTCTATCTTCTTCGTATGGCACATGCGGGTCGAGAGGAGAGTGGTGGGGTGTTCGGGTGCATTCCTCTAGTGTCACTAGGAGGGGATTCCCCACATGGTTTTTCTACTGTTCTTGCCTGTTGGGCTCGGGGTGGGGGGGAGGGCTATGGTACTGGCAAGGTTGGGTTGCTTCAGTGGGTGGGGGGTGGAGCGGGTGAACGGGGGTTTGAAGGTTGTGCATGGAGGGAGGGGAGGGGTTTGGCTGCTGGGTTGCTAGTTGTTGAAAGTGAAGTTGTTGTTGCGGTTGGCGCTCATGACATGTGTGCAGGTACTGGAGTTTGTGTGTATGACAGCATGACTGGTTGTATGGAGAGAATGTTCTGGACAGCGGGCAGATCGGCACTTGGTACATTCAGACTGAGGGCTGGATCGTTGACCAAGGGCTTCTTTCAGGGATGCGGAGATAACAGTGGGTGATAATGCTTTGACTACTGTCTCAATAATGTCCTGGAATGTCCGTGGCCTTAATAACCCCCGTAAATGCAGGAATGTGATTGCATATTTGGATAGGCACCATGTACAGATAGCGATGCTCCAAGAAACCCACCTTAGCCCAAATAGTGTCCCCACGTTTGCGAGTAGATGGGCGAGTGTGAGAGAGTTTTCTTCCTATTCCACGTACTCTAGAGGGACTGTTATTTTAATCAATAAACAACTCCCGTTTCAAAAGTTGGGGGTGCGGGCGGATAAGGAAGGGAGGTACGTCATCCTTTGGGGGCGGTTGGGCACCGATGTGATAATGCTTGTGAATTGTTACGCGCCTAATGTTGACACTCCTGGTTTCTTTTTGTCGCTGTGGGGTCATGTGTTGGAAACTGAAGTCACGCACATTGTCTGGGGGGGGGACTTCAATTTGTCGTTATGCCCAATGGTGGATAGATCGGACGGTAGTGCACAATACAACACGAACGCCAGGGATGCCCTCCAGGGTATAATAACAGAGGCTGGATTCATAGATAGCTGGAGGCACACGCATCCGACGAGTAGGGAGGGTACCCATTTCACAGCGCATACACGCTCATGGGCACGGATCGACTACTGCTTTATCTCGAGAGGCCTTGCTGGGGGGGTTGTTCGGGTGAACCATCTGCCTCGCACCTACTCGGACCATTGTCCTGTACTGTCTGTCTTGGAGATGCCGGTGTATGCTAGGGTGAGACCGCCATGGCGGTTCCCTCCTTCAGCCTTGCTGGACCCTGTCTTTCGACATGAACTGGGCGAGGAGATCGAAGCCTTCTTCCCTAGGAACAAAGGATCAGTCGACAAGGTCGAAACAATCTGGGAAGCCTTTAAGGTGACAGTGAGGGGGTTCACGATCTCTAAGAGCTGCGGGATACTGCGGGACATAGTGCGCACATTAACTAAACATGAGTCGGAGCTTAAGGCGCTGGAGGCTGAGATGGTCAGCAATCCCTCCCCTGACCTGGCGGGGGCATTCAGGACAAAATTATCGGCATATGAGGAAGAAGCAGCCAGGGAATTGAAATTCCGGGGCAAATACTGGACGGCTAGGCGCTATTGTGAGGGAGACCGGCCGGGTAAGGTGCTGGCGGCGCTCACGAGGCACCAGCGCTTCGCTACCCATATCCTGGAAATCTCCGACGGGGAGGGCAGGACTCACCAGGATTCTAATGGAATTCGAAATACCTTCCTACAACATTATAAGCGGCTGTACTCCACTCAGCAGGTGGGCGATGTGGAGTTCGGTACTTTCCTGGACGACATCGCACTTTGCTGGCTCAGCGACAGCAACAGGGCGTTCTTGGGATGCCCGTTCGAACTGGACGAGATCAGGGAGGCAATTATGTCCCTTAGCAATGGCAAAGCGGCGGGGTTGGACGGTCTACCGGCCGAATTCTATAAGTGCTACATCGACATCATGGCACCTGTCCTGAAAGAGGTCTTTGAGGACTCGCTTGAGGTCGGGATACTGCCGGGCTCCATGAGGGAGGTAGCGATCACGTCGCTTTTGAAACCGGGGAAGGATCCGAAGGACACTGATGCCTATCGACCCCTGTCGCTGCTCAACTGCGACGCGAAGATCCTCGCAAAAGTGCTAGCGACTAGGCTGTCCCTACTTATGACTACTCTGGTGTTGCCGGATCAATCTGGCTTTGTCCCGGGGAGAGCTACTTCCCATAACTTGCGTACGCTGTTCTCCCTGATACCCACCATCTCGCCCGACCTGCCGATCGCTGCCGTGTTTCTGGACGCCACCAAGGCGTTTGATTCGGTGGAGTGGGGTTATCTGCTGGCAATTCTGGACCGAATGGGCTTCCCTCGAATCTTTATAGCCTGGGTGAAATTGCTCTACACCTTACCGGTTGCTAGGGTAGTCATCAATGGAGTGCTTTCGGCACAGATGCCGATCACGAGAGGGACTAGGCAGGGATGCCCCCTGTCACCCCTGCTGTTTGCCCTGGCAATAGAGCCGCTGGCTTGTAGAATACGTCAGTTGCACAAGGCTAGTGCCTTTAACTGTCAGCAGCGTCAGATTAGTATTTCTCTCTATGCAGATGACGTCACTCTGTATGTGCGTCACCCACAAGATCACCTTAACCCGCTCCTGAGGGAATTCGTGGCGTTCGGCGGCATCTCCGGGGTACACATTAACTGGAAGAAGTCGCAATTCTTCCCCCTCACGGCATCGGTTGCCCGGTTTCCGTTGGATTACCCCCTGGAATGGTGCAGTTCTAACTTAAGATACTTGGGCATAGAAGTGACGCTCAATAAAGACGACACAATCCGATCCAATTACGGGGTGGCTGTCTCGCAATTGGCTGATAACGTAACCCGCTGGCGGGCCCTGCCACTCTCGATGGCAGGGAGAGCCTCCCTGATCAAGATGGTCGTCCTCCCACGGTTCTTATACCTATTCCAAAACATTCCATACTTCCCGGGGGCCTATTTTTTCAAACGGCTTAGATCTGAGCTGCTTCGCCTTTTCTGGGGTGGTAAGCAACCACGCCTTAGCTGGAAGGTCTTGACGCAGCCATATGATAGGGGAGGATTCGATGTGCCTGACATGGAAATGTACTACCTTAGTGCTCAGGCTCAGCATTCTTATCACTGGGTTAACCCCGCTCCCTTTATGCCACAGGTCGCTGCTGAGGCCTGGATCGTACACCCGATCCCGCTTAAGGGCATGCTGATGGGACTGATTGGGGATGTTGAAACGCCTGCCACCACAGTTACCTGTACTGTCGATGCTTGGCGGAGAGTAACTAAACTGCTGAACGCTCCCATGCTTTATTCCCCGGCGATGCCCCTTGCATACCACCCAAAACTTTCCCTCCTAACGGAAAACGGATTTCGGTCCATGTGCAATCGCGTACACCTTCGCACGTGGGGTGACTTATTCCATGATGGAATGTTCCGTACCAAGGAACAGATATTCCGGACTACACCCCCGACGCCCATGGAAGTGTTCTACTATATTAGACTCCGGCAGGGTATGCGAGACATTCTCCCCACCTTCCCGGAGGAACCGGGGACGGTATTGCCATTGCATGTCATGCTCGTGTCGGATGGCAAGCACTTGGTGTCCAAACTGTATGCCGCCTTGCGTGAGCAGCGCCCAGCGGTTATGCCGAAAGCTCGGACTAACTGGGACGCTGACCTACCAACTGCACTCACAGACGAGCAGTGGGATTATTGCTGCTCGATCACGGCTAGAGTCTCCTCCAGCTGTCGTCTGAAAATTATTCATTATAAGTTTGTGCAACGATACTATTATACCCCAGTCAGGAAACTGCGGTTTCACCTCGCGGAGGATGATAGGTGCGCTAGATGCCGGGCGGATGGCGCGGATTTCCTCCATCTGGCCTGGGAATGTGGAGCCATACAATTGTACTGGGAGCAGGTACATAATGCGCTCCAAATAATGATTGCTGGCCCCCTACCCCTGGAGCCGGTAGTGATGTTGCTAGGGTACACCAAAAATTTGCCCAAGTCAGTTCGCAAATTTGTCGACCTTGCGCTGCTCCTTGCTAAGCGGAGAATAGCTTGCAGATGGGGAAGGGGGAGAGCACCAAAATTTAAGGACTGGCTTGACGACCTCACGTACTGCCAGGACCAACATGGCGTTTATGCAGAACTGTTGCCTGCCAGGTGTGCGCCTCGTGACTTTTGGTCCCCCCTGCAGGTGTACTGGCTATCTCAGGCGACACATAGCGACTCCTCTGGAGATGACGAACCGGTTCCGGGCCCGTGAGCGCATAGGTGCTTTACATTGCATTCAACATGCTACTTTACACGTGACGGGAGGTACTTCACACCGCCTGACTTTAGGTGAGAGGACATGACTGGGGAACACCCATCATAATCTTGCTGTTGAAGACACTGGGAAATTCGGAGGACCATGTGATATTGCTTCAGGGAGGGGCCTCTCTCCTCACTCCTTCACCACTTGGGATGGGGATGACGGACAGACACACTGGGTATTACGCTTACACGACGCTCCAGATGATTCCTGGGAAGGGAGGCACTACGCACTGCTTCACACTATACTGCACCCTGATCATCCATACATTTGACCTTAGTTGCGCTCCTCAGCGAAGACGCATACGCCTGGCGTACGTATGATACACTGATACACATGATAATGCGGCCAGCTACCTGGTCGGTGCGTAGACAATCTCGGGTTGGTGGACTCTGGCGATGCCAGCCCTACATGCCTGCCTTCCTGTCTGAACTGGGAGGGGAGGATGCTGCTTTCCTTATCACGCCCCGGTCTTTAGAGGGGGGGAGGGATCCTAGAATGTTGGCCTCCCGCTGCTGTACATGGAATTATATACCTGTGTTTTATTGTCATTTGGGAAGTTGATACCTCTCTACTGTATGTACCACGGTTATTGTTGTACTGGATTGCAGATGCTGTCACTGTCATGACTTTGTACTGAAAGCAACTAATAAAAAGGTTTAATAAAAAAAAAAAAAAAAAAAAAAAAAAGAACTTAAAAACCTGGCTTTTTAATAACTGATGGGTCTTTTACGCAAATTTTCCTCCTGCTGTCATGCGCCAGGACACTCTAGTCTGAGTAGCTGCGCGCTTTATTAAATATGGTCTTTCATTTCATTAGGTCCCTGACAGTGCAAAGGAACACTCGTTAAAATTCAAAGGGCCTTATTTATGAGGCCTTGCTCCACTTTTATGCCGCAGGTACGTCACTTTTTGTGAAGCACCAGCAGTGTAAAAAATGTGCCATGTAGCGCCCGATTTACAATGTGACGCATCTAGGCAGAGGGTCCCTTTTGAAAAACCTTGCTCCACATTATACCTGCGCCAGGTATAATGTATGCAGGGTGGGTGTTGCCAGCAAAAAGACTCATAGAAGTGATGCTTTGAAATCTATCAGAACTCATTGCGCCACTTCTAGGACATCATGGCGTCAATATCTTACACCTGCCTCACAGCAGGTGTAAGACTGATGCAGGCAAGCCCCATGTGAAAGGACACATTGCTGGACACATTGCGTCTATTTTCAGACACACCCCAGCAATGCATCACTTTTACTCCTACAAATACTTCAGAAATACTGACCTATCTGTAACTCCTTGCGACATGATGCGTCATACAGTGAATATGACGCATCCATCATGTCGCAAGGAGGGCGCACTAAGAAGTGACGTATCCCTGTTTTCACCCAGCAATGCATCACTTCTCATAAATAAGGCCATAAATGTGTTTACATCTAATATTCAGGGTTAGTTATGTGTGTTTTCAATATTGTAACACAGCAGCAGCTCACCAATATTACTGCAAATAATCTCTGTGACGCACTCCCATTTCTTATATGTTAGGCCTTGTTTTGATCTAAAAAACTTTTTTTATGCATATTGCATTAAACATAAACACAACATTTCTCTGCAAAATGGCTGTAGTAGAATCTCACACATGAGGTACATAAAAAATGATTTAAAGGAAAACAGTATTGAAAACTATCTATTTAAGCAATATTCAAGGTCATTAGGGCAAAACTCTGGGGAACTGAGCTGACTCTGTCAGGGGGCCCCCTGAAAGGCTGGGGCCCTGGGCCAGAGCCGACTTTGCCCATGCATTAAAACGTCCCTCGTTATTCTTGTCCAGGGCCACACATAATTCCTCCCAGTCTACGACAATTGGGAATTTGTGGTGGCCCGTGCTTCCTCTCAGTGTAATGCTACATTTTCCCTCTTCATGAAGCTTTTCACAGCTGCCTCCTTCTGTTTAGTATGTGGGCCTGTAGGGGATTTTCAGGTCATAGTAAAGGCCAATTTTGCCAGTACTAGCAATAGATCAGTAAATATAGTTCCTGTTTTACCTAGTTGCGACCGAGGCTCGAGACCAATCAAATCAGACATGTTTTAGGTGTGATGTAGGACTCACTAATGTAACAATTTTAATGGTATTCTGAATGAAAACCAAAATAAAGTGATGGCCAGACAATCTCACATCATGCGATGGAAGTCAGTGGCGTCCGTCTGACTTCAGGGGCAACTGGCCGCTGCATTGGGCTGCAGCTATGTGTGGGGCCATGTAAGCTCTGTGTGATTGGTAGTACTGGCATTGCAGGTGGTTCTCACAATATTCTGATAACTTAGGGAGGTGTTTTGGGCGAGGGAGGGCTGTCTCCCCAATGGACCTCTGTTTGGTTCAAAGGGGAGTGAGTAGGGTCAGTAAATGCCTCTGTAGCCTTGTGATGAACTTGCAGCCCATCCCCATGTTGAAGAGAGTTTACTTATAACAGTGTGGGAGCAGGGCCGGACTGGGAATGCAAACTAACCCTGGCATTAAAGTCGGGCCGACCGCAGGAGGGGAGGGGGCGGTAGGGACGCTGCATGCGTGAAAAACACTTTTGTTAGGTGTGAGGTGTGGCGCAGCAGCCAGGGGGCCTGACTCCGGACCACGGGGTTCACGGTTAGATCCCTGGCAGCAGGTTAGCCAAGCAACATGTGACTATTGGCAATAGCTAACTTAATCTTTCGGACGGCCCCCAGTGCCGGGGAACCTCTGCGGAGGTAGCTGTGTGCTTTGCAAATGCTGGTATTTCATATTTACAGGCGGGCCGATATTGCAGCTATGCTGCAAAACCGGCCCCCAGTAACAAAAACCGGCCCCCACCCTGGCGACCCACCAGGGAAACGTCCAGTCCAGCCCTGTGCGGGAGTGGCTCAGCATTTGTTATGTACCAGAGAGACGACTGCCTTGTGAGTAAAGAACTCTCCAGGTGAGTGCTCGAGTACGCTAATAATAGGTCAAAGGGGATCAGGGTTCCATTCTCGAACAGGTCCCCCACTGTGGTGAGTCTGACCCTTTCCCACCAGGACATTGCTGTGCTGGCCTTTGCAGATAACAGTCAATATCAATGAAAGCAGTATATTAGGAGTGTATGCTGTGACACCCGCCTCTCCTCTTAAGATTCTCTAATGGCAAATTTGTGTCACTTGTAGGAGGCAGGCTCAGTCATTCTGCGGCCTAGTTAAGCACAGAATCCATTGGGCCTAATGCTCCAGTTTTTTTGATTTTCGAGTGGATCTAAGTTCAATAATTGTTAAGCACACCAGCCATCAATAGCCATTGAGTTTATTGTGCTAGGTAGTGCAGCTCAAAGTCTGATATCCCTAGTACACCTTGTTCGGTCAAACGCTTCATAGTGGTTCAGGCCACTCTGGGATGGCTGCTGTTCCAGATCATATCTAGAACCAAACTATCTTTGTCTTTAAAAAATTTCAGAGGTAATATGTAATGTAGATTTGTGCAACAATAGAGAAGCCGGGGTAAAACTATCATGTTAATCAGCGCAATTTGCTCCGCCATTGAGTGAGGGAGGGAGCACCAATAGTTGACCATGATTGCAGAGGGATCTTACTGCCTTTCCTATATTCCCTTCTATGCTATCAGTGTCAGCATGGTAAAATTGGACGCCAAAATATCTAAAAGTGGAGGGAGTATAGCTTTGTTGTCCGAAGCTGACAGATCCCCGGGAAAATGTTAGTTTATCTCAGTTTACCCTTGGTCCTGACACGCTATAGAAACGTTCGAGTTCCCCAATAACCTCTCCAATATTAGTCTCACTGTCTCGTGAATAAAACAAGATGTTGACAGCGTAGAGTGAAACCGTGTCATATGATGTACCATTGGGGATTCCCCAACCTCTTCCAAGCAACTGAAGCCACGCAGTGTAGAGCTCAGCTGCCAGAACAATTAGGAGGGGGGACGAAGGACAGCCTTGTCAAGTTTCCCATATCACCTGATATTGGTCTAAGATCACTGGGCCAGTATAGACTCGTGCTGTTTGGAGGGTGGCTCGTCCCTAGGGGTGTTAGCTGCAGTATGTACTGGGGTGTTCAGGAGAGGTAAAGGGAATCTATCCAACTGTACATGAAATACCCTGTTGAAGTCTCCACCTAAAATAACTTGGCAATCAGGCCAATTCACTAGCAGAAGGGAGAGGGAGGAGTAAAATGACACCTGGCCTAATTTGGGGCATATATGCTTCCGATGAGCAATGCACTGCCATCCAGCTTGCCCTCTACAAAGACTTATATGTCATTTTCATCTACCACTTGGTTACAGACCTCAAACGGGACTCCAGGACTAACCCATATGGACCTTCCAGCAGCTCATCCGAGGTAGACTATTTGTTTTCCCCAGAACGACCGTGGCGACATTAAATCACCAGATTCCAACACAAATGGAACTCAAGTAAGAGCTATCCATAATAGTGTCCCTCTAGCATATGATGAGTACCCAGTGTAGACTTCTCACACTTTTCACTTAGGGCCCGATTAGACTTTTTGGCGGAGCTGTGCTCTGCTGAAGTTCGCCGCCGCCTTCCTACCAGATTAAAACATTTCAGTAAACTGGGAGGCGGGCAGTGTGGCGGTCCCCTGGCAGTGCCTTTTTTAAAGGGCACACTGCCTTTAAAAAAGGCACCGCAATCGGACCACTCTACAAGGTTCCTGCACAGCATGGATTTGAAAGTCCATGCAGTGCAGGAACCTATGTGTATGCACACAGGGGGTAAATGTTAAGCCACCCTGTGTGCATCCACATGCGGTTGAAGCACAGGGGGGCCATGAAGGGCCCCTTTTGTTTCCTCTTCTCCAAGGTTTACTTGGAGGAAGAACCTCCATGTAAACCCTGTGGGAGATGAAACTTTTAATATGCTTGGTGGGACCACAGCGATCCTGCTAAGCATTTTGCGGCCTCTGAGTGCCACTCCAAAGCCAGGGAACAGCGGCTTTCTGGCGGAGCCGGCAGTCTCAGCGCCAGTCTGACTGGCCAACTCGTAATGGGACAGTCAGACTGCTCGTGCAGAAGTGGCTGGAACCATCACCACGAGTCTGGCGGTCCTTGGACTGCCAGACTCATAATCAAGCCCTTAGTGTGGAGCTTTAGTACCTCCCTTTGTGTCAGATGGATCTCCTGGAGCATTCCCAAATGTATCCCTCTGTGATGAAGATAAGAATACACTTTGTATCTCTTTATAGTTGAAGACGTACCCCAAACATTCAATGTGAAGGATTTATACTTGTTGAAACCTATTGATCAACCATATGGGGAAACCTCTGACCAGGTTGAAAGAGCTGGAGTACTCCTGAGAAGTGCCACCCTTTGATAAGTGATCCCTCTTCCACCCCAAGTCATGGACACCAACTTCCCCCTCCCTAGGAAACAACAACTATAACTGAACATGATAAATGACTGCATTTACAATACAAGAACCTCTTTAGAGGATCATTGCACTGTAGTTCAGATGGAGGGGAAGCTTGTGGTTGGCCCTAAGAGACCAAAAGAGGAGCCAGAGGTGAGCGACCTGCCCCCATCGCCCAGCCCAGCTCCATGGCATACAAGTCTTCACAAGTCTGAAATAGCTCTCCGGGTGCTGTCATGCTACACAACTCTCATTAGTTGAAGCACCAGGAGAGACAAGGAAAAGACATATCAGTAACATATTACCAGGCCTTCTTGATTGATGCATTAATGTCATAAAGGCTCCTCTGCTGCCAAATTCATCAGCAATTTGCAGTGTCACATTTGGCAGGAAAACAGACCTCCCTACTAGAGTCAGTATCAATTTCATTGTGGGTGTGAGCGCATGAGAGCTGTCAGTTGAGTAAGTCTTGAGTGTTTGCATAAACGTTGCCACAGTGGCAATGGCATCTTATAGGTTGCGCTGGGCATGCAATGGTGAGTGAAGTCCGGATCTTTGCGCCTTCCTGGTGCAGTTCCTGTGTGGACATTTTACCAAGTGCTTTTGTGCATGGAGCTTGAAGGTCTGACTGCCAGCTGTAGCTGTCATCCTGTACTGTTCGGCCCAGTCCCAGGCCTCCTTAGGTTCATTAAAAAAAAAAGATGGTTGATTATCCATACTGTGGAGCACAAAAAGGCCAGCAAGGTCAGATTAGGTGCTGAGTTGTGTGCTCTCAATAAAAATATCACAAGTGGATTGCCACCCACGATGTGTTAGCCAGTCTGGGGGAGGCACCATGGTTCTCCACTATTGATTTAAGGTCTGCTTGTCATCGGGTCGCTCTGACCACTGACTCACAGGTCTTAACAACATTTGTGATGCCTCATGGTGTTTATACATTTCTTAGACTGCCCTTTGTTCCGCCGTCTGCCGCTAGCATTTTCCAAAAACTGGACAATTTGTTTAGGAACATTGCTGGTGTGCTAGATATCTTGATTGTTGCTAAGGATTTGAGTGAGCACAACAATATTCTGAGAAAGGTTTTATATATTTTGATGTAGAGAGGTAGGACTATCAGACTGGAGAAGTGTAAGTTCGCCACTAATTAATTAGAATATCTTGGTCATACTGTATCGGGTAATGAAAGAAAACTCTCTTTAAGGTAATCAAGGAAGCAAGGGCGCCTGTGGACAAGGATGTGGACAAAGATGCGTTACAATCGTTTCTGGGCTTGCTGAATGCTATGCATGCTTTGACTCTTGGTATGCACAGGCTGTTGAGACTATGAGAGTGTTGCTTAGGAAAGGGCAGAAGTTCATTTGGGAAGATAAACTGGAAAAAGCTTTGAGAATGTCAAAAATGTGATTGTAACAGCACAACACGCCGTCGAGCTCTGGGACCTGCTCAACACAACCTCCCCGGACATCGCCTTCCTGACAGAGACCTGGTTGAACAACTCCTCCGCACCCGACATCACCATAGCCATCCCAGACGGCCACAAGATCACCCGCAGAGACCGCACCAACGGAGCCGGAGGAGGAATCGCCATCGTCCACAAGAACAGCATCAGGGTCTCGACTAGCATTTACGACGCGCTCAGCACCGCCGAACACATGCATTTCCAGATCCACACAGACCCCAACTCCACCCTCAGAGGCACCCTCGTCTACCGACCCCCCAGACCCTGCCCCCAGTTCATTGACTCCATCGCCGACTTCATCAGCACACACGCCCTGACCTCCACCGATTACATCCTCCTCGGAGACCTGAACTTTCACCTTGAGAACAACAACGACAACAACTCCACAACCCTGATCAATAACCTCGCCAACCTCAGACTAAGACAACTCATCACAATGCCCACCCACTCCGCCGGCCACACGCTCAACCCCTGTCTTCTCCTCAAGCCTGCATGTCTCCGTCAGCCACACCACCGAACTTCTCTGGACCGACCATTGCTGCATCCACTTCACCTTCCAGAAACCCACCACGCACCACCGCACTCAACAGATCCCCCGCTGCCGCTGGAGCAAAATCACCAAAGACCAACTACATGCAAACCTCGCTCTCAGCCCACCCACCGAACCCTCCAACACTGATGTCGCTGCCCACAACCTCAGACGCTGGATCAAGGACTGCGCCAACACCCTCGCCCCGCTGAAGAAACCCCCACACAGAGACAGAACTCCTAGATTCCAACTAGAGAAGAAATGCACAGTTAACAAACTCTGGACAGCTACGCAGCACACAAGGACGCCGTCCGCAACCGCCTCCACCTCATCAGGGCTACCAAGAAGACCTCCTTCAAAGACCACCTCGACAACAACGCACACGACAGCAAGGAGCTCTTCAACATCGTGAAGGAACTCTCCAACCCCAGCTCCAACACCAACGACATCCCGCCGTCGCAAGCCCTGTGTGACTCCCCCGCCACCTTCTTCCACCGCAAGATAGCAGACATCCACGACAGCTTCAACACCCAGACAGCCCCAACAGACAGCAACACAACAGACCCTCCGCACATCATCGACCACATCCCCTTGGTAGCCTGGACCAGCGTGAGCGTCGATGACACCATCAAGACCATGAGCACAATCCACTCCGGCTCTCCATCAGACTCATTCCCGCATCACGTCTTCAAAAAAGCAAGCAGCTCCATCGCACCCCACCTACGCAACGTCATCAATCTCTCCCTTGAGACCGCGACCTTCCCAGAGAGCTGGAAACACCCCAAGATCAATGCCCTACTCAAAGAACCCAAGGCAGACCCAAGAGACCTCAAGAACTTCTGACCCATCTCTCAGCTCCCCTTCCCGGCCAAGGTCATCGAGAAAATCGTTAACAGACAGCTAATCCGATACCTCGATGAGAACAGAATCCTAGACCCTTCCAGTCAGGGTTCCGCAGCAACCACAGCACAGAGACTGCCCTCATCACCGCCACCGACGACATCAGGACCCTGCTAGACAACGGGGAGACTGCAGCAGTGTGGAGTAGTGTGGCTCACTGGTTAGAGGCAGCAGGCCTGAGAGCAGAAGTCAGCCTGGGACCAGGGTTCAATTCCCGACGCGGCAGGGTTGTGGACCTTGGTCAGCGGACTCGATAATTCTCGCTTCGGTGCTTACTCTAATCAGGGGTTCCACTCGGCAACTCTGGGCATTAGCTTGCCTAATCTCCACAACGGCTCCACCAATTCTGGGGATGCCTGGCTCCACCGTGGGGACTCCCAGCAAGGGACCATCCCACAGGGAAAGCCAGGACGGGTTCCCCAGAGTTATACAGCGCCGGGACGCCCCGTTGCTGGGGCAGCTGTGCGCTTTACAAGTATACTACATTTACATTTACATTTACATTTACATCCTCCTAGACCTCTCCGCCGCCTTCGACACCATCTGCCACCGCACACTACGCGCACACTACAAGGATCCGAGACAAGGCTCTGGAATGGATCACCTCCTTCCTCTCCGGCAGAACACAGAGCGGGATGTATGTCATTACGACATGGTGTTTACACCACGCTACCATTACAATGCAGTTATCACAACGCAAGTCGTTACAACGACTTGCGTTGGAGGGCGCTGGATTGTGGATTATTTTAATTTTCTATTCCAACTCCAGCCAACGTAACAGTAGGGAAGGTGTTGGAATAGAAAATTAAACTATTCCTTGAGCAAGAGCGCCATCCAGCGCAAGTCGTAGTAACGACTTGCGTTACTGATGGCTGCGTCGTAAAGACCCCGCGGTGTAAACACCGTGTTGTAAAGGATGTTTCCCCCCAGGGCGTCCCCTTCCCTTGTTCCGTTCTGAAGCCTCTGAGATCTGCGGCGTACCCCAAGGATCCTCCCTCAGCCCGACACTGTTCAACATCTTCATGGCCCCTCTTACACACATCACCCGACAGCACGACCTAAACATAATCTCCTACGACGATGACACTCAACTGATCCTCTCCCTCACCAAGGACCCCATCATCACCAAAGCCAACCTCCATGAAGAAATGAAGGCTGTCGCCGACTGGATGAAGATCAGCCGTCTGAAGCTGAACTCGGACAAGACGGAGGTCCTCATCCTCGGCTCCAACCTGTCAGCCTGGAACGACTCCTTGTGGCCAACGGCACTGGGGGCAGCCCCGACCCCCACCGACCACGAACGCAACCTGGGAATCATCCTCGACTCAATGCTCTGAATGACCAAGCATGTCAACGCCGTCTCCTCCTCCTGTTTCAACACCCTCCGCATGCTCCGCAAGATCTACAGATGGATCCCGACAGATACAAGAAAGACAGTCACCCAGGCCCTTCGTCAGCAGCAGACTCGACTACGGAAACGCCCTCTATGCGGGAGCCCCGACCAAGCTCATCAATCGACTACAACGCATCCAAAACGCCTCGGCACGACTGATCCTCGATGTACCACAACCCAGCCACATCACCCCCCACCTGAGAAACTTGCACTGGCTCCCCGTCAACAAGAGGATATCCTTCAAACTACTCATCCACGCACACAAGGCACTCCACAAGACTGGCCCAGACTACCTCAACAGATGGCTCTCCTTCTACACCCCCAACCGCCAGCTCCGCTCCGCCGACCTCTCACTCGCCACCGTCCCGCGCATCCGAAGAACATCCACCGGCGGGAGATCCCTCTGCCACCTCGCCGCAAAGACATGGAACACCCTCCCACTGAGCCTACGACAGACCCAAGACCTGCTGACCTTCAGGAGGACACTAAAGACCTGGCTGTTCGAACAGTAGTGGCCCCCACTCCCTCCCCCCCAGCGCTTTGTCACCCTCGCCGGTATGTAGTGCGCTTAACAAATGACTGATTGATTGATTGATTGACTTTGTGTTTTCCATGAGACTCTACCTTCTGTCATCACTGTGGATGCTAGCACTCTTGGTTTAGGGGCTGTGTTGCGTCAGAAAGTTGTCTTCTGTCTGACAAGCACTGGAGGAGTATGCAGACACCCCTACACCTGACATCCTTTCCTGGGAGTGCTTGGGAAAACGTAGGTTTAGATTTTTCAGGTCCTCATTTCACATAATCAGGCAACATGAAGTATATCATACTTCTTATTACTTCTCAAAATGGATATATCATACATTTCTTGAGTTACTGGACACTGAAACAGTTATCAAGTGTTTTTGAACAAAATTCTGTTATCGAGGGAACACCTAAAGTTGTGATTACAGATAATGGTACGCACTTTGTGTCTAACCGCATCCAAGGATTCTTGTCCAGCAGGGATACCAAACAACTTAAAGTAGCTTTGTGTTCACCTTCCTCTAATGGTTTGGTTGAACGTGGTAACAGAGTCTTTAAGGGGGGTGTACAGACTGCTTTGGCTTCAGGGTTAGATGTGGGCACTTTTGTCATTCAGAAAGTCTGGGGTTATAATACGTCCCAACATTGTACCACAGGTGTGACAACTTTCTCATTGTTGAGGGTCAGGGAAGTACACTTGCCATTGTTCCCTTCATGGTTGAGTGAGAGAACTCAAAAAGTTAAGAGTGTCTGCCCGAGGAGAGATGGCATAGCTTCAAAGGTGTTAGTACAACAGGCAAACATAAGAGCAACATTTTGACAAAAAACATAGTCAAGTAGTAGTATACATACAGGTTGGTGACTGGGTCATGATTAAATAATCATGTCAAAACTGGGAAAGGTGAGTCAAAGTTCTCTGCACCTGTACACCTGGACAATGTCAGTAAAGGCACTGCACTTGTGTTGGGTAAGGGTTGGTGGAACAAGAGGCAGTTAGTGAAGCTTACACCAGAACAAGTGTGTATCATGAGCAAAAGTAAAGGCACTTTTCAAAGTGCTATTTGGGCACAATGGTTACAACCATTGAGCGCTCAAATGAACCCTAGCAATGCGGTAGAAGGTAACCATATGCATGTTGAGAAGGGTTCTTCTGGAAGAGTTGATTGGCCATGTGACCGGTCGGGAAAGGGGATGAGTTCTGTGGGTTCCTGAACCATAAAGGTTCCCAAGAGATTTGATGACTTTGGATTATCCTAATAACTATACTGTGTTTAATATGTTTTGTTGTGCCCATTGTGACTTTCTTTAGAGTTATGGTCTTGTAAGTAATTGCTATACTAACTATATTTGTGTTTAGCATGGTTTATTATTGCACTCTCTGACTTTCTTTTGAGTTATTGTTTTGTAAGTTAAATTTTAACATTTAGGGCCAGTTTTGTTTTTCATTTCTTATAGGGGAAGGTGATGAAGTGCATTATTATTTGATCTGGCACACACGGGCACCTGAGGATTCCACACAGCTGTTAGTATGCTGTTGGAGTCTCAGCTAGCCGGTAGCAGAGCATCGTGGGTGATATGTAATTGGAATAAACGCCTTCTTCTCTATACCTGACCACTCGTGCCATGTCACAGTGTGGCTGTTCTCCCTGTGGTGAGCTGTTTAGAAAATGTTCAGAGGGAGAGAGACCGTGGTCGGGAGCAGCTAGCTGACATCCGTCTTTCTCTCTGCTTCAGTCTGGACCTCAGTTGAAATGTTCTGAGCACCCACAAGGGGTCTCACTCTCTGTTCATGAGTTCCCTGTTAGCATCACTCACTCTGTCACCCCTCCACTCATGGAGCGCAGAGCCCAAGGGGGCCACCAAGTGCCACCTGGTCCACACCCCTCTCTTCACCTTAGGCCTATCCAACTCTGGTAATTCTCCACTTAGTGTCTAGTTTCATTTTGTGTGTGGGGCTGGCGCACACAGCTGTTTCCAGTACTGGGTTTGGGCATTTGGAAGCTCCTGCCCCAGTATCACAGGCAATCTCTCCCCCCAGTGGCATAACACAGGCACCTGCAGCCCCACGGTGCGGGGGCCCCTAGGTACCTTTACCCTGGAGTGGGCCACCATCCACTTCTGAAGTCTTCTTGCAAAGGCTGCAGGATGAAACACAGTATCTGCAGCCTAACTGAAGCCTGCTGTATGGGATGGGATAGACCAGCACAGTGAAACACTCATAAAAGACTTACAAAATCAATCATTGTTGGCAGACGAGGCCCCCTAGAAAAGGCACCTCCGTGTCCCTTTATGTCAGTGAGGAAGAAAACTACTGAAGACCCCAGGGTGAGAGAGGGGAACGACAACACAGGGAAGGAGAAAGGCAAACGGGAGATAGCAGACACTTAAAAGGCACAGGTGAGAGGGAGAAAGAGACAGGGAGAAGTGTGAGAATTATGGTTAGGTGATAAAGAACAGGTTACATAGAGAGGTGGAATTGTGGGTGAGGTGAGAAAAAGGTAGATGAGAGAAGAGAAAGGTGTGAGGCAGAAATAGGCGAGGGACAGCTGAAAGAGAATGAGAGTAGAGTGGTGATAAAGAATCAGGTAGGTGAGAAATGAACGGGTTAGAGAGACATAGAAGAGACAGGTGTGTGGGTGATAGACAGGTGAAACACCATGGAGAGAGACAGAGGGAAGGCCAGTTAAAAAGGTAAAAAAGAGACTGCTAATAGGAAAAGAAATAGCTGAGGGAGGAGAAGAAAAAGAAATAGCTGAGAGAGTGGGAGACAGAGAGTGAGTGAGATGGGGGTTGGTAAAGAGACAGATAGCAGACAAGTGAGAAACAGTTATAGATAGAAGGGGAGAGAAGTGATAGAGCTAGAACAGTAAAAAAAAAAGAGACATAAAAAAAAAACAGACAGTTGTTGGGATGCAGATAAGGTAAACACAGTTGAGAGATATGGAAGGAGAGATTTGTGTGAGAGAGGTGATAAAGACACATAGAGGCATGTGGGAAAGAGACAGCATAAAGGACTCACAGAGTTGGGCATGTGAGAGGGAGAAGGGCTGGGAGGGGAAAACAGATAAGCGAGACATAGTGTGTGATAAAGAAAGAGGAGAGAAAAGAGGACTGTAGAGTTGAAGAGACAGACAGCGAGAAATAGGAAGGAAACAGGCTTAAAAGAGAGATGAAGAGAGGTGAAAGACAACTGAAAGAGGTAAAAAAGGGCAGCAGATAAGAGAGGTGATAAAGAGATAGCCAAGAAAGTAATAACCTTGACAGAGCATAAGGTGCCACAAAACAGAGGGATGAGAAAGAGATACACTGGTTAGCGAGAGAGAAGTGAGAGACAGGTGAGAATGGGGCAGCAGAGAGATGGAAAGTGGGAAGAAGTGATGGGGGACATAATCAAGAGACAGGTTACAAAGAAACCATGGGGAGAGAAAGTGAGGTAAATCAAGAGACAGATACAGATGAGAAAGAACTGAGAGGGAGCAGGCAGATAGGAGAGAGCATGGTGATAGAGAGACCGGTTATAAAGAGAGTAGAGGAGGTGGGGAGAGATAGCAAGTTGATAAAGAGGCATGATATAAAGAGACAGGTACGGTGAAGAGGTAGAAAAGAGGTAATTAAAAAATAATTATTTTATTGAGAGTTAACTGAGCAAGAGTAGAGAGAGGGGTGAAAGAGGTAATAAAGAGACATATATGTAATCAAGAAACAACTGATAGAGAAAGGGAGCTATACATTTTCTTGAAATTACTGTTTTTTAACTGTTTCTTAGTTGCCTAGTTATCCGAAGGCAATATGTAACATAGGGAAACCACGAAGATGGCAAAGAAGGCTCCACTGGATGATTTTTACAGTATCTCAAAGAGATAGGTCTCATTGGAGCTGAACATCTCAAATGTCTTCGGGGCAGTATCTTCTAATGACTTTTTAAGGTAGAAATGGCCTTTGTGTAATAAATAGCTCATTGGGCCAGACATAGGGGCCCATTATGATGTCGGGCGGATTGCCACCGCCAGGCCGGCGGTAGCCACCGCCGGCCTGGCGGAGGCAATCCGACCGACACCTATGCCCAGATTCCCCCCCACCGCATCAGGATGGCGGGGGGGAAGCGCGGCGGACGGAAAGACCGCCCACCGCTTTACCGCCGCGGTCGCCTTGCTGTGGCCTTGTGATGGAATAATATGGTGGCGGTGTCCAATGGACACCGCCAGCCATATTACAATGGCGACTGACAGGGGCCTTTCCGCGGCGGCAATGCCGCCACGGAAAGGCAGGCGGTGTTTGTTGCAGGGGCCCCCTGCGGGGCCCCCAGGTGAGGCCAGCTCAGGGGGAGGACAGGGGGGGTACCTATAGTACCCCCCCACATTTGCATATGCAAAGCGGCAGGCACCGCGCGGTGCATGCCGCTTTGCATATGCAAATGCCTTCACTGATGTTTTGCATTGTGGCGGGCGGTGCAGAGTGCACCGCCCGCCACAATGCAAAACATGTAGGATGTGCCCGCCACTGTGGCGGGCACATCCTAATTCCCCCTACGGTACCCCCGCCCTTATGGCGGGCGGTCCCGTTCTCCTTTAGGGTGGTGGGCAGATCCTAATGTGCCCCCTCATACCTTTAATTCTATGGAGTACAAAATAATGCGGTTTCTTCAATCTGTAAATCAATCACATAGCTTGCTCTTGAGCCATCTGGAACATGTAAATCTGTCCAGCAGTTATCTTGACATGAAGGACATTGTCATAGTCAATACACAATAAGATGATTGCCCTAAAAAATGCAGCCCTTTTCATTGAGCCCAAGAATAGAAAAAGATTTCAAGCCAGTCTGGACTAAAACTTTCCCTTCTGAGAACTAAAGAGAGTTGATGGTCAGTTTGGACTCTCAGGTTAATGGTAGATTTGGTTCATGATGCTGCCGTAAGGACCTCTGGCCAAGAAAAGAGAGATTAAGATGGAATAGCCACTCCATTAGCCTCCAAAAGTTGGTTTACTTACTCTCATCTCTACAAGAAGCTGTTATTTGCTCTCTCTCTAGTGTCAGACAAGAGGGTGAGGGGATAGAATACAACAACCCTCACTCCAAAATGGTGCATGGCTCCTGCTTTACAAGAAGAGGCTGCACCAAGACTCAGGAGGATAGCAGTCTAATTTCTGCTGTTAAAGATTGGGTCTTCGAACTTGCATCTACAAATGGTCCTGGAGTGAAATGGTAATCAGCAGCAAAGTTGACCAGCCGTAGACTTGGCAGAGATGGCAAAGAAATCAAAAGCCTGGAGTGACGCACTGCTAGTGGAAATGCTGATCTGAAAATGCTTGGTAATAAAGGTATCCATCTGACCCGTTCTAAACAGTGGCATAATGAAACTTGAGGAGCCCCCCTGCAGAGTACGTGGAGGGGCCCCCTCCGGACTCAATCTGGAGCCCTCCAGCCTATGTGCAGTACTGAGGGGGCCCACTGGAGTTTGGGGGCCCACCGCGCTGTGGGGCTGCTGGGGCCTGTGTTACGCCCCTGGTGTTAAATATACTAGGCGAGTAGAAAAGTAGCACAGTGGCATTGAAAAGGCAAAGAGGGCTGAAAGACTGTAGGAAATCTGGAAGAGTGAGAGAGTACACGCTGAGGGATAGGCAAGGAGAAGTATGTGGAGCAGTGGTGAGCAGGAGGACAATTGAGGATGCATAGATGAGCTGGAGAGGTTCTGTACTGCCACAAAATGCTGTGGAACACTGACAGTTGGAGCTAAACTCCTTTTTAAGTGTACTGATACTTGAGCATGTTGAAGTGATCAGTGTTTTCTTACAGGTATTTGCTGAATTCCGTTTACTGACAAGAATGCATGTGCAAGACAACAGCTAATTCTGTGCTTTGTGTGTTTGCTGATGAAGGCTCTTTGGTGTAGGCAATGATTCGATGACTAAATGTTGCCAATGAGAGGCCACAATATGTGTGAACCAGTAAGAATGTGGGAACAGAGCCTGGCAGCTACCTTCCTCCAGATGAACCCTTATTTGGGTGTCATCTGTTTAGTGCTGAAAGTCCAGCCACATATCCTTTAAAAAACAATGGATAAACTGCAGAACCTTGTAGCAAAGCTCCATGGTCTAAAGCTGATCACAGCCAAGCTTTGTACCTCAAATCCATAGGGAACAGTTCGCCCTTTCTAGAAGAACAGATTGATTTATTGTATCATAGGACAAAAAAATGACTGTCTCTGTACCATGCCCCAGTTGAAACCCTAATTAAAATTTACTGAGTGAGTAAAACTTACAAACAAGCTGTTGGATCAATTCATGTACCACTCCCTCCGAGGCTTGGTCAATACCGGCAAATAATAACTTGGTCTAAAACTGTTAATAATCCATGGTAAGACCTTTTTAGGTCGAGCCTATGCAGGGCATGCACTGCCGGAAGACCTGGGGTAATCACTCTACAGAGTGTAATCCCACCTAATCCCACCTGCCATTTGTTCACTCTCCTGTTGCTCTTTTTTTCCTGGCTCCATATTGGCCGGTGCTCCGATACATAATTTCCGTTTTTTTACCAAGGAGCACTGGCCAACAATCATGTTTTCCTTTCGGGACTACTTATTTCATATCCTGCTTGTGATGCATCAAGGCTCACGCTTAATTAGATTTGTCTGTTAACTCTGATGATTTAAACAAATCTTTCTTGAGTACCACGTTGCGCACTCAAAAGACGATGTTCCGTCTGTCTAAAAATGTTTGCGTGCGCCTAATCGCCATGTTGCAAACCTGCATCCTTTGGTCATTACACAAATGTTCCTTATATTCCACGTTCGGCTTTCGCGCACAAAAGAGGTCTGAGAGGACGATGTTGTTCAGTCTTAAATTGTTCGCCGTGCACCTAATCGCCATGTTGGAAATTCCATAGTATACAATGTGCACTGGGTGTCAAAGTGAAGCACGTATTGTTGTTCTCCACTTTTAATGAAAAGGGCTGCTTTATTTCTATAAAAGTAGTACTTTTATTTACATTTGTTTTAGCAGAAACCTCAGAAACTGACTGTGCATTTCTGTATGTTGTCCTTCATTTATATCTGTCCATCACCAGCCCCTTTTGTACCGCTTTGTTCGCCATAAGTGTGGCAGGGTATGCTCGGACGTGAGTCCCTTGCTCACTTTGCCACTGGATTCAGGCAAGCCGGGCTGAAGACGGCTGTAATGCCAGAAACCGGTCCTCGGAAGCTTGTTTCCGGTCCAGGGAAGGCATGACTTGGCAGTTCGGGCTGGACTGTTCCCATGAGGTACAGGGTCAGACTGATTTGCATATAGCCATGTCTGAACTGGGGTGGCAGAGTGGGCTAAAGAACGGTGATGGATTAAACCCAGATCTTTTGACTGGGTGTGAGTGTTTGATTGGTTCAGATGCTCCGTCCATCACCACTCCCTTTTGTACCGCTTTGTTCGCCATAAGTGTGGCAGGGTATGCTCAGACGTGAGTCCCTTGCTCACTTGCCACTGGATTCAAGCAAGCCGGGCTGAAGACGGCTGTAATACCAGAAACCGGTCCTCGGAAGCTTGTTTCCGGTCCAGGGAAGGCATGGCTTGGCAGTTCGGGCTGGACTGTTCACATGAGGCACAGGGTCAGACTGATTTGCATATAGCCATGTCTGAACTGGGGTGGCAGAGTGGGCTAAAGAACGGTGATGGATTAAACCCAGATCTTTTGACTGGGTGTGAGTGTTTGATTGGTTCAGATGCTCCGTCCATCACCACCCCCTTTTGTACCGCTTCATTTATATCTGCACATCCCTTTCGAGAAACCGACATTGGTGGGCACTGAGTAGAGAATATGGGACCCACTTCGGTTTTTTGTGAACTCCAGCAGCTTGTTTGTGGAAGTCTGTTAAACCTCTCTGGGTTTAATAATCTGTGTGTTGGCTCACGCTGCCCGCCCTCTGCTCCACCACCTATGGACTCTGAACTGTACCGATCGTTCATATCTGGCTTGTGAGCTAGCTATGTGTTTCTTTGAAACACCCTGCCGAGCGTGGTGCTCCCCAGTGCTGCCAGCAGTGCACCTCCCCTTGCCAAAAACGGAAACCCCGCCAAGAAGAGCCCCCTCTTTGCAAAGGACCCCAAGACAGCCCTAGATTTTCACCTTAATAAAAGTTATCTCGTCCATCATCAGGTCCAATGCTAAACGTTATGTCGGAAAAATGAATGCCCACACTTCATTTTGGTACGCCGTCTTTGTTTTTTCAGGTAAAGGTAACATTTACTTCTTTAGTGCCTTGGATAGTGAACACTTTTCTTTCTTAGACAGCAGTGTGCAGGTGTAATTATTTGGCAAGACATTAATAAAACTGACATCCAATACACATCTGTTGCTACCGAGAAGAATCGTATCTTCATGTTATCTGTATCTGGCACGGTCCTACAGTGTCTTCGTAAAACCAATTTAAAACTGATTTTTAATCATATGGGCATTACGATTTAAAACAATGCAGTAATTTAATGCTCCAGTAGTACAGACCCAGAGATTAGTCAGTATATTATTAAATTCGTGGATAAAGTATAGCTTAGCCCTTCTTTAACTGTTCCGTATGCTAATTTCTATACAAGGGTCAGCTACTCTGATTGACAGATTCAGTCTGTAGTGTTTTGTATTTTACTGCCGCTGCTGAATGGGTTTTAGTAATCACTCAATAAAGTGTATGTGTATAAAGATATGAACACAAGGTAATCTGATTGCTTGATTTAGGATTTTTTTTTTCTCTAAAACTATCCAAACAGGTCCCTTATGAAGAGCTTCTTGTTTCTGCTTACATTTCACATGCTTTACTTAATCTTGCATTACCTATATGTATTTTGCTTTTTCTATTATTCTGTTACTTTTTTTTTCCAGCAACATATCACTCTTGCCTCCCCTCTCTCATAACCTATTTGCAGGTTCTACAGAGCCATAAAGCCATACAAATAGCAATAGCACTATGGAAATATAATCACTCCACTGTAAATAAAAAGACCAAAATTATAAACATAGTCATTTTCAACACCAAGAGCTCTAACTTTCAGAAATGCGAGACTTAATACATTGCAAATGCTTGTTTAAGGCGAGGAGCCACAACAGCTGTTTTAATCTATTGTGAGACCACACCCTCTTGCCATAACAGGGGCAAATAACATGGCAAGCTGCTGGGCAGGGACCCAACGGTGCCTCACCCAACGAGAGAGGCAGGAAAAAAATATAGAATTCCTGACTGGAGAATATTCATATTTTGTGCTGGATTACAATTATCTTGTGTTGAAAAGCAAGAGTCCCATTTGGTCACCAAACTTTGTGAAGGCAATACCATCAGAAAAAGGCCTGATGGATGTTCAAGCTAACTGTACCCCCTAGCAGCACAATGTTATGACTCCCATTATTGTAGTAATGTAATAGATAGTTTAGCCTTTTCCAGATCCTAAAGGCAGAGACACAAACATCTTCGAACATGTGTTTATGGCTTAATAAAAAGCCTCAAGGTTTCTGCCTACCATGTCCTCAAATCCTGAAACAAAGTATTGAGCTTGTCAGTGCTCAGTGCTTTTGGCATTTGCATTACATACGCCTCCTGAATGATTGATTTCATTCTTGTCTAAAGTTGTTTGTATTCTGGCTCTGCCATTTCCTCACTAAAATAAAAGATCTTTTTAGATCTTCTGATTTCCTCACAAGCATTGCATACACTAAGAAAAATAGTAATTTGTCTAAGATGCCTCTCTTTCTTGTATCAGTGACATACCTACTTCCCAGTTTACCACCCAGAGTGGTCAATGCGAATTAGTGTGCGCAGCCTATAAGCCGTTTTTTCACTTGAGGTACAACACAATCTCAATCCAAAACTTGAAGATTTGTGTAATCTGGGAATGGCTCTGCTGAAAGTGTCTATATGTTTTGCGGCTCTAGCTCTGAGAGTCCTTGCCAAGGTGATAGGTGAGGACATATATTGCATGTAGGTGAGCAGGGCCCCTGTATCGCACGTTGCAGGGGACCCATAAGGTTTTGTTACGCAACTGCTCTCTGCCTCCAGTGGTCTCCCCACTGTGTCTCACTGGCATTTTGTGGGTGCGGCTGTGGTACCCAGCTATCATCAGACCCCTCTGGCAATCATGAGATCCACCTCTACAGATACGCTTCCTCTCGAGTTGGTGCTCTGAGGGCTCACGCGGGGTAACTGAGTGGGTTCAACAGCTGTCCAGGCAACTCCCCCTCCCCCCCTTGAACACGTGCGTAATAAGTAAAAGGATAAACGCTGGTGCCCAAAGTTTGCTCAGGAGCCTGTGGCCAGTGCAGTCAGAAGCCAGGGCTGTAGTCTTGCTTCCACCTCATGCCTCTCCTTCCACCTTTAGATCCTCCCTGTCCCTTTATCTTTCTCTTTCAGTATCTTTTTTCATACTTTTCAGTGGTGTAATGTAAAATGATGCCTCCTCCTCTGCAGAATGTGAAGAGGACGGTGGACCCCCTGAGCTCCCCATATCTTATTGATATTAATTGGCCTTGAGCGGAATGGGGCTCTCAGAAGGATTTAGGGGCCCCTGAGGGGTTGTGGCCTGCCCTGCACTGCAGGGACCTGATTACGCCTCTGATCATTCCTTTTTTTGATTCTTTGTCACTGTTTTTCATCTTTCTTTTGCTTCGTCTTTTCCCCTTTTGTTTTTTTCTCTCTCAATATCTAAACAGTTAAAATAAGTGCCGGTCTCAAAAAAATGAGTGCCGGTAGGCAAAGCATTGCTTTGAACACTTTTTCAACAAGCATGTCTGTGCACTGTCTCCATCTTAATTATTGTTTGCTTGATATATACCTCTCTTTCATTCCCTGTACATAGAGCTACATTTTGGAAGCAAGTCTAGTTCCATGACCTAAAGTAAAGGATGTGCGACGGAAATTCCAGGATCTAAATAGTTGGCACTGCACAAAACTATTGCAATTGTGTCACGGACTTGGCAGGGTCTGTGCTGCGGAAAACCGTGAGCGTGCCCTTGCCGTTGCTGCAATATGCCAAACCCTGATGGGATAATAAGCAATTCCAGCTGCCAGTCATGTAAGACCATAATTATTTTCTGTGGGCTCAGACGTGCACAAATAAACTCTTTCTACTTGTGGCAGAATTATTTAATTTGCGAAACATAGTTTATGAGTTCTGAGCAACCAACAAAACTTGATGATGCAGCATTAAAACCTTACCCATAAAACAATTCTTTATCTAGTGATAGATGCCACTGCTTTTCATTCTGGAAAAAAGTTCCATGCTGTTGTATTTTAAAGTACAAGGAGTACTTTGTGAGCGATTTATTGACAGCAAAGACCAACAACTATCAAATCAAAAAGAATGGAGATAGATTATGGGCGGGAATATGCTGTCTGTTGGTCACTAAGTACCAGCACTCGGTGCTTTTCAAACAAACAGCATTCCTTGTAAATATTCAACTATGGCCTGCTTTCGTTTAAAAAAAAAAACATAGGAAGATGTCACAAACATTGACAAAACGAACAAGCATTTGCAATGCAATAGGTCTCGCAGCATTAAAGTTTGAGTTACAGGCATTGTAAATGACAATGCTTTGCATTAACTTTTTTTTAGTTGCAATTGGTATATACACATTGTTTGTGAATGGATAGCTGTTGCTTATGCCAAGCAAAGTTGCCAGTATTATAGAGTGCTAGTTTTGCTGTGCTGAATAAATATAGGCCTTGTTCGCTACGCCTTTGTAATGGAAGTCAACAGACATAGTCAATGACCACAAGTGTTTAACTTGTAGCAGTGCAGAGTGATATGTTGTAGATTGTATGCCTTATTTGAAGTGGGGGGGGGACAGGACAGGACATAGGTTAATAAAATAACAGACAATGTAAAATTGAATATGCCACAAACCGTAAAAAGGATAAAACATAATTTAAAAAAACACAACTTGAGAGGTGTTGCGATGTAATAACATTTTTCTTTTACGCCCCCGAGACATCATAACGGGGCGAGAGGCGCAGCTCCTGCATAATGAGGTGGTGTCCGTGTGTGCACGGCAGTGGTGGTGTGCGTGTGTGCATGGCAGTGGTGGTGTCTGTGTGTGCATGGCAGTGGTGGTGTCTGTGTGTGTATGGCAGTGGTGGTGTCCGTGTGTGCATGGCAGTGGTGGTGTTCGTGTGTGCATGGCAGTGGTTGTTTCCGTGTGTGCATGGCAGTGGTGGTGTCTGTGTGTGCATGGCAGTGGTGGTGTGTGTGTGTGTGCATGGCAGTGGTGATGTCCGTGTGCGTATGGCAGTGGTGTTGTCCGTGTGTGGACAATGTAAAATTCAATATCCCACAAACCGTAAAGAGGATAAAAAATCATTTAAAAAACACAACTTGCGAGGTGTTGCGATGTAATAACATTTTTCTTTTACGCCCCGAGACATCATAACGGGACGAGAGGTGCAGCTCCTGCATAATGAGGTGGTGTCCGTGTGTGCACGGCAGTGGTGGTGTCCGTGTGTGCATGGCAGTGGTGGTGTCTGTGTGTGCATGGCAGTGGTGGTGTCTGTGTGTGTATGGCAGTGGTGGTGTCCGTGTGTGCATGACAGTGCTGGTGTCCGTGTGTGCATGGCAGTGGTGGTGTCCGTGTGTGCATGGCAGTGGTGGTTTCCGTTTGTGCATGGCAGTGGTGGTGTATGTGTGTGCATGGCAGTGGTGGTGTCTGTGTGTGCATGGCAGTGGTGGTGTCCATGTGTGTATGTTAGTGGTGGTGTCCGTGTGTGCCTTTCAGAAAGAGGTTCATTACTTAGAGGATGGAAGTGGGCTGGGGGGGACGGGACAGGACATAGGTAGGTTAATAAAATAACAGACAATGTAAAATTCAATATGCCACAAACCGTAAGGAGGATATAAAATAATTTAAAAAACACAGCTTGCGAGGTGTTGCGATGTAATAAAATTTTTCTTTTACGCCCCCGAGACATCATAACGGGGCGAGAGGCGCAGTTCCTGCATAATGAGGTGGTGTCCGTGTGTGCACGGCAGTGGTGGTGTCTGTGTGTGCATGGCAGTGGTGGTGTCTGTGTGTGCATGGCAGTGGTGGTGTCCGCGTGTGCATGGCAGTGGTGATTTCCGTGTGTGCATGGCAGTGGTGGTGTCTGTGTGTGCATGGGAGTACCTCTTAGGTTCTCAATTTTTTTAAGAAAAGGGCCTTGCCTTGGTATAGTAAGAACCTAGAAAAAGACACAACCAAAGAACTGCATGCAGAATACTTCGGAGGCCACCTCTGTTCACCATATATGTATATTAGGCCTGCTGTTGACCTTCTGAGAAGTCAAGCTCTCAATTTCAATGCCATACACATTTATCTGCGTTTTAGTGGGTCAGGCGAGGACTTCAGGGAGGCTGTGTATAACCTGTAGGGTGGGACCTATATGGCAGAAACCTAATGCATGTGAATTATGGCCTAACACCACATTGGCTATTAGGACTGCAGTGCGCACTACTTTAGTGAAGAAATTCAAAAAATACTGAAATATTTAGAACATTTGACCAATGTTACATCATGTTATAACATTTATTTTTTCGTCATCTCAAATCATGAACATAAACATATTCAAATTTTCATTTGTTTAAACATATACATCAATATTCACAAAGTCATTAGAACCACCACCCAATGCATTTCGGGACATCTTGGTCCCTTCGTCAGGGGTTCCAGTAGTCAACTGTAAAAGTAACAAGGAAACAATATGAAAACGATGCCCACTCGCAAACAATAATAACAATCACCATGATATTTCAACATTAAATGTCTGCTACAGCGTTCACATGAATGTTGTTTATACACACACTACATGTGTTCCAAGCTAGTATCATCTGAAACACGATATGTATACTCAAGCAGCGTGCAAGAACTCATGCTAAAAAATGCCCAGCCACCAAAAAGTGCCAACATTAGAAAAACATACCTCGCAAATATTCGGAGAGTTATTTCTGAAAATAAGAAATCCAAAACGTCACTTCAACCACTACCAGCAAAAAATGACAAGACGATCACCATTGTTATACTGACTGACCGCTCACCTTTTTAACCAATATTAACACTTAGTCCAAACAGCCAATCTCGTGGTCAGATGCTGACTCTGAAAAAATGTAATGACTGAAATCAGTACCATGTACCTTAGCTGAACAGTGCCTCATGCCTGTGTTCGCCGCCAATTGCTTACCTCTATTATGACAGTAAATCACAACGAGAGTCCGTGTATATGATCCTTGGTGCCTACAAAAAACGTAAAGGTAACATAAATACCTTTATAATATTCCCCGCTCGTAACCTTTACCAAAGTAAAAACCTCCTCGCGTACCTCTACAAACGCCGAGTGCCTTTCCGAATCATCCGCCTAGCTGTCTGATGCACTTCCGTGTCATCATTCCCAGCTTATACCAATCACTGCCGGTCGACTTCCTAGACATAGATGACAGACTGTGCTGGACTACAACTTCACAGTCAAGGAACTACAAAAAGTCCGCTTATCACCGCGCTCATAATGTAACTCTCAGTGCCTTAATTTTCGTCAATCATGCCAAAGACCCCCACATGTTCGTCGGACAGTCATCACTGATGACAAACAGCAAATTACTCACTAACCGCTGATGTGTCTCTAGTCAACACCAACTTTATCGACAATAAAAATTCTAAAACCCACTGTCTAAATAAACCTGCTACACCGTGACACAATAGAAGACAATGAAAGGAAAAAAAGAAGAAAAGAAAAATTAGTATAATGACATAAAATAAACTAAATACTTCCCTGCCTGCTATTTACACCTAAACATGACTATACAAACAGTGACCTGCCTGCTATTTACAACTTTTGCTGCCACAATCAGTATACATTGATTTCAAAACCTTTGAGTTTAGTTTCCTGTGTGTAATGTGATCATGTGATTTTATGACAAATTTGAATTTAGTTGTTTTCTTTAATAATTATGGCAGGAGGACAGCCTCAGTTTGCCTTAAGGAATCCGATAAAATCACATGATCACATTACACACAGGAAACTAAACTCAAAGGTTTTGAAATCAATGTATACTGATTGTGGCAGCAAAAGTTGTAAATAGCAGGCAGGTCACTGTTTGTATAGTCATGTTTAGGTGTAAATAGCAGGCAGGGAAGTATTTAGTTTATTTTATGTCATTATACTAATTTTTCTTTTCTTCTTTTTTTCCTTTCATTGTCTTCTATTGTGTCACGGTGTAGCAGGTTTATTTAGACAGTGGGTTTTAGAATTTTTATTGTCGATAAAGTTGGTGTTGACTAGAGACACATCAGCGGTTAGTGAGTAATTTGCTGTTTGTCATCAGTGATGACTGTCCGACGAACATGTGGGGGTCTTTGGCATGATTGACGAAAATTAAGGCACTGAGAGTTACATTATGAGCGCGGTGATAAGCGGACTTTTTGTAGTTCCTTGACTGTGAAGTTGTAGTCCAGCACAGTCTGTCATCTATGTCTAGGAAGTCGACAGGCAGTGATTGGTATAAGCTGGGAATGATGACACGGAAGTGCATCAGACAGCTAGGCGGATGATTCGGAAAGGCACTCGGCGTTTGTAGAGGTACGCGAGGAGGTTTTTACTTTGGTAAAGGTTACGAGCGGGGAATATTATAAAGGTATTTATGTTACCTTTACTTTTTTTGTAGGCACCGAGGATCATATACACGGACTCTCGTTGTGATTTACTGTCATAATAGAGGTAAGCAATTGGCGGCGAACACAGGCATGAGGCACTGTTCAGCTAAGGTACATGGTACTGATTTCAGTCATTACATTTTTTCAGAGTCAGCATCTGACCACGAGATTGGCTGTTTGGACTAAGTGTTAATATTGGTTAAAAAGGTGAGCGGTCAGTCAGTATAACAATGGTGATCGTCTTGTCATTTTTTGCTGGTAGTGGTTGAAGTGACGTTTTGGATTTCTTATTTTCAGAAATAACTCTCCGAATATTTGCGAGGTATGTTTTTCTAATGTTGGCACTTTTTGGTGGCTGGGCAGTTTTTAGCATGAGTTCTTGCACGCTGCTTGAGTATACATATCGTGTTTCAGATGATACTAGCTTGGAACACATGTAGTGTGTGTATAAACAACATTCATGTGAACGCTGTAGCAGACATTTAATGTTGAAATATCATGGTGATTGTTATTATTGTTTGCGAGTGGGCATCGTTTTCATATTGTTTCCTTGTTACTTTTACAGTTGACTACTGGAACCCCTGACGAAGGGACCAAGATGTCCCGAAATGCATTGGGTGGTGGTTCTAATGACTTTGTGAATATTGATGTATATGTTTAAACAAATGAAAATTTGAATATGTTTATGTTCATGATTTGAGATGACGAAAAAATAAATGTTATAACATGATGTAACATTGGTCAAATGTTCTAAATATTTCAGTATTTTTTTAATTTCTTCACTAAAGTAGTGCGCACTGCAGTCCTAATAGCCAATGTGGTGTTAGGCCATAATTCACAGTTTATCAATACTTCAGCAGGTATTAATGCAGAGCTGCACACATATCGTTGAAATAGAGTCTATAGTTCAAGGAGAGTGTGCGACAATCATCCACATATAATTCTAGAAACCTAATGCAGCCAACACCAAGGTGACATCCCTGGGGATAGGCATCTGCTCTCGGGACCTGCCCTATGCTCTTGGACATTGTTTTATAGACACAGTCAAGAAATTAAGTTTTACCTGAACCTAAAGTTGCACCATTTGAGAGAGTTCTTTTTTGCCACCCTAAGATTTCCATGATGTTGTAGGGGTGCAGGATTTAACACCAAGTGGACTTACAGGAATGACCCCTACCGGAGTCTCCCTGAGGCACAGTTTGCAGTGATTACAGTGCACCCACAATGCGATAATCATGTACTTTTTTGGATTGAAGAAAAGAGGCAATATGTCAAAACTTGAGTGTGCCATGCGCTCACTGGCTGCTGCTTAAGTCTAAGGTAATCTTTCTAATCTTTACCCCAGTATTCAACAGCCTCCATGGACTGGTCCATGTCGCCTAGTTGAAAACTGTTCCAGTATCAGCCTAATCAATTCTTTGTCTCAGGCGTCAAATGATTTTCACACAAAGGACCCATCCCTTGAGGCTAGAGGATCTGGAGGCTGGGGTCTAAGAGTGGAGAATGTCTATGCTAATCCACACTCTGCAGGAAGAGTGGCAAGCAGCGGAAAAAAACATGCTCTCCTGTCGAGCGCAGTGATCTCTCAAAATCGTTGTTTGATGTTTCTCTTGCCAAGAACGATGCTGCTCACGGTGTGTCTATACAAAGATGACATTAAATTAAAATAAAAACAAGCACTGGTAAACCCTAAAGGCATGGGTTTTATGTGGAATACATGCACATACAAGCATTTTCAAATGTTGTTTGCAAGCGTAGCATGCATCCATGATGTTTATCACATTAAAGCCTTCCCACTGTCTTTGCAAACGGTGGGAAAAAAGGTACAAAAAGGGATGTGACAGGGTGTGCTGCTGGAGAGTATTTTTCAGAAATAATGACTTTGGTGGTTGGGAAGATGCGGAGATGGCTTGCACTGAAAGAGGCATTGTGCTAGGAAGGTGGCGCATGCCTTTGAGTTGATTTTCGGACCTTGGTGAGGAATTAGGTGAGGTGGTGAGGAAAGGCTCTCTTTGAAGACCGAATGCCAGTTCGCCAGGGACATCTGAATGTATGCGTGGCAGAACCAGGTAGGAGGTACAGACTGCTGGTGACAAAGGTGAGTGAAGAATGGTGCAAGCGTTCGAGTAAGAGAGGCAGTTACAGTTGCCCAGTTTGCTCCTTACGAAGCCACACGGTAAGATCTTAATGGAGTGGAATGTCTACCCTAATGTTCCTGGCAGACAGCAAGAGGGGAAATACTGTCAAGGAGAAAGAAAATGAGGGGGCATGTATTTCTGTGCCTTAAGAGTGGTGTGTGTATCTGTTTTTCGTGGTATAAAGACATTTCATGGTCCCAGGATTTAACAAGCGTTGATCAGACTCGGATTTTTCCCTGTATACAGATGATACACGCCATGGGATTTGTTTACCCCCAAGTGATAGACGAACTTGAAAACCATATTTTAAAATACGTTTTAAGAAGATTAACATCCTGCAATGGAACATAGAGATAACTGCTGGATGCACTTCCCGAATGAAGCCTGCCGGCTCCAGCCCTCCTCTGCCTCCACCTCCACCGCACTCAGTCTCCGATGTCAGCCTCTTTAGCAGCGCCGCGCGCTGGTATGCAGCCCCCTCCTGCATTCCAGAGAGGCACGCGACGCGATCCGCTCTGCATTGCCATGCTGTGGAGACAAGACCTGGCCGCGCGCACAACGTTATCCTATGGGGAAACGCTGCGCGCGGCCACTTCGGCGTTCTCAGACTGCTGAGACGCCGACTATAGTTCTCTGGCGAGAACACGCTTTTAGCGCGTTACTAGCTGAGACCTAAAAAGGATTACTTTTGCCTATTGCATGCAGTCTAACACACATCATTCACTCACACATTCATATCGATGACACGAATGCAAATATGCACACACACAAACTTGCCTAAAGCCACCCATGCACACAGCTCAGCAGGCAAACATACTCTTGTACTTAGGTCTACAGGTACCCAAACACAAAGCCCACCTGACGTGCAGTCACCCATACACAGACCAAAATACATTTGTTATGATTGTGGCATGTGTAGCCATGCATAGCACTTTCTGGTGTTCTAGGACTAAATTTGACAGGAGAGTGGAAAAGAGGAACAAGAAATGAGGAAAAAGCTTTATGAATAAAATCATTGTCTCCAAAATGAAGTAGTAGTTGGTATCCAAGCTCAGGCATATGCCTGACAAGGAGGAAGCAGATGAAGAAAACGCTTACAGCAGAAAGAATGAGGGAGCAAGAGAAGACAGTATGTACAACCCAAGATGAGGCACAGACATTGTGAGGGATCAAAGCCATGTGGAGAGTAAGGATGGAAGACTATGAGAGAGACGCTATGGCAGGCCAAGGAGAGCAAATACTCAAGCCCACACACTAACACGAACGATGAGATACACAGACAGTAAACTTTAATTGTCCCCTTGCAGTAATTTATTTATTTATTTTATTTATTGGCATTTGAAAAAATAACAACACACATTACAGGTGCTGCAGCATCATAAATAAAGAGCAGGCAATAGTAATGGTGGGAAGAAAGGAGGGAGGTCCACATGTCATTTCCATCATTAAAGTTACAGAGAGCATAGCAGGCGTCAAATAAACATTACATCTTAAGTTAGCATTTCCAAGTATATGTTACAAGGGCCATTCTAGCATATAGGATGGGTTGCACAGATCTGATCAGTTTGACTTTTTTCTACTGGATATAGAGCTAGGCTACATCATCTTGCAGCTGACCTGCGTTAACCTTTTCCCCTAGGCAAGTGTGGGAATGTGGAATTGTATTTGCTGCGTGTAGCTTTCTAGGGTGATGTAGTAGCTTGTAAGCGCAGGCGAACTAGAAGTGGTTCCCAAATGTCTTTCGGGCTGCTTTGTAGGGGCATCAGTTGCCAGTGTTGAGCTAACAGTATGTTGCGTCCTTTAGCCATGTGCCACCTTTTGAGACACTCTTCCTCCCCCAGTGTTTAGCGAGTTGGCGTTTAGCTAGTAATAATACCATAACTGTTAGGCGGAGTGAAGACACAGGCACATCCTTAACATATCCTAATGGGCTAATTAGTGGGATCTCATGTCCCAATATTTGTTGAATTGTGGAATGTATCTCTTACCAGTAGTCTAGTATCTTGGAACATTACAAGGCCAAGTGTAGAAATGTTGCCAGTGATATAGAGCACCTTTCGCAGCGCACCTCCGCATTAAGGCCCACACGTTTCAACTGCAGGGGAGTGTAGTATAGTCTATGAAGATATTTGAAATTTAAGCAGCGCAGTCTCTAGTTGGGGTATAGTGCCTCCGATTGCGCGCAGCAATAAAACCATTGGTCCATGGTAATGGGGGTGGGTATGTATCCAGTTGCCACTGGGCTATCGCCTAGGGCCTGCATATCGGTGTCTTGCTGCGTACAATCTAGTGACAAGTTTACGATGGGACGAGTGTTGTGAGTACGTGCTCAAGAGCATGTAGTGTTGGTGGGCGAGCTGGGAAAGAAGTATGATTTATGCAATCTGTGGCTAGTATTTGAGTGTAGAGGAGCATATATCCATTATGGTGAGTTTTGGAGTGTCAGTCAGCGTAGGTGCTGCGAAGAACGGTCTTTCAGGTATAGATCAGCATATGTGTAGAATTTCCTGTTGTGAGCCCGAGTGCGCATTCCCTACTCAACTAGTCCCGGCAGAGAAGGATTGCGCATGATGGGGATAGAGGGAGTGTATAAACATTCCAGGGATGCTCGCCTTCTCAGTTCATCCCAGGCCCATCTCACACAGTCCACTGTGTCCGCAGGCGTTCAAGTGCGTCTATAGGGTTGATATAGAGATGTGGATAGCAGCGTTGATGAGGTTAGGTCCGCCTCAACAGCGGTGTGTGGCTGACATTTGACCAGGTATAAACAGAAATGTAAATATTGGGCTTGGGGCACTTAGGTCTCCCTGGCGGAAGGGTAGTGTGAGGACTTCAAAACCAATGAGGAGAGTTAGGACTATGAAGACGGCCGTCTTTGTCCCGAACTGCTAATTGATAAACAAAAGGAGATGGCCAGCAGTAACCTACTGTCTGACGTTTGTGATAGGGTGGCACCTCCTAGGTTTGTTAATAAAACCCTCACACACCAACCTGGTTGGTGTCATGCTTCATCATCGGGTTCCAGCCAGGCAGCCGAATGCTACCTGGCTGTGCTGCGACACCTGAGTAACAGTGGAGCGGGTTGTTTTTTGAGGTGATGTGATGTGTGAATATGTGTGTGAGTTTACTATTAAAAATACCTCCAGAGTACTACCATTTGTTATATTCTTGGAGCCCTGGGGTATGATTAAAATTACAATAGAGAGTGGACAGTATATTCCAGTTACTATGGGTAGCTGCGAATAATGTCAGTTGGTCCACATGTTTCAGCCCTAAGAAAAAATGGACGGGATTTCTTCAGGACCTCTCCAGAAAGTGAATAACAGTGCAGAAATTAGTGAGTGGTAAAAAATTACCACGTGTGTGGCATATTCACACTCGCGCTAAGTAATCTACAAGATTATAAAAATCAAGCAAAATTATTAACTACCAAATTGGATCATCGCGGCTACCCAAGAAAAATCACCAAGAAAGCAGAAAAAAGAGCACGCAACCAAAATCGGGAAAGTATTCTGGAACCTAAAACATCAGGACAAGAAATAGTCCCTTTGACATGTGTCGCAACATACAATCCAGTATCGAACCGAGTTTCAAGAATTGTCCAAAAACATTGGCCAATAGTCAATTCTGGAACCCTAAATTGGGAAAAACCGCTATTCTCATACCGGAGAGGGAAAAGTTTAAAAGACTCCTTGGTCCACACCAGACCACCCAAACTCCACACCTCTGACAACACCATAACCAGCTCATGGGGCCTACCTAAAATCATGGGACACTACCAATGTGGCGATTGCAGCGTGTGCCACTTGACAGTAACAAAAAAATCACTCGACCTAGAAAGGGACAGAATTTGGAAGATACGCAAGCATACCAACTGCAACTCCCAAAACGTCATCTGCCTAATAACCTGCCCCTGCAACCTCAGGTATGTGGGAATGACAACCGGCAAAGTAAGAACCAGGATCGTTGAACACAGAAGCAACATCCGATGCAAGCGGGACATCTCACGTATGACTAACCATTTCCTTGAAAAATGTCATACCCCCAACGACATGCTTTGGGTGGTCATTGAACAATTACCACAGAACACTAACAACATCCAACAGGCCTTATTTGACAAGGAACAAAGATGGATATACCGTCTGTCTACACATATTAAAGGACTCAATGATAATATACCCTGGAACTCCCTGAATCAAAGATACATTTTCAGGACTGTAGTCACCTTATCCAATTTTTGTTGGGATACTTCAATTTCCGTTGGGATACTACAATTTTTGTTGGGATACTTCCATTACCAATGTCATGCATATTCATTCTTCTGAATTCTGAATATTTATAAGTAAACATCCTTTTTATAAAATACTGGAATATCATACCACCAACATAAGGCTATATATGTGACAATGAGTGGCCACGTCTACAGACCCTCTTGCATCTGAATAGATCCCCCTATCATCCTCAGTGCTAGTTTTTAACAGGTCTACCAGTTCACTTCCGGCCAATATAGCATCAAGTTTGAGTAGTACCCTCCTCTATATAATGCACCCATTAATGACCTACACATTCCGCCCTCAAAAACAGCAGCACATACATTATTTTTTGTATATGTGTAATTGTTTATTTTAAGGAGTCAACATTTACCGTTTAGCCATTGGCAACCGCTGTTGTTTAATATCATGTAAACCTATTCGGTTTGTACTTAATTCCCTGTGTTCGTCCAACATTCTGTGGTGAATACATGCCTGTAGCGTGCAAAACAAACGCTGGTTCCATTACGCAATGAACGGCACTTTCGGCCGTTCTAGCGTTCCGTAGCTGCCACGCATCATACACATTCCGCGCGATGACGTCTATTCGGCAAACACGGAAGCATTTTCCCGATTTAACACCCGACCGGCAGCCAGCGCTCACCAGCCTTGCCACGGGGAAGCCAAACAGGTTACACGGCGGGAGCCTCTCAACGCACAAGTAAGACTCTACCTTGATAGACGGCGGCTCTTTTCAGCTGCATGGTCACTTACTGAAATAATGATTTCCCATCGCAGATTGTTAATCCTCTTCAATCGCCCATGACCCCATTTTCCTTTATAGAGATCGTTACTTAGAGGCAACCTTTAACCCTCCGTTACTCCCCCACTCCCCGGGACAAGATTAGAAAATCCACCACTGGAACCATGTAATTACGTGTGGGATCATTTTCTTATCTCCTTACAGATGCATTCAGTATGACAGTTTACACATGTTCTCCTTGTGGATATTTCCACCACACATTGTTCTGGCTATAATACAAAGGAACAGCACGAGTCTATGTTTCTATAGATATAGGCACACATTGTATTCCACGCTGATAATGGATACCACTAGACACAAGCATGAACCTATTATTTATATATAATTAAACATGTGTATGTTTGTCTGTCAGTGTGCACAGCATGGAATGTCGCTAAATAGACACCACGGAGTCTGATGTAGTGACAATTACGTTGCACCTCCCATTTACCACCAGTACAGTCGATATCCACAGCATGAATGAGTTTGATCCCTGGATATCATTAGCTAGCACTGGTGATAACAGATACCATCAGGTATTACAAAGAATATAATTGTTCTAAATCTGTATTTTGCCGTACAGGTACCAAATATTTTTAGAGGACACTAAACGGGCAGTCCTCTAAGCATGATATACACTCCATAGCGCGAGTGTGAATATGTCACACACGTGGTAATTTTTTACCACTCACTAATTTCTGCACTTTTATTCACTTTCTGGAGAGGTCCTGAAGAAAGCCTGTCCATTTTTTCTTAGGGCTGAAACATGTCGACCAACTGACATTATTTGCAGCTACACATAGTAACTGGAATATACTGTCCACTCTCTTTTGTAATTTTAATCTTACCCTAGGGCTCCAAGAATAAAACAAATGGTAGTACACTGGAGGTATTTTTAATAGTAAACTCACACACATAATCACACATCACATCACCTCAAAAAACAACCCGCTCCACTGTAACTCAGGTGTCGCAGCACAGCCAGGTAGCATTCGGCTGCCTGGCTGGAACCTAATGATGAAGCATGACCAGGTTGGTGTGTGAGGGTTTTATTAACAAACCCTTTGACCCTATCACAAACGTCAGACAGTAGGTTACTGCTGGCTGTCTCCTTTTGTTTATCAATTAGTGTGAGGACTTCCCATGCTATTCTAGGTTGCTTGCCTGCCCAGACTAGTGAAATTAGGTTGGATCGGAGTTGTTTGAAAAAATGTTGCGTTTAAGTTAGGCAGCACGACCATCTTGGAAATGGCTAGTCGGCCAGTGAGCGAGAGGGGAAGTCGGTTCCAAAACAGGATCTTCTCCCCCAGCCATGTGATAACTCTACCATAATTGGCCTGCCATAGCTCCCAAGTGTTTCGGCTTAGCCATATGCCTAAATATCGCACTGGTTCCGTTGCCCAGTGCAATTCGACTTCAGATATGAACTGTCTAGTACTGTCAGTTAAAGGAAAGAGGATGGACTTAATCCAATTTATCGTTATGCCCAAAAGACCCCCGAATTTGACGACCTCCCAGATGACACTGTCTAAATTTTCCTGAGGATGTCTGACATATAAAGCAACATCATCTGCGTACATTGATTGCTCGTTCTCAGAATCGGATTTTTCCGGTGGGCATGGTCCGGCATAGTTTAGCTGCTAGAGGTTCCAGGGCTATGGTGAAAAGGAGTAGGGACAAGGGGAATCCCTGCCTCGTGCCCCACGTGACGGGGAATGGGTCGGATAACAGGCCAATGACACACATTCTGGCTAAGGGGGCAGCATAGAGGAGTTTAATAAGATTTCTAAAGTGCGTGCAAAACCCTATGTGTTGGAGGAGTTGGAATGAATGTCTGGCAAAATGTCGATATACAAAATATCGACCTACAAAAATATTGCAACAAAAATATCAATGTCAACAATATCGACATCCTATCTCCAACAAGGTAAGTACAAAAATATCGAGAAAAAAAATATTGATGTCAAAAATATCGTAATTAAAAAATATCGTTTTTTTTAATTCATAAATATGTAAAGTAAATTAAATAATACTTATAAATGTAATAAACATAGTTAAACATATGTTATAATATTTAAATATAATAATTAATATACATAATTTAATAAAAAAAGAATTAAACATATACATATAATACATAATATATACTTACTCCTTAATAATAACTTTAAAAAATTATTTTAATAACATACATAATTAAAAATATTATAAATTACAAATACATCTATACACATAAAATAATAATATAAATAACAATTAACAAAAATGTAAAACAAATTAAAAAAAGTAAGTAAATGTTGGATAATGTAGGGGTAAACATTACTATTCCCACTCCAGAGAGTGCAACAGTAGGGAAAGTGTTGGATAGCGTAGGGGTAAAAATTACTATTCCCACTCCAGAGAGTGCAACAGTAGGGAAAATGTTGGATAGCGTAGGGGTAAAAATTACTATTCCCACTCCAGAGATTGCAACAGTAGGGAAAGTGTTGGATAGCGTAGGGGTAAAAATTACTATTCCCACTCCAGAGAGTGCAACAGTAGGGAAAGTGTTGGATAGCGTACAGGTCAAAATTACTATTCCCACTCCAGAGAGTGCAACAGTAGGGAAAGTATTGGATAGGGTAGAAGTAAAAAATAACATACTTATAAATAAAATAATATTTTAAAATCTTTAAAAAATTCATTATTAAATAAACTATTTACAAATACCAATAAATAATTATTAAAAACATAATTACCAATGAATATTTAAGTAAAAATAAATTAATTATGAATACCAATTTATAATCATTAATTACTAATTAATAATGTATTAACAATAATATAATTAACAAAAACAATGAATTAAAATAAATTATTACTTAATTACATTTAAATTACTTCCAACCCTCCTCCCCTACAAACACATAACCCGCTGCAGAACATAATTATCAATTAATCAATTAATTACAATTAATTACCAATTAATAAAAATGTATTACCAATCAATAATTAACAATAATATAATTAACAAAAACAATTAATTAAAATAAAGTATTACTTAATTACATTTAAATTACTTCCCACCCTATTCCCCTATAAACCCATAACCCGCTGCAGAACATAATTATCAATTAATTAATTAATTAAAATGAATTACAAATAATACAAATTAATTGCCAATTAATTAAAATTAATTTAAAATTCCTAATAATTAATAATTAGTTTAGTATAATTAAATTACTTCCCACCTTATTTCCCTATAAACCCACAACCCACTACAGTACTAAAATACAAAATGTACTTAAATTACATAAAAAATATACATATTAAATACATAATAATATACATAAAAAATCATAAAATAATCGATATCAGTAACATCGATATTACTAACATTGATATCAGTAACATCGATATTACTAACATCGATATTAACAAAATCGATAATACTTACCTTCGAAATTCTGTCCCATCGATATTAAAAGTATCGATATTACTACCTTTGATATTCTATTCCTTTGATATTTAAACATCAACATTATTGTATGTCGATATTTAAAAATCAATATTTTGTCGGCCTACCATTGGAATAAATATGGGAAATTGAACGCCTGGGTGGCGTCAAGCAGAGCTGCCACCGTAATTGAGTGAAGAAAACAAAAATAGTTTTCGAGATAAGTGCTCCCGTCAGCCAGGCAGTAATTTCTCAAACCTGGCATTCCTGCAGGCATTATTCGGTCACCGCCTTCAGACAAAGCGCAACGACAGGGATGCACGCAGATAAAATCAAGAGGAATTGAGTTGAATCTTTCGAAAATAGAGTGCACTGCGGTAGCATTGTAAACTGACAAAGCCTGATTGATCAGGTCATATTATGAAGGGGAGAAGCGTGACAGCCGGTTGGAGATAAGTTTTGCTGAGATTTTGTTTTCTATGTTTATCATGGAGAGAGGCCTATAGGAGTCACATGAAGTGGCAGATTTGCCAGGTTTTAATATGGTAACAATGACCCCCTCTTGCAGTGATTGTGGTAGTTCCCCAGTTTCCATAGAGGACTGGTATATGGCCAGAAGATGAAGGATTAGTGTAGCAGCAAATTCTTTATAAAAGGATGTGGTAAGACCATCTAGGCCAGGGGCCGTATCATTGGGGAGGCTACGAAAGACATGTAGAACTTCCTCCTCTGTGAACGGGGTGTCTAGATATAAACAGCACGCATCATCCAGCCATAGTAATTGTACAGAGCCAGGTAGTTTTAATTTGGTACGTGGGTATATGAGATTTAGTTTGATAAAGTTGGGAGTAATAGGCGGTCATGAAGTGTAGTTAATCGGAGGATCTAGTAAGGTGTTCCCCGTGTTCATCCACTAAGTGAGCAATATAATTAATTGCTGCAGGAGGTCTAAGCATGTGGGCTAACATCTTACTGGGTCGCTCACCCTCACCATATCTACGAGCCTTAGCCTCTTGTCACAGGTAATTTTTTTCTCACTCCGTTTCCTCATTTTACTCGGATAAGGTTTCATGTATGCATGCTAGCATGCTCTGGTCCTTGGATAAAAAAAATATTATTCAAGAGCTCGCAACTATGCCTCAAGGTGCGTGAGTCTCGTGCATATGGCTTTTAGAACCCCTGTTTGTTTTGCAATACATACACCCCTTATGAAGACCTTAAAGGCCTCCCACAGCACCATTGGGGAATCCACTGATCCTTCTTTTGCTGAGAAATACTCTACGATGGCGGTGTGTACCTCGGTTCGAAATACCTGATTACGCAGTGCTCCAGGCGGCAATTGGCAGGTGAAGGCGTGTGAGGGAGCTTGGGGTATCGCTACTTCTAAGAGCCCCGGGGCAAGATCTGATAATGTCCCGGCCATTAACTTAGTATTTGTCGTCCATATCAGTACATCCTTGGTGACAAGCCAGTAGTCTATACGTGACCAAGCCCCAGTCGCTGATGTGATGCATGTGCCTTTTCTACTAGTGTTATACGAAAAATGCCATGGGTCAGTCAGAACATGGTCTTCCATTAGTGTAAGTAGTTGTGACGCAACTTTGGAGTGTGGGCGTTGAGTAGTGTTGGATCTGTCCATGTCTGGGTCCAGTATGATACTGAAATCGCCACACCCCCCATATGACCATCCCCTGTCCAAGTGTATCAATATGTTGCCATATTTCACTGAAGAATTCAGGGCAATCTGTTTGGTCTGTAAATGCATGCAAATATTAAAGGGTGGTGATGCAGTATTTATTTGATATAAAATATATGACCCTGGCAAGGTCCCTATGTGGCAAAAAAGGGAGTGGGAAAAGTAGGAAACAAACAACGACCAATGATAAGGAGAGGGGGTTCTGAACATGGACAGAACATCCAGAGTAGTCTACACCTGGCTAGTTTAGTTGCGTCCCTTGGTTGAAAGATGAGAAGGGAGGGAGACCCTTTAATTATTAGAGCCCTCACTCACTCTAACTGTGGCAGTCTTCATCAATAATGTTTTTATTTTCATTTTTCTTTACATGCTGGTGAAAGAGTCCGCATGAATAAATGTATTCATTCCCATTGATAACAGTGTGGAAAATTAACTTGTCAATGCATACCAAATACGGGAGGTCAATGACTCCTTCCAATTTTATTGTGAGATGGAAAAATGGGCATTGTCTATATTCCAGGTGGTAGTCATACTTGTGCGTAATAGTAGGTATGTTTAGAGGACCCAGGGGGCAGTAACGTTGAGACATTAAGCTCCATAGTAGGAGGTAGATGGAATAGAGTACCGTAGTGCTATTCCCCTCGGGTAGCGTCATACTTGTGAGTGGTAGGTATTGTGTGTGCAATGCCCTTGGTGGCAGAAGCATTGGGACATTTATCTCCATAGTAGGAGGTGGAAGGAATAAGGTACTGCTGTGTCATTTCCCACAGGTAGCCACCCATTTGTATTGCCTCTGTCATAGTGTTTTCTGAATTATTTTCTGTACGAATGTGATGGAATAAAGATTTAGACACATCTCTATCCGAAGGAGGATGGTCAGTCATCTATTTGTTGATGTTATTTAGATGATTCCACTGGATATAATTGTTGAGGCGTGTTTTGTATGTTTGTAAACAGTGGACCCATCGCTCTTCTCTCGAGCAAAAGTGTATTTTGGACTCTGTTATATGCAGCTGTTTTTTTCTATGATCATCCATCCATCATTCTCAGTGTGGTTAGATTCCAGAAAGTGAGTTGTGAGTTTTTTCATGTTTTTTTTTACAACGAATGGTACTCATATGTTCGCTGATCCTGGTTTTTATTTTTCTTGTGGTCATGCCTATATATTTGAGATCACGAGGGCATATATATGACGTTAGTGCTATTGCAATTAGTATGGGTTCTTTGTTCCCATGGCGTTCTGAGCCCAATGTCAATACTGGTAGTATGTGTTGTGAACAAGCACACAGGGCAGCTGCCACACGGGAATTGGCCCAGGACCTGTTTAAGATCCCATAGGGTGGTTTTTCTATTCGTTATGATATTGGTGGTGTTGCTGTGTACCAGTCTATCTCGTATGCTGCTGTTTTTCTTGAAGGAAAAAAGTTTTTTTCCAAAGTTTAGTATGGTGGATGCGAGTATCCGCCAGTGTTTGTTGATGTTTTTTTTTTATCAGATTAGATCGGGAGTTGTATGTTGTGATGCATATGAGTTCTGGGTGATGCAGTATGCCAGCTGTGAGGACAAACTGACCCTCTGGATCTAGTTTCACTTGTGTGAGTTTCCATGGATTGTTTCTGCAAATGAGTATCACTGTGCCACGTGCGTAGTTAGAGTAGTAGGATGCGCACCATTGGGCTTTAAGGCAGGTTGCGATTGAAGGGATAAGAGGTAGTTCTTGCATGCAGCATATGTCTATATGATGTCTAGTAAGATAGGTGTGTACCAGACACACTTTTCGTACGTAGTTAAGTCCTCTAACGTTCTAGGTAAAACATCTAATATTTGTAGTCATGGGACTGTGTTGGGGCAATATATCGATATTGTTGGCCAGCCGATGTCGATGTGTGATCTGGAAATCCCTGTCAAGTAATGACATAGTAGGGATCTAGTATCTAGGATGTGGGTGTCTATGCTCTGTGCTCTCTCTGATTTAGTAGTTGGGGAAGGTGTAGGGGAGATCAAAGTAGGGGCCTGCTCTAAGGTGCGAATGCATCCTAATAAAAGAAACGATGACACATAACAATCCCTAAACCCACCGCCACCCACTCTAACACCCAAACTTTGTTAAGTATTCCCAGCCCACCTCCCTTACGTCCCTTCATCAAAAACATGTATTGTCCAATATCTGGGGCTCATCCCGGAAGGCAGAGGTAAGCCGGCGTACACCCCAGCCTGATTGAGGATGGGTGGCTGAGGCAGTAGATGTCGCCCAGGTGATCTGGCCAATTAATCAAGGTTCAGTGTCACGAGTTTGTTCTCTATAATGGAGCTGTTCTTGCGGGCATTGGGATGCATCCATCTGCCTCTGTGTCTCAAAAGAGAACGCCCATGCTTTTTTAAAAAGCTTGGGACTGTTTCTAGTCATTATCATCAATTTGCGATCCTCCAAATGCTCCTGGGGGGCTTTTCTGAGTCTATGCAACAATACTGTTAGCGAGCTTGAGTACAGATTTAGAGTTTTTTAAAATGGTGGATTTTGCCATCATGCATCACCTGCAGCTTCGCCCGGTACAGGAGGGCATAGTTGATGTTTTTAACAGGTTGAAAGTAATTTCGGGCTGTTTGGACCGTAATGGTAAAGTCTGGATAAAAGGACACAATGTTGCCTCCATATTGTGCTTCTCCTCTTTCTCTGGCTTGGCATACCACTGTTTCTCTGTTCTTATAATTTAGTAGGCGTGCAATGAATGGCTGAGCTGGTATGCCTAGTGGTGGTCTGAGTGCTAGGGATCTGTGCGCCCTTTCGACTATGAACACTGGAGACAGGTGTTCGTTGAAGAGATATTTTAGCATGTTGGTCCTGTAGTTCTGCATGTTGTCAATGGCGGTGGATTCTGGCACGCCTAGGATGCGGAGATTGTTCTGCCTCGATAGAGCTTCAAGGTCTTCATTCTTGGCCTTGACGACAGCAAGGACCTTGTCCATTTTTAATAATTGCTCTTTGGTTGTTGCTTGGTTGTCATCTATGTCTGCGACCCGAGTTTCTAGATGATCTAAATGATCTTCATGCTTATTGACCCTCTCGTTAATTTTATCAAGGCGATTCGCCATCAGGTCAAGTTTAGTATCAATCGTCTTGATTTGACGTCCGCGAGAATAGATTTGAGGTCTTGCTCTTGGTTCTGTTCTTCCATGAGGGGGTCCTTGGTTTGTCCCTGTGGTTGGTCTGTTCCTGTTTGGCGAGTGGATTTACTTTCAAACGAGATTTTGGGCTGGCACGTATTGTGCTTGCCCATTTTGTCCCATTGTGTTTCGCAGTGCTTGCAGTTATGACCTGGGTGCTCCTTGGTGTTCCAGGTGCCGGGTGAAGTAACAATGATTGGGTACCCAGTCGCACTTTATAATAGTCTGCTGTGTAGCTTCAGTGTCTATGTCAGATTTGCTGTCAACAGTATTGGAAAGAGCACTGTAGTGTTGAATCAGCAAGCCTAGGTTGGGGGCCTGCTGGGTTCCAGTGCAGGGTTAGCCTAGTAGTGCTTAGCATTTAATGCTCTCCCTCCATGTAGTGTTTTGAGTTTGTTTGTCCTTTGGTGGGGCCAGCGTATGCTTTTCATGTCGTACCAGCTTAAGGGTCAGCAGAGTTAGAAGCAGGAGTGAAATTGAGGGCTGGAGCCCCTTTATCAGTGTGATAAGGGCCCAGAGACGGTAATATGTTGTTGTTAGTAAAGGGCTGCTATGCAGGCCAACACTCATTGCAGCGTAACCGGGCCACTCACCGTTGGTTTGCAGCGTTATCTCCGGTGTTGTGTTGTAGGCGTTTAAAGCGGTGTTCCGACCCTCTTATGGCTTACAGTACACCTTTCTCTTGCGTCTCTCAGATCCCCCTCACACCCTCCGCCAAGGCCAAAACCAGCCCCGCTCACCCCGCTGGCTTTTGTGCTTTCCACAGCCCTTGTGAATGGGGGCCTACGTGGTCTGTCCTTCCTGGTGTAACGGGGTGGGAGGCGGGATCCAGCCTCCACCAGCAGCGCGGAAGGTGCGGCGGCCCAAAGCAGAGGCCCATCCACGTTGTCATGGGCCGGCCAAGTCTTCTCCTGTGGTGTGTTGCAGATGCTGATATCAGTCTTCAGACCATCTCGTGGCGTTCAATGCAGCTTTCTCTGCGGTTCCCTGCAATCCCCCACCCACCCCGCTGGCCTTCCTGCTTTCCTCGGTCCCCGTGGTGGGGGGCAACGTGGCCTGTCTTTCTTGGTGTATCACCTTGCAGTAATTACATGCACAGGTTGATGAAATGCTCTCTCTCCATTGCCTTCTCTGGAATGTTCATATGTAGACGATAATGCAATGCTCTCTGCATGCCCCATGCAACTGATAAAGCACAAGTGTTTTCCAGGTGTCTGCCTAGAAATTTTCAGAATTCACAAAATGAGTACATTCAAACTCATGCAAGATCGTAAATTTCTGCTTGTAAAATTCCTTTTTTTTTTAAGACTCTGGCACTGGGTAACCAGTCCTGTACTTTCCCTTTCCAAATCACCATTCTCTAGTGCATTTGTTAATAAAGACAAATGAAGATTCCAACTCCCAGAACGGTCAGACTGAAAAACATGGTGCCCAGTATATTTGGAGTAAGCTAGCTGCACATGCACCATTTTCTATATTCTTGATTTCAAAATAAATATACCTTAGTGTAAGAAATTGGGTTATTAGTTGAGAGGGGTGGAATCCTTACTCAAATAATATACCCAGTCAGAGTGACCTGCAAAAGTCACTAAATTAACCTGTGCTTGACCCTCTGGTAGCTTGGCACAAAAACAGTCAAGCTTAACTTAGAGGCAATGTGCAAAGTATTTATTATGCAGCACTCAAGCCGTAGTAAAGAGAAAATACAACACAAGAAAAATCCCCAACAAATTTAGGGAACTATAATAAAATGTAATAAATAAAATTATAGCAAATGACAAAAATCCAATTAGTAGAACCGTAGATATTAATTTTTAAAGTTTTTAGGTGAAATGGTGCCAACAAGCACAGAGCATCACTCTTGGGTATTTGGCTGAGCTAGACCAATGTGCAGTCATAGGTTCAGGCCTTCCACGAAGGTGTGTGGCTCGAATACAGGGACACGTTTTATTCTGGTGGATATTTTACCATCTCAAAATCCAAGTTCACATAAGGAGAGTCATGTTGGCGAAGGCTGCAAGGATTTCATGACGGCATGAAGAGCAGTTGTCTCTGGAACTTCACATGAACTTTGCTGATGCAAGGCATCCATTTGGAGTTGCGAAGAACCCCAACATTATGGATTTTCACCTTTAACTTGATTTAGGAGCAGGAGGAGTATACTCTGATGCTAGCCAAAGGACCTAGGGTTCACATTTTGGTAATCAGGGCACACTCCAGCAGAGGCCAGAAGCGGGGTTCAAGCAGGTCTAAGCAGGTCCTGTTGGTGCTTGTCAGCTGGGCTGTTGCAGGGTAGGCCTCTGGAAGTTTGCTGTGTCCCTGCAGCTCAAACAGGAGGTCATCCAAATGACCCTTGGAGTCACTTCTGGGTATCCTGGGTTCATGGCAAGTAGGTCCAGTCCTCCTTCTACTGACAGAAGGACAATCCTTCTTCTGAATGTTTGAAAGTTCTGATGAGAGGTTCTGAAGGTGCATCATTTATACTTAGCATCAGCCTTTGTGTGGGGTAAACGCCTCCTGCTCCCATACTGGTTCTTGTCAGTTATTCCACTTCCCCTTTATTTGGCAACAAACTGTCTATGGGGATAAAGGCAAGGGCAGGCAGGCTGTCACGTGGCCAGGATAAGCTTGATAAGAAACACCACCATTTACATGCTCATGTTTCTTAAGTTGCCTTTTCTTCTAAACACAATGGGCCTCATTTATGAGAAATGACGCATCGCTGCGTGAAAGAAGCGATGCGCCACTTCTCAGTGCGCACTCCTTGCGTCATGATTGATGCGTCATATTTATAATATGAAGCATCATGTCGCAAGGAGTTACAGATACGTCAGTATTTCTGACGTATCTGTAGGCGCAAAAGTGACGCATTGCTGGATTGTGTGTCACAAAAGTGACGCAACTCCAGCAATGTGTACTTTCACATGGACAAGTCCCATGTTGTTAGTGCCTGCGTCAGTCTTACGCCTGCCATGAAGCAAGCGTAAGATTTTGACGCATTAGCGGCCAAGAAATGGCGCAGTGAAATCTTATAGATTTCACTGCGTCACTTCCATGACCCTTTCTTGCGTCAAAACGCCCCCCCTTGCATACATTATACCTGGCGCAGGTATAATGTGGCGCAGTGGTTTACAAAGTGACGCATCTACCTAGATGCGTCACTTTGTAAATATGGCGCAACGAGGCACATTTTTTACGTCACTCGTGCGTCACAAAAAGTGATGCACCGGCGCCATAAAAGTGACACCCAGCCTCATAAATGAGGCCCAATGACTTTTGACATAAATTTGCATGTGTGACAATGCAGGATAACATTCTCTGAATTGGCATTGCTTACATTTCCACTACGTAGGCACACTATTACGACACCTTGAACATTCAGTACAAGGGATAAAGTTCAATGTGCAAATATCATTGTTGTGATTGTTGGGTATGCGACAATGCTATCAAACTAGAATTAACAATTGCGGCCTGACTGAGGTTTTGGGATGGCCACATGGGTGCTGTTTATTATATATACAGAACCACTTCCTTGTTTAAGGCAGAGGAGCACTTAGCTAACACTGCGAGGTCACTGCATACCGGAATTCAGCTTAGCTGATTCCTGTTTACCAACAGGAGGGTTGTCCAGCTTTAAACCAAGACGGACATCCTGATTCAACTTACCTGCTGGTAATGGTGAGTTAGCCCACCCAGCAGGGATTTGGCAGATCACCCACCCTAGGCAAAACTAGGATAGGGAGAGCTAGGTAGGAGTACGTTATATACAGTATTTATATGCCAGTATATATTCACCGTTTTAGCACAATGGTGGAATGGTTTCATTCTACTGATTGTTACACCACACATATTTTATACAGAAAGCACAGCGCTTCAATAAATATTGAAACACCCAAAAAAGAGTCCAAATGAAAGGGTTCTAGATCTGTTACCACAATTTACTTGGTGGATCAGGTTTGTCATATTCTAAGGTTGCACACAAATGAGTTACCCTGTAAGGTTAGGAGTGCAGATGGTGCACTGTGAGCCAGCTAGACTAAAGGCCAACGTATCCTGAACGTGTGCACTGAATCAGTCTGGCACAATCCTGACGTTTATGTTGTCCAACAAACGCACATTTTTACTGGAGAGCTATAAACTGTATGACAAGGCCTGGTGTCAGGTTCCTTTGTGTACGTTGCAGACAGGTCCTTTAAAGTGTAATCAGGGCAGGGCACAAATTCTCCCCAGCCATTCTGTCAGGATGTTCCACTCCATATACACCTATGCTTCTTTTGTCCCCATGTCGGGAAGGAATAAACAAGCCACAAAGGGAAAGCATTCACAGTCATGTAACCCTAGACCCTGGCAGAAAGACACATTTGGTTCTGGCAGAAAAGCGGTAACTTCTAAAAGTGGCATCTTCACAATAGTAACTTAAAATCTGGCTTACCATTAAATAAGAATTTTAAATTACAGTTCTAATGAGTCGAAGAAGCATTTCTGTATCTGTTACCACCTCTCACCTATTTAGTGTAATAAGGTAACCCAGTGTTATTCTTTCGGAGACATAGCATTTCCACAGTGAAAAACGACTTGTGGAATATTACACTGTCAGGATATGTAAAACTTAAATGCACACGTCCTGTTTTTGAAATATCATGCCGCCTGCCCAATGAGTTTTTGGGACCTACCCTAGGGGTGACTTATCAGGAATAAAAAGGAAAGTTTTAAGACTGGCAACATATTTTTTTGCCAGGTCGAAATGCCAGTTTAAAACTGCACTACAAACTGCAGTGACAGGCCTGAGGCATGTTTTACAGTGCTACTGTAATAAATGGCACAATGACTACTGCAGTCTAATAGTATCATCTAATTTACAGGCCCTGGATACATGTAGTACCATTTAGTAGGGACTTAAAAGCAAATTAATTGTGTCAAGTTGGTGTACACTACTTTTTCCATGGTCAAAGAAGTAAGCACAAGCACCATACCACTGGTTAGAGTTCTAATGCCAACAAAAACTGGTTCAGAAAAAAATAGGGAGTGGAAGCAAAAAATCTGGGGGAATACGGCGCCATGGATGTCAGGTCTAACACTCAGCATTTCACAAGATGGAAAAAGTACAACCTATGCTGCACATTTATTTGAATGTTCTCACTGTGATGAACATACATTTGGTGATCATGATGTATTATTTTCATGCTTTTGCTTTCACTTGCATTAAACATATTTGCCATGTGTTTTGGCAGTTTCTTAAAAGATTACTTTTTTAACATGTTTAACTATGTGCATCTGTTTATTTTACTTGCTGACAATTGCTTTCAGACAAACAAAGTCTGTAGTCGCAAAAGGGTCAGGCTTTAAAAATGAAGATGTGTGACCATCAGCAAGACACTCTGTAGTGTCGTGATACTTAGGGGTCCATTAGGATGTCGGGCGGATTGCCCCCGCCAGGCAGGCGGTAGCCACCGCCGGCCTGGCGGGGGCAATCCGCCCGCCATCCTGACACAAAACACCCCCTGCCATATTACGATGGCATTGTTGGCCGCGGCGGACGGAAAGACCGTCCGCCGCTTTTCCGCCCCGGTCGCCTTGCGGCCGGGCGGAAAAGGGTTTATATGGTGGCGGTGTCTATTAGACACCGCCAGCCATATTAGGATAGGCATTCGTGAATGCCTTTCCGTGGCGGCAATGCCGCCACGGAAAGGCATGCGGAGTCCCCCTGCTGGGGCCCGTTGCGGGCCCCCAGGGACTCCATGGGGGTGGGGGGTGCACATGGGGGGTAGCTATGGTACCCCCCTGCATTTCAATGCACAACATGACAGGCCTGTCATGTTGTGCATTGAAATGCACTGCGTGTATTTTTAGCATTACGGCGGGCGGTGCTTTCATCACCGCCCGCCGCAATGCTACAAATGCGGGAAGCGCCCGCCACTGTGGCGGGCGCATCGTAATATGTGGCACGGGACCCCCGCCCTTATGGCGGGTGGTCCCATACACCGGGAGGATGACGGGCGGACAAAGTCCGCCCGTCATCCTAATGGACCCCTATGTGTGCTAGGATCCTGGTGGTTCTAGGCAGACGCAACAGAGGAAGTATGTCACTGGCTGGGGGTGTTAAGGTGTGGTTATTAACGGGTGTGATGTAATCAGAGAAAAGTGTATGATTGCATGCAGAGGAATAAAGATGTACAATCCAGTGCTCTGTGTGTCGCATATTCATCTGTATGAGAAAAGGTGGTCTATGCATTCCTTCTTAGAGAACCGGTAGTCCCTGTTTTTTGATTATTTTTCGATCAGTGTGCCGTGTCTGAATGAGTGTACATAAAACACTTTAAATGTAAATGAAATAGGGGCTAGGTGGCTGAATAGCCTACTAGACTCAGGCACGTACTACTCTTATTGATTTACTTCTTAGCTCAAGTTTAAACATACTATTTGTAATCAAGTTATTCAGATACTTTAATTCATTTGAACAAGATTGTAGAAATACACTTCTTTTGTTCAGATTATTATTTACAATTATCAAAAAATCTCTATAATGTTCATCACAAATACAAGCTTTTGTGAACAATTATCTGAACATATTTTCTTTAAATCACGTAGATGTTGATAGCCCAATGCATTTAGGGACTTTCCAATGTCCCTTCGTCAGGAGCAACACTGAAATTCAAACAAACAAACAATAAACATCATAATAATAAGCAATGGTTGTTTTCCTAATGGGAATTCAAATACGTTGAGCAATACACATACAAGTATATCGTTTTAAACCATTTTTCATGAGAGGTAAGTCAAAGGAGTTGTTATCAACCTAAGAAGTGAAAAGCAAGAACCATCACCACCATGAGAACAAGGCTCAGTCCAAAAGCAAATAGATAAATATAAACTGCACTTACTCTGTGAATAAACAACTACTTTCAAATAAGAGCCACTCTGCAGTTCAGGTCTTCAAGGATTCTAATAAAAATCAGTAACAATGTGTCCAATTACTTCCAATGCAACCTCTATGCCACTGACAATAGTATGGATATTGACGCACAACTTACTAGATGCAATATGAGGGTCGAGCTCATTATTCCCTGTTATCCACTCTTCCGTTTTCCACAAACAATAGCTGCATTTTAAATAAACGAAAGATTCACTGTTATAGAGCTACCATACGTGTTTCGAACATATAGCACTACCAGCGATATGCTTAGAACCATACAGCACATACATTCTCCAGCCTCTGTCAGACGCCTTCAACCACGTCCCGCTATCGCTCGTATTGCCCAATCGATGTAAGAACCTTAGATATGAAACGAAAGTTCTGCTGTTATTCAGCTGCTCAATGGGTCTACCAGATTCCAGAATATCCGCGGTTAATCTATGCTTCAAGTACCTTTCAGTTTAACCTGCAAAAACACCTCTTAGTACGCCGCCATGGCCACCCCAGTCATCCTGTCACATGTGAACACATCGCGTCATTACACAACACTTCGTGTTAGTGTTTTATTGGGCTATCAGTCGACGTGGTTGTCCCGGTAACTAAAAATGCTCACAGTTAACTTTATTGGTGCTTACGTTGTGAAACAAAAATAGAATTTTTGTAATGCCGTGAAGAAAGGCAAACTCTGTGTTTATAACGTGTTACAGTCTCGCTTCATTCTGTACAGCTAGATCCCGTGTTCTACCTCGCAAAACCAGATTATGCCTTAACAGGCAGAAAACGCCAACCTATCTAATAGTTTTACTTCAATACTCTAATAACAATTAAGAATCCAATTGAAGACACGATACCAAAATAAAAGAGAGAGAAGAAGAGAGAGAAGAAAATGTTCATTTACAGAAAACAACTTAATTCCATGCGGTCATTCAGCCCCCTAGGGGTCATGGTACCCAACCTTTTGATCTAGAAAGTCTCCCTTTGGAGCAATCTTTTGATTGTATCTGTATCTACTCTCATATTAACCATCTCTATTATTTGGAATCTCAATTGAGCTATTGAATGTTTTTTCTCTGTCCAGAGCACAGCTAATGAGGAGAAGAGATTTTTATTACGTATTCTGCTCTTATGTTCTGAGATTCGAATTTTGAGTTTTCATTTAGTTTTGCCTATGTAGAGTAAGCCACACGGGCATTTTATGACGTAAATTACATTGTTTGTGTTACAGTCTCCTTTGTAATTCAGCTTAATTCTTTCTCCAGTATGAGGGTGAGACACACTATTGCCCAAGATCACATTATTGCAGTGCACGCAGTTTGTGCATCGTTTCATCCCAACGGCTTCTCCTTTAGGTTTTGCCTGTTTAGAACTCAATAATTCTTTAAGATTCTTCGTTCTTTTGTGAGCAAATAGCAGTTGTTCCAGATAGATATTCTTAAAGTCAGGTTCCGATTGTAAAAGTTCCCAACGAGTTTTAATAATGTTCTTGATTTTGTTTGAATTTACTGAAAATTTTAGTACAAATACATTCCTTTTAGTATTTGTTTTCTCTTTTTTTGTCAGTAGTGTCCGGCGGTTCACCCTAGTGGCTCGAATTACTGATCCGTCCAGAAGCTCTACAGGGTATCCACGTGTTTCATATTTAGTTTTGAATTCTTGAATTTTGTTATGGCATTCATCTTCGTTTGAAATTATGCGTTTTATTCTCAAGAATTGAGACTAAGGTAAATTGTTCAAAAGGTTTTAGGGATGAAAGCTTTCATAGTGTAGAAGACTATTTTTATCTGTTTCTTTTTGATGTAAAGTTGTAGTTATTTGGTGTTTCTCAATTTTAATCAAAACTTCCAGAAATGCTATCTGGTTTCTTCCAATTGAATGTGTAAACTGAATACGTGGTTTTTGGCGTTCAGGTTATTGATGTGTTGTTCCAGTTTAGTGGTAGTACCAGACCAAATAATGAATATATCATCAATGTAACGACAAAAGAACTTTAGCTCCTCACTCCAGTCCCTGTTGTTAAAAATGTGCTCATCTTCATAGTTGGCCATGAATGTATTGGCATAAACAGGTGCCCCAGAAAAACCCATTCAGGTACCATTCAATTGGGCATAAAACGTGTTTGACCGTTTAAAATAACTGTGATGTAGACAGAAATGTGTCAAATCCAATAGAAAAATTTGATTCATTTTGATTTCTTGATGTTTCAGAAGTAGCCATTCCAATGCCTCTAAACCTTCTGCATGAGCTATAGACGCATACAATGAGGTCACGTCAATGGTGCATAAGACTTATTCATTGTCAATTGATAATGTTATTTTCTCCAGTTTAAGAATGAAATCCGCTCTGTCTTGAATATATGTGTGCCATTCCTGAATCAATGGTTGAAGGTAAGGATCTATTACTTGCCCTGCTGGTTCAAAAAGTGAATTGCAACCTGACACGATAGGTCTAAATGGAGGGTTATCCAAGCTTTTATGAACTTTTGGTAGCATATAGAGTTCTGGTCTCCTCGGAAATTTGGTGATTAAAAACTTTGCCAAATTTTCAGAAATCCATTCATTGTCAAGAGCTTTGTCTACTAGTTGTTGCAAATAACCTAATAGTTATTTTGTTGGGTTCTGTTCAAGTAACATGTACGTGTTAGTATCTTCCACATGTAGATTCACTTTGGATTGGTAGAATGATGTATCCATAAGGACGAGGGAAAGGAAAAGAGAAACAAACTATGTCACAGCGAGAAGAGTAAATGGTTGCCAGAAAGTTCCAGAATCATTCTCGCCATGCCCAGAAAGCCAAAAGATGACATAAGTTGCAAGTAGAAACCAGACAAAGTCGATCACCATAAGCTTTATCCTACAAAGGCTCACCAACATCATTGTCAAGGGCCAGTTAAGGAGATGGATGTGCACTGATGGCATTGACCAAGGAACGACAGGCACATGTAGATTTGACTGTTTGTATGGAAGAAGCAAACAACAAAAGCAAACCACCAAACGAAACAGCGGAATTCATTTGGACATTGCCCCAAGATGATAACCTTTATTACCATCATGCCCATTGAAAAGTTCAAGAGGCTCTCTCCTGTTCCATGCCTCAACCCATCAAACACAAAGGTATACACATGGGCTGCTTCTAAACCTTTGCAGAGTCCAGGGTCATTCACTGCAACATTGAAACATAATGCAGTATCTGTGCAAGCGACAATTTATGTTCTTCAAGGGACTGATATCCCTCAATCACAACACTCAATCTGAAGCTGTGATTCAATTCCTGATGTTATTTTACGGCCTAGGCAGGCTCAAGACAATGAAAATGCTACTTCACATCAATGAGGACATTCGCCTTGTTGCTTTCCACTTGAAAGAAGCTGTTGAGAAAGAACTAGAAATGTTATTGAAACATGATATCAAGTGCTCCACTGATCCTAGGCCATGGGTGTTGCCTATAGTGGTGCTGCCAATGAAGGACAGTAGTACGTATGTGCATTGATATGCGCCAGGCCTACAAAGTGGCCGAGAGAGAAAGACACCCTGGCCCACACATAGTAGACATTATTATGCAGCTGAATGGCTCCAAAGTCTTCTCCCATTTTTACCTGAACAAGAGATACCGTCAACCCGAGTTCGAAGAGAATTGCATGTACATCACTCCTTTTTTGACTCATGTTAGTTTGTTCAGGTACAAAAGATTGAGTTTTGTAGAGTTGTCAGCTGTAAAAATATTTCAGGATGTTATACGTTGAATTATACAACCTGTCAAGAACGCTTTTAACTACAGTGATAATATACTGGTATCCATTTGGGAGCAATGGAAAAGGAGCATGACAAAGCTCTTTTCTAAGTGTGCCAGTTACTTGCTGATGCAGGTCTCACTCTGAATGCAGCAAAGTGTGAGTTTCATAAGACCAAACTTAAAGACTTTGGACATATTTTCTGATGGGGGAATGATTCCTGGCCCTGATAAAGTCAAAGCAGGATCAGCTAACTACTCCCCAACAAAATGTCACCATGCTGCGATCCTTCTTAGACATGGCCAGTTATCATTCAAGAAACATTCATGATGGGGCGTAGCTTGGCGCCGACTGCAATGACAGCGTAGCTCTTGGGCTCCGTCAGGGCCTGAGGTATAACCCATAAAATCCAACATTAATCCGGATCCCAGAGGTCAGGAACAATACGGATAAAGTTCCTGAAAGCAGGGAGTAGAAGAGGGATCGCCTGTCAAGCTACCGCTGTGCACAACAGCCACTATCCCAAACCGGTACCAGACTTGACAGCAACGCATCGGCCTCAACAGGGAAGGCGGAGTCACGTAGCGCACCGGCCCATAGCGCTGCCCGAAGGCTGGTGCACTGCAATACGCAAGGGCCACGGCTTACGGCCTAACACCTGAGCGTCCACTAATGTGAACGACGGCCTCACGAGAAAATTACCCGGCCACAGCGACCACAGCGACCAGTGAGGTGAGACCCGGATGGGGCACCCATGAGTCCACCATAATGGGTGCACAACACTGGCAGGAGCTGTGGCCTGCAGATAGACACTTGGAATACAGGCATCAGACTTAAACTGTGGGCACGTGGACTGCAGCGGGTGGGGGCGTGCGGGTCTGAAGCTCGGCCACTACTCCGGAAGAGGCATGACCCAGTGTGATTTTCAGGATGTATTGTTTCTCGCCCCCGGCGCTCTGCGGGCCCGCATGCTGCATCATCGCCATCAGAAGGAAAATGTTAATGCTTGAATGAGGAGGCCATAGAAACGAACGAGCGCAGCAAGGAATCCGGCCTGCAGCCAGCCGTCCACTCTTGGGTTCAGCAGCTTCGGACCATTGAATCCAACAGCATAATCAGAGGGTACAGCACACACATAATTTACAGTCGTGAGAAAATGCTGAGGGGGAGGAAGTGACACGAGTGAGGCCCAGCTGGACTCAAGTGGGAGTGCAGGCAGGTTTGGATTTGAGGCCCCCCATGTACTCTCCCGTGAGTGGCTGATCACATTGCCAGACCAACATTTCCGGCAGACCGTGGTATTCTGACCCTAAGGTAGATTGGAACCCTCTGTACAAACGAACTTGCTGGACGACAATAACCATTGGCCTGAGGTACCGAAGCACTCCTTGTTAATAACACGACGCCTGGCCTAGATATCACACAGCACTATGACGAAACCAAAGGGAAATATGACATCCGTCCAAGTCAACAAGATGGACACATTTGTGGTACCGCGGCCGCTCGCAGCTGAAAATGGAGCACGTGAGGATGTCCCACCTGCAGAGGAGCCATCCCTCGGTTCAATAATGGCAGCGATATAAACAGCCGGTACTAACCTGGAAACGAAAATTGATAAGGTTACGATTGAAATGAACCTTATACGGGCGGATTTGCGGAAAACGTCTGAAAGGGTCAAAGCCACAGAAGAACATATAGGAGAGCTGCAGACCGCAACACGTAAATTGGCGTAAAAGGTCACAAAATTAGTCCACCAACATAAAGAAATGGCACTACACCTGAATGATCAGGAAGGCCGAGCCCGTTGTAACAACATACGGGTGGTAGGGGTGCCTGAAGGGGCGGAGGGGCCCAGCATGGATCTCTTCCTTGAAGACCTTATCCTGCATCACCTTAAGCCCAAGAGACTCTCCCCACTATTCTCTATTAAAAGGGCACACAGAGCCCCGATCCCGAAGCCAAGGCCTGTTGCACCGCCTCGCACTATCATAGCATGCATCCTAAATTTCCGCGATTGGGATGCAATCCTTCAAGCAGCTAGAATCAATGGTGACCTTCCGTATGACAACACGACCATCCGGTTCGTCCCGGACTTCACTCTGAAAGTACAGCGAGAAAGACGCTCCTTTGAAGAAATCAAACGGGCTCTTAGAGACAAAGGACTTGAGAATATGATGTTCTTTCCAGCCAAGTTGAAAGTAATTGATGGAGACAAATCTCTGTTCTTCATGAAGCCAGAGGAAGTGCAACGTTGGCTCGAGGAAGGTCCACCCAAGTTCCAACGCTGTAGGGAAGAGACAAACAGTGAAAACACCGACCACCGTCCTAAAGACTCATTACACTGGCGTGGAGATAGACTGTACTTACCATCGAGATCTAGAAGCTCCCGATCCGGCAGCCCGGGCAGGGATACAGCACGCGTTGGAAAATGAAGGCCTGCATGGACTACAATGGCCTGTAGCTATTTCTCTTATTGCCCCTTTGTGTGGTGGGGTGGCAGATTCCCAATCGTATAGCCACAACAGATCCCTCTCTGCCAACCTAAAGTTGCATTGGCTCAATACCGAATGAACAATGAACAATAGAACTTTAAAGAATACTATTGACCCTTGATGCAGTTGGGGCATTGCTGCGGAACCCGGGAGGAAGAGACTGTTTGGCGCTAACACCGCACAACCCTATGTTCAATGTTTTCTATTTTGGGTATCATAGGTACTCTGCTATTAGGGTGGTGGGTAGTTCTGAACCTACTAGGCAGGGATGCAGAGAGGGGGGACGTGTTCTTTATGGGTAGGGGTAGGAGGGTATAGTCGATTTCAACTATTGTCCTGGTGATGGACTTCGCTCTTGCTCCCTGTACGAACGAGAAATGTGATATTATGTTCATGATGTTGCTCTGATTAAGCGGGGTGGCGGAGTGCCAAATCCAGTTGTGAGTAATGTTTATTTGCAATATGGGAATGTTTTAAATGTTAATGTTCCAATGGTTATCAATCTGCAATTATCGACACACAGTCACTAAAATAGGTTCACAACGACCTTCGCTATTCGACATGTCACGACCACTTACATCTCCAATGACCTCGTCTGATCCAATGACACAACGCACCACAATGCCAACGCTGTCATTTCTCCTGGAATGTCAATGGCCTGAGGGACGAGATAAAACGTGGACTGACACTACAATACCTGAAACACATATCCCCGGCAGTTATACTGCTTCAGGAGACACACTTGATGGGCTCCATGTGTAAGGCCCTTGACTGGTGGGGGTTTCAATTGGCAGTACATTCAGAGTTCACCCGGGGGTGGGGAATTTGGTACAAACATTATTCCCCCTCATTATCCACCGCACTTTTAAAGATGACCAAGGCCGCTTCACGGAAATCTCGCTTCAATGGGAGGGTTGTATGCTCAACTTAGTGTCCGTCTATGTCCTGCCTGCTCTGCACTCCCCGCCTTTCATGATTTGTGCAAAATCCTCATAACAATACCAGACAGCGACTTAATACTAGGGGGCGACTTCAACATGACCGTAAATGACGCACTAGACCCTACACCTATCAGCCCACAACATCGTGTCAGTTCACCCCAGGCCGATTTTTCAGAAGCGCACCGCCTATTGAATATATGGAGAATCAAAAACCCACTTGAGAGACAATACACTTTTCACTCCGGAGCTCATAATAGCTTCTCCTGCATAGACTACATACTCACAGCCGTAGACAATCTAGGAAGGATAGGGGCAGCCATACACTTACCCAGAGGAATATCTGATCAGTCTCTGGTAAGAGCAGAGATCCGGGCGCAGTGCACTATTCAAAGTCATATGTACCCCATCTATCCAGGATTCCTCCTGAATTCTGAGATCAAGAAAAGTTTAGCCACTGCTACCACGCAATATTTCCGAGAAAACAAAGCGTCAGTCTCCTCCCCATTAACACTATGGGAAGCATACAAACTAGTGATACGAGGACCGGCTATCTCTCTCATTGAGGGGCATAAAAAGGAAAAAAAAATGCAATCGAGACCTTAGAGCAGGAAGTACAGCAATTAGAATTACGACATGCTCCTGGACCCACTGATGAGACGGTACATACATTGCACATCAAAAGACAGGAATACAAGGAATACCTTTGGACTGATGCCAAGTCCTGCCTGCAAGCAGTCCAATACCTGAACTATGAGTCTGGAGACAAAGCAGGCAAACTTCTTGCCTGGTTAGACAAGAGAGAGCGGGCGCATAGATGGATAGCACATATTAGGAAAGACGATGGAGAAATCACATCACACCCACAACACATAGTGACTGCACTAGCACAACACCATGAATGAGTTTATACATCCACGAATAATACCACTGTACAGGAAGCACTCGCATTCCTTAAAGATATCTGTGTGCCGCGGCTCACACCTCAAGAAACCGAGAGTCTAGAAGCAAACATCACGGTAGACAAACTCAAGATAGCCATCTCAAAAATGCAATCGGGCAAGGCAACTGGTCCAAATGGCATCCCAATTGAACAATATACACACAGCGGACAAGATAGCCCCGTATTTGTTAAATATGTTTGAAACGAGTCATGACATAGGGACACTCCCAAGAGATCAACGTCTCGCAACTATTGTGGCCATCCATAAGCCGGGCAAAGCGGTGGAGGAATGCACATCACATCATCCAATCTCCTTAATTAATGCGGAAGGGAAAATCTTAGCCAATACGTTGGCGTTTAGGCTCACACCTCATATCGCCAAACTGGTCCACCCGGATCAATCGGGCTTTAAGTCTGGCAGAAACACATCCCTGAATCTCAGGCGCCTCCATGGTGTACTGGGCCGAAGACACACTATACAGGCTGAGCGAGAGCTGCTACACCCGCTACACTCTCTCCACGAGGGCGCTGATTCTTCACAGACTGACTGCTGAGCGAGAGCCGCTACACCCACTACACATTCTCCATGAGGTCGGTGGGCAATCTCTTTGCGGCTGGAGCCTCCAAGCAGCTTAGAGCGCGGCCGGAGCCGCCATACATTTCTTTTTCCGGCCTGAGCCGGTGGGTGCTTTCCTCGTGGCCGGAGTCGCCGGACAGCTTTGACCGCGGCCGGAGTCGCCAAACGATTCTGGGGTCAAGCTATCCTGGCTGACATTTGTCACCCCGAGTGGGACGGGTATGCTCAGACGTGAGTCCCGTGCTCCCACACCACTGGAGTCAAGCTATGCTGGCTGATGACGGCTGATAGCCAGAAACCGGTCCTAGGATGCTTGATTTCGGTCCAGGGAAGACATGGCTTGGCAGTTTGGGCTGGACTGTTCCCATGAGGCACAGGCTCAAGGCTGATATGCATATGGCCATGTCTGAACTGGGGTGGTGTGGAGTGCAAAAAAACTGATGGATTTAGGCCCAGATCACTGTACTGGGGTGAATGTATGACATTGTTCTGCATTCTGTCTATCAACTGTTGTTTTTGCCAAACGATTCTTGGGGCGGTGGGGAGCCGCTGGGCAGTTCTCTTTGCGGCCAGGGGCCGCAGGGCACTTTCTCACAGCCGGATCCGCCAGGCATTTTTTGGCGCGGCAAGGAGCAGCCAAACGTTTCTCTTTGCGGCCGGAGCCGCTGGGCATTTTCTTTGCGGCCGGGGCGTGGCGTGGAGCCGCTAAACACTTCTCTTTTCAGCCGGTGCCACTAAATATTGTTGCAAACAACAACTACGGGGAGGCCCTAATCAGCAAGGCTGGGCCAAAGTAGCAATGAACAAAAGAAGGTGCCAGTGCTGATATTAATAATTTAAATACAACGAATAACCACAGCAGAACTTGAAAGAATCAAGAACGGGAATAACTACTTAATAGTTTTTTTATTTTAACATCATTTTAGAAAAAGAAAAATTTGTATATTTTTCATTTTTTACAAAAGGGGAAACATTTACAAAAAGAACACCAAAAGACTAAAGGATGTAATTATCATTCATCAGTCATACTAAGTGCCAGACATATCACAGGCATTCAAAACACATTCATACCACTCGGGGGTAAAAAGATAAGTTGGACAACAAAGCATATACAATCTAAAAACTGTACACTATTTTATACAAGGGAAACAAGTGATATACTGCAGAGTAAGAAATTACAACAGGCCACAGTCTGGAATTACAATTTCACCAAAAAAATGAGAAAACAGTTTTTTATATGTACAATCCTACAGCAATTTGCAAAATAAACATTTGTTACTAAGCAACCTAGGTATTGTACTGGCGACTAAGAGAGGACAACTCTACGCTCTTGCCGCCCTCGCAGACACCATGTGGCAGGGGCCTACGCGTTTCGAATCCCGCCGATTTTCCTGGGATTCTCTTCAGGGCCTTGTGTGGTATCTCCACTGCCTTCCCTGTGAGAGGGGGTCCAACTTGGAGGGGGGTGGGGGAGACTTTCAACTGACTTTTATTTGTTTCGTGCGAAAGCTGTATGGGTCTGGAGCATGGTTGTAATGCCAGATAGTACGTGGTCAAGCACACGAATTTGACCGGTAGTTTGTTGCCGTAGGGCCAGGCAGAGAACTGATTAAGTTGTATTGTAGTGTACTTTTCCAGGCTGATTTAGAGAAGTCGAGCGAGCCGATTTTCAACCTACTTAGCTGATGCAGGGAGTCGCTACTCAGAAAAAGTGCGCCCGAACAACCAAACTTCGGTCCTAATTCATCCCTGCCGCCTTGTACAAACGTTTAGCGTTATCCAAACTTCGGAGCCGGCAAATTTCAGGGCTTGGTTTAACAGTGGGTTCTTTCCGGTCGGTGGCCGTCGGTCAACTGGCGTGTTAGTCGGCACTAATCACTAACGCATGCTAAATATTGTTGGCAGAGGACCGCCGGAAAATAACTGTGGGCCAGAAAAAAGGAAAGGAAAGGAAAGCATACCCTTCTCTTCCACCCTCTTCCTACCCCCCAAACTACTATCTGCATAATCCATCCAATCGCAATACTAACTCCTGCTCCTGCCGCAGCGTGGCAGCTAAACCTTGCGGGGATTTCTTTGTGGACTTGCAGTACCAGGAGCCAGCGCGTCTAACAGCCCTCACCTGTGCCTGTATTCACCAGGGGGAGATAAAGCTGCTCGCCGCTCCCGTGCGCCGGGCAAGCGAAGCCCGGGCCAAGGGTGGGCCCGTTTGAGCCCGATAGAGGACGGAAGAGGACGGGCCGGGCCCCCCCTCTAACATCCTGATCCCTCAAAGGTAATTCTCCTGGTTTATGATCCCATTTTAAACGTGAAACTTGGTACAATCCGCCTGTTTCTCCAAGAACTACCTGTGGGCAAAATGGCTGTCCAGGAAGGGAAGACAAGGAAAGCAGCAACGGGAGGATATGTAGCTGGGACCTTAGACCAGTTCATTACCAGGGCTACTTCAGTTCTTGCAAAGGAAATAGCAATTACTGAGCGCTGAATTTCCCAGGACCCGGCATTTGCTAAACGTTCCTCCCTGGGGGACTTGGCCCTGGCTCGTAGCCCGGTGCCGCACAACCCTGTAGCTGTTTACCCCATGGACTCCGCCCAAAATTGTGTTCAACCTCCCCAGGTTTTGTTGTCAGACCAGGATAATGTGGATTGTGGGGTAGCTACCCGTGCTTCTTCAGGGGCCATCCCAAAAGTGCGCCCCATCGCAGCACAAACCCCATCGGGAGCACCCTCTAAAAAGAAGGAAGGGGGGAGCGCAGAAGGGAAAAAATCCAAGAAGCCGGAATCAAATAACACGGCTAACCCGGTAAATGTGGTAAACGTGGAAGTTGTTCTTTTAAGCCCAGGGCAACCAGCTGTAAATGACTCACTTCCAAATACCTTTCCTCTGGTTTTACAAGATGGTCCTTTGACCTCCACAGATGCCGGTTTTTGGAGGACATTAGGCGAGCTCATATCAGCCTCTATAAATTGAGGAAATCCTGAAGAAATTAGAACAGCTATCTAAAACAAACTCCTCTCATATCAAGAACATTTTGCCAAAGTGCCCCAAGGCTAAAGTTATCCTGAGGAATGGTCCGGGGCACAGTCCAAGCATTATTCCATCATCCCATGCGATTGCAGCGGACCCAATCCCAGGCAACTTGGACAGGAACATAGCAGTTGGGCCCGGTACTATGGCTGGAGCCAATATACAGGGAAACAAAGACTGCCTCCAAGGAAAGAGTGACAATCAACAAATGGCGGGAGGGGGGATTGCGAAACAGCCTCAGGCAGGCTGGATGGGCCCACAATGCTTTACTGATCATCAAAAGACTTTGTTGCCACATATTGATCTACCTCCTGAGTCTGTACCCTATGTTGTTGTGTTGTCAGGATTGCCAGAATTAGTCAATGGGAGGGTGGAAACTTATAGTGAGTTAAAGAACAAAGTTGTGCACTGGTTGAACACAAATAGACCCCTACCCTTGAATGTACACATCAAAATACTGTTTGTCAGCAGGGTAAGCTGGATAGGACGCAGATCAAAGGATATAGAGGGTAATTGTATAATTATTAGTTTTAGTGATAGCAGGGCAGTGCATCACATCTGTGGCGGATTTAATCAGAATGTGAGATCCACTATTCAACCTTTCGATCTCAGTTACTTTTATACTACCGCAATAAGTAGGGAACACTTTGCCCAGCAGGGATTGAGCTGTGAAGAGCGATCCCGCCCAGGACACCTAGGTGGCAGATTTGTCTGTGACGGGTTTAATCTATCGGGGAGCTGCCATCTTTCTCCCATTGTGCAGTGACCAAATAGATTTGTAGTACTTTCAAGGTTGGACGATTGCGATTGACTGCCTGATGGTTTAGAGCCGCAAGCATCAACTATTCAGGCCTCAGAATTAGTTCACTCATTTCCTATAGGAGCAGGGTCTATAGTACAGACACCGTATGAGCCCCCTATCTTGAAGTCACCGGAGGTTTTTCCCACTGTATCATCTGGGGATCATCTAGTGGACTACAATGTTTTATCTTGGAACATTGCTGGGTTGGTGGAGAAGATCACAGATTTGATGTGGGTGCAGTTCATCAGTCAATTCTCACTTGTATGTTTACGGGAGGCCTGGCTGGTGAACTGCAACCTATACCTGGAGGGGTACAAAGCTTTCTATGTCCCTGCTGCCCCTTGAGCAAGTGGAAGGGCAAGGGGTGGTCTAGTTATCTTTACATCTCTAGCATTGAAATGCAGGATTAAGGTCCTCCCATTCTCTCAAAGTGACTCCCAAGCGATCCTATTAAAGCATGGAAACGCTAGTGTGTGTTTAATCAACTTTTCTAATGCATTGAACAGACAGGGGGTCTGTCAGTTAACATTGCTGAATGGGCTTCTTAAGCAGCATTGTGCTTGTGTCTCTCATAGCCTTATGATAGTGGGAGACTTAATTGTCCACCCGTGTGGTGACCCTGAAACAACTAGGATGGGTGATAGGGTGATATTGGATGTGCCAGGACACGAGGTCTCCACTTTGAGCACTCAGTGCAAGGAAATGTACTCAATGACCTGCTTAATGAATATGATCTGTTCTCTTCTATGTCTTTTGCTGTTCCATGTAGTAAACAGCCCGTGCCGTCCTTTAAAGGGCGTAGTGGAGGATTTTTTACAGTCTACAGACTATCCTGCAGGGTTTTAAAATTATGGAGAGTTCATTCAGTGACCACAACCCAGTGTGTGTGCAGTTGGGGGGTGGTATATTGAAGAGGAGGGCCCGGGAGGTAGCGCCAGGCGTGCTTAAACCGAAAGATGGTAGCTGTCGCCTTAAATGTTCCCAGGTGACCCCTAACCTCTTCTACGAAAAGGTTCATGAGACTTGCATTCTGTGTGTCTTCTGACTCTTCAGCAGCAGACGTCCTAACCTCATTTTCAGAGATTGTTGATAAGGTGGGGGCTTTGCTTTCTGTCCCTGCACGAAAAACAACATGTAGCGATCCTAATTGGCTTAATTCCGCATGCTCTAAAGCAGCCAGAGTATTGAAGGATGCATTGAAAGCTAACCCGAGGTATTCGACTTAACTACAAAAAGACGCTGGCAAGCCGCAGGGCGGAACTGAAGGAAGCAACCTGGCGTGAATTGGTAGACCCAAGCACGTTAGGTAGTAGTGCTAAATTTTGGGGCATTATCAATAGACCTCTTTTTGAAAGGGTTATGGGTGAAGGTCTTGGTACTAATATACTGGAAGAGGATTGGGTCTCGCATTTTAGCCGTATTTTTAAGAGCGATTCACCTCTAGTTCGACCACAAGCCATGCTGAAAATAATGCCCTGGTTGTATTCTCCCAGAGTGAAGTAGAGAAAGGCATTGCTGGTTTGACGTGCAACAAGGCGCCAGGTCCGGACGGTATCCCGCCGGACCTATTTAAATCAAATCCTTCACTTTGGGCCCCGGTCCTGCAGGGTGTGCTTAATGCGCCGCTAAGGCCGGCTGCCCAAAGTCTTGGGGCTTATCCACTATTGTACCAGTGTTTAAAAAAGGTGATCGCAATAGTACACTAAACTTTAGGCCGATTTCCCTTATTAACTCCGTAGTCAAGGTTGTGGGAGGGTTTCTATTGAATAGACTGGCAAACTGGGCGGAAGATAATAAGATCATCTCTGACATTCAATATGGGTTCCGACCAGGACACTCTACTATAGCCCAATGTCTCAACCTTTACCTGATCCTCGGGAAGTACGTGGTTGCCCGAAAAAGGACGATCTACATGGCCTTCATGGATATCTCCTCTACTTTTGACTCTGTCAATCGGGGGAGAATGTGGCAATCCATAAGGGCCATGGGGGTGGAGGACAATCTGGTGGACTTCCTGAGGGATCTGCATAGTGATACAAGGTGTGCATCCTTGCCCCGTTTCTTTTTAACCTTTATATCAACGACTTGGATAGGATTTTGGCAGAAACAGGGGCTGATTTTCCGTATGTGGGGCGAAGGGGTCTGCCTGTTCTGCTCTATGCAGACAACGCGGTTCTCCTAGCCCGTATCCCTAGAAGCCTGCAAACCTTGTTGGATACCTTTTGCAGCTTCATGGCAGACCGCAATTTGGCCGTGAATAACTCAAAATCATTTGTAATGCAAGTTGGGACATGCCCTAAGAAGCAATATTCCTTTAGGGTGAATGCAGAGAAGGTGCCCTTAACCCCAACCTTCTCTTACTTGGGCGTCCTAATGGATGATCGTTTGGATTGGAGTGCCCTGGTTAGGAGAAGGAAGGGGGAAGTGACTAGAGTAAATGCACCTATGGTCCCACTTGTCCTATCTCAGTGAGGAAGCCATTGTGTCAGGTCATAAAAAGATATTTGAGTGGTTGTCTCACCCACAATATATCATGGCATGCTTCATCATCCACGACTTCTCACACTGGGGTAGGAAGAATGCCGCTCCAGGGGACTCAACGGAAGTCTATAGACCTGGAATTTCTTCTATATGTAATTCAAGACAATCGCACTAGTCCAGTTAAAGGTTTAAGAATTAAAAAATAACTGGGATATACCCAAGGACCTTCCTTTAATAGTGAGTACCCCTGGTTTTGATTAATAACGAAGAAGTGTGGCCTATAGATGAAATATAATGATGCATCTTACTCGTCACAATATACAGACTACCAACATGTTTTAACCTATCTTTTATGCCAAACAATCGTCAAAGGTCTCCATCATGGTAATAGAGCTTCCTAGCTATACTGTCGATTCATTCCAAGCTAAAAAGGAAAAACTTTACCATTCCAGTTAGACTTCTGATTGGGGGTAAACGCATGTTTCACTAAAGTACCAGCTTCGTGGTTCAGTGTGGGGGAATGCCTTCTCTGTAGTCACACATTCAACAAGAGTATGGCATCACCGGTGTACATAGTCGGGCCCCCAACCACTGATGTATTGTAAGTATTTTTATGACTCTTCACTTTATTGTGGGGATTGACTGGATAATGATTACCATTAGGATGATCACCCGGGTATGCTAAACAGAACAAGGGGGACCAGTGCTTATAATACCAGGAGAATCAAGTGGACAAGGTCTGGAGTCAAGAGAACCTGGATGACCCAAATTATGAGGACAGGGGCTAAGAGGGCTACACCTATGAGGACTGGGACACAATGCTCAAGATGGACCATGACAAGGGGATTAGCAGGACCAGGACCTGCAACACCAGGACCGTGGGAAGAGGGCAGGATTGTAGGTAGACCATGCCAATGGGAATAGCAGGACCAGGACCCGAAATGCCAAGACCTTGAGAAGAGAGTGAGGAGGATCAGGATTACCATGACTATGGGGTGCCAGAAGGACCCGAAAGTGCAAGGACTAGGATGACCAAGAATGATAAGGGGGGCCTGTAGTACCAGGACTGGGATGATCAACAAAAGAGAACCAGAACAAGGATGACAAAATCAAGGAGATGAGGTCTGTGGTGGCTAGGAGGAGGAAGTCCAGGTGCATTAGGTCGAGGAAGCCCGGAATGAGGAGTGGTATGAGCAAGACGACCAATTCCGGTGGGCACAGGATTGGGAGTAGGACAAAGACTATATGATCAAGCCTAAAAGGTCCAGATTAAGTAGAACCAGAATGACAATGAGGAAGGGCTTTGACAAAAAGGGCCAGGGCTAGGACAAGGAAAGACCAGTATAGGGTTGGCCCGGATGACCATCCGAGGAGGATTAGGACAAGGAGGTACAAATGAAATGGGCCAGGACCAAGGAGACCAGGGATAGGATGGCCAGGAAGACCAGATCTATGAGACGTAGGCCTCGTAGGACCCTAACAGAAGTACCAGGAGCAAAGGGTTCAGGCCTTGTGGGCACAGAATCAGGTGGAGGAGAAGCACTGTGAAGATGAGGAATAGGTAAAAAAACACACAATCAGGCAAGAAGGACTTTGATTGGGAAGAGGATGAGGAATACCAGAGCCTGGATGACCAGATGGATTAGGGCCAGGTGTTCAGGTAACCAGAGACAAAATGACAATGGCTAAGAGAATAAGGACAAAGAGCTCCAGATGGACAATGGCCAAGGGGATCAGGAAGAATGGAAACAGAGAACCAAAGGCTACAGAACCAGGATTTGTGGACCTAGGACCAGGAGGACTAGGATGAAAATCTGGACCTAGATGATATGAGTCAGGAGGACCAGGCTGGTGGTGATAAGGTCAGGATGGCAAAAAGAGCAATGAATCAGTTGGCAGGGACCTGGAAGACTGCTCATGGAGGATCAGGAACTAAGAGCACCAGGAAGAGAACTAGGGCAGTAAAGAGCAGGTAGACTTCAAGGGACACTGCATGGGATATCAGGCCTAGATCAAAGAGGATCAAGACGACTAAGAAGATCAGATGAACTAAGGCCAGTAGGGCCAGTAGATAAACAGCAGCAGCCTAACAGGAGGTGGGGAAAACCAAGGGGACTAAAACCACAGAGACCAGGATGATAAAGCCCATGAGAACCGGGATTAGGGAGAGGAGGACTAGGTGGATTAGAATGATCAGGAGTATGAAGAAAAGGGTAGGAGGGGTTAGTGGACCAGAGCTGAGGGGACCAGTACTTGGAATATCAAATGAAGCAGAAGGACCAAAACCTCTGGTAGTCGAACAAGAGCAAGGAGAACCAGATAGTTGTAGAAGGGCCAGTGGGACCAGACCAAGAGAACAAGACTCAGGAGTATCAAAATGAAGAGGACTAGGACTAGCAGACAAGAATCAGGATCAGATGGACCAGGATAATCCGATCCAGAAGGGCAAGAACGATGAGGGTGCGTGATATCTAGGAGGACATGGACACAAGGGTCCAGGTGTGCAAGCACCAGATGAATCAAAAGGACTTGGATAAGAGGAACTGTTATGATGAAGGGCCAGCATGATGAGGGGCCAGGAAGGTCCACAATGGAATGGAGGACTAGGATCACAATGACCACACAGAAGAACCAGAACAAGAACCAGAACCAATGAGACCAGGATTAGGATGGTTAGGAGTACCAGATCAGGGAAAACTAGGCCCAGATTTACCTGAAGAAAGATGGATAGCAGCAAGACAATTAAGGCCCGTGGACCCAGAATCAGAAGATGGATAAGACTGATAAGGACAAGGAATAGGAGCACCTTGGCCTGGAAAACCAGGTTGAGGATGACTAGGAGGATCAGGACCAACAGTACCAGGCCTTGTGAATCAGGAGGATAAGGACCAGGGGACCAGGTAATAAGCAATAGACAGAAAAGGGCTAGAAGGACCAAGATCAGGAAAACTAAAGCACAGAGGACCAGAAGAACCAGGGCTCAAACGAAATGTCTCTTCTAATCTCTTCGGAAATTCAGTGCCTTCTTCGGAAACAGGCCATTCAGGTCGCTCCTTTCGATCCTTCAGGTTTCCTAAATTCCATCTTTCTTGTCCAGAAAAAGAACAAGAAACTGCACCCAACGATCAATCTGAAATGGTTCAATCAGTTTGTGGTGTACTACCGCCACTACGAGATGGAGACCATTCTTCACTTACGAGATACTCTGTGTCCAAACGACTGGATGGTATGACTGGACTTACAGGACGCTTATCTCACGGTTCCCATTCACCCTTCCCACTCCAAATTTCTACAGTTCCAATGGTCGGGCGTGACCTATTGCTTTACCTCTCTACCTTTCGGTGTTTCCTCAGCACCCTGGTGCTTTACAAAACTCTTAAGACCAGTGGTAGCTTTTCTGAGATCCCCCTGGATCAGGCTTATCATATACCTGGACGACATATTGATCATGAACACAGGCAAACAGATTCTTCTGTCAGATCTTCACACCACACAATCCCTCCTCTCAGATCTGGGATTCCTCCTCAATATCGAAAAATCGATACTCATTCCTTCTCAGAACATCGAGTTCTTGGGCTTCTTAGTAGATTCTGCCGCAGCCTCTCTTCTCCTTCCCCAGTCGAAAGTCTCTACGATCAAGGCAGAAATCTCCCGGGTCCTTCGGACGTCTCTCATATCCCTGAGATCGCTGGCGAGAACAGTCGGCCTTCTCTCTGCGTCCATTCAAGCCATCTTTCCAGGTCCCCTGCATTATCAGGCCCTTCATCGCCTAAAAATTAGACATCTTTGTCAAGGCTTGGCCTTCGCCGACCATATCGACTTGGGCCAAGAATCTCGCGTAGAACTCCAATGGTGGATCGACCATTTAGATGCGTGGAACGGGCGAACTATTTTCGCTTTGGCCCCAGATCTTGTTTTAGAATCAGATGCCAGCCTGTCCGGTTGGGGCGCCCGCTGTGGTCCAATATCGACTGGCGGTACATGGTCTCGCTAGGAGTCGAAATTGCACATAAATTGTTTAGAGATGCTTGCAGACTCCTTTGCAATCCAAAGCCTTTCAAAGAACAGAGTTCGCTGTTCCATCCTTCTTCGAATGGACAATGTTTCTGCGGTCCGTTACATCAACCATCTTGGCGGCATTAAATCCAAACCCCTTGCAGAGTTGGCAAGGAGCCTTTGGGAATACTGCCTGTCCAATCAACTGTCCTTGACAGCGGAATACTTTCCCGGAGACCTCAATTCTGTGGCAGATTGGCACTCTCGTTATCTTCGAGATTCCAGCGACTGGAAGCTTCTTCCATCCGACTTCCTATCCCTGTCTCAAAAATTGGGCCCTTTCTTCATAGATCTCTTTGCTTCCCGCCTCAACACTTATTTGCCCTGCTTTTTCAGCTGGCGTTCAGATCCCACAGTCCTGGCTACGGATGCGTTCCTTCAGGATTGGTCTCTCCACCTCAACTATGCTTTCCCTCCTTTCCTCATGACCAGCAGAGTGCTTTCCCAGGTTCGTTGTCAGTCGACCTCCCTGGTCCTAGTGGTCCCATTTTGGCAATCTCAGATTTGGGTCCATCTCTGTTGGAGATTGCAATAGATTTCCCAGTTCTTCTCCCAGTCTGCGAGGACTTACTTTTGAACCCTCTGGGATTACAACACAGTCTCCTTCTGGACAATTCCCTGGTTCTGTCTGCCTGGAAAGTTTCTGGCCTGTCCCTCCTGACATCCTCATTTTACAAGAGGCTTCTCTCTTTCTCAGCAAAGCCTGGGCCCCAGGGACCTCAAAAGCTTACAATCCGCCTGGTCTCTTTGGGCAAGCTGGTGTCTGGAAAGGCATATCGATCACCTTTCAGCCACTCTGAATTTTGTGGTCAATTTTCTGGCTTCTGAAGCCAGCGCAGGTAAGTCCTACAGAACAGTCAACTTGTATAGGTCGGCCATTTCCCTCAATCATTCCCCCATCAACGGCAAGCCTGTAGGTGCTCATCCTTTGATCTGTTGTCTTCTGAAAGGAGTTCACTGTTCCAAACCTCCGTTGGCTAAGTATACCAAGTTTTGGGACGTTTCTGTGGTACTTAAACTATTTTCTGACTTGCCAGAAATTTCCCTAAAAATGTTATCTGCTAAACTTACCATGCTTTTGTGCCTTGTTTCCATCAAACGCGTTCTAATGTGAAAGCTCTTGACATTTCAGCTCGTCAGTTTTCCCCTACAGGAGTTGTGTTTCAGGTTCATAGATGAACAAAAACTCATTTGTCTTCAGTGTTTTATCCTTATTTCCCCTCTCATCCTAAATTATGTGTTGGTCAATGTTTAAAAATGTATGAACAAAGGACGGTTGATCTCAGAGCGCCCTCTTACGCCCAGCTCCTTATTTCCTTTCGTAAACCTCACCTTCCTGTTTCTTCCGCTACCCTGATTTTGGAAAAGGGGGGTGGTGATGGACAGAGTTTCTGAATGATGCAGAATACTCTTACCAAGTCAAGAGATCATGGTTTTAATCCATCACCGTTTTTTAGCTCAATGCACCATCCCAGCTCAGAACCTGGCTATATGCAAATTAGTCTGTTCCTGTCCCAGTGCATGATGGGAACAGGGCAAACCAAACTACCAAGCCAATTCTTATACTGGTAAGGAAACAAGCTTCCGGGGACCGGTTTCTGGCATCACAGCCTTCTTCGGCCCGGCTTGCTTGAATCCTGATGGTGCAATGAGCAAGGGACTCACGTCTGAGCATACCCTCCCACACAGAGTGTGGATAAACCGATTTTGGAAAAGGGGGGTGGTGATGGACAGAGTTTCTGAATGATGCAGAATACTCTTACCAAGTCAAGAGATCATGGTTTTAATCCATCACCGTTTTTTAGCTCAATGCACCATCCCAGCTCAGAACCTGGCTATATGCAAATTAGTCTGTTCCTGTCCCAGTGCATGATGGGAACAGGGCAAACCAAACTACCAAGCCAATTCTTATACTGGTAAGGAAACAAGCTTCCGGGGACCGGTTTCTGGCATCACAGCCTTCTTCGGCCCGGCTTGCTTGAATCCTGATGGTGCAATGAGCAAGGGACTCACGTCTGAGCATACCCTCCCACACAGAGTGTGGATAAACCGATTTTGGAAAAGGGGGGTGGTGATGGACAGAGTTTCTGAATGATGCAGAATACTCTTACCAAGTCAAGAGATCATGGTTTTAATCCATCACCGTTTTTTAGCTCAATGCACCATCCCAGCTCAGAACCTGGCTATATGCAAATTAGTCTGTTCCTGTCCCAGTGCATGATGGGAACAGGGCAAACCAAACTACCAAGCCAATTCTTATACTGGTAAGGAAACAAGCTTCCGGGGACCGGTTTCTGGCATCACAGCCTTCTTCGGCCCGGCTTGCTTGAATCCTGATGGTGCAATGAGCAAGGGACTCACGTCTGAGCATACCCTCCCACACAGAGTGTGGATAAACCGATTTTGGAAAAGGGGGGTGGTGATGGACAGAGTTTCTGAATGATGCAGAATACTCTTACCAAGTCAAGAGATCATGGTTTTAATCCATCACCGTTTTTTAGCTCAATGCACCATCCCAGCTCAGAACCTGGCTATATGCAAATTAGTCTGTTCCTGTCCCAGTGCATGATGGGAACAGGGCAAACCAAACTACCAAGCCAATTCTTATACTGGTAAGGAAACAAGCTTCCGGGGACCGGTTTCTGGCATCACAGCCTTCTTCGGCCCGGCTTGCTTGAATCCTGATGGTGCAATGAGCAAGGGACTCACGTCTGAGCATACCCTCCCACACAGAGTGTGGATAAACCGATTTTGGAAAAGGGGGGTGGTGATGGACAGAGTTTCTGAATGATGCAGAATACTCTTACCAAGTCAAGAGATCATGGTTTTAATCCATCACCGTTTTTTAGCTCAATGCACCATCCCAGCTCAGAACCTGGCTATATGCAAATTAGTCTGTTCCTGTCCCAGTGCATGATGGGAACAGGGCAAACCAAACTACCAAGCCAATTCTTATACTGGTAAGGAAACAAGCTTCCGGGGACCGGTTTCTGGCATCACAGCCTTCTTCGGCCCGGCTTGCTTGAATCCTGATGGTGCAATGAGCAAGGGACTCACGTCTGAGCATACCCTCCCACACAGAGTGTGGATAAACCGATTTTGGAAAAGGGGGGTGGTGATGGACAGAGTTTCTGAATGATGCAGAATACTCTTACCAAGTCAAGAGATCATGGTTTTAATCCATCACCGTTTTTTAGCTCAATGCACCATCCCAGCTCAGAACCTGGCTATATGCAAATTAGTCTGTTCCTGTCCCAGTGCATGATGGGAACAGGGCAAACCAAACTACCAAGCCAATTCTTATACTGGTAAGGAAACAAGCTTCCGGGGACCGGTTTCTGGCATCACAGCCTTCTTCGGCCCGGCTTGCTTGAATCCTGATGGTGCAATGAGCAAGGGACTCACGTCTGAGCATACCCTCCCACACAGAGTGTGGATAAACCGATTTTGGAAAAGGGGGGTGGTGATGGACAGAGTTTCTGAATGATGCAGAATACTCTTACCAAGTCAAGAGATCATGGTTTTAATCCATCACCGTTTTTTAGCTCAATGCACCATCCCAGCTCAGAACCTGGCTATATGCAAATTAGTCTGTTCCTGTCCCAGTGCATGATGGGAACAGGGCAAACCAAACTACCAAGCCAATTCTTATACTGGTAAGGAAACAAGCTTCCGGGGACCGGTTTCTGGCATCACAGCCTTCTTCGGCCCGGCTTGCTTGAATCCTGATGGTGCAATGAGCAAGGGACTCACGTCTGAGCATACCCTCCCACACAGAGTGTGGATAAACCGATTTTGGAAAAGGGGGGTGGTGATGGACAGAGTTTCTGAATGATGCAGAATACTCTTACCAAGTCAAGAGATCATGGTTTTAATCCATCACCGTTTTTTAGCTCAATGCACCATCCCAGCTCAGAACCTGGCTATATGCAAATTAGTCTGTTCCTGTCCCAGTGCATGATGGGAACAGGGCAAACCAAACTACCAAGCCAATTCTTATACTGGTAAGGAAACAAGCTTCCGGGGACCGGTTTCTGGCATCACAGCCTTCTTCGGCCCGGCTTGCTTGAATCCTGATGGTGCAATGAGCAAGGGACTCACGTCTGAGCATACCCTCCCACACAGAGTGTGGATAAACCGATTTTGGAAAAGGGGGGTGGTGATGGACAGAGTTTCTGAATGATGCAGAATACTCTTACCAAGTCAAGAGATCATGGTTTTAATCCATCACCGTTTTTTAGCTCAATGCACCATCCCAGCTCAGAACCTGGCTATATGCAAATTAGTCTGTTCCTGTCCCAGTGCATGATGGGAACAGGGCAAACCAAACTACCAAGCCAATTCTTATACTGGTAAGGAAACAAGCTTCCGGGGACCGGTTTCTGGCATCACAGCCTTCTTCGGCCCGGCTTGCTTGAATCCTGATGGTGCAATGAGCAAGGGACTCACGTCTGAGCATACCCTCCCACACAGAGTGTGGATAAACCGATTTTGGAAAAGGGGGGTGGTGATGGACAGAGTTTCTGAATGATGCAGAATACTCTTACCAAGTCAAGAGATCATGGTTTTAATCCATCACCGTTTTTTAGCTCAATGCACCATCCCAGCTCAGAACCTGGCTATATGCAAATTAGTCTGTTCCTGTCCCAGTGCATGATGGGAACAGGGCAAACCAAACTACCAAGCCAATTCTTATACTGGTAAGGAAACAAGCTTCCGGGGACCGGTTTCTGGCATCACAGCCTTCTTCGGCCCGGCTTGCTTGAATCCTGATGGTGCAATGAGCAAGGGACTCACGTCTGAGCATACCCTCCCACACAGAGTGTGGATAAACCGATTTTGGAAAAGGGGGGTGGTGATGGACAGAGTTTCTGAATGATGCAGAATACTCTTACCAAGTCAAGAGATCATGGTTTTAATCCATCACCGTTTTTTAGCTCAATGCACCATCCCAGCTCAGAACCTGGCTATATGCAAATTAGTCTGTTCCTGTCCCAGTGCATGATGGGAACAGGGCAAACCAAACTACCAAGCCAATTCTTATACTGGTAAGGAAACAAGCTTCCGGGGACCGGTTTCTGGCATCACAGCCTTCTTCGGCCCGGCTTGCTTGAATCCTGATGGTGCAATGAGCAAGGGACTCACGTCTGAGCATACCCTCCCACACAGAGTGTGGATAAACCGATTTTGGAAAAGGGGGGTGGTGATGGACAGAGTTTCTGAATGATGCAGAATACTCTTACCAAGTCAAGAGATCATGGTTTTAATCCATCACCGTTTTTTAGCTCAATGCACCATCCCAGCTCAGAACCTGGCTATATGCAAATTAGTCTGTTCCTGTCCCAGTGCATGATGGGAACAGGGCAAACCAAACTACCAAGCCAATTCTTATACTGGTAAGGAAACAAGCTTCCGGGGACCGGTTTCTGGCATCACAGCCTTCTTCGGCCCGGCTTGCTTGAATCCTGATGGTGCAATGAGCAAGGGACTCACGTCTGAGCATACCCTCCCACACAGAGTGTGGATAAACCGATTTTGGAAAAGGGGGGTGGTGATGGACAGAGTTTCTGAATGATGCAGAATACTCTTACCAAGTCAAGAGATCATGGTTTTAATCCATCACCGTTTTTTAGCTCAATGCACCATCCCAGCTCAGAACCTGGCTATATGCAAATTAGTCTGTTCCTGTCCCAGTGCATGATGGGAACAGGGCAAACCAAACTACCAAGCCAATTCTTATACTGGTAAGGAAACAAGCTTCCGGGGACCGGTTTCTGGCATCACAGCCTTCTTCGGCCCGGCTTGCTTGAATCCTGATGGTGCAATGAGCAAGGGACTCACGTCTGAGCATACCCTCCCACACAGAGTGTGGATAAACCGATTTTGGAAAAGGGGGGTGGTGATGGACAGAGTTTCTGAATGATGCAGAATACTCTTACCAAGTCAAGAGATCATGGTTTTAATCCATCACCGTTTTTTAGCTCAATGCACCATCCCAGCTCAGAACCTGGCTATATGCAAATTAGTCTGTTCCTGTCCCAGTGCATGATGGGAACAGGGCAAACCAAACTACCAAGCCAATTCTTATACTGGTAAGGAAACAAGCTTCCGGGGACCGGTTTCTGGCATCACAGCCTTCTTCGGCCCGGCTTGCTTGAATCCTGATGGTGCAATGAGCAAGGGACTCACGTCTGAGCATACCCTCCCACACAGAGTGTGGATAAACCGATTTTGGAATCGCTACCCTGGCCAGTTGGTTGCGTTGGCTTATGTCCCTTGCAGGCAGGAGACGTCTCCGTTTTCGGAGCTCACTCCACTATGGGAGCCATGGCATCTAAAGCCTTTTGGGCGGGCTCCTGCCTTGAGGACATTCTGAGATCAGCTTATTGGACTAATGATAATATCTTTCATATGTTTTATTGCAAACTTATTGATTCTGTGGCTTCTTTGGTGGGTGATATGCTTTAAACAAGCATAATAGGAGCCTCCGATCTTGCCATAAAATGTAGATTTTCCTAGTTACAATGACGGAAAGTCTTAATTTTATTAAATGTTATGTTATGTTAAAATGTTTCTAAAGCGCTCGAATACCCATGGGTGTCTTGGCGCTGTTTGAGTGGCAGTTAGGTGAGGGTGCTTAGAGTGGTTATGCACCTAAGAATTGAAAAGACAGGTTTTTATAAGCTTCCTAAAATCCAGCAAAGTATGAGCTGCTTTGATGTTTATAGGTAAGCTGTTCCACAGGGCAGGGGCTTTGGTGGAAAAACAACTGCCTCCCCATCTTTGTCTCTTGTATCTGGAGCAGGGCATTATCATGTCATTTTTAGGGCGAAGTTCTTTATTAGGAACATACCATGAAAGATATTTTTTTAAATAGCAAGGGACTTCATTGTGCAGGGCTTTCAAAGTAAGGCATAATGCCTTGAACTTAATGCGATTTGCAACCTTCAGCCAATGCAATTCCTTGATGGCCAATGAAACTGGGTGAAATTTAGGCAAGTCGAAAACAAGCCTGGTTGCCGCATTCTGGACACTCTGGAGTTTCTTCAGATGTTGTTTTTGAAGTTTGGCAAGAAGACCATTGCAGTAATCAAATTTCGATAGGATCAATAAAGAGACAACTGTTTTTCTGGTGGCCATGGGGATAAACAGAAGAATCTTTTTAATGATCCTTAGGGTGTTAAAGCTGGCCAAGACGACCGAGCTGATGTGTTTATCAAATCTTAACTTGTCGTCTTTTATTAAACGCAGATTTCTTGCTTTTTGTACAGGAATGGGAAGAGTTCCCATCTCTGTTGGCCAACTTGCTAAGTTCCAAAAAGGGGTTGTTGCCAAAAAGTATAACCTCGGTTTTCTCAGCATTTAGCTTGAGACAATGCGCTTACATCCAGCCACTAACTGCTCTCATACAGTTGTGGAACTGGGAGGAAGTGGCATCTATGTTGTTCGAGGCTGCCACCACAATTTGGGTGTCGTCTGCATAAGATGTGGGGGAAAAACCAAAAGATCTAATTAGAGGGGCAAGTTCTGAAACATAAATGTTACAAAGCAGAGGACTCAAAGATGATCCTTGTGGAACCCCACAAGGGAGTAAAAAGGAACCAGAAGAGAAATTCTCCAACATAACAGAATTGTTTCTATTTGTCAGGAATGATTGAAGTAGAGCCAATGCTTTGTCGGCAATGCCTAATTTACTGAGACGGTTGACAAGAGTGACATGGTCAACCGTATCAAAGGCCGCCGACAAGTCCAAAAGGATAAGTGCTGCAGAGCCCCATTTATCCAGGACAGTTCTTAGCTCATCCGTTGTTTTTATTGGAGCCGTCTCGGTGCTATGTTCGGCCCTAAAGCCGAACTGAGAGGGATCCAACAGGTGATTATCCTGAAAAAACTTTGATAATTGTGTATTTATCAGTTTTTCCACAAATTTGTCCGGAAAAGGTAACCTGGAGATCGGACGGTAATTGGCTGGGTTATCCGGGTCTAAATTTGTCTTCTTCAAGAGCGGCAGAATGGAAGCTCTTTTCCAAAGATCTGGAAAAATACCTGTGTTGTACATGCCGTTAAAGATATCGGCTAAAGGCGTAGCAATGAGAGCTGGTATTTGTTTTAGTACCGAAGGAGGGCATGGGTCGAATGGTGATCCTGACTTTGTGGAATTAGTTAGTTTTAAGACACGGAGGTGAGTATTATCCCACCTCTACACTACTAATTTGTGTTTCTCCCTCCCATCAGCGAATCCAGCCTTGCTGCCTGCATATTCGGGATGGTCCTGTTCATCGACAGTCATGGCCTTCTCCTCAGCGGTCAATCTCTCCTTCCTGCTTGGAGTCGTCTGCAGTGAACCCTGCTGGTCATTTCTCCTGGATGAATTTGACTCAAGAAGTTTGTTCCTGGACTTTGGCTCTTTCTATTGTTTTAGCTATTGTTCCTTTATTTTCTGACTTTATATGCTCGTCAGTGAAAAGAGGAAGCTCCGCAGTCAGATGTGACGTTATATATACTGTTGCTTCATGATTGGTTATCTGATCTAATTGTTTTCACATTACCATTGGCCAGTTTGTTTTCCTGGTCCCCTGGGAACTGTAGTTTTGTACGTATCTTGGCTGCTGTGTAATAAATGCAAGATAAGAAAAGCATAATACTCGCCTCTGTGTCATGAATAAAATTAAAACTTTTCCGTCATAGTAACTAGGAAAATCTACATTGCAATGTAGAAAATGCCACTTTTAGAAAGTTGGTATTTTCTTACATTAGCCATTTGGTGCTTGTGGACTGCCTCTGATACACATCTGGGAATGGTGACAGCTCGGCTTGGTATATATTCCCTCTAGACAGTCAGACACAAAGGGAGCTTAGGTGTGACTTGATGTGTCATCCTGGGAGATGGGAGTAAGGAGCTGGGCACAGCCTCCCACTTACACCTGAATAGGCTGCTTCCTGTCCACACACAAAGAGTCTGCACACCCCTCTGTAGTGCGTTTGGAGCCAGGGCAGGAAGGGAGGACCTCTGTGCACCCAATTTGAAGGCACTACTGGGCACTGGACCTCTGACGCCATGATTTCAGTACACTTCTTCTGGGCCTGTGAAGACTGCCAGGAAGACGGACTGCTGCGCTGCTGAACGACTGCAACTCAACTGGACTGCTGTTTTCCTGGACTCCGGAATTTTTGTGCTGCCCTGCTGCCTACTGTTCCCCTGCCTCGGTGAGAAGGACTGGAACTGTATCACTTGAACCCAGAGTGACTCCAAGGGCTTGCTGGCTTGCTGGCTTGCCTCCTAATCTGAAGCCTGAGGCACATAAAAGACTTCCAACTCTTCTGCTGATGCACCTGAACTCTGCAATCTATGAGTCTGCCCAGCCACGTGGCGCCACCCAAGTCCTGGACCTTTGGGAGTGAAGCCTAAGGTGCTTGCTTCAACAAAATCCATGCATTCTCTACAGAATTGGCGTATTGGTGCTGTTGCGTGGGTTGGATCTGGTTCATCACCCCTGTTGAATGACCAGAACCAGCATATCACCTCTGCTTCAAGGATCAACGTTAGCACATCGCCTTCGGAACCAGCACTATCAGTGGCGGCTGGTGAGATTTGAAAGTGGTGAGGCGTAAAAACATGATTGCACTGCACTGCAGCTAGTGAGCATAGCGAGCAAGCCCGATCAACCTACAGAGGGTTCGGGGGGAGAATACTTTGAAAAAAGAGTGGATAAAAGGTGCATTTTCAAGCAAGTTTGAGAAAGCAGGAAGGTTAATAAAGCAATTGTTAATTGCCTTGCTATTTCCCTGTCAAGCAGCATCACACCCCTGTACATCTCCCTTCTATGTTCATTGCCTTGCTATGTTCCTGTCAAACACCAGCACAACCTTGTATGTCTCTCTTCTATGTTCATCGCCTTCCAGGTGTATGCGTTAATTTTATAATTTTTATATGGTTTGCTGGTGTATAAGACTACTCAATAACTATTCCTGTTGTATACCTACAAGGTTATTCTCTGTGTAAGGTTTCCTGGGGTTTTTCAGGGCTAAGGGAAAGAATCAGTAAACCAGAAGTTGTATTCAGTAGCTAGATATAAGGCTTTTACAGCTGTTACATAGGTTCTGTTATCTTCAACAGGCTACAAACGGGTTCAATGGTCTGTGAGGGCAGGGGGGCTGAGGGTCATAGGAAAGTGAAAGGAGGCAAAAGCGAGTACCTAAAGACCACCAGGACATTATGAAGGCTGAGAATGGAGCTGAAGGAACATCTTAATGCCAAGATAAGCATAGGGAATCAAGTGGCGTCTTAGGGGTTTCAAGGCCAGCAAAAGACAGCACTAAAATTGCCAACACACAGTTTTAGTAAGTCAGCTGAGGGGGTCAGAGGGCCAACAAAGGTGGTACTGAAACATAAGGGGGAGGTGGTAGCTGAGCACTGGTATAATGATTATGAGTACTAACAAAATATGGGTGTCTGAAGGATGGCAAATATTAGACGGTCAGCTGAAAGTTTGTACTCCCACAGAGAGGGGTGGATGAGCTCAATTATTGACAAAGGTGTCATAGGAATTCACAGAAGGGTTGTCGATAGGCTATTAGGGCTAAAGGTTTCAGGCCAAATACTCACAGAAAGGTCTGGTAATCTCTGATGGCCGGCATTGGGCTGTGAATCCTACAGAAAGGATAGGAATTGTTTCTGAGGCATAGCTGTGAGCTCTGATGGCTGACCCGAGGAAATGGCAATCAAAGCACTGACATTATGGTCTGACATCCCGAAGAGGAAACTGAAAGCAGATGGTTTCTTTATTTGGAAGGCTTGTCAGAGGAAATCAGCTAGCCTGGTTTGGTTGAGGTTTTGCACTTTGAGATTTGGAATGAGTTGTGGTGAAGATGCACAAATTGGAATGGTGTGGACAAATATAGTAAGGATGGATATAGTGGGGCTGGTCTGAATGACAGCAGCACTGGATAGGACTGCTTCATAAAAAAATTAAGACTGGAATGCTTCAGAGAGGGTTAAGCTTTGGTCTAGATTGGAGATCTACGGTACAAACACAGAGGCTCTTTTCTTACCCATGGTCAAATTCTCCCTCCTACTTCATGCTCTCACCTAGCCTTTCCGCTCTTGCCTGCCAAGATGGCTGCCGAGTAGGAGCTCCTCCCCGGAGCTCCCGGGTCAAGGACTACCAAATCAGTAAAAATCCCTTTGTTTGCCCGTCCATCCACCTCCAATCTACTTACTTCTAACTCCCTTTTGCATCGAACTTGGTACTTGCCCCGCCCCACCGCTCAGCCCTTGCCTGCGCCCTCTGGTGCACAGTTGATCGATCGATGAGCCTCCCGAAATCTGCTTTATTTGCCGCTGGAGCACCTGGACAAGATTTGCGGGCTGCCCCTGGCCTCCCTGGCTGCCTATTCTCCTCCTCCAGAGGATTTTGGCTCCACAAGATGGCGATTACCCTGCTTCCTGTTGAGACCACAGCGCTGTTTTGGTCACGTCTGAGGCCATCCTTCAATCAATCAATCAACCAATCATTTGTAAAGCGCACTACATACCCGCGAGGGTCTCAAGGCGCTGGGGGGATGCTACTGATTGAACAGCCAGGTCTTGAGTATTCTCCTTAAGGTTAGCAGGACTTGGGTCTGTCGTAGGCTCAGTGGGAGGGTATTCCATGTCTTGGCGGCGAGGTGGGAGAAGGATCTCCGGTGGTTGTACTTCGGATGCGTGGGACGTGGCGAGTGAGAGGTCGGCGGAGTGTAGCTGGCGGTTGGGGATGTAGAAGGAGAGCCATCTGTTGAGGTAGGCTGGTCTGGTCTAGTGGAGTGCCTTGTGTGCGTGGGTGAGGAGCTTAGAGGATATCCTCTTGTTGACGGGGAGCCAGTGCAGGTTTCTCAGGTGGGGGGGTGATGTGGCAGTGCCATCGGCTACCAGGAGTCCTCCCAGGCTGAAGGGTTGGAGCCGAGGATGAGGACCTCCGTCTTGTCTGAGTTCATCTTCAGACGGCTGGCCTTCATCCAGTCGGCGACGCCCTTCATTCCTTCATGGAGGTTGGCTTTGGCTGTGGTGGGGTCCTTGGTGATGGAAAGGATCAGCTGAGTGTCGTCAAAGTAGGAGATTATGTTGAGGTCGTGCTGTCGGGCTACGTGTGCAAGCGGGGCCATGTAAATGTTGAACAGCGTCGGGCTGAGGGAGGATCCCTGGGGTACGCCGCAGATGATCTGGGATGCTTTGGAACGGAAAGGGGGGAGGTGGACGCTCTGGGTTCTGCCGGTGAGGAAGGAGGTGGTCCAATCCAGAGCCTTGTCTCGGATCCCTGCGGCGTGGAGGCGTGCGTGTAGTGTGTGGTAGCAGATGGTGTCGAAGGCGGCAGAGAGGTCTAGGAGGATGAGTGCTGCGGTCTCGCCGTTGTCCAGCAGGGTCCTGATGGAGTCAGTGGCGGAGATGAGGGCAGTCTCGGTGCTGTGGTTGCTGCGGAATCCTGACTGGGAAGGGTCCAGTATTTTGTTTTCTTCGAGATATCGGGTTAGCTGTCTGTTGACGTTTTTCTCGATGAACTTGGCCGGGAAGGGGAGCAGAGAGATGGGCCTGAAGTTCTTGAGGTCTCTTGGGTCTGCCTTAGGTTTTTTGAGTAGGGCGTTGATCTCGGCCTGTTTCCAGATCTCTGGAAAGGTCGCGGTCTCAGGGAAGAGATTGCGCAGGAGGGGTGCGATGGAGCTGCTTGCTCTGTTGAAGACGTAGTGCGGGAATGGGTAAGACGGAGAGCCGGAGTGGATTGTGCGCATGGTCTTGATGCTGTCATCGATGCTCACGCTGGCCCAGGCTAGCAGGAGGTCGTGGTCGATGGTGTGCGGAGGGTCTGTTGTGTTGCTGTCTGTTGGGGCTGTCTGGGAGTTGAAGTTGTCGTGGAAGTCTGCTATCTTGAGGTGAAAGAAGGTGGCGAGGGAGTTGCACAGGGCTTGCGACGGCGGGATGTCATAGGTGTTAGAGCCCTCGTTGGAGAGTTCCTTTACGATGTTGAAGAGCTCCTTGCAATTGTGTGCATTGTTGTCGAGGCGGTCTTTGAAGGAGGTCCTCTTGGCCTCCCTGATTAGGTGGTGGTGGTTGCGGATGGCATCCTTGTGTGCTGCGTGGCTGTCTGGAGTATGTTCACTGTGCCATTTCTCTAGTTTCCGGCATGCGTTCTTGGAGGCTAGGAGTTCCTGGGGTGAACCAGCTGGCCATCTTGCTGGTATCTATGTGGTGGGGTTTCTTCAGTGGGTGAGGGTGTTGGCGCAGTCCTTGATCCAGCATCTGAGGCTGTGGGTAGCGTCGTTGGTGTTGGAGGGTTTGGTGGGTGAGCTGAGAGTGAGGTTTGCGTGTAGGTGGTCTTTGGTGATTTTGCTCTTGCAGCAGCGGGGGATCTGTTGGGTGGTGTGGTGTGTGGTGGGTTTCTGGAAGGCGAAGTGGATGCAGCGGTGGTCGGTACAGAGTAGTTCGGTGGTGTGGCTGACGGAGACGTGCAGGCTTGAGGAGAAGACGGGGTCGAGCGTGTGGCTGGCGGAGTGGGTGGGCGTTGTGACGAGTTGCTTCAGTCCGAGGTTGGCGAGGTTATCGATCAGGGTTGTGGCGTTGTTGTCGTTGTTGTTCTCAAGGTGAAAGTTCAGGTCTCCAAGGAGGATGTCCTCTGTGTGATCTTCTTGTTTTCATGACTGGGCTGATGCTGTGACATGGATGCTGGACCGTCCTGGAGACCTTTGGCAGCCAGAAGCACACAGGGAAATCCCAAAGCAATAATCCCAAGTAATCTTGGTGTGCTCATAGGGTTTGCTAATTTTACATGAATCTTCTCAGCGCAAAGTGAGTTGCAAAACCACAGTCAAAAAGAAAGCCTACAATACTAACACTTACTCATGTATGTATGAGACCGAGCAACATGGCTGATGCCCAGTGGAGCTGGCTTGACAGCTTTAGAGGAGATTGGCTCTGGTTTACCCCCTCAGTCGTCACCTACCCAGCCGGACATTGGACACATTTCTCCTTGTCTCTCCACTGTTTCCCCTTCCTCCCCTGCCTCCGACGAAATTACCTATGATCTGAAAACAATGGAGCTAATCTCAGTCCTGAAACTTTGCTCATATGCGACTATGATCTGCCATCTCTTGTCCTCCTTCCGCCTTCATCCTTTTGCTGCCTTCCTTTATGATTGCTCGCCCCTTGCTGTTCTGCCTGGCCTGAGCTGCGCTCCTTATTCCTTCTCTTTCCCCCATTATCTTCTCTGCCCCAATAGGACTTGTGTTTCTGTTACGCTATGCTCTATTTATGCATAGGACCATTTTACATTGTGTTTCTCATTTATTGTTGTTTTTTCCATGATCGTGTAACAATCATTATACTGCGTAACACTATCTTTCCTTTCTTATGTCTTCATGTGCTCTTGTAACTGAATTAATTTTTGTAACTTGTATTATGGAACTTTGTAACCTGTGAAGCCCTTGATCCTCATGTAAAGCGCTCTGATACCTCCAGCGCTATATAAAACTTTGCAAATAAATAAATAAATAAAAATAACCCTTACTCTCATTTCCCGCTCTGGAGATCATTAAGGACCCTTTTTCTGTAGCCATGGTTTGAAGAAGTCTTCTTCTGCCAAAGTCTGTGCTAATGCACTGCATTAATGAAAGAGGTAAGTCAGATGGATGAATCACAATTAAACTGCTAATGGCCCTATTACAGCTTTGTAGGGATTCTTTATTGTGAATCATAAAAATGCTTTTTTTCAGGGTTGCTCAGTGCCATGAACCACTGTTTGGGATTTGAAGGTGCACTCTACCAACCCATAACATAGCATTAGATCATTTAACTGTTTTCTTTCTCTGGGAACAAAATATTTTGTCCAGTGTAAAGAAATTTCCCATGTATCAGGATGTTCCTCTACTTTCCCACCTTATAGAATCTCTTACTCTTAAACTTCAGAGGAGCTTTGTGTATTTCCAGTGAGGGCACTAACTGTGAAGAGGTGTATGATTACCTACAAACTTACAAACTTGTGGATTTGTATCTACTTTTGCGGGTTCACATCACTGAAATACTCAAACTTATCCCCAAAACTTGAAAATGTCGGGAATCCCCCATACTGGCCGAATTTGTACATGAATAAGTAAACCTTATGAACGGAAGATGCCACCTATCCTGTATCTGTAAATCATGTTGTGTAATTTACGTCGGCTTTTGTGTGCACCTGATGTATACCTGGGATGTTTAAAATGCTTTAACAATGGGCACACAGTGGTACCATTGCAAATCATTGACCTCGACACATTTCACTATTTTCTTTGTCATAATTTTCTATCAGGGATGCCATTACATCTAGAGATTTCCTTGCACTTGAAGATTGATATTTTTTCTTTATAATTATATTCAAGTTTATTTGCACGTTTTGTATACCGTGCGTATTTTAATTTGTGATTACGTATTAATCACAAGAAAAAGATGAATATTTTCAAAAGTGTGATAAAGGTGGATATATGAATGCTACATCCACTAATTTTACTATTTCTATAGCTCTCCCCCAAACTTTCAAAATTATTCTGCAGTCCACGTAGGCTAATACTTAAAAAACACTCATTATTGTATCAACTTTTATTCCCAAAAATATTTTTAGTGTTTTATTACCCACGCAACATGCAATAATACGGGAAAAGAAACTGGGGACCGAGGATCAACTGAGCTAGTCACGGCGAAATATGCAAGCATCGTAATTGGTTTAGGACTAGGCTACTTTGCTGACCTTCCGTTCTGTGTAGGTCTATACTATTATGTTTTAATCCCAGGGAGGGTATTATTCAGTTATTGGGCGTTGGGCTTCTGACCATGGTGCCTCCACAGGCTTCGCTGTTGGAAAATATACTCCAACTGCCTGACGAAATAGGGGCCGTCAGAGTAAGTACATCAGACCTCCCTCCCTATGTAGGCCAGACTGTGTGAAGTCATTTTTTTTCTGCCCGTCACCTAGTGGTCATGACGGAAAAAAAAACAATGTCTCCCACACCTTGAGAAAAACTCCCAGGTTGTCAGGGTCATTATTTATTTGTTTTTCAAAAACTAACAAATTGGCTGCGGAAGCAGCCTCTGAATGCACAGAGATCACAGCCAGGCTGGTCGTGATATCTAAATATGATAGTCGTCTGTGTGTCAGGGTGGCGGGCGTAATGTCCTTCGTGGCCCTGACGGACAGAGTAAAGACCCCCATACACTAAATCAAGCCCCCAATAGGATCGTGAACAGGTATAGATATTCTTTGCCTCCTATAAAGGACATCTTGCAGTCAGTTCATGAAGCATTAGCTTTTTTAGGCTGGACTTAAGAGGGGCTTTCCTGCTGCATGTAAAACAAGAAAATGAGTGGTAAATTGTAAGATAGCTTGGGCATTCTTGAGAGGGTGTGATGCTATTTGGGTTGTGCAATGCTCCTGCCATCTTTCAGTACTCCTTCAATCAGCCACAGCCCATCCAAATGGACTGAGTTGCCATGCCGCCACCTCCCCCCTCCTCCCACCCCCTCCCCACAAGGAGAGTGTCTGTCAGGCTGAAAAAAGGTCTTATGCAGGTCAGGCAGCCAGGAGCTGGACATACACTAAATGCACAGGCTCCTGGTTCCCTGAGCTGAACAGGCTTGGGATTTCACAGCACTGTGGGCATGACCTCTTCAGCCTGTCATAAGTGCCTTGAGGTCCTCTGCATCATAACAAAGGGGAGAGTCACCGATTGTTTCGGACCTGGGCACTTCAGTTTAAAGCGCTGAAGTGCCCTGGGCCGAGTGTCATTCAGTCACAGAGTGGGGTGGGGTCAGCAATCTCCCTTACCCCATCCCCCTCTGTGACGAATGAGGGACTGCTGCCTTCCTTCATTGACTGACCTTAGGAATACAGCAGTACCAACCCTCCTGGGATCTCCGAGGCTTCCCTCCTGGAGAGCTGCTTTGAAGTTTTTTTTTTTTATGTTTGCTGCGTGCGTGCCCTTGTGTATGAATGTATGTATATTTTAGTGAGCAAATGTTGTGACTAGGTGTGTGTCTATGCGTTGTTTTTTTTTTTTTAATGTTCAGAATAATTTTATTGAATTTCTCGAAAAAGTAACATAGATAGACAATACAAAAATACATACATTTGCAATAAAGGTCCAAGTATTTGAGTAATGCAAATTCTTAACAAATTAAAATAAATCAAGCAATTATAACAAAGTACTAGTCAATCAAGGGGAAAGCAAAATCACGGGCATGAGAAGGGAAGGGGGGAGAGGGAGGGTACATAATATATAATCTTATAAGAAACATAGAGTGACTATTAACATATAAATATTGAGTATGCAAATATAGTGAAGATAAAGCAGAATAATAGTAAACAGTATTATTATAACAATAAATATGAATCTATAGGTGACCAGAAGGAATGATAAGAAAGCAAATTATGATTAATTCCATGTAATGATAATTGAGCACCTCTTCTTGTAAAGATAATCCACGACCACCAAGCATGGACAGAAAGAGATGAAGCACCTTTCCAACAAAAAGTGATTGATTTTAAAGTAGCTGAAATTAAGAAATTAAACAACTTTGCTTCAGAGTCACTAAGAGGATGTATAAGTACAACAGATTTACAGATTAACAATTTATAAGAAAGAACATATTGAATAGGCAATATTTTCAATATAACGTCCCAAATTTCAGACCAAAATTTTAAAATTATAGAGCAATCAAATAACATGTGACGTAAGGATCCAGAATGTAATTTACAGTGCCAACAAATATCTAACGGAAGTAATTTAGCCCGATGCAACGCAGTGGTGTCCATAAGGAATTAAACAAAATATATGCATTTGTCTGATAAAGGGACACTGGTAACCAACCAGAAATGCTATTGAGCCAAACAACTTTCCAAGAGTCATCAGATATAGAAATGGAAAGTTCAGTGTTCCAAAACGATGAAATCATATTAATATTGGAACCAATGGAAACAGCAAATTTCTTATATAGAATAGAAACAGCATTTGAAGATTTAGAGACAGCATGAAGATAAATTAGCTAATCAGTTGCAATTGTAGGGGGAATACCATTTGGAAATGAGTCTAAAATTGAGTTGCATAGAAATTGATATTTAACCATATCAGTGTTAGGTAACTTGAAATTCGATTGTAATGTGTCTAAAGGAATAAAAGCATCATCACAAAATATATTTTTAAGATAGAATATGCCTGCCATAATCCATGAACTCCAGAATTTCAAATTTCTATTCAATTTATTAATAGCACTATGCCATAATGATAATTCTAAGGTAGAACCTAAGGGAGAAGCAAAGTTAGAATCTAAATCATTAAATATTAATCTTGAAGATTTAATTATGGACGAGTGGTGTACAACAGTAGATTTATGAGACATTGTAAGCAAGGAGGGTAGTAGAAAAGGAGCAATAAGCGATTTCTCTATATCAAAGTAAATAGGAGGTTTAACTACAGGGGAGGCAGTAAACCATAAGGAACTTTGTTTCAATATGAATGCTTTGTGATAAAGGAAAAAGTCAGGAAGGCCAAATCCAGCATGAGATTTAAGCATTTTCAATTTTTTGTAAGCAATTCGAGGAGGCTTGTTGTTCCAGAGAAATTTAGATAACAATCTATCAATATCTTTGTAGAACTTTAGTGGAAATTGAGTGGGGATCATAGCAAGTGAGTAGAACATTTTAGGAGCAATGTTCATTTTTATAGATTCCATTCTCCCCCACCAAGTGAGATGAAGGGAAGACCATCTGGAAGTTTTATTTTTTTACATAATCAAATATAAAATCACTATTTAATTTTAACGTGGATGGTAAGGACGATGAAAATAAAATACCCAAATATTTCAGTTTGTTTTTTTGCCAAATAATATCTGTCACAGGTAACATATCAGAGGTACAAAGAATATTTAAAGGGAAAATTAAGTTTTACTAACATTAAGTTTATAACCCGAGACTAATGAATAATTGGTAATGATGTCTAATAAAAACGGGACAGAGGAAATTGGATTACTAATAAACAATAACACATCATCTGCATAGGCTAAGGTTTTAATAGTAACATTTTTAATTGTAATACCTTGAATATCTGCACAATGACGTATATAATTAAGGAAAGGTTCAATTCCCAACAAAAATAAAAGTGGAGAAAGGGGACAACCCTGTCGAGTTCCTCTAAAAAGGGAACATTTAGTAGAGATTTGGCCATTGATAAATAAGCGAGCAGTGGGAGCAAAATATAAGGCAGATATCATACGAATAAAAGAGGGACCAAAATTAAATGATAGTAAAGTTTTAAATAAAAATTGCCAATGGATTTTGTCAAAGGCTTTTTCAGCATCTAAAGCCATTACCCCCGCGGGAACAGAAAGGGTTGGACTCTGTTCAATAACATGGAGTAGTGTTCTTGTGTTAATAGCGGAGTATCTATATTTCATGAATCCTGATTGATCGGGGTGAATAATAGAATGAAGAATAGGAGCTAATCTAGAGGCAAGGATTTTGGCATATAATTTACAGTCTTGATTTTTTAAGGATATAGGACGATAATTAGAAACCAGGGTAGGGTCTTTATCAGGCTTGGGGAGAACAATAATTAAAGCATCAGCAAAAGAGCCTGAAATGGTTCCAGAAGAGCCAAAAAATGAAAAAGGTTGCAATAAATAAGGCAAAAGATGTGTTTGGAATTCTTTATAAAATTCAGCAGGGATACCATCAGGGCCTGAAGATTTATTTTTCTGAAGTGATTTAATGGCGTTCAAAATTTCTTCATTGGTGATGGGCGATTCTAAGCCAAGTCTATCTGAAGGAGAAAGTTGGGGTAAATCACAAGTGTTTAAAAAGGTATCAATTAAAGAATCATCACAAGTATCTGGTTTGTTGTATAAATTGGAATAAAAATCGAGAAATTATTTAACAATATCATTGTGGGACAACGCAATCTTGCCTTGAGGGCTACGAATAGAAGTAATCTGCGTTTTATCTCTTTTAATGCGTAAATAAGTAGCAAGAAGTTTCCTAGACCTATTAGAATTAAAACGGAATCTAGCATTTGATTTCGCAAGTTGGACTCCAGCTCTTTCACTGAGTATAGCCTTAAATTCATATCTAAGTTGTTGTAATTTAATTTTATATTGGGGATTATTGGATGTAATAAATAATCACTCATACTGTGCTATTTGGTTCTCAAGCTTTTTAATATTAGTGTTAAACATTTTATTCTCATGAGCCATAATAGAGATTGTGGTACCCCTAATATAAGCTTTGAATGCATCCCATCTATTAACTATAGTAGTAGCATTTTCTGGATTGAACAAAAAATAGTCCTGAATAGCTTGTAATAATTTAGGCTTATTATGATCATTGAGCGCAATACCAGAATTCATGCGCCATCTGGTTTGTTTCGTAAAAGTGGATGAGATATTCAGAATAAAAGAAATTAAAGCGTGATCTGAGATATCTATAGTACCAATGTCTGGAGTAGTTGCAGCTTGAATAAGAGATGGGGAAATTAAAAAATAATCAATTCTGGAATGGGAATTATGGGGGTTGGAGAAAAAGGTATAACATTTTTCAGTAGGGTAGTGTAGGAGCCAAATATCCGCTAATTTGGTAGTTTGAAAAAAAGATTTAAAGGCATGAAACACCTTATGAGGACGAAATCTAGTTGCAGATATTCTATCTAACAGGGGATCCGCAATAACATTAAAATCACCACCAACAATCAGTGGCACTTTACCCAGTTTTAAAACTTCAGTAATGATATTAGACCAAAAAGCGGGATCATCTGCCGTGGGGCCATAAACATTAAGTAAAAATAACGTAGAGTCATGAATTTTAATTTTAGCTATTATATACCTGCCCTCAGAATCTGAAAATGTATTTAAAACTTGACAATGTAATTTTTTTGCAGGAGAAGAAATAATAGTGTCAACCCACTTTTTATTCATATAATGTAATATTTTATCATCAATATGAGTCTCTTGAACAAAACAGATATCAGTTTTACAACTACCTAAGTAATCCAACATTTTTGTACTTTTGACTGGGTGACGCAAACCTTTAACATTAAGAGAAACAACTTTAATATTGTGAACATTAGCCATTTTGAGTAGGACAAGAAAGAAAACGGAAAAACGGTACTGATACAAGAAGAGATGAAGAGAAGCATAACTGAAATATAGATTAAAATAGTAACTCTATAGAAAAGAATAGAACAGGAGGAAAAGAAAATAGGGAGTAAAGAACAAACAAGATACATAAATAGAAACATAGAAACGCACACACGTTCTACATGCATGGCCAGAACCGGTGAAGCTCGCAAATAGAGGATTAGTCAAATATGTGTCATTTAATTTCTAAATAGAAGGAGTCAAGTGTTAGGGTCATGAGTATCCATTGATGGTGGAATTTGCTGATCAAGAAATTGCCTCAATTCTTCAGGACGTTGAAAGGATTTGGAGAAGTTGTCTTTCCAAATGCGCATCGTAGAAGGATCAAATAGTCCATATTTGAAACCGAGGCTTCTGAGTTGTGGACGAAAAGCAGAGAACTCTTTATTTAAAGGGACCATTTCTTTAGCAAAGTCTTGGTGAATAAAAATGTTGTTACCATTCACCATTAGTGCGGGGATTTCTCTAGCAGCTTTCCTTATTAGGACAAGATGGTAATGATGCAGTACTTTGAATATCATTTTCCTAGGTTTAGAATGCCGAGGATTACGATGAGAAGGGATTCTGTGAGCTTTATCCACTTCAAATTTTTCTGGAAACTTGATATTCAAAAGACCAGGAAGCAGAGATTCCAGATATAAGCGACAATTAGAACCCTCAACTTCTTCAGGCAAATTAAAAATGCGAAGGTTGTACTGCCTATTTCTATTTTCCATATCCAAAAGGTGAGTATGCATAGGAAGTATTTTAGCCACTAAAGGAGTAAAAGCGTCCACTTTACTTTTAATTGTCTTGAATTTTGATGGAGTTGTCAGAAATTTTCATTGATAAGGAAGCCATATCTGTGCGCACACTTTTAACTTCTGAAGCAATAGTGTCAGCACTAAGACGTAATGCCTGAATTTCTTCTAAAATTAAGGAGAGAGAAGGTTCGGATGACTCCACCGCCTTGGACTTGACTGGAGGAGGAGAGACTTGCTGTCTTCTCTTATTGTGAACTGGAGTTTTAGTCTCCATGTTGAGGTGAAAAATACACAATTGGCTGTAAATAAAACCACAATTGTGGAATATAACACTTCAATGTAATAAAAATGAAGTGAAAAACGAAGAGAGCAGTGAAAAACTCTATAAAACTACTGGTGCAGCAGCAATGTTGGACTGTGGGCGTGGCTAGGCCCAAGCCAGGCTCTTTCTTAAGGACACACTCCGCCCCCTGAGCACTCAGAGCAGTCAATACCTTTGGGCGAGGCTGGGAGCAGGAACCAGGAGGCAAGAAAGTAGACTTCCGCTGAACAAAACTGCACAAAAAATGCCACAGAGAAGAAAAGCCACTTCAGGAGGTATGCGCTGCCAATTGCGCCGATTTTCTGACACAAAATTCGTCGTTGTGGGGAAAAACGGGCTCGTAAATTCACGGAGCTCCGACGATGGTGGCCATCTTGTTTTGACACACTGGCACGTCTCATTGTGTCTATGCGTTTATAAGTGCATGGGTCTGAGTGAGTGTGTGTGTGCATGTGTGGCTTCTTGCTAAAATTACTGACCACCTCTGCCGTGAATTCAATATTATCTGCTGTCTTGATTAAGTACGTCTTGCTCTATTTGAATGATATTTTGCTCTTTTTTAAAGACTCTTATGGGACATCAAAAACATATGAGTCTTATAATCTTTAGACTAGAGCACCAAACCTGATAAATGTAAGTTTGAGAAAGATGAAGTTGAAAATCTTGGATTTAGATTGATTGCCATTGGCCTTTTTTATGGAGTAGAAGAAGCCATAAGCAATTCAGGATTGCATTCTCCTACAAGTGTTAGATTTTGAGACTTTTCTCATCAATTTATTAAGAATTTGTCAGAGATTATTGGCAACAATACAAAAATCCTAAAAAGGGAATCTATGAAGAAGGGTTTTTGCTGGGACAACCAACATGAAAGCGCTTTTCGTACTTGAAAGCAATCATATTTTTCAGTACGCATTTTACATCATGCTGATATTTCAAAGAAATGTATTTTCCAAGTAGTTGCATGTTTGAGCAGTGGTGGTTCTTCCATGGGGGCGTTTGGGTGCCGCCCCACCTGCTTTCTCGCCGTGCGAGAAGAAGGCAGAAACAAATGGTAGTTATTTATTTACAGTGGTGGTTCTTCCATGGGGTCATTTGGGCGCCGCCCCACCTGCTTTCTCGCCGTGCGAGAAGAAGGCAGAAACAAATGGTAGTTATTTATTTATAACTACCATTTGTTTCTGCCTGCCCTTCTCGCACGGCGAGAAAGCAGTCAGCAGAACTTCCTGGTTACTCGAGCCTCAGGGCAGGGGGGAGTGGCTTGGGGGAGTGGCTTGCCCACTGTTGTTAATACTGACTGTTTGGACAGCCTGAGAGCAGTCCAAACAGACAGTATTGGCAACAGTGGGCAAGCCGCTCCCCCAAGCCACCTCCCACTCTCTCCGTTCTGCAGGATGCAGACTGGGAGAAATGACGCGGTTAGGGCAGCCGGCCGAACCAATCAGCGCCGGCTGCCATGGAGGGGAGGGAGGCTGCCTGCAGCCTTCAGTGACGAGAGCCCACACCACATCAGACGCAGCGGCGGCATTTAACATCCAAGACGGCGGGAGTTTGCAGTCTCGGGACTCGAGTCGGGAGTCAGCGCGGGAAGCCAAGGTAAGTTTTTTTTAATATTTATTTTCAGCAGCGGGTTCTCCCTGGAGACGCAGAGACAGGCTTACAGAGCAGGACCACCCTGTCACATGTCGCTTTTTATCCGGGCCAGCAGCTGTGTGATGCAGCAGCGGGATAGACATCTGGCCTTGTGAGCGCTTTAGGGATTGCATGACACTGGGGTAGTTATACAGCAGACTGAAGCTAATATAAGATTGCGTTTAGTTTTTCGATGCAATCACACAAATGTCCCTTAACAGTCTTCAGGGACCCCACAGCCCGGTTGTCCTTGCAGAGTTAGTACTTGTCTGAATTTAGCAGTTTTGTGAGAACCTTTCTGGTCCTCACAACATTTTAAAAACATAATCACTCATTTTCACTCCTCTCTTGCTCTTTTGGGCTTTTTTATTATTCTCTTGGGACCTCTGTGCTTTTCTTTAGGAGCAATATGGGAGGCACCCTTTACTCTACAGATAGTAGGCACTCCACGAATGACGCTTTCATGTTTGCAGACACTGCTGTGCCTGTTCTATGTGTGATGAGTAACGTAAAGCATGCTCTCTGCTGCTTCCTGATCTGTACTGCTTCCTGATCTGTCCACTTCGGCTTAGCGATGTGTATCATATGGCTGAGGGGCGTTTCAGCTGCAGTCTTTATGCTGAGTCTGTTAAGCTTGTACCCCTGCTTTATGTGCTGTCTTTTCCATGTGTGAGTGTGTGGGAAATCTGCAGGACTGTTATCTCGTGTGGCGCATATTATGAAATCACCGGCCAACTTTTCTCTAACATTCTAATAGCCTCTGGTGTTTGTTCCTGTATGGACTTTTCTCCACCGCCAATTTTACGCCTCGCCAATTTCAAATGTCACCAGCCGCCACTTTGTTTGAGAACAGCTGAAGCTGGTTTATTCGAGAAGCAGGAAGCTGTCAAGCAAGAACATTGTGTGTTTTATTTGCCTCGTGTTCTGTCAATGTCAAAATGATATTGTTCAGTGCTTAAATAAAAATAAATAAATCCGGTATTTGAAAAGCACAAAGGAACCACCCCTATGGGTCTCAAGGAACTGGGGGCCATTGGCGAGATTAAGTGAGCTATTGCCCAGAGTCACATGATGCTGAGCTGAGCTGCCTAACAGCAAGCCCCACGCTCTGGAGTCAGCTGTGTTAGCCACTGCACCACACCTCTCCCTGCTTGACAAAGAGCTCTTAATCATGAAGATGAGCTTGTACTGAATAGGGACAGTTTTTTGGGCTCCAGAGAAACATTTGAAATTTTAACTGATCACCAGCATTTTCAGTGCTTGAAAAACCTTCAATCCAGAGATTGCAACCAAGCTTGATGGGCATTTTGCATTAAACAGTATGATTTTGTCAACACATATTCCTGGCTCAAGAAATGTGTTGGTGAATACCTTGACTCATTATCCAAACTAATTGCTTGTTTATGACCAGACTGTGATTCCTTCTCAATGTGCTGTTGGAATAGCTCAGTTTTGTACACACAAGATTAACATTGCATAAGAACATCCATCTATTTATTAGTACAGAAACTATCTTTGTTTCTGCTAAGGAGCTACAAGTAGATGTTCTGAAAATTTGTGACCAACTGTCTATTCTGATGTCTGGGAATATTATCTCGCTTGTCCTGTATACATCCAGCATTTTCTGGCTATTTCTAGCATTAACCAGTAGCTCCTGAACCTTGCCCTACCATTTCTAGAGATGTTCCACATTCAGAAGAGTAAAACTTGATGTTTGCAGTACACAACTTTCAAAGAGGGCTCTGTTTAAATTGCAACTGACCAATGAAAGGCACAGTAATTTCTGGCTGTCATTTTTCATCTGTATGAGTTGTCTCATGCTATCATCCTTTACACTGGTACTCAATATCTATCACAAGGGATTAGGAGCAATATTTACAATGCTGCGGTAATACAACATAAGACAAATGGTCTTTTTTATGTGGATTGTGGAATTTTCTGTCTACCTTTCTTTAATACACAATGTTTTTATCCAATTTATCCAAGATCTTTGTTCCTTTGACCAACTGCAGCTACCGTCAGCTATGGATATATAGACAAGTTGTTTCAGAAAGTTTATATCACTCTAAAGTCAAGGTGGAGAAATGCGCTGTTAAGTCAAGATCAAATTCTATTTTCTTTTTACCTGGAGAGAAAGTTTGACTATTTTCTTGTTTTCTTCCAGTTCATACATTGCCAGTGAAATTTCGCCCACAATGTTTTGGTCAAATTTATTGATCAATCCTGTAGCTTTCTAGTTGCTGCATACCTGGAGGGTTCATTCTGTTTTTTCATTCATCTTAACTGAAGCCAGAAGTTCCCCATCCTTATTTTCAACTCCCATCAGAGTCCCCACCAATTATGGTATAAAAGCAACTTGAATGTGAGATTCCAGAAATGTGTGAGTCCTCTGTGTTTCAAGAGTGCCTTCAACTTTTGATCCATTGGTAGGACCAATGCCTGGATCGAACTCCCCCTCATCATCAGACGAAGCCCTACACTGCAAGTCTTCAGAAATGACCTCAAGACCTGGTTCTTCGGATGACCTCGGAGCTGCCCGAACCCTCCCCCCCCTCTCCCCCAGCGCCTTTAGACCTTTACAGGTGAGTAGTGCGCTATATAAATCCCTGATTGATTGATTGATTACCTGCATAGTGAGTGCTTATGAGAAAATGCTTTTTTTGTTCGTGACTCTATACTTGTTTGCCATTTCTTTCACCTGCATACTGATGCTTCAGGAGAGAGGGCATAGCTTACATTTACACTGAGAACGGTGCATAAGGCAGTACCAAGAGCTCAGATCCATCAGTGGTGTGTTCAGACCACTGCTGAGCATCCTCTATCTTTCCAGCACTTCTGCACTTGCAACCCACAGGGGTTTTCCACAAGTGACTTGGAGCATGGAGCACAAAGGATGTAAGAGAAACTGCAGAGTTCTGCATGGACTGCTGGATTGCAAATTTGTGTTGTATCTTCATAATTAAATGAATGCCATGAGCTCCTGGGACAGCGTGAACATTTATTTTGTAAATACAATTTTCCAAGATGGTCTCTTGTCCATTTAAGGATGCCTGATTCTCCCAATCTAGGATGCTGCTAAGGCTTTTGTGTGATGTCAGCTACTCTTTTAAGGGAGGACTTTTGAGAGGAAAATGTGTGGCAATGCTTTTTGTCCCTGATATTTCTTTGCATACTTTGTCCCTTTCCTGGTTCTTTGCTCCTTCTTGATGTTAGAAGACACTTGGTGCCTTACTAATTTCTCCAGCACTTTCTCCACCTTCAATCAAGGATTTCAAGATTGTCAAAGGAGATGCTTTTTTGTGATTGTTCATACTACCAGTGACTCCCTAAAGAGACGCAACAGCCTGCACATATATTATTCTGTACAGGGTGGCATCGTGGCTACCGGGAGGAGTCACTTTAGCCTTTGAAAATTTAGAAGGGACCTTCTCAGTGCCCAGTACAATATGCTAGCTATTTAATAGCACACAGCAACTGAAGCCTATTAAGCAGGATGTTGATGGCCAGCACATTTCAAAAGCTAAACATCAAACAAGTGGACAGAGGAGAATTTTACCAGGACTGATGGATTTCCTACATCCGCAGTATTACATTCTGTAAAAGTGAATGCAAGTAGAGTTCCTCTGAAGATCCGAAAAAAAACAAAAAACAGCAGAGATAGCTTTTCCATTTGCTTTGTTCCCAAGATTGTAGTGAAACTAAAAAAGCAACTTCATAATGCCTTTGGATAAGCGTAGTGCTTACTCTGTGCCTATTGTTGCAGGTGCTGGATACCAGCAGTCATTCTTAGGTCTCGCCTAACAATGCAGCGCATGCGCTGCTCGCCTTGGCGAGCCCTCTAGTCGTTGCTTTTGCTAGCGAAGGGAGACAGGAGATGGCACGCGCCCAGACTTCTCCTGTCCATGCTTTCACTCTCACGGCAACAAGTTGTTGTAGGTAGACTTGTTTCTTGTGTATGCATGGGTACCTTCCTGTGTGTATTTTGGTAGGTCAGTTTGGATTTGTATATTTATGCACGTTGGTCTATATGTGTATAAATGTCTGTATGCAGGGTTGGAATAGAGGGGGTCCAGATGGAGTCTAGATTTGCCCGCTATTGTTGATCTGGAATCTGGGTTGATTACTCTGTGTCTCACGTCCTGATTTCTCGAGAACAGTTAGTTAAGGGGTGCTTTCTTTCTTGACATTAGCGGCTATGCCAGCCCTGATTTAAACATAACAGACCTGCCAAAACAGCCATTTCATAAATATCCAAGAATCTATTTATAACAGGCTTGTGACCTGAAAGTAACATAGGGATATTCAAAACCTACTGCGTTATCTTGCAAAAAAAGCAAATCTGTGATCTACATGTTACTAACCATGCTTTTTAGTAGACATGTTAACTCTGCTACTGTGTGATGCTACAAACCTGTGCTCAGAGACGTCATACAATTCTCCAGCAAGTGCCTTCATTTCTACACCTCCCATTATTGAAACACACATACTTCTGTGCCCCAGCATAGGGAGCTATGGGGATGTTTTTCCTAGCTTAAGGAAACATTTAAACAAAATATGAGATGAGACAGCGAGCAAGTTAGAGGCGTATAGCAAATATAGATGGCTGCAGATGCTGTTGAATTCGGAGTGTGGTAAATCAGACAATTACCAGAGGCGTATAGCAAACATAGATGGCTGCAGATGCTGTTGAATGCGGAGTGTGGTAAATCAGATAATTACCTGTACCGCCAAGGGAAGATGGTGTAAACAGCAAGATGTAAAGAATTGTTTATGTGATTCTTATACAGATGAGAGCACTGAGTATGCAAAGTGGGACTGTTTCTTCTATCATTTCATTTGCTTTGCCATCTTCAAAGATAAATGGAGTTAGAAATTACTTTTTAAATGGTACGGTCAGTTTTTAGAGAATATACACAAGATACTTTCGTACTACTGAATTGCTCTTAAATAGTGTTCTTTGTATTTGTGTTAAAATATAATTACAAATGATTTGTGGAAGTATTCTGCATATGAAAATTAACCATTTAAACCCAAGTTGACTCTGTGAATGTCCAGGCTCATGAAATCCTTAATTCCCATAAAATGTGACAGAAGGCTTCAAAATTAAAGCTTATGAAAGAACACCAGGCTTAAATTGAACTTAAAAATGAGAGAAAAAAAATTCAGCAATTTCAAAGTAAGGTTAACTATGCTACTAAAATCAAACCTATGCCTAAATGAACAAGCATTTACAATGCAATAGGTCTCGCATTTGTGAGAGTTTAAGTTATTGGCATTGTAAATTGCATGGCTTTTATTTATCTGCTTTGAAAACCAACACATACATAAAATTTACAAAGCCAATAGCTCAAACTCTTGCAAATGCGAGACCAATTGCATTGCAAATGCTTGTTGGGAACAGGGACTTGTTTTTCGTAATCAGACTTCTACCAAGAGCAAGAAAGAGAAAGGCAGAAAAGGGAGAAAGAAAGAGAAATATGGGGAATTAGAGATTAGGGGGAGGAAACAGGGATGAAGCATACCGTTCTGGACTGACATAAATAACTGGAACTGTAGAGAGTTGGAAGAAAGAGGCATAAGATGGGATCTGGATTAGATAGCCTAGATGCCATGCATTTTTGGGATTCTTTAGTAGTGGTGGTGGGCTCTTTGTAAAATCCATGGACCCCTTCACTTCTTGCTTTATAACTTAACTCTGGCTAAGTCACACACTGCCTCTCCCTATGGTGTTCAGCAGAACAGAGTCAATTATCCAATTGTTCACTGTTCCACAAGGCTGGGTATGCCTTGCAGCAACTGCCAAAGAAAATAGGGTCTCTTCTATTATAAAGGGGCATCACTCACATTCATAATCTATCCATGCCTATGTTGTAATACTGTGAATGCCCCTACACTCTTAACAGCTTGTACTCTATCAGTGCTCACTTGCCTGCTTTAAGAGAGATGTCAATATACATGTCATACTTAAAGTTGAGGTGGACGTTGGCCTTGGATGATAGGGGGCACTGTCCGGATCTTGCTGTTCTCTAGAGGGAAAAGTCCAGCTGTCAGTAGCTTCACTCCTGGGTGAGTTCAGTCATAGACAAACAGCCTACGTTACATTCTCCCACCCCAGGCATTTAAGACAATCAGTTCTCCACACAAGACACACAGTGGCTCAGTCATTCCCTCCAACCCTTCTAGTAGAACCTTTCCTAGACCATGTGTGGCAGATCTATGGTACCAATATTTCTCTAATGACATCCCATAAACTGGATCTAATATGATCTTTTAAATTTAAAATGCATTTCAGAGTAACCCTTTGTGCAGACAAAGCTGTGTATAGACTGTGAATGACATTTATTGGATGGCCTCAACAAGAACTGACATGTTTCTAAAACATCACAGACCGTTGGAAATCTAATGAATTTTATCTTGATAAAATTACCAAGGATTATATACAATTGTGAGTGTTTCTCTCCATTTTTGTATTATTTAAAACCCCCCAAAGTATGTAACTCCCAGTGTAATTAGGATTGACTTCCCCCTCTCATGGATTTTACCTACGTAAACTGACATTTGAAGCTTAAGCTGTGAATGCAGGCTCAAATAGTCAGTCTGTCTTAGCATAGATGGAGATGGGATACCCTGCCCCCTTAGGCCTGGTGGGGCAGGTCAAGTCAAGTCAAGTCAAGTTAAAATGTATATAGCGCACTACATACCCAGAGGGTCTCAAGGCGCTTGAGGAAGGGGGGGTTTACTTATCGAATATCCAGGTTTTAAGCTGTTTTCTGAAGGCTAGGTGGTTTTGGGTAAGGCGGAGGTGGATGGGAAGGGAATTCCAGGTTTTGGCCGCCAAGTAGGAGAAGGATCTTCCCCCCATGGTGGCTTTGTGGATGCGCGGAACAGCGGCGAGGGCATGGTTGGACGAACGCAGTTGGCGGGTGGGAGTGTAGAGGGAGAGGCGCGTGTTGAGACAGTCAGGTCCAAGTTCGTAAAGGGCTTTGTGTGCGTGGGTGAGGAGACGGAACGTTATCCTTTTGTTGATGGGGAGCCAGTGGAGGTCTTTCAGGTGACCGGAAATGTGGTCTCTGCGGGGGATGTCTAGAATGAGTCTGGCTGAGGCGTTTTGAATGCGTTGGAGTTTTTTCTGCAGTTTTGTGGTGGTGCCGGCGTAAAGGGTGTTTCCATAGTCCAGACGGCTTGTAACCAGTGCGTGGGTGACCGTTTTTCTTGTTTCGGTGGGGATCCAGCGAAATGTTTTTTTGAGCATGAGTAGGATGTTGAAGCATGAAGATGAGACGGCGTTGACTTGTCTGGTCATCGAGAGAGAGGAGTCCAGGATGATGCCCAGGTTCTGTGCGTGGTCCGTCGGTATGGGAGCTTTTCCTAGGGCCGTTGGCCACCAAGAGTCGTCCCAGGCGGAAGGAGATGCCCCTAAGATGAGGACTTCCGTTTTGTCCGAGTTCAGTTTCAGACGGCTGTGCTTTATCCATTCGGCTACTTCTTTCATCCCATCATGTAGGTTGGTTTTGGCGGTGATTGGGTCTTTGGTGAGTGAGAGGATCAGCTGAGTGTCATCAGCGTAGGAGATGATGTTGAGGTTGTGTTGACGTGCGATGGTTGTGAGTGGGCTCGTGTATACGTTGAAGAGGGTAGGGCTGAGAGAAGATCCTTGTGGAACGCCGCAGATGACTTCGGTGGCCTCTGACTTAAAAGGGGGGAGGCGGACTCTCTGAGTTCTTCCAGAGAGGAACGAGATGATCCAGTCCAATGCTTTTCCTTGAATTCCGATGTTGCTGAGGCGTTGTATAAGGGTGCTATGACAGACTGTGTCGAAGGCTGCGGAGAGGTCGAGGAGGATGAGGGCGACTGTGTCTCCATTGTCCAGTAGTGTTCGAATGTCGTCTGTTGCTGCGATGAGGGCGGTCTCGGTGCTGTGTTTGGCTCGGAAGCCAGACTGTGAGGAGTCGAGTGATTTATTGGTTTCGAGGAAGGTGGCGAGCTGATTGTTGACGGCTTTCTCAATGACTTTGGCAGGGAATGGGAGGAGCGAGATGGGGCGGTAGTTTTTGAGTTCGGTGGGGTCAGCTGTGGGTTTCTTCAGAAGGGCGCTGAGTTCGGCGTGTTTCCATCTTTCTGGGAATGTGCCGGAGTTGAGGGAGCAGTTGATGACGTCTCTGAGATGGGGTGCGATAATGGAGTCTGCTTTGTTGAAGATGTGATGGGGGCATGGGTCTGTAGGGGATCCTGAGTGGATGGAGTTCATCAGGCGAATGGTGTCTTCTGTGGTGATTGGGTTCCAGTCGAGAAGGATATTCGGAGGAGGTACAGGTTCGGAGGTGAGAGGGGTGGTCTGGTTTACGGGTTGGTTGTCAAAGCTGTTATGAATGTCGGCGATTTTGTCATGTAAGAATGAGGCGAGGGAGTCGCAGAGGACTTGAGAGGGGGTGATGTCGTTGGAGCTGGCGGTAGGGTTGGTGAATTCTTTGATGATGTTGAAAAGTTCCTTGCTGTTGTGGGCGTTGTTGTCTAGTCGGTCTTTGAGAGCTGATTTCTTGGTTGTCCGGATTAGTTGGTGATGTTTGCGGGTGGCGTTTTTGAAGGCGGCTTGGGTGATGGCGTTTGGGTCTAATTTCCAAGTTTTCTCAAGGGAGCGACAGAGCTTCTTGGATTTCTTAAGGTCATCGTTGAACCAGGGGGCGTTCTTGCTTCCTTGCTTGATTTGATGTTTTTTCAAGGGTGCAAGTTTGTCGGCGGTTTGGGTTAACCATTGTGTGAGGTTGATGGCAGCTTGGTTAGGGTTCGATGAATAGGCAGGGAGTTTCTGAAGAAGTGATGTGGAGATCTGGTCGATGGTGATTTTGTTCCAATTTCTTCGCAGAGTTGGTTGAGGGTGGATGTGGATCGTGGTCTTGTTGTAAATGAAGTGGATGCAACTGTGGTCCGTCCAGTGGAGGGTAGTGGTGTGAGTGAAGGAGATATGCTTGCTGGAGGTGAAGATAGGGTCGAGTGTGTGTCCTGCGTAGTGGGTGGGGGTGTTAACAAGTTGTTTGAGTCCGAGATTGTCGAGATTGTCCAGGAGGGTGGTGGTGTTCCTGTCGTTGCTTTTTTCCAGATGGAAATTGAGGTCTCCCAGTAGGATGTATTCTTCTGAGGGGAGGGCGTGTGGGGTGATGAAGTCAGTGATGTCTTCGCTGAATTGTGTACGGGGTTCTGGGGGTCTGTAGAGGAGGGTGCCTCTGAGTGTGGTCTTGGGGTCGGTGTGGATCTGGAAGTGGAGGTGTTCGGCGATAGCGAGGTTGTCTTCTGAGCTGGTTGAGACGCGGATGGTGTTCTTATGTACGATGGCAATGCCTCCTCCTGTCAGATTGGTGCGATCCTTACGGATGATCTTGTAGCCGTCCGGATGGCTATGGCGATGTCTGGAGCTGATGAGGCATTCATCCAGGTTTCTGTTAGGAAGGCGATGTCCGGGGAAATGGTGTCGAGTAGGTTCCAAAGGTCGATGGCGTGTTTGTGAACCGAGCGGGTGTTGAGAAGGATGCATGTAAGGTGGTTGGTGTTGGATCTCTGTTTGGTGTTAGTGGATTTGGTGTGGGTCTTGATGCAGGTGAATTTGCAGGTGTGGCAGGTGAAGGGTCCATGGGTGTGTCCCGGTGCAGCTTGGGCACAGTTAAGGAGTCGGCTGGGGTTAAGTGCTAGGAGGGTGGAGGCGTCGTATGTAATGCGGGGGGAGTGGGTGAAGCGGGGGCCAGGGTGTTTGGCGCTGGGCGCGGTCCAGGCGCGGACGGGCGTAGACGGGCTTACCTTTGGCACACCTTCGGCGCGGCCGCTGCGCGTGGACGCTGCACGTTGGTTCATCTGTCTTAAATGGAGAGTGGAGGGGGGCGGAGCGTGGGAGGGTCGTCTGGGAGGCGGGAGCGGGGAGAAGACACGGGCCACAAGTAAACACCACAACCAAATGGCCGAAATCGAAACCGGGGCACAGCCGGAGTGCGAGCAGAGGTACAGTAGCACAGAAAACACAAAAACACTTTTAGGCTGTTTTAAAAATCGCCGCAATGCAAGGCCAGTGATCAATAATAAAAATGAAATCCTAACGATACCAGGCCCTATGTCCAATTCAGGCGCTGTATCAGGGCAGGCAGCGCTGTGTCAGGGCAGGCAGCGCTGTGTCAGGGCAGGCAGCGCTGTGTCAGGGCAGGCAGCGCTGTATCAGGGCAGGCAGAGCTGTATCAGGGCAGGCAGGCGATGGGTTCAGCAAGGATCAAGGCGTTGGTAGGTTAGGCAGAGAGCGAGGGGAGCGACCGCAATGGAGCAAGTCCAGACGGTCACAAAGAGAAAGAGGACGGGCGAGTTTACTCTACCAGTGGGTGGGAGGGTCGTCTGGGAGGCGGGAGCGGGGAGGAGACACGGGCCACAAGTAAACACCACAACCAAATGGCCGAAATCGAAACCGGGGCACAGCCGGAGTGCGAGCAGAGGTACAGTAGCACAGAAAACACAAAAACACTTTTAGGCTGTTTTAAAAATCGCCGCAATGCAAGGCCAATGATCAATAATAAAAATGAAATCCTAACGATCCCAGGCGCTATGTCCAATTCAGGCGCTGTATCAGGGCAGGCAGCGCTGTGTCAGGGCAGGCAGCGCTGTGTCAGGGCAGGCAGCGCTGTGTCAGGGCAGGCAGCGCTGTATCAGGGCAGGCAGCGCTGTATCAGGGCAGGCAGGCGATGGGTTCAGCAAGGATCAAGGCGTTGGTAGGTTAGGCAGAGAGCGAGGGGAGCGACCGCAATGGAGCAAGTCCAGACGGTCACCAATGACTCTTTCAGGGGCAAAATACCGTTTTTTAAAAAAGTTACTGCAAATTTGCTGTGGATCCATGAATCCGTGGTAAAATTGAAGAAGCACTTTAAAAAAGCACAGGTTGGGCAGTGGCTCATGGGGGGGAATTGCATCTGATAAGGGAGGGGGCATGCCTCCTTGAGGCCCCGGGGACCCCATAACCCAGGGCTATGATTAATTAAGGATGATGTGGCTTATTCCCCCCCTGGAGACTTAGCCCCAGATTTAGATCTTGACGGTCTAACCGCCGTCCGGTCGCAGTGGAGTTCCCAAGTACTCAGCTGAGTCGATGGTCTTTGGCTCGCTGTAATAAGATGTATGCTGGCTCCACGGTTACGGCACACCGCTGCCAATGCTGTGGACTCAAATGCTGGCGAATAGTACTTCCTCACCGTCAGGCCGACAGGTTCTTGCCTAGCAGATTTAGTTTTCACTGTTGTGCTGGCAGTCAACTAGTTTCAAGTTTCAAGTTTATTTTATTTGCATAGTTCGTTAAAACCATTGCAATACAAGAATATTTCATTTCACAACAATTTTTACATATAAAAAACTCCACACTTCTAAAAAAATAAAAATTCTTTTAAAAGACTGTGCTATGATTGTGCAAATGTTACAAATCTAGTGTCTAGTTTTTAGGCACATTGTGTCCAACTATGCACATCTCCTTTGTTGTCCTGGATATTTGGTTTAAGTCCATATATTCCTTAGTGTGTTAATCGGTAATACATACACAATGAGGAGTTTGTAGCTCAGTAATAAAGTTCATTGGAGCTAGACATCAAGCTCCTCCTGTTCCTGCTTTTTTTCCATGTCACCGGGTTGGTTATCTGCTAATAACTCTGTTTCCGACATTTTCTTTTCGCATATCCTCATGAATTATAACAGTCAACTAGTGCTGGTGCCCTGATGGAGGGCGTCAGTCGGGGTACGTGCTCAACAATGCACCATCACTGCGGTCATTGGATGGATGCTAGTAGACCGCAAACGCTTTTCACAGGAGAAAGTCCACCCCTATATAAAAGAAGACTATCCTCCAGCAGACCAAAGCAACTATGACTCCTCTGGAGGCAGCTCCACAGACACCACAGGTTGGTGTAGTGAACAAGAAAACCAGAAGCAACAAAGAGGCAGGGGAAGAAGAAGAGGCCGCGCATGGCAACCAAGTTTGGATGGACCAAGTTTCGAAGAGCGAATACCTCCTTTGTTCCACTCGTTCCTTCCACGTTTTAGTGGGTGGATGAACCCGTCCATAGCTGGACCCCATCACACCATCTCTCCGATGTTCAGGCCCTCTTTTTTAGAGAGAGGCGAGAACCAACCGTGTGGAAGGCAGAGAAAGGGAGTACGATGGGAAGACACAGATCATGGATTCCAGATGAGAAGCATGATGAGAAACCAGTGTAAATGGGCACGATTATTTAACCGGACTGCTTTTTTCCTAACAGATGCACAACAAGAGGTCCTTGAAAAAGATCTAGGATTTGTACCCACCCCCACCTTGGGTCAGTTTAAACTTCACTGTGAAATAACAGAATTCTGCAGAAAGATCAAATTAAACGTTTTCTTCAAGGACAAAGAGACCCCACCATCAAAAGGCCATACCAAACTAAAAAGAAAGTCTACTTTCTGCCCAACGACCTCTTCCATACCTGTTGAGATTTTTATGTTCAAACAGGGCATTTTCAAAGAAGTGGAGAACATCAACAAAGTACAGAAGAAGCCCTGGAATACCCCTTATTATGGACGACAAACCCAGTTAAATATCTCAGTACTTGGGTGCATTGAGATCCTGAAGTTGTTCAGGAAAAATTTTGGTCGAGCATATGACACACTAGAACAACAAGTGATTCAGATTCAGATTCAATACACTTTATTCGATTAAATTAAAATCATAAAAGGACACAGTATAAAAATACACTAAAAATACATACAATCGATGGGTGAATACTATATAAAATGAGTGATATTCATAAAATTTAAAAGTCAAGTGCCACGTATGATTTAGTTAGCGACAAAAAGGTGCCAAAAATGCATAACCAGAATACAATGATCTATAATAGGGCATGGGACATCATAAATCCACATTATTTAAGGGTCTTAACTTTTTCAGTCTAACGGCTGCCACCAAGTAGCTCCCAATATTAAAAATGAACCAGACATTATGCAACAATTGCAGAAACATTAGAGCAGGTTTGACTTGGCGCAACCCGTACCCTTAAGTAATGGAATAATATATTTTTTCCTTATTACTGAATAGTGTTTACAAAAGAACATGAAATGAGTAGTATCCTGGATAGAGCAATTATCGCAATCACAGGGTAAGTCCTAATCAGCAGTGCTCCAGACCAGGTTTGTTCCTAGCAGAAAAGGAATTTGGTTAAACCTAAACCTTATTAATAGCCATCTGTGAAAGGGTCTATTAACTACCTTTAAATATAATTCCAAAGAATCTGGGGTAGCTATCAAAGAATGGGCTCTTACTGTAGGTTTCAGCAATTCATCCGCCTCCCGCTCCTGAGTTCCTGAGGACATGAAGTGTGTTTTGACCCAATTTATATCTCCTTTCAAAATGGAGTCCGGCCTTTCATAAATTTCTGGTCTTCCTAACTTTGTGAATTCAGATTTAACATAAGAGAGCCATTTGATATTTTTAGCCTTTTCTAGGCCAACACAATCCCTCATGATTTGCTGGTTTAAGGTTAATTCTGGGTTGAGCCATATTTGTATACATTGGATAAGGGGGGCCAAATTTATCAGGTCTTCAACATACCCCATGCCTAGTTCCTGGTGTACTGCGAAAGTGGCAGTATATTGAGGGACCGAGAGGAGACACCGAAATACCTTATTTTCAGACCTTTGTATCTCTGTCATTGGGGTATAACCCCAGATAGCCGTACCATAGGTGGTTATTGCTATGCATTTAGCTTTATATATTTTTGGGATTGCCTCATAGGGTTTTCCTCCTAGGCGATGGGTCAAGTTAAGCAGGGCAGAGCCAGCACGAGTCAGGGCATTCTTTTTAACAGTTTTTTTGGGGGCCCAAGAGCAGTTTTTATCGAATAAGACCCCCAGGTATGTAAATGCCACTACTCTTTGTAGTTCAATCCCTTTACAAAAGAATGTTCTATGCTTCTTAACCGTGGGCCCCATAGTCACCCCTATATAACCTGAGATTTGGAGGAATTAACGACCAGGTCCAAGGAAGACATGAAGTCTCCAAAGGAGTTCAATAAATGTTGCAGGCCATTGGGGGTACGGGCTAGCAAAACCGCGTCATCCGCATATAGGAGCACCGGGATAGCGGTACTACCTATACGCGGGACGTCTAATGTGGCCAGTGACAATGTTGTTTCAAGGGCATTAATGTACAATGTATAAAGGAGAGGGGCAAGGATGCACCCTTGCCTCACCCCTCTCCCTGATTTAAAAAGTCTAGTACAAGTACCCTCTTGCGTCATTCTTACATTAGCATAAAGATCCCGATGTAAATCCGCCATGTAAAGCACCAAGCCAGAGTCGATCCTCGTGTCCAATAGGATTGTCCACAGCCTTGACCTATTGACTAGATCAAAGGCTGTGGATAAATCCATAAAAGCAAGATGCATAGAACCCTTCCTAGCTGCTGTATACTTATTGACTAAAAGGTACAAGTTTAGGCACTGGTCCACAGTACTTCTCCCTGCTCTGAATCCATGCTGTGTTTCCGCTAATAGCCCCTTTTCCATGACCCTATCATTTAATTTGGACAGTAAAACTTTCCCTAGGATTTTTACAGAGGAGTCAATAAGTGAGATGGGTCTGTAACATCTCGGGTCCCCTCGTTGCCCTTTTTTGAAAACTGGTATGATGGTAGAGCGAGACCAGGAGGCGGGGAAACCGTGGTTTACTGTGGATTTAAAAACATTTGTCAAGACTGAGGCCCATAGTTTGGGGTCTGCCTCAAATAAATCAGATGGAACCCCATCTGGGCCCGGTGCATTATTAGCAGCTGTGTCTAATATTGTCTTTTCCACATCCGCTTCCTGGAATAAATCCGTAGAGACGGGTAAACAGTTTGCTGGTGGTATGAAGGGCTTAAAATGTTCATCGCTTGCATAAATAGTCTCAAAGTGTCCCAGCCACTCAGTCTCAGTGATATTCGTTTCTAGCAACCCATTTTTTCCCCAGTTAACAAGGGGCTATTCACCATCACCCAGAATTTAGCGCTATCTTTCAGGACAGCTGCAGATGTTAAGCTATCCCAGGTTGCGTTTTTAATATCATTTTTACGGGTCTGTAATGTATTTTTATATACCTTTCTGAGGGTGGCGATGAGTGCTTTGTCCCTAGGATGAGCTTTTAAAGCTAACTTTAAATTACGATGAGCTTTTGAGCATTTAGTGTCAAACCACTTATTCGTTATTTCTCTTCTGGGTTTAGATGGAACTATTAGATCTGTTGCTACTTGTTTACAGATCGCCTCAAATGCTAGAATCATCTCCTCTGGATGGTTAGTGTCCACCAGACATTTCTGGATATCTACTCCCATTTTATCACGAAGACCACCCAGGAATAGCTCAGGTACTACTTTTGACCATTTCAACCGTCTTCCTTGATCTCTAGTGGCTAAACTTAAGGTTCCTCCTGTAGGATTTAGATTGTCTGCTCTAGCAAAGCCTGCATTCAATTTCAGACAGACCGGGTTGTGATCACTGAAAAGGGACTCTATGGCATTATAAAAAATTACATGGTCCAGTAGTGTAGGTGTCAGAAAGATATAGTCAATCATTGAGTTACTGTCCCTAGACTCAAAAGTGGCTACTCTTTCATTCTCTTCGCAAAAAAGGGTTCGTAAAGATCCTCGCATGCCAGGAAATCCTCTCGGTCTACCCCCATCTGATTATGTTCAAAGTGTGGAAATGCTACTGTGGCCATACTGTGTTTATCATTAAATTGGCAATTAAAATTACACAAGTGTGTGTTGAAATCTCCCATCAACATAATATCGATTAAAGTGTTTTGCTCTTTTTTATATTTTCTAATAAATTGTTCTTAAAAAAGGAGGTGTTCATTTAAATTAATGCCCTCTCTTGAATTATACAAGTTTATCAACAGCAGCTTCCCTCTCAGTTGGTCACTGATTTCTACCACTAAGCAGTTTGGGGAAGCAGACTCTAAAAGCCTAACTACCCCTTTTAGGTTCACGAAGATCAGGGTCACCAAACCTCCCCTAGCTCGTCCTGATACTGATGGTCGTGCGGGCTGAAAGAATGATTTGTAACCATCCAACCAAAAGTTGTTTTGTGTCTCCCAGTTCTCCTGTAGTGCTATCACATCATTACCTTTAATAAGTTTAAGCCAATTTTGATCCTCCCTATTTGCCCTTAGCCCAGCGATGTTCCAGCTTATTACTCTATAAAAGGGATCTGTTAGTAGTCCAGGAGTAAGATCATTAATGCATTGTAAGGGGCTCGTATTACCGCCCCCTAGTCAGTCATTACAGTTTAAGTCACGTCGTGTGGAAAACCTGTTTGCTAAAACCTGGGGGCTACCTACCCTCGTGCCCATTGGATCCGTGTGGATGGGTTTACATGACACACCTAGATCAGTCCTGTTCTTCAACAAAGGCCTATTTTCATATACACTCGATTGCCACCTTAATGGTCCAATAGTAGCGAAAGAGCGCAAGTTGACGGCTGGACGATGGGAACCTAGGTCAGGGTAAAAAAAGCCCAGTGGCACTGCTCTCACGTTACCCTCCCCGCTCTTCAGGGCAGAACCATCCCATAACATTCTTGGGGCTAAAAGGGGGCTGTCAAAATTAACGATAACACAGTCTCCTTTAATCCTTTTAACAGTTTTCCCAATCCAGCCGACCCGCCTTACCATAATTACATTCTTTGAGATATTATCACACCCGAACAGTTTTGGTCACACCATCTCATCGTAGCATTCAAGAGAGACCCGTAGGACTTTACCGCTCCTGTATCTAAAGATGGGACACCAACTAAAACAATTACAAGTGGGCTAGCGTCTGGGGGTAAGTTAATGTGAGGTTGCTGAAGAGTCTTTCCACCTGTCAGTATCACAGTCCCAATGTCCATAAGACCCTCGACCCGTCACTGCATTGGGGCCTCTGCTGGGTAACAGGATTCAAATGGTGAGCAGAGCCCCTTGGGGCAATACACACAGACCGAGGTGACCCAATCTGGGAATGTGAGGGATTCTCCTGCTGTACATGATTTAAGAGGAGCCCTGGGGATTGCGTGGACATTAGTTGAGACTCGGGTGGCAAGTGGGTATCGGGAGAGTTAGAGTCTAACTGACTTGGCGTTACAGGAACCTCATGCCGTTTCAAAAATGAATTTATTCGTTCACATTTGGATAGTAAGTCAGCGACACAAAAGTTAAGCGTATCGATAATATCCTTAGCAATGTTCGATAGCACCTGTTCCACCCGTATTGTAAATATTTCTTCAATCAGGTCCCGCACTTTAGGATCTGTTAAGTTGGTGGATTGGGTCACACTGTTTCTCCCAAGGGGATTGGGGACTTTGGCCCGTGATTTTTTATGTACCACTTTCGCGTCAGAACCCGGGATACTAGAAGCGCCATTGTTGGACATTGGAGGTGCAGAGGGAATGATAGCTTCTGGATGAGCAGTCATCTCAGTTCTCCCCTCTTGAACTTGCTGTGGCAAGGGCTTTTGCTTAACAATTACAACAGGCTCCAGCGGGATATTAGCTTGTTGTACTGATTGCATTGGGTCTTTTCCCTCCCTCTGAGCAGCGGTGGTGGGAATACCCAATTCTCTTTCAGCCGATTCAATTTGAGAAGATAGAGCCCCCACTGCAGACGTTAGGTATTATATGATAGAGGCAGATTTTCTAGCCACCTTAGCCTCACCACCACCCAGGTCCTGTGAGTTATGCAATTTGCGCTTCCCCATGTCTAGGCAGGTATGATGTAAGAGGGGTGGCCCGTCCCGTCCCCAGCCATCCCCGGACGACGTGGAGGGTGCTACGGGAGTTTAAGCGCCTCCGGGCGCGCTGTAGGGGAAGTGGGCGGTGCAGTCCCCCGAGGCAGGCTGGGAACTGTGGTTTTCCCCTCTCCGCGGCCGAGCGATGTTCCCAGCACGGCGGCGGGGGCAACCACAGTGTCAGGGCCCCAGAAGTGGTGTCCGCAAGCAAAGGTGCACTGTATGCCTTGAAGCCAGCCCTCGCAAGTGTAACACAGCCCCCAACAAGTGAATAGTTGGCTGCACCTGCCCCTGTCTCTGGCAGACTGCATTGCAGTAATAAAAAGGGTTATTCTTCCCCACTTTTTATATCTTTTTTGCAATATACCGATCAAACTGACTCAACAATTCTTTAAAACAGTAAGAACCCAACTTCTACGCTTAATATGGGGCACAGGACAGCCTAGAATTAGCTGGCATACGCTAACACTATCCTATGACAAGGGGGGATTTGCTGCACCGGATTTTTATGTATATTATCTCTGCGCTCAAGCCCAATATGCATACTATTGGTTCAGAACACACGACTTTATACCACATGTAGCGGTGGAAGACGGAGATGCCCATCCCACTCCACTTGGAAGCATGCTGACACATGTGAATAGACACACGCCAAAGGCAGAATTCAATACTCTAGATATAACCATAGCCACGTGTCAGGCGATTGGCAATCTAGCACACAAATTGTTACTGTATGCACCCGCGCTGTCCTTAGCCCATCACACCGCTTTATCTGTTACTCAGGAGACGGACCTCTAAAATCCTTAAAAGAAGATGGAATTACTCAAATGTGTGACCTATACCCTAAAGGGCGATACCTTGAAAGCAGTGATTTGGAATACAAACAAAACCCCATGTCCTTGTTTCAATATACTTGTTACCGCCTCAAACGTGCCATACAAGACCACTACCCTGATTATTCTGCTGTCATTGCAACTACTGCTAGTGCTTCCCACCAAGAAATGATAAGTTACTAGATTATACTGGGTTGTGCAGGATTAGACAGTCAGAGGCCCGATAAAAGCCTTGATAGACGCCCAGGTCACTGGAGAGGAATAGGAGCGAATCTTGCCAATTGACGGGCCATCTTACACCCAATGGGAATTTACGCATTATCCATTTTAAATTCCTGCATCAGATATACTATACTCCATTCAAATTACACAGAATGGGTCTAAGGGAATCAGATCAATACAAAAGTTTCAGACAATTGCACGCTGACTTCCTACACCTTGCCTGGTGCTGTGGCCCGGTATTCACATATTGGGAGGGAGTGCTTGATCGTCTCCACACCACGACGGGCACTCTGCTTCCCTGCACACCTCTCATATGCTTACTAAACTACATCCCCCAACTGAAAGGCACTATGGGCAGATTTGTTAGAGTTGCCTTCCTACTCGCCAAACGCCGCACTCTGTTTACGTGGGACAGTGTCCTTGCTCCAAAATTGGAAGGGTGGTGAAGGATATGATATATTGTAAAGAAAATTTGGCAAAGTACGCCGAAGAATTGCCTGTAACATCTAGGCCGAAGGATATTTGGGGACCACTCAAACATTTCCTTGCTATCCCAACACCTGCAGATGATGATGCACATTCTTAACTATCCATGTTGATCTGTATATTACTGTGTGATCGCACTTACTGTGTTATGTTTGTAAGGCTTATGTACTGGCTATGTTGCATACTCTGATCATTGAGGACTTACCTGCTACGGCATTGTTGAAATCTCATGTTCACCATGATTATGCTGCAGTTGTTGGCAGTGAATGTGTTACACCATAACTCAATAAAAATACTTTAAAAAGAAAAAAAAGGACAGAAGAAGCCATTCTACAGCATAACTAGAAAGGAACAACTTGCACTTGAAGAACTGAAAAATAACCAGAAATTGGCTATCAAACCAGCTGATAAGTGTGGAGGTACCATCCTACTGAGACTGTCAGATTACCAAAGACAATGCACCATGCTAGTTTCAGATCACACCATTTAATCTCTAACAATGAAGCAGACTACCTTCAGGCAAAGAACCCCAAAATACCTTATTTTTATTCTTTTCTCAAGATGCGTAAAAACAGGTCACCCCCACCAGGTTGCCCAATTGTGTCTGGCATAGATTCTATCGTGGACAATTATCACAGTTTGTGGATTTCTTCCCATTGTCCAAAAACACCCAACTATCTCAAGAACGCTAGAGATCTCCTAAACCCTCTAAAAGGTTTAATATTTGATCAGGGCTCTCACCTGCTAGTAGGCTTAGACCTAGAGAGTCTATATACAAGCCTCTCTCAAGATACTACGCTACAGACAATCAAAGAGATTCCCTTGAAAGGAGAATGGCATTACAGTACACTCCAATGTTTTGTTTAGGAATGTTGCCACCTAGCCCTGAAGGAGACCTTTTTTGAGTAGGAAAGTACCTTACACCTACAGACCCACGCAGCGTCAATGGGGAGCACCTTCACCCCCAATCTGGCCGTACTCTATGTCAATTCATTTGAGGACAAGCACATCCTCAATGTTTTCCAAACCCTACAGAACAAGGATCCAGTTTCAGAAAAGATATATCTACAATATATTGATAGTCTGACAAGCATCATCAGACACTATTCTGGAATTCCTAGATTGGCTCAACTCTTGTGATGAATTTCTCAAATACACGTGTCCTACACACAAGAACACTTTGGATTTTCTGCACATCACCATCTTTGCCGATGGCACAGATCTGAAAGCTAAGACTGCCTAGAAATTGATCACCAAGAACAGCCTTGCGAATAGGGCACAACAGCAGCAAAGTAGTGGATTACAGAAATTAAGCCCTTGATCTGCAGAAAAAGCTAAAAGGGAGAGACTATTCCAATCATCTCATCAATAAGTGCCAGAAGAGAGCCAGGAACCAAAGTAGGGCCAACCTCCTGGAGGAAACAGTTAACACAAAAGAGAAAAATATGCTCACTTGTGTGGCAACCTACTGCGCAGCGTCCAATTGTGTAAAAAAAGCTGTAAACAAACACTGGAACATCATCATTTCTGGGCCCTTGAAGTGGCCAAACCTAAGATTCTCCCATAAAAGAAGTAAAAATATCTGAGACATGTTGGTTTGCAGACGACCCCCAAAAAGGAAGAGAAAACAGACACAGTGTTATCAACTTGAGGCCTCCCTCCTGTAGCAGGGCATTAACCCTGTGGGTCTTGTGCATTATGTCATTTGACAAAAGCTACGAAGACACTCACATTGAGTGAGAATTTGGAATGGACTCTTAAAGTCGGTCCATTGTGCCCTTACTCAAATCCGAACGCACAAAGAAAGTAATACTATCTATAGTAACCGGGCTGTTAGGTTTGGCCTTGATAGATACTGCTTGCCTCAGCAGGAAGTTCCCAAAGTAGATCAAAAATGGTCTAGGAAATTTATTGTTTTTGTTCTTTTGGATAAGAGGTAATCTATGTACCCGCTGCAATTGGGAGTCCCAGGCCCAGTCTGATAGGTCACCAAAAGCCTTTTGAAATAGATTCACAACAAAGGATCTGGGGTCTGCCTCCTCCATTTCCTCGGGGATTCCAAAAAGTCTAAGATTATGCCTACGTGCTATATTCTCCATGTCCTCCACCTTGGCTTCGAGTTTAGATACACGTGTTGAGTGAGATCTAGTTATTTCTTCGGATCTAGTTGCCCCTTCTTCCACTTCAACAACTCTCTGTTTTAGATCCTCCATCTCCTGTGAAACCCCACCTAGCTTTTGGCACACTTCGCTCATAAATGCTTGTAGTTTGATGTTGTCCTCTCTTAGTTGCAAGAAATGTTGTTGGCTTTCTTGTCTTTGTGCCAAGAGAGTCTGCATAATTAGATCCATGGAGGAGATATTTACATGGTCATGGTCAGCTGTTTTCTCTAGTCTTGTAGTTGATAAGACCTGCAAAAGATTTGGTGCACTGCTGTAGTCCAGAGTTAAGGCCGGCATATTAGCAAGAGGAGAGCTGGAACATGCATTCACCTTTTCTTTTTCCATGTTTGGTAGGTCCAATATACAATTATCTGCTCTTATTTCCTTAGGCATTGAGCTTAGCCTTGGGCTTGCTAAGACTGCTTGTGAGTTGGCGGAGGTATTGACTACTGCATCATTGGTCGAATTCTCAGTAGTTAAAGCGAGAGTATTGATCTGTGTGGCCATAGCTGTATCCAGGTAACTGGAATCGGGGTTCTCCAACAAAGTTGTTGCATCCTCATTCACTAATGTTGGCGTTTTTAGACTCTCAAGTCGAGAGGGTGTATTTTTGTCGCTTGAATGCAAATCTTCGTCGGGGCTTACCCCCGAAAGCCTCAAGGCCATGTTTTTCACTCCTCCCTTGGCTTTAATCCATTTTCTCAGCGGGCTTTCGTCAGCGATACCCTTTCGCCCCTTCTTAGTAACAGAGGAGTCTTTAGTCAGTGATTTCCGGACTGTGGTTTTTAATTTTGTTTTAACTTTAGATTTTGCTTTTCTGACGCCAGATAGTTTGCTGCTATGAGTTCTGTTGTGCGAGACTTCTGTATCTGTTTCATCCTCATCGGGCGTCTCTTCATAATCGGGGTTAGAGCTCTCGTCTACTATCTCTCTTGCGTCAATTGATAATAGCTCAGCAGCATTGTTCCCCGCTGGGATGTCGACAGGTTGTCTCACAATAGCTAGTCCAGCTGCGACTGAGTCTATTTTAAACTGGGTTGTTTGTGCTAAACCAGTATGGTCGATTACTTCAGTACTAATTCTTGTGGGGGCATGAGTCTCTGCCGGTTTAGTAATTAAATGATTTTCCATGTTGACATGCCTTTCAACAGCCTCACTGACTAACATTGTGTCACCATCACTCTCACTCTCTCTTATATAACCAACCTTTAAAGCAGATTCATCCTCTAAGTTGAGCTCAGACATATCAGTAGCTTTAGTGCCCTCTTTGCCTGCGTTTGAATTGGTATCCCCGTTAGGTTCAATTGTAGGAACTGTATTCGTGCCCTTGATTGCAACAGCTGATTCCTTACTAGCTGTTCCTTCCATCTTACTTGGAGAGGACAATGTAGAGTGATTCAAAGTCTTGCCGCAGTTGGAGAGTACATCAGTATTATTATTTACAGCTCCTATATTAAGCGCGGCCGGACGGAGCATTTGTTTGGCTGCCGAGGTGATTTCCCCTTTTGCTCCGACGCCCATAGCCACCTTTATTTTCGAGTTGGTTACAGTCTCACACATTGTCACTGTTAAATCGCTAGCAAGCGCCGTACCTGATAGATTAAGTTTCCCCGTCTTTCCAGTCTTGCCGGCACGGGTGGAGCGGGTATTCTGCCTTGCTGCCATTAATCCAAGTGGGGCTTGGGGGGGGGGGCAGCCGACCCCCGGGAGGTCCCCACCCCCGGGCTGTTTGGGAGGGGCGGGTGGGGGTCCATTTTGAGGCAGCCTGTCGTTGGGCTGGTTTTGGGCTTTATTTTAGTTGGAGAGGAGCCCAACATATAAGGGTCGTGGGCTCCTCCTCCCGGCCACCATTTTAGGCTTAGGTGACCTGGTGGCCGGGTGTGATATCAGTCAGCTTTTGTCAGCTTTTGTTTAATCGACATTTTGTGCAGGTTCGCTAATTGTGAGGCATGGCTGGTGAGGATTATCGCGTTCTTGAAGCGATACGCCTCCTTAGCGGGGCGGGCCGCTTGGATCTGGTCATAGGTGACCAGGAGCAGGCGGGACCGCAGCGCCCTCAGCGTTCCGCGTCTGCGGGAGTGTCGGCGGTGGTGGTGGCGTGCTTCTCACCGAAGCGCCGGCGTCGTGAGGGGGTAAGTGACCGAGGCCGCTCTAGGTCTAGACGAGCGGCCCCGGGTGTGAGGGCTCGGCGGGGGAGTGTTTTTGGGCTTCCGGAGCCTTTGAGTGCGGAGGGTTGTCCATTGGGCGGGCACGCGAGTGCGGAAGGTTTTCAGGCTGCGCCGGTTTCAGTACCGGTGGCAGCCGTACATGACAGAGCGGCTTCGGCTCCTGTCCTTCGAGGTCGTCGGGTATCAAGGCAGCGTGGCTGTACGCGGCGCTCCGCCTCGGCCTCCGCGGTGACAGGTAGTGACGTCACTGGCGGGGGAGGGGTGGAGGCCTTCTCGGAGCGTGAGGCAGGGGTTTTCTCGCCGGGGCAGGGCGAGCGTGTGGAACATGATGCTGAGGTGTTTTCTCCTTCACAGGGCATGGCTACGCAGACGGCTTTGTCAGCGCCAGGGGAGGTTATCAGGGAGTTGTTGGTTACTCCTTCTCGCACGCGCAGTGCGCCTGTTCACGCAATTAACGATAATGTTTCTTTGGCAAAGGGGGTTGTTGTGGATGATGCTGATGGGGTGCCTGTTAGCCCTTTGTTGTTTTCCCCCCCTTTATCTACTAGGGGTGAGGTGGTCTCTGTGTGTAGTGGTTCGGTGGGTGAGGGTGAGTGGGCACAGATGGGGGGTCATGAGGGTTCGTTTATTTTACAGCGTGGTTGCAGAGAAGAGGTTTTGGTGTTGTCACAGGTTCCTGCTGTTACTGGGGCAGTGGTTAGAGGTGTGGAGGGGTCGGCTCCTGTGGGGGACCATTTGTGTGGGCCTCACTCGGGGGTTAGGGTTCGGTCTTGGGGGGGTTTGGATATCTTTCCGTCTTGGGCAGAGGGGTTGAAGGACGTTTCCAATTTACAGAAGAGTGGGGGGCTTGGGAGTTCGGTGGGGATGTCTGGTGAATTGAAGTTTCCTGGTTTACAGGTGGATGTGAGGAGTAATTTGTCAGGTGCTTGGAAGGAGGGCATGGGTCAGGGGGCTCAAGGGCGAGGTCAAGGGTCTGCAGTGGGTCAGGCTATGTTGGAATGGAGTAGTGATGAGGAGGTTTGTAGGCCTTCCCCCCCTCCCCTTCCTTTGAGTGCGGTTCTTAAAAGAAAGGATATTGTTGGTTCGGTTGATTTTCAGGAGGGTGGTAAGAGTTTTGGTAGGGCGGCAGGAGAGGTGTCTACAGCTGCTGGTTATTTTTGTAGTGAGGGACCTGGCACATCAGTCCGGCCTTTTTCTTTTCAGGTTAGGGAGCGGTCTGGACCAGCGGACTTGGTAGGGCGGAAGGCAGCCCATTTGCGCCAAGGTGAAGAGAGGGTGGAGCCTTGCGCGGCACGTCCCGTAACAGCGAGGGAGCCCGTCGTGGCCCGTAGAAGCAGGTTCAGTGCGACCTCGGGGGCCTCAACGAGGGATGTCAGCGCAGTCAGTGTAAGTAGGTTGAGCGCGACCTCGCTGGCTCCACCGAGGGATCACACCGCAGTTCCCAAGAGCAAGTCCAGCGCGATTTCTCTTGCTCCGCAAGGTTTTCAAATTTTGCCGGTGGAGAAAGGTGTTGTGAGCGGTACTAGTGGTGGGGTGTACCGGCGAGTACAGTCAGTTTCCCCGCCTCGCTCACAGTTAAGGGTTGGTAAGGCCCGTGATCGTGCACAGACCCTGGAACGGGTTCAGAGGGAGGTAGTGGTGCCTGCCCCTCCACAGTTGGATGAATCGTTAATTCTGGACTATGATGAGGATAGCCCTGAAGAGGGTGAAGTGCGTGACACTGTGTTTAGGGGGGGGCAGTCTCATGTTTCTTTTAGTTCTTCACAGGCACCGGTGGTGCAGGCTAGAGCGGTGTTGTCCAGACCACGAGAGCTCGGCCCCTCAGTGAGGGCTCCTCGGAAGGTTGATGAAGTTTCACAGGTGGCGTGGAGAGCGGAGACGAGTCAGCCTCCTTTGTTACGTCCAGGTGAGAATGTGGAGCCTCGGGCACAGCCCAAAATGGTATCTGTGGGAATTGGGGAAGATTTAGTGTCTGGGGGGTCTGAGGGTACGCTATTCAAGGGCCGTTACGTGAAAGACCAGAGTGTGGGTACGGAGGGGATGGATAAAGTGGTGGGTGCCAAATTGGACATTGGGACTTCTACAGTTGGTGTTGACACGGGAAAGGTTTTACATAGTAAGGAGCTGAAAATTAAAAAGTTGCCCTATATGGGCGTGACTAAGCCATTGGGGGCTCATTTAATGTTGAGCACGAAGGAAAAAATTTGGAATGGTGAGTATGTGGAACTCTTAAAGTTATTACATAGGGAGGTGCGTGCTAAAGAGGGTTCAAAAGAGGAGGAGTACGAACTAGCTAAGTGCCCCAAAGTACCATTGACCATCGAAAACTGGACAGCGGCCTTTTTGATTTATGCCAGTGTATACTGTGAGAAGTTCCCTGAGCGCTGCGTTTCACTGTTTAAGTACATGGATGTGATTCGTAAGGCGCAACTCACGAGGACTGACTTTGCGTGGGCGCAATATGATGAAGAATTTAGGGCGCGTATGGCTTGGGATCCTGAGGCAAAATGGGGGGAATTGGACACAGATCTTTGGCAACACACTATGGGTGCTTCAACTAGTGGTAAAACAGTCTTTACGGCCAGCGGTTTGCCTTTACTATATCGCCCCTTTCAGGCGCGACCCACCCGGGGAGGGGTGGGGCCAGTTACATCAGCACAGCCTAGTGTGGGGACCTGCTGGGACTTCAATCGAGGGACATGTAATAGAGAGTTTTGTAAGTTCCGGCATGAATGTTCACAGTGTGGGAAGAAGAGCCACCCGTTGTCTAGATGTTGGGGGCTTAGGCCTCCAGGTGGGCAACAGTGGTCACAACAGAGTTCTGGACATCACACCACGCCACAGCCACCTCAAGCTCCCAGGGGAGGGAAATCTTCATCAGGTTTTGGGTCCAAAGGCTCTTACACCGGTTAATGTGATGCATTTGTCGGAAGCTTTACAAGGTAATGAGTCAGCTGAGTTGCGTGAGTTTTTGGTGTCAGGTTTTAGAGACGGTTTTCATCTAGGTTATGTGGGGCCTCGTTTTAGGCGGTGGTCGAAGAACCTTAATTCAGCAGGTGAACATAAGGCTGTAGTCCAGGAGAAGTTGAATAAAGAAGTGTGTGAAGGTAGAATGGCGGGTCCGTTTGATGATTGGCCTGTAGAGAATTTAATAATTTCACCCATTGGAGTGGTCCCCAAAAAAGAACCGGGGCAGTTTAGGCTCATCCAACATTTGTCATGGCCAGAGGGTGGGTCAGTGAACGACTTCATCGATGATGAGGCGGCTTCTGTTTCATATTCTTCTGTGGATGTGGCCATGTCACTGGTAGTAGCTGCGGGCCCTTTTGCGTTAATGGCAAAATGCGATATTAAATCCGCATTTAGATTGCTTCCAGTTCATCCTGAAGATTGGAATCTTCTGGGTATCCATTTCCTTGGGAAGTGGTACGTGGACAAAGCACTGCCAATGGGCTGCTCCATGTCATGTGCGTTGTTTGAAACGTTTAGTACGTTTTTACAATGGTTCTTTACACAGAAATCTGGTCACACTTTGGTCACTCACTATCTGGATGATTTTTTCTTTGTGGGTGCTGCTGATTCTTTGGACTGCCACAATGCTTTGGTTACATTTCAAAAACTTATGGTTCATTTGGGTGTGCCTTTGGCTCCGGAGAAGACCATGGGTCCTTGCGCGACCATGTCTTTTTTGGGGATAGAAATTGACTCTCAGTCCATGCAAGCTCGTTTACCCCTTGACAAGAAAATGAACATGTTGGAGTTGGTGGAGAAGATGTTACCTAAAGAAAAAGTCATGGTGCGGGAGGTTCAGGTCTTGCTGGGTCACCTTAATTTTGCATGTAGGGTGGTCAGGGCGGGCAGGACTTTCTGTAGGCGTCTGGGCAGGGCTCTGTCTGGTTGTTACTTACCACATCACCGGGTTCGTCTGTCTGCGGGAGTCAAGGAGGATTTGCGTATGTGGGTCACCTTTTTACATTCCTTCAATGGTGTTCCGCTGTACAGGGAGGTTGATTGGATCTGGGATGTGCAGATTTTTTCTGATGCGGCTGGTAGCGAGGGTTTTGGCCTGTACTGGCAAGGGAAATGGTGTGCACAACAGTGGCCTGAGCCTTGGAAGAATGGTGGACGGAGCATTGCCTTTTTGGAACTGTTTCCAGTTGTTGTGGCAGTTACGTTGTGGGGTCAGGATTTGGCTCACAAGAAGGTTATTTCAGGATTGATAATCTGGCTGTAGTACAGGTAATCAATAGACAATCTGCAAAGGATGTACAAGTTCTGAAATTGCTCAGGGTCTTTGTGTTAGGTTGCCTTAGATTTGACATCTGCTTTAGGGCCCTGCACATTCCTGGTGTGGACAATGACATTGCGGATGCTTTGTCTCGTTCACAGTGGGAGAGATTCCGTGGGCTAGCTTTGGAGGCAGACGAGACGCCGACTCCCATGCCGGAGCATCTGTGGACGGTAGGCAACACAGGGTCTTTCAGCTGGTGGTAGTTTCATTGGCACCTTCTACGAGAACAGCTTATGAGTTGGCGTGGAAAGAGTTTTTGTCTTCTGGAGCTCGTAAGAGAGACCAACAGTGGCAGAGGTCAGAGGATGTAGTTCAGTTTATTTTGTGTTTAATGGATAAGGGTTTGTCCAGAGTTACTATTGCTGGGAAGTTAGCTGGCGTTTCATTTATGGGTAAGTTGTTCTGGGGTTACTCGCCGTCAGCGGGGGAGTTGGGTAGGAGAATGTTGGAGGGGTGGGCTCGGGAGCGGGGAGGTGTTCAGGCGGTACGGGCTCCTTTGTCTTGGCAGAAGTTGGCAAGTATAGTGTCGATTTTGCCGGTGGTGTGCAGGGATAGGTCGGAAGCCTGCCTTTTTGCCACCTTGATGGTGTGGATGTTTTTTGGAGCTTTTAGAGTGTCCAAGTTGTTGGGTAACAGGTTTAACAAAGGAGTTTTGTGGGGGGATGTTCGTTTGTCGTGTAGAGGAGTTCATATCTGGCTTTCCCATTCCAAGACGGATCAGAGACATAAAGGCAAGGGTATTTGGTTGGAAGCTGTTTCTGCATTGGAGACTTGCCCATTGCGTTGGGCGCGGCGCTGGTGGGAGTTTTCGGGTGGGGTTTTGGAACATAACGTTTTTCAACACTTGGATGGTTCTATAGTTACTACATATCAATTGCGCATGGTGTTGCGGAAAGCGCTGCGTCAGCTGGGCTTTGATGAATCACTTTATAGCACACATTCTTTTAGAATTGGAGCTGCGACAGAGGCTTTTAACAGGGGCTGGTCGAGGGAGGACATAATGCGTTTGGGGCGCTGGACTTCCAACTGTTTTCAGCGCTATGCAAGAAGTGGAGTTCAAGATGCGCCTGCGTCTTCTTCTGTTTTGCCTATCTGATACTTCTTTTTCTTGCAGGTTCTGTGGCTGGTCCTCGTTCTGCCTTCCTGACTATTTGGATTGTGGGACATTCCTTCGTTAAAAGAGCCCAACTTCAAGCTCGTTTGAGTTATTTTTGCTCCATGCTTGGATTTAATGACCGTTTATTCAATGTGGTTTGGAAGGGTAGGGGTGGGTATGTTGTGGAAGGATCTTATCCCGGCTCTTAACTCTTGGTTAGTGGGTGGGGTCTGTCCGGATGTTTTGGTTTTACATCTTGGGGAGAATGATTTGTGTTCGGTTAAAGGTGTTGTTCTTCTTAGAACCATGAAGAAGGATCTTTCGTTGTTACATCAGCAGTGGGCGGGGTGTCACGTCATTTGGACGGAATTGATTCCTAGGAGATGTTGGAGGAATGCGCTTAAACCTAAAGCTGTAGACAAGTCTCGCAGGAAGGTTAACCTGGAAGTGTCTCGGTTTTGTAGAGATTTGGGGTTTGGACGGGTTGTTCATAGTGACATCCGTTATGATGCTGTGGCCTTTTTTCACAGTGACGGGGTTCATCTGTCCCGGATGGGAATGGACTTATATCTCTTGGAGCTGCGGGAGGTGCTGTCCCGCTGTTTGAAGGTCCAAAGTTTCTTAGGTTAGGCAGTTTTTTCTTCCTACAGCCTGTTTTTGCTTTGGCTGCAACCCCCACCCCCAATGCTTAATCGTGGTTTGGGGGGGGGGGGCAGAAAGGTGGGGTTCGGGGTTCCTTCCCACTGCTTTCTGGGTGGCGGATTATTTTGATTTGACAGTGTTGGGCATGATGGGAGTTGATAGTTTGGAATTTGGATTTTGTCAGGGGAAGTTGTTCAGGTGGAATTCGGGTTTAGAGGCATAGGCTGGGGGATCTGGACTGGCTTTGGCTGTAAGTGGGGTTTTGAGATATGGTTTTGGGGTCTGTTGAAGTTATAATGTTTTAATAAGGCTGTTGTATGGTTTTAATATGTGATGGGGTATGTACGGGTGGGGGCGGGTTTGACGAAGGGTGAGGCGCGGGGGCGGGGTGTTTTGGAGGTTGGAGAAACAATACACTCATTTGGTAAAGGTTTAGATTGTTAGGCATTTGCCGAGGTTATGGTATGTAAATGTGCACCTGTTTCATTAAAGCGGCCTTTTTTACACTCCACTTGGTTTCCTGGTCTGCTCACTCACCCCCCACCCCTCCCTCCCAATAGCATACCGCGATTCAGTTGTCAGCCGCGGCGTCAGTTCCTAGTCCGATCCTGAGCACAGCTGAGCTGGAAGCAAGCCGAGACCCGCCCCACTGGCCGCCCTGCTAATCGCCTGTGCTGGAGGTGAGCAAGCCCTTCTAAATATCCAAACAGGCAGAATCTTTCTGCTCAGATAGCGAACAAGCTGCAGCATCTGCGCCGAATGTGGTAAGGTGCAGTTTCTGTGGTAGAAGCAGGGTTTTAAAGTTGTTAAGATTTTTCTTTTTTCTTGAGCTCTTCCCCTCCCGTCTTAGCGTTCGCTCCTCTGGGTAAGCAGTGTTTTCACCTCTCTACATTTTCTGTGTTTTTTTTTTCTCGTAGCAGGTTTTTCGTAGAGCAGGTTCAAGACTTATATATTTCTTTCTTCTTGAGTATTTCTGTTTCAGTTTCTAACGCTATTTCCTCAGAATAGGGAAGCGGTAGAGGAGCTACTCCATGCTGCCTCCTTTACCTGGCGGCATCAACCCGCCATCTTGACTCCTCCCCCGTCAGCTTCTCATAGTAGCTGACGTTGGGAGATTCGTAAATTGATAGACTCTTTTAAGGCTATTGGCTGTACGGTTTATTTACAAGAACCTGCTCGCCTCAAAGTGATTATAAATGGTTAGCTATTTTTCTTTACTGAACATGAAGAAGCGGTCCAGGCTCTAGAAAAATTTACTACTGAGAGAAGCAATTGAAATGACTATTGCAGAATTTGTTCTTATCACTCGACTCTTACTGTTTTAATTCGAAGTAGTAAAACGAAATTACAAAGGGACATATTGAGATGAACTTTTTCTTTCTTTTTCTATCTTTAAAATGTACTCATACAAAAACTTATATACTCTTTTCTTACCCTATCTCCTTTTATCTTTTTTGTCTTCTTTTTCTTTCCTTTTGTCTCTTATCGCTTTTCCTCTTTGACGAATTGAAGATTACACTGGGAAGCAGGTGGAGGCTACTGCCATGCTCATCACTTCACTGTGCTGCCACTTCAGTGGCAGCTTGAGATAAAGGGGTGCTCCCCCCTTAGGGACATGAGGGTGAGAGGGTGGGGGTGGTTACGGGAAAGGGTGGGTCGATCAAAAAGGGGGGAAAAAATTTATTGCAAGAAATAATTATGTTTCAGACAGAAACAAGTCATGTTTGTTTAATAAAGACTATATTCAGAGGAGAATCAAAGGAACTAATATAAGATATGTTTAAGTTAAGATTAATGGTTTGGAATGTTGCAGGCCTCAATAGTAAGCAAAAGAGGAGATTAGTACAAGAGGAGGTTGACTTGTATAAACCCCATTTCGCGCTTTTATCAGAAAGTCACATTAGCTATCAGGATAGAAAGCTACCATCTCAAATAGGGTATGATCTGGTGGTATGCTCAACTTTGGGAGCTTCAATTCGGGGGGTGGCTATATTGAAACAAAAACGAGTAGGGATCGAAATCCTTAAGACTGCATCAGACGCACGGGGAAGGTGGGCAATTGCTCAAGTCCAACTCGAACGCAAAAAACGTGTTTTCTGTTTGATATATGGGCCTAATATAGACGACCCCAAGGTATACGAACAGTTAAGTATAGAGTTATTAGAATGGGAGGGGGAGGTCTTGGTCATGGGCGACTTTAACTGCATCATAAACTACAAAATAGACTCTACGGGTCAGGGCTCTCCAAATAGGATGCGCAAGGTTAGATCTGCAACTTTGGAACTTGGCAGATTGCTTAATCTAAAGGACGTCTGGCGCTTTAAATACCCTAATATAGCGGGACATACTTATTATTCGGCACCTCATCGATCCTGTTCCAGAATAGACATGGTTTGGGCAACTGATCAAATAGCAGGCAGCTGTAATATGGAACTAGTGGAGAAGTGTGGCTCACTGGTTAGAGGCGGCAGACCCGTAAGCAGAGAACGGCCCGGGACCAGGGTTCGATTCCTGACGTGGCAGGGTCGTGGACCAGGGTCAGCGGACTCGATAATTCTCGCCTCGGTGCCTACTCTTGTCAGAAACCACACTCGGCAACTCTGGGCATCAGCTTGCCTCATCTTCACAACGGCCCCCTCAGACCGCCGGGGATGCTTGGTCGCACCTTAGAGATACCCATCAGGGACCATCTCTCAGGGTGAGCCAGGACGGGTTCCCCAGCGGTCGAAGCGTGGAGATACTCCTCCGGGAGTCGATTCCTAGCGCTATATAAACCCGCAACTATGTCCAAGGATCACATCTGACCACAACCCGATATTATTAGATTTTGAAATTTGGGATCAGAGGCGGGAAATACGACATTTCACATTCCCAAGATATTTATTTATAGATTCTAATTTCATTGCACTACTAAAAGAACATATCAAAGAATTTATAGAGCTGAACATTAATTCTGCTAAGATCAACATGGTTTGGGATTCTTGTAAATGTAGCATTAGGGGGTTCGTACAACAATATATCTGGAGGTCAAATGCCGAGAATCGTCGAGCCACCAAGCTAACTATCTCTAGTATATTACAAGTAGAACAGCAATCAAATCAAAATATTGATGAGCTAAGAACAGAGCTGTGTAGATTACAATCATCCATAAAAAAGAATCTTAGAGAGAGATATAGCGCCAAAAATCACAAGTATAAAATGTCTCAGTATGAAGGTGGAGACAGAATCGGCAAAGTGCTGGCTGGCTGACAAGAAAGCGAGAACTAAGATTAAAATAATCAAGGGCCCTTATTCACGTGAATACGACCAACCAGATCAAATCTTAGACCAGTTTGTCAGCTACTATCGAAATGTATACACCCCAGACAACGCTCCCACTAATGCGGCAATACTTCAATATCTCAACACACACTTACATACTCAAAGAGATACTGATATAGAAGTTCTTCAACAGCTTTGCTCAAAAATCACATTAACTGAAATAAATATGGCTATCTCAGCCCTACCATTGGGGAAAGCTGCTGGAGAAGATAGCCTACCTATAGAATTGTATAAAATTTGCTCACATGAACTACTGCCTCTCTTAGAATCTGTCATCAATTCTATAGCTAATTCTGGGAAAGCACCAACATCCTGGAAGATAGCAAAAATAGTTTTCTTCCTTAAGAAAAATAAACCTCTGGAGGAATGCGGCTCCTACCGACCGATTTCTCTGCTCAACTCAGATGTAAAAATATTTTCTAAAATTTTGGCAAATCGCCTTGCACCTATTATGCCGGACTTGGTCAATCTGCAGCAACATGGGTTCGTAGTGGGGAGAGACACTACGGCCCACGTGAATACAGCAATTACTGCTTTTGACATGGCCTCAGTTACTTTCACCCCACTTGGAATGGTAATGTTAGATGCAGAAAAGGCATTTGACCGAGTGGGGTGGGAGTACCTGTGGCATTCAGGGTCAATATCTTGATTGGGTATGTTCACTTTACGATAATCCGCAGGCGAGGAACAGCTATGGGGGAAGGGAATCAGTGAACTTTCGGATAGGTAGGGGAACAAGGCAAGGGTGCCCTCTGTCCCCCCTGCTTTTTGCTCTCTCTTTGGAGCCATTTTTGAATGCATTGTCTGCACAAGTCAATATTATTCCAATCCAACATGGCGGTGAGAGCTTAAAAATAACTGCCTTCGCAGATGATATTGCGATATACACTACAGATTTAGTAAGAGCCATTCCAGAAATAATAAATGAAGCTAAACAATTTGGCAATGTGTCAGGATATAAATTAAACGTAAGCAAGACACAGGTGATTGCCAACTACAGACCAGCTGTGCCGATCCATGGCACATGTCAAAGTGCGACATGTGCCACTAGTGTTTCAGAGTTTGAGAAATTTCCTTTAGTAAAGAATCGTAATTCATTGTTATTATCTTGTCGATATTGGCTGCTAGCTTAATTCCTAACGTAAGCAAGACACAGGTGATTGCCAACTACAGACCAGCTGTGCCGATCCATGGCACATGTCAAAGTGCGACATACTTAGGAATTAAGCTAGCAGCCAATATCGACAAGATAATAACAATGAATTACGATTCTTTATTAAAGGAAATTTCTCAAACTCTGAAAAAATGGCACAAGATCCCACTTAGTTTAGTAGGGCGTATCAATCTTGTAAAAATGAAGATTCTGCCTAAAATATTGTATTTATTTAGGGCCATACCTCTACAACCTAGCAACTTTTTTTTTTTTAAATTGGAAGGTACTTGCAGTAGCTTCACATGGGGCTACAAAAAAGCACGTAGGCCTATGAAACTCTTGGAGCTACCCATCGAAAAGGGGGGATTAGCTTTTCCCGACATTAGGCTATACTTCCTTGCAACTTTCTTTCATCGTATTCGAAGCCTGATGAAAAATGAGAGGTCGCTATTTTTCCATCAATACATGCTGGGATCTGGCTGTAACCAATTTCTTCTTCGTGTACATGATCCCAACTATTTCAAACGAGTAAAGTTCAAGACAGCCAGACATATTAAAAAAATTTGGACCAAATCATGATCATAGATCAGACTTCCTTTTTTAATGCAGAACTTAGACTATGGGGTAATCCAGGCCTTCCGTATATTTTCTCTGATGGGGTTGGAAATCTTTGGGCTAGACACGGCATTAATATTTTGGGAGATCTGTACGGCCCAAATGATTTTTTAGACTTCGACACACTAAAACTCATATTCAAACTAGGCGACGATATGTATTTCAAATACATCCAAATAAGAGATTACCTGCTCCGAAAGATGAAAATTTCTGAAGTGGCCCAATCGGATACTTTTGCATGTATATATTCTGATAAAACAAAATCATTAATTAGATTGGGCTATGGACATTTAATTCGGGGCAAGATTGATGATAGCATCAAAATAGCGGCTAAATGGTCCTCTAGACTGGGAATTAATATTAATCCCACACAGATCTTATCCTCACTATCCCACATCAACTTGATAGTTCACTCTTCTAATTTGAGGTTGCAGCTATACAGAACTATTATGCAGCTATATTGTACCCCGCAGAGAATATCTAGCTGGGCGCAGGGGAATTTAGCAAATGATAGAACAAAATGCCCGAAACGCGATTTGGAAGCCGCTGGCATAGAGCATATGCTTTTCTCTTGTCCGGGGTTACTCTTATTTTGGAAGGGGATAACTGATGTTCTAGTTAACAAACAAATTACTACCCCATCACTTACACCACACTTGGTTCTACTTAACATTCAGGATATTAACTGTAAATATAAAGATTTAATAACCATAATATTTGCCTGCGCCAGGCTAGTCATAGCTAGATCATTGATTTCAAAAGAACCTCCAAATATATTTGAATGGTGGACTCTGTTAAATGAAATAAACGTAATGGAATTCTCGTTAGCCAGACTTAGAGGTCCTAAGGCACTGAAAAAGAATGAAAAAATCTGGCAAAATTTTCTATCCGAGCTCTGAACTACGAACTTTTCTTCTTACTTTGACTGAGGAGGCCAAGCCAAAACTACGGCGACTTTTGTTAAAAAAAAAATTTATTTGTTTCTTGAGGATGTATTTTGCTTCTCCTTTGTCTTTGATGCTAATCGATTTGACCTGTCTTTTTTTTTCTTTTTCTCTTTTTATTCTTATCAGTTATGTCATGTCAAATTTTTCTGAAATATCTTTCTTGCAATAATAAAAAAAAATAAAAAAAAAAAAAATAATGGAATGGACTCTTAAATATTAGACAAACTGCAACACCACTCATGCAATATACATGATTACATGTCCATGTAAATTAGGATACATTGGAATGACCTGCAGCAAAGTCAAAAAACAGATTGGAGAACACCGCCGTAACATCAGGTGCAAAAAAGCCACCACAAGATTGAGCAACCATTATCAATAACAATCAATCAATAAAACTTTATTTCGGTTTTGTTCGAAAACCATAAAAGTACACATACAATAGTACAAAATTCATTATTCTTAAAAATACATGCCATATCAGGATACAGTAAGTGCAAAATATAAAGTCAACATTCCAAAGAAAAGAATACATGATTTTTCCAAGTTGTATATACAGTCTCATAAGAAAATTTCATTGAGTAAAAACCATTACAAATCCAGGCATTTTCTGTACTTGACAATTGATTTTAAAAATTCAAGTACATGGAGAATACTGTCACTGTGCAAGAGTTGTAGATACATCAAAGCTGGTCTGATCTGACAGAAATTAAGTTTTCTTAAAAGTGACACCAGATAATGTTTGCGGGGGTATTCATAAAATCTACATAAAACATAAAATGCAGCATATCCTGCGGAGACTTTCCGTCGCAGCCGCAGGGAGCTGCAACTTTACTAAAAATAGCAGTTCTTTGCCTAACAAGCAAAGGATAAAAAAGATTCAGCCTAAATCTAGTCAATAAAATTTTTTCGTGAGAGGTCAGAGTGCCCATTAGATAGGGTTCAATAGATGCAGATGTTTTTAACATAACATATTTTCTGACAGTCGGCTTCTGAATCTCGATGACTTCCCTATGGATCTTCCTATCCCAGAGGTAAGCCAATTTCATTGCCTCCAGGTCCCTCTTAGTAATGCTATCAGGGGTTTCAAATAGCTCAGAACGTCCCAATCTGAGAAAACTTGACTTCAAGTTTTTCAGCCATGGAATAGCCAATGCATTATCCTGAGACAAACAGTCTTTCACAATTAAGTGCGTTAGTGGGATATCAGGATTTAGCCAGAGTTTTATCCAACAGGTCAGTGGCCGTAGGGAGAAAATATCACTTACATACTGTGTCCCCAGTTCTTCATGGACTGCTAGATTGGAGGTGCCATATACAGCAAATGAACTTGAATTGGTGATTTTAGAAAAAGTTCATGAGGCAGATGATCATGCTGAACGTATCCTCTTTCAGAAAGAACAGAGATGGGTATACCGTCTCAAACCCTTTAGTATTGGACTGTTTTTTTAAATTGTTTTTATTAGCATTTTAATTAGTTACAAAACATTACAACAACAGAACAAGCCAGTATGTTGTTACATCGATCATGAGTCATGGTGCAGACATAAGTCATATAATAGTAAAAATATGCAATAGGTGGTCACGTCATATTTGCAATATAAAGATACACATAGTCAACATCTGTATAGTTTCGAGGGGTCTCTGACATCAAAAAAGTCATGTACAGGTATACGAATCCAAGACATCAGTTAAACACATCGAGAGACATACAATTCTGTATATACACATCCATTTATCCCATCTTACACAAGAAAAGAACATATAACAGCCTATTTGCTTAACATGGGATATCCATTAACCTTCCCCACCTACTCTAAAGGTTGTACAGTTGTGGTGTTATCGACTTCTGCAGCCTCCTTTTGTGTCTGAACCCATTGCAGGAAAGGTTCCCAAATGTCGCGAGGTCGGGAAGTAGGCGGCATAAGCTCCCAGAATGTTCCCAATTGTGTGTGGCGATAGGTTACAGCGGCCAGCCAACCCCTGATCGATGGCGCCCTTCTCCTGCCCCAGTGTACCGCCACTCGCCTTTTGGCAAATAGGAAAAGTAACGCATGCAATTTACGTGATTTGGGTGGAGAGTTTTTGACATATCCCAGTATGCCGAGCTAAAGAGATGGAGTATCCCACTGACCAACAATCTGATTCACCGAGATAAAGATTTTAGACCAATAGTCTGCATGTACCGGGCAAGCCCACGCTGTGTGTAAAAAAGAGGCGGGGGGAAAACCCACATCTCCAACAGCCATCTTCTTCTCTAAACCCCATCCTATGCAGACTAATGGGTGTCCTATAGAAACTGTGCAAGTATTTAGAATGTATCAAGCGTAATCTATAGTTAAGCGAGAGTTCCGTAAGTTGTCCGCAACCGAATCCCCATCGGTCTTTGGATAGCAGAACCGGGAGGTCATCATTCTAGTACTGCTGGGATTCAGGCTGAACCACTGGTGCTGTGTTTTGCATTTACCTATAGAGTCTGGTAACCAGCTTGCGTGGGGACGGGGAACCCACCAGGTTCTCTAATGCAGGGAAGACTGGGGGGGCCGACGGGAAGTCATCACAAATGGCACGGCATACCGTACGCAATTCATGATACAAAAACAGTTTTCAAAAGGACACAGCCCATCCCTCCTCAGCCGCCGGGGGATGCATAAATATGTTATCGGGAAACAAATCAGCAAATGTGTAAAGGTGTAGCTTCTGCTCAAGGGATTTGCTAATCCCCCCTGCAATACATGACAGCATGGGGTTTTGCGTCAGCGAAAGCTAGGGAGCATACATTATCGGGACTCCCGCCCTTTCATGCAACTCCTCCCATACCCAACGCAGTGTTCCAGCGGAGTCCACATCCCCTCGAGGACGTTGCGCCTTTGCACAGATGGCCACCTTCAGCAGGACAGGCGCAACAATATCTTGTTCTACCGCTACATGGAGTTGGAAGGGGTTGGATGGACTGAGAAATGCAGAAATTGGGCCTGAGCGCAGAGTGCATAAAGGTGCATGTTCGGGGCGCCCAAACCACCCTGTCCCAAAGGCAGCGTAAACACATCCCAGGAGACCCTAGCTTGTCCGCCCGCCCATGCCAAGGCGACGAGATGTGATTTGAGAGTATTGAAGAAGTGCGATGTAAGTGGGATCAGAATATTTGCAAATAAATACAGGAATTTGGGTAAAATGACCATTTTAGCCAGGGCTATCCTCCCAGTGAGGGACAAAGACAGCCTCACCCATATCTTGACCCTTTCCTCTAGCCACAGGACAGCCCTCCCATAGTTCAAATTTCAAATTTCTTGAACATCCCGGCTTATCCATATACCCAGGTATTTGACCGCTTCTGCTTCCCATTTCAGGGGATATTCGGAGGAAACCTGTGGGGTGGTATCTGTCAAAGGAAAACCACTGATTTAGACCAGTTGACAGAAACCCCAGCGAGTCCGCCAAATCTGATAAATTCATGCAACACCGGGTCTAAATTGTCTTCCGGATTGACCAAGTAAAGGGTTACATCGTCTGCATACAGCGATATAAGAAGGCTCCTGGAGCTAAACCCTATGCTCCGTGCCATGTGGTGTTGTCAGATTCGGGCAGCCAGAGGCTCCATTGCTATAGCAAACAGCAGCGGGGAGAGGGGGCATCCCTGCCTCATGCCTCGCGAAATAGGGAAATGGTCAGAAACCAGGCCGTTCACCCTGATCCTAGCGCTAGGTAGGGTGTAGAGCAAACAAATTCTTTTAATGAAAATCAGTCTGAAATCCATACGCCCCAATATAGCAAATAAATATGGCCACTCAAGGGTATCAAAAGCTTTAGTAGCGTCCAAGAACACCACCGCAGAGTGAGTTGAAAATATGGTTTGTATCTTGTGTGATGTCGATCTACCCGGAATAAACCCCGATTGATCAGGGAGCTCTATCATAGGAAGCAGTAGCTGTAGCCGGTTAGCTATCAATTTGGCCAGAATTTTGACGTTTAGCAGTGAGAGAGGTCTGTAGGAGTCCATCACCTTTTCTGATTTTCCGGGCTTTAGGAGTGTGATAATCATGGCTTCTCTCATGGTTTTGGGCAGTATTCCCTCCTCTAAGGCCTCTTCATATAACGCCAATAGTCTGGGCGCTAACTCTTCGACATAACTTTTATAAAAAGCTGTGGTCAGGCCGTCTGGGCCAGGTGCCTTGTCGAGAGGTAGGCTCCATATGACTTGGGTGACATCTTCCGTGGTTATCGGGAGATCCATACATTTCTGTGAGTGTTGTTAAACCAGACTGGTGCAATCAAATCCATAAAGGACTCCATTCCCTCCGGGCACACTCCCTGAGTGGCAGTGTAAAGGTTGGAGTAAAAACCGGAGAAGGCATTTAAAATTGCCCCTTGGCCCCTAACAATGGTGTCTGGTGCAGCATGTATTTCATGGATATAAGTCGTGGACTTGGGTGACCGAATCATACCCGCCAACGTGTGACCCAGCCTCTCCCCCTCTCCATATCTCCTGGCCTCTGCATATTTACCCAGGAATTTCACCGTGCGTTGCGCCTCATCAGAGTAATCTATGAGCTGGGCCTTTAATAGACCAGAGGTTTCCGAATCGCCGGTTACAAAGAACTGTGTCTCAAGTTCCTTTAGGCTAGCCTCTAGAGATGCAAGAGTGCCTCTTATGGCTATCAATACTCCCGCTTGACGGGCTATGCATTGCCCTCTAATAACAACTTTAAATGCCTCCCAGAGTGAGGCCTCGGTGCCCAGACGCCAAGAGAAGGCGCGCCTCGACTGCTTCGGGATCAATAATTTTAATAAACTGGGAGCGTGGTCAGACAGAGAACACGGCATGTGATCCATGCTAGTAGTCCAAGTAGCTTCATCCCTAGATACCAACCAATATTCTAAGCTGGACCATGCACTGTGATGATCGGTAATGCAGGTACCTTCCCTCTGTGAGTGGTGTCTGCTGCGCCATATGTCAATCAACCCCCCATCCATTATCGCCTTCAGGGCGGAGCTAGCCGCCGGGTGTAGAGGCCGGGCAGCTCTTCATCTGTGGGGTGCATCATCTAGGATGGCATTAAAATCCCCCCATAGAATCATACTGCAGCCAGTCACCCTGATTTTCGTCTAGACATTGTTAAAGAATCCTGGGAAATCGACCTTAGGGCCGTATATGGCCACAATGACTCTGGACATACCACACAAAGTTCCCTGTATCAAGGTGTATCTGCCCTCCGGATCCCCATGTATCCACCCCTCCCTCCAGTCCAGCCCTCGCTTAACTAATTCAGCCACCCCACGCGCATAGTTTGAGTATACAGCGGAGGATATATGACCCCATCTGCCATGTTGAAGTCTCTGGGAGGGCATGGTGTTCAGATGTGTCTCCTGCAATAAGCAGATATCAATGTTGTGTCGTGTCAAATAAGCATGAACCAGCCTTGACTTCCTGCATCATTAAGCCCTCATATATTCCAAGTTAGACAATTTAAGGTATTATCGGACATATGTGTGATGCTTTCCTGCCGTGTCTTTCATGAATAGCAACGACGTGAACCCGTCCCACCTAAAGTGACAATATCTAGGCACCAATTTACATTTTTACTGGCATTTAACAATGAAACAAACTCTTCCCATCACCCACCACCCACTCAAACCCCCCAATCAGTTTGTAGATTACCCACCCCAGCAGTAAAAAACTCTAAATAGATACTCATCAAAAAGGGGAAACTTCCCATGGGGGTGTGCTTTGTACAAGGTTGCCGGGAACTCTGTGAATGACTCAATACGCCCAAGGCTACATAGATTCAGAACAGTGAGAGTCAGCGTGGCAAGGGGCAACAAGACAGGCAGCCCCGGTTAAAGTAATAGTAATCACGACCCTCAGTATAGCAGTGTAACATGGACAATGTGCATAAAAATATGTTAGCCAAATCAGTCATTATCGCTCAGATAACCTCCCGCCGCTTCCGTGGCTTCTTGGTGCCCTTTATTCTTCTTCCCTCCTACATGCTTGCCGAATTTCAGGGCGGACTTCGCATCAGTAAAAAAGTGGGCAGTTCCATCAAATGACACTTTGAGATTGGCTGGATACAGCGGGGAATATGGGATCTGTGCCTGCAAAAGAACTCGTTTCGTCGGGAGGAATTCCCGTCTCGCCGCCTGCACCGCTGTAGTGAAGTCTGGGTAGAATGAGATCTTGTTTCCCTTATGCCTGATCTGGCCCTTCTCTCTGGCCAACCTCAGGACAAGATCTCTGTCTTGATAATTCAAAAGCTTCGCTATCATAGGTCTGGGAGGCGCTCCAACAGGGGGTTTCTGTCCCAGCGACCTGTGCACTCTCTCCACCACAAAGACTGTCGAGAGATGTGGGTCGATTAATTCATGCAGCAGATCTGCGATGTAGGTCTCCATTTTAGGTATAGCGGGCGTCTTCAGAATTCCAGCTACGCGAAGGTTGTGGTGTCATGATCTTGCCTCTAAATCATCGTTTTTGGTCCTGATGACCCCCAACAGTTTGTCCATATGTAAAAGCTGCTCCTTAGTCTCTACCTGGAAGTCATGGAACTCAGTATGGAGGTTTTCCAGTGCGTAAAGGCGCGTTTCGTGTGTAGATACTTGCGACTTAACAGAATCCAGTTGTGACATCAAGGTGTCCAGTTTTGTGTCTATGTTGCGGAGACTAGATCTCATCTTCAACATGGGTGTTCTCAGATCCTCCCCTTGATCCTCCACAGGGGAGTCGCATTGACCCTCTGCCTGTTGCTCTTGCTCCGAGTCCGCTGGTGGGGCGATTATTTTCAAAAGTCAGCATTGGTTGTTTAGCATCCTGCTTACCCATAACGACAGAGACGTCTAGCGTTTCGCAGGAGTGATCAATCAAAGCAGATCAGGCAACTTCCGGTGGGGCCGCAATGGTGCATCCCCTGGTCCTCTCAAGACACAATGTTGGTCTCCCGTGGCGACACCCCAACTCTCAGCCTCTTCACCACTCCTCACAGTGTGTGTAGTTCGGGACTCAATCATGCCGGGGTATACCTTCCACGCACAAGACCACTGTCTGGCAACCTCACACGCAATTAATCAGGGCTCCACAATACTATTAGTGGCAATGAAGCAAGCCGGTCTCCCCACGGGCCTCAGTAGCAGCAGCAGCACATTCGGATCCGCCAACTATCACAGTCTGGTCATAGCATAGTTCACTCGCTCAGGGTGCAGGACAAAAGGCAGCCAGGTTCAATTCCACCAAGTGGACAGCGCCGATTCAGCTCCCCAGCAGGCAGGTGATCGCTCTCCCACACCACATCAGCAGAGGGCCCCCGGCGGCGGTAGCGCCGAAAGACAACGTCGCCGCATCTTTAACAGTCTCTTCCAATCAGTCCTTCATCAAGGGGCAACCACATAAAGCCCGAAGCATAGTTAGTAACAGCCAGAGTCCCCCATGTGCGCTACTCTCACAATATAGATGAGTTCTGGGTGCGGCGCTCCCTTGAGCCTGGCAATGGTCATGGGCAGCGAACACAGGCGTCACAAAATGGCGGACCCAGGCATACCCGCACAGCGACTGGGTGCCGGAGCTCGCGTGTAACAAGTGCTGCAGGGCAGGGGTGCTTGTGCTGCCCCCAGCTCCTACCTTGCCGCACCCAAATCATACCTCATAAGCCTGGGTAGTTACATGCAGGAGGCGTACAAGCAGCACTCCTGTCTAGAGGCGGGCCCGACTCTAGCTGCTCCTCAGGATCTCCACACCGGTGGTCCCCAAGCACATAAGCTACTCAAGCCTCTCACTCTCGTCTGGCGTCAGACGGGTGCACACCAACTCTCTACGCTATGTCCGCGAGGCGTTCTGTTTTGGACGGGTTGTTGCCACCACAGCGCTAAGACGGAGCTCCTCCCAACAACGAGCGGCCTACGAGACTCCGGCAGCCTCGGGTTCAATTTTCAGCGCTCCGTCGCATTGGCCCACTTGCTGAACTCAGTCCCAGGGTGCTAACAGGTCTCCGAGACACCTCCTGTTGAGTCTCCAAAGAGTGGCCATTCCGCTGGGCAGCAGGCCACGCCGCCCGCTTTAGGATTGGACTTAATGACAACATCCCATGGTTAGCATTCAGCCAGCAATAATATCCTCAAGGCACCGACATCAGCAGAGTACAACTACTAACATCACACTCCTTCCAATGAAGGTCACTGGCACAATTAACATACCCATATTGCACCCATAACTACAACTCAATATGAGTGTCACTCAATAGATGAAACTTTTCCAAAGCCCTATATCGAGATGTCTGTCGGAGGTTATGCGCACAGACTTAAACCCATCTGGCCATCACCACCATTGTTTAGTGGTTGTCTCCCTGTACTGAGGGCACTTCACGCTGACACCCTTGTTGCCCTTCCGCACGCATTATAGACCTAAATCTATGCCAGTTTATTCAGTGTTGCATCTCCCCAAGCAATAGGAAACCCCATACACCAGATGCAGTCTAAACATCACTACACATCTTCTATGATCTCCTGAGGCCTGCCAGTATTATATTTGGTAACCATTATTTTACAATGATGACATTACTCCAGCATTTCCAGCCCTCTATTCTGACTTACACATCTTTGAGATGTTTGTAATCAATCAGTATTGCAAACCAATGAAAAGCATTATGTTTCCTTTTTTGAGGTGCACATTGAATAAAGACATTGCCCACAGCATTACCAGTGCTCTTTTAAGATCTTTAAGATCCTCTGTTTTTTTGTTGAGCGAACACGTAGACTTTGGCCACGTGCATCAGGCTTCACATTAACACCAGTCTGTTTATTTAACTTACAGTAACCATGGCAACTATGTTTCCACACTGACGACTTGGTTTTTTACAGCCACTGTCTAAATACACTTTTTGGGGATATTTCAAAACAATGCTGGCATTCCATTTTTATTTTTTATTTTTTGAGTCTTTCTTCATTTTCAAAAGTGAATTCCAAGTCAAGTCAAGTCAAGTCATGGAATTTGTATAGCGCACTACATACCCAGAGGGTTTCAAGGCGCTTAGGAAGGAGAGGAGGGTTACTTGTCAAATATCCATGTTTTAAGTTGCTTTCTGAATGCTAGGTGGTTCTGGGTAAGGCGAAGGTACGCGGGGAGTGAGTTCCATGTTTTGGCAGCCAGGTAAGAAAAGGATCTGCCTCCCATGGTGGTCTTGTTGATGCGAGGTACAGTGGCGAGGGCTTGGCTGGAAGAACGTAGTTGGCGGGGGGGGGTGTAGAAGGACAGTCGTGAGTTGAGGCAATCTGGACCGATGTCGTAGAGTGATTTGTGTGCGTGGGTAAGCAGACGGAAAGTGATCCTCTTATTGACGGGTAGCCAGTGGAGGTCTTTAAGGTGACCGGAGATGTGTTCGTTGCGTGGGATGTCTAATATGAGCCTGGCTGAGGCGTTTTGGATTCGTTGGAGCTTCTTCTGGAGTTTTGCGGTAGTACCTGCGTAGAGGGTGTTTCCGTAGTCCAGTCGGCTCGTGACCAGAGCGTGGGTGACTGTTTTCCTCGTTTCGGAGGGGATCCAGCGAAATGTTTTCCTGAGCATGCGAAGAATGTTGAAGCAAGAAGAGGAAACGGCGCTAACTTGTCTGTTCATTGAGAGTGAAGAATCCAGGATGATGCCTAGGTTTCGTGCGTGGTCTGTCGGGATGGGTGCTTTTCCGAGGGCTTCTGGCCACCAGGAGTCGTCCCAAGCAGAGGGGGATGTACCTAAGATGAGGACTTCTGTTTTGTCCGAGTTGAGTTTCAGACGGCTTTGTTTCATCCATTCGGCAACTTCTTTCATTCCTTCGTGTAGGTTAGTTTTGGCGGTGCTGGGGTCATTGGTGAGGGAGAGGATCAGTTGAGTGTCGTCCGCGTAAGAGATGATGTTGAGGTTGTGTTGGCGTGCGATGGCCGCGAGGGGGCTCATGTATACGTTGAAGAGGGTGGGACTGAGTGAGGATCCTTGTGGTACGCCGCAGATGACTTCAGAGGCCTCGGACTTGAATGGAGGAAGGCGGACTCTCTGGGTTCTTCCGGTGAGGAACGAGGTGATCCATTCAAGTGCTTTTCCTTGGATTCCGATGTTATTGAGGCGTTGTAAAAGGGTGCTGTGGCAGACTGTGTCGAATGCTGCAGAGAGGTCAAGGAGGATGAGGTCGACTGTGTCTCCATTGTCCAGTAGAGTTCGAATGTCGTCTGTTGCTGCGATGAGGGCGGTCTCAGTGCTGTGTTTTGCTCGGAAGCCAGATTGTGAGGGGTCGAGGGATTTGTTGGCTTCGAGGAAGGCGGCGAGTTGGTTGTTGACAGCCTTTTCGATGACTTTGGCCGGGAATGGAAGAAGCGAGATGGGGCGGTAATTTTTGAGTTCGGTAGGGTCTGCTGTTGGTTTTTTCAGGAGGGCGGTGAGTTCAGCGTGTTTCCAGTCTTCCGGGAAGGTGGCGGAGTTGAGGGAGCAGTTGATGACGTCTCGGAGGTGTGGTGCTATGACGGAGTCTGCTTTGTTGAATATGTGGTGAGGACATGGGTCTGTGGGGGATCCTGAGTGGATGGAATTCATCAGCCGGATGGTGTCCTCAGTGGAGATTGGGTTCCAGTTGTTAAGGGTGTTCAGGGGGGGAAGATGAACAGCAAATGGTGGGGTGGGTTGGTTTCTGGGTTGGTTGTCAAAGCTGTTGTGGATGTCTGCGATCTTGTTGTGGAAAAATGAGGCTAGGGAGTCGCAGAGGGCTTGAGATGGGGTGATGTCGTTGGAGTTGGCCGAGGGATTGGAAAATTCCTTGACGATGTTGAAAAGTTCCTTGCTGTTGTGGGCGTTGTTGTCAAGTCGATCTTTGAATGCTGTTTTCTTGGCTTTTCGGATCAGTTGGTGGTGAGTGCGGGTGGCGCTTTTGAAGGCGTCCTTGGTGCTGGTGGTTGGGTCTTTTTTCCAAGTCTTTTCAAGGGAACGGCAGAGTTTCTTGGACGTCTTGAGATCATCGTTGAACCATGAGGCCTTCTTGCTGCCAGGTTTGCTTTGACGTTTTTTCAGTGGTGCTAAGGTGTCGGCTAAGGTGTTCCAAGAGCAGCTTTCACAACATGCTGCTCGTTTTTGGTCCAATTATACAATTAAAGTCACTGGGCCAGCCATAAATACCAGACCTTTCAAACCATTTATAGCATTCGGTTGTGGAGCGGCATGCAGAACGACTGCTGTGAACATTTTCAAGCTAAGTAAGTGCTTCTGTTAGTAGGCTTACAGCCTACTGCATTAGGGCAAAGTTTCCTTTTCTGAAAGCTAGTGTTATTTGAGTAGTCTTATATAATTAGCATTCTCTGCCTTCACTTTCCATTTCCAGGCTTTACCTGTTGTCCAAAAATATCCTTCCACAGCCATGAAGCATTAGAAGTGCCTGCTTGAAGTAATAACCTCTATTTTTGCTGCTAATATTTGTCAATGTGTTGGAGTTTTTATCACTCACTCAGCAAGCATAATTTCCCACTCTGTGGATACACACTGATATATTTGATTTGTCATTATACATGTCTTGATAGTCTTTCTCACAAGGCAGTGCCCTTCAATATCACTTGTCATTTAAAATTCCCCTTATTTAATACGACCAGCTCTATTTATTTAGGTATTTTATTTTGAAAGTTTTATATAGCGCGGACAAGATCTTTGCAGATATCAGAGCGCTTTACAAAGAGTAGTACATGAGGGAGTATAGTCTATAGGCTATATAGAGTATAGACTATAGGCTCTAGAGTACTATCCTTGGTTTTTCTGGTTCCACTTAGACATTTTCTCGGTTTCACTAACATGATTTCCATACTGTAACCAGCTATATTTCTGTCTACGGTTTTTGAATGTGTCACGTTGGGTGTTGTGGGAGCTATTGAGATATTCACCAGCTAACTTTCTCTATTTTCCTACCAAGTGCAGGCTTACAGATGGAGCCTATCATCAGTGACCATCTTGAGAAAAGTATGCTCTTAGACGAAGACTGGTAAGTAAACCCACCTTTCCCTCTTTTTCCTTTTGGCAAGCCATAAGAGACCCCGAGATTGTTGGTCCTGATGAAAGCCATAGACCCATTAGGGCTGTTCTAGGCCAAAACATGTTGACCCGATCACCAGGTGTCATGAATCAGAGACTTGTCCACTGAATACCACCCTTGTTTGAGTCTTATCACCACCGTTCCCTCTAAGGCGCGAGCGGCGCGAATGCGGCGGAGCAGTCGTGAGGCGTACAGGTAAGAAGGTGGTGGGAGGGCTTGTGGCGCTTCAGGCTATGAGAGAGGGCGGGGCAGACTCTGGCCTTTTGTTTAAGTATTGCTGTTAATCAGAGCCCCTTCACGGGCTCCGGTTAACAGAAATACTTAAGCAAAAGGCCAGAGTCTTGACCGCGCTTTCCTAACAAAAGAGTAGACAGTTTCCAAACACAGCGTGTGTTTGGAAACTGCCTACGCTTTTGTTAGGAAAGCGCCGGGCAGACTCTGGCCTTTTGTTTAAGTATTGCTGTTAATCGGAGCCCGTGAAGGGGCTCTGATTAACAGCAATACTTAAACAAAAGGCCACAGCATAGCTGCCAAGGTTTCAAATTGCTATGTGTGACATTTTCATAATTTCATTGTAATTTCGAGTGATATTTCAACAACTATGAGTGACACTTTATCGGAAGCAAAAATAAAGCATGAAACATGGAGAAACATATAAATATCAAAAATGACACCCATTTGAGCAACAAGAAACTCTAAGAAGTGCACTAACAGTGAGGGGCCTGCCTGTGAAGAGCGCGCTGCTCTGCCAAACAATGCTGCCCATGCTGAGTGGCACCCTGAGTAAAAGCAAACACGAAAACTAAAAAAAAACATCAGCAAAATCTCACGGTATGTGTAGAGATGAAATCCAGTGTGGAAACCAGCACATTTACACCATGTGCCAATGTTGGCAACTTAGGCTACATTATAACATGATCTTGTTGTGTCACAGCCAGCCTTGCAGCGCTAATAATTGCTACATTAATGGAATCCTACCTAACCTACATACATACTGATTAGAACACAGGGGTTTCGTTTCCATTTAGTTGCCTCTGTTTTATGCTACTAGTATCGGAGTGTTGTAGTACATAACAGTTGCAAGCATTGATGCACCACCAGAGCACGACGTGTGGACATGATTTTCATTTACATAAAAATAAGTGACACTGAGTGAGTGACCGGCGTCCCGTGCGCAGCGCTGCGTGGGGGCTGAGTGACTTACTTTAAGTGACCTGCTGCTACCCAGCACTGCCAGTGCTGTCTCAATAAGGCAGAGCAGCTGCTGCTGTCCACTCGAGTTGGTCGGGACACACTCCTCGCCTCGACCGCTCCTCCCCCGGCCGCGCTAGTCCTCCTGGTGGGGCCGGTTGGGCAGCCCAGAGAGAGCTGACTTTCGCCGGCTCAGCTGCCTGCCAGGAGGTCAAGTTAACTGCTGCCTGCTGCAGCCTGGCTGGTTTTGTGGGGCGCAGGCTTCCGGCCCGAGGGCAGAAGGGCACCAAAAAACAAGTGGGACAGAGGGCAGAAGGGCACCAAAAACGAGTGGGACAGAGGGCAGAAGGGCACCAAAAACGAGTGGGACAGAGGGCAAAAGGGCACCAAAAACAAGTGGGACAGAGGGCAGAAGGGCACCAAAACGATTTGGACAGAGGGCAGAAGGGCACCAAAACGAGTGGGACAGAGGGCAGAATGGCACTAAAAACGAGAGGGGCAGAAGGCAGAAGGGCACCAAAAACGAGTGGGACAGAGGGCAGAAGGGCACCAAAAACGAGTGGGACAGAGGGCAGAAAGACACAAAAAATGAGTGGGACACAGGGCAGAAGGGCACCAAAAACGAGTGGGACAGAGGGCAAAAGGGCACCAAAAACGAGTGGAACAGAGGGCAGAAGGGCACCAAAACGAGTGGGACAGAGGGCAGAATGGCACTAAAATCGAGTGGGACAGAGGGCAGAAGGGCACCAAAAATGAGTGGGACAGAGGGCAGAAGGGCACCAAAAATGAGTGGGACAGAGGGCATAAGGGCACCAAAAACAAATGGGACAGAGGGCAGAAGGGCACCAAAAACGAGTGGGACAGAGGGCAGACAGGCACAAAAAACAAGTGGGACAGAGGGCAGAAGGGCACAAAAAACGAGTAGGACAGAGGGCAGAAGGGCACCAAAAACGAGTAGCATTAAGCACCGCAGACACGTGATGTTTGGTTCCTGGCACACATAGCCATGGTTGCAGCGCACAGAGACCCTCCACTGCCGCACACAGAGGAAGAAAATTAGAGGGAACATTGCTTATCACTATCTTTCCTCTTCTTTCCCCAAATAAAGTTTTACTTGGACGATTGGAGACCATTTTAACTCACTCACCACTGTCAATATCCAGACAGCCTCCCTCCTGGTGGAGGTCATGCAGTCTCTTGGAGAACGGGACACTCAAGTGACAGACCCAATGATGACGCTATCCACCGAACCACAGTAAGAGAAGGTTACATACACCACAGGCTGTGATTGTGTGGTTGAGTGTCTCAAAATAAATTAGCCTTGAGACTCTGGTATTGAGACCATTGTGGTTCATTGCCTCCATTTATTGATTGATAACCACTATCATTTGGAAGCTGGATGAACGTCTGCTTCTTCCTCTCCCATATTGACTAGAACTGCAAATGGAAACACCTGTATACCATTCTATAACAAACACTCCATTTCAGGCCATGATCCTTTGCCATTCCACTCCACCACAACATTTTCTAGCAGAGATTTTGCCAGTTAAGTAAGGTTATTTTGTTTCTTTTCCCTGTTTCTTGTCCCTTTATCTCCTTTTATTTATTACCTTGTGGTTATTATTTTTTTTTATCAGATTTTTTTGCACAATTCCAGGTCCCAAAATCCACATTTTGCTGAGGGAGAATTATCAGTCATGGTGGATGAAATCATGAGTAGAGCCACAAATACACCCCTATGTCTGAAAAGGCAAATATGGGCCTGAATAGTCGACAGAGTGAATGTTAAAGCTAACAACCTGTATACACAGGAGGTAATTAGGAAGAGATGGAACGGGCTGCGGGGAAGATGCATTCCCTGGGCTCCAAGCATCACATGGCAGCTCAGAGGATTATTGGTGGTTCTCCCAGGTCCCCCTTACAACTCATGCCTTGGCAGGAGAAGGTCTTGAAGATCCTACATCCTGAAGGCTTGACAGGAATACCTGGTGGAGTAGAATCTGATAAGTTAGACTTTACAAGGTCTCACTAAACCTCAATGTCCTGTTTGTTGTCAACTCACCTGTTGCCAATGTGTTCTGCACATATATTCATAACAGAGAAACCTCAAACTATCACTATTAGATAATTTGTGTGAATGTATTGTGTTGCACCTAAGATTACAAGTGTCAATCTCTTTTACATGTCACTTGATGGTATGGTGCCTGGAAGTGTCACAACAGCAAATAAACCAGTACCAATATGTACGTCATATTGTATGTATCTGTCCCATTACAACTGCATAATTTCAACAGGTATGTTCCACTAACCATTTTGCAAGTATTAGGAAGTTGAAATGACTACAAGTACCACTATGCCTTGTTTCTGTTTTGTCAAAAGAATATTGCTACGTCATATTGCTCATTCTCTCTTGTCTAACAGATTTTAACATATGGTAAGGTGTCATGTATTGATCAATCCCTATTCAATGCTCTCTTCTTAAAAGGTTTTGTGTTGTTTTCTCTATGTTGTCTTATTTTTCTCAACCAATTGTCATGAGTTTCACAAATCAAACTGTGTTGACCAAAAATTGTAAGGTATGACAATTGCTATGCTGAATGTAAGTGGTAATTGCAAAAATTGACTCTGCACTGTTCACATGATGGCTAATGTCAAACCTCCATCCAAGTTGTGTAAATGTCTGCTTTGAAGTCAGCTAGGTCTTGGAATTGTCAATTACACATTTCACCTCTCTTCAGTGTTGGGTGGAATGATTGGAAGATGTTAGCTAAACTTAGTAATCACTTCATATACATTTCAGTACATCCTATTACCTGCTATTTTGAAGTTGTACTGTTTGAAGTTGCTAAAAGTTGTGGTAATATGTTCAATTCCACTGAAAGCTATAATCATAATATTCTCTACCTCTTTTTCCTTCTAGGTATCTATATTGTTTGCATCAAAATATTTGGAGATATAATACACACCTTTACAAATAACAATGTTCTCAATAGGTCCAACTACCAGACCACGTGGCCAGAAATCTGCCACTTCAGCCCAAGATCAAGCCTTCAGTGACTACAAAACTCCTGGTCATATGGATGACAATGAGGATCCTGGTCCATCTGGTCAGCATGGGCTCTCCAGTGAGTCTTACTGGGCCAACACCGACATATCCCACCCCAGCTGTAACATCTCAGCTAACCAAAGGCTCCACTTCCTGTGTTCCTGCCATTGTAACACCGATCATGTGCCCCACAGTCCTGGGTAATGTTGATACCACAGCACCACCAGCTCACCTAGGATCCAGTTGATGGAGGACACTGGGCCAAGAGCACAGGGTAGTTGGGTTAAGGGGTGGGGTGGGATAATGTGGGCCAGCATAGTGAGCCCACTGGGGTCACTCTTGCTCAGACCACCCATGACCAAGTCTTGAGAGCCTATTATCTGCCCCAATACATGATGGGCCAGGTACACACCGAGCTGCCGGGAGATGAAGCAGTCGCAGAGGGAGCTCAAACATCAGATAGATTCTCCCTTTTTCAATTTTGGCTCTGTGACTCGGATGCTGCAGGACATTTATACCCAATATGTGCAGAACTTATCCAGCGTCATCTACCCCTTCTTGTGGTGCTACAATTTACATCTGCCACAGCCAAAGGAAGGGAGGCCCTGCTACCTGAGGACCTGCCTGCAGCCACCGCAGGCCCTGCAACTGTAGATTCCCCCTCACCAGCAGGAGGGGACCTCCATCCAAATCATCAGTAGGTGAGTATAGCAATACCACTGCCACCACCAGCAAGAAACCCCATACCTAATTTCCTTCTGTGTGTGACTAGCATTCACTCTGTGGACTATTTCTAGACAAATTTACCTTTCTGATGCAAGTTGTATTTTAGATATTGGACATCAAACAATTTTGGCTCTTCAACTATGGTTTCATTCATCGTGACTGACTATTTCACTTTTTGGTTTGCTTTATCACTGTCAAACTGTTTAATTTCTTCACATTTACTTAATTAAATTCTCATAGACTGGTGTTGTATATCTCAACTCTACCAATGCATTTGTTTTCTTCCATCATAACTTTCCAATGACAAAAATGAAAGTATTGTTTAAATTTAGAAATTTTGCATATAGGTAATGGTTTTCTCAAGTTCCCGAACATAAGTCCTAGAGAAATATCCATTGAATGATCCACTACTATGTTTATTCCATTTGACCCAAAATTGTCAACATTTTCATTAACATAATAATCCTTATATGACACTAAACTCAGTGCCAGTTTACACAGTTCCAGTTCCAGACCTTGCCAACAAAGAAGAAGGGTATACAGCCACAAATAATCAGTTTGAATAGGCAATTTATCTTTGACTCATGTTATCAGCTAGAGCCAGAACTTCTGGCTCACATAAGGAATCTCGGATCAATAACATCAATAGACAAAAACATTGTGCAGACAAAGGATCATTCTAATCAACTGTCCCAGTATTTGGTGGAATGTCACAACCATGTTGCAGTGTTGTGCCGCAAGAGGTATGTTCTACAATGTTGAAACATATCAACAGCTGCATACGCTTTACGCACAATGAGGATTTCACCAATGTGAAGGGAGATTAGCATGATTTGGCTCCCCTACCACTTGTAGTTTGAGCTAATGATGGCACACATATTGCCTTAGTGCCAAAACACGACAGAGAACAAGCTCAATGTAATCTTAAAATCTTCCATTCAATCACAGTGCAAGTTGCCTTGGTAGAAGATTTGTATCACCAAAGACTGTGTCTCACTTTCCCAGGATCAGCCCATGTTCCCTTTGTACTTCAAAACAGCACAATATAGCTGCAAATGTCACAACTCTGAATGGTCCAAATGAAGATGACATGTTGAAGAAACTTAAAACAGATCAAAACAAAAAGATTACCAATCAAACATAACATAATAGACACATTACAAAGTCAACTTTGGAGGATACCATTTTACAAAACAATCAGAGATAAATAATGTACCTGAACACAATAGTCAAGGGGTCAAACTTTGATGAACAAACACCTTTGGCCTGAATGTCCCTCAACTTGCCATTCCTAACAAATTACAACCATATTCTTTTCTCATCATCACATCAATAATTGGTGTAATGGTGAAAGTGAGAACATGTAAAGATATACTTACAGCCATGAGAAGAAGTTAGCAATCACATCTTGATGTAAGTCAACTTCATTCTCTTCATCACTGTCATCTTCATGTGGCAATTATGGATCCTCACCTGGTGGCTCTTCATAGTTTCATCCTCTGCGATGTAAGGGATGTTATGTCGCAGGGCGATGTTATGAAGTACGCAGCAGGCTGCAGTGATTTGGTACACCTTATTGGGTTAGTAAAGAAGAGCTCCACAGTTTTGTCCAGACAATGAAATCTGGCCTTTAAGAGCCCTAAAGCCCACTCCACTGGCTGTTGTGGTCTTCCATGGGCCTCATTGGAGTGTACATCCTATGGTTTTGTCCGAATCCTCAGCCGTACCAACAACTGTGGCTGGTTGGGATAATCTGAGTATCCTCAATGGAAAACAAAAATAAAATTCCAAAAATGTGACACAGCTTCATATTATTCAACGAGAAATCCCCCCAACAATATTATGAAAGATCGTACTACCAACAAGCCAGACCCCCGCAGGTCCAAGTTGTGACATTTGCAGGGGTATGGAGCTGTTCCGTAGTACAAAGGAAAAATGGGCATAGCCAGGGAAACACGCACAGATGTTTGCCATGTACACATCTGGTAAGCAGACAACTTGCACGTTCATTGAATGGAAGTGTTTCCAATTCTGGTACACCTGTTCTCTCACTTGTAGTGGCACTAAGGCAATATGTGTGCCATCAATTGCTCCAACCACATGGGGTAGGCGACCCAAACCGAAAAAGTCCCCCTTCACATTGGCTAAATCGTGCTGCAGTGGAAACTTGATAAATCTGTTGATGTGTCTCATCATTAAAGATGTAACTTGAGAGGGCGTGGCTTAGCAGAGGATCTTGGCGGATGCGTGATCCAAGAGCTCAGCACCAGCCTGTTTATTATCCTTGTCTATTATATAACCGGGGCTGATTTGTGAGTTTTTAGCGGCCTCCTGCGGTCCCGACTACCGAGAGGAGCACCAAGAGGGAGATTGGAGCCTATCAGAGCCGCTGGTTGGCAGCAGTGATCCAATGGAAAAAGTATGCAGCAGAGACCCGTGTCATGGCGGCCGTGGGAGTAATTAAGAAACCCAGGTGCCTTTTCATGTATAGAACTGCTACACTGGGGACTGCAGTGCACCTGGCGAGGAGTGAGGCCCGGGGTGAGCCCTCATATCCATGACAGGAGGTTAGGCTGCAGAAGTGCCACCCGAGCGCAGCTGGAGCGAGGAGAGCGGGCCCCACTGGCAGCAACGTCAACCGAGAAAGCAGTGCAATGAGTGCGCTGAGAGACGGAGCGGCAGAGCTGGGAGGCTGTCCATGACACTGGTTTGCCCCTTGGGCCTGTGGTGCAACCCGATTGCGCAAACAGGAGGTGGCCCCACTAGTTCTTCTGACTGGAGGTAATTGCTTCCCAGATTAAGGTGCGTCAGTGGGCCTTGCAATTTCCCTGCTGGTGGAGCCCCGGTACAACAGTCCTGCGGGTGGCGTTAAGCGCTAGGGCCGCCTCCCGGGTCTAATGCGTAGCCACTACTGGATTGGGCTGCAAGAGTACTGCAAAGCTGACTGCACCCGACACGAGGTTGTGAGGCAGTGGCAGCCAGAGGGACCGATGTAATCAGCGATGCAGGCCTACTTGGGTGGCCCGCTGCACAGGCCTTGGCCCTGAATAGATCGGCACCAGTTGAGAGGCATGGATGGAATCCCGGGGTGAGCCTAATTACTACTAGCATGGTGTGGGGGGCCCCTGTGGTGTCCCCACCGGCTGAGCACGAGGAGAGCTGGACTTTGGTATTGCATGGACGCTGTCCTCGCACTTTGTGAAGCACTAAGTGGGCTTATACCAGGAGGTGTGCTGGAGACTCTAATGCGCTGAACAGCGGGCGCGCGCTGTACATATGCCTGAACTTTCCTGAGGTGCAGAGGGCGGATCTCACCACGACAGGCTGACCACCTGTGAGGGGCAGGGCATATCACGGAGCGGGGCCTCGATACAGGGGCGCTCCCTGCATGTCCTGTTTGCCTACTGAGACCAGTGAGGCAACTGTAAGCCCCAAGGCGGTGCCTGTGTCGCTTTGGACTGTAGCCACACACCTCGCCTAGGGTGTGGCAGGAGAAGGGCCAGGACCATCTGTTGGGCATTTCTGAGCTTGCAGTGAGGATTCGTAGGTGGCCTCAGACGGTATCACGCCGGATCGCTTGGTGACGTGCACCGAGGGAAACACTGAGACTGGGAAACCAGTGCACTGGTTGATTCTGTGGACCAGGGGACCAGGCTGTTAACGGTTCACTCGAGATGGGATACCCTGGTGGGGCCTGAATGGAGTTGCGGGCCTTGAGGACAAACAACGTACGGGACCTGCGATGCGTGGTAAGACCACTGGGGAAGTGAAGAAGCAACCTGGGCTGTCGATGCCAGAGGGTCACAGCGAAGTCTGAATTGTGGTCGGATACGACTTAGGATCCTTACTGGCCCTTGTCTACAGGGCACCCTGCATCTACTGCACGCCATCAGGCACCGCCTTGACCTAGTGAAATCTCACCATCATGGGCAGACCTAGGGGTCGTCAGTCTGGAGTCCACCAGGATCCGGAAGACAGTGCCCAGAAACAGTCACAAACTACTCCGGAAGACCTGGTGCAGCACCAACTTAGTAAAATATTAGAGGCTATAGCGGATACGAAGGCTACCCTCCACCCGGACATCAGCACTGTCGCGGTTGGGCTCGGCCTGCTACGGGAAGAACATAAGAAGCTATCGGAGAGGGTTAAAGAGACTGAGTCTAATGTCGCAGATTTGGTACCGGCGCAAAAGGCTTTGGAGCAGCAGATGGGGGCCCTTATGGACAAGGTGTCTTTACTAGAAAGCAGGGCTGAAGATGCTAAAAAGCGATATTGAAGAAACAATGTCATTGTCCTGTGACTACCAGTGGGTACGGAAGGGGGCGATATGATGTCTTTCTTTGAAGGCTGGTTCAGGAGTGTGGAAGCACCCAAAGGTTTGTTTGGCTTTTATATGCTGGATAGAGCTCATAGGGTGCCTGCCAAAACATTAGCCCTGGGGAGGCCTCCGAGCCCCGTGGTGGCTCGCCTGCTTCACTTCTGTGATAGAGACTTACTCTTGCAAAATGCAAGAGCAGGGGGCCCCTTCACTGTGGCCAACCGCAGGATCTCCTTTTTTCCAGACTACACAGTGGAGGTACAGAGGAAGCGGACCTCCTATTTGGAGGTCAAGAAAGCATTGAGAGAAGAGGGCCTCCAATACTCTCTGATGTTACCGGCTCACCTGTGTATAATTCTGGAGGGGAGCACTCACTACTTTGATTCTCCCAACGATGCCTGGGACTGGCTGGAGGCCTACAAGAGTGAGACTCCACGAGACAGGGGTCTTGGAGCCCCGGGGCAGCAGTCCACGGATCCTGGGAAACGCCCAAGATGACGACCTCGCAGGGGGACCCCGAAGACACCATCCTCATCTCAGATGGCAAAGGAGAGAGCTGAGGCTTTGCGGGATGTGGCGGCACTGATGCAGGGTCGGAGCCCTGCTCGGGAGTAGATACCGGTTCTTCCAGAGAGACAGCAGACAACGAAACGGACACTTCCCATAGTGATAGCGTGAAGATGCCAGTGGTGACTCCTAATACTGCTGACGATATTATTTGACATGTGTGGTAAGCTAAGGTGACTATGATGCTTAGAGGGGCGCTGAACTCTCAGTGGCTGCTATGGGCCCCGAGCTACCTTTTTCCATTTGAGACTGGTGCACTCTGGTTAGGGAAAGCAGGTTGAGACAACTGCGCTTCCTTGTACCTCTGTAAGTGCCAGAGGATTTTGTGTATCTTTCTATAGTTTGGATGGGTGCTAGTTTTACAGTAATTGTCCTGGGGGGGAGTTGGGGGTTTAGTTTACTTTAAGGGTTAGTTGGGAACAGGCATGTCACTAGAGAAGTTCTCACTTGAAGATTGTTTGGATGCCGATAAGGGTACCCCAAGTGACTTAAAATGTATTTCATGGAATGTGTGGGGAATGCATTCAATGTTGCGGCACCATAAAATACACGCATACTTAGTCCGCAGGGGGGTTCAGATTGCACTACTGCAGAAGACTCACATACAGGCACAGGAAGGAGCGACCTTACAGCGCCGATGGCGAGGCCAAGTGTTTTATACTAATTACTCTGCATTCGCCAGAGGGGTACTGATTTGGATATGAGCGGGTGTATCTTTTCAATGCATGAATAAAATTACAGACCCAGAAGGCAGATATATTGTGGTAACTGGGATGCTAGATGGCAAAGACATAGTCCTAGGAAACATATACACTCCTAATACAGAGTAACCTGCCTTCTTTTCACAGCTCTCTGGGAAGTTGGCACCCATTCTCACAGGTTCCGTTCTATTTGGGGGGGAATTCAATTGGATTTCTGATGTTGTCCTGGATCGTTCCCACCCTCCGCTCCCTGATGCACCCATTCATAAAATAGCGGAAACAAGGCATAACTGGCAGGAGAGATGGAGGTTAGTGGACTCTTGGAGGGCTCAACACCCTGGATTATTCTTTTTTCTCTGCTCTACATAATCTCCATGTTCGACTAGATGCGATCTTATGTTCACCAGATGTGCATGCTGGGGTACAGAATAGTGAACACCTCACTAGAACAATATCAGATCATTATCCTATCCTACTACGGGTACAGTGGTCTCGCACAAGGCCTAAAATACCTCCATGGCGCCTACGCCTTGAAGCCTTAGAAGATCAAGTCTTTCGTGAAACAGTGGGCACCTGCATCACTCAATATTTCCAAGAATACTCGGGCACAGCGACGTCTTCCTCAGTGGAATGGGATGCATTTAAAGTCATTAGGGGTCGCTGCATCTCAGAGGTGGTAGGAGTGTGTAAAGTGCACTTAAGGGATGTACAGGAAGCAGATCAGCACCTTTGAGAGGTGGGGTGGGATCGCCCTGAGAGACCCAATAAGCAGGGGGAGCTCATGGAAGCAAAGGAGGCTGTAGCAGCGCAAATAGAACAACTACGATGCTTTGATTACAAAAAATACATCACACGTGCCGATGCTGAAAGAGACAAATCTGGGGCTCTCATGGCGTGGCTAGCTAACTCGGCTCAAAGGGGAACAATGATTTTAGAGCACAGAGACCACCATGGAGTGGCTTGTTGCACTCAAAAGGGTATTAATGAGCTATTCCCTGCGTATTATGCAGACTTGTATAAAAGTAAATTGACCCTGATAGAGGACGCATGAATAGGTTCGTACATGCAGTAGGACTACGATGCCTGGATAGAGAATATGCAGACGCGTTAGGTCGGGACATCAAACTCGGAGAAGTGAGGGGAGCTATCAAACATATGGCTAGGAACAAAATGCCGGGGACAGATGGGCTACCGATTGGATTTTATTCTGCGTACACTGAGCAGCTGGCCCCTAGATTGGTAACATTATATAATGATGCGAAACAGGTAGGACAGCTCCCCGCAATGACTCGGGAGGCTGTTATTATCCCACTGCTAAAGCGTGGGAAACCGTCTTGGAACAGATCCGCATATCGGCCACTTTCTATGCTTAATATGGATTGTAAGATCCTGAGCCATTTCTTAGCCACCCTTCTCCTTCCCTGTATGACGACACTAGTGCACAGAGACCAATTCGGGTTCATCCCGAACAGGAATACGGCTATTAATGTTCGACGTCTATTGCGGATCCTGGAGGCTGATTCCTATTCGAAGGACATGGCCACTGTCTTTGTAGTGGACATCAAAAAAGCATTCAATAGTCTTGAATGGCCTTATTTGTTCCAGGTAATGCATACATTTGGACTTGGGGATAAAAGAGTGGACAGCCCTATTATACAAAAACTCCACAGCGAGTGTTAAAACGGGTGGGCTGATATCTGACATGTGTGAATAGGCCGAGGAATTAGACAGGGATGCCCACTGTCCCCCTCCTGTTTGCCTTGGCTGTAGAGCCACTAACGGCTAAGGCCAGGACAGGACAACATTATCAAGGCCTTAAACTACACAGACAGTTTCACCATCTTGCGCTCTATGCTGATGACTTGATAATGTTCCTGGTGAATTCAAGAGAGGCACTCCGTGGAGCGAATAATTTACTCTGCGACCTTGGTAAGTGGCATGGCTTAAGGTAAACTGGACAAAGTCCTGCCTATTCCCGATGATTGGTGATAAAGACGGTCCACAGGAGACAGCCGGAGTGAAATGGGAATATAGGTGTCTGACATATTTAGGGACGCAAATACATCATGCACAGGGAGATCTGCTGGAAGGCAATGTAGGCAGAGCAATAAGAGGACTGAAGGGCAACTTTTGGGGGGCACTCCCTCTGTCAGTGGGTGGACGAGGGGCCTTACTTAAAATGGTGACCCTTCCAAGATTGTTGTACTATTTTGGGACATTGCGGTTTGGATACCGGCAAGATTTTTTATTCAACTTATTACAATGGTCACAGGATTCGTATGGAGCACCGTAAGAAGGAGAGTAGCACTGGAAGTCCTCATGAGATCAAGGTCGGAGGGGGGTCTGGCAGTACCCGATTTTGAGGCCTGTCACTTGACGGCTCAATTACAATGGCTCATGCAGGCAGTTGTGGCTAGACTTCAAGGGACGGAAGAGGTAGGGGATAGAGCTCCGTCACTGCGAGTACTGACCCACATTGTCCTGAAGTTGCCTGTCCGAACCTGTGATCTCCCAGAGGACCTCAAAATAGCAAGGCAGTGTTAGAATAGGAGTCCAAAACGAGCACAGATTGAAATTCCATATACACCTGACATCCCTATGTCCATGTGTGAGGCATTACCTCATGGGGGTACCTGGAGGGAACTTGTGAATTGGAAAGAGAAAGGCCTGATCACTGTAGGGATTTATATGAAGGTGGCACTATGCTCCCCTTTACTGACTTACAGGACCGCTATGACTTGCTCAGGTGGGACTTTTTATTACACTCTGCGCTCACTGCGGCTATCTGTAAACACTGGAGGGAGGGACTCATGGAACTGCAGACATCAACGGGGTGTCAATTCATAGTGTCGGCGGCAGGAACTTTTAAAGCGGTCACATGCCTACATGGAAACACAGGAAATGTTGTTACCTCTAACTGTGCTGCAACTGAAATGGGAAGAAGATGTGGGGTAGAAGATTCCAGAAAAGACCTGGGCTGATCTTGTGGAGCGGGCATGGAAGAGTTCCAGAAATGCCCGATTTCAATTAGTGCACTTTTACATATTACATAGAGCCCATCTCACCCCAACGAAGATTAATAACTACTTCGACACCCGCGTGGCAGCATGCCCATGCTGTAACAGGGAGGGAGCAGACTTTCGCCATATGTTTTGGGATTGCTCGCTATTAGATACCTATTGGGATGACTTGGTTGCCTTACTGACCTCGGTCACTGACAGAGAACTGGAACCGGGTATAGGGCCCTGTCTCTTGCATTGGTTTCCCCACACGGGCAAAAATAAGAATACAAGCAAATTTCTAGCAAATTTCGAGATATGGGTCTCCTATTGGCTAAACGAGAAATCACTATGCATTGGAAAGCGCAGAAGGTCCCTAACATCAACAGATGGAAGAAGGCATTAATTAAATGGGTGGAGTGTGATGGAATAGTTAGGCTGCAATTAGCAAAAAGAGCAGTACGTGAAAAGGCACTGGAAGCAGCAAGGGCATGGGAAACATTAGTATTGCTCCTAAAGATCCTGGACTGTGATACCAACGACATCCCCTTAATTGCAACTCCTTAAGTGGCAGACTAGTTGGCTCACCCCTGTGCTCCATGTGTCATGAAGGTCGTAGACACTGTGTGCGGCGCGACCCTGCCTCTACTACGAAATAGATATTTAAGTACTATTCTTGGTGTTTTTGAAAAGTAAAACTTCAGCAGACCCAAACTACAGCTTAAAACGTTGATTGTATGTGACATGCCTGGTAGTAGGGATGGGTGCGGTGTAGCTGGAGGGGGATAGAATTGATTTAAGATATGTGACACTACCGAAATGAGTGCAAGTCGCTTGTAGCACAATATAGGATTCTTGTCAGGTGTCGTGGGGGAGGGCAATTTTATGTACGATGTAGTTATTATAATTGTGTCACCCACAGTAGCGTTCTTGCTTATCCCATTTTATGTATATCAACATGAATCTTTTCATAGAGTATACTTGTACAGGCCTGCAAAACTAAAACAAAATAAAAAATCATTGAAGATGTAACTTCTTTTAGCATACCACTGAAAGTTAGTTGTGACATTCCACCAGATACTGCCACAGTGTACTGGAAGGATCCTGTGGCCACAAAATGCAGTACTGCCATGAGTGTGACCATTAATGTAATAGATGGCAGATTTCTGTTGTGAGGATCTGGCTCCAGCTGATGACATAAATGTAGTATAGTTTGCCTATTCAATCTCATCTTCTTGATTATATCCGTTTCTTTATGTTGGCAAGGTCTGGAAATGGTTGGTACGCCTGAGGCTTTCGTCTCCTCACTCTCTCAGGGCTCACATGTCTGCATTGGTAAAACATTTGAAAATGTTTCATATTTTCCAGAGCAACATATTTGATGTTTAACACTAAAGTCATGTTGTTGTACTAAATATATAGGTTTTTCTACATATTTTCATAAAACATTTGCTTTTTCTCCTTTCTTCCTCACAAATTACTTTTATATTCTAAAAAAAATGTTTTTAAACGGTGTAAATAATACAATCTCAAATGCATTGTTTACACATACATTTTTTTTTAAATTTCCTCCAACGATATTGTCAACGGAGGTGTAAATAAAGTTTGAATATGTAAACAAACTGGCCCCCATTTTGAGTGGTGGTGATGCACTTAACAGTCTAAACTATTTCGAAATTCTAACCTAGCAGGTGCCTGACCTCGCCTATTGGACGTTTTGAATCAGACAGGTGTGACAGAAGTAGAATGTGTAGTAGGTGGCAAACTCCACGATGGACACAGCCATAGGCTAATGTTGGGGAAGGTAACATACAAAGGCCAATGGCTGTGTCCATTTATGCTGGCGATGGCGTATATCTCGTACATGTAAGCGGGGGTTGGGAAAAAAGCTCACGTGCCACCTAACACTGCTGCCATCAAGACCTTCTCCACTTTTGCTGCTGTTACTTATCTCTGGGAGCAAGGATGGCTAGTCGAAATAGGGAGAGGGCCCCAGCCTTCTTGCCAGAGGAGCTGTACAGGGAGAGGAGGTCCTCTCCCTGTATGGCCAGCTCTATGGCTCACCAGGTACATGTCTAAAATGTATATGGGACTCTGTCTTACTGGTATTTTTCCATTAACACACTCTACAATGTCCCTTTGAACTCCTTAGTGAAATAAAGTTAGTGATGTGCAGTGTCATATATTTTTGTTCCTGACAGGACTGTGATGATGAGGAGTTCTAAGCACTTTACAATGTGAAAAAAACACATTAGTATGTGCTATGTGTTTAAAGCCATAGATTCTAAATGGTGTGTATGTAGAGATATATCTATGTATGTGCTTGAATTACATGTGCGACACGTTATAGACTCTCCACAACTGTACATGAAAATGTTTTAAGTACAAACCAAATGAAACTGATGTTAGCTATGTGTATCGTCCCACAAAGCACTTAGCCTGGATCAGGGCTTGCCAAACAGTTGTATGGGAGCTACCAGTAGCTGCCAGACCCCTTCAGAGTACCACACAGCCTTGAGGTCATTTATTAGATGCGCATAAGGTCATTTTTCATGTAAAAGTTAAGGAAAGGCCGTGTTCATGTGACATTATGATAATCAGGCTGCATATAACATGGCCTGACAATGAGCAGTACTCAGTCAGAAACATGGGCCAGGCTGGAGCTGAGTCACAGGGACCAACCGCTGAAGCATTGAGGTATATCTGTTATAATCATATATCTTTGAGAGGTCAAATTTTGAGGTGTGCATACAAATATGCCCTTGAATGCTTTTAAATGGACATCAGCTGAAAGGGAGAGTTACCTAACTTCTTTAGCAAACATTTGATTTAATTTCTCTCTCTTTTCAAAGTGTGTCATGTGCGAACTGCAGACCCCTTACTCACAGTGGCCAGTATTCACTGTGCATAAGTATTTATGTTTAGCCTTTAGTAGTTCACAATCTTTTGCACTGATTAGTAGTAGGTCACGTCACAGAATATGTAGGAGCCCCTGGACTAGATGATGTCACTGGCCTGGAATGATGAGTGTAGGCCGTAATATGGGATGAGCATAGTCAACAGGTCACTGTAAAAGTTTATGGTTTTGTTCAGCACGTGATAATACATGTTGTATGCAAACTAATAAGTCATGCTATTGATAGATGTAGAAAAAGTCTGATACATCAATATAGACAAACAAAAAGTCACAAAACCATTGTTTTTTCTTTCATTTTTTGTATCCTTACAGGTCAATGTCCATCAGAAGTGGGACATTTGGTAAGCCATGGCCAGGAAGTTGCGGACCCTGGGCAGCATCCATTGCCGCAAGAGGTCGGAAGACCTATGATGCTGGACCAGGAAGGCAGTGGAAGTCCAGCTCAGGCAGTTAAGCACGTGCCCCGCAACCTGACCCCCCCCCAATGGCCCACATTCTTGCTGTGGCCTCTCGGTAGCTTGATGGGCAGTTGAGGGCCCAACAGGAGCAACAAGGGGGTAAGCCCTTATAATATTTTCACAATACATGACTAATTTTGTGTTACAGCCAGGATTTTTCCCATCAACATTGATGTTGACTCATGTCCAACACACAAGAAGACTTCTTGAAGGTGTAAGAGTAGCACAATGTGTATGATTATGAGTTTTATGTGTACATTTTTTGGAAAGGATCCCACCTGATTCCAGTTCACAATCAAAGGGCTGTTCTGAGCAGACACATGGCTACCTACACTCCACATATGCATCAGTTTCTTTGATGTCACCAACAGTTGTACCAAGCAGGCCAATAGTCTTTATTATGTCAGGTGTGATTCTCCTTCACTGGTGTGGATATTGTAATGGTAGCCCTATTACATGTGACATAGCAGGTAGTGAGTTGTGATTCTACGGAAAAAAGAGTGAGCACGTGATCCAAAATCACTAGTGACATCAGAATGGATGGCTACATTTTGGAATCAAACCATACACAAATTGTATTTAGCATCAGAAATACAGTTTTAAGCGTGGTGGAACTGACAGATTGGCACATTGTCTTATTCCTTCACAAATGTGTGTGTAAGCCACTGTGTTTTTGGATAAATGTTTGTGGTAGGTATACAATTTTTGATGAAACACAGGCAGGAATGTGTACACGTTGGTGACATAGTAACACATATCCAAAGCCAGTTCTCAATGTCCTTTGTCATGTCTAGATGATAAATCAATGATGGAGGAAAATAGGAAACTGAAAGGGATTTTGGAAGATGGAATGCTCCATCACATATATGCAGGAGTATCCCATCAGGAAAACTCAGAATCAGGCCAAACCCATGACTCATTAGGCAAATGTTGAAATGCATCAAGGTGTAATGTATTGCATATTATGATTTGCATTTCAATCTTTGAAGTAATTATTACATATGAAACACTGCATGTAATGATGACTGTAATGTTCTAAAACTTTTTGACTATAGTGAAAGCGAGCATAATTAGTGAAACAATTTCCCAGAGAGACAATGAAGTTCAAATAACTATGAATATTTAGGAGTCAAATGTGAAGATGTTTTTGCTCTGTACTGGTATATTTGAAATGTTTCAAGAGCTATGTATTTACTTATGGTGTAGAAGTCATTTGTCAATCCACCCAAATGTTTGTTTCTGTTGTCCTCAACAGCATAGATATCTACAAAGCACTTGATACATTGCTAAGCTACTTCAGTGCAGAATTCATTTATAATATTTGACAATTCACATATACTTTATTGACTTGAATGAAGTGTTACCATGGTGAATTACCCAAACAAAGGTAACTTGCTCTCAGTCTATACTAAGATTGTTACAATATTGCAGTATTTGTTGACACATGTATTCATATTTTACTTATTGAGAATGAAGAAAAGTATGCAGATTTGAGGGCCTAGTGAACACACTGTACAAAGGTATTTTTGGTTGATATCCTTTTTGGTGACATTAGTTTACTATTCTAAACAACAAAAGGCCAACCTTTCAGTGGTGCGAAACAGTTCTTGGAAAGACATAATGATGGATAAGAGACAAGCTCACACATGATATTGGAGCTATCATAGGGAATGGCATATCGGTGACAAAATGGTTTCTGAAAATGTTACCTACATGCATGATCTTATGCTAATGTAAAAGTAAAGTTTGAGAGCCTTGAAGCAAGTGAATCTGAAAACGTGGAAACTGTTTTGTGTTCAAAGTCCATGATCAGTTCTGTTTACACAGATTCAATAAAACTTTTGTATGTGTCATTTCAGCATCATCAGAAGTAGGCAGAGGATACATTGCCCACATGGCAGGAAAGCAGCTGCGCCCTGTGATTCCAGTGCTGATACCACAGACACTGAGGGACCCAGTGGCACGGAGGCTGAGGGAAGTTCAATGGAAGCAACCAGCGACTCAACATCTTCTTCAGAGGCCTCCTCCAGTGACAACTACCTAGTGGTGGCGGACCCTACTGCATTTCTACTACCTGCATCCTTGTCCACCAGCTAGAGTTCTATCTCCACCCTCTCTCTTGCTCTCACCCAAGTTGGCCAAACCCACCCCCTAAAAGGAGTGGCGTTTCCTTCGCTCCAGGCACCTCACTCCCTGCCCCTGTCCACCTGGCTGCTCTGAGTAAGGAGGCTATTGACCTCCTCAGAAACATCTCTGTAGGACAGACAGCACTACTGAATGCCATACAGGGGCTTGGCTGCCAATTGCAACCAATGGTAGACTACCTGGAAGGCTTTCAGAGTGCTATGTCTGGCCTACAGAGGCCTTCTCAAGGTCTAGCCTCTTCACTGACCGCAGTCTCCAAACCATCCCAACCTTTCCCAATTCCCAGACCTGTCCCGAGCACACTCACACCGTTGTACCCACCCACTCACACCTTTGCACCACCCACTCACACAGTCACAAGCAGCACACCCACAAATAACCCCAAACACCTAAAAAAACAGAGGCATATCTAAACAGACACCACCACCAAAGACACTGCACCTACCACCACACCCACATGCACTACCCCAGCACACCCACAGAGACTGCACCCACCACCATACACACATACCAACTTCACTCCAAGCACAGTCACATAAACTGCACCCACCACCACACCCACATGCATCACCCCGGCACGGCCACAGACACCACACCCACAACCACACCACATGCATCGCTCCTACCACCACCATACCTATGGACAGTGCACCCACCACCACAGACACTGCACTCACCACTACACCCACATGCACCACCTCTACCACACTTATAGACACCACACCCACATTTACCACCACATCCACATGTACCACACCCAGCACTCCACAGCACATATATCCACACACATACCTACCTGAGAATACACACCCAAAAAACTCAGACACCCACACTCATGCAAACAGCACATACATAGTAAGAAAGGCACACCCACATGTACATGACATACATCACAAGCAACTGTACCCTCAACTGACACATGTACATCAGACACTGCTACTCCCTCTACCCCTAAACCCAACTGCCATCCGTATACACTACCTATATTCCCAAAGAAGATGCCCTTTTGCCTTTGACATAACCCCTTCCTAACTCCAACCACCCCTAGCAAATGCCAATCTACTTATTCCATACCCCAACAAACCCATTCCACATACCAAACTACCACTACCAAACTAAAATCCACCCCTTCCACATCCATCCCATCCCTGCCAAACACAATAGGACCCATCCCTCCCAAACCCAAGGGCACCCCTCCCTCCCAAACCAAGGACACTCCTCCCAAACCCAAGCCCACCTCTCATGTAAGATCTTGGAGGTGCCTGGTCCACCCACTAGATGCCCCTTCCTGAGGCAGTCCTCCCTGTAGTGTGTTTGGAGGCTTGCTTTGTGCCACTGCACAACAGGGCTGATGTTTGCTTGATGGACAGCCTTTTTGGCATAATGATTCTATTGAGAGCCTTATCTCATTTTGTTGAATAAATCCATATTTTGTATTTTACCAAAATAGTCCTGGCATTAAGTTTCCATAGAAATTGTTTAATTCCTAGGAGTGTTTCAGAGTAAAATGTGAAGTTCTACTTTTTCTTTACCATGATGGCAGGTAATGCAACTGATTTTTTAAATGTCAACTTTGTTAAGTGCATACACTGATTAACATTGAATGTGATTTTAATTTTAATTTAGGTGCAGGTGTTGATCATAGATTGGCCACTTGCACTAACTAATTGATGTTACAAATTTGAGTTTGATATGTTACTACAAGTGTGTTTGTTTCACCTTGATTACTGATCAGTTTGTGACTATTGAAATTGGATAACGTACAGGAGTTGCAGTAGAGAAGGGGAAATGTTACATGGATGTATATATTGAATACTTATAATTTGTGAGTGATATTGCTTTACAAGTTAATTCCTATGGTAAAGGTTACACCTTGTCTAATGCAATTTCTACATCATGTTACATTGCACGTATCCCTAAGATGTGTATTCCATATGTTTTTAATGTGGTAATTTTAGAAATATGTTTTTTTATTTTTATTTGGATATTCATTTTTGTGCAAATGTCACTTTTTTGTAAGGCAGCTTACACCAAATGTACACATGTTAGGATCATACAGGTATGTTTCTTTACATTTCTTAAGACATATGCATTGCACATTTATATGCTATTGCTTGTAAGTGAGATCTATAAATGCACGAGTCCTGTGCACATGTTAACAGGGAACTCAATGGGTAACAGCTAAGAGTGTTAGCTTACTGTTGATTGCATCCACAACAGTGTTGGTTTTGTTCATCATCAAGCAGCAGCGGCAGGACTTATAAAATCGAATCCATGGCAGAAAAGGAAGTGTACAAGTGAGATAAGGGGAGTTTCTGCCTTATATCCCTTCCATTCTGACAACTCAATTTGGCAGGATTTACCACCACAGTCACGTCAGCAGGTAGACACATCGGTTTTCCCTTTGACAGCCGCTTTTGCCTCTCCCACCGTCGATGCGGTTGGATTTTCCTGGCGGTGACGGCGGGACCGCGGTGACCTTCATCTATGGACCCGCTAACAACTAAATAGGGTGTCGGACTGCCAAGCTGACAGGCAGGAAGCCCTATGAAAAAGCAACGGATGGACTTGATCCTCCAAGATCTAAATCAGACCCTTAGTCAGGCTTCGGGCCCCCATTGTCTTAGGCCAAATACTCAATGATTTGCATATGGCTGTGTCTGGACAGAGGTGGCACGGTGGGCAAAAGTATGATGTTTGGAATGCTATCCTGAGTAATTGCTAGTGGTTAAACTTATTGCAAGCATTCTTCCGAAAACAGCCAACCCCCCAAACACACTTACCCCATATTGTTCATAATTTCATTTTTATATTTTTCCTACCATGATGCTCCAGCGGTGCTACCACTAAGAGTCAAATCCCAGCACTGTAAAACCATGCAAGCTTTAGTTTGCAAAGCTTGCATTAGTCTTGTAGTACCAGTCTCCCATGGGAGTCCCAGAGTACCTCATGGGGAGGCTATGCTGAGTTCCCTGGAATTTTTCTTGTTTAGATTTTGCCTTGGTGGTGGTGGGGGTTCCCTCTGGTTTCTACCTATCCTGCCCCTTTATATGTTATTTTTAAACTAAACTCAGGACAAGTCCTGTAATGGCGGGCAACACATTTCCCTTCAGGTTGTAGGCAGCCAGTTAGATTAGGACCAAAGGGCAATTAGAATGCTCTGTTTTAAAAATGTGAGGTACCATGGGAGTTCTGTGGTCCTTCACCAGAATTAACCATCCAGGTATCATTATATTTTGAACCTTAAATTCTGGAACATGTATGAACATATATTAATCAAATCTTGTTTTCTAAGTAAAGCGTTAGCTTTTTGTCGGATTTAATGTTTCACTTTCCAAACTTCTTATGGGGTCAAAAGTTATAAACAAATAAAAAAATGCACATTAAATGAAAACACCTTTTTGAACATAAATTCACAATATCTTTCATCACAGTGCAAAATATATATATATTGGCGTATCCAGAATAAAGACCTTCTGATCACTTAACGTGGGTCCGGATTTGTGGCAAGCTGCGCAACGCAAGAAGCAAGCGCTGTCCCAGATTGGAAGCATGGATATATATACACACACATACATACATGTGTGTGTGTATGTAACAGGGAGAAGTTGTTGCAACAAATGGAATCTAAATTTATTTTGGAACTTGATACAAAGATACCAAATGGGTTGAATATGAGTGAAGAGCTCTATAATTTTTTTTATAAACTTAACTGGATGTGTCCACTGTATAAATTGGTTGTAGACTGTTTGGTGATTGGTTATATTTAAGGGGAGTTGAACTTATGTAACATCTAAATGAATATAGGTTTTGAAATGGGAACATACCGCGATAGGAGAACTGATAAAAGCACAGGCCACTTTAACTGACATTTATTGACACTGGAATTATACTTTACAACCCTATTAATTAGTGTTTCAAACTTATACTAGGATTTACATCTTTCAATACCAATTGGATTTCTAGTAATAAGGGTAGATAAATGGTAAAGTTATGAAATTTTGCAGCTATAAGGCTTCTGGAAAATGGTGAATACCTAAATAATCAGCACTTTAACATGTAGTGAGCACTTTATTAGCACATCACACTTCAGTAAGGATGGTTAGGTTATAGGACACATAGCACTTTAATTCAATGTTTTTAGGAATGGACCCATCATGATTTTAATCAAAGCCATTTGCAATATGACATACAAAGGTTTAATTTCGAATTTATAGGTAATGGTGGAAATCAATTCAAATACATTATACCTGATTTGCTAATAGTGTATATAAACTTTATTGTTTAGTTAATTAAAACCATAACAAAACGAAGATGGAAGAGAATTTAACATTACAATAAAATCAATAAAATTACTTCATAGTACAGTTTAAAATGCAAAATTTGGGATGATACTGGTAGGAGCTTTATCCGAGTGTTCGTCGTTAAAATAGTTGATAATACTGAAGATCTTATTTTAAGATATCAAGAGCTTTCAGCCGCTTTTCAAAGGCTATCAAGAATTTTATAAATTTGCAATTAATTATTGGATCTGTTGAGTCTAAGGCACCAATAATGGCAGATCTACAGGTGCGTAGGCGTTTGGCCTTAAAAATGTTCTTTAGAAAGAGTGTTCGCTCCTGGGTCAGTGTTTTGCAGTGGCATGTAATGTGGATGATATCTTCTTTTGTAATGCCGCATAGTCGGCAGGTGTTTGCTTCTGGGCGTTTCCAGGCAGGTTCATCCGCCAGAGTTGGTAGTTTGCCGAATCTCACTGCCATCAGCCTTTTTTTTATAAACACGGAGTATGTTGATGCAAGGTAGGTAGCCGGGATGAGATTGTTATAGCTGTTAATCACGGTCCATGCGTGGGAGCAGGCGGGGAAGATGGCTTTGTCCGTAATTAGTGAGTGAAATTTGGCCGCTTTTTTTAGAACCTGTTTAAAGGACGTGAATGGTAGGTTTTTTTCCCACAAGGTTACCGTGCATGTTTGCTCCAGAGCGCCTGTCAGATATTTGTTTGTGGCAGAATTTTGTTGATTTTCTAATTCCTGTCATAACAAGCTGTCCAAGGTGTTATTTGTAGAATTCGATTTAATTCTATACCATGCTCTAATGCTTGTATAGAGTCTTCCCAGTGTCTCGTTCATCAGGCAAATTCTAAACGCATCTGGGCAGGAGAAGCTGAGCGTGGAAGTTGCAAGACCTTCTTGTAGATTTTTGCAGTAAGGCTGTTTAAGGTAATGTCATCCTTTCCCTGCATGGCTATGCTTGCATAGGATAATGTTGGAAGTACTTTGGTTGCCATCACTGTTAGTAGAGGTTTCAGCAAAGGGCCTTGCAACTTTTTTGCCAGTGAGCTAAGTGCGAAAATTAGAGCTCCGGCTCTCTGCTTCATATATTTTTTTGGGCGTTCAGAGTGAGCTTGTCATCGAGGTAGTAACCTAGGTATTTGTAGTTTGTTACTCTTTCAAGTGGTTTTCCCTCAAATGATATGTTAAGTTGCACTGTACGACGGTTGGTTATCGACATAGTTTTTGTCTTAGCTAAATTCAGAGTGAGGTTATTTGCCGTTAAAAATTGTGATGTTACTGACAGCAGTCTGGACAGGCCCACTTTAGTTAGGCTCATAAGAACAATGTCATCAGCGTATGCCAAATGGGTAAGATGAAAATTACCAAGTTTCGGTGCGTGCGCATCACAGATGTTTAAGTTTCCCGAGAGGTCTGATATAAATAGATTAAAAAGCTGTGGTGCTAAAACGCAGCCCTGTTTTAATCCGATCGATGTGTATACTTTTCTTGATAGATGTGATCCATCCCCTAACTTTATTTGTGTCCAAGTATCTGTGTAAAATAGGAGTAGCCCCCTCAGTATTTTCTCTGGAATGGCCCAGGCTTTCAGTTTCTCCCATAATAGTTTGCGATCAACGCTATCGAAGGCCGCCTTCAGGTCGATAAAACAGAGGTTCAGGTCCTGCTTCGAACGCTGGCATCTTTCCGCTATCATTGTTATTGTTAGTATGTTAGACGTAGTTCCGATGCCGGCTCTAAAGCCGGTTTGATTTATTGGAATTATAGCTTTATCATCTGCCCAGTTGACAAGGTCTTTTAAAAGGAGAGAGGCAAAGTATTTAGCTTCGATGTCCTGGAGTGTTATTAGGCGGTAATTTAAAGGGTTTGCACTGTCTCCTCCTTTGTGTATTGGGGTGATGATAGAGCCTTTCCAGCTTTCTGGGATGCGGTTATAACTTTGAACGTCTGTAAAAAGCTCTTCGAGATGTTGTGCCCAAAAGTCTGGAGCGTCCTTAAAGGCAATTTGTGGGATGCCGTTCGGGCCCGGCGCTCCATTTCTTTTTCCCTTTCTGATGATGGTGATGATCTCGTCAACCGTGTACCAGCCATCTGTGGCTTCAGTGCTCGTATGTGTCCTTTGTGCCGTTATCGTGCGGTTAGTGTGGTGATGTTCTTCACAGCTGTTTAAAGGTGGTTCCGCAGGTCCCAATGTCTGTTCTGGAGCTTTCCATCGATTTTCTTCAAGTTTTGTCGACAGGAAAGTTGACCATACGGTTTCTTGAATATTTGAGGACAGAACATTTCGTGGCCTTGTCAGCTGATTTATTGTGGTCCAAAATTTATTCGAGTCCTGTAACTTAGAGCTGGCCAGTAAGTTAATCTAAAAGTCGTCGTTCGCCTTCTTTTTCAGCTCCCAGATCCCTTTTTTATAAAGTTTTCTGCGGGCAAGAAACATATTCAAGCAGTTCGGGTCGTTCGCTTTTAATTGCAGATCTTTTTGGCTTCTCCGTAAGGCCACTCTTTGTTCATTTAGTTCCCAGGGCAGTTTCTTAATCGGGTGCTTAGTTTTTGCCGCACCTTTTGTTGGTTTCATTATTAACTTTAGTTTCGCAAGAAAAAGAGACCAGGCTTGTATCTTATCTGTTGTAGCTCTGTTTGCCTCTTGGAGAGCGTCCTTTATTATTAAGGTCCAATTCAGTTTAGTCGAACTGTTCCAGTGTATTCATTTCTGGTTGATTGATCCTATTTGGCCTTCCAGTGAATACACCGGTTGCAATGTGTCAGAAAAAAAGTTGAGTTTCAGATGTTGCATGCTGTGATCGCTCATTGTTGTATATTCGATATAAAAAGTGAGTACTGAATTTGCTAATATCTACCGCAGAAGTTCATTGGAACTCAATTTTATATAAACATTAGCTTGAACTGTCAGTAAACGTTCTGATTGACCAAGATGGTAGCTAACAGGTGCTGCAGCATGACAGGGGTACAAGGTTAAGAAGCCTATAATGAAAATCATATTTGTATGAATACAAAGTTAGATGTCTGTGTTAGGAATTCTAGTATATAAAATGTGGCTTATGATGGGATCCATTTTAATGATCAGTGATTTGTGGAATGTGTAAATATTTTTTCTATGTTTGTTAAAATAAGCTTTCACATGGCAGTATGGGGGTGTTAAGACGCAGCGCAGTCATGTGATCAAGACCATGTTTCGACGGTCGAAACGCATCATACACAATGGCATTAGCAAGAAATCTGTATATTTCCGCTCTGCAATGGACAGCGCAAAAAACAGACCCAAGGAGCTCTTCAGGATCATCAGACAACAAACCACCATACCAGAGACGTCCCTGGAGCAGGCTTCCAAAGAACGGTGCGATAACTTTGCCACCTTCTTCAACGACAAGATCTCCAAGATCAAGCGCTCTCTGGTCACCAACTGCTCCTCCCCTCCCCTTAGCAGACCAGTTAAAGTGCTTAGTTGTGCTCTCAGTCCCAACACTAAACCCTGGTCACTCTTCCAGCCCATTCCAGAAGAAGAGATAGCCAACCTCATCACTACCTCTAAACCTTCATCTCACACCCTAGACCCTCTCCCTGCTCTACTCTCCAAAAAATTGAAACTCTCCCTAGCCCCACTCTGGTGTAGGATTATAAACAGCTCCCTAAACACCGGAGTCGTTCCTGATTGCTTGAAAGTGGGACAAGTCACCCCGCTGCTGAAAAAACCAGGACTGGACATAAATGACCTAAACAACTTCAGAGCCGTCTACAACCTTCCTCTTCTCTCTAAAATCCTAGAAAGATGTGTACTCCAACAACTAACACAATACCTGGACATTACCAACCTCCTCGACTCCCATCAGTCAGGATTCAGGAAAGGGTGCAGCACAGAAACCGCAATCCTCCACATAATTGACGATATGCGCAAATCTCTGGACTCAGACCAATGCTGCCTCCTCATTCTCCGAGACCTATTGACAGCATACGACACAGTTGACCACAAACTTCTCCTCAAAGCTCTCAAAGAAAGGGCTGGTCTAGACGAGGTGGTCCTCAAATGAGCACAATGTCACAAATGAAGTGATGAGGAGGCACATACACAGACACAAAGCAAGGGGACAGCCGACATCCAAGTGTAGTGTACTGTACATCATCAGTGGACATGGCAGGAATGCACAAAACACAATCAGAGGGATTCCAGGCCCACAAAGAGTACGTACAAGAAGCACACATAGGGGATGGCATTACACCACACACACCATGCCATACAGGAGGATAAAAGGCAGCATGTGCCTGCAATGCCTGAGAAACACAACCACAATGGCAGTGTGAAGCAGCAGGTCTGTACAGTCTACACAAACAGAATCAAGACACATGGATGATCAAACAAACACAACACTGGTGTGCCAGTCACACACTCTGCATACTCACAAGTGACTAAAACAACAAGTAGGAGTCAGACAGAACAGCATGGACATACCAACACACTGCACACCTCTTGACAATCCAAGAGCACACATCTCATGTAGGCCATGGGACCATGATGATGGGCCATCACAAAATGACCATTGACATACACAGCTGGGCACACATATAGGAATAGCGCACATACATAATGACATTGCCTAGCCTGCATGCAAACCTGTGCACAGAGTCACACTCTGTGCTGGCAGTGTCCCCCAACCTGACATGTGAACAATGTAGCCAACAATTGAAATTGTGGAAAATGAGAACTGCAACACAGGTTAAATTGACACCACGGATGCCACAAATATCAGTGTCAGAAAGAACTGAAGTCCCTGTCATCCCTGTGAAAAAAGAGTAGGCGCGCAAAGTCCTTGGCAATGTTGAAGTGCCACGTAGAGCATGGGGCACAGCCAAACATATGCACACACCAAAATAACTTCATTCAGTAAGGACACTGACAAAACAGACAACAGGAGTAACTTTCTTTATTAACATGTTGCATAGATAGGCACCAACAGTAGTGAAGAGCAAGGCACAAAATGCACCGCATATCCATGAGAAGCTGCACAGTCAAGGGTAAAACAGCAAGGCCAGTGGCCAGTCCAGGGTGCAGAGTGAGTACATGAGAGGCTGCACAGCGAATAGTCCAGCAGAGCAACAGGGCCAGTGTCCAGGGCAAAATTCACAGCAAGTACATGAGAGGCTGCACAGGCAATAGTCCAACACAGCAGAGCAACAGGGCCAGTGGCCAGGGCAAAATTCACAGCAAGTACATGAGAGGCTGCACAGGGAATAGTCCAACACAGCAAAGCAACAGGGCCAGCGGCCAGTTCAGGGTACACTGCAAGTACATGAGAGGCTGCACAGGGAAAAGTCCAACACAGCAGAGCAACAAGGCCAGTGTCCAGGACAAAGTTCACAGCTAGTACTTGAGAGGCTGCACAGAGAATAGTCCAACACAGCAGAGCAACAGGGTCAGTGGCCCGTTCAGGGTGCATAGCAAGTGCATGAGAGGCTGCACAGGGAATAGTCCAACACAACGGAGCAACAGGGCCAGTGTCCAGGGCAAAATTCACAGCAAGTACATGAGAGGCTGCACAGGGAATAGTCCAACACAGCATAGCAACAGGACCAGTGGGCCTGGCAAAGTGCAGAGTGAGTACATGAGAATCTGCACAGACAAAGGCAGGACAAGAAGGCCAGTGGACAGGGCAAAGTGCAGAGTGAGTACATGAGAATCTGCACAGGCAAGTGCAGGACAGGAAGGCCAGTGGGCAGGGCAAAGTACAGAGCATATCCATGAGATTCTGCACAGGCAAGGGCAGGACAGGAAGGCCAGTGGGCAGGGCAAAGTGCAGAGTGAGTACATGAGAATCTGCACAGGCAAGGGCAGGACAGGAAGGCCAGTGGGCAGGGCAAAGAGCAGAGTGAGTACATGAGAATATGGACAGGAAGGCCAGTGGGCAGGGCAAAGTGCAGAGCATATCCATGAGAATCTGCACAGGCAAGGGCAGGACAGTAAGGCCAGTGGGCTTGGCAAAGTGCAGAGTGAGTACATGAAAATCTGCACAGGTAGGGGCGGGACGGGAAGGCCAGTGGGCAGGGCAAAGTGCAGAGTGAGTACATGAGAATCTGCACAGGCAAGGGCAGGACAGGAAGGCCAGTGGGTAGGGCAAAGTGCAGAGCATATCCATGAGAATTTGCAGGACAAAGGCAAAGGCAGGACAGGAAGCCCAGTGGGCATGGCAAAGTGCTGAGCGAGTACATGAGAATCTGCACAGGGAGTGTGTGCAACTGTACCCTTCCATGGGCAGCAACACAGTCAGGGGGTAACAATGGGCAGAACAGGCCCACCTGTGTGAGAGACAGGTGTGTGAGGGGGACTAGCACTCACACTTGGCTGTCAGGCAGACTGGGAGCTGGCTGTGTGTTTCGGGGACATCAGGAGCACCTGCTTGGAGAGAGCGGTGAGGTAGGGCTATCAGTGGCTTGGCAAGCCAGAGGGCTGCTTGGACCAGGTGGTGTAGTGGCATGTGGAGGTGGAGGCATGCAGACCTGAGACACTGTGTGGGTGGGAGAGGTTTGAGGGGTGCCTTTCCACTTCTTGGGAATTCGGAATGGCTTCCCTGTACTGGGGTTAATTGGAACTGGTATTGACACAACAGGCACACACACCAACAGAGCCACATCAGGTGCAGACAATGACACTCCCTCTGGTGATGTCTGTATCCTGCGGAACGCTTTGTCTGACTACGCCTCTGGCCTTCCTTCCCCTGTTTGCCATGTGTACCCCCAACAGTGCCCTCCTTCCCTTGTTTTACAGGTGTACCCCCTGCAGTGTCCTCCTTCCCCTGTGTGCCAGGGGTACACCCCAGAGTGCCCTCCTTCACCTGCTTCACTGGGCCTGGAATGGAAGTCAATGTGGTAGGGGAATGTGGCCCTGAGCCCTTCCTAGGTGTACCCTTGCCATACAACACCTCCTCAGTGGGCACAGAAACTGCATGCCTTGCTTTGCGTGAAGTGTTAGGGACAGGAGAGTCCTTAGTTTGGGGATGCCTCTGAGGCATGTGAGCCTGAGGTCTGCTTCTTTGCTGTTTGGGACTTGGGATGGTGTCTGCGGGCGGGCCCGCTTGGGTTGTTTCTGTTGGGTGCTTCTTGTGCTGTATTGTGACTGTGATGCATGGGAACTGCGGTCACTATCATCAGATGTGGCCACTAATTGGAGGGTGGACAAAGGCCCTGGAGCAGGAATGGGAGTATGTGCCTGTTGAAGGGCAGACATCACTGTGGACGACAAAGCCTGGACAGTACGGTGCAGCCCACCCACGTCAGAGTGTATGCCCTCCATGTAGGCAACCACCTGGGCTATTTTTTTGTCATGGTCACTGAAGGCATTGAGGAGGGCTGTCTGGGCCACATAAAGCTGGTGCAGAAGCTCAACAGACTCAGCACTGAGGGCAGCAGGGGGGACAGGTGCAGAGGCAGCGGTGCCAGTTGTGAATGTAACTCGTCCCCTCTTACTGACACGGACACGGGCAGCACCAGAGGAAGTAGATGGGAGGCTGGGCACTGGCCGCTGTGTGGTAGAAGATGATGCAGAGTCTCCATTCCCTGTGCCCGCCAACATGGATCGATCCCCGCTGGCTTCAGATGATGTGGTACTGTGTGTCTCAGGCAGGGATTCCTTCTGCATACTCTGGTCCCCCTCTGAGGCGCTGGTGACATCTGTGTCACTGGGCTCCTGTGCAGCTTTAGTGCTAGTCTCACCCCCACTGGTGTCCGGGCCCTGTCCCTCCGTGACCACTGGCAAATCTGCATGAGAGAGAGATCCAGGGTCAGGTTAGTGGCATCAACAGGACAAAGCAATGCAATTAATGCAGAACAAAACATGCCCAAATCTATCTATTGCACACCACACTCTGCAATCATATTGCAGCAACTCACTACATAGACCACAACAGTGCATGTAACCCTGATCATCTGTCATGACTGAGCCATGTTAGGGCCACACAGCACAACACTCTGCCCATGGCTGAAGTCTACCAGACACACAACTTGCTATGCCCACATCTACGGACATGATGTGAGCACACCCCTTGTTGCCACTGACAGACCTTGAGGAAACAGGAGGGGACAACACAGACATCTATTACGACATGACAGTTCACAATGGCAAAAAGCCCACGCCAAACACCATGTTGTACTCTGGGGCCCAAAGACTAGTGCACATTGTTGTCAGATGTGTAGGCCTCAACATTCATGGTGCATGCAATGTACGCATAGATGTAGTCACACTCAGATTAGGAACACAACTGTTCTCTCCCAAAGCGATTCCCCAGACTACCCCAATGCTGAATAACCATGAAGAAAAAAGCACTACTGGGTTTGGGCTCCCAACAGTAAGGTCAAGCCATTGACCAATCCAAAACGAAACAATTGCCAATACTGTTCTACTGAATCCTTCCTTTTTTCTAATACACATTTGATTTGAACTGAATGTGAATGTGAGATTTATACTTCACTCTGAATTATTCACATATTTTATTAATAATTTGCATACATTTGTTGGTTAAATTTCACCAAGTTTGTATCATCAATATCTACAATACAAAAAAGACCACATTTAATAAAACATTAATTCGTACATATTCACACACATTCATATATCCCATTTCTTCATAAAAACACATCTTCAACCATTTAGAATCCACATACACCCAAATACTCATATATACATTTGAATATACATTTCAATTTGATACAAAACCCATAGCATAAAGTTATTCTTATTTTCTTATATTTGGAGCAAAATTGTTGTTATCAGAAAATCTTATGGCTCAACAAAACACTGGTCTACGCGTTTCGAACACCTATCTGGTGGGGAGTTCTCATCAGGACCCAGAGCTGGGGTCCGCATATGCATTCAAATGGCGCCATTTGAATGCATACGCGGACCCCATCAATTGAGGATTTTGAACTGCACTCGGAGGTTCCCCCGAGCGCCAATATCTACAAGCTGCATATGAGCGGTGACCGGCAAATAAGATTTCGGAAAGAAGCACAAGTCATATGAGTATGGGTGAATGCTTTTGGACTTCTTGTTGAGCGTCGGCTAGAAATGAGCAAGGCTTTCTCCACTTAAGCTCTGGGTCCTGATGAGAACTACCCACCAGATAGGAGTTCGAAAGGCATAGACCAGTACGGGAGGGAATCAGTTAAGGGGTCAAATCACATTCAACATAAAACAAATAACTACTACACACAAAAACGGATCATAGACTTTGAACAATCCATGTTTCAAACCATTTTAAAGATGTACCTCCACACAGTCATACAAGGCTGTTACTACTATTTCAATCAAAGTATATGGAAACACCTCCAGTAATCTGCACTAAGGGGCCAATTACGAGATTGGTAGTCCACGGACCACCAATCTCTTGGGGGTGTGGCAGCGGTGGTCTCCCGATGGGCCATCTTACAAATTGGGTGGTCGAACCGGAATTGTCTCGCTGCAGCCGCCAGGGAAACACCATTTCCTGGCAGTGTTGCGGTGGTCAGGAGGCTGCAATATGCTTGGCAGGACCACTGCGGTCCCGTCAAGCATATTAAGAGTTTCTTCTCCGCCGGCAGTGTCATGGAGGTTCCTACTCCATGAACACTGTGGTGGAGAGGAAATATAGGGGGACCTGCAGTGTTCCCCGTGCCTTCTCCATGCACCCCCCTGTGTGCATGCATCCCAGTTCCTGTACATCATGAATTTTTCAGTCCATGCCATGCAGGAACTGTTTTGGTGTACCCATTTTCAGGGCACCGTCATGGGAATGTCAAAAACAAAGCCTGCCAAACAGAAGGAGACTCCAAATCTGGTGGGCAGCCTGACCATGTCTTTGGCGATGCAGTGGTGGCACAGACCCGAAGCCACAGCGCCAAAGACATCATCAGGCCCTAAGTGTAGAATACGCTACAAACAGCCAATTCACCCTAGCAATAAAATAAATTATAGCACCATACTATTTCCCAGTCACACATGTAGCTAACCCCTACAATGTACTATTAGAAAGCCCTTCCTACCTGCAAATTGAGCACAAACTAAACCCTTTATTGGCATATTTCAAAAACACTTGGGGTGACAGACTGCATCACTCCCAACACAGACGCCAATCCAAATTCCAAATACTTTGGTGGAATGTCTATGACAGAAGCTTGCCACAGGAAGCCGAAGCAAACAATGCATTGAAAGGTTGGCTCAATGCCTTCCAATCCACACTAGGTGGAATTTAACCTAAAATCTATACATTTATACAAGCATTACAAAAAGATCTAAGCTACCAACAACTATGAATGGAGCAATTTGTAAACCAAATTGCACCTAAACTTAGCAAACAAACCAAAAGAATGTATGCATGATACATTTCGAAGTCAAACTCTTCATGAACAACAAGGCAAGGAGGTCAAGCATTTACCCATACATGCCATAGTAAGTCACTATAATGGGCAAGTGCGGCACCTGAAACTGTGAAAAGTCAATCAATAAACGGTATCATAAGCAATACTAAAGATGTGAAAACAGTCATCATACTCTCTTTTGTGCTTGCCACCGCACGTGTCTGCTCTCTAGGTTCTAGATCTAACCTGCTACTGTTGCCCTGCTGCACATAGTATGCTTGTGAAGGGGCAGCATGACTGTCATCATCGTGACCCTCAGAATCAGTGGAAGATGAGTCGTCAGATGGAAATGCGCCAACTGAAAAATCACTTCCAGATTCTGCTCCATTGTCCACTTCCTCAGATGCTGTCTCATTATCTGCTGTCTCAGTCTCTGCTCCAGACATTCTGGACCGCGAACAGGACCTGCTAGGCTTTGAGATTCCGGGGCTCCGTAAGTATTTATTATTTGTTGTGTTTGTGTTCATTATTTTCTGAATAGCATTCTGCTCCATCTCAGAGGTAACTTACGTTTAGTTTACGCTGGTATATTATTGTGCACTGCAGTTTCTAGTTTTTGCTAGGTAGGTGGTCAGCGTTACCTAATCGTACTCATCATTAGCGCTCTCTTTGGCTGATTAATTAGGAAGCCATTACAGACTGTTCTCTTTTCACTTTATTGAATCAGTGAGTAGCGTATTCTTTCTGTGACTTTGTTTATGTAGCTCGTACATTTTCAAGTTATTTATTTCATAGTGATGTATAGTATGCATCTATGCATTGCAAGAAAGGGAGACTGAGTTGGTCCATCAGGGGGTTGAGAAATGGAAATAGAATCAATGATCATTCACTGCAATGCATTGGTTCCAAATTTAGTTTTTGTTAAGGAAATTTGGACTAGGGATTTCAGGATTAGTATGGGCAACTCAATGACAGTCGATAGATCCGACTCGAAGCTAGTAGTACTATACAATCTGTTTGAGAGAAGTACAGTGTTACTATGTTTTTTTGTCATAAAAAAATGTGTGCCAATTGTTAACTGAATCACTGATCTATTTTTTGTAATCTTCTTAATTTATTACATCAGCACCCAAAGGCATGAAGACGGACGTTATTGACGGTCCGGAAGAAGTTGTTCAGCCGGCGCCTACTACCAGCACCACAGCCGAGGGCTCTGCTGATCCCAGTAAGTCCTTTTATGATTGTTGTTGAATTCTGAAGGTAGAAACTTAGAGTATTGGAATATTGGTGCTATCTATCATGAAGATTCAGATAGCAGGCCCAAGTAAGCTAGTATTATAAATTAAATTCACCATGTAAGTTTGTTGAGTAGGCTTTCTTTTTCCTGCCCATGCTCTAACACAGGCGAGTTCACGAGGGAGAGGCCAAGGTCATTATGGACCACCAACACACCCCAAATGTAGTGTGTTGCTGTCTTGTTCATTTATAGTTACAGTATGACAGTAGTTTCCCATGACAGTGCAGCATGGTTGGAAAATAGTTTGAGGTCCACTCCCATTGAATTTGCCAACCAACACCATACATCTTTCATTGACCATTATTACACCCCTGGCTTGTCTAACTTCGTAAACCAACCAATCAAATGCCCAGAGTAATACTTAGAAGATACTGCAGTGCTAACTGAACTGTAGTGCTGTTTTGTAGTTGTATTTGGGGTTGCATATCTGGCTAAATTATGTGTAATGTTTTATTCTAGCCACACAGAACATCGGTGAGGCCAGCTCCAGTGCCACTGCAGGATGAGGCAGGTCAGTTGGAGGGGGAGAAGCGGCAGTAGGGACGGGCACTGGCAAGTCACATAATTTCCTGCAATTACTACGCTCCCTACCTATGGCCAGGACGTTGTCATCAACATATGACCGTGATGTGAACATCCCAGCTTTACCAGCCACAGTAGTGTTGAGTTATTATTATGGCCTCTTCAATCTATAACTCAGCAACAGCTCACATAATGAGCATTGATGGCTTAAGGAAGACATGAAAGAACGGAAGGTCAAAAGAAAGGAAATGGTATATGAGTGAAAGGGTGGATGGGTGAAAGGGTGCATGGGTAGTTAAAAGGCTTGATGGGTGAATGGATGGTTTGCAGAAAGGGAGGCTATTTAATGGATTGGAAATTTTGGTGAAAGACTGGATGAGAGAAAGTAAAGCCTAATCGAGGTGGCTATGGGTGAATTAGAATGAAAAGATGAATTAATATTTGGATTGTTTTGATGTATAAGCAAGGCAGCTCTTCTCATGAGGAGCATGCTGGTCACCTACTTTGCTTACTTGGTTTATGTAAGGTTATCATTCAGAGCTATGGTTCTAAGTTGGGGGTAGTTTTTATTCTTTTTTTACTCTTTTAACTTCTTGTATTCGTTAAGTGAGCCAGATGTATTCCACCCATCATTCATCATCCCCCTCCACGTCCATGGCATTTTTGCCACCTATGACTGAAGTGCAGTGTGGGTCAATTTGTGAGTGCAGTGTTGGCTGTGTAATGTGCGTCTGCTTCAGTTAAGGCAGCCTTTACAATATTATCAATGCAATGCAAATTGAACTCACAAGGTGTGTTATTTACCTTTGCCCACACAGTCGCTTTTTAGTACTTCACTCCTTTATTTTTTCCTAAGCTCTTCCATCCCAGGCTACCAAATTGGAAAATCCATTCTTGACATGTGCCACAATTAATTCTATAACCTTGTGAAGTGAAGTGATTACAGAATATATTTCATGGTTCCACACAACAGATTTCTTTTACAATGTTCAGATTCTTCCCTTTCGAGTTGTACAGTGACTGAATAAGCCAAAGATGATGAATCAATGATAAGTATAGTGGCCCCTCTATTCTATATCAAAAAAGCTCTCCCCTACCTGTCTAATCCCTCTATCTAATCATTCTACCCTACCCCCACCAGTAGAGTAAATCAAGCTTCCTTTCCTTGCTCACTCCCCAGCAAATGAGTTTGTTGGAAATATGTGTGGTGGGCGAGGCCACTGAGTAAAGTAGGAGTAAGTGCATGATTTTTAGTCAAGTTTGGCATATGGGATACATAGTGACGAATGTGCCAAATACAATTTATGTAGCCCATTCCTTTCCCTGTAGTGCAGTCTATCAGATTCATTTTCCCCAACGTCTACTTGTGGCAGACAGGATAATATATTGAGTTGTGTGATATAGTATCTTATTTATTATTCATCTGTCTCTTTGGAGACAGGGTAGAAAGAGAAATGCGTTTAGAGAAGAGCAGGGCCAGTGGAACTATAAATAAATAACTGTCAACTACAGCTGCCCCAGCTGCAGACAGTAGCAAACTACCTGACGCACTGGCTAGCAGTGAGCATGGATTCATTATTTTAGCACAGCGCACAACTTGTACTCCATATAGTGCATAATGTCGTACTCATTAATGAGAGGCAATTTATTTTTCAACTCAAAGTGTCTGTTTATAGTTACTTGAAGAGCCTTTAGATAAAATAAATAATCAAATCACTATTTTTTTAATCTGGTGATATTATCCTGCCTTTTAATACTTTTCTGCCACACAGTCAAGGCTTTTTTATGCAAAGGCATGTGTGGGTTAAACATAAACCTGGCCTTGTGACTCTCCTAATCATAATCACATCAAATTCCAATGGCCATAGAGGACCAGCAAAGTACAGCTACTATGCCACCCAGTAATTTAAAATAATTGTTTGCACCCAGCATTATTTGCAATTTGTCTTTTTTGTTTTTCTCAACATAGCTGCCCCTGCCGGTCGAGCCTGACTACCCACCAGGCAGGAGATATCAGCCCATCTGTGATGATAGAGGCTGGAGCGTATCCAGCTTCAATACCAGCTGCTGGTGGTCCTGGAAGAGGAGGAGGAGGAAAGTACCGTACATTAGTCGGCCCCCAGTGCAGCTGATCCCCCTCGGCATCCAGCCTCCCTCCAATCCCATTGGCAGTGCCACCACCAGCCAACTGCTGCCACCCCCTACCACACTGATAATAGGCCAGTGCTGCACTACATTCTGGAACGGCTGAACACCATCGAGAACTCTCTCACCACGATGGAGCAGAACCTGGACCAGCTCCTGACCGATATCCATAATGCCCTCCTATGGCCCTTTTTAAGAATTTTGTTTTGGCGGGAGGGATTTGTTGTTTGTTGGAGCTGTGTGGAGAGGGTGGGAAGGGAGTTGGGACTAGAGTGACTTTTTTTTCTTGGACCTTTTTTAGTTTTGTGACTTGGGTCAGTTTTGTTTGGCACACTCAGGTGGTTCACCCTGAAGTTGGTCAGCTAACACATTTGATTCAATTTCAAATCCTATCATCCTCCTCTTCTTCCACCTCCTGGGCTGCTGTTTCAGGAATGGTGTAATTGTGTAGTATACAATGATGGTTCATTTGATCATAGTCATTCTCTCCATGCTTTGAGGTGAGAACTGGTCTTTCTCACTGTAACAAGTACATTGCTACACTGAACACACGTTTAGCAGACACACTGGCAACAGGACAAACCAGATACTTTATTACCAACCTGCTGAGCTCTGGCCATCTTCCCATACCAATACATCAATGGATTTTGATCCACATAGACCTCTTTTGGATCATCAAGATACTCCTGGAACATCCTGTGTCCATTGCAGCTGCCACTTGCTCAAGCTGTTTTGCCACCACCTCTCCACTGAACTTGAGCCCTTCCAATTGAAACCAATACAATGGGTCCGGTCCTTCTGTTGCTGTTGTTGCCGGTGTTCTGGTTGATGTTGTTGTTGGCTGCTGTGAGACAAGACTGCCCTCTCTGGCAGTTGAAGGCGGCATCCCAGAACTGCAGGGTGGGACTCGAAGTTCCAGCTGTTCTTCTTCCAAGTCGCCAGCTTTCTCAACAATCTACCCCTTATATTTTAAAACATCCCCTGCAGAAAAAGGAATGAAAGGGGCCAGAAAGTTTTTGGCACATGGATCAAGTAGTCTGGCACAGATGTACTCTTTGGACTCAATGACGACATGTTGCAGCCTTGTATGACAAGCCAAGTGAAGGATTAAGGTCTCAACCAAGGCATTTGCTTCTGTGTTTTCATTCACACCTGTGGGGGCAAACCTTTCAGACACCTTCTTTACCTGGGCCTGTAGGAGATGCAATAACTGGATAGCTTGGTCCATCCATTGCTAACTTCCCTTGTGAAAAACTCAAAAGCGAGTAGCATCTGTGTCAGGCATTTGACTAGGCCCTTTTGTCTGAATCCATGGCCATAGCTTTCCCAACTGCATCCTGTTAGAAATGGGGGCCTCTAGTTGGCAGAGGTAGGTACCTTTGTCCAAATAGGGTCTCTTGCTTCTAGTCAGGGTATGGGGATACACTTCTAAAATAACCCCTGCTCACCCACTTGGTAGCTTGGCACAAGCAGATAGGCTTGTCACAGAGGCAGTGTGCAAAACATTTGTAAAAACATATACAGTGATACAATGAAAACACTACAAATGGACACCGCATCAGTTTTCAACAATAAGTAATCTTTATCTAAACCAAAATAAGACCAAACAACAAAAATCAACACTACAGTATCAAAAAGATCCTTAAAAATAGGCTATTCACTCAAATAAAGTTTCTAGCAACAAATAACTCCACCTGACTGCAAGGTGCGTGGCGTCGAGCCCGGAGTCAAGCAGACCCACAAAGAATTGTACCTTGGAATTGATGAAAGCAAAGCCGGTGCGCGGCGTTGGGGAGGTGAGGCTTTGTTGGCGCCTGCGGTATCGGTTCCTTACAACCCTAGGGGAGGTAGTGCCTCTGTTCCTTACTTTAGCGCTTGGACGCCTCCGGGCAGCAATTTGCGCTTTACAAATGCACATCCAATCCAATCCAATCCAATCCATACTGCAGGGGAGTTAAGGAGGTCAGTTCTTTATTGTGTCAGGGAGGTGACATCACAGACAGCGGCGAGGCATTGGTTGCTTACGTGGTGTGATGTCAATGGATTCTGGAGTCACCCACATCGAGGATCGGCTCTGTGTTGATCAGTGAAGTCGGGCCTGCGGTCCGTGTCGGGGCGGTGCCTCATGGATATCACAAGCGGTGTCCTCTGCTCCAGTGCAGGCAGCGGCCTGGTTGACGGCTTCGGAGTCGATGCGGCACAGCGTTCGCAGGCATAGGGCCTACAGTGCTTCTGTGGCAGCTGAAACAGCAGTTGCAGATGCAGAGAGACAGAAGGGATGAATTATTTGTGTCCCTGAGACTTCTGAACAGGAGGCAAGCTCAGTTTCAAGCCCTTGGAGATCTTCCTCAAGATGAAAAAGCAAACAGCAAAGTCCTTTTCTCCTTTCCTTGGCACCAAACAGCCACTGCAGACCAACCCCAAACATCAAACAGCACAGGGGCAGTATTCCTCCTCAGTTTCTCTGGCTCTTCTCCTTGCAAAGATTCCTCTTGATTTCCCAGAAGTGATCTAAAAGTCTGGGGTCTGGGCCTCTCTTTTTATACCCCAAAATCCTTTGTTCTCTGAAGGCAGAGAGTGTCTGTACCTGGCCAAAACCAGTTCTGTCCTCACTGGTGCAGCTTCCTGGCTGAAGGTGGAGACAGCATTGTTGAAGGCAGACCAGGCCCATTCAGGTGAAAGCAGATCTCCTCCCCCACTCTAAATGCATCCCAGGTCTATTCAGCTTAGCCCTGACTCATCAGACTTCTGGAGCTGCTGCCCCTCTCCAGCCCCTGTCATCCAAAAGCCAGACATGCAACACACAAACCTAGCAGAGGCACACTGGATGGTTAGGCAAGAAAATACCTGCTTTCTAAAAGTGGTATTTTCAAACACAGAACGTAAAAACCACCCTCACTAAAAGATGCATTTTAACATTCTGAGTTCCGGCATACTAAACCTTTTTTTCTACCTTATTCCCAGGGCCAGTTATGTTTATAAGATGTTATCAACACACCTCCTATTCTGTCCTATGGGAACAGGTAGCCTTGCAATAGTGAAAAACGAAATTGGCAGTATTTCACTATCAGGACATGCCACACACATCAGGGTATGTCCTACCTTTCACATACAAAGCACCCTGCCCCAGGGGTACATTGGGCCTACCTCAGGGGTGACTAATATGTATGAAAAGGAAGGTTTAGGGACTGTCAAGTGTGTGCACTTGCCAAGTCAACATGGCTGTCACAAACTGCACCCAGGCTCTGCAATGGCAGGCCAGAGTTACATTTTACTGGGCTGCTTCTGTGGGTGGCACAATCAGTGCTGCAGCACAGTAGCTAATTTTAAACACAACAGGCTACCTCTGACACCATAAATCACATCAGTTTTTTTGACAACAGGGGTCCCTTTTATTGACCCTGCGTTTTTTTTGCTATTAATTTATCAAATTACTTATATTTTTTGGCAATTGAGCATTCCTTCGCCGTATACATCACACAATTACTTTTTGTTATTTTTGGAATATTGAAACAATTACGAAAATACCTTTGCATATGCACACAAAACATAAAGTCAATACATATTTACATTTGTACAAAAAAACATTTTAATCTCTGCAGATACTTAAAAATCGCTAGAACGCTGCATTTTCAAAAAGGAATAAAACATTTCTTTTTCTGTACAATTCTGATGTCCTACTCTTTGGTTGTTGCGTTGGGACTCCCCCAATGTTAGTCCTAAAAACCTCTCCTGGTTTTTGGTCCTATTGGTTTGGTCTGAAAGTAAAGTTCTGCAATGGGTAAATTTAATCTTATCCCAAATCTTCAAGATATATATTTTGAACACCAGTCTCTCTTTTACTTAAACTTTCTAGACCAATATATTGTGCCAACGCGTTTCGACCTCACAGTTGTTGGACCAACACATGAATTTGTATTAAGGTCTTCATCAGGGCTTGATATAATTGTTGTAGGACGAATTCTTGATATCGTCTTGGTAATTGCAGGTCAGTGTGTTTCTTTACTACCCTCTCTCCTCTATTTATGCTTTATATGTACAGTCCATGTTCTTTTGGTTGCTGTTTACCTCGACTGGTATTGGTTCTTATCAGGGAAAATCTTTTTCAGAGCCGTCTTTCTTTTCTTTTGGCGTCTCTCGTCTCTGGCAGGCTCGCGCTCTCGCTGAGTGGCATCTGACGTCTGCAAGATGGCCTTGGTTTCCAATAGCAGTATTTGATGTACAGGCCCTGGGCATACACAGTGCACTATACTAGGGTCTGACATGTAAATCAAATATGCCTATCATGGAATCACTAATCCATAACAGCAAATTACTAAGGGAGCACTTGCACTTTGGCAATGAACAGCAGTGGCAAAGTGCCCAAAGCATCTAGACCAGCAAAACAGAGTCCAAAACACAGCAAAAACACAGGAGGCAACAGCAAAAAATGGAAGGGAGACCCACGCCAATGGTGCCAGGTCTAACACATCCCCATCTCTTTGAATGACATAGTCATTGATCTGTTTGTACTGCTTAAACAGATGTTGCAACATGTAAAAGGTCGAGTTCCAACGTGTTGGCACCTCCTGTATCAGGGCTTTAACTGGTGCTCTATTATTACGCTGAATAATTTGCAACTGCTTCTGGGCTTTAAAAGAAAGGCTGAAATGAGGGCAGATTCTTCTGCAGGTGGTCAGAATGTTGCTGGCTATGTCTTACTTTTTGAGGAAGTCTTGCCCACCAGTTTGATGCAATGGATCAAACACAGTACCCTGAAATAGCCTGCGACTGACATGGCCTTGACTATGTTACTACCATTGTCCTTGTCAACAAATCTATTTCTGAGGCCTCTGGGTCACAGCCATTCATGCACCTTGCCGTTAAATTCCTCTAAAATGTTTACATCTGTAAAATTCTCCATGGCGAACATAGCCACTGTTGCGTGCCGCCAATCTCTCTTAAAACTTTCTTGAGGGCCAAGACCTGAAGATTTCTTAATCTTTAACCCATTAAAAGAGATCTAGTGTACAGTGATGCCCACATAATCAGTCGCTTGAAAGCTGGTCCACATGTCTGTCGTCAGGTGGATGGTGTGAACAACACTTTGCTGCAAAGCTTGCCCAACCAACTGCAGCACATCATGATGCAGCACTGAACAGTAACTCTTGCAAAATCGGTCCTACTCAGTACATTCCATTTTCCTTCCACAAAAGAAATAAGGAGGAGGTCCAGCGCTAACATTTTTGCCAGCTTCCCATTGTACAAATGTGTAATTGAGTGGTTCAGCTTGTAGGGCCCATCCTGCCTCAACATGCCTGTAACAGTAGCCTGGATTCTCTTCTTTTCTTTGCACACTGACACAGAGGCGTCTTTCGAGAAGTAGATAGAGGGTAGTGGTACTCAATGTGTGTCGTGGTGTGGCAATCACTGTATGCTGTCGTGTTTCCATATCACTCCGAATCTTGTGCCGTTGTGAAGTCACAGAGGTGGGTGAATCTGCTGACGTAATGCTTTGGACAGGGCTGCTTTGCATGAAGATGTCACCCTCTTCTTCCTCATCATCACCTTCCACTGTGATTGAACATTTGAACTTGTAGCTGATTCTCCCCAGCTCTCTTAACCACCACAACCACGTTCATTAATTTTTTTAAGGTGCTCCTCACACTCGATTGTGTTGTGTTTTTTCATATGGGTCGTTTGGCCTCCAGTACATTAATGTGTATCAGGTTCACTTTGATGAACACTTGTGGTGCAAATACTGTATGGTGCAATGTGCTCCCCCCTTTGCTAACCGTAAAAAAGTCCCAAACTGGGGAGGAGTACTTTTTTACTGTACCACTGTCAATGCATGTAAAGAACTGGAGGTAGGGCGGTGTGTCGTTGATTGCCTCTCTGCTTCTCATGAGGTAGGGATTGGTGCATCAGTGATGTCATGAGTAATGTCACTGACCATGTCATGAGTGATGAAATATGTAACGTCATCAGCAGTGCATTGCGGGCGCGCAATTTATAGTTAGCTCAACTAACTATAACAGCGAATTTCATTGGATTTGTACGAGTGAAACATCCAACTAACTATAACAACCCTGAAACCTACGTTTTTTTAGTGAATTTCTAAGGTTTTTTAAATGCTAATTTCTAACTATAATGTGCCTGAAACCTATGTTTTTTTCAGTTAATTTCTAAGGTTTTTTAAATGCTAATTTCTAACTATAACGTGTCTGAAACCTATGTTTTTTTAAGTGAATTTCAAAGATTTTTTAAATGCTAATTTCTAACTATGCCTAAAGAGGTAGGACATGTGAAGAAAGAAGAAAAAACGCACAGAGAGAAGCAAACGAAATGCAGAAAGAAGCAACAGAAATCCACAAAGACGAAGAAAAATGCAGGTAGAAGCAAGACATGTGCAGAAAGAACCAACAAAGAAGCAGAAAGAGGCCTTGTTGCAAAATCATCCTGTGCCCACAGCTATTTCAGACGGGTACTGGTGGTAACTGACTCTGACTAACCAGGCCTAGAGCCAGTGCTATGCTAAAAGACACTTAGAATACAGTGAAAACACCTACATACACTAGGGAACACTACACGTTGGGGTCCCCCTGTGATTAGCATGACCTCCTCTGTATGGCCCTAGTATATAATAGGGCAGGAGGATTACAACTACCTCTAAGTCAGAGGTGCAGAGTGGTGGATAAAGGGTGCAGGGGCGTCCAACCAACGCTCAGGAATTCCACTGTGTAGGACATACAAGAGGTACTAGGAGGGATTCTTGGCCCACAAACTCCCTCAGAACTAAATTGGACTTCATCCCCATCCCGTAGTCTGTCACGAGGCACGTTTGCAGAGTGGGAGAGAAAGGGGGCCATGGCCTCCGAAGTCGTCTTGGCAATCCCAATGTGTGGGACTTACTGGAGGTAACAAGAGGGGTAGTTGACCCCTGAAGACATCCTTGGGGGCCATCTTCCCAAACTATTACCTCCAGTCAGTCCCACACAGCAGCACTGGTAAGTACTCATACCAGGTCACGCCCACTTTGCCCACCACTCTACAAAGGCGCTCCCTGGCACGCTCTTGAATGGGGATTGAAGTCCCCTTCACAGCTGGAGGTCCTTTAGGGTCCAACTAGCCTACCTTTTACCTCCAGTAAGTCCCACGCAGTGAGATTGGTGCGAGGTAGACAAAGGCCATGTCCCCTTTCTCCACCACTCTGCAAACGCACCCCCTGGTGCGTTGTAAGTTGGGGGATTAAGTCCCCTTGAATCCTGAGGGTCCCTGGGGTCCAACTAGCCCACCAGGTACTTCCAGTAAGCGCCACAGAGCTGCGTTGCAGAGAGGTGTAAAAAGGGGCGCGGCCTGGACACCGCAGCTCAGTGGTGCTTACAGGAGGTACCTGGTGGGGTTGTTGGCCACCAGGGACCCTCAGGATTGAAGAGGACTTAATTCCCCAACTTAAAATGTGCCACGGGGAGTGTTTGAACACATGTCACCTCAGGCCCGGCCCCTCCCTTCACCACTGTGCAAACGCGCTCCGTGGCACGTTTTAAGTTGGGTGGTTAAATCTAAGTATGGGTGAAATTTGTGAATTCGCGGTAGGCGAAATCGCGCGAAATCGTAACTGTGATTCGCAAATTTCGCAAATTCCACGAACTCGCGGATGTTTTTTTTTTGCCAGTTTGCGATGGTTTTTTACAAGTTCGGGAATGCAAACTTGTGTAGTCGCAACGGTCGTGACCATGTTGTTTACACATGTCCAGCCTGTTCGCAACCCTGTGGTTCATCACGGCCACCCTCCAGTTCACCACTGTCACCATCTGGTTCATCACTGCCACCCTCTGGTTCCTCACAGCACCCTCTGGTTCCTCACAGCACCCTCTGGTTCACCACCGCCACCCTCTGGTTCATCACTGCACCCTGTGGTTCACCTCTGGCACCCTCTGGTTCATCACAGCACCCTCTGGTTCACCACTGCCACCCTCTGGTTCATCACTGCCACCCTCTGGTTCACCACTGTCACCCTCTGGTTCATCACAGCACCCTCTGGTTCACCACTGCCACCCTCTGGTTCATCACTGCCACCCTCTGGTTCATCACTTCCACCCTCTGGTTCACCACTGCCACCATCTGGTTGATCACAGCACCCACTGGTTCACCACTGCCACCCTCTGGTTGATCACAGCACCCTCTGGTTCATCACAGCGCTCTCTGGTTCACCACGGCCACCCTCTGGATCATCACTGCCACCATCTGGTTCACCACTGCCACCCTCTGGTTCATCACATCACCCACTGGTTCACCACTGCACCTTCTGGTTCATCACAGCACCCTCTGATTCACCACTGCACCTTCTGGTTAATCACAGCGCCCTCTGGTTCACCACTGCCACCCTCTGGTTCATCACTGCCACCCTCTGGTTCACTACTGTCACCCTCTGATTCATCACTGCCACCCTCTGGTTCATCACTGCCACCCTCTGGTTCACCACTGCCACCCTCTGGTTCATCACAGCACCCACTGGTTCATCACAGCACCCTCTGGTTCACCACTGCACCTTCTGGTTCATCACAGCACCCTCTGGTTCACCACGGTAGATTATGGGGAGAAAGCACACCTGCCCAGCCTCAACCGAGATGAATTAATTTGGAGTTGGTTAATGTGTTACTGAATTTGAGCTTCAAGTCCGGCACCTGCTTCCTTATCTGTAAGTGCTTCCTGGACAGGAGCATTGTGCCATACTTGTAACTATTCTCTGACCCTGCTTGGAGGGTCAGAGCAGGGTCAGAGAATAGTTGCAAGTAGGCAACGAACTCTGGAGGCGCCGCTCAGGAAGCACTTACAGGGTTACAGCAGGTGCCCCAGTTGAAGTTAATTTCATTGTAACCATTTTGTAAACCTGTAAGTGCTTCTTGTACTTCAGTTTTGGAAAATCCGGTCCGCTCACGGATTAGCGGATTTTTCTGCAATTTCGCGAGATTCGCAGATCGCGAAATTGCAGAAACTCCGCAAATTCCGAGAACAAATTCTCCGCCCAATGTTAATTAAATCCCCTTGAATGCTGAGGGTCCCTGGGGTCCAACTAGCCCACCAGGTACCTCCAGTAAGCACCACAGAGCTGCGTTGCAGAGAGGTGTAAAAAGGGCATGGCCTGGACCACCTCTCTGCAACGCAGCGCAGTGGCGCTTATTGGAAGCACCTGGTGAGCTAGTTTGCCCCTAGGGGCCTTCAGGATTGAATGGGAGTTAATTCCCCAACTTTAAACACGCCCCATGGCGCGTTTTAAGTTGGGAGATTAAGTCCCCTTAAATCCTAAGGGTCCCTGGGGTCCAATTAGCCCACTAGCTACCCAGTAAGCGCCACAGAGCTGCGTTGCAGATAGGTGTAAAAAGGGTCATGGCCTGGACCACCGCTCTGTAACGCAGGCCTGTGGCGCTTACTGGAGGTACCTGGTGGCCTAGATGGTGCCCAGGGGCCCTCAGGATTAAAGGGGAATTCACTCCCCAACTTCTAATGTGCCAAAGGGCGTGTTTGCACACATGTTACCTCAGGCCCTGCTCCCTCCCTTCACCACTGTGCAAACGCACCCCGTAGCGCATTTTAAGTTGGGGGATAAAGTCCCCTTGAATCCTGAGGGTCCCTGGGGTCCAACTAGCCCAAGAGGTACCTCCAGTAAGTGCCACAGAGCTGCGTTGAAGAGAGGTGTAAAAAGGGGCGTGGTCTGGACCACCTCTCTGCAACGCAGGACTGTGGCACTTACTGGAGATACCTGGTGGGCTAGTTGGCCCCCAGGGGCCCTCAGGTTTAAAGGGGAATGAATTCCCCAACTTAAAACACGCCACAGGGCCTGTTTGCACACATGTCACCTCAGGCCCTGCCCCCCCCCTTCACTACTGTGCAGACGCACCCCGTGGCATGTTTAACTTGGGGGATAAAGTCCCCTTAATCCTGAGGGTCCTTGGGGTCCAACTAGTCCACCAGGTACCTCCAGTAAGCGCCATAGAGCTGCATTGCAGAGAGGTGTAAAAAGGGGCGTTATTGAAGGTACCTGATGGGCTAGTTGGCCCCCAGGGACCCCCAGTATTAAAGGGCAATTAGTTCCCCAACTTAAAACACGCCACAGGGTGCTTTTGCAGAGTGTTGCTGGGAGGGGGCGGGACCTCCGCGATGCCGGCCTTTTTTTTTTTTAAGAAGGGAGGCTGTGTGTGTCCCCTTTCTTTCCTATTTTATGGCCCATGGGGACCCCATCCCCAGGGCCTGACCCCTATTTTTTTTTTTAAATGGAAGGGGGCCGTGTGGCCCCCCTCCCGAGGCCATATTCAGCCCTGGGGCATGGCCAGTGGTTTTTTTTGTTACTATATTTGGAGGGGGTGCATGGCCCACTGCCTCAGGCCATTTATGGCCTCGGGGACCCCATCCTACGGGGCTGGCCTTTGTGTGTTTCAAAATATATATATACTATGGGGGAGAGGGGCCACGTGGCCCCCCTCCAGGGCCACTCCTTTCCCCGGGGACCCCATCCTCCGGCACCTGGCCTCTCGTTGGGGACCATGGGGGGAGACTCCTTCTTTTGTTAATTGGGAGACCCAATTCCCCCACGGTCCCGGACGGCTTCCTGCCTCCTGATGGAGCTGGCATTGCTTTTCCACACGGGGAGCCGCTGACATGCAGCTCCACATGTGGAAAAGCAAGATGGTTTGGATTTTGGAAGAGAGAGCTCCTTCCAAACTCCCGCCCTGTCATAGCAAACAGCAGTGTCCCGAGGGTGGGCACTCCTGGTACTGCAGGAGTGGGCCCTGGGGAGTGGTGGTCCCTAGGGGCATGACTGGCTCCATGAGGGTGCCGCGCAACCCCCTTCCATGACAAGTACAGCCCCGGGGAGGTGACGGTCCCCGGTGCTGTGGGAGGGCCGTGTGCCCCCCTCAAATATTTAAGAAAAGCTCCGGGGTGGTGGTCCCCGGGGCTTGGAGGGCCCTTGGAGGCCTCCCAAACATAAAAAAACAAGCACTGGAGGTGGTGGTCCCAGGGGCTGCGGGGGACCTTGTGCCCATGCAAATATTTGATCAAAGTCCCAGGGGGTGGCGGTCCCAGGGGCTGCGGGGGGGGCCACATGCCTCCGCAAATATTTAAGAAAAGCCCCGGGTGGTGGTCCCTGGGGCTGTGGGGATCCCCCTGGGCCCCCGCAATTATATTTAACCATGTCCCCAGGACTTGGCTCACCCGTGGGCTAAATAATGATGAAGCACGGGAGCCCGAGCTTCGTTTTTTTTCCCACCTGGACAGGCCTAGGGGGTCAGGGTGTTTCTACCCTGCCCTTTTTCTTGTTTTTTGCATTTCTTTTTCTCTTTTCTTGTGAATCGGTTCTACCGAGTCACAATTTGGCTTCCTGGTTTGGAGTGTTGACAGCCAATTAGAATAAAGCTCGTGGTCGGGAGGGTGCGCGGATCTACCGCGCCTCTATATATTGAAACATTTACTTTTTGATTTTCTCAGCAACTACTGAACAGATTTACACCATTTAAGAAAGAGTTCTTTCTGAAACAAAGGCTACGTTTATGCCAAATTTTGGTGTAATTCCGTTCAGAAGTTCAAGCTCTAGCCGTGTCTAAAGTTTCCTCTGGAAAATGCATTTTTCAACCTCTTTTTAAAAAAAACTTCTCAGAAACTACTGAACGGATATACACCATTTAAGAAAAAGAGTTCTTTCTGAAACAAGGGCTACCTTTTTGCCAAATTTGGCGTAATTCCGTTCAGCAGTTCGGGCTGTAGCTGTGTCTAAAGTTTCCTATCGAAAATAACATGGAAAAAACACATTTTGGTACCCCACAAGTTTTGAAACGTTTACGAAGATTCGTCAACCGGCACCAAAGTTATTGGGAAAACAAAAAACGCTTTTCCTATGGAAACTAGGTTCTAACTATAACTACCCACTGGCGACCGCCAGGAGGTAATATATATATATATATATATATATATATATATATATAAATATATATGTTACCTACTGGCGACCGTATGTGATCAAAGGCTACGGTAGCCCGAATCGCGCCGTTGCAGGCTGTGATGTAATATGTGACGTCATCAGCAGTGCATTGCAGGCGCGCAAGTTATAGTGAGTCCAACTAACTATAATGTGGGAATTTCAATGGTTTTATGTCAGTAAAATTTCCAGCTAACTATAACTGGTGTGAAACCTATGGTTTTTTCAGTGAATTTAATAGGTTTTTTAAATGCTAATTCCTAACTATAACTGGTGTGAAACCTATGGTTTTTTCAGTGAATTTCATAGGTTTTTTAAATGCTAATTCCTAACTATATAAGGCCTGAAACCTATGTTTTTTTCAGCGAATTTCAAAGTTTTTTTAATGCTAATTCCTAACTATATAAGACCTGAAAGCCCACCAGGAATCTCCAGTATGCGCCAGGGGACTGCATTGCAGAGCGGTGTAATGAAGCCACGCCCCTTTTTACACCTCTCTGCAACGCAGCCCCCGTGCATGTTTGAAGAGGGGGAACTAATTCCCCTTGCATACTGGGGGCCCCTGGGGGCCAACTAGCCTACCTGGAACCTCCAGTATGCGCCAGGGGGCTGCATTGCAGAGGTGTAATGAGGCTATGCCCCTTGTTACACCTCTCTGCAACGCAGCCCCCTGCCGCGTTTGCAGAGGGGGAACTAATTCCCCTTGCATACTGGGGGTCCCTGGGGGCCAACTAGCCCACCAGGAGCCTCCAGTATGCACCAGGGGGCTGCATTGCAGAGAGGTGTAATGAGGCCACACCCTTTTTTACACCTCTCTGCAACGCAGCCCCCGTGCATGTTTGAAGAGGGGGAACTAATTCCCCTTGCATACTAGGGGTCCCTGGGGGCCAACTAGCCCACCTGGAACCTCCAGTATGCGCCAGGGGGCTGCATTGCACAGAGGTGTAATGAGGCTATGCCCCTTTTTACACCTCTCTGCAACGCAGGCCACCGGCGCGTTTGCAGAGGGGGGACTAATTCCCCTTGCATACTGGGGGTCCCTGGGTCATATCTGCCCAAACACCGATATTCCGAACGATTGAAAATCACTTTTCTTGAGAAACATTTGGGTTTGGATTATCATGTCCTATACTTTGGAATTTTAGAAAGACTGACTTTGAGGATGCTATAAATTACTCAAGTCTGCCCAAATTGTGTGGGTAAAATTGATACCTAGTCACTTTGAATAAGAATGTACTTACGTCTCGTCTAACATTTGGAAGAAATATCTAGTTATATGACAACAGGATACCGACATAACTTGAAGGAAATAAGAACGCCCTGAAGAAGTTATGTTGTACAGAACGAAACGTTTCGGCTGGCTGTGGTACATAAACTTAAGGAAAATAAAAGCATTTGAATATACACCAAGATTCAGCGCTTCAATAAGGACTCTAAGTGATATGATTTGATTGGACTTATTGTGCAAGTGGTGCTGTGCCAAACTTTGGAATATTCTCCACTACTCTCTACTACTTACTCTCTCCTACTCCACTACTCTCAAATACTCACTCTCTACTACTCATTCTCTACTACTCTACTGCGCTCTACTACTCTCTCTCTACTACTCACTCCCTACTACTCACTATCTACTACTCTCTACCTACTACTCACTCTCTACTACTCTCTCTCTACTACTCACTCTTTACTACTCACTCTCTACTACTCTCTACTACTCACTCTCTACTTCTCACTCTCTACTACTCTCTACTACTCACTCTCTACTACTCTCTCTCTCTACTACTCACTCTCTACTACTCACTCTACTACTCACTCTCTACTACTCTCTACTACTCACTCTCTACTACTCTCTATCTACTAGTCTCTACTACTCACTCTACTACTCACTCTCTACTACTCTCTACTATTCTCTCTCTCACTCTCTACTACTCTCTACTACTCACTCTCTACTACTCACTCTCTACTACTCTCTACTACTCACTCTTTACTACTCTCTACTACTCACTCCATACTGCTCTCTACTACTCACTCTACTACTTACTCTCTACTACTCTCTACTACTCACTCTCTACTTCTCACTCTCTACTACTCTCTACTACTCACTCTACTATTCACTCTACTACTCTCTACTACTCACTCTCTGCTACTCTCTCTACTGCTCTCTACTACTCTCTACTACTCACTCTCTACTCTCTATTACTCACTCTCTACTCTCTACCTCTCTACCTCTCTCTACTTCTCTCCCTACTAGTCTCTACCTCTCTACCGCTACCTCTCTACCTCTACCTCTCTACCTCTCTACCTCTACACCTCTACCTCTCTACCTCTCTCTACACGCACACATATACACATATATGCATATATATGCATATGCATTTATATATATGTATGTGTATGTATATACATACATGTATAAACATATATAATCTGTATATCTATATAAATACAAATATAAATGCATGCATACATATACATATATGCATAAAGATACATGTTATTTACATGAAAGTTTAAAAAACACTAATAAAAGCAAAGCTAAAAAGCCACCTCATTACAAACAGAATGGCTTTAAGTTAAACGAGGGCGAGATCTATTGCATTTTCAATGCTTGTTTACTTTGGTTCCATCAAGAAGGCATTCAGATGTGTCACACATTTGCCATAAATTCTGAATGTTAGCACTCTAGTTGCTCATTAGATCACTGTAGTAAAGCTACTGCTCACCAGGGAAGTCTGCTGCTGGTATTCAAAGTGCATGTTTCAGTCTGCATGTCAGAATTTCTTTAATGAAATTGAAGAGGATTTGAGAAGTCCCTCAAAATGTGCCCTAATTTTTCTTTCTGCAGCACTAATCATACTTTCTATGGCAAAATATACCCCCTCATTAAATGTTTTAAGAGTTACCACTTTATTCCAATCAAGATGGCTTCAGGTGTGCCATACCTTTGTAATAAGTAGGACTGTTTGCGCTCTAGTTGTTCTTTAGAACACTCTGGGACATTCTGTCATTTGGCTATACTTGGGCTACATCTGGGGGATATTTGGGCTACATTTGGACTCTTTTGTCTCTGGTGTCCATCTTGGGAGACTGCATGTCAGAATTTTTTAATGAAATAGAAGAGGATTTGAGAAGTCACTCAAAATGTGCCCTAATTTTTCTTTTTGCAGCACTAATAATACTTTCTATGGCATAATATACCCCCTCATTTTGTTCCTTTTTAAATTAAATGTTTTAAGAATTACCACTTTATTCCCATCACGATGGCTTCAGGTGTGCTATACCTTTGTAATAAGTAGGACTGTTAGCGCTCTAGTTGTTCTTTAGAACACTCTAGGAGGCTGCAGTAGAACACAAAGGAATCAACTGACAGTCTCTGTCCTTGTTGGATGTACATGTTTTACTGAGAATGTCAGACTTCATTCTCACATGACTGAGAAAGATAATGTGAATTTACAGAAAATATGCCTTGTAAATGTAAATGTGCTGGACTTGTAAAGCGCACAGCTGCCCGTAAGCGTCCCGGCGCTTGCTTAGGGAACCCGTCTTGGTATTCCCCTGTGAGAAACCCCGGCAGGGTGTCCACAAGGTGAAAGCCAGGCATCCCGCCGCGAGGGGCCGTAGTGGAGATTAAGCAAGCTATTGCCCAGAGTCACAGAGTGTGACCCCGTGAGTTGAGTAGGCGCCAGAGCGAGAATTGTCGAGTCCGTGGAATTTTGAGCCTGAGACCCGCCGAGGCGGGGAATCGAACCCTGGTCCACGGTCGATCTCAGCTTCTGGGTCTGCCGCCTCTAACCACTGAGCCACGCTTCTCCGCTTTCAGTTTAGCTTATAGATCCCCTTCCAAACCACTGTGGGAAAATCATGAGACATTAGTTTTCTTTCAAACATGATTCATGATATCACAGCAGAAGGCTTTTTCACATGGTAAAATCACCTTAGAACACACCACAATTCCTAAAATGAGTATGGTACCATCAACAAATGATTTATAATGTAACTAAAGTCCTAAAACCCTCTATTAACTACAATGCTTTTTAATGAGGTGCTATCATGTATATTGGTCCCAAGATGGCTGCCATCACTTCTTGGATGAAGTGCTGACAGCCAATCAGATCAGATGTGTGGTTAGGCTCCGCCCAGATATATATATTTTTTTGAACCTAAATTACTCAAAATCCACTGGAGCACATATCTTGAGACATAGCAAAGGCACATCGGGCTACCAGTCCCTACAATTTTGCCAAGTTTTGTGGAAATCCATTCAGCCGTTCGGGCTAAAAGTGAGTCCAACCGCCCTATGGAAATTAACATGGGGAAAACACGTTTTGGGACCCCCTTTTATGTCGGCCCCCGCTTGACGAATCCCCCCCAAGCTTTCAGGGAAGGAGCAGAGCGGAGCGGGCCATCTTCTTTGAGAAATTTGCGAAGATTCGTCCACCGGCGCCAAAGTTATTCCCAATAGAATGTTGCGGATTTCCTATGGAAATCACATGACACGCCACTGCAGGCTTTGCAATTTTATATGCAATAAAAGCCTATCAGCCAAAGAAAAAAGGCTGAAAGGCTGAAGTAAAGTGTAAAGTGAAGCATAGTATATGTACAGATGTTAAGAGGTTAAAAAAAAACTGAAGTATACAGCTAACAGCACAGCAAAAATCTCATGATAATCAATCATTATAGAATGCTGTACTGAAAGTGGCAAATGTTTTAAAATGATGGCACGTGCCCATTATCCTTAGACAATCATCTATTTGAAAAAACGAATGACTGTTCAACACCACCATAGTTGGAAGAACAACAATTCATATATGCATAAATAGCACACAGAATTAATAATTAATCGCTATTAACCTCTGTTTCAAAACCAATATACATACACGCATTGCGAATATTTCATGAAATCAATCTGTACATAACACAGTTAAGTGCAATAATAAAAAATATTATAAAGGGCCCATAAACAGTTTAGCAGAGGCACCCATTTGATAACCGACCAAAGAAAATATTAATGTTCAGACATTATTATTTTTACATTAAATTTTATCGTAAATTACATAGACCAAAGCTATTGAAATTTCTAAAAAGCCAGTAGCTCTGTGAAAAACACTGAATTCAATCAAAAGTTTGCTATATAAGAAAAACATATTAAATTAACCACAGATTTACAGAAAATTGCTAAGCCCTTCATTGATATTTAACCCATTTGGAACTCTGGTATCTAATAATAAGATAAAATGTGTTTCCTTCTGCCTAAGTAATTTTTCTCGATCCCACCCCGGCCGGGATTGGGGACTGAACCCAGGACAGTAAATTCCAGGTCTTTAAGCTGATTTTTATCCACTGCTTTAAAGTGGCGAGCTACGGGATAATTGCTGTCAGAATTGACGATTGCTCGCACGTGCTGTAAAATTCGCTTATTTACTGGGAGTTTGGTGCTCCCAATGTATTCTAAATTGCAAGTGCACTTTAGTTTGTAAATAGCGAATTCCGAACGACAAGTCAAATACTCGCGAATTGGTATTCGTTTCGCACTGAAGGCAGATTGGTAATCAGTGCCATTTTTCGCGAATGTACACGCACGGCATGAAGTGCCTTTAAAAAAGCCTGTTTTAGATAACCATGTAGTTTTGGATGTGTTTTCAGGCATGGACCTGTCTAACGCATCTCTCATAGACGGTGCCCGTCTAAATGTAATGGCGGGCAAATTAGGTAGAATAGGGCCTAGAATATTATCTGTGAGAATGATAGGTCATTCAGAATACAGAATGCGTCTTATTTGTCTCTCCTGACTACAGAAGGTGGTGATTAAGCGAATTGGACCTAATATGTTAGAGTCAGTGGTTGAGGACATCTTAGGCTGAAGTAATTCCTCCCTGGACCTGCTGTTGACTTTAGATAAAGCTTGATCCAATATGTTGGAACGGTAACCACGTGCACGAAACCTGTGGTAGGATTCATTAAGGCAATGATCAGAAATCAAAGTATCGCTACAGATGCGTTTAATGCGGATACATTCTCCAAAGGGAATGCTTTTTATGGTGTGGACGGGATGGGCACTCTGAGCATGTAATATGGAGTTGCCCGCTGTCGATTTTCGATGCAATTCAGTATGTAATTTACCTTTTCTAATGGAAAGATATACATCTAAGAACCGAGTCCATAGTAACAGTAGCGGTAAATTTCAAATTGCGATCGTTTTGATTGATATCCCTCACAAAAGCATGAGCCTGTTCTTGTGTGCCCCCCGAAATGATGAAGATATCATCAAAGAAGCGCCAGTAGTGGATTAAATAAGGTCCCCACTGGCGATGGGTGGTGCCGAGCTCGTGCTCCTCCCACCAGCCAACATGTAAACATGAATAGCTGGGGGAGAAGCATGAACCCATGGCCACACCTCGCTGTTGATGATAAATAACATTCTGGAATTGAAAATAGTTATTATGCAAGCATATTTCAATCATTTGAAGGAGCATAACATTATGATCTCTAAAAGCAGCTTTGCGTTGGTCAAGATAGTATTTGGTAGCCTCCATCCCATGTAAATGGTGAATACTGGCATATAATGATTCTATGTCCATTACCACAAAACAATAGTTCGGACGCCAATTAACTTGTGCAACTCTCAACAAAAAATCTGTGGTATCTTTTAAATAAGATGGCAATCCAATCATGTGGGGTTGAAGAAAAAAGTCAATGTATTTAGAAAGGTTCTCATTCATTCTTTCTTGAGCAGAAATAATGGGGCGACCAGGAACTGGGGTTACGCATTTGTGAATCTTTGGGAGAAGATAAAAAACCGGAGTGATGGGAAATTCAACACTGAGAAATTTTGCTTCATCTCTGGAAATCAGACCTTTTCTCTGGCATTGATGGATAAATTTGCGTGTACTCTCCTCACTTTTACACATAGCAAATTTAGTTGTCTTTAAATAACACGTTTGGTCCAAAATATATATATTACCTAATGGCAGTCTCCAGTAGGTAGTTAAAGTTAGAACCTAATTTCCATAGGCAAAGCATTGATTGATTTGCAAATAACTTTGGTGTCTTTTGATGAATCTTTGCAAAATTCTCCCCCAAAAAAGTCTATCCAGGTCATCTCCTATCCTGAAAGTTTCGGGGTGATTTGTCAAGCGGGGGCTGAGAAAAAAGGGGGGTTGCATAACACATTTCCCCCATGTTAATTTTAATGGGAAATTTTGAGACGAGCTACAGACCGAACTGCTAAACAGAATTACACCAAATTTTGCAAAAAGGTAGAACTTGGTTTAGAAAGCAACCTTTTTTTAAATGGTGTAAATCCGTTCTGTTGTTTTTGAGAAATTCAAAAAATGAGTAAAAAATCAATTTCCCATATGAAACTTTGGGCAAAGCTACAGCCGAAACTACTAAATGGAATTACCCCAAATTTTGCAAAAATGTAGTGCTTGGATCAGAAAGCAACCTTTTTTTCAGTAGTTGCTGAGAAATTCAAAATATAAAAGTTTCTGTTGCAGGGTTTCTGTACTCACACAGAACTGTGCACAGAGGAGTGGAACCTCGGCAAATTAGGATGTCCCAAAACTTACCTTAGCAACCAACTCACCCCTTACCGAGCTAGCTACAGTGTCTCATTGGACATATCAAACACCCAATGTTTAGACAAACCAGAACATGAACTTACAGTACCTCAGGGTACGTGGGACTCATGAACACTCTTTCGTTATATTATCATTACAAACCAGAACATGGAGTAAAGAAGACACATGTGCATTTGAAATGTTTATTTACTAATGCCGTCTTCTCAGGCGCAGTATCTTTGATAATACAAGTATACTTATTATCAGTAGCAAAATTATCAGCATAGTTACTAAGACATAAAAAGCGAATGGTGACAGCATGTTAACATGCTGTAATGAATAAGAGTTAACAACACTTATATCTCACCCTCCCTAACACATATATTATATTATTATCTAAGAAGGTCTCTTTGGGTTGTTTTAGGGCGGGCCCATACCTTAGTGTCCTAGCATGAAGGAATCACATCAGCATACACCAGCTCTCTCTGCATGTGCACCGCATCAAGTGTGTTAACAATTCTCGTGCAAAGCAATATAAATCCCGCCTCAAGCCCAAGTTGGCAAAGGCTGCACTTGTGTTATGACTATGAAGGCGTGGAGATCAGACCTCATAACAATTCCATATCGTGTTGCTCCTGAAACTTCAGCACTCTCCGTGCAGACATGGTTTATTAAACAAGACTGATATCAGAGCAATAACATATTATTCTCACATACACCACGGCAAACCACTAGGTTGAAAGCTAAGTCAACAATTAAGGGTCGTGTGCAGAAGTTGCAAGAAAGGAAAAATGGCGTTTAAATCCGAAATGTACCTATGCTAACTTAACACGATATAAGGATATATAGGAGCTATACAACACCCCCCCATGATCCGAGAACGGACTAAATAAGGTAACAGAAGTGCCATCACATGAGAGCAGAATCCATGTATAAACGAGCATGAATAAAAATTCAATTATAAAAACTAATGCCAAAAAATAGCCCACAAATATAATGTGGCTCAAGCCAATAGGCAAGCAAAAATAAAATGTCTTGACCAAAAGTCAATAAAATCAAGGAAATGCTATCAATCAGCATGTCAATTTGAGGCAGTGTCTATGATAAGACTGTATATGAAAAGTAAGCTGCAACAGCCTCCAGGAGGAAGTCACTGTCCTCATCCGAAAACAGTTCAGCCATCCAATTTAAAAGATGAAAGGAACATACGTGATCTTCCAGCACCGGATCCTCTATAACCATCAGAGGACAGCTCGGTGGTTTCTCAAGAAAACTTAGTTCCAAGAAATTCTGCGCTGCCGACAACACATCCCAGGGACCCATTAGTCCATGTGCCACCGCCAAGGCCATAACCCTTTCGTCAGAACAAACCAACTCGTGAGCAATGATAGGACTCATCAGTTGATTAAAATCGACGTCAGAAGATGCTGGTCCGCAGAGACACAAATCAATGGCCCAAAGGAAATCACAGGTCAGACAGCGAAATACAGGCTGGACACAGGTGAAATAGGAGAACCGAAAAGATAATCCAAACGCCGTGCTTAGAGTCGCCAACGGCAGTGTGCCATAGTAATCAAGCATGCGGTTGCGAAACCGCGTCAGCAGTAGCTGTTCGTGGTCTAGCACAGGAAGGGCATCCATATTTAAAAAGGCAGAAAACCACCAATGCGCCAGCCGCTAATGCAAGCAAAAACGGGAACCCTCCAAACAAGGATGAAAAAATAGAATGGAAGAAAGCAGGGATGACTCCAAAAATCTTCTCAAAGGAAGTCACGAGACCACCGCTAACAACTTTAAAAAAATGTGCTAGGCCCGTTGTGGAGGATGCGTTAAAGATAGAACGGACCATGGCTCCGAAATGCAAGGGCAAATCAGTGTTTAAAAGAGCCTGAACCTCCGTGCGGGTGTTAGCAATGTGAAGCACGAAAGTTTCACGGGCCGAGCTCAAGGCCACCTCTTTCTGGGAAAATAGAGCTCTTATTCTAGCCATGCCGCTGAATTCTGCTCCCAAGGTCGGTATCTGTGGCCAAATGGAAGACTCCCTATGTTCACGTGTGGGAGGATAAAGAACATTTCTGCAGCAAATAACTCCCTTGTGTTGGTGCTGGGCAATGTTCCCACTGAGTAAAATTAACCGCATCCCTTCGGGAAGATGTCTTGTGTAAGAAGTGATTGCCATAATGTTGGTAACAGAACAATTCACCATAATTAGCAGATTCTAAATATAAATCCTCAGCATCAAAAGCAGCATAATATTTCAAATCAGAAAATAAACTTTCCACAGCATTAACATCCCAATCATCAGAACGAATGTTTTGTTTCACCACATCCCCCATATTAACTCTTAGTACATTAGGGACATTAACGACTTCCGTTGGACCATGTATCTGAAAACGAACTGCATCCCACGCGATTCCATCCAGAACAGGCCACGCTGTGATGTTAACCAAAGTCAAGTCTCTTTTTAATCTGTGTGTAGAATGTGAAGAGGAAAGTGGGGCCAAAGTTCCATTCAAATGAGTAATGCAAGTTCTCTCCTCGACATAGTGTCCATTCATAATCCGAAAAAAATAAAACACAAAACCAATTGACATAAAAAGGTAAACTGAAAAAAGGACCAGCCAAATGTATATCCAAGGAGGTATCAAAAAATGTTTTTTAAACAGGCTAGCATATAATGCAATTTTAGAGGGTTTTTTCGAGGCAAGGGAAGCAGAGTCAAATGAAAATCTGGATTCCGTGGCTAAACGAGCTTGCAGGTCAGGCATGGACAAATCAGTGGGGTATGTATAGTCTGTCTCATCAAGGTTAGTTCCTGGTAAATTATTCAATAATGGACTGGAAACAGCAGGTAATTCGATGGCCACCTCAGGTTCATTATTAGAAGCAGTGGGCATAATTGAATTTCTCACAATGGAAGGACAGGAAACAGCCGGTGTCATGCTAAGAAGAATCGGCCACTCTGTGTATCTTGACATTGTCAATAGAAATAAACCTGTTTTCCTTACGACCTGGAAGTGGTGGTAAAATGACTGTTCTTGTGCCCTTCACTCCAAGCACTGGGACCGGAGCTCGATAGGAGGGACCAAACTCTTTCTTGTTGTCGATCTTCTCTCGAACCAGTTCTCCAACTTGGGGTAGCCAGCCAACTACCGGGATCTGCAACGCATCATCCGATGTGGAGGGCAAATGTTCCTTTGCAAGAGTGTCTCTCGTCTTTTGTAGATTCTGTAAAACATTGCAATGTTCATCTGCGTCAAAGGAAGTGGCGCGAACCACCGAGTCTAGACCGTCAAGGTCAGGGACGAACATCTTGATGCCAAAGAGCATTTCGTATGGGGTCCGCCCACCCAGAGACCTTCTAGGGAGATTATTAAGAGCACGCTGCACGCCATAGAGGTGAGCCAGCCAATTTCTGCCAGTGCCTATAACTCGGGCTGTCAAAGATTGCTTTAAATCACGGTTCATTCATTCAACTACACTATTACCCTCGGGTCTGTAGGGTGACGAAAACTTGACTTGGACCCCCATCGAAGTCATGGCATCCTTATACGCCTTAGAGGCGAAAGCCGGACCCTGATCCGAATGGAAGGTACCACAGGCAAAAATCCCTATAAAGATACGCAAATCTCTGATGACAGTCCGGGAATCAGCGCTGCGATGTGGCCATACCCACACAAAGCGTGTGCATGAGTCAACTGCTACTAAGATGTATTTATACGCAGTATCAGATGAAAATGGACCGCAGTGATCTAAATAAACACAGCCTAGTGGTTTATTAGAAATGTACAACTGAGTCTGAGGCGGACGCGTAGCAGTTGAAGGTTTAATCTGCTGGCATATGTCACAAAGAAGGACATAATCACGCGTCTGTTTGTACAGTCCCCGCCACCAGAAACGTTGTTGTAGTTGCGTTACAGTGGCTGAGACGCCCGCATGCGCAGACGCCACACCTTCATGAGCCGCTGTAATCAAGTCTGTTCTGCGATCCGAGTTGGGAATCAGCCGTTCCCCAACATCAGGAATTGTCACAAAAGGAACCTTTTCGGGACTTAAGTGGTATTTATACTTCGAAGGGAACCCCGAAGGATGTTTACTGCCCTTCTCAGAGGCAGCAATCGCTGCCAAGATGTCGCTATCAATCTTGGTTTTAGACCTAGTAACTGCTGCAACTAAGTATGTAGATACTGCTGATTTCGCTGCTTCATCAGCAAGCGAGTTGCCAACAGCGTGAACTCCCACGCGCTGATGACCGAGAGTATGAATCACATAAACGAGTGGCAACATAGCCTTAAGCTCGGCCACTCGAACCCAGATCATTTTATGTTTTATCGTGCTACCCTTGGAATCATGAAAATCATTTTGAATCCAAAAGAACAAGTTCTCATTGTAAGACTGGACACAGTAGTAAGAATCACTTACAATTAGAGTAGTAACACTTGGATCTGCGTACTCCAAAGCTAGTAAGAGAGCACGAAGCTCTGCCAATTGTGCGGTGCAATCGCCCAGGGGCAACGTGTGTACCTCCCTGGAAATGAACTCATCATTCAACATAGCACCGACCACAATGGCGCATGCGGAAACGTAGGCATGTTTAGAGCCATGCGCAACCTGCGCCGACCCATCAGTGTAAATGATGCAATGGAAGTCCTCCAAAGGTCGCATCGCCAGAGGAGCAGGGTGAACGAATTCATACTGCAAGAACTCCTGCGACCGTAAGGAAGCGTCAAAAATAAACATGACATCCGCGGATGACAATGACGCAGCCCACTGAATCCACCGAGGGTGCAAAGCTTTTGAATTTGGTACACTGGCTTTCGTGACTGCCTCCAAATGAGGACAGGGTGTTACCACTAGCATGCGTTTCCCCTGTGACAAAGCTCGTTCCTTTAGAATAGCCATCTGTACAGCAGTTAAAACCTTTTCTATGGTGGGAAACCGCATCTCAGCCGAGGTGTACAAGTGTGACTTGTAAGCAATAGGTACTGTGTCACCTTCATTAAAAGTGAGGTAAGTGAAACCCACCGTCCCAGGAATTATTCTTATGACCAGGTTGGTGTGGTTATCACGAGTCAGTAAATATTTAGAAGCGAGCAGATCAGCCTGCAAGGATTGCAAAATGGCTGAATGCTCAGGCAGCCAGCATGATTTTGAGAAAGTTGGTTGTATCAAAGCATACAAAGGCTTGATACGCTGGGCATATTCCGGAATGTAAGTTCTGCCGAAATTCAAAAAGCCCAGTAAGGATTGTAATTTTTTCAGAGTTGTTGGTGCGCGCAATTGTGCGCACTTCTCCAAGAAGTGAGGAGCCAAACCTCTACCTTCATTGTTGAGCTCATAGCCCAAAAACAACACTGTGTGTTCAGCAATGTGCGATTTTGCAAAGTTGAATTTGTAACCCATGTCTGCGAAGTTGCAAACAAGAGAATTAACACGACACAGATGCTCCCAAATATCGTCGTCTGTGAGATATATGTCATCCACATACGAAAAAGCATCAGGGTCGAGTGCCTCCAGAATAGAGACAATTCGAGCGGTAAATACACCAGGACTATTCTTGTAGCCCATTGGAAGACGCCGGAATTGCTTTTGGACTCCAGCGCTTGTAAAACTGGTCCATTGGGAGCTAAAGCTGTCCAATCTGTGGGCATAAAAACCATTGGATATGTCAAGCGTTGTCTTGAAACGCTTACGCACGAGACTATCCACTAGGGCAGAGCCGTGGGTATTCTGTACTGCACAGTTACGGCAATGCGAGTTCAAATGCCGGTAATCCAAAACCAAACGATATGATCCGTCAGGTTTATTCACAGTAAAAAGGGGATTATTCATCGGTGACACACACGTTTCAATAACTCCCTGATATTCCAATTGTTCAAGGATTTCCGCGACGGAAGATTTTGCTTCACGCCGAATGGGATATTGAGGTTGAGGCTGCGGCTGAGACCGCAACGGAATTTCGTGGCAAGGCGACAATTTAACCCAACCACATTGGTTACGGTACAGAGCCGGCGCGAGAGCCCGAGCCCACTCTTCTGCAAAATGCTGCGCATGCTCTTTCGAGACAGTGTTCGCGAAACTGGGTAGGATTACCTCCTCCCCTCGCGGCGCCGCGAGCACAAAAGGCGGGGGCCAGTCAGCCTCCGAAAGTAAAATATCATATGTAGAAGACAAATTCTCCCAAAATACACCTTTAACGGTACGCTGTATGTCACCTTCAATTAACATGACAATTTCATATAGTCTTTCAGGGGGAGCAAGTCTCGTATCCGCTGTTTCTATCACAACGTAGACATCAGTCGCTGTCACCCTCAGTAGTGGACGCAGCGCCTCTCTGACTATGGTTATCTCCGCCGCGCTGTCCAGCAAGGTCAGAGCCCACGTCAGATTCCGAAGCCGCGTTCTCACTATCTGTGGCATATCGATGCGCTGTTAAGGCTGCGACTTTCTTTTTCGCAAACTGCGGACGCCTAGGCGTAGAATCCTCCTGCTTCACTGCGCCGTCCGTCTGGCGGGACTGACCACGTCCTTGTTGGCCACCACGTCCACGTCCACCCCCTCCTCCTCCACCGGTCTTGGGAGCCGATGTGTCCTGAAAGGAACGAGGAGAGCGTTGATCAGAACCCTGAAAACGATCAGGCGATTTAATCATCGCGCGGTCGCGCAAATCATAAACTTTTTCGGGTGGCGCAGGAGCTTGTATTGCAGGAAAAGTACCCTGAGTCTGCGTTGTCTGCTTCCCCTGTGTCTGTTTTTTAGGCCAATTTTGTTTCTTGGACTTGGGCTGGGCATCTGTCACTGCAGATTGTCCCTGTGGTTGTTTTTTCTCCTTTACTGGAAAATATTTTAGACCTCTACTTGTGCGGCCAATTGTTTTATAAGCGGCCACCACAATCTTTGCTAACTGGCGGGGTTTGTCGGCATCGGGCAGAGCAGCCAAAGCATTCGACACCTGAAAGTTAACTGCATCTCCTTTAACATTGGAGAGAATGAGATCACTTACAATCTCAAAAGAACCACACAGGCGCATACCCAATTCAACCGCTGCCTCTGGACCGTGATCATTCTGAACACGTCTAACGATTTCAGGCAGGGCAGTCATAGACGGGGTGCCGAAGCACCTTGTATAAACTGCCGCAAATGTTTTTCCCCAGCTGTCACAGTCAGCAAGTTCAGGAGTAATATCCTTCGGTAGAGTAATCGTTAACATTCTATGTTTATCAGCAGGAGTAGAATTCGGAAAAACCGCCTCCAGTTGATCAAACTTCTCTGCTAGCCAGAATGGGAAGTCATCGTTGTCAACAGGACGCGCACCAAAAACCGAATTTACCATCACTGGATTGAGACGCATTCCGCCTCGTTCCATGGGAGCGGCCGCACCCCCCTGGGGACCACCAGGAAGATGTCGACCGATGTATTGCACTAAAGCACGAATCACGGAAATGGAAACTACATGCAGCCTGCGAATTTCAGCCAGGGTGCAAGCCCCGTGATTCGGGTGCGGGGTAAAGCCACCCAACGCAGGCCAATTAGTACCTGGAATTGAGAGTGGACCTAACCTCGCAGGGGACATAGAGTGGGGGAGGGCGCCATCAAACCAAACTCGATGCTGCCAATGATCAATAGGTATTTCCAATGCCCTGTACGGCGTATATTCAGCTGGGACATCTGAGGCGGTGTAGGAGTGGAACAAACCAGAATTAGCGTCCACAGCCGGAAACGTAACCCAAGAGTAAAACAACTCGTAAGGAAACGCCGGATCTGCACATACCACGAAAATCACAGCCATCCCATCTACTGGGACCTGGTACGTCTGAAGATGGTTGCGTACCGCTACGCGACTATGCTGCGCAATAGCCACCGCTGCCGCCATTACAGAATTGGAAACAAGAAAAAACAAAGAATACTTTGTAGCACAACTGGGTAGTAATTCAAAGAAACCTTTTGAGAAAGAATCAAGCTTGAATAAAGACCTATTTCAAAAAATAGGTAGGTTTCACCGACACCCCGTTTTCCGGAAACGGATGTGAAGGGGTTAAGGCATGAATGATAAACTACTCGAGTGTCATGATATAAGACCACCGAAAACCGTTGGGCGCCATGTTGCAGGGTTTCTGTACTCACACAGAACTGTGCACAGAGGAGTGGAACCTCGGCAAATTAGGATGTCCCAAAACTTACCTTAGCAACCAACTCACCCCTTACCGAGCTAGCTACAGTGTCTCATTGGACATATCAAACACCCAATGTTTAGACAAACCAGAACATGAACTTACAGTACCTCAGGGTACGTGGGACTCATGAACACTCTTTCGTTATATTATCATTACAAACCAGAACATGGAGTAAAGAAGACACATGTGCATTTGAAATGTTTATTTACTAATGCCGTCTTCTCAGGCGCAGTATCTTTGATAATACAAGTATACTTATTATCAGTAGCAAAATTATCAGCATAGTTACTAAGACATAAAAAGCGAATGGTGACAGCATGTTAACATGCTGTAATGAATAAGAGTTAACAACACTTATATCTCACCCTCCCTAACACATATATTATATTATTATCTAAGAAGGTCTCTTTGGGTTGTTTTAGGGCGGGCCCATACCTTAGTGTCCTAGCATGAAGGAATCACATCAGCATACACCAGCTCTCTCTGCATGTGCACCGCATCAAGTGTGTTAACAATTCTCGTGCAAAGCAATATAAATCCCGCCTCAAGCCCAAGTTGGCAAAGGCTGCACTTGTGTTATGACTATGAAGGCGTGGAGATCAGACCTCATAACAATTCCATATCGTGTTGCTCCTGAAACTTCAGCACTCTCCGTGCAGACATGGTTTATTAAACAAGACTGATATCAGAGCAATAACATATTATTCTCACATACACCACGGCAAACCACTAGGTTGAAAGCTAAGTCAACAATTAAGGGTCGTGTGCAGAAGTTGCAAGAAAGGAAAAATGGCGTTTAAATCCGAAATGTACCTATGCTAACTTAACACGATATAAGGATATATAGGAGCTATACAACATTTCTTTATCCAGGGCAGCGGTGGAGTCACAACCCCTCCAGACCACAAGCTTCATTCTAATTGGCTGCCATGACCATGAGCTTCATTCTAATTGGCTGTCAACACTCCAAACCAGGAAGTTTTGGCAGCCATCTTGTGACTCGGTAGAAGCGAGTCACCAGAAAACAGAGAAACAAAGATATAAAACAAGAGAAGGGGGCAGGGTAGAACCCCCTGACCCCCTAGGCCTGCTCAGGGGGTGTTAGAAGGACCCACAGGGCCAAAAAAAGCATTTAAAAAAACATAATCGGCGCAATTCGGGCTGGGGTTGCGAATTCCCGCCAAAATTGTTAAAAAACAATGAAGAGCTGGTTTCCGCATTTTATTTTAATGAGGTCCCCGGGGGGCTAGGTCCCGGAGGCATTTCTTAAAAAATAATAGCCGGGCCCCCACAGCCCTGGGGCTTCACTCATGTTGGGAAGGGGGCCGTGGGGCCACCCTCCTGGAGTCAGTAATGGCCCTGGGGACCACCACCCCACATGGCCAGCTCCTGCTGTGTCCCGGGGTGCCCATCCCTGGGACACTGCTGTTTGCTATAACAGGGCGGGAGTGTCATAGCAAACTTGCTTTGGATTTTGGAAGCGAGAGCTGGGGAACCTGCTCTCACTTCCAAAATCCAAATCTGATTGCTTTTCCACATGGGGAGGTGCATGACGGGGAGGTGCATGTCAGCAGCTCCCCGTGTGGAAAAGCAATGCTGGCTCCCACAGGACGCGGGAGCCGGTGGGACCGTGGGGGCATTGGGGCTCTCCCCATGGTCCTCAACATTGAGGCCAGGCCCCAGGTGATAAGTGCTCGGGCCGGAATTGGCCACGGGAGGGGGCGGATGTGGCCCTCTTCTAATTTTTTTTTAAAATAATGAACATATCGGCATGCTTTGGGGGATGGGGTTCCCGAGGCAAATGTAAATTAGTGAAAGTGGACGTTTTTTTAAGTCGCGACTCTCAGCGCGGCCCCGTGTGAAAAAAATGGGTGCCCGGCTCTCAGCGCGGCACTCGAGTACTTCTTACGTTTTTCAAACACCGAGGGGAATATACTCAAGGACACATCGCGAAGTTAACGGCAATTTATCGCAACCAAAATGGTGATAAATTTAACACACCATTCACACAGCCCATATCACCAGTTTATCAGTGATAGCAGCCTCAAAAAGCATCGTCACGGATGGCCCCGGCAAATATTGACAAATGTGACAGCAACCTTAGGAAATCTGGAGTGTAACAAATTGGCTGATGTCGCACAATTATAATTAAGAAAATGCATGTGAGTTTGGACAAATAAGAATCACAGTCATGTATGGATTTACATATAAAATATTTTATTTAAACAAAACAACAACAAATAAAACTAGGTACAGCCATGGCATGTCATCCCTGGACCATTTGTGAATCACAGCCTGCAAGACAAAAAGCAAAATCAGATTGTGCGTCATGCGTCCATCAAAGCAGAGGGAGAGAGAGAGAGAGAGAGGAAGAGTGAGAGAGAGGAAGAGAGGGAGAAAGAAAGAAAGAGAGAGAGAGAGAGGAAGACAGAAAGAGAGAAAGAGTGAGTGAGAGAGAGAGAGAGGAAGAGAGAGAGAAAGAGTGACATACAAGGAAGAGAGAGAGAGAAAGAGAGAAACAGTGTGACAGAGAGGAAGAGAGAGAGAGAAAGGGTGACACAGAGAGGAAGAGAGAGAGAAAGAGAAAGAATGAGAGAGGGAGGAAGAGACAGAGAAAGAGAGTGAGAGAGAGAAAGGAAGAGATAGAGAGTGAGAGAGAGAGAGAGAAAGAGTGTGAGAGTGTGAGTGACAGAAAGGAAGAGATGGAGAGGGAGAGTGTGTTGACACTGTGGAGAAAATCCTCACAGCTCACCTTTCTGTCACCGGTATGTCTCCAACCACGTGCTGGGATATAGTGCACCCCTCAAGCTTAGTCATCTGAAACATAGTATGGAATCAGTAACGGCAGAGTACATACACCTGCGCACGTCTAAATCGCTGTCTCACCGTTGCGTATCCTGGCTACTGCACCCCATCCACTTCCACTGCACAGAGGTGTCTGCCCGCTGCTGTGCACCCAGGCTGCTGCACCCCATCCACTCCCACTGCCCTGAAGTGTGTGCCTGCCGCTGCGCACCCAGGCTGCTGCACCCCATCCACCCCCACTGCCCGGAGGTGACTGTCCGCCGCTGCACACCAAGACTGCTGCACCCCATGCACTACCACTGCCCAGAGGCGACTGCCCGCCGCTTCGCAAACAAGCCTCTCTGCTCACCATTCGCAACCTCCGGTGTAGAAAAGAGGGCCTACCACGTGCCGCTGCAAGCCCCAAGCCCGGGGCCCTCGGACAGGGCACCCTCCATATCATGCAGCCCCGCTCTGCAGGTCACCAGGTCTCAAATTTGGTGCTGAGTCTTGATTTCGTGATGGCAGAGGACATACCAGTGCACCTGTTTATTCATCGCAGGATGCATACCCGCTCAGCCCTTGCGGTGCAACTAACTCATAGAACAGCGAGACAACGCCACATGGCGATAGGCCTGCGCTGTCTGATGGCTCAGGCCTACACTGCGGTCCAGCAGGGCACAAAAAACCTGAGCTGTCCAGACCGCCGGGACAGGGAATCACCGCAGGCTGCACACCCGCTCAGCGGTTATGGTACCCGTAACTCATTGGACCGAAAGTCACCATCCCATGCGGTGTGCCTGTGCCGGCTGCAGTGCACCGGTGCGAGCAACTCTAAAATGGTGTAGAGCATGTGTGCCCTGTCTTTTTTATTGGCAGGGTCACGTGTCCTGTGACGTTTATGCTGGATGGGTGTGGTGTGGGTGTATACCAGCTGTGAGGGAGTGGCTGTGACGTACTGACAACTAGGCCTGTGACCAGCAGATCACTGCATTGAAAACCTGGGCCATGTAGCGTTGTGGTCCTTCCCTATAAGCGTAAGCGGAGTGGGCTGGCCTGGCATATCCCAGTCCTGCATGAGGCTGTGAAGAATGAGTCTGGAGCTATGGGCGTGGGTCCGTCGTGAGCTGTATGAGGAATCAACTGATGCAGGTGTCCGTGTTGTAGTGCTGCCGTCACCCAGGTCGCAAGGTCCAATGTGTCACTCTGTGAGCCAAGTCCCACAACATGGCCAACATGGAAGGTACAGGGAATCACTGACCCTACATTCATCCATAGTTCCAAACATGAAAGATGGTGGACATGACACATCTGTGTGGATATGAATGTTTATTGCACATTCAGTGGGGTGTTGCAGCTTTAGCAATGCAAGGCCATGGAAAGTTCAAGTTTCAGTTTTTGGCACATGGAGGGCAGCCAATTAGACCCAAGATCGTGTTCGGGGTTAGGCTGCGCGAACATATGTAGTTATACTATCACTCTGCCAATTTCCAAGCACTTATAAATTAATTATACACTTTCCTTGTAGTACTTTAATGATCCAGTCTCTATGTACGTACTTGTACAATGACCAAGACAAAGTTATATAACTGAAGTTTTCCCCACTGCCAGAGGTAACTTGTTGCATACTCTGTCCACAGCACAATGTAATGTGGTAGGGCCCAGGGGCAGCATCTTGCATACATAATGAACACGCGGACACAGATAGATAGTGAAACTGGGTATGGGCATGTGCGCCCAACTTCTTTTTATTACCAGGGTCACATGTCAAGTGACGTCTGTGCTGGATGCGTGTAGGGTGAGTGCAAGCCAGCCCTCCGGGAATGGTTGGTGCTGGTAACAAGCACAACAGATATCATTGGATCAGACACAGAGATTCAATCATAAAGGGTCAATGATTTGTGCTGCACTAAGGTAGGGGCAGCAGATGTGAAATAATACACAAAAGATTCTATCGTAAAGGGTCCATGACTTGTGGTACAATGAGGTAGGGGCAGCAGATGTGAAATTATTCAAAAAACATTGAATCATAAAGGGTCCATGAGTTGTGCTGCACCACCCCCTTTTCTGAATCGTTTTGGCCACTATAGGAGTGGCAGGGTATGCTCAGATGTGAGTCCCTTGCTCACTGCACCATTAGGATTCAAGCAAGCCGGGCCGAAGACGGCTGCAATGCCAGAAACCGGTCCCCGGAAGCTTGTTTCCTTTCCAGTAAAGAATTGGCTTGGTAGTTTGGTCTGCCCTGTTCCCATGATGCACTGGGCCAGGGACAGACTAATTTGCATGTAGCCAGGTTCTGAACTGGGATGGTGCAGTGAGCTAAAAAATGGTGATGGATCAAGCCCTGATCTTTTGACTGGGTATGAGTGTTCTGTTTAACTCAGATGCTCTGTCCATCACCACCCCCTTTTCTGAATCGTTTTGGCCACTATAGGAGTGGCAGGGTATGCTCAGATGTGAGTCCCTTGCTCACTGCACCATTAGGATTCAAGCAAGCCGGGCCGAAGACGGCTGCAATGCCAGAAACCGGTCCCCGGAAGCTTGTTTCCTTTCCAGTAAAGAATTGGCTTGATAGTTTGGTCTGCCCTGTTCCCATGATGCACTGGGCCAGGGACAGGCTAATTTGCATGTAGCCAGGTTCTGAACTGGGATGGTGCAGTGAGCTAAAAAACGGTGATGGATCAAGCCCTGATCTTTTGACTGGGTATGAGTGTTCTGTTTAACTCAGATGCTCTGTCCATCACCACCCCCTTTTCTGAATCGCACTGAGATAGGGGCATCAGAAGCATTCAGCGTGTGTGCAGTCAGCGATGATGCGTGCTGTGGGAGAGCCGCACTGGGAGCAATGTCTGTTGCCTACTGGACTGCGTCATCTGCAATCGCGACTCGATATGAATTGTAAGCCCTGCAATCCGCAGAGTCGATCGAAAGCAGTAGTCAGCACAGACATCGAGGAATGCTTTTTGTCACTTCCTCTTAACAAAATTCTAGGACATAGAGCACAATTCTCTCTGCAATTCATAAAACAAGACTGAATTCAAATTGTGAGCTCGGCTGACCGCAGTGTAGACTATCATTCAGTGTTCCTTTGGACTTGCAAGATAAATATGGTCATTATAGTAAAGCTATAACTGATATAAAACAAGTTCTTGAAGCAAGGATACTAAAAGGATATTATGTAGGTTTGAAGGACGTTATACTTAGTTCCCTACTGGACTCTGCAATTAATGAATCAAGACAGAATTTGAATTGTGAGCCCAGCTGACCACAGTGTAGGCCGGAGGCAGTGGTGAGCAAGGGTCCACAGCCATGTGGGGTTGAGTTGAGCTGCACAGTTAGTGGGACCTGAAGCAACCAGCATGTGCGGAGCCTGCAATGATGCCTGGTCTGGGCGGGCCTCACTGGTAGCAATGTATTTTGTCTAATAAATTCTGCCTTAATAAGGGTACATGGCGATGACTTGTGGTGCACTGAGTTAATGGCACCTGAAGCACTCAGCGTGTGCGCACCCTGCGATGATGCTTGGTCCGGACGGGCCTCACTGGTAGCAATGTCTTTTGTCTACTGGGTTCTGCCTTAATAAGGCTACATGGCAATGACTTATAGTGCACTGAGTTAGTGGCACCTGAAGCACTCAGCGTGTGCGCACCCTGCGATGATGCGTGGTCCAGGTAGGCCGCACTGGTAGCAATGTCTTTTGCCTACTGAATTCTACCTTAATAAGGGTACTTGGCGATGACTTGTGGTGCAATGAGATAGTGGCACCTAAAGCACTCAGCGTGTGCACACCCTGCGATGATGTGTGGTCCGGGTGGGCCGCACTGGTAGCAATGTCTTTTGCCTAATGAATTCTGCCTTAATAATGGTACGTGGTGATGACTTGTGGTGCACTGAGTTAGTGGCACCTGAAGCACTCAGCATGTGCGCACCCAGCAATGATGCGTGGTCCGGCCAGGTCGCACTGGTAGCAATGTCTTTTGTCTAATGAATTCTACCTTAATAAGGCCACGCAGCATTGACTTGTGTGCAATGAGTTAGTGGTACCTCTGGCGCTCAGCGTGTCCGCAGCCTGCGATGATGCATGGTCCGGGAGGCCCGCACTGAGAGCAATGTGTTTTGCCTACCAGACTGTCTCATCTGCAATGACCACTGCATCTGAATTGTGAACCCTGCTGTCCGCAGTGTCGATCGAAGGCAGTAGTCTGTACAGACATAGTCTGCGGTTCTGTGCCGCTGTGTTCGCATGGGGCCTGTGTAGAGGAGGCCGGCATTCATGGCGGCAGCCACATGGCAGGGTGAGGGCCGCCGCTCTGGCAGATGCATTGGCCTTCACACAAGTGAACCACGCCCAGAGCCCCGGTCTATTTATTCACACTTCTACGCTGGAGTGGCATAAGTTGGACCAGCCCACTGATCTTCCGCTTACAGGGGATGACGACACAGGTACATGACTGAGATCTTTCCCACTGCTTGAGGTAACATGGTTGCGTCCACTGTCCACAACACTACAAGCAGCAGCAGTATATGTACACATGGGGAGGTCAGTGCTCTGCATAGTGAGGTCTGTCAAGCACATCACCGCTACACTTGGTATTGCGTGCATTATTATTGGTGGGTGACTTGCGTCCTTCACACATGTTTGGTTGCTACATCTCCCAGCATTCAGCTATTGTGTAGCTGAGGGGCCATGCCGTTTTTGGAAATTTCGCTGTCCTGTTGTGCGCTGCCTCGGTGGTAGTAGGGGAGGTGGTCCGGGGGAGAGGTCCTGAGGGTGGTGGCAGTGGGTTTTGTGGCCTTTTTCGGGGTCGGAGGTGCATGATCAGTAGCTCTATGACATGTGTTGGTCTTCAGATGTGATTCTGGGATGGGCTCCTTTTCACACTGTAGGTAGTCATCCTACTTTACACTACTAAAGGCAGATGTTACATTCCTACTGCTAACACAGCATATCTCCTGTTTTTGGACCGCACATAGATTTGGCTGCTCGTTGAAAATATCAGGAAGTGGTGTTTTTGTGTTATTTTTGCTCAGGAATGCCTACTCTGCATATTATGAGCGTTACCTGTTGCTCTCATTTGTGGCGATTTTGTTTTGCGGAAGCTATTGCTGGAAAACTGGCGATGTCGGCTGTTTTCACCAGGTTGAGAATGGAATGATAATTTAAAATCATTGAAAACACTATAGGTTTAATGAACATTATAATTAGAAATTAGCATTTAAAAAACCTTTGAAATTCACTGAAAAAAACATAGGTTTCAGGGGCTTCATAGTTAGAAATGAGCATTTAGAAAACCTTGGAAATTCACTGAAAAAAACATATATTTCAGGGACGTTATAGTTAGTTGGACATGTCACTCATATAAAACCAGAGAAATTCAAAGTTATAGTTAGTAGAGCTAACTATAACTCGCGCCCCCGCAATGCACTGCTGATGACGTCACATATTACATCACTCTATGAATTTTGCTTGCTCATGTTGTATCTTTTATGTTCATGCATTACAGTTGTTTGTTTATGTTCATTATCTGGTGATTTAAGGACCGTGATTCACTTAACCTGTGATCAAGGGGACTAGGATGGCTGAAAAGCATCTTTTTGTAAGTTAGGTAACATTTTCCACATAACTCCCAGTGACCGTCTTTCTGTGGTGTTTGACCCTAGACTTGATATATAAAGAGAGAGAGTGACCACTGTTTTATATATGTGTGGTTTCCCATGGAGCCGATCACAACCCTTAGGGAAACCACCCATGTATTAAAAAAGTGATATCTCTCAATCTATATATATATATATATAGAGAGAGGGAGAGAGAGTAGAGAGAGAGAGAGAGAGAGGGATCTTTATATAGGGAGAGAGAGAGATCTTTATATAGGGAGAGAGAGAGTCTCTCTCTCATACATATATATCATATATATATATATTACCTACTGGCGGTCGCCAGTAGGTATATATAGTTAGGATTTTTTCTCTATGGGTTTTTTGAAAATTCTATGTCTAATAACTTTGGCGTTTGTGGACGGAATTGGCTGAAATTTTCAGGAAAATGGCACATTTTGTTTCTGAGCAGCTCTTGAAAATTTGGGGGGGGTTCGTCCAGTGGGGGCCGAGAAAAAAGGGGGGTCCCAAAACGTGTTTTTAACATTGAGTTTTCCATAGGGCGGTTGGCCTCACTTTTAGCCCGAACGGCTGAATGGATTTGCACGAAACTTGGCAAAATTGTAGGGACTGGTAGCCCGATGTGCCTTTTGTAGGTCTCAATATATGTGCTCCAGTGGATTTTGAGAAATTAACGTTTAAAAAAAGATATATATCTGTAACAGCGGACCAGTTAGCGCACTGGTTCGCGGACTTTTCGCGCAACGGAGCTTTGTGAAGCGAAGCTGATTGGTTCTCTGGCGTCTGTCAACATTCCAAAAAGTCCGTAGCGGCCGCCATCTTGTCTCTCGGTAGGATCGAGAGACAAGAGGAGGCCAAAGCGAAGGGGCAAATGACCATAAGGGGGAATAGTAGATCCTCGCTGACCCCCTAGGTTTGATGTGGAGGTTTTAAAAGGGCCCCGCGGGGCAAAAAAAAAAAATTATAATAATAATCTTACGGCTGAATGGATTTGCACGAAACTTGGCAAAATTGTAGGGACTGGTAGCCCGATGTGCCTTTGCTAGGTCTCAATATATGTGCTTCAGTGGATTTTGAGAAATTAACGTTCAAAAAAAGATATATATCTGTAACAGCGGACCGCTTCGCGTACTTTTCGCGTTACGGAGCTTTGCGAAGCGAAGCTGATTGGCTCTCCGGTGTCTGTAAACATTCCAAACAGTCCGTAGCGGCCGCCATCTTGTCTCTCGGTAGGATCGAGAGACAAGAGGAGGCCAAAGCGAAGGGGCAAATGACCATAAGGGGGCATAGTAGATCCTCGCTGATCCCCTAGGTTTGATGTGGAGGTTTTAAAAGGGCCCCGCGGGGCAAAAAAAAATTATAATAATAATCGAACGGCTGAATGGATTTGCACGAAACTTGGTAAAATATTAGGGACTGGTAGCCCGATGTGCCTTTGCTAGGTCTCAATATATGTGCTTCAGTGCATTTTGAGAAATTAACGTTCAAAAACAAGATATATATCTGTAACAGCGCTCCGCTTCGCGGAGATAAAATTATATCTGTATTACGTAGCTGTTGCTAACACCAGCTAGCGACGGCTAGTAGGAGATAGCGACCATCTTGGGCCCCACTTTGCATGTGAGTGATATTTATCACTAATGACATGCAAAGTGGGCATGCCAAGATGTTAGCGACTGGAAACAGTCGCTAACATCGCTATCTCCTATTATCAACTTTTGGAAATATTCGAGATAAGCGCGAATATCTCCAAAAAGTAACAGCTGCCCTGAGCAGTTCTTAGCCATGTTATCCAATGGGAGGTGGATAACATGGCTAAGAGCATTAGCTCGGTAATGCATGAATATCGCGGAGTTTTCAGCGATATTAATGCATTGCGCTCGTTTTTTATCGTATTTGCGATAAACCTTGATAATAGCAAGGTTTATCTGCGATAATTTCTGACGGTAAAAAAATCTTTGCAATGCATCGTTAGGGATAAATATCGCTTAACTTTGGTAATATGCCCCAACGTCTGTTAACGTTCGATTCGAAGGAAATCAGGAATTGTTGAAAAACATTGTGTGCGCCATCTTGTCTTTTTTCAAATGCCACACTTTTGTCGTGCACGGCAGCCATTTTAGATGCCTTGACCAGATCCACTCTGTGCACGCTGTCGATCCTTAGCATGGCTCCCCACCCTCGCAAGCATCTCCCCCAGGCAGTGGTCACCCCCGCTCTCTGTTTTATGCATGGGTAATAAACCTCCCCCCATCTGCGCTGTTCTTCCCTGAGAATCACACCCTGTGCCCGCCCGACACCTCCCTTTCGCCCTATTCACTACCGCACCCTCTGACACTCCTTTTCCTCTGTGTCCGATTGTCCAGGCCGGTCCTAGGCTATCAGCTAGCCCTGCAGATGTAGTTTATGGCCACAGCTGTAAAGAATCACCCGTCTTCAAAGGAGTTATAGTAGATCAAGGCCCACACTCGATGAGATCCGTCACAGCAGAAGCGTTGCTATTATCTGAAAACCATCCTGTATTGTGATTGGGGAGGGGACCGAGCGTGAAGCGGAAGATTCCAGGGATGACTCTTTGTACATCAAAGTTTTTACAATTATGTGTCACATTAAAAATATATAGCACTCCGACAAAGTAGTAAGATTATAAAACTTTAATAATTTATAAATATATACAAGAAAACAAAAATAGTAATAACATATAAACATTTTTAGAGAAAAACAACGAAGTAGCGGTCGGCTGTGCGAATAGTCCCAACGCAGCACAACGTCCAGATTTCCGGCGTGGGGCGTCGCGGGGGGTGGGTGATCAGTAGCAAACTGTTGTGCGAATAGTTCCAAGGCAGCAGAACGCGCCGAAATCTAGATGACACAAAAGTGATGTCTAGTAAGTTGCCACCCAGCAAATAACGGCGTGGGGCGTCGCGGGGGGTGGGTCATCAGTAGCAAACTGTTGTGCGAATAGTTCCAAGGCAGCAGAACGATGGCACCAAGGTGATGTCCAGTAAGTTGCCGCACTGGTTTTGGTATCCTACAATGCTGCTCCGAATAACGGCGTGGAGCGCCCCGGGGGAGGCGGCGTGAACGGGCCTCTCCAGGTGGAGTCTCGTCTGTTGTAGTGGGGCGCCCCTTTACCGTTTCAGTTGCCATTGCGTCCGCTTTTGGTCCACTGTGTCAAAATCCGCCATTCAGCTGAGTTGCGCCCACTCTTGCGGTGCAGCGATAGGCGGCTGTCACAGGACTCTCAAAATGGCGGCAGGCTGTTTCCTTTTTGGGCCTGGTCCACTGAAATGGCCCTGGGACACCTTGGAAATCGGACGCTTGTCTGCTAGGTCTTGGACCCCATTCTCGAAAGCGTCCCCTCCGCCTTGAGAATTCATCAAAAGTTTTGGGGGCCCCGACTCCTGCAGGCTTCTGGTGGGGAGCGGCTGCCATGATTGCTCGCGGAATGACCACGACGGAGCTACGAGATGGTGGTGCTCTCATGGTGACGCCAGCTTCAGTCTGAAACATCCAGAAACAAGGTGGGGCTTTCATCGTTTGGGGGAAAAAAAAAGTTTTCATCCAATGAAAAGTGTTGTTTTTAGGTCATATGATCAAGCCTTCCATCATTAGGAAACCAAAAGTAAAATGAACCAATGAAAAGTTTTATAAACAAGTCACATGACCTGTTATGCGGCATAGGGTATAAAATGCGGAGAAAATACGTTGGCACGTGAGGCGGCGTCAGTAGCGGACCGATGTGCGAATAGGCCGAAGGCAACACAACGCGCCAAGATCCGGATGGCATCGAGGTGGTGTCATAGTTGAGAGTTCTGAGCAGCGGTTGTAACACTGTCTGAAGCTTATTTGCAGCTGCTGCAGGTTCACTACGCGCCAAGATCCGGATGGCACCGAGGTGGTGTGTAGGAAGTTGCCGCACTGGTGTGGCCATCCTACAATGCTGAAAGTCGGCGTGGGGCGCCCCGTTGGCCTGTGAGTTTGCGTCAGTAGCGGACCGATGTGCGAATAGGCCGAAGGCAGCACAACGCGCCAAGATCCGGATGGCACCGAGGTGGTGTCTAGTAAGTTGTCGCACTTCTGTGGCCATCCTACAATGTTGAAAGTCGGCGTGGGGCGCCCCGTTGGCCTGTGAGATGGTGTCAGTAGCGGACCGATGTGTGAATGGGGCCGAAGGCAGCGCAACAATATTTTCTACTATATTTCCGGTGTAGAAGAGACCACAAGGCGCTGAGATGCCAAGATCCGGATGGCACCGAGGTGGTGTGTAGCAAGTTGCCGCACTGGTGTGGCCATCCTACAATGCTGAAAGTCGGCGTGGGGCGCCCCGTTGGCCTGTGAGATGGCGTCAGTAGCGGACCGATGTGCGAATAGGCCGAAGGCAGCACAACAATATTTTCTGACTGACACCACAAGGCGCTGAGATGCCAAGATCCGGATGGCACCGAGGTGATGTCTAAGTTGCGGACTGATGTGCGAATGGGGCCAAAGGCAGCGTAACAATATTTTTTGTATGGAAGATACCACTAGGCGTTGAGATGCCAAGATTCGGATGGCACTGAGGTGATGTCTAGCAAGTTGGTGTGGTCATCCTACAATGCTGAAACTCGGCGTGGGTCACCCCATTAGCCTGTGAGATGGCGTCAGTAGCGGACCGATGTGCGAATAGGCCGAAGGCAGCACAACGCGCCAAGATCCGGATGTCACCGTGGTGGTTTCATAGTTGAGAGGCACTTCATCTGCAGTGGGGCGCCGAGATCCGGATGGCACCGAGGTGATGTCTAGCAAGTTGCTGTACTGGTGTGGTCATCCTACAATGCTGAAAGTCGGCGTGGGTCGCCCCATTAGCCTGTGAGATGGCGTCAGTAGCGGACCGATGTGCGAATAGGCCGAAGGCAGCACAACGCGCCAAGATCCGGATGTCACCGTGGTGGTTTCATAGTTGAGAGGCACTTCATCTGCAGTGGGGCGCCGAGATCCGGATGGCACCGAGGTGATGTCTAGCAAGTTGCTGTACTTGTGTGGTCATCCTACAATGCTGAAACTCGGCGTGGGTCGCCCCATTAGCCTGTGAGATAGCTGTTCTTTGGATTTGGGCCTGGCTCGTCTGCTGTAGTGGGGCGCCCCTTTACCGTTTCAGTTGCCATTCAGCTGAGTTTCGGCTGCTCTTGATGCTACAGCGACAGGCGGCTGCAACAGGACTCTCAAAATGGCGGCCTGTTCTTTGGATTTGGGCCTGGTCCACTAAAATGGCCCTGGGACACCTTAGAACTCGGACGCTCGATTTTTTTTTCCTTTCCTGTACATGCAAAAAAAGGTAAATGCCCGGTACGTTACACGCTTCATCTGCCACGATGAACTCTCCAGAGGAACCAAAAAAAAATATAGTTGTGGTAACTATACCATGCATCGTCATATGGAGAGGTGGCACCAATTAATTATAGTGCTGCATAAAAGAGAGATTTGGAGGAGAACCCCTGACCTGCTAGTACATTCATCAAAGAAGTGGCACTGAGAGCTTCAGAGGCAAGGGAAACGGTCCCAAATATTTAGAAGAACTTTGGAAAGATTAAAATGACATGTTTAGATTGTGGCAAATTAATTTCATGTGGACAGATGAGTGTTACTCTAATAAATACAGCATATGAACATCATCATAGTCGATGGTTGGTAGAGACATTTTGACTATATCCTGGACCTGCCCGTCCTCGCCCAAAATGGCGCCAGAATAAATGGGACTCGTAACTCCTTGTTGTGTACTGGTTGCAGAACCTTGAAATCACGAGATACGTATGCAGTTTTGAAGCAAATGGCGGGCGGGGACGAGAATTGATTGAATATTTCGACATCCCTATTGATATTAAGTTCTGATGTGTTATTGATTACTGTACTGTTGAAAGTTCGAATTAACGTCACCCATGGTACTTGCCCGCAAATGTATATCTAGATAATTTTATTGTAACTGGCCCTGTCGTATTTTAATTATAAAATGTACGTCCACCGATTCCGTAACTGTTAGACACCTTAGTTCTTGCAACGTAATGGCCCGCCCGTTACGTTCCTCTACAGTGTAAATGTCTATTCATCATATACGATTACAGTTTGCTCCGTGGCCGGCCCACGTGGTTATAGGCTCGTATTTGTATAATGAAATTTTCACAATAAAGGTTTTTAAAAGAAAACATGGTAGTAGTATATACATTGGTAAAGTTTTTAATAATAGTCACTGTTTTAGAATCATTAAAAGGCAAGTGAAATAAAGCAGACCAATTACATGAAGGGTAAAAGGTATAATACGAAGGAACGCAGTAAAGATAAATGGTCAAGGGCTGTTGTGTTTTCTATTCCTGCAACATAAAGTGATCGATAAGAATCTCATATTCAGGCGTATCGGCGACTAAGACAGCAGGTCGACCCTCTTTTGCTCAACGGCTCCGTCATGGGACGAAGAAACGCTCTTTTTCTCGAAAAAAGAATATATTTTACTTGCAGGACAGTTGTAAAATTTCCGGGAAAGTACATTAGCCTGGAACATTATAACATATATTTAAGAAAAAATAATGTTCGGAAGTAATGAAAAGCGTAATTTTTAGGTCATATGACCAAGCCTTTCATCATTACAATAAGAAAAGTAAAATGAACCAATGAAAAGTTTTATTAACAAGTCACATGACTTGTTATGCTTACGTTACGCGCTGCGCGCCCCGGATGACTTCCGGATGCGCTAACGCGGCGCGTCATATGACGCATTACGCGACAACGCAGGTACAGAATATAGTCAAAATGTCTCCACCAACCAGCGGTCGGAACACAACCCCTTTCAGCAGGCTAAATAGTTCTGTTAAATGACAACAGAAGGGACAGGCAACAAGAACCATCAGTCAAAGAGGGGAGGGCTAGTTCTTCTCTACCGGGTTACATTGGGGCGCTACCGGAACTGATCGAATTGGTAGTCTACAGTGTTTCTGGATGTTTCAGACTGAAGCTGGGGTTAGCATGAGAGCAGCACCATTTCGTAGCTCCGTCGTGGTCATTCCGCAACCAATCATGGCAGCCGTTCTTTATCGTTATTTTGGGCGGGGTGGGTGGCGGAGCCGAGCTGTTTTGCAGCCATCATTGTGTGGAGTTCAGTTCATCTCACTAGTTTTGTATTTGTCATGAGGGGTTGTTCCTAATGTTTCTATTTTAGCGAGGTCAAAAAGAGATCCCATTAGTGGCCTACTGATTTTGCTCGATTCCTTTTCTTTTTTTTTACACGATTTTTCGTTATCTGCAAAGACTAAACAGAGTATTGCGACTCTGTGTTTGTTTGTAAATAGAGAATGAACCAAAGAGAACTACTTCTAAAACAGTAAATACTTGGATAACAATGAATCAAATGGAGAGAGAAGCAGGCACGACGGATTACAATGGGGGCAAAGACCTGCGTTAACTACCTTTCACTATCTGCAAAGAGAGAGTACTCCTAATAGAAATGAGGGGGGGGGGCACCATTCAAAGCAGATCAGTGTGCATAAACACGAAAATGTTTTCACTTACCACGTACTTGACATTCGACAGCTTATGATATTTGCTATTAAAAAACCATTGAAATTCACTGAAAAAACCATAGGTTATAGACCATATATAGTTAGGAATTAGCATTTACAAAACCTTGAAAATTCACTGAAAAAACCATAGGTTATAGACCATATATAGTTAGGAATTAGCATTTAAAAAACCTTATTTTACTCACACAAAACCATTGAAATTCCATATATAGTTAGTTGCACTAACTATATATCGCGCACCTGCAATCCACTGCTGATGATGTCACATATTACATCATTCATGACATGGTCAGTGACATCACTGATGACATCACTGATGACATCTCAAATGACATCACTGATGACATCACTGATGACAACATCCAGTGACTGTATGTTTCTGTAAAGTTAAAATGTGTCTTACATATTGAAGAATGAGTGGAAGTATAAGTGTCTGGACAAAGGATTTAGTAGGTGCATGACTGAATGCATGAGTGAGTGATTAAATGTGTCTCACTGAGTGCATGGGTTAGTGACTAAAGTGTCTTAATTTGTGCATCATTATGTCTGTTGTTCTGTAAACTGCTGCATGTTTTGATCAGTAGCTATATGATTAACTATATGGGTTACTGATTGATTGTCCAAGTATTTGTATGGGAGACTGAGTGTGTGTGTGGCTGGCTGGGAGGTGTGTGACTCTGTGCAGATCAATGTGTACTTGTATCAATGATTGTATAACAAGGTAAGTATGTGTTAGTATATGTTTGAAAATGTAAGGTGCTGTATGTTTAACTGTATAGACAAGAAAATGGAAGTGTCATTGATTCTTTACAGGACTGACTAGGTGTGTGAGTAACTCCATGGATGAGTGGCAGACTGTGAGTGTCTGTATAGGTGTATGAGTGCATATGATAGTGTTGTAAAGATGAGTGATTGTATGTATGAATGATAGTATGGGTGAATGAGTGAAGGTGTGTGTAGACGTAGGAATCAGTGAGTGCGTATGTAGTAACTAGTATTGGTGTGTCAATGGTTTCAAAAATTATATTCTGTATTTAACACTGGGTGAAACAGAGGTTATATTAAAATGTGAGGAGATGCATTGTATTGTCACATGAATGATATCATCAGTGATGTGGTCATTGATGTCAAATGAGATGTCATCAGTGATGTCATCAGTGATGTCATTTGAGATGTCATCAGTGATGTCATCAGTGATGTCACTGACCATGTCATGAATGATGTAATATGTGACATCATCAGCAGTGGATTGCAGGTGCGCGATATATAGTTAGTGCAACTAACTATATATGGAATTTCAATGGTTTTGTGTGAGTAAAATAAGGTTTTTTAAATGCTAATTCCTAACTATATATGGTCTATAACCTATGGTTTTTTCAGTGAATTTTCAAGGTTTTGTAAATGCTAATTCCTAACTATATATGGTCTATAACCTATGGTTTTTTCAGTGAATATATATATATTTATTTATACTGATCACCTTTTTAAAAAAATATGTGGTTTTCCTGAGGGCCGATGTATAAAAATAAATTCGCTCCACCGGGGGGCGGCCCATGTGTATGAGGGCCGACCCCCTGACAATTTCATTCATTTTGTTTTTTGCCTATTTTTTGTATTTACATTTTATAGTCCCCTGGGGGGCGCCCTTAGGGAAAAACACACATATAGAATAAAAATTGCCCCTGGTGGGGGGCCGGCCTGATACCACGTGGGCTTACTTCCCCTTGCCTACTCTTTCCTGGCATAGTTGGGCCTAGGGGATTTCCTAATTGTGAGAAGCATCTCTGGAAAGGGGAGACTCTCCTCGCTCCAGCGATGCCTCTCACAAACCAGGGGGCATCTAAAACCCTCAACACCTCACAAGACACAAGAGCAGACCTTACCTGCTTCCTCCAAGTTACTCCAGTGGGGGTTTGTGATGTTGTGCTGATGTCACAGATGGACAGGAGGGAGGGGCGGGACGCAGAAGCGCTTTTCACAGGAGGATTTTCGAAAGCCCTCCCTGGTGTAGGCCAATGGTAATTTCGATGTTGTGCATGTTGACCATTGGAAAACACATGCACTTAAAGGGTTAAAAATTTGTAGTAAGTGCTGCTTTATTTGGTAGGGCATATATTAAAAGATATTTGTGTTTTGATATTCACCATTTATAGTGTATATATGAGGGAATAGTTTGGGACACACTTTGAAGATCTCATCTATCATCCAGGTTTGACAATGGCTTAGTTTTAGTAGGTTATCTGTTGTAATGAATATTAGAATTTGTTTATCATTGTTTAGGTTGTCATATAAAAGTAAAGGTTCATCATTATGTGTCATTGCTAAAGGTTCAGATATTTCTACGTCTTGGTATCTTCTAGAGGCAGGAGGAGTACCACAGGTGTTTTTTTAGTCTGTGCAATGAAAGGTTTTAAAGTGGGCATAGGTGGTATATGGTCTGTGATGGTTTCATGGACTGTAGGCAGCATATCTTTTAGGATTTTGGCTGTGGGTTCCTGGTAGATAGTGCTTGCCTCTCTTAGGCCCTGCAATACCTCCCTTTACGAGTCATCTCGTGGTCTGATGGGTTGTCCTTTGGCGAACCCACGGCAGTGCCGATTAAAAAGCACTGCTTGAACTTGTTGAGCACGACGTTCCATATGCAAATTTAGCCTGCCTGAATGGAAAATGACCTACTAAGGCAATAATACAGATGAAATTAGCAAATGAACATTTGAAATCACTAAAATGAATATTGATTCTCACATCAAGGACTAAATGTCCCATCATGCACTATAATGACTGTCACTGTGCATACGCCCACTGTGATGATGAAATAAAATCGGATATGGTACACATGATGCGAGCCTCTGATGTGTAACTTGCAGCCCCAGAAGAAGAGGTTTCCACCTTGAAACGCGTTGGGCAAACTAACACTATGTGAAGTAGGAAGGCAGGCTGCATGGCACAAGAGCGCCATCGAGTGATCTCCCAAACGTTAGGGCCATTGTTTACACACACACACATATATAAATATATATATATATATATATATATATATATATATATATATATATATATATATATATATATTACCTACTGGCGGTCGCCAGTAGGTAGTTATAGTTAGGATTGTTTTCCATAGGAAATCCGCAACATTCTATTGGGAATAACTTTGGCGCCGGTGGACGAATCTTCACGAATTTCTAAAAGAAGATGCCCCGCTCCGCTCCGCTCCGCTCCTTCTCTGAAAGTTTGGGAGGGATTTGTCAAGTGGGGGCCGAGATAAAAGGGGGGTCCCAAAATGTGTTTTCCCCATGTTAATTTCAATAGGGCGGTTGGACTCACTTTTAGCCCGAACGGCTGAATGGATTCCCACCAAACTTGGCAAAATTGTAGGGACTGGTAGCCCGATGTGCCTTTGCTATGTCTCAAGATATGTGCTCCAGAGGATTTAGAGTAATTTAGGTTAAAAAAATATATATATATCTATATGCGCGCGCACCGGGGCGCGCACCTGGCGCGCAACGCGAGTACGCGAGTGGAAAGCTGATTGGCACTCGGGTGTCTGTCAACATTCCAAACAGTCCGCAGCGGCCGCCATCTTGTGTCTCGGTAGGATCGAGACACAAGAGGTGGCAAAAACAAATGGGGAAATGACCATAAGGGGGCAGGGTAGACCCCCCCTGATCCCCTAGGTTTGATGTGGGGGCTATAAAAGGGCCCCGCGGGGAAAAAAAAACAAATGTGATTTTCGCGGGGTGAGCGCCCGGTACGCGCACCGGGGAGCGTACCGGGGAGCGTACCATGGGTCTGCATGATTAAATAAATATATTTTTTAAGAACACAGCTCTTTGATGAGAATTGGAGGTAGTTCTGAAAATAACTTTTTTTTTTTTTTTTACAACAAAAACAAAAACAGGGAACAAAATTAGGGCTGGAAACGGCAGCGATGGTTATCCAATGCTCGAACCATGAGCAGAACACTTTGTTCCCCATAGCAAAGTAACTTATCGCAATATCTGCATTTAATAATGCCTTTATTAAAAGCAGGCTGGATGTTGGGAATCTGCTCTTGTGATTGCTCCCTCCCTGATGCAGTTTGTCCTCCGGTTGAAGTAGAGGCCCCATCACTGGGAGCCTCTCGTGCCAGAGCCCTGACACTTGCCCGGGCAAAATTCTGGGATGCCTCCTCTCCACATGGCGAATCATTGTGGAGTTACCAAATGAATATTTCTTAGTGGGGTCACCCTGTGACAGGACAGTGTGACAAATCCTGCACTCCACTTTTGGAGCATTTACTTTCTTCTTGTCATCAGGAATAGAAAAAAACTTCCAAATAAAGTGTTCTTTTACTTTTGGCTGAGGAGCCTCTTCATCAAGAAATTCATTGGAGTCATCTTCACTGCTGGATGGTCTGGCAACCATGATAATCCAAGATTTTATTCCCACAAAGATCTGACAGCAAAAAGGCAGGTCTTGCAGTCACAAAAGTGAAAGAAGAAGTGAAGCAAATGGGTGAGGATTTCATTCTTTGTAAAAAAAAAAAGTTAGCAACCAATGAAAAGTCACATGACCCGACGTGCTTACGCTGCGCGCCCTGGTGCGAGCCCGGGTGTGCGCCCCGGGGCGCGCCCGGCGGCGCTTACGTTGCGCGATCGTAAGCGCTCGGGCGCTTCTAGGTGCGCTTACGCTGTGCATCATAAGACGCATCTCGCGGCTACGCAGTACGTCACGATGATGTTTTCGTTCGCTGCAATGGTGCTAACGGGCTGCTCACTGGTACGCGCACCGGTGCGCGCCATAACACTGCGCTTACCGGTGCGTTCACCGGTACGTGCACCGGGAGCGCACCAAGGCAAAAAAAATTAAAAAAAAGGGAAAATATACATTAAAAAAATAGTATTACATAAATATACAATATAGGATTTATTATAAAAAATATTATATTTCATAGCTATAGAAATTAGCTATTAAAAAACCTATGAAATTCAAAGAAAAAAACATAGGTTTGAGGCCCTATATATAGTTAGGAATTAGCATTTACAAAACCTATGAAATTCACTGAAAAAACCATAGGTTTCACATCAGTTATAATTAGGAAGTAGCATTTAAAAAACCTATGAAATTCACTGAAAAAACCATAGGTTTCACACCAGTTATAGTTAGGAATTAGCATTTAAAAAACCTATTAAATTCACTGAAAAAACCATAGGTTTCACACCAGTTATAGTTATCTGGAAGTTTTACTCGCATAAAACCATTGAAATTCCCACGTTATAGTTAGTTGGACTCACTATAACTTGCGCGTGCAATGCACTGCTGATGACGTCACATATTACATCACTCATGACATGGTCAGTGACATCACTCATGACATCACTGATGACACCATCCTTGTGACAGAGTGACAGACATCCTTTCACTGTAATGTAACCCTTGAAACACATATTTAATAATAGAAAGTAACATTTTCAATAAAATGGAGATACCCATACCAGTTACAAAAACCAATTCAATAATTCCACCATCTATATACACATCCACTCATTCAACAACAGTTCTATATAGTCACTCATACATATACTCACTCATCATATGTAGTGATACACCTATACATCCTGTTACACACCGACAGTCATCCAAAAGTTACTCTCACACATACTCACACGTGCAAGTAAACTATTGAGCATCCATTTATTTGCATATACAGCTATACACACACTACCACCTTACTTCTAAGGAAACTTACACATACTTACTCTCTTAAACAATCACTTATAGAAACACATACTTATTTAAACAGGAACTCTTACAATCCCTCACTCTCACATATACTCACTTATATACATCAATATTCACATATACTACATTAAAACATATGTAGTTAATGATAAAGACACTAGTAAGACAGTCATTCACTCACTAACACACACATATACACACTCATCCACCCATACAGTCCTGCACATATGCTGTCTTCAAAACACATACAAAGAGAGAGTCACTCATTCATGCATCTATGTGCTAAGTAATACCCCCACTAAACCATACAAACACTCATACTGATACTAAGAAAAACATCTAATAACCCATATACATACATATGTAGCTACTCACCAACCCATGCAGCCCCTTATACACAAAGTGAAACACTAATAAATATATTTAAATATTTAAACATTACTCTCTAATATATGTATTCACTAATAAACCAGTTAACCAAAATTTTTTTTTTTTTTAAATCTATGTAAACACTTATTTAAACATTTATTCTTCCATCAACTTTTACATATACATATATAACACATATTTATTTTTCAGAAAGACACACATTCACTGGATGGTGTCATCAGTGATGTCATGAGTGATGTCACTGACCATGTCATGAGTGATGTAATATGTGACGTCATCAGCAGTGCATTGCACGCGCAAGTTATAGTGAGTCCAACTAACTATAACGTGGGAATTTCAATGGTTTTATGCGAGTAAAACTTCCAGCTAACTATAACTGGTGTGAAACCTATGTTTTTTTCAGTGAATATATATATATATATATATATATATATATATATATATATATATATATATATATATATATATATATATATATATATATATATATATATATATATATATTCACACACAGTACTTCACCCATTAAGGAGAGCCACATACAGGTAGGCATAAATATCGTTTAATTGCAGAAGCAGCAGTTACCATGTAGCGTAGATCTGTGCCAAAAAGTTCTGATGCCTGACGCGTTTCATGCACTGCTTGCATTTCTTCAGAGGCAGAATGTTCGGTACAACGCAAGGCTGCCAGCACCACTTTATTAACTGACTCCACCTGCCCCAGTGGGCGTTGGCTTGCGCTAGGAATGGTGGTCTTTGTAGTGCTGTGGTATTTCTCGAGTGAGGTACTTGCGAGATGCAACAAAATTGAAAAAATTAATACAATCCCAAGTGGGTCTGGAAACAGTCCGGCTGACATTAGCACTGCCATTAAGACTTCCACAAAGCGACCTTCCTGCCCTTTCTGCCGCTCGTCGCTTGACAGCAGCATCGGTCCACACTTCTGAGGCAGGGCTCTCCCACGACCGGGACCGGACGTTATTTTTATTCACACACAGTACTTCACCCATTAAGGAGAGCCACATACAGGTAGTCATAAATATCGTTTAATTGCAGAAGCAGCAGTTACCATGTAGCGTAGATCTGTGCCAAAAAGTTCTGATGCCTGACGCGTTTCATGCACTGCTTGCATTTCTTCAGAGGCAGAATGTTCGTTATAACGGAAGGCTGCCAGCACCACTTTATTAACTGACTCCACCTGCCCCAGTGGGCGTTGGCTTGCGCTAGGAATGGTGGTCTTTGTAGTGCTGTGGTATTCCTCGAGTGAGGTACTTGCGAGATGCAACAAAATTGAAAAAATTAATACAATAATATATAATATATATATATTAAACGCCGTTCTTCACTGCTTCCCTTCGCTCGGGAATAGACGCCCACAAACCCAATTGATGTGCTTCCAGGTATTTATTTCTCACCCACACCCACAACCGCCCTATGTATATATATATATATATATATATATATATATAAATATATATATGGCTTTCAGGCTTAACATGCGGTATGAATTAGTCAAAAAAGGAAAGTAGGTAACCAGCTCCTTTATATTGTGCTATCTGCAACGCCACTGATACTCTGAATCTGCTCATCTCAAATGTTTGTTTTTATAGAAACTATTGCTACTTTGTAGTTATGGTGCAATCACACTTTTGATTGAAAATTATGGTTTGATACCTTTTGACCCAGTGAACAGTTTAACATGAAACTGGCAAATCTGTAGCTAAATCAGCAAGGTCTTGCACACCAATTTTTATGCAGATACATGCAAGGGAAAAAAGTTGAAGGGGGTGTCAAAAAGGAAGTGATTTCCCATTTTAGATCCCATATAACATTTTGATCACACCTACAGCCCCAACTGTTGAACAGATTTGTACCAAACATAGTATGAGAGTAGCACTTTACTCGGAAAGTGTGCTTTTGTTGGTTTGATGTAAATCCCTTCAGTAGTTTTAAAATATTAACATTTTAAGACATTACCAAGCGCGCTATAAAGAGTTAAACCTTTTGTATATCTCTGCTGTCTTAACCTGTCTTAACTCAAGAGTCATGGTGCATGTTTTCTGCCAATCAAAATTTAAATACTTTAGCAAATGTGATTGGCTGGAAAAGAGCTTCAAATTATTTTTCAACCGCCTTGAAACTCTTGAGTCGGCTGTGTCTCAAATGGTTTGCATTGTGGGAACAATCTTTGCACAGCCATGGGTGGACAAGTTCAGAAGAGCCTGGCCACATGGGAGTGCTAAAAAGTACCCAGAGGACTGGCAATCTGAAGTCCCACATTGAGGGGAAAACAAAATTGCTCCGTGACTCTTGAATCACAAAAGATTTGAGAGTCATGTGAATGGCTATTTTAGCTGCCAGAATCAACTGCCATTTTGTGGTTCACTCTCAAATAACTTCTGACTTGAGACTTTAATAAGAAAAACCACAAAGGCAAACCTAAACACTTTAGTAACTGTTTGACCTCAGCAAATATCAAGTACTTTCACTTAACCATCCTAAAGACTGTGCACTATGGGGTAGACCTCAGGTAGATAAGAGGGCGCAGGGCCTGGCCACAAGCGGTTCACAGTGGGGCTAAGTGATCGCAGGGGGTAGGGCGCTGTACCTCACTGTAAGCCAGGCCCTTAATCCACCACTGCTGTGCATGGCTAAAAGTGTGCTTTTTTGGGACCTGATGCAAACCGTTTAGGAATTTTTGACATTAGCATTTAGAGCAGGTGCTGGGTGGGCAGGAAAGGCTTACACTTTTGTATATCTTGGGTGTTTAAAATATCAATTTCCAGAATAGTGATTTCTGTTTATCACATTTGCAATTTTCAAGGAAAGTAAATTGCTGATGAAGGGGAGTAAAAATGTTTTTTTCTTCCATTTTGAAAAAAGTCAATTTTGGTTGAGATGTGATTTTATTGTCATGGAAATTAAAATCCATAGTTTACGGGGAGGCAATATGATAGGTGCCCGAACCCAGGGGACACCTCAGGAACGTGAAGAATGGGAGTATGGCAGACTTTTTGTATTTAATTAGTACTATAAATTGTGATTTAAAATTAAAAAAACATAAAACAGTCAATCCTAATGTTGGATGAAGGCTTAGTTAGGATGGACCTTCACTATGTGGTATCCCGATTGACTGATGCCACAAAGAGGCCATATGGTTGTTTTGATAGAAATGGGATTGTTCATTAGCATGAGATGAGACAGTTGGATCCTACAAGACATACAGTGACAGCAATAGGAATAACAGCAATGCATACTCACGAGACACTCACAATCTGTGTCATTATATTGGGGCATTTGTAGGTTTTGATTGACAGCATTCTGTAGGTAATGTAATTGTTGTTACACTGGTTGTTGAGCGTACATTAATGGGTTTGTGATACCAGTGCTGGTCATGAGAAGGGTAGGGGGAAGGAGTAGAAAATATACAAATGAGACTTGGGAGGACACCCACAACTTACCAATTTGGATATATATTGTGCTAGCTTCTGTACTAGGATTCAACTTTGAGGAGAATAAGGTGACAGTGTACAAAAACAAACATGAAATATCATTTGTTTGTAAAGCTTAAAAGAGACTTACTAGGTTCTGTTATCTGTTCTGTGCAAGACACTGCAGGAAGGGCAGCAGCAGTTGAATTGATGGCAGGTCTTGAGAAGCTCACAACACAGGGTGTACACTGATGGTGGTGAGATGGTCAACATGAATGAAAATCGGTATACTTGTGTGAGTTTTTCCATGGCAGGCAGCATTAGATGTGTTTAGACTTGAAAGGTTGCAATCAGAGAAATCACTACAGCATTATGGGGTCGAAGCTCATCGGATTTGGAGGAGAATGAGCTGGACAGCCTGATCTGCTTATCTTATGCTTCTTTGTGGTTCAGGTCTATAAGCAGGTAGTAAAGATCTGCATAAAACCACACAGAACTGAGAATTCTGTGGCATGTTATGCCTAGTAAATCCATTCCACACAGTTATTGTCCATTCGTTGAGGTTTAACTCATCATAGGAGTAAACCTGCAGAGATACACGTCTGAAAGGGTGAATCTGGGCATCCTGAACCTCCACACGTTTTCTCCTGTTTTGTAACAGTATCAGTAATTTGTTTTACTTAGCTTCCAGCTCAAAGTTCAAATAATCAGCCTGTTGAAAAAGGGATTTTGAGCCATGACTTTCGGTGGGATGAAAAAGGTGAGGAGGTTTCTAAAAGGGACGTGGCCTAGGAAACATAAATGAAACCTCCCCAAGGGGAGTGGCCTTTGTAATTAGGGGTGTGAATTAAAACATGCTAACTAAAATCCAGTGCTTCACATAGGGTGCTATTTGACCAACATTTGCGTGTCTATCTGGAGATTTATGTTATTGGATCCAGACACATCACACATGTGCCTAAGACAAGTCAGACATATTGGCTTTACCTATGATTGTTATCAGTATCAGATAAAGAGTAACAATGGTATTGCTGTGAAAAATTATATTTAAACTATTTCACTTACCAAAATATAAAACTGTGCATTCAAAATTACTGAGGTCTGTAGAAGGGGGTAGTGCTCTTCAGAGTGTCCAATTCACTACTGTTCTACTCTTCACACCTGTGCTTTTTCTATCCACGTTTCTGAAATCCTCCATCTATATATTTCACACCTCACTTCTTTCCACTTCTGCACCCTCTTTTCACTCATTTTGACTCCACCCCCACATGTCACAAATAAGCAATATATATACATGCACTTAGCACTACATACTTTGGGCTTAATTGTGACTACGGCAGTCAAATGGACCGCTGTAGCCGTGGTGCAAGCACTGCTGCACTGACGGTCCAACCATCCTATTACAGTTTGGGCAGTCAGACAGCCATGGGCCCCTCGTAATCCTCCAGGTGGTGTTGCGGCAGTCTTAAGGCCGCAATATGTTTGGTGGTACTGCTGCAGCACCGCCAAGCATATTACGAGTTGTCTCTCCACCGCGGTTTTCATGCTGGTGAGCCCACCATGAAAACTTTGGTGAAGAGGAAATAAAGGGGGCCCTACCGGGCCCCTGGTTGTCTCAAGGCTATGGAGTTCATGCAAGGGGGCACATGTTGTATCCCCCTGTGTGCATGCACCCCAGTTCCTGCATGACATGGACTGCACCAGTCCATGCTGTGCAGGAACTGCCTTTGATGCTCCCATTGCGGTACCTTTTTCATAGGCTCTGCCAAAGAACCACCCGCTAGAGACTAAAAAAGTAGTAATTTGGTAGCATTGCCAGAAAGGCTTTGGTGGAGTTTGAGCGGGGTTGCAGCATGGTGGCTCCGCTCCGAGACCTCCAAAGTAGTAATTAGGTACTTTGTGTGTCCTAACCGTATTTATGTGAAGTGTTGCACTTGAATTCAGTACTGAAGTGCATTCACTGTAGAACTAGAACATTCTGTACACTGTGTGGCTTAACCTTATTAAACAAAATATAGGCTTTAGAGATTTGACAAACCATCCCCACACTATTAAAATGAATGACATTAGAAACAAGAGAGATTTATGTAAACGTATCCACTAATGTTTTTGCATCAGTATTCATAATTTAGTTCTTAATCAAACTAATATTTGTGCATTCAAAGTTAGTTTATATTTTATTAAAGTGCAACATGAATCTAATGTTGAATTTATGTACTTAAATGTGTCATTGATTTGCAGCTGTATGTGCACAAAAACACGTATTAATATGCACCATTGAATAAGATGCTTAAATTGACTCCAGTAGACCTGAATTTATTTTTGCATAAAATACTGTTTCTCCATTTTTGCTTGTGTGTCTTTTTCCTTGCAGGTACTTTCCCATGGTTTATTAGTTTAAGAATAGATTTAACTCTGTACCAGCGATAGAGAGCCTAAGAAGATGACCTTGACAAAGAACATGGAGAGCCAGAGCAGTAACTGCGGTAATGTATCAAAGTATTGCAGCTGACCAAGGATGATGCAGCTCACAACTTGAGAATGGAAAGGACAATGGAGCCCCATGAGCCAATAGGATGGCAGTCCTCTTCAGTAAGCAGGTTTAGCTCCTCTGTTCCCATGAAAAATACACAAAACTTGTACACTTTATTGCAAGGCCTGTCTTGCGTAGTGAGTCTCTGGAAACACTGGACTCAGTTCCCATAAGCCTTAAAACACAGATCGACCTTCTACATCTACGTTTGTTTCACTGTGAGAACAATGAACTAATAACTAAAAGTTCCCATAAGCCTTAAAACACAGATCGACCTTCTACATCTACGTTTGTTTCACTGTGAGAACAATGAACTAATAACTAAAAGGCAAACTCACTGTTAGGCAATGCATTCTTTTTACTATGAATTAAGCATCATTGTTTCACATGCACAATTTATTCTATTCAAACATATGAAACACGATAAAGTAGGAAGTTCATGAGAAGAAACAAATAAAGTATTGCTTATAAGATAATATATTTATTAAACTGGATCATTCTGCAGTTATGACAATGTTTCTAAGCATGTCGAATTAAGTTCAAGTTTCGAACTCATGTTGTACACATTTCAGCACTCTTAAGTTTTGCTTCTAGTCAAACAAAATTTGCTACACAGCTTTTATTTGGCCTACAGAGGTAACTATGACTGCCTACTGCAAATCAGTAGATTTCGAACGTGTCTTTTCTGCATCACATTTTATTTTTATCATTGCGCATTAAACTACTAGATTAAATATTTTCATGTTAATTTATTAGCTCTCCTAAATCCCCCATCTGAGGGTTAAATTAACCATCACATTATCATGGTTTCACATGTGAGTTCTATTCGGGAGGCACATTTACTATTTGTTGAATCCCTTTTCTTTCTTTTTAAACTTTGAAATTTTAATGACTTTCTATAGTCATCATTCATAATTTGATTTAATTTTAAGTCCTTTTCAAATCTTGTATTCATTTCTTTTTCTCTTTTCTTGTGTAAGTAATACCTACATTCTTTTATTTGAAACAAGCAGGCATAACAAACAAAGCGCTATTACTAGTATTGGTATAAGTATAGCTCTCAAAATACCACCCCCTGCTGGTGCAATCCAATTTTCAATTGTGTGAATTCCTTACCTAAACTTTTCTAAGACGCTAGATCAGAGGTCTTCAAACTTTTTTGCTCTGAGCCTGACCTAAGCTAAATGTTTTGAAGTTGGGCCCCCTTCCAAAACTATATGGCAAGGATTTAGGGAGTGGACTGAGTAGGGATGATCACAGAGGGCAGGGATCTTGAGAGCATTTCAGGGGTGCTTTTCTGTAGCTCATACTCCACATCAAATGTGAGTTTATAAAAAAAGCAACAGCATCAAACAAGAACAGAATGAACTAAAAACACTACTACACATAATTGGGGTGCTGTGGGCCCCAATGCACTCCACCTGCTGTGCTAATGATGGCTGTAGCCCTGAGAAGCAGGCTATCACCTCTTCTTCCAGTCCTTCCCCACCATGTTTGACCATCACTTCAATCTCAAAACAAGTCTAGTCTCTTTCTGAAAGAAAATGAGCTACTGCATGTTGACCTCTTTTTGAGTGCCAAGGGTGATAATGCTAGTTCGGGAAATGACCTCCCAGGCCCACTTTTTATAGCAAAACATTCATATTTATGATGTAGTGAGCCCCAGGGCAAAAGTGTAAATGCACTGGTTTCACTAATGATAGGTACTGCCTTGCAGTCGCCGCTGACGTATTTGAACATGGGCTCCTATCTCACACCATACCTCTCCCTCCCATCTCTCATCATCCCTATCCCTTCCATTTCTCAGTGTCCCTCTACCTCTCTGATGTCCAAATCAAGGTGTCTTCTCTGCTTCATGTTTCTCCCTCCCTTGGGCAATTGTTTCAAGGCTCAAAGAAACACTGGCACATCAAGTATGTCCTGCAACTGCTGCACCAATGATACCTACAGCTCTGGGAAGCAGGCTGTCTACTCTGCCCACTGAACAGGGCCATTACGTCTAGGCCAGAGGCCCAAAGCAGGCTTTCTGCTTCTTTGTGTAAAGAAACAACAACAAAAAGGCACAATTAATCCCACCTCCTCCCCTGTTCCTTGGGCCTGTGCTGTGAGTAACAATGGTGACCTGGGCCCTAATTCAAGCAAGGAAAATGCACCAATGTTCTTTATCATAGTAAGACTGCCATAGCTGGGGTCAAGTGCCCACTCACAGAGGGTGGGGAGGGATCCTGTGCTGTGAGACAGATAGTAGAGAACTAACCTCTTCCATGCTCATGACGAGCTGAGCTCGTCATGACCCACGGCGCTCCGGTGCTCATGACGAGCTCAGCTCGTCATGCCGTGGAACGCTTGCATGCGGGGATAATTCCCCTGCTGTGCTGAGCGTATCACGGAGGGTAATGCACCTGTGACGAGCTGAGCTCGTCATGAGCACAGGAGCGCCGTGCCTCATGACGAGCTCAGCTCGTCATGAGCATGCGGGCGCTGTGCGCACCCCCCTCGCCCCCAGCACAGCAGGAAAATAACCCCCGCAGCGAAGGGGCTAAAGAAGAAAGATGCCTTCACACCAAGGTGCCCGCTAGCTGAAAGAAATGTAAATATGTGAAATGGTTAACCGCTTCGACGCTGATGACGAGCTCAGCTCGTCATGAGTTGTGCCGCTCGCACGCTGATGACGAGCTGAGCTCGTCATGTAATGCGGCTTTTAAAAAAAAGCCGCGCAGCGCGAAAAAAGCCGCCGCACGCATGCGGTTAATCACCAAATATAAAAGCAGCTTTGGGGCAAGTGTAGTTTTTAATTAATGCAGTCATGGTGACAAATATTTATTATGTTTGATATATAATATATGTGTCTGTTAAAAGGACTGCACCTTTTTAATAGACACATGTAAAAAATATTTACACTAGATATAGCCTGAATGCTTATCACTAAAAGGTGTATTTTTAAAGCACTTGTTTTTTCTTAAACAGTATTTTTCAGCAGCCTGTTTTATACAGAGTAATACAGTTTTAAAATAATGACATACACAGTGCTTTCTGTCACAAATTGGGACCTTGTAGCACTATAAACAAGTCACTGTTCCTCACTGCAGCAATCAGAATTTAATACTATGACTGTTTCGTCACACACAAAGACATCTGCAGTGATCACATTAGCCATCTGAGGTTTCATAAGATAAAACAGTATATTTCCCTTTAATTAGTTGAACTTGCATTTCTTTTTCAATTGATGTGTGCACGTTTTTTATATGGAGCTACCTGAAGGTGAACAAAAAACAATAAAATGCTTAATGTTTTCTTCTTTTTAGCCATGTCTTTGACATTGACTTTACACTGGCTGACCCTGCTCCATACCACTCAGTAGTACTCATCAGTATCATCTTTCATTCTCTTGTTTTCAAAGTGTTTGGGTGTTTGTGATCAGTTATTGAACACAAACAATATATAACATTTATAGGTGTTCCCTTCTTATGTTGCTGTACAGTAACATTCTTAAGATGTATTATGTTTTGTATGATTTGTAGGCATTTAGGCCCCGATGTAGGTAAAATAGATTTACCGATTTTTAATTACCGAATTTTACCGATTCGGTAATTAAAAATCGGTAAATCTAAGGGGTGGATATGTAGGAACATCCAGATGTTCCTTTTACCGAATCGGTAAATATCTGTATTTACCGATTCGGTAAATACCGACCGGTAAAGCCCCATTCATTCCTATGGGCTTTGAAGCCCATAGGAATGAATGGGGCATTACCGGTCGGTATTTACCGAATCGGTAAATACAGATTTTGACAAGGGTGCAGGGGGTGTCACTTTGACACCTCTAGCACCCCCAAAAAAGATTCGGGGGCCATGTGGCAGGCATACCTGCCCTAAGGGCAGTTCTGCCTGTCATATGGCACGGGTGTGCATGCACACATGTGCATGCACACCGGAATCTGTATTTTACCATCAAATATATTTGATGGTAAAATACAGATTCGGTAATGGTTGTGGGACTCAGAAGAGTCCCACCTACATAACAAAATTACCGAATAGGTATAAATACCGATTCGGTATTTCACAGAATCGGTAAATTTACCGATCGGTAAATTTACCGATTCTGTGAAATTTGTGGCCCTACATACCATTTACTGAATACCGGTTGGTAACGGCCGAAAATACCGATTTTCGGCCGTTACCGACCGACCTACATCGGGCCCGTTGTCACCAATTCAACTGTAAATATATTTAAACATTATAAGACTTCATTAAAGTGCTATGTATTAACAAATACTCAAACTTCTGACTGAACATTCACATCATTATTGCAATTATGATAACTTTGTGATACTGTACCTGCCTCAACCCTAAGCCACTTCTTTTCAGAAAGACCATGGCTGCTTGTCCACATCTACCCAGAGAGCCAACACCAGTACTCACAGCAAACACCATTACTCACCGCTTTGATTATTCTTGACTGTCCCTGCCACTGATAGGATTAAGAAAAAAGTCTGACAGGCAGACACACATTTGTAATAAACCTTCTAAACCTTCTACATATATAGCTCTCTCTCTTATACACGCACCCCCCACTTCATATGTTTTACTCTCTTTCATGCACACAGGAAATAACATTTACAATGACGTTGTTTTCTCTGAGACACCCGTAAGTACACACACATGTTAAATAATCCTGCTACATATATGGCTCCCACATACACAAACACCTACTCACACAAAGAATCAGAACCAGAATACATTTATTGTATGATTAATTAAAATCATTACAATAGCATACCGTTCAACAATAAAATGCGAAGAAAAAAAACACACGCTTCCCCCACTGGAATACAGAGGAAAGCAATCCAACCCTTAACAGAGAAATCAACAATTCCTTAATGCAGTTTAAAGGCTGTATCTATGGGCAGGCATGAATGCAGAGAAATCCCTCTTATATGAGTGCAAACACTGATTATCTACTGGTCCTAGAAACTATGAAATAAGCAGTTCAAAGTGTTGTTCAATGCTCCGCTTACAATGCATCATGCAGTAAATTTTAAAATGGTGTGATAAACCAACTAATGATTTCCAGGCATATACTAAGCATGCACTAATTATGGATGTGCTCCTCAAGTAAGATGAAAACTCTGCAATGCCGCCAACTTTCCTTCTATTTTACAGCAAACTGCCCACTTCTTAAAACAGAAAACAGCAATAACTCATCACCATTTTAAATTAATCTATGAGCAACCATATCAAAAGCATACCATACTCACACTTTTTTATGGGCTTTAACTGCTGCAGGACAGCCTGGAAATGCCCATTTCGTACTTCCAGGCTACCTTCATTTACATGTAATTGCAGACCCATTTGTACCCCCCTGGGAACACATCCACTGCCCCCCAGAGGGGCGTGCCTCACAGTTTGAAGACCTCTGCTCTAGATGTTACCAACTCTTCTAATTCAGGTTTCAAGTCTGATATGTTCTTTGGCAATTCCTCTGTTTTCTAACTTACAACAGGTATGTATGAACAACAATGGGTTAATTGTAGCATCTTTCAGACCTCGACTTTTTCTGCGAGTCAACTGTCTAATGCCAACGATCTTGTAAAACCATTGAACATATAGCAATCAGCTCAGTATTTACTATTTGCAAAGCTCCAGAAGTAATATTTGCCAGCTTGTCAACAAACAGTTGACAGCTTTCTAATCTTTTCATCATCTAGTACAGTGTTTCCCAAACTGGAGTTCGTGGACCCCCAGGGGTCCGTGACACATTCTCAGGGGGTCCGCAGGCCACAGTTTTAAAAGCACTGCAAAGTTCCTTGTAAAATTAGTTTTCCAGCAACAATACAATTGTCAAGATAACACCAGTGATTAATATACCTGCTGGAGAGAGATGAGTTCTGTTCAGTGGCAGGTTTGACTTATCTAATGTAGCACAGGGGGTTAATATGCCAGCCTCAAAGAACGCGTGCCATGCATTTAAAAAAAACAGTATTTTATGTGCCTAGGCCAGTGGATTACTGCTTTTGTCACACAGATTATTGTGTTACTCTGCAGCTCATAAGAGACAATCGTAATCTAGCACAGTGACCTATAAACTGTTATCAAGGAGCTGTTTACACACTGCATTGTACAAGTTATTAACTTACATTTTTCCCAGTCTTTCATTATCCTGATGCTGCTAAAGAGGTTTATGTGGGTGGAACTACATTTGTTTGTGCCTTTCCAGACCAAGCTCTCTTTAAAAATGCCTACCAGTATGAAAGACATGTGAATCATACACCTTGTAGTCTCCTTTGCCGTATGTAACATTTTCTTAGTCTACACTGATTTACAAGTGTGATTCATCGTCTCTATATGTGTGTGAAGTGCTCTGACATCCTACAATGGTATGAGAGATGCTATAAAATAAATGAAATACGTGTGACAGATGTGCCATGGAGAAAGGAGAGGCACTGTTGAAGAGTGATAATAAGGGAATCATCAATAATGCTTTTATTTGATTTATAAAAAAATCATAAACGGGTGGGTCTTACCACCATACAAACAACATGTGCATCGTATTGTCAGCATAAAAATAACATTAAAATCACCTGAGAAATTATAAGTTTAAAAAACGAAGAAGAAAAAACCCCCAAAAAACCCAAAACATAATCTTAGCAAACTTACACGAGTATACAATCGCAGTGTGAAATTATAAGAATGTGGCTGAGGGAAGGTATGACTATCTCATTGGAACTACGAACCAACAGATGATTGGTCTAGGAAGAAGTACAAATGCTTAGGGGAAATAAATGAATTTGATGGAGGGTGCACGTTTTGACTCAGAATAGAGAACACTGCCTGGAAAAATGAAAATAAAAGGATGTCCATTAGGAAGGGAAGTGGGGGTCCAGGGGCAGCCGTGGTGAGAACGGTTGGCCAAGGTCATCTTTAATTACTGCCTTGTTTTCTAGCTCTTCTGCAGCATGAGCCAGAAATGTTATAGTTTTGCAGGCTAGTTGTATCCAGGACCCGCTGAGGCATTCTATCACAGCCGCCCTGCAAGTTCTCACCTGGGCTTCTCTTAAAAGTGGTAGCAAAAGCGTTTTCCTAAGTTTTTGCAGAGCTGGGCATATGCATATTAAATGCAATAAAGACTCTATGGCGTTGCCACAGAGACGACAGGCAGAAGTTAACCAGGTCTGTTGCCATTTGGGGGTGAGGTCTTTACTCGAGAAGCATCCCAGCCTCAGAAGGCTTAATTTCCTCTTATAATAGTCCCTGAAACAATCTTGCAAGTATGGCTGAGGTTTCAGATGTTTGTAAGTTGGCAACACAATCCAGGCATGGCTTTTTCCGGCCACTACGGCTTTATCCAATTGCGGCGATGCTTGTTTGATGGCTTTGTTGGTAAGGTGTTTAAAAGCATTGTATGATATAAGTGAAAGCCAGGCTTCTTCCAACTTTAATGAAGCAAGCGCTTGCCTAAGGGATTTGTGTGTTGAATTAGAGGACCCGGCCTGTTTTTCGACCTCTAGCCAGCAGAGATGGGCAAGGGTGTTATCTTCAGCGTCCCTCATGCGCCAGTAGTATTTGGCCAGAGCATCTTGTCTTGCCGGAGTCTGATTGGTTAGTCCATATTCCAAATGTATTTGGGCTTGTGAGATATGTCTCGGGATCGAGAAGAGGTTTTTAAACAGTCTGGATTGGGCAAGATTTAGCACCGTGGAGTCCCTTGATGCCCTAATTTCCGAGCCATATGTGAGCAATGGCAAAAATTTGGCAGCTACGATCTTTAGCATATGGCCGGTGGAACTAACACTTAGATGTTTTTGTATAGTTTTAAAGGCAAATTGAAGCTGTTTGGCTTTTGACTTCCCCAGTTCTAAGTGGTGGTTGTACTTTAATTGAAGATCAAGTGAAATGCCCAAATATTCGTATTTGTCCACCTGTGTTAATATAGAGGAATTTATCCTCCATACAAATTTTGTTTTTTTCTTTCGGAAGCTGGAGAAGCATAAGACATTAGATTTTTTGAGGTTTATAGTTAATTGAGCGTTGGTGATGTATAACACGAGTTTGGAAACCAAACGTTGTAGGCCGATCAGGGTTTTTGAGAGGAGCACAATGTCGTCTGCATATTGTAGACTAACTATGGGTGTTTGGCCCAGTTTTGGTGGATCTCCCTAGATTGTACGTAGATCACTTTCTAGGTCTGCGGTGTAGATGTTGAACAGGCTGTGGGCCAACACGCAGCCTTGTTTTAGGCCGTTCAGAGTTATGAATTTCTTAGTTAGACATCGGCCGTCTCCTTTTTTTATTTAAACCCAGGTGTGCAAGTATAGCTCTATTATTGCTCCCAGTAGCTTTGGCGGCGCGCCCCAGGCTTTCATTTTGGCCCAAAGTTTGGATCTAGGCACTTTATCGAAAGCCGCTGTGAAGTCTAAAAAACAGGTGTAAAGCGTGGAGGAATTATAGATTGCCTTTTTGGCCAGGAGGGTTAGCGCGAATAGGTTTGTGAGAGTGCCCGTTCCAGCCCTAAAGCCTGTTTGTGTCGGAGGAATTAGCCCTTTGCTACTGACCCAGGATTCCAGTTCTACCAAAAGATTTGATGCATAGATCTTGGCCTCTGCATCTATTAAGGCTATTAGCCTATAATTATTTGGATCTGAGCGGGGCCCTGATTTGTGTATCGGGTGTAAAATGCTGCCCCTCCAGGAGTCCGGAATTTTCCCGGTACTTAGGCTGTGACAAAACAAGGAAGATAATTGGCTGGCCCAAAACTTTGTATCTTGCCTAAATAGGGCATTGGGGAGGCCATTTGGACCAGGGGCTCCATCTGCTCTCAAGTTCTTTATGGTGTTCAATACCTGCGTCGTTGTGATTTGATCGATTTCTCCTGTGTGCTCCAGTGTCAGTGGTTTGCAGATGACTTTGGGTTCGAGGGACTTTGATTCTGCCATTATACTCGGGCTTTGGTTTGCAGTGGGCTCAGATAGTAGTGTCGGTGTGTTATCGATGGGTGTATCGTGCGTGAAGTTATATAGTGAGTCGATGTGGCTGCACCAGAGCTGGTCGGTCATATCTGAGATAGACAGCCGATGTTTGCCGTTGAGCATGAAATTTATTTTTGCCCAAAAGTCGTTGGAATTCCGCTGTTTGCTTGCATGGAGTATAATGCACTCTAGATTTTCCATGTGCTTTCGCTTGGCCATTTTTGTCTCTCGTTTTAGCTCTTTTTTTAAGGATTCTATTTTTTCCAGGGTTTCTTGTGATAATTGAGAATCCTTTTTACGTTGAGCCCTGAGATAAGCGTTCATTTGCCTTTTTAATAAGCGTAGTTTTGGAGTGTACCATTTCCCTCCTCCGTTTCTTATTGTTTTTTGTCCTCTGCGTTTGCTTTGGTATTTCTTGTTTATATCCACCACGAAGGATTCCCATGTCTTTACAATGTCTTTTGACGTGGCAGGTGGTGACAACAATGAGTGGCATGTCTCCATTAATTTGGAAAGGTTCTCTTCGTTCCAATTTAGCCTTTGCAGGTTGAAAAGTTGGGTGCTCATAGATAAAGGCTGCGCTTGCTCGGACTTAGTTGGCAGAGTTGTTAATACGAAGGTCTGTGGGTAGTGATCGCTTTCTCCCCGTGCCTGAAGGTGGAAATCTTTGATATAAGTGAATAGGTCGGGGTCAACCAGAGTATAGTCTGTTGTTGAACCTGAAGTCTTGCTGACCCTCGTTAGGGCAACTGGTTTGTCCATGTGGCCCCTTCCGTTTAGAGTGTACAAGTGGAGGGCTTCCAGTTCTATAGCGCATTTCCTCCCCATTGCGCTTTTCCTACTTTGATTGCCCTGTCTCGGATCGATGTGAGTAGGGAGAGTTCCCTCATCGCCCTCCAGTAAATTCATGTTGAAATCTCCGGTTATAAGGATGTTATCACTCGGGTAGGTGGATTTTAGTGTGTTAATTGCTGTGAGTAGTTGTTTTATCCTTTTCCCTTTATGTGTTCCACCGGGGTGCATGTATAAGTTTACGATCAGTAAACCCATAATGGGCGAGATATCAATTTTGATGCATTGCATCCATGTGGAGTGTAGGTCAATGCAGCTAGATGACCAAAGGAAGTCAGTAGATATGAAGATAGGTAGGCCACCCTTTGCCCTGCCGAGACGTGCCTCCTTATGTGCTGGTGTGAAGAATTCTTTGTATCCCACCAGCGGTGTGTTTTTTGTCAGCCATGTTTCCTGAAACAAGAGTAGTTTGTACTGGGTGATGAATTCTATGAAGTCATCTTCCTCCAGCTTTGTGTTTAGCCCGTTGACATTCCACGAACAGATCTTGCAGCCCTGCTCTTTGCCTGTTGTTCGTCTTCCGTTGGTTCATTCCAGGGTCCTTTTGGTTAGAGCCAGGGGTGCTTGTTGGTGCCTTTCGGATGTAGCTGCGTCCTGATGGGCGAAAGTGATGGTAATTTGCCTGTGAGAACGATCTTCATCTTCGATGCGGCTTCTTTGATCTGGACCTTTGGCGTTTTTTAGAAGACTTCGTTTAGGGCTTTCTTTCTGCAACGGACTGGGTTATCGTGCAGGCTCCACCTTTTTTATCTCTATGCCCCATAAGGCAAAGTCCTCCCTGTGTGTCAGGATTAGTTTGGTATCGGTATGTTTAGTCCACGTTGTTATCGTGGATTCATGGCCTAATTTGAAAGGGTTTGGTTTAAACTCGATTAATACCAAGTCGCTTGATTGTAAGTGTCGGAGGCCAGGTAGTGCTTCTAGGAGTTTTAAAATGGACCCTCTATTCAGTATGTCGTGAGGCCCTCTCGAGCTATATTGCGGAATTAGCTCGATTTTATTACTTGGGGTGTGCCGATTTTGATCTTTTGGGCGTCTTCTCTCTTCGGGATTTGACGAGGCTGTTCCTGCCCGTTCTGCCTCTAGCTCTAAAGTGGGCCAGTTAGATGTGTTCACGCTGCTTGTTGCCTCCTTACCGTTTGAGGCCGGGACAGATGGTGCTTGAATTTCTACGCTCAGCATGTCTCTTGTCTTTTTTGCCTTACTCTTGATGGGTATATCTGCGTCTGCTTGCCCGTCGTTTGCTGGTGCTTGCATGAGTTGGGAGCTGGCTGTTGGTTGAAATCCTTGCTCAGTCTCTGCATTTTGAACTAAGTCTGAACTTGGTGGAATGCGTTCTGCTTTCTCCCCTTGACGGTTGAAAATGCTATACACTTTCCTTACGTTCTGGATTGAACTCATACGTTCTATAGGATCTTTTGCGTTAGTAGTTGCCTTTGGTGGAGGATTTGTTATTGAAAGTAGCCCTGGCTCTGATGTTATTTTGTTTTGAGATGGGGCAGCCTCTGGCTGCTGTGTAAGTTCTTTGCCGTTGGAATTTTTGTATGTTGTTTGGGACTGTGATTGTGGCGCCCCTCGAGTCTGTGATTTACATTTTCTTGCTTTTCTCAGGCGCTTCCTTTCTCCCTTTGTGAGAGTGGATGCCTGTTTGGAATGGTTGGAGCCTGTTACCTTGATTGGTGGTGGTACCTGAGTTAGCAAAGCTTCCTCTCGAATGGCGACTGGATTTTGATCATCTGAGGTTGCCTTGGTTGTTGGTGGTACCTGAGTTAGCAAAGCTTCCTCTCGAGTGGCGACTGGGTTTTGGTCATCTGAGGTTACTGGCGTGGGAGTGTCATTGGTGGAGAGAGGGGAGGATCTGTCTCAGGATTCCGTGCTTTCCTCACCACTGCTATCATCGTCTGTTTGCCAGACAGTTTCCTTTTTAACGTCTTGTTGGACGTTTGCTTGGTTTGTGGTTGGCTTTATTTCCTTTGATGAATCCCTGATGGCCCCCCGTATTTGCGTCATCAGACTGGGTATGGTAGCCAGTTTATCTATTATTTGAGAGCAATGACAAGTGTAAAAAGAAGAGTCCTTATTAAGTTGCACCTTCGTAATCATACGGTTTAAGTCCTGTAAATTAGATTCAATCCCCTGGACATGAAGAGCCAAGAGGTTGAGAAGGTCGACTTGCGTGTCTAATTTGTCTGCGTGGTAGGACATGGCTACACCTATGGTTTCCATTGTCTTTAATAGTTGTGGCCATATTGTGACCGTTTGAGTGCTCTCAATGATTTCCCCCTGGGTCTGACTGCGTATAAATGAGGAGTCAAGATGTTTGGAAGGATCAGTTTGGTGCTCACACGGGTAGGCACTCCTTCTCGATGTCCTTTTTAAGATGCAGTCTTCATTACCAGGACTTGAATCAAAAAGTGCGGGGAGCTGGCAGGTGCTTCGTTTGGGCTTTGCATTATCATTTGCTGGAACGTTATCTTCTTGTGACTTCGAATTTCTACTGATTTTGATATCTTCGATCACATCAGTTGCTGGTCCTGCAGAGAGGAAGCTGTAATTTCCCTCCTTTTTGTCTGATTCCAGCGTGAGGTGACCACTCGTTAGTCAAGTCAAGTCAAAAACCACTTTATTCGATTTAGTTAAAAATCATAAAAGCATACTACAATCATTATAAAAGGGCAATTCAATTTCATGGTACAATGCATAAAATATTAGGCAACAATATACAATTTAAAAATAATTATAGCAATGATGTACACAGTTAAAAAAAACAGTTCAAAACATATTCCATCCTATAAAACGAACCGCCTTCTATATTTACAGTCGCCTCCTCCTAATCCTAGCAGCAGCAACAAGATAGTTAGCCACGCTGAACATGACTAGAGGTGAATCCAACATTTGGAGATATAGGAGGGCTGGTTTTGCCTGTTGGAATGCTTTGTCCTTCAATATAGGCACCAGGTATTTCTGTCTTGGCGTAATATAAAAGTGGCAGAACAGCATTATGTGCATATTATCTTGCTGTGAAAAATTGTCACAGTTGCACACAGGTGCATCCTCCTGCTTGAACCAGCCTTGGGCTGTCACAAAAAACCATATAAATCTGGTCAAAACGAAATTTTACCAGAAGCCACCTATGAAAAGGGATGTTAACTATGGCAAGATACGGTTGTATGGCCAGGCAGGTAATGGTCAGAAAGTGGGCTCTGACCATTGGCTTTGTGAGTTGACATTCCTCTCTCTCCAGATTTTTCAATTTGGAGAAGTTGAGCTTGACCCACTCAAGGTCAGATTTTTTTAGACCCAAAGGGGCGGAAAAGATCTCGGGGCGACCGAGTTCCAAGGAGCACTTTTGAATGTAAGACAGCCAAGGGATGACTTTAAACCTGTCCAAATGTAGACAGTCCATCAATATTTTATGATTAAGACCTAGGTTTACATTGGTCCAGGTCCTAATCCATAAAAGAATAGGTGCCATTGCAAGAATATCGGTAATGTACCCTAGGCCAAGCTCCTGATGTATAGAAAACGTGGCTGTCGATTGAGGGAGCCCTAGTATAGCTCCTGACCGCTTTAGTTTTGGCTGTAATTTGGGGAACCCAGCTGCCCTTTGTGTCATAAATTACACCTAGATAAGTAAAAATGTTGACATTAGTGATAACTTCACCATTACAGTAAAAGGATTTGGTATTATTTTTCGGAACCCCAAAAGCCATAACATGAGATTTGGAATTGTTTACCACTAAGTCAAGAGAAGACATAAATTCACTAAAAGCATTTAAAAGTCTCTGTAGTCCTAAGTGTGTCCGGGCTATCAAGGCAGCGTCGTCCGCGTACAGGAGGACAGGAATGCGAGTATCCCCTGCACGCGGTGTGTCCACTCGTTAAACTAGGGGAACTCACCGTTGGCGGTGTGGGCAGCTTTTGGGTGCAGTTTTGGTTTTGAGGTAAGCCTTCCTCTGTTGTTTCAGGGATCGTTATCTGGGTTGATCGTGGGCTTTGCCCCAAGAAGACCGAGCCGTTGCTCACTTTGTTGCTTGCGTCTGAAGCCCAATGGACTAAAGCGCAGGTCGACACTGCATAGTACAAGTTATTAACTTACATTTTTCCCAGTCTTTCATTATCCTGATGCTGCTAAAGAGGTTTATTTGGGTGGAAATACATTTGTTTGTGCCTTTCCAGACCAAGCTCACTTTAAAAATGCCTACCAGTATGAAAGACATGTGAATCCTACACCTTGTGGTCTCCTTTGCCTTATGTAACATGTTCTTAGTCTACACTGATTTACAAGTGTGATTCATTGTCTCAATATGTGTGTGAAGTAAAGTGCTCTGACATCCTACAATGGTATGAGAGATGCTATAAAATAAATGAAATACGTGTGACGGATGTGCCATGGAGAAAGGAGAGGCACTGTTGAAGAGTGATAATAAGGGAATCATTTAAGAACCCCAACAAAGATTGTTATATCATGCTGCCTAGTAAGATCATTTACTATTCTTTACAAACTAATACAATTCAATATATAATGATGTTTTAGAATGCACCATTGTATCCTAAATTTTCTTGGGCGGGCGGAGCTTCCCAAAGCCACCAAGGCAGTGGTCAGGCTCACTCACTGCACTTGGTGTGCAGTGTATGGGGACTGGTCTGCAAACATTTGCCAGGGCTGCTTTGAGTTTCCTGGCAGGAGCAGGAGCCTTGTACTGTGAAATAAAACTAACCATTTAAAAGTTAATTCGAGTATTTCTTTTGCGTGCACGTGTTTATTTTTTTTAATTACTCTTTTAATGTTTGAAATTTAAATCATACAAATTGCTGGGGCTCCCCGTCTTCCAGTGGTGAGTCAATGGGGGTCTTCAGGAGTCAAAAGTTTGGGAACCTGACCCCTACAGGTGAAATTAATGCTCCAAATATGTATCCTACAAACGTATCTTCCGTTTTTTAAACTACAGGTGAGTCGGTGTGCTGGTGTTATTGTTAATGCATCTATACTATTCATATGGTACATTTTAGGAAATAGCACCCTTAAATAACAAATAACATCCCAATCGTCAGGTAACAGAAAATAAGCATTCTGTCCACAAACAAAGTAGACTCCTGAAATTGCAGATTCTTCTCTCTGTAAACATTGCCTTTTCACTCCCATTGATTTGAATGTGTGTTCACAGATACTAATTCCCAAATGTCTGGTTTGTTTTGGTGTCCTTCTTCTGTAAATGCGAACTTTCCCTTCGTGTTGACTGTCTAATCCTAATTTCAGATATACCATTTTCTTTCTAAATTAAAATTCATCCTTCTTTCAAACATTTTTCAAAACATCACTGTTTGTCTTTGCTATGTGTCATGTTAGTGTTTCCCTCTTCTAATGACATCAAAACTTTGTCTAATGGTCACATAAAACAGGTTAAATTATTCTGATAACTTTAGCACTATCTACAGGTCTATGTGGCATAAACTAATACCAGGCTGTATCAATTTCTTTTCTTTGTGAGTGGACATCCATGCTTTCTATCAGAGGCACTCTGGAAAGTATGAAGTCCTATTCAAAGTGTTCTCTTCTATATATAAGTGTAATAAAAATACTACATGGGATCCCATAAGACAACGGTATGTGGTAATATGTGACTTTTTCTGATGATAATGGCATAAAGTGAAGATATAACAGTCCTTGGCTCCCAAAGCATGTGTGTATTCCTGTACTATTCTAGAGTAACCATTCGTTGAGTAATCCTCCCTGTTGTAGGTGACAAATGAAGCTTTTAATTGTTCTCCTTCATTCAGATATGTCTGTGCTTTTGTTTTGTTTGTAGTTCTAAAATCTTTCTCAGGTGGTACCTAAAATCCTACTAGCACTATGGAGATCATAATTACTATAACTTATGAAGATTAGACACAATATATATTTACATCTATTGCTAAGGCAGCAAATGTTTTCTCGGGCAACAGATTAATGCCATAATTACGACTACAGCCGTCCATTGGACCGTCGTAGTCGCAGTGGCGGTATGTGGACCTGTGGATCGGTGGTCCACCCGCCGTATTACGACTTTGGGAGTTGGACCGCCTCAGAACTGCTGCAATCTCTGAGGATCCGTGATCCAGCTGCAGTTGCGCAGTGGTCATAGGCTGCAATATGCTGGCAGTGCCGCTATGACACCACCAAGCATATTACGAGTTGCCTCACCACCATCCATTTCAGACCGCAAAAAAACAGTGGCGGTTTCTTGGTGAGGGTGAGAAGGTATCACCCCCCTCACTGCAGTGGCACTAAATGTGAAAAATAAAATGGCAATGAAATTATTTTATTGCCATTTTATTTTTATGTTTGATGCACAGCAGCCTCCAGCCAGTATAAATGGGGGCGTGTCCTCCTCTGCTGCTTATTGGCAGCATAGAGGACTGGAGGATCAAGATGGACCCTCCAAAGTACCCATGTCAGTTTGGGTGGCTCTCTTGAGCCATCCAAATTGACATGACTGCTGCGCAGCTCTCCACTCAGCTGTCTTAGGGCCTCATCACAAGTTTGGTAGTGTGGGGCGGTTCACCACCACCCACTCTTGTACTGCCAAACCCGAACACTACATGCCCACCAGATTACAATGCAAATCGTTGTCTGGCAGATGGGCAGCATGATGGTGCAGTAAAAAGGCTCTTTTGACTGCCCTGCCTTGGGACTACCACAGCCTGTAAAGTCAATGATGTGCTGAAACTGGGGGGGGCGCTTGTACAGATGCACCTACCAGCATGGGTAAGAGGAGCCCTGTAGAGCCCTCTCTGTTACTCCACCAACAGCTTTTACATGGCCGTGCTGACCACCATGTAAGGCTGACAGTCAGGAAACTTAAAATAAGCATGGTGGTGCCTTAGCAGCACCACCAGCATATCCCGAACCCTTGACCACCGCGACACCACCAGTGAATGCGGTTCCCTGGTGGTTACGGTAGTCAAATGGTGGTCCGACAAATAAACTTATAATATATAGGTTGGACTGCTGGTGTGGAGTTGGCTGGACCGCCACTGCCGTGCCCCCACAAGTCTGGTGGTCCATGGACCGCCAGACTTGCAATAAGGCCCTGAGACAACTGGGTGGAAACCAAGCACAGGCTTAAATGGCCTGTAGGAGCATCCAGACAGGACGTTCCATCCAATCCTGGCACTGCTCTCATGCTGGTGAGAGTAGCGCCAGGATTAGTTAGTGGAATTTTCTGGAGGCTGGAGCCCGTGGAGCCCACAGAGGAGGGACCAATGAGGACATCAGACATTCAGCAGGCAAGGTAAGTGACTTTATTTGTTATTATTTGCCACTCGCTTTGCCTGCAAGTTTGCAGACACCCACCCACCACTTAATTGCCCACCTTACCAGTGCATATACATGCCAGCCACCCCTGCATGAAAAGGGTGGCAGTAAGACACCAAAAGGGGTCCTAACAGGGCCCTCTTATACCTCTGTGAATGGGGGGATGCATCCAGGAGGGCACATGTTGAGTCCACCCCCTCGTAGTTTTGAACCCCCAGCTCCTGCATGGGAAGGAATGCACTACATGGTGCATTCCTTCCCATGCAGGACCGTACTGTGGCAGCCCCACGGCAGTGCCTTTTTCAGGCTCGCCTATGAGCATTTGAGAGGCACCGCTGGGGACCACTGCAACACGTCCCTCTGGCAAGCTTTTCGGTTGTAAACTGAGGTTCAGTCTTTGCTTCTACTTCGTTAACAACATCAATGCCACTTGGTGCAAAGACAGGTACTTGAATTGGTGCAATTGGTTGTAGTTGTTAACACCTTTCTTCTTGCTGCTGGTGGGATCCCGGTATCACTGCTCCACTTGGTCTCAAATCTTGTGGTGCTGCAATCCTCAATGCTCTTGATTCAGGGTGAAAGAGTACAGTTTCTTCTTTGGGAATTCCCACCATCTTGGTGTGTGATGCATGTACCCAATTTGGAACTCTGCCACACTTCATAGCCTTTCCACCTAGGCTCCAAACAATTCTTCTAAATGTGCTTCTTGATCACAAACTAATCACCAGGATTGAGGTGGTAGTACTGTTCTTGGTGTGGATCTTTAGTGGCAGCTGCACCCTGGTAAGAAACAGAATGCAACACAACAGCCAATCCTTTGCAGTAGTCGAGTATCATGTAATCTGTGATGTACAATATTGCTTTTGTAGGTATGGCAGGCAACCTCATTTCCAATCACATCAGTATATCATGGGGTAAAAATCAATCTATCCCGGATACTTAATGGACTTGTTAGCACCAAAGGTAAAGCGTCTGGCCATTTTAAGTGATGTTGAAGCACAAACTGTTGTTGGCCCCATTCACCTGCTCAACTATGCCAGAAGCTTCAGGTTTACAGCTGCAATGTAGTCTTTGGTCAATTTGTTCTGCTGTGCAAATCATCTTCAGGACCTCATTATTGAAGTGGGTCCCTCTATCCGATTCCAAAGAAACCAGCATGCCATACCTGGGTGTCAATACTGTTTTTCTACCATGAGGCTATCATTTCTTTTAGTTGAGTAGGCTTCCACACATCTTGAGAATACATATCTCAACTTATTACAAACAGGAAGTTTGATAAAGTCCATCTGCATTCTGTTAAAAGCGCCACCTTATCTCCCTATGTTACGCAGTGTGACGTGTGTCCTTTTTCCTGCATTGATTTGTTGACATGTCATACATCTGTGATACACTTCTTCCGCCAGCATCCTGAATCTGGGATTAAATCAGTTTTAGTGAAAAGGCCTAGCCATGGCATTCCTACCTAAGTGTGTGTATCACTGTAAATATTGAGTCATTGGGAACAACAAACTATCAGGTAACACTGGCCTTCCATCAGCAGACATCCAAATGTCATTGGCTCTCTTTGTGCAGCCTGCTTTAATCCAAATCTGTTGTTCTGCTTCTGAAACATTTTCTTGTACCCTTTTCAACTCATCCTTGGGATGAGCATAGAGAATGAAGTTTCTTTCTTAGACTCACATGTCAAAGCTCCCTTAAGTGTGCAGGCCAACAAAGCACAATATTGTGCCACTGAATCATCATATATATTTCCGATGGGTATACAGCCATTCCCACTCAGATGAGCTGCATATTTAACAACTGCAATTTCGACTGGCAACTGTAGAGCATCAAACAAATCTTTCACCTGCACCCCGTTTCTAATTGGGGTTTCTGAGCAGGTCATGAAACTTCTTGTGACCATAATTGCCCAAAATCGTGGACTACACCAAAGCCATACTATCTGTAAATATAGTCTCTCTCATTTGAGCAGTTAAACTGCATACTCTGGTAAAGGTAATCAATTCTGTGACTGCTGAGGTAACCCCCTTGAAGCCAGGATACCTTCACTGTTTCTCAAGCATGACATGAGCCATACACAAAAAGTACATGATAAGGCTCAATCAGGTGTTTATCCTTGATATAGGGTCTAGGGGTTTGTGCATAAATATGTGAAATCTAGGTAATCATGTATAATTTCATCATCAACGTCATCATTTATTGGAAACAATGTAGCAGTAGTCAAAATCTGACATCTTTAATTTCAACATTCTCAGCAGATAACATTCTCTGCTCATATTTTGTCAAACGATTATGAGTCATGTGCTGCTTTTTTGTTCTTGTCAATAGAAGCTCCACAGAGTGAGGGACCATTATAGTTACTAGATACCCCATCGCTATGCTTTCACTATTTTCCAGATTAGTGCTCAGTGCCGCAACGGCTTTAAAACAGCCGGGCAGACCTGCGGTGACAGGGTTAAGGTTAGTTGAGAAATAAGCCACAGAGAATCACCATGCATCTGTAATAGCACTGAGAGAGCTCAGCCCTCCCTCTCATTCCATAATAGGAACACTCTTTACTGTAATCTGTCATTCCTAGTGCTGGGGCACAACAAAGACTTTCTTTCAGCTCTAGGAAGGCTTTCCAGCAGTTGTTGTCCCATGAAAGCAGATCAGACACATCCCTGTGTGTCCGTCTCAGTAAAGACTTAGCCACTAGGGAAACGTTGGATAATCACTACCTCTAAATAGTCAACCATTCCCAGAAACATTCTGACATCCTTCTGCTTTCAAGGTGTATTCACCTGAAGAATTGCTTCCACTCTCTATGGTGACACATTTCTAGCTCCCTTTTCAGTTATGTGTCCCAGATATTGAACTTTTTCTAACAGTACTACAGTTTACCTGGGGACAGTTTATGACGTTCTCAGCCAGGTGATTTAACAAAGCAATGGTATCTTGAATACAAGCTTCTTCTGTATCTGATGCCACACGTAGGTCATCAATATACTGCACAAGTACCGATCTATAGGACACCTATAATGACTCCAGATTGTTTTTTAAAATCTGGTTGAAAGTCGATGAACTCTCTGTATACCTTTGTTGCACATGGCAAGATGACAACAGTCTCTGCTGAAACACAAACAAAAAGATGAATAGGCTATCTTCATGCAATGGCACGAAGGCCTGGCAGATATCAATGACAAGAAAACATTCCGCAACATAAGGAATTTGAACCAATATTGTGGCTGGATTTGGTACCATGGGACAACTATCTTGTCAATTTTCCTCAGGTCTTGCACAATCCAATATTTATAATAAGAATCAAAAGAAGAGGGAGGAAAGGTACTGGAGCCAGTTCACTTCCCCTGGTATATATGTTTTATCATAAAGAACTAGCTCTGGAGTGGGTGCTCCTAGCGTATGTTTGTTCTATGCCTATTCTCTCCTGCAGACTCATCAGAAGACAGCCTAAACCAGCACCTGAAACCCTTTGAACCAGTCACAGCAGTTCCCAATTAGCCGAACTGGCTAACAACTGTTGGAACCAGCAGAGTATTTAAACCTCCGCCCAGCTCCACTTATTCTACCAGGGAGCTCCATGGCAGCTGAAACAGGTACTGAGAAGGATCCTAGACCTTGATGAAGTAAGTGGGAACATCCTAAGGGGGGTATGCTTTAACACTGCCTCTCCACCCCACTGCTGGCACTCTCTCACAGCCAAGCATGCGGGTAAATTTGAAATCGTCCTTGTCTCCTCTTTTAATTTCTGTCACATATAGGGTGACGACAGGTCGAGCCCCCACATGGAACTCAAGAGGCACTTTCCGGATATTGTCTGAGTAAGATATTTTGCTTTTTTCGCGTTCCGTTTTTAAATTACACGATGCACCACGTTATGCGCATCTTGATTACCACTCAGTACCGCATAAAATACCAGGCGTCTATTATAACTAATTACGCCACACCCCGTCCTCACTGGGGGCCCAATTCACAAAACTAACTTAAGATAATATCCTAAACTTACTACCATTTTGGTATTCACGGAAGGCACTTACTCATTTCGGTATTCACAGAAGTTAGGAGTCCTAACTTTAGGACTCCTAAATGCCTTCTGTGAATTCCAAAAGTCTTAAAGTTAGGATTTTTCCCAGTTTAGGAGTAGTAAAGTTAGGACTCCTAACTATAAGACTCCTAAATGCCTTCTGTGAATATCTAAAGTCCTAAGGTTAGAATTGTTCTCAGTTTAGGAGTAGTAAAGTTAGGACTCCTAACTTTAGGACTCCTAAATACCTTCTGTGAATACCGAAAGTCTTAAAGTTTGGATTTTTCTCAGTTTAGAAGTAGTAAAGTTAGGACTCCTAACTTTAGGACTTCTAAACTGAGAAAAATCCTAGCTTTAAGACTTTTGGTATTCACAGAAGGCATTTAGGAGTCCTAAAGTTAGGACTCCTAACTTCTGTGAACACCAAAATGAGTAAGTGCCTTCAGTGAATACCAAAATGAGTAAGGGCCTACTGTGAATATAAAAATGGTAGTAAGTTTAGGATTTTGTCTTAGGCTAGTTCTGTGAATCGGGTCCTGTGCCTTTCACCGCATAAGAGCACGGACACTCTGCTCCTGAAACAACTATACCAGTATGTTAAATGTTTCGCTGTATGTTTGTTTGTCTTTTTCTTCCCCACAGGAAAACGGCACTAGAGGAAATTCCCCTCTACCAAATATCACAGCTGAGCGGGTGTGTTACATATATGGTCTTTTAATAACACATTTTTAGACCACTCATTTTCCACTACACATAGGTCCTGAAGAAAGCCATACCACTAAGAGAGCATGGCTGAAACATGTTGACACACTAGGATATTGGAGTTACCTTATGATCTCCTTAAATATCCGACTCTCATTTTTATTAACTGCCAAGGGCCCACTCATTAAAATAGTAATTTTTTATTCCAGCGACCCTTAGGACAGCTTTTTTAACATTCACTCACTTTCTTTCATGCACTCACACGGCACAATACCGGCTCCGTTGTATCCACGTGTCGTAGCACACCCAAGGTGCACTCTGTGCCTTGGGTGGGGCCCGATGATGAAGCATGTCACCAACTAGGTTGGTGAATGAGGGCCTTACTATAAACATAATGTGTTTCCTTTCCAAAACAAACATACGCTAGGAGAACCCACTTCAGAGCTTGTTCTTTTGATAAAACACAATCCAATATTTCCCCCTGTGTTTCTGCACACCCATGATCGAAGAGTTACATGAGCTCCCAATTAGTTTCCACAAAATTCCTATCTGTATTATAACTTTTATTAGAGATGTAATTCCTGCAATTGTTTCAGGGGACAGATAATGCCCTGCTGTTCTTGGAAACACAGCATTTGCTTTTATGGCAATCTGGACTGGTTCCAATACTTTAATCAACCCAATATCTTTTCATGTGAAATCCTAAATTTCTGGGTTCACAGTTTCTCTCAAGTCAGCAGGTCATTTTTCAGTTGTCATTAATGGGAGCAACCCTACATGTGTCTTTTGTTGAATCATTTTGAATTAAAAATCTTTATCATGTGTCTGTAATTCCACACCATCCAGTGTGCAGTAGTATGTACAATTTGACTTACACAATAAATCTCTCCTGAACATGTTTACAGGACTTGTGTACCAAACGACAAGATGGTGGGTTTTCTACAATGAGCCTATTTTTACCAGAACCGTCTCTGAAATTGGATTGCTCATTGATTTATTTGAAACTCCTACAACTTGGATCTTCTTTCCCAAGATGGGTAAGTCTGGGACTTCCACAATTCTAACAGTGGATCTAGTAGCACCAGTATCTATCAAAAATGATATGGGGTAGCCATTTACCTCACCACCTATAAATGAACCACTCAGCTCTACCTCTAAGGCTGCGCCAAACACACAATCTTCCTCCTCTTTCAGGCCCTATCATTGAGAAGTGACTGAGCCATCACTCTCAAAAATAGGAAAGTGCTGAAAATTATTCTGCATTGGAGAACTGTGGAAATGCATTTTGATTGATATTCTGGAAAGAATGCGTGTTTGATTTTGCCATCAGGCTCACATTGAATTTGGTATTCCCCATAGTTTGTGGGATCATCTGAGCCCGTGGGACCTGTTTCGTTGGGACCTGCATCTGCTGTATTGGCATATTTTACATCTGAACTCTTCTTTGCATAGGCACATTTCCCTTTGTATTATCAAGATTAAATCTACACTCCCTCTTCCAATGCTCAACCTTGTGACAGATGTGACAGAGAGACATTTTCTTTAATGCTGAAACCTCCATTCCTGAACCTGGATCAATAGTTACACCTCTGCCTCTACCCGGTGAAATAGCAAACCCTCATGAATTTCCCTGGAAACCAGTCTGTCAAACAACACATTGCATACCTCCTTGATTTCCTGCAAAACAACAATTCTGGAAACCCATCTGAGCCAATTTAGTTTGTGCCAACATAAATTTCTCTTTAATATTTATCTACTTCATTTCTCATTCATCACTGCAATATTTTACATATTGCAAGATCTTATCAAGTGACTTATTCTGGCAACAAATTACACTTTGCGTTATATGGGAACTGATCTCTAGGCCTTAATCCTAACGGAAACTATGATACAAAAATCCCTGTGTCCTTCTCTTCAGAGTATTCTCTTTCACTGTACTGCTGAAACACATGCAACAAATGTTCAGAATACTCATGAACTGATTCTTTTGCTCGTTGTGTGAAACAATTAATGTTCTCTAATATAAGTCCTTTAGTGGCACTCTGCCTTTCAGAAAGGGAATCACTGCTTCATATTTCTCCATAACTACAGGAGATGGTGCATTAGTGCATGCATCTTTTGGTGGCTCCTCACATGGCCATTGTACAATAGTCTCAGCCCACAAATCACTTGGTACCACAATATCAAATAATGTATCCAAATCAGTCTACAACACTTTAGAAATTTTCAGATAACAACCAACTTGTATGTACCACTGCACAGCTTTATCCCTTAGTTTCGGGAAGTTGTTTGTAAATGCCACAAGATCACCTCTGCTCCAAGGCACATCAACGTACACTCCTCCCTCATAAGTGGATAAGCTGAAGCTCCTTCTTCATCTGGCTCCTTACTTTACTCTCCTATCTCTCGTAGTTTCTTTTTCTTTGTGTTTCTTTGTCCATTTCTTTTCAAATTTTTCAAAATAACTCCATTTATTAATATATTTTTTCAAGTCAGCAATGTGTGATCACATTCCTGTAGGACACATGTTTTCAATTGCTGCATCATTCAATTGTATCCAACTGCATTGACTTTTTTTCCTTCTTCCTGGAAAAGACAAAAAGACAAAAAGAATTGAAACATCTTAACCACCTCATACCTCATATAGTTGAACCCTCACTTCTCTCTGGGCATTCCCCCAAAAATAACACGTTGAAGTACACATTTAACTTTGATGAGGAAAGTCACATTTTCAAAATTCTCCCTGATCGGAAACCCTCTAACCACTTCAATTACCATCTTCTCTTCAATGAGTTAAAATTTTCAATGCTCCCCATCTGGACCAAGATAGTAAATGCTTTATTATGTCATGGCACCATCCCTGAATGCCTAAAGTCTGGGCAGGAAACTCTTATTTTGAAGAAACCCATGGCAGACCAGGTGGACCTTAACAACTTCCAGTCAATCACTAATGTTCCAACCCTGCCGAAATCTGTTCACACTCAACTAGCCAATCACATTAAACAATTCCAACTATTAGGCCAATTCCATATGGCTTCAGAAAGGGACATGGTACTGAATCGGACTACGCACATTATTGACAATGCGCTAAAAATGCTGGATCAAAAGAATCCTGCCTTCTAGTACTCCTTGACCTATCATCAGCTTTTGACACGGTTAAATATGATAGCCTCCTAGAATTACTTGAAAGTAGGATGGGGCTATCTGGTTCTGTTCTGTTTTGGTTCACCTTTTTCCTCCACAACAGATCGCAATGATTCAAGGTTAATCAGTCCTTTTCCAATTCCTTACTTGTCACAATAGGGTTCTCTCAAGGTTCAACACTCTCTCCCACCCTCTTTAACCTGTTCATGGAGCCACTAACTGAACTTCTGAACCTATCTAACATCCACTATCACATGTATGCTGATGACACCCAACTCTACTTGAAAACCTCTCACCCTGATGATATCCGGTCTCTCAACAACACTCTTAAAAAACAAAACTGGTTGACCCCAACCATTTCAAACTAAAATGGAATTCCTCCTACTCGCCCTACCCAACATTGGAGAATGGATGAAGCAACTATTAACTTTTAACTACCTTCCACACATCATTGATTCCACAAGATCCTTAGGAATAACCCTTGCGCCAAGAACTTAAATATGAAGGAGCACATCAGTACACCCACTAAAGGAGCCAACTTCCAAGTGAGCATCCTAAGGAAACTAAAACCAGTCCTCTACTTTGACAGCTTCAAATCAGTTGTTCAAGCCTTAGTGATTTCCAGGTTGGACTATGGCAGTGCAACCCTCTGTGGCTTACCTAGATCAATGCTGGCTCCTCTTAGGGCCTCTCTTAACTGTGCTTCCAGGCTCATCTCAGGAACCAAAAGATTCAACCACCTCATGCCATCTACAGGCTGTAAACTGTCTCCCATATGAGACAAGGATTTTAAAAAAAACCTGCATGAAGCATAAAGCCCTTTACTTCAATACACCGAGGTACCTGGCACAAACACTGGAGCTATCTGGAGGATGTAGATAATCTATAAGCCTTAGCACCCTACTGCTGAAGACTCAGATATTCTGGAAAAATAAAATTTACAAGAGACCCTTCTCAGATATTGTCCCAAGAATCTGGAATTCCCTTCCCCCTGAAATCAGACTGATCCCTTCCATCGTATCATTTAAAAAGGAAGTAAAAATGTTACTCACGAACAAATTTAGCTCTAGGCTCATATACTCTACATGCTGGCCACTATGGCCACTTCTGGTATAACATTGTAAAATATTGGACTTCTATGAACATGTATAAGCATATGTAGCAGTTCCTTGGGTTCTGGGATGGCCTCTTGCCTCTTTTGATTCCCTCCCACCCGGTTACTCTCCTGTTTGTTTTACTGTTTCTTTCCTTGACGTCTTGTAAAGCTATCTGGTACCCTTCTAGAGTCATGTTCGTGGTATAAACTTTTTATAAATAAATAAATTGTACTCTATAACTCTTCTGGTAAGGAGAGCTTTTTTGGAATATCAACATCATATTTCTGGGCCAATTCGGTCAATTTCTCATGTGTAATTAATTGCTGCTCATCTTTTAATTTCCTTACAGAGGTAAATTACATCTTTTTCTTGATATGCACTCAAAAATTATAAATCCAAGCAGCCCATAAGTAATTTCCTCAAGTCCAATTTTTTGTCTTGAGATATTTAATTCCATCTCCTTCTCAGGTCCTGGCTTAGTAATTTGCACTGAGCCTGCTGTCATTTTAATATCTACAGCTTCCTTAAACCAGAGTGGAGAAATTCAATCCTCATTAAAGTAAATTTCCTCCTGGGTGTTTGGTGTGGCAAAGACAATTCTTCCTCCATCTCTTAGTGCTTGAACTGTCTGAGGTGGTCTCCACAAACCAATCTGTGAGTCAGCACAAATCTTGTCACAGGCAAACCTCCTACCGCTCCTTGTGTCTCTCGGTCAGGTTAATATTTAGTGGGGCATTTGCAACTAGTCTGTACAGTCAGTACTTGTGGTGCCTGCACTGATACATACATAACAGGAAGAGCAATCTGTCTCTGGGCAATTTGTGGTGGGGCAATCCACAGTATTTGAAGTGGTCTCTGAACTTGTACCACTCTAGTTTTTTACAGGGGCTGCCACTTCATTACTGCTTGCTGAGGCACTACTTCTAGGACTATCAACTGTAGTTGCATAAGGTGGAGGTCATACAGCTAACATCTCTTCTAATACATGATCTCCTGAATCGCTATCTGACTCATTTTCAACCAATTTTCTCTACGTGTCTTTTTCTTTAGAATGTTACTTCTTCCCCTACTACACCATTTCAGAAGAAATTGCTGGATATAAACTAGTGCCTTCGACTAAGGCTTTTCTCCTTCTACGCTGTTTCTCATCCCACAAAGCATCTGCATAATTCCGTATTGCTTTCTTAGTCCTTTCATGGTATTTTTCTCTCTCTTTGTCTCCTGCGGCCTTTTCCCACATTCTTGAAGTTTCAAATTTCACAGGCCCAAGTTTGTGGCTTCATCTGGCATCATTTTTCTCTTACATTGTCAATTATTCTTATTTCAAAACACCTATATTTTGGAAACCTGAATGGACCCTTTTTCACTGTAATCTTGCACCATTGACAAAGCCATAGGCATGTATCTAATCCCACCTCCGTTGACATAAAATGTGCATGTGTACCCTCAGAAGGTGCCTCTTCACCTTTCTGTATACGAACCGTAACATCTCCTTTCAAAAAACTCTTAAATCCTTCACAAAATGTCATGTTTTCACAAGACTCGTAAAATAAACAATTCACAGTTCAATGTTATGATTCTGTTCCGTAAACGTCAATTTTTCCCTTCCAATCCTGTCTCAGTTGTTATTAATCAAACTTCTGTTAACAAATCCAAATGCAGCATTCACAAAGTTGCTGACCTATCACAGCACGGCACCTTGACTTTACCAACCAATCCCAGTGCAAAAGCACACCAGTCAATCAATCTCAGTGTGAAACACTATGACATGTAATCTCACTCCTTGCAGCAGTTCACCCTCCTTTACAATTTCCATCGTACATAAACCTACAACAGAACTTCTCAAAACGTAAAACAAAACATATATCAATTCTTGTTTGCTCTTCAGAAGGGAAACAATAGCACTTCAACAACTATAAGTTTAAGGGTTTTACACTTTCCGACTTTTATCATAAATGCAGAAATTTCATTTGCAAGTGAATTCCTGACTAGAGTGAAATCACCCTAATCAATGCAGCCTCCTCTGTTTGCTCAATTAGGTTCTGCTAACATCAGTCAATATTATACAAACACAACAGATTATTAGTATTACTATTTCAACTGTGTAGATGATTATACCTCACATTCCACACCACAAAATCTCAGCAAGAAATACCATTAGAGGATGGTTTATTCAAGTGTCTTCTACACTAGTCTATCTTTTATTTTTCCTCGGATCATAGACTACGCCAAGTCTGTATTCTTCAATCTCTTCACACAGAAACAATAAACTCCTTCATTCATTAAACATTTACTCTCAACTCAATAACTCAATGGTAAACACAATTATAATTACAATAGACGTTACATCACCTTATTAATACTCACCCTTCCAAAACAGCAACCACCTTTGAAAATTGCACCTAGTCAGCTCCTCAAGCTCAGGCAATTGTATTCCAGGATTCGAGAATGTTATTCTAACTTGGGCAATTATTTATAGCTCCTTGCTCCAAAAGCTGAACCGTTACTCTGCTAAAAGAAAACTGTAAGCAGGGACTGGACCCTAATATTTTTAAAATCTTTTCTTTATCTTCTCTTATAATATAATCATCAATTCCTGCTCTATGTCATTCTTCTTTCTCTTAATGGACCTTGGCATGTTGAATTAGAATTCAAGGAGCATAATCAGACATCTCACACTTAAATAGTAATGATAGAGCGCGCGGGTCACCCGACCAATAATTTCGCCGCTTCCGGCCCATATATTTCAAATCACCATATACATTGATCGGATGACCTCACGGTCTACTATCAATAATTTGGGAGTTCCTTTCGTTATTCTTCAGAGTACCCGACTTACCATCCACCGATGCGGGTACCTATGACCACAATGGATCAGGGAGCTAGCTGTAAAAGGAAAGGCAGCAAAATACAAACCCAACAAATAACATTCAAACTCTTTGTAAAATGACCACGGACAACTGGAAGTTTTGAAGTCTTTATCTAATTTAGTAAAATTCAGAAATCATCAAATTCACAGTAATTAAGCAATCGATAATCAGAATAACAGAAAGTACATAGCTGAATAGCAAATAAGTCAGTGCAACCATTTATAAACTAATTGAACCAGGACACATTTAAAAAGAAGGATCAGGAATTAGAACGTTTAAGATGAATCACTAAAGATGGGATAGGCTTTGATTAGGACTAGTATTCTAGAATTATCTCAAAAATATGAGACAGGAGTTCGGGACATTTATATAACTATAGGAGAGTCTATGAAGAGAGACACGTTATGCTTTAAGGCAAAAGTTCTTTAGACCGTTTAAGTAGGGATGTTCTAGACCATATCAGGAAATGACAAACTGCAATGCAAAATATAATTTCTAACAGGTAGGGTAACATAGGAACACGTTATGAAACAAATGCAAATGACTTTATGATTCAATGGTTGCGGGAGAAAGCATGGAAAATTAACATATGCAAAAGTATGTCTTTATTGAAGCAAAAGACAGAAATTCAGAAAGGTGCAAGGTTCAGAGCTTTCAGAGTGATATTTACCTAGACTGGTGTGGAAACCAAACCCTGGCCACGGGTCAGTTAAGGACAGGAAACCCTCAAGGAAGGATACCCCTCAATGGACAGCAGGTGCAGAATGGACACCCAGGACAGGACAGGAAACCCTCAGATTAGGAAGCAGGACAGGACCTCTCGGACAGGATCCTCAGGACAGGACCAGCACCCGCAGTTCGGAAGCAACGCCTGCGCTCCACCCTCTCTGCAGCTATCGATCAAGACCCCGATTGGGTCAGCGAACTCCCAGCAAAGTGCTCCGCCAGCACTTTAAGGTTTAGTAAAACCTTAGTCTATGGTCAAATTTCGGACAGAGTGCTCCGCAGCTCTCTGTATCTTCAGTCACCTATTGAGTGCGTTGGGTCAGTGACAGGTCAGCTAAACCAGACAAGTCAGACAATTTCCCTAGGTGAACCCAGGGTAGATATACTGTTTTGGGACGGTGTACCACCCCCCAATGTTGCAAAGTGTCAGAATCCCTCAATTTGGATTGGTCCTAAGGTAGGCTTTGGGTAACACACCAATCAGAATAAACTATTTGGAGGCCTAATTTACATCTCTGGGCACCGCCTAGCAAAATTGGGGTTCCCATGAGAAAGCCGCACAGAATACAATGGAAAGAATACATTTCGTTACAATAGAACATAATCATGATGCTTCTGCTGGGTGAAGGTGCTCTTTCCCAGGGTGGCTCTGGCATCAACCTTCTTTGGCCTGAGTTCAATGCCAATGGCTGCTTCTAGATTCTGCGCAGAAATACCCTCCAAGATGGACTCCCCAGCCCAGCACCCCTCCGAGTCAAGGATACATGAAAGGTAAGCGAAAACAAATTAATACATGGAAGTGACGGTATGAAAAACACATCATTGGTCTTGTACTTCAAACTTATCATTATAAAAATATACTATGCAGTTTAAATGTTAGCAACATATACACTGTCACAAGAGCATCACCACGTTATTCACGAAAGCTGTGTATTACGCATGCGCACCCTTTCCCACCAAATTTATAACTACGTCAGGTCACGTGAGTGTGACTGACGCATGCGCAGAAGCAACTTTTCCAAGCGGCGTCCATGTTTTAGAGACATGGATTAGTTGTATTAGAAATACACGTACGCAAGCTTCCTCTACCTCGTTTGAATATAAAAATAAAAGATTAGTAAGACGTCCAAATTCTATTAATTGATTACACACAGGCGAGGTTCTTGACTCGAGCAAGTCGCGATGCGAAGCTTGCTCTATCAATCCCCTCTTTGATGATATTTACTATCATCACAAAAATAATGGAACCAGATGCCAACTTCTTCACACTTTATACAGCTCTATCTCTTCCAACAAGCGATCCAGCTTCTCTTTTTCATTTTTGTTAGGGTGAGAATTTTTCACCTTTTTATATATCTGATTATTCATTTCCTCTAATTCAAGCTCATCCACACTTCGTTTCACTCCTCTGGCATTCACTTGATGCTTTCTGGTGTGTTTACGACACTTGCAACAGACAAATATGAAAAATAGGATAAGACCTATAATTCCAATTGGCATCAGTACCTTGAACAATAAGCTTTTACCTAAGCTAGCAAGCCAATGACCTACATTTGAGAGACCATCTACCAGTCTCTTCCAGGCACTGTCAACCTCGAGTGGTTTGAGTTCCTTTTCCGAATTAGTAATGTTTTTCACATATCTTTTGAGCTGCACACTTTTGTCCGAAATATAAGTGCAACAATGTTGCGCCTTCAACATCCGGCAGACTCCGCCCTCTTTTGCTAATAAGGTGTCAAGAGCAAGTCTTTTCTGCAAAACCATTGATCTGATCGCAACCATTTCGGTATTGACCAGCAGAAATCCATGAGCTGTGTCAGTAGACAACACATCCACTATGGTGGATAATTTGCAAATTCTGTGAGTGTTCAGAACCACTCCCACTCCAGGTATCAGTGCACTGAAAATACTACCCATTATTTCACCTACGCTTTCTCTTTTACTACGCACTAAGCCATTAGTATTTTCATCGCTTCCAGCAACTTTATTCACATGGTATATTTTCGGGAAGACAATGCCAAAATAGCAGCTTCCATACCAGTGATCCGGCAATTTGAAATAAGCCTTGTCCCCACATATATAATAAATTCCAGGAAACACAGGCTCTGACCCATTTTTGAAACCCCATCCTCCAATTACCTTGGAATTATGTTCACATTCAATGGGACCAATGAAAATGTTATTATAATAGCTAGTCTTCTCGCGGTGAAGACATAGCTTTCCCTTCCTTTCAAAATCCAGCAACAGAGCAGGTCCCGCCCCACCCTTTGAGGTGCCCTCCATGTCCTCAGCCCATTTTGGCGTTTTCTGTTTTTCGTCATCTGCCTTTCTTTTTATTTTTATTCTCCTCTTCTCTGCCATGTTCAGGAAAATCTTTTCCTGCTCACGCAAAGAGCAGATCAAGTTATCTCTGTGTGCGTCACCTATATCTATATTACCTATAGTCAGAAAGTATTCGCCCATGTAGCGAGTAACGTCACTTTTGGTATGTACAGGATTCAGGTTCCCACGTATAGGAAGTTCAGAAAAGATCACGTCATTGTTAGAGTAATAGTACTGTAACGGTCCTCTTTTGTAAAATAAGCTTGCTAAAATGCTACAGGATATTCCATATGTCAGGGGCAGGTGATGGTATGTCACGCCTTCAGCCACAGAGGTAGGTAGCTTCATGCAGACATTGCAATCTTCAATTTCCATAGTCTCTACATAGTGTATTAACAAGTTTGCGAAAACATTTAAATGTGTCTTATTCTTAACTCCGTGGTAATGTAGTCCTTCCTCATCTGATGCTTCTAAGTCTCGTTTTGTCTGTTTGAGTGCTCTCTCATGTCTTGCTACACTCTGTGTTGTCAGCTCTTCATTGTCAGTATTTACAATCTCAGTAGGGTCAACATTAGTATTTTTGCTCACCGCAAAAGGAATGAAAACTGTTAGTCCTATCCAAACTAATATCACTATACTTATACTACATACACATACCTTGCAGCATGTTTTGCAACAACTGCGACTAGGTCTACCATTCACGTTTGAATCAGACATTTTGGCTCAGAAGAAGTTTCTCGACCCCTCTTTGCGTCTTTACACGAGTAGCTTACTTTGTGCAAATTCACGGTGGCTCGTCTTCTTCTTCGGCAGAGTACTCAGCAACTGGTTCTCCGTCGCTTTCGTCAGTTATATCAAGATCCTCAAATTCTTCCAAAACGAGCGTCCATTCAGGAGACTTGTACTTTTTGTTTTGTCTTTTTATTCGATCGCTCCTTCTTTTGGAAGTGTCTTCTGGTTGTTCTGCTATACGAGAACTTCTCCTTTCTTCTGCACGTTTTTCTTCTACCGTTTTTATCCTCAGTCTCAATTTCTTTATGAATCCAGGCTCAATGTGCTTTCTTTTCTTAAGTCTTTTAGTTGGTACTGGGACTTCGTTTTCTTTTATTGCCCTTTTATTTTCATTTGCTTGTGGCAATTCTGCTTCCTTTTCTTCCCTTCCTATCTCACTAGTTCCAGGACTTGCATCTATTTCTTTTGCCTGGTTACTAATCTGGCCTTGTTCAGGTGAGTTTTGTGTTTGCTTTTCAAATGTCTCTGTTTCTGTTTCCTGAACACGTTCTTCTAACCCTGTCTGATCCTGTTCGAGCACTTCGTTCTCTTGACTTTCTTCTGCTCGAATTATTACACTATGTCTAGTCTGTCCCTTTTCGACATCAGGAGTCAGTGGAGGTGTATCAATTACTTGCTCAGTCCCTGTCTGACCTTCTTCTTCCTCAGTTTTGACGTGACTCTCAATAGCAAGGTTCTTCGCCTGTGCCTTGCTTTTCCTCTCTATTCCACTCTCTACCTTCACAAATTCGCTCTCTTGTTCTGATTGGGTCTTCGGTGAGGTCAATCAATGGTATCCACTCATCTGGCCATATGCTTGGCAGCTCGTCATCAGCTACTTCTGGACCAACTTCTGGGAACCCCTCAGCAGGCGGGACTCTTGGTAGCTCGTCATCAACTACTCCTGGACCAACGTCTGCGGACCCCTCAGCTTGACTGGTACTGGGCTGTACGTCGTCAGTTACTTCTGGTCTTGCTTCTGCAGGCCCCTCTGCTGGACGGCCTTCTTCTCCAGGCTCCTGGTCTGGTAGTACCTTCTGGGTGTGGCTGGCGTGGATCCAATGGGGAACACCTGCACACTTCACTGCTGTGGTCGTCACCAGGATTACTTGGCGCTTCGGTCCCCACCTTGGTGCCAGGCAGCTCGACCGAGTATGCTTCTTTATTTTGACCCAGTCCCCTGGAACCAGTTTGTGAAGAGGAGTCGTTGGATTGGTGACGGCGTCTTCTCCGATCTGGCGAGAGATATAACGTACTTGGTCACCTAATCTCTTGCAGTATTCAAGCACCAAATCATCAGTAATACTCAACAATTTGCTTCCTGGTACCCATGCTTGTCTCATCACTCTTCCCATCAGGATTTCATGGGGGCTCAGGCCTGTCTTTCGGTCTGGAATACTTCGGAGTCCCATCAGAACCAGAGGCAGGGCCTTTACCCAGGTCATGCCAGATGCATCACACAATTTCGCTAGTCTTGTTTTGATAGTCCCGTTTATTTGTTCCACCACTCCAGAAGCCTCTGGATGATATGCACAGTGGAGTTTTTGCGAGATCCCAAATGCCTTACAGAGTTGGTCGATCACATCATTCTGAAAATGTCGGCCTCTATCTGATTCAATAGTGACTGGAACCCCGAATCTAGGTATCAGTTCTTTCAGTAAACACTTGGCTACTGTCAGTGCGTCATTTTGGGGAGTAGGGAAAGCTTCCACCCACTTTGAAAATAGGCAGACAATGACAAGGACATAACGCTTCCCCTCACAACGTGGCATGGTGATGAAATCAACCTGTATTCTCACAAAGGGACCCCCTGACCTCCCAATTTTCCCTAGTTCCACCATTGTTCTCTTGCCTGGGTTCATCTGTTGACATGACAGGCACCTCTGGCAGAGGGACTCTGCTACTTTCCTGAACTTTTTGCTATACCAAGTCTGTTGGAATACCAGAATCATGGCGTCCCTACCAATGTGTGATCCCTCATGTATCAATCTTGCCATTGTGCCAAGCAAGTGTCTGGGTAACACAGGCATACCATTTGGGCCCAAGATGACACCATCCTCACGTCTGGGTCTACACCCTTCTTCCTTCCACTTCTCTCTCTCTTGCCATGGTGCCGCCTGCTGCCATTCTCTCACTTCATCCCATGTAGGCACTTCTTCAAACACTCGAAGTTGGCAGCTGTTTCCAGGCCCCCCCCGTTTTGGATTTATGATCAATCGATCCCTGGCGCATAATTGTGCCACTCGATCAGCAAAATCATTTCCCAAAGATACAGGGTCAAAGTCCTTCTTATGGGCAACACACTTGACCACTGCCAATTCTTTTGGTAATTGGATTGCCTCTAAAAGGTCTTGAACAACTTTTCCATTTCGAATAGGGGTACCTGATGAAGTCAGGAACTCCCTCTGTAGCCATAATTGGCCAAAGTCATGCACAACTCCAAAACAGTACTGACTGTCAGTATACACTGTTAGGCGTACGTTTTTCCCCAATTTGCAAGCTTTTATCATAGCGATCAATTCGGCTACTTGTGCAGACTTTACTTCAAATAAATAACCTGCTTCTACAATTTTAGTTAAGGAGACTACCGCATAGGCAGCACTCAGGCCTCCTTGTTCATGTCTTAGGCATGAACCATCCACAAACAATTCCATGCAATGTTTAGGCAAAGGTGTTTCTTTAATGTCTGGGCGTGGCTTTGTGCAGAATTCTGTTAAATCAAGGCAGTTATGCTCGTTTTCCTCCCCATCTTCCATATCCATTGAGTTGGGAAGCAGAGTGGCGGGGTTCAGAATGTTGCACCTGACAATCGTTATATTTGCAGCACCCACGAGAATCCTCTCGTATTTAGTCAGCCGACTAGGGGTGAGATACTGAGTTTTCGTTCTCGTTAGCAAAATTACCACTCCATGTGGAACATACACAGTTACAGGATGTCCCATGACAATGGATTCACTCTGCTCTAAACTTGTGCAAGTAGCAGCTACTGCTTTCAGACATCCTGGTAATCCAGCAGCCACTGGATCCAGGGTGGCAGAGAAATATGCCACTGGCCTTCTGGTTGTGCCATGTTCTTGGGTTAGGACGGACAACGCGCAATTATGGCGAGTGTCACAGAACAGGGCAAATTCCTTGGAATAGTCGGGCATTCCCAACGCAGGGGCTGTACACAGACAATCTCGCAATTTTGTGAAGGCTGTTAAGCTTTCATCATCCAATTCTACAATATCTGGTGTTCCTCTCTTGGTCATTTTTATCAAGGGCCTAGCTAGGACTGCAAATCCCACAATCCATTGCCTGCAGTATCCTATCACTCCAAGGAACATTCTGATTGCTTTCTGAGTACGGGGTAACTGCATCTTATGAATTATTCTCACTCTTTCTGATGTTACTTTTCTGATGCCTTTCTCTATCTGGTGCCCCAGATATTTCACTGATTTTGCACAGAACTGTAATTTTTCAGGGGCCACTTTATGTCCCTTTTCACTCAGGTGATTCAGTAGGGCAATGGTGTCAATCACACAGTCCTTATGACTTTTGGACGCCACCAAGAGGTCGTCAATGTATTGCACCAGAACAGAATTTCCAGGTAAGACCAAAGTTTCCAAGCATTTTTTCAAGATCTGATTAAAGATAGAGGGGCTCTCTGTGTACCCCTGGGGGACCCTATTCCAGACATACACGTGACTGTTGAAAGCAAATGAGAAAAGAAATTTGCTGTCTGGATGCAAGGGAATGGAAAAGAATGCATGACATAGGTCTATCACAGTGAACCACTCAGCATCCCAGGGAATCTGGTACAGAATCACTGCTGGGTTCGGCACAATAGGACAACAAGGAACCACTATTTTGTTTACCTTTCTTAGGTCCTGAACTACTCTGTACTTGCCACTAGGCTTTTTGATGCCCATATTGGGTGAGTTACATGGGCTACTCATTACTTCCTGTATGATGTTTCCTTCTAGCAATTTCTGTATTTCCAGGGCAACACCTGCTCTCACTTCTGCATTCATTCTGTAGGGTTTAGTATTAGGGTATACTGCATTGTCCTTTATGGCTATCTGTATGGGGTCTACGTTTTTCATTAATCCTACATCTTTTTCGGTAAAGTCCCATACCTCGGGCTTCACTGTTTCTTGGAGTTCTTTGGGCAAATCCTGCATAGTCATTCGTTTAATTTCTGAGTCAGGTCTTATTAACATTAATTTATAAATGCCATCTTCATCTGGGGTCTGAATTTCAACACCCTTTGGTGTGCAAAAGATGGTACAGTTCATTTTGCACAGCAAATCACGTCCCAGTAAGTTCACTGGACTGGTGTCAAAAACGACAAATCTATGCATTTCTTTAAAGTTTCCAATTGAGATCTCCATGGGCTCGGTAACAGGAGTACTAATCAGTTGATTAGATACCCCCACTACTTGGATTGCTTCTCCCGAGAGGGGTAGGTTTGGAACGTCCACTGTTCTCACAGTAGAACGGGTAGCGCCAGTGTCCAACAGAAAAGTGACATCATTTCCGTCAACCTTTCCTTCAATGTATGGCCCGGACTGGTCTACCGGCAAGGAGGCGCCAAGTACGCACTCCTCGTCCTCCCCTCTCAGGCCCCGTCAGTACTGGTCATCACAAAGGAAGGTATCATTTAGTAAATACTGCGAAGTTGCTGTATTTCTGTTCTCATTACTTTCCCAGACCTCTATGTCATCACCCTGCGTGGATTTTCCCTTAAATACTTGTTTTGGTGCTCGGGGCAACTGAATCGTTTTTACCTGTTGTTGGGTCTTTCTTGGTCTTTCATTCAGTCTGTGGAGTTAAATCAGGTGTTTTGGAGTTATCATCCGGCAAATAGGGACACTCGTCTCGCCAGTGTCCAATTTCTCCGCACTGGTGGCAGGGAAATTTCTTCTTAGCCTCCTCCCTGCTCATTTTGGACCGGGGCTTTCCTCCTCCCCCACCCCCAGGACCTTGGTTCTGAGTAGTTTTGGCCATTTTATTCAATTGTTTTTCCTGTTGTTCTGCGAGCTTCACTTGAGCCCACATAACCTTCTCCTTGAGAGCCTTTTTCTTTTCTGCCATCTCGTCCTCACAGTACTTTGCGTACCGTAGGACCTCATCCATCTTTTTTGTATGCCAACAGATTTTGTTATCTTTTATCCACTGACAAATTTCGGGTCTTAAACCATTTACAAACCTGTAAATAAAATGTGTCATATCCTTCATCTCGATGTTATCTATACCACTGTATGTTTTGAACACCTGCAACAGCCTTTCATAAAAGGAGTGCACTGTCTCGTCTCTTTCCTGCGTGGTTCTGTCTATCTTGGTCCAATCAGTTTCCTTTGCTGGCACTTTTAGTTTCAGATGCTGAATTACTTGCTCATATTTTCTCATCACTTCTTTCGATGGTTCCCCTGTCTTGTCATCTCTCGGGTATTCCTCACTAGGCCAAGCTATGGCTATTTTACACTCGGTCCATAGATCTACCGGGACCACAATGTCGAAAAACCCATCCAGGTCTTTCCACAGACATTTTTGTACCTTTACGAACCTTTCCACCTGCCTATACCAGTCAACTGGCTTCTCGCGCAATTTTGGGAAATCGTTAGTAAAGGACACAATATCCTGTCTGGACCATGGAACGTGCACATACTTTCCACCTGGTACTTTGCGCATAGGGCATAACTGTTCTGGTTTTTCAGCTTCTTTTAGCAAGAATTCGGGAGTTGCCTGCCTAGACCTGGCCTCATCCTTTTTCTTGGCCCATCTGGCTTTCCACCTTTCCACATCTCCCCATTTTTCCAATACTGTCAATAGTTCTTTGACCTGTGCTTTCTTCCCCGACATATTCAAGTTTTCCAAATCTTTGTCTGAGAAATCTGCCCTGTATGGTTTTCGCAGCGGTTTCGATCTTGAAATATCTATTCCCATGCTAGCAGCCGTGTCGGTCAGTTTTTCATGAAGTACTCTGGTACTTCGGGTGAGACTCTTGCAGATAAACAGCATTTCGTCTTCAGAGTAGGTATTTAATCGGTCTAATCCTACGTTTCCTGCCATCAATTCCTCTATTTCTATTCTCAGCTTGTAGAGATCTAAAGGTTTCGTTGGGGACGCTTGTTTTTCAAATTCTTGACTCCATCTTTCGATTTCTTCAGGAGTCACCAATGTCACCCTCTTAGTACCTGAGGTCGATTCCATTTGAATTTCCCTCGCATTAAAAGGATTATGTCTTTTCTGTATCCTTTTCCCTGTATTTCTAACGGGCAGATCTAGTAGTGATACCTCCGACTCGCACTCACTTGTCTGGTCATCTATAATTAAGGGTTCTGGTCTGGTCGGTGCAATGACAGGAGTAATTACGGGAGGTTTCGGACTTCCTTGACGGTCCCCATACAACGGAACCACCGGTCCGATAGTTACTGGGATCGTCAAAGCTTCAGGACTTGCATTTAGCTGTGACATTTTCTGTATTATTTCCGCTCTCTGATTTCCTAGCGCTTCTCGTTCCTTTTCTGCTAAAACCTGTCGAAAGTGTTTCCATGTAACACCTGCGGGGTTAGAATGGGAGCATAACTCGGGGCAGTGGGATGTGTCTCACTCGGTCCTCCGCCATAATTAGGTTTCTGAAACAAACTTCCTGTGCCTAGAATTCTCGGATCTTCTTCATCCCGTGGCTGTAATAATGGCATTCCTGAACTTAAGGACCTCACCTCACCTCCGTAAGGGGGACGAGGGCAAAAATCTCCTTCACGTGAATATCCCATTTCCCCACCTACAGGTCTCCTGGGGTAAATACTTCGGGTTTCTATGGGTCCTAGATTCTCAGTATAAGGAGGAATTAGATAATCCCCTCCTACACTTGCGGACCTGACCTCTTCCCTTTGTAGGGGTCTCCGGGGAATATCTCCTGCACTCGAAGGTCGGTGTCCCTCATTATAAGGAGGCGGACTTCTCATGCATATATCATCTAATAATTCGTCATCTGATTCTCCCAGGGGCCCCCAATGTTTGGTCTTTTCTGTTCTTTCCCCCCTCCCCCCAGGAGGATCTTCTGCTGGCATCATGGGAAACAGTCCCTCAACAATCATGCTCTGTCTCCATTGTTTCATCTTTTTGTCTCGGGTTTCTTGTCTCAGTTTTGGGTAATACTTAGTCAGCCCTTTATCCATTCGGGGCTTTTCTCTTTGGAAAGCCTCAATCTCCCATTCCTCTAATGCCTCATACTGCGTTAGTCTCGGTCTGGGATGTAATTCATTCATTCGGGTTCTTAAATTGAATAGGATCCTACCATTAAAAGTACCTTCTAACGGAAAGGCCATTATTCCGTCGTCTTTTGTGTATTTCACCCAATTTTCTAACCATACACATGTATTGTACCCTCTGTCAAACATCATGAAAGAGGCAGGAGTATTTGGTGGTGGAATAACAATGCCCTCTCTAGTTTTAATCGGCCTGTCCTTTTTGAAGAAATTCTTTACCTTATTTACAAGGGACATTTTTCTCTTAGTTCCGTACATAATATCGTATCTATTAGCCTTCCACTGATCCCTTTCAAACCCTTGGTTTCTTGGATCGGGTCTAGTCTCTGGAGTATACGAGTGCCACATACGATTTCTACGCTTAACTTTGTTTACAAATTACCTCCAATCAGAATGTGTCTTGCACTTCCGTGCGACCAATGGGGTGCACGCGTTCAAATAATTTCGGCCAATGGGTGCGCGGCCTTTTCGCGAGACAGTTCTCACGCTTTCGGCGCTCACCCCTCCTTCACAATTCCAGCCCCGCTACCCGCCCGCTGTTTCTACCAATCCCAGCGCGGCACAGAGTGACGTCAGAGACGCTTCGCGACTGACTCCCTCCCTTCGCAAGGTAACGGAAACTTTCTTTCTTTCTAAAGTGCTTAGTACTTGGTTATTTTACGACGAATACACATTCGCCACAGTGCTCAAGTGTCTAGACAGGAAAGAGTTGTTTTACTGCAAGTAAACTACTTCCATTTACTTTTCACACGCTGCGGGTAGATCTCTTCCGCCTACCCTTCACTCTAGCATCAGTGAACCTGTTACTTCCCTAGACCCATCCACTCTTTCCGGGATATATCCGAGTCTAAGGTTTCCCAGCGGACCCCTTTGCTTTCACCCAAGCTCCGATGAACCTGCTACTCTTCCGATGTGACCCTTATTAGGTTACGCCACTATGGGAATTTTGCCAATGAACCTCGTTACTAACATTTATTCACACATGTATTCAGGAAAAGCCCTAGTTAGTGCTTCTGGTTCTACCTAACCTGCACCTAACTTTCCTTGAGCCTGCGACCTCAAGGCAATGGATTCTATTCACCACTTGCCATTCAATTTCCCCGGGGAGTTCCGACAACACTTAACAAAACGTTTTACATACGCATGGATTAATACATATAACAATATAAGAACAAGAATAATAATTTTCAAACAATTCATAAATTTCAAAAACAGCGCGTTCTCAAGAGAGTGATCAAGTCCCCCGAAATGGCCGCTCTTATAGCAGCATCAATCTACTAGCAGCTACCGACTTGACTTAGCTTAACTAGTCCTATCTAACCTTTAACTATTCCCTAACCATACCTCTGCTACCAGAAAATTACTGATAGAGCGCGCGGGTCACCCGACCAATAATTTCGCCGCTTCCGGCTTCGGGCCCATATATTTCAAATCACCATATACATTGATCGGATGACCTCACGGTCTTCTATCAATAATTTGGGAGTTCCTTTCGTTATTCTTCAGAGTACCCGACTTACCATCCACCGATGCGGGTACCTATGACCACAATGGATCAGGGAGCTAGCTGTAAAAGGAAAGGCAGCAAAATACAAACCCAACAAATAACATTCAAACTCTTTGTAAAATGACCACGGACAACTGGAAGTTTTAAAGTCTTTATCTAATTTAGTAAAATTCAGAAATCATCAAATTCACAGTAATTAAGCAATCGATAATCAGAATAACAGAAAGTACATAGCTGAATAGCAAATAAGTCAGTGCAACCATTTATAAACTAATGGAACCAGGACACATTTAAAAAGAAGGATCAGGAATTAGAACGTTTAAGATGAATCACTAAAGATGGGATAGGCTTTGATTAGGACTAGTATTCTAGAATTATCTCAAAAATATGAGACAGGAGTTCGGGACATTTATATAACTATAGGAGAGTCTATGAAGAGAGACACGTTATGCTTTAAGGCAAAAGTTCTTTAGACCGTTTAAGTAGGGATGTTCTAGACCATATCAGGAAATGACAAACTGCAATGCAAAATATAATTTCTAACAGGTAGGGTAACATAGGAACACGTTATGAAACAAATGCAAATGACTTTATGATTCAATGGTTGCGGGAGAAAGCATGGAAAATTAAGATATGCAAAAGTATGTCTTTATTGAAGCAAAAGACAGAAATTCAGAAAGGTGCAAGGTTCAGAGCTTTCAGAGTGATATTTACCTAGACTGGTGTGGAAACCAAACCCTGGCCACGGGTCAGTTAAGGACAGGAAACCCTCAAGGAAGGATACCCCTCAATGGACAGCAGGTGCAGAATGGACACCCAGGACAGGACAGGAAACCCTCAGATTAGGAAGCAGGACAGGACCTCTCGGACAGGACCCTCAGGACAGGACCAGCACCCGCTGTTCGGAAGCAACGCCTGCGCTCCACCCTCTCTGCAGCTATCGATCAAGACCCCGATTTGGTCAGCGAACTCCCAGCAAAGTGCTCCGCCAGCACTTTAAGGTTTAGTAAAACCTTAGTCTATGGTCAAATTTCAGACAGAGTGCTCCGCAGCTCTCTGTATCTTCAGTCACCTATTGAGTGCGTTGGGTCAGTGACAGGTCAGCTAAACCAGACAAGTCGGACAATTTCCCTAGGTGAACCCAGGGTAGATATACTGTTTTGGGACGGTGTACCACCCCCCAATGTTGCAAAGTGTCAGAATCCCTCAATTTGGATTGGTCCTAAGGTAGGCTTTGGGTAACACAACAATCAGAATAGACTATTTGGAGGCCTAATTTACATCTCTGGGCACCGCCTAGCAAAATTGGGGTTCCCATGAGAAAGCCGCACAGAATACAATGGAAAGAATACATTTCGTTACAATAGAACATAATCATGATGCTTCTGCTGGGTGAAGGTGCTCTTTCCCAGGGTGGCTCTGGCATCAACCTTCTTTGGCCTGAGTTCAATGCCAATGGCTGCTTCTAGATTCTGCGCAGAAATACCCTCCAAGATGGACTCCCCAGCCCAGCACCCCTCCGAGTCGAGGATACATGAAAGGTAAGCGAAAACAAATTAATACATAGAAGTGACGGTATGAAAAACACATCATTGGTCTTGTACTTCAAACTTATCATTATAAAAATATACTATGCAGTTTAAATGTTAGCAACATATACACTGTCACAAGAGCATCACCACGTTATTCACGAAAGCTGTGTATTACGCATGCGCACCCTTTCCCACCAAATTTATAACTACGTCAGGTCACGTGAGTGTGACTGACGCATGCGCAGAAGCAACTTTTCCAAGCGGCGTCCATGTTTTAGAGACATGGATTAGTTGTATTAGAAATACACGTACGCAAGCTTCCTCTACCTCGTTTGAATATAAAAATAAAAGATTAGTAAGACGTACAAATTCTATTAATTGATTACACACAGGCGAGGTTCTTGACTCGAGCAAGTCGCGATGCGAAGCTTGCTCTATCAGTAACAACAGTTTTAATTTCAGGCAATGATGAGAGTTTGGATACATTTTTCCAATACCTTTATTCTCATTAAGAGATTAGTAAAGTTATTTTCTTTATTTCTCTTTATCTCAGTTTGTCCATCAAATAAGTTTACAGAAATATTTTTTTAAATAATAGAACAAGCATCAACATTATAATGCATTAAATGCATTCTATGAAGGAATAGATTCCCTATTCTAAAGATCATAATCAGCGTATTAGAGTTCAAGAACCCAGGAGGAATTTGAATCTCGAGGAAAACAGTGAGATCAGAGGAGCATAAAGCTTCCAAGTCAAATTAGAGTAGCTGAACTTCCCACAAAGAGCAGTTCATAAGACTCAGCCATGTCTTAATAAACTCAAGCAATTCAGCATACAGTTGCAGTAGCAATCTGTTGAAAAGCAAATAGCAAAAAGACAAAAGGAAGCAGATGCAGTAGTAGCCAAAACCTTCAGGGGGCTCAGTCTGGGGCAATCCTCTTCTGAATTGAGCAACTCGCTAGGGACAGGCACTAATACAAAAGTCAAGACAACATGTTGAAAACATTGCATCAGGCCTCTTCCTCCATAAGCCAATAGGATGGCAGTCCTCGCAGTTAGAAGGTTCAGCTCCTCCGTTCCCACGAAAATACATGCTACTTGTACACTTTATTGCAAGGTCTGCTACAGTCAGTCTTGCGTAGTTAGATTCTGGACACATTGGACTCGGGTCCCATAAACCTTAAAAGAGAGCTTTACTGTATATATCTGAGTTAGTTTCACTGCTAGAACAATTAACTATTAGTTAAATGGCAAATCACTGTTAGGCAATGCATTCTTTTTACTATGAATCAAGCCTCATTGTTTCAAATGCACAAATTATTCTATTCAACCGTTATATGCAACACAAGAAAGTAATAAGGTGTTGCTTATCTTATAATATATTTGTTAGACCACATCATTCTGAAGTTATGACATTTATGACAAAAGTTCTATGCATGCCAATTTAATGCCAAGCTTCTAATTCATGTTGTAAACAATTCAGCAATATCAAGTTTTGTTTCTAGTTAAAAGAAAATTGCTTCTTAGATTTCTATTGCCTACACAGGTAACTTTGACTGCCTATTCTAATCAGCACATTTCAAATGCATGTATTTTCGGCATCACATTTTATTTTTATCATTGCACATTAAACTACTAGATTAATCATTTACATGCTCATTTATTAAGTCTCCCGGAGGAAGGTTGCAAGGGAAAGTGGGGAGCAGGAAGATGACAAAGGAAAAGAGGAAGGAGTTAAGGACGGAGAGGGCAAAGGAGGGGGAAAGTGTGTCAGGAGATTCCTGGTCTGTAGCCACAAGGAAAGATGTCTAGATTTCACAAGTACAATTTTGTTAATGTAATTTCCTTTACCTCAGGGATATTATGGAGGATGGTTGGGAGGGGTGTCACAAGTTGATCCTCCTTTGGAGCAGGCATTTCATCCAGGTGTTTTTCTTTTGCACTCAGCATTAAATTAGGTCCTAGGCCTGCCTTGGCCAGAGGCCAAGCAAGGCACCTTTATTTCTCTGCCTGGCCTTTGGAAATGGTGCTCCCAGTGCCAAGACAAAATAGCAGTTAAACTCTGTAGGGTAGCGTTTCCCAAACTGTATGTCAGAACCCACAGGTAGGTCAGAAGCTGAGAATGTGCTCAGTATACATGATCATGTACAACCATACCACTTATGCAGGACTTTCCCCTTATAAATTTAGAAATATGGATCTGGTCTAACAGCCAGAGTCACCGACTTGATTCTGGGACATCAGGTTGGAGCCATGGCCTTTGATCCTGTACAAATCAATTAATGTCCTGTACTTATAATACATTTAATGTGATCTTCTGTAAGGTAATCTCATTCTCATGTAAAGTGTTCCCTATATAAAACTGTAAGCTATATCTATAGCTCTATATATCTATCTCACATAAATACTTTATGTCGGCCATAGGCCATTAAAGTAGCATAAAACAATTAAAAAAAATATGCAGTGCATTATTTTGTGGGCAATACAGTGAGCATACATTGATTTCTATAAATACACCTCTGAGTCCGATTGCACAAAATTAGTACAAATACACTACCAGAGACAAATACCGGAACTGTCCACCCTGCCTAAGGGTGAATTTCATACATAAACATTTGACTAGAATTTAGATTAAATGTTCTCACAAGTCATATAACAATCAAACGAGGCTATATAGATTGGAACAGTTAAATTCGGCACCTATATCATAAATACTTGTGCCTCTGTTGTCCGGTTATCACTGTATTAATATAGCTTACCAAGCAGGGAGTAACAATAGCTCATCTCTCATAGCACAAGTACATATCTATACCCTACAAAGTCCCAAAAAAGCCAGATAAATAAAGTGCAACTGCTAAAGTGCGGTAGGTAGAATCAGTTATTCCTACAGATTGATTCAGCCTAGAACTCTAGTGATTGTAAAAAACATTGTATTGGGCACATCAACATCCAATTACAGAAATATAAGCAATAAAGGTATGTCAGTAAAACTTGAGTAGTCTTCCCAATTTGTAAATAAGATAGAGTTAAAAAATAATAAAAATACTCATTCTGTCCCACAATGTATCTAAAGCCACTCTTTAAGAGAAAAATACTAAAATGTCAGCCCTGTGTTCTTACGTATAAAACTGACTGGAAGTAAGTATCTACTAAGTGCAAACATTATATAGGGTGAGGTGTCACTTTTAAGTACCCTCAGGGCTTCTTCAAATATTCTATAGTCCAAATAAATATTCTATAGTCCAAATTCTTACATAACAGACAGATCAATTTACTCCTTTGCCTATTGTAATAAAGTATGTGCAATGTTTTCTGTCTGATGTAAAGTGAATAAAGTGCAAGCCACAGTCTCGTAGGTCACATTCATCTTCCATTTTGAGGTATATGATCTGGTTTGGAGAATTCCATAATAAAATTTCATATACAGTATCTTTGCAAAAAAAGGCTAGATTTCATCAAGGTAGTCTTTGGATGCAGAGACTGATTTTATAATTAGAAATTGAGTTGAAAGTTGACCTAAATTTGTGTTGCGATGTTGGGAGTTTGCATGACGTCACATTGTCTTGTCAGTGTTAATATGTGTCCCATTAATTGATTCATGAATTTTGAGCCATCTTTTTAATATTTTTTAACTAATAAAATTAAGATATTTCTATAATTTATTGGTACATTGAGTTTATGTTTATCATTGTTTAAATTGCGGTCTGCTACAATTTTTGAGGACCCTACATGTTGCCTGGTGATTTTCTATTGCCATTTGATGTTGAGAATTTGCAACATAGTCCAAGTACACTGATTTAAGATGTTTCTTTGAGCTGGTTTGTAGTGTTTGAGGCTCGTTCCAGAATGAAGGTAGAGCATGTTTACTAAACCACGCTTTTACATAACGCAACCATGGGAAAGTTTGATTCCCATCTAGTTCCAATATTTCCTTTAGACCATCTCGATAATGGCCCAGCTCTTTCCTGGTCCATATTCTTACCCAATAGAGGATAGATCCTAGAGGTGTGATATGTTATACCTGTTTAATAATCATATCTAGTTACACTGGGATCAGTGGTGCTCCGGCAGGCAACCCAAGGATGCTTTTCATAAGCTTGTTATCTCTTATAGCAAGGAATTTCACTTTGTCTACACATAATTCAGCTCCATATAATGCAGCAGCCTAAGTCTTCTGTCGGTAGATTTCCAAGGCTGGTGTTAGGGCCTTGGTAACAGATCTGTGATACTTATTCAATATTCGTCTAGAATTTTGTACGAGGGCCATCTTAGCCTGGTTTATCTGGTGTTCCCATGATAATTTGGAATTTAAAAGACCTTTGTGGTTTCACGTTCATGTATTTTGTCTTACTTATATTGATTTCCAATCCTGTTTTCCTGCAATAAATGTGGAAACTATCAAGTATATTTTGAAGTCCTTTTGGTGTCTGGAAAATCAGAATGGTATCATCTGCAAAAAGTAAAGCAGGAACTAAATTTCCACAGATCCTAGGTGAATCGTGGACACATTGTTTCAGATGATTCACACCATCATTAATATAGAGTGAGAACAGGACGGGTGCCATCACACAACCCTCTCACACTCCTCTTTTTATAGGGATCTGTTCTGTAAGATTGCCTTGTTGGCCCCAGCGCACCCAGGCAAAGTTATTCTGGTGTAACCTGGTTATCTGAATTAAAATATCTTCTGAGACACCCTGAATCTATAATGTTGTCCACAGTAATACTCTTGGGACGTAGTCATACGCCGCCTTTAAATGTGTCCCTCCTTAAGTTTTATATACCTCCATAGCAAGCACATTAATCTAAGCGCCTAGTCGAAAGTACTAGGGAGAATCCTGCTTGGAACAATGAAAGTATGTTCTTAGATCTAATCGTTCAATCTGTCCAGTATTTGGCAGACATAGATTTTTTGCTTTACAACTTTAAGGCTTATTGAACTATAACTACCAGGGTTACACTTATTGCCTTTTTTGTGGATTGGTACTACCTTGGCCCCATGCCACGTTGGATAGATGAGTGCCCTAGATGCAACTGTGTTGCATAGCATATTCACATAGAGGACCCATACTTCCTTTTCATGCTTCAACAGATCCCCCATAATCTTGTCCAGCCCGGGCGCTTTTCCTGGTTTTATGGCCTCTATTTCTTAATCTGTATCTGCTAAACTAAAATAAAGTACCAGTCCATGCTTTCTAGCAGTCCTGTAGTGACTGTTCGTCTTGCTCCAGTAGAGTGGGGGCTGCATAAAGTGGTTGGTCCAGGTGGATGTGTCCACATAGTGCTCTGTGTGGGAGACATGGTCTTTATCATCTATCTATCTATCTATCTATCTATCTATCTATCTATCTATCTATCTATCTATCTATCTATCTATCTATCTATCTATCTATCTATCTATCTATCTATCTATCTATCTATCTATCTATCTATCTATCTATCTATCTATCTATCTATCTATCTATCTATCTATCTATCTATCTATCTATCTATCTATCTATCTATCTTTCTGTCTGTCTGTCTGTCTGTCTGTCTGTCTGTCTGTCTATCTGTCTACCTGTCTATCTGTCTGTCTGTCTATACAGATATATATAGTTATAGATATTGATTGCAGTTATATTGTCCAAAATGCATCACTGGGCCTTGTTTTAATACAAAAATAGATAGGAGGCCGTACCCCCACTTACCCTACATACTGCTGTAGAAATGGTTTATCAATTTTGCTAATATCACTGATATCAATATCAAGATGTTTCAGAAGCCTTGTGATTTTAGTGAATAGATGCCTCAGGCGCACCAGACTCTGAAAAGTGTCTGACTTTAGTGCAGTTCACTATCTCCCACTTGTATTGCCAGATTACCATCTTGGCTATAGTTTTATATCAATTGACATGGTCAAGGCCACGATGTTTACAAAAAATTGCTGTTATTACTTAAAAAAATAGCCCCCTCGTTTCATCAAAGTAAGGTGGGTCATGAACTTTCGTCATTTTAAATGTTGTGTTGTGGTTCTAAAACGTTTGGGAAGCACTGCTGTAGGGGACGGTGAGCATACGCAAATGTACTTGGGTTTTTTGCACATTTGACTTGCTCTAACAGACCTGGGCTAAAATCTTTTACCAGCACAGGACGAGAGACATTGAGAGGGCAGAACATTGAGGTAAAATGCCATGGATGCAAGGTGACGTGTGTCACCTTTAGAAAGAAATAAGTTATTACCCTAGCATAACCACTTCCGGACTGGTGCACTGTTTTAAAGTAACTTATAGATCACGACAGTCCTCAAAAGGGATACATTCTAATAAGTATGTTACTCCTACTTGCTCTTAAGTGTCACTCATAGTGTCACCCATAAAGCGTTGAAATATCACAAATAAGCACTCTCAAGACTTGGAAGTGTCACACATAAGCAAATTGAAATCTTGGCCGCTATGTTACTGTGCAGTACAAACTGGCATGGTGTGGTCCCAGAGTGACTTCATCGTCCTTTTGGAGCAGCTGTCAGGTGGTTAGAATACAGCTTCCAGCCTCCTGACTTTGAAAGCCTTTCACTTACAGAACAGGAAGAGCAGTAAACAAAAGCACCCATCAGCACCATATACCCAAATGGTTCTGACAGACTAGCTACAGTGTAACAACATAGACTGTGTGTAGAAGATGTGGTCAGATCACTCGTCTTTCTGCTTATCTGGCACGCCGGTCAGGTGTCGATTTGCAGAGTGGAAATATATGCTCTCTCCATGATTGCAACACCCATTTGGGGCTGCTGCTGCGCTGGTGAGATCACAGCTAGTGCCACATGACATAGACACTTTTCCTTACAAAGCAGGGACTAGAGTGCAGTAAGAAGCAAAAAAAACGAGCACAAGCCCAAAAGGTGGGACACCAATCCACAGCACCACATGCAGGGGACTTCTTCAGGCTGATAATCTTTCTATTTCTCTGGTGCTGGCCAGCCTGAGAGAAGCTGTTTGCTTCAGGGTTGGGCCAACGAAGACAGTTGTCATTGTTCCAACCAGAGTCTCTATGGACATGATTGGGTTAAATGTGGATACAAAATTCTGAGCAGGGGGGCCAAATTATGTTTGGCCCAGGGCCCCCCCAAATCCTTATAATGTCACAGCTTTCAAGAGAATCGTAACTCCAGCAATCTGAACTTTTTGCAATGAATGAGAGATTTATTTCTGATGCCAAGATACACACTATTTGAGTGATGGAGGCGGATGTGGGAAATTGCAGATGTGGCCCAATGAGGAAAATACAGTTTAGAAAGAATATGTTTCAAGACCTAGCACAGAAAAAATCAAGAGCGTGTTACTGTACTGATCGGAGCGCATACAGAATACAGATTGGTGGAAATGCCCAGACTCGTTTCATAATTGCCATGTGAGGGTCAGTAATCATCCTTCAACTAATGTTATGAGTTTATCTTCAAGTAAACAGAAAAAATGTATAGAAGTGGTTTAACAATGACTGATTAAAATGTACATGCACCAAAATGTCGCTGTTTTCAGATATTGTATGTGAAGAAAAGGCCTATAAATATTGTCAACATATAAGACTTTTGTAGTATTTTGTGCCTTTACAATGTATTGTATTCATTCATGCTGTAAAATGTTTGTTAATTTTAACACTTGGGAGCTCTTAGTGATTTCAGAATGTGAGGTGGTCAGGTGAGTGCGTGACAGCTGTGAGTGTAGTAGTTGTTTAGTAGATGAGGCATTTTCCATGATATTTAGCACATTAAACTCTTGTGTGAACATACACGTGTTACCAGCTACTTCTTCAACTGGCAACGAGTATCGTTAAAAGACGGTGTCTAATTTGTAAAACAAGGACTGCCGGTGCCCAAAATTTGTCTCAGAAGCCTCGGTCGGTGCAATTAAATGTTGGTGTGCTCAGTACCAAGTAGTGGTGGCCTGTGCAGGTAAGCCTGGTGGGGATGGGGAGGGGGCAGGGATGGGGTGGAAGTGACAAACGACGGAATAGTGAAAATAAAATAAATAAATAAAACCACTTACCTTACTCTCAATGTGGTGTTGCCAAGGTAAGTGGTTTTATTTATTTATGCTGGTATGCTGGCACAGGGCACCAGCATTCCAGTCCTGTCTTCTTTCTTTCAGGGGAAGGAGTGGCGCAACGTTTGGACTCGGTAGAGCTGGCGGCGACTCGACAGCACCAAGGAGAAAAGAGGGCTGGGCCCAGTGCCTGATCCCGGCGCGGGACCTTGATGCAGCCATGCCACGAAGCTCAAGAATAACCTTGTTAGTCCCAACAGGAGGTAGGTCTCGAACGGCCTGTGGTACACGAGAAGCAGCGAACATGCTAGTGGCAGCGGTGAACCAGAAGGGCAGGGTCTCTTAGGCCTCCCTTTGTGCTGGGCGCATCAGTGCCACAGTAAAGTTTGGAAAGAGTAATGCGAAGGGGAAGGTGCTGAGTAGCAAAAGGGGTCATTTGGATGACCCGTTGGAAGTGGTCACTTTGGACTAGGATGAGGATAGCATGGACCCCCTGAGCAGGCCTAGCGGGTCAGGGTGTTTCTACCCTGCCCCTTTTCTTATTGTTTATCGTTTTTTCACCTTTTTTCTTGTGACTCAGTTCAACTGACTGAGTCACAAGATGGCTGCCACCACCTCCTGGTTTGAAATATTGACAGCCAATCAGGGTCAAGCTCATGCTCGGGAGGGTTTGTGCGTCCACCACGGTCACCAGATATCCATATTTTATTAAAGATTAATTTCTCAGAAACAACTGAACAGATTGACACCATTTCAAGCAAAGATTGCACTCTGGACCAAGAGCTACCTCTCTACCAAATTTGGTGTACTTCCGTTCAGCAGTTCGAGCTGTAGCTGCGACAAAAGTTTCCCATGGAAATTAAGATAGAGAAACTGTGAGGAGCCCGTATCACTGGAGAACGCCTCCTGAACTCACCTGGGCTTGACGGGCCGACGCTGCATCTCGCCGACCCACTCCGCGGGTGCCGCATCGCGCCATTGGACATTGGGGAGTGCTTTGCTGGCCGCGAAGAGGGGGAGCAGGCTGTTCCGACGCCGCAGGGACTCAGTTGTCCAGGGGTCCCTGCGAGACCCATTACACCTGGTGTGCGTCAATTGTCCAGCCCCGCCCACCGCCCGCCATGCACTGAAAACCTGCCTTTCTGCAACTCGATCTTGGGAGCTGCTGTTACTGTTTGAACTGTGAGGAGCCCGTATCACTGGAGGACGCCGCCTGAACTCACCTGGGCTTGACGGGCCAACGCTGCATCTCGCCGCACCCGCTCCGCGGGTGCCGCATCACGCCATTGGACGTTGGGGGGTGCTTTGCTGGCCGCGAGGAGGGGGAGCAGGCTGTTCCGACGCCGCAGGGACTCAGTTGTCCAGGAGTCCCTGCGAACCCATTACACCTGGTCTGCGTCAATTGTCCGGCCCCGCCCACCGCCCGCCACGCACTGAAAACCTGCCTTTCTGCAACTCGATCTTGGGAGCTGCTGTTACTGTTTGAACTGTGAGGAGACCGTACCACTGGAGAACGCCGCCTGAACTCACCTGGGCTTGATGGGCCGACGCTGCATCTCGCCGCACCCGCTCGCCGGGTGCCGCATCGCGCCATTGGACGTTGGGGAGTGCTTTGCTGGCCGCGAGGAGGGGGAGCAGGCTGTTCCGACGCCACAGGGTCTCAGTTGTCCAGGAGTCCCTGCGAGACCCATTACACCTGGTCTACGTCAATTGTCCGGCCCCGCCAACCGCCCGCCACGTGGCCTATTTAGCCCACTTGCTCACAGCGCGCGGAAGAGCGCAGGAGTGCGCCGAGCTAAGCCCGGGCAAAGGGCAGGCCGTCCGGGGCTGGCCAAGGCTGGGCTGGGCCACCTCTCTTGGTCCTACGAATTATTGGACTTACAGTAAGCTTTCCTATAGTGCTCAAATTGGTTTGTTTTATTATTGTACTGTTTTGTGAGGCAAATATAGGGCATAACAATGAATACCATCTCGAGCTTAGGGCAGAAGTCATCAATTGGTGGCTCAGTTAGAGGGACATTAGATGCCTTTATCACAAGGGCTGCTTCAGTATTGGAGAAAGAAATCGCCCTTACTGAGAGACGAATATCTACTGAATGGCAAACAAAACGTTTGTCCCTGGGGGCTATAAACCAAACTTAAACGCCCACACATACTATTGATAATAGAGATCAATCAAGAGATACAGGCATCCCTTTGTTAGTACAAGATTCTCCAGTCCACCAACTGATTCACAGGGATCCAATTATGTCTGATACCACGCTAGACTCCTTATTGGAAACTTCACCGGAAGACTCATTGTGTGTAACTCTTAGCAATGGCACTTCTAAAAATACCAGAAGCAATAAACATACAGGGACGGGTATTCCCCAAAAAAGGAAGAGGGGGGCACAACACAAAGGGGAAACAGAGCAAAACTTTGTAGACCCACCAATACCCCCAAGAAAAACATAGGTCTTTCCTCAAGTGAAATGAATAAGGGGGATCCAATAACAGTCCCACTACAAGATCTAATGAGTAATATAGAACATTTACTCAAAGCCCTGTTGCTACCCATAGTGGAAAGAGTCAGGCGTATAAATGAGCAGCTTGGGTCCATCACCGATATTGTAACCACCAATTCTACCACATTAAAAGAATTGTTACCTAGACAACCTTCTTTGAAAGATTTGGAGGAGAGAGCAGGTCAGACTGCCCCCACTAATAACAAAAATAGTACTAAGTCAACTCCCAAAGTCCACGATAGAATAACCAGCACACAGATTCTAAATACGGCTTTAGATCTCACCAGACAAAAGGAAACAGCCAAAAATAGATCTCCTATAACAAAAGATAATAAAACTGAGGACAAAAAATCGAACACCCCCGATAATGATAGCCAGGTAGCGGGGCCTTCGATTTGTATTGACCTACCACCTGAGTCAGAACCTCTTGTAATTATACTAACAGGAGTCCCTTTACTCCCTGTAGGGAAATTTGAGAGCTACCAGACCCTCAAGAATAAAGCCATGTATTGGCTAAGGGCAAACAGACCACTTCCTCCTCACTTGGACGATGATATTATAAATGTTAGAAGGGAGTCCTGGGTAGGGAGGAGGCCTAAAGATATTCCTGGAGATATTATTATAATAAACTTTCAAGACAGGAGAGTGATAAACCATATTCGTGATTGGTATTGCGAGGGCTATGAGGGGGGTATAACTGCAAGATCGTTGAGTTATTTTTATCCGAGGTCCTTAGTGGCTAATCCATGGAGACATGGAAATTATGCCTCCCGCAACGCCAGGCCTCCCACATTTAACATCCCCATTCATAACAGATTCTCTTCACTTATGGGGATGGAGGGGGTTGACTGACTGCCATCTGAGAATATCAAGCTTATGGGGAACTATAAGCCTCTCTTAACCCCAGCCCCGAAGAAATATCTAAAGGGAATTAATGACATACTGATAAGTAGTTGTGCAGAGGAGGTAACCATCACTAATGGGGTTAGAACTATGGCAGCTACTCAAAAAATTCCATCTAGCAAATAACCTACTATATGTCAAGACCCGAGAGCAGAGACCTTGGTTAATAGATTTTGCCGTTCTAGAAAAAATAGCAATTGTCAAGACCTATCCATTGTCTCCTGGAACATTGCAGGGTTAAAAAGAAATTTGGTGGATCCAAATTGGCATTCTTTTATAGAAATGTATGATATTATAATCCTGCAGGAGACTTGGATGCTAGAAAACCCCTACATGGTAGGATATAAAACGTATGGGGTTGAGGCAAAACGTTCATCAAAAGTTAGACCCTCTGGAGGTCTAGTTATCTGGGTCCGTGTAACCTTGCAAGTTGAAATCACTCCTTTAGAGATTGACTCCCAAGATATAATAGGCCTAAAGTTTAGAGGTAAAGAAGGTGAAGTTACATATCTCCTTAATGTTTATAATAGGTCTTCGCCCTCACAGGGTCTCTCGAATGTTATTAACCAGCTTAATTGTGTTTTAGACACTCTGGGAGATAGCCCAAGGGTATTCATTGCTGGTGACTTTAATTGTAACTTTGAGCCGGTATATGGATTTGATGATCTGATGGAGCAACAGGATCAAGCATACAATATTCCTCCTCTGGCTAGTGAAAAACAGGTCAGATGCACTGTAGCTGTGACTAACTTTGGCCCATAACCTTAGATCTTGCAATGGCCGTCTTCCTTCTGATAGACCTAAGGCTTACACGTTTTTCAGAGGGATTTCTCAAAGTCATATAGGTTATATGATGGTATCGTTAAGTTGTTGGAGCTGTTTGTGTGACTTTAAAATAATCACTAGAACAGAGAGCGATCATTTAACCTTGACTTTGAGGGCCTCCCCAGAACTCCTCTCTATAGCGAATCCTATCAATAATAACTACGGCACTTTAGATGACCAGATAATGTTAAAAAAGAATGACCGTTTAATAAAATGACCCAACATCTTAGGGGATGAAGGGGCATTGACCAAAATCTACCTAGCCTTCTCAGAAACATTATCCAAGTATACCGAGGACAACTCAGTATTAATCTCAATATCTGATCTACATGGTGAGTTGGTAAAAGCCCTCGGACCTATACTTAGTAAAACAATTCAAACTAAAAAGGGAAAGGCAATTGGAAGGGTCAGTAATGGAAATCCCTGGTACTCTAAGGATTGTCGTACAGCAAAGGCGGAGCTAATAGTAGCAATAAAACAAAAAGATTTACCCAAAATCAAATTACTAAGGCGTGCATATAACCAAACAATTGTTGCTGCCAAGAGAGCCTGGGATGAGGAGATATGGGAGGGCCTTATTAGAGCAGCCAAGACAAAAGATCAGGCAGGGTTTTGGAACTTAATGATGAAAGGAAACAGGGCTGGTAGTAAACAGCGTGATCTATTTCTAGATGAGGACACCTGGGTCAATCATTTCTCCAAGCTCTATTCTAAAGTAAAAAATAATGAATATGATGTCAATTCAGAGTTGACGGGTGACATGATTGAGTCAGCAAAGGCAGCTGACTTACATTTTACATTAAAGTAGACAAATTATGTTATCGAAACCTTAAAATCTGGAAAAGCCCCGGGAATAGATAAAATCCCTGCTGATCTTCTAAAACACGATCTGGTAACCTGGATTCCTTATACGAACGCCCTATGTAATGCCATAGCAATTTTTGACTCAATACCGAAATCATGGAGGAGGGCAGAGATTGTCACAATTTTTAAAAAGTGGAACAGACTGGATCCGTCGAACTATCGTCCGATCAGTCTTATAGACATTCCACAAAAAATATTTGCAATGCATATCTTATGCGCCTATCGTCCTGGATCGAAGAAGTGGACTTGCTAACAAAATATCAAGCAGGATTCCGTAAAAAGATTAGCACGATCGACCAGGTCTTTAGGTTTTTATGTCTATGTTGGAAGTATGTCAAGGTCAGACACAGTTCATTGTATGTACCATTTGTGGACCTAAGAGCTGCTTTCGATTTGGTTCCTAGAAACAAACTCTGGACCCACTTAAGCGACTTAGGAGTGCCCATTGAATTACTGGTACAAATCATTAGAATTCATGAAAATAATTTTGCAAAATGAGATGAGGGGCCCCGAGGAGAACTCACTAGAGAGATCCCGGTGAAGCGTGGCGTGCGACAAGGTTGCGTGCTTGCGCCAACCTTGTTTTCCCTTTATGTAAATGACATCCCCTCCTTCCTTGAAGAAAGCAATAGTGATTCGCCCAAGCTAGGGGGGGAGGCAATCCCTGCATTACTTTTTGCAGACGACACCATTCTAATATCACAAACTTCGGGTGGGCTCCAAAATCTGATAAATTCTTTCCACTTATACTGTACCAAAAAAGGTCTTGAGATCAACCCGAGCAAAACAAAATACATGTCCATCAACCCTAGTAATTTTTTTTTTTTTAAAGTTGGAACTTCAAGGTGAAAGCCTAGAATACGTGAATAGCTTTAATTATATAGGTATCACGTTAGATTCCAAAATGACGTGGAAACCCCAATTAGAAAAAAACAAATTAATCCTGCTCCAAAACTCTATGCCGATACTGAAGAAACATGGAGGGAGTACCTCGAAGACTATATCACCTGCCATTGAGGTCTATAAGTGCAAGGCACAATCTGCAGCCCTCTATGGAGCAGAACTTTGGGGCCCTAATAGCAAACACAACTTTGAAGTGGGTGAGAATGACTTTTTGCGAAGGTTACTATCGTTGCCAAGAAGAACACCATTGGTACCTGTCTTTTTGGACATCAATTTAAAACGTACTGATAGTCTAGTAGTGCTACGTTCCCTCATGTACTGGATAAGAATCTGGACCACTGATGAGCTTGTTCACTACAGACTGGGCCTACGAGAGTTAATGCCCTTTGGTATTTTAAAGGATATCCCTTGGTTTAAGCATATTGCCACCTGGTTAAAAAAAAAAGGCTATTAATTTACTGGGAAAAACCTGAAGAGCTAACTAAATCCTGTAGCAAAATTGTAAAGAGACGATTCTGGGATTACCAATGGGAAACCCAACTACAGGATGCTAGCCTAGGACCCTTATCTTTGAGGTTCCTCCAGTTTAAAGATGAGCCTAAATTTGAATCTTTTTTAGATTAAGTTTTTCCCCCGGTGGCAAAATCTTTATATCTTAAATTTAGATACGGGGTCCTACAGACTAATGTTACAAAATCTAAATGGGGCAAAAAGACTCTTGATAAAGACGCAGATAAATGCAGTTTCTGTAAAAACATCATATTGGTAAAGGAAAATGTTCCACACATTTTATTTTTCTGCCCGGCATATAAAAATTTGAGGGACAGGTGAATCAAACATCTATGTGATAATCTCAAAATAAGACATTACAAGGAGGCTGAACGAATCCTCATATCTGATACTGCACGACCGATAGTATTTTGTGTGTCTAGATTTCTTATTTGTGTAATTTTTCATAGAGCTAAAAATGACTTGAAACTGTAATTATAGTTGACTATCATGCAAGCAGTTAGTGGATAGTATGCAGACTGTTCCAACATTCGCTTCTAATATATAAATTGCGTCTATCAAATTGATTGACTGTTGAAATAGCAAATTTTCTGTTTTTCCAATTCTTTGAATAGCAACAGTTTTTAACTATAATAGGAATGTATGAACTAAAAACTTGATATACCCCCGCTTATTAACTATCTGATGTAAATATTTTAAATCTTTTATTTCCTTTTAGCGTTTTTAGAAACTATTGATGGACTGTGTAAATCTCTCCCCCACCCATGATATAGGCTTTAGTTAATTACGTATAATCTTTTGCTGTGATGATGTTTTTTTTTAACTGTGAATGCGATGTTATTATTTTATGTACTTTTATGGTTTAGAAAAAAACGAAATAAAGTTTTGAATTGAATTGAATTGATAGAGAAACCAGTTTTGGGACCCCTCTTTTTTCTCGGTCCCCGCTTGGCGAATCACCCCGAAACTTTCAAGACAGGAGCTGACCAGAGCGGGCCATTAGTTGTGAAAAGTATGCGAAGATTCGTCAACCGATGCCAAAGATACTGGCAAAAGAAAAAGTGTTTTTGAATAGAAACAAGGTCCTAACTATAACTACCTACTGGTGACTGCCAGTAGGTAATATATATAGCTTGTTTATATTATTGATCAGTTTTTAATTTTAGCTCTAATTAAATTTTGACCGCTTGGCAGATCGAAATCTCTCTACCTATGAAATCTTGTAATAACTGTGTGCTATGAACTTATGTAATTCTTATGAAATATATATTTTTTCTTTTTTATCACTTGGGTTTCACTTTAAATATTTAGCAAATTCTCCTTTTGCCACTGGCCAAAGGGGTTTTTTCTGCTGGTTCGGCCAGTGTTTTCGAAAAGCTAGACTTGGCATGCTGTGCTTGCCCACTTGGGCACCATTGAGAGTTCTTGAAAATTGATGATTATTTCCATTTTCTTCATAGACTTTAATCACCCGCGTAGCTAGGGGGGGCGGACCGCCCCAGGCGGCACTAGCTTGAGGGCGGCGGCCGTGCGGCACTGGCACGTTGCGGCGGCCTTTATAATTTATTTGAGAACACTCACAGTGTCCCCAAATAATTATAAAGGCCGCCGCAACGTGCCAGTGCAGCACCGGCGCGGATGACGTTGGTTTAAACAAGCGCTGCGGCTGCGTACTTGACCTGCTGCTTTTAAAAAGCACCAGCGCGTGACGTCTTGAGCTGCCTACGATCTTCAGAAATGAATCCCCTCAGCCCCGTGCCCCAGTGCCCCTCCCACCGCTGATATCGAAAGTCTGCAACGCCACGGAGCCTCGTGGCCTGGAGTCTGGACCCTTGATAGAAGAACAAACACAGAGGCAAGTGAAGTTAGTTGATGTACAGTACTTCAGAGGCGCAACTAGAGCCAACTTTCGGGGGGTTGGGGGGAGACGGAGGGGGGGTTGCTGAGAAGAAATTTTGGGGGGAGGGGCGGTCTGAACCTTTAATCAATCGGCAGAGTCGAGCAGCTGCAGGGGCTCTTAGAAGGGGTGAAACAACAGTAAGGCCCCATTAACATTCAAATGGGTCTTTTAAAGACCTGTGAAGTGCTCGGGTGCTGCTGTGTGTGTGCCCGGGATCTGTCTCATCCCGGGCTGCCACACACGACGGGGTTGGGGGGGAACTTGGGGGGGGGGCTGCAGACCGGTGAGTCCAATGGGTGTTGCGCGCCTGATGTTCTTGGTGCTTCATGTTCTTATGCTGAAAGAAGGAAAGGCCCTCTTACTGCTCTCAGAGTTACACTTGTGTTTAGGTGCACTGAAAGCACAAGCACGTAATAAAAGTCCAGCTGCAACTCGCACTAGTGACAGATTAATCACTTATGTACACTCCTCTGTGCAGCACTCTGCTCAGATGACAGTAGGACCGGACCGGCTGCTGGAGAATCGCGGTGACCGTGTGGGACATATTTACTTAGGGCTCATTCTCAATATATTTCATTTAAAGCTGAGCGTGCATCTGCATGAACCTGTAGCTCAGTGCTTGTGTCCTCGGTTACACTGAAATTAATTGTGCCTCTGCAGGCTGGGCAGCTAGGTCAGGTACAGCGGCTCTAGATAACTGATTTATATTATAGCAGCTGAGATCTTTTACTGCGTAACATGGTGACTTTTGGGAGCAAAGCTAAAGTCCTGTTTAAGATGACTGCTAAAATATATTAGCATCCTTCCATTCTGCTGCTTTACAACACTTTATAGAGCTTCTTAGAGTTTCTTGTTGCTCAAATGGGTCTAACTAGTGATATTTATACATTTACCTCGTCCTCATTGCTTGATTTTTCACGTGAGAAAGTGTCACTCATAGTTGTTGAAATGTCACTCATAATTACACCGAAATTATGAAAATGTCACACAAAGCAATCTGAAACCTTGGCAGCTATGAGGGGCAGATTTACAAGCGCCTTGCACCTCTTTTGCGCTGCCGTTGCGTCACTTTTGTGATGCAGCAGCGGCGCAAAAGATGCACCATGGTGCGGGGTATTAACAACATGACGCATCTGGGAGAAGCATCACGTTGTAAAGCCCTGCGCCAGAAGAAGGCGTTCCATCGCAGGGGGGGTGTTCCTGCGCAGGAACACCTCCTAAAAGTGGCTGAGTGAAATCTACAAGATTTCACTCAGTCAATTTTAGGCCAATGCTGCATCAAAACCCTGCGCCTGCTTGAAGCAGGTGTAAGGTTTGATGCAGTATTGTCCACATAGGGCCCCCCAAAGCATTGCTGGAGCTGCGTCGCGCTTGCGACGCAACTCCAGCAATGCGCTGCTTTTACGGCACAGATGTGTGCACCCTCTCTCTCCGTTTACTTATTGTATTGATAAAGTAAAGGTTTAAAAGCTTTAATAAAAATTATTGCAAAAAAACTGAAAGGGGTTTTCAATTGAAAAAGCAAGAGACCTACAAAGTCAAGGGAAAACAACTCAGGTTGGAGATGGTTAAAATAAAAAGTGGTAATAGAATGGATAATTAAAGGAGTGCGGAGGCAAATTGGACAAGGAATACATTAGAGACACACATTTTACTTCAGCTTGTTCAAAGGTTTTGAACTGCTGATGATGACGTGTGCATGGTGTGACTTGCTTGCTTTATTGGATCGATATGTAAAGGATCCTGAGTGGGCCAGCTGGACAATTTGGTGCGGATTTGATTGAATTGAACTCTGGGTGTTAGTATGTTGGTGAAAATGTGGTTGAATGCCTATGACTGATTGCATGGTCTTAAATATATCCTTGACCCTAAATTTCGCAGTGGACTGAGCATGGTAAAATTATCTAAATGGCATGATGACACCGTCAGTAGTGATAGTAAATGGCACATCTCAGTTCTCTTGGAAGCATGCCAGCAACTCTAATGTATGATTTGGGATGTTTTATGTAACATGCTTTGTTTCATACAGATTTAGTCACCCCTCATAGCCAACTCCACAGCGTATCTTTATGAGGGATGCTCTCTGTAATGTACTTTATGTGTTGTCTTTTGTTGACAAGTATGACGTGATGTGATAGCCAGCTGTAAGGTATGTAATTATGTTTCTGTCTCTGCGCGCACTTGGCATGCTGCAGAATGTGATGAAAATGCAATGATTGTTGGCACCCCTACCACCACTCCCCGATGATGGTGGGTGAATCAGCTATGGTGCCTGACACCCCCGGATAGGACCCGTTCCCTTGAAGTGTCCTACTGTGCCGCAGGTGGGGTGGTGGGTAGTGGGAGGGGCACGTGGGATGGTTTCTACTGAGCTCTCATGGGGGGCTTGGGTGGAGTGAGAAGGCTTCCACTGCAGGGCTGGTACTGCCCCAACTGCAGAACTCAAGTTAGTCTAGTGATCAGGTGCATTGGACTCACCTGTAGTATCCTGAAGGTGCTGCCAGGGGAATCGTGGTCAAACCCAGTGTGGTTGACTGGTCTGCAGACATTACTGAGGTCTTGGACGGGGCAGATAGGGGACAGGGGACAAGGGTCCTGCAAAAGCTGTGATGCTATGAGTGAGATGTCACAAACAGGGTAGGTAGAACTGATGTTAGTTTTGGGTTTCCTTCTGCTTCTCCTTCAGCGGCGTAGCTAGGTGGGGGCGGTCCGCTCCAGGTGGCACTATTTTGGGGACGGGGGCTGTCTAGCCCTAGACCGTGTCATGTATGTGCATGTAACTTGCATGATCAAGGTAACTATTAGCGGCGATACTACGTGTCTCTCTGACCTCTTTCAGGTGCTCGCCGTCCTTTTTCCCAGCACCCCCCCAGGGGGGCGGCAATCTGAAGGATAGCCCCGGGCGCCACAAGCCCTAGCTACGCCCCTGACTTTAATGCAAATGAATGATTGGCATTCTTAAAACGTGGTTAATGTGAGTACTTGGCGAAATGTCGGTTGGGTCTTTCCATATTGAGGCATTCATCTTTTGATATTTCTCAAGATAGTATGGGTATAGATTTGAAAAATTACAAATTGGATATTGCTTCATTTTACCGCTTTTATATTTGAAAAGTGGATATACATGTTTGTTAAATTGCATTCTTGTAAATATATTTATAATCATATATATTTAAATATTTTTTATTATCTGTGTACCACGTTTTTGCCAGATATTATGCATTTTAAGCAGTAACTTACTGTTTCTTTATAACTATCTATAAACATGTATTTAAATGTGATATTATTGAGCATTTAAGCCGATATTACACATGTATAGTCTGTCTTCCATATTTATTATGGCACAGCACAGCTGAATGTAATTTAGTTTGCAATAGCACTTTAAAAAATCTTTTCACCGCACGTAACGCGTCATGTGATCAAGGTCCAGGGGGGACCGAAACGCGTCATGGCGGCATTGATGCAGGGTGACTGAATAAACGGCACGAAGAACTTCGGGTCCGCGTGTTCATCCTTTTTCTGACTGCATAAGAAAAATTTTGGGTGAAGAACTATAATAAATATATATATATATATATATATATATATATATATATATATATATATATATATATATATTCACTGAAAAAACCATAGGTTATAGACCATATATAGTTAGGAATTAGCATTTAAAAAACCTTATTTTACTCACACAAAACCATTGAAATTCCATATATAGTTAGTTGCACTAACTATATATCGCGCACCCGCAATCCACTGCTGATGATGTCACATATTACATCATTCATGACATGGTCAGTGACATCACTGATGACATCACTGATGACATATCAAATGACATCACTGATGACAACATCCAGTGACTGTATGTTTCTGTAAAGTTAAAATATGTCTTACATATTGAAGAATGAGTGGATGTATAAGTGTCTGGATGAAGGATTTAGTAGGTGCATGACTGACTGTATAAGTGAGTGATTAAATGTGTCTCACTGAGTGCATGGGTTAGTGACTAAACTGTTTTAAATTGTGCATCATTGTGTCTGTTGTTTTGTAATCTGATGCATGTGTTGATCATTAGCTATATGACTAACTATATGGGTTATTGATTAGTTGGCCAAGTATTTGTATGGGAGACTGAGTGTGTGTGTGGGTGTCTGGGAGGTGTATGACTCTGTGCATAGATGTGTGAGCAGTTGATTCACTAGATGTATGGGTTCAAAAGTGCATGTGGAAACAGCTGTATGGGCGGTTGACTGTGTGCATGAGTGTATTGGTGAGTGAATGGATATCTCAGTGCTACATGTCAAAGTAAGTACATATGTAAAACACAGTACATGTGATAGTTGACATATATAAATAACTGTGCATAAGAGCCAGTGAATGTGTGAGTGGCTGTATGGATTATTGTGAACTTGTATCAGGGATTGTATAACAGAGTAAATATGTGTTATTATATGTTTCAATAAGTAAGGTGTGTATAACTATATAGTTGAGGAAATGGAGGTGTGATTGATTCTTTGCAAGACTGACTAGGTGTGTGAGTAACTCCATGGATGAGTGACAGTCTGTGAGTGTCTGTTTACACTGAGTGTATCTAAGGTTATATTAGAGTCTGAAGAGGTTCATCGTATCATCACATGAATGATGTCATCAGTGATGTCATCAGTGATGTCATTTGAGATGTCATCAGTGATGTCATCAGTGATGTCACTGACCATGTCATGAATGATGTAATATGTGACATCATCAGCAGTGGATTGCGGGTGCGCGATATATAGTTAGTGCAACTAACTATATATGGAATTTCAATGGTTTTGTGTGAGTAAAATAAGTTTTTTTAAATGCTAATTCCTAACTATATATGGTCTATAACCTATGGTTTTTTCAGTGAATTTTCATGGTTTTGTACATGCTAATTCCTAACTATATATGGTCTATAACCTATGGTTTTTTCAGTGAATTTCATAGGTTTTTTAATAGCAAATCTTTATAAAAATAATACATTTTAAATCGAATTTTATATTTTATAGTTCTGTCATTTATTTTTTTTTATTCTTTTTGGTGCGCTCCCGGGGCGCGGACAGGTGAACGCACGGGTAAGCGCAATCTTGCGGCGCGCCCCGGGGCGCGTACTGATGAGCGTACCGAGAGCGCTATTGCCGCGAACGAAAACAACATCGTGACGTATCGCGTAGCCGCCACGCCTTGCGTCATAAGACACGTATCGCGTAGCCGCGAGATGCGTCTTATGACGCACCGCGTAAGCGCACCCGGAAGCGCATACGATCGCGCAACGTAAGCGCCCCGATGCGCTTACGATACACGTCCCGGGACGCGCCCCGGGGCGCGTAGCGTAAGCGCGTCAAACCATGTGACTTTAAAATAACACTTTTCATTGGTTCAGAACTTTTTTTTTTCCAAATTGTGTGAAACCCACCCATTTCTCTCACTATTGCTTTGTACTTGGAGAGAGCAAGAGCTGTTCTGTGTACTGTGTTTATCTCCTACTTTTCTGATCTACAGCAATGGCTGCAAGAGAGTCATCCAGCAGTGATTCAGAGGGATTTTTAGATGAGGACCCTCCTCAGCAGAAGAAAAAAACCCATTTCATCTGGAAATTTTATGACATCCCTGAAGGACAAAAAAAAGTCAACGCTCCCAAAGTAACCTGCAAAATATGTGGGAGTAGTTTATCCAGAGGCAATCCTCTGAAAAAATATAGTTTTGGAAATGCTAATTTAATCAGGCATGTGAAAAGAAGACACCCTAACAACTTTGCCAGGGAGAGTGTCAGAGAGCTGGCACGGAATGTACCCACAGTTGGTGGCAGCACCTCCACTGGTGGAGCAACACCTTCGGGACCACCCCGTGGAAGAATGGTCCCTAACATTCAGCCGGTGTTTGCAGGCATCAAATTTCTCTGCACGGAGTGTGACGAACTGCTCTGCTATGGGGAGCAGAGTGTTGAACTCATTGCCCTAAAGAAACAGCAACACCGCTGCTCTGCCAGTCCCTAAATTTTCAAATTTTTTTGCTCCTGTTGAGCAGTTTTGGAATCCCTGTTTTTGTTTTTCCCTTGACAAAAATCCAAAAAAAATATAAAATTGTTTAAAAAAGTCTAAAAAAATATAAAACAACAAAAACAAAAAAAAATATATATATAAAACAACAAAATCAAAAAAAAGTTATTTTCAGAGCTACCTCCAAATTATAAAAAAATGCTTTTTTTTTTTTTTAAAAAGTCTGTCATTTTTTATCTCCTGGTACGCTCCCCAGTAAGCTCCCCGGTGCGCGTACCGGGCGCTCCCCCCCGCGTGGAGTGCATGCTGTGAACTGGCAGTGTTTTACCCTTTGAGAAAGGAGCAAGCTGCTCCGAAATGCATTAGGGATGATTTGATTGGGACAGCGTTGCCGATTTTGTGACAATAAATTTCCTGTGGAATTCAACTTCTGTGGAGTGCGTTCTTAAGCTCTTGGCATCTTTGTAGGAATATATATATATATATATATATACAGAAACTCCTGACCGCCTAATGCTCGGCGGAAAGTCCTCAGGTGTAGACCTCTTTTGAACTCCCTTAGAAAAATCACGGACCAGCACACAGAATGAGGTGCAAGCAGTGCAAGGTTTTAATCCGGCATTGTCAGATATGTGTCTTCCATGACGCGTTTCACTCGTCGAAGGAGCTTGATCACAATCATATATATATATATATATATATTTTATTACCTACTGGCGGTCGCCAGTAGGTATATATAGTTAGGATTTTTTCTCTATGGGTTTTTTGAAAATTCTATGTCTAATAACTTTGGCGTTTGTGGACGGAATTGGCTGAAATTTTCAGGAAAATGGCACATTTTGTTTCTGAGCAGCCCCTAAAAATTGGGGGGGGGTTCGTCCAGGGGGGGTCGAGAAAAAAGGGGGGTCCCAAAACGTGTTTTTAACATTGAGTTTTCCTAGGGCGGTTGGCCTCACTTTTAGCCCGAACGGCTGAATGGATTTGCACGAAACTTGGCAAAATTGTAGGGACTGGTAGCCCGATGTGCCTTTTGTAGGTCTCAATATATGTGCTAGAGTGGATTTTGAGAAATTAACGTTTAAAAAAAGATATATATCTGTAACAGCGGACCGGGCAGCGCTCCAGGACGCGTACTTTTCGCGCAACGGAGCTTTGTGAAGCGAAGCTGATTGGTTCTCCGGCGTCTGTCAACATTCCAAACAGTCCGTAGCGGCCGCCATCTTGTCTCTCGGTAGGATCGAGAGACAAGAGGAGGCCAAAGCGAAGGGGCAAATGACCATAAGGGGGAATAGTAGATCCTCGCTGACCCCCTAGGTTTGATGTGGAGGTTTTAAAAGGGCCCCGCGGGGCAAAAAAAAAAAAAATAATAATAATCGAACGGCTGAATGGATTTGCACGAAACTTGGCAAAATTGTAGGGACTGGTAGCCCGATGTGCCTTTGGTAGGTCTCAATATATGTGCTTCAGTGGATTTTGAGAAATTAACGTTCAAAAAAAGATATATATCTGTAACAGCGCACCGCTTCGCGTACTTTTCGCGTTACGGAGCTTTGCGAAGCGAAGCTGATTGGCTCTCCGGTGTCTGTAAACATTCCAAACAGTCCGTAGCGGCCGCCATCTTGTCTCTCGGTAGGATCGAGAGACAAGAGGAGGCCAAAGCGAAGGGGCAAATGACCATAAGGGGGCATAGTAGATCCTCGCTGACCCCCTAGGTTTGATGTGGAGGTTTTAAAAGGGCCCCGCGGGGCAAAAAAAAAAAATAATAATAATAATAATCGAACGGCTGAATGGATTTGCACGAAACTTGGTAAAATATTAGGGACTGGTAGCCCGATGTGCCTTTGCTAGGTCTCAATATATGTGCTTCAGTGCATTTTGAGAAATTAACGTTCAAAAACAAGATATATATCTGTAACAGCGCTCCGCTTCGCGGAGATAAAATTATATCTGTATTACCTAGCTGTTGCTAACACCAGTTAGCGACGGCTAGTAGGAGATAGCGACCATCTTGGGCCCCACTTTACATGTGAGTGATATTTATCACTAATGACATGCAAAGTGGGCATGCCAAGATGTTAGCGACTGGAAACAGTCGCTAACATCGCTATCTCCTATTATCAACTTTTGGAAATATTCGAGATAAGCGCGACTATCTCCAAAAAGTAACAGCTGCCCTGAGCAGTTCTTAGCCATGTTATCCAATGGGAGGTGGATAACATGGCTAAGAGCATTAGCTCGGTAATGCATGAATATCGCTGAGTTTTCAGCGATATTAATGCATTGCGGTCGTTTTTTATCGTATTTGCGATAAACCTTGATAATAGCAAGGTTTATCTGCGATAATTTCTGACGGTAAAAAAATCTTTGCAATGCATCGTTAGGGATAAATATCGCTTAACTTTGGTAATATGCCCCAACGTCTGTTAACGTTCGATTCGAAGGAAATCAGGAAGTGTTGAAAAACATTGTCTGCGCCATCTTGTCTTTTTTCAAATGCCACACTTTTGTCGTGCACGGCAGCCATTTTAGATGCCTTGACCAGACCCACTCTGTGCACGCTGTCGATCCTTAGCATGGCTCCCCACCCTCGCAAGCATCTCACCCAGGCAGTGGTCACCCCCGCTCTCTGTCTTATGCATGGGTAATAAACCTCCCCCCATCTGCGCTGCTCTTCCCTGAGAATCACACCCTGTGCCCGCCCGACACCTCCCTTTCGCCCTATTCACTACCGCACCCTCTGACACTCCTTTTCCTCTGTGTCCGATTGTCCAGGCCGGTCCTAGGCTATCAGCTAGCCCTGCAGATGTAGTTTATGGCCCCAGCTGTAAAGAATCACCCCTCTTCAAAGGAGTTATAGTAGATCAAGGCCCACACTCGATGAGATCCGTCACACCAGAAGCGTTGCTATTATCTGAAAACCATCCTGTATTGTGATTGGGGAGGGGACCGAGCGTGAAGCGGAAGATTCCAGGGATGACTCTTTGTACATCAAAGTTTTTACAATTATGTGTCACATTAAAAATATATAGCACTCCGACAAAGTAGTAAGATTATAAAACTTTAATAATTTATAAATATATACAAGAAAAAAAAAATAGTAATAACATATAAACATTTTTAGGGAAAAACAACGAAGTAGCGGTCGGCTGTGCGAATAGTCCCAACGCAGCACAACGTCCAGATTTCCGGCGTGGGGCGTCGCGGGGGGTGGGTCATCAGTAGCAAACTGTTGTGCGAATAGTTCCAAGGCAGCAGAACGCGCCGAAATCTAGATGACACGAAAGTGATGTCTAGTAAGTTGCCACCCAGCAAATAACGGCATGGGGCGTCGCGGGGGGTGGGTCATCAGTAGCAAACTGTTGTGCGAATAGTTCCAAGGCAGCAGAACGATGGCACCAAGGTGATGTCCAGTAAGTTGCCGCACTGGTTTTGGTATCCTACAATGCTGCTCCGAATAACGGCGTGGGGCGCCCCGGGGGAGGCGGCGTGAACGGGCCTCTCCAGGTGGAGTGTCATCTGTTGTAGTGGGGCGCCCCTTTACCGTTTCAGTTGCCATTCCGTCCGTTTTTGGTCCACTGTGTCAAAAGCCGCCATTCAGCTGAGTTGCGCCCACTCTTGCGGTGCAGCGATAGGCGGCTGTCACAGGACTCTCAAAATGGCGGCAGGCTCTTTCCTTTTTGGGCCTGGTCCACTGAAATGGCCCTGGGACACCTTGGAAATCGGACGCTTGTCTGCTAGGTCTTGGACCCCATTCTCGAAAGCGTCCCCTCCGCCTTGAGAATTCATCAAAAGTTTTGGGGGCCCGACTCCTGCAGGCTTCTGGTGGGGAGCGGCTGCCATGATTGCTCGCGGAATGACCACGACGGAGCTACGAGATGGTGGTGCTCTCATGCTGATGCCAGTTTAGTCTGAAACATCCAGAAACAAGGTGGGGCTTTCATCGTTTGGGAAAAAAAAAAGTTTTCATCCAATGAAAAGTGTTGTTTTTAGGTCATATGATCAAGCCTTCCATCATTAGGAAACCAAAAGTAAAATGAACCAATGAAAAGTTTTATAAACAAGTCACATGACCTGTTATGCGGCATAGGGTATAAAATGCGGAGAAAATACGTTGGCACGTGAGGCGGCGTCAGTAGCGGACCGATGTGCGAATAGGCCGAAGGCAATACAACGCGCCAAGATCCGGATGGCACCGAGGTGGTGTCCAGCAAGTTGCAGCACTGGTGTGGCCATCCTACAATGCTGAAAGTCGGCGTGGGGCGCCCCGTTGGCCTGTGAGTTTGCGTCAGTAGCGGACCGATGTGCGAATAGGCCGAAGGCAGCACAACGCGCCAAGATCCGGATGGCACCGAGGTGGTGTCATAGTTGAGAGTTCTGAGCAGCGGTTGTAACACTGTCTGAAGCTTATTTGCAGCTGCTGCAGCTTCACTACGCGTCAAGATCCGGATGGCACCGAGGTGGTGTCTAGTAAGGTGCACTGGTGTGGCCATCCTACAATGCTGAAAGTCGGCGTGGGGCGCCCCGTTGGCCTGTGAGTTTGCGTCAGTAGCGGACCGATGTGCGAATAGGCCGAAGGCAGCACAACGCGCCAAGATCCGGATGGCACCGAGGTGGTATCTAGTAAGTTGTCGCACTTCTATGGCCATCCTACAATGTTGAAAGTCGGCGTGGGGTGCCCCGTTGGCCTGTGAGATGGCGTCAGTAGCGGACCGATGTGCGAATGGGGCCAAAGGCAGCGCAACAATATTTTCTGATTTGAAGACACCACAAGGCGCTGAGATGCCAAGATCCGGATGGCACCGAGGTGGTGTCTAGCAAGTTGTGGCACTGGTGTGGCCATCGTACAATGGTAAAAGTCGGCGTGGGGCGCCCTGTTGGCCTGTGAGATGGTGTCAGTAGCGGACTGATGTGCGAATGGGGCCAAAGGCAGCGCAACAATATTTTCTGACTGACACCACAAGGCGCTGAGATGCCAAGATCCGGATGGCACCGAGGTGATGTCTAAGTTGCGGACTGATGTGCGAATAGGGCCAAAGACAGCGTAACAATATTTTTTGTATGGAAGATACCACTAGGCGTTGAGATGCCAAGATTCGGATGGCACCGAGGTGATGTCTAGCAAGTTGCTGTACTGGTGTGGTCATCCTACAATGCTGAAACTCGGCGTGGGTCGCCCCATTAGCCTGTGAGATGGCGTCAGTAGCGGACCGATGTGCGAATAGGCCGAAGGCAGCACAACGCGCCAAGATCCGGATGTCACCGTGGTGGTTTCATAGTTGAGAGGCACTTCATCTGTAGTGGGGCGCCGAGATCCGGATGGCACCGAGGTGATGTCTAGCAAGTTGCTGTACTGGTGTGGTCATTCTACAATGCTGAAAGTCGGCGTGGGGCGCCCCATTAGCCTGTGAGATGGCGTCAGTAGCGGACTGATGTGCGAATGGGGCCAAAGGCAGCGCAACAATATTTTCTGAAGAGAAGACACCAAAAGGTGCTGACATTCCAAGATCCGGATGGCACCGAGGTGGTGTCTAGCAAGCTATGCAGTTGAGTTGTGTGCGCACTTGCGGCGAATAGGTCGAAGGCAGCATAACAATGTTTTCTGAATAGAAGACACCACAAGGCGTTGAGATTCGGTTACCACCGAGGTGATGTCTAGCAAGTTGCCGCACTGGTGTGGCCATCCTACAATACTGCTCCGAATAACGGCGTGGGGTGCCCGAAGGGGGGGGGGAGCCGGCGTGAATGGGCCTTCCTAGGTGGAGGCTCGTCTGCTGTAGTGGGGCGCCCCTTTACCGTTTCAGTTGCCATTCAGCTGAGTTTCGGCTGCTCTTGATGCTACAGCGACAGGCGGCTGCAAGAGGACTCTCAAAATGGCGGCCTGTTCTTTGGTTTTGGGCCTGGTCCACTAAAATGGCCCTGGGACACCTTTGAACTCGGACGCTCGATTTTTTTTTCCTTTCCTGTACATGCAAAAAAAGGTAAATGCCCGGTACGTTACACGCTTCATCTGCCACGATGAACTCTCCAGAGGAACCGAAAAAAAATATAGTTGTGGTAACTATACCATGCATCGTCATATGGAGAGGTGGCACCAATTAATTATAGTGCTGCATAAAAGAGAGATTTGGAGGAGAACCCCTGACCTGCTAGTACATTCATCAAAGAAGTGGCACTGAGAGCTTCAGAGGCAAGGGAAACGGTCCCAAATATTTAGAAGAACTTTGGAAAGATTAAAATGACATGTTTAGATTGTGGCAAATTAATTTCATGTGGACAGATGAGTGTTACTCTAATAAATACAGCATATGAACATCATCATAGTCGATGGTTGGTAGAGACATTTTGACTATATCCTGGACCTGCCCGTCCTCGCCCAAAATGGCGCCGGAATAAATGGGACTCGTAACTCCTTGTTGTGTACTGGTTGCAGAACCTTGAAATCACGAGATACGTATGCAGTTTTGAAGCACATGGCGGGCGGGGACGAGAATTGATTGAATATTTCGACATCCCTATTGATATTAAGTTCTGATGTGTTATTGATTACTGTACTGTTGAAAGTTCGAATTAACGTCACCCATGGTACTTGCCCGCAAATGTATATCTAGATAATTTTATTGTAACTGGCCCTGTCGTATTTTAATTATAAAATGTACGTCCACCGATTCCGTAACTGTTAGACACCTTAGTTCTTGCAACCTAATGGCCCGCCCGTTACGTTCCTCTACAGTGTAAATGTCTATTCATCATATACGATTACAGTTTGCTCCGTGGCAGGCCCACGTGGTTATAGGCTCGTATTTGTATAATGAAATTTTCACAATAAAGGTTTTTAAAAGAAAACATGGTAGTAGTATATACATTGGTAAAGTTTTTAATAATAGTGACTGTTTTAGAATCATTAAAAGGCAAGTGAAATAAAGCAGACCAATTACATGAAGGGTAAAAGGTATAATACGAAGGAACGCAGTAAAGATAAATGGTCAAGGGCTGTTGTGTTTTCTATTCCTGCAACATAAAGTGATCGATAAGAATCTCATATTCAGGCGTATCGGCGACTAAGACAGCAGGTCGACCCTCTTTTGCTCAACGGCTCCGTCATGGGACGAAGAAACGCTCTTTTTCTCGAAAAAAGAATATATTTTACTTGCAGGACAGTTGTAAAATTTCCGGGAAAGTACATTAGCCTGGAACATTATAACATATATTTAAGAAAAAATAATGTTCGGAAGTAATGAAAAGCGTAATTTTTAGGTCATATGACCAAGCCTTTCATCATTACAATAAGAAAATTAAAATGAACCAATGAAAAGTTTTATTAACAAGTCACATGACTTGTTATGCTTACGTTACGCGCTGCGCGCCCCGGATGACTTCCGGATGCGCTAACGCGGTGCGTCATATGACGCATTACGCGACAACGCAGGTCCAGAATATAGTCAAAATGTCTCCACCAACCAGCGGTCGGAACACAACCCCTTTCAGCAGGCTAAATAGTTCTGTTAAATGACAACAGAAGGGACAGGCAACAAGAACCATCAGTCAAAGAGGGGAGGGCTAGTTCTTCTCTTCCGGGTTACATTGGGGCGCTACCGGAACTGATCGAATTGGTAGTCTACAGTGTTTCTGGATGTTTCAGACTGAAGCTGGGGTTAGCATGAGAGCAGCACCATTTCGTAGCTCCGTCGTGGCCATTCCGCAACCAATCATGGCAGCCGCTCTTTATCGTTATTTTGGGCGGGGTGGGTGGCGGAGCCGAGCTGTTTTGCAGCCATCATTGTGTGGAGTTCAGTTCATCTCACTAGTTTTGTATTTGTCATGAGGGGTTGTTCCTAATGTTTCTATTTTAGCGAGGTCAAAAAGAGATCCCATTAGTGGCCTACTGATTTTGCTCGATTCCTTTTCTTTTTTTTTACACGATTTTTCGTTATCTGCAAAGACTAAACAGAGTATTGCGACTCTGTGTTTGTTTGCAAATAGAGAATGAACCAAAGAGAACTAATTCTAAAACAGTAAATACTTGGATAACAATCAATCAAATGGAGAGAGAAGCAGGCACGACGGATTACAACGGGGGCAAAGGCTTTCGTTAACTACCTTTCACTATCTGCAAAGAGAGAGTACTCCTAATAGAAATGAGGGGGGGGGGGCACCATTCAAAGCAGATCAGTGTGCATAAACACGAAAATGTTTTCACTTACCACGTACTTGACATTCGACAGCTTATGATATTTGCTATTAAAAAACCATTGAAATTCACTGAAAAAACCATAGGTTATAGACCATATATAGTTAGGAATTAGCATTTACAAAACCTTGAAAATTCACTGAAAAAACCATAGGTTATAGACCATATATAGTTAGGAATTAGCATTTAAAAAACCTTATTTTACTCACACAAAACCATTGAAATTCCATATATAGTTAGTTGCACTAACTATATATTGCGCACCCGCAATCCACTGCTGATGATGTCACATATTACATCATTCATGACATGGTCAGTGACATCACTGATGACATCACTGATGACATCTCAAATGACATCACTGATGACATCACTGATGACATCTCAAATGACATCACTGATAACATCTCAAATGACATCCCTGATGACATCACTGATGACATCTCAAATGACATCACTGATGACATCTCATTTGACATCAATGGTCACATCACTGATGATATCATTCATGTGACAATACAATGCATCTCCTCACACTTTAATATAACCTGTTACACCCAGTGTTAAATACAGAATATAATTTTTTAAACCATTGACACACCAATACTAGTTACTACATACGCACTCACTGATTCCTTCGTCTACACACACATTCACTCATTCACCCATACAATCATTCATACATACAATCACTCATCTTTACAACACTATCATATGCACTCATACACCTATACAGACACTCACACTCTGCCACTGATCCATGGAGTTACTCACACACCTAGTCAGTCCTGTAAAGAATCAATCACACTTCCATTTTCTAATCTATACAGTTAAACATAGAGTACCTTACATTTTCAAACATATACTAACACATACTTACTCTCTTATACAATCATTGATACAAGAACACATTGATCTGCACAGAGTCAGACATCTCCCAGCCAGCCACACACACACTCAGTCTCCCATACAAATACTTGGACAATCAATCAATAACCCATATAGTTACTCATATAGCTACTGATCAACACATGCAGCACTTTACAGAACAACAGACATAATGATGCACAAATTAAGACAGTTTAGTCACTAACCCATGCACTCAGTGAGACACATTTAATCACTTACTCATTCAAAAAGTCAGTCACGCACCTACTAAATCTTTTATTTAGGCACTTCTACATCTACTCATTTTTCAATATGTAAAACATATTTAAACTTTACAGAAACACACAGTCAATGGATGATGTCATCAGTGATGTCATCAGTGATGTCATTTGAGATGTCATCAGTGATGTCATCAGTGATGTCACTGACCATGTCATGAATGATGTAATATGTGACATCATCAGCAGTGGATTGCGGGTGCGCAATATATAGTTAGTGCAACTAACTATATATGGAATTTCAATGGTTTTGTGTGAGTAAAATAAGGTTTTTTAAATGCTAATTCCTAACTATATATGGTCTATAACCTATGGTTTTTTCAGTGAATATATATATATACAAAACAGGGTTGCCCCACCTTTGAGGCCACACTCAGTAAGCAGCCGAATTCTGCCTATTTTGAAAGCAGCATTCTTTAATTCCATTTAATTAACAATGTCCCAAATAATTAGCATCCCTATGCGTTTCGGAGTTCATACTCCTTGTTCACGGGCATCAGCTTGTAAATTAGGCATAGCTGAGAAAAAGCGGCAGAATTTTCTACATTTTCATACCCTCCAATAGGCTTTGTTTTTCACCCTTAGCATTCTGGGCTTCGTAGTTTGCTTTTTACTCACAATTAAACCCTCCAGTGGGTTCTGCCAATTTACATTCAATTGTGCTATTTCACAGCTTTCTGGTGAGCCTCAGGGCAAAGAGCTCCGGTCCGATTCTTTGACAAGCTGTTTGCTCTGCATTTTACGTTTCAGGTAATCCAAACGCTGCAGCTCATGTTATTTTTCAATGGCAGTCGGTGCCTCCTTTACATGAACAAAACAGGGTTGCCCCACCTTTAAGGCCTTAGGCTCACTTAATTAGATATAACTGTAACATACACTGCTTTTTTATGCAAATTTAATGGAGATATACTATTGAGAGACATATTTAATCACCACCACACCAATAAACATATACACTCACTGAAACAAGTGTTATAACATGTAGTCTTAACCTCATTTAACTACTGAATGAACTATTCACACATTTTTAGGCAATTACATACCCCCACCAAACCACATAGACATTCATTTACCCATACAAATACTCAGTTAAGAAACCAATAACAAATATAGTCTTTAATATACCAATTAAGTCAAAGCAATAAAGACTTTAACACAGTTAAATAACTACATATTATATATAGTGAGACTGTACAAATTAGTCAAGGAAACAATCAATGACACTGTTACTAAATCCATCATTCACACATTTATATTTATATATCCACTCATTCTTCAATGCAAAGTAGTATATTTATAATACATATTTAAATATCAAAGCAAACCACATTCACTGGATGATGTAATCAGTGATGTCATCAGTGATGTCATTTGAGATGTCATCAGTGATGTAATCAGTGATGTCACTGACCATGTCATGAATGATGTAATATGTGACATCATCAGCAGTGGATTGCGGGCGCGCGAGTTATAGGGAGTACAACTAACTATAACGGGGGAATTTAAATGGTTTTGTATGAGTAAAATGTCCAGCTAACTATAACTGGTGTGAAACCTACGTGTTTTCAGTGAATTTCAAAGGTTTTTTAAATGCTAATTCCTAACTATAACAAGTGTGAAACCTATGGGGCCTTATTTACGAGCCCCTTGCGCCTCCGGAACATCACTTTTTGTGACGTTCCGGTGGCGCAGAAGACTGACTGATATTTATCAGGCAGGACTAAGCCACTTTTTGTGGCGTAATCCTGCCTGATAAATATCAGTGCCTTTAACGCAGTGTCCTGCGTTAAAGGGGCGTGCAATGGGTGTTGCTGGGGGGCGTTCCCAGCAGCATCCACGGACTTGAGTAATTTATAGCATCCTCAAAGTCAGTCTTTCAAAAATTTCAAAGTATAGGACATGATAATCCAAATCCAAATGTTTCTCAAGAAAAGTCATAAACCGTGTCTGTGGGTCATATCTGCCCAAACGCCGATATTCCGAACGATTGAAAATGACTTTTCTTGAGAAACATTTGGATTTGGATTATCATGTACTATACTTTGGAATTTTTGAAAGACTGACTTTGAGGATGCTATAAATTACTCAAGTCTGCCCGAATTGTGTGGGTAAAATTGATACCTAGTCACTTTGAATAAGAATGTACTTACGACTCGACTAACATTTGGAAGAAATATTTAGTTATATGACAACAGGATACCGACATAACTTGAAGGAAATAAGAACGCCCTGAAGAAGTTCTCTTGTGCAGAACGAAACGCGTCGGCTGGCTGTGGTACATAAACTTAAGGAAAATAAAAGCATTTGAATATACACCAAGATTCAGCGCTTCAATATGGACTCTAAGTGATATGATTTGATTGGACTTGTGCAAGTGGTGCTGTGCCAAACTTTGGAATATTCTCTACTACTCTCTACTACTCACTCTCTACTACTCCACTACTCTCTAATACTCACTCTCTACTACTCATTCTCTACTACTCTACTACTCTCTACTACTCTCTCTCTACTACTCACTCCCTACTACTCACTATCTACTACTCTCTACTACTCACTCTCTACTACTCTCTACTACTCACTCTCTACTACTCTCTCTCTACTACTCACTCTTTACTACTCACTCTCTACTACTCTCGACTACTCACTCTCTACTTCTCACTCTACTACTCTCTACTACTCACTCTCTACTACTCACTCTACTACTCACTCTACCACTCACTCTCTACTACTCACTCTCTACTACTCTCTCTCTACTACTCTCTACTACTCACTCTACTACTCACTCTCTACTACTCTCTACTATTCTCTCTCTCTGCTACTCACTCTCTACTACTCACTCTCTACTACTCTCTACTACTCACTCTTTACTACTCTCTACTTCTCACTCTCTAATGCTCTCTACTACTCACTCTACTACTTACTCTCTACTACTCTCTACTACTCACTCTCTACTACTCACTCTCTACTACTCTCTGCTACTCACTCTACTATTCACTCTACTACTCTCTACTATTCACTCTCTGCTACTCTCTCTACTGCTCTCTACTATCTATTACTCACTCTCTACTCTCTACCTCTCTCTACTTCTCTCTACTTCTCTCTCTACTAGTCTCTACTTCTCTACCACTACCTCTCTACCTCTACACCTCTACCTCTCTACCTCTCTCTTCACACACACACATAGACATATACATATGCATATATATGCATATGCATTCATATATATGTATTTGTATATATATTACCTACTGGCGGTCGCCAGTAGGTATATATAGTTAGGATTTTTTCTCTATGGGTTTTTTGAAAATTCTATGTCTAATAACTTTGGCGTTTGTGGACGGAATTGGCTGAAATTTTCAGGAAAATGGCACATTTTGTTTTTGAGCAGCCCCTGAAAATTGGGAGGGGGGGGTTCGTCCAGGGGGGGTCGAGAAAAAAGGGGGGTCCCAAAACGTGTTTTTAACATTGAGTTTTCCATAGGGCGGTTGGCCTCACTTTTAGCCCGAACGGCTGAATGGATTTGCACGAAACTTGGCAAAATTGTAGGGACTGGTAGCCCGATGTGCCTTTTGTAGGTCTCAATATATGTGCTACAGTGGATTTTGAGAAATTAACGTTTAAAAAAAGATATATATCTGTAACAGCGGACCGGGCAGCGCTCCAGGACGCGTACTTTTCGCGCAACGGAGCTTTGTGAAGCGAAGCTGATTGGTTCTCCGGCGTCTGTCAACATTCCAAACAGTCCGTAGCGGCCGCCATCTTGTCTCTCGGTAGGATCGAGAGACAAGAGGAGGCCAAAGCGAAGGGGCAAATGACCATAAGGGGGAATAGTAGATCCTCGCTGACCCCCTAGGTTTGATGTGGAGGTTTTAAAAGGGCCCCGCGGGGCAAAAAAAAATAATAATAATAATAATCGAACGGCTGAATGGATTTGCACGAAACTTGGCAAAATTGTAGGGACTGGTAGCCCGATGTGCCTTTGCTAGGTCTCAATATATGTGCTTCAGTGGATTTTGAGAAATTAACGTTCAAAAAAAGATATATATCTGTAACAGCGCACCGCTTCGCGTACTTTTCGCGTTACGGAGCTTTGCGAAGCGAAGCTGATTGGCTCTCCGGTGTCTGTAAACATTCCAAACAGTACGTAGCGGCCGCCATCTTGTCTCTCGGTAGGATGGAGAGACAAGAGGAGGTCAAAGCGAAGGGGCAAATGACCATAAGGGGGCATAGTAGATCCTCGCTGACCCCCTAGGTTTGATGTGGAGGTTTTAAAAGGGCCCCGCGGGGCAAAAAAAAAAAATAATAATAATAATCGAACGGCTGAATGGATTTGCACGAAACTTGGTAAAATATTAGGGACTGGTAGCCCGATGTGCCTTTGCTAGGTCTCAATATATGTGCTTCAGTGCATTTTGAGAAATTAACGTTCAAAAACAAGATATATATCTGTAACAGCGCTCCGCTTCGCGGAGATAAAATTATATCTGTATTACCTAGCTGTTGCTAACACCAGTTAGCGACGGCTAGTAGGAGATAGCGACCATCTTGGGCCCCACTTTGCATGTGAGTGATATTTATCACTAATGACATGCAAAGTGGGCATGCCAAGATGTTAGCGACTGGAAACAGTCGCTAACATCGCTATCTCCTATTATCAACTTTTGGAAATATTCGAGATAAGCGCGAATATCTCCAAAAAGTAACAGCTGCCCTGAGCAGTTCTTAGCCATGTTATCCAATGGGAGGTGGATAACATGGCTAAGAGCATTAGCTCGGTAATGCATGAATATCGCTGAGTTTTCAGCGATATTAATGCATTGCGGTCGTTTTTTATCGTATTTGCGATAAACCTTGATAATAGCAAGGTTTATCTGCGATAATTTCTGACGGTAAAAAAATCTTTGCAATGCATCGTTAGGGATAAATATCGCTTAACTTTGGTAATATGCCCCAACGTCTGTTAACGTTCGATTCGAAGGAAATCAGGAAGTGTTGAAAAACATTGTCTGCGCCATCTTGTCTTTTTTCAAATGCTACACTTTTGTCGTGCACGGCAGCCATTTTAGATGGCTTGACCAGACCCACTCTGTGCACGCTGTCGATCCTTAGCATGGCTCCCCACCCTCGCAAGCATCTCACCCAGGCAGTGGTCACCCCCGCTCTCTGTCTTATGCATGGGTAATAAACCTCCCCCCATCTGCGCTGCTCTTCCCTGAGAATCACACCCTGTGCCCGCCCGACACCTCCCTTTCGCCCTATTCACTACCGCACCCTCTGACACTCCTTTTCCTCTGTGTCCGATTATCCAGGCCGGTCCTAGGCAATCAGCTAGCCCTGCAGATGTAGTTTATGGCCACAGCTGTAAAGAATCACCCCTCTTCAAAGGAGTTATAGTAGATCAAGGCCCACACTCGATGAGATCCGTCACAGCAGAAGCGTTGCTATTATCTGAAAACCATCCTGTATTGTGATTGGGGAGGGGACTGAGCGTGAAGCGGAAGATTCCAGGGATGACTCTTTGTACATCAAAGTTTTTACAATTATATGTCACATTAAAAATATATAGCACTCCGACAAAGTAGTAAGATTATAAAACTTTAATAATTTATAAATATATACAAGAAAACAAAAATAGTAATAACATATAAAAAATTTTAGGGAAAAACAACGAAGTAGCGGTCGGCTGTGCGAATAGTCCCAACGCAGCACAACGTCCAGATTTCCGGCGTGGGGCGTCGCGGGGGGTGGGTCATCAGTAGCAAACTGTTGTGCGAATAGTTCCAAGGCAGCAGAACGCGCCGAAATCTAGATGACACGAAAGTGATGTCTAGTAAGTTGCCACCCAGCAAATAACGGCGTGGGGCGTCGCGGGGGGTGGGTCATCAGTAGCAAACTGTTGTGCGAATAGTTCCAAGGCAGCAGAACGATGGCACCAAGGTGATGTCCAGTAAGTTGCCGCACTGGTTTTGGTATCCTACAATGCTGCTCCGAATAACGGCGTGGGGCGCCCCGGGGGAGGCGGCGTGAACGGGCCTCTCCAGGTGGAGTGTCATCTGTTGTAGTGGGGCGCCCCTTTACCGTTTCAGTTGCCATTCCGTCCGTTTTTGGTCCACTGTGTCAAAAGCCGCAATTCAGCTGAGTTGCGCCCACTCTTGCGGTGCAGCGATAGGCGGCTGTCACAGGACTCTCAAAATGGCAGGCTTTGGAAAGATTAAAATGACATGTTTAGATTGTGGCAAATTAATTTCATGTGGACAGATGAGTGTTACTCTAATAAATACAGCATATGAACATCATCATAGTCGATGGTTGGTAGAGACATTTTGACTATATCCTGGACCTGCCCGTCCTCGCCCAAAATGGCGCCGGAATAAATGGGACTCGTAACTCCTTGTTGTGTACTGGTTGCAGAACCTTGAAATCACGAGATACGTATGCAGTTTTGAAGCACATGGCGGGCGGGGACGAGAATTGATTGACTATTTCGACATCCCTATTGATATTAAGTTCTGATGTGTTATTGATTACTGTACTGTTGAAAGTTCGAATTAACGTCACCCATGGTGCCCGCAAATGTATATCTAGATAATTTTATTGTAACTGGCCCTGTCGTATTTTAATTATAAAATGTACGTCCACCGATTCCGTAACTGTTAGACACCTTAGTTCTTGCAACCTAATGGCCCGCCCGTTACGTTCCTCTACAGTGTAAATGTCTATTCATCATATACGATTACAGTTTGCTCTGTGGCAGGCCCACGTGGTTATAGGCTCGTATTTGTATAATGAAATTTTCACAATAAAGGTTTTTAAAAGAAAACATGGTAGTAGTATATACATTGGTAAAGTTTTTAATAATAGTCACTGTTTTAGAATCATTAAAAGGCAAGTGAAATAAAGCAGACCAATTACATGAAGGGTAAAAGGTATAATACGAAGGAACGCAGTAAAGATAAATGGTCAAGGGCTGTTGTGTTTTCTATTCCTGCAACATAAAGTGATCGATAAGAATCTCATATTCAGGCGTATCGGCGACTAAGACAGCAGGTCGACCCTCTTTTGCTCAACGGCTCCGTCATGGGACGAAGAAACGCTCTTTTTCTCGAAAAAAGAATATATTTTACTTGCAGGACAGTTGTAAAATTTCCGGGAAAGTACATTAGCCTGGAACATTATAACAGATATTTAAGAAAAAATAATGTTCGGAAGTAATGAAAAGCGTAATTTTTAGGTCATATGACCAAGCCTTTCATCATTACAATAAGAAAAGTAAAATGAACCAATGAAAAGTTTTATTAACAAGTCACATGACTTGTTATGCTTACGTTACGCGCTGCGCGCCCCAGATGACTTCCGGATGCGCTAACGCGGCGCGTCATATGACGCATTACGCGACAACGCAGGTACAGAATATAGTCAAAATGTCTCCACCAACCAGCGGTCGGAACACAACCCCTTTCAGCAGGCTAAATAGTTCTGTTAAATGACAACAGAAGGGACAGGCAACAAGAACCATCAGTCAAAGAGGGGAGGGCTAGTTCTTCTCTACCGGGTTACATTGGGGCGCTACCGGAACTGATCGAATTGGTAGTCTACAGTGTTTCTGGATGTTTCAGACTGAAGCTGGGGTTAGCATGAGAGCAGCACCATTTCGTAGCTCCGTCGTGGTCATTCCGCAACCAATCATGGCAGCCGTTCTTTATCGTTATTTTGGGCGGGGTGGGTGGCGGAGCCGAGCTGTTTTGCAGCCATCATTGTGTGGAGTTCAGTTCATCTCACTAGTTTTGTATTTGTCATGAGGGATTGTTCCTAATGTTTCTATTTTAGCGAGGTCAAAAAGAGATCCCATTAGTGGCCTACTGATTTTGCTCGATTCCTTTTCTTTTTTTTTACACGATTTTTCGTTATCTGCAAAGACTAAACAGAGTATTGCGACTCTGTGTTTGTTTGTAAATAGAGAATGAACCAAAGAGAACTAATTCTAAAACAGTAAATACTTGGATAACAATCAATCAAATGGAGAGAGAAGCAGGCACGACGGATTACAACGGGGGCAAAGGCCTGCGTTAACTACCTTTCACTATCTGCAAAGAGAGAGTACTCCTAATAGAAATGAGGGGGGGGGCACCATTCAAAGCAGATCAGTGTGCATAAACACGAAAATGTTTTCACTTACCACGTACTTGACATTCGACAGCTTATGATATTTGCTATTAAAAAACCATTGAAATTCACTGAAAAAACCATAGGTTATAGACCATATATAGTTAGGAATTAGCATTTACAAAACCTTGAAAATTCACTGAAAAAACCATAGGTTATAGACCATATATAGTTAGGAATTAGCATTTAAAAAACCTTATTTTACTCACACAAAACCATTGAAATTCCATATATAGTTAGTTGCACTAACTATATATCGCGCACCCGCAATCCACTGCTGATCATGTCACATATTACATCATTCATGACATGGTCAGTGACATCACTGATGACATCACTGATGACATCTCAAATGACATCACTGATGACATCACTGATGACATCTCATTTGACATCATTCTTGTGCTAATACGATAAACCTCTTCAGACTCTAATATAACCTTAGATACACTCAGTGTATACAGACACTCACACACTGCCACTCATCCATGGAGTTACTCACACACCCAGTCAGTCATGCAAAGAAACAATCTCACCTCCATTTCTTCAACTATACAGTTAAACACACCTTACTTATTGAAACATATACTAACACATATTTACTCTCTTATACAATCCCTGATACAAGTTCACAATGATCGATACAACCACTCACTCATTCAGTGGCTCTCATGCACAGTTATTTATATATGCCAACTCTCACATGTACTGTGTTTTACATATGTACTTACTATGACATGTAGCATTGAGATATCCATTCACTCATCAATACACTCATGCACACAGTCAACTGCCCATGTAGCTGTTTCCACATGCACTCTTGAACTCATACACCTAGTGAATAAACTGCTCACACATCTATGCATAGAGTCACACACCTTCCAGCCACCCCCACACAAACTCAATCTCCCATAGAAATACTTGGGCAACCAATTAATAACACATATAGCCTCTCGTATAGCTAATGATCAACACATGCAGCAGTTTACAGAACAACAGACATAATGATGCACAAATTAAGACAGTTTAGTCACTAACCCATGCATTCAGTGAGACACATTTAATCACTCACTCATACAGTCAGTCACGCACCTACTAAATCCTTCATCCAGACACTTATACATCCACTCATTCTTCAATATGTAAGACATATTTTAACTTTACAGAAACATACAGTCACTGGATGTTGTCATCAGTGATGTCATCAGTGATGTCATTTGAGATGTCATCAGTGATGTCATCAGTGATGTCACTGACCATGTCATGAATGATGTAATATGTGACATGATCAGCAGTGGATTGCGGGTGCGCGATATATAGTTAGTGCAACTAACTATATATGGAATTTCAATGGTTTTGTGTGAGTAAAATAAGGTTTTTTAAATGCTAATTCCTAACTATATATGGTCTATAACCTATGGTTTTTTCAGTGAATATATATATATATATATACATACATATATAAACATATATAATCTGCATATCTATATAAATACAAATATAAATGCATGCATACATATACATATATGCATACATATGCATGTTATTTACATGAAAGTTTGAAAAACACTATTAAAGCAAAGCTAAAAAGCCACCTCATTACAAACAGAATGGCTTTAACTTAAACGAGGGCAAGATCTATTGCATTTTCAATGGTTCCATCAAGAAGGCATTCAGATGTGTCACACATTTGCCATAAATTCTAAATGTTAGTACTCTAGTTGCTCATTAGATCACTGTGGTAAAGCTACTGCTCACCAGGGAAGTCTGCTGCTGGTATTCAAAGTGCATGTCTCAGTCTGCATGTCAGAATTTTTTTAATGAAATAGAAGAGGATTTGAGAAGTCAAAATGTGCCCTAATTTTTCTTTCTTCATCACTAATCATAATTTCTATGGCAAAATGAACCCCCTCATTTTGTTCCTTTGCAAATTAAATGTTTTAAGTGCTACCACTTTATTCCAATCAAGATGACTTCAGGTGTGCCATACTTTTGACATAAGTAAGACTGTTAGCACTCTAGTTGTTCTTTAGAACACTCTGGGACATTGTGTCATTGGGCTATACTTGGGCTACATCTCGGTGATATGTGGGCTACATTTGGGCTCTTTTGTCTCTGGTGGCCATCTTGGGATACTGCCTGTCAGAATGTTTTAATGAAATAGAAGAGAATTTGAGAAGTCACTCAAAATGTGCCCTAATTTTTCTTTCTGCAGCACTAATCATACTTTCTATGGCAAAATATACCCCCTCATTTTGTTCCTTTTTAAATTAAATGTTTTAAGAGTTACCACTTTATTCCAATCAAGATGGCTTCAGGTGTGCCATACCTTTGTAACAAGTAAGACTGTTAGCGCTCTAGTTGTTCTTTAGAACACTCTGGGAAGCTGCAGTGGAACACAAAGGAATCAACTGACAGTCACTGTCCTTGTTGGATGTACATGTTTTACTGAGAATGTCAGACTTCATTCTCACATGACTGAGAAAGATCATGTGAATTTACAGAAAATATGCTTTCAGTTTAGCTTATAGATCCCCTTCCAAACCACTGTGGGAAAAGCATGAGATAATAGTTTTCTTTCAAACATGATTCATGATATCCCAGCAGAAGGCTTTTTCACATGGTAAAATCACCTTAGAACACACCACAATTCCTAAAATGAGTATGGTACCATCAACAAATGATTTATATTGTAACTAAAGTCCTAAAACCTTCTATTAACTGCAATGTTTTTTAATGAGGTGCTGTCATGTATATTGGTCCCAAGATGGCTGCCAACACTTCTTGGATGAAGTGCGGACAGCCAATTGTAGTGTAGCTCCTATTTTCCCAATAGGCCAATTGGAATAGTGCCTACAGCAGTAAAGGCCTAGGCCAGACGTTAACTAGGTCTACTACTGTCGATACTAGACTTAATTTTTGGGTTTGCCAGCTAAGCTCAGAGTTCGCTAGAAACTTTCTCGAATGTTCAAGGAAGGATTAACTCCCCTGATTAGACAAGAAGGGATTTAGTTTCTGACAACCATAGAACATGACAACTTTGCTCTCCCCTAATCAAGAGTCAATCTCGAGAGTCGTGTGAGCACAAGGCAATTATTTTACTCAGTCAGTACGTGCATTCTTAGTCTCATCAGAATGTAGAGAAAAGGAAGAGACGGGCGTGTTCAATAAAAGATGTTATTTATTGATCAGTCTCTTTTCTCGTACAAGAGAAATGGATCGATATTATTGCAATACTTATAGTTAAGTAAAGTGCATACATTAGAAGCAATAGTATAAAATAATACTGTAAAAACATTGATATGGTTTCTGAGCCATATGATGTTTAAAATGATTAAAATATATTTACATACACATATACATTTGACTAAACGTACTCAACTGGTGTTTCTAAATACGCCTACCCCGTGTCCCTGACCTAAGTCTAATGCGTGGGCGGGAATAGAGAGTTACAGTTTAGTTTAAGTTTGTTTTTGCCAAGTGAATAACTAAAGAATTCTCTAGGAGGGGTTATTCAGTTCTGTACCTGGAATTTAGGATGAATGAGGAATGGTATCTCTTTCTCTGCTCTCGATATTCCAGGCTGCCTGCGAGGGCTGCCCAGAAGCGCCGGTGCTGGGTCTCTCGGCTTGAGATAGCAGCGCGTCTCTCAGCGCGTCAGGAAGGCGGGGCTGCTGCCTGCGGGGTCTGCTTCTGCTCTCGGCTTCGGCAAGTATGGCTGCTCCGTCTTGTCACCACGCGTGTGTTTGCATAGGGCAAGGTCGGCAATATTTATACCTTAAAGGTGCCGGGATTGACGTAAGGATGGACATAGGTACGTCAATAAAGATGTCATACGACTTGCTCGTTAGCACATTCTTTACTAAAGTTCTCTGTGAAATCAAAACAATGGCCGCACGGATTATCCAGGTTGTCATAGGTTTGATTTGTTATGAGAACGTCGTATGCCTTATCAGGGGCTGGAGGAATATCGCTTGTCTAATTAGATCTCAAGCGTTATGACCTAATCAGATAACACGTTCCTGTGCCGTAGTGTGACTGCGTCAGATAACGGTATCTGCATCATGGGGAATTTCTTGCCTCATGGGCTGACTGTTAGTTAACTAGCTAGGTAGCTTAACCAGAATAGGGTCAGGAATAGGGGGATCGATTCAGAACCTATAGAAATACACGACACCCACTCCACGCTAACTATGGTCATATCTACTAATCTATGCATAGTATAACATAGTACAACATACTATAGAGTATAGTGTATACCTTACCACCCCAAAATACATAAATGCATTTTGAAATTTTCAAATATACTGAAAAATTGCAGTCATATATATTGTATGCACTTAAGCTATGAATTAGATGCAAAAGTGAACACGCATTGTTATGCATTATTGATTGTTGGTATATGAGAAATACACATGAAATGGCTCTTAATATGGCTATACAGAAAAAAAGTCGAAACCATTTCATCACATAAAATCTATTGCGAACATACCAGCGGGCAGCTAAAGTCTATAAAGTCTATAAAGTATCTAAAATAGAAATCTTAGTTCTCTAGGAATAGTCTCTTACTTTAAGCAGAAAATCAGTGTCCCGGGAAAAAATATATAGAAAAATATTTTAGGGGCTTGCTGAAAAAAGTTGCTGTCCGTGAACTGGATTGTAATTGTTCATGTGACTTTATTTTTAAAGTTGAAGGCCGAATTCAGGGAACGCCGTGTGCGAGTTTACTCAAAAGTCTCTATTTCTGTTCCGGAGAGAACATCATATCATTCAGGCTTTCGAAAAAACTGTCAACAGCTTCATGGGAAAGTTCCTCTAAGTCGGAAATAGGGGTAACCATGCATTCATGCGCATGATTGTCTCCATTGACATTCTGATTTGCATTGCTGACAGAAGGTCGTACCTGTTCGATGCTGCTTTCATCTTGAACTTCACTACTCTTCAATCGCAGTGGTGAAGATTCCAGGAATGCCGTCATCAGAATTGGCAGCCTTTGAGGGCAGCACAGTGCGTGAACCTTGGTAGGAACCAACAGTGTATCTGCATCCACCGGCGCATCCGATTGTAGCGTCAGACAGGTGTCTAACACGCATTCTTCTCCGCATAGCAGACACCTTAGTACAGGTAAAACACACCTTTGCCACATTGGTCGAAATGATAGAAACCAAGTCATGTTTAGGTCTCTAAGCCGGGATAGTCCCAGGATTTTTGATATCCGGTCCCGGTATCCAATGGCTAGGATCGTATCTTCCATTGTCGCGAGAGTTTGATCTGTGACATGGGTTGCCATAACGAAAAATAAGGACTAGGAATAGGATTCCTGCAATTAGTCCTAGGATCAGGGGAAGTCCGCCAAAAATCGAATGGACGAAGTCTGGAAAAATACCCAGTATGGCTTTGAATGGTGTTAATGCCATCGAAAATACTGTCTTAAATACCTTTGAGACCCCTGTGGTATCAGAAATATTTAAGATTTCGCTCAGGATTTCCGCGAAATGTACGGGGGAATTAGTTGATAATAATGTATGTATCTCTGCAGTCGTCCTTGCGACTTGTAGATCATACGTTTCTTTAGATGACGTGAGCCTTGTAGGCGTCTGAAGAAGCACTGTTTTCATTCTGCTTAAAGTGTCTATTCGAATAGAAGTAATTTTCAAACCGGGCCATGCCCTCGCCTCTCTGTCTGGAAAGGAGCTGGGAAACAAAGAACGTCCACAGCACTTGACCTTCGCCGTCGTAGTGACGAGATAAGGAGTCCCGGGCATAAGACTACAGCATCTGCGGTCTACAATAAGAATGTAACTCCCATTATAGAGTCTTTGAAAGAATGGTTCTATTTCAGTTGCAGGTGCGCCTTGCTGGTGACATGAAAGGTTGTATGAATTCCCTTCACAGGCTCCGTGCAAACTAATACCGTTACACAGAAGCGTGCCGCTTAGTGACATAGCACAATTGTTGCCACTAAGAAACACTTTCTGTCCTTTGTTACTGACACATGCATGTGAATAGGGCAGGTTCCATGTTGTTTTAAGGTACCCCTTTCCCAATTTCTCGTACATGCCAGCCTGTATATATTTTTGGCAGTATTGAAACCTGAAGGTTGAGATTGGAATATTTATGATTCCGTGGATTATCCATTCACTGACAGGTCGTTCTGACATTGTCAACGGTAATCTTTCTAGTTTTTCAATGCTCAAGATTGTATAATCAGCACCCTTCTGAGCCATACCGATTTGTCTATCAGTAAGGTTAAAGATTTGGAATAGTGACGTTGTGTTGATTAAACGCCAAGGCACATAGCCTGAACGCAGATTTTGTAACGTCCAGCCAAGCTGTACAATAGAACGCAATTGTGACTGACCATGTTGTAATAACAGTAAGTCTTGCGATAATATATCGATTGCTGAAGACACAATGCTGTCCAATGAAAAAATTCTGGAGGAGAGAGTCATTAACCCATTGTCCACTACAGAAAGTGATTTTCCCAAATTAATACGGTCAATTTCCCGTATTCTTTCTGCTGTCTCAATTTGAGTAACCTTCCAGGCCTCATTGTATGCTGCATATACAGAGGCTGCTATGAAACGCTTTTGACGCTGTTTGCGTGGTCCCATTATGAAATCACGCAAGTCAGCACCATCAGTAAGTAAAGTTAGGTGTTGCTTAATTTCAGGCAGTGTGGAAGTTTGTAGCCATTGAAGGCATAATTTGCCCACACTGTAGGTTGTTATTATCCCTGGGTGATGTCTTTGGGGATATCTAGGGTCTGGCCTGGTCATTTTGAAACCCTGTGTTTTATTCAGGAATCTATCTTGACAGTTATTTGTATCTGTGGGCCAGATCAACCATTGTTTCCAATCAGGATGTGTTCTGTTTTGGTTAAGTATATGGTTTATGTCTATTTCTTCATCTGTTTCAGAGTTATTGCTAAACATTGTTGGCTTTGGAATAGACAGGTTATTTAAATCTTTGATTTTGGCTAAGCCAAGACAGGTGGTTTGTTGAACGGTGTCATTTAAAAATATCATTTGTTCTGGGATCATGCAGGCTCTAAACAAAGCTTCTATACCCTGTACTTGCCATTCTTTTGTACCCCAAACACTTTTCAAATCAACATGTTTGTCCCAATAATCAAATCCAAAAGTATTCATTTTTTCAAAGAAAGAATCTGAATATATCAATTTTGTGTTGGTTATCATGGTTTTCATCCCTGTCTTTTTGACAATTTGTAATAAAATGTTTCAGCATTAGTTATGTTAAAACCTGAAAAATATGAATATTTGCCATACACGGTTCTAGAGCTCCCTCTTGGAGGTGTAGCACAATGTTCCCATTGATTAAAATTTAAAACATTTCTAGGTTGTGCAGATTTATGCAAGAAATGGTTACCATAATGGTTATAGCAGTACATGCTGTCATAATTTGTAGAACCCTGCAAATAATCATGTTTTGTAAATTTAGCAGACATTACTAAGTCAGACATCATATTGTTTATACTTTCAAAGTCCCAATCATCAGCAAATGAGTTTGGTTTTGCAAAGTCACTCAAGGAGATCTTGATTTGGTGTGGATATTTCAGGATCTCGACCGGACCATAAATTTCATAGTCAGTGTTGTCCCAGGCTACCCCACCAGATATTGGAATTGCTGTGAAGTTGGCTGAAGAAAGTTCTGAAGAAAGTTCTCTTTTCTCGACGTGTGAAGATGTGTGTGGTTTGAGGACCAAGTTGATGTTCTGACTTGCTGTGTCCATTTTAGCATATTTTCCCTCAATGAAGCGTCCCAAGGTAAATACCATGATGAGCCAAAGTATGAGGATAAATGCACCAAAACCCACCCAAAATTCAATCCATGGAGAAACTAGATATGTTTCTTTCAGTTGTTTCAAAAGTTCCTTAGCTTTGTCTTTAAAGGATTTTGATGATGGCTGTGTCTTTTGTTCGCTGAAGCCGTCAGAGGAATCATCGAAGTTGATGAAGTAACCGGATGCAGTTCTGTCAATTGTTCCAATTGGTTCAGGATTTTTGTTTCTCGCATTTTCACTTGGTACTTCTGTATAGATTGGTGTGTCTCTGCTAAATGTCTTTATTTGGGTTTTCAGAGGTCTAAGTTCTATTGCATTGTTGCATAGTCCTTGTTGTTCTTCCGTAGGCGTTTCGAATGTGATGAGCCTCTTTGATAGGACCTCTGTACTGGTAGCAAACCTTGGTGTTCTGCTACTTATTGGGAGTCCACTTGGCCTACTGTTGGTTATCGGCCACATGTTGTGGTTTTACCAGGTCGATGGATACAACTCGGTTCTCCTTTTTTCCAGCAAGTGGCGGTAGTACAACTGATCTTGTCCCGTTGACAGACAATACAGGAACTGCTTTTCTGTAAGAAGGCCCAAATTCCTTCTTTACCGCGATCTTCTCCCTGACTAGATCCCCGACTTTTGGAATCCAGACAGGTCTTGCTGGGACAGGTGGTGATTCTTCAGTGGTCGTTGGCTGTTCTTTCAACTGTATGTTGCTCAGGTCTTTTCTTGTTTTGTTTAAGTCCTGCAAAATAGCCAAACGGTCTTTGACATCAAAGCTTTTTTCTGTTACCACTGAAGTCTGACTATCAAGGTCAGAGATCAACATCCTAGTTCCGAATAATAATTCGTACGGACTGAATCCCTTCAGAGAATTTCTTGGCAAGTTATTTAGACTACGTTGGACACTTATTAGATGTTTGACCCACCCAGCTCCCGAACCTAATATCCTTTCTATTATAGATTGCTTTCTGTCTTGGTTTTTTCTTTACACCATCCCATACCCTCAGGAAGGAAGTGAGAAGATTCCCGCTGGGCTGTGCTCATTTGGCCATTCTTTCCCCCCCCAGGCTGGATTGCCTGAGAAAAGGAAAAAAAATTGGTCGAACGTAGCATGCTCTTAGCGTATATGCCATTTAGACTCGCAAATCTTGTATAACAGTCCGGACGTCAGCCGAGTGTTGTGGATCTACATTATAAGTGGGAACTAGCCTGTATATGTTAATCGCAAGCCATTCTTTTTAGTGGTGATGTTATCTGCCTTGATACGACGAGGTATTAAACTGCTTCTCTCCCCACTGCGATCTCTGTTGCAGTTTGGGCAGTTTTTTACAAACATGGTGTAGTGCAGGCTCATGCCTGGCCACCAGTACCGTGATTGTAATTCTTCCAGAGAATCCTTTAATTTAAGGTGTCTGAGACCCTCGCCCATGTGTGCGTCTGCGATTAACAAGTTTCTCCTGTCCATGTTTGGAATCACTCTATCCCCCACTCCAGGGATTCGAGCAAAAGGAATGGAGTTTGCATCTATGATGTATGTGTAATTGAGTGGATAGTTGATCGGTAACGCCGAGCAGTCGCCTTTTGATGACGTTTTTACTGCCAGCAATGTTTCGCCGTCAATGTATTTTAATGTACGCTTTTTTCGATCTACGGGAGCCGGTTTACTGGCTGCCGCTGCGGCTGTTTCAGCCAATGAATTCCCTACAACGTGAACGCCATCACGCTGGTGACTCAGTGAGTGTGTCACGTGAGTCTTTGGTAGTTCTTTTTTCAAAAGAGCTACTTGTTCCCAGAGAAGTCTCTGCTTTATTGGTGCACCTGTGTCATCTTTGTAACCGTTCTGAATCCATGTCTGCAAATCCTTGTTATATGCTTTGACGCAGAAATATGAATCTGACACTATAAGCGTCGGGAATTCGCGATCCGCATTATCTAGCGCCATTTTCAAAGCTAATATTTCAGTTTGTAGTTCTGAATTAGTTTCTACTGAGTGTGATTTTGTTAATAGAGGTCTTAGTTTACCTCCGTGCCACACTTCTTTTGTAATCTCACATGTGGGATTGTATGCATGTTCTCCCCAAACGGAGGGTTGAGCATGTCCGTCTGTATAGATTACACAGGCGTAATGTCGTAGAGGCAGAATGTCGATTGGCAGAGGATACGTTTTTTCATATTTTAGATTTTTTAATTCATCTAGTTCTGGATCAAAGAAGTAATATACTTTGTCCGTTGTGATTGAATTTACCCATTGTAACCATTCTGGATCCAATGTTGTTGTTGGTAAATTACACGGTGTTGTTAATGCCTCAAAAGCTGATTCTGCTGTTCTGACTGTGATATGTCTACCGTCAGCTATGTCTTTTTCTCTAGCTATTGCGGTTTGAACTGCTTGAACAATTTTTCCTTTGTTGTTGAATCTCTGTTCAGCTTTTGTGTACAAATGTGATTTGAATGCAATTGGTACCTTATCTCCCTCATTAGAGGTTAGGTATGTGAATCCGTATCTCCCTGGGATGACTCGGATCACAAGGTTGCGTGTATTATCACGGGTTTCTAATTTTGTTTTAATTAGCATGTCTGTTTGTAAGGATCTCAAAATTTCTGTGTGTGCTTGAGTCCAACTGGATCTTTTAAAGTCTGGTTTAATTAGATCGTAAAGGGGTTTGACCCTTTCTGCGTAATTTGCAATGTAAGTTCTTCCGAAATTTAGGAAGCCTAGAATTGACTGTAGGTTTTTTAGTGTTTTAGGAGCTTGGATTACGGCACATTTCTCTAGGAAATTGTCTGCCAGGCTTTTGCCTTCACTTGATAACTCATATCCTAAGAATAGGACCGTCAGATGGGCAATTCTGGACTTTTTGAAGTTGAATTTGTAACCCTCTGCAGCGAACCCAAGTATTATGGTGTTCACTCTTTTCAAGTGAGTTTCCAAGTCATCATCTGTTAAGTAAATGTCATCGACATAAGATAATGCTTCATCATCATATAGTTGTAGTAATTCTGTTACTCTTGCTGAGAATACCCCCGGGCTGTTCTTGTACCCCTGGGCTAACCGACAGAATTGTTTTTGAGTGCCATTTACTGAAAATGCAGTTAAATATCTGCTCTCTGGTGCTATGTTTTGACAAAAGAATCCGTTGGAGATGTCCAAGGTTGTTTTGTATTTTTTGCGCACTATGTTATTCATTAGTGCAGCACTGTGTGAGTTTTGCACTGCAAAAGTTTTGCAACATGTGTTAAGGTGTCGGTAATCCAAAACTAGACGGTACGAATTGTCTGGTTTGGAGACCGGAAACAAAGGATTGTTCATTTGTGAGGTGCAAGTTTCAATCACCCCTTGGTATTCTAGCTGATCTAGTATTTCATTTACTTGTTTTTTAGCTTCTTGCTTAATTGGGTACTGCCTTTGTGCAGTAGGTTGTGATTTTAACTGGACTTTGTGAGGAGGAGAATCCTCATCCCATCCTACATGATTCTTATATAAAGCAGGTGCTAAGGCCACTGCCCACTTTCTAGCAAGTGTATATTTTTTATGAATCGGTATTTGATTCGAGAAGGCAGGCATAATTACTTCTTCGCCATGAGGGCACTCCCTGACAAACTCTGGTGGCCAGTCTTTTTCAGCTAGAAGGATGTCATAGCCCTTGGATAGGTTATCCCAAAATAGTCCCCTTATTTTCCTAGTCTTATCTCCCTCTATACGTAATGTTATCTCGTATATTTTGTGGGGCTTGCTAACTCTGGTATCTGCAGTTTCCAGTTGAAGGTATTCATTCGTGTCCACTGTCTCCAGATGATTCATAAGGACTTTGCGAGCTATGCTCACCTCTGCTGCGCTGTCTAGCATTGTCTGAGCCCATTCTCCGTTTTTCAGTTGTGTCCTCAGTATTCTCGGCATTGTTAACTACCTTGATACTGGCTACCTTCTTTTTTGGAAATTGTGATTTCTTTTTCAGTTGAGCAGGTTCCTTGTCTTTGGACTTGGCGTGCTCTTCTGATCGTCCTCTTCTTTCCGATTTCTGCGAGGAATTCTGAAAAGATTGAGAGGGACGTGTATCAATGTCTTGATATCTATCAGGTTTTTTAATATTATCCCTATTTCTAAGGTTATATCTATTCCCAGAGGGTTCACTCTGAGGTGACCTTTGTCTCGGGTTTGGAGATTTCTCTCTTCGCCTAGGAGACCTTCCTCTGGATTGGAATTTCTTTTCTTTAGGATTGGATTGTTTATTTCCATCCCAGTTCTTTTTTGGTGAATTATTATTAAAAAATATTTTTTCTGGACTTGTAGTCAGTTGCGGTTTTACTGGTATTCCACCTAGACTATCTCTGCCTAGTTCTTCATAGGATTTTTCTATGATTCTGGCAATTTCAGCTGGTTGGTCTGCTATATCTGTCTCTTTTAACCTCTGGCGGATCGCCACGTTTGCTGCTTCACCCTTTATGTTGGCTAGTAATATAGCCGAGACCTGCTTGAAGTCTTTCAGTAATTTCATACCAAGAGTTAAAGCAGGTTCTGGACCGTATTCATCTTGAATTTGTTTTAGCACATCTGGTATCACCGAAATGGATGGAACACCGTGCGTTTTTGTATAGATGGAAGCAAAGACTGTACCCCAAGTGTCACAGTCCTCAATGTGTGGTGCGATTCCCATTGGGAGACATATAGTCAGAATCCTGTGTTTTTCTAATGGGGTGGTGTCAGGAAACACCGCCTCTATTTGGGTAATTTTCTGTGCCAACCAGAATGGTATTTGTTCCCGTTTAGCTGGAACTTTACCTAGGCAGGATTGGATGTTCTGTGGTGTGATTTTATTTGTGTTCCCCTGGTGAGGGGTCAGCTGTGGAATTTTAATCGCTGGCTGAATTGTTGAAGTCCGCATTACATACTGAACTAATTGTCTATGAATTTTTAGTAGTTGTTTTAGCTGTATTACTAGCTCTGCTGCAGGCATTCTTTCGATGTCTGGATGTGGTGTGTATCCGGCTAGGACCGGCCACGTTGCTCCTGGTCTTCCTAAAGGACCGAGCCTTGTAATGTGATTGTTATGTATTAGGGCGCCATCAAATAAGAGCAAATGCTCTTGGAATTTGAGTGGTACTTCCACCTCCTCGAAAGGAGTGTACGTTTCAGGAGGTTCCTCTACTTTGTAATAGTGGAAGTACTTTGTTACAGCATTTGCTGCTGGAAAATGTATCCATGTATAGTATACCTCTGTCTGCCGATATTCGTGTGCCTCAATTACGAATATGACTGTGCCACCTCTAGGTGTCAGTCCATTTTCTATAAGTTTTAAGGTTATAGATCTCCTTTTAATGACCGGAATAAGTATTATATCCGCGTCTGCTGCTTGCATGGTAGCATCAGCATCTGCTATTTCAGTAGCTAATCTAATTGCCTCTCTTTCTCCATCGCTGTCTCCCATTTTACTGACAGGATGGTATTATTTTTGTTTGCAGATCAGGTTTCTTTATGGAAACAGAGATTAGATGCACAATATTTTGGAACTGTTTTATCCTTCAACGTTGACTAGACCAAGAACCATACATAGGAGTTCCCTCCTGCGAGGTTTTGGAGGATATAATAACCTTTCACCCACTCCAGACGTCTTTGGAGTATTTGGGAAAAGGGGTCTGAGTGAGAAAGCACGACTGAGTTACTCTAAATGTCTTACGTTAGTTTTATCGCCCTTTCCAAACGCGTTGGGCGCCATGTAGTGTAGCTCCTATTTTCCCAATAGGCTCTGCGCATTGGAATAGTGCCTACAGCAGTAAAGGCCTAGGCCAGACGTTAACTAGGTCTACTACTGTCGATACTAGACTTAATTTTTGGGTTTGCCAGCTAAGCTCAGAGTTCGCTAGAAACTTTCTCGAATGTTCAAGGAAGGATTAACTCCCCTGATTAGACAAGAAGGGATTTAGTTTCTGACAACCATAGAACATGACAACTTTGCTCTCCCCTAATCAAGAGTCAATCTCGAGAGTCGTGTGAGCACAAGGCAATTATTTTACTCAGTCAGTACGTGCATTCTTAGTCTCATCAGAATGTAGAGAAAAGGAAGAGACGGGCGTGTTCAATAAAAGATGTTATTTATTGATCAGTCTCTTTTCTCGTACAAGAGAAATGGATCGATATTATTGCAATACTTATAGTTAAGTAAAGTGCATACATTAGAAGCAATAGTATAAAATAATACTGTAAAAACATTGATATGGTTTCTGAGCCATATGATGTTTAAAATGATTAAAATATATTTACATACACATATACATTTGACTAAACGTACTCAACTGGTGTTTCTAAATACGCCTACCCCGTGTACCTGACCTAAGTCTAATGCGTGGGCGGGAATAGAGAGTTACAGTTTAGTTTAAGTTTGTTTTTGCCAAGTGAATAACTAAAGAATTCTCTAGGAGGGGTTATTCAGTTCTGTACCTGGAATTTAGGATGAATGAGGAATGGTATCTCTTTCTCTGCTCTCGATATTCCAGGCTGCCTGCGAGGGCTGCCCAGAAGCGCCGGTGCTGGGTCTCTCGGCTTGAGATAGCAGCGCGTCTCTCAGCGCGTCAGGAAGGCGGGGCTGCTGCCTGCGGGGTCTGCTTCTGCTCTCGGCTTCGGCAAGTATGGCTGCTCCGTCTTGTCACCACGCGTGTGTTTGCATAGGGCAAGGTCGGCAATATTTATACCTTAAAGGTGCCGGGATTGACGTAAGGATGGACATAGGTACGTCAATAAAGATGTCATACGACTTGCTCGTTAGCACATTCTTTACTAAAGTTCTCTGTGAAATCAAAACAATGGCCGCACGGATTATCCAGGTTGTCATAGGTTTGATTTGTTATGAGAACGTCGTATGCCTTATCAGGGGCTGGAGGAATATCGCTTGTCTAATTAGATCTCAAGCGTTATGACCTAATCAGATAACACGTTCCTGTGCCGTAGTGTGACTGCGTCAGATAACGGTATCTGCATCATGGGGAATTTCTTGCCTCATGGGCTGACTGTTAGTTAACTAGCTAGGTAGCTTAACCAGAATAGGGTCAGGAATAGGGGGATCGATTCAGAACCTATAGAAATACACGACACAATCAGATCTCACGGTGAGATGTGTGGTTAGGCTCCGCCCAGATATATACATTTTTTCACATTTGATTTTGCCAGGAACTACTGGATGGATTTACACCATTTAACCAAAAGGGCGATCTGCGTACCAGACCCTACCATTTTCCAAAATTTGGTGTAATTCCGTTCAGCGGTTCGGGCTGTAGCCGTGTCTAATCGTCCTATGGAAAATAACATGGGGGAAAACAGGTTTTGTGACCCCCCTTTTTTTTCCGTCCCACTTGACAAATTCCCCCAAAGATTTCAGGGAAGGAGCAGAGCGGAGCGGGCCATCTTCTTTCAGAAATTCGTGAAGATTCATCAACCGGTGCCAAAGTTATTCCCAATAGAATGTTGCGGATTTCCTATGGAAACTAGGTCCTAACTATAACTACCTACTGGCGAGCGCCAGTAGGTAATATATATATACGTGTACTAGACTAGGATGATGTGCTGATGCATGGTGCATCCCATGATGAACATGAAGCTTGTTTGAAGAGTGTTGCTGGACAGATTCAAAGTGAGGCCTCACGCTCAAAGAATCTAAGTGTAAACAGGGTTGTAAAGAAATAGTTTACTTGGGTCACCGGTAGACTGATAAGGGTGTTAATCTGAAAGATGATTTGGTGGGAACCATTGACAGAGTGCTTGTACCTGAAAGCAAAGATGATGTCTTAAAGGTTCTGGGTATGGAAGACCATTATAACAAGTTAGTCCTTTATTTTGCTAATTGTTCAATTAATATGAGAAAGCTGCTGTTGAAAAGGAGTTTCCTTTTGGTTGCCCCATGAGTGTGAATACAGATTTCTGGACATTCAGAAACAGTTGACTAAACCTCCTTCTTTGCAAAGCTTTGACCCTAAAGTAAAATTCTTTATATAACTGATGCCAGTTCAAAGGGATTAGGTACCGTTTTAACACAAGGTAAAGAGAGAGATGAGAAAACTATTATGTTTATTTCACATAGTCTTAAAGGCCCAGAATTTAGGTATTCTCTTATTGTGATGAAAGCCCATTGTATTCACTGAGCTACTAAGAAACTCCAAGAAATTCTGATTGATAGCAGCTGAGCAGTTAGGACCGATCATAAGCCACTCAATAATGTGTTTGATAAGAGAGAGCTTGATGACATTTCTACTAGGATTTGCAAATACAGGAGTTTGTCTTTGAAGTAAGATACATTCCAGATGCCAAGAATGGTGTTGCAGACTGTCTTTCATGATTAGTCTGATTTAGTTGAGGAAACCTGTGAGGGTGTATGGTATTTCAATGATTACAATGTTTCAGAGATCACTTGTGGCACAAAAGGTGGGGATGAGTGCAAGAACTATGTGCCTGGTGATGCAATTTTGCAAGAGCTTTCAGAGCTTATTAACTATGGGTGGAAAGTCATACATGATACTAGTCCTGAGTGTAAGACGTTTTGGGACATAACAATTAATTATCTGTGTAATAAGAAATATTATGGAGGAACAAAATTGATTACTCCAAGTTGTATCAGAGAGTCTATAATAACTTTGGCACATCAAGGTCATTTGGGTATCCGCTAAACTAAGGATTGAATCAGGTTTCTGGTGTCCTGGGTTAGATGTTCAGGTGGAAACAGCTGTTAGGATTTGCCCGGAGTGTGTGAGCAGTGACAATGTGTGTAAAGCAAGAGTGCAAATGATGGTGGTAAGGAAACTCCTGGAGAGACCGCAGACAGATGTGTCATTGGATATATTGGGTCCTCTGGCAAATAGATCATGCCAACGTTACTTGTTTGTGCTTTTAGATATGTAATCTAAAACCCCAAAAGTAAGCATTTCTAATGAAATTGAAACCCACAGTGTTATTACTTTCTTAAAAGATGTGTTTAGCAGGCAAGGCATTCCAGACTCTATTCTCACAGATAATGGCGTTCAGTTGGCTGAATCGGAAATTAAAGAATTTGCGTCTCCAAGAGGTATCAAACACAAGAAGTGCTCTCCCTACCTTCAAGAAACCAATGACATGATGGAAATATTTAATAGAGTTCTTCAGTAATCTATAACAATCACAAAGGAGAATGGCAAATACTGGAAGGATGAACATTTATCTAGAGTTTAAATCTATTGCCTAAATGGCCACTCATTCACAGGCAGAGTACCCTTTGAGCTTTTTAGCGGAAGAAAAACAAGTTCCCTAGTTTGTCCTGCTTGGATGTATAAAATAGGGATTAGTTCCTCCCAGTCTTTGAACGATTGGAAGGTTAATGAGTGTAAAAGAATTAGTAATAGCAAGAGACATTGATTAAAGTTACTTGGTTTAACACATTAAAGTTCCTGTTAAAGATGTAGTGAGGGTTAAAAATCTTCAAGAAGGTGTCGATTTTTCACAATTTTCCACACCTCTGAATGTGATTAAATTCCGCAATGCTGTAAAATTGGAATCTAGGTAGGGTGGTTTTGGTGAAACATGGTAATCCCTTAAAGGTTAATACCAGAAAGTGTAATGATCTGTACAATGATAACATTGTAGGATGAAATAGGAGATTGGTGAAAACGCCAAAATTCATGCAGGATTAGGGCCCAGATGTAGGTAAAATAGATTTACCGATTTTTAATTACCGAATCCTACCGATTCGGTAATTAAAAATCGGTAAATCTAAGGGGTGGATATGTAGGAACATCCAGATGTTCCTTTTACCGAATCGGTAAATATCTGTATTTACCGATTCGGTAAATACCGACCGGTAATGCCCCATTCATTCCTATGGGCTTTGAAGCCCATAGGAATGAATGGGCATTACCGGTCGGTATTTACCGAATCGGTAAATACCGATTTTGACAAGGGTGCAGGGGGTGTCACTTTGACACCCTCTAGCACCCCCAAAAAAGATTCGGGGGCCATGTGGCAGGCATACCTGCCCTAAGGGCAGGTCTGCCTGTCATATGGCACAGGTGTGCATGCACACATGTGCATGCACACCGGAATCGTTTTTTTACCATGAAGTTGGATTTCATGGTAAAATACCGATTCTGTAAGGCTTGTGGGACTCAGAAGAGTCCCACCTACATCTCATTGTTACCGAATCGGTAAAAATACCGATTCGGTATTTTACCGATTCGGTAAATTTACCGATCGGTAAATTTACCGAATCTGTAAAATATGTGGCCCTACATACCATTTTGTGAATCTCGGTCGGTAACGGCCGAAAATACCGATTTTCGGCCGTTACCGACCGACCTACATCCGACCCTAAGTCAGTTAACTGTTTTTTTAGTTGTTTGAGCTGACTTCTTGCACATTGTGGAACCTTGTACCAAATCTCACTAGATTAAGCTATCCTGGCCGGTAATAACTATGGGCTGCAGTTTTTAAGGGCTGTCAAATCTTCAAAGATTGATGCTATACTTGCTGAACTGCTAAATAATTTTGATGGGATGGTGGATGGATAATGTGGCAACCTCTGAAAAGTGACTCGTACCCACCACCTTTGCAATATGGATATATTTTCTGCTTGCACTGAAAATCTGTTGCCCTATTTTCAGCTGTCTTGAATTTACTTACCCTTCAACCGGCTGTGCCTTAGTTAGTGGTCAAAAGAGTCAAAGGTTATCCATGATGCTTTATCCTAGTAAAGCCCAGTCTCAGTCATAAGTCTCATTCTCTTCCATTCCTAGATGCGATAAAAAATCCAATGTGGACCCACTATTCTAGAGTTTTTAAGAAAGTGAAATAACAAAGAAAAAAGATACCACTTTTCACAATGAGTGTATGGACATAGAAATGAATGTAATTTTGATGCCTCTTAAACTTTTCCACCATATTTCTATTTACTATATACAAATTTATAGTAAAGTAAATGTATTGCAAAAAATGGCTTAACTACATTAGAATGGAATTGAGGAATTGGGCTAATATGATATAAAGTAGATTGAGAAGGAACAAGGAAAACTTTGAATATCACAATATAATAATGGATCATTACTTGGTTACGTGGTTTAAATGTGTTACATATAACAAATAGCAAACACATTAGAAATAAGAATAACATGATTTAAAAGATAAGGAGAAGTGTAATTTTACAAACAGAAGAAATAAATTATGATACCACAGTAACTGAACAAGACACAGTGGTTGATAGAAACAGACAAAACACTTTGTGGTGAATATCAAAACATGCATTTGTGAAACTAGACTATAATAGCAATGACAGAATAATCAACCAATCAACAAATTTGTATAGGGCGCTACTCACCCGCTAGGGAATACACACAACACACCATAAACTGTGGGGGAAAGAGTCTGAATACTTGATCTGAGCTGTGGCTGAGCCCCAACACAGCAAAACAACTCAATAGAGTAAAACTTTTCTGTAATAAATCCCTAACTCGCTCTAAGGAGTTTGGTGCAAGCAGGGATGCCTTCCTCAGAGAAGAGTAGATGTGGCATATTTACAGTTATTTCAAAAGAACCAAATCAGAATCCAATTTAGTTAAAAAAGAGTAAGAATTAATTATTAAAATGACACAAAAATTTAGAATATCAGATGTTAAGTTCGGGAGTTATTAAAAAAACTCAAAAGCAGTTCCCTAGGAATGCATGGAAGGTGAAAATCAATGTAAGTCAATGGGATGCAGTGGACCAGGACAAGCTTGTGACTCACACTGGTCACAGACGATGGGTGATCCAGACGTATTACCCTTTGCACCTGACCAGTGATAAAGCAAAGTCAGAGAAAATCTGGCAGTGCACCTTGGCCAAACGTACATCAGGATGAAATTATCATTAAGTCAGCATCATTTTGTGTATTTTGGTAATTTTGCATTGAGCATGTTATGGGAAATTGCACTTGTATTCTGTGTTACGTAATTATGTGCAGTTCATGGCAAATATAGTGTGAGTCAATAACAACAAGAGAGATAGGGATAAAGGACACTCCTATTCTCCCAACAAAATATTAAAGAACAATGAAGGAGTGACAAGAAAGAAGAGATTTACAATATCCAGGATACTAATTCCTGGACCAAAACACCAAGTTGTGTCATAAGATACTAGTACTCACACAGGAAGAACGTAAGAGAATGACTAGCTGGGTAGAAACATTCAATGTTTGTAAATAAAACCCTCACTCATCAACATAGTTGATGACATGCTTCATCATAGGGTTTTTACCATGGAGACCGAATGTCTCCTTGATATGCTACCACGCCTGTGCAACAGCGGAGCAGGTTTCAACAAAATGTGAGGTGTAAGTGTTCAAAAGGTGAAGTTAAAAAATGGCGGACTGTCCTCCAAAATACATTTTAATCAAGAGTCAGACATCATTATTAAAAAATAGTGAATCGGACATCATTGACCATCAATTTGAGTCAAAAATGTCCTAAGTAAGTTAAAGGGTCGACATGTTTCTGCTTTGTAAATGCTACTTTAGCCAAGCTTTCATCATGACTGAAAGGAAATGTGTAGTTCCCAGGCGGTATACGCACCCTAAGGCGTACCCTGACCTTGGGAATGTATGTGCAAATGGTGTTACACTCACGGTTTAACCTGGTTGTAGGTTAGTCTTGGAACTCCCAGACCCTACCAATTTTAAAAAGACAAGGAAATTGATCCCTGGGCACTGCGGCAGGGGTATTCTTCACGGTAAGGATATTTTCTTCCTTCCCGACTCCCCACTGTGAACCTAATTCATTCACATCTGCAGCCTGAATGGTCAATGATGCCCGATTCACTAGTTTTTAATAATGATGGTCTGACTTTTGATTAAAATGTATTTTGGAGGACAGTCTGCCATTTTTTAACTTCACCTTTTGAACACTTACACTTCACATTTTGTTGAAACCTGCTCCGCTGTAGCACAGGCGTGGTAGCATACCAAGGAGACATTCGGTCTCCATGGTAAAAACCCTATGATGAAGCATGTCATCAACTATGTTGTCCAGGAAGTAGTATCCTGGATATTGTAAATCTCTTCTTTCTTGTCACTCCTTCATTGTTCTTTAGTAAATATAGTGTGAGTACATGAGAGTAGCACGAATAACCAGATAGTGAGCTGCTGCTGTATGTGGCACTTGTGTTTGTTGTGCTATTTTAATTTGCGAGAAATACATTCTCTTGCTCAAAATACATGCAAGGACACATCTTGTGTTAAAATATAATTCCAAATTCTGGTTTCGCATCATTACATGTAATTTTCTTGAAATCTTGTGCTTTTATGCAAATGCACATTACGCACATTGCACTCCATTAATCAAAAATGTTACCCTCATTAAGGATAATAGACACAGATATGGCCTGGGGAAATATTTTGGTACTCTCATATAAGACACTAGTTTGGCCAGTATAATAAAGAAGGCAGTTACAAAGCGTTTGATAGCTTTTTCAGCAATTTGTAACTAGTATACTTGGTATAAAAGGGCTGCTATCAGCGTTTTATGAAGTTCTAAAACAAAACCTGAAAATATGACTGAACTGAAATGTATGCACTGAATAGAGAAATTCAGGGCGAGGAATGGGAAAGACTGTGTGATAATATCCAGAAAATAGTCTAGCTTTTCACCATGTGTATTGCATTTTAGTTGATTATTAGATTGCTTATGATACTGATAAACTGGTGATACTTTACTCAGGGACAGATGGAACACGTTAGAGACAATGTGGGGGCGAACAGTTCCCACTATATATATGGTGGCAATGCTCCAATCTGAGATTTCTGTTCAAAGAAGTGCTAGAGGTGATTCGCAGGTTTGTGGGTATTCAATACCAGAAGACCTGGGTTTGTTAGTGCTGGGACTTACACCAACGGAATGGGGCCAAATAGATAGATGAGTTGTAGAGTCTTATATCAGCTATTTTATTTGCTAGGCTGGTGATTGCTAGATGATAAAATAAAGCTGAACTCGCAACATTTCGCCCTTAGGGACTGATTTATACGTTAGTGACATGTATACTCCAAAGCACTGGTGTCATAGTATAAATACCACCAAGGTAAAGGTCTGCTCATCCGATTTTGATGCGGTGGGACCTTTAGTTTGGCTACCGCAGTGACTACTCCATCACTGCCATAGCCAAACTTCTCTGATGGCCCAATGGACAAAGAGCCATCGGATAAATGGCTATATGTCCACCCGCCCAATCAAGAATCAGGTGAAAAATCTCGGAGTCTGGCTAGATTTGACTCTTAGCTTTTCCACCCATACAAAGAAGGTTGCCGCCACCTGTTTTGGCATCCTGCGTAGTCTGAAACCTGTCTTAAAATGTTTTGACTCTGAGACCTTGCAGATGATAATCCAGGCCACAGTGATGTCTAGGCTTGACTATGCCTGCTCATTACTGCTGGGTGTAAATCAGGCAGAAATCGTTTGAATGCAACGCATTCAAAATGCAGCAGCTAGAGTTCTAGTAGGCCTGCCTAAATTCAGCCCAATTTCTGCGACCATCCGAAGGCTCCACTGGCCCAACGAATACAGTTTAAGACTCTCTGTATCTCGTTTAAAATCTTAAGACTGACTACTCCCAAGATGCTCTGCCCACTTCTGAACTTGTATGCTCCTTTGCGTACATTACGCTCTGCTGGCCAAAACTTGGTCGAAGTGCCTCGGGTCAAATGTAGTAGAGCGGGAAGACGTTCTTTTCGCTTCCTGGCAGCTAAAGCTTGGAACGCTCTTCCCTCCTACATTAGAGAAATTCAAAGTCTGTCTGTTTTCAGGAAAGCTATAAAAACTCATCTATTTCTGTAAATATTTTGCTGGAGACGCTCATCCACGACTTCGCTCATTGTTCTTTTTCTGCTTTGGAGTTTAGCGCCGGGACGCCCCTTCGCTGGGGCAGCGGCGCGCTCTATACATTTTTTATAACATAACATAACATAACATGTGTAGATACATAGGCATTTTATAACTGTCCGTCACCGCCAGACAAACCTTGGCAGTAAGGGAGAGTAAAATGGTAATATTGCCCCCCTTGCCATGGAAGATGACTCCCATGGCGAGGCGGGCATTGCATTTTTAATATTTAAAAAGCAAATACTGTTTTGGGATTTTCTTTTAGAAAAGAAAAAAGAAAACTGTGAAATGCAATTGCAGGAACCACAATCGCTCATACTTGTAAGATTGTGTAATGCTTGGGAATACAGTGCGATGGTGAGATGGGATAAGTGGATTAGGCCCTGCCCAGACTAATGCTTGATTTCGCAAATAGGAGTACTCTGGAAATAATTAGTAGTATAGTTAAGTAGATGTGTCTAATTACCTTTTGTAGATCAGGTAGGGTGTTGGTGAGAGGAGTTTACAGCTACTGAATCTCTGATTGTGTGAACAATGCTGTATAATGCTCTGTCACAGCTTGTTACTGTAAATGATACATGATCCTGTAATCAGACTCCTAATCATTATTATTTGTAAGTTTTACCTTCACATGGTACACGTTTTCCAAGGTCCCACTGTAGCCCTGAACTTATCAGTCATAGATTCTGGCAGGACAAATCTGGAAAATGCAGCCAGCAAAAGCATGTCTTTTCTGATCAGAACTCCATTGTTTTTTGGCCATGTTTGTGCTATACGGTTTCCCTTACATACGTAAATATAGTAAATGCTGGTACCTTGTTCTGATCTTCCAGAGATTAAACTTTTCTAAGTCCAAATGTCTCCAAACTTTCAGGAAAGTCTTATTCAACACCAGGCCTTGGGCTAAATTGTGTAGCCCCACAATATTTCAGTTCAGCTACAAATGATTTGCTGGTGCGCTTCCAGGTATACGCCGTTTTCTGTTTCAAGGACATCTTTCACTCTCCTACTTTAGGACAGAATTGTCAACAGGGAAGTAGGCCTCCCTCTTTTGTTCTTGTGGGTCAGCAAGAAGCTATCTTCTTTAGCCCTTGGAGTAGTCTGCTACTCTCAGACAGTTAAGACAAAGCCAAAGACAATTCTCTCCACAGTCATTTACACTTCCAGCAGAGAAAATTAAAAGTAATTGTGCAGCTGCAAACATTAGACAGTCTTATAATTGTCCCAAAACATCTCCAGCTCTCCTTTAACACCTCCCAAACTTATCTAATCCCTTCCTCCAACGGATCAAAGAAATCAACTCCTCCAGGACACATCTGCCCCCCCTCATCATTGCTGCGGTTAAGAGATCCCTTTTATTCACAGGGAGCAATTGATATATCTACTACTCACAGTGAGATGTTGTCTTACCTTCCTGAAATCCGTTGTTCAGCAAGCCTTTGAAGATGAACAGTTGTACAGTGCACTCCAGAGATTTTGAAGTATGACTAGATACAAGGCATATTTGATACTGCATTGAAAAGGGAAAAGTGATCTTGCTTTTTTGGTAGGTAAAGTTAGGAGAGGTCATATGACAACTTATTATGCATATAAGTAATATGAAAAGTAAAATCCCAATGTTTAAATTGAGTTTGTCATATGTATTCATGAACATGGTAAAAGATTGAGTTTGTAGCCTTTTACTACCAAAGTACATATCCGTAGAGTTAAGCCAAAACGTTGTTCTATAAAAGGTAGGCTTCCACAGTCTGTGCCCCTTTCATGTGCCATCAAACATTTTATATTTGTAACTGTAAATACGAACAAATCATACATCTCATACTTGAACACTTTGCAGCTGTGCAAAACACAATAAATGCTGACTTACTATCTATTCTGGTATTTTAAGTGCAAACATGTTTTTCCATTTAAAACAGGCCAATGGTCTGATGCACCAACATGTGCAGCTTAAGCAAATAACATGTTTCTCTAGAATTAGGTGGGCAAACATCTCCTGCCATTTTCCTTCTGAGGCTCATTCCTCGTACAAGTATACCAAATGTGTATGTATATTGCAGCTGACTGACCAAAGTGATAAAAATGCCAATTATATCACAAAATAGTTTTTAATTCAAGGAACAAAAAAGTGCAGCTGGGAACTGTTTCCTAGACCAATATGCTGAGATGCCCAAAAATCTGATTCCTAGATGAAAACGAGGCGAACATTACAAAAGTTGTCATCTCTACATGAACCTAAATGAATGATTGCTTCTTGTTAGTTTTCTTTACTTTTATCAGATGGATTTGAAAAGGCAGAGAGTATCTTGTCTCCTTAAATATCAAGGGTGGCTGTTTTATTAAGGTGACAGTTAAGCCCCTTCACCTTCAGAAGTTCACCCAGGCTCTCTTCAACATGACAGAGAGAGATGCTGATGAATACTTCCCTAAGAGTCACAGGGGGATATTAGCAAGAGAAGGCGATAATTATCGCTAACCGCAGTTAGCGTGCCTTTTCTTATCGCGGGAAACTATCACTGTGTATGTGGCGTATTGCCAACACGCGCTAACAGGCAATGTGAAATACTGCGATAGACTGGGATAATAAACCTTAGCGTGTGAAATCCTGCGATGATTTCACAGCGCCAATGTCAGGCTTGGTAATATGGGAGCGTGGACTTAACCTTACAATCCACCTCCCATAGGCATTAAAGGTAATTCAGGTTTCAATCAGGCGATAGAATATTGCGATGATGGGGGTCTAGCATGACTTTTATCATCGCGGGACAGCTTTGCTAATAAAGCGGTTGATTTAGTGACCTTTTCAGTGTGCTTTTCGTAAGAAACACCTACCTTGCATGTCATTAGCGATAATTATCATTAACAGAAGATTTCTCAGAAGAGAAATCAAAAAGCCTAACCGATCACTACAATTCCATTCACAACACTCATTTGGGTTGGACTGGTAGGTATAGTGGATAGAAAAAGAGAATTGCTCTTTTTCTTGGTGTCCCCTCACTCACCAGGGTTGCCCCATGGTGACATGCTTCATCATAGGGGCCATCCCAGCCCTCTACGGACTGGGGCGTGCTGCGACTGGCGAATTACGTAGGAGCACTTATAGTTTGACTATGTGTGGTGCGGGTGTGATAGTGGAGTGGGCTAAGTGATTAGTTTAAAAATACCTGCCTAGTAAGCTTTCAATAAACTTTATTCCTGCTTCCAGGTGGTAACCTTAAAATACGGGGTGGTAGAACTAGGATAACCTAAACGCAATGTGTCAAGGTGTACCTATCAACTCCTGTCAACATGTTTCGTGCATACCCCAAGCACTTCTTCGGGACTACACAGGGACCAGCCCTGTGATCGCCACTCCTTAAACGCTATAATGAGCCTTTTTAATGCAATCAATACATGCATATAATACCTACGTATTCTATTGAATCACGTGGTTCCTGTAAAAACAAAGAACAACTTGAAAAGTCAAGGGGTGTTGCCCCCAACAAAAGCACACATAGATATATACAATAGATTGCACAAGGGAAAAGTTAATTTCTATTCCGTGGTTTTCAACGTGGCGTTTTTTGTGTAAAAAAACGTGAATGTTTTTCATGCCTCAAACGTGATAGTTCTCATGCATAAAAAACGTGATCGGCACCTTTCTGTGAGGAAACCATGCATTCATCCAACATTCATACTCTTACATATTTCTACATACATGTAGTGGGACCTAACTGTGCCCCATGGACTCGAAGGGGATCAGTATCCCAGCGATCTAAAAGGAAAAAGGAAAACAGGCTGATAGTTCATCTGTTTGTCTTGCTTCTTATTACCTACAAGGTTGTCTACTGGTCGATCAGTCCGTAAACAGGCACATCGTTTTGCCAAACACACTCGTTTCATATCACTTACTTGCTAACAGGATACCTCCCTCTTTTAAGCACCTACTCGCGCCGCTTCGGTCCGAATGTTGTTGGACCTGGGCGACCGGGTTTGTTTTAAGAGATCGGCTGGCCGGTTACTTCCGCATTGCCTTTAGCGCTTCTCATCAACTAGGGCGCGTTTGACAACGATCATTGTTGGCGGCCATCTTAGGTGTATTCGATACACTTTTGTGTTGTAAAGGAGTGAATATTTCTTTTTCAGGGTGACCTTTCTTATACTTAATGAATTTTGGGCATAATGCTATGGATCTTTATAATTGTCAAGCGGATTCCCATAGTTTTTCTAAAAAATATCTGAAACGGTTTTCTATATACGTAAAACACGCTAGGTCAGGATTCATGAGGTTAAACCGTCAGGGCAAACCCAGATCCATTTGTAAAGTCTGGATAATGTTTTACTGTGTATTGGGGCTTATTTAGGGAAATCAATGTGAATTACTAGTTATTTCCACTAGCTTCAATACTGTCACTATTCAAATTGTCCCCAAGGAATATCATCATTCAAACCCACAATATGTGAACAGAGTCTGAACACCCAACGTTGTTCTTTCTCTAGTAGTTTTTTCTCCATGTCTGTGTGTGGTTGTTGTATTTCCAGAACCACCCACCGCATGTCATTGGGGGTATGTCCTTTCTCCAAAAAATGTGTGGTCATTTTAGTATTGGAATGTTTGCATCTGAAATTACTACGGTGTTCCACCATCCGTGTGTTGACCTTCCTGGTGGTCATGCCAATATAGTGTAGATCACAGGTACATGTAATCATATAGACCACCCCAGTAGTGTTACAGTTAGAATAGGATTTCAAATCCCAGGTTATGCCATTATTACATCTGACCTGTTTGGTCGCACTCGTTAGATGACATACACTGCAGTTGGAACATGGGTAGTGTCCCACTGGTAGTGGATGTAAACGACGAACTGGACCTTCTGCAATCTTGGGGCGTGTATGGACTATTAAGTCCATCAGGTTCTTGCCTTTGCGGTGACTAAACATGGGTTGGGTGAGATTCAGACCACCACTATTCAGTGTCCTCCAATGTTTTTTGACAATCTTAGTTACTTTTTGCGAGGCCCTGGTGTAGGTAGTAACACATATGGGCCTCTTATCAGTCTCATTCTTGGGGTCTGGTCTCTCCTTTATTTCTATAAGAGCATCTCTATCGTTGTTTGACGCCCTCTTTTTTGCTTTTGACACAATCTTGCGTGGATATTGTCTCTGAATTAGTTTCGTGGTCAGTTCTTTTGCCTGTGTCTCGTAGTCTCTTTTTTCTGAGCAGTTTCTTCTTAGGCGTAAGAACTGCCCGAAAGGCAAATTTTCCCGTAATTGTCGTGGGTGAAAACTCTAAAAATTTAAGAGGCAATTTCTGGATGTAGGTTTGAAATGTGTGGTGGTGGTTAATTGACCACCTTCTACTTTTATGTTTAGGTCTAAGAAAACCAGTAGCTCTCTACTTATTGTGGAAGTAAACTTCAAAAAAGGATCTTGTGAATTCAACCAGATGAGAAATTGGTCAAATTCCACCTCATTTCCATGCCAGATGAGGAGGACGTCATCAATATAACGCCTCCACATCTGGATATGTGTTGAGTATGGATTGTTCTGAGTCAAAATTATTTTGTTCTCTAGTTGGTGGACGTACAACCCGGCCACACTCGGCGCGAATGTGCTTCCCATGCTAGTTCCATGGGTCTGCCTATACATGGTTTGTTGGAATTTGAAAAAATTCTCGGTCAGGGCTAGGCGGCAGCATTCCAGAACAACGTGTCTAGGTGTTTTGTATTGCCATTCATTTTCAAACAGAATCTCTTCTAAGATCTGTAAGGTCTCTCTATGGGGCAAACTGGTGTAGAGACTCTCCACATCAAGTCCCACCAGTATTTGTGTGGCAGGGTCAAATTCAAGGTCCTTTATTAGGCATAGCACTGCTTTGGTGTCTTGTAGATAAGTCTCTGTTTTTTGCACAAGGGGTCGTAGAAAAGTGCCTGCAAACTTTGACAGAGGCTCTAAAACCGACCCGATCCCAGAGACGATCGGTCTCCCGGGTGGGTTTTCTAACCTTTTGTGGATTTTCGGGATCGTGTAGAAGTATGGTGTCCTAGGATGTTTATTGTCCAGAAAATCGGCTTCTTTTCTAGACAGCCAATCATTTATTAGGCATTCCTCTACCATTGTTGCAATTTCAACCCTCAGACGTGCTGTCGGATCCACAGTTAAGATTTCATAATTCCGTTGATCCGCCAAGAGTCTCAGACATTCGGTCTCATAGTCTTGTGAATTCTGTACCACCGTTGCACCGCCTTTATCAGCCGGTTTTATTGTTATGCTAGTGTCATTTGCCAATTCTTGTATTGCATCTTTTTCGGATCTGCTGGTGTTATAAAAGGTTCTTGATGAACCTGTTTCCAAATCCATCACATCCTTCAGGATTGCTTTTTCAAAAGCCAGCAGTTCCACTGGTAGACTTGCTGTGGTGGAGTAAAAGTAGATTTTTTCTTTAGTCCTGTGTCATTCCAGATACCCACTGGTTCTGGTTTGTCTTTGAAAAATACTTGTAACTTTATACTGGGGATGAACTCCTTCAATTCACAATATAATTTGAATTTGTCTAAGTTGGTTGTCGGAACAAAACCCAGACCCCTTTCTAGTATTTTCGTTTGGTCTTGGGTGAGGACTTTGTTTGATGGATTGACCACTAGACTTAGATGTTGCTGGTCGAAGGTACGCTCACCGGGCCTTGGCTCCTTGTGTGTGTTCTGACTGTTTCCAAAGATTGTGCCCATTGTACTTGTTGGCCTCTGGTCTTTCCTCTTCCCGGCCTATTGCCTCTCCCTAAAAAAAGGCTGCTGCTGAATGCCTGATGTTTGGGTATTATCCCAAAACGGGAAGGGTTGTTGGGGATATGGTTAGTGGAAAGGTGGAGGACCATAGAAATACTGTGGTGGTGGTTGTCCTTGAAAGAGTGGCCAGAAATTTCCCCTATTTCTCATCCTTCCCGCTCTGCTTTGTCTGTTTCTTGGTTGGTTACGATTGTAACTTGAGCCTGAAGAGTCGGATCCTGAATCTGAGCTCCCAGTGTCTGTATTATAACCAGGATTTGTTCCTGAGAGGACGTGGTCCACCTTAATATATGGATACACTTTCTCATGTGAAAAAGATTTTTTGTCTTTATGAAATTTCACATATTTCGTATCCTTCAATGAGACCTCAAAGTCAGTCATTGATTTATTCATTTCATCTAGTCTTTTCTTAAGGTCCGCTGGTGATTGGTAGGTCTTCAATTTCACTTCTAAGTCATGAATTTCAATTTTCATCGCTTCAGCTCGACGTGCCGCAGTTTTTACAATAAGGACTAGCCAGTCCCTGGTGCAGTGCCAGCTAATCAGAGACCAATCTTTCTTAAAGACAAGATCGTCCTGAAAGATGAAAGGTTCATTATTTACTATTAGGCCACGTGGTGCTGCATTAGCCCTATGATATTCGCTCATCATGATTCCATGTATAATTGTTTTAATTAGGTTGCGTTTCAATTCTGTTACCTCATCCCAACATTGCTGGGCTTCACTAGTATCTTTGTAGGATATGCTGGTGTGGGGAAGCATTGAAGCTATTATCCTGTCTGCCTCATCTTCAGTAAAAGAGAGTCCCGTAATCTCCGCCATGGTGGTATCTACTGTATAATGATGTATTGACTATGTATTTTGTGAGTTGAATGATACAATGGTTTTTTGTCACAGGACTAGGTGCATTAGAAAACTCCCGCAGCTGCACGCTGCATATAGACTAGTACAATAGGTAAGGGAGGTAGAGGAACAAGGGGGCTAGGCTCACCCTCCAAATACTGTAATCAACAGAAGATTTCTCAGAAGAGAAATCAAAAAGCCTAACCGATCACTACAATTCCATTCACAACACTCATTTGGGTTGGACTGGTAGGTATAGTGGATAGAAAAAGAGAATTGCTCTTTTTCTTGGTGTCCCCTCACTCACCAGGGTTGCCCCATGGTGACATGCTTCATCATAGGGGCCATCCCAGCCCTCTACGGACTGGGGCGTGCTGCGACTGGCGAATTACGTAGGAGCACTTATAGTTTGACTATGTGTGGTGCGGGTGTGATAGTGGAGTGGGCTAAGTGATTAGTTTAAAAATACCTGCCTAGTAAGCTTTGAATAAACTTTATTCCTGCTTCCAGGTGGTAACCTTAAAATACGGGGTGGTAGAACTAGGATAACCTAAACGCAATGTGTCAAGGTGTACCTATCAACTCCTGTCAACATGTTTCGTGCATACCCAAAGCACTTCTTCGGGACTACACAGGGACCAGCCCTGTGTTCGCCACTCCTTAAACGCTATAATGAGCCTTTTTAATGCAATCAATACATGCATATAATACCTACGTATTATGAATGCATGGTTTCCTCACAGAAAGGTGCCGATCACGTTTTTTATGCATGAGAACTATCACGTTTGAGGCATGAAAAACATTCACGTTTTTTTACACAAAAAACGCCACGTTGAAAACCACGGAATAGAAATTAACTTTTCCCTTGTGCAATCTATTGTATATATCTATGTGTGCTTTTGTTGGGGGCAACACCCCTTGACTTTTCAAGTTGTTCTTTGTTTTTACAGGAACCACGTGATTCAATAGAATACGTAGGTATTATATGCATGTATTGATTGCATTAAAAAGGCTCATTATAGCATTTAAGGAGTGGCAAACACAGGGCTGGTCCCTGTGTAGTCCCGAAGAAGTGCTTGGGGTATGCACGAAACATGTTGACAGGAGTTGATAGGTACACCTTGACACATTGCGTTTAGGTTATCCTAGTTCTACCACCCCGTATTTTAAGGTTACCACCTGGAAGCAAGAATAAGGTTTATTGAAAGCTTACTAGGCAGGTATTTTTAAACTAATCACTTAGCCCATTCCACTATCACACCCGCACCACACATAGTCAAACTATAAGTGCTCCTACGTAATTCGCCAGTCGCAGCACGCCCCAGTCCGTAGAGGGCTGGGATGGCCCCTATGATGAAGCATGTCACCATGGGGCAACCCTGGTGAGTGAGGGGACACCAAGAAAAAGAGCAATTCTCTTTTTCTATCCACTATACCTACCAGTCCAACCCAAATGAGTGTTGTGAATGGAATTGTAGTGATCGGTTAGGCTTTTTGATTTCTCTTCTGAGAAATCTTCTGTTGATTACAGTATTTGGAGGGTGAGCCTAGCCCCCTTGTTCCTCTACCTCCCTTACCTTTTGTACTAGTCTATATGCAGCGTGCAGCTGCGGGAGTTTTCTAATGCACCTAGTCCTGTGACAAAAAACCATTGTATCATTCAACTCACAAAATACATAGTCAATACATCATTATACAGTAGATACCACCATGGCGGAGATTACGGGACTCTCTTTTACTGAAGATGAGGCAGACAGGATAATAGCTTCAATGCTTCCCCACACCAGCATATCCTACAAAGATACTAGGGAAGCCCAGCAATGTTGGGATGAGGTAACAGAATTGAAACGCAACCTAATTAAAACAATTATACATGGAATCATGATGAGCGAATATCATAGGGCTAATGCAGCACCACGTGGCCTAATAGTAAATAATGAACCTTTCATCTTTCAGGACGATCTTGTCTTTAAGAAAGATTGGTCTCTGATTAGCTGGCACTGCACCAGGGACTGGCTAGTCCTTATTGTAAAAACTGCGGCACGTCGAGCTGAAGCGATGAAAATTGAAATTCATGACTTAGAAGTTAAATTGAAGACCTACCAATCACCAGCGGACCTTAAGAAAAGACTAGATGAATTGAATAAATCAATGACTGAGTTTGAGGTCTCATTGAAGGATACGAAATATGTGAAATTTCATAAAGACAAAAAATCTTTTTCACATGAGAAAGTGTATCCATATATTAAGGTGGACCACGTCCTCTCAGGAACAAATCCTGGTTATAATACAGACACTGGGAGCTCAGATTCAGGATCCGACTCCTCAGGCTCAAGTTACAATCGTAACCAACCAAGAAACAGGCAAAGCAGGGCGGGAAGGATGAGAAATAGGGGAAATTTCTGGCCACTCTTTCAAGGACAACCACCACCACAGTATTTCAATGGTCCTCCACCTTTCCACCAACCATGTCCCCAACAACCCTTCCCGTTTTGGGATAATACCCAAACATCAGGCATTCAGCAGCAGCCTTTTTTTAGGGAGAGGCAATAGGCCGGGAAGAGGAAAGACCAGAGGCCAACAAGTACAATGGGCACAACCTTTGGAAACAGGCAGAACACACACAAGGAGCCAAGGCCCGGTGAGCGTACCTTCGACCAGCAACATCTAAGTCTAGTGGTCAATCTATCAAACAAAGTCCTCACCCAAGACCAAACGAAAATACTAGAAAGGGGTCTGGGTTTTGTTCCGACAACCATCTTAGACAAATTCAAATTATATTGTGAATTGAAGGAGTTCATCCGCAGTATAAAGTTACAAGTATTTTTCAAAGACAAACCAGAACCAGTGGGTATCTGGAATGACACAGGACTAAAGAAAAAATCTACTTTTACTCCACCAGCAGCAAGTCTACCAGTGGAACTGCTGGCTTTTGAAAAAGCAATCCTGAAGGATGTGATGGATTTGGAAACAGGTTCATCAAGAACCTTTTATAACACCAGCAGATCCGAAAAAGATGCAATACAAGAATTGGCAAATGACACTAGCATAACAATAAAACCGGCTGATAAAGGCGGTGCAACGGTGGTGCAGAATTCACAAGGCTATTAGACCGAATGTCTGAGACTCTTGGCGGATCAACGGAATTATGAAATCTTAACTGTGGATCCGACAGCACGTCTGAGGGTTGAAATTGCAACAATGGTAGAGGAATGCCTAATAAATGATTGGCTGTCTAGAAAAGAAGCCGATTTTCTGGACAATAAACATCCTAGGACACCATACTTCTACACGATCCCGAAAATCCACAAAAGGTTAGAAAACCCACCCGGGAGACCGATCGTCTCTGGGATCGGGTCGGTTTTAGAGCCTCTGTCAAAGTTTGCAGACGCTTTTCTACGACCCCTTGTGCAAAAAACAGAGACTTATCTACAAGACACCAAAGCAGTGCTATGCCTAATAAAGGACCTTGAATTTGACCCTGCCACACAAATACTGGTGGGACTTGATGTGGAGAGTCTCTACACCAGTTTGCCCCATAGAGAGACCTTACAGATCTTAGAAGAGATTCTGTTTGAAAATGAATGGCAATACAAAACACCTAGACACGTTGTTCTGGAATGCTGCCGCCTAGCCCTGACCGAGAATTTTTTCAAATTCCAACAAACCATGTATAGGCAGACCCATGGAACTAGCATGGGAAGCACATTCGCGCCGAGTGTGGCCGGGTTGTACGTCCACCAACTAGAGAACAAAAGAATTTTGACTCCGAACAATCCATACTCAACACATATCCAGATGTGGAGGCATTATATTGATGACGTCCTCCTCATCTGGAATGGAAATGAGGTGGAATTTGACCAATTTCTCATCTGGTTGAATTCACAAGATCCTTTTTTGAAGTTTACTTCCACAATAAGTAGAGAGCTACTGGTTTTCTTAGACCTAAACATAAAAGCAGAAGGTGGTCAATTACCCACCACCACACATTTCAAACCTACATCCAGAAATTGCCTCTTAAATTTTGAGAGTTTTCACCCACGACAATTACGGGAAAATTTGCCTTTCGGGCAGTTCTTACACCTAAGAAGAAACTGCTCAGAAAAAAGAGACTACGAGACACAGGCAAAAGAACTGACCACGAAACTAATTCAGAGACAATATCCACGCAAGATTGTGTCAAAAGCAAAAAAGAGGGCGTCAAACAACGATAGAGATGCTCTTCTAGAAATAAAGGAGAGATCAGACCCCAAGAATGAGACTGATAAGAGGCCCATATGTGTTACTACCTACACCGTGGCCTCGCAAAAAGTAACTAAGATTGTCAAAAAACATTGGAGGACACTGAATAGTGGTGGTCTGAATCTCACCCAACCCATGTTTAGTCACCGCAAAGGCAAGAACCTGAAGGACTTAATAGTCCATACACGCCCCAAGATTGCAGAAGGTCCAGTTCGTCGTTTACATCCACTACCAGTGGGACACTACCCATGTTCCAACTGCAGTGTATGTCATCTAACGAGTGCGACCAAACAGGTCAGATGTAATAATGGCATAACCTGGGATTTGAAATCCTATTCTAACTGTAACACTACTGGGGTGGTCTATATGATTACATGTACCTGTGATCTACACTATATTGGCATGACCACCAGGAAGGTCAACACACGGATGGTGGAACACCGTAGTAATTTCAGATGCAAACATTCCAATACTAAAATGACCACACATTTTTGGGAGAAAGGACATACCCCCAATGACATGCGGTGGGTGGTTCTGGAAATACAACAACCACACACAGACATGGAGAAAAAACTACTAGAGAAAGAACAACGTTGGGTGTTCAGACTCCGTTCACATATTGTGGGTTTGAATGATGATATTCCTTGGGGACAATTTGCATAGTGACAGTACTGAAGCTAGTGGAAATAACTAGTAATTCACATTGATTTCCCTAAATAAGCCCCAATACACAGTGAAACCTTATCCAGACTTTACAGATGGATCTGGGTTTGCCCTGACGGTTTACCCTCGTGAATCCTGACCTAGCGTGTTTTACGTATATAGAAAACCATTTCAAATATTTTTTAGAAAAACTATGGGAATCCGCTTGACAATTATAAAGATCCATAGCAGTATGCCCAAAATTCATTAAGTATAAGAAAGGTCACCCTGAAAAAGAAATATTCACTCCTTTACAACACAAAAGTGTATCGAATACACCTAAGATGGCCGCCAACAATGATCGTTGTCAAACGCGCCCTAGTTGATGAGAAGCGCTAAATGCAATGCGGAAGTAACCGGCCATCCGATCTCTTAAAACAAACCCGGTCGCCCAGGTCCAACAACATTCGGACCGAAGCGGCGCGAGTAGGTGCTTAAAAGAGGGAGGTATCCTGTTAGCAAGTAAGTGATATGAAACAAGTGTGTTTGGCAAAACGATGTGCCTGTTTACGGACTGATCGACCAGTAGACAACCTTGTAGGTAATAAGAAGCAAGACAAACAGATGAACTATCAGCCCGATTTCCTTTTTCCTTTTAGATCGCTGGGATACTGATCCCCTTCGAGTCCATGGGGCACAGTTAGGTCCCACTACATGTATGTAGAAATATGTAAGAGTATGAATGTTGGATGAATGCATGGTTTCCTCACAGAAAGGTGCCGATCACCTTTTTTATGCATGAGAACTATCACGTTTGAGGCATGAAAAACATTCACGTTTTTTTACACAAAAAACGCCACGTTGAAAACCACGGAATAGAAATTAACTTTTCCCTTGTGCAATCTATTGTATATATCTATGTGTGCTTTTGTTGGGGGCAACACCCCTTGACTTTTCAAGTTGTTCTTTGTTTTTACAGGAACCACGTGATTCAATAGAATACGTAGGTATTATATGCATGTATTGATTGCATTAAAAAGGCTCATTATAACGTTTAAGGAGTGGCGAACACAGGGCTGGTCCCTGTGTAGTCCCGAAGAAGTGCTTGGGGTATGCACGAAACATGTTGACAGGAGTTGATAGGTACACCTTGACACATTGCGTTTAGGTTATCCTAGTTCTACCACCCCGTATTTTAAGGTTACCACCTGGAAGCAGGAATAAAGTTTATTGAAAGCTTACTAGGCAGGTATTTTTAAACTAATCACTTAGCCCACTCCACTATCACACCCGCACCACACATAGTCAAACTATAAGTGCTCCTACGTAATTCGCCAGTCGCAGCACGCCCCAGTCCGTAGAGGGCTGGGATGGCCCCTATGATGAAGCATGTCACCATGGGGCAACCCTGGTGAGTGAGGGGACACCAAGAAAAAGAGCAATTCTCTTTTTCTATCCACTATACCTACCAGTCCAACCCAAATGAGTGTTGTGAATGGAATTGTAGTGATCGGTTAGGCTTTTTGATTTCTCTTCTGAGAAATCTTCTGTTGATTACAGTATTTGGAGGGTGAGCCTAGCCCCCTTGTTCCTCTACCTCCCTTACCTTTTGTACTAGCCGATAATTATCATTGGTATGCAAGGCGATAGGAAAACCGGCAGATAATGCCGGAAAGCTGCCACTAACGCATGTTAGCGCTGGCTTGCTAATAGGGCGATAAAAATATCGCTAAAGTGGCGATAAGGCCCTTGCTAATATACCCCACAATGTTTTGGTACTGCATATCGCCTCTAGTCTCTCACATAACAGCAGTTATGCTGTTCACCGGCTTTTACATGGTCTCTTGGCTAAGCTGCTCCTGAAGACACAGGTCAGATCTGCCATGGTCCAGAAGTGGCTTTTTGATCAGTAAATTGATTAGCAATCTGTTCCTGCTGTCAAATGTTTCAGTGATGGGGTAGATGATGTAGGAAATATCAGGAGGTGAATAGAACTGAACCCCAGTGTTTTTTAATTGTCGCAATCATGAGAGGATTTAGTTAACCCTGAGATCAAGGTTCTCCAATACTAAGGGTTTGTGGTCACGGAGCAAGGCTGAAGCAGATTTCAACTAGAGGTTGTTGAGAGACCTTTTCAATACAAGTTACACTTTTAGTGCAGCACTAAACTGGTGCGTACTAGTGGTCAGGATGGACAAACATTTTACAGATGCTTGTGAGTATAAACACAAGCAGTATGTGAGTCATGTATGTTACTGGTTCAGTCAAACAGGAAGTATAGGTTAATCATCTGCTTACAATGTGATTTCTACATTAACACTGGAGCAAGCGCATCTGAAGCATTAATGTACTGTAATACCTGTGTTATGTCCAACTATATGTGGAATGCATCCTACTGAGGGAAGGAAAGACACACAAATAAACATACAACGTGAGGACAAGGCTCAGCCCCAGTTGTTGCAATTCCCCATGACACACTTGGTTGGGAACAAATATGTTTTATCTCTAATTGTTAATGACTGGATGCAGTAAAGCTCTCTCTAGTTTCCTTCAAGACTGCCTAAAGAAAGGGCAACTCCTCCCAGTAGCCACAGGATCAACCTGCACCTAACATAGACATGAAAGGTGTCACATTTCTCCTTAAGATGGTCCCAGTCAGGAGGAAAAAGCCATGAAACGAAGAAACTACCTGCTTGGCAATGTATATAGGGGCATATTATCAAGGTGGTTTATCTCCGCTTTTTTGGCTTTAAAAGCCAAGAAAGCGGAGATAAAAGTATCTCCCTATTACCTAGCTGTTGCTAACACCAGTTAGCGACACCTAGTAGGAGATAGCGACCATCTTGGGCCCCGCTTTGCATGTCAAAGATATTTATCACTAATGACATGCAAAGTGGGCGTGCCAAGATGTTAGCGACTGGAAATAGTCGCTAACATCGCTATCTCCTAGTACCAACTTTTGGAGATATTCTCGCTAAGCATGAATATCTCCAAAAGCTGAGCTGTTGAGCTGCTGAGCTGAGCAGTTCTTAGCCATGTTATCCAATGGGAGGTGGATAACATGGCTAAGAGCATTAGCTTGGTAATGCATGAATATCGCTGACTTTACAGCGATATTCATGCATTTCAGCCGATTTTTATCGCTTAGGAGATAAACCTTGATAATAGCAAGGCTTCTAAGCGATAAAAATCGCCGCGACGCGGCGATAAAATTATTGCCGCTAAGCCAACATAGCGATAATTATCGCTAGTTGTTGGTAATATGCCCCATAGTTCTTGATTGAAGATGAAGAATTGGAATACAAAACACCTAATTTAATCTAAAACAGAGTAGAGAAAGAGTCTAGAATAACCATCCAGGCTGAAGAATACACAGAGAAAAACAGCTGCTGAAAACGGGACAAAATTCACTGTCAAAAGGTTTCTAAGGTAGGTAATGAAAGAACTGAAAATAGGGAATTAAAAGAATTATGATGTATCATTATCAGATCAAAACTGTATTGTGATGGAGAAGTGTGGCTCAATGGTTAGAGCGGCAGACCCTGATGCAGAGGTCTAGCCCGGGACCAGGGTTCAATTCCCCGCCTCGGCGGGTCTTGTTCTCAAAAATTCCACGGACCTGATAATTCTCGCCTTGGTGCCTTTTCCAATCATGGAGTCCCACTCTGCAACTCTGGGCAATAGCTTGCTTAATATCCACAACGGCCCCCACAACGCTAAGGGTGCCTGGCCTCCACCTTGGGGGTGCCCAGGAGTGGGCACCTCACAGGGAAAGCCAGGATGGGTTCCACAGCGGTATTCGTACAAGCGCATTGAGACCCTTGCGGGTGAGTAGTGCGCTATACAAGTATCAATTTACAATTTACAATTTGTGTATGAGTAGAAGAGGAAATGACTTCACATTAAAATCTCCATACACCATTTCCAACAGAAAGCTCTGGCAGCACAAAATGGGAAGACAACTATCTTGGTTACAAATGAATATACGTAACCATACCCTATATGACAGGTCAATTGCATTGTCCGTGAATGGCATGCTAGCAGAGAAACTGAAGGCCCTACATCTTGCCTGCTGTCCATATGGTGGTTCTGCTCTTCAGTGACACCATACTCCTTTCTACAAAACATCAGCTGACATCCTGGAAAGTGCACAGTAGGGGCTGCCTCCAGCAGGAGCCTTTCAGGGCTTTCTTTTGCAGGGTATTGAACAGGTAGGTGGATAAAGTTACCTTGGTAAGTGTGTGAATGTAGGAAGTGGCTCCCTCTGTGCTGTAATCTGTCTTCTTTTCTTATCAGAAGCTAAGGGTCAATGGACCCTGTGCCTTTATACATTCCTGATTCACTCTGCACCTGACATTGATGAAGCTCCAGCAGAAATTATCAGTGAGGAGACGTAATTGCTCAATTTAGATTGACGGGCACTTCTCAGGGTGTAGCAAACAACATGTCTCATGATACTGAAATCAGAGCGCCTTTACTTGAAGTCATTCAATTCATGATATTACAACAAGGACATGGGGCCTTTAGTGTGATACCCTGAAACTGTTGTGTTTCCTATTTGAGCAAATAGGATTTGTTTGTCAGACGGGTGTTCCATCCTAATAATGTAAATTTTGAGCACGCAGTGCCATGGGTTCAGCCCTGTGTCCTGTCCATTGACCCCCCTTTTTTGTGCAAAGCTCTGGAGGAGGCTTCCCTTAAACTGTTATCAGAAAAGAATATCTTCTTATTATGAAACATTAATTCACCTTTTAAGAGTTTCTGGCACGTTTTTGTGCTGTGTGCAGACTGTTTTCATAGGAGCCGCCATGTTTGCAGTCACTTTACCTAGATGGTGTGGTTAGGATGCATCTGGACTGTACAAACTAATTTTTAATGCCAGACACATTATTCATGAACTTTGGTCCTTGGCATACGTCTTTCCCTGCAACCCTCGGAGAATAGGTTTTCTTGTAACCTCTATGGTTTATAATCAGGCTCAGGTGGCTATTTTGTAAGCTTATTTCACAATAGTCATTGAGGCTGCACTGGCTGAGAGCCAGGGTGCCTACAGAAGTAATATTTATCAGGCACTGACATGAGAGTCCTTGGTACTTTATAATGACTATTGGGGGAATTTCGGTCTCAGTTTAGTTGAAACTATGTAAGGCAACAATGTGTCTGTCTTCATGGAAAGTCGACTATAAGTACTCTAATAAGAAAGGGTAGGACAGAGAGTAATGAAAATCAGTGGAACATAATAAGGATATCCTTGGGGATTTTCCTGGGGCACTTCTAACATCTACAGATTGCAAGCCGAATGGCAGGGGCTTGACAGTATTTTACTAATTTGTCAGAGATACTAATGGATCCAGGAGCTGTCAGTGCAGGTAAGAGCGGTGGGAGGGGGGGCGACAGACGGGAACGAGGGAAAATGTATAATTTATTTAATTTTCCCTCGTCTTTTGTCAAGGCTCCTCCACCCCGCCCCACCGCTCTTACCTGCACCGGCCACTCCTGGGACCACTTTGCAGTTCTGCGCAAACCATACGTAGTGCAGTATTGTGAGAAATCCCTGAGAAAATGTTCTAATCAGGTTTGGAGCTAAAGGGTCATGAACAATCAGGCACAAAGGGCCCACTTCATGTTCATGAGGCCAGCCTCCAGTGTTTGTGTCACTGTGCCCGACTGCAAGTGATAAAGACCTGCAAGGGTCAAAATGTTTTGGTGCTTGCTTTCACTTTTATCGTGTGCCAGTATTGTAAAACATGGCCCTTAAAAAGATAACCATCATATTGCTACAGTGACACATTATGAAAGGCACTCTACATTGTCTACAGAACTCTACATGGAGCTGTCTCTCTCAATGCTGTCAAATATCTCATCCAGGGTAGTCTATCCATGATGGACAGATACCAATTTGCAAGAGGTTACCTCCTACTGCCTTACTCGGTAACCATTGTTACACAGAAGTGATAAATTCCTTTGCAAGTTACAAGTGAGAAATGCCCCTTTGCCAACACCATTCTGTTGCAACTGACAAGGATCCTCAATGTGTGTATAGCTGTTGCAAGGGCATTTACTAATATACTTTCATAATTTCCAAAGATAACTACAATATGCATGGTGATACTGCAAACTCGAAGTTCTTGTACAAATATGTTCACTTTTGTTTTTTGTGTAACTCTTATACAGTTTGAAAGTTGTACACATTTTATTGAGTAACAGGTCCCAAACCTCATTCCAAATATTAATAAGAACTTTTTAGGACCTTACCTGATACCTCTAGGTGTAGTTTGGTTTTTGCCAACATACGTAATCCTGAAGTTATTGTAGGGCCATTCTAAGAAGGGTCTATATATAAAATCAGATCATAAGCATAGGGAAGGAGCTCTTTGATGTCTATTTTCAAGCTGGAAAAAAGAAAGTATCTTTCGGGGGAGCAGTGATCCAGTTCACATGATAATGAGTTTCAGCATACAGGTACAGGGCATTATTTAGAACTGGTTGGTAGCAGACAGCCCTCTGATTTCTCTTGGAAGCATTAATACCAGAGCAGAATTCCTCTGTAGAATTTCTTTCTCCATGAGGATAGTTGGTGGATCAAATTCCACTGGTCTGGAGTCTTTAACAAGAAAGATGCTAAGTCATAGGACAGTGATGTCTGCTCTAGATCTTGAAGTAGGTTACAAAGTAGTTTTGTGCAACAAACATTTTACGAAATGGATGTCTACATGATTTAGGGTCTGTCCTTGTATATGAGGAACCTACAGATGACACTAGGTTATTTATGTCACATGAATTGCGTTGGTGCACAGAGGGTGGAAATAGCTTGCGCAAAACATGTGAAAAATGATCTTGCTTCATTTGTTATATTACTGAGAATATGGGTTTTTGAAAAATGACGAAAAGAAAATGTGTTTCTCCTTTATTGGATCACAAATGTATTTCCATTTGCGTCCAAGATATACTTCACGCAGCCAACACGTGTTTCCCCAAAACCACAATGGACTTTTCCAAGCCTCAATATGAGAAGTCTAACCTCAAGACAAAGAAGAGTATTTGCAATAATGTCAACATAGCCTCGGGGGCCTCCAATAAGTAGGTACTGCAAAAGGTGCTGCTGATTAGATTCTTGAATTAGAATCAGGCCGTCACGACTTATGTCTAGCTTCAAGTAGTGAATCCTCTCGATTCTTAAGGTTTTATTTATGATCAGGTGTTCATATTGTAAATGTAATGCAACAATATGGCTGAATTCAGGAGCTATATGTGTCATGGGAGAAGATGATGTTCAAGTGCTATACCAAGTCAGGTTTCGAGTTCAAGAAAATAGTCTCAGTAGAGTGGCACTCTCTCGATAGGACGGTAATGAGATTTCAGAGATGAGCCCCCTGGTACTGCTTTTTGCTCCATGCATCATTGAGGTTTATTAACAGCTACCCATTTTCTGGCGTAGTCATTCAACTTTAAGGTGGAATTGCATTCAGGTTACCATATGTGTAATAGTTTTTATAATCATTACATCAGCAAAAAAACTGCAATTCCAAGTAAAACTTAGTAACCACAGCCTCGTGTGCCTGTTGCTTCTGAGAACCCCACATTCTGGGCCTTCCTGGTGCTCACATCACATTGGAAAGTTTATTTTTTAACTCGTCATGCGGTATACTTGAGGCTAGGTTCATCGCATCATATGTTTTATCCTGTCATTCAAAGACACAATGTCCTGAAGTGTGGTAACCGCAAGCATGAACAAACACGCCACCCAGACGACTCGCAATAGGCCACTTTATCTCTGGTTAAAATGCAACAACTATTTAAACAGTGGGGTGGGAACAACTTGCAAAACAGCCTCATTTTAGCTGTGGGAATTAAGGTATTTGTTGTCAGGACAAATATAGCTGCAGCTATTTCCTGCGCATTCCATTAACATGGAGGCATGCTTGCCAGTTATGCCTGACATATTTATTATTAGCAGATGCAGAAAGCTACCTTTGTACTAGATTTTTTGTAAACATCTCTTTTAAATGGCTCGAAAAGTCCCAAAGTTGCCCGGCAATTGGCTCTGTGAGAGATGCTCAGCCCGACGGATATCGTGATATGCAGTATATATTCATTAATCAGCTACATGAACATAAGAAATGTCATAACGTGGCCTGCAGAGCTGCTCAAAGCTGCCAATGTACTGAAAATCATACACTGCACGCCTCTCTCTCACACTTCTTCATCGATCACACCTCTGAGCGCTGCGTCCCATAACACGATAATCAGGGCCAGACTGGCCAAAGCGGGCACCAGGCAATTCCCCAGTAGGCCGCTAGGTTGGGGGACGGTTTTGGGCCCTTGGGGGGGCGTTTTTGTTACCAGGGGTCGGCAATATCGGCACCCGGTAACAAAATCGGCCGAAACTGTCCTCGCAAACTGCTCGGCTGCACTGCACCTCCCCCCAGGAGGTGGGCAGCTGTGCAGTTTGCCAGGGCCGGATTTTGTTCCCATTCCGGCCCTTCCGAGCTAGTTTTAACTCACATAACTATGCACTTTCACTTCCGTCTTTCTCAGCCACTGTGGAAGAAATGTATTTCTTTTTGTGTTGTATTGTCTTCCCCCACCCTATTGCTCCACGCTGTGTGTGGCTACGCCTGGGTGTATTGTAAGCATCCCTATGATGAAGCATGTCACACATTTGTGTGAGTGAGGGCAGTATTAGCACACACAGCACGTGGCATCAATAGATATAAACATTTTATTACTCCCTATGCCTTCTGGTCTACTTCTTGCAGAAAGACCATCAAAAGCTCAGGGACAGGGTGGATTCTGCTGAATCAACCTTGACTGCAATGCCTCTGTCCAAGCTGGCTCTGTATTTACTATACCGAAATGACGTAAAGTGTGTACATATCCCAGTGGATCCCCAGAGGTATAACAGAAGCTGCAGTAGATAATACCTTACTCTCTTTTGTGGTAATGTGATTGAGCATTCAGGCATATCAGAAGGCTGTGTAAGCGTTTACTGTACACACTCAGACAAGAAATTGTGACGCACACCAAAAGACTGAATCCAGGCCAATTGTTTTGTATAAAAAGTATGCTTAGTTATTTTATTTTCTAGAACCACACAATTCAAGTTAGCAGGTATGACTTTCACCATATAATTTTAAATACTTTGATATACTTTTTAAATGCTCTGTACAGTTGGTTTTAAATGCAATTAAATACTTTTGGTACTGCATAACTATGAATACAGGTAATACTGTTAGGTTTGCAATGTAAACTGTAAAGAAGGCAATGCAGGTAAGTAATTACACTTTCAAGACATTCACTGTAAGCCACACAATGAAATCCTATGGGGAAAAATGCAGGTAAGCAATTGCAGGTGTGTAAAGATTTACAGTAAATACCTTTTGGGTGCTGAACCAAGGTTTGGTCCTGCACTGAGACTGCACCACCAGTGACACTGGAGCAGCTGGGTGCAGAGTGAAAAATTCAGCACCGGGGCCAAAGCTAGCCAATGGGGCTAGGTGCACAGCATGTTGAGGCTGCTCATGGGCAGGTCAATCGGGCTAGGGTGACGGTCTTTTGGGGTTTAGGTGAGGGCAAAGGGGGACCCAAGAAAGCACCAAAACTGCACCACCAGCAGCACAGGGGTGGCTGGGCGCAGAGTGCTTGTACAGCATCGGGCACCCAATGCTTTTCTATGAAGAGACTCGAAATCGGTCCGAGGCTGCAGGCATCTGCCAGGAAGCCAGACGAGGGAAACCAACAGCCAGGTAAGTAACTTCAGATACAGGAGGACGTCCGGACACCTTTGGAGCTGGTCGACAGGACACAGGGCCTGAGGCTGCAGCGATGTCTTCTAGCAACAGGTTTTCTACTTACAGCCAGGAGGGTCGCTGTTGAGGGCGGTCATCGTGAAGAGGCTGCAGGCGTTGACACTGGTTCTTGGAAGTGACACACCTCAATGGTTTGGAGGTCAGGACTCCTGAAGCAGGATTTCTTGGTTTTGCAGGGACTTGATCTTTTTTTTGTGGACAGGGTCGCTGTCCTCTGGAGTCACAAGTCTTTATTGAAGTAGGGGCTCATTCCTCACCAAGTCTGGAGGTTGCTGATCCTTTTTGAAGCCGGCATTTTCTTTATAGGGGCTTGGAGCTGCAGGCAGGCTGGTAGGTCATCAATTCTGATGAGCTGGGTTCAGGTGTACTCCTAAATACTGTATTTTAGGGATGTTACTGTGGTAGCCAGGTAGTAGCCAATGGGCTGCTGACCTTAGCGTGACTAATCCCTTAGTGTGCTCACCCCATGTGGGGGAGTAAGCACAATCCCTGACCCTAAGCAGGGGGTGCCTTCCATCTGCAAGATGGCAGGCACTGTAGAGTGGGCTTCAACTTGCCACCCCCACCTGAGGGCTGGGGTTAGCAGAGGTGGGCACACCTTCTGGGCTGTCCTGATTTTACCACCTGTCTACCTTCCAAAAAGTGGGTGAAGACAGGAAGGGGGGCTACTCCTGCTAGCAGGAGAGGCTGGGGGTCGTGTTACAAAGGTGGCAATGCCTTTGAAGCTTCCCTCCTGCCACAGATAGCTCTTCCTGACCTTGGGGAGGTGTGAACACCTCTGCCCAGGAGAAGTTCTGTTTCTGGGCCCTGGGAGAGAAGGCTCTCACCCCAGAGATCCAGAAACCTAACTTGTGGTGGTAGGCTGATGTTCATCAATCAGAAACCCATCAGTGGCTGGTTTGGTTCAGGGGTCCTCTAGAAGAGACCTCTGGGTGCATGGGAACATAAATCTGACACTGGAATCTAAACAGGTCTATCATCCTGAGACGTTTGATACCAAACATCTCAGGTTTCATTAAAGCCATTAAGGTGCGAGGAAACTCTAAATGACAGGTTTCTAGACCTTTTACTTAGTATGGTTTTACTGGGCACTTATAAAATCTAATATGGCCTTAGATATTATAGGGGACTGTCTGCTCATGCAGATAGGTCCTCACATGAGGTATAGTGCACTCTGCCTTAAAGGTGACTTACCTAGGCCTCACGCAGTGCTGGTCAGATATGGCACACAAGGATGTGTGCCATGTCGACTCTTCCCTTTTAATTGCACCACAACACAAAAGCTGCAATGGCAGTGGTCCATGTTTGTGGTAAGAGGTCTCTGAAGGTGGCATAATACATGCTGCAGCCCTTAGAGGCCTTCCCCTGGCTACCATGTCGTTGGTACAATAGGTACACCTTACAAGGGACTTGCAGGAAGGCCAGAGTTGTGACACTTGTGGAAACAATGGTACAGGTGAGAGAAAGAACACAAGCCCTGATTGGCAGGGGTCCAGGGCACACTCAGTCAAAGTGCTTCAGGTATCTGGCAAACAGGTAGGGAGTAACCATGAAAAAATGGTCACTTTCCTACACTGCTTGAAGCTCATACTCAGATAAAAGAATTGAAGGATGTAGTATGGCTCCTGAGGCAAAAAGCTGACGACACAGAAGGCAGCATGAACTGCAACAATATCTGAGTGGTGGGGCTGTCGGAGAGGATAGAAGACCTACGTTTGCCTGCAGGCCAAAACAGTGCTCGGAGGTAAAATAGCAATTTTTTTCTCAGTGGAACGGGCACACAGAGTCCCAGGTTGGCAGCCTCCAATAATATCTTGCCGTGACATGTGTGTGGCATGGCCATGCACAAAAACATTACAAAATACATTGTACTGGAAGTGCAGGCAGGTGCATTTTGTCTGATTAAAAGAGACCCATTTACAAATGGGGGAATTGCAGAAGCTAGCAAAAAGATGGAGAGGCAAAGCATATGGCACAACATACTCAAGCTATGCCAGAACAGTGCTTTTCTGGTAGCCCACGGAGTACCATTTGTCATGCACAACCACCAGATAGTTACAGAGAGGCAGCATGTGGTAGTGGAGGTTAACTTAGATGGTACACCATTTTCCCTCATGTCAATCTACGCACCGAACACAATCAAGCACCATTTTATGCATCTCACAACCCAGAACTATTGACTACAACTTAAATTCCAAAACTGTGGTGTGGTGACTTTAATTGTGTTTTAGATCTGGACTTAGACGGATCTAGTCCACCAGTACCAGGGGAACAAGCTTTCACCACATCCCCGCATGCTAGAGCAATGGGCCTCTAACGCTCAGGTGATTGACCTCTGGAGGGCATCAGTTGCCACTGGGAGGGAATATCATATTACTCTGGCATCCATAAATTACACACCAGTATAGACATGCTTTTCAGTTAGAGACAGGCACTAGGATGACAAACGCACAACACCTGGTTTGCAGAATATCCAGCCATAATCGACAGTGACTTACCATAACCTGGGGGAAGCCGTGCCCGAATGGCACCTGCAAGCAGAGGCTTTATGTGACCAAGTGTTCTGGGAATACATAAGGATGGGCTGTAGTGCAGTTTTTTGCAAACAATGCTGGATCGGCAGCCAGACACACAGTAGAATGGGACGCATTCAAAATAATTCTCAGGGGGAACTGGGTACAAGAGGTCATGGGGACCAAGAAAGTGCTACAAAGGGAGCTCCAAGATACGAAGTTGTGTATTAGGGACTTAGAAACACTAGCTGTAGCAGATGACACGGCATGGATAACTCTGAGAGACTGCAGGAAAGATTATGATGACATCCTTACACATTCATGTTATCTGGACCATAAAGAATATACAGAGCATCAACACATGTTTGGTGACAAGGCCTCATCATTGCTTACATGGCTGGTTCAGGCAGAGACACCTAGGACCCCTGTAGGTGCCATTAGTACCCCTGATGGTAGGATAGTCAATACACAATGCACCATCAATCAGATGTTCTGAACCTATTAAGAGAACCTATATAGTGTTCCGCCTGGGGTCCTACAAAACACACTGAGAGGCTACTTGGACTGTCTGACAATGCCAACATTTAATGGCACACAGAAGCAGGACTACAACAGTCCAATCTCTCTGCAGGAGATTAGTTTGGCTGTAAAGCAGTTGGCAAGGGTTGAAACGTCTTGGACAGATGGATTCCCATTGGAGTTCTATGACACTTACTCCTCTGACTTGACGCAGCGTTTGTTCAAGGTGTACATGATGGCTATGGACATGGGTAGGCTGCCTGCTAACATGAGGGAGGCTCTGACAGTTGTTCTCCCCAATCCTGGCAGGGACCCTCTCAGTGTGGGATCGTATAGGCTGCTATCTCTCTTCAATACTGACTACAAGATTCTGGGGAAGATATTGGCAAACCACCTGATATTTGTAAAACACTCCCTTAAACACCCTTATCAAAATGGTTTAGTACCAAGCAGAAAGTAGAAACACATTTTTAAACTTGCAATGTTTGATTAGGATCATGGGCTGGACCAATTGACATGAAGTCCAAAACTGGCAAGCATCACTTGACATCGACAAGGCCTTCGATACTTTGAGCTGGTAATACCTATTTGCAGTACTCACTACATTGGGAGTGGGGCAGGATTTTTTAAATGGGTGTCTCTGCTCTACACAGATCTGGTGGCACAGGTACACAGATGTACTGAATTCTCTGAACTCTTTGTAATTCAAAGGGGAACCTGCTAGGTTGCCCCCTATCCTCGATATTGTTAGCAATACTAATGGAGTCATGGGCATGCCTTTTGCGAGAAAAAGTCCCAGACTGGGAAATCACCATTGGCCTGCAAACACATAATGTCTTATTGTAAGCAGACGACATTCTGATTTACATGTGTGCTGATGACACCAATGTCCCCTTGCTGATGCAGCTCCTTTATAAGTTTGGGGCTGTCTTGGGGTCAACTGGGACAAGTCCTGCACCATGTTCTCACTGCCAAAAATAACAGGGAAGCCAGCGTCCTTACTGCCCTGGAGCGAAGACACAATAAAATACTTGGGAATCACCACATATCATGAGGAGCATGACTTGATTGATGGCAACCTAGGAGGATCCTGGCAGCAAATCGACAGTGCATGCCGTTCTGGACGGACTCAACGGTCGCTATCGACAATGGGGAGAATAGCTATTTCTAAAATGTTAATACTGCCCAAACTGCTATACTACTTCTCTGCCATACTGATGGCACCAAACTCATAATTCTTCCGAGAGCTACAGGGGTTACTCACGACACTGATCTGGGGAACTGGAAGGCACAGAGTGGCGCTGGTGAAGGTATATGCCTCAATAGAGGAGGGATGTCTATTTGCTCCCAGTGATCAGTTATACTCCACTCCCGCCCAGTTACAATGGGTTGCACATTGGGTGGTGGATTCAGGTACACCAGAGCGGGAGGATGTATTGGTGAACCTGAGCGACTACAGTATTCTAGATTACCTGACGGGAGTGGGCTGCGGGGGTACGATCAGACAACATGCTATTGGAGATCGTCTAGGTGTGTTGTGGCAAATGTATCCTTACCCATGAAAAGGCATTCTCATACTCCCCAAACCTGCCCATCTGGGCCTTGCCCCAGACTAGGCCTTCGAAGGTCAGCCATAGGACTGACGCAGGAGTGGAGATGGGAGTTTTAGTTGTAGGCGGGAGATTACAGTCATTTAATGACACGAGAGACACATACAGGTTGGCTCCGGGCAATTACCGTTATATATGGGCCATATCCACTGTGGTGGGGCTGGCATGGGGTCCCAAAAAGCAGGTACCTAATCCAAACACAGCTTTATCCACACTTCTGACACACAGGCACAAAAGGAAAGCAGTTACATGCTGTTGTAGACGAATCTAGGACTCTAGTTAAATATATCGATTTATGCCCTTATGTGGTTATATCAAATCATATCCTTATATAGGAATAAGAATCATACCCATATTAAGACATAGCCAATGCAGTCCAAATACGGCAAGGCTACTCCCATAGACTCCTAGAAAGCACAACGTGTTCTTAAACAAACCAAGTCTCCAGCAGCCTGGGAATTCCCCCTGCTTCTGTATTGATTTGTCCTAGAACTCCCGGAGTCCTGAAAGAACTGCGAGTTCTTAGTGACGGCTTATGTCCAATCTTACGTCAAACTCGGCACCTTCCAGGTATAATATACCAGCATCTGCCCTAGCAAAACACACGGTGGTTTGGAGCAGATCGACTATCTACTTGCTCAACGCCCTGCTGTAGCAAGTGCCGAAGGAAGCCGACCCTCCCGCTGACATACTGAGAGAGACGCTGTCTTTTCTCCTGCTGAGAAATCCAGCTCCAGTGTTTCCCTGTCACCCTTGCGGATTGCTGGGAGATCGAGTCATTCTATAACCAAGGTACGGAGCTGATTAGACCCTTAGAGAATTCTTGATTTAGATTCTTGGCAGAAACTATCTTAACTCAAACTACATCTCACTTACTCCTTCCCATGTACTAGGCTTAGGTTAGGTACACCGGGGTAGGCGTATCTTAGAAGCACCAATTGAGTACGTTTAGTCATGATTTTATCATTGTATGTATTTTATCCATTTTAAACACCGTATGGCTTAGAAACCATACCATGCTTTTACAGTATTATTTTATAATACTCCTTTTACTGTACGCACTTTACTTTATGACAAGTATTGCGATTGTAGCAATTCACTTCTATTGCATGAGAAAGAAGACTCTCTGTTTCTCTGCACTTCTGGTGAAACTAAGCATGCACGATTGACTGATTAAAATAGCTTTGTATTGTTTCCGCGACTCTGGAGATATACTCCTTATTCTTGAGGGAGCAAAGTTTTCATGTTTATGCGGTTGTCAGAAACGAATCCCTTCTTGTGAATTCGAGAAAGTTTCTAGTGACCTCTGAGCTAGCTGGCATTCATAATTAACTCTAACATATTCAATAGAGACCCAGTCGACCTAAGTCCTATGTCTAAACTATTGTTTATGTTATTCCAATGAGCAGAGCCTATTGGGAATATAGGATCTACACAACATGGCGCCCAACGTTTGGTAAGGCGATAATTTAACGCTAGATACTAGAGTAACTCAGTCGTGCTTTTCACACAAACCCCTTTTTATCCTGTAAAAACTCCAATAGACGTCTGGAGTGGGTGAAAGGTTAATATCCGCCAAAACTTAGTAGGAGGAGAATCCTATGAATTAGTTTTTGGTTTAGTCAACGTTGAAGGATACAGTGTTTCAAAATATGTTACACCTAATCTTTGTTTCCTTGAAACTTGTTCTGCAAACTTTCTGTCAGCAAAAATGTCGGAAAGTGACGACGAAAGGGAGAGAGCTAGAATAGCAGCTCAAGCAGTCTTAGATGACTCACAAAATGACCCGGATGCTATATTCATTCCGGTAAATGTAAGAAAAAGTGTAACTTACAAACTGATAAATAATGGAGTATCATCAAGAGGTGGTATAGTCATATTTGTGGTAGAGGCACATGAAGATCGGCAGACAGAGGTATTCTATTCATGGATAACTTTTCCAGCAGCAAATGCTGTGACACACGAGTTCCATTACTACAAAGCAGAGGAACCTCCAGAGGAATACATTCCTTTTGAGGACGTTGAAATTCCACTAACTTACCAAGAGCATCAGCTCTGGTTTATTGGCGCCCTAAAACATCAACATCACGTTACCAGTTCGGTCCACTAGGTAAATCAGGAGCCACATGGCCGGTTCTAGCCAGCTATACACCACATCCTGACATTGAAGGAATGTCAGACAGAGAACATTTAGTTCAGCTAAAACAATTAATTAAAATACATAGACAATTGGTCCAATATGTCATGCGGACTTTAACAGTCCAACCAACTATAAAAATTCCACAGCACACCCCTCACCAAGGGGAACACAAATAAAATTACACCACAGACTATACAATCAGTCATTGGCAAATTACCCGCAAAATGAGAACAAATTCCGTTCTGGTTAGCTCAAAAAATTACTCAAATAGAGGCAGTATTTCCTGATAGTACACCTCATGAAAAACACAGAATTCTGACAATCTGTCTACCAATGGGGATCGCAACACATGTGGAGGACTGTGACACTTGGGGAAGAGTCTTTGATTCAATATACACAAAAACACATGGTGTTCCGTCTATGGCGGTTATACCAGACGTACTAAGACAGGTTCAAAATGAATACGGTCCGGAGCTAGGTATGAAATTACTGAAATACTTTAAGCAAGTCTCGGCTATACTACTAGCCAACATAAAAGGAGAAGCAGCATCTGTGGTGATCCGCCAAAAATTGAAAGAAACAGAAATAACAGACCAACCTTTTGAACTTGCCAGAATAATTGAAAAGTGCTATGAAGAATTAGGTAGAGATAGTTTGGGTGGGAAACCACTAAAACCACAACTAACTGAAAATCCTGAAAAAAGCTTTATTAAGAATAATCTCATTACTCCAAAAAAGAAGTGGGAGGGTAATAAACAAACCACTCCCAGAGAAAAACAGTTTCAGTCCAGAGGAAGGTCTCCCCAACGGAGAAATAGATCTCCTGGACGAGGGGACAGGTCTCCACAATGGGAGCCCTCTGAAAAAAGATACAACCTTAGAAATAGGGACAATTTAAGAAAACCTGACAGATATTAAGATAATGATACACGTCCCTCTCGATCTTTTCAGACTTCCTCACAGAAATCGGAAAGAAGAGGACGGTCAGAACATAAAGAAGAGCGTGTCAAGTCCAAAGACAAGGAACCTGCTCATCAAAGTAAAAAAATACAATTTCCAAAAAAGAAGGTAGCTAGTATTAAAATAAAACATGCCGAGGATTCTGAGGACACAACTCAAGAACGGAGAATGTGCCCAGACAATGCTAGACAGATCAGCAGAAGTGACCATAGCTCGCAAGATCCTGATGAATCTTCTGGAGACAGTGGACACGAATGAATACATTGGGGTGGAAACTGCAGACACCAGATTTAGTGTACCCCATAAATTATATGAAATAACATTACGTATAGAAGGGGACAAAACTAGGAAAATAAGAGGTCTCTTTTGGGAGAATCTATCTAAAGGCTCTGATATCCTTCTAGCAGAGAAAGACTGGCCACCAGAGTTTGTCAGGGAGTGCCCACATGGCGAAGAAATGATTATGCCTGCCTTCTCAAATCACATTCCAATTCATAAAAAATACACATATGCTAGAAAATGGGTAGTGGCTCAAGCCCCTACATTATATAAAAATCATGTAGGATGGGATGAGGATTCTCCTCACCATACAATTCAATTAAAAAATCAACCTACTGCACAGAGGCAGTATCCTGTTAAGCAAGAAGCTAAAAAACAAGTCAGGGAGATCTTAGATCAACGTGAATATCAGGGGGTGATTGAAACATGCACCTCACAAATGAACAACCCTTTGTTTCCTGTCTCCAAACCGGACGATTCATATCGTCTAGTTTTGGATTACAGACACCTAAACTCTTGTTGCAAAACATTTGCAGTACAAAACTCACACAGTGCAGCACTAATGAATAACATTGTGCGCAAAAAATATAAAACATTAAATATTTCAAATGGTTTCTTCTGTCAAAACATTGCACCAGAAAGCAGGTATTTGACCGCTTTCTCCAGTATGGGGTCGCAGGGCAATTTTGTCGTCTCCCCCAGGGATTCAAGAACAGCCCAGGATTATTTTCAGCCAGGGTAACAGAATTACTACAAATGTATGATGATGAGGCATTATCTTATGTCGATGACATCTATCTTACAGACGATGACCTGGAGACACACTTGAAAAGAGTGAACACCATTATACTTGGGTTCGCATCTGAAGGGTACAAATTCAACTTTAAAAAATCACGAATTGCCCACCTCACGGTCCTATTTTTAGGATATGAGTTATCAAGTGAAGACAAAAGCCTACCAGACAACTTCTTAGAGAAGTGTGCAGTACTCCAAGCTCCAAAAATGCTGAAAAACTAAGCATGGGCGCAAAATCCGTTCCGCTCGCGGATTTTTCGGATTTTCGGTAAATCCGCAATCCGCGAACTCTCGCGGATGTAGCGAAAATACGCAAATCCGCGCGCGGCGGATTTTTTGATTGTGTTCGCACTGCTAGCGGTCCGCGGCGCGGGCAGCAACAATCTCGCACTCGCGAAATTACAAAAATTACAATTGGGGAGGGGTGAAGGAAGTGGCCCAGTCTCCAACTTCCTGTTCCTGTCCAGCAAGCTCCTCCCATTGTTTAGTCCATTTCCTGGCCACTTTGAATTCGATCTTGACTGGGAAGGATTACTTTTTGTGGATGCTGCAGGAGATTTGGCTTTGAGGCCTTTTGGATTACTTTTGGATTCGAAATTTGATTTCACAAGTAAGTTGATAAGTTGATGTTGTTTGTTTGTGGTGATTTTTGTGTGTGTTTTTCGACTTTCTGGGGTGGGGTTGGGGGCTGGCTATGTTGGTGGGAGGCCATTTTGAGGCATGGTCCTGCAGGTCCTGGCCATGTGGATGGGGTTGATGAAGCAAAGCTTCGCATTTGCGACTTGCTTTTGTCGTGAACCTCGTCCATGTATAACCAAGTAATAATTTGTACGTCTTACTAACGTTTATTTCATGTTTGAAACGAAATCAATGAAGCTTGCCTATGTGTATTTCTAATACGATTAATTTGAGTCCTAAAAATGGCCGCTGCTTTGAAATAGCTTCTGCGCATGCGTCAGTCACACTCACGTATCCTGACGTGTTTGCAGGTTTGGAGGGAAATAGTTGCGCATGCGTAATGCATAGCTTTGGCAATAACGTGGTACTGCTCGTGCCATTGCTCTTGTGCCCGTGTATATGTAGCTAACATTTAGACTGCATAAGTATAAATTTTAGTGATAAGTTGAAAGTACAAACCCAATGATGTGTTTTCATATCGTTATTTCTATGTATTAATTTGTTTTCGCTTACTTTTCATGTATCCTCGACTCGGAGGGGTGCTGGGCTGGGGAGACCATCTTGGAGGGTACTTGTGCGCAGACTCGCCAGGAGCCATCATGGCATTGAATTGCTGCCAAAGAAGGTTGATACCAGAAGCCACCCTGGGAAGCTGTACCTTCGCCCCGCAGCATCATGATATTGTTCCATTATGTTGCTAAAATGTATTGTTTCACTGTATTCTGCGCAATTTTCTCATGGGAACCCCAATCTTGCTAGGCGGTGCCCAGAGATGTAAATAAGGCCTCCAAATAGTCTGTTCTGATTGGTGTGTTACCCAAATCCTATCTTAGGACCAATCCAAATTGAGGGATTCTGACACTTTGCAACATTGGGGGGTGGTACACCGTTCCCAAACTGTATATCTACCCTGGGTTCACCTAGGGAAATTGTCCGACTTGTCTGGTTTAGCTGACCTGTCACTGACCCATCGCACTCAATAGGTGACTGAAGATACAGAGCACTGCGGAGTACTCTGTCCGAAATTGACCATAGACTAAGGTTCTACTGAACCTTAAAGTGCTGGCGAAGCACTTTGCTGGGAGTTCGCTGACCCAATCGGGGTCTTGATCGATAGCTGCAGAGAGGGTGGAGCGCAGGCGTTGCTTCCGAACTGCGGGTGCTGGTCCTGTCCTGAGGGTTTCCTGTCCTGTCCTGAGGTCCTGTCCTGATTCCTAATCTGAGGGTATCCTGTCCTGTCCTGGGTGTCCATTCTGCACCTGCTGTCCATTGAGGGGTATCCTTCCTTGAGGGTTTCCTGTCCTTAACTGACCCGTGGCCAGGGTTTGGTTTTCACACCAGTCTAGGTAAATATTGCTCTAAATTCTTTGAACTTGCACCTTTCTATTTTTCTGTCTTTTGCTTCAATAAAGACACACCTTTGCACATGTTGATTTTTCCATGCTTTGCCGCAAACTATTGAATCATAAAGTCATTTGCATATTTTCATAACGTGTTCCCATGTTACCCTATCTGTTAGAAATCATATTTTGCATTGCAGTTTGTCATTTTCTGATATGGTCTAGAACGTCCTTACTTAAACTGTCTAAAGAACTTTTGCCCTAAATGCATAGTGTTTCCTGTTGCAGCACATATTAGCATTTCCATGATTACCCTGACTTTATTTCTCTATAGTTATGTACTTTTCATTATCTTGATTATCGATTGTCTTATCCTTGTAAATCTAAGGCTTACTGAGAACGAACTTTAGATAAAGACTTTAAAACTTCCAGTTGTCCGTGGTCATTTACAAAGGTATTGAATGTCATTTTGAGTTGCATCTTGCTGCCTTTCCTTTTACAGCTAGCTCCCTGATCCATTGTGGTCATAGGTACCCGTGTCGGTGGATGGTAAGTCGGGTACACTGAGTAATTACAGTAGGGAATTCACACAAATTGGTAGCAGCCCGTGAAGTCACCCGGTCAATGTATATGGTGAATTGAAATATATGGGCCCGAAGCCGGAAGCGGCGAAATTATTGGTTGGGTGACCTCGCGCGCTCTATCAGTTTTTCTGGTAGCAGAGGTATGGTTAGGGACTAGTTAAAGGTTAGGTAGGATTAGTTAGTCTAGTTAAGTCGGTAGCTGCTAGTATATTAATGCTGCTACAAGAGCGGCCGTTCCGAGGGACCTGATCATTCTCTTGAGAATACGCTGCTTTGAAATTTATGAATTGTTTTATCATTGTTATTCTTGTTCTTATATTGTTATATGTATTAATCCATGCATTTGTAAACCGTCTCGTTCAGTGTTGTCCGAACTCCCGGGGGAATTGAATGGCAAAGTGGTGAATAGAATCCATTTGCCTTGAGGTCGCAGGCTCAAGGAAAGTTAGGTGCAGGTTAGGTACAACCGGGAAGCACTAACTAGGGTTTTTCTGAATACATGTGTGAATAAATGTCAGTAACGAGGTTCATTGGCAAAATTCCAATAGTGGCGTAACCTAGTAAGGGTCACATCGGAAGAGTAGCAGGTTCATCGGAGCTTGGGTGAAAGCAGAGGGGTCCGCTGGGAAACCTTAGACTCAGATATATCCCAGAGAAGTGGATGAGTTTAGGGGAATAACAGGTTCACCGATGCTAGAGTGAAGGGTAGGCGGAAGAGATTTACCCGCAGCGTGTGAAAAGTAAATGGAAGTAGTTTACTTGCAGTAAAATAACTCTTTCTCTGTCTAGACACTTGAGCACTGTGGCGAATGTGTATTCGTTGTAAAATAACCAAGCACTAGCACTTTAGAAAGAAAGAAAGTTTCCGTTACCTTGTGAAGGGAGGGAGTCAGCCGCGAAGCGTCTCTGACGTCACTCTGTGCCGCGCGGGGATTGGTAGAAATAGCGGGCGGGTAGCGGGGCTGGAATTGTGAAGGAGGGGTGAGCGCCGAAGAGTGAGAACTGTCTCACGAAGGGGCCGCGCACCCATTGGTCGAAACTATTTTGAACGCGTGCACCCATTGGTCGCGCGGAATTGCAAGACGCGTTCTGATTGGAGGTAACTTTGTAAACAAAGTTAAGCGTAGAAATCGTATGTGGCACTCGTATTGTCCAGAGACTAGACCCGATCCAAGAAGCCAAGGGTTTGAAAGGGATCAGTGGAAAGCCAATAGATACGATATTATGTACGGAACTAAGAGAAAAATGTCTCTTGTAAATAAGGTAAAGAATTACTTCAAAACGGACAAACCGATTAAGTCCAGAGAGGGCGTTATTGTCCCACCACCCAATACTCCCGCCTCATTCATGATGTTTGATCGAGGGTACAATACCTGTGTGTGGTTGGAAAATTGGGTAAAGTACACAAAAGATGACGGAATATTGGCTTTTCGGTTAGACGGTACTTTCAATGGTAGGATTTTATTTAATTTGAGGACTCGAATGAATGAATTGCATCCCAGACCGAGACTAACGCAGTATGAGGCATTAGAGGAATGGGAGATTGAGGCTTTCGAAAGGGAGAAACCCCGAATGGACAAAGGTCTGACCAAGTGGTACCCAAGGCTGAAACAAGAGACCAGGGATAAAAAGATGAAACAGTGGAGACAGAGCATGATTGTTGAGGGTCTGTTTCCCATGATGCCAGCATGTACCCCTTCGGGGGAAGAGAAAAAGACAGAAAAGTGTAAGCATTGGGGAGCTCTTGGGGAGTCAGACGATGAATTATTAGATGACATCTTTACGAGAAGTCCGCCCCCTTATAATGAGGGAGCCCGACTTTCCAGTACAGGAGGGAATCCCCAGCGTCCATCTATTAAGGAAGAGGACAGATCCCTAAGTAGGGGGGGAGGTGGTCAGGTACTGCCTTATTTTGAGAATCCCGGACCCGCGGAGGTACGAGATATATATCCTAGAATGCCCGTGAGCCCGGAGGAAAAATATTCCCGTGAAAGAGCCTTTTCCCCCGGACCTCTTTATGAAAACGAAGAGAAACCATTAAGTTCAGGAATGCCCTTTTTACAGCCTCCCTATGGGGAAGAGCGCAGGTCATTTGGCACAGGAACTTTGTTCCCAAAACCAAATTATGGGGGAGGACCAAGTGAACTGCATCCTACTGCCCCGAGTCTTACCCCTCACCTGACCCCACAGATGATACCTGACCGGACATTAGGAAGAGTACTAGATGAAAGGGAGCAAGAGGCCCTAGCTAGACAGAGAACAGAAATAATTCAGAAAATATCCCAGTTAAATAACAGTACTGAGGCTTTGACTATTCCGGTAACAATCGGACCAGTGGTTCCGTTGTATGGGAATAATCAGGGAAGTCCAAACCCTCCAGTTATTAACCCAATCATGGCCCCACCAAGGCAGGAACCCCTACTGATAGACGATCAGTCTAGTGAGTGCGAGTCCGAGGTTGTATTCTTGGACCTGCCAAACAAACAGACCAGGAAGGGAGTGCAGAAGAGGCAAAATCCTTTTAATGCGAAAGAAATTAAATTAGAATCAACGACAGGTACTAGGAGTGTCTCTCTGGTAACTCCGGAAGAAATTGAAAATTGGAGTCGTGAATTAGAAAAACAGACTCCTCAAACGAAACCATTAGACCTCTACAAACTGAGGGTAGAAATAGAGGAATTAATGGCAGGAAATGTGGGATTGGCCAGATTAAATACATACTCTGAAGAAGAGTTGCTGTTTATGTGTAAAAGCCTTACCAGAAGTACCAGAGTGCTCCACGAAAAGCTGACAGACACTGCAGCTAGTATGGGGGTAGATATTTCAAGGTCCAAGCCCTTGCAAAAACCTTACAGAGCTGAATTCTCAGACAAAGATATAGAGAACTTGAATGTGTCCGGGAAAAAGTTGCAGATTAAAGAGTTGCTAGCAATTTTGCAAAAATGGGGAGAAGTGGAAAAATGGAAAAGCAGGTGGGCACGAAAGAAAGATGAGGCTCGATCCAGACAAACGACCCCTGAGTTCACTCTGAGAGAAGTAGACAAGCCCGAACAGTTATGCCCCATGCGCGAAGTACCAGGTGGGAGGTATGTGCACGTTCCATGGTCCAGACAGGATATTGTGTCCTTTACTAACGATTTCCCGAAATTGCGCGAAAAACCAGTTGACTGGTACCGGCAGGTGGAAAGGTTCGTAAAGGTGCAAAAATGCCTGTGGAAAGACCTGGATGGATTTTTCGATATTGTGGTCCCGGTAGATCTATGGACCGAGTGTAAAATAGCCATAGCCTGGCCTAGTGAGGAGTACCCGAGGGACTCTAACACAGGGGAGCCGTCGATTGAAGTGATGAAAAAATACGAACAAGTAATTCAGCATTTGAAAAATAAGGTGCCCGCAAAGGAAACTGATTGGACCAGGATAGATAGAACAACGCAGGAGAGGGACGAGACAGTGCACTGGCGAAACGAGTGTCCTTATTTGCCTGACGATAACCCCAAAACACCTGATTTAACTCCACAGACGCAGAAAGAAAGACCAAGAAAGACTCAACCACAGGTAAAAACGATTCAGGTGCCCCGAGCTCCAAAGCAAGCACATAAGGGAAGAGTCACAGAGGGTGATGAGATAGAAGTCTGGGAAAGCAATGAGAACAGAAATGCAGCAACTTCGCAGTATTTGTTAAACGATACCTTCCTTTGTGATGACCAGTACTGACGGGGCCTGAGAGGGGAGGACGAGGAGTGCGTACTTGGCGCCTCCTTGCCGGTAGACCAGTCCGGACCATACATTGAAGGAAAGGTTGACGGAAATGATGTCACTTTTCTGTTGGACACTGGTGCTACCCGTTCTACTGTGAGAACAGTGGACGTTCCAAACCTACCCCTCTCGGGAGAAGCCATCCAAGTAGTAGGTGTATCTAATCAATTGATTAGTACTCCTGTTACCAAGCCCAGGGAGATCTCAATTGGAAACTTTAAGGAAATGCATAGATTTGTCGTTTGTGACACCAGTCCAGTGAACTTACTGGGACGTGATTTGCTGTGCAAAATGAACTGTACCATCTTTTGCACACCAAAGGGTGTTGAAATTCAGACCCCAGATGAAGATGGCATCTATAAATTAATGTTAATCAGACCTGACTCAGAAATTAAACGAATGACTATGCAGGACTTGCCCAAAGAACTCCAAGAAGCAGTGAAGCCAGAAGTATGGGACTTTACTGGGAAAGATGTAGGGTTAATGAAAAACATAGACCCCATACAGATAGCAATAAAGGACAATGCTGTATACCCCAATACTAAACCCTACAGAATGAATGCAGAAGTAAGAGCAGGTGTTACCCTGGAAATACAGAAATTGCTAGAAGGAAACATCATACAGGAAGTAATGAGTAGCCCATGTAACTCCCCGATTATGGGCATCAAGAAGCCTAGTGGCAAGTACAGAGTAGTGCAGGACCTACGAAAAGTCAACAAGATAGTGGTCCCCTGCTGCCCTATTGTCCCGAACCCAGCAGTGATTCTGTATCAGATTCCCTGGGATGCTGAGTGGTTCACTGTGATAGACCTGTGTCATGCATTCTTTTCCATTCCCTTGCATCCAGATAGCAAATTTCTTTTCTCATTTGCCTTCAATGGTCACGTGTATGTCTGGAACAGGGTCCCCCAAGGGTACACAGAGAGCCCCTCTATCTTTAATCAGATCTTGAAAAAATGTTTGGAAACTTTGGTCTTACCTGGGAACTCTGTCCTAGTGCAATACATAGACGACCTCTTGGTGGCGTCTAAAAGTCATAGGGATTGTGTGATTGACACCATTGCCCTACTGAATCACCTGAGTGAGAAGGGACATAAAGTGGCCCCTGACAAATTACAGTTCTGTGCAAAATCAGTGAAATATCTGGGGCACCAGATAGAGAAAGGTGTCAGGAAAGTAACATCAGAAAGGGTGAGAATAATTCAAAAGATGCAGTTACCCCGTACTCAGAAAGAGATCAGAATGTTCCTGGGAGTGATAGGATACTGCAGGCAATGGATTCTGGGATTTGCAGTCCTAGCTAGGCCTTTGATAAAAATGACCAAGAGAGGAACACCAGATATTGTAGAATGGGATGATGAAAGCTTAACAGCCTTCACAAAATTGCGAGATTGTCTGTGTACAGCCCCTGCGTTGAGAATGCCAGACTATTCCAAGGAATTTGCCCTATTCTGTGACACTCGCGATAATTGCGCATTGTCAGTCCTGACACAAGAACATGGCACGACCAGAAGGCCTGTGGCATATTTCTCTGCCACCCTGGATCCAGTGGCTGCTGGATTACCAGGATGTCTGAAAGCAGTAGCTGCTACTTGCGCAAGTTTAGAGCAGAGTGAGTCCATTGTCATGGGACATCCTGTAACTGTGTATGTTCCACATGGAGTGGTAATTTTACTGACCAGAACGAAAACTCAGTACCTCACCCCTAGTCGGCTGACTAAATACGAAAGGATTCTTGTGGGTGCTGCAAATGTAAACATTGTTAGGTGCAGTATTCTGAACCCCGCCACTTTGCTCCCCGACCCAATGGATATGGAAGGTGGGGTGGATGATGAGCATGATTGCATTGATTTAACAGAATTCAACACCAAACCACGCCCAGACATTAAAGAAACTCCATTGCCTGAGCATGAAAAGGAATTATTTGTGGATGGTTCATGTCTAAGACATGAACAAGGAGGCCTGAGTGCTGCCTATGCGGTAGTCTCCTTAACAAAAATTGAAGAAGCAGGTTATCTATTTGACGTAAAGTCTGCACAAGTAGCCGAATTGATAGCTATGATAAAAGCTTGCAAAATTGGGAAAAACCTACGCATAACAGTGTATACTGATAGTCAGTACTGTTATGGGGTTGTGCATGACTTTGGCCAGTTGTGGCTACAGAGGGAGTTCCTGACTTCATCAGGTACCCCTATTCGAAATGGAAAGGTTGTTCAAGACCTTTTAGAGGCAATCCAGTTACCAAAGGAACTGGCAGTGGTAAAGTGTGTCGCTCATAAAAAAGACATGGACACTGTATCACTGGGAAATGATTTTGCTGATCGAGTGGCCCAATGGTGCGCCAGAGATCGGTATATCATAAATCCAAAACGAGGGGGGCCAGGAACCAGCTGCCAACTTCAAGTGTTTGAAGAAGTGCCTACATGGGATGAAGTGAAAGAGTGGCAGCAGGCGGCACCTTGGCAAGAGAGAGAGAATTGGAAGGAAGATGGGTGTAGACCAAGACGTGTGGATGGTGTCATCTTGGGCCCAACTGGTATGCCTGTGTTACCTAGACACTTACTTAGCACAATGGCGAGATTGATACATGAAGGATCACACATTGGTAGGGACGCCATGATTCTAGTGTTCCAACAGACTTGGTACAGTAAAAAGTTCAGGAAGGTAGAAGAGTCCCTCTGCCAGAGGTGCCTGCCATGTCAAAGGATGAACGCTGGAAAAAGAACTTCGGTGGAACTGGGGAAAATTGGGAGGTCAGGGGGTCCCTTTGTGAGAATACAAGTTGATTTCATCACCATGCCACGTTGTGAAGGGAAGCGATATGTCCTTGTCATGGTCTGCCTATTTTCAAAGTGGGTGGAAGCTTTCCCTACTCCCCAAAATGACGCAATGACAGTAGCTAAGTGTTTACTAAAAGAACTGATACCTAGGTTCGGGGTTCCAGTCACTATTGAATCAGATAGAGGCCGACATTTTCAGAATGAGGTGATCGACGAACTCTGTAAGGCCTTTGGAATCACACAAAAGCTTCACTGTGCGTACCGTCCAGAGGCTTCTGGAATAGTGGAACAAGTAAACGGAACTATCAAAAACAGATTAGCAAAACTGTGTGATGCATCTGGCATGACTTGGGTGAAGGCCCTGCCCTTGGTCCTGATGGGACTCCGAAGTGTTCCTGACCGCAAGACAGGCCTAAGTCCCCATGAAATCTTGATGGGAAGAGTGATGAGACAAGCATGGGTACCAGGAAGCAAACTGTTGAGTATTACTGATGATTTGGTGCTTGAATACTGCAAGAGATTAGGTGACCAAGTGCGTTCTATCTCTCGCCAGATCGGAGAAGACGCCATCCTCAATCCAACGACTCCTCTCCACAAACTGGTTCCCGGAGACTGGGTAAAAATAAAGAAGCATACTCGGAAGAGCTGCCTGGAGCCAAGGTGGGGAGAGAAGCGTCAGGTGATCCTGGTAACAACCACAGCAGTAAAGTGTGCAGGGGTTCCACATTGGATACACGCTAGCCACACCCAGAAGGTATTACCAGATGGAGAGCCTGAAGAAGAAGGGCGTCCAGCAGAGGACTCTGCAGGAGCCAGACCAGAAGTAGTTGACAACGTACAGCCCAGTACCAGTCAAGCTGCAGGATCAGCAGACGTTGGCCCAGGAATAGTTGATAACAAACTACCAAGAGCCCAGCCTGCTGAAGGGGTCCGAGAAGCTGAGCCAGAAGTAGCTGAAGACGAGCTGCCAAGCATATGGCCAGAGGAGTGGATACCATTGATTGATCTCACCGAAGACCCCATCAGAACAAGCGAACGACTTTGGGAAGGTAGAGAGTGGACTAGAGAGGAAAAGCAAGGCACAGGCGAAGAACCTCAGGATCTTGAGATTCACATCAAAACTGAGGAAGGAGAAGGTCAGACAGGGACAGAACAAGTGATTGATACTCCTCCATTGACTCCTGATGTCGAGAAGGGACAGACTAGACAAAGTGTAATAGTTCGAGCAGAAGAAAATCAAGAGATCGAAGTGCTTGAACAGGATCAGATAGGATTAGGAGAAAGTGTTCAGGAAACAGAAACAGAGACATTTGAAAAGCAAAAACAAAATTCTCCTGAACAAGGCCAGATTAGTAACCAGGCAGAAGAAATAGATGCTAGCCCTGGAAATAGTCAGATAGAAGAGGAAGAAACTGAAACAGAATTGCCACAAACTAATGAAAACAAGAGGGCAAGAGAAGAAAACGAAGTCTCGGTACCAACTAAAAGACTTAAGAAAAGAAAACACATTGAGCCTGGATACATAAAGAAATTGAGACTGAGAATAAAAACAGTAGAAGAAAAACGTGCAGAAGAAAGAAGAAGTGCTCGCATAGCAGAACAACCAGAAGATACCTCCAAAAGAAGGAGTGATCGAATAAAGAGACAAAACAAAAAGTACAAGTCTCCTGAATGGACGCTTGTTTTGGAAGAATTTGAAGATCTTGATATAACTGACGAAAGCGACGGAGAACCCGTCCCTGAGTACTCTGCTGAAGAAGAAGACGAGCCACCGTGAATTCGCACAAAGTAAGCTACTGGTGTAAAGACACAAAGAGGGGTCGAGAAACTTCTTCTGAGCCAAAATGTCTGATTCAAACGTGAATGGTAGACCTAGTTGCAGTCGTTGCAAAACATGCTGCAAGGTATGCGTATGTAGTATAGTTATAATGATATTACTCTGGATAGGACTAACAGTTTTCATTCCTTTTGCGGTGAGCAAAAATACTAATATTGTCCCTACTGAAATTGTAAATACTGACAGTGAGGAGCTGACAACACAGAGTGTAGCAAGACATGAGAGAGCACTTAGACAAACAAATCGAGACTTAGAAGCATCAGGTGAGGGAGGACTACATTATCATGGAGTAAAGAATAGAACGCATTTAAATGTTTTCGCAAACTTGTTAATACACTATGTAGAGACTATGGAAATTGAAGATTGCTATGTCTGCATGAAGCTACCTACCTCTGTAGCTGAAGGCGTGACATACCATCACTTGCCTCTGACATATGGAATTTCCTGTAGCATTTTAGCTAGTTTATTTTACAAAAGAGGACCGTTACAGTACTATTACTCAAACAGTGACGTGATCTTTTCTGAACTTCCTATACGTGGGAACTTGAATCCTGTACATACCAAAAGTGACGTTACTCGCTATATGGGCGAATACTTTTTGACTATAGGTAATATAGACCTAGGTGACGCACACAGAGATAACTTGACCTGTTCTTTGCGTGAGCAGGAAAAGATGTTCCTGAACATGGCAGAGAAAAGGAGAATAACAATAAAAAGAAAGGCAGATGACGAAACACAGAAAAGGCCAAAATGGGCTGAGAACATGGAAGGCACCTCAAATGGTGGAGCGGGTCCTGCTCTGTTGCTGGATTTTGAAAAGAAAGGCAAGCTATGTCTTCACCGCGAGAAGACTAGCTATTATAATAACATTTTCATTGGTTCCAGTGAATGCGAACATAATTACAAGGTAATTGGAGGTTGGGGTTTCAAAAATGGGTCAGAGCCTGTGTTTCCTGGAATTTATTATATATGTGGGGACAAGGCTTATTTCAAATTGCCGGATCACTGGTATGGAAGCTGCTATTTTGGCATTGTCTTCCCGAAAATATACCATGTGAACAAAGTTACTGGAAGCAGTGAAAATACTAATGGCTTAGTGCGTAGTAAAAGAGAAAGCATAGGTGAAATAATGGGTAGTATTTTCAGTGCACTGATACCTGGAGTGGGAGTGGTTCTGAACACTCACAGAATTTGCAAATTGTCCACTATAGTGGATGTGTTGTCTACTGACACAGCTCATAGATTTCTGCTGGTCAATACCGAAATGGTTGCGATCAGATCAATGGTTTTGCAGAACAGACTTGCTCTTGATACCTTATTAGCAAAAGAGGGCGGAGTCTGCCGGATGTTGAAGGCGCAACATTGTTGCACTTATATTCCGGACAAAAGTGTGCAACTCAAAAGATATGTGAAAAACATTACTAATTTGGAAAGGGAACTCAAACCACTCGAGGTTGACAGTGCCTGGAAGTGACTGGTAGATGGTCTCTCAAATGTAGGTCATTGGTTTGCTAGCTTAGGTAAAAGCTTATTGTTTAAGATACTGATGCCAATTGGAATTATAGGTCTTATCCTATTCTTCATATTTGTCTGTTGCAAATGTCGCAAGCACACCGGAAAGCATCAAGTGAATGCGAGAGGAGTGAAACGAAGTGTGGATGAACTTGAATTAGAGGAAATGAATAATCAGATATACAAAAGGGTGAAGAATTCTCACCCTACCAAAAATGAGAGAGAAAAACTGAATAGCTTGTTGGAAGAGATAGAGCTGTATAAGGTGTGATAAGTTGGCATCTGGTTCCATTTATTTTGTGATGATAGTAAATATCATCAAAGAGGGGATTGATGAAGCAAAGCTTCGCATTTGCGACTTGCTTTTGTCGTGAACCTCGTCCATGTATAACCAAGTAATAATTTGTACGTCTTACTAACGTTTATTTCATGTTTGAAACGAAATCAATGAAGCTTGCCTATGTGTATTTCTAATACGATTAATTTGAGTCCTAAAAATGGCCGCTGCTTTGAAATAGCTTCTGCGCATGCGTCAGTCACACTCACGTGTCCTGACGTGTTTGCAGGTTTGGAGGGAAATAGTTGCGCATGCGTAATGCATAGCTTTGGCAATAACGTGGTACTGCTCGTGCCATTGCTCTTGTGCCCGTGTATATGTAGCTAACATTTAGACTGCATAAGTATACATTTTAGTGATAAGTTGAAAGTACAAACCCAATGATGTGTTTTCATATCGTTATTTCTATGTATTAATTTGTTTTCGCTTACTTTTCATGTATCCTCGACTCGGAGGGGTGCTGGGCTGGGGAGACCATCTTGGAGGGTACTTGTGCGCAGACTCGCCAGGAGCCATCATGGCATTGAATTGCTGCCAAAGAAGGTTGATACCAGAAGCCACCCTGGGAAGCTGTACCTTCGCCCCGCAGCATCATGATATTGTTCCATTATGTTGCTAAAATGTATTCTTTCACTGTATTCTGCGCAATTTTCTCATGGGAACCCCAATCTTGCTAGGCGGTGCCCAGAGATGTAAATAAGGCCTCCAAATAGTCTGTTCTGATTGGTGTGTTACCCAAATCCTATCTTAGGACCAATCTAAATTGAGGGATTCTGACACTTTGCAACATTGGGGGGTGGTACACCGTTCCCAAACTGTATATCTACCCTGGGTTCACCTAGGGAAATTGTCCGACTTGTCTGGTTTAGCTGACCTGTCACTGACCCATTGCACTCAATAGGTGACTGAAGATACAGAGCACTGCGGAGTACTCTGTCCGAAATTGACCATAGACTAAGGTTCTACTGAACCTTAAAGTGCTGGCGAAGCACTTTGCTGGGAGTTCGCTGACCCAATCGGGGTCTTGATCGATAGCTGCAGAGAGGGTGGAGCGCAGGCGTTGCTTCCGAACTGCGGGTGCTGGTCCTGTCCTGAGGGTTTCCTGTCCTGTCCTGAGGTCCTGTCCTGATTCCTAATCTGAGGGTATCCTGTCCTGTCCTGGGTGTCCATTCTGCACCTGCTGTCCATTGAGGGGTATCCTTCCTTGAGGGTTTCCTGTCCTTAACTGACCCGTGGCCAGGGTTTGGTTTTCACACCAGTCTAGGTAAATATTGCTCTAAATTCTTTGAACTTGCACCTTTCTATTTTTCTGTCTTTTGCTTCAATAAAGACACACCTTTGCACATGTTGATTTTTCCATGCTTTGCCGCAAACTATTGAATCATAAAGTCATTTGCATATTTTCATAACGTGTTCCCATGTTACCCTATCTGTTAGAAATCATATTTTGCATTGCAGTTTGTCATTTTCTGATATGGTCTAGAACGTCCTTACTTAAACTGTCTAAAGAACTTTTGCCCTAAATGCATAGTGTTTCCTGTTGCAGCACATATTAGCATTTCCATGATTACCCTGACTTTATTTCTCTATAGTTATGTACTTTTCATTATCTTGATTATCGATTGTCTTATCCTTGTAAATCTAAGGCTTACTGAGAACGAACTTTAGATAAAGACTTTAAAACTTCCAGTTGTCCGTGGTCATTTACAAAGGTATTGAATGTCATTTTGAGTTGCATCTTGCTGCCTTTCCTTTTACAGCTAGCTCCCTGATCCATTGTGGTCATAGGTACCCGTGTCGGTGGATGGTAAGTCGGGTACACTGAGTAATTACAGTAGGGAATTCACACAAATTGGTAGCAGCCCGTGAAGTCACCCGGTCAATGTATATGGTGAATTGAAATATATGGGCCCGAAGCCGGAAGCGGCGAAATTATTGGTTGGGTGACCTCGCGCGCTCTATCAGGGTCAAGCGGCCATTTTGAAGTCAGGCAGTGTGCTTTGTGCCCTAGGGCTACCCAGTCTGCTCTGATTTTTTTCATTATGCCCAGACGAAAATCGGATTTTAAAAAAAAAAATTTGCCTGTGTTCGCACTGCTCGCGTCCCGCGCAGCAACAATCTCGCACTCGCGAAATTGTAAAAATTACAATTCTGCACATGAGTTGAAAACTACCAGGCTTAGTTATGGGTCCATGCATGATACAACTGTTTTGTTGAATTTTAACATGATTCTGGCCAGGGCATGGATGGCATTGGATTGTGGTGATATTTGTATGTTTTACGACTTATTGGGGTGGTGTTGGGGGCTTGCTATGTGGGTGGGGGCCATTTTATTGCCTGGTCCCGTGTGGGTGGGGGTCTAGGGGCCATTTTTAAGGCAGTTTGGGTGCTTTAGGCCATAGGCCTGCACCCAGTGTGCTGTGATTTTATCATGCCCAGGGGGCCCAGAATCGGTCTGTTCGCGGATTTTGCTGGTTTTTCGCCACGTTCGTGTCGTGAAGCAACAACCTCGCACTCGCGAAATTGCAAAAATTGCAATTCTGCACCAGAAAACCACCAGCAGGCAGCATAAACCTTCTGAAACTTGATGGATGGCATTGGATTGTGGTGATTTGATTGGTGTTGTGTTTTTTGACTTTTTGGAGTAGGGGTTGGGGGCTGGCTATGTTGGTGGGGGCCATTTTGAGGCATGGTCCTGGCCATGTGGATGGGGGTCAAGCGGCCATTTTGAAGGCAGGCAGTGAGCTTTGTGCCATAGGCCTGCACCCATTTTGCCTTGCTTTCACCCATTGTGCCCAGGGGGAGTCAGTGGTACATGAAACTATAACCCTCTGTGTGTGTGCTATCTTGGATCAATGTTAAATTCCTGTTTCCCAAAAATTTAGCAATTCTTAATTTTGAAATTTCCATATTGTGTGGTGTGCACGTGTGTATTCATAAATGCCTACTTGCAAACTATTTATTGAAGCGCTACATATGCAACATATATTTACTGATGTTCCTCTGTCTTCGTTTGCTTTTAGGTGCACAAAGTCAATAACTCCGCATCATCGTTGAGCATCAGTGCCAGGAAGAAGTCCTGCTGCGGCCTGCTGTTCCGACATCTGAAGAAGATGGCTCCAAAAAGAGGTGCCCGTAGCTCCTCTTGCAAGAAAGATGTCTCTACTAAGGAGAAGAAGAAGCAAGTGGCACCACTTACCAAGGAGACTGGTGGCTCAACCACTAAATTTTTGTGGGAAAAACAAAGGCCCACCATGAGTGCTGCACAGGTAGCCTGTTTAGTGGTTCAATCACCAACGACCAGTGATGTTGGCTCATCGCAAGAAAGTAGCAGCACACCATCAACACAGGTTGTAACTCATCTCACAAGTACTATTCAACAACCAAAGCCGCAACAACAACTGCATGGGCTACTAGTACAAGCACAAGTACATGCGCAAGGAGCTGGCCGAGAAGGAGCTGTCCGAGAAGGAGCTGTCCGAGAAGGAGCTGGCTGAGAAGGAGCTGTCCGAGAAGGAGAAGGTCGAGAAGGAGCTGGTCGAGAAGGAGAAGGTCGAGAAGGTCGAGAAGGAGAAGGTCGAGAAAGAGAAGGCCGAGAAGTAGAAGGCCGAGAAGGAGAAGGCCGAGAAGGAGAAGGCCGAGAAAGAGAAGGCCGAGAAGGAGAAGGCCGAGAAGGAGAGGTCCATGGAGAGTTGCAAGTAGAGGTCAGTGAAGAGGCCCATGTAGCGGCGCATGGAGCGGTGCAAGTGCCCACAATGGTTCTTCTTCCAGGAGTAGGGGCACAGGAGGAAATTGACTTTGGAGCCGGGGTATCATGTCAGGAAGACGAAGGCACTCCTCCTGATCATTCATTTTCTCCCAGCTCCCCAGCAAGGAAAAGATCAAGGAGTGTGTGTAGAAGTTCCTCTTCAAGCCCCGCCTCATCAGATGATCTTGATCTAGATTGGCAACCATCTCCGACGTCTGAGAGGGAGGCACACCACTCGCTGCGAAAGGTATCAAATGTTAAAAGGAAGGGCCCCGGAAAGCTCATACTTATGGATCCGAACGCCGGACTTGATGAAGTGGTTCATTCTGATGTTGATGAACAGGATGACAGCAATGACCTAGTCATCACACACGTCATTCCAGCCACACCGGCCATGCAGCAGACAGACATTTATACCCTATCCCGACGTCATGCTGAGCGTGACCCTGGCGACGTGGCACTGGTAGCACCACCAACGCAGTCAAGTAGTACAACAAGTTCAACAAAACCTACAGCTCCCATATTTTCTCCCCAGAGGGGGACTCCATCCAGCTCGACTCCCTCAAGTAGGGTTGCTGCAATAATTGCACAACCCAGTAGATGTCTGCAAGGCTCATCCACCCCTGCTTCATCTGGCATTGGCAGTATCATCTCGTGTGGCAAAACCAGAAGTTTCCAGTCCCCAGTTTGGAACTTTTTTAGTGTCCATGCAAAATATGATAACATAGCCGTTTGTTGCATTTGTAAGACTAGAGTTAGCCGTGGTAAGACTGGTACCAACTATGGAACCGGAGGCCAGATAGGTCATCTTAAAAGAAGGCACGCTGTCGAATGGTTTGCGCACCTAGCAAACATCAAGGGAAAGCAATCCCAAAGGGCAAGTGCCCAAAATATACCCATGCTAGGTGTTTCATCTGAAGATGACGGGGAGGTAGAAGAAGCGTCAGCCATTTGTCCGGTTGCACCCAGTACCCCTGGCAGCACCACACCCTCCGGAACACATAGGAGGCACACTGAGAGTCTGGGAGACACACCAATGCGGAAAATGTCAACACTGAGCAGAAGTGGGTCGAAGAAGGCATCCGCATCATCCAGTAAATTTGTCCAGCGCACCATTTCAAAAATGTTCTCCTCAGATGCGCAATTTTAATGCAACCACCCAATTGTACGCCTGTATAACACTAAGCTGGCTAAAATGCTAGCGGTGGACCTTCTCCCTTTTTCGTTTGTCGAAAATGTGGGTTTTCTTGAACTTGTGGCAACACTGGCCCTTAAATGGAAGGTTCCTAGCCGGTTCTATTTTGCCAGGGTTGCTGTTCCAGCATTACATAAAGAGGTGCTTGAGTTGGTTGGGGCAGCTTTGCAGAAGAGTGCTGTTCACACTATACACCTGACAACAGACATGTGGACCAGTTGCCAAGCCCTTGATTACATGTGCATCACTGCACACTGGGTCTCTTTTTCAGGGGTTGCACAACAGATAAATGCAGGTGGTGACTTGGTCGAGATTTTTAAGGGTGCTCGTAAACATGCAACATTAGCCATATTTGGCATGGAGAAAAATCATACTGCAGCCAACATTTTGGATGACTTTAACAAAAAGGTCTCGCAATGGCTGCCCCCAAGAAACGGTTACTATTTCAGAGTGCCGTGTTTGGCGCACTGTATGAACCTTGTCGTGCAAAAGTTCTTGAAAAAAGAACTTGCAGTCGACAAAATACTGACCATCTGCAGAAGAATATGCACACATTTCAACCATTCTTCTAAGGCCCGGAAGGAGCTGAGGCGCCAGCAAAATGTACGTAGAATGCCAGTGAAAGCACTTATCCAGGAGGTGGCAACACGTTGGAACTCAACCTTCTACATGCTTGAGCGTCTGCATGAGCTGTTTCCAGTAGTCAATGAGTATTTCTACAACCTGGGTGGTGATACGACAGAAATGATGCTAGCGGTGGAGCAATGGCAGCTAGTTAAAAGCCTGACAGACATGCTTCGTCCTTTTGAGGTCTTCACGCGTGACGTCAGCAGGGAGGACTGTTCTTTGAGCAAAGCTATCCCATTGTTGCTGAAGCTCGAGCACCAAGTCAATGTGGTGTCTTCAGAATTAAAAGATGCTGGAAAGAATGAAGCATATGAGTTGGCGCAGAGATTATTACAATGCCTAGTTAGCAATAAATGGCTTGTAAATATCAAGAAACAACAGCACTACATTTGTGCTACTAATCTGGATCCACGTTACAAAAAGCCATTGTTTGGCAAAGTAATAATTCCTTTTGAAACATCAGATGTTACAGAGTACAAAGGTTGGCTAGCTCAGTCAGCCATTCGTTTTGAAAGAGAGCGGAAGGAAACTGTAGGAGAACTTGAAGACAGTACTACTAGTGAATCAGCAGGCCATCAGGCGTCCCAAAAAAACACTTCTGCATCTGTGCCTGTGACAGAAGTGAGTGACTTTTCCTCTGAGCCGTTAACCACACCAGCAACCGTATCATCTGCACCAGTCACAGGTGATATGTCTGAGGCGGATTGGCTAAGTGAGCTAGGGTTTCCTTGTCCCAGAAAGGACACAGAAGTGCAAAGTACAGGAATCCGGGAGAACATTGTTTCAATGGTGCAGGCCTATCTAGATGACTCAACAGCGGTCAATATTACTGAGGACCCATTGGCGTTTTGGCATGGGAAAAGAAAGATATGGCGAGAGCTCACCAACCTGGCTATCAATTACTTGTCTTGCCCACTCGCAAGCGTGTCTTCAGAACGTGTTTTTAGTTCTGCTGGTGGCATTGTGACTTGCAAAAGGTCCCGCCTCTTGCCTGCAAATGTGGAGCGGCTCACCATGATAAAGATGAACCAGCACTTCATACCATCAGATTACAAAGTACGAGAATGCACGCAGGAAGAAGAGGACACCAACCTACCTGAGGGAAGTTTTCATCAGTTACCAGAAGTACTACCGACTCAATTTGCAGAGTTTGAGGACGAGCTCTGCTTCCCTGACAGCGAGTTCTGAAAATGAGTCAATGATTCATTATTTCGTCCTTATTCACTTTTATTCCTGTGTGTCTGTCTTTCTTTGTTTAGCAAGTGCTTCATCACATTCACAACAAAACTGTAATCATCCAATCAAACAACAAGCCCATCAGCAGAACTGTCTTGATTTTGATGCCGCAGCATTCCTCAGGTTCACAACAGTTAGTTGACAACTCAGTCCTGGTCGTCTATCCTCCTCCTCCAGACTCACCCTATCCATTTGTTTCCCGTAATGCTGATGCCTGGATTCTGCACAATGAAGAAACTTACGTTGACGAGTCCCCTAAAGAGGGACTGGAAGTAGTGAGTCCTCATTTAAATACATTTTGCTAAGTGTGACTTTTTTTCCCCGATTTGCTTTTTGGCTGTTTGGGGGTGTCAATCAAACTTGTTTGCGCTTGGGTTTACGGGTCTTGGCTGGGCCATTGCTGGCAAGGTCTATTAAGGGATGAAATTGGTTAGGCATTTACTTTGGAAAACATTTGGTCATTTACACGCGTTATTATTGCTCGCTTGCCTGTCTTAGGGGTGCTGTCTGTGGGGCTTGTAGGTTTTTGGTGTCTGTGAGCACCGCTGCCACATTTACAATGTTGATTGCTTTTGTTTTGCAGAAAATCCATGCCGGGAAACTCCAGTTGGGGCCCTGCTGCAGAACGCTTTAGGACAATGTGAATTCCAGGTGGAGCCAGCCCTCAAACACAAATTACAGGTAAGATAAGCGTTTGGATGGGAGGTAGTATAATGGAGTATTAGGAGAGGCGAGAGAGTGACAGTGGTACTAGTAGTAAAGTCCTAGGACTCTTGAATTAACAAACTCTGTGAAAGGCATTTACTTTGGAAAACATTTGGCCAATTACACGTGAACCAACACGATGACAGTGTTCAGTAAAACGAACTTACTGCAAACCCACCACCCACCAGGCTCAAAAGTAGTAAAAAACAAGTATGCTCAGATAAAGTTTGAAAAAGTGCATTTTTATATCCCTAACAAAATAAACTCCCGCAAGACCCTCCCTAACCCCAACAAATAAATAGTCCTTCAAAAGTCCCCAAAAACCCCAACTCCCAATTCCCACCCCCCAAAAGTCACTGAAAAAAGGGCAAGGGACACTCTAGGGATGCATGTTGTTGATTTTGGCCTCCAGGGCATCATGCCTTAGGGCCAGGGCATTGTACTGCTCCCGGAGGGTGGCGTGATCTAAGCGGAGGCCCTCCACCAAATTTTGGTACTCTTTCAATTTACGGACCTCCGCCTCCAGGTCGCACACTCGGTGGATAGCACGGCGCAAGCGAGCCTTTACAGTACTATGAGGGGCAGCCTTTGCTGCTCGGCGGTGGCGTCTGACAGCACGGCTCCGTTTCGCCGGAGCACTGCGATGACCGGCAGAACGTGGGGTCACGGAGGAGGATGCAGATGTGCCATTTGATGTACTCGACTGCGTGTCGTGCCCCTCCAGTTCCACCAGCCGCCGATATTGGGCAACAGTAGCATCCAGCCTCCGTTGCCGGGCCAGTACAGCCTGCATACTCCTTGTAGGTTTTGTTGTTCGAGTATGACCAACTATATGAAGAAAGAAAGACATAATCTGTAACCAATGCTCTTTAAGAATATGATTAACACAAAATGATTCAGCATGAAGTTGTGTCACAGTACAACTAGCAACTAGCCAGCGCAGTACAAAACTATTCAGGCCAGTATCATGGGCGTCCACAGAGAGGGGCATGAGTTCAACCTCATGGTCATAGTTTTTGTTGTTGTTCTAGATCCACCCCCCTCCCCCACTGACCCTGCCCCCTTCGGTGCGGCCCTTGGCCACAAACCACACTGTCAATTTGGTCCCGAGAGAAAGTTTGTGAGGACCCATGCTCTATAACCACATCCTCCAGATTTAGATTGAATTGTTTTTTTCTGGCAATTTTTAATTTTTCCCTCTGTTTTAATGTAGTTGCCAGGTCGTCTGCTGTGGTGCCGCACAAGATTTTTGTCTTCCCCCTATGGGGTTCTTTGTTTATTTAAGCTCTATGTCGTGTTAGATTTGAAAAAATGTATTTAATACTTGTGCTCAATCATGTCAGGAGTAGGACTCAGGAGATGGTGATGATGTTGCACCCCCCCCCCCGGAAACATTTCATAGTATGTTCGTAGTTCATCCAGTGACCGTCTACTCTCTGTAGATACACATCATATGCTATCTAAGAGTCAGATAGGACCATGATCCAGCTTACCTGTACCCGCCACCACCACTGTCTCCTCCCTCACAGTCTGACTCTGTTCTTGGTCCTCTTGCGCCGCCTCCTCCCCAGAGTGGTCCTCGGACTCCGAGTCAATCACCACCACCACATCAGAGCTGGCCCCGCCACCAGATGTTCCACCTACAAAGTAGATTTAAGAATGTTAGATTACACCACTCACTAGTATTTGGTCTAGGAATGAAGAATGTGAAAACAACAGAAAAAGTAATTGACTGTCTACTTTAGTCTAAAGTAAAAATGTCCCTCCTTCCAGGGAAGGCTGTTGTCTTGCTGCACTTTTTTGTCACAATTGATGAATGCTTGCTTAATTTTAACACACACCATTTTTCTCTGAACAGACAGAAACTGGACTTCTAAGGACAAGAGCAACATCAACTTCAAACCAGGTGAAAGCTCGGCTCGACCACAAGAAATGTGTTCCATTACTCATCAACTCAGCACCAAGCACTTTTCCAGCTAACTTTATTTTAATATATGTGTTTACTTTAACTTTTAATAAAGCTTTTAAACTTGAATAGACTCTGTGGTTTTTGGTCCTCCAGACTAGAGTGACTGAGCGAAAAATTTTGCAATTTTTGCAAGGAGGAGTCCGTGCCGCTGACACTACCAGGTTTATACAATGTGCCAAACACGCCACTCTGAAATATTATTACTCTGGTCTTTGGTGTCCATAGTTCCGTTTGTGGAGAATTGTCCCTGCAACAGTAGTATTATGGATTTTGCTCTTATCTAAACACTATTTCGAAAAAATGACATTAAGAACGCTTGGACAACAATAGGTCCTCTATATTTAAATGAAAACTTACTGGGGCCAGCAAAGGAGCACTCGCTGCCCTGGCCTACATCCTCCTCCTTTGGAGCCACAGCATCCTCCTTTTCTGTCCGCTTGCCCCTGGGCGGACCTGACGTACAACATGAAAGAAAGAACAGAAAACATTGATGATTGCTGTTTGTCGATGTCCTTGTCAACCAAATCAAACATTTAGAAAGAACAAGAACCAACTATTTCAGCCAAAAAGAGGGCTACAAAAGAAGGACTGCACCTAAGCCTCTACTCTAGGGACAGATTTACAAGCCCCTTGCAGCTCTTTTGCTCCGTTCTTGCGTCACTTTTGTGATGCAGCGCCACAACAAGAGAGGCGCCATGGTGTGGCGTATATTAACAACGTGACGCATATGGGAGATGCATCCCATTCTAAAGCCCTGCGCCATAAGGGAGCGTTCCAGCTCAAGGGAGGGCGTTCCTGCGTAGGAACGCATGCTAAAAGTGGCTATGGGGAATATATAAAATTTCAATCAGTCATTTAGGACAATGATGCATCACTGAAACCCTGCGCCTGCATGAAGCAGACGTACGGCTTGACGCAGCATTGCTGGAGCTGCGCCATCGTTGCAACGCAACTCCATCAATGAGCCGCCTTTACGGCACCGATGCGTAACGCTTCGGTGACGTTTTGGGACCATGGTGTGCCGCATTGTAAATACGGCGCACCATGGGTGGTGCTGGCGTGCCGCACACTTTGCAGGGATGCGCAGGTAATTGCTAATCTGACACTTAGGGGCATACTTACGAGTTCTGGGCTGCACACCTCCAGAGGTGCACCAGAAGAAATGCTTAACGCAAAACTAACCTTGCGTCACGGCAGATGCGCTGCAATTACAATGCGGCAAACCCTGGCGCAAGGGTAGGCAGATGCGTGACGCATCTCGTGACGAAAGAGGGGCGCATCTCTAGAGTCGCGTCGCAGGCGCGATGCAACTCTAGCAATGCTCAGGGCTGCCCAATACTCAACATACCGCATCAGTCCTTACGCCTGCTTCAAGCAAGCAGGCATAAAGAATTGACGTAGCAGCGTCGCGGAAGTGCCTGCGTTAAATCTTGTAGATTTCACGCAGTCACTTTTGCGAGGCGCACAGCTGCCTGACCGCCACCTCCCACCCCCCCCTGCGTGGGAACGCATCCATTGTGGCGCAGGCCCAGGCCTTAACGTGGCGCATCTCCCTAGATGCATCACGTTGTACATGACTCGCAGGGATGCGCCACGTTTACGTCGCTGTGCGTCAGGTAAGGCAGCGTAAACGTGGCGCAAGGGGCTTGTAAATCTGCCCCTTTGTGTCTAGCATTACGCAGTTCTGTAAAGTACACTCATACATTACTCAGCCCAATAAAATGAACACAAAATAGAAAACAAATAAGCAGTGGCACCGCCACAGAGAAGGAGAGCAGTGCACCTGAAATGCACAGAAGATTTTGAAATATTAATTTACCTCTCCTATCAATGTAATCGGCAGCATTATTGCTCTTTGTAAAAAAGTTAAAGCAAACATTTGCAATATAACACACAGAGCAGGAGAAAAAACAGAGTAGTGAGTGATTAAAAAATTGTTACTACTACTCACCAAGCCCGGGGACCTCCACTCCCAGCACGTCGAGCAGGTCGCACTCTCGGTCCAGGATATCGGTCCAGCGGTGGGTCACTTGATTATAGGTGCGCTGGACCCCCGAGATGTGAAACAGGGCCCGGCACACCTGCTCCCACCGCTTCCGTCGCTCCTGGCGGTTGGTGTAGCCTCCAGCGATCCTGCCGCCTGCCGCGATGGTCTTGGGGAGGCGGCGCTGTACATAAAAAACGAGTGCGCCCACCTCCTCAGGACTGAAGATCTCCCTGGGCACCACCATTTCCGCCCTCAAGCGGCCACACGGGAGCCGGGCACGGGCTGCGGGGACCGTCTTGGGCAGCTTCACACCTGTCTTCACCATGGTCTGGGCAGGTGTTAGGAACAAGGAGACAAAATGAAAAAGAAGAAAACTAGGGAAGAAGAAAATAAAAGTTTAAAAAAGTAGTTGAAAAGTAAACAAAAGTAGCCTAAAACACAAAATTTTAGACCTAGAAAACTAGAGGGATAGAAAAAAAGTGAAATAGATCAAAAAAAATCTAAAAAGAAGCAAAAGATGGCAGAGATATAGAGGATAGAATCACCATGCCCAGACACATAGGAATGAATGAAAAACAAGATGGCGGCCCGATCACGTGCGCGTAAGTAAGTTTGCACGCGATTTCTCTCGCGAACTCGTGCGAACTTGCATTCACAAGGCGCTCATTCCTCGAGATTACACATAGCGGGCGGAAACGGAAATACGTTACGTAAACAAAATGGCGGCGCCCGTACTCAACCTTGGGGTAACTCGCACGAGTTCGCGTCTTCCACGGTCGAGTTCGCACGACGCCGCGCCTCACGAATAGGGCGAAATTACCGAAAAACGAGTTTTGCAAAAGCAAAACCAACGAGCAGGTGCAAAAGTTCGAGCTCATCATTTGTAACCATTTCCCTGTAGTGCTTCCTGAAGGGGCCCTCCAGAATCCGGTTGCCTACTTGCAACTATTGTGTGACCCTGCTCTGACAGTCACAGAAGAGTTACAAGTATGCCATTGCATCCTGTTAAAAAAAAATTACATTGCAACAAAAAGAGAAGGGAGCAGACAAGCAGGTGCCAGCCTTCATTAATGTCAGTTGGGGCAGGGCAGGTGTTGTTGTTTGCAAAACTTAAAGCACTTAGCAGGTGTGCTTTGCTTTGCCACAATAATGTACACTCACTTGTCAATCAGAGGGTGCTGTGATGACACCGAGGGTGGCATGGGTGTGCCAGCCAGAGGGTGGCATGGGTGAACCAGAGTGCCAGTGTTGACAGAGGATGGCAGTGCTTTGCTTTGCCACAATAATGTACACTGGTGAACCAGAGGGTGCTGTGATGACACAGAGGGTGACATGGGTGAGCCAGAGGGTGGCATGGGTGAACAAAGAGAGTGCTAGTGGTGACAGAGGGTGGCAGTGATGAAGAAAGCCTTGTAAACAGGCTGGGCACGTAGAAACAACAAGTTCGCAAAACTGGCGACCCGACAAGTAAGTTCGCAATTTGCGAAATTGTACAAAACCCTCGCGAACTTGCAGAAACCCGTGCGAACACACACCCCCCAAAAAATCTGCAAAATCCGCGAGAATTCGCTGATTTTCCGGATGTTCGCAATCCGCAAATTCGCAAATCCGCAAATTCGCGGATTGCGAATCCGCAAAATCCGCCCATGCTTATGAAAAACTTACTATCAATTCTAGGTTTCCTGAATTTTGGAAGAACTTACATTCTAAACTACGCAGAGAGGGTTAAACCCCTCTACGAATTAATAAAACCTGATTTCAAACCAATTAATTGGACACTAAAACACACAAAAATGTTACGATCAATACAAACGGACATGCTAACTAAATCAAAACTGCAAACACGCGCAAACGAACGCAACCTTGTAATCCGAGTCATCCCAGGAAGATGCGGATTAACGTACCTGACCTCTAATGAGGGAGAAACGTTACCAATAGCTTATAAATCACACTTGTACACACAAGCTGAAATGAAATTCAGTTCTACTGAAAAAATTCTGACTGCGGTCCAAACTGCTGTAGCAAAAGAAAAAGCCCTCGTACAAGGTAAACGTATAATAATCGTTACACCGGTACCTGCCCTAGAGGCAGTAACAAGAGCCAGCATTCCGAATGCTAAAGCTTTACATCCGAGATGGATACAATGGGTTAATTCTCTTGCTGCATCAGACGTAGTATACGAATTTGATCCTAACTTAAAAACGCAAGAGTTTCTCCAATACGAATATGAATGTCCTCTGCCGACTGAGATCATGCCTCTGGAACATTACGGCTGTATAATATATACAGACGGTTCAGCACTACCTGCAGTTGGGGGTAAACAAGCATATAGTGCTGCGAGCACGATTGTTAAAGGTCGTTGGCACGAAGGAAAATATAGATCCCTGGTCACTAAAACTCAATCACTCGGAGACTGTACAGCTCAGCGAGCTGAACTACAGGTTTTTAAGATGGCGCTTGAAAATACCGATCGCAAATTCCCCACACTAATAGTGTGCGATTCTTATAATTGTATCCAGTCTTACAATGAATACTTGCAGAACTGGGTTCAAAACGGTTTCAAAGATGCAAAAGGTGGCACAATCAAGCATAAAATGCTTTGGGAACAAGTAGTTCTTTTACAGAAAGAACTACAAAAGATTCATACACTGAGTCATCAACGTGATGGCGTTCACGTTGCAGGGAATTCATTGGCTGATGAGCCCGCGAAGGCAGCTGTGCAAACGGCTTCCGTAGCTGCCATAACCCGGTCAAAAACAAAAATAGACAGCGAGATAATGCAAGCTGTCGGTGCTTCAGTAAAAAACAGTGGTAAGACACTCCCGAAAGGCTTTCCAGTAAAGTACTCATACAAACCGATGCAAATAATGTTCCTTTTGCTGTAATCCCTGGAGAGGGGGATAGGGCAATTCCAAACATGGAACATAGGTTAGGACTAATTTTAGCGGCACATGAAGGGCTTGCTTCTGCACATGCTGGTGTTTCCGCCACAGTATCATTATTAAAACAGAGATATTGGTGGCCAGGCATGAGAAAACAGACTAGAAACTATGTTTTAGAATGTGAAATATGCCAAAAAATGAAGGTATCAACAGTGAAACGACCTGCACAGACTCCCCTTCTAATCTCAGATAAACCATTAGCATGTGTTTACCTGGACCACTGTGGTCCCTTACAAAGGGATGGCAACTATAAATATATCATGGTCGCAGTGGATTCCTGCACGAGATTCATTTGGATGTGGCCCCAGCGCTCGACTGACGCCAGAACTGTTATAAAAGATTTGCGAGTCTTTATCAGCATATACGCAATTGGCATGCTACATTCTGACCAGGGTCCTGCGTTTAGCTCTCGAGCTTACAGGAGGCCATGGCCAGCTTGGGCATTGCATTGCGGTACTCTAGTCCATTCCATCCTGAGGGAAATGCGGTAGTGGAGAGAAAAAACCGTGACATAAAGCAATCTATAACAGCGAGGGTATTAGGTTTGGGTGATGGGTGGGTCAAACATCTAATAAGTGTCTAACGTAGTCTTAATAATCTGCCAAGACATTCTCTGGGTGGAATCACTCCGTATGAACTTTTGTTTGGTACAAGAATGATAATCGAAGACCTCGATAGTCAGACTTCAGTGGTGGAACAAAAACCTTTGATATCAAAGATCGTTTGGCTGTTTTACAGGACTTAAATGAGACGAGAAGAAGTCTAAGTAACACAAAGCTAAAGCCAACGGCCACTGAAGAAAAACCACCTGTCCCAGCAAGACCTGTCTGGATTCCATAGATTGGGGATCTGGTCAGAGAAAAGATCGTGGTGAAGAAGGAATTTGGGCCTTCTTACAAAAAAGCAGTACCTGTCTTAGCAATCAGCGGAACAAGATCAGCAGTACTACCGCCCCTTGCTGGTAAAAAGGAGAACGGAGTTGTATCAATCGACCTGGTAAAATAACAATCATGTGGCCAATAATATGTAGTAGGCCCAGTGGACTCCCAAGATGTAGCAGAAAACCAAACCTTGCTACAATTCAAGAGGTTCAAACTGAGAGACTAATCACATTTGATAAACCTGCAGTGAATAAAGAAGGACTATGCAACAAAGCCATGGAACTTGTACCTCTTGAAACCCAAATTGCAACAGCTCGTCAAGAAACACCTGTCTACAATGATGTAGCCTCTGAATATACTAATATGACAAAAGAAGAAGCAACTACAAAGATTAATAAGAATCCTGAAGCAACTCCAACAATTGATAGAACTGCATCTGGCTACTTCATCAATTTCGATGACTTTTCTGAATATCCAATTGAACATGAAGAAAAGCCAGCAAATAAAACTTTCGAATAAAAAATAACTGAACTCTTTCATCAACTTGGAGAAACATATCTGATTTCACCATGGATTGAATTGTGGATTGTGTTATGTGTACTTTTCCTCCTACTCTGGCTCATTTTGGTTTTAAGCTTGGGAAGAATGATTGAAGGAAAATACAGTACAATGGACACAGCAAGTCAGAAAATCAACTTGGTTCTAAAACCTCACAGATCTTCTCACATTGAAAAAAGAGAACTATCATCAGTAAACATCACAGCCATTCCTATACCTGGTGGTGTAGCATGGGACGTTACTGATTACGACATCTATGACCCGGTTGAACTCTTAAAATATCCACATCAGTTCAAGGTTTCTTTAAGTGACTTTGTATCACCTAGCATTTTCTCTGATGATTGGGACTTTGAAAGTATTAATAATATGATGTGAGATTTAGAAATGTCAGCAAATTTTACAGAACATGATTATTTAGAAGGTTCATCAGATTATGAAGAAATGTATTGATTTAATCATTATGCGCACCACTATTTGCATAAATCTGCTAATCCTAGAAATGTTTTCACTTATAATCAATGGGAACATTGTCCAACACCACCAAAAGGCAGCTTGAAAACATTTTATGAGAAATTCCCATACTTCTCAGGGTTTAATGACACTGATCCAGAAACGTTTTATTTTAAGATTATAAATAGGACAGAATGAAAAACATATTAACAAATACTAAACTGGTAAATTCTGCAAAATGTTATGAAAAATTGTCTACATTTAGTTATTCAGAGTCTGCATGATCCCAGAACAGATAATGTTCCTGAATGACACCATTCAACAAACAACCTGTCTTGGCCTAGCCAGGCTAAAGGACTTAAACAAACCGTCTATACCAAAGCCCATACCTGATAGTGATAGCACTACAGATGTGGAGATAGACGTATCCCATATTTTACACCAAAATAGCACTAATCCTGATTGGAGAAAATGGTTGATCTGGCCCACAGACACTAATAACTGTCAAGATAGATTCCTGAACAAAACACAGGAGTTCAAACAGAACAGGCCAGACCCAGGATATTCCCAGAGACAACATCCAGGGATAATAACAACATACAGTGTAGGAAAACTATGCCTCGAATGGCTGCAGAAATCCACACTACCTGAAATTAAGCAACACTTGACCTTACTTAAAGACGGTGCTGACTTGCGAGATTCATATACGCCGGTATATATGCTGCTTACAACGTAGCTTGGAAAGTAACGCAAATTGAAACTGCTGAAAAAATACGAGAAATTGATCGTATTAATTTAGAAAAAACACTGTCTGTAGTGGACAATGGGTTAATGACTCTTTCCTCCAGAATTTATTCACTGGACAGCATTGTTTCATCTGCTAGTGATAGAATAGAACAGGTTTATAATCATTATTCAGAGTCTGCATGATCCCAGAACAGATAATGTTCCTGAATGACACCATTCAACAAACAACCTGTCTTGGCCTAGCCAGGCTAAAGGACTTAAACAAACCGTCTATACCAAAGCCCATACCTGATAGTGATAGCACTACAGATGTGGAGATAGACGTATCCCATATTTTACACCAAAATAGCACTAATCCTGATTGGAGAAAATGGTTGATCTGGCTCACAGACACTAATAACTGTCAAGATAGATTCCTGAACAAAACACAGGAGTTCAAACAGAACAGGCCAGACCCAGGATATTCCCAGAGACAACATCCAGCATAAAATCTGAACACCCAGAATATTAATCGTTTGAGATTAACAGCCAATGAGTCTCCCGAATATTAAAAGTATAAAGGGAGAAGAAGTGAAATACGAGGTACCACGGGGTAACAAATGGTAGACTGTATTTGTAAAAATTGTGAAGTCAATAGGACCCTTCTAGAAACATATGCTCATGAGGGAAATGTAGTTTTGTTAGAGTATGAATTTTAATTCTAATGCTCGAGGTTTTTTTGGTACTAGAATGTTCAATAAAATATTCTTTTATTCAACTTTTATATAGATTGTTTTTAACCGTATAAAGCATTGTCCTGAAGAAGGTGTTCAAGCCAGTTCACCGAAACGCCGCGTCGACAACCCATTTGCTTTTTTGTTTTTAATTAAATTGTTTTGTATTTCACATGTTCTTTTTAAAAATGAATGTAATGTTGGTTTCTAATGAAATTGTGAACAAATGTATCATTTTGTTGGATAATTAAATAAATGTGTGTATTTTAATATGACTCTAGTATTCAATAACCTCTCATTATTTTTGAAGTAGACCCTTGCATGTAATAGGAATATCTAAACAATTTGTACAATCTGTATTCAGTAGTTGTTTTTTGTAAATTTGTTATCATTTGTGGGTGCCTCATATTTAAGTTATTTAGAACTTGATAAATAAGACTGTTTATAACTTGTCTTATCTATCTTCAACAACCAGGAAAAGGGAAACCTTTGTTTTTTCCTGGTATTGGCTAACCACAGGATCGCCATTCCCTGGAAGCCTACGGCTGTCCCTGAATTATATATATGGAGTTCAGACCTCCTAAAATGGCCGAAAGCTGAGACAACTGCAAGAGTGGAGATGGATGGGAGGCAGGAATTTAGGAGGACGTATGACAATTGGGATGCATTCATTGAAAATTGGAGGCCAAATCCGACCTCAGACCTCTGTGAGGGGAGGTGCCAAAAGAGGCAATGTCCTTTCACGAGGGTTCAACAGGGTTTCTGCCATGGAGGGGCTTTAAGCGCACATCCCGTCTAGCCTTTTGACTGACTGCACCTGGGACATGGCTATGCCCCTCTCTCCCCCCCCCCCCAGAATAGGTTAGATGCACTGACGCTCACTATACCTCCTTACAGTCTAAAGTATGGATGACCAGAGTTATCGGACACAGTTGTACCTGATGCTTCCCAGCTGGTGAGACTGGGCTGATGTCATTATATGGGAACATTGCCACTATGAGCCTGCAGACTTATGGATGTATAATGCATGTGAGGCATGCACTCAGGGAACCCTCTACACAATTTGTAGAGTCATGGGGGAATTGACATGTGTCACTGTCAAGTTGTTCTTTTTTTCTTTATTAACTAGTTTGATGTGCAAAATCAATTAAGGTATTTGAAAACAAAAGAAAATTAGGCATTACAATTTTTTAAGCAGCATATGCAAGGGCATTACTAAATCCAACCCTTGGGGCAGGAGAACTCACAATTCCTGTAAGTGGGGGGAGGGCAAGCATTTAATGCAATGGAGGTGGAGCTATCTTTATAGCCAAATGAGGGGAAAAGTGACAAACATATTGGACAAGCGTGATTTGAGAGATTGGAGTCCATGAGTACCCCTAGATTTCTTACTTGGGCTGAATTGTTTGCTGATGATTATCTCAAAACAAGTATCCAGTTCCTTTAGAAAAATGGGAAAGAAGGGAGAAATTGAGTGGTTGGTCAATGTGCAAGATGACGGACAAAGGGTCCAGTCCTTTTGTAATTGAAGCGCTCACACACCAGAATCTGCATCATGCTTCATCATAGGGCATTGCTCCTTGTAGGGCCGGCGCTGCAATACCCGGCGGGCAACCACAAAGGGGCTTTTTGTCAGAGATCTTTTGTTCCAATGCCAAATGTGAAGTGAAGTGTAGGACTAGTAAGTGTAGATTGGTGGTGTGGTGAGTGTATAAGGAAATAGTGATGTTAAAATCGAATAAGTAGGTCTCTAACACAAATTTTAATAAGTGAGTCTACATGTCTAGTTTAAAAATTGTGACCAGCTGTAAATACAATGATCTCTGATAGCTCAAAAATCGAGGTCTACATGTTTCTTGCTGTATCAGTTAGAATGATCACGTGGCAATTCATCAGGACTAGAAATAATCTAATCCATGTGCTGATTGTGAAATTTCAGTTGTGCTCACTTAACTCTAATGTTGTAAAGTCTCTTTAGAAGCTTGGGATGATGAACAATATCATACCAGAATCTGTTTTGGTAATCTGATAGCAGTTATTTCTTTGAAGAATGTAAATACTTGTCTTGAAACACGTCTTTTAATGTTTCTATCTTTTTGCCTAAAACATGAAGTTAGAAGGGCCTCTTGTCTTGTTTCAAGGCTTGTTTGTTTTAGGATTGGGCTTAATGTAAAACATTTAGGGGCACGTGCATCAAACTCCTAATTTGCTATTACCAAATAGCGATTTTTAAGGCATCGCTATTTGGTAATCGTAAATGCCTATGCATGTAGGAATCGCAATAAAATTTAGAATTAGCTAACATTAGCTAATAGCGATTCGGAAATTGCTAATCACTATTAGCGATTGTGACTCCATTCATTCCTATGGGCCTACAGGCCATAGGAATGAATGGTAATGCATCCACAAATTGCGATTACCAAATTGGTAATCGCAAATTGAGAATGAAAATCCAAGGGTGCCCAGGGGCCTAAGCCCCCCTGATGCACCCCCCAAAAAAAGGTAAGTGTGCACATGTGAAGCACACACAAGCCCTAATTACATGTATGCACTACATGGCACTTTGAAAAATGCGCTTTTGCGCATTTTTCAAAGCATGCACAAATTACCATCAACTTCAAGTTGATGGTAATTAGTGTTTCCTAAATGCACAGTTTGCATTTAGGAAAGGCTACATGTATCGGCAAATAGGGATTCGCAAATTGCGATTCCCTAACTGCATTTGCAAATTAGGTAATCAAAAAAAATTGTGATTACCTAAATTGTGAATGTCAAAAGGTACATTCAAATCGGCCTGTTTGCTAACAGAAAAAGGCTTGATGCATGTGCCCCATGGAGTTTCTTTGGGAAGATATCTGTATTCCAAGAGTGTGCAACAGTTCTGGCTAGATTGACTGTGGAGCTAACGTATTTATGAGGACATAGGTCCTCCAGTGATTCTTCTGCTGTCTTACATGCATTTGCAGCATTGATGAAGTCTTCTGTGATCTGGATCCTAAAGGTGAGTAACTGGAGATGTTTTTGTGTTTTGTTATTTGGTGAACTGATCTGTGCTCCTGGAATTATAGCTGAGCAGTGGGAAAAGAAACGAAGACTGAAATTACTGGGTGGGAAGTGATGAAGGCAGCTAGGACCAATGGTGAGGAGGCCTTCTGCTGTGCTGCCAAAGTTTTAGGATGTCCTAAGGTACTATCACTTCAGGTTGTGGCTAGCTCACCCTTTTTTCTCTAAATTCTTCTAGTAGGTCTGTTATGTGTTACCTTGGGGCCCATCATCAGATCTTCAGGCCTCTCAATAGCTCTTCTCTATTCAGATCCTGTCCCATTTTAACCCCTTGTGTGCTTCGGACGGCCACCGGCCTTCCAACGTCATGATGGGCAAATACCGCCCACTCAATAAAACCCCCATACAGCACGAAAATTCACACAGCGCAGAAGGGGTAAAGTGCACTTGTCCACTGCCAGCACTCCAGACTTCAAGTTGTCTCTCTAGGACATAGGGCGGGTCTCCGCCCATCAAGGCAGGCATCAGGGCTTGTGGCTTGTTAGCTTTATTCGCTTTAGTAAGGGGGCGCTGAAAAGTAGCTGGAGAGTTGCACACTGCCGGGCTTGGCTCCGCTGTGTGTCCTGTGGCGGGGCTGGGCTCCGCCGACCTGCTGTCCTTCGTTTTGGTGCTAAGAGGGCCGGGCTTTGCTCCGCTGGTGGCCTGGCCGGGCTTGGCTCCGCCGGGCTGCGTGAGGGAACCACAACTCCCATCAGGCCCTGCGGCAAGGACGCCGCCGCGCAGGCAATCAGGAAGCGCCTGGGGGCGCATAAAGGAGCTCTTGCGAAGAGAATCTGCGGGAGGTGCTGAAAAGTAGCTGGAGAGTTGCACACGGCCGGGCTTGGCTCCGCTGTGTGTCCTGTGGCCGGGCTGGGCTCCGCCGACCTGCTGTCCTTCGTTTTGGTGCTAAGAGGGCCGGGCTTTGCTCCGCTGGTGGCCTGGCCGGGCTTGGCTCCGCCGGGCTGCGTGAGGGAACCACAACTCCCATCAGCCCCTGCGGCAAGGACGCCGCCGCGCAGGCAATCAGGAAGCGCCTGGGGGCGCATAAAGGAACTCTTGCTCCCGCGGGACGCGCGCAGGCGCGCCCGGGACAAGGGCGGGCCGTCTGTGGCCGTCCGGGGCAGGAGGAGGCAGGGCAGGGCCACGACCCCTGGCAGTTCAGTCATCGGATTCTATCATCTCGCAGTGAGTGCCTAATTACTCGTTTACTCATTTGTTCATATTAACTACGTTTATTGAGTAAATGGCTAAATTACGCTCTGCCAAAACTCCTGCTCTAGTCGGGACCATGGATAATTATATGGTCAAAATGGTTACAAAGATAAATTCTGATCGCCGTCAGTCGCTCAGCCGGATTAGCCCCCCTGTTTCGCCCACAGCAGACTGTATCGCTGTAGATAACATCGACATTGACAATGGGAATGAGCGTGACCCACCTGTTCCTCCCCTTGTTGTTTCGGATATTGACATTGCTTCTTTTCCGGCGGACATCTTTGATAGCAATGATGTATTGTCATCTTCTCCCACTCCTGCTCCATTCTTGACCCGCCGCCCAGTTAGGGCTTGTAGAAGACTGATTAATAAGCGTGGGGGGCAACGTAAAATCAAGAAAACTGAAACCTCTCAGTCTGTTTGGGCAGAGGTAACAAATAATGACAGTACTGAGGGGGGGCAGGAAGCTGTGAATAACGATCATCTTCAGCTACTCGCAGACATATTGACCACTAAAATGGAGTTAATGATTAAACCCCTAATAGCAAAAGTTGATAAGGTGACAAAAGAGGTGGCCAGATTAAGCACACTACTATTTCCACCAGCTCAAGCGATCACTGAAAATATTACAAATACTAATGAGATTGATCTTTCTGAGGGCGCTGTAGTAAACAGGAAGGGGGTTGATTACAAACTAGACCAAGTCTCTAAAGAGGTTTCTAGACTTGGGTGCCTCCTATCCACACACTTGTCACAGACCAAGCCGCCTCAGATTATTGGACCTGAGATAGCTGTCACGGCAGCTGTCTCTGGTTCAAATAGCGGCAAGGGGGTTAAAGGTACATCCACGGGCCAACCCGTTATCTGTGTGAGTTCTGCTGAACCTCAGTTAAAGCTCGATACCATAGCTCCCATTCTACAGAAGAAAATAGCCGCCAGTAAGGCAGGCGAAAGTAGTTTGGGGAGGACAATGGGGAGGAAAAAACCTGTAGTTAATTTACCCCCTGATTGTGCACCATACACAGTGGTTTTAACAAATGTCCCGCCAGTAGACCCAAACTCTTTTGAAGCACGAGATGAGTTGACCAGCTCATTAGGCAATAAAGTCATTGCTTGGCTAAATAAATTCTGTGGGTTTCCCACCGCTTTTTGTAATGACTTATTGTCAGTGCGCAGGGTTGACTGGATTGGCACCTCAAGAAAAACATGCAGAGCCGACTGTGTTATTGTAAATTTAAGACACCCAAAGCACGTCGCAACTGTTTTGTTAAGGGCGGCTTCCTTATCGGTCACTGATGATAATATAAGTGTGCGCCCGTTGGGGTATTTTTATAATCATCTGAACATGACTCCTACTCCAAATTCTTACGTTGGTCATCAGACCTCTACTTACCCCTCAAACAGGCAGGCCTTTTTCCCTGGGATGCCTCAAGTACACCAACCATCTGTGAACACGGACTCTTACTGCTACAATCTGTGTAGGCCCAACTCACAATCTCCCCCAATTTTGCCCTTGTTCAATCGGTTTGCCCCTCTATCATCTTTAAGTGAAAACGATTGACTGTCTACCAATGAGGGTTCCTCAAATGAATACTTTCGGATAGCGACCTGGAACATTGCCGGTATTAGGGGCAAGGTAGGGATTGATGAATGGACCAAACTATTAAAGTCCTTTGATATTCTTGCATTCCAGGAAACTTGGGATTTAACGAACAGTTTTTCTCTGGATGGTTATACACATTTTTCTTTACCTACTACTAGAGGAGGGGCTGGCAGACCAAGGGGGGGCTTGTTAACTTTGTTAAATCGTCTCTTAATGGGGTGTTAACACAACACAATTCTGGCTCCAAAAATTGTTTGATTGTCGAATTTAATCCTCCCTTTTTTTCAAATATTTTGTTTATTAATTTCTATAATTCTAGCCCTAATGAGGATACTAGGCAGAATTTAGATATTATTGAATCCTTTTTGTCAGTCTATAGAATCAAGGTAAATGAGTTTGAAGTTATTCTTTTAGGTGATTTTAACATTCATCCCTGCAATCAGTTATGTACAGATCCCTTAGTAGAGGGGCCTTCGTACTCTGTACTACCACACTTTGAGCACTCTACTAGGGGGGAGACCCTTGAATCCTACTTGAATGTTTGGAATCTGTACGAATCTAGTTGTGGGGAAAGTGACAGTAGAGCTCCTACCTTTAAAGGTAATGGCAACGGTACTGTAATTGACTATATATTTATGTCTTGTCAGATATTAGAGAGGTTGGTTCACTATGGCACTATGGTTTCAGCATTTAGCGATCATAACCCGGTAGTAGCGGAGATGTTGTCTAGTGCCTTTTTTAACCAGAATGGGCCAGGGGGGAATAGAAGTCAAGATGTGGTGTTAAAGGACCAGGGTCGTAGACTGAAGTGGTCTTCTGTCGTACCTGAGGATGTTCTTCGTGCAGTCCTTAATAGCACTGAAAATGATGTGCTGACATGTTTAGATACAAGGGCATCAAATCCTCAAGTTATGTCTGCCTTTGGTAACATCTGTAAAACTATTGAGATCAATCTGACAAATAAGAAAAAACAGTCTAGTCCCAGGGAGAAAAAATGGTTTGATCATGCTTGTTCAAGAGCTCATTCTGCTCTGCTCAAGGCCCTTAAAGCTGTCCCTAAAGACCGTCCATTAATAATTACATTAAGATCCTTATATAAAAAAGCTTTAGAAAATAGGAAGAAGGAGATTAGGGATACTGCCTGGTCACAATTGTCTGATCCTGAGATTGTTAAAAATAGTGCTGACTTCTGGAGGGTAGTCAATCAGCCCTTTTTTTCAGACAAGGATCAAGTTTCCCTTGAGTTAAATATTCTGGATCGTGATTGGATTGACCACTTTGAGACAATATATTTGAGCAACCTAGCTGAAGATCTGTCAGACAGTCTTCCTCTTTCTCATGAGATGCAGGGAGTTGTTTTTGAGGTTTCTGAGGTGGAGAAGGCCATCGATCAGACCCTAAAAAACAAAGCCCCTGGGCCTGATGGAGTCCCTGCTGACTTCTTTAAAATGGACCCAAAGCTTTGGTCAAGGGTGTTGTGTGGTGTTTTTAATGCCCTAACTAGATTCAGTATCCCGGCTTCTTGGAAGGAGTCTGTAATAATCCCCGTATTCAAGAAGGGAAGTAGGGTAGACCCGGCATGTTATCGCCCGATATCTCTTATTGATTTGTCAGTACAAATTTTGGGGAGGGTCATCCTACTTAGGGGTCCATTATGATGTCGGGCGGATTGCCTCCGCCAGGCTGGCGGTAGCCACCGCCGGCCTGGCGGAGGCAATCCGCCCGACATCCATTGCACAATTCCCCCCCGCCACATTAGGATGGCGGGGGGGACCGCTGCGGTGCAAAACACCGCCGCCTGTTTTCCGCCCCGGTCGCCTTGCGGCCGGGGCGGAATGTGTTACATATGGTGGCGGTGTCTGTTAGACACCGCCAACCATATTAGAATGAGCATTTTGTCACGGAAAGGCAGGCGGTCTTTGGTTTGGGGGCCCCCTGCGGGCCCCCCTGGTGATGGCCGAGGAGATTGGTGCAATGGGGGGGTACCTGTGGTACCCCCCCGCATTTGCATACACCAAGCAGCAGGCACCGCGGGGTGCCTGCCGCTTCGTGTATGCAAATGCATGCATTTGATTGTTAGATTGTGGCGGGCGGTGCAGTGAGCACCGGCCGCCACAATGGTAAAATGAGGATTACGCCCGCCACTGTGGCGGGCGCATCCTAATGCACATTTCGGGACCCCCGCCCTCGAGGCGGGCGGTCCCGTTTCCCGATAGGGTGGCGGGCGGGCAAAGCCCGCCCGCCATCCTAATGGCCCCCTTAGACTCCAGTCATGGCTTGATGATAGAGGGGTTTTATCCAACCTGCAGTACGGTTTCAGAACTAAACGGGGCACCATGGACCAGTGCCTTAATCTGCAGATGCTAGTGGATAAATACACTAGGGCTAAAGATGGGTCGTTATATTTAGGGTTCATGGACCTATCTTCGGCCTTAGATCTCGTGAACCGTAATAAACTGTGGCATATTCTTGTAGATCTGGGTCTTGATCGAGCACTTGTAAATCTTCTCGCCGATTTTCACTCAGACCTCCAGGCTTCCGTTAGGGTTGACCCGGGGGGGCGACGTACTAGTCATTTCAAGTCCAAAAGAGGGGTAAGACAGGGGTGCATCTTGGCACCCCTGCTCTTCACAGTTTATATTAACGCCCTTGAATCCGAGTTAAAGACGGCAACACCGGACATACCGCGTATTGGGGAGACTTGTGTCCCTGTCCTCCTGTACGCGGATGACGCAGTGCTTCTGTCCCGCACAGGATTGGGACTCCAGCGGTTATTGGATGCATTTGGGCTTTTTATGGCTTCATTAGATCTCAAAATTAATGCTAAAAAATCACAAATCATGGTGGTGGGTAAAGGCTGACGCTGCAAGAAAGTTAAAACCTTCTATTGTAGTAACGTGGAAATGAAAAGAGTTTCGGCATTCCCATACTTAGGAGTCACGTTTGAGGATAAGGGGAGCTGGTGTCCCCAAATAAGAAACAGAAATTGTGCCCTAGTAAGAACATCTACTGCCATTTTGAGTTTCAGCAGAAGGCTGGGGGCTAGGCCAGTCCCAGCCCTTATGACCATCTATAACGCCAAGTGCGTGTCTGTTGCAACCTATGGCTGTTCATTATGGGGATATGGATCGATAGACTGCCTTCAGGTTTCTGAAAACAAATTTTTCAAATCAGTCTTGTCTTTACCTCAGTCTACACCATCTTATTCGGTTCATTCTGAACTGGGGGCCGATTTTATTTCAGATAAAATTCGAGTGGCCCCTTTAATCATGTGGCTTAAAATTTGGCTCAATAATGAACTATCTTTAAATCAGGCCATTTTGAAAGATTGTCTTTTACTTGATAATGCTCATAAAATTAAGTGGTTGACTTATGTTAAAAATGGCTTTAGTGCTCTGGGTCGACCTTACCTCTTTTCCTCACCGGAGTCTATATCCCGGAATGACATTGTCAGAACTAAAAGTGATATGCTTGAGAGGCTGTCATTATTAAGAGAGGAAAAGGAGATGATAAAACCCTTGGTTAGAGCACACACTTTGGTTGCAACCTTTTCAGGCCCTGAATTTTATCTTACTCTGGTTAACCGCCCTTTTCACAGGTTTTTATTAACATGTTTCCGCTTCAATATGATCCATCTAATATTAGGTCAGTATACAACTTGGTGTAAACCTGATGAACTTCCACCCTGTTCTTGTGATAGTTTTTGTATCCAAGATACTACACATTTCACCATGTTTTGTGGTCATTTTATAGTGGAAAGGAGGAAGTATCTTGTGCCAATCTTAAAAAAGGCAGGGTTTCTGCAAGTAAGACCAGCACTTCTTTATTTGCAGCTGTTAAATCATCACAGCATTGTCTTTTGCGTAGCCAATTTTTTGGTGTGTGCGGTGCGCACCAAGAAAAGACTCTTGGAGAACGAGAGATTGGCAACATTGTTGTGAAGTTTTTGCACCTAGCACTTTATGAGATAAATACTATCATATATTAGGAATTTGGTTGATGGCGGTATGATGATGATTTTTAAACATTTTATGACATATCTTTTTATGAAATTAATGATGATCTTAAAAAAAAAAAATTTTTTTGCATTGTTTTTATTAAACTTTGATATGTGGTTTTTATATTCAAAAATGCTGATTTTTAACAATGTATAATGTGTGTATTCTTTTCATGTACCGTGCCTTTTTTGATATTGATTTATCGAATAAAGATTTTTGACTGACTGACTGGCTTTAGTAAGCTCTTTTTGATACCTCCTCCTGGGTTGTTCATTAGAAGTAAAGATAATGAACCATCTAGGCTGATCACCATTTATAGGGCAAGGAGCAGCTATTCCTTCATGTGTGTGCTGTGTAGACATAGGTAATGTTCGGAAATAATGTATATAGACAATTATTTATTCTAAATTGAGACATAAATATGCACTTGTTTAGTATCCACAAGACATCAGATTGACAGAAGTTAACTAAACATTTACAGAGAGAAAAAAGGAAGAGAGAAGCCATATTAAATTAGAACAAAATAAATAAATTGCCAGAACATGCTTTTGGTAAGGGAATGTACCCTACAAGATGCACAGTCAAGTTGCTCTGTACAGAGTGCCCCACTGTGAGTATCTGGCATTCCGGTTTTTGATTTTGCCCCTAGTCTTGTGCTAATTTAGTGTGTCCGCACACGCCTACACTATCATCCCTGTCACTGGGTTAGCATGTTGAATTATGATAGCAGCATACTGTGTTTTGTGAATTTACAGCAGTGACTGAACCTTTTTAGCTATGTTTATCTGGAGTGTAGGCCTACTAGCCCCACTCCTGTAAAGTTTGGATTTAATGCGCTTACCAAGTTCCTAGTGCTGATATTCCAAATGGATGCATGGGGTTTGTGTTGTTGTGTAGTACATGCAGTATATGCATGAGTGAACCAGAGTAATTGGAGCCTGCAGGTGTGAGATTGTTTTCTCAGGCATTGGAAGTACATTGTTAACATTCTTGACATTGGAGAGAGGTGACCTAGACACTGAAGTTTGGACAGAGGAAACAAGACTCCTTTAGAAAGAAACTTACACCTTTTTGCTGAGAGGGACTACTGATGAGTTTTCCTGTAGCACTGCCATTTGGTAGAGGTTGAGAGGGATCGTTTAGGTGAGGCCTTCATTTTGTCTACTCTCTGATCACTGGTCAGTGTGGGCTGCTGATAATTCAGATGCAGTATTCTCACATCTCTTTGTGTCTCTTTTTTGGGTACACCACACAGAAGATTACTCTGCAGTGAGGAGTATCATTCTGCACAAAAACTGTGCCTGGAGAGCAGCCTAAAGAGTACATTTGAAAGAAGGACCACCCAAACCATTTTGAGATAGCAGACAGAGAATGCCTTCTTTGATTGTATCATAGTTGGGTGCCACTGACCTCCTTCTTGTTCCAGGTTCAAGTCCTATTTGACTAAGGAAGGGAGTGCAACCACAGCTGATGTCTGCCTGCAGCCCATAGGAGAGGAGACATCACTTGATGTCTTGCCTTGCTGGACGAGTTGCACCCTGGCCTGATGTTTCTGGAAGCCAATCTCCCTGGTATGTAAAGGAAATAGACTGCCAACCCTACAGGAGGTGTGACTGTCCAAGGAGGGCCAGAAACAGCCAGACCCTGATGCTGAGGGTCTACCAGGAGAAACATGACTGAAGAGCGAACTGCAAGCGTGAAGAGTGTGAGAGCATTCTCTTCAGAAGTACACTTCGAAGCAGGAATGACGAATCGGTGGCTGACTTTACCACTATGCAACCAAAAGCATTGTGTCTGACCTCATTGATTAAATCAAGAGTTGCCTGAGTATTCTAATGGCCAACGGCATGCCTGGTGGGGTGGATGTCGTGGAGGGACTGTGTTGGGATGTTTGAAGACCAGGGGGGGTGGGGGGATGGATATGGGGAGTTTTCTACTTAAATCTCTCTATTGGACTGTAACATGTGTGGAGGAGAGCCGAGCTGTATGCTGAATCGACTACGGGCGGGTGGGACCAGTAGAATGCTCCTGGGGGATCCTTGATGGGACTCTTTGATTGCAGCCAGTTCTGGGAGGACCGCAGGAATGCTAATGCCTGTAATTGTAATGCATATTTCCTTCTCAACTGCTTCTCTGTACTGCCCATGGGGCTGTCCATATGGCTTCTTGCGAAAACCAATAAAAATTTGTTACAAAAGAAAATTGATTAAATCAAGAGTTTTGCCCTTGGTGAGCAACAAATCCAGATCTATTTCCATGGCAAAAGTTGCAGCTGAATTCAAGACCTGTGTCCTTGGCATATGCAAACACCCGCATTTGCAGGGTACATCCAGCAGCTTTTCGCATGCTGTCTATGTGGCAGCCTATCTGCTGCTCAACACTGAGAAAGTGGCTCTGATGCCCACCTTGCGCCCCCACCATGCCCAGTACCTGTCTTCCTTCGGCCAAGGACTCCAGGCTATGGCGATGAATGCCCCATATTGCTGTGGCCTGCCCAGATTGAAGACTGTTCCTGCAACCACCATGTCTTATCCAAGGAGGAGGAGAGATAGCTGATGTGTATTGCCTGAACCTTGATTCATGTCACCAAAAAATCTTTAAACTAATGGTAACCCGCCTAGACTTACAAGAGGAGGGACTCCTGCTACTATTACCTGTTGTACTCTGTTTAATATGTGTGTATTAAAGTACTTTTCTTATCCAAGCAAAACAGTGGGTTGGATAGACAGATATTGTGCTGCTGGGTATTTTCTTCACCCCCACCTTACCTTTCCTAGAAGCTTGTGATAGCTTGCCTTCACTACCACTGATAGCCTGGGTCTGAAGGGGTTGTAGTTGTTCCAGGTTGCAGAACCATAGTATGATGGACTCCGGAATGCTGGAGGCAAACTATCTCAGCCCCCACGTCTCAATCAATCAATCAATCACTGCATTTCTAAAGCGCGCTACATACCCGTGAGGGTTTCAAGGCGCTGGGGGGGGGGCGCTACTGATCGAAGAGCCAGGTCTTGAGAAGTCTTCTGAAGGCCAGCAGGTCCTGAGTCTGTCCTAGGCTGGTAGGGAGAGTGTTCCAGGTCCTGGCAGCGAGGTTGGAGAAGGATCTTCCACCGGCGGTGGCTTTCCGGATACAAGGAACTGTGGCGAGGGCGAGGTTGGCTGAGCGGAGGCTTCGAGTGGGGGTGTGGAAGCTGAGTCGGTTGTTGAGGTATGTAGGTCCGGTGTTGTGTAGTGCTTTGTGTACGTGGATGAGGAGTTTGAAGGTGATCCTCTTGTTGACGGGGAGCCAGTGCAGGCCTCTCAGGTGGGGTGTGATGTGGCTGCATCGGGGGACGTTGAGGATCAGTCATGCCGAGGCCTTCTGGATTCGCTGTAATCGTCTCAGGAGCTTGGTTGTTGTTCCTGAGTAGAGGGCGTTCCCGTAGTTGAGTCTGCTGGTGATGAGGGCCTGGGTGACGGTTTTTCTCGTGTCAGGGGGGATCCATTCGAAGATCCTTCGGAGCATTCGGAGGGTGTTTAAGCAGGACGCAGAGACGGCGTTGACTTGCCTGGTCATGGAGAGGGTGGAGTCGAGGACGACCCCCAGGTTGCGTGCGTGGTCTGTGGGTTCCGGGGCTGTGCCTAGCGATGTGAGCCACCAAGCGTCGTCCCAGGCTGATGGTGTGGGTCTAAGAATGAGGACCTCCGTCTTGTCTGAATTCAGCTTCAGTCTGCTGTCCTTCCAGTCGGCTACGGCCTTCATTCCTCTGTGGAGGTTGGCTTTGGCGGTGTGGGGGTCTTCGATGAGGGATATGATCAGCTGGGTATCGTCCGCGTAAGAGATGATGTTGAGGTTATGTTGCCGTGCGACGTGGGCGAGCGGTGCCATGTAGATGTTGAACAGCGTTGGGCTGATGGAGGATCCCTGTGGGACGCCGTAGATGATCTCGGTGGTTTTTGAGCGGAAGGGTGGGAGGCGGACGCTCTGGGTTCTGCCCGGGAGGAAGGATGTGGTCCAGGCCAGGGCCTTCTCTTGAATTCCGGTGTCATGGAGGCGTGCTGATAGGGTTCGGAGGCAGACTGTCTCAAAGACTGCTGATAGGTCTAGGAGGATGAGGGCGGCTGTTTCTCCTTTGTCCATCAGGATCCTGATATTGTCAGTGGTGGCGATGAGGGCAGTCTCGGTGCTGTGGTTGCTGCGAAAACCAGATTGGGAAGGGTCCAGGATGTTGTTGTCTTCGAGGTAGCGAGTTAGCTGTTTGTTGACAATCTTCTCTGTCACTTTTGCCAGGAACGGGAGCAGGGAGATGGGCCGGAAGTTCTTGAGGTCTTTGGGGTCCGCCTTGGGCTTCTTTAGAAGGGTGTTGATCTCGGCGTGCCTTCAGCTTTCCGGGAAGGTTGCTGTCTCGAAGGAACTGTTGATTGTTTTCTGGAGGTGGGGCGCGATGGTTGTGCTGGCTTTGTTGAAGACGTGGTGAGGGCAGGGGTCGGATGGGGATCCGGAGTGGATGGAGTTCATGGTTTTGATGGTGTCTTCGTCGCTGACGTGGGACCAGGCGGTCAGGCGGCTGGTGCGGGTGGTGGTCGCAGGGGTGGTGGACTCAGTGATTGGTGTGGGGGTGTCGGTGTTGAAGCTGTCAGGGATGTCGGCGATCTTGCGGTGAAAGAAGGTGGCCAGGAAGTCGCACAGGTCTTGTGATGGTGGAATGTCGTTGGTGTTGGAGCTGGGGTTGGAGAGTTCTTTCACGATGCTGAAGAGCTCTTTGATGTTGTGTGCGTTGTTGTCTAAGCGGTCCTTGAAGGCGGTCCTTGAAGGCGGTCCTGATGAGTTGGTAGTATCTGCGGGTGCCGCTCTTGTGGGCTGTGTGTTCGGTCGTGGAGCCATTCCTTCTCCAGTTTCCGACAGGTGCGCTTGGAGATCCGGGGGTCTTCGGTGAACCTGGTGGCTTTCTTGTTGGTGTGGTTGGTTGTGGAGGTCTTGAGAGGGGCGAGGGTGTTGGCACAGTCGTTGATCCACTGTTTGAGGTTGGTCGCAGCGGTGTCTGGGTCGGTGGGGTCGGTGGGTGGTCTCAGGGTGAGGGTGGTAGTCAGTTGGTCCTTGGTGACCTTGCCCCAGCAGCGGCGTGGTAGCTGTTGGGTGCGGTGGTGTGTGGTGGGTTTGCTGAAGGTGAAGTGGACGCATCTGTGGTCGGTCCAGTGGGGTTCGGTGGTGTGGTTGAAGGAGACATGGGGGCTAGTGGAGAAGAGGGGGTCCAGCGTGTGTCCAACGGCATGGGTGGGTGTCATCACGAGCTGTTTGAGTCCAAGGTTGGCGAAATTGTCGATCAGGGCGGTGGAGTTGGCGTTGTTGTTTGTTCTCGAGGTGGAGGTTCAGGTCCCCGAGGAGGATGTAGTCCGTGGAGGCGAGGGCGTGGGTGCTGATGAGGTCGACAATGGTGTCGCAGAACTGTGGTCGTGGTCCGGGTGGTCTGTAGACGAGTGTTCCTCTGAGGGTGGTGTTGGGGTCGGTGTGGATCTGGAAGTGCATGTGCTCGGCGGTGGTGAGGGTGTCGTCGGTGTTGGTAGAGACTCTGAGGGTGTCCTTGCGGATGATGGCGATTCCCCCTCCCACTCCGTTGGTGCGGTCTCTTTGGGAGATCTTGTAGCCCTGTGGGATGGCTATGGCGATGTCTGGTGCTGAGGTGGCGTTCAGCCAGGTCTCTGTAAGGAAGGCGACGACGGGGGCAGTGGAGTCTAGGAGGTCCCAGAGTTCGATGCGGTGCTTGCGAGCGGAGCGGGTGTTGAGGAGGATGCAGCGGAGGTGGTTGGGTTCTCTGGCTGGTGGTTTGGTGGGCTGGATTCTGGTGAATCTGCAGTTCCGGCAGGCGAAGAGTCCATGGGTGCTCTTCGGGGTGGCCCGGTAGCAGGGGTGGCCTCGTCCGGTGTTGAGTGTGCGGAGGGTGCTGGAGTCGTAGTGCAGTCTGGCATTGCGGGGGGAGCATGGACCAGGGGTCCTGGCACTGGGCGCAGTCCAGGCGCGGACGAATGCAGATGGGCTTTCCCTTTGGCGTGCCAGCTGCGCGCGTCCGCTGCGCTTCCGCGCGGCGACCTCCATAAGAGGCGAAGTGGGAGGGAGGAGCAGCTGGGAGGTGGGAGCGGGGCGGCCAATGGGCGAGGGACACGAAGGCAAAAGGGGGCGGGGCCACAGGGGAGCAGCGGCGGGAAGCGGGAGCGTGGGGGCACAGAGGGCAGTGGCGTGAAAAAGGAGCCCCTAGGACCAGACAGTAAGAAAAAAAACAAAATGACAAGATGGGAAAAAATATTACAAGCACAGTGAGAGTAACAGTCACCAGGGGTGGCAAACCCTCGGCAGCGGCAGCAGCAGGAGGAGACACGGGCACCCAGGAGGAGCCGTGCGGCGTGGGGAGTGACCCAACGTCAGGTCACGTCTGAAACCCAGTAGCCCCAGTTAGCCCTGTGTCCTCTTAGATGGGGTCTGACACATGCCCCATAGAAGAATATGTTTTCAGACTGACTAACTATGCACTAGGTGTCATCTAACTCCGTTACTGTCACCCACTTAGTACTACGTTTTTCATGGGAGTCAAACGCAGTATGAGTGCTTCTAGACATGGCACTTAATGTATTAAAGGAAAAGAATGAAAACAATGTGAGTTTGAATGAAACTAATATTGTTATAAAAACACTTCACTGCTTCTCGATAATCACCACTACTCCACAACACAAGACAAACCTCTGTGTGTTATTCTTGAAGAGTTAATGTACGTGTATAGTGCTGTGATATGTTTTTAAGTTCTTTCATGGTTGAGTTTTGGTACTTCTGAGATTTACTTTTTAAGTTAGGCTTGACAGGGCAGCTGTTACCAGACATTTTGTGATCAAGAGAAAAAAACCTTTAAGTAGCACAAATGAGAGAGGGGCCTTGGCTTCGCCTAAAGGTTGTTTACTTGACCACAGCATTTGATTGGTCAGAAGTTGTGTGATCTTGCTGAGAGTGTTTGCCGCACTCTTATTGACTCCTGAGAGGTGTTATCTCACCAAATATGGCTGCTCCATTAAAATGTAATGAAATGGCTGTGTGCAAGATGAAGACCCCTCTATCATTCTGTAATAGTTTTGACTAAGAATATTCTTCAGTGAACCAGTAGCAGTGTGACCGGAAGAAGTATTGGTGAACAGAGATTCACAATAAGGATTTTCCTTCTTCCAAAATGGCTGCTGCATCTAGCATCAAAATGCAGTGGCTTCTGAGTCTGTTTATGTTTTTTCTTCCCAATTTGCGTTTGTGACATGCTGAACAGGCAGTTAATTCTGCCCACCCTTCCTGGCACTCAACTCCAACCCACAGCATCAGTTGACTCTCCCTAAATATTTAACTTCTTTCACAGCCAGCTCCCCTATCCCACACCAGCTCAAACCTCTCTCAGCTCTAGAACCAGCTCCTGATGACCCCTACCAATCTGCAGGCCAATGGGGCCCAGGTGCTGGTTTCCATTGTGGCTTCAGAAGCAGCAAAAACTAGTTGTGCCTCAGGCAACCTCCTGGCTCTTCTTCGCTCTTCCTGCCATGCACAGTGTTGTTATCAATGATATAAAACATTTCATGAGTGATATATTATGTGAGGTAATTAGCAGTGTACGATGAGGGCGCAAGTTGTAGTTACTTTAAGGCACAAGTGATAGTTACTTGCGATAACTATAAGTGGCAAATTTCAGTGGTTGTGTATGTTTAAAATGGCATGTTTAAACTGACATTTTCACTTTCAATAACATCCCTTTAACCTTTGGTTTTTTCCAGTTAATTTCTAAGGTTTTTTATTAGTTTAAGTAAGATAGAATTGCAATTCCTAACTATAACATAACTTTAACCTTTGTTTTCCTCATTGAATTTTTATGGGTTTTTTAATTGATCTTTTATTTGAAAGTACGATGTCCATCATCGTTCATCGTTCATAGCTTGGGGTTGGGTGCAGGGCCTGGTAGTATGCCAGACCTTGTCCCTGAGAGAGCGCAAATCGAGAAAAAAATAGAAGTGCACCATATTTACAAGCACGTTGCATCAGTTTAGTAAAGGTTACATAAGAAGTGCCGAATTTATAGAGTGAAAATACATAAGAGTGTTTAATTAAAATAGAATGCATATATCAGTGTGAAAAGCTAATGTAGAAGTGTGTAGAGATGTTAGAATGATGTTGAAATCCCATGTTATGTGGCTGTTGTAGACGAGAATGTAATGCTGCTAAACGTAGAAATGTGTAGGCCACATGGCAGTTCACAGAGAATGAAAGGTGCTGTTACACTCTCACATGATATGAATTTTTAATGTTGTTGTAATTCAAAGTATTATTGATCATAGAACTGAAATATATGTTTTATAGAAGTGTTTCACTATAACCATTGTGTGTAATAAGTTAGAATACTGTTTAGACTAAGAAATTAAAGGTTTACAGAGTGCACAGGCCCGTTTCATGTAATTCTAATAGGCCTGAATTGATAAGGTCATTTCTTTTGATCTGCATGTGTTAGTTAGAGGAAGGTCATGTTAAGCATAAATTGCGGAGCCTGCTCGAAGGTTTACGACTTAGAAGATACGGTGGAGGCCGGAATTTGGGGCCCACTGTGCAAGTGTCTGTTTGCAGGTGCGAGGAGGTTCCAATCAAGAGAGTGATGAATAGAGTTTTGTTCAGGGAGCCAGGCACAGGCCTGGAGGAGGCTTCAGGAATTTCCTGGGGGGTACCGTCCTGCCGGAGAAGAGCCTGAGATGCAAGGTCAACGCTAACGATGGGCCCAGAGGAGTATCAGCATGGAAAATGCCAGAACCAACACCACGTGAGGGGCGTCTCTAAAGGGCGTTTCTATTGTAAATGTGATTTTGTATTAGGGACAGCACCCCTGGGTGGAGTTAGGGCAGATGGTCTGAGGAACCTAAGAGAGCGGATGGGTAGGCAGATAGAATAACTGCGAGACACTGATTCACAACGAAGACTAAGGGAAGTGAGTGATCTTCTTTGGAAGTCACCACGGCTGACACCTTTTTAGGTTAAGATTTTACTAAGTAGGGATGTCACTTAGTCTAGTGTAGGGACAGTCTAATCTGGATTTTCTTCCTTTCTGTAAATGACTCACAAGTTACAGCTTGTGTCTATTCTTGCAACTCTGATGATTTTTTAATTGGTTTTGGTGATATTCTTCTGCCGACTAAGAGCATTTAGAAAATTTATGTTTGTATTGATACCAGTATATCTTTTGAACCTTATTTTGAGATGTTTGTATCTCCAGTTAACTTTGGCTTTATAATAAACTTTTAAAACTTATTCGTAGTAAGTGGTTCTTTAGAGTGGTGTAAGTCCTTAACTGATTGACCTAGTAGTGGATTGCCTTTTACTCTATGACAGGTATCAACGGTTCAGTCGACCTGAGTTGGGATCTAGATCTATAGCAATAGATCAAAAATCCCGCCGTAACAGTTGGTAGCAGAGAAGGATGGTTACCTTCTAGAGGAAGGTGATCTAGACTAGGTTAAGATTACCCCAAGGTCCCTAGAGATCGAGAGATGAGCAACAGAAGAATCGCCTGCCGAAGAAGGTGCTGACGGTGCGAGAGAAAAGCAGCAGGGTCGGACGAGAGTGAGTATAAAAAGGGTCATGTGTTGACAGATTGCGGTGTTTTGTGTTGTATCTGTATTGTAATGTCATGCGGAGTTGAATGCCTGTAGTGTGATTGAGAGAGGGTTGTGAGCGCGCGCAACCTGGCAAACTGGCAAACTGGCAACCTGGCAAACTGGCAAACTGGTGAACCGGTGAACTGGTGAAAATCTTAAGTTCGGAGAAGAGCTTAAGTGGTTCGGGTGTATCGAACATCCAGAGTAGTTGTCGACCAGAGTAAAGGGGGTCATGAGGTACCATTGATCGCCCGCAGGACCGAGATAGGGGGAACGCAAGAGTGAGTGTGTGGGTAACGGACGCAGGTCGAAAGTTACCGTGTGTAAGTAACCTATCAGTTAAGGCGATTGTCTGGACGTACACGGAAAGACATTTCGTCAGTTAAGTGACAATTACAGTTAGACTGTGGGCGTACAGTCAAGGAAAGTGATCGCTTGGTCGGAAGTAATCATTTTTCAGAGTATGAATGGGACGCATGCATGACCGGGAGACGAGCTGAGAAAGGAGGGGAACTGCTGCGAAGGGGAGACGAGTGACGTCAGCGAGAGCCGCGCTGTGATAGGCCGGTTGGTGTGAAGCCGCGCTGTGATAGGCCGGTTGGTGTGAAGCCGCGCTGTGATAGGCCGGTTAGCGAGAACCGCGCTGGGATTGGTGGATTGTCATCAGGAAGTAAACGAACGCGGAGAAAATAGAAATTTTGTAGATTTTGAACATGAAGTGTTTTAAATGTTTGAGAGCGATTTTTAAGAGAAAAAGAAGAGAGTCTTATTACGGGGAAGAGGCACCGCCAGAGGGTACACCAGCTCACTATATGGCAATGAATGTTGGGTTGCATACTATACTGTGGCTTGATACTTGGAGTAAGATTACAAAAGGGAATGAGGAACTGACTTTTCCGAAATACGGAACGTTTAGACTAGAAGTGTTGCAACAGCTGAAAGCAGTTATGTCCTCATTGAGACCTTTGCCTAGACCAACACAGTTTGAGGCCCTTAATGCGTGGATTAGGGCGGCGCACGACAGGAATCAGAACAGACGCCAAGAAAGGGTAAGGCGATCAGTAAGGGCAGTGCAAGATGCCAAATGGGATGCGGAAGCCAAGAAATGGAGGGTACAGACGATTGAAGTGGATAAGTTGTACCCAGTGAGAGAGGTTACAGGAGAAAAGAGACCCATAGAAGAGGATGACGAGAGCGAGTCGGAGGATGGCCTAATAAATAGGTTGTTGATAGATAGACCGCCTCCGGACAATAGGGAGATAGAAGGTACTGAGCTCCCAAGGGAAGATAGGGTTGACATAGAAGGGAATAGGACACTCCCTATAACGAATTGGGTACCTACCAAAGGTGAGGAGACACCTCAACATAGTCCTGTACAGAGAGTAGTCGGAAGGGTTGTGGTGCAGAAGATGCCAGCAACAGAGAGGGTTGAGTCTTATGGATTGCCAGATGCTCTTCAAGTACCTGTTACCATAGGTCCTATAGTGTCGGTTTATCACCCAGAGAAAGGGAGAGAGGAAGAACAGGTACGGCTAGACAGAGAAAGAGTTGAGATGGAAAGAAGGAATAACACGACAAATGCCTGGAGGCAATTGCCAGGACCGATAACGTGGAGCACCCCATTGGATTCAGCAGTGGATCCCGTAACAGAAAAGGGGGGTCAGAGAGGACCGATGGACCTGAGGGGACCACGGCCGAAATCCTATAAAGAGTTGAGGGCTGACTTGAAGGAATGGGATAGGTCCACAGAAGCACCGAGCAACAGGTCAAGAGCAGAAGCCGAATGGGGAAGTCGAGGCAACGGGACATTATCTCACTGCGGGGCTAGCGAAAGCAGTCAGGAGTGGGACGGTAAAAGTCAGGAGAGTAGAGGAGTTACACGTCATATTGACGGTGGAAATGGGCAGGAGCGAAAAAGTGTGGAGAGACGTCTCGTCTCATTCAAAGTGAGGGAGACCAAAGGACACAAGAGTACAGGGATAGGTTTAAGTGCACTCTCCACGCACCTGATGATAACGTACAGCACTGGAATCGTGGGAACATGGGGAACCGCGACGGATCTTGCCATGCGTCGAGTGATCAGAGATCACAGGTGAATTGCGAAGGCATGGGGAATAATGGAATGTCTTACCATGCACCTAGAGAAACCAGGCAGAATGGGAAATGTGGGACTATGGGAAATAGAGAAGTGTTTCACTATACACCCAGAGAGGATGGAACTGCATGGGACCTGGAGAGATGGGAGCATGGGAGGACTCCCCATAACACGCCTGAGCCCAGACGTAGGACTCAGAGCTGTGATGGGAGAGATGTAAATGGACTCTCTAGAGATAGCATACTGAAAGCTGTGATAAAAGCCAAAAGACTCGATGTGACCAGTTTAAAATCTGACCTGGACGAGATAATAGATGGTGCGTTGCCTTTAGAAAGGATTGACATGTACGAACAAGATGAGCTGCTGTTTATAGCAAAGGATATTACTCGAAAGGCAAGAGCAACTCATGAGAAACTGTCTGAACTGGCAGACAAGTATATGGTAGATTTGTCCAGAACAAAGGCATTGCAGGGTAACCATAGGTTGCATTATTCAGATCAGGACTTAGAAGAGAGGAGGACAACTGGATTAAAAACACACATAAGGGAACTGATCACAGGAATAAGAGCATGGAGAGATCTGGACAAATGGGAAGAGAGGTGGTCCAAGAAGGGAACTGTTAGGCGGAGCGCGAATGTGATGTCTCCGGAGGGAAGGCTACTGCAGATGGAGGCATTCCCTTTGCGAGAAATAGCGAATGGGAGTTATGTACACGTGCCCTGGAGTAGGGGAGATTTGGCTGCATTTAACAACTCATTTCCGAAGTTAAGGGAAAGTCCCGTAGAGTGGAACAAGCAGGTAGAGAGGTTTGTCAATATTTCAAAAGTATTGTGCATTGATTTGAACACCCTATTCGACATTGTGGTCCCAGGAGACTTGTGGATAGCATGCAAGGTTAGTGTCGAATGGCCAACTGCAGAACCAGAAAGGGATGCTCGTACTAATGGACCGTCAGAAAGAGTAATGTTAAAATATGAAAAGGTGATGACATGGCTGAAGGAGAAGGTGCCACCACAAGATATAGATTGGGTAAAAATAGACCGAACAAGACCGGAACCCAAGGAGACAGTTCATGAATTTTATGAGCGATTGCTGAAAACGTTCAAACAATACAGTGGATTAGATGTAATGGATCCCAAAGATATAGGACAGTTTGTATCGAAGTTCGTTTTGGGGTTGAGACCTGATATTTGTTTGATGATTCAGCAACATTTAATTTGTTGGCAAAACAAACCATTGGATGAGATTTTGAGATACACAAGGTATTGCAGTGATGAAATAGATTCCAAAGCAAAGAAACTAAAGGAGAAACTGATGATGGTGCAGATGCAGTCGGCTGGAAAGGGTGGACAGCAGCAACAGGGAACAGGGACGATGGGAAGGAAATCAAATAGTCAGAATAAGGACAACGAGGAAAACCCAAGACCTAGAATAGACGTTGCTACATTGAAAAAAACGACAAAGTGTCACCAGTGTCACCAGGTGGGACATTGGAAACGGGAGTGTCCCTATAACCCTGAAAACGGAGACCTAGAAGTAGAGGAGGAGGAAGTTCAAGAAGTTCCAGTTCAAGGGGTGACAGTGCCAAAGAGTAAGGTGGCCAAAGGGGGGACTTCGGCTCCACGAGCTCAGTTCCCGCAGCCACCAAAGATTACGACAGGGAGAAAGATCTATAGACATATGCCTCTTTTTATAGACGAAGAAGAGTGTTACTACGTTGATCCATTGACGGGACGACGTGTAAGTAGAGAGGAGGACTGTACCCTCGGGGCAGTTCTAGAGGTGGATCAAAGAGGACCGTTTGTTGATGCTGAAGTGGCAGGGTGTCCTACAACATTCTTAGTAGATACCGGAGCTACTCGATCAACTTTGAGATCGGCAGTGGTTCCAGATCTACCAATGTCGGGGGAAACAATTCAAGTGGTTGGAGTCGCAAATAGGAGAATGACTAACCCTTTGACGGAACCAGTGCTAGTGAGAATAGGAAACTACACCGATGAACATCAGTTTGTAGTATGTGATTCTAGTCCTGTGTGTCTGTTAGGAAGAGACTTATTGTGCAAACTGAACTCCTCAATATACTGCACACCTCAGGGAGTGGAGGTACAGACTACAGACGAGGATGCTACCTTTAAAGTTGCAAATTCGAGAGTATGCGTAGAACTGTATCCTACCCAGACTGTGGAGGAGCTTCCTTGGGACTTACGAGATACAGTGTCATCAGAGGTATGGGATTATACTGGAGAAGAGATAGGATTGATCAAAGGAGTAGAACCAGTGAAGATCATGGTAAAACCAAATGTTGAATATCCAAGAACGCCTCAATACAAATTGACCCCGGAGACGATTGCAGGAATAAAACCCGGAATCGACTCTATGATTCAACAGGGAATACTGAAGGAAATCGTGGGTAGTCCATGCAACTCCCCGATTATGGGTTTGCAGAAACCTAGTGGGAAATTTAGAATAGTACAAGATCTTCGAAGGATTAATAACATAGTTGTTTCATGTTGTCCAGTGGTACCGAATCCATCAGTGATATTGTTTCAGATACCATTCCAAGCTGAGTGGTTCACAGTGATAGATCTTTGTCAGGCTTTCTTTTCAATTCCATTAGATAAGGAGAGCCAGTTTCTTTTCGCTTTTAAGCTGGAAAATAGTGTCCTAACATGGTGTCGTATCCCACAGGGTATACAGAAAGCCCATCAATTTTCAACCAGCTATTGAAGAAAAATCTTGAAAGTCTAGTACTGCCCCAGAACTCGGTTCTGGTCCAGTACATAGACGACCTACTTGTTGCGTCAGGAACGGAAGAAGCTTGTAAGATAGATACCATCGCCTTGCTGAACCATTTAGCTGAAAATGGGCATAAGGTATCTCCGAGCAAATTGCAGTACTGTCTGACAGAAGTACAGTACTTGGGTCACCGGATAGAAAAAGGAAAGCGCAAGGTGTCACCAGATATTATAGAGGCGATAATGAAGATGAACTCGCCTACGACACAGAGAGAAGTCAGGATGTTCCTAGGAATGGTTGGTTATTGCCGACAGTGGATAGCTAACTTTTCCCTGAAAGCAAAACCCTTACAAAAACTGACGCACAAGGAGGTGAGTGATCCGGTACCATGGGACAAGGATTGTTTGATGTCGTTCCTACAGCTGAGAGAGGACTTGTGCCGTGCTCCAGCTTTGGGGATGCCTGATTACGAAAAACCATTTTCACTTTACTGCTGCGAAAGAGAGGGTTGTGCTTTGTCAGTTTTAGTACAAACTCATGGAAATGCCCGTAGACCAGTTGCATACTTTTCGGCTACTTTAGATCCGGTAGCCGCAGCGTTGCCCGGATGTCTCAAATCTGTTGCTGCAACAGGTGTCAGCATTGAAAGGTGTGAAAATATAGTAATGGGACACCAATTAGTGGTGTATGTACCTCATTCTGTAGAACTGTTAATGACCACGACCAAGACACAGCACTTAACCAATAATAGGCTCACGCTCTATGAGCAAGTTATTCTTGCTGCGGAGAACGTGACCCTTAAGAGGTGCTCTGTTTTGAATCCTGCTACATTGATGCCACTTCCTAATGATATAGAAGGCGAAGAATGTGAAGATCACGATTGCCTTGATGTGACTGAACTATGCACCAAGCCAAGACCAGATATTGTGGATGAGCCGTTGACTGACCCTGATGAAATTTTCTTTGTTGATGGCTCATGTTTAAGAGACGATACTGGTCGGTTGAGAGCAGCTTATGCTGTTTGCACCATTACTGGAGTTGTGGAAGCCGCTTGCCTGGAAGGAGTACACTCCGCTCAGGTAGCCGAAATCATTGCATTGACACGTGCCTGTTTAGCAGGTAGCAAAATTAGAGTCACCATTTATACCGATAGCCAATATGGTTTCGGTGTAGTTCATGATTTTGGGCAATTGTGGTCTCAGAGAGGTTACATGACCTCCTCTGGTTCGCCTATTCAAAATGGGGAATTTGTGCGACTGTTGTTAGAAGCATTACAAGGTCCAGCAGCAATTGCGATCGTTAAATGTGTAGCCCACACCAAAAATACAGATTTTGTCTCGCAAGGTAATCGATATGCAGACGAAGTTGCTCGATATTGTGCGGAGCAAGGATATTCTTTCACGGAAGTGGAAGTAGGTGGGACTCAGAAAAAGACAGAGTTAAACATGATGCTAGAAACAGTTGATACTTGGGAGGATTTAAAAGACATGCAAGAGAACGCACCTGATTCTGAGAAAAAGGCATGGGAAACAGCAGGTTGTGTGAAAAGTGAAATGGATTTGTGGGTTTCAGCAGATGGAAGGGCAGTATTACCTGATGAATTAGTGAGTCCAATGGCACGACAGATACATGGTCCAGTACACTTAGGAAGAGATGCCATGCTGAGGTTATTTAGGCAGACTTGGTATAATCCAAAGTTTAGGATTGCAGCAGAAGCAGTGTGTCAAAGATGTGTCACATGTCAGCAATTGAACGTAGGGAAAAGAACACCAGTTACAATGAGTCACATTGGGAGGTCTGGGGGGCCTTTCAACTGAATGCAATTAGATTTTATTGAGATGCCAAAAATCAACCGCCTCAGGTATGTTCTGGTGGTTGTATGCATATTTTCCAGATGGGTCGAAGCATACCCTACACGCAGGTGTGATACACTCACAGTAGCAAAGTTGTTGCTTAGAGAGTTGATCCCGCGCTTTGGGGTGCCGACCTCCTTGGAATCAGACAGAGGAACGCATTTCAACAGTGAAGTTGTGAAGATGCTTTGCTCTGCATTAAACATTGACCAGAAGTTGCACTGTAGCTATCGACCAGAGGCTTCAGGTATCGTGGAGCAGATAAACGGAACTCTAAAGTCCCGAATAGCCAAAGTATGTTCATCGACGTCCTTAAGCTGGCCTGATGCTCTGCCCTTGGTACTCATGAGTATGCGTAGCACACCAGACGGCAGGACAGGTCTCTCTCCACATGAGGTTTTAATGGGGAGGGCAATGAGACTTCCGTCTGTTCCAACTACAGCTTTGTTGAATATTACAGATGACCTGATCCTGGATTACTGCAAGGGACTTTCTGATGTCATTCATTCTGTGTCTCTTCAGGTGCAGGCTGCTGAAGTTCCATCTTCAAGAGATCTATGTCACGACTTGTGCCCTGGTGATTGGGTGCTTGTGAAAAAACACATCCGGAAGAACTGCCTAGACGTGCGCTGGAAGGGGCCCTACCAAATAATCCTGACAACGAATACTGCTGTAAAGTGTGGAGGGCTGCCAAACTGGATTCATGCTTCCCATACTCGAAGAGTTCCAGCACCCTTAGAAGAAACAGCTCCTCTTACAGATGAAAATCCAGCTGTGTACGGCGAACCACTAGAGGGGATCAGTCAAGCTGTGGGGTGTCGAAAGAAGTTGGGAGTGCTACAGATCAAGCAGAAGAAAGACAGGACGACAGTGAAACTGAAGTTGCCACCGAAGGAGAAAGTTGCTGTGAATACGGCTCAGACACAGATTAAGACAAGAGTGATCAAGAACCGAGTGTGAGGACAAGAAATAGGAGAACAAGGCGGGGAGAAGCTAGTTGGCCTGAAAGAAAGAAGAGGCCGAGCTTGAAGCCAACTCCAGAGAGAACTCTTGCTCCTATATCTGAAGACTCGGATTAGGACGAAGGTGCACAAAGACAGGAACAGGAAGGTCCGAGAAGATCGAGGAGGGTGCGAGTTCCCTGCAGAAGATACGCTACTCCTGAGTGGGCCTACCTAGCAGCAGATGTCCAGTGCACGGAGATCCGGGAGGGTGAGGGAAGTGACAGTGACCAGTACTGACCCAATCATAACATTGGAAGTAGTGTTGTTGGTACCAGGAGTGGAGGTCGAAGGGTTGCTGACACTCACTATCCCCAATCCTCCTTATCTGAGCAGGATAAGAGAACTGGTTTTAAACAGAATAGAATTTCCGACTTTTTGTTCAACGATGCCAACACTCGAGGAGATCATTCTTCGTTTAGAAATATTAGAATACGTGATTAGAGCCGCTGGAACACGTATGATTCCAGATTGCTAAAGACTTTGTAAATAAACAGATTGAAAGATAACCTAGCGCCAAGTGGAAGAAGAAGAAATTTAGGGACTTCCCATTTAGTGGACGGAGAAGGGCTAGGGTTGCCTGTTGCTATAGAACTCAAAGACTGATCTTGCAGAAGGGATTATCAGCTTCCAGGTGTGGTTCGGAAAGGCTGAATAAGCAAAGAAAAGAGACTTTGTGTTGTGAAAGAAAATCAGAACTACACTGTCTTGAGATCATGGAGGCCGGCAACCCAAACCGCAAGACAAAATGCATAGTAGGCACACTTTTAGTGGGAGTAATTTTTCTTATAGTTTTAGTAGTTACTATATCATATGTAGTGGGACATGAAAATGAAGAGAAGGCAACAAAGGAAGCAAAAATTGTATCGATACAGAAACCTACTACTGCTGGTCAAAGGGGGGACAATACAGAGAAAGATAAAGCTTTACTAGCAGCAGAGACTCGTAGGTTGCATGTGGATGAATCACAGGGAAATTTCAAATCAAATGCATATGCTAAATTGCTTTATGAATATATTGATGCTATGGAGGCAAAGGATTGCTATGTGTGCATGTAATTGCCAGCCTCTGTAGACGAAGGTATTAGATATCATCATCTTCCATTGACTTATGGAATCACATGTAGTTTGTTGCTTAGTATATTTTATGAACATGATGGTTTTGAGTATTATTTTTCAAATTTTGATGCTGTTTTACCAGAAGTTCCAAACTACAAGCACATGAACAAGTGGGATTATTATAAGAGTGAAGATAGATTAAAGACATTTTTCATTCCTTGGAAAACGTTGGATACTTCACATGCCCGAAGAAATAATTTGACTTGTAAAGTGTCAGAAATTGAGAAAAGGTTTATAGGACAGGTGGATGATCGGTATAGGAGACAGAAGATCTTAAAGGCTTCAGGCCAATGGAAAACAGACCGAGGAAGAAAGGTCACACAAAAGAAAGGGTAGTAATGGTCCAATAGCTTTAGATCGAGAGCAAAAAGGGAAACTGTGTATATATAGGGGTAAAACCTATTATGAGAATGTGTTTGTGGGAGAAGTAAATTGTGAACATGCTTTCCAATTAGAATATTATACAAAAGATTTCTTGAAGGGAATGCAGGTGATCCCGAATGTATATTTTGTTTGTGGAAGAAATGCATATGTGAAACTACCGGATAATTGGTATGGATCATGTTATTTAGCAATTGTCTTCCCCAAAATATACCATGCTAAGGATCTAGAAATTATAGAGGGAGGAACTCAAGCTAGAGGAAGAAGGGATGTAAGCTATGAGGAGTAAGTTGGAGACGTATTTGGTGCTATGTTTCCTCTTTTAGGGATAGTACTGAATGATGTCAAGAGTAGAAGATTGGCAACAGTTGTAGATAGGTTGTCCGCCAGTACTGCTAGATCATTAATGCTGGTGGAGGGAGAGATTCAATCGATAAGGGCAATGGTTCTTCAGAACCGACTTGCTCTAGACGTTCTGTTAGCCAAAGAGGGAGGAGTCTGTAAGGCTTTGAAGGTTCAGGAATGTTGTACTTACATTCCAGACAATTCAAAACCTCTAGAAAAGTATATACGGAACATCACTGAAATTCATCATGAGATTGAGGATTTGACACAGGTAAATGTATGGGAAAAAGTAGGTCATGGAATGGGTAAAGTTGGAGGTTGGTTTGCCAACCTAGGAAAGAGTTTCAATTGGTACATACTGAAACCTATCATCATAATAGTGATTTGTATAATCACCTTGTGGGGATTGGTGCGGCTGTACCAATGGTATAGATCAAATAGGTTGCAGAGATCCATGAGAGAGCAGGAGAGGAGATTAGCTGCGATGCAGGATAATCAGTACAGGAGTCTGAGGGCTCTAGAGATGATGAAACGAGAGAGTACTGCAACGAGTTCTGTTTGATTCAGTTCATACCTCAGGGATGGTGTTGTGATGGTGATGACTACTAAAAGTCATCAAAGGGGGGAACTGAGAGAGCGCAAATAGAGAAAAAATAGAAGTGCACCATATTTACAAGCACGTTGCATCAGTTTAGTAAAGGTTACATAGGAAGTGCCGAATTTATAGAGTGAAAATACATAAGAGTGTTTAATTAAAATAGAATGCATATATCAGTGTGAAAAGCTAATGTATAAGTGTGTAGAGATGTTAGGATGATGTTGAAATCCCATGTTATGTGGCTGTTGTAGAGGAGAATGTAATGCTGCTAAACGTAGAAATGTGTAGGCCACATGGCAGTTCACAGAGAATGAAAGGTGCTGTTACACTCTCACATGATATGGATTTTTAATGTTGTTGTAATTCAAAGTATTATTGATCATAGAACTGAAATATATGTTTTATAGAAGTGTTTCACTATAACCATTGTGTGTATTAAGTTAGAATACTGTTTAGACTAAGAAATTAAAGGTTTACAGAGTGCACAGGCCTGTTTCATGTAATTCTAATAGGCCTGAATAGATAAGGTCATTTCTTTTGATCTGCATGTGTTAGTTAGAGGAAGGTCATGTTAAGCATAAATTGCGGAGCCTGCTCGAAGGTTTACGACTTAGAAGATACGGTGGAGGCCGGAATTTGGGGCCCACTGTGCAAGTGTCTGTTTGCAGGTGCGAGGAGGTTCCAATCAAGAGAGTGATGGATAGAGTTTTGTTCAGGGAGCCAGGCACAGGCCTGGAGGAGGCTTCAGGAATTTCCTGGGGGGTACCGTCCTGCCGGAGAAGAGCCTGAGAAGCAAGGTCAACGCTAACGATGGGCCCAGAGGAGTATCAGCATGGAAAATGCCAGAACCAACACCACATGAGGGGCGTCTCTAAAGGGCGTTTCTATTGTAAATGTGATTTTGTATTAGGGACAGCACCCCTGGGTGGAGTTAGGGCAGATGGTCTGAGGAACCTAAGAGAGCGGATGGGTAGGCAGATAGAATAACTGCGAGACACTGATTCACAACGAAGACTAAGGGAAGTGAGTGATCTTCTTTGGAAGTCACCACGGCTGACACCTTTTTAGGTTAAGATTTTACTAAGTAGGGATGTCACTTAGTCTAGTGTAGGGACAGTCTAATCTGGATTTTCTTCCTTTCTGTAAATGACTCACAAGTTACAGCTTGTGTCTATTCTTGCAACTCTGATGATTTTTGAATTGGTTTTGGTGATATTCTTCTGCCGACTAAGAGCATTTAGAAAATTTATGTTTGTATTGATACCAGTATATCTTTTGAACCTTATTTTGAGATGTTTGTATCTCCAGTTAACTTTGGCTTTATAATAAACTTTTAAAACGTATTCCTAGTAAGTGGTTCTTTAGAGTGGTGTAAGTCCTTAACTGATTGACCTAGTAGTGGATTGCCTTTTACTCTATGACAGGTATCAACGGTTCAGTCGACCTGAGTTGGGATCTAGGGGGCAGATTTATGTTGGTCATGCGCCACGTTTGCGTCACGCAACTGCGGCGTAAACGTGGCGCATCCCTACGACCCATTTACAACGTGACGCATCTAGGCAGATGCGTCACGTTGTAAAGCCCTGCGCCACATGTGGGCGTTCCGGCGCAGGGTGGACGTTCCGGGGCAGGTGCGCCTCGCAAAAGTGGCTGAGTGAAATCTATAAGATTTCACTCAGTCACTTTCAGGCCAATGCTGCGTCAAAACCTTGCGCCTGCTTGAAGCAGGCGTAAGGCTTGACGCAGCATTGGACAGATAGGGCACCCCCGAGCCTTGCTGGAGCTGCGTCGCGCTTGCGACGCAACTCCAGCAATGCGCCACCTTTACGTCACAGATGCGTCACGCATCTGTGCCGTTTTTGCCCCATGGTGCGCCGCATTGTAAATGCGGCGCAACATGGGTGGCGGAGCAGCGGCGCAAAATAACTGGCGCATTCCCTGGGGATGCGCCAGTTATCATAAATCTGCCCCTAGATCTATAGCAATAGATCAAAAATCCCGCCGTAACATCCCCAACCCTCCGTTGGTGCCCAACCTTGTGCTTCACACTGCCTTTGGACATGCAGGTGTAATCTTAGCTAAGGCAGACATACTCACTTTCTCTAAGGGTCAAAATAACATAATGGACCTACTGGCTATATCAAGTGGTCTGCACATCAATATAAATAAAACAGACCTATTGTTTTGTCAAAAAGTCACTAAAAAGTGTAGTCAAATGTAAAATTCATAACTTCACACTACAATTTTCAATAAAAGTGTAATAAAATGTATTTAATGAAGCTTAATTTAAAAAGGCTTTCTTTTGAAGCGATTCCGCCGATGTGCTGGGACATTCCATCGTGCGCAAAAGCTCATGAGCACGGAAGAGGTTAACATTTTTCAAGCCTCAAAGTACATCCATAGAAGCATCCACAAGGTTTCTTTACAAACCACCTGAAGAGCATTGAGCTCCAGCTTGGAGTGCTTTAAAATTGGTAAGCTTTCCTGGGGACATGGATTTAATGACCCTGGAGACTTGCAGTTTTTTTAATGTTGTTGGGGGGAGACTGTTGCACTTGCTGCAGCCCCCACAACATTAAACAACATGCCTGGTGGTACTCCTGCCTCTTCTAGGGGCACGACTAGGCTCCATAAAATGTAAGTAAAAATCCCTTGCAGGGCATTATGGGACGCTCCTTGCAAGAGTGTCTCTTTCGCTCATATATTGTTTTTTTGCCTTTATTTTTCGAGTGCCTACCAGGGACACCCAGTGCTTTATTTTTTGTTATGGGTTGCAGGAGAGCTCCAGGGCCCTCACTGCTTCCTGCAAGTTGTCTAGTATGGTGCGTAGTAGCTCATGTTTCTTTTTAAGTAACTGGTGTGCCCCTGTGCCCACCCAGGGTACTCCACAGCATTAATTTTGTTGGGGGAGAGCCCCAGGTTCCTTGCCGTCCTGCCAGCTCCTTGTAAGTGTGCCAATTAGCCTTGTAGGAGTCAGTAACATTTTGCCTTTTTTTTTAAATAGTGGGGTGCCCCAGTACCGACCCAGTTCACCACACAGTATTTTTAATGTTGGTTGCTGGGAGGAGAAGCCCTAAGGCCTCGCTGCCTTGCCAGCTTCACTGCCAGCACACATCCTGGGTGCGGTGAGAGCTGGCATCTCTCTCACCCGGCTGGAGCGGTTTTTCTTTTGTTCCTCCTGGGATTTTTACATCTTTGCCTCTCTTAGTATAACTCTGTTTCTACCAATTTGTATCTTTTTTTCTGTCTTTCACTTTCTATTTACAAGCTTGTCTATCTACCTCTAAATTTATCTACCAGCCCATACACCTGCCTAGCTAGATATGTGCCAGGATTTCATCTTAGAAGTGAGTCAGGAAGAGATCATGGAGGCATTAACTCAAAATAAGAATAGACCAGGCCTGCCATAATGACCATCACCATCTGCATGGTTCCACCACCCGACCTTGCACTCCATAAACCCTGTTTTCCATTCACTGTTCCCCTTTATGATCCATCCATCCATCCATCCATCCATCCATCCATCCACCCACCCATCCATCCATCCATCCATCCATCCATCCATCTATCCTTCCCTCTCTTTGAAACAACCTGCCTTTGAATTTGCTTAAATAGCTGAAGAATTATATTTTCTGCTACACTTTTTTCCAGATATGAGAAAACCAGAGGTGGTTACTTTGGGAAAGAAGTGAGCAATGGCAGTGAAAGATCGGCGGCAGTGAGAGGGAATATGTGATACCGCTATGAGAACAACAGAAAAAGAGTTGGAGGTAACTGGATTATGGAAGTGTGGCTAAGAGGTAAACTGGGAGAGAAGAGAGAGCATGATAGGCTGAAGTAGAAAAACTGAAAGACAGAGAGGAGTAAAGACGGAGAAGGAGCCGCCTCGGACGGAGTCAAGGACTCTCCAGGACACGGGACTACGCATGTTGAAGCTAAGGGGCAGATTTATATTGGACTTGCGCCACGTTTACGTTGCCGTTGCGTGTCGCAACGGCGCGGAAACGTGGTGCATCCCTGCGACCTATTTACAACGTGACGCATCTAGGCAGATGCGTCATGTTGTAAAGCCCTGCGCCACATGAAACCTGCGGCGGGTTTCATGTGGGCGTTCTGTCGCAGGGTGGGTGTTCCCTCGTAGGAAAGCCCCGTAAAACTGACGCAGTGAAATCTATAAGATTTCACTGAGTCAGTTTTACGGCGCAGCTGCGTCAAATCCTTACGCCTGCTTGAAGCAGGCGTAAGGAGTGACGCACCACGTTATGTATGGGTGGCCTCTGTACATTGCAGGAGTTGCGTCGCACTTGCGACGCTACTTCAGCAATGCGCCGCCCGTACACCACAAGATGCGTCACGCATCTGCCCTTCCTTGCACCATGGTGCGCCGCATTGTAAATGCGGCGCATCTGTGGTGCCGCAAGGAGGGAATTGCGTGACGCATCAGTTCTGGCGCATCCCTGCTGATTTGCAGAGATGCGCCAGTATTCATAAATCTGCCCCTCAGTGTTCAATCACGCTAATTCGCTTAGTTTCATTGCCGCGTTGAGAACGCTTATAAAAACGCTTGTGATTTAACCTTTGGAAAGGTTATATAGACGTTTGGACAATAATTACTTTTTTAATCTTTGTTTTGAAAACAGCCTAACATTTGGCATTTCTGCTTTTGGCTAGTTGTTAATGTTCGTGTTTTGGCAGTAAATGAGCAATAATTGTTCTTGTCATTTTGCAAATACTTAACATTTGGTACACGCGGATTTGGCAGCGTGCGGATATTATATCTTGTATTGTGTGACTAAATGACGTATGGATGCACATGTCTTTTAGGTGATTTCAAACACAATAAGGTGAGATTCTGAGATAATACAAAAAATACTAAGTGAATTCCATGAAATAGAATACAAGGTCTAATACAATTCCTGTTGTAGGTTTATAGACAACAATATATCCATACCTTCATGTTTTTAGAGAGACAAAGTGTTTGAAGCATCATCACACCAAGAAAGGTAATTTTAATGTTAGATTAGCGAGTGGCGTTGCAATTAGCGCTAGGGGGTTTGAAGGCATTCTATGCTTATATGCTTCTGTGTATTTTTTAGGAACGCATGAGTGGTTTGCCGTACATAGTGAAAGAAGGCGATAAAATAGTATGATAAAAGTAGAAATAATATCTGCATTTTATTAAACTTGTGCTGAGTGTAGGGTTTTAACTTTAGTATGTACTTATTCTGATGTCACTGGGAGCAAAGGTCAAAAGAAATCACTTCAAGGAAAGAAACCAGTGGTTATTTGATTTCACTTCCTATCATGTTGTTGGTGCTAAAGGGCATGTGATGTGAAAGACATGGAAAGATGGGCATAGAGAGACAGAGAGAGGCAGAGGGAGAGAGTCATAAGGAGATTAAAACAGAGACAGAAAGAAATGAAGAGATAGAAAAACACGGAGTGAGAGGAACAAAAGGAAAGTCATAATGAGATATGTGCTGATAGAGATATTATAAAAAGGCAGGGACCCACCTTGAATTTAAACTGTATACCTTTTTATGGAATGAGAAAAAACAGACAGGGACACACTAAGGAAGTGTGTCCTAGGTACAACCTTACCTCATGTTGCTTGAAGGGAAGTTTGTTCTGTGCACAATCTAACCCTGACTGTTTTAGTACAGTTTAGACAAGTTTCTGCAGTGTTGTAGTCATATGCCCTTAACAGCCATGCCATATCATGCCCAAAGAGGAGACAACCCTGTCCTGGGGACGCTTTTCCTTAGTGCTCACGCTGGGATCCACTGCTGCTGAAACTTTCCCTGTTCTTGCCGCTGCTGAAGCGGGTTCCGCTTCGTGTGGGGGCTTTGATCATCATTAACATCAGTGAAGCCTGCTTGTGGAGTCTGTCGCCCCTCGCCTGAGGCTGTGACTGTGGGTGTTTGTATTGTGCACGGCTGCGAGCGAGTTGCGGGCGCAGGACTCCAAGTCCCAGGAGCGCCCGCCAGACCCAATTGCTAGCACCTGGGCCGCTCTCCCTGCATGCTCCTCCCCACCATCGTACTTTAAAAACCTTTGCCCCTGGATGTTTTGTTGGGACGCTTTTCCTTAGTGCTCACGCTGGGATCCAGTGCTGCTGAAACTTTCCCTGTTCTTGCTGCTGCTGCTCGCGGAACCCGCTTCGTGGGTCCCGTTTCGTGTGGGGGCTTTGATCATCATTAACATCAGTGAAGCCTGCTTGTGGAGTCTGTCGCCCCTCGCCTGAGGCTGTGACTGTGGGTGTTTGTATTGTGCAGGGCTGCGAGCGAGTTGCGGGCGCAGGACTCCAAGTCCCAGGAGCGCCCGCCAGACCCAATTGCTAGCACCTGGGCCGCTCTCCCTGCATGCTCCTCCCCTCTCACACTGAACATATAAATATAACCATCTAGTCCCGCTGCGCGGGAGCGCGCGGGCGAAGCCCGGGACAAGGGCGGGACCGTCTGTGGCCGTCAGTGGCCGAAGGTGGCTGGGTTGGGCCATCCCTCTGACTACCACTGTATTTGCCCCAGACTGTAGCCTTTTTACCTTGACTTATATGATAGTAAGCCATGATAAATTATTATTAACTGATTGTTAGTACGTTTAACCTGGTTCCTACTTGTATTACTCCCTCATTGTTTGGATTTTATCTTACAACTAAATATATTATTTTTAACTAAGGATGTCTATTCCTGTTTTAAATCCCCTTCCTAATAGTGTAGGTGTATCCATACTCGGCCCACTCGATAAATACTTTGCTAGAGCCACAAGAGATATTGATAGGGAGATAGCGTTAGCAGAGAGGCGGGCTGAGCGCCGTCTCTCTATTGAGTTTCTCAAGAAACAGGTACCCCTTAATCCTGAGAAGGCCTCTATGAGCATATTAGCACATAACAAAACGTACTCCGATACTGATGCGGAATTGTTTAACACAGAAAACATTCCATTAATTTTTCAAGATATTCCGCCAGTAGTAGAAGGTATGGAAGTAACCGTGGACTGTAATAGTAGTGAGTCCACAGTCGCATCCAACAATCTTATAGACCTAAATACCCCTTTATCTTTAGACTCAGCCCCTCACTCTATCAGTAACATTTCCTCTCCAGTGCCAAAGACTCAAACTGAGGTAGTCATGTTGCTGGACTCTCAACCTACTGCTGATATCAGCAGAGCACATGACAATCCATCAAGCAAGGGGAATAGAGGAGCAGTACGCTCCCCAGTAAGGAAAAGAAGGAGGAAGGGCGGGGTAAAACACGGGGCTGGAAATCTTTGGAAGGCTCCGCATGTAGCGGAAACTAAACATAAATCACCAAATGTAGTGGGAAAGGAGGATGAAACAGGGCAATCTACTTCAGATTGCAAATCTTTTTCTAATGAAGGGCTCTTGGTGGCAATTGAAAGTCTTTTAAAGGCTCTCATTCTTCCACTTACCGAGAGGCTTAAAAGGCTGGGTGACAAAATGGATCGTCTTCTGTCGGAGCCGACTCCGTTAGAAAACTCCAATTTAATTATTCCAACTACTCCAACTGAAACCCGACCTATAACTAAACAACTTGCCAATAACCAATGTAGGCAACACATAGCTACTCTTAGACCTAATAATATGCCTGCTGATATAAACTCCATCAAATCAGGAGGCACAATAGACACTACAGCCATAAAAGCTACAAGCGGAGAAAAGATTAAATCAGGGGTACAAAAACCTGTTCACACCAGCAGTTTACCTCCCACTAAGGCAACTTATACGGCCAGAGAAAACCCCAACTTCAGAAATATAGTAGACCTGCCCCCGGATTCGTCTAATTTTGTCATCATCTTAACAGGAGTCCCAGCCGTACCAGAGGGAAATGTAGAATCCAATATTAGCTTGAAAAACAAAGTCATCCATTGGCTGCGCACAAACAGACCGTTACCATTACACCTGAATAGAGATATTGTCTCAGTGAGAAGGTGCTATTGGGTGGGTTTACGCCCAAAAGATATAGAAGGCGATTTGATCATAGTAAATTTTAGGGACCATAGAGTGGTCACATATATTAGTGACTGGTTTCCGGGTAGAAGTGATGGAGGAGTATCATCCCGAAACTTGACCTACTTTTACCCAGAAACTATGATGTTGTCCCCGTATAAATCTTCAAGGGGGCACGGGTTTGACGTCCCTTATCGCTCTAAACAAACCTCGAACTTTGTCATCCCTACTTATCATAATAGAAATGTTATCCCTTTCTTCCCACCCAATTATGCAAACAGGTACCCAATTCCAATTGATAACAACTATCTTCCTACAGACCCAAAGGAATATTGGAACACTCCCTTATATAACATGTTTCATCCATTAACTGGTATGGACGCAAATGAATGACTGAACCCAACTACCCCTAAAGAGAGATTTGTTCGTGAATACACGTCAAAACCTCTTTTTTTAGCGGAGAATGGCAAGTCTGTACCTGGGATTCCTCATGAAACTACTCTGGGGGATGTTTTGAAAATGAAAGTGATATTAAATGAGGAAAGGGGTGTAAAATGTATCGATCTAGGCCGAGAAATTACTGGCGGGATATCAATTGACCCTTATCCATCAGACAATTTATATGAGACTATCATTGATGATGATAAAGTGGAGGGGGGAGAAACTGAAATTCTGATGGACAGTAGGGTGTGTAGTAATCCCCAGTTGAACAAAAGGTCTTGTAAGCAATGGTCTATCACTTTTTGGAACATCGCTGGTCTTAAAGCAAAATTAGACAACCCTGATTGGAAACATTTTATTGATAAATGTGATGTTATATGCCTACAAGAAACTTGGGCAGTAAAAGAACACCACATATGCGGTTTTAAGACTATATCTATCCCTGCCATAGCATCTGTACATGGCCGAGCTAAAGGGGGTTTAAGTATGTATATTTCAAATTGCCTTATTTGTAAAAAAATTGAGCTGTTTTCCTATAATTGTTTTTATCATATTGTTGGGATTCACTTCGACAATTCAGTTTGTATATTAATAAATAATTTTTACAATAACATTCCGCCAGCAGATACATTAGTGGTGCTTAAAACCCTTAATAAGACACTCTACAGCATTAATAACAGTTCCCATAAACGGTTCATCGTTATATGGGGTGGTGATTTTAATTGCTCCCTGTGTAAAAGATCGGGATCCGGAAATTGTGGGTTAACAACTGATAGGGACACCACCCCTACACACTTTGAACATTCAACAACAGGGAACGTTCTGAATGAGATCATATTTAAACATGATCTAGGGCTTTCAAATGAACTATGTCATACTGTGACCCTTTTTACCCCAACCTTTAATGGGAGAGGTTCACAGTCTATAATTGATTTCATTCTTATTTCCTCAAGCTATGGGCAGAGCATCTTAAGTTACAATGTTTTAAAATCTGCTTTAAGTGATCATTTTCCCATAAGGATTGAGATAATGGACCCACATTTAATAGTGCATAAAAGAGTTGAGGCTTTCTCCAAAAACCTAAAAATTACTAGGCAAAATGGTTATACCTTGAAATGGACTAGGGTGGTTCCCGAAGAGTTCCTTGGTAATCTAATTAACTCATGTAGTGCCAATTTTTCTTGTTTGTTTGGACCAGGGATCCGCTGATGCTGATATTATAAGTAATTTCAGCGAAATTATTTCCAGTATTAAACAAGGTCTCTGGGTAAATGCTAAGGATAAAAACGCCCAAAGGAAACCTAGAGGCTGGTTCTCCTCAGCATGTAGTAAAGTACATAAACAATTAAAATTGGCCTTACATATGCAAACCAGAAATCCGTCCTTGATAAGGTTTTTACGTAAGGAGTACAAAAAGGCACAGAAAGATCAGAAATGGCTGTTGAGAAAGGAAGCTTGGACAGCCATTATGGATGCCTCAGAAACCAAGGATATGACGGCCTTTTGGAGGGCAGTGAATGCTCCCTTTTTTAAGGATAACACAAAGGCTTGCCTGGAGATAGCCGTCACTGAGGATGAATGGGTCAAGCACTTTGTAGCACTTTATTCCCCAGTTGTAACTGTAAATGATCCAGTATGTGAGCCGATGTGTAAGGGGAAGGGTACAGATGGGTTGGACCTCAACTTCTCCTTGGAGGAAGTAACTAAGGGTATTAATTCAAGTCTAGGAGGCAAGGCACCAGGCCCTGATGGTGTTCCTGTGGATATCTTCAAGAGGAATACCCTGTTTTGGGCACCTCTGCTCACCAGAACTTTTAATGCCGCATGTTCCACAGGTTTGCTGGGAACTTGGTACACGTCGATTATTGTCCCGATTTTTAAAAAGGGAGACAGAGCGAACTGTGCTTGCTATCGGCCCATATCTCTGCTCGACTCTACAATAAAAATAATTGGCAGAGTCCTACTAGATAGATTACATTTTTGGGCAGAGGAACACCATATTATTAGTGATCTTCAATATGGTTTCCGTGAAGGGGTCGGCACCACCGAGCAGGCACTAAATTTATCAATTTTGATCGAGAAATATACCAGGGCAAAGGGTGGAAGACTTTTTAAAAACTTTTTTAGACTTGACATCTGCCTTTGATTTTGTAAATCATGAGAAACTATGGGATATTTTAATCAAATTAAGTGTGGATGTAAACATTATTAATTTTTTGAGGGAACTGTATAATGGGGCCAGTGCAATGGTTAGATACGGAAAAAATGGGGAGTGTACAAGAAAGTTTAGTGTTGCGAGGAGTGTGAGGCAAGGGTGCGGCCTTGCCCCATTTTTATTCTCTATTTACATAAATAACCTGGAGGCCACATTACTACAGGATTGTAATGATATGCCCATTGCCACAGCCCGTCGCATACCAGCTCTCATTTACGCAGATGATGCCGTTCTTATGGCACGAACTCCCATTGCCATGCAGATTATGATTTCTTCTTTTAGCTCATTCATGGCTAAACTTGATTTACAAATAAACTGTACTAAGACTTTTGCTATGAACTGTGGCGCTCACACTACTTACAAGAAAAAACTATGTTCATAGAGTCAACCCCCTTACAACATACCCCAACCTTTGTTTACCTTGGGGTTATGTTTGATCAAACGGGTAAATGGAGTACAGCGATCCAAGCCAGAAATTTATTATTTTCTAAATCCACAATGGCCCTTAGGTCCTTTAGCAAGAAGATGGGCAGAAAGCCAGTTAAAGAGCTCTTATGCTCTTATATATTTATAGAGCAAGTTGTGTCTCGGTAGCTTTATATGGGGCAGGAATATGGGGTGATTCAAGCGTTAGTAGCTTACAAATCACTGAAAATGTTTTCCTACAATATCTTTTAGCTCTCCCCAAGAGTATCTCTAGTTACACCTGCCATTTAGAATTGGGTATCCCTCATCTGGAGGATCTACTTAAAGTACAACCGATTCTTCTATGGCATCGTGTTTGGACTAATGAGAAGTGCCATCTAAATCGCGTCATTTTGGGGGATGTATTGAAATTAGATGGGTGGAAAAAGATAAAATGGTTGTGCTTCATTAAGACGTTTTGTGACAATATTAAGCACCCGGAATTTTTCAGTGATCCGCTTTCAATGTTAGATACCTCTAGGAAAGTATTGAAACATCTAAGCTTAAACTTTTTAGAGAATCAAAGAGAAAAAACTGAATCTTCTAAAAAGACTGTAACTGCCCATCTAATGATAGTCAAATCAAGGATAATCCAGCCTTACCTAAATCTACAAATGAAAGAACAAGAAAGGTTTTTGTTGATTAGATTTAGATTTGGTATTTTGTTCAGACTGATGAGCTTTCCTGCTGTAAATGATTGGTCCTGGGAAATGTGTAAATGTCCATGTGACAACATCTCTGTACAATCAGATATACATATTCTCTTTTTTTGTAAGTTCTATGTTATATCCAGGAAAAGATGGATCATGCCTATTTTAAAATATATGAACTTGAGACAGTGTCGCCCTGCTTTTCTTGCTATACAACTCTTGGAGGACATTTTTTCAGTGGCCTCTGTTGCGGCTTTTTTAAAAAGTACTTTCTATTTACGTAAGAAAATGATTATATGAAATTTCTGGTATATGTTGTTATTGTGTAAATTGTTTCTTTTTAACATTATTAATCACAATGATGTATTGTTTACTGATGTACTTTTATGGTTATTCATAATTATAACCGAATAAAGTCTTTGAACTGAAAAAAAAACTGAACTGTCCTTGTGAAGTCTTATCACATTATGTCTGAGTGCATATGAAATGTTTTTTGTGGTGCAAAAGGAGGAAGGATGGTCCTGCAAGCTTGACTGAAGGAAAGATTAGGGGAAGTGGCAGGTCACAGATAGATGGTCTGCCACGTGTAGGAGCTGTTGTTTGCTGGTTGCTTTTTGGTGCCTCTTGTTGGACCTCAGCAGTAGTCAAGGGGTTGTAAAAACAGCTCTACAAATTCATTGGAGTTATGACGGACTAAAGCAGCAGACCATGTGATCTGTGCTACAAGGTGCACACTAGCGCACTCTAGGATAACGTATTTACTTATGACTCTTTATGTATCTCTGTCTATTCTTACATCTCTCTATCTCAGTTTATGTATAGATATAGGCCTTTGCTGCCTGGTAGCTACTGCTTATACTGGAAGCATGTGTGGCTTCTGGTTGTTACTTTCTGAGCATGTACAATGGTACAAAAACTACTCCCTAAGTTGATTCAAGAAAGGGTGGACCCTAGCCTCAGGCCATGTGACTCGCCCACACAGTGTTGCTTGGGCATGCTGGTGTCTTTTGTGGATTCTGGTCATACATTTTGAGCATGTCAGTGATGGAAAAATTGCTCAATAGGCATATTGCAGGAAATCAAGGCCATGTCATCAGGCTGTGTGTCTGATGCACTGTAGGGCCTACAGGGCCATCCTGGGGAACCTGTCTAGTTACATATTTATATGGATATATATATATATATATATATATATATATATATATATATATATATATATACATCTTTACCTTTGAGAAGAAATTGGAATCAGAACCCATCAAGAAATAACATAGCTTTCCTTATGCATTAAGTAAGTCCAAGAAAGTGATACAGAAAGCAGGTCCAGAATCCACTGATGGTCGGAATGTATTCTTTAGTGGTTAATCCAAACACTTAAAATCCAAGTATAAAAGTGATTCTCTTTTAGCCAACACGTTTCGTCTCAGTCGAGACTTCTTCAGGGCTAAAGATAAAACATACATCAATTACTAAAAACAATAATATGTACATATATACACTTTTACAAGAAACAGACATATGTAAACAAAGATATATTTACAAAAGTCGTAGAAAAAGTCCTATTAAATATATACAGCATCGAGACAATTCCGAGTTAGCTATTTAACTAGTATTCTAAAGAATAACAATTTTCAACACAGCATAGACAGGATTTGATATGAAGGTACGTAAAACACAAAAGGCAGAAGGAAGGCATTCTTTCTAGTTAACAGTGTTGCATATGAACTCATTTCTATCAGTCTTATAGGCAGAGGGAACGGGTGATTAAAAGTGCCTGTCACATCATTTATGTTGCACAAAATTTGATTAGATATACTAGCACATTTCTCAAAGTGCCTGTCACATCATTTATGTTGCACATAATTTAATTAGAAATACTAGCACATACCTCAAAAAACGAAATGTGATGGTTTCTAAAAAGTCACTCTTAGTAGAATAAAGTTCAACGACAGGCATCAGTTACATTTCTATCATATTCTGCAAGATATTAAAGCAAATTAAGTGCTGTACCAGTAACTGGTACCAACAACCAGATATACAGATGATTGTATAATTATTGTGTTCAAAACACTAAGCAATAACTAGCTGGGTCATTTATTATGTAGGGACATAATTTTCCAAATAAGCCAGAATATATGATACTTTAGACTAGAAAAAAAGGAAGCGTTTCCTAATTAGATGCTATAATTAAAAAAGTATGGGCAATTCCACTAGTATTGCTTGGCCATAGAGAGTTCATGAGATCAAAGTATAAAGACCGATGACACAGAATCTCTATTAATATACATGTAGCACGTTTTGTGCAGTATGGAACCACACCAAACATAAACAGCAAATATTTGTTTTAAAACATGACAGTCTCTTTAGACATAACATTTTAGGGGCTAAATTCAAGGCGAGTATTAATTATCAAAAAAGGGCATGATAATATAGAAAAGGTGAGACTCTAACAGAGGTAATTTCAAAGGGCGTTAGCTATAAGTTGTAAGTAATGCAAGTTATATATAGCAGCATTTCATATCTACGAACTTGTGCAGTATGGAACCACACCGAATATAAACAGCAAATATTTTTTTAAAACATGACAGTCTTTTTAGACATAATATTTTAGAGGCTAAATTCTAGACAAGTATTAATTATCAAACAAGCATTTGCAATGCAATAGGTCTCGCATTAGGAAAGTTTGAGCTATTGCTATTGTAAATGACACATTTTTTATTTATGTTTTGCTTTTGAAAATAGCGAAATTAATAGCTTTGTCATTTACAATGCCAATAGTTATAACTTTCGCAAATGTGACACCTACAGCATTTGTAATGCAATATGTGTTGTATTTACGTGACTTAGATGTATTGATATTACAAATAACAATTGCTTTTAATCTTTTGTAATAATTAATACTTAAATAAAAGTTATTGTAATTTATAATGGCAATCGCTTAAACTTTTGTAAATAACTTTTGTGAAGATTGTGTTCAGTGTATTTTATTGTGACGAAAATCCAAGAACAGAAGTGAAATATTAACATCTTTTTGTTACATTTGTAATAAAGCTTGAAACATTGAGAGAACATATTTGAACCAGTTGTTGTTGAATGGTTGCACAGATTGATGCTGTGGTGGCGCTGAGTGATGTTGTGATGGCGAACGAGTGATGCTGTGGCGTTCAGTGATGCTGTGGTAGCGCATAGTGATGTTATGGTGCCCCTGAGTGATGCTGTGGTGGTGCTGAGTGATGCTGTATGCTATGCTCTGTTTTGCTATCCTATGTTTTGTTTTGTTATGCTATGCTATGTTTTGCTATCCTATGTTTTGATTTGTTATGCTATGCTATGCTGTGTTTTGTTATGCTATGCTATGTTTTGTTGTGTTTTGCTGTTTTGTTATGCTAAGTTTTGTTATGCTATGCTTTGTTTTGTTGTTATGCTATGTTCTGTTATGTAATGCTGTTTTGTTCCGCTATGTTTTGTTGTGTTTTGTTATGCTATGCTATGCTATGTTGTGTTATACTATGCTATGTTTTGCTAAGCTTTGTTATGTCATGCTATGCTTTGTTTTGTTATGCTATGTTTAGTTATGATATGCTGTTTTGTTGTGTTTTGTTATGCTATGCTTTGTTGTGTTTGGCTATGCTATGTTTTGTTGTGGTATGCTATGTTTTGTTTTGCTATCCTATGCTGTGTTTTGTTATGCTATGTTTCGTTATGCTATGCTGGTGAGGGTGTGTGAGTGAGGGTGAGTGAGTGTGAGTGAGGGTGTGTGAGGGTGAGGGGGTGTGAGGGTGAGGGAGTGTGAGGGTGAGGGGCTGTGAGGGTGTGTGAGGGTGAGGGTGTGTGAGGGTGAGGGTGAGAGAGTTGTGAGGGTGAGAGGGTTGTGAGGGTGAGGGTGTGAGGGTCAGTGAGGGTGTGTGAGGGTGAGGGTGAGGGTGTGAGGGTGAGGGGGTGTGAGGGTGAGGGGGTGTGAGGGTGAGGGTGTGTAAGGGTGAGGGTGTGAGGGTGAGTGAGGGTATGTGAGGGTGAGTGAGGGTGTGTGAGGGTGAGGGTGAGTGAGGGTGTGTGAGGGTGAGAGGGTTGTGAGGGCGGGGTGTGATTGTGTGAGGGTGAGTGAGGGTGTGTGAGGGTGTGTGAGGGTGTGGGGGTGTGGGGGTGAGGGTGTGTGAAGGTGAGGGGGTGTGAAGGTGAGGGGGTGTGAGGGTGAGGGGGTGTGAGGGTGAGGGGTGTGAGGGTGAGGGGGTGTGAGGGTGAATGGGTGTGAGGGTGAGGGGGTGTGAGGGTGAGGGGGTGTGAGGGTGAGGGGGTGTGTGAGGGTGAGGGGGTGTGTGAGGGTGAGGGGGTGTGAGGGTGAGGGTGAGGGGGAGTGAGGGTGAGGGGGTGTGAGGGTGAGGGGATGGGGTGTGTGAGGGTGAGGGTATGTGAGGGTGTGTAAGGGTGAGAGGGTTGAGGTTGAGGGGGTGAGGGTGAGGGAAGGTGTGTGAGGGTGAGGTGGTGAGGGTGAGGGTAAGGGTAAGGGGATGTGAGGCTGATGGTGTGAGGGTGGGTGTGAGTGTGTGTGAGGGTGGTGAGAGTGGGTGGGGGTGAGGGTGTGAGGGTGAGTGAGGGTGTGTGAGGGTGAGGGTGTGTGAGGGTCCGAAGTAAATGGTGACAGGGCAGACATTATAAGACAGAGAGAAACACAAATGTTAAGATAACAGTGCTCGAAGGGGTTGTGAGAAGGTGGAAATGGGATTAAAGGAGAAAGGAAGAAAAATTAAGTAGGAAAGAGGCCAGAAAGGAGACACAAAGGAGTGGAGTGTGTGGCGGAAACAGGGAAAAGCAGAAAAGAATGAAGATGGATCCGAGAGGGTGCAAGTAGGGTCACATGCGGGAGAAGGAAGACTCGTTAGGAGAGTGTGATGAAGCTCTCGGCATTGCTGTGGCGGGGGAGAGCATTCCTTTGAAGTCTGATGAGGGGGGGAGCGGATCCCTTTGAAGCCTGATGCCGAGGCTTGTGGTGTGCTTTGTGCACGCGCCTGGCTCACATGAACTGTACCCAATCGGCAGCAGTTTACACTACCAAAAAAACATGCGCCCGTCTGGACACCGCAAATAAAGCAAAAGTGTGGGCGGCACTGTGCAGTGGTATTAAAAAATAAAATAAAGGTTAGGAGACAGCGTGTCTTGTCTGCAAGAGCAGGCAGGTGAAAACAATTTAAGGAAATAGTGCTCGGAGGCTGTAATTAAAGCGTTCCGAGTACCAACACACGTAAAAGGGCCAGTCCTTATGGGATGTTACAAGATGAGACAAGGCGGTAGTAGGGAGGGACTACTAAGGCTATTGACCAATGCAAAGCCACAGTTAACAAAGGACAATTACACAAACCATTGAAAAATATGGGGGGAGAGCATGCAGAGCTTCAAGTCCGTACCTGAATACAGCATGCCTCACAGAACGTCACAGCCGGTGACAAGGCTCAACCTAAAAATAGCTCACATAGGCTGGTGCCAATGTCCTGGGGTATTTTCATACCCTTTAATGGACGTCGGCAGTTCAAAGCCTCGAAAACGAGCTAGAAAAACACTATTTATAGTGTTTTTCAGCTCATTTTCCCTGCCATCGTGTGATATTGGCTTTTCACTGGGTGACCCTATGATGGGAGCCGATATTGTGTGCCACACGGTGGTACGGTGTGAGTTGGCAGGTCTACCTTTTGAGGGATAGCACTTATTATTCCTCATCAGACTTCATCCTACAGCAAGTGAGAGAAAAACACATAAGAAGGAAAGAAAGAGGGAGTGAAAGACGGAAAATAGCGACAAAGAAAAAAGCAGGGATGAAAAAAAATGAAAGACTGAGATAAAGGTGCAGGGAGTGCGTGGTGGTGGATAATGGAGGCAAGAGGTGGAATCGAGACTTCGCAGCCTTGGTATTCATCTTGCGTGACATTCTATGGCACCTGCAGCAAAACTTTGGCCCCCAGCCCTTCTTTTTTTTTTTTTTTTTTTACAAAGTAAGCACTGCTGTTTGAGGTCGTGTGGAAACCTGGTACTGGGGGGCAGTGATGGAATCTATAATGGTGGGTAGGGTGAGGCGCTAGCTGTGGGCACAGAGTGAGGAGCAGGTTCTGTTGGTTAGTAGGGGAGATGACTCCGTCAAACATTTAGTGCCGTGCTATTTACTTACTGGTTTCTAAGGTCATATACAACACAACTGATTTTTTTTCAGCCAAAAATTGCATTAACGTAATTGCCTCCAACCTAAAATTGCCCCCACATCAATGCAAGTCAATGGGAGGGAACATTCCCCATATTTGATTTCTTCAAGAACTCCCTTTTTCCGGTGTCCAGATGCTGGCTTGCATATTACATTGTGCACTCCGTGCAGTAATAGTCTGTTATCACGCCTCTCAGTTCCTCTGTGGAAGTGGTGGCATGTAGAAGCTTCGAAAATACGAACCCCTCCCTGTTATGAGAAACAGTTAGATGATGAAATCAGCCCTCTAGCTATGTCTGAATTCCATCACCCCTGACCCCTTCCACTGTGTGCGTATAAGTAACATCAAAAAGCAAAACGCCTCCCCCCGACGCACAGCCCTGAAGACAGCTCCGTCGTCTCTGCTGCCTCTCCTCAGAAAGCGGAAGTGCCCTGGGGTGGGAACCACTTTTGACCCATTCCATAACATCTCGAGGGAAGGTAAACAGGAAGGAGCAGGAACAGGAGATGTATAAGACAAACAATGGCCCTTTTTGCGTTCCTAATTTTTAAAGTATTGTCCACTTGATGTGAAACATTGTTAAATAGTTCACTTATTGCCAAGTCATTAATGTTCCTTTTTGTGACGTCATACTCGTGATCTGATGTCTACTACTTTCTAAAAATAGACTAACTATTACTAGAGGAAGTAAGAGAGTGGCTGCAAACCTACAGTTATTGCAGACTTATTTTACATACTCAAGGGGATTTTTGAGAACTCCATGAGCAAATCTCAGAAAGTTGTAGATGTGATAACTTTTTAAGGAGAAACGTACCTTTTTGTACCAGGTTACGCTTTCTCCCGTGCCTGAGGGTAAACGAGACACAGGAAGCCAGGCGGGACTGTCCGGGACTGACTGGTTGAGGGTGGGGCCACCAGCACAGACAGGAAGCGGACGAGAGCCTACCCCGTGCTCCTGCGAAGGGAAGGGAGCAAGCCGCCTACGAAGCCCGTGCAGCCGCCACTACCGCGGGACAGGACGAGAGGAGTATAACAGACCCGGTGAGGGGGGGCGTCGGGGCACATTGACGGTGCCCGTCCCCCCAGTGATGGAAGCCCTGCGTGTGCCCGGTGCGTGGGGTTGGGAGGGTGTGTGTGTGCGCGTTTGTGTGTGTATGTAAGCCCTGTGTGTGCCGGGGGGTGAGGGGGTGAGTGTGTGTGCGTGGGAATGTGTGTGCGCATGCGTGAGTGTGGCTGTGTGTGCGCGCGCGAATGAGAGAGGCAAGAGGCTGCTGAATGTTGAACAGGAGATGTGCACGTGCGCGCCCACGAGGTGAAATCCGCCGAGGGAAAGCACGTGCACATACCCTGTCCAACATTCCCGCAAGCCGGCGACATAAGGTCTTTCGCTGCCGCGAGACCTAAAAAGGGCATGATAATATAGAAAAGGAGAGACTCTAACAGAGATTATTTCAAAGAGCATTAACGATAGGTTGTAAATAATGCAAGTTATATATAGCAGCATATCATTCCTACGAACATTGTGAGACAGTCAAAGTTTATCCTTATAATATGCATCTGCATATGCATGTACTTCTCACAATATAGAGCAAGAGACCTCAACATTATAAGGCAATCCAAGCTTATCTTTATACGTCAAAATGACAGAAAGATTTTTTAGCCAAGGAATATATACATGTAGTGTTCACGATAAGCTATGATAACTGTGAAGAAAAAGAAAAGAGAAAGCAGTTTGTGAACACGATCAACAACAAAGAACCGGAGTAAGCGACGCAATCCGAGCCACGAGTGTTAAGACATATAGTGAAACTCACCGAATACGGGCGTGGTGGCCAGCAGCATAAACAGCGTCTATGCTCGTGAAAGAATGAACCGAGCACTACAAACTTACCCATTATATAGTACCTTGAAAAAGCACAAAGTTAACCTCTTCGGGGCTGATGACGAGCTGAGCTCGTCATGAGCGTAACCTGCCATGCGCTGATGACGAGCTGAGCTCGTCATGTAACGCGGTAATTTAAAAATTGACGAGTACAGTGGGAAAAGCCGCCGCATTGATGCGGTTAAAACACCTGTGACGGAATAGTGTGTTGAGAGGCGCCATGTTCTTTCAATAAAGTTTCATTCTTAAAACGGTGCCGGCCATGTTGGAATGGGAAAGCAGTCGAAGATAGTACATAAGTAAAAATACTAAATTCGAAAATATCAAGATTTCTCAGCTTGCCATTTCTGACGAGAACATGTCAAATTGCGTAATGCTATATAAGATGGTACAGTTAAGCAATTTATAAATTTGCAGTTTCAGCGGCTAAAGTCACGTGGGATACATTCTATTTCTGTTTTTTTAGTGAATTTCTACGATTTCTCAAAGTTTTTATTTCCTAACTGTAACCTGTAACCTTTGAGAATGAGTGAGTGCATGAGTGTCTCAGTGGGTCTGAGAGTAGGTGTGAGAGTGTCTCAGTGGGTTTGTCAGTGGGTATGTAAGTGGGTCTGGGAGTGGTTGCATAATGGTCTCACTTGATGTGTGAGTGGGTGCAGGAGTGTCTCAGTGGGTCTGTGAGTGGGTGTGTGAGTGTCTGCGTGGGTTTGTGAGTGGTTGTGAGAGTGTTGGAGTATGTATGCGAGTGGTTACATGAGTGTCTGGGTGGGTGACTGAGTGGGTGTGTGAGTGGGTCTGGGAGGGCTACATAAGTATCTCACTGGATGTGTGAGTGAGTATGTGAGTGTCTGAATGGTCTGTGAGTGGGTACATGCATAGCTAAGTGGGTTCTGAGTGGGTATGTGAGTGTTTCAATCATCTGTGAGTGGGTGCATGAGTACCTGAGTGTATGAATGGGTATGTGAGTGGATGTGAGAGTGTCTGAGTAGTTCTGTGAGTGGGTGCATAAGAGCTTCAGTGGGTTTGTGAGTGGGTATGAAAGTATCTGAGTGTGTCTGTGAGTGGGTGAATGAGTGTCTTAGTAGGTCTATGAGTGTGTTTGAGCAGATCTGTGAGTATGTGTATGAGTGGGTGTGTGAGTTGGTTTCTGAGTGGGTATATCAGTATCTGAGTGGGTCTGTCAGTAGGTGTGTGAGTGCCTGAGTGTGTGAGTATGTATCTAAGTATCTGTGTGGATATGTTAGTAGCTGTGTGAGTGATTTGGCCACAAAGGAACTACATCTGTGACTTAATCCAACAAAACTCCACAGTTTTGCATAAAATATCATCCCAAGTGGAGTACTTTCTACTGGTTTATTACTAAATGCTAGCTCCTTGGGTAAATGACAGTACGTATTCTAATTCTACACTACTGCCGCATAATGGAGCATGAGGAGGTGTCCAGAGTGACCTCGTGTGTGTACTGGCAATATGATTGTTCTTGTTGCATCTTTATCCAGAAATATGTCATAACATAAATCCTCCTATAGAGAAGACAAAGAGACTGCAAAAATGTTAATCTCCTCCAAACAATGGGCCTTTCTTCCTAACTATATGAAGCAAGTGCTTCTTTCCTTGGTGGAGTTGTCCTTATATTCCTTGGCATCAACAACACATCACCTAAACTGGTGGGAAATGGGCAGGGGGGGCGGCTTGTTAAGCTGTTCATCATCCTAGTAAAGGACAGGGAGATCTTTGCATACTACCTAGGTGGGCAAGGCCAAGTGGAGAAGCTTCCAAGTGATTTGCACATTTGAATACTTGTAGTAATTTAAAGAGAGAACCATGAACTCTGCTCTCACCAGGTAAGAACAAGAAAGAACTTACTCATCACAGTCACTACAGATTGCGCTCCAATAGCTCAACAATACATTCACCTCCATGAAGCATTGCAGATCATCTATCAATAGTGAATTGCAGAGAAAACACAGCTGCTTTGCCATTGCGAACCCCTTTACAGAAGTGAAGCTTCAGCTGGGGCACCTGCTATGTTTATATTTGTAAGTGCTTCCTGTTGAGGTTTACTTTCTGTGAAATGAGCATCAGGGCCAGAACGGCCACAGGGACCCTAACTCCTGGGGCGCGGCAACAATTTAATGGGGGTGAGGGGCTGCACGTCCACCCGCCCTGGGTTGATTTTGGCCCTGGGGACCCTTTCCCTGTGGCCCAGCCACATTTTAATGAGGGAGGGGGCCATGGAGCCCCTGGCCAATTTTTTCCCTGGGGCCTGGCCACGTCTTACTGGGTTCCATGGTCCCACCCAGGGCACCCAGGCGGCATGTTGGGGACCGAAGCTGAAGCCTCAAGGCCCCCACAGTATCAGCTGGCCCGTCGTCTCCTGTGGAAGCCGGCATTGCCTCCTGTGGATGCCGCAAGTCTGCGGGCAGGGGAAGAGATGAAAACTCCACTGCCAGCAAGCTGGAGCAGTTTGAGAGCTCCCACTTGCTCGCAGCAGGGTGTTTGATTTTGCTTGGTGGGAGCTGTCACATTTCCCACCAAGCAAAAACAAACAGCTATGTCCCAGTGGTCGGCACTAACCCTACGCGTAGCTAGCGAAGTGCACTTCGCACTACGCGAGCTACGCGAACTGCGTAGTGCACTGTGCAAAATACTGTTTGCACTGATTGCACAGTGCCGGATGCTTGTCCGCACTGTGCAATCAGTGCAACCCTCATCTTGCACAGTGCAAGCGGTCGTTTTCTGCTGCTCAAGTAGATTTCTAATCGAGCTGCAACTTTCTCAATGCGGACTGGTAGTTTCTCATCGCGAGCGGTCGCGAGCATACGCGACCACTCGTAATGAGAAACCTGACCTCCCCACGATGAGAATCTCGCCGGGAGGTTTATTTCCCCTGCACGCGGTCGGCAACTTGATGTTGCTGATCGCGAACGACAAAAAAGTCTTGCGGGGATGTCATTTTGCTCACTCGCTGTCGCCAACTTGACGTTGAGGACCGCGAGCAAGCAAAAAATGACCGCTATGCTATACGTGTTTGCACTGTGCTACGTGCAATTCGCGTAATGAAGTAGCTCAAACTTTGTAAACTACGCGAGCGTAGCGTAGTATTTCGCCCAGGGTTACTCGGCACCCCGGGATATAGCCGGAGCCTGTTAAAGGGGTGGTGTTCCCCCGGGCCATATATGGCTCCAGGAGAAGACCACATGGCCCCCTCCTTTCTTGTGCATGGGCTGGCCCCAGGGAGGCGGTGGCCCCTAGGGCCATATATGGCCCTGGTGGGGGCCGTATGGTCCTCCTCCTTTATTTTTCAAAAGTATTAGGTCCGAGGGAGGTGGTGTCCCCTGGGCGGCCCCCCCTATCTAGTTTTGAATTTAAAGTCCCGGGGAGGTGGTAGTCCCCGGGGCCCATGGGGGGCTGCGCAGCCTCCCTATCTATTTGGTTCCAAACTGGTTTCAGGGCATCACCCTTGTTTTTTTTTGCATTTGTCACCTCGAGTGGGATGGGTATGCTCAGACGTGGGTCCCATGCTCTCCATGCCAATGGAGTCAAGCTATCCTGGCTAATGAGGGCTGAAAGCCCAAAACCGGTCCTAGGATGCTTGTTTCCAGTCCAGGGAGGACCTGGCCTGGCAGTTCGGGCTGGACTGTTCCCTTTGGGTGCAGGGTCAAGACTGATTTGCATATGGCTGGGTCCAAACTGGAATGGCACGGTGAGCAAAAAAACAATGGATTTAGGCCCAGATCTCTGTACTGGGGTGAATGTATGACATTGTTCTGCATTCTGTCCATCAATTGTTCTTTTTGCTCGGATCTGGGTCCTGTGCATCTCCCTCCTTAATAATTAAACTACACATGTCCCTGAGACCTGACACACCCAGGGGCAATATTAAAATCAAGCATGAGAGATGACGCTTTTTTTTTATTCACTGGGAAATACACAAATTTTGCTGTGAATTTATAAGAAATTGCTTCTGTGGCCCCAAGACCAAGGCTAGGGTGTTAGGGAATTCGTACCTTGACCCCTTTTCTTTTTTTTGCATTTTTGGGGGGAACTTGGCTGACGCCGAGTCCCAAGATGGCAACCATTCAGAGCTCTGCAGAGCTATGCATGAGCTTGTTATTGCTCTATAAGGCTTTGCGGCCCAAGACATTCAAATTTAGATTTCCTTTCATTTCTCACAAAGTACTGAACACATTTACACCAAATAACTAAAAGTGTAATCTTCGAACCAAAAGCTACATTTCTGCCAAATTCGGTGCAATTCCATCCAGTGGTTTGGGCTGCAGGCGTGTCTAAAGACTGTATGGGAATTAACATGGGAAACACACTTTTTTTGACTCTCCCTTTCTCTCAGCCCCACTTGACTGATCACCCCCAAACTTTCCATGCACAACTAGGATCACTGGGTCACACTGTGGAAAGTTTTGTGCAGATTTGTCAAACAGCACCAAAGATATAGGCCAGTCAAAAAACGCTTTCCCTATAGAAAAATGGTCCTAACTGTAACTACCTACTGGCGACCGCCAGTAGGTAATATATATATATATGTGTGTAAGGGTAATGGCGTGCTTAGGATTTAGGGTAGGTGTTGTTTTTTTGTTGAAATTAGACTTTTTAGGATATAGGGTAGGTATGGGTTATGGGGGCAAGGACATTTTTAGGGTTTAGGGTGGTGTGTGTATTTGGGTGATACGTTATTTTTAGGTTTTAGGGTGGGTAAGGGCTTTTGGTTGGTAAGAGAATTTTTAGGGTTTAGGGTGGATATGGATTTTAAGGTGGCAAGGGAATTTTTAGGGTGGGTATAGGTGGGAAGGGATATTTTAGTTTTTAAGGGGTATGAGTTTTTGGGTGGCAAGGCATTGTTTAGGATTTAGGGAGGGTGTGGCTTTTTAAGTGGTAAAGAATTTATTAGGGTTTAAAGTGGGTATGGGATTTTGGGTGGCAAGGGAATATTTAGGGTTTAGGGTAAGTATGGGGTTTTGGGTGGTAAGGGATTTTATAGGGTTTAGTGTGGGTATGGGTTCTTGGGTGGAATGGGAATTTTTAAGGTTTAGAGTGGGTGTGGGTTTTTGGGTGGTAACACTTTTTTTTAGGGTTTAGGGTGGGTGTGGGCTTTTGAGTGGTAAGGGATTTTTAAGGGTTTAGGGTGGGTATGGGTGTTTGGGTGGCAAGGGATTTCTTTAGGGTGGGTATGGTTTTTTGGTGTTAAGGGATTTTTTCAGGATTTAGGGTGGGTATGGGTTTTTGGGTAGCAAGGGATTTTTTAAGAGTGAGGGTTTTTTTGGGTGGCAATGGAATTTTTTTAGGGTTTAGGTTGGAGATGGGTTTCTGGGTGGTACAGGATTTGTTAGGGTGGGTGTGGGTTTTTGGTTTGCAAGGTTATTTTTTATGGTTTAGGGTGGATATGGGTATTGGGTGACAAGCAAATGGTTTTTTTTTTACTTGCCTATGTCTTTTGACTGGTTGTTGAACCAACATTTTTCCCAAAAAGTGCATCAGTGATTCTAGTTGTCAATGGAAAGTTTCAGGGTGATCCATCAAGTAGGGGCCAACAAAAAAGGTGGGTGAAAAAAGTGCGTTTTCCATATTAATTCCCTAGAGTCTGTAGACATGCCTGCAGCCTGAACCGCTGGACAAAATTACACCAAATATGGCAGAAAGGTAGATTTTGTCCTAGAGATCACTCTTTTTGTTCTTTCGTGTAAATCCATTCAGTAGTTTTGGAGATATTATAGAAACATCAAATTTGTATATCTGGGCGCATGTGGTACAGTTGTAGTACCTTAATATACATGTTTAACACTCATAAACCTTTAGAAAACACCCACAATCACTAGATGATATCATCAGTGATGTCATTTGAGATGTAATCAGTGATTTCGTCACCTATGTCACTGACCATGTCATGAGTGATGTAATATGTGAGGTCATAAGCAGTGCATTGTGGGGGCATAAGTTATAATTAGCTCAGGTAACTATAACTGCTGAGTTTCCATGGTTTTGTACAAGTGAAATCTGAACCTAACTATAATGTCTCGGTATCCTTTGTTTTTTTCAGTGAATTTCTAAGGTTTTTTTTAACGTTAAGTATGATGTCCATCGCAATGCACAGTGGTCGAAGGGTTGAAAACAGGACCTGGTCTGGCACTGTGCTGCCCCCATCCAAGCTTGCTGCTCCTGCCCTCTCCTCCTTGCCATCCATTGACCAAGCCCATGACCCTGCTCTCTCATTTCAGCTGTTTGTGGCGGTTGTTTTGCCCTTCCTGCCTGCGCTAAACAGTTAGATTATTGCCCCATCCACCTCCTCCCTACCCTCTGTTGTCCGAGTCCATGCACCAGTACCATCCCTCCTGCCCTGCATGACTTGATGTGCTGCCACTGCCCTCCATTTAGCTTGATGTTCCTGCCCACTCCTCCCGCTCTCTGTTGCCTGATTCAATGCCCAGAGTTGCCCTCCTGCTTAGCCCCTGTGCTTACCTTGCTGCTCTTACTCTTCTTTCCATGCCCTCCGGTGTCTATGTGCATGCCCTTGCTAGCTCCTTTCTGCCCACCATATTTCATAGACCTGCCACCCTCCTATCTATTCTGAGTGCTCTGTTGAGCTGCCAATGCCCCTCCCACCTGTCTAGCATGGTCAGATGGCTACCACCTATAACTGCCACCTCCTCCCTTCCTGTCCAAGCTCCATGTCCCGATCCCCTCCCTCCCTTCCATGGTCCATTTTTCTGCCTCTCCTTTCTGCCCACCATGCTCTGTTGTGCTGCAACAACTCCTCCTGCCTGTTCTATGTGGTCTGTTGTAAGTCCCCTTCCCCTGCCCTCTTCTGTCTGTGTACAGCCCACACCCCTCCCTTTGTCGTGCCCCTGCGCCCTCTCCTGCAACTGTCCATCCTGTCTGCACGGTATGGTCAGCATGCTGCCCTTGCCTCTTTCCTCTCTGCTCTCTGTTATCCATGTGCATGGCCCTGTCCCGCCCTATTGCTTTCCATGGTTGTTGTGTTGCATTGCTGTTCCACTTGCCCTATATGGTGTATTGTGCTCTGATGCCTCCCTGTAAGGTTAGTTTGGTGTCCCAGCTCATCTCTCTCCTGCCCTCTCTCATCCAAGTCCATGCCCCTACCCCATTCCTCCTGCCCTCTGTGATCCAATGTACCTTACTTGTCAACATTTCGAACTTGGTAAGAGGGAGATTCTGAAAATAAACCTGGGAAATTGATTTTCTCCATTGACTTACATTGAAAATGAGGATATTTTAGGCAAGAGACAGATAAAATAAAGTTTTCGATTTAGAAACATCTGAAGTTTCCTGTCTGAATCGGATCTGTTGTCATTTATGGTTGTACTGCCACTGTCTCTACCCTCAATGGTCTTTTATATTGCTATAGCCTCTCTTGTCTGTACTGAGTGGTTGATGTGTTGCCCCTGTCCCCTTTCCCCTGCCCTCCATGGTTGGTTGTGCTGCCACTGACCCTTCCGCCTGCCCAGCAAGGTCTACTTGTTGCCTATGCACCCTCCACCATGAGAGGGTCTTATTTCCATCTAAATTATGCTTAATGTATAAACAACCAACATTCAGACATATTTTCTGAGTTCTCAAATAGCGACACAGATCTTTTGCATAATTTGAAAACTTCATGTTTTTTTATCCAGTTGATCACTTGATTATATGTTACACTTAAGGGAGAGGCTGTGGTATTAAGGCTAGAGCTGCAGACACTGCAACTGCGGAACCAGGTTCAAGTTTCAGCGTCTGATCAACATCCTGTGATTCTGGGCCAATCGCCTAACCTCCCCATGCCTAAAACCAAAATGAATGTGTCCTTGTGTAAAGTAGCTGATGCTCATGTAAAGCACTCCAATAAATGTAGGTCATGCCTGCGCTATATAAAAATGCAAAAAATAAAACAAGTAAAGGCCTCATTTACAATCTTTTGATGTAGGACGGCACTATAAGCCTTCCTGTTGTGCTGCTCTGCGTCAAAAGAAAAGGGTAGGAATGCACCATATCTATCTGATAGATATGGTGCATTCCTGTCCTTTCCCCCAGCAGTGGTGCACAAATGGCTGCTATGTGCCTGCGCAGGCACCCTTGTACCATGGCTTAAGGATGTCTGTGTTTTAGGGGTGATTGTTTTTGTGAAGGAAGGGACCACTTCCTAAACAAAAACAATCAATGGAGGCGATTTCCTCTTTCTATGTGTGCTGCAGAATGCAGCACACATAGAAGAAAAAACAAGGCAAAATAATGCTATTTCTCCTTGTTGCGCCTCCCCTACGCAACCCCTGGGGAGGCATATGCTTTTTAGGCATTTCCAGGTTTACAAGATCTCGGAAATCTGGGAATGTGTCAAATGCAATGGGTATTACATTGGAACACCCACAGTAATGCCCATGGTATGCCTCCCTATTGCAGGGTGAGACAACGCAGCGACTTGCGCTGCTTGCCTTAGTCCATGTCTACAAGGCTATGAAAAGCCATGCAGGGTGGCTTTACCTAGCCTTGTAGATATGGCACTGCAGTGTGCGCCACCGGGCTGTCACTAAAAGTGACATTCTGGCGGCAAAGGGGCCTTGTACATGAGGCCCTAAGTGTTTTGCACACCTCTATTATTGGGCTATACTTGGGCTACATTTGGGTGATATTTGTGCTTTATACAGGCTCTTTTTTCTCTGATGGCCATCTTGGGAGACTTATTTGTTAAGAAGCTCCCTAATTTTCTCATTTACTTCAGTATTCTCAGTAGAAAATGCTTTCAGTTTTCTATCATTCAGATGTGCCACACTTTTGACATAAGTTCTAAATTTTAGCACTCGAGTTGCTCATTAGAACACTTTAGTAAAGCTCCTGGCCACCAGAGAGTTAACAGACAGTCTGCTGCTGGTGTTGAAAGTGCATATTTGAGTCTGCATGTCAGAATGTTTTAATGAAGTAGAAGAGAACTCACTTAAAATCTGTCAGAACTTCTATGACATACTGACCCCCCTCATTTTGTTCCTTTCTAAATTACATGTTTTAAGTGTTACCAGTTTGAGTCATTCAACAAGGCTTCAGGTGGGCCATAGTTTTGTCATAAGCTGTTAGAGCTATAGTTGTTCTCTGGGAGGTTGCAGTAGAACGCAAGGGAATCAACTGACTGGCTGCTCCTGTTGGAAGTACATAATTTACTGAGAATGTCAGACTTCCTTTTCATATGGCTGAGGAAGATAGTGTGAATTTACAGAAAATATACTCTCATTTTAGCTTCTGGAGCACCTTCCATAACCTTTATGGGAAAATCATGAGAACACAGCTTTCTCTCAAGCATGATTTATGAAATCCCAGCAGAATGTTTTTCCACAAGGTAAAATCACCTTGGAATACACTGCAACAATTCCTAAAATTATTACAGCACCATCAACAAATGATTTATATTGCAACAAAAATTTGTTATCACCCTTTATACATTCTCCTTTTTGTGACCCTCAAAACCTGCGATTCACTACAATGCATTTCAATGGGGTGCTATTATGTATATTGGCCCCAAGATGGCTGCAAATACTTCCTGGTTGAAGTGTTGGCAGCCAATCAGATCCCACCATGAGATTTGTGCTTAGGTTCCAGCGAGATATGAAAAATTGTTTTTCCTTTACTATCTCCAAAACTACTGAACGGATTTACACAAATAACAAAAACTAAAATTTGGCGTAATTTCATGCAGCGGATCAGGCTGCAGACGTGTCTATAGACTATATGGGAATTTTAATTGGAAACTCACTTTTTTTTTACACCCTCTTCCCCCTTTTTCTCAACACCCGATTGACAAATCACCCCGTAACTTTCCATGCACAAGTACAATTAGCTGAGTTTTTGATTTGGGAAATTTCTTGAGGATTCATCAAATGGTGCCAAAGATATAGGCAAGTAAAAAAAGTGTTTTCTATGTAAACATGGTTCTAACCAGTTACCAGTACATAATATATATATGTATTATGCATTTATATATATATTGCCACCACAAGATTCAGCCACTTGGCGATAAGATGTGTACACATGCATTTTGGAAAACATCAGGGCGGGTACAGTGAGGTACAATTGGATCAGACATGAGAATTTATGTCAGCGCTTACTAAGCTCTATCTGATAATACAGAAATATAAGAAAATGGCTTGTAAAATGCTGAGTAGAAGTGTAAAAGATGCATATTTATGCTTTCTTCCATGGCTCCTAACTGGGATTTACCCGTTACAATATGGATGCCACAGTAGAACTACGAAAATACAGATATGTTTTATTGTCCTCTTTCTAATTCTTTGTATCTGTCTGTAAATATGTGGTTTGAACCAACAACCAGTGTGTGAACAAGACTGCCCTGACACTCGAAACGAGTTACTGGAAATAAATCTTTGAAACAACAACCTTTCCCCTGAGTGTGCGCTTACTTGGCTGTGTATATTCGAATTATGACCGGTGGGCTCTGCCGGCACAGCGCACCAATTACCCATGGGCATGTAGTGGCGGAAGGAGCAATTGAGTCTTATATATATTACCTACTGGCGGTCGCCAGTAGGTATATATAGTTAGGATTTTTTCTCTACGGGATTTTTGAAAATTCTATGTCTAATAACTTTGGCGTTTGTGGACGGAATTGGCTGAAATCTTCTGGAAAATGGAACATTATGTTTCTGAGCAGCCACTGAAAATTTGGGGGGGTTTCGTCAAGGGGGGGCCGAGAAAAAAGGGGGGTCTCAAAACACGTTTTTCCCATGTTAATTTCCATAGGGCGGTTGGCCTCACTTTTAGCCCGAACGGCTGAATGGATTTGCACGAAACTTGGCAAAATTGTAGGGACTGTTAGCCTGATGTGCCTTTGCTAGGTCTCAAGATATGTGCTCCAGTGGATTTTGAGAAATTAACGTTCAAAAAAAGATATATATCTGTAAGCGCGCTCCGGGTAGCGCTCCGGTTCGCGTACTTGACGCGTAACGGAACTTCGCGAAGCGAAGCTGATTGGCTCTCCGGTGTCTGTCGACATTCTAAACAGTCCGGAGCGGCCGCCATCTTGTCTCTCGGTAGGATCGAGAGACAAGAGGAGGCCAAAACAAAGGGGGAAATGACCATAAGGGGGCATAGTAGATCCTCCCTGACCCCCTAGGTTTGATGTGGAGGCTTTAAAAGGGCCCCACGGGGCAAAAAAATAAATATTTTTTTTCTTTGTTTTTGCGTGGGGAGCGCCCGGTACGCGCACCGGGAAGCGGTCCGAGGAGCGTACTATGAGGAAAAAAGAAAGACAGGGTATAAAAATGTGGGCAATTTTGTTATAAATGGAAGGTAGTTCTGAAAAGAACTGTTTTTTTATTCTTTTTATTTTTTTTATTTTTTTTATTAATTTTCTGAACAATTTTTTGATTTTTTTTTGATTTTTGAAAACTATTTTGTGTTTTTTTAGTGTTTTTTTAGAGGAAATAACAAAAAAGCAGGGTTTGAACATGTCTCAACAGGAGCAAAAAAAATAAAAAGGATTCATTGTTTTCTCATCTTGTTGCATTTATGATTTTCTCCAGCTCGGTTAATCAAAGTAATACTCTTCTCTCTATAACAAATAGTTCCTCCACAATATATACAAATTATTTTGTAGTGTTCAAAAGGAGCTTGAATATTGTCTGGTCCGGCGAATGAGCTTTGTCCACTGGAGGTGCTGGGGATGACATTTGGGGGATTGGCAGCAAGATCCCTTACTTGTGCTTGGGAAAGATTATTAGGGTGCCATCGCTCCATGTGGCAAATCATTGTATGATTGCCAAAGCTGTATTTCTTGTTGGGGTTGCCACGATAAAGTATATTTTTACATATCAAACAAGACACCTGGGGTGCATTGACCTTATTTTGTCCAGGTGGAATTTTAAAAAATTGCCATATGTAGTGCTCTTTAATATGGCTCTGCCTTGGTGTTTCTGGCAGGAACTGCCTTACTTGCTCTTCCTCCTCCTCCTCCTCTTCGTCCTCATTATCTTCCTCTCTACCAAAGTCCAGTGTTGGAGGTGGTCCTTTTGGTGGTGGTGGTGGTGGTGGTGGTTGCTGAGAAGCACCAGCTGCAGCTATTACAGAAGCCATTGTGAAAAATAGGTCTTGCTCTCTGGAAGTAGAAAGTAAGAATGAGGTAAAAACAAGGAGGGGTTTTCATCATTTGGGAAAAAAAAATAGTTCTAAACCAATGAAAAGTGTTATTTTTAGGTCACATGACCTAGCCTAACAACATTAGGAAACCAAAAGTGAAATGAACCAATGAAAAGTGTTATTAACAAGTCACATGACAAATCACATGACCTGTTATGCTTACGTTACGCGCTCCGCGCCGCGCCCCGGATCGCTTCCGGGAAGCTGCGCTTCGCGCTTCGCGGACCGGAGCGCTTCCGGGTGCGCTGACGCGGCGCGTCATATGACGCATTATGCGACAACGCGATACTTCGCGATTACGCGATGCGTCACGATGTTGTTTTCTAACGTGGCAGTTGCGCAAACGGAACGTTTACCGGTTTGCGGACCAGGTCGCGGCAAGAAATTGAGCTAACGGGAAGCTACCCGGTTCGCGGACCGGAAGCGAAACAAAAAAATATATTTAAAAAAATACATTAAAAAATTGTATTAAAAACATATCAAATATATTTTTCGATTTAAAGAAGAATACATTTTAAAGCTTTTGATATTTGCTATTAAAAAACCATTGAAATTCACTGAAAAAACCATAGGTTATACACCATATATAGTTAGGAATTAGCATTTACAAAACCTTGAAAATTCACTGAAAAAACCATAGGTTATAGACCATATATAGTTAGGAATTAGCATTTACAAAACCTTATTTTACTCACACAAAACCATTGAAATTCCATATATAGTTAGTTGCACTAACTATATATCGTGCACCCGCAATCCACTGCTGATGATGTCACATATTACATCATTCATGACATGGTCAGTGACATCACTGATGACATCACTGATGACATCTCAAATGACATCACTGATGACATCACTGATGACATCTCAAATGACATCACTGATGACATCACTGGTTTGACATTACTGATCACATCACTGATGACATCATTCATGTGATAATACGATGAACTTCTTCAGACTCTAATATAACCTTAGATACACTCAGTGTAAACAGACACTCACAGACTGTCACTCATCCATGAAGTTACACACACACCTAGTCAGTCATGCAAAGAATCAATCACACCTCCATTTTCTCAACTATACAGTTATACACACCTTACTTATTCAAACACATACTAACACATATTTACTCTCTTATACAATCCCGGATACAAGTTCACAATGATCCATACAGCCACTCACACATTCACTGGCTCTTATGCACAGTTATTTATATATGTCAACTCTCACATGCACTGTGTTTTACATATGTACTTACTTTGACATGTAGCACTGAGATATCCATTCACTCACCAACACACTCATGCACACAGTCAACCCCCCATACAGCTGTTTCCACATGCACTTTTGAACCCATACATCTAGTGAATCAACTGCTCACACATCTATGCACAGAGTCATACACCTACCAGACACCCACACACACACTCAGTCTCCCATACAAATACATGGGCAACCAATCAATAACCCATATAGTTACTCATATAGCTACTGATCAACACATGCATCAGTTTACAGAACAAAAGATATAATGATGCAGAAATTAAGACAGTTTAGTCACTAACCCATGCACTCAGTGAGACACATTTAATCACTCACTCATACAGTCAGTCATGCACCTACTAAATCCTTCATCCAGACACTTATAAATCCACTCATTCTTCAATATGTAAGACATATTTTAACTTTACAGAAACATACAGTCATTGGATGTTGTCATCAGTGATGTCATCTGTGATGTCATTTGAGATGTCATCAGTGATGTCATCAGTGATGTCATTTGAGATGTCATCAGTGATGTCATCAGTGATGTCACTGACCATGTCATGAATGATGTAATATGTGACATCATCAGCAGTGGATTGCGGGTGCGCGATATATAGTTAGTGCAACTAACTATATATGGAATTTCAATGGTTTTGTGGGAGTAAAATAAGGTTTTGTAAATGCTAATTCCTAACTATATATGGTCTATAACCTATGGTTTTTTCAGTGAATATATATATATATATATATATATATATGAGCAACCAATCCTGCTTCCTCAGAACGAACCAACGAAGTAGGCACGGACACGAGGCTGTAAGAATATGGCTTCTTTAATGGATCAGGTCACCCTCAACCAAGAGACACGAGAGACGCGTTTCACCTGCACAGCAGGCTTTGTCATATATATACACACACACATATATATATGCTCCTTTATGAATACCCAGCACTCGTGGGAGAGGATTATCCCAAGTTTATTGAGTTAAAAAGTATATGCAGACGCGTTTTGTGTGCTTTTTTTGCCCAATAAATAATCCTCTCTCAGCATTTCGGCAACCACCTTTCTGAATGATGTGTACTTTTTAACCCAATCAACTTGGGATAATCCTCTCCCGCGAGTGCTGGTTATTCATAAAGGAGCGTGCAGATTTACCGCAATTTCACCCTCGTGTCATGAAGCACCCACATGAGAGTGCAGGGGCACGGGTGACAACTTGGAGCTTTTTATATCTACATGTATGTATGTATATATATACATATTACCTACTGGCGGTCGCCAGTAGGTATATATAGTTAGGATTTTTTCTCTATGGGTTTTTTGAAAATTCTATGTCTAATAACTTTGGCGTTTGTGGACGGAATCGGCTGAAATTTTCAGGAAAATGGCACATTTTGTTTCTGAGCAGCCCTTGAAAATTTGGGGGGGGTTCGTCCAGTGGGGGCCGAGAAAAAAGGGGGGTCCCAAAACGTGTTTTTAACATTGAGTTTTCCATAGGGCGGTTGGCCTCACTTTTAGCCCGAACGGCTGAATGGATTTGCACGAAACTTGGCAAAATTGTAGGGACTGGTAGCCCGATGTGCCTTTTGTAGGTCTCAATATATGTGCTCCAGTGGATTTTGAGAAATTAACGTTTAAAAAAAGATATATATCTGTAACAGCGGACCGGTTAGCGCTCTGGTTCGCGGACTTTTCGCGCAACGGAGCTTTGTGAAGCGAAGCTGATTGGTTCTCCGGCGTCTGTCAACATTCCAAACAGTCCGTAGCGGCCGCCATCTTGTCTCTCGGTAGGATCGAGAGACAAGAGGAGGTCAAAACAAAGGGGGAAATAACTATAAGGGGGCATAGTAGATCCTCGCTGACCCCCTAGGTTTGATGTGGAGGTTTTAAAAGGGCCCCGCGGGGCAAAAAAAAATAATAAAAATAATAATCGAACGGCTGAATGGATTTGCACGAAACTTGGCAAAATATTAGGGACTGGTAGCCCGATGTGCCTTTGCTAGGTCTCAATATATGTGCTCCAGTGGATTTTGAGAAATTAACGTTCAAAAAAAGATATATATCTGTAACAGCGCTCCGCTTCGCGTAACGGAGGTTTGCGAAGCTGATTGGTCATTCTGTCACTGGGCTATAGTTGGGCTACATCTGGCTGATATTTGGGCTACATTTGTTTTTTTGTGTGTCTGGCGGCCATCTTTGGGCTACATTGGGCTACATTGGGCTTCATTGGGCTACATTCGGCTAATTAGCAAATAGCTCATCGCAAACTAGGAATGGTAAAGAATCGCTATTTATTCCTTAAAGTTCGCTATTTAGGAAATGCAAATAACTTTGATGATACATATGGCGGTTCATCTCTAACAAGATAAGAAGCATAGGGATAGATTTATGATGACTGGCGCATCACCAGGGATGTGTTAGTCATTCTGTGCCGCTGTTCCGTCACCTATGGTGTGCTGCATTTACAATGCGGCGCATCACGGGGCAAAAACAGCACAGATGCGTGATGTATCTGTGCCGTAAAGGTGGCGCATTGCTGGAGTTGTATCGCAAGTGTGATGAAGCTCCAGCAAGGGTCGGGGGTGCCCCTGTCGCAGGGTTTCTGTTCTCACACAGAACTGTGGACAGAGGATTGGAACCTCGGCGAATTAGGGTGTCCCAAAACTCACGTTAGTAATCAAAAACTATTTAGCAAGCTAGGTACAGTGTCACATTGGATATAACAAACTCTCAATGTTTAGACAATCCAGAATATGAACTTATAGTACCTCAGGATACGTGGAACTCATGAACAGTCGGTCGTTATATATTTCTTAGAAACCAGAACATGGAGTTAAGAAGAACACATGTGTATTTGAAATGTTTATTTACTAATGCCGTCTTCTCAGGCGTAGTACCTTAGATAATAAAAGTACACATATTATCAGTAGCAAAATTACCAGCATAGTTACTAGTACATAAAAAGTGAATGGTGATAGTATGTTAACATGCTGTAAATGAATAAGAGTTAGCAACACTTATAAGCAGCCGCGGGCCGTGGAGGGAGTTACGGTGAGGCAGGGAGGCGGGGAGGGGGAGAAGCAGGGTGGAGAATACAAGTACACATATTATCAGTAGCAAAATTACCAGCATAGTTACTAGTACATAAAAAGCGAATGGTGACAGTATGTTAACATGCTGTAAATGAATAAGAGTTAGCAACACTTATAAGCAGCCGCGGGCCGTGGAGGGAGTTACGGTGGGGCAGGGAGGCGGGGAGGGGGAGGGGCAAGGTAGAGAGGGCTCCACCCTGCTTCTCCCCCTCCCCGCCTCCCTGCCTCACCGTAACTCCCTCCACGGCCCGCGGCTGCTTATATCTCACCCTCCCTAATACACATATTATATTATTTGCTAAGAAGGTCTCTTTGTGTTGGTTTAGGGCGTGCCCATACTTTAGTGTCTTAGATTTGAAGGAATCACATCAGCATACACCAGCTCTCTCTTCATGTGAACCGCATCAACTGTTGTGTATGTGTGTTCGGCAAAGCAATATAAAACCCGCCTCATGCCCAGAATTGGCAGAAGTTGCACTTATGTTATGAGTATGAAGTCGTGGAGATCAGACCTCATAACAATTCTGTATCGTGTTGTTCTTGAAACTTTAGCACTCGCTGTACAGATATAGTTTAACAAGTAAAGCAGATAGTAGACCAATAACATATTATTCTCATGTAAACCACGATGAACTACTAGGTGGAAAGCTAAAGCAACAACTAAATGTCGTGTGCAGAAGTTGCAAAAAAGGAAAAATGGCGTTTAAACCGGTAATGAGCCCATGCTAACTTAACACGGTGTAAAGATATCCAGGACCTAGATGACACCTCCCCATGATCCGGAAACGAACTGAATAAGATAATAGAAGTGCCATCTCATGAGAGCAGATTGCAAGTTTATATGTGGACGGTCCGCAAGGTAAAGCATTAAAAACTAGGAAAATTCAATGCTAAAGAAAAATAAAACAGCCAAGTACTTTATCGAGTCTTAAGCCAATAGGCAAGGTAAATAATAAAAACTTGACAATTAAGTCAATGAATTGTCAATGACATGCTAGTACTCAGCATATGAAACATGAAAAAGGTCTATGACATAACTGTGTATGCAAAATAAGCTGCAACAGCCTCCAACAGGAAGTCACCGTCTTCATCCGAAAACAGTTCAGCCATCCAATTTAAAAGCGGAAAAGAACATACGTGCTCTCCCAGCACCGGATCCTCTATCACCATCAGAGGACAGCTCGGTGGGTTTTCAAGAAAGCTGTGTTCCAAGAAAGACTGTGCTGCCGCCAGTAAATTCCAGGGACCAAGTAGTCCATGCATCAATGCCACAGCCATAATCCTTTCGCCAGGACAAACCAACTCGTGAGTAATGATAGGAGTCATCAGCTGATTAAAGTCGACGTCAGGAGAAACAGGTCCGCAGAGACACAAATCAATGGCCCAATCGAAATCACAGGTCAGGCAGTGAAATACAGGCTGGACACAGGTGAAGTAGGAGAACCGAAAAGATAATCCATATGCCGTGCTTAATATCGCCAACGGCATTGTGCCATAATATTCTAGCATGCGATTGCGGAACAGTGTCAGCAGCTGCAGGGTCGGAGGTTGCATAGGAGGGACATCCATATTTAAAAATGTAAAAAAGCACAAGAGCGTCCGCTGGTAATGCAAGTAAAAATGCAATCCACGAACCAGAGTGGAGAAAATGGAATGAAAGGGAGCAGGGATGACTCCAAAGATTTTCTCAAATGAAGTCACGAGACCACTGGTAACAACTTTAAAAAAGTGTGCCAGGGATTTTGTGGAGGATGCGTTAAAGATAGTCGGAAACATGTTGCTGAAATTGAAAGGCAAACCTGTGTACGGGTGTTCGCTATGTGAAGTACGAAAGTTTCACGGGCCGAACTCAAGGCCACCTCTCTCTGAGACAAAAGAGCTCTTATTCTTGTCATGCCGTTGAAACGTGTCCCAAGGTTGGTATTTGTGGCCAGATTGAAAACTCCCTATGTTCATGTGTGGGAGGAAATAGAACATTTCTGCAGCAAATAACCCGTTCACTTACTGTTACGATAAAAGGAATACTTTTAATTAACTCAGAACAATCTTCATTATTGAGCATCAAATAACTACCATTTTCCAACAACTTGAACGTGGGGATGATAGCAGGAACTGGCGTGCCTTGCAACACGCAAGCCATATTTGGTCGGTGTTTGTTGCATGAATCGTGTAACTGTATGTGCCTACACATTAGTGAATGATCTGGCGTCTCAGTGCATTCCTCTCCATTCAGATAAACTTCTTGATCATCTTTGAAACATCTGTATGTGTATGGAAGCGACCAGACCTCATGAACAAAAGCACTACCTAAAGGTTCATAAAGACCTATTGGTATATATTTCATACAATTTGAAAACTTATATAAAGCAAAAGGCAGCGTTATTAAACCGTGGATAAGGCATGTTGCCAAAAAACCCGCAATCCTCTGCTGATGATGTCACTGAGCATGTCATGAATGATGTAATATGTGACATCATCAGTAGTGGATTATGGGTAATAGTATCTCTAGTTTACTCCCCTATAGCTGTCTTTCTTTTAACATAAGTGTGTGTTTCCTTCCCTTATACTTACTGTTTTTGGTTCGCTTCCAGTTCGCGTACCAGCGAGCGAACTAGGAAGCGAACTAAGAGAAATAGAGGTTGGCACAGTTCCAAATATTGTACCAATTTTTTAATAACGGGGAGGTAGTTCTGAAAAGAACTTTTTTTTTTTTTTTTCTGAACATTTTTTTAATGTTTTTGAATTTTTCGGAACAGTTTTATATTTTTTTGGGTTTTTCTTGGAGGGGGCAATGAAAACGATTCATTGTAAAGGGCTCAACAGGAGCAACAAAACAAAAAAAAGAAGTATTTATTATTTTGGGCGTTTTGGACAAACTTGCATATGATAGTCAATAGCTCTGTTGATCAGAGTGATGCTTCTTTCTCCGTAGGAAATGAATCCATCGCAAAATACGCAGGTGTGTTTTACTTCACCAAATCTCATTTGTATATTTGGCACCATCTCCCTGCCCTCTGGTCCCGTTACTTCCGGTACAACAGATCTTCTGGCCATAATAGGGAGATTATCTAGGTCGTTCCGAAACTGTGCAGCACTGTAGTTGTTAGGATGCCACCTAGTCATATGGCGATGCATTGTGTAGTTTCCGAAACTGTATTTTTTGTCGGTCCCTCTGGACAGTCTATCTTGACATATAAGGCAAGTTACGTATCTTGCATTTACTTTTTTCTGACCTTTGGGAATTTTAAAAAATTGCCAAATGAAGTTTTCTTTCCGGTGAGACGTCTTGGGCTGCTCAGGCAAAAACTGCCTCTCTTCGTGCTCGTCCTCCTGTTCCTCTTCTTCTTCTTCTTGTTGAATTACAACTTGAGCAGGTGGTCCTCTCTTCCTTGGAGGTGGTGGAGGTGGTGGGGAAGCACCAGCTGAAGCTACTAAAGAAGCCATTGCTCAGTGATCACAAAGGGTCTTTCTCTCACAATGATGAAAGTCAGAGTGAGGAAAGAAGGAGGGATTTTCATCATTTGGGAAAAACAAGAGTTCTCAACCAATCAAAAGTGTTCATTTTAGATTATATGACCTAGTATTACATCATTAGGAAACCAAAAGTGAAATGAACCAATGAAAAGTGTTATTACCAAGTCACATGACTTGCTGTGTTTACGTTAAGCGCTTTGCAGGGCCTCCCGGTTTGCTTCCAGAAACCTGCGCTTTGGCACTCGCTTCGCGTACCAGTTCGCTAACGTAGCACGTCATATGACGTATCACGCGACAACGTGGAACGTCATGCGGACGGGAGGCGTCACGATGTTGTTTTCTAACGCGGCACTTGCGGTAAAGAAACGTTTACCGGCTCGCGGTCTATTTCGCGGCATCAAGGTCAGCTAACGGGAAGCTTCCCGATTCGCGAAGCGGGAACGAAGAAAAAAAAATATTTTAAAAAAAAATTATTCATAAACATATAAAATATATTTTTGGATTTAAAGAAGAATACATTTTACAGCTACAGATATTAGCTGTTAAAAAACCAATGAAATTCACAGAAAAAACCATAGGTTATAGACCATATATAGTTAGGAATTAGCATTTACAAAACCTTGAAAATTCACTGAAAAAACCATAGGTTATAGACCATATATAGTTAGGAATTAGCATTTAGAAAACCTTATTTTACTCACACAAAACCATTGAAATTCCATATATAGTTAGTTGCACTAACTATATATCGCGCACCCGCAATCCACTGCTGATGATGTCACATATTACATCATTCATGACATGGTCAGTGACATCACTGATGACATCACTGATGACATCTCAAATGACATCACTGATGACAACATCCAGTGACTGTATGTTTCTGTAAAGTTAAAATATGTCTTAGATATTGAAGAATGAGTGGATGTATAAGTGTCTGGATGAAGGATTTAGTAGGTGCGTGACTGACTGTATGAGTGAGTGATTAAATGTGTCTCACTGAATGCATGGGTTAGTGACTAAACTGTCTTAATTTGTGCATCATTATGTCTGTTGTGATGTAAACTGCTGCATGTGTTGATCATTAGCTATACGAGAGGCTATATGTGTTATTAATTGGTTGCCCAAGTATTTCTATGGGAGATTGAGTTTGTGTGGGGGTGGCTGGGAGGTGTGTGACTCTGTGCATAGATGTGTGAGCAGTTGATTCACTAGGTGTATGAGTTCAAGAGTGCATGTGGAAAAAGCTACATGGGCGGTTGACTGTGTGCATGAGTGTATTGATGAGTGAATGGATATCTCAATGCTACATGTCATAGTAAGTACATATGTAAAACACAGTACATGTGAGAGTTGGCATATATAAATAACTGTGCATGAGAGCCACTGAATGTGTGAGTGGCTGTATGGATCATTGGGAACTTGTATCAGGGATTGTATAAGAGAGTAAATATGTGTTAGTATATGTTTGAATAAGTAAGGTGTGTATAACTGTATAGTTGAGGAAATGGAGGTGAGATTGTTTCTTTGCATGACTGACTAGGTGTGTGAGTAACTCCATGGATGAGTGACAGTGTGTGAGTGTCTGTATACACTGAGTGTATCTAAGGTTATATTAGAGTCTGAAGAGGTTTATCGTATTAGCACAAGAATGATGTCAAATGAGATGTCATCAGTGATGTCATCAGTGATGTCATTTGAGATGTCATCAGTGATGTCATCAGTGATGTCACTGACCATGTCATGAATGATGTAATATGTGACATCATCAGCAGTGGATTGCGGGTGCGCGATATATAGTTAGTGCAACTAACTATATATGGAATTTCAATGGTTTTGTGTGAGTAAAATAAGGTTTTCTAAATGCTAATTCCTAACTATATATGGTCTATAACCTATGGTTTTTTCAGTGAATTTTCAAGGTTTTGTAAATGCTAATTCCTAACTATATATGGTCTATAACCTATGGTTTTTTCTGTGAATATATATATATATGCATGTTACCTACTGGCGGTCACCAGTAGGTAGTTATAGTTAGGACCTATATTTCATAGGAAATTTGCAGCATTTTATTCCCAATAACTTTGGCGCCGATTGACGAATCTTTGGGAAATTCTCAAAACTCCTGGCCAGCTCCGGACCGCTCCTATCTTGAAAGTTTCGGGGTGATTTGTCATGCGGGGGCCAAGGAAAAACGGGGGTTCAAAAACGTGTTTTCCCCATGCAATTTTCCAAAGGAAACTTTAGACACGGCTACAGCCCGAACTGCTGAACGGAATGACACCAAATTTGGCAAAGAGGTAGGTCATTGCCAAGAAAGAACTTTTTTGTTAAATGCTGTAAATCCATTTAGTAGTTCCTGAGAAAATCAAAAGTAAAAACACAAATATATCTATGGCCGCGCAGGATCCGCGCACCCTCCCGATCACGAGCTGTATGCTAATTGGCTGTCAACGCTCCAAACCAGGAAGTGTTGGCAGCCATCTTGTGTTTGTATGTGTTGAAGACAATATGTGTGCAGGACCGTGTAGGTGGATGAGTGTGTGTATGGGTGTGTTAGTGAGTGAATGACTGTCTCAATATGAGTCACTACTTATGTTTTAAACTAGTATATGTGAGTATTGGTGTATATAAGTGAGTATATGTGAGAGTGAGAGATTAGAAGAGTTCCTGTACAAGTAGCAGCTGTTTCTATGAGTGATTGTTTAAGAGAGTATGTGTAAGTTTCTGTAGAAGTAAGTGTTGTAGTGTGTGTATGACTGTATACGCAAGTAAATGGATGTTTGATACTTTGTTTGCATGTGTGACTATGTGTGTTAGTAACTCTTTGGATGAGTGGCGGTGTGTATAGGTGTATGAGTACATATGATGAGTGAGTACATGTATGAGTGACAGTATAGGAACTGTTGGTGAATGAGTGGATGTATGTGTAGATCTTGGAATGACTAAATAGATGTGTTGTAAGTGATATTTGTATGTCCATTGTTTTGAAAATGTTTGTTTCTATTTCTGAATATGTGTCTCCAAGGTTATATTAGGGTGAGAGGAGGTCTGCCACTCTATCACAAGGATGATGTCATCAGTGATGTCATTTGAGATGTCATCAGTGATGTCATGAGTGATGCCACTGACCATGTCATGAGTGATGTAAATGTGACGTCATCAGCAGTGCATTGCGGACGTGCGAGTTATAGTTAGCTGAACTAACTATAACTGGGGAATTTCAATGGTTTTGTACGAGTGAAATGTCCAACTACCTATAACGCCCCTGAAACCTATGGTTTTTTCAGTGAATATATATATATGTATATGTATGTATATATATATGTATTTGTATGTATGTATGTTTGGGTAAGGGAGTTTTTAGGGTATAGGGTGGGTGTTGGTTTGTTGTTGAGATGGGATTTTTTAGGATGGGTATGGGCTTTTGGGTGCCAAAGGAAATTTTTGAGTCTAGGATGGGTGTTGGTTTTTGAGCCATAAGAGAATTTTTAGGGTTTAGGGTGGGTGGTAATAGATATACTAGGGTTTAGTGCGGTAAGGGTTTTTCGGTTGAAACGCAATTTTTAGGGTTTAGGGTGGGTGTGGGTTTTTGAGTGGTAAGGGATTTTTTAGGGTTTGAGGTAGGTATGGGTTTTTGGGTGGCATGGGAATGTTTAGGGTTTAGGATGGGTATGGGGTTTTGGGTGGCACGGGATTGGTTAAACATATATATATATATGTGCTTCCCGAATCTTTTACAACCACAGCCTAGTTTGTAGAACGAAAAACCCACCCACCAACCTAGCTGACATGGACATGGCACGGGCACATTTTGTATATCCCTATTGCTGCCCCTCTGTGTTTCTAGAGGTGGATGAGCCACTGAAAGCATGAGCCAGGTGGATGGCTTTGGCTTAACTCAAGGTGCTCTTGGTTTCTTAAGCCCAAAACAAGCCAACCTTTCATGTGGCTTCTGCCTGCCACCCATGCTGTAGCCTCATGACAAAGTATTAACCTTTTATGTAAAGTAGGAGAGAAAAAGCGATACCAATCTAGTGGCTGAATTGCACATTGTGAAGCAAGAAAACCCGACTTCCTTGCTTGACCAGAATGTGTAACCCTAGGTAAATATTTTATTTCACCAAGACTTCATTTTCTTCTTTATCCCATATGCAGCATCTTGAAATATGTGAGTTCAGTATGGGCTGTACAAAAACCTCTTATGTTAAATAGGCTATTATGCTCTCCATGTATAATAAGAATGCAGGCGAAGTATAGGGTACATATGACAATTGACTTCCCTTTAGATCACTAACGTATTGTTGTCAGGGTGGGGAATTGGGGAGTAGGAGTGTTTGTAAATTAATTCTAAAAAATGATCACTTTTAATAAATGTTTTTTAATGCATAATCTGGCGAACCATGGTGAAGCCATTTACATGTTAAAGAAATTAACTTTTGAATTTTGAAGAGCCTTCATCATATTTTTACATGATGTTTATGTATGAAATTCACATGCCACATGTTTTAATGGCTCGGCTCGTGCACTGGTTCTTAGAGCCAAGGAAGACGCGTGGCTCAGTTCTGGCTTAGCCCACCCACCTCTGTGTCTTCCTTTGTCTCTTGTCTCTTCAGCTATCATTCTTCCATCTCCTCCCCCTCCAATTCTCCTCCTACTTCTTTTGGCTCAAATCTGTGCCTCTGTATGTGGAACAGAGGAGCATTCTGGGCACACACAGTCTGACCCCATGTTTGCCAGTGACTGAAGTATTCTCTGGGCATATTCTGACACTTGCATCTTCGAAAAAAACAGTCTCAGCCTTTGGAAAACGCAGGGAATAATACCCTGATATATAATTTTTTAAGTTCAGTTATATTGAAAGTATAATTTCTAAGGGCCTGATTACGAATTTGGCAGTATGGGAGTGGGCTGCCATGCTAGCGCCCCGCCGTGGATCCCTGAAGGTAGCAGCGTTGCCATGGCAGTCCGACCGCCCAACATGAAATACGGCCGTCCAACTGCCCACCACCGCCAAACTCTTAATCAGACCCTAAGACAAAATGAGTGGGTCACTTTAAGGTTTTGTGCTTTTGTGTTTTAACCATGAACGTCTGAGCGCAGTCCTATAGCCTGTATACAGTTAACTGGTTGTTTTGGTGCATTTTCTTTCAAAATTCACGGTCGAGCACTATGACAACACCGCCACTCTCTCAATGTGTTCGTTTTCATTTTTTTTCTACAAAAAGGAGGGCACATCTTCCCTTTATAAATGCGTAAAGGAAGCATTACTAGTTTTGTAATAAATCTCAAGGTGTACATAAAATCTGCCTGTGGTGCTAGCATCTTTACCTTTTGATATTGTATTATAATTTCCTACTTGGACTTGGAGCTGTTGAAAACATTTTCGATCTGCTTACAGATCACTTTTGTTGTACCTTCTTATTAGAATCTTTACACTTAAGTACAGTCTAATAGGATATACTTGCAGGCCACCCCACTCAAAAATCCAGTACAATGCTTTTCAACGAAAGGTTATGGATGGATGAATTTTGTCTTTCAACCAGTTGTGGCTGCCTCTGAATGGGCGTGGTGAGGCAGATGGGTCTCGATGAAACAAAATAAAAATAAGCTTGCCTACTTTGCTGTTGCATCCGCCGCACGCCTCACCTCTGGCTTTTTGTCTTCTTCCCAGCTGCTGTCTGCAGCCTACACCAGAAGCTCCCAGGCTTCCGTCTCTACCAGCCAATCACGACACTGCAGGACCAGTGTCGTGACTGGTCTCAGCGGCTTGTTTGGCCACTCAGGCAGTGCCTGGGAGGCTGGGCATATTCGCCACGGGGCTGTGCAACACAGCCCAATGTAGAACATGCCGACTACGCATGGCTGTTTGGCTCTCCCTAGAGGGCTAGTCAAAGTGTTATGCGCATGTAGGGAGGGAGTGCAAACCACTCGTGCTCCCTCTGCAGCGAGCCAACTCCACCCCGCTCGGAGTTGCAAAGGAAAATAAAATTATAACTTTTTTTGTTATTATCATTTTATTTTTATTTTCAAGTGCACAGCGAGCAGTGGGGCGATGCTCCCCCGCCTTAGCTGAGGAGCCACCACTGCTTTCAACATGTGTATATTTTCAAGTTTTTAACTCTAGCAGGTATTAACCATTATGCATATGCGCAATCTTAGAATATGAATACCCACAACTTATTTATGCCATATCTCTGCACAATCTGTCTCTTTCTGTGCATCTGATGTTTGTACTTAGTTTTTCTACTCCCCAAGATTGCAGTGTCATGTTCCAAGTTACCAAGGGACACAACGCAAATGGTTAGTGTTCATTTGTACATGCGTGTGTTTGAATGTTTCAGCACATTAAAGCCAGCCACATTGGATTAGCCAATGATTGTGTTTGTTATGCGAGGGCTCATTTGTTTATTTATATGTGGGAGAATTGTGGTTAAACTTACCTTTTAATACTATATCTTGCTCTACATTGTTCCTTTTATGTTATATGCATTAATTTAGCTCAGGTATACCAAAGTTTCTTGCCACTAGAATACCTATAATTAACTGAAAAGCAGGTACTGATATAACAAGGTTCTGAGTTGTTGTCTAACACGCACTAAGAATAATTGTGCACGGAGGTACAATTGGAGGGTGCTCCAGATTTTTACAGCAGCCACCGAAAAACTGTGGTTGCCATTATCTTTGACAGAAAAAGGTTATTAGACCTCAGATTATGGGGAGCTTGATATCTTTCAAATCAGGCTACTATGAAGTCAGGAAACTGTTGATGAATGGCACTGTGAACGTTCGTCATAGCTTTGAAAATTATCCTTTGGCGAACCGGACGCCAGTCCAATTGTTTCAGTATGGGACAAAAAACGTTGAACTTGTTAGCTTCTTGCTGTTTAGAAATCGCGCCCACAAGTCGGGCCGAAGAATTCTAAATGATTTGGACATGGTTCAGAGTTTATGCAGGGGCTGCCAATATGATAGCAGTACCATAGTCTATGCATGACTGAATGGGAACATTGACAATAGTACTATCATAGCAATTGTCCACGAAAGGAAGGATGTTGGGTATAGTCTTTAAGTAAAAGAAGCAAGTGCTAGCAATTTTGGTTGGAGTCAAGTTGAATACCTACATTTTGGACAGAGAAGGAGATGGAAGGACAAGGGTTCCTTGCCGAGGGCCAAGAAAGGAAGTCAGGCGAAGCCTCTTGTTTGGGTACAATCAGCAGTCCAGCTTTGGATGGATGAAAAAATTATGAGACATCCACTAATAATGTAATGGAATGCAATGTGTTAGATAAGAATGGAGGAGAAGAAGGGTCTTTTTTGAACTCAGAGATCAGCTGGGTATCATCTGTGATTCAGCGCTGGGCCAGCCCTCTCACCATTGTTTTTTTTTTTTTTCGTCCGGTTGACATGTTTTTTCGCATTGCAAAGATTTACATCGTATGGTACATAAATAGGTACTTGATCTTTACATTATACATTGGACATTTCCCGGTGGACACATAGGATCATACAGTGGTGTAATGACTATCAGTAATGTACATTAGAGTTCTCTATGTTACATACTTCCCATCTCACCCACTTAGACTTAGCCTACATATATAGACATAGACCGCCGCAGCATATGCATGTACATGTTGTTCCCCCTCTAGAAGGCACACCTTCCAGTTAGCATTTTCCAACCATGACCACTCGTTATCCCCTTGTTTTAATCCTCAGTTTCTATGCTTAATAGATATTGTTTTAGCGGTTCCCAGAAATCTTTGGTTCTCGATGCTTGCGGTAGGTCCTCTGCATAAACCTCCATAGTTTCCCTACAATAGGACATGTCAACCAACTAGTCCTTAAATCTTGGGGAACGCTTGCTGCCCCACCTGATAGCTACTCTCCTTTTTGCTAGCAACAGTGACACCGCAAGGAACTTCCGTCTCCTTGCTGGTTTTGATTTATGCATCCCTAGCAGGCATACCAGAGGAGCGTTCGGTATTTGTTCGGCTAGCATCTGTGAAAGTGAGGTATTATTTCTTGCCAGTACTTGTGTACCTGCGGACCCGCCCATGCCATATGCAAAAAATCGGCGTGAGCAGCTTCGCATCTGTAACATTTGTCATGTGGTCTGAGCCCATATTTATGTAGTTGAGTCGGAGAATAGTAAAATTGGTGCAAACATTTTAAATGAATAATTTGCAAATAGCAGTTTGATGTTAATACTTGCAGTTGCGTGCAACTGTATTCCCAATCCTGTACCTCAATAGTTTCACCCAGCAATGACTCCCATCTGACTAGTGCTTTGTTGCTAGCCTCTGTATGTTCTGATTGTAAAAGACTGTGTATAGACGTGTTATTAGCTTCCGTCTGGTTGGCGCTTGTAATAATGATTATAATGCAAGTAGTGTTGGTGGCTCCTCCGGGTAAGTGGTGTACATGTCCTTGATCGCCATTTGTAAGCGCATATGGGCAAATATTTTCATTGGGGTATTGTGTATGCTTAACGATGGATCATTCCTTTGTATAAACCTGCCATGTGGGAAAATATCTTTCATTGTGTGCAACTGCATGTCCCCTAATAGCGATGACATTCGTTTCTCTTGCGTCACCGATAGTCTCGGGTGATTTACTATAGAGAGTGCCTGGGCATACATAGGTAGTTTGTCTGCTCTGTTCGCTAGTGTGTGCCATGCTTTTGAGGTACAGCGCACAGGATGAATCGTGTCTGTGTGTATATAAAATGTAGGGTTGGATATAAAAGTCATCAGTGGAGTTGGATGAACACTATCCGTTTCTACCGCTACGTATGGGATGTATGCATGATGTGCCTTCCAGTAATGTGCCTGTTACGCCTGCGCGCAATAAAAATACAATTGCATGTCAGGTGCACCAAACCCTCCCTGGTGATACTGTTTCGTTAACACTTTCCAGCTTACTCTAGCTTGTTTGCCCGCCCACGTGAGTCGTTGTAACATAGTTCGTAGTGTAGAGAAAAATGTTTGCGTCAGCCAGATTGGGATGTTAATAAATAGATATAGCAATCTAGGAAGTACAATCATCTTTTGCAGCGCAATCCTATCTGCCATCGACAAGGGTAGCTTAGTCCATCTTGTAATCTGCTCATCTAGTTTAGTTAGCGGCTTACCATAGTTTTCTTTCAATACTTGGTCTGGGTCCCTATGTATCCAAATGCCCAGGTACTTGACCGGGTCGGTGTGCCCTTTTAGAGGGTAATTTAGCATCGGTTGTGTGGTGCACGGCGTTAGAGGGATTAACACCGATGTATGCCAATTCATACGCAGACCTGCGTATCGCTCAAAGCGAATATATTCCCTGATCATGTCATTCAGGTATGTATTTGGGTCGCTCATGAACAGTACCATGTCGTCTGCGTACAGAGATATATTAAGAGGACGCAGTTCCAACTGTAGGGCAGCTTCGGAGTGGTGTTGGCGAATCTTTTAGGTGAGGGGCTCTAGTATCAGTGTGAATAGTATAGGTGATAGCGGGCATCCCTGTCTCGTTCCTCTATCTATGCGTATAGGGTCAGATGTCTGTCCATTGATTCTAATCCTGGCAGTCGGGTCTGTATACAGGATGGCTATCCATCTTACAAAGCCCTCTGTGAAGCCCATCCTACGCAGCACCACAAACATGTATTCCCATTCCACCGAATCAAAGGCTTTTGCAACATCTAGCAGGGCTGCTGCTGCCGGCAACTCCGGGTCCAAATGGTGATAAAGGGCAAAAATGGTTCTTAAGTTTTGGGTAGTGGATCTGTTTGGTACAAATCCTGCCTGGTCAGGTAGTATCAGTTTTTCTTGTAGTAGCTGTATTCTAGTGGCTATCACCTTTGCCAAGATTTTCACATCTATATTAATGAGGAATAGGGGCCGGTAAGAGTCGCAGTTCGTTAGGTCCTTATCAGGTTTAGGGAGCGCTATTAACAGTGCCTCCCTAAGTGAAGCAGGGAGTTTACCTGTCTCATAGGCCTCATCATACACTGCTGCTAGGTGTGGTAGTAAGAGGTCTTGGTATGTTTTATAGAACTCGCCTGGGAGTCCATCCACCCCAGGGGCCTTGTTGTTTGGTAGTGACTTTATTGCATCACTAAGTTTGTCCTTAGTAATGTGGTGGCTTAAGAACTTCCTATGAGTGTCCGATAGCCAGGCTAATGCTACATCTTGTAAGTAGGATTCAATGTCCGCCACAGGAGTGCATGATTGTGTGTCATATAGTTGTGAGTAGTATTCCACAAAGCGAGCCATAATGGTAGGTGTGTCATACTGCGTGTTACCTAGATCATCTCTGATTTGTGTTATGTAGGAAGTCGTGTATGATGGTTTGATCTTGCTGGACAAAGCCCACCCTGGTCGTCCACCCTCACCATAGTTCCGTGCTGTGTATCTCTTTGATTTGTATTTTAACGCATCCTTTGCATATGTAGAATAGTCATCCATCTGTTCCCTAATTCTTCCTAATAAAGTGGGGTCACCTGTTTGTGTATGTACCGCCTCTAGCATTCCAATGTCTTTTTCTATAATTGCCAATTGTTGTTGTATGTCTTTTAGAATCCCAGCGTGTTTACTAATGCAGTGACATCTGATAGTGACCTCGAATGCTTCCCATAAAGTACCAGCACTTGACACTGATCCCGCATTCAGATCAAAATAGTCTGTTATTGCCTGATGGAGCTCTGTGTGAAATACCTGATCCAGCAGGGTGCTCCCCTGTAACCACCATGTGAATTGTTTAGGGATGTGGGTGGGGATCTCCAACGCAATACATACCGGAGAGTGATCAGATAAGGTTTTGGGTAAATATCTGACCGATGTCGTCCAAGTACATGCCTCTGCTGTGAGCAGCCAGTAGTCTATTCTTGACCACGTATTGCGTGTGGTTGACATACATGTGCCTTCTCTGCTACCACTGTGTCTCATTCTCCATACATCTGTCATTCCCCATAATTCCATACCCTCTTTTAGAACTTTAGCTGCTCGCTTTCCATAACGCTCATTACCCGTGGATCTATCAAGGGTTGGATCTAAGCAGGTGTTAAAATCCCCTCCCCATAATATAGGTGCACTGGGAAAATCTCTAAGTTGAGTCCATACGTCTGTATAGAAGTCAAGGTCGTCCATATTAGGTCCATATGAGGTTATTACTGTCAATATTGTGCCCCCAAAGTTCGCCTGTATTATAACGTATCTGCCCTGGTCATCTCGTAGTTCACGTATGAGCTGAAAAGGGACATTGCGCCTAACAAGCAGCAACACTCCTCTGGTGTAAGTGGAATAGGAGGATGCCATTCGGTATACCGCCCATCGTGCGCCTATACGCATGTCTGTATTGGGGGTAAGGTGGGTTTCTTGTATACACGCTACGTCCATCCCATGCCTATCCAAGGGTTGTACGACATTACAACGCATGGTTTTACCACGCATGCCTTTACATCGCAGTTTTTACAACGCATGCTGTTACAACGCATAGCGTTAAGGGGTGCTGCATAGTGAATAGTTTAATATACTATTCCAACTCCAGTCCCCGTGGATAGTAAGGAAGGTGTTGGATAGTAAATTAAATCCATTCCCTATCCTAGAGCGCCCCCCAGCGCTATGCGTTGTAATGAAATGCGTTGTAACAGTTGAGTCGTAAAGGCACTGCGTGGTAAAAGTTGCGTTGTAAAGGATATTTACCCTATCCAAGTATGCAAATACCTTACGTACTTTCTGCGGGTTATGTAGCCCTCGTACATTCCATGTTATAAAGGTTAGTTTCCTAGTCGATCAGACAGCCATACCCCTTTTCATCTGTGTCCACCGAGAGCCCTCCTAGTTTGCTAAACTTCAAGTTTGATGTAAGCACTATACCAATCACCACTCCTGTCAACCAGACATTTTCTGAATACCCCGAACCAATTCCTACCCCCTCCCACTCCGCTAAAGACGAATAATAGCCTTCCCATTCCTCCTCTTCTCCCCTCCTTCCCCCCGCATAAGTATCAAAAACAGCCCCAACAAACATAGAAAGAAAGAGCGTACGTAGTGCACACCAAGGGGCAGGAGCTGCCAGCCCATTTCCTGTGGATCCCAACCACATAGGCTTATGCCCTACTAACCGTAACATATTTAGAAACTATAAACTCCTGGCTTACATTGATAAGTACATGAGCAGGACTACAACGTGTATGTGAAATGACAACAGTGATTTAAGCTGAATAACTTTACAGTCAGTGGCCCTCCGGCCATGATACATTTGTACATCCCGTCCACAGCTATAATGACACTTATCTGGAGATGATCTTCAGCTGCCGAGCACCTCTGCACAGAGCTCTGCTTCGATCTTCCCTCTCATGAAGCCGCTGCGGTACCGGTGTGCACTTAGTTAAAAAATCTCACAGGAATTTGACCAATCCATTCCTTTCAGCAGTGTCCAAGGTCTTGCCACACTGCCTCCATGGTCGTCGGGTATTCCACACATTTATCTATTCATGTGTTCAGTGTATGTCCTAGCATACAAATAGGGTCTCCAGTGACCCAGCCGTCAATCAGCTGTGTCCGACGTTGCAGCTTGGTCATCCTGGTTGGTCCTCGGGGATTTCCGTCTTGGGCCTCGACTGTTTCTTTGTTGAATGAATTTCATCACGTCTTTAGGCTCGTTGAAAATTTTAGATTTCCCATCCTCTGTGATCTTGAGCCGTGCAGGGTACAGTATGGTGTATGGTACATTTAATTCTCTCAGTTTCTGTTGTGATGTGAGGAATTTCTTCCGGGCCTCTTGGACCGCCACCGTAAAGTCCGGGTATATGGATATATCCATGCCTTGAAAAGTTAGCTTCCCCAGCTCACTGGCCTTCCGGAGAGCGGCGTTCCTATCTCTATAGTTGAGTATGCGGGCTATATTCGGTCTCGGACGCGAACCAGTTAGGGGTTTTGACGCAAGGGATCTGTGCGCCCTTTCCACTATAAAAACCTCTGAGAATGTGTCTCTTCCGAATAGTGAGGTTAGCAGCTGTTCAATATACCTCTCCATGGGTCCTGTGTTCGTCGTCTCGGAAATACCCATCAGGCGTATATTGTTTCTCCGTGACCTCGCTTCCAAATCCTCTGCTTTCGCCGTGAGTTCAGCCATCTGCTTATCCATTCGCACCTGTTTGGAATCCATCTGTACGTGCACATCCTCTGTCTCAGATATGCGACATTGCGCCATATCCAGCCTCTCCGTGTGTCTGTCCAGCTGCTCTGACATCCTGTCAACCCTATACGTGAGAGAGTTTATTTTCTCATCAATATTCGTCAGTGCCGCTTGGATTGTAACAAACATTACCTGCACGTCTCCAGTTGGAACTCCACTAGTCGTGCCTGAGGTTCCTTGACTGGTTGTTGCTCTTCAGTATTCTGTTCTGGACGTTTTTTATTATTATCAAAATTCATTTTAGGTTGGTTTCTATCCGGTTTGCCCATTGTTGGCCAAGGTCAGAGCTTGGGCGCAGTTGTTCGGTGAAAAATGCGCAGATTAACTTTGGCCCTCTCGTCGAGCTGTATTTATGATGGCGGCTATCTGGACCTGCTTGGTTCCCAAGTTTAGTGGGTGATCCGTTCCTCCCTATCGTCGTTATTTTGGCCTTGTGCGATCGTAATATGACACAAGGGCGTCCGCACAGGCTTCGTGTCCGGCTCCCCTTATTAATTGCGCTTTCAGACGACCGTCTCCGTGTCGTGTTTGCAGTAGTGAGCTAGTCCCCTATCCTGCACACAAGTTGTTTTCCTCCTTCACCCCCACCACATATACCTGCTAGTATAGCAGCTTTTCTTCTTGCCTGGTATACTGTGCGTATGGTCCTGGCAGGGGCAATGTATAAGTTAGGCTCACCAGTAGCTCTCTCCGCTGGCCTTTCCAAAAATCCTCTCCACCATGAAGCCGGGGCCAAGAATGTAGTGCACTCGTTTCCCTGCCGAGCCCTGCCAATCCCCGTTCGTCGTTCTGTGGTCGGGTAGTGAGGGAGGTGGGGCCCGCTTAGTCGCTTAACAGGGTGGGGGACATGTAATCTCACCAGGTCCCGGTGCGGGCTGCTTCACAATTCCCTCTCACCTGTCTGGGATCCAGGGCCGCCACCGACACTTTCCCGGCAGCCCCCCGGTGCCCACGCGGGACCTCCGCAGTTCTCCTGGAGGGCTCCGACCAACACTCAGCTTCAAAGGCGGTGCCGGCTCCAACTATGGAAATTCATCTACCGGCCTCTCCCCCGCCTCGCACCGGCGGAGTCCCGACTTGAGCCCGCGTCACTCCCACGCCGGACCTCCGGCTAAGCGGACCCCAGGCTTCAAGCAAGTCCGGCATGCGTGCCTTGCGTCGCGGCCACAGCACCTACCACAGGTCCACAGCTTCACTTTCGATTCCTGCTCTCCAGGCCTCACACGGGACGATTTAGGCACCCGTAATTTCGAGCATATATAAGCTCAAATCACTCAGGCACGGGCACCGTACATGTAGTAGCGGTAGTCCCCGTTCCAGTGGCTGAGTTTAGTTTCAATTTGCAGGATTATGATGCATTATTTCGGGCTTTCTGCAAGGAGCTCTTCTAGTATGTCACCATCTCGCAGCGTAGCAAGCTCCGCCCCCAGTCCTCTCACCATTGTTACCTGATGGACATTCCTCGATGACTGAGTGAGAAAGGGAGTTAGCATTTAATCAACTGTGCAACCCATCAGGCTACATAATAAGGACAAGGAGGAAGTGACTATAGTTAAGAAGGTTTACTACAACTTAGCAGTCTGTTTAAGGTAAATAAATCTCAATGCCATTTTCTAAACACAGTAGAGAGGCAACTTCAAAAGTAAAAGCAACATGCTCAATGATCAAAAAGAATAGATGAATGGAGAGGTATTTTTCTTGATTTTTGCAATTCTTTATCAAAGACTTCTGACTGAAGAGAAAAGTTCTGCGCAGCCAACTTCTTCAGGGCATGAAAAAAATCACATATTCATTCTTGATTTATGAGGGAAGATTTATCCTGCGGCTATTCATAGTACTTTAGTACATACGTTCTCTGATACTGGTTTAGTCATACTACCAAGACTAGTTCCTCATGGTTCGTCCATTCATCTGGAGCTATGTTCGGCCATTTGAAGTTACGTCCACACGAGTAAGGCATCTTCTGAAGTTTATCAATCAATCTCAATACCATGCTGTAAAGATACAGAATAACAACTGGATAACTCATCCTCTTAAAGAAGTTCAGGTGTACCAGTTTAAGCCATAAAAGAAGTTCAATCACAGCAGTACAAAATATCAATAACAGAATGTGATGCTCAGAGAAGAGTTTCTGATTGTCTCTTCTAAACATGAGTGAAGTCTAAAATCATCAACATTAAATTCCATACTAGGAAGGATGGTATAAAACCTAAAATGATCTAAAAAATCAGGTAAATGCAGAAAAATAAGAAAATGCAGGGAAAATGAGGGAAGCTGTTGATAGCGCAAATATTTCAAAAACACTATACACAACATTGTACAGATTTAGAGACAAAAACCTGAATGTGCACATTGCACAAGAAGAACAAAGTGATACAACAATAGAGTCAAGTGAAGTAACAGCACAGTAAAAGCGTGCTTGAAAGAGGTGGAAAAGGAGAAAATACATTGCTAAAAAGTTATAATGCTTATTAATAGATTTTGACAACAAGGTTACTCATGAAATTATGTTTTACTATTCACATACTGATGAAAATTGATGAATCTAATAATGACAGTTCTATTGACTTTTATTGCAGATGTATTATGAATAGATTTGAGGCGCCCCTCCAAGTAAAAAATGTTTCCTCCAAAATATCCAAACCATGGTTCAATGAGACCCTGAACTCTGATCGGCGCAAGCTAAGAGCAGCCAAGCAACTTTGGAAATCAGCACCCTCCTCTGATCACCTATACCAACTTAGTGTGATGAGGAATTCATACAACAGAAAGATTCTTAAGACAAAGGCAGACTTTTTAAGAAACCAACTGAACCAAGTCATCAACCACCCCAAAAAACTATTTGAAATCATCAAACAAGAAGCGCACAACATGCCTAACTCTATGGAACTGAACAATTTGGCTACACCCAACTGCAATGATCTTGCCAATTTCTTCCTAGAAAAGACAAAGTCCATTGAATTCGACATCCAATCTAAGAAGGCCCTCCCACAACCCATTGATCATGGTACTAAACTTTACTCTCAGATCAAGGTCCATTTTAGTACTCCGAAGGAAACCACAAAAAACAATGCCTCCTGGCACACCTTCTCGCCCATCCCTGAACAAAAATTCTATAACACTCTTCTAGCAATCAACGGCTCCAATCACTTCTCTGACCCCTACCTCCCTCTTTATTCAAGATGATAATAACATCTATTCTACCCCTATGGGCAAAGATTGTAAATGCCTCTCGGAGACAAGGCTCCATACCGGACTGTCTTAAAGTAGGGCAGGTCACACCTATACTAAAGAAATCCGACTCCCTTGCCTCAGATCTCAACAACTACCGCCCTGTATCCAACATCCCCACTTTGACGTAATTGCTGGAGAAATGTGTACTAACACAATTATGTAACCACATCGCGAACCACATCGAGAACTCACTCACATAATGGATGACATACTAAAAATGCGAGACCACAACGAATCTTGCCTATTGATACTTCTTGACTTATCCTCCGCCTTCGATACGGTTAAGCATGACAATCTATTGTCCCTACTGGAATGAAGGATGGGCATTACAGGTTCAGTGTTACAATGGTTCACCTCCTTCCTAAATACCAGAACACAAAGAATCAAGTTGAAGCATTCACTCTCTCAACCCTCCATGGTCACCATAGGGGTTCCACAGGGATCAACACTTTCACCCATTCTTTTTAATCTACTCATGGATCCCCTGGCAAACCCATTGAATTCAGCGAACATTCTATATCACCTTTATGCGGACAACACCCAACCGTATATGAAAATCTCCTCACCAGAAGACTTCATCTCCCTCATCGCTATTCTACAGAATACTCAAAGTTGGCTCACTGGCAAGAACCTCATGCTCAACACCAAAAATTCCTTCTCATCTCCAATCCCAATCACACACCCAAGATAGACTTATGGCTGAAACATCTAACTTCCTTTGGCTGTGCTCCCCACATCATTGACTCTGCAAAATCCCTGGAAGTCACCATAGACAAACACTTGGACATGCAGGTGCAAATTACTAATGCCACCAAGGGAACTAATTACCAGTTGAGTATACTAAGAAAACTTAAACCCTTCCTCCCTCAGACCGACTTAAAAATGGTAGTACAAGCCCTTGTGCTTCCAAGACTAGACTATGGATGCACCACTCTATGCGGTCTCCCTAAATACAAGCTGGCCCCGTTGAGGGCATCGCTTAACGCTGCGGCCAGACTGGTATCAGGAACTAAAAGAAATAACCACATTTCTCCAACCTTGAAAGCTCTGAACTGGCTACCCTACGAGGCAAGAATTCACCTAAAGATCGCTTGCATGACCCATAAAGCACTGTATAGCAATACCACCAGTTACTTAGCTCTAAAGTTAGAGCGATCGGGAGGATGCGGACAATTGCAAAGTGCGAGTTCACTACTATTGAAACCACAATCATTCCATAAAAAGAGAACGGGCTGCAGAGCATTCTCAGGGATTGCACCGAACATTTGCAACTCCCTACCTCCAATGATATGTGGAATCTCTTCCTTTACCTTCTTCAAAAAAGAAGCAAAAATGCTTTTGATGAACAAGTTCACATCCTAAGACTTTAACTCCATGATCACCTATGTAATCCACATATTACTGCCTACCTCTTTTGTATTGAAAGCTATTATCGAATGTATGTCTCGAATTCAGTCACTTAATGTTTGATAACTATGTATAATGAAGCGTACTGATTCCCTCGTGGATCATTCTTTGTTGACTACTAGTCTCCTAAGCTATCCATGTACTATTATCTACCTCCTTTGTACTAAATGACGAATACCAAATGTATGTATACTACCTCAACCATCTAAGGTTTAACAATTGAATAATATAAAGCGTTCCGACACCCTTGTGGGTCAGGTTCGTGCTATGCAAACTTTATAAATAAATACAATTTTGGTGCAATTATGTGATAAAATTAGTTAGGAAATTGAAACTTATAGATGTGATAGTAGAGACCCTAATGATTATAAAAATTAGGAAAACATTTTAGTAAAATGGTTTTTAAGAATGATTTTGACCTCTGACTAAGGGACTGATTACGGGTTGAACCGCCGAACCTGTGGTGAAAGTGTGGTGCCGGTCGGGACTGACGCACCAGCGTTCTGACTTGCGTATTTTGAGTATGGCAGTCAGACCATTTTGCGACCGCCTCTACCAAGAGGGATACGTGATCCTCGATGGTCTTGCAGCGTTTTGGGGAAGCAATATGCTTGGCAGTGCCGCTGCGGCGAAGCCAAGCTTATTACGAGTTTCTCCACCCCCAGCCTTTTCATGGCTATGAGCCTGGCATGAAAAGGTAGGCGGTGGGGAGACAAAGTGTCCCTGTGCCCAGAGATCCATGCAGGGGGGCAGAGGTTGTGCCCCCTGTCTGCATGCACCCCCTTTCCTGCATGGCATGGACTGCACAGTCCATGCCGTGCAGGAACGGCTTTAGGCAGTCCCATTACAGTGCCTTTTCAATAGGCAACACAATGGGATCGACCTGCTGCCCGCCAGACAACGAGGAAACTCGTAATCTAGCAGGAGGGGGGCAGTTGACTTAGGTGGTCTGAGAGTGGGGAGCTGGTGTGGCGGCCCCCTCCTAGAGCGCCAATTCGTAATCAAGCCCTAAATGTGTAGTCTAAATACCTTAAAATTCTTGAGTGAAATGCTAAAGAAATTGCTTATCTTTATCAATTTTTGAACATTAATACATTAACTAATTGCCTGAGTCTATTATTGTGTTCTGATGTTCTTTGAAACTGAGCTAAATTACTCTTTTTATCTAAATGCATAATGAGGAGAATCAGCAAATCTTTACAAAATATCAAGTTCTGCTTTTTTTTAATTCTGTGTTGGAATAGAAGAGCTTCTGGAGTGTATCATTTTAGTTAGACTCTGTAGTTAAGGGTAATGCTGTGATCAGTCTAGCTGTATGTGGGGCAGTAAAGTTAGAGGAACACATTAGTAAGTAGTCAATTGAAAGTTAAACCTAAAAATATTTATACCGCATATGCTGGATCACTGTCAGCATTTCAGAAGCAAGAGTCTTTTTGGAGTGTTAGCCTCAGCCACACTCAGCAAAGAGTCAAAGGGAACAAGCCTAGAGATCTAAACCTCTCAAAGTTCAAAGGAAAGTGTTCCAGACATCAGACAGTGTGAACACCAGTTGTTACCACAATAGCCTCCAAAGCAACACCCCTCAGTTCGAAGGTGCTCCATTGTTCTTTTCATTCTGATGTTGTGGGCTGAAATATTAACAGATTCTCCCTGGCCAAACTCAGGGATGGTATTGGTTACCTACGATTCCTTGTAACAATAATATATGGACACTTTCAATTGATGCTCTAACTATCCATGTTTCTTGTCATTCAACTGTTGACACACAGCACTTCAGTGACACAACCCTTCAGCCATCAGTCTGAACCTGAGGTTGAACCAGGTCTGCCAGTCAATGTTAATGTTATTGCTCCTTATAAAGCAACTGTGACCCGACGGGTATCCTGGCGCTGAGAGACATGAGACCTGTCAACATAAAATACAAAAGAAAACCGTGGTGCACTAGGAGCAGGAGAAAGACTGGTGTTATACTCTAGGATAGCAAACACATATCCTCAGTTAAAAACTATAGAAATGATCCCCGAAAGTATAGTCAGTCATGCCTGAACAAATGCATCAACGCATCTCTGCCTACATGTGCAGGTCCAGTATAATGTCTTGCCATTGGAGATAACAAACTATCTGGCAGCACAGGACTTACATCTCCTGAATCCTAAATGTTGTCCTCATCTCCTTTGTCCTTTGACACAACCTGCTCTAATCCAGCCTTGCTGTCCTGCATCTGACACTTCCTCCTGTAGCCTCTTAACTGCCTCCCATGTACCAGCTGTGGTTAACAACAGGTTGCAATTTGTCTCATCTGTGCTTTCATTTTAGTATGCCCCATTGAATGTACATGCCTTTAAGGCACACTATCTGGAAGTTTCATCCGCATACCTATTGCCCACAGTTACATAATCGGTACAGTTGCGGTGTGCAGCACACCTTACGACCACAATCTGGGCAGGTAGTTGTAATGCCTTCAACAAGTTATGCACAATCTCCCTATTGCAGATTTGTGACCCCGAAGAGGCCATGAATCCGCATTGTGACCACAACTATCCATAGTCATGAACAATACTGACTAACAATAAGGGGTTTCTATTAAATGCGCGCTCGTTAATTAAACATAATCTTGCCTTTCACGATTTTGTGGATGAAAGGCAGCCAGACTGGGTATTTATTACAGAGACCTGGGCTACTGACTCTTCTGGTCATGACCTTCTTTTAGCCATCCCTGAGGGCTATTCTCTACATAGGCTTGATAGACCTAAACGTAGAGGAGGAGGTATTGCTATTCTTTGTAAATCCTCCTTGCTATGTACGGTTAATCCACTCTCCTCGCCCCAAGATCGCTTTGAAGCCCTGTACTTCTGTATTACATGTGCCCCTTCAGTCTCCTTTACGGGTATATTGATCTACAGGCCGCCTGGTCATAGAGCTAATTTTGCCTCGGACATATTGAGGATTCTTGAACCCTACTTTGGAAAGCCCTCCTTCACCATTCTAGGTGACCTCAATTTCCATCTTGATGAGGTCTACTCTAAGGACACGTCATCACTGGTTGAATCTCTCGGAGCTTGTGATCTTATTCAGCTTGTTACCAAGGCTACTCATACAGCAGGTCACATCCTTGACGGGGTTTTCTCTAATGATCTAAAACTCTCCAGCGGTACACCTTTACCGTTGGTGTGGACTGATCATTTTGCGGTTCCTCTCAATTTAGCCTTTCCCACCTCTAATTCTACTAAGAAGGGGACTACCCCTTTCGTTTCTAGAAGAAATTTTAGAAACCTTACGAATGAGGCCTTTGCCCCTTTTATTCCTACACCAGAGGCTCTCTCCCTAAAAGACGCGGATGAGGCAGCACAAGATCTGCAGGATTCCATCACCAATGCAGTAGAAAAACTTGCCCCCGCATCCCTGCAATATGTAGCCCGGCGGAAACCATCAGCGCCATGGTTCTCGGACCATCTTAGATTATTAAGACAGGGTTGCAGAAGCAGTGAGAGGAGATGGAGGAAATCCTGGGATCCCATGGATAGGGAGGCTCATAAGTCTGCTCTACGGGAGTATAAGCAGAAAGTGATAATAGAGAAGCAGGAATACTTCTCCAACCTGACTAGTTCACTCACTTCCTCCAGGGAGCTTTTTAAAATTGCGGACTCACTATGCTCCCTCCAACTTCCAGATCCCGTAGTTAGCTCTCAACGTCTTTGTGACGATATTGCAGACTTTTTTCATAAAAAAATCTTTGATATTCACACTTCCTTAGAAGTACAACGTCTTTCCTTGGTTGAAAATAATCTTCCAGGTATACGTTCTTTTGAGGCACTGGATATAGCTCCTTCCAGCCTCCTCTCTGATTTTCCTTCTATGTCCTGGGAGGGATTGAATCTTCTTCTTGATAAGACGAAGTCCTCCTCTCCATTAGATCCAATGCCTCTCAAAAAGCTAAAAGAGTGTAGGAACAGCCTCCTTCCTCCCCTACTTGAGGTGATGAATAAGGTCATAGTCCAAGGCACTTTTTCATCAACATGGAAGAAGGCCATTGTGAGGCCGCTCCTTAAGAAGCCCTCACTCGATCCTGGCCTCTTGAAAAATTTTAGACCGATCTCCCTGCTCCCTGCACCGGCTAAAATTTTAGAAGCACACCTGAATTGCCACCTATCCTCTTTCCTTGAAGCTTCGGAGTATCTTGATATTACCCAGCATGGATTTCGAAAACATCACAGCACAGAATCTGCTCTCACCTCTGTAGTCGATAACATCCGACGCAAGGTTGATGCCGGACAAACTACTGTTCTTGTGCTATTGGACCTCACGGCCGCATTTGACACCCTGTCTCCTGCCATTCTAACATCTCGGCTTAGGGAGGCAGGTGTCACTGGTTCGGCCCTGAGTCTCCTCAATTCCTTTCTCCTTGATAGGGAACAGAGAGTGATGCTCGGCAACCACCTCTCCCCAGCTAAGTCTTTGCAATGTGGGGTGCCACAGGGGTCGGCATTAAGTCCGACCCTGTTCAACATCTACGTGGCCCCCCTTGCTAGGCTTGTAAGATCGCAGGGGATGGAGGTGGTATCATACACCGATGACACCCAGATCATGGTCTCACTCACTCAGTCCTCTGTCATAACATCTGCCTCTAGGTCCTGTATGCAATACGTTGCAGATTGGATGGTTACCAATTCCCTGAAGCTAAATGGCGACAAGACTGAGGTCTTGGTCTTTGGGAAGGACCAAGATATCTGGTCGAGTGAGTGGTGGCCCACTTCTCTTGGCATCTGCCCCACTCCCTCTCAATCTGCCAGAAACCTAGGTGTGGTGTTCGATACTTCACTCTCGATGTCCCTACAGGTGAATCGGACTGTTTCGACCTGCTGGGGCGTGATCAGGACGCTCAATAGAATTCGCAGTTATCTGTCTCTTCAAGCACGCAAGCAGATCGCAGTCGCCCTTGTTGGTTCCAGGTTAGACTATTGTAACTCTCTCTATATGGAATCCAACAAGGGCCTCATACATCGACTGCAAATCGTGCAGAATGCTGCTGCACGCTTTGTCCTGGATCTTCCCAGGGCCTCTTCTGCTACTGCTGCGAGGAGAGACCTTCATTGGCTGCCTATTCAGCACAGAATTTATTTTAAAATTCTGTGTTTGACCTACAGAGCTCTCGAGGATGGACCTAAGGGCGCTATCAGCTCCCTGCTTACCCGCTATCACCCTACAAGGTGTTTGCGCTCTTCGGGACTATTCCAACTTGTTGTCCCTCGTTTTAAGCTCACCAGATGGGGAGCCAGGGCCTTCTCCGTCGTTGCGCCACAGCTTTGGAACATCCTGCCGATGGAGATGAAGGATTTACCCTCTCTAGCGCTCTTTAAAAAGGCTTTAAAAACGTGGTGCTTTTCTAGAGCTTACATAGGTTGAGCTGCCAGGTGTTTGTCATGAGCTGGATTTGGAATTAGGCGCCTTGATGCCCATTGGGCTAAGTCTGCGCATGATAAGATCCCTTTAAATTAAATTAAAACAGTGACAATGGTCACTCTCAGCTCGTCTGAAACACAACATGCTCTAGTAAGTCCAATCAATTTGGCCACTTGGTAGAAAACACTCCTTGAAGCCAAGAGGCTTTGACCATATCTGAGACAGTTCACACTCTATAGGCAGTTCTCAGGCTTCCTGCATGGTTTCGCAAACAGGAGCCATCAACAAACATCACATACTCTGATTCAGGCAGTGGTACATCTTTATGTCAGGTCTCAGCTTGGTGCATAGTTCAGCACCATCAAGATAGTCATGCTCAACCTTCCCTTCAACAAGTTCATTTCCAGGTACAGGCAAAAGAGTAGCAGGATTGAGGGTAGTACTTCGCTTTAGTGTGATGCTTTTGGCCGCAAGTTTGACTTGTTCTTACTTAGGCGGCTGTTGGTGAGGTACTGTGTTGTGGTACACGTTAAAAATGTCTCTACAGAATGGGGAACAAAAACACTCAGAGAGGTCCCAGACAATGCTCTCACACTGCTCGATGCAGACACCTGTAGAAACCATGGCTTTGAGACAGCTGGGCAAAGCAGCAGCTACTGGGTCATGTGTAGCTGAAAAGTAGGCAATGGGTCTGCAAGTATTCCTGTGCATCTCATTTAGCATGTACACAGTGCAGTCCTCTGTCTCACTGCAGAACAAAGCAGAACAGTTATTGTAGGCATGCATTCCAAGTGCTCGGGCACGACAGAGACTTTCTCTCAGCTCTGAGAAGGCACACATGCAAATGTCATCCCATGGTACCAGATCTGACACATCCTTGTGTTCTGTGTCAGCCTCTGTAAAGGCTTATCCACTAGGGAAAAGTTGGGTATCCACTGTCTTTATTAGCCCACCACTCCCAAGAAAAATGTGACTTCTTTCAAGGCAGTTGGCAGATTAATTTTTAGAATCGCTGAGATTCTCTCTTGTGACACCTTCCTTGCTCCCTTCTCAATGTGATGTGCTAGGTACAGGGCCTTTTAAAACACAATCCTATGCACACACAAAAATTCAATGTACGGTAAATAACAATTAAATCATGCAAAAACATCAAAGACTTGTTTCCAATCTTCTTGTTTGTGAAGTTTTTTCTTTTTAATACTCAAGTTACACTGCGCCAGCCGACACGTGTTTCATCAAAACATTTGTTTCTTTGACTCTTCAGGGCTGGAGAGTAAAACAAAATAAACATCCCTGAATATTGTAGCCAGAATATCCGTTTCGCTTGCCATTTCACGATGGAGTTTAGAGTCACAACATTACAGCGTCTCACATTCCCAATTTACACATTGTTGGGAGACATACTTCTCAACACATAGAAAGCTAGAGATACTTCTAATTGTGCATGCAAGTTTATGATAATGTGACTCTATGCTCAATGCGTTACATCTTACTGCATAAAATTCATCACATATTAGTGTTGATTCTAGTGCTCATGCAGGAAAATAAGAAGAGTGATGAGTGACATCGACAACATATTTAAATTACGTACAATTTTTACATTTCGTTTAAAGTCAGTAACGGTGGTAGTGACAAAAATCAGTGCCACAAAGAGAAGTATAGAAACCTAGGACCGACGGGTGACCCGGTTACAAAGAAAAGGGAAACCATAGAACCTTATCCCTATGTGCAAGTGTCGTACCTCGTGTGCAAACGGTCCCTAGAAGGCATGCTAGTACATACCTGCCTTCTGATCAAGGCTTATGTTGTCTTTCCTGCTTGTGACGAACAGAATGTGTCACAGAAATGATAAACTTATAGGGGATTCAAACATCTTTAATAAATGATCCGGGGATTAGTATTTGAGTGAACAATGCTTACCACTTGACCGGTGATAATTCCGACCCGGTAAGGGTGTCTGTGTATATCTCGATTCGGACGGGCTTGATTATCCTGTCTCCTGTGAATCACGGTCGAATACCAGGAGGATGGAAAGAAAACGGGGCGATCAATAATCTGATTGCGCTCTATTAAAAAAACGCAGGGTTAAAAGAGACCATCCTACTTTGACTACCAACCACTAAGACCATTACCGTTCTCACTAGACAAATCACTGAGCACTTAAATCTAACATGCCGAAGTTACTGCCGCGGTCCCTTCATAAGGAGAACAAATGAAAAAATTCAACCTCCCTAACGAGATTCTCTGACCCAGTTCTACCAAGTAGTCGCATAATAGCCACAATCACCATATGCAGTTCCTCACCTGGATACTTGAAAACTAGACCGGTGAATTACACAAAGGACACTTCAGTACGCATGGTCACAGAGTACAATGGCCTTAATCAAATACTGAAAAAGTCTCTAAACAAACATTGGGGGATATTGAAACGGGACAATATCCTGGCAGAGGAAATTCCTACACAACTAAAAATCACCTTTAGACTAGGGAGAACACTATGCACTAGGCTCAGTCCATCATTACCAAGAGCGCCTCGAGGAAACACATGGCTGACTCAACACTCCGTAGGCTTTCACAAATGCGGATTTTGCACCATGTGCAAATGGGCCAGGCACAAAGTAAAGGGATTTAATGGGCCAGATAATCATTGGTATGAAATTAAGAGCAATATTGGTGGTGTTAATGCATTAAATCCCCACAAGAGTATTTCTGTCCCATCTAACAACACAGGACTGGTAGACCCTGGTCTCCCTGATAGTCGTATCAACCATGCAGCAAACGAAAGTCAGGCACTAGAGTCAGACAATCAGTCTCAAGTACTTGAAGTTCTTTCAATTCCAGATCAGAATACTCAGAGCACTATACTGCAATTAACTCAGATACCTCTATCTCTCAACTAGGTTTTTTATACTTTTCTTTCATAAGTAAGCTCTATAAACTGCTATGTGAGAAGAAACCTCAAACTTTCTCGGCCTGAGATTAAGCTAGAGTCAATTTTTAGAGGTGCCAAAACTTAACAATAGTTCATCTGCTGCTTGAACCGTACGGACGTTGAACATTTTGTTGTTTAGCCTGATCTTGAGTGCTGCAGGAAAGCTCAACTGGACAGATGCTCCCAAGTTCCTGAATGCCTCCATCCTCCGACCCAGCTCCCACTGTCTATCAAGGGTTGCCCTCGACAAGTCAGAGCGCACTTGAAAGGAAAAGCCTTCGCCTGTCAAAGATTTTTGTTTTAGGGCCAGATTTAGGATGTGATCCTTCAGTTGGAACGTGTGGAAATTTACTAGAATCTTGCGGGGCTTTGCACGCTGCGGATTACGCCTGAATGGATCCCTATGAATCCGCTGAATATCCAGGTTGAGCTCCTCCTCTGTATGTTTTAAATGTAAGGATTTTATTAGGAGTTGGATAATGTATGCCTTAATGTTGGAACCTTCGTTTGCTTCTGGTACATTTAGGATGCGAATATGTTTGCAGAGCGCAACTTTTTCCCTGAGATAAAGAACCCTGCCCGTTGCATAAACTGAACTAGGTACAGGACCTCATTCTTACATCAGTCATAGGGCCAGATGTAGGAAGCCTAATTCCGGTCTGTAACGGCCGAAATTACCGAATTTCGGCCGTTACCGACCGGAATTAGGTTTTTCAGATGTAGGTGGGCAAATTGTAGGATTCGGTAATTTACTGAATCGGTAACTTAAGGAATCGGTAAATTACCAAATTCTTAACATACAGATTCGGTAATTTACTGAATCCTTAATGTAGAGAGCACTCAAGTGAGTGCTTTTTACATTTAAGGATTCGTTATTTACCACCAACTATTAGTTGGTGGTAAATTCCTAATACCTTTTAAAAAGCAATTTTGTGCTTTTTATTCAGTGCCATGTGGCAGACATACATGCCCTTAGGGCATGTATGTCTGCCACATGTGCACCCATGCACTATACAGGGGTGCAACAGGGTGTCAATGTGACACCCTGCCACCCTTGTAGGTCTACCCCCTATTACTGATTCGGTATTTACGTAATCGGTAATTCTCATTCATTCCTATGGGCCTCCAGGCCCATAGGAATGAATGGGGAATACCGATTCGGTAAATACTGAATCGGTAAAATGTACCAAATCATTAGCTACATATCATTTACCGATTCTAAAATACCGAATCGGTAAAATTCGGTATTTTAGAATCTGTAAATGATATTTACCTACATCTGGCCCGTAGTCATATTTATTGTACAGTTAATAAAAACCTTTACAGAAGAACGGATGTTCAAAATACTAAGTACTATTAAAAACCTTTTCAAGTAAAAGTGGTAATAAAGTGCTAAGAGCTGCTAAAAATGTTTTACTTAGTCCAGAATTGGCTTGTTGAAACCAGCCTCTTTGCATCGATTGGGATCCTGAAACATTGCAGCCATGTACAAAATTGCACGGTTCGGTTCGACCATCTAGTAAGTGGCTTTCTGGCAGACCAGGTCCAGAAAGAGAGTTGTGAGGCTGGGTGCCTGCAGCTGTTGCTCCGGCCTTCTCCTGGGTGTTCAGTTAATAACATTTTGAGATTGCAATTCTGATGTGCTTCAGCTTTAAGGTGCAAGCAGTGCTTAGAGGCTAAGGGGTGCTGGTACTGAGTGATTTTGCTCCTCCCCAGCCTGACTGTGTTCCGAACGCTTTAGATCCAGGTGTGTGTTTCACGTTCTGCATATTGTACTTGCTGTGCCTAGTTTGGTGGCTACTATTTTTAGAAATTTTATAGTTTTTATGTTGAGTTGACAAATTTGTGGATTCAGGCTGACGATTACTGCCTGCCGGCATGTGCATACACCTAGGCTGATAAGGTCGGCACAAAGAAGCAATTTCTTTTGCGGTAGAAGCTAATGACAGATACATAGGACATGGATTAGGGTTTCTTTTCTGAGTCCACACAGGCGGCAGCTTGTATTATGGTTGGCAGGGCGGCACCATGCTGGAAGGTGGTCCAAGAAATGTCGCTCTCCCATTCTTAGTGCCATTAGCCTGGATTTAATCCATAATAGGTAGGTATTGGTTATGTAGCTCTGTTGTTTTTTTGTGGAGTACTTGTGCATCACTGACCATGCATGCGCATGTTTACACGAAGCTGCCTTGTCCTCTAGTGTCGAATTTTTTGGGGCCGTGGCAGAAGTCAGTTTCTTGAATGCTTGCTGGGAGGGTGTTTGCTCCAGGCTTCTATTAATGAGAAGTCCCTCAGTAAGATATCTAATTGGATCGCAGTCCTGAGTGCTCCAGTTCGGACCAGATTAGGGCATGCATAGTATCCGGTGGCGCCAATCTGAGCTGGTGGCAGAAGTTAAGAAAGCAACTACGAGATGGCCATCGCTGCTTGGTAATGGCATATTCTAGTCTCACTTGGGCAGAAAATGCTATTTTTGGCAGGCGCAGGGCGGATTTATAGATTCTTGTAAGTAGTTTGCCGCATACTTGGCTCCTTTACCTTAAGTGACTTCACTGCCATAAGTTAGAGTAGGGCTGATTTTTGCCTTCGTTACCTTGAGCAGTGGGTTGAGGCTATTGCCTTGTAGCTTCTAGGCAATGGACATAAAGGCGAACAGTAGGCTGGAGCCCGTTGTGTTGGTTGAGTGAACATGGTGGGTGAAGGACCACCTGCTCTCTAAGAAGATTCTCAGGTAGTTGTATTCTTTACTGTGTTCTAGGGCTTTGCAGTTGAGATACCACATATTGGTCGAACTTTAGGCTAAAGGCTTATGTTTTGGTTTTGTATAGGTTAATTCCAAGCATGTTTGCTGCTATGTAGTTCTGAAGCATTGATAGTAGTCGTTGTATACCTATCTTTGTCTGGCTGAGGAGCACTAAGTCGTCTGCGTATAATAGCAGAGACATTTTTTGCCCTCCAAGCTTGGAGGTGGGGGAGTGGCAATTTTATTTGTCGAGGTGGTTGGACATGTCTGCTAAATAAAGGTTAAAGCGAAGGGGTGCCAGCACACAGCCTTGCTTCAGGCCAGAATTTGTTTATATCCTCCTTGACAAGCAGTGACCATGCCCCACCTTAATCTACACTCAAGTGTAATTCTATTATTGCCCTCAGCAAGATGTCCGGTAGACCCCAATCCCATAGCTTGCACCACAGCCGTATTCTATAGATGCTATGGAAGGCGTCCTTGAAATCCATGAAGTAGGTGTAGAGTGTTCCTTTCCATCTGATAGCTTTGTCACACATTAGGGCAAGAGCCATTAGATTCTTAGTAGTGCAGCAACTGTCTCTAAATCTGCATTGATTCATGGGGACGAACCCCCTTAGTCTGAGGTAATCGAGGAGCAGGCTTGCATGTATCTTGGCATCATTGTTGATTAGTGCAATCAACCAGTAGTGACGGGGATCTGATTTGCAGCCTCTTTAAAGATCGGTTGAATAATGGTGCCTCTCCATGACTCTGGAATGGTGTTGGCTGTTAGGCAGTATTTGAACAGTGGAGTTGGTATCTCAGACCATAGTACAGCCTCGGAAGTAAATAGAGCAGTGAGAAGCCCATTGGGGGCAGTGGCAATGTCTTTCCGTAGTCGTCTTAGTTTGATGGTACAGCTTTCTTCCATGCTGCTGGTGGTCATGGCAGCAGTTGGTGCGCCAGATGAGTGGCTTGCATTCTGATTTGAGGGTGGTCTGCTCGGCAGTGTGCTGAGAGGCAATGGACATGTCGAATTTGTGGAAAAGTGAGCCGTAAGGAATGTGGCCCACATAGGCTCTGAGATGTTGATGCTGATGGTTCTTCTGAGACCTATTGTGGCGCGGTTGATTAGTGACCAGAATTTATTTTTTCCCCTTGCAGGCTGTTAGCAGTTGCATCCAGAAGTTCAAATTTTTTTCCCTTCTGACACACCAAATGGCTTCCCTGAACTCTGGTCTTACTTACGGTTAACGTTTCTATTCGTCGACTTCAGGTTTTCTGTCAGTCTAAGTGTAGTTGAGGGTCAGGCACGTGCTTTGGAGCATGACAGTGGTTTTCCTTGGAAGCCCTGCAGGAGTTGTTCTATGAGTTCGGTCCACTGTGAGATGGATGTGCTGCATTCTAGTGATGCCTTCTTTAATAGGTCTTATATCCGTGTCAAGATTTCTTGGCCAATTTTCAAATCACATTTCAGCCGTTTTAGATTTTCTGTCACTACACCGATACTGGTGCGTGGGGCTGCTTCCAGGTTTTAGAGAGTTATATTGAAATTGATGTTTTATGGCTGGTGATCACTTGCGCAGGAAAAAGTTTCTGATTGTGCTTAAAAAGGCCAGCTGAGCACAGACTGAAGTCTATGTAGGAGATAGAATTGCCCGAAGTTCTTGTCCATCGGGCGGAGAGTGACCTTAAAAGCAGCCATTAATGAGCATTAGGCCCACAGTGAAGCATTCATTTGCGAAGCTTTCTGCAATGGTGTTCCGCTGTGGATTTCGGGGAAGGTTTTGCATTGGGAGGTCGTACTCAGTGTCCAGAATGTTGATCTTGCGGCCAATCGCCCCCCAAAGAGATTTGTATTGAAGTCGCAAGATAATATGATGTTTGCGGATAGATGGTCTAGTTTCATATCAGATAGTATTAGTGTTAGGTATTTTTGTGTCTCTTCTTCCTTGATTTGCAGGGGTTGATGTAGACATTGATGATTAGGAGCAGAAAGACTTTATAATGGTCAAGAATGTTTAGGCGAAGTGCTTGAGCCCAGGGGGCTTTTAGTTCTATTTCTGCTGCTGTGTATTACAGCGATACTGAGACATAGATGGACAGGCCACCCATAGAACGGCTATACCTGCTGGTTTTTATTGCTGGTTTTTGGAACTCTACGAAACCTGTTAGAGGGACTGTTGATTGGGCCCAGTTTTATTTTTTTATTTTTTTATTTTTGATGAGCTAATAATACATTGTATGCTTATAACCAGTAAAATAATCATAACAACCCTAAAGCATTTCAAAATCCAAGAAGGGGAGGGAAAAATGCAAGGAATATACAAAAACTATTGGCATTATATAAAGCCCCCTTAAGATCAACGTACATAACAGTTTATTCCTATGATAAAAAACAAATATAACACCATATGAGAATAGTAGGTAGAAACATCATACATCCATTTACCCAGCAATATAAACTATGAACTATAAACTAAAACCTGGTGTCCGCCAAATGGTCACTTATTGGGCCCCATATTTCCATACTCAATCTCCGTTTCTGCCACACCTCGAGAGCGTACAAACTGTACTCTAAATTACAGATAATGTATAGCATTCTTCTCCACATTTCAAACGGCGGTGGTTCTTTCTGTCATCATAGTGTGGTTATACAATTGAGCCACTGCGACGGCTATGAATATCAAATACCTACATGTATATATAGCACCTCTAGCCATAGAGTCTTCCAAAACCCCCAATAGCATAACAGTAGGGGTAATCTGCATCTGTATTCCTGTGCCCTCCGTTAAAAATCCTCCTGATCAAAAGCTACAACTCTGGGCAGGTGAAAAACATGTGTAGGCTATCAGTCTGATCTCCCCCACACGTGTACACTTATCCGTATTCAACCCGCATCAGCGTGCTATTTTTTCTGGGGTATAGTATAAAATAAATATAGTCTTATAATGTTGCGTCTGAAGGCTACAAGATTCCAGAAGCTTTCCTTCTAAAACAATCAAGTCATGTAATAAATCCCCTTCCTGCGATAATCTAGTGTTCCATTTTAAATTCTGTGCCTCCAAATCATCAGATTGCACATAAATAAGAAGTTGATATAGGGTACCAATCTTCCCCAGCCCTCTAATTGTTTCTAGTAAATTATTTTTCTGAGTTAATAATCCTACATTTGTCTTCTTTACCAAATAGTCCCGAATTAGCAAGTACTTAAAAAAGTCTGCTTTAGATAAATTAAATTCAGAAACCAGCGAGGAATAGGACTGTATGCCATTTTTGTCCACTAGGTCTCCCAGAGTTCCAATACACTTCCGTCTCCATCTAGCCATTGTGGTGTCTGAAAAAATAGATGGCAATAGTGCTGATGATACAGTGGGTGTATAGAAATGGATCCTCCCTATCTGCATATACCGTTGCACCTGAAGCCATACCTTGTATGTGTTTTCTTATAATAACTAGGTTCTAAATTTGAGATGAACCCCCTCTCTGCCTCCCAGCCCAAAAGCATTTGAAATATATAAGGTAGTTCCGCGGCTACAGCTTCCCCTTCCCCCACCAATAATATTCCCATATGCTAAACTAAACATACCCAATAATATTTGTATTTGTATTTGTATGTTGGATTTATATCGCGCCAATCACCTACAGGTCTCTAGGCGCTCGGAAATCGATGGCATTTATACCATAACTACATACAACACAAGGGGGTAGTGCAACAGTCTACACTGCACCCAGAGCCCTCCCAAACAGCCATGTCTTTAAAGACTTTCTGAACCTTAGGAGATTCACCTCTCTGCGCAGTGCCTCCGGCAGCTTATTCCATAACTGAGGGACCAACACAGAGAAGGCTCTCCCTCCTTTGGTCACCAATCTGTACCGAGGACAGATCAGCAGCTGAGAAGCAGAGGATCTAAGTATTCTTTTTGGGCTGTAGACATCCAAACGGTCTTTGATATAGGCCGGCGCATGGCCATAAATTGCTTTATGGGCCGTGCATAGACTCTTAAACTCTACCCTCTCTTTTATGGGGAGCCAATGTAGGCTCTGCAATAGGGGAGAAGCTTTAGTCCTTCTAGGGAGTCCAAAAATTAGTCGCGCCGCGTCGTTCAGCACGACCTGCAGTCTATTTGTCAGAGTTTTTGGGAGGCCTAGATAAAGGAGCCAATAATAAAAATGAGGTTGGGTACTGACCAACCCCCTCAAGATCACGGCAGATTTAGATATTTCATTGCTCAACGAGGTTTACCTTGAGCCCACATAAAACTGTTACAAACAGACTGTAGTTTTTGAAGTTGCTTTTTGGTAAGTTCGAGGGGTACAGACCTAAAATAATATAACACTTTGGGGAGAATATTCATTTTTAAGACATTGCACCTACCCACCATTGAGTGGTGTAGACCTTCCATCCTATTAAGCCCTTTTTTAATTTTGCGCACCATAGGGTCCCAGTTAGAAAATATAATTCTATCCAAAGAGACATTAACGCGAATCCCCAAGTAATTTTCCTGTTCAGTGACCCTACAATCGGTAAATAGCGCTTGCTTTGTGCAAATTATTTTTGTCTTAGCTGCGTTTAATTTATAACCCGGGTTTTGGCCAAATAAGGTTGCTAACCGCTCATCTCTGCCACAGCCTTAGCTGGATTTGGCGAAACTACAACAATGCTTTGTTACACATGATAGCAAATCCCGATGCATTTCGGGCCACGCCCTTCCTCAGGGGATTACTAATGGTGTAACTACGCAAGGACTCCGCGGAGTTCCAAGCCGCAGACAGTGATCCAGTGATCTTTATTAAGCCATGAACTTATAATGAGTTTAATAAACTGTGAATGTTGGATAAACACCATTGTGTGTTTGGAATAAACTTTTTTTGAACTCTACATCTATAGAATAAGACCCCGTGGTCCCCCTCAAGTTGTGCTCGAAGGTGCTCTCTCCCAAGAGGGGGAGCAATGCATTAGTTCTCGTGAATTCCACACTGTTTGGCCAGACAGTGATTACCTTTAAGCACGCTACAGAACATTACAAACTTGCAACTCTATTGATTGAACAAGCTGTGCGAGTTCCACTTGCTTTTCGAAACTACAACAATGTCATCAGCATATGCTAGTGTTTTGATATACTCTTGCCCAATCCTCAAAGCTGGGATATTTGAGCTATTTTCCAATAAATTTATAAAGGGATTGATGTAAAGAGCAAAGGGTAGAGGGGAACACGGACACCCTTGTCTAGTAATTTAAAAGGGAGATGGGCCTATAAGACTAGGGTAGTGTGGGCGACTTGTCTTCCTTCTTAAAAATAACAATATTAGCTATGTCCCATGATGTCAGGCATCCCCTTCCTGTGCTTCCAAAAAAACATTGAGCATATTTAATTTTAATTCCGGCAAAAAATATAATATAAGTGTAATTCTAACTGAAGTTTGTCCGGCCCAGCAGCTTTACCTGATGCTAGGGAGCCAACAGCCTCCACTAGCACTTCTAGTGTTATAGGCCCTTCCAAATATTGCTGGTCATCTAAACAAAGCATCTTTCTAAAAAGGTCTTTAAAAATACATTGAGTTTTCATCTGGCTTCTTGGTTCCTCCTTATACAATTTCTCATAAAAGATCATAAAAACTTTGGGGCATATTTACAAAAGTGGCGCAATTACAATGCGGCGCACCATGGGGCAAAAACGGCACAGATGCCGTAAAAGTGACGCATCGCTGGAGTTTCGTCGCAAGCGCGACGCAGCTCCAGAAATGCTCGGGGGGCCCTATCTTTTTAATTCTGTGTCAATCCTTACTCCTGCTTCAAGCAGGCGCAGGGTTTTGACGCAGCATGGGCCCCAAAGTGACTGAGTGAAATCTTGTAGATTTCACTCAGCCACTTTTAGAAGACGATCCTGCGCCGGAACGTCCCTCCTTGCGCAGGAACGCCTCCTTCTGGCGCAGGGCTTTACAACGTGACGCATCTCCCAGATGCGTCACGTTGTAAATACCCCGCACCATATCGCATCTTTGTGCCGCCGCTGCGTCACAAAAGTGACGCAACGGCGGCGTAAAAGACACGCAAGGGGCTTGTAAATCTGCCCCTTTGAGTATTTCAGTGGGGTTTTCAACTAATCTCCAGACTGAGTCTTCTATTGCAGTAATTGCGGACTTTACCTCCTTACATCCGATTTTTGTTGCCAAGTATTTGCCTGTTACCTCACCAGGGGCCAGATGTAGGTGGCCAATTACCGGTCGGTAACGGCCGAATTCGGCCGTTACCGACCGGTAATTGGATTTTGAGATGTAGGAGCATGCTTTACAGAATCGGTATTTTACCGAATCTGTATTTACAGATTCGGTAAAATTACCGAATCGGTAAATACAGACTCGGTAAAAATACCGAATCTGTAAAAGCATATGTAGGTAGCACATCTTTGAGTGCCGCAGGCCTTTCAGATTCGGTATTTTAACACCCAATCCAATTGGGTGTTAAAATACCGAATTCAGGTGTGCATGCACATGTGTGCATGCACTCCTAGCCATGTGACAGACAGACATGCCCTTAGGGCATGTCTGTGTGCCACATGGCGCACATGCCTATTTTTGGGGTGCCAGAGGGTGTCAAAGTGACACCCCCTGCACCCTTGCTAAAATCGGTATTTACCGATTCTGTAATTACAGAATCGGTATTGCCCATTGATTCCTATGGGCTTCACAGCCCATAGGAATCAATAGGAAATACCGATTCGGTATTTCCAGATTCGGTAAATACCGAATCTTAAAGATTCGGTATTTACACATCTGGAAATACCTACATCTCCCCCCTTCATATTTACCACTTCTTAAATACCGAATCGGTAAAATTCGGTATTTAAGAAGTGGTAAATAAGAATTACCTACATCGGGCCCCATATTTGTAACAATCCTTCCTAAAAAGATAATACTTCTTAGCATTCTCTTTTGACCAAAGAGCATTAATCCTTGTCTTGTGGCAAGCTACCTCTCTTTACACCTGGGTAATATCGAGGTTGGCCTGCAAGGCTTGAATAAGCGCATACTCTGCATTCTGAAGGTCTGCATATAATTCCCGTAAAACCTGCCTCTGTTGTGTCAGGTTTCAGCAGTATAGGGTCGCTGTCCGCCTTATGCGGGACAAAGGGCAACCGCACTGGCCAAACTACATTTCCCAGAAGGCCGGGAGACGACGTCATGTTGCAACGCCAGTCACGCACAATCCCAGAAATAAGACTCAGCCGTTACTTGACAGCGGTGCCGATAATTAATGTCAAGACTTCCGACTGGTCGGTAAGGTGGAGTAGCGGTAAGCTCCTGTTTAGAGATTTGTTATCCTTCTATGTTACCTTTCATCCCGTTCTGGGTCGGATAAAAAAAGGATTGGATTCGCTTACTCAGTGCACGCGGCTGTGGGCACGTTCAAGGATATTGGAGAACCCTGTGAGGTAACAAGGGCTCTCTCTCTCTCCCTGTTGGACGAGACGGCATTCCGCGTTCTCGATGCGGGGAGAGGCTTGTTGACGGTCTAGTTAGATCGGAACTATATCCATAGTCCAACAAGTATATTGTACAGTATTGACTCTCATAAGTAGATCGGAACAGTGTGGATTGACATTGTTCATTTAGTTAGTTATCCTGGGTTCAGACACGGACGTGTCAAGAAACAGATCCCTCCCTTATTGGATAACCAGTACCACGTGGCAGGAACCAGTCTGAAAGGGTGTTGTAACCTTGCCTGCCGTTTCTTTCTTTGTGATTCCTTTTGCCCAACATGTTTTCTACGCTTTGTATCTGAACCTACAGGAGAGACGAGTCAGGGGGTACGTGATCAAGGGGATTGGTCTAACCTAAGGAGGAACACCATACTTGAGTGGTATGTAGAATGTATTGTAGGTGATTAACATAGCCTCTCATGATACAATAGCTCATCGTGTTCCTATGTGTTTGTTGTTGCAGTTGGTTTCCATCCATGATCGCAACCCCCATCATTCCTCCCGAAATACAAAGCCTCTTGTATTTTCCTTTTCAGGTAGGGGCTTAGATTAAAGTTGTGAACAGTAAGGAAGGATTGTAGAATTAGTTTATTGTGGGGTTTTTGGGAGGGTGTTTTCTAAACCACTGTCCTTGTCGTTTCAGATCTCCCTCCCCGCTGTCCCCTTCCTTTCCCGCCCTCACGGGACCCTCCTGGTAGTCTGTGTTCCTTACTTCAGGCTCTAGGGGAGTCGTGTGGGGGAGGTTATAGGATATTCAGCACAGCCCCGAAGAGAACCGACGCCGAGCCTGACATGTTGTTTCTGAACATATAGTCAGAAGCTCGAAATTTCTCCCCGGAGCCCTGCCTTTAAAGCATCTATACCATGCCATGAGTTGTAGAATTATGATTAATAGACAAGAATTGGTTCAACCATTGTCGAATATGAGAAATAAATTGATCATTAAAAAGTAATTTTCTATCAAATGAGAATGTCCCATGGCTCTGAACTAAGCCTCGTATTGCCAGTTTCATGAACAATGGGTTGTGATCTGAGGTGACGCTGGGGTAAATTTTTATCTGCGCCTCTGCTAGATGATTCTTTGTTATGGAAAAATGATTTAATCTGGCTAGTTTTTGATGCGGGCAAGAAAAGTGTGTAACCCCCAGATCAGGATATTTTAACCTACGTCATACCTTTACTAAACCATGTTCATCCAATAACTGAGGAAGGGTTTTGTAGACCTTAGGCTTCCATCAACATTAACATCCCCACACAATATTAAAGGAGATGCCCAAGAGGCCAGTTCTATATTTAAGTATTCCAATATCTGAGCCTCATCAAAGTTCTATCCATACAAAGAGGACATTGTTAATTTTGTATTGCTGGGTAAGCATTCTGCTATCGCCCATCACCCACTTTTGTCCGCCAAAGTCCTATCGCAGGATAGAATGTTAGACCTGGCAAGAATTGCCACACCTCTCATAGTAGTTCTCTGCGACGTACATACCAAAAGGTTATACCCTAATTCAGTAATAACATTGCGCCAACCCCAGGGTAAATGTGTCTCTTGTAGGCAGGCCACATAGGGCACATTTTCCTGATTTCCTGGGCCAGTCTCTGCCTCTCATCTCTACCATTAAGACCCTGTACCTTGAAGGAGCAAATAAACAATCTAGCTGTCATTCCCCCATCTTAAAGCATACTTGAGAGCACTCTCCCCCCTCAACATCACACTACTTACACACCTTGGCTGTATATAATTTTTTGGCTCATTTACAATTTTCACCCCACGTGACCCACAATCAGCCCCCCACTCCCAAACACTACCTCTGAACCCACCCCTACACTTCCTCTGCTGGCAGAAGCATCCACTAACACCCCAAAAAAGGAGGCTAACAGACCCATGGGTCCAGAGTGATGGAAAGCCTTGCAGCGTCGTCGACCCCCCCCTCTTACCCCATCCCAAATTCCTGCCCAACCAAAAAAGAACAAAAATATATAGTGAACCACATTTTTTAACATGGCTATCTTCAGCTAGGTTACAACACCCGCCTATTTCTACCATACACCAACCAGTTTCCTACATTTTGATGCCCTGTAAGAATTCCCTAGCCTTAACTTCAGAGGTAAAAAACTGGGTTTTGTCTTTATATATAACTTTAAGTTTGGCGGGGTTGAGAAAAAACATTTGAGCATTTTTGCTCTGGAAAGGATCAATTAACTGTCGGATTTGCCACCTTTTTTTCACAGTAGAATGACAGTAATCTGGTCGCACAAAAAACTCAAATCCATTTCCTTTTCTCTTTCTATCAGGCCTCACGAAATGGTATAAAGCTTGCCTAGACAAGAAATCAGACAAGCAGATCAAAATTGCTCCCGGTCGAGGAGGGGATTGTCCAGATCCTGAATGACTAATCGGTCGAAAAGCAAACCGATGTGCCCGTTGCACCACCATGTCCCACGACCACTGTGTCAATTCTGAAAATGCTGCAGTGAAAAGTTCAGCAATACATTTTGAACCTTCAATGCCATCCGGCACACCAAGAACTCTTAAGTTATTACGCCGAAGACGATTTTGCATCTCCTCCAGTTTCCACGCTATATCATTCTTCTGCAACACCAGGGTCTCTGTGACAGCTTTCTGAGTGGTCATCTCGGACTCGAGGGTAGAAAGGCGATTTTCTGCTTTGGTAATCCTCTCAGCAAACTCTTAACAGGATTTAGCAACACGGCGGAGTGAGGTTTGTAGCTTACGACACACATTTTGTGTTTTTGGACTCTCGGCACAAGTCTCGTCCCTCAATGTCTTAATAGACTCATAAATGACAGCCAGAGAGATATTTTCTGATTGTAAAGCTGTTTTATATTTCCCTTGTACCATTGTTCCCTATGGCTCTGCTCCCATATTAAGTGAGGGGGAAAACTCCAGAGATGATGGGGTGGCAGAGTTGGCCAGTTCTCCGAGAGCAGTTGACAAGAACTTTTTCTGGACGGTACTCATTTCCAGTGCCATAATTTGAGTTTCCGGCCCCTCCTCATCCTGCTGTACACTACTAGTCTCACTCCAGTGGCCATTGGGGGACCCCCTCCCCGAAGTAATTTCTATCATCGGCAGTGACTCATCGTCTGATGAATTAGATTGATCCGATAAAGACAAGCAGTGCTCGCCAGTGTCGCCTATGTCAGCCTCAGGTGGCACCAAGGGGTCATGCGGATCCAACATATGAAGTTCCCCCTGATTCAATCTGGCAGCATGGGTATGATTAGTGGCTCCTACCATTGTTTGCTGTGCTTGCTCCCCAGTATTTGCAATTATAACCTCTTGCTCACCCAATGTTGCCCCAGTCTCAGCTTGCAGTCCAAAATCCACCACATTAACAGTTCTCACCTTATCTACTTCGGCATCAAGAACTCCTTTCTCCAATAGACTGCCCTCTACTATGGTGTTTTTTCCTTTCCTCTGTGGCAAGAAGATTGCAGGAGTGATTTTCTTCCCGACAGCCTGTCTGATCTCATGACTCGAAGCACTGTTGGTGTTAGCAACCGCTCCACATCGGTGCTTGCCTTGGACCTTCGCAAGAACGAGGGAGTCCCCTGCAGCACGGGTCTTAGTTCCCAGGATAGCTTTCGGCGGCATAGTGACCACAACCACGGTAGTAGTCTTCCTCTTAGCCAGGACTTGATAGAGGCTTCATTTGGGACCATGAGAGCAGAGCCAAAACAAATAAGCAAACGGACACATGGACCAGCGATAGGTAAGAGCAGTCCCCAGCATTCCTCATCCGCGTTAATGTGTGTCACCATTGTTTATATTATCCGTTATATGTACGCATCTGCTGGGCAGTTTTATAAAACACAAAATTCCTCCGACATACTGACAAGGGAAGAGAGTGTGGACGATCGGCTGCGGTGCATACTCAGCCGATGGAACAACTTCCATCTTGCCTGAGGCCCAGGTTTCTTGTAGTAATATCAGTTCCAAGTCCCTCCAAGGTGTCAGGGGTTCATTGTTATCAATTTTTTGTTGGAGCCCCTGGATGTTGCAGAAGCTTAGGGTAATATTTGCCTTGCGTGGTCATTTCCGGTCTACAGTTGTAGTGGTTTGTCAGGTAGGGTTGTTAAGAGCCAGACCCAAATGGCATGGGGTGACCTTATCCTGCTATGGTTGAGTCCTCTGGACCATGTTCCATTTCTCGATAGTCAGATCCCTAGATGATAAGCGTGGGTAAAAGCAGTGGGAATGTTTGGGCCTTGAGAGCCTTGGGCGCTTTTTAAGATTGAGTAGGTTGGCTGGGGAAGCTGGTGCAGGAAGGCTATTGTGAAACCCTTAGTCCCTGCTTGTTCAACTTTTTATACACTAGCTTTCAAAGACTTTTTGATAGGTTATGATTTTTTCTACCCATAAGGGCGAGAGGAAGGAGACCTGGGTAGCCTCTGGCTCTTGAGCTTGTCGCTGTTCAAGGAATTTGATTGCCAAAATATCTGCTGATGTTATGTCCTTTAGATTCGGTATTGACTGAAACAGGAGGATCAGATTGCCCCTGTTCAGGATGTTGCGGGCCCCTCTTTGATTGGTATTGGTATTTCGGGATAAAAACTAGCTTAGTTGGCCCTGGATGGTCTGTCATGGAGGTGATTGTGCCTTCAGTCCCCTTGCTTTGTGTCCGGGAATCTTCTGATTGATTTGGGTCCCCGTGTTTCTCTCTACCAGGGGTTTGCATGAGACATTTGTGATGGTGACTAGAACCCCTGTGTTCCCTGATGTCGAGGTCTCTGTTCTTGCCAAGTGTTTGGATCTGAGAGTGCGGGGATTTTAATGAGTAATTGTCTGCTTTGCTGCCTTGTACCCAGTTGAAAGATTCAAGGTTTGCGCTTCAGTGTTTTTCAGGTTTGCAGCCAGTCACATTAATATTGGGCAGCTGTTTTGAGTAAGAGTTTGAGTTGGTTGGTTGGCCTGTATGGGTCTACATGGCATGAGCATGGAAGAGTGCTCTACTTGGGCCGTAGGTGGAGTTTGGCCTTTGGACTGCTTATGGTCCAGTATTGGAAGCTGGTTGTTTACATGGGCTGTTGCCTCTGCTTGATTTAGTTGTTCGGCTTGATGGTTCAGCGCAGACTGGTCGAGTACTTGCGAAATTGAGGACGCGTCTGTTGTGATTGTTTTGAGGTCCATGGTCTGGTTTTATTTTGGTAAAGATAGAGTATAGCCTTTCCCGTTTTGCTAGTAGAGGGGTTCTTTTTGGATTTTGTTTTGTTGCTTCCTTAATTTTTTACGAGAACATTTGCTTAGTCTGCCCAGTTGTGCGGGGTTTAGTAATAGGGGGAGGTCAATAGAATAAGGGCACAGCTGCGGTCGAGTGGCCTAGGCAGGAAAGCCAACTACTCTACCCAGGTCTTGATCGTGGGTTGCTGTAGTGGTCTGTTTTTGAGGTGTTTGAGAGTGTTTTAAAGCTCCTTGCACTTTATCCAGTTTCTTTGAACGGGACTGCGGGATGTGGACCTTCTCTGCACCGTTGGTGGCAGGGAGTTGCAATTTTAGATCTTGCAGTAGGGTTTCCATAACTTGTGGTAAAGAGGCCAGCTTGTTTATAATTGGAGAGCACAGACAGTCACCTCCCGTTGCAGTGGGAGGGGAGGCTGATTCTACTGCGGTTTGTGCTTGCTTTATCAGTTTGTTCAAGGCATCTGATTTACTGTCTATGCCCGTGATGAGTGTCGCTAGGGAGCCAAGAATGTCCATTTGGGCATCTAGCTTGTCTGAATGGTAGGATTGTGCTGCAACCATGGCGTGAATTGTGCTCAGCAAGGAGGTTCATACGTCGCTCACTTGTGGTATTGTAGTTATTGTTTTGAGTGGTGTGGAGCTGTGGTCTTTGGCAGTGGTATCTGACCTTGTTGAAGGGCCATTGGTTCTCGGGATTAGTTGGTCTTGGCTTCCAAAGCCTATTTCAAAGTCAGTTGTTCAAGGGGGCTTAATGTGGATAAGGGGGAACCTAGTATGTATGAATCATGAGTTGAGCTGGAGGCTCCTGAGTTTGATCGTGAACTATTATCCTTTTGTGACTCATTTGCACTCACTCCTTTCATCACTGAGGTCTGGTGCACATTTGCACGTCCGCCGGGAGAGCCCGATTCTGGGCTTCCGCGCAGTCGAGGTTCTGACTTTGCTTTTGCTTGGAACTGCTGGGCTAGCTGGGCTTGGGATGTTGGTTTTGTAGTGTTTAAGCTGTAGCTGTAGACTGAGTGACCCCGGCCTGAGTTGGATCGAGGCGTATGGCCTAACGGAGCTGTTAGGACAGTTGATCCTTAAATTTCCTTAAAATCCTTAAGTGACCTATCTTACTCTGTGAGAAGCGGTCGCTCCCCACGCTCCCTGCCTGGATATCGTAGCGCTTGGCTCACACTGCTTGCCTGTAAAGAATATTGGTGCCTCGGTATCGTAGCGCTTGTTCGCATTCTTGTAAAGATCTTGTGTCTGCTATTGCTCACTGCTGCAAAAGAATTAGTGTGTCCTTTGCTCGCATTTAATTTGTGCAAGTTATTTCACTGCTCGCATTTTAATCTGTGCAATCTGACTGTCGGAGAGCTCGCATTGCTTGACTTTTAAATTAAGAATTATTGCCTGATTGTGCCGGTGCCACTGCCCATAGCGTCATTCATCTCTGTGCCCCAATCTCGTCCTGTTTCAGTTTTGCTTTCGCTGCCATTTTGTTTGTTGTGCCTCGAAGCCAGCCTCTCCACCCCGCTCCCGCCTCCCAGCTGCTCCTCCCTCCCTCTGACTGATAAGGCTCGTCCCGTTGGAAGTAGCGCTGTGACCTCTCTTACTCTGTGAGAAGCGGTCGCTCCCCACGCTCCCTGCCTGGATATCGTAGCGCTTGGCTCACACTGCTTGCCTGTAAAGAATATTGGTGCCTGGGTATCGTAGTGCTTGTTCGCATTCTTGTAAAGATCTTGTGTCTGCTATTGCTCACTGCTGCAAAAGAATTAGTGTGTCCTTTGCTCGCATTTAATTTGTGCAAGTTATTTCACTGCTCGCATTTTATTCTGTGCAATCTGACTGTCGGAGAGCTCGCATTGCTTGACTTTTAAATTAAGAATTATTGCCTGATTGTGCCGGTGCCACTGCCCATAGCGTCATTCATCTCTGTGCCCCAATCTCGTCCTGTTTCAGTTTTGCTTTCGCTGCCATTTTGTTTGTTGTGCCTCATAGCCAGCCTCTCCACCCCGCTCCCGCCTCCCAGCTGCTCCTCCCTCGCTCCGCCCCCCCCACTATCCTCATATGGCAGAACAGCTGACGCGCAGCGTTCACGCGCAGCGAACGCGCCCCATGCGCGCCGAAGTTGCGCCAAAGGTAAGCCCGTCTACGCTCGTCCGCGCCTGGACTGCGCCCAGCGCCAGACCCCCTGGCCCCCGCAAAACCCACTCCGACCGCATAACGTACAACACCACAACCCTTACAGCCCTTAACCCCGGCCGACTACCAAACTGCTACCAAGCCGCCCCAGGACACACCCATGGACCCTTCACCTGCCACTCCTGCAAGTTCGACTGCATCAGGACCCACACCAAATCCACTTACTCCAAACAGAACTCCGACATTAACCACCTGAATTGCATCCTACTCAACACCCGCTCGGTCCACAGACATGCCATTGAACTTTGGAACCTACTCGACACCACATTGCCGGACGTCGCCTTTCTTACAGAAACCTGGATGAACACCTCATCAGCGCCCGACATCGCCATAGCCATCCCGGACGGCTACAAGATCACCCGAAAGGACCGCATCAAACAAACAGGAGGAGGATACGCCATCGTTCATAAGAACACCATCCGCATCACGACCAGTTCCGATGACAACCTCACAACCGCCGAACACCTTCACTTCCAAATTCACACCGACCCTAAGACCACACTCAGAGGCACCCTTATCTATAGACCACCCGGACCCCGCACACAATTCAGCGAAGATATCACAGACTTCATCAGCCCTCACGCCCTCCCCTCCGAGAACTACATTCTACTGGGAGACCTCAACTTCCACCTGGAAAAGAACAACGACAACAACACCCCCACTCTTTTGGACAACCTCGCCAATCTCGGGCTCAAACAACTTGTTGATACCCCCACGCACTGTGCCGGACACACGCTCGACCCAATCTTCACCTCCAGCAAGCACATCTCCTTTAATCACACCACAGCTCTCCACTCGACGGACCACAGCTGCGTACACTTCAACTACAAAAAGACCACGACCCACAACCACCCACAACCAATTCCCCGAAGAAACTGGAATAAAATTACCGCCAACCAGCTCATCACATCGCTTCACCAAAACCCTCCTGCAAAGTCATTGGACCCAAACCAAGCAGCCACCAACCTCACACAATGGATCACCCATAGCGCTGACGAATTAGCACCCTTGAAAAACCGTCATATCAAGCAAGGCAGCAAAAAAGCCCCCTGGTTCAATGATGACCTTAAGAAATCCAAGAAGATCTGTCGCACCCTCGAGAAAGCCTGGCGAAAAAATCCAACCACTGACAACCTGGCCACCTTCAAGAACGCCACCAGCAAACACCACCAACTGATCCGATCCACCAAGAAATCAGCATTCAAGGATCGACTCGACAACAACGCCCACAACAGCAAAGAACTATTCAACATCGTCAAAGAGTTTACTAACCCCACCGCCGGCACCAACGACATCACTCCCTCCCAAGACCTCTGAAACTCTCTAGCCTCGTTCTTCCATAACAAAATCGCTGACATTCATAACAGCTTTGGAGACCAGCCCACTCCATCTACCACCGAACTAAAACCTCTCTCCAACAACCTCTGCGCCTGGAACCCAATCACCACTGAAGACACCATCCGCCTAATGAACACCATCCACTCAGGATCACCAACCGACCCATGTCCCAACCACATTTTCAACAAAGCAGACTCCATTATCGCACCCCATCTCCGAGACGTCATCAACTGCTCCCTCAACTCCGCCACCTTCCCGGAAAGCTGGAAACACGCCGAACTCAGCGCCCTCCTGAAGAAACCTACAGCAAATCCTACTGAACTTAAAAACTACCGCCCCATCTCGCTCCTCCCATTCCCTGCCAAAGTCATTGAGAAAGCCATCAACAGTCAACTCGCCGCCTTCCTCGAATCCAACAAATCCCTCGACCCTTCACAGTCCGGCTTCCGAACCAAACACAGCACCGAGACCGCCCTCATCGCAGCAACAGACCACATTCGAACTCTACTAGACAACGGAGAAACTGCTGCCCTCATCCTACTTGACCTCTCCGCAGCCTTCGACACAGTCTGTCATAGCACCCTTATACAACGCCTCAGCAACGTCGGAATACAAGGAAAAGCCTTGGACTGGATAATTTCGTTCCTTGCCGGAAGAACCCAGAGAGTCCGCCTCCCCCCTTTTAGATCAGAGGCCACCGAGGTCATCTGCGGCGTGCCCCAGGGATCTTCACTCAGTCCCACCCTCTTCAACGTATACATGAGTGCCCTCGCATCCATCGCGCGCCAACACAACCCCAACATTATCTCCTACGCAGACGACACTCAGCTGATCCTATCCCTCACCAAAGACCCAAACACCGCCAAAACCAACCTACACGAAGGAATAAAAGAAGTAGCCGAGTGGATGAAGAACAGCCGTTTAAAACTAAACTCGGACAAAACGGAAGTCCTCATCTTAGGATCATCCCCCTCCGCCTGGGACGACTCATGGTGGCCACCGGCCCTAGGAACCGCACCCATACCATCGAACCACGTACGTAACCTGGGCTTCATCCTGGACTCCTCCCTATCAATGACCAGACAAGTCAACGCCGTCTCATCATCATGCTTCAACATCCTACGTATGCTCAAAAAAATCTTCCACTGGATCCCCACTGAAACAAGAAAGACGGTCACCCATGCACTGGTAACAAGCTGACTGGACTACGGAAACACCCTTTACGCCGGCACCACAGCCAAACTACAGAAAAAACTCCAACGCATCCAAAACGCCTCAGCCAGACTCATCCTAGACATCCCCCGTCAAGCTCACATTTCCGGTCACCTGAAAGACCTCCACTGGCTCCCCGTCAACAAGAGAATAACGTTCCGCCTCCTCACCCACGCACACAAAGCCCTCTACGACCTAGGACCCGAATACCTCAACTTGCGCCTGTCCTTCTACACCCCTACCCGCCATCTTCGATCGTCCAATCAAGCCCTTGCCGCAATTCCACGCATCCAAAGATCCACCATTGGAGGAAGATCCTTCTCCTACTTAGCGGCTAAGACCTGGAATTCCCTCCCCACCCACCTCCGCCTCACACAGAACCACCTCTCCTTCAGAAAACAACTAAAAACTTGGATATTTGATAAGTAAAGCTCCCCCCTCCCTCAAGCGCCTTGAGACCCTCTGGGTGAGTAGTGCGCTATACAAATTTTAACTTGACTTGACTTGACTTGACTTGACTTGTCCGGTGTGCAACTTCTGTTTGAGTTAGCTGAGTGAACTATAGGTACTGTTGATGATGTTCCCGAGGGTCCCGGAAGGCCGGTTAGTAACAGCCAGTCCTCATCACTAGACTGTGGTATTTGGGTTGCCGGCTGGAAGTTTGACGCGGGTGCCATTAGCCCTACACAGGACAGTGTGCTCCAGTGGCTGTGGGTGTATACTGCTTCTTATGGCCAGTGGTCCATCCATTGTAGGGTCCATTGCAGGGTCAGTTTGATCCAGAGCTAATGTTGAGATTGAGTCAGGTGGCGGCACAGGGGCTGATGGTGTAGCCGGGGTTGATGTGGTAGCTGAAGTGATGTCTTTTGGGGGATCTGGGGTTGCAATCTTTAGGCTCCCAACTAGGACTTGGTTTGGTGAGCATTGGAAAAAATCTGTATTCCCTGTTCTATAGGCAAGCTGAGGATTTTCTGCTGGACTGCCTTTGGGTAATGGCCGGAGCCTCTGGGGAGCAGGGAGTAGCAGAGTCAGGTTGTTTCTCCTGGTTTGTGTCCTGACTTGCATCTGCATCCGAGTCGGACTGGGTCTACCGGCATTTCCGGCCCTTGGGTTCTGTTGAATCTGCGGTGTTGGCCCTTGCCCTTCTGGGTCTTAGGGTGTTTTTCCGCACCACACTCCTTCCTTGCAGTAGGAGTTGGGTTCTTGGTTTTGTGATGATTGTGTGCACTGCCCAAGCCCTTCCGTCTATTTGGGCTGTCTGGGACCAACTGTGGCCCTCTGTGACCACACCATTGCCACACTTTACGGTAGTGTCTGGGCTGAGGGTGCTGTTGGTTTTTGTGCGGTTGCCGAGGTTCTGATACAAATTTCCTAGGGCCGGTGGCTGGTATTATGCTACACTCTGTCTCTGCCACTTCTGTCCCTATCTAGGCCTCTTCTGCTGCTACTGTATTCTGCCGCTCTACACGTCTCTAGTGCCCATGGAGGAGTTCTGGTGCCCACAAGCCTTGTGTCTGATTTCCTTGTACCTCTGCTCCGCCCTGTTCTGCTCTGCCCTCTGAGTCCTATGGCCCTCTATGGCTGGGGGTCAGGACAGGTCAGTTTTGCTACAGGCATATTAGTGTGGTGCTTAATGGGGGTTAATGGACTCCGTGGGTCTCTCCCAGCTCCAGGGTTCCTCAGTCAAGGACTGGGCATGATTTAAGTCCTAGTCCCCATCCTACCCTCAACCAGACTACCGCCTCTCTCTCCCTACCACCATTGTCTGACTCCTCCTGGTCCACCGATTTCTAGTTCTGCGTCACCCTGCCTGACAGGTGAGAAGGTGAGGTACTGGGGCGAAGGATGGTAAGATGGCAGGGGGGTGACCATTGTTACCCTTGTGCTCCTGGGGCTGTGTCAATCAATCAATCAATCAAACAATTTTAAAGCGCGTTACCCTTGAGGGTCTCAAGGCGCTGGGGCTGGGGCTGAGGATGCTGCGCCGAGTTAGCCGAAAATCCAGGTCCTGAGGTTTTCCTGAAGATGTACAGGGGAGCATCTGATGTTGACCGGGAGCACGTTCCAGGCCTTAGCCGCGATGTAGGAGAAGGCTCTTCCACCTACTCAGGTCCTGCAGATGCGTGGGGTTTCTGCTTGGGCGAGGTAGGCGAAGCGGAGATTTCTTTTGGGTACGTGGAAGGAGATGCTTTTGTTGAGGTATTTGGGTCCCGTGTTGTGGAGAGATTTGTAGGCGTGGGTGAGTAGCTTGAAGGTTACTCACTTCTTGACTCTCTTCTCGACGGGGAGTGAGTGGAGGTCTTGCAGGTGTTGGGTGATGTCCTCATGTCCTGGTATGCCGAGGACGAGTCTAGCCGCGGTGTTCTGGATGGTCGGTGTTGGGTCACATCGGTTGTGTTGAGCTGAGGCCGAGCAATAGCAAGTCGGGTCTCCAGGTAGAACTGCAGGCTGCACCCGAAACTAACTGGGCTGCCTCTGTGGGACACCTGGGGCATCGCTCTGTGTCTGATGACTAACAACAGCAGCGCTTGCATCTTGCGGGGTATGCCAAGCTGATAGCAGCAGGGGGTTGGAGCTCGGTAGATGGCTTGATGGTGAGAGGAGGTGGTGAAGGTGCATGGCCTGGCCGATCCCCGTCAACCAACTGAATCGCTGCCCCTGTCTTGCTTTGCTCCGCCTCCTGTGTCTCCGCGTCTCTTGGCAACCGCTGTCACTTGAAAAGAAAGTAGATTCTTACATTATTACAATTTAATCGGGGACACTTTATGTCCGTTCTCAGCAAAGTGGTTCAACAGAGCAATTGAATCGCATCTGCAAGCCTCCTGTGTATTTTACGCCACCAATAGGCCGTCAATATACTGGACCAGTACTGAGTGGTAGGGCATCACCAGAGACTGCAGATTCTTTTTAAGTATCTGGTTGAAGCTGTACGGACTCTTTGAATACCCTTGTGGGACTCAGCATCATGCCAAAACACGGCTGCCGAACTGAAATGCAGGAAGGAACTGGCTGTCCCTGTACAACGTATGGAGATGAAGACGTGGCACAAATCAATGGCAAAAAAACACTCAGACTCTCATGAAATATGATATGAGATCACAGCTGGATTCAGTACCACAGGACAACAAGGAACAATGATGGTGTTAACCCTCCTAAGGACTTGGACGATCCCATACTTGCCATTGGGTTTCAGCATACCTATAATGGGTGAATTACATGGACTCCCAAAAATCTCCATCAGAATACATTGCTGAATCAGTGAGTCAATCACAGGAATAATTCCAGCAATGGTTTCAGGGGTCAATTATATTGTGGGATTCTCGGATACTCAGCATCAGGTTTCACTGTGATGCGGACTGGATCGACACCTTTAATGAGACCTATATCTTCCCCAGAGAAGTCTCAGACTTCAGGTAACACTGAGTCTCTCAGCTCTGGGGGCAAATCATCTTTTGTCAGCATGGGGAACAATCCAATCTCTGATTTCTGACTGACGACTTTAAAGGCAATGTCTTCATCAAGAGTGTTAGATCTGTCATCCTTAGAGGTGGTCTTCCCCCAACTTTTTACCTGCTTATCCCCACTTTTTGGTATATCTTTTTGTTGGCCTTACTATCCAGTGCTAAAGTGCATGTGCTTCTCCCGTGAACATGGTGACATTGGTATATACCTTATTGGCATATTGGACAATGTCAAACATTCACCCCAGTACAGAGATCTGGGCCTAAATCCATAGTTTATTTGGTCCCTATGCCATTCCTGTTTAAAAGCAACCATATCCAAACCAGTCTTGACCCTGCTCCCCATGGGAAAAGTCCAGCCCGAACTGCCAGGCCAGGTCCTTTCTGGACCAGAAACACGGTGAAAGCCATATCCTAATCACTACTATTTTAGAGTTTTAAATCTTTACTTGTGCATGCACTGCCTTGAATTTTCAGACACGTCAGACTCTCCCTGAACCCTGATTGCAGGGACTGCTAATAGAGCTGGGCAAATAATCATTCCGTCACGCGAATACGTTCTTTGTCGCGGAGATCGGTGAGTTGTGCATCCTGATTACCGACTCTGATAACCTGACAGTGCCCTGTATTGGATATTTTATGCTATTGGCACTCACCTGGGACCCAGCTCATAGGGACTGCTGACGGAGGTAGGCTGATAATTTCCCCGTCTCACCAGTACGATCTCCTTAACGGAGATTGTCAAGTCTTATGCCTGATTACCAACTCCGGTAAATATCAGCATGACATTTTTACTCAGCCTGTGGCCATCTCAATTGTGTGTCTTTACACGATAATTTATCTGAGTATAACTACCAGGCAATTTCTCAGACATAAATTCTTGTGTCCTGATGATGACCCCCTGACCTTAGTTGGGATCGAAACATCGTCGTTTTTTGCATCTTGACTTTAAGGGCCAGATTTAGGTAAATTCAATTTAGCGAGTCCTTAATAGCGATTTTTACCGAATTGCTATTAAGGACTCGCTAAATTGAATGTAGATAGGAATCGCTAAAATATTAGCGATTCCTTAAAATTCCTTAATAACGTATTGCAAATTGAGATTCGGTAATAAGGAGTACCTACCCATTCATTCCTATGTGCTAGGAGACCCATAGGAATGAATGGGAAGTTATTCACTATTTGCGATTCGTTATTAAAGAATCGCGAATAGCGGGAGCTATTTCAAGGGTGCCAGGGTGTCAAAAGGACACCCTGTTGCACCCCTGAAATGTGCATGTGTGCACATGTGGCGCACATACATGCCCTAAGGGGATGAATGTATGCCATCTGGCACTTTAAAAAAAGCAAAAAGGTGCTTTTTTACAGAAAATCGCTAATTGCCACCAACTTGAAGTTGGTGATAATTAGCGATTGCTTAAGCCTAAAGTGCACTTTCTTTTGTGCTACCTACATTGCATTTAAGGAATCGCAATTTGCGATTCCTTAAATGCAAGAGCAAAATAAGGAATCACACATTTTGCGATTCCTTATTTTGCTAGTAGGTTTAAACTCACCTACATTGCTTTCAGCCAAAGTTAGCGATCGGTATTTGCCCACCTACATCTGGCCCTAAATGTTTTACTTCTATTCCTTACGAGAAAACATGCTTTTTTCATTTGTGACTTACCGAAAGTGCATTCACTGTTGAGTTGCTCTCTGTACCAATGCCTGAGGTCTGGAAATCTGGTGATTTCCAATATTTTTCCCACTTATTCTATGCTTTATGTTTTTTAATTATTGTGCAATTTAATAAATGATCTGACTCTCCATCTGGAGACGATAAACATAGCTACCATTGTATTTCTCTGTTTCACTGTTTATCACCTCTTGAAGGGACTCGTGTTTTTGTTATAGATCCCTCTGACTTTCAGGGTTCCCTTGTTTCTTTAGAAATAAGTGAAGAAACAACCGGCAATGAGGTGTAACAACAGACACACTGCCACATTATGCATTTGCAAAGCATTAGTATTACTAACTTGCAACCAACCGTTGTCTGTGTGACCATTACTGCTACCCAAAAGCTAATGCTCACGTAAGTAGATAAAACTGCAATAAGGGGTAAACACAGGGTCGGTCCCATCCCTTTATCTCTAGCTCAGTGCTTCCTTTTTGTCTAGCCCGGCATCGAAATACCGTGAAACTAATAATTTGTGTGCCGAATTGGACCTCAGCAATTGCTACTTCGCTCTTGTTGCTTTTGTGTGTGTAGTTTTTCTGTGGAGTACACCCATGGGTACAACGCAGGCCCTTGAAGAGCTTGCCGCCGCATTGTGAGAAGGGTGGTGGGGGAGGGCAACTCTTCAGGGGCTCATATTAAGTCAAGGCCGATATATATGTTTGCGATATAGGAGACCCCATAATTTCCAGTTAGGTCACTGTGAATGCCAATCTGTTACACCTGCGCCTTTGGGTGAGTCTGGGGGTGGCATTCACACGAGATACATGAGTGCACGTAGGAGTCAGTCAAGTGGCCTGCGCAGGAATTGTGATGCACATCAGTCACCAACCACACAACTTCCGGAAGAAAGTGTAGTGTGTCCCATTGGTGTGATGGAAAACTGATGGCTTATGAACAGAAAGCGACTCATTGAACATAAATACTTTTCATATAAGCAACACACAGCATGGAAAGTAACCCCCGATACAAAATAGTGCTTGTACTTTCAATCTTTAAATAAAAAGCTGGCCGTGCCGTGCCCTGGAAATGAATGGGCTTGAGTGTGAAAGAATGGGGATAGACCTTTGAAGTAAAGCCTGAATTCCCACAACACTTAACAAGAAACAGCAGCGGAAAATAAACATAGTATCAGGAGGGAAAATAAAACAAACCACTGCGGGTGATTTTAGAAGTCCCCACCTGTGGATTTACAAACACTGTCCTTGTTCTTTATATTCCGTTATCCATGTTCTCACAGTGTATGGGAAATAAGTTTAGTGCTTGGAAAGCCAGACTCCAGCAAACCGTTAGAGTTGATTCCAAGCATTCCTTCCAACTGTTTAATTATGTGGTACATTCCTTTTCCTCAGCGGTAGTAGAATCATTTCCCATGTCTGTAAGAGTTCAAGGCGCGCGAACCACGTGACAAAGGCGGGGGTAGGCAATAATGAACGTTGGGGTTCCGGGGGTGTAATATATATAGAAAGCAGAGAAGGGGGGGTCTGTATATATACCTAAAGTGCATATCGATTATGCGACCTTGTCAGAGGGCATGGGACAGGGTGTCTCCTGCGTTATGTTTGCTTAAGCCTCTAAAAGCCACCTCGGGTATATCATGCTCCCTATGTAATGCTGGAGGGAGTGCCACGTCACCGTCCCGGACAGCTCATTTTGGGCATTCTATCAAAGTGTTTCAAAGGGGTTGACGCCCAAGTTGGAGTGCGTTGGCCAGTTTGCAAGGCGTCGCAGAAATGTTGCTTCTTTAAAGGTTACACCTGACATATACACCCTATCTGAAGGCCATATGAATAAATAATTTATTGTATGCTAATGCCCCAAGATGCTCAGTCAATTTCTGGGGGTCATATAGGAAGTTTTAATACAGTTCTGGGGCCCTTCTTCCATCTAAACTCCAACAACCCCACTAAATTGAGGTACTTTCCTCTATAGGAATACATATTGTGTAAGAACTGTTAAGTGTTGTCACTGCATCTCCATTATACCTTCCCCTGTCCACTGTAAAGGCACCTTTGCAGACAGGAAGTTAATGTTGTGCTGAAATCTGCCTGAGCTATGCTAATTAAATCACCAGAAGGAGGGAGATGTCCTGACTATGAGCACGTTTCCCAAAAAGTCCGGGGATAAATAACAATCCAAACTAGTTCAAGCAGTCACTAGAATTTGGTAGGGAAGCAGTGGTCTGGGTCAGACTGAAATGGTTTGTCATGGGCTTTAACAGGACGCTTAAATTGAGGCTCACCACTACAAGCACTCCACGACCAATGACCAGCATAGATCAACCACTGCCTGAACTTCCACCAACCCTCCAGACACCTGTGCTCCGCCTCCCTCACCCTCGCATGCACGCCCCGCATCCGCCGAAGCCACAGTGGAGTATACTCTTTCTCCTACCTCACTGCCTAGTCTTGTAACAACCTTCCCATCCATCTCTGAACATCATCCTCGCTCCAGGAATTCAGCGATGGACTCCAGACTGGGCTCTTCAGCTGATCCCAGCATGAACCCAGCACTGGGATACCCTTGGAGATGATTTTTCGTGCTCTACAAATCTGAATTGATCGCTCCATTGACATTGACTTACATTGAATTATGAGGACGAGAGAGGTCCCTAGTGGCATATCAGGAGCACGCAAACCATTATCAATATAGGGGTGACCTCAATGCACATTGAGGAAGACAATTAAACATCAGTAACCCTAGTGAATGCTATCCTCCCTACATCAAGGATGTCAATACTTGGATCCCCATTTATTCTGCTGGGGACACAGTGTTGCAGCTTGCTTGACACTAACAACAAGTAAGACAGGGAAGGGTAAGAGACATGCCAGGGTCAGCAACACTGAAAATAAGGCAGAAAAAAGACTACATGTGAATGAAGGTAGAAGAGGGGGAATAGAGTATATTCCACAAGCTTCATCATAAAGAATTTGTATGTGGACTGGACAAGGGGGGTGATGGCTTCTTCTCCGGAAGATGTATTCTGGATGTATTCTGGAGTAACTACAGTCAAGAAGGGTGTTATTTTGGCTGGCTCTGGCCTCCGTGGCACTCCAGGAGACCTTGGACATGGATGGTAATACAGTGACACTCAAGTACAGTTTTGTCATTCTCTGATGGAACTACAGATGTGACCAATTGTGTTGACTCTGAGCTAGGCCACTTAATTTAAGACAAATTCAGGGTAAAATACTGAGAAAATACCCTGATGACTGGTCACTGATGACAATCAGATACAGATGAGGAAGACTTTGAAATTGCAACACCCTGCCTCTAGTTTTACTGCTAAGTTAACTAATAAAACTGATTTGGCTAATATATTTTAAGAGTTGTAACCTCCTGGCTGATGCATACTTTGTCAATGTGCACTCATAAAGCTCATAAAGGATATCCTTCTACTTGTCTGCAAAAAATTCAAACATCAATATTGTATTATTCCAATGACAACACATTCCCCATTGAATATGAACATGAATGACTCTTGTAAACCTGATTGTAAGACAGATACCTACTATAAATATTTGTGAATCCTACCCCAAGTGAGTGCACGTTTTTCTTTTTAAGTTTAAAAAATGTCTATTACTAGACAAAAATGACATCTTACATTAACTGTGTAGCAGATATTACAAAAGGTAGTCCAAAATGTGGTCTTTCGCTTTCCGGTACAGTCACATCTTTGGACATCACATTATAAGAAAGTAAATTAGTAGAAATGTTGTAGAGTGAGCGATTGCCACGGTGTCTTCACTGAAAACAAAACTAAGTACGAGTCGCAATTAACAGGCCATGCTGCTCTTAAACAGCCATGTCTTTAAAGAGTTTCTGAAGGAAGATTCTTTTAACTTAAGTTTCACAAAAGAACAAAGCATTTCGCACATAAACTTTTTGGATATCACCATAAAAGCAGAGGGGGGTAAACTATTGACTGTACCATATAGAAAAACAATGGCATGCAATGCAGTATTGCATGCGAAAAGTTTACATCCTTTCTCACAAATTAAAGCAATCCCATATGGGGAAATGATAAGAACAAAACGAAACTGTAGCGATGCTAAGAAACTTGAAGAAGAAGTAAACAAGGTGGAGAAAAGATTTTTGGCAAGGGGCTATAGAGCAGATATTATCAACAAAGCCCGGAGTAAAATTGACCTGAAGGATAGGAGTTCATTATTGAAGCATAAACGGCCTAAAAAACAAATTAACAAAAAGATCAGGCTCATAACCCCTTACAGTACGGTCAGTACGGACATCTATAAAATATTGAACAAACATTGGCATTTACTTGTGGAAGATATTACTCTACAAGACAAAATAGGTAACAAGCCATCTATTACCTTTAAAAAAAGCAGGACTATCAGACAGGAACTATGTCCGAGTTATATTCCTCCTAGGAGGCAGACTAACTGGTTCCCTCCAAGATCGAGAGGTTTCTATAGATGTGGCCTGTGTTGCATTTGTTGCTTTGCAATGAATCGAACAACAAAATTTCAATATAACAGCAAGAGAACATATGAGGTTAACCAATTCATCAATTGCAACACAACACATGTCGTTTACTGTATAAAATGTATATGTAATCAGATCTATATTGGCAGTACTGTGAGGCCTTTAAAAGAAAGAATTCAAGAACACTTTCGGGCCATAAGGAACAATAATCCACACTACCCATTAGCGACACATTTTAACACAGTACACAATAAAACAGAAATCCATAAAATAGGATTCCATGGTATCGACACAGTTCCAGTGGGTAGCCGAGGTGGAAATAGAACCTCCAGACTGTGACAAAAGGAAAGCAAATGGATAATATTATTGCATGCCGTAGAGATGGGAATTAATGTCGACAAGGAGCTGGTAGAATTTCTGTACTTTTTGTGCTTCTACAAATTAACTAACTCCCTTCTTTCTAATTATTGTTTGACCTGCACTCAGAAGATCGATTATTATGAATAAATGTGGTTATCCCAGGTGGATTCGGTGAAACAAATCTACCAAGGTATGACGATATAATGTATCATCTGATGCAATGTACGAGGTAGTCTCTAACCCAATGATGAAAAGTGAAGTCCTGAAAATGGCTGGAGTAATCCCTGATGCGAAAGAACATATAAATGTATTTAATTAATGAGGTGATCGATACATGTTTTATATATAAGCAATAACATTGCGTAGCTCATTTGAAGTTTATAATATATGCAACAAACAGCAACTTAAAAAATTAAATTGATAAATGTAAAATAGAAAAAAGAATGATGTAATATGATTATCGGAAGATGTATTGAAATGGTCACGGGTATGAAATATTCGAAGTTACAAGGAATGTTGTGTAAAATCCAATTACATCCAACCCAAGGGATAATTTTTAATAGATAGTGGTAAGTTTTAGATCAAAGTCACGAACGGATGAATATTAAGAAATGGCCGCCATGGTAGGTCGAAGTACGACAAACGAGCAAGACTGAGAGTCCGTTCTTAGTCTCTACATATGTCGGCGGTGAAAATAAAAAAAGCAGCGAACAATGCGGAAGTTGATGCCGCCGGGTTGCAGGGACGGCATACATGGTAGACTACGACTCGCGCTGAGGTAAGACTGGCGGAAAATACATAATGAGGTTGGGGAATCATTTTTTGTTATGGCTAAGATATGGGTATTTATAAGGAATTCGTTTGATAACGAGGGACATAGAACGTATTGCAATATGACGGTTGGGCGGTCACACGGGCTTTTTAAGCCAAAAGGCACGTTGAAATAGATGCTTTTCTATGATATAATAGTTTTACTCAAAGATGTGGCTACCTAATCATGGAGACACATATGGTCAGGTATAAAATTAGTGACAATACGATTTCAAGATAAGGGGTGGATGTAGATACGAATATAAATGATTAGATAAACATTATGTCTAATGTGGGCGCTGTGTTGTTAAATGTCTACAATGCTTACCAAATAAAAACATAACCCCAACAAATTGCGAGCATAGATTGACATGGCCATATACACATAGAAATACTTATATCTAACTACTATTAGCCAGTACCTGAAGTTGAGAATTGACGCGAATAGATGTCCATATTGCGATTTATGGGCGCTGTGATCTGAATTGCTGCAACATTTAATTCTCAGATTGTGGAACGTAATATGGCTCCACACTAAGACAATCTATGGGAAAAATTGATACTACGATCCTGTAACAACATATATCAAGTCTCAGAATAAGGTAGGACTTTGTTACAATTTTAAGAAAACAGAGTTAAGTAAACACTTTTAAATAGTTTCTAAATAATGGTGAATGACGACAGACTTTTCTGTCTGCAGTTTATGTTCTAGATCGATTGGATAAAACATTATGAATATTTTCTCAAAAAGTATACATATATATTGGAACTGAGGATTATTTGCATACAACACAAAGGTGAGCGGAAATATGTTACTGTAACCAATAGTCATTTGTTAGTTTAATATTTAAGAATAGACGTACAGGTCAGAACCATTTATTTCCTTCTCTCTCTCTTTTTTCTTTGTTTGACACGGTATTGGTGGCAATTCACATAGGTGATATTTCGTGGTTTATGTCTTAATTGGTTCCTTGGACATTATCATGCACATTATACAGTTCAGGTACAAATAAATCATGGTTGGATGACTTGGATTGCACGGCCTCCCTTGGTTTCTCCGATTGATATGAATTATTTTCTCAACGGCTCCATGTTTTGGGGTTGTTGACAACCATATAATTGATTCAATAGGTGAAAGCTTATAAAATCGCCATTACATATCAACAAATCGATTTTGCATGCATAAAATGCATATGTGATTCATCAAGTTTTATGTGTTTTTAAAAATTACACGTAGTATTTAGTACTTAGTATATATATTTTTTCTTTTTTGTTACATGTATGATTGACAGCCTTGAGAAAGCCCGAAGGGGGCGAAACGCGCGTCGGCTGTGGACCATTAAGTGAAACAAATAAAAGCCTGAAATTTCCACTACATCTGATGTCTGTGAAATTGACTGTTTGACCAAAGACTGGGACTATTAACGAATCGCTTAAATAGCGAAGGGATCAAAGAAACTATATTGGAAGTGCACTGGTGTTTCTGTTTGTATTGTGGGGACTTCAATTCCGAACTGTTGTTTGGGAAGGGGGTCGTGTTTTGATGCCCGAGGTGGATGTGCATCCAACGCCAAGCAGCACTCCGTACTACTCAGTGTGTATGATCTGATACTGATATACTATTATTGAGAACTAAGGTTGATGTGCGAATCCAAATAGCAAATCCACCATTCTTTCTGTTGAAATAACATTAACTGTGTAGCAGATATTACAAAAGGTAGTCCAAAATGTAGTCTTTCACTTTACGGTACAGTCACATCTTTGGACATCACATTATAAGAAAGTAAATAAGTAGAAATGTTGTAGAGTGAGCGATTGCCAAGGTGTCTTCGCGCTAGTGGTAACTGAAAACAAAACTAAGTACGAGTCGCAATTAACAGGCCATGCTGCTCTTAAACAGCCATGTCTTTAAAGAGTTTCTGAAGGAAGAGTGGTTCAATTCTGATTTCAGTTCCAATGGCATCCAATTCAAACTGTTTACAACTTACAAAAGATAAACTTCTCCGTCCCATCTTACTTTTTAGGTCTCGCACCTGCGACGCATCGCGAAGCGATGTCGCAGCGAGACCTATAGCCGTCAGCTCTGCTTACAACGAGCCAAGAGGGAGACAACAGATATGCACGCGCAGCATGCCGGAATAGGATCAGGTCGCGCGCGTGAACACGCGCTCTGATTCCGGCATGCTCTTCAGTCACCATGGATCACGCACGCATACACACAGACACACAGCCACACATATAAACACACACAGCCACACATATACACACGCACACCTACACACACGCACACACAGCTACACCCACACACGCGCACACACACCCCACTCCCCCCCACTCACCGGCTGCACCTTCACGCAGTCCACGGGGTACATGAGGCAATGCTCCATGATGCCGGCCAGCATGTGGGTGGTGACGGTGGATCCCTCGGGCAGCGCTTCGAACTTCAGACCCTCCTCCTGGTCGTCCTGCTCCTGCTGGGCTGCTACGTGGCACGCTTTAGGAGACACGCGCTGTGAACGCGCGCGTCTCGCGCTGTGAACGCGCGTGTCTCTTCTCGCGCTCCACCACGCTTTCACGAGCGAGAGCGCCTTTCTTTGTATCAGAAGCGCTGTGTGCCTTCCAGCACTGATGCGTCCCCTGACCCCGATAACACCCCCTGACCCCGCCCCCACTATTCGGCGGCAGAAGCAGCAGTGTCACAGTTAACTTCCGGTGCCATCTGCCGCTTTTACTCTATCCCAACGCACCGATTTTGGGCGCCATGCGGCTGTTTCCTGCTCTAGTGATTTTCTCATGGCCGCGTAGCTCGCCGCATGGGGCGGAGGCCCCGCTCGCGCCTGGACCTGCTGCGGAACTTGCTGACGGTGCTGGTGCGGCACGAGCGCCTACAGACAACCTGGGCTCGCGCCGATGAGCTGCGCATCTATGCCAAGCGGGTGAGCATGGGACTGGGGCAGGGTATTTTGGGGGGGAGGGGTTAATGAGGGCTCGGTAAAATGAGTGATTGGTGCACATGCGGGTGCAGGGGATCGTCTACCGAGCTTGGAGCAGAGAGGCATTTGTAAAAGGCATTTCAGCGTGATGCATGTGTTTGAGAGGTATGTTATGGCTTGCTTCTCGTGGCCTTGTTTAGTTTTCTGACGTCACAGTGCAGGGCTGGCTTTCACGCTTGCGGTGCTTGGTGTAACAATCATTTTTTTGGAGCTCTCCCCCGCACTTCTTCTTCTGGAAGTGCTGATGCTTTAACCATGCCCGCCCTGTGCCGGACTCCCTAGGTGGGCGCAGCTTCTCAACATGCCCACTCCTCCATGCACCGCCTCTGTACACTATCACTGCCCACATGCGGCATGCTCCTTTCTTCCCTAGGTTCTAAATGTGTTTTACATTTCTGCTGTCCTGTGCCCAACCTATTTGGGCACCACACAGCAGGCTGACATGATTGGGCCAGGCGGACTGCAATAGGCAGCATAACCTTTCTGCCCAAACAAGTGGAGCCACGCAACACAGCACTTTCAAGACATGCCAGCCCGACGATGACAGAAGAGTATTTTTTTTTGCCTAGCTGCAGTGCTGAGTTTCACCGGTGCCGCCATTGGCACCCAATGCTCTAAGATCGGTGCGCAGCTAATCAACGCCACAGTGGAATTGCTCGAAAAGTTCATCAGTAAGATCCAGTGGGGCCTGGCTGCAATGACGCACAGCCTCCGGGCAGCAGCCAAGGTTAGTGCCCTTGCATTTCTGGTGCTTGCTTACAGCTGTTTTAATATCTTTGAGTTTCTTAGTGCTCAAATAGGTGTAATTTCTATTATTTATATATGTTTCTGTTGTCTATATTGCTTGATTTTGCTCGTAGGATAGTGTCACTCATAATCTTTCATGCGTGACCATTTAAAGTTGGTGCTATATAAAAATGCACACATTCTACTTTCCACAGCTTGAGGGGCAGTGGTTGTGTACAACGGGACAGTGTACTTCACTTGTATCCACACATATAAATTACAGGACATTTAAAGGAGCACTTGTTTAGTGACCTACCTAATCCAGTGAGATATTTCACTGAGCAGTTCAAAGCCGCAGCAGACATCACAAAATACTTCTACTATATCTGTTCGTGCTTGTTAGAGGTGTGGACTGGGGAAACAGGGCTGTGTGTTTTTCTCTGCACTGGAAGCCCCTTTATATCCAGTGCTTCACAGACTGTGTATATATGTGTGCATTAATTGCTTATCCTATAAAATACTATTTATGTATGAACGACATTTTCAAAAGGGGAATTTTTGCATTACATTTGTTTAAGGTGTTTAAGATGTTTCTAATACAACATATGTTTTTAAGTTTGAAAAGCAGAAGCATGAATTGCTGTTCAGAGATCGAGTATTTTTGGTATTTATGACTTTGACTATTGGTATTGTAAATGCCAATGCGTTTTATTTATGTTTCCTTTTTTTAAAACATAGATAAAAGGCATTGTCATTTACAATGCCAAAGTTTAAGCTATTGGCACTGTAAATCTCAATGCCATTTAATTATCTGTTTTCAAAACCAACACATGGATGAAGAGTTTGTCATTTACAATGTCAATGGCTCAAATTTTTGCAAATGCGAGACCTATTGCATTGCAAATGCTTGTTTTATTTTCCGAACAGAGAGCAGTCTTTCTGAACTAGATCTAAGAGTTCTAGTAGGTACATGACAGAGAAAGGTCTTTTCAAAGTACACAGGCCCCCTTCTTGTGCTTTACACAAAGCTCTGAATTTAATTCTTTCACTGACAGGGAGCCAGTAAAGATTCCTAATTCTCTTTGAAACAGCAGCAAACTTATGAATTTCCAGTAGCAGACGAGTAGCATTTTGGAGGGATTGAAGTTTCCGAAGCAAATAATTTAAAGTACCTAGGTACAATGCATTACAATAATCGAATGTTGATAGTACCAGAGCCACCACCACTGTTTTCTGTCATTCTAATGGAATGAACAGAAATATATTTTTCTCAAAACTCTGAGTAAATGAAAACAAGCAGACGTGGTCTGGTTGATTTGGGCTGAAAAATGCAGGTGATTATCAAATAGCACTCCCAGATTTTTTGCTATCAACATGGAGCAAAGAAGTTGCCCAAGATTTATTGGCCACCATGACGTATTCCAAAAGGATGCATATGCACCAAAAATAACTACTTCCATCTTTTCTGAATTCTACTTTAAACAGTTATTCTACGTCCAGGTCACTAGCTTGGCCAGGAAGTTTTGAAAGTTGCTAGCAGCCTCATCAACATCAGAGGATATCGATACCACAATTTGTGTATCAGCTGCATAGGATCCTGCCCTTAATCCAAATGATTGGATGACTTTCAGTAGAGGGATAACATAGATGTTGAACAATGTGGGTACTCCACTAGGTATAGAAAAAGGATCAGATGGAAATTCTCCAAAGGACACGCTTTGTACTCATTTAGCCAAAAATGATCGTACGATGGTAAAGGCTGCACTTCTAATCCCGACACTCTCCAACAGTCTGATAAGAGTAGGAAGGTTCAAATGCGGCTGTGAGATTGAGAGGTATCAATGCAGCTCTATTTCCCTAATCCACCAATTTACATATCTCCTCTGTGGCAATCACGAATACTGATACGGTGCAATGTTGAGATCTAAAACAATGGTGAAAAGTATCTAGAACCCTATGTGCATCCAGGTAGTGCTTAAGTTCTTCGTTGATGGTTTTCCTAGTATTTTAGCAGGGGCAGAAAGACTTGAAATAGGTCTATAATGTTTGGTACCACCTGGGTCCAATGGAGCTTTCTTTAGGAGGGGGCATACTCAGGGAGAACCCACCTCATACGGTTTTACAAAAGAGCTCATCACTGGCAGGAAAAAGACAAAACCTGAAAAACTTCCATGAAATCTCAAATTCCTAAACATTTCCAATATTTAAAAGATGAAGAATTGCCAACCATCTAGCCCTCCCAACCTGGGTTAGAACTGTGAGACTGTAAATCAACCCAGAGCACCTTTCAAAATTATCAAACACTCTGTCAACCTAATCAAAAAACAAGATTATTAACCTTCAAGTAACTGTGAACAGAATCCCTTTCATAAATTATAGCCATCACCATACCTTCATATATGCTGACATCCCTATACCAAATTGTATGCCCACAATATAACTCCTACTTAAAATACAAAATCATAACTATTACATGATAAATATAGGTTCCACTCCTTACTTACATCTGGTCAGATTACACCTCACTAAAAGAGTAAACCTGAACCCAAGAGACTTCCAATACCTGGGACTAGCCGTAATACCCCTTTTTCTTAGGAAAAGTATAGTGAAATCTTTCTATTTTAAAAAAGCATTTCGCAATGACATACTAAATTCCTTGGCAAGCAAAAAGAGTGTTGTACAGAGTTCCCCAGTGTGAGCCAGTGTTGTAGCTCAGTCGATTATCTCTCTCAGTTAGGGTGGTGGGACAGGTGCATGGTGTAGACCCTCTTCAGAATTTTAGGATACCTCACACAAGTCGCCGACAGGCCAACCACTGTTGTCCCAATCGGTGTCCGTCCAGCGTCATCATTGGTATCCTGCTCCACGGCAGGCTGGCGGTGCAATGCCCGTCGGGCAGCTCGAAAGGCCGCACTTTGATGGAGATCTTTTATTCCGAGCCAGCGGGTGTATGTGTGTGAGGGACCTAGGGGGTGCAATAGTGAGCAAGGGGGTGTGTGTGTGTGAGATTAAAAGAAGTCAGTCGAGTCCATTAAGAAAAACTTTAATGATCAGGCTCGCTGCTTTATTAAAACTAAGGGGTATTAAGGAGTGATAGACAATGAGACCAATCCTTATTCAACCCTTCATGTGAAAAACGGTCGACATGTTTCTTGCCTTAAGGGCAATTCTTCAGGACCATAGTGCTCATATTATTGCTGGGTGTCTACTAGATAGCGAAGACCCCCAAATACGACCTGAGTGGTGTCGTACTGGAATGGTTCCAGGCAGGAGGCCTACTGGAAACTGAAAATTGAAAAAACAGACATACATGGTGTTAGAGTATGCTAGTGACAGGTTACATCAGCAGGTGCCTGTGTTTCAAGGTGACTTGACCATGCATATCCCGTGAGTATAAACGCTCGGTACTCTGAGAGAGAAGTGATGGTAATAAAACCAGTGCGCACAGTCGAACACGCTCTATATGTGCGCATGCTGTAAATTTCTAAAGCATGCATCTCAGTACAAATGGCGTGACTGACTACTATGCGACTTGCCGAGTCCTAAGTGAACCCAACGCGCCGGGCCATTAGTGATGTAGCGCCCCAACCCAGTCATTTGGTAAGGGCGGCCCGTTTATTCATAATAGCGTTATGAATATCCAGAAGGGCAGACTGAATAGTTCAGCCGAACACTCCAGTAGATCAAAAGAAGAAGAAACCGCAAAAATAAACACAATATACATATATACAGAATCAAGGCGCTCATGTCCAGTCCAACAATCCGTCATGTGCTCAAGATCGGTGGTCAATGATCGAGGCCACAGGTACACAAACCAAACCCCCCCAAACAAGGACAGTGCCCTGCTTAGCGTGTGCGCGTGGGCGCGAACAGCGCCTACAATGGTGGCAACGCGCTTACCCGCTGGTGTGGATCCAGGTGCCTCACAAGCTGTCCGTGTGGGGCCAACAGCGGGTGAAAGGTTCCTCTGGGGAAAGTAAGGCAACCCGCTGGGTTAACGGAAGAAGTGGAAAGTGGAGAGTAAAAAGTAAAAAGTAAAAAGTAAAAAGTAAACACCATCGCGCAGCGTCCCTTGTGAGGGGGAGAGACGCTGGCGGATGGCTGGCCGGGCGTCTAGCATTGAGCGCGCGGCCTATGGAAGTAGCTCCACACCTTACCTCAAGCGTCGCTGAAGGCGGGCGTCTCAACACCTACCCCTCCCACGGTCGCAAGTAGCGAGGACAGCCGGCTAGGATGCCCGGGGGTCTGCAGTGTAATTAAAGGGACGGAGAAAATGACAGCGGGCGCGTACCAAGCAGGGGGCGTGTCCCTCTGGTTGCTCCGCCCCAGGGTGCAAGAGTGGAAAGTGAGAAGGGGTCAGCTCGAGGCAGCAGCTAGAACACCCTTCATTGCGGGGGCCATCTTTGAACGTGCAATCGAGGCTGGTTCGTTCTCCCAGTACTCGTTAACGAATGGACAACAAAGTCCAAGATCATACCTATCTGGCGAGGGCAGTCCAGGGCACCCCCTCGTTCAATCCCCGTTCCTCGCACTTTAATCGGTGCACCCATCTTTGTTCCAGTCGGAAGAGGGCTCGTTGATTGGAGTTAGGTACACACTCTAGAACTGCCCACCTGATGTTTTCTGGGCGATGATGATTGGTTTTGCAGTGTTCATACAGTCTAGTGTGCGATTTCTGACAACGAATGTTACTGTTGTGCTCAATTATACGTTGTTTGATCGGACGCATGGTCATCCCAATGTATACCAGGTCGCAAGGGCAGATCAATACATAAATGCACTTGCAACTATTGCAGTTGGTATGCTTATTCATAGTCCATGTGAAGTCACCCGGGAGTACAATGGTCTTGCCTTGGATGGTTTGGGGGCAGACAACGCAAGACCCACAGCGGTAGTGTCCAGTTACTGGGGGAGATCCCAAAGAGTGCTGGCAGTCTGGGTGTTGGTCTCCCCATTAAATAATCGTCCCCCCCCTTTTAATTCCCCTTGTTTGATATCAATCTAAGCGTGCTCCACGCACGGGAACTTTATCACAGGTTACCAGGGGTGAGATACTCTCACTACCGTGGACCAAGCCATACCGCAAAAGTATTTATGCACATTTATATGTATATGCATCTTGCGCTCATTCCACCCCAGTTTGACACTCTGCGCTGGTTCTGAGCAGTACAGGGCACCCCACCCAGACCGCACCTGGAAATGGAGGATGTCCCGGGTCTCAGTTTCGACGAAGATACGATAGCAGAAACACTAAGGAATACACCCTCGTTACTCAATAATCCCCCGGCTGCTACATCAGGAGCCTCCTCTGATGAGTGGTCCACACTCAGCGATATGAAGAGAGAACTGATCAGAATAACGATCCACGGGATTATGATGACTGAGTATCTGCGAAGCAATATAGCGCCGCAAGGCCTAATTGTGAATATCGTTCCCAGATTGTTTCTGGACGATAAACGCTTCAAAGTTGACTGGTGCCAGGTATCCTGGAAATGTACTAAGGACTTGTTGTTTTTGATCTCCCAGACTGCGAAACGACTATCTGAAGCACTGCTAGAGAAAATCACGGCCCTTGAAGCAACCATGAAGAATGCTACTACAAAGAACAACAAAACAGCATTCACCACCAAACTCTCGGAGATTAACCAAGAGATGCTTGACCACCATGACTTCTTGATGAAACAGAAAACCACGAAATTGGAGAAGGACATAGCCAAATTTTCAAAGGAGAAGGTGTATCCGTACCTTAAAGATGACTATAAGGCAAAGAAGAACACATACTCTTCGGATGAAAACTCAAGCACTGACACCAGACGGGGGTCCACAAGCAGTGACTCCAGCGGTGGCTACCAGGCGAGAAATACACGACCTACACGGCCCTGGCAACAGGGATACCACCAGGGTCCAATGTTCCATGGCCCACCCCATCTACCACCACCATGGCAATTCCCCTTTTATCCACAAGCCCCCCCGCAATTCTACCCTCCTAATCAGCCTCCTTTTCAAGGCAGAGGTTGGGGCAGAGGAAGAGGGCGAAAGCGAGGAGGGAACAAAGGAGTACAGTGGCAGGATCAGACGCCGGAGCCGACCGGAGTGGAGACCAGGAGCGCGACAACCAGAGGGAGACGAGTCTAGTCGTGAATCTATCAAACAGAAGTCTCTCGAGCTCAGAGACGAGTGTTCTGGAAAAAGGCCTGGGCTTTGTCCCCACCCCAACCCCTGACTCCTTTCAGGAGATGATCGAGCTCAAGCAGTTTTTCAGGAAGATACGCCTCCGAGCGTTTTTTGATAATCGACAAATACTCCCCAGCGACGATACGGGCCTGAGGAAACCCTCGACCTTTACTCCGTCCGATGGGATGGTACCTCCAGAGGTCCTTACCTTTGAAAGAGCTGTTTTGAAGACTATGCAGAAGATCCCTACAACCAAACCCTTCAACAACCTGTCTAATGCTGAGAGACAGGCAGCTAATGCCCTTGGTAGGGACCCCTCGATTGTTATTAAGCAGGCGGATAAAGGGGGAGCGACGGTCATACAGAATCATGATGACTATGATCGGGAGTGTAGACGCCAACTGGCCAATACCACCCACTATAGACTACTAACTGAGGATCCAACCAATCGATTAACTACTACTGTGATGTCTCTGGTTATTGAAGCAGAGACTAACGAATGGATCAGCAAGAATGAGGCAGAATTCCTGGTGACAACGGACCCGATAACACCGTATTTTTATACACTCCCAAAAATACACAAGGGTACCAGCCCGGTCCCAGGGAGACCAATTGTATCAGGCATCGGTTCTCTTTTAGAACCCCTCTCCCAGTTCTGTGATGCCTTTCTCCAGCCTCTGGTTAAATTGATCCCGTCTTATCTTCAAGACACCAGAGATGTGTTACGCCTCATTGACGATATGGATGGAAGGGCGGACATCGACCTCCTCCTTACCCTCGATGTGGAAGCATTGTATACAAATATTCCACAACAGGCCACGCTGGAAGCTGTGGAGTCCCTGCTCCGAAGAGAAGAGTGGCAGTCTCCCACCCCAATCTCCTTCATCATGGAGCTGGCCCACATTGCACTGACGGAGAATTTCTTCAAATACGGGTCGAACCTATACCATCAGATCCGTGGAACATCGATGGGTTCGACCTTTGCGCCGAGCCTGGCATGCATTTATATGGCATTGTTTGAAGAGGAGTGCATCTACCCCCCTGAACAGAACCCGTACCGTGAAAACCTTACGTGTTGGCGACGGTATATCGACGACATCTTGGTGTTCTGGAAGGGTGATCGTTCGACCTGTGAGGCCTTTTGCTTGTGGATAAACCAACAGAACTCCTTCTTAAAATTCACGGGCACAATCTCCAATCAATCCATACCATTTCTGGACCTCTCTATAACACTGGAACCAACCACCATCAGTACCTCTCTGTACAAAAAGGATACTGATAGGAACAGTTTATTATCTTACACCAGCCACCACACTAGATCCCTCAGGGACAATTTACCTTTCGGCCAATTTCTCCGTCTCCGGAGGAATTGCAGCTCAACTACTGATTACAAGCAGCAAGCCCGATCCCTGCAGACCAAGCTTCAGGCCCGGGGCTATCCTACCCATCTCTTGAAAACTTCCACTAAGAGAGCCCTTAACAATAACAGGGAGGCCCTGCTCGAAATACACCCCAAGGCACAAGAGGACACGATTGTTTGTGTGACTTCTTACACGAGACACTCCTCGTTCATCAAGAAAACGATCACCTCACATTGGGACTTGCTCAATTCTGTGGGGTTGGAACTCCCACGTCCTCGCTTTGCTTTTAAGAGGACGGCCAATTTGAAGGACACACTGATCCATACCCGTCCTAAGAAGACCAACACCCAGACTGCCAGCACTCTTTGGGATCTTCCCCCAGTAACTGGACACTACCGCTGTGGGTCTTGCGTTGTCTGCCCCCAAACCATCCAAGGCAAGACCATTGTACTCCCGGGTGACTTCACATGGACTATGAATAAGCATACCAACTGCAATAGTTGCAAGTGCATTTATGTATTGATCTGCCCTTGCGACCTGGTATACATTGGGATGACCATGCGTCCGATCAAACAACGTATAATTGAGCACAACAGTAACATTCGTTGTCAGAAATCGCACACTAGACTGTATGAACACTGCAAAACCAATCATCATCGCCCAGAAAACATCAGGTGGGCAGTTCTAGAGTGTGTACCTAACTCCAATCAACGAGCCCTCTTCCGACTGGAACAAAGATGGGTGCACCGATTAAAGTGCGAGGAACGGGGATTGAACGAGGGGGTGCCCTGGACTGCCCTCGCCAGATAGGTATGATCTTGGACTTTGTTGTCCATTCGTTAACGAGTACTGGGAGAACGAACCAGCCTCGATTGCACGTTCAAAGATGGCCCCCGCAATGAAGGGTGTTCTAGCTGCTGCCTCGAGCTGACCCCTTCTCACTTTCCACTCTTGCACCCTGGGGCGGAGCAACCAGAGGGACACGCCCCCTGCTTGGTACGCGCCCGCTGTCATTTTCTCCGTCCCTTTAATTACACTGCAGACCCCCGGGCATCCTAGCCGGCTGTCCTCGCTACTTGCGACCGTGGGAGGGGTAGGTGTTGAGACGCCCGCCTTCAGCGACGCTTGAGGTAAGGTGTGGAGCTACTTCCATAGGCCGCGCGCTCAATGCTAGACGCCCGGCCAGCCATCCGCCAGCGTCTCTCCCCCTCACAAGGGACGCTGCGCGATGGTGTTTACTTTTTACTTTTTACTTTTTACTTTTTACTCTCCACTTTCCACTTCTTCCGTTAACCCAGCGGGTTGCCTTACTTTCCCCAGAGGAACCTTTCACCCGCTGTTGGCCCCACACGGACAGCTTGTGAGGCACCTGGATCCACACCAGCGGGTAAGCGCGTTGCCACCATTGTAGGCGCTGTTCGCGCCCACGCGCACACGCTAAGCAGGGCACTGTCCTTGTTTGGGGGGGTTTGGTTTGTGTACCTGTGGCCTCGATCATTGACCACCGATCTTGAGCACATGACGGATTGTTGGACTGGACATGAGCGCCTTGATTCTGTATATATGTATATTGTGTTTATTTTTGCGGTTTCTTCTTCTTTTGATCTACTGGAGTGTTCGGCTGAACTATTCAGTCTGCCCTTCTGGATATTCATAACGCTATTATGAATAAACGGGCCGCCCTTACCAAATGACTGGGTTGGGGCGCTACATCACTAATGGCCCGGCGCGTTGGGTTCACTTAGGACTCGGCAAGTCGCATAGTAGTCAGTCACGCCATTTGTACTGAGATGCATGCTTTAGAAATTTACAGCATGCGCACATATAGAGCGTGTTCGACTGTGCGCACTGGTTTTATTACCATCACTTCTCTCTCAGAGTACCGAGCGTTTATACTCACGGGATATGCATGGTCAAGTCACCTTGAAACACAGGCACCTGCTGATGTAACCTGTCACTAGCATACTCTAACACCATGTATGTCTGTTTTTTCAATTTTCAGTTTCCAGTAGGCCTCCTGCCTGGAACCATTCCAGTACGACACCACTCAGGTCGTATTTGGGGGTCTTCGCTATCTAGTAGACACCCAGCAATAATATGAGCACTATGGTCCTGAAGAATTGCCCTTAAGGCAAGAAACATGTCGACCGTTTTTCACATGAAGGGTTGAATAAGGATTGGTCTCATTGTCTATCACTCCTTAATACCCCTTAGTTTTAATAAAGCAGCGAGCCTGATCATTAAAGTTTTTCTTAATGGACTCGACTGACTTCTTTTAATCTCACACACACACCCCCTTGCTCACTATTGCACCCCCTAGGTCCCTCACACACATACACCCGCTGGCTCGGAATAAAAGATCTCCATCAAAGTGCGGCCTTTCGAGCTGCCCGACGGGCATTGCACCGCCAGCCTGCCGTGGAGCAGGATACCAATGATGACGCTGGACGGACACCGATTGGGACAACAGTGGTTGGCCTGTCGGCGACTTGTGTGAGGTATCCTAAAATTCTGAAGAGGGTCTACACCATGCACCTGTCCCACCACCCTAACTGAGAGAGATAATCGACTGAGCTACAACACTGGCTCACACTGGGGAACTCTGTACAACACTCTTTTTGCTTGCCGGTGCGTTGGACGAGTACACTGGACCCCATTAAATAATCGTCCCCCCCCTTTTAATTCCCCTTGTTTGATATCATACTAAATTCCTTCCAATATGGAATATGACTTACATGTAGCATGGAAACAACAACCATTCAAATATCAGATGGAATTCTTTGAATACTGGAAGAAATACACTTCTTCCATTTAGTATTAGTTTCCTTGCTTTCAACACAATTGACCATGATGAGCTTCTTAATACTCTATTCTCCTGTTCAACATCTACCAAATTATTAAAATCCTGCAACACCGACCGCGCCTCTAAGCCCCAGCTTAACCTAGTCTGTCTCTACTGCAATGCAAGATCAATGGCTAAGCACTCACTACAAATCTGGGCGCTCCTGGACTCTGTCAAGCCAGACGTGCTGTTTGTAACAGAAACCTGGCTACAGGAATCGTCCGCACCAGACATTGCAGTAGCTTTGCCCCCAGCGTACACAATACGCAGACTTGACCGCCCTGGCAATAAAAAAGGGGATGGAACAGCTATAATCCATAAGTCATCTATAAAAGTCTATATAAATGACTCCTGCCTCGAATGTTGGGGTGAGATGCTCATTGCTACTATGACTGTGGACAATAAAGAATCATGGAAGATAGCCCTCATTTATAGGCCCCCTGGATCCAAGATTCTTTTTCCTGAGAAATTAGTGGAAGCGGTAGCACCCTATGCCCTTGCTACGTAAAACTTTCTTCTACTAGGAGATGTTAACTATCAGCTTGAACAAACCACTGACCCTCACACTATAGACCTACTTACCAGCCTGGAGGCTTTACAATTATGCCTACTTCCTACAGGTCCAACCCACATAGCCGGCCATACTCTTGATCTTGTATGCACCAACTCTCCAAGGGTAACGATCGCACAGACCGATCCAGTTTTTTGGACAGACCATTTTATTATACAATTTGTTATAAATGGTTCTCAGGCCCCGGCAACTCGCTCGGCCAAACTGAAAAAGAGCAGACCATGGAACAAAATCACCATGACTGCCTTTTCCGCTAATTTCCCCCCCCTCCCATTTTCCCAATGCACCAACCCTAGCCTAGCTGCCATGAAACTTGAATCAGCTATCACTCGTGCACTAGACGACATAGCACCCATGCGTGAATCCAAACCTCCGAAACACAATTCACCCTGGTTCACGCCAGAGTTGAAACAAACAAAATATTCTACCAGGATGGCAGAACGGAAATGGCGACACACAAAAAGTGTCCAAGACAGGGAAATATATAAAACTGCACATCGGCTGTATATGAAGGACATTGCTGAGGCAAAAAGAGTCTATCTAGGCAATAGGATTAGTCTAGCAGCCAACTCACAAAGAGAACTCTTTAACATTGTTAAGGAATTCACCACTCCATCAGGAACGCAGCAGGCGCCCCCCGATACTAAGGAGTAAATGTAAATGTATTCCGATTTATATAGCGCACAAATCACCCAGGGGTCTCAAGGCGCTTGGCTTAGGGAACCCGTCCTGGTATTCCCCTGTGAGATACCCCGGCAGGGTATTCACAAGGTGAAAGCCAGGCATCCCGCCGCCAGGGGCCGTAGTGGAGATTAAGCAAGCTGTTGCCCAGAGTCGCAGAGTGTGACCCCGTGAGTCAAGTAGGCACCGGAGCGAGAATTGTCAAGTCCGTGGAATTTTTTGAGCCCAAGACCCGCCGAGGCGGGGAATCGAACCCTGGTCCACGGCTGATCTCAGCTTCCGGGTCTGCCGCCTCTAACCACTGAGCCACGCTGTGGGTGGAATCTGTAGCCTCCTACTTTTATGAGAAAGTTAATGACATTCATAAACGGTTTCCTCAGTCAACGACAAAAGATGAAACCACTACCCCTTTTGTCAAAGGGCAAAACATCCCCGATAATCACTCTGCCACGCTAAAACAGTTCTCAACCTTGTCAGAAAACGAGGTGAACCAAATCTTGCTGAAAATGAAATCTGGAGCACCGGGAGATCCTGCCTCTCCGCAAGTTATATCTAAAATCTCCCCAGTTCTGATCCCTGTCCTAACCAACATTTTCAATCAATCACTACAGCACTGTGTTGTCCCTAAACACTGGAAGGAGGCAGTAATCAGGCCTATCTTAAAGAAACCCTCGGCCGACCCGGATCAACTTGTAAACTACCGACCCATTTCCCTTTTACCACTCTTTAGGAAGGTTATGGAGGCTCTAATTAATAAACAGCTCATCGCCCACCTGGAGTCCAACAAACTCCTCGACCCATCCCAATCCGGCTTCAGGGCATTCCATAGCACTGAAACGGCCCTGCTTGAGGTCGTGGACAATATAAGACTGTCTTTGGACTAAAAAAATCAGCTATACTGATCTTGTTAGACCTATCTGCGGCCTTCGACACCATCTCGCATCGCGTTCTGTTAGAGCGCCTTGCAGAGATTGGTGTCGAAGGCGCCGCACTCCAATGGCTGACAAGCTACCTTGGTAACAGACGGTCCAGGGTCCAATTAGGCTCCCACTCTTCCATTTTCTATGAAAATGACAAGGGTGTCCCACAGGGATCCATTTTGAGCCCGACCCTTTTTAACATTTATGTCTCCCCCTTGGCTAAGATCATCAGAGAACATGGTTTTGGAACCGTATCCTATGCTGACGATACCCAAATCCTCGTCACTATCAACCAAAAACCCTGATGATATAAAAAGTAGGTTCAAAAACTGTATGACCAGTATACAAGAATGGATGACCAGAAATTACCTTATGATGAACGCTGGAAAGACTGAGGTCATGCTTTTCGGCAAAGCCGATCAAATTTGGTAATCGGAATGGTGGCCAGTCTCCCTCGGTTCCTGCCCAGCCCCTAAGCCCTTTGTCAGGAATCTTGGAGTAACAATAGATGATAAGTTGACCATGTCTGAACATATTAGGAAAACAGTGGGAAATAGCTATGGCCAGATGCGCAGTCTGAGGAAGATCTTTAAATGGATCCCACTCTCAGCACGTATGCCCCTAGTCCAGGGACTCATTGTTAACAGGATGGACTATGGAAATGCCCTTTTTTCAGCCATCAATTTAACACTACTGAATCGACTGCAAGTCCTCCAAAATACTGCGGCTAGGCTAGTGCTAGATCTCCCCCCTCGTACTCCCTCAGCAGCATGCCTCAAGACTCTGCACTGGCTCCCCATACAAACACGCATAAAGTTCAAACTTTGCTGCCTAGTCCATAAAGCTGTAAATGGTCACGGACCTGTCTATCTTGAACACAAGCTCAAGGCCCACATCCCAAGTAGGATGCTACGCTCCTCCAACAAAGCCCTTCTCTCTGTACCTAGAGTTCGAACAGTTAGAAACGGAGATAGAGCTTTCAGTAAAACTGCCCCAGAAGCATGGAACTCCCTCCCTATTCAGCTGAGGTTAGAGCCCGACCACATGAAATTTAGAAAACAACTGAAAACCTGGCTCTTCTAGCCAGGTGAGTACTCCTACTCCCTGGATCAGTTGGTCATGAGGATCCTTTTTGCCTACTAGCGCTCTGAGACCTTCGGGTGATTTATGCGCGATACAAATGAAATAAAATGGAAATGGAAATGGTGATGACCAAGTCTTATCTAAACATCTTCATGTTAAAACTTTATTCAATGGTCATTTCCTTGTGAAACTACATAAAATACATACAGGATTCTTCCTCCTATATGCAAATATGAATATTGCCAGAAAAAAAATGCTAGTTGCATAAACCCATCACTCGATTCCTGTGCTAAAATAATAGGCTTCTTCATTTACTAGAGTATCATTCTGAATACCTGCCCCCAGGCCCAGGACTTCCACTGGCGTCACTTCGTATATATTGCCACTTGCTCAGAGCAGGAGCTAAATCTGTACACTAAAGTCCCTAGAATCAAGGAAAACATTTGATTTTTGATCCAGGTAATCCTGGATTCGTAAAGTTATTCCTCATTACAGAAATGCTTGGAGATTAGGGGGATATACTTGCCAGAATAGGTAATTTTGGCTTTGGCACCACCCTCCAAACTCTCAGAATCTCAGAGTTATGCCTTTGCACTGGACAGAGGATGCTTACTTTGTTGGTGTTTTTCCTGAACCTCCAAGGTCTTATCTAGTGTCATTGCCACTGCTTTGGGTGATTTGGGCTTTTCTGGTCATTTTTTAGTTAACTGTCTCAATACAAGAAAAATGTTTTCTTCTGACACCTCTTTTTTCTTTCTTGGTCTGTAGGCCATGCAAACCTTCAATCTATATTGACTTTGATCCATTGGTGGAGGAGTGCAACTCAGTTTTTTTGTCCTGACAAATGACAATGACTTTATAGTGCCCTCTAGCCTTCTTGCCTTTTCTCTCTCCAAGTTTGAAATCCAATTCCACTACATTGATGAAGGCATCATAATATTAATGAGGATCAGGAACCTGTTCTTAAATATCCCTTAAATAATCTCAAAGGTCCCGATCAAAGAACAAAGAATCTTTTTCTTCAGGCCAATTTGCTTCTGCAACATGTTGATTGAACTTGGTTAGATAAGAAAAATTAGATCCCTATTTCCTTGCTTTGGATTAAGTTATTCATTATCCACTGCCTGCATATATGTATGTTATCAGGAACAGCATCTTAAAAGCATCCTTGAAAGCAGCAAATTTGTATAACAAAGGGTCATTTTGTGCAACTAGTGGTATTAACCAGGTTTCAGTGCTGCCCTCTAAGTATAAAAAATAAAGGCTATCTTAGGTGAGTCATCACCGAACACAGTGTTGCCATAAGAAGTGTAAGTGACTTTGGTTCACAAATATGGTGATAGTCACACTATTGCCATGGAAACACTTAATTAGGCAAAGGGACCTACTGTCCCATTGCCCACTGTCAGAGCCATAGACTCTGGGCTGTGGGGTTAGAAGTAGTCAGAGTGGGTTGAGGGTTGGGTGTCTGGAACTGAGTTGGTTTCAAGACGATTCTGTGCAAAGGTCAGGTTGCAACCATCCTTGACAAACACAAAAGATCTCCCCTGGGGCTGTATATTTCCAATTCTGCTCTTAGGATTGGTTCTCTAGATGAAGGGTCTGTAACTCCACATGAAGGCTAACTATAGCAGCAGGAAAGTTCTGACTACCTGAGAATTGGCTTTTATAAACTGTGGCCATGTTGTGAACATCCTGAGTGTGGCCAGGGAGACGTGGACCCATGTTGTTAGGGCAAAACGGTTTTGCTTGGTTTGTTTTCTGTCAGAGACAAGCTACCACTAACCTATAGATCCGATTGCAGGAATGATGAAGAAAACACCAGTCTCCTTCCCCATCATCCTGCTCAATACTGACAGCACAGAGGGGGAATGGTAATAAGGATATGATAGAAGGTACACAAGAGAATTGGGCTGTAGTTACACAGATTGTGTCATCAAATTAAGGAAAGCTCCCTCAGGTGTTCTGCAGTCTCTCACAAGTGACAACGGTAAGAAATTGGGTTATTGGTTGAGGGGAGTAGAAGCCCCACTTAGGCAATGACCACAATCCTTGTTAGGGTGAACCACAAAGTCACTAAATTAATCTGCTTAATCGTCTGGTAGCTTGGAGCAAAAGCAGTCAGACTTAACTTACAGTCAATTTCTAAAGTATTTTTACAGCCCACTAACAGTAATAAAGTGATAACACAACACAAGAAAAAGCTGCAAACCAATTTAGATAAATAGAATAAACCTTAATAAATAAAATGACACCAAAACTAATTAAATCCAATCAGCGGACTCGGAGTTATGGACTTTTAAGGTTTTTGGTGTAAATAGGCAGGAGCAGCACACCTAACACCACTTCCAAATGTCCATGAACTGGGGGGCACCACCTGGGGGTTTAAGCCTCACTCCAGCAGATGCCAGGTGCAGGGTTGAAGTTCTCCAGAGCTTGTCCCAGTAGCCCACACAAAAGGGCAGCAAACTAGCCCTTAGAGTCACTTCTGGTAGTCCTGGGTTCAAGAAGATGGTCCAGTTCTCCTTCAAGCAGCCGGGGCAATCCTCGGGGGACAAGGGAGTCTTCCACAAGTCCAGGAGTGTACTGAAGTGGTGTTCTTTAAAGTGACAGTGCAGAACAACTTCTAAGATGCATCACAAGCAGACAACGTCTAAGAAGATGAACTTGGACTTTGGCTTGAAGGTTGCCTCAGCTGGAGAGCCAGGAGCACAGGTGAAGACCAGAGCCTAAGAAAAGGGTTTCTCTCATCAACAAGGAGGAAAGCCAAGCAGCTGGCCATAACATGAATGTGGATTTTGTAGACTGCAGGATCCTGGATTCCTCCAGTAGATCCTCAAATATCAGAATCCTTGAATCTTGCAATAGATCCTTAAATCCCAGAATGTGGTATAACACTTGTCATAAGAGTGCATACAACATATTCTGAGAGGCAATGCCCTAAAGAAGGACTGGAAGGGTGGCCTGTAATGCCTAGGACCAGAGATACATGGCAGAGGAGGTAAGCATCTGTGGCAAGCCATGATACTCCTGACATTACATAATAAGCAACAACACAAATGCCAATGCTGGACTACAATTGACACTTTTTATATCAGGCAATTGTACGAATAAAACATACCAAACCGCTTTTACTTACGTCAGTAATTTATTTTAGTCATTAGTAATCACTAGTTCAATTATTTTCATTCTTTTTCACAAAACAGTATTTTTGTGCATATATACATTATATACAAAGACATACAGTTGTTTTTATAATTGCACAGAATTTTTTACAAATTTACAATATAACAACACATACACATAATCCTTTCTCTCTCCAGGCATTCGGCTTTCATACCCAATCAAAAACTCAAAACCTTTGGAAATGTGGCCCTTTATCAATAACTTATTTGATCATATACAGTCATGAGTCATGTTTATCTAATCATAGAAATTGAATAACGTGAAGACAAGATCAGTCAGGGTTTAGTCCTATCTTATCCAAACAGCGTTTTAAACTGTTAATCAATGACAAAGAGCCAGAAGTGGTCGACGTGTTTCGAATCCCCTATTGTGGGATTCTCCTCAGGACCAAAAGTTTCTTATTAATCCTGCAAGATTTGTATCTCGTGTGGGAAGTGTAGTGATTGTTTCAATAATTCTGGACAATGTTGCGGCTGAAGTGAGGCTTCCCGATTTTCACTTTTATCGACCTCAGCCTGGGGCTCGATGAAAATTTCACTGCAATCATGCATTTTACAAAGTGCTGTGCTGTTGTCCATCTTAGAGTTCCACCAGCAGCTCTGCCTTTTCTTTTCAGAATACCAAATATTTTTGTGCCATTTATTCACCAACGTTTATTCCTTTATTTGAATGGGACACCAAATTAACCATTGTAATTAGTCTGTGTGGAAACTGTTCAGGACTTTTACTAGTTGTTGGTGGTGATTTGGGTAAGGAGATAATACTTGCTCCCATTATCTGCTATGTTTTTTAACATTACCATAGGAGACAACAGTAATTTGCTTTGAGTCTACCACTAGGTAATTTAAGTTATCTAAGGGTCCCGTCTCTTTCTCCAAACTGTGAATATTGTATACGAACAGCGTCCTCATCTAAAAAATGGGAATAGATAACAAAAGAGCTCTTTTAAAGAGCCCTCCCAAGTACCACAATCATGCACTGGGATGAGGAGCAGACCCATTGAGGAAGCAAGCCACCTCTGTATGTGAGGGTCATGCACATTTCAAGTATATCATGGGTGTAACCCCACACAGTGTTAAAATTTCAAACAGTAGTTTGTGTTTCCTCTAACCCAGGTGGGTCTTACTTTTTGTAAAATGCAGTAGTGATATGGAGGCAAAAAGGCTCCCCATAAAAAAACCTATTTCTCCTTTTTGGTTAATATAAGAGGTGTTGTGGAATAAAGAAAGACACACTGACATCCATACAAGCAGACAAACACATAGACAGGTGTACATGCTAAAATACCAAGAGCCATGCAAGTAGACATGCCATCAAACCATGGATGTCATTTAGGGGTCGCCAGGTGTTGTCGCAGTTGTAACCCCTAGCTTGCCCTTTCTTACCCCTGGCGCTGTATTTGGATCCCCTGGCCTCAGAGGTAGCAGAGTCAGTGCCAAAAAAACTAAGGTAGCTTATTATTATGGTTGTCAGAGCTCTATCCTTGTTTTCCGCCCATATTTTATTATACTAATAGTGAATAATAGTTTATTATTCACTATTAATGTATTATGAAATGGAGCACGGAATGGAAATGGAATGAGATCTCCAGCTGCACATGATGTAAGTGTTTTTTTTTTCTCCAAAAGGTATATGTTATATGCGAGCTTGTGGGCGAGAGTATGTTTGTATGCAAGGAAGTGTGTATTTGTGAGCATGTGTCTATATGTGTGAGCATGCGTGAGTGAGTGGATGAGAATCAGTGACAGTTTGTGAGAGTTAGTTGCAGATAGTGAAGGAGGATGATTGAAAGCCAGTGTGTTTGAGTTAGTTAGTGACTGAGTAAGAGCAAGTGCAAGATACTGAATAAGACTGAATGAGTGCAAGTAAGTGAGAATGAATGAGGGAGTGTGACTGATTATAAGTGAGTGTGGGTAAGAATGTAGTGTCTGCCATTGGCTTTGGCATATTGATGGTAATTTTAGGCTTTTACATACATGCAGGAAAAATACTGCTGCTGGCAAAGTGGAGGCAATTGCTAGTATTGCAGGCACTTGTGACAAAATACTGACACTGGCAAACTGGAGGTAATTATTGGCATTGATGGAGCAGGGTTTCGCAAAAATGAAACCCGCTAGATTTTATACCCCCATAATACACACTAACTGTAAGTAGTTGTAGAAAAACTAATGTACACCCAACATGAACACAAGGGAACTGCTTTACGCATGCCTGAATTAACATGTAAATAAATAATATTGTGATAACTTTTGTGCTTTGAAAGAAAACGAAGAAGTTGCATGAATAGGCCGTATGTGCATCAGTATTTTGCATGGTGCATCCTGCTTTAAAGTAATAATTAATGTCGCTTTTGCACTTAGTTTATGCTAGGTAACAACAATGGGGAATAGTGCAAAGTGGGTGGTAAACAGTGAAGGTTTCATTATCACTTAATTAATAATATTCATTTTCATTTATTTTAGTGTGCTGGATAAAACCGCCATCTTCTTAAACTTAGCTAAAGTGGGAGGCAGGAAGTTTCGAACAGTAAGACCGCCCTGTCAGAAGCAAGACAGAATGTGCTGTGCACCGCAGATGACATGAGAAGGGTGAAGGCCAGAATGATGGATGACTGATGTCCAAGTCGTGAGACCGGAGACAAATTCTACGGATGATGCTAAGAATTAATAGAAAATGTTAAAATTTGTGTCACATCAAGGGGACGTGAAAACAACCTAAGACTCAAACCCTGGGAACTAACATAGAACAAAGAATTAATTGAATTAAAGGTGAAGTCACAATGGTGTGACAACGCAACCTCCCAAGCCCACCAATCCCTAGGTGAGTTGATGGGAGTTTGCAGCAATTGTGGGATGGACATGTCAAATTTTAGGGTAAAATTGGGGTGCTTTTAGGGCAGTGGAAAAAGAGCTTAGACTGACAGGAAAAAAGAGGGGAGATTCGTCGCTGTCCGTCGGTTTGCAGAGAGGCTTGGCTGTTCCTGACCTGTCCTGTTCCTGTCCTTATACCCTTTGTTCACTGATTCTATTTCGGGGAACCCCCTCCATCTCCTAGGTCGAGGGGGTGGTTTTGCTACAGACCGATAGGTTTGTATTTAGCCTAACTCGTTCGCAGAAATTTACTTATAGATGTAGTTTGTCTCTTAAACTTTTGTCTCTCCACCTATCCACTCCGTCATTGATGTATGGATATGTATTATTTCGATGAAACTATTGTCTCTTCGTCTATCCCCTCCGAAAGGTGTATTATGTTTGGCATATATTTTTGCTGAAAACTTTGTCTCTTACTTTATCCACTCCTTCATTGCATAAATTCACTGCTTAATTTGGATGAGTTTGTATTTCATATATAATTTCATCTTTTGTGAGATTCAGTGTTTGTAATTTGTGACTAAATGCAGTTGAGCATCATCCTTAATATTTGCGATAAATTCATTATTAACCTTATCGAGAGTCTGTGATTATTTTAATTAACAAAATGGTTGGTAAGTTAGTGGTTATCATTTCCATCAACTATTCAACTAATTGGTCCATCCACCAAATAGAAGGAAAGTTGAAATTAAAGATTAGTTATTAAACGATGTCTCATTTGAATCTATGAAAAGGAATTAATTGTTTGAACGTATGAATTGACCCCAGCGCATCAGGGATTCTGGGTGAATATGTATGGGCCATTGTGTTATGATGTTATTGATTATTGATCCCTGATACATTTTTGGTATTGGCGCTGGATCAGCATAATGGTCACCCATAAGTAAAATACTGGTAGTGGCATACCAGAATTAATTCTTGGAATGAGGGGCACCCATGGAAAATTGCTGCCACTGGTATACTTGAGGAAGATTTTGACATTGCGACATCTTTGGAGCTAGCTGATTGGAGATACTTCTGAACATAAAAGAAAAGGTATATTAATGGAACTAATTGCAGAATTCTGACACTAACATATTGTTTGTTGTTTTTAGCATAAGGGGGCATTCAAGGCGTTTGAGAGGCTGGCATGATAAACTGTTGTCCCTTGCACAATGGAGGTACTCTTTGACATGTGGGGCACCCACTGCACATGCTGAAAACAATGGGGGTTTCTCCTTATTAGCGTCTGGTTTTATTGCTTTGACAATCACTGTAATGTCTTGTCGATAAGTTCCTACAAATCTATATAGGATCTGCATGTTTAGACAACATAACCTGAGTGATTAGTGTCCAGACTGATTCCAGACACCCCCAAAGGTTATGCTAATCTGTAGACCAGCGAGCTCAAATTGCTACTATGAGCCCCTCTTACCAAGGAGTGAATAATTTCTGGCATCTATCGAACATGACAACCCTGACCCCTCAGGTATTGTGGAAACAGTACAGTGCTTTCCGCTAAGTCACTTGTGCTCACGTTGTCTCGGAGAGATACACAGAATAAACGGTGGGAACGTTTTCAATGAGTATTTATTGAGCCCGCGTAATTCTAATATAAAATACGTGTGCTGCAACAACCATTAGACATAAACAGATATATACGATTATGAGCACCAGTAGAGTAAAGAAAAATATGCCTGTTTTAAAAGCATAAAACATTGCTAAAATATGAGTTTGGAAAACATTTCAAAACATAGTATGTGCTAAAAATTATGTATTGGTAAAAAAAGATCTATAAGTCCTCTAAAAGGTCAACATACTGTCAGACCATCTGAGCATGCCGAAAGCCATAATGCTCAGTGAGAGCAGAAGAGGAAAAATAAAAACAAAAATTATGTTTTCGAATTCCAATTTTAGTTGTTTTAGAATAAAGACAACTTGTTCCCAGCACACAGAGAGCCAAATGTTCATGTGACCTGTGTGGGAGATGCAACATCACTGTTACCTACCTTCACAGACGACAGTCCCTGTAACACCTCTTGGATCAGGTCAATGGAGCAAAAGTGATCTTTTCCAGTCCCACAGCCATTGCTGAGAAAGCTTCCAATACCTGTAAGCCTGGTGCATAGTCGGTATCGATTCCAACAAGAGCTAAAGCATCCTGTGGAAGCTCTAAGAATGCCGATATCAGGATTGAAATATGCTGAGGACACTGACCTACATGGGCTTTTTAACGGGTCCAGCAGTACATCCACGTCCGAAGGCGCAACCGATAGAAGCGTTAGACATATGATCATCACGCATTCTTGTCCGCAGAATAAGCAGCGAGTACAGGCAAGACTCAGTCGACCCAGACTGATCTGAATGACAGGAATTAATGCTCGCTTAGTTCCCGAAGCCGAGTTGTGCCCAGATGGAGTACCATGCGTTCACGGCAATGTCGCTCCAAGGGCACATTTTCCATCTCCTTGGTATTTGGGACGTTCATTGAGTACCAGAAAAATTAAAACCAGGGTAACCACTACAAGTAGCAAGATAAGTGGAACACCTCCAAAAAAAGCTTCCAAATACAGTGTGTATCTAAGATGGAATAACTTCGAAAAACGTCTGAAAGGTGCTTAATAGCCCAGAACCTATGGTCTTAAATAGGTGTACTATCCCACTCGTATCAGACATGTTAAAGATACGATGTACTATTTGCCCGACATGGTGCAGGAAGTTTGTTTGGACTAGGGTCTGTATCTCAGCTGAAGAGCTTGCAAACTGTAGAGCAAAGTCTCGCGAACTGAGGTTAAGGCCACCTGTTTCTTTAAAAGTATGGCTTTCAGTCTACTCAGAGAATCAACCCATATTGGGGAAACATTCACCGAAGGCCATAGTGGTGCCTCCCTGACTGTGTGGGTCAGTGGAAACAATACTTGCCTACAACAAGTAACCCTGGAGAACCTTTCAAATAACTAGATAGGTTTGCAACCAAAGTATTGCAAGCTTCGTGAAGCATAACAGTCTCAGGTCATGTTATACCACTTCCTGGGGATATTCAGGGTCAAAAGTCAAATTATGTCACCTCCTGTGATGCCATTAAGGTGTGATTCAGAAAAGGGGGTGGTGATGGACAGAGCATCTGAGTTAAACAGAACACTCATACCCAGTCAAAAGATCAGGGCTTGATCCATCACCGTTTTTTAGCTCACTGCACCATCCCAGTTCAGAACCTGGCTACATGCAAATTAGTCTGTCCCTGGCCCAGTGCATCATGGGAACAGGGCAGACCAAACTACCAAGCCAATTCTTTACTGGAAAGGAAACAAGCTTCCGGGGACCGGTTTCTGGCATTACAGCCGTCTTCGGCCCGGCTTGCTTGAATCCTGATGGTGCAGTGAGCAAGGGACTCATGTCTGGGATGGTGCAGTGAGCTAAAAAACGGTGATGGATCAAGCCCTGATCTTTTGACTGGGTATGAGTGTTCTGTTTAACTCACATGCTCTGTCCATCACCACCCCCTTTTCTGAATCGTTTTGGCCACTATAGGAGTGGCAGGGTATGCTCAGATGTGAGTCCCTTGCGCGCGATAGGGAGATGACCAACTGCGTGTCGTCGGCATACGACACCAAGCTGAGGCCGTGACTCTCTACTAAGGTGGCAATCGGAGCGACATAAAGATTGAAAAGTGTTGGACTCAGGGACGAGACCTGCGGCACCCCCTGGTCCAAAGGAATTCGCTCCGAGTAGTAGTCACCCTGCCTCACTTGGAAACCCCGGCCAGTGAGAAATGAATAAATCCATTTTAACGCTGCCCCTCTCACCCCAACCTTGTTCAGACACTGTAGCAAGATGGAATGTGCTACAGTGTCGAACGCGGCGCTAAGATCTAATAAAATTAGCGCCATTGTTTGTCCCTCGTCGGCACCCTGCCTGAGGGCTTCGGTGGCCCTCAGAAGGGCGGACTCTGTAGAATGACGGGGCCGAAACCCGAATTGGGTAGAATGAAGATGGTTGCCTTCCTCCACATATGTCATTAGCTGTTTATTTGCCACCTTCTCCGCTACCTTGGAGAGATAAGGCAGCAAGGAGATGGGGCGTAGATTGTCCAAGTTCTCGAAGCTAATGTTGGGCTTCTTGCGGAGGGGAAGCACCACAGCCTGTTTCCAATCCTCAGGTATTGAGCTGGATCGTAAGGAGACATCTAGCACATGCCTGATGTAGGGTTCAAGGGTCTCCAAACTGTCACTCAATCTTTTAGGGGGTGTAGGATCTCGGGGAGAGCCAGATTTAACAGACCTGCAAATTTTAATTAGCTCTTCCGGTGAGGGGGTGATAAAGTTAAGTAACTGACTTCGATCATCTTCCTCTGCTGCTAGGTCTATTGGCTCTTCTGCTGCATGAGGTATTTCGGGGAAAGCAGCGTAGATTTTAGACACTTTATCTCCGAAATAAGTAGCGATGCGGTTGCATGCTGCTACTGAGTGATCTTTGTCTAGACTTGCAGTTTTTGGGGTAGCTAGAGACTTATATATGCTAAACAGTTCCTTGGCGGAATTCTCTGCCCTCTGGATTCTGTCTGCATAGTATGTAGCTTTCTCTATACGGATTTTATTATGATAGATACGTCTCTTGATATGATAGGCTTCTTTCATCGAATCATCATATGCCACTCTCCATTGTCTCTCTGCCCGTTTACAGTCCCTTTTGGCGAGACGCAATGCCTCGCCAAACCAGGGAGCAGTTGTCTGTCTGTGGGCACCTTTTTTTGGCCGACCCAATGGGGCTGTGCAGTCCAGAGCGGCTATGATGCGGTCATTGAGCAATTTGTTTGCTGTTGTCACATCCTTGCCTCCTGGAGGCCCTTCCGCAATGAGAGCCTTATTGAACTCTGGCAGGGAAAATGTGTTAAACAGAACACTCATACCCAGTCAAAAGATCAGGGCTTGATCCATCACCGTTTTTTAGCTCACTGCACCATCCCAGCTCAGAACCTGGCTATATGCAAATTAGTCTGACCCTGGCCCAGTGCATCATGGGAACAGGGCAGACCAAACTACCAAGCCAATTCTTTACTGGAAAGGAAACAAGCTTCCGGGGACCGGTTTCTGGCATTACAGCCGTCTTCGGCCCGGCTTGCTTGAATCCTGATGGTGCAGTGAGCAAGGGACTCACATCTGAGCATACCCTGCCACTCATATAGTGGCCAAAACAATTCAGAAAAGGGGGTGGTGATGGACAGAGCATCTGAGCTAAACAGAACACTCATACCCAGTCAAAAGATCAGGACTTCATCCATCACCGTTTTTTAGCTCACTGCACCATCCCAGCTCAGAACCTGGCTATATGCAAATTAGTCTGACCCTGGCCCAGTGCATCATGGGAACAGGGCAGACCAAACTACCAAGCCAATTCTTTACTGGAAAGGAAACAAGCTTCCGGGGACCGGTTTCTGGCATTACAGCCGTCTTCGGCCCGGCTTGCTTGAATACTGATGGTGCAGTGAGCAAGGGACTCACATCTGAGCATACCCTGCCACTCCTATAATGGCCAAAACGATTCAGAAAAGGGGGTGGTGATGGACAGAGCATTTCTATTTTCTATTTCTATTTAGGGGGTTTTATAAAGCGCATGGTGACGCAACAACGGCGTGTCCCCGCGCTGAGGAGAAACTTTATTACTGGAACTTACAGAAGCGGCAAACCTACTGAGCGAATAGAGCAGTTTTAAGCTTAGCTCTAAAAATTGATTCAGATGGCTCTAATCGCAGTGCCATGGGCAGCTTGTTCCATCTAGCGGCTGCAAGGCATCTGAAAGATCTTCCCCCCATCCGTGCTCTGGACACCTTAGGGACAACCAGGAGTCCAGAGCCGGAAGATCTCAGGGATCGGGGAGGCTCATAAGGTGTCAAAAGTCCTTGCAGAGGGAGAGGGGATCTCCCATTAATGATCCGATGGCACGTACAGAGTGCTTTAAATTCTACCCTGCTTCTGACCGGGAGCCAGTGCAAAGACCGGAGAGCCGCTGCAGAAGCAGCTCTTCTGGGTAGTCTAAGCACCAATCGGGCAGCGGCATTCTGTAGGACCTGTAAGCGGCTGAGATTCTTCTCCAGGGTGCCTAAATAGAGAAGGTTGCCATAGTCCATCCTTGATGTGACTAGTGCATGTACCAAGGTTTGTCGGGCTCTCACAGGCAAGAACTTCAGAGTCTTCCTGAGGCTTTTAAGGGTCCCAAAGCATAGTCCGACCACCTGGTTGATCTGAGGGCCAAAGGTGAGGGCGGCATCAATCCAAATGCCCAGATTCCTCGCTTTTTGGCACGGAATGGGTGTTGGGCCCAGGGAAGATGGCCACCATGCCGACGTCCACGCAGACTGGCAACCCCCCACGACCTGCACCTCGGTCTTGCCCCCGTTGAGCTTGAGGCAATTGGCGGACATCCAGGCAGCAAGGTCTTGCATGCATGCTCTGAAGATGTCCGCCGAAAGACCGGGTGCGCGCGATAGGGAGATGACCAACTGCGTGTCGTCGGCATACGACACCAAGCTGAGGCCGTGACTCTCTACTAAGGTGGCAATCGGAGCGACATAAAGATTGAAAAGTGTTGGACTCAGGGACGAGACCTGCGGCACCCCCTGGTCCAAAGGAATTCGCTCCGAGTAGTAGTCACCCTGCCTCACTTGGAAACCCCGGCCAGTGAGAAATGAATAAATCCATTTTAACGCTGCCCCTCTCACCCCAACCTTGTTCAGACACTGTAGCAAGATGGAATGTGCTACAGTGTCGAACGCGGCGCTAAGATCTAATAAAATTAGCGCCATTGTTTGTCCCTCGTCGGCACCCTGCCTGAGGGCTTCGGTGGCCCTCAGAAGGGCGGACTCTGTAGAATGACGGGGCCGAAACCCGAATTGGGTAGAATGAAGATGGTTGCCTTCCTCCACATATGTCATTAGCTGTTTATTTGCCACCTTCTCCGCTACCTTGGAGAGATAAGGCAGCAAGGAGATGGGGCGTAGATTGTCCAAGTTCTCGAAGCTAATGTTGGGCTTCTTGCGGAGGGGAAGCACCACAGCCTGTTTCCAATCCTCAGGTATTGAGCTGGATCGTAAGGAGACATCTAGCACATGCCTGATGTAGGGTTCAAGGGTCTCCAAACTGTCACTCAATCTTTTAGGGGGTGTAGGATCTCGGGGAGAGCCAGATTTAACAGACCTGCAAATTTTAATTAGCTCTTCCGGTGAGGGGGTGATAAAGTTAAGTAACTGACTTCGATCATCTTCCTCTGCTGCTAGGTCTATTGGCTCTTCTGCTGCATGAGGTATTTCGGGGAAAGCAGCGTAGATTTTAGACACTTTATCTCCGAAATAAGTAGCGATGCGGTTGCATGCTGCTACTGAGTGATCTTTGTCTAGACTTGCAGTTTTTGGGGTAGCTAGAGACTTATATATGCTAAACAGTTCCTTGGCGGAATTCTCTGCCCTCTGGATTCTGTCTGCATAGTATGTAGCTTTCTCTATACGGATTTTATTATGATAGATACGTCTCTTGATATGATAGGCTTCTTTCATCGAATCATCATATGCCACTCTCCATTGTCTCTCTGCCCGTTTACAGTCCCTTTTGGCGAGACGCAATGCCTCGCCAAACCAGGGAGCAGTTGTCTGTCTGTGGGCACCTTTTTTTGGCCGACCCAATGGGGCTGTGCAGTCCAGAGCGGCTATGATGCGGTCATTGAGCAATTTGTTTGCTGTTGTCACATCCTTGCCTCCTGGAGGCCCTTCCGCAATGAGAGCCTTATTGAACTCTGGCAGGGAAAATGTGTTAAACAGAACACTCATACCCAGTCAAAAGATCAGGGCTTGATCCATCACCGTTTTTTAGCTCACTGCACCATCCCAGCTCAGAACCTGGCTATATGCAAATTAGTCTGACCCTGGCCCAGTGCATCATGGGAACAGGGCAGACCAAACTACCAAGCCAATTCTTTACTGGAAAGGAAACAAGCTTCCGGGGACCGGTTTCTGGCATTACAGCCGTCTTCGGCCCGGCTTGCTTGAATCCTGATGGTGCAGTGAGCAAGGGACTCACATCTGAGCATACCCTGCCACTCATATAGTGGCCAAAACAATTCAGAAAAGGGGGTGGTGATGGACAGAGCATCTGAGCTAAACAGAACACTCATACCCAGTCAAAAGATCAGGACTTCATCCATCACCGTTTTTTAGCTCACTGCACCATCCCAGCTCAGAACCTGGCTATATGCAAATTAGTCTGACCCTGGCCCAGTGCATCATGGGAACAGGGCAGACCAAACTACCAAGCCAATTCTTTACTGGAAAGGAAACAAGCTTCCGGGGACCGGTTTCTGGCATTACAGCCGTCTTCGGCCCGGCTTGCTTGAATCCTGATGGTGCAGTGAGCAAGGGACTCACATCTGAGCATACCCTGCCACTCCTATAGTGGCCAAAACGATTCAGAAAAGGGGGTGGTGATGGACAGAGCATGTGAGTTAAACAGAACACTCATACCCAGTCAAAAGATCAGGGCTTGATCCATCACCGTTTTTTAGCTCACTGCACCATCCCAGACATGAGTCCCTTGCTCACTGCACCATCAGGATTCAAGCAAGCCGGGCCGAAGACGGCTGTAATGCCAGAAACCGGTCCCCGGAAGCTTGTTTCCTTTCCAGTAAAGAATTGGCTTGGTAGTTTGGTCTGCCCTGTTCCCATGATGCACTGGGCCAGGGACAGACTAATTTGCATGTAGCCAGGTTCTGAACTGGGATGGTGCAGTGAGCTAAAAAACGGTGATGGATAAAGCCCTGATCTTTTGACTGGGTAGGAGTGTTCTGCTTAATTCAGATAATCTCTCCATCACCACCCCCTTTTCTGAATCGTTTTGGCCACTATAGGAGTGGAAGGGTATGCTCAGACATGAGTCCCTTGCTCACTGCACCATCAGGATTCAAGCAAGCCGGGCCGAAGACGGCTGTAATGCCAGAAACCGGTCCCCTGAAGTTTGTTTCCTTTCCAGTAAAGAATTGGCTTGGTAGTTTGGTCTGCCCTGTTCCCATGACGCACTGGGCCAGGGACAGACTAATTTGCTTGTAGCCAGATTCTGAACTGGGATGGTGCAGTGAGCTAAAAAACGGTGATGGATCAAGCCCTGATCTTTTGACTGGGTAGGAGTGTTCTGCTTAATTCATATGCTCTGTCCATCACCACCCCCTTTTCTGAATCATTAAGGTGTGATGTCACTTTCGCTACCCCTGGCATTATTGTGAATCGACATCATGAAACAGACTGTCACATATACATGCACTTCACCGGACACAGGCTAAAAAGTGCATAACCACATGTGCCTACACAACAGGCTCACAAGCAGACAAGATCGAACACATCACACCATTAGCATAAATAGTAAAAGCATGACTGAAGACATCAGAAACAAGCATTTTCAGTTATATTGCTGTATGGTTTTCTCTCCTCCACCTTTCTGTCTTCTTCCTCCTTTTTCCTGTCTTTTGTCCCTATATAAGTAAAAACCAAAAGGAACCTTGAAAGTGGACTCATTTTAAGTCTGGTTTTAGCCAAGGCTTTTTTTATTCTATTAACTAAAATTATATGTAAAATACACTTTCAGGGGCTTTCTGCGCCAGCCCTCTTCGGCTATTGGTCTGTTATTATGTCATTCACATTTGTCTTCCGCCCACTACAGTATACAGGATGGGGCACTGGGTTATTTCACTTCAGCCAGTGGCTGACTTCACTGTGAACAATGACATTTTGCCCTTTCAGAAGGAGCACATCTACATGAAGCAACTCCCTTAAGTGATAGGAACTGTTATGTCATTTGTGCTTTTTAAGACCCAAAAATATTTAGTTTTTAGCCAAGCTTCTGTAACTATAAAGTTTTTCATAAAAACCATGATAAAACAAAAGAAAACAAGCATTAAGAAAGCCAAAAAGGCTAGCAGCCAAAGCAATTCATGTATATTTTTTTCTTTTTACACCTTTTTCCTGTTCTTTCACTCTGCTGCTTTCATCGCAATCCTGTTTTTAGACATGTATTATTGCTGGAAACGTTTATGCAAAAGACAGTTCAACGACAACACCGTTAACAAGTCAGATCAGGCAGGCACCCAAATAAAACACGCAATCACAAATACAGCATATGCAGACACACAAGGGGTCACAGGCAACATGCATGTGCACACGCGTAGAGCAAGACAGGTGGACATGGAGGCGGGTGGGTAAATTAATGCCTATTTAATGTTAAGTATTTGAACCCTGCAACTGCTCGCCACACGTGCTTCTTTTCTCGAAACTGGGCAATCTGACAAGCCATGCATTAAAAGTTTTGACACATGGTGAGAATTCCTGGAGAAATTAGAGGTGCTCGCCCATCAAAAACATCCTAACTAGTCGCAACAGGATGTGTTAAGTTATGGTGGAGAAAGGGATCAGCTTGTCGCACTCAAATTACCGTCGCTCTGCCAGAAACACTAATGGCGCTGTTTGTCGCACTTCAGAAATCAAATCTGTTAGTGTCACTCTGCAATAAAAGTGCGTAACATTAGACCGTGCCTTGCACATGGTAGTAGGTAGCATGTGATGACAGCTGAGCTGTGCCACACTGCACCTAACACCGTGTAAAAATAAGTACTAATGGTTTCTGCGACAAAGGATACCCCTCTGAAGAGAAACCTGAGCAAAGTGTGCGAGAGGGTGAATGTGTCGCTGTGCAATCGATGTTTGCTGGTGTCATTAAATCGGAAATTAATAAATGTATTTTGAAGGACTATTCAAATCATACCTGCTGCATAAGATATGACTATGATTATTTGTGTGATATTTTAGAGTATTTTCTCTGTATACGTGCTATTGAATATGAAAGGACTCGTATTTACGTTGAAGTGAAAGCCTTGAGGGCCTCGATTACTTGGAAGTCACGTGGTTTTGCAATTAAAACTCACCGACTTCATGACTGCCTAGGTGCTTCTTCTTTGACCTTTGGGGACAACACTCAATTCCTTCTGGTAATTTTCCCTAGGATTCAATATATGTGATTTTAATTTTTCTAAATGACTAGATTCTTCAACTTTTATTCGAGCAGGCTGAAAGGTATCAGATAAACACTAAAAATAATTAAAATAAGAAAGATCTGTCTATATGTGCGATCCTCTGCATTCCATGTTGTTCTCTGTGAGGTACCTATCTGCTGAAAACTATAGTGTGAGGACTGGAAGGACAACATCTATATTTAAAATTTGGCTGTTAACTTCTCAGAGAATTCCCACTTGGGACTGCCTTGAAGGCAACTCATGTGGCAGATCCTCAGAAGTATTTTAAAATGTTAATATTAATAAATACGATGTCTGTCCACTCCATGATATATGTACGTATGCTAACGAACTCGAATTGACGTTGTTGAATTCACCCGATATGACCTTCCCGTCAACACCGAGTCAGAAATATGTGGTCAGGCAGGCTCTGCGAGCTAGGCCCAAAGCAAATGATTGACAGATCACAGGTGGGGGGATACGTAACCCATAGACAAACGTGTGAACAGGAAGACCCGGATCGATCCCACAGATAGGCAGCAACACCACAACGGTCTCAGGTAGCTGGCCCCCAATAAAACATGTTTGGCCGGAGGGGCTCTTGTTCCCAAAACACCATAAAGTCAGATGCCACACTAAATTAGGAACACTTATCCAATCAGAACACAGCATGCTCACTACACACAGTGATCAAGCGCACCCCATGTCAGAGATCTGGACATGTACCCACATGCTCCGCATTGTGTCCACGCAGGATCTAGATCCACCTGCGTTTCTTATCAAGTGACCAGATTTATGACACCGTTATGCAGTCCAGATTCCTGTTCTAAAAACAATGCCCAAATCGCTTTTTACACTTTGTGAAATGTATAAAATGATGGAAAAAGCCAATGCACTTTGAGACAGTCTTCAGACCCGACTATATTGCATGCTGTCCTGGCCGCTGCGTTTAATTAAAGCAGATGTTCCTGTTTTGCCAAACACTTCTTGTCTTTCATTTATTCAAGGTAAATTCTTATTCGAGCAACAAAAATAAAACACTTAAAATTGAGATCATTTTTAACGGCTCTCCAATCGCAGTCTGGTTTAGTTTGTAATTGCTAACTTGGCCTATCAGTGAAGATTTTAAAGCAGAATGTTAATTTGTCCCACACACATGAAACGATCAGAAATAGGACTGATCACCACAGTCCGCATATTATATTCAGAATGGGCTTCTCTATTTTTCTGTACATGAGCTATTTTCTCTTCACACAGGATACACTACAAATCCATACCTTCAACTAAGAACAAACTGCTAAGAGCTCTCTACTCCCAAAGCTCTTTGATACCATACATGTCATGGGTATGAAGCACTTTAAAATGCAACTACAATACTATTTACTTATTATTAAAGGAAGATCTATCTTAAATATGTATTTGGGTACTTTCATAATGCGTATTAACCTTCAGGTGTGCTGCACTTGAAGCACTAAAAGAAGCAGGGAATAATAAGCATGTTTACATCATTGACAGCTTTCAGTTTTCTGTGAAACTGTCCAAAAGTTAGAGAGACAAGATCCAGACAGAGAGCATTCCATAACTGGGGGTGGGGGGGCATAACTCTACAGGATCTTCTGTGGTAGGTGGCATGGATGAAACATGTTATCACTAGCAGATGCTGGCTTTGATATCTGTTTGCCCTCCTTGGGGTACCACAAATTGCCATATCTGAGAGAAACTAAGGACCAAAGCCTGGTTAGCTAAACACAACACTTTGAATTAAATTTGTTGATCAACTGATAGCCAGTGCAAACTTTGGTACCTCAGAATGCAGACGATAGAGGCTGCAATGTATTAACCATTGGCGGGAACCCTAGGTAGCTGGCATTACAGAAGGCAATATGCAAAAAGATGCAGGCCTCGACCACTGTGGCATGTAAAGAAGGGGGAATAAGCATTAGAAACAGTGTAATCATACGGAGCAACTTCACTTGTAAAAAAACCTTGTGGCCCACTCTTTTTGAACCTGGGTGTTGAAAAAGCAATGTCTTGGCCTAACGAAACATAAGGTATTTAACTGAGACGACAGAGTCCAGCACAGGACCATGTGTTTGAGTCCAGCAAACGGGGTACCAAACAAAGGGTCAATTGCCTTCTACCAAACTCTCAGTAAACTTCAGATAGTTATCTGTTATCAAGTTCTGATTGTTCTAGAGAAAGAAAATTAGGCAGGTGATGGAACTGGAAAAAGCTTGATCGAATATGAGGAGTAGGCATATGAGAAAGTCTTAAATGTAAAAAATCCCATTAACACCCCAAAGGCTAGACGTAGAAATTAATACTATGAGAAGAGTGGATTCCTGTGTCACCCCACAGAGGAGTCTGACTACTTCAGATCGAAATGAAGCTAGCAAAACCGCTTAGGACCAGCATTACTGGTAGAGGTTGAACCAGTCTAGGCCCTGATTTAGAGTTCGAAGGGTGGATGCACTGTCACATATGTGATGGATATACCGTCTGCCTTAAGACAAATGCATTATTTCCTTATACACTTGTAAGTAGGCAAAAAGTTACAAAAAAGGAGTATGCAGTTCCTTGAGGAGAAAGTAGGTAGGGTCGGTGTGAAACTAAGGGGTCAGATTGGGGGAGCTGCTAGCTCAGGAGCAAGATCTCATACACACCCAGATAGGTGTCATGCTTCATTATAGGGCGTGCTCCTTATTGGACCGGCAATGCAATGCCCAACGTGCCCCTCGAGGGGACTCTTTGCCGGAGTTCTTTTTTTAATTTTATTTTGACATATGTGAAGTGTGAGTGTAGGTTCTCTAGGTGTCAATTGGTGTAGGTGAAAGTGGGTTACAATTGACTAAGTGGTACCCTAGACATTTTAATATATGGGTTCTCTTGTCTAGGTTAAAAATACAGTTGTGGCTGAAAAACAGAAATGCTGGTCTGTTCCAGCTCAAGAAATTGTGCATAGTTGGGTCGACGTGTATCTTCCAGTGTGAAGTCACAGTTCAATCAGAGGCACTTCATCAGGGCCGGGAGACCGAATCTACATAGTGGTTGGATTAGTTTGCATATATTAGTAAAAGTACCCAATCATATTAGCATGTCAAAAGTAATCCTAAGTGTATAATATACCATAGTACAGTTATAGTAAAAGCCGACCCAAGGTAATCTTTCCCCCTTGAGTGAAAGCAGAGGCTACGCTAATTAGTAGTCTATAAAGTTTGGTAGCACGCTGGACACTCGGTAACCTACCCCATCTCTCCCACCATGCAGACTTCTTGAGCTGAAACAGACCATTATTTCTGTTTTCATCCGCAACTGTATTTTTTACACATCCCATCCACTAATGAAAAGGCAGTTTTGGGTCTTTTTCTTGTAATTTGGTGTCACTGAGTCATGGGTCCTAAGGTTACTGTCGCACATTGCCGATGGAGGTACCAGCACTGATATGTACTGCTGAGACCCTGTGCCACCTGTAAAGAAGTTTGGAACTAGGCTCCACCTGCATGTTAAATAGAGAGGAGATAAAGGCATTTATATGCATTAATATTCCTTGATAGAGAGGATTCATCCACCTCCAGACGACTGGTCCAAATCCCATTCTCATGAGCATATGTGTTAGGCTTTATTCAGCCAAGGCTAGTTGATTTACAGAGGTGCTACCATAGGACAAGCAAATCTAGGATCACTCAATTAAGAGTTAAGCAGTGCATCCGGCTTTGTATATTTAGAGATTTAGGTACTTGGATGATGACAAAGTGATAACTTATAAGGGGTAGCATATTTCAATGTTTGACTTAAAGAAGCACACAGGACAGTCTATTGTACCTACTGCTTTCCAGTCACATGATAAGGTACATTTTTTGTGTTTCTTCTTAAAAATTAATATTTCACAGTGTGCGTGAATAATCAATATCATATTTAGAAATCATGAACCAGGGGAAGTTATATGAATGTAGATCATATGTCAATATAAGGTGGTGTCAGGCACGTAACTTGTCTTGGTGGACATTGAGTGGGACTCCTTAGTCCAGGAGGGAAAATTGGTGGTTTGGTTGCGTAGTCTATTCACAGCTGCAGATGCTGATGCAATGTTTGTAGTTCTTGGAAATACAACACCCAGTAGGCTGCGTTCTCTGATGATTGATTACGTCTTGGTAGTATTTGCAACTACAATACCCAGAATGCTAATTCTTCTGGCATTGTGTCAGAAAACTTCGTAAGAAGGAACTACTGAAATGGTATAGAACATTCTGAAAAGAGCACCATCAATATTTAAAAGGAGCGTTGTGCCACTGGATCCTTCCTTGTCTGTCTGGCTCTGTGGCATTTCTGCCATGTTCTTAATAATTCCTGTTTCTTCGAATGAGTAAAGGATTTCCAACTGCTGCTGAGCAATTCTTCAATATCTGAAGGAGTTTCTTCGTAGTGTTCAGAATTTCTACTTGATTTAATACATTTTAATTAATGTTAGTATATGCAGCTAGGTTCTAGGAGCATTAAAATCTTCTGTTGTTGGACTTTAGTCATGAAAAGGGCTTGAACTATTTCTTGTTCCGTTCTATTCTGAATGTGCAGATTTTTCCCTAAATGCGAGAAGAAGCGATTGTGGGAGACATAGTCTTCTGAAGTTCACCATTCGAATCAGGCACACATCTGTTGATTCTTTTTGAGTATTACTTGAGATAATTATTTAGGTTGATTAGTCATTTCTCATTTCTTCTTTATTTTTACATATAACTTCATTCTGCTACTAAAGAATACCTAAAATCAAAAGAGGTTCCAGTTTGCTCCTCTCCCCATACAGCGTCATCTTTACCAACTATTTAGTAGTACTAGTTAAGAAGTCTACCAAGCTGGGGTTAGTGATCTAGCTGCAAGAGTCAAGGTCGCTATAGAAATTATGATAGAATCTGACAGGTGGCAATAAATTCAAAATCCTAACTTGACATGGTAGAAGCATAAATGTGCCACAGGTGTAGGTAAAGCACTCAGCATTTGGATTACAGTAACTTGAAGCACTAGGCCATGGATGCTTAAGCATTTGCTTTAACATAGGTGTGCAAAGGCGAAAGCCTTCCATGGCCACTTGGTCAAGGTCCTGCAGAAGACTGTGATTCATTACTGCTATTAGTAGACATTTGTGACTTTAAATGTTGAATGTGATAATTCTGCTTAACCGAATAGCTTTAAGATCTTTTGTGAAATTGATAATCCAGGAGATATGCATGGTTCGGCCAGTTGGAATCAAATTGAACTCTCTCTGGCTTACATTCACTTGTACTACTAGCCTTTTTCAAATACATTTTAAGGGATTTCAGGACAGTTCCAGACTGCTTAGAGTTTTAATATACCCACTTTGTTCACAATTCTTTTTTTAGCCAACCCAGGCTGTCTGGCCAGCACAGCCCCCACTTGAGAGATAGGAAGGGATAAAGAAAAATACCTATTGGATTCTGTTTAGATTCAGCAAGCGAAGTATTCCTTTAAAATACACAGGCCCTCCCCAACTGCACAGGCTGTTGCTTTTATGCTGTATGCACCACTTACTTTTCAGTAAAGACCGGCATTGTGTGCTCAGTCTGTGACTACATCATCCCTGTGGGCCTGGTGCCAGACCAGTGCAATAACAGCCTACTGCCACCTGGCTCTGATTACCAGTCCCAAGAAGCACAAGCAGTGCAGTAAACAAAAGCACCCATCAGCACCTTACTCCCAAATGGTGCAGACAGACAAGCTACACTACACACTGTGGATAGAAGTCTTGGTCGGACCACTAGTCTTTATGCTTTTCTGGTGCTCCCCAGCTGTAGATTGCTTGTGCGAGGTGCGGCTCATTGGAAGTCCATGTTTCACGTTGCAGTACAAAGTGCCACTATATGCACCCTCCAGAGATCGCTTGTGCGATGTTCGGCTCAATGGGAGTCCATGTGTCAATTTGCAGTACAAAGTGGCATTATATGCACCCTCCAGAGATCGCTTGTGTGAGGCAGGGCTCAATGTTAGTCCATGTGTCAATTTGCAGTGCAAAGTGGCATTATGTGCTTCCTTCAGAGATCACGTGCGTGAGGTGGAGATCAATGGTAGTCTATGTGTCAATTTGCAGTACAAAGTGGCATTATATGCACCCTCCAGAGATCACTTGTGTGAGGCAGGGCTCAATGTTAGTCCATGTGTCAATTTGCAGTGCAAAGTGGCCTTATGTGCTTCCTTCAGAGATCACGTGCGTGAGGTGGAGATCAATGTTAGTCCATGTGTCAATTTGCAGTGCAAAGTGGCATTATATGCTTCCTTCAGAGATCACGTGCGTGAGGTGGGGATCAATGGTAGTCTATGTGTCAATTTACAGTGCAAAGTGGCATTATGTGCTTCCTTCAGAGATCACGTGCGTGAGGTGGGGATCAATGGTAGTCTATGTGTCAATTTGCAGTGCAAAGTGGCATTATATGCTTCCTTCAGAGATCACGTGCGTGAGGTGGGGATCAATGGTAGTCTATGTGTCAATTTACAGTGCAAAGTGGCATTATATGCTTCCTTTAGAGATCACGTGCGTGAGGTGGGGATCAATGGTAGTCTATGTGTCAATTTGCAGTGCAAAGTGGCATTATATGCTTCCTTTAGAGCTCACGTGCGTGAGGTGGGGATCAATGGTAGTCTATGTGTCAATTTGCAGTGCAAAGTGGCATTATATGCTTCCTTCAGAGATCACGTGCGTGAGGTGGGGATCAATGGTAGTCTATGTGTCAATTTACAGTGCAAAGTGGCATTATATGCTTCCTTCAGAGATCACGTGCGTGAGGTGGGGATCAATGGTAGTCTATGTGTCAATTTACAGTGCAAAGTGGCATTATATGCTTCCTTTAGAGATCACGTGCATGAGGTGGGGATCAATGGTAGTCTATGTGTCAATTTACAGTGCAAAGTGGCATTATATGCTTCCTTTAGAGATCACGTGCGTGAGGTGGGGATCAATGGTAGTCTATGTGTCAATTTGTAGTACATTATGGCACTAATGCTCTCTCTAAGATTGCACTGTCCATGTGGAGCTGCTGCTGGGCCTGTGTAATCACTCAGAATGCCTGTTCCTCCCATAGCAGAGATGGGAGTGCAGTAAACAAAACAAAAAACCTATCACCCTCCATATGCACAGGTTCAAAAGGTGAGGCACCAGTCCACTGCACCACATGCATTGGGCTTGTTCGTGCCGCTCGTTGTCCTGCTCCCTGGTATCGGACAGCCAGATACGGAGTGTTTGTTAAGGGTTGGCTTGAGATATAGGCTGGGCAACTAAGAGGGCTATCAATGATCCCACAATAGATGCCAAATACGTGAATGAGCTGAAAATGGATAATAAATTCAGAGTTGTTACTAGCGAAGGGCCCCGGATTTTGCTTGGGCTACCGTCCCCAAAATCCTTAAAATGCCCATGCCTGTTTATCTTCCCAACATGGCATATGCATGTCAAGGCTCCACAGACATCTGCTAAGAGCAAACTCCTTATTACAGAATCAGGCACTTTAGCTTAATTTGCCACTGCAGACATATATATCTAGGTAACGGCAAGAAATGTGATAATAATATCAACTTGTGCTGCTCCCAGCGAGTACATGGCCACAAGGGATGAACAGTATTTTGAACATGCCATTTGAAAGGAGTGCTCATAAACCTCTTTATTAATGCACAAGGTTAGGCGAGGGTGCCAGGGAGTTTAAATTACTGTAGCACGATTATTTAGAGCTGTTCTGTATTTATCAGCCATCACACGAACCAGTGAATGCTCAGAAAATCACGGACAGTTGGATAACTGTTACCTTAACCAGGGGAAATCCCATTAGCACAGACCAATTTAATTGCTGAAAGAGCTCTGTCCAAAGCCTGCAAAGCAGGCGTGGGAGCAGAGACGCCTTACAGAGAAAGCAAGCAGATTACAGAGCGAGAGAGATCTACTGGGGCGTCTTTCGTCAGTTTTTAAAGTGTTTCCACAAACTGAAGAGAAAGGAGAGGGGGAAGCAAAGCAGAGGCATTTGCCTTCGGTTTGTGGCAGTGCGATGCATTCAAAAGTTTATGTGAGGTGACTTTATAGCAAATTGTGCCCTACCACGGTTCAGCGACCATTTTTGGGGACTGGCACTTATTTAACTCAGCAGGCTTTGTTCCACAGGATGAGAATGAAAAACACAAAAGGGGAAAGAGAAAAAGGAAGAGAAAGATGGAAACAGTCACAAAGGGAGGAATGAAAAAGTACCTGCAAGAGTAAAGGGAAGAGGCCAGAAGTGTCTGGTAGTGGATTCAAGCGGCATGAGGAGAAATCAATACTACGCCCTCTTGGTATTCGACACCCTGACCTTCAGTAACCCATGTTACAGGACTCTAAGCAACACTTTGGGCTCAAGCACTTATTCTTTTACTAAGTAAGTATGTATGGAAGAAGAATTTTTATTTTCCATTTTTACTACATTTTAATACAGTCTCAACTTTAGAGTTAGACAATGCACAGATTTCATTACAAGACAGGAGGCTACATTATGCATTAATCCTTTTAATGCAGCTCACACAGCCGCCTACATCACAAAGGTTTAGAGTAAGAACAAAGTGACATCACAGTATCTATAAAAGGCGTGTGCCAGGAGAGATCAGCCTCTTTTAAATGCGGCTCACAACAGATAAGTTCTCTCTCTCTTACCTTATCATTATTTCACTGTTTATGATATGCTCATTTGTATTTGAAAGCTTTCACCGTTTATGATATGCTTATTTGTATTTGAAGGCTTTATGGTTTTACCTATTAACATTAGCATGGTTTTACTTGGTACTTGAAATGCTCCCCGTTTCGAAATGCTCCCATTTCCTCTCCCCCACGACTTCCAATCTATGGTTGTCGCGTTTACCCCTCGCCTTCACCCCTCCTAACCGCCTCGCGCTTAATTACAGCGCGCCTTTCGACTTCCCCGCTCGGCGTTCACTCCGGTCTCGTCCTTCCCGTTGTGGCGCCTTCCCCTTGCCGCTCCCACTTCCAGGGTCCTTCCTGCTCCCCATTGTTCCCCCGACCCTCCCCGGCCCCACTGCGGCTCGCGGACCGCCCCCGAAACCGGCTCTCCGTCTTGGGCAGAGGAATGGACCTCGGCAACCGCGACGCTCCGCGAGGCGCCTCCTAAGGTCCATTCCTCCGCGCTGCTAGATAGAGAGGCTCGAGCACGCCCGTTGCTCTCTGAAAGCGCCTCTTTCGACCGACCGATCAGCTGTTCCCCATAGCAATCCTTTCCATACTCAGCGGAAATACCGATTACCGGCGACATATACCCTGGCAATTAACTCCGGCCCTAAATAGGTCCTTTAACCCTCGTTCTGACCATAAAAAAAAAAAAAAAAGCCTGATACAGTAAATAGAATTTAAAAAAAAGCCTATTACCATAAAAAACAAAAAAAAGGTACTAGAGACACTTTACCTTAATAACCGGCCCGTTTATACATTTAATTCTAATTTGACCAACCCTTATTTACCCATGTCTGATTTAGAATCAGACGATGCAATGGCTAGCTCCCCTAACCACAATAGCGACGCCTTTAAGACCTTCCTACAGAGGGAAATGAGGACTTGTATGCTGGATACATTCAGGGAGGTCATATCCAATAAAAGATCACTTTTGCTTGATGACACTCCACGTGATTCTAATTACTCTAAGCCCCAAAAGAAATCCAGACACTGCCCAAGCACTGATGGAGGTCGTAACACCTCGCACGTCATGGGAGGTCCAAGCACCTCACAAGGTTTGGGAGGCCCTAGCGCCTCAAAAGGCAAGGTTGCCCCTCGCGGCACACTTGGGTTGGGTGTCCCTAGCGGCACAACTTTGACAGGTGTCCCAAGCGGCACATATACTGACAGTGCTCGTGTGGATCCTAGTTCTGATGAAGACGAGTTCTTCAACGAACCAGACGATGAGTTCGTGCTCGACCTCGATGAGGGAGACTTGGACGACTTGGATCTCAACACATTTTCAGAGGCAGACTCCTCACCCTCTTCAAAGGACGCGGTCCTTGACCCCCTAGGTGGAGAAATGTTCTCCCCAACCAACATATCTCACCCCAACAGCTCCAGATGGTATCCACATGACCATGTCGCAAAGTTCGTGACTAAATGGCTCAGAAACTCTCTCGAGTTACACTCTCGCAACACCATGAGGTCTGAATGCCCCAGGCCTTACATTGAGGATAAGGTATGCCAAACCCCCAACCTAGACCCTGACCTTATAAAGTTCCTATTCAAATTAGGTAAGGACCCCAGGAGGGGCCTCGAAAGAGCTCTTAAAGCCTGCCAGGATCGCCTCCTCGACCTTTTAGGCCCCCTTACTAGAATCCTCGACCTAGCTGAAGAATCCAACATTTCCAACACTCCCCTGGATACTAACCTAATCAGGGGATGGAGCCGAAGGGCAATTGTACTCCTTGGTAACGCAAATTCCTCACTTAACATCGAAAGAAGGAGGACCGTCCTCAATAGAATAAACCCCAAACTTGGCGATCTCGCAGAGAAAGAGCCCTCCTCCAAGCCTAATGGTCTCCTCTTTGGGGAAGACATGATTAAGACGCTCGGTAAATATGTCGCGACCTTTACCGCTCTGGACAGAGCCCAAATTAATATGAAAAGAGTTTTCCCTACAAACCTTTTTGGCCAGGCCGGGAGAAGGGGCCGCTCTTCCGGCCGTGAAAACTTTCGGCCCTTCTCATCTGGAAGAGGAAGAGGCTCTACCGGCAGAGGTTTCTACCCCTCCAACAATAGGCAATACTACCTGCCAAGAGGAAGAGGTTCGCGAGGAAGAGGTTTCCCCCCCCGTGGTGCCTCCAACAACGCTACCCAAAGTAAGTGCTTCTCTTTCTTCTTCCCCTCCCAAGGTCGGGGGCAGGCTCAAACATTTTCTCCACGTTTGGGAGTCCTTGACACAAGACCCCTGGGTTCTAGAAACGGTCCAAGGGTTCAAAATAGAATTCTTAGAGATCCCATATCAATACGTCACTCCAAACCCCCTGGTTCTTCCTCCAGAACACCTAGAAATTGTCCAAGAAGAGGTTTCTTCTATGTTAAAGAAGGGCGCAATAATAGAGGTACCTTGGTCTCAGAAAAACTTTGTAAGCACCCTCTTCTTAGTCGAGAAAAAGGACAAGGGTTGGCGCCCAGTAATAAACCTTCGGGAGGTAAACAAATACCTCATCTATCGGCATTTCAAGATGGAGGGCATCCACCTTCTCAGGGATCTTCTCCTTCAAGGAGACTGGTTAGTCAAATTGGACCTAAAAGATGCCTATTTCACCATACCCATGGCTATAGAACATCAACCCTTTCTCCAATTCATTTGGGACAATCGCCTTTTTCAATTTCAGGCCCTTCCTTTCGGCCTTTCATCCGCACCTTGGTGTTTCACCAAGGTAATGAGAACGATCGTCTCCACCCTGAGAACCAGAGGTATCCGTCTCATTATTTACTTGGACGACATCCTCATCATGTCCCAATCTCACTCCCAGTTATTAAAAGATCTCCAGACCTCCATGAATCTCATAGAGGACCTCGGATTTATTATAAACAGGGAAAAGTCCATTCTTTCACCCTCCACATCTCTGGAGTTCCTAGGCTTCACTGTGGACACCTCCAGCTGTCTCCTCCTACTCCCAAAAAAGAAAATTGCCAAAATCCGCAAGGAAATCAGATTTGTTCTGAGACAACAATCTCTCTCCCTCCGAGAATTGGCCAGACTTCTTGGTCTCCTTTCTTCTTCGATCCAAGCTATCTTCCCAGGTCCGCTCAACTACCGTGCCCTTCAGAGAGTGAAAGCCAATGCTCTCAGATCCGGCCTTTGGTACGGAGACCATGTTTCCCTGGACGAACAAGCCAGACTAGAACTTTCTTGGTGGCTGGACAATTTGGATGCGTGGAACGGAAGGGCTATCTTCGGTTCAACTCCGGATTTCGTTCTAGAGTCAGACGCCAGCCTTCACGGCTGGGGAGCACGCCTCCTCGACCAGGACACCGGTGGTGTCTGGACCCCCTCAGAATCTTCCCACCATATAAATTACTTAGAGCTGACGGCTGGACTCTACGCTCTGATATTTCAACATATAGTAACAATACAGAGCTGTATACGGTACAGGGCGAGACAACAATAATCAATAGGAATCACAGTCAGGAGCAGATATAGTGAGAGATTTGTATGGTGCCACCAACTCGGGGCTCATCCTGTGTCGCTGTGGAGAAAGGGAATGGAGGGTTCAGGGGAATGAAAAACAGTTGTGGTGGCACTTAATAGCCTTGCCTTGCATTTCCCACCAGTGGGAGCCGTCCCCACCTATGGCCTCCCCCGGCCACCCTCCAGGATAATGGAAGCCTCTGGAGGCCGAGGAAGTGACTCCTGTGTATGCTTATTTAAGTGTAGCCTGCGCTAGTCGCAGGAGCGTGGCTAGTGGGGTGGTACAGGGGAGGGATTCCACCGAGGGCCATAAAGTGTCCGGTCCGGGCCAGTACCGGGTTGGTCAACGCGCATCAGTGGCGTGTTAGGAGGAGGGATGTAAAGGTATGTCCCACTTGTTTCTAATGCATAGGGAGGTAGGTGAAATCTCGATACGCCGTGTGTTGTGTTCCTCATTGCCACTTGGCCATTCGTGGTGTGGTTGCAGCAATGTCACTGCCGTCCCATGAGCTCCGGTATATGAACTGGTGAACCGGGGAGAGAGGAGGGGGGGGGAGGGAGTGGCCGGGTGTGGTCAGCTAGGTCAGCGGCATGATTCACGTGGTGCCATGGGGATGGCGTAGCAGGAGCGGGTGCCAGGGAGGGCAACCAGTATATCGGTCGGTGGATGTCCTCAGTGTGTAGTGGGGAGGGGGGGGCGCGGGGAGTCCTGCAGGAGGCGCAAGGCGTTGGAACAGCATGCAGGGCATCTCCTCAGTGGCCAGGGTGCGGCCAGGCCGTTAGCGGGATGAACGTCATTTCAAGGGGGTGCACGGGGGGCTGGGCGAGAGGCGTCAGGGCCGTCATGTGCGTCGGTTTGATCCTCTATCGTGTCCCCATCCCTCCCGGGGGAGTTGGCGGGTGTGTGATCTCCCAGTGGGTGTCTGTCGCTGTGAAAGGCGCTGAGCATGTCATCCCATAGTGTTGCTATTGGGAACTGTCGCAATCTCGCCGTCTCCTCGTTGTGTAGGACTATGCTTTCCGCCCTTGCCCATGTGTCTAGAGAGGTGCGCCAATGCTGTACCAGGGGTGGGGTCGCGCGTTTCCAATTTTTAGTGAGGAGTCTCTTGGCCGTAATGAGGCCCAGATCCCAGAATCGGGAGTGGACTTTGTTGAGGGCGGTCCTCTTATAGAGGCCCAGCAGGCATGTCTCCCATGTATGTGGTAACGGCATAGCCGTGCAACGGTCGAGGATCAGTAGCACTGAATGCCAGTATGGTCGTATCCGCGGGCAGAGCCATAACATATGTAGCAGATCCGCCCCGTTCAGTGCACACCTGGGGCAGCCAGCTGAGGAGCCTGGGAAATATTGGTTGAGTCTGTCTGGTGAGAGGTATGCCCTGTGTAGCACGTAAAATTGTATCACCTTGAAGCGTGCATTACGAGGGATGTTTTTGGGGCTGGCGAGCACCATCATCCACTCCTTGTCTGTCCAGTCCCTTCCTCTGTCGATCGCCCACTTAGCCCGTAGGTGTTGTAGGGTATGTTGCGTGTGGGTCAGTAAGGCCTGAGTCAACCAGTGTACCACGTGCGTACCATCCCGCATGACATGGAGGAGTTGTATCAGTTGATGCGTGGGGGGCTCAACCGTGATGTTACCCCATCTTCGGGTGTATGCCGCTACTATGGATGCGTGCTGCAAGAATTGACCTGCTGGGATGCCCGTGTCGTCAGCCAGCGTCTCAAAGGGAATCAGGGCGCCATCGGCATACAGGTCCGCCATGGTTTCAATCCCCGAGCTCGTCCAATGTTCCAGCGCAGCTTCCGTGACTATGGTAGTCACTTTAGGCGTGCCCAGGAGTGGGAGTGCTGGGGCGTAAGGTGTAACGTGTTTGGTGAGCCGCACACTTCTGTGAAAGCATTTCACCGCCACGTCCACATGTAGCTGTGGTCGGTGTTTCGTGCGTGTTAACGGGTGGAAGACCGAGTGTATCTGCAGGAGGGTGAGCGAGTCTTCGTGTGAGGCCGTATCTGCCAGGTTCCTGCCCGAGAGCCAGGCGGTCACCCACTGGAGCTGCGCCGCTAGGTAGTATAGTTCCAGATGCGGCACCCCAAGGCCGCCCGCCTCAACTGGTGCGTAGAGTTTATTTAGCGCCACCCTGGGTCGTCCAGCATTCCAGATCAGAACCCTGAGGATAGATTCTAAGTCTTTGAACGTACGGGCTGGGACATATACCGGTGTGTTGGCAAAGTAATAGAGAAGCCTGGGTAACACTATCATCTTAGTCAGTGTGATCCTGGCCGGGACAGTGAGCGGGAGGGTCTTCCAAAAGGAAATTTGCGACCTGATGGATGTGATGGCGCGTGTCAGGTTGCCATCTAAGATGTCCGGGTGTGTTCTGTATACATAGATGCCAAGGTATTTGAACACGGTGTCATGCCATGGCAGTAGTTCCCCGCCAATGTTAAGTCCTGGGTTCGGGACGTCGGGCGCAAAGGAGTATGCCCCCGACTTCGCCCAGTTCACCCTGAGTCCAGACATGGTTTCAAAGGTCTGGAATATGTCCGAAAGTCCCTGTGGTAAGTTCGTGAGGTCTCTGAAGTACAGTAAGAGATCGTCAGCGTACAGCGAGACCACATGTGTGCCGTCCGCTAGTGGTATGCCCCAGTTCGTCCCACTTCCACGCAGGATCTCAGCGAGAGGTTCGATTGCCAGCGCGAAAAGTAGCGGGGACAGCGGGCAACCCTGTCTGGTGCCCCGTCTGACTCTTATAGTGTCCGAAAGTAGCTTGCCCGTGCGGACGCGCACTTCCGGGCTCCTATATAGCAGGCCGACCATTTCGATGTAGTTATCGCCCAGGTCAAACTTGTTCAGTACCTCCCGCAAATATGGCCATTCGACCGAGTCGAATGCCTTTTCGAGATCGAGAATTAGGCATCCCGACCTTGGCCAGTCCCGCACCGCATATTCCTGCACCCGAAACAGTCTCCTGATGTTGTGGGACGTGCACCTTGTGGGCACGAAACCGTTCTGGTCACTGTGTACCAGGGACGGCACCAGTGGCGCCAGTCGTCTTGCCAGGGAGGACGCCAGGATCTTGTAATCCGTATTTAGGAGTGCTAGAGGTCTGTATGAGCCGAGGAGCGCGGCGTCCCGGCCGGGTTTGAGAAGCGACACCAGTGTCGCCTCATTCATGGATGTGGGCAGGGCAGAGTCATCCAATGCCGCCGAATACAGTTTAAGGAGCTCCGGGATCAAGATGTCGGAGCAAGTCTTATAGTATTCGGCCGGGAGGCCGTCCGGCCCGGGTGCTCTACCGTTCGAGAGGGCAGAGATGGCGTCGCGTAGTTCGTCCGCCTCCAGTGGCGACCCAAGGTCGGCCTGCTGGTCTGCCGTGAGGGCGGGAAGCATGAGTCCATCGAGGTAGTCGGCAATGTTAGGGTGCGGGTTTGAGAGTCGTGACTCATACAGTGCTCGGTAGTGCGCTATGAAGGCGTCATGTATCTTCGCTTGGGTGTACACCGTAGTGCCAGTGGGCAGGTGTATCGCAGTGATGGGGGACGTTCGCTCCTCGAGCTGTATTAGCCAAGCTAGCAGTTTGCCAGGCTTATCACCAGTGTGATGTGTGCGGGCCGAGTGTGTCGCATAGTTAACATGCTTCAGGCTGTCCATTAGTTTGTCATGTTCCGCGCGTGCTTCCAATAGTGTGGCGTCGTCGCCGTTGGTTGCTTCTTGCTCAGCCTGCAACAGGCCTGTTTCCAGACGTGTGAGGTCAGCTTCTATGCGGCGGCGCAAGAGGGCCTGTGTGCCCAGGCATTGCCCTCTGAGGACCACTTTAAATGCGTCCCATTCGATCTGCGGGGATGACGCCGTGCCAGTGTTGTCCTCAAAATACTGCGCTGTCTGTGCACTAATGAGCTTCGGAAATGGCCATCTAGGAGCAGGTCAGGTTGGAGCCGCCAAGTGGGCACTGGGGGTCGTGGGCAGTCCCATGCTATACTCAGAGTGTGGGGATTGTGGTCTGAATGCGTGCGGCCCATGTAGCAGGTGTCTATGACGTGTGGCAAAATGTCTCCAGTAACCATGTATCTGTCTAACCTCACATGGAGAGCGTGTGCCCCAGAGTAGTACGAATAGGCCCTGGTGTGTGGGTTGTGGCTACGCCAGGCGTCTCGCAAGCCCCATTGTGTGGACCATGCCTGGAGGGTGTCTGCAATAGTCTGTGCGTGTGAGTTGGGCGGTGGGGGGTGCGAACGGTCCAGGGTCACGTCCAGCGTGCCATTGTAATCTCCACCCAACACCCATGGGACACCATGCCAGGGAGCTAAAGTGGTGGACAATTGTGCCAGGAAAGTCGCCAAGCCTGTGTTGGGTGCATATACCGAGGCCAGCACCAGCGGGTTCCCGTCCAACCTGCCACGGACCACCACAAACCTCCCTCCAGGGTCTATGTGTGTGTCCGACATCGCCCAAGGTGTGCCCGGTCTGACCCACACTAATGATCCCTTGGCGTATGACGAATGGCGCGTGGCGTATAGTTGTCCCCGCCATCGGCGGCGCAGGGTGCTAACTTCCGGGTCACTGAGGTGCGTCTCCTGTAGGAGGGCAATCTGTACGTGATGGCGCTTGAGATAGGAGTATATTTGGTAGCGCCGGGATGGCGTGTGCATGCCCCTGACATTCCATGTGCATATCTTAATGGCAGACATTACAGCAATTCGATATCAATCCTCATCCCGCCTCCCCGTCGCCGCCCCTCGTGTCCCACATGATCATAAAACAACTCACCCCAGCACCACACCACAGCAGCCTCCCCGTGACCACTACTCCCAACAATGGAAGGGGGGGAGGGGGTAAGGGTACAAAAAAAGGGGAAAACAGTGAACCTTCGAACTTGGTGAACATATAGAATACCAAAAGGTCGGGTGCGGAACATGCTCCCGTCCATACTCTCAAGGAGAGTAACCATATCTAAGACTGAAGGGGGTAGGTGTGCAAAGTGCACCCTGATCGTGGTAGCAAATCAACAATGTCTGTTCATGGAGATTCTCCACCCACCCGGTGAGTGTTTGGCAGCACAAAAAAAAAAAAAAAAAAAAAAAAAAAGCAAAAACGGAGGTGGGGAAGAAGAAAAACATCTATGTAACTGCGGGCCCCCACGCACACATGCACCAAGTCTCTATACGTTACGTGTCCCAGGGTGGTAGTGTCCAGGAGCAGCTTCTCCGAGCGTGGATGCTAGCCGGGGGCGGGCGCCGGTGACATTCCCGGGGGTCATTAGCGCCACAGGGGTCTCCAGGTGAGCATGCAATTCTCAAGCAAGATGCAGGGCCAGCGCTCTCACCCGGCATAGGGCGTGTGCATGTCTAACCATTCTTCCATGCCCGTGGAGGCGTCGTCTGAGCCGTGTCCCTTGTCCCTGTGGCGCGCTCAGCCGATATAGTCCGCCGTCTGGGGCGTGACGTCCGGTCTTTCCTCCGAGCCTTGTGAGTCCGGAATGCCATAGATGGCTTCTTCGTCGCTGGGGGGGTCTTGCTGGCTGCCCCTCGCCGTCTCACTCTGTACTGGGGAAGAGCTCAATTCCATGACCAGGCGAAGGGCGTCTTGTTTCTCCTGCTGTCGGGTGTCCTCCGGAGGGGTTGTCCTCGTTGGTCCTCGCGGAACAGATCGTGACCTCCGGCGTGGTCTGCGCCTCCTCCGGGCATTTCCGTTCTGCCTCCTGGGCGCAGTGCCTGCCATGGACCCGGGGTCCGTGCCCATGCCGCTGTCCAGCCATGCCTCCACCTCTGTCGGGTCAGTGAAGAAGTGGGTGCGTTCTCCAGCTACCACCCTCAGTTTCGCAGGAAACAACAGCGAGTATTGCAGGCCCTGTTGCCTCAGGCGTTTTTTCACCTCCAGGAAATCGTGTCGCCGCCTCTGCACTTGAATAGTGTAGTCCGGGAAGAACATCACTGACGCGTTCTCAATCCTGATCTCTTGGAGCTTGCGCGTTTCTCTCAGGATGGAGTCTCTGTCCCTGTAATTCAAGATACGGAGCAGCATGGGCCTCGGGTTAGAGCCTGTCGCCAGTGGTTTGGTGGGGACGCGGTGTGCACGTTCAATCACAAAGTGTGGGGACAACGAACCCTCCGGTAGTAGGTTGCGCAGCCATTGTTCCATGTGCTCCTCCGGGTGTCTCCCTTCCCATTTTTCCGGAACGCCTACCAGGCGTACGTTGTTCCGTCGCGCTCTGCCTTCCGCGTCCTCCGCCCTATCCTCCAAGAAGTCCACCCTGTTCAACAGGTCTTGGATGTGTTTGGTCGATTGGCTGACCTGGGGTCGGAGTTCCTGTACATCATTTTCCAGGGATACAGTGCGGTCCACCAGCTTCTTGTGATCTGCTTTCAGGTGCGTCAGATCAATGACCACTCCATCTATTTTTGAGGCCAATGAGGTGCGTGTCAGTTGGATGGATTCCTCCAGACGCTCCATCGCCGCCAACATTGTGTCCAGCTTCGCCGCCGTTTGATCTGGGTCAGAGCCCTTCCCGGATTTGTCCATCTTGCCTTTAGGTATGGTCCCACTGTTCCCGGTTCGGGTCCTGATTCCAGTAGACATCTGTGCCAGGGCGCGAGTATTACCTCAGCAGTGAGGGCCGTGCCAGAGGGGTGTGATAAAGCTCAAGTCCGTGGGCGTCCTGGCAGGGCACAGCGCGGCGGTGGTCCCCCGACTCCGGGCCCCAGTACCCGAGCAGCACAGGTGGATCGTCGTTGCTGCGCGGTAGCGGATCGCAGGGACGTTGTCGTTACAGGCGGCTTCTCGGGATCCGGCACATCTCGTGCGGAGTCGTCGGCGAAGGGGGTGTCATGGCTGCCTCACTCTCACGTCCGTCGCACTAGGGTCGCTCCCAATCCCCTGCGGTCGGACCCTTTCTTCGCGGCCCGTCAGACAGCGCACGAGGTAGCGCCAAGGGCAGTCGCCAGTGTTCTCGGCCTTAGCCGCCTGCAGTGCCCAGGTCCCCGATGTTCTTCTCCAGCCAATTGGACTGTCCGCCCTATCTACTGGGCAGGGGTCGCTTCTGGGCGGCGTGCGGGCTATTTGTCTAGTGCCTGCTCTGGTGGGGGACTGCCCCCTCGCCCTCAGGGCCTCAGCTGCTCTACCAGTGTTTCGTGGCGTCAGGGTCAGTAGAGGGCACAGGGTCAGTGTCCACAGCGGCTGGCGAAGCGTTGTGTGGGGCGAGGCCAGTGAGCGTGGCCAGCGCCGCAATCCCGCCGCGTAGGCCTCTCCCTCTGGCCTGCGAGTGTGTGTAGAGCCCCGGGTTGGTCAGGGCATTCCCTGGGCGCCAAGACAGTATGCGCGGTCCACCGGGAGCAGGCCTGGGGCGCTGGTTCCAATCAGGTTCGGTGGGGCACCCCAGACGCCTTCCGGCCCCAGCAGACGTCACTGTGGATCGGGCAGTCGGGCCCCTCCGCCGCAGTAGTCACTAGTGGCGGCCGGCGAGCGCCTCCGGCTCCAGTCCTCACCCCCACTCAGGCCCTCAGCGCTCACCTTCTCAGGCCGTCCGCACGGTGGCCACCCCGACGAGGTGGCTGGCTCCGCTGACCCCGAGTCCTAGCGTCCCTGCCGGTTCCACGTGGTGGCTCAGTGCTGGTCAGTCGTGCGGGCGGCTGCTGTGCCTGTTTGTGCAGGTCCTGTGTCCGCAGTGGACAGTGAGGGGTGCGACTCGTGATGGCCAGTGCCTCCGGTGCCTCGTGCAGGCCTCCCTGTCGTGTGCGTCCCTTCCCTGCGGGCAGTGTCGCGTGTGTGGTCTGTTCCGGCCCTCCGGGCCTAGCAGCAGTTGTGGAGCCCCGGGCTGTCGTGGGCACCAGCCGGGTGTGGAGGCGGCTTGCGCGGCTATTTTCTAGTGCTGTCCTCGGTGCGGGCCTGGAGCACCGATCGTCCCCAAAATTGGCAGGGAGACGGGTGACCGCCCTCCACGCCGGCGCCGGCAGGTTTCGCTGGCCGTGGCTCGCGCTGGACAGGCTAAATGCACCGGGTGGGGAAGCTCAGCGCGGAGCTCTACCCGGAGGCGTCCATGTCGTTCGCGTGCGTAGCCACGCCCCCTGGGCTCTACGCTCTGATGAGTTTCAGACACTCTCTCCAGGGCAGATCCGTTCTCCTGAAAATGGACAACGTCTCTGCAGTCTCTTATATCAACCGTCTCGGTGGCACGAGGTCTGCCGACCTATCAGACCTGGCCAAGAAACTCTGGATGTTCTGTTTGGAACACAAGATCTCCCTGAGGGCAGAATACCTCCCAGGGAAATCCAATATTTCAGCAGACTGGAACTCGAGATTCCTTCTAGACTTCAGCGATTGGAAACTCGATACCTCTGTTTTCAATTCCCTTTTCCACTTCTGGGGTCCCTTCGATGTGGACCTTTTCGCAAGCCGGCTGACCTTTCAACTTCCCCAGTACTTCAGCTGGATGCCAGACCCGCGTGCTCTGGCTGTGAACGCTTTCCTCCAACCTTGGGCTCCCCTCTGCCCTTATGCCTTTCCCCCCTTTGCGATGATCCAAAGGGTTCTGCAGAAGGTGAGACAGGAACAATGCTCCTTGGTCCTGATAACCCCCTTCTGGCCGTCTCAAGCATGGTTCCCCACTGCTCTGGAACTTTCTTGCGACACTCCCTTCCTGATTCCGGCTACTCAAGGGCTCCTTCTAAACGCAAACGGAGAAGATCACCACCTGGTTCTCTCAGGGAACCTGAACCTTCTTGCCTGGAAAGTGTCAGGCAATCTAACCAATTGTCTGGACTTTCGTCTTCGGCTCTCACTCTCCTTGGAGAATCTTGGGCACCTGGAACACACTACAGATATAATAACATCTGGAAAAAATGGTCTGGTTGGTGCTTGGAAAGGGACTTGGATCCCGTGGAAGCTCCTATCGTCAATATAGTCAATTTCCTGGTGGAACTCTTCGACAGCGGTCTTTCCTATAGATCTATTAACTGTTTTAGATCTGCAATTTCAGCTGGACACTCCCTTGTCAATCATAAGACGGTAGGTAAAAATGCTATAATTTGTAGAGTTCTTAAAAGTATTAGACTTAAAAGACCTCCTAGACCTAAATATCAATCTGTTTGGGATGTTAAACTTTTGCTTGACCTCTTTTGCTCCTGGCCTGATAACTCCCTTCTTAATAGGAAATGTCTTTCAATTAAACTTGCCTCTCTGTTGTGCTTGATTTCCTGTCGCAGGGTATCCGACGTCAAAGCCTTGGATATTTCTTATAGATGTTATGACATGTTTGGTGTTAAATTTGAAATTCATAGGAGAACTAAGACTATGTCTGACTTCATTTTTTATCCTCGTTTTGATTTCTGCAAAAAACTTTGTGTTGTTAATTGCATGAAAGAATATGACTCAAGAATGAAGGACCTTCGTCCACCTCATGCGAATCAACTTCTTATCTCCTATGTCAAACCATTTAAACCCATTTCATCTTGCTCCATTGCTAGATGGGTTAAGCTGGCCATGGACCTTGCTGGTATTGACCTTTCTAAATTCCAAGCTCACTCTCTAAGGAGCGCTATGTCCAGCAAATCCTTTTGGTCCGGTGGTAAGTTGAATGTAATCCTAAACTATGCAGACTGGTCTAATGCTTCCACCTTTGCACATCATTACTGCAAACCCATAGAACATGTCTCAGATGCTGTTCTTCAGGGCTACCAACATGCATAATGTAGCCTCCTGTCTTGTAATGAAATTGCGATTCTCCTATTAACATGACCAGAGAATCTAGATTTCATTAAAGACACGGAGGCTAACATTATCCCTCCCGTCCCTCCCTTGAGGGATATGGAGAATTGATTTGATTTATATTGTCTTTAATGATTCATACCTTCTAACCTTATGCTTTTCTTGTTGCTTCTTCTGAAGGTTACCTTGTGTCCTTTTTGACTCCCTCTATTTTCTTTCAGACAATTCTAATTGATGAATCTCCAAGGATTCTCCAGGTCTCTCCAAGGATCTTCCAAGTTTCTTCATTACCTCCTTCAAGTTTCGAGATGCATTCTTCGTTCCTCCTGTCGTTCAAGGCATTTAAAAGAGGCTGATCTCTCCTGGCACATGCCTTTTATAGATACTGTGATGTCACTTTGTTCTTACTCTAAACCTTTGTGATGTAGGCGGCTGTGTGAGCTGCATTAAAAGGATTAATGCATAATGTTAGCCTCCGTGTCTTTAATGAAATCTAGATTCTCTGGTCATGTTAATAGGAGAATCGCAAGTTTCGCCATTTTCTTTTCTTACAACTGCGTTACATGAACTTTAAGATTAGCATGAAGGTGCTGTTTCTGTAAATGCCAAAACCTAATGGAACTAATACTGGCCTTATGACGAGAGAAATTGTAGTGTGGCCTAAGGCCTGCTTTGCAGGCATGTTATCTTAGCATGGCTTATTAGAAGTTTAAACGCCATTTTACCTTTTGCCGCTTTTGCACACAACACTGCATATAGCTGTTTTTGTAAGTTAGGCTTCGTGAAGGTCTACACATGAGAAAAGGTTTGTTTTCAGCATCTCTAGACTTACATCGTGCCCCTAGTCTGCACAATGAGTGCTGAAGCCTTCAAGGTTATCATAACATGGTAGCTGTTGTTCGACATGATCGAGTAACGCTTTTTAGACACAACAATTTGGCAACTGTGAGCCAACTAAGATTCTGGCACCCTTATTATTGTCTTAAACACACAAAAGGGGAGAGGGCCAAATTATTTATACTCCAATACCCCAGACCCCCTAAAAGGACTATGTTCACAACAACAGTGGGTATACAGAGTTCTTCAAAATAAGTGAAGGGAAATTCCCAATTTGGAAAAAACTGCCCTCACTCACATACCGAAGTATGTGACATGCTTCATCATAGGGCCTGCTACAAACGCCCTGGTGTAGCCACATCCAGGGCGGAGCATTAGGGAGGGGGAAAAAAATAATAAATTTCCACGTTACAAGACGTACAAAACAATACGTAAATACGTACAATGAGTAACATACATAAGTGATACCGTGTATAGAGGAACACCTCGTGGATCAAAAGTGCGACACAAATAAGTGCAGTAAGGACGTGTGTTAAAACTGATTAGGGGTGCCAAAAGAAAGAATTACTTTATTAGAACCAATTATGGTACCCTTATCAGGATTAAAAGAAAAGAAAGGATGGGAAAACGCCTTATTGAGAAAATGAGGTTTCTCAAGGCTTCCCTCCTACCACTGCTCGAGTCAACATGTTTCGACCATAGATTTGTGCCCCGAAAGGTCACCCTGGTCTTCTTCAGGACTGTCGCAGTAGGATCCACTGGTTACCCTTGTCTTAATAAGATCCTTGGGTAGCCCAGCTAGGTGTAGGTCACTAGGATCCGTACTCTGCTGGGTCTGTTTCTAAATTAGTGGAGGAAGTATCCCCATATGAATCATGGGAAAGCATTCACTAGGGAAGAATAGAGAGAGAAGAAAATAGGTGAGAGTGAGATCTAATCCCCCACAACACAAGATTTAATCTAGAGAAATCTCTCTTTAGTCCTGAGAATTAGTAATATGCTCAGGCTAGTCTCTGCTGTATAGCAATTCAAAGCAGGGTTCCTCTCATACTCATTGGATCTTTCATACAAGGGAAGTGGTCATAATCAGCCACTCACAGTATATACGTCGGTAATAATTTACGAGGTATAATACTTCGCACGACATCGTGACACATTCACACCACCATCACCCAGCACCGATACTCCCTACATCCACAACCAACCTATCCAAATGCTCCCTACAATTGGAGCAAGTCATGAGACTTAATAAAAAAGTAAATTGAACAAAGAGTTTAGAGTTCCCATATACGATGGTTCGATTTTCTAGGTGAACTCACCGAGTTTAAACAAGTCAGAAACTCGAACTGATGGCCGCCCGGGGAGTTTTTTGCCCATGAACACAATCTACATGAAGTAAAAGGACAGTTAGAGTCAGATAACTCGCAATAATCAATTAATTGCTCATTTGTGGCGGTTTTACGAAGTATAGTAAAGTGCTGTTGCTTAAAGTATCCCACCCGCTGCTCTTACCGTTCAGTACGGCAATTACCGCCAAAACATACTCGGGCTCCGAACCACCGCGTAGTAGAAGGACGCGGCGTTCCTGGCTCCGTTTATCCAATGCGCCAGGTCGCTACAAGATGACGTTGTCACCGATGCGACGTCGCGACGTCAGCATGTTGGGCCGTGTCGGCCTCCGGGAGTTGTAGTTCCCTATGGCCCGTTTTCACTCACGCTATACACACAGTTCATAATGACGGTCTCGACCAGGCAACATATATGTGTGTAAAGTGCGTATTACTTGCGGAACTGCCCCGTCTTCTCGGGAATGAATTCCGGTATATCTCCCTTCCTGGCCCCTTGACACAGAACTTGAGGGCGGCCGATCCCCGGCAAACATGCAGAGTCAGCACAAGCCCGAGTATGTTTTGGCGGTAATTGTAGGGAGCATTTGGATAGGTTGGTTGTGGATGTAGGGAGTATCGGTGCTGGGTGATGGTGGTGTGAATGTGTCACGATGTCGTGCGAAGTATTATACCTCGTAAATTATTACCGACGTATATACTGTTTGTGGCTGATTATGACCACTTCCCTTGTATGAAAGATCCAATGAGTATGAGAGGAACCCTGCTTTGAATTGCTATACAGCAGAGATTAGCCTGAGCATATTACTAATTCTCAGGACTAAAGAGAGATTTCTCTAGATTAAATCTTGTGTTGTGGGGGATTAGCACTCACTCTCACCTATTTTCTTCTCTCTCTATTCTTCCCTAGTGAATGTTTTCCCATGATTCATATGGGGATACTTCCTCCACTAATTTAGAAACAGACCCAGCAGAGTACGGATCCTAGTGACCTACACCTAGCTGGGCTACCCAAGGATCTTATTAAGACAAGGGTAACCAGTGGATCCTACTGCGACAGTCCTGAAGAAGACCAGGGTGACCTTTCGGGGCACAAATCTATGGTCGAAACATGTTGACTCGAGCAGTGGTAGGAGGGAAGCCTTGAGAAACCTCATTTTCTCAATAAGGCATTTTCCCATCCTTTCTTTTCTTTTAATCCTGATAAGGGTACCCTTATTATTGAACAGTTGCCATGATTTCACACACTTGGAAGATTTTCTGTTTCCAGGGATGCAGAGAGCTTTAGCTGATCCTGATGTGATTTACTCGTGCTGAGCGGAAAGGTAATGGGTCCCCCAAACAAGCCTAAGATACCTTCTTTAGTTTATAATACATAGTTCCTATATGGGGAGGTTGTTAAAACTAGGCGCTATAAGACCTGTTTTCACCATCATTGTAATATGATTTCTCCTTTTGTATTTTATGGAATTGTAACAATGCTGACCATATTACATATGTCTGCTTATATTGGCTAAGATACCACATTTGAGATCACATTGTTAAAATAAATATTTTAACCTTACCCGTGTCTCTTTTTTACTCCTGTTGTGGACTGGTATGAGAGTGTTTTCACTTCCCACCAATCCTGAGTTTGTACTAAGTCGCATGTTCTAGGTTGTCTAATCATGGGTTACTTTGCTATAGGACGAAGAGCTAATATGACACTGATGCTAGGTGGTTGGGGTTTTTCTAGGTACTGAGGTGAGTTTCTGATACACCACAACTCCCTGAAGTCCTAGGTCTCTGTGCACAGTTCTGTGTATGAGCAGGATCCTTGCAACTAAATCTGGCAGTAGAAAACGGTGATAAACAAATAACCTACAACATTATTATTTTTCTATGGGAGGACATGCATGACCTATCTGTAGGCAACACAAATAAACTTAGTCCCCATGCTTTGTGAAATGTGCACCTCAGTTTGAGATATGTTACTATTATTGGTTTTAAACAACAAACACTTTCACAAACAGGCCATATTTATCAACATTTTCACTCGTTCAGTGCCACCAAAAGTGATGCAAACTGGTGCAAAGTACTGAATAGAGTTTTACTTCTAGCGCAAATCTTGAAGGCTGCGGGTCCGGATAAGCTCTCCACGGAGTTGTATAGAGTATTCTTCCATGATCTTAAGAAGGAGTTGTTAGAGACGATATGTGCTGCCCAAAGCAGCCATGCACCGAAAACATGGGATGAAGCCACTGTTGTTGTTTTTAAACAGAAGGGTAAACCTTCTGAGAATCCGGGCTCATACCGACCAATTTCATTGCTCAATTATGATGGTAAAATATATGCCTAAATATTGGCAAATCGATTGTCAAAAGTTATATCTCCTTTGGTATCACTGCATCAGCATGGTTGTATCCCCCTCGAGGGACAGTGGCTCATATTAATAAAGTTGTGACATTATTTGATGTTGCTCAGGCTGAAGGACGGGATTTGGGACTAATATTATTAGACGCTGAGAAAGCGTTTGATCGCGTTTCGTGGGATTATTTGTGGAACATCATGGGTCGAGCAGGATTTGGACAAGGATTCATTCAGGCATAACAGGTGTTATATAAATAACCAATAGCCAGGATTTGTGTTGGGGGTAGGGTATCGGAACCCGTGGAAATAACCAGAGGAACCTGGCAGGAGTGCCCCTGCTACCCTTTGTCATTTGCTATTTACATTAATCCCTTTGTCAATAAGCTGTAAAGTAGCCCCTTAGTGAGACCGTTTATTGTCCAGGAAATACAGCATTCCGTATTTGCCTATGCGGATGATATCGCTATTACTACTAGTGATCCGGCCACGGCAGTTATAGAAATAGAACAGCTAGCACAAGAATTTGGACAAAAATCAGGTTATAAGCTCAACAAGACAAAAACACAAATACTATGTACAAATAACATGATGTCTGATGATCCAAGATCTGTTAAGGAAGTGACATACCTAGGGATAAAAATCTGATATCCATGAGAGAGCTAGTGGAATTAAATTGGACAGATATCATGTCCAAGATTAGAGAATCTCTAGCAGGATGGGGCCATCTCCAACTCACGTTGGTGGGTAGAGGCAATATTTTCAAAATGAATATTCAGCCCAGGGTTCTTTATTTTTTCAGATCTGTTCCTTTAGAGGTGACTAAAGACCAACTACAGCAATTGCAAACTGCAAGTGCTACATTTTTATGGGCCCCAGGTAGACCTAGAAGAGCTATGCGGTTTATAACACTGTTAAGAGAAAAGGTGGTTGGTCAATACAAGATTTTACATTTTATTATTATGCCTGTTTTTTGCTTTAAATGAGTATATTGTTGACCGGGGAAGAGGTCAGTAATGCAGCAGAAGCTCCATCAATTTTTCATGTATTACTCGGGCGGAAGTTAAAAATTGTTTGTTTAAGGAAGTTGATGGTAGCTACTATAAACTGACACACTTTAAGATTATGGAGGCCGCCTTTAAGGTTTGGAAAGTTATCCAGACAAAATTTTCTTTAACTGGGATAACATATTACACTCCCACTAATGCTCTACGTATATTGCCTTCCATTTTTTGGGACCTGGTAGTTAGAAATTGGAGATGCAAAGGTATTGTTCAAATTGGTGATTTCTTTTGATGGGGAGGGGCTTTTTTCATAATTTTCAGATTTCGCTAAGCAATATAATGCACCCAGGACTCCAAATCCGGGATTTTTTATGTAAGAAAAAGCTTGTAATAGTACGGCATAAACTGATTGAATCAATTAAGCACCAGGAAAAAAAAAGGGGCTGTATATAAAATTTTGTTATCATCAAAGTCAGATGATTTGGAGAAAAATAACTTAAAATGGGCTAATGTTCTGGGTGAACAAGAGGTGTCTTTAGAGAAGGCCATTGTTATGGCTCAAGAAATATTTTTAGCAGCAAATCTGAAAACTAATTTTTTTAAAACTGTCTTTAATTTATATTATACACCCGCAAAAATGTTGTAATGGGGTGGGAGGTATGATGGCAAGTGTTTTTGCTGCGGGAGTGACATTGCATAATCCTTGCATGTATTTTACGTGTGTAGTAAGCTGTCTTTATATATTAGTAATATTGAAATGTTTTTGTCTGCCATAACTGGGATGCCTATTAGAATTAGTTTAGCCATGATGATGTTAGGTACTGGGTCTGAGCTAGAGCTGGGCAAACCGATATACAAACATCGTTATTTATTGTTTTTGGCTACGACTGTTGCCCGGTTGTGTATTGCTGCAGCTTGGCTGCAACCTGAGGCTCCCGTCTTTGAAGTGTGGTGAGCCAGAATGTATAATATATATAATTAGGAATATAGTTTGTTTTCTGTTAAAGGTTCAAGAAAACGTAAGTTGGGTATTTACATCTGGGAGGCCTTTCATGAGTATATGATTGATAAAATCTGATGCTGTGAAACAATAACAAAAAACTTAAAAAAAGACTTGTTATGCATTACAAAGCATCATTAAAGTAATATAAAGTGGTTCTAAATGCTACTTTGCATTACTTTACATCAAGAAGGCATCCCACGGGTAGTACATGGACATTCCCATGTAACCACTCATGGAATTCGATGCAAACTGCTATTTACTAAAATTTGTAGACAAGGCTTTCTGTCAAAAATGTATTTCGCCTCAAGGCACTCTTAAAGTTGGTATAAAGTTTTTCTCTCCACACCTTTTAAATTGTGCAAGTGTGCCGTACTGTACAACTCAAATACAACGCTGGGAACAATCTCTAAGTATAGCTTTGTCTACAGGAAATTACATAAATATGCTAGATTGACACCCTTGCTCTATGGTGCAAAGGTGTGTGCTAGCACTTGGGGGGATAAAAATAATGTGATATCGTAGTAGATAAGGCACTGTTCTGCTCTCTCCCATTCATACAAATGCAGCAGATGAACTTTGGTTGCTGCGCTGCATTATGTGGATACTAAGTAAATTGGTGTAAGACGTAATCTATAGAAATATGCTTTCCCACATTGTCCTGTATCTATATTATTCCAGAGCTGGGATCATTAATAACTAGTTTGTGGCCCTTGTGCCAGTGAACTCTTAGAATTATCTAATCTTATGGCTTATTTTTTTTGTAAACAAATGTTTATTAGCATTTATAATAAGACATGCATAGCAATATTAATCAACGTACCCCCACCACCACCACCCTTTGTTAAATCCAGTCCCCATACAGTATGTATACAACACATATTTATTTTGCAAATTACATTTTTAGCCATTTTTTTTTACCCAGAATCATCACTCTTTTCTAAATCTTTAAGGGAATCTATTACATGATCCAATGTACAAACGTTTTCAAATGCTCCTCTTCCTTTCCTCATATCACTATACGATATTACACTCTCATAACCCACCCAACGAACCAACTCCACTTTCAATTTTGCTACCGAGTGTTCCTGAGTGCCTTCCAGTTCATAGTTGTTTCACTTTTAATTGTGCTACCCAGGGTTCCTGTGTGCCTTCCAGTTCATAGTTATTTCACATCTTGCAGAGCCAAGGCTAAATCAATGATAAAAATGTTTTGCCTCATTTATACAGAATATTACGTCCCGCCAGAATTCCACTAATAATGCACATGACCACCCCATGTGGAACATTTCTGCATCAAGTTCACCACATCTCGGACATGCCCCAATTGTCTGATATATTCAAGCTATTTTTCCCGGAGTAAGATATTCTCCGTGAAAGTAGAAAACATTATCATTTTAAATCTCACATTTCAAGATACAATGTATACATTTCCAAGAATTTTAGACCATTCCAACTCTGGTATTGGATGTGCTAAATCCTCCTCCCAATTTTCTCTTAGACCAACGAGAGGCCTTATAAATGCATCTCATCTCGTAAGTCTTATTTAGTCAGGCTCCATTACCTTTCTTTACTGTTTTTTCATGGCATTTGTTCAAAGATGTTTGAAATGAACATCTTTTGAGTGGAATTCCCCAAGATTTTTTTTCTTCTTTTACTAAACTTGCTTTTGTTAGCCATAGGACTTTGCACACTTTACTCCTGCTAACCTGTGGTAATGTCCTTACACTCTCCCTTTAAACATGGCAACATTGATATATTCCTAATTGGCACACTTAATTAACTTATGTCTCTAGTATATGACATTACATATACCCATGGCAGGTAAATTCAATGCTACTAATGTGTTTTGAAAGGGAAAATAACAATATAACAAAACAGGGACATCAGGTCCCTGCATTAGACTTAGCAAGTCTATCTCCTGGTCCATGGTTGGCGAATCGGGCCAGTGACATCGCAACTCTTCATGAATGATTGAATGAATTCGTACTTGTATAGCGCACTTATACCCTGAGGTGTCTTGGCGCTGTACGCATACCGCTATGGAACCCTTCCTGGCTTTTCCCTGTGAAATGCCCACTCCTGGGCACCCCCAAGGTGAAGCCAGGCATCCCAGCGCTGTTGGGTCCATTGTGGAGATTAAGCAAGCTATTGCCCAGAGTTGCAGAGTGGGACGCATGATTAGAATAGTCAACGAGGCGAGAATTATCAGGTCCGAGGAAATTGAGCCCAAGGCCCGCCGATGCGGGAATTGAACCCTGGTCCCAGGCCAGACCCCTGCATCTGTGGAGAAGTGTGGCTCACTGGTTAGAAGCGGCAGACTCTGAAGCAGAGGTCAGGGCCGGGACCAGGGTTCAATTCCCGACACGGCAGGGTCTTGGGCTCAATGTGTGTGGACTAGATAATTCTCGCCTTGGTGCCTACTCTAATCATGGGTCCCACTCTGCAACTCTAGGCAATAGCTTGCTTAATCTCCACAAAGTGTAGCCTCCTGCAGTTGTGCCTGGAGGGAAGAGGTAGTTTCCTTCATGCGTTCAGCTGTTAGTTCCAATTCCGCTGTTTTTGTTTCCAAGTCCATTACCCTGCTTCCCTCCGAGTCTACGTCATTCTGATGGGACAATAGTTTCTCTGAGAGATATGCTTTCAGTGCAGCCATAGCGGAGGGCATATCTCCCCTTAGTTCTTCCCGTAGCTTCTTTTTGAAATCATTCAGGGAGGATAAAATAATCTCCTTCGTGAGGGCCATTGGGTCGGTGTCCCCCTTGCTGCTGGAGTTTCTGTCTGATTCCGCTGGGGCAAAGTATGTTGGAGACCCTGTTGTCTTGCTGTTTTTTGGAGGCATAAATGATGCAGGAGTTCTGGACTGTGTGTGGTCTGCTGTAGGGCGCCCCACTCAAGTGGAGTCACATCTTGGCTCTCCTGTCTTGCTATGTGCATTGTCCAACAGCCTCGCTCTGTATTTTGGGTTACCCAGGTGATTGCTTATCTCACCTTCCTTCATTCTCCAATGCTCCCTTATGAGCTGGGTGAGATAATTTTAGGCAGATTTTAGTGCTTCTTGTTGAGGCCCCAGTGAGCTGCTTATCTCTGTGCCCTCATGTTCTTCTCACTGGTTCAGTCAGTCACAATCTCAGGGTCAGGACTTTATCATTATTGCTCAGATACCACAGCTTACCAGGCCTCTTGTTAGGGTCTACCCCTCCCACAGTGCTGGAACCTCCCAGGTCCAGAAAAACTTCTACCTTACGTTTTTTAAACTCTCCTCCATGAGAGGGACTTATTTCTTATTGATTCTTTTGTGTGCCAGGCACCATTTTAAGGTCAGGCAGCCCACTGTAACAGTCCACTGTGAACTGGGCCTGTCCTCCTCGGGATCCGTGCTGGGGGGTAGAGTGCCCCAGCTGTGCTGCTGCTCTCTACCCAGCCCATGGCTCCTCCCACCTCCCCTTGGGTCCTTGGTTTCCGTTGGTGTGTGCTTCTACCAGGAACCTGTCTCTCTCTCTGACACTAGATCACTTCTGGACTCAAGAGAAACCTTTGCCTAGGAGAAGAGCTGGAGAGCTGTAAGGAGGAGTACTGCCGATTTGCTGTGTGTGCTTTTCTGGGTTGGGCTGCAGTTGCTGCTTCTGCCAAGGAAGGGACAAAGACTGGAACTTTGCTGTGAACCTGCTTGAAGAAGAATCCCCAAGGGCCTGGGTGTGCTGGCTTTCTGTTCTGAAGTCCCAGGACCACAAAGACTTTACCTGCAACCTACTGACCAGCACTTGGACTCCTCTGTGGACCCATGCATACTGTGTGTTTGGGTACAAATACTTTACACATTGCCTTTGGGATAAGCCTGTATGCTCATGCCAAGCTACCAAGGGGGTGAGCAGCTGTTATCTAAAGTGTGTAACTCACTTACAATGACTAGAAGCAAGGGTCCATACTTGGCCAAAGATGCATACCTGTGCCAATTAGAGACCCCCATTCCTAATACTGACATTATGGCCATGTGCAGGAAATTGATAGAATGAAACCACCACAATAGGCAGGTTGGGTAACAGGGTACACAGCACAGCCAGCAATGCAACACGAGGTTGAACCCAAGCAGACAGATAGGTTATCATCACCACCACCACAGATGTGTGTGAGAATCGGTCTGTAGAGAAATAAGAGGTACCAATATCTGTAGTAGTCATATCTCACAGAAAGGATGCTGCCTGAATTCTACATGTGCAAAGGGCATTTGCAGATGTAAAATTTTACCCTTTAGGCCCATTGCTGCATTTGTATATGCACTTTGCTCATCTTTGGGCATATTTATCAAGTGATAAATCTAGAGTAACCCAGTGCAGCACACATCCCCACGTTGCGTTACTCTTCCCCAAGGAGGCGTTCCATGGGTGTTTCCACACATTACCCATAGATTTTGGTTCATTCCCAGATTTACCATTACTGATAGACCTGGGAATGTGTCAAAATGGTACTCCTCCCCAGGTGAGGTGTAACGAGGAGAAATATTTTCCTATGTGTTCCGTATTTTGCAACTTACATAAAAAGAGGAAAATGCTTCAGAGGATTTCTTTTGTGCAGGAAGGTGCCCCTTCTTGCACAAATAAAGTCCTGTTTTTAACGCAGGCAACCGTGCACCATGGCCCAAGGGTGCCTGCATTTCCGCTAGGCAAAAGGCACTAGCGCAAAGAAAGCACAGGAACGAGACGTTTTATGTTACATATGGTGCATTCCTATCCTTTCTGAGTGAAATATTGATAAAAGTGCCCCCTAATACTTTACCAACCCTGAATCAGTGATTAATGTGAGAATTTACTTGTACGCTGTGGCCAGTTAGCACAGGTAAATTAAATCTTGGAGTTCACATTACTTTAGCTGAGACTTATTCTGTACTTGTATCGTACTTAAATCACAATTCCCCTCTCGTTTGACAATGGCAAATTTTGGCAAGACTGTGTGGGTTTCTCTCATCATCCAAATCCCAGGGCAGTCATATATCATGAATGGAATGACACATTTTTGTGGTGACTCTGCTCTGAGAGTTTATCAGTCATCAGGTACAGTCCTTCACCAAATTAGCAGATTCATGATGTAACAATAAGTGGCATGGGTGAGGGTTGTGGGGGAGGCTGGAGCAAAGATTTTTCTGAGTGCCTGCCACCAATCCTGCCAAATTGTAGGGTGGCTTAACATCAAGGCTAACTAGTCTTGATTCTCCCTCATGCCTCTTTTTTACACCACACTACTCCCTCCTTTTCACTTTGTCAACGTTTTTCTTTATCTTTCTCTTCCCCTTCTTCCTCTTTTTTTCTCCTTTGCTTCTCTCTCTTGCTCTTAGCCAAAGTCTGATGGTGATTAGAAGATCTGTGCAAAATTCCCATTATGCCGGCGTAATCTAACACAATTCACGAATTTCACATTACACTTGTTATCTACAACTCCTGAAATTATGCCATTTTGACTAGTGTCATATTTTTTTAGCAGGCAGCATTGGAGCAATTTAAATGCCCAGAATGCGAGCAACTGTTGTTCATGACACTTGTGTATTTTGCACTATTTGTTTAGTGTGAAATGTGTCCTCATATCCAAAATCTGCAATATTGTAATTGTATTTTATATTGCTTACTACCACTGATAAGGTGTTGAAGTGCTTTACAGCAAGTAGAATGCTACTCTATATCCCAAGGTTAGTTGTTAATCAGGTTGTTTATTGTTAGTAATTTCAATTAGCAATGTGCTCTCAAGAAAAAAATGCATGCATTTACTCCAGTTACTTTGTGGTAGATTACATTAATACCAGTTAGGTGTTGGTATTAGTTGAATCTCATAGTATCACACATTAAACACTTTCCAATCTCAGAGAAGGGCATTCAGCATGGTCTGAATTTACCGAAGATGGGGCACTCGCCAGTCCTCCCAAGGCGCATCTATACTGTTTTCCTCGAACCATAGTGCCAGGGCCACGATGCATGTACCAATCCACATTAACGAGGGTGGCACTGCCCAAGTGGCCTCAGGGTAAGTTCAGAAAATTGAAAATGCCTGTGACACAGAAGATCAAGCCTAGAGTATGTGGATGCCAGGCCTACCTGATACACACAGTAGAACCATTTACCAGGTTAGTGGTTACGCTATGCATCCTCGGTGAAAGGACGCAAGTTTATGCTGCTGTACATCCTTCTTGGAGAGATACAATGAATATAATGGATGTTTACCATAGGGCAGATCAGTAAAACTCGTTGGTTCTAGCCCACCACAAGAAATAGAGTGCATAACAACTCCTCTGACGATCACATCTCAGGACACATGGCCTGAAAGCATACAACGAGGATGCTGAAGTCCCTCTCACCATGCAGGGACATCTAAACACATACATTTTGCTTGCTTTACAGTTCACCACAAGGACATGTTCCTGGCAAGCATTCTCATGATGGCACCACGTCAAAATAGGTCAAATTACAGGAGACATTTGTTTATTCTGGGGTTTGCACTTTTATCCCCTTAGCAACAGATAATTGGTAATAGGAGAACAAGTTTTAGCAATGAGACAGTGTCGCATCATAGAGTTGCCATGTCCACACCTGGCACTTTGGTGTGCTCTCATCTCTTCTTGCAGGTTGGGGACAGCATTTAAACCCAACAGCTTGCACGATTCCTAAGACCCAAGCAGTTTAAATGGAATCCGACACCAATCTGGAAACATTCAGAACCCACTGTGGAGAAAGAAGGCATAAATAGCTTTGTAAATGAGAAGTGCTAAATACATATATTGTGGATAGACTCACAGCAGAAAGTTTATAATCTAACAAACACTGCCACAGGAGCTTTATGGAGACTGTACAGAAGTAGCTTGTGCTGCTTGTGATATGCATCGACAGTGGAACATTTCATTAAAAACCCCACTATCTTTCCAATTTGTAATCTATGGACACTGGCACACAGACTCATCTGTTCATGCCTGCAGACCAGAATGCTTTCTCTCGTTCCAGAAGAATATTGGAGCACCGGGATGTAAAATACAAATGCAGACGATCCTTTCAATGTTAACCCAAAGAAAAAGACTTGCAAAATGTTGGCATTCAGAGTGTGAAAATGCATTAATTCTAACCAAAAGCTCTCTCGGGACCCTTACAAGTTCAACTTACACCTGGAGGCACAATGGCATTAAGAACAAAGCTTATCCTGCAGTGGGACAAATGTGCATTGAAAATAAGAAATACGATATAACCTAGAACCTGTGAATGTGTGTATGCATATGGAACTTCATAGCTGAAAAGCAAGTGTGTGTTATAGCAAGCATGCCAATTTACTACAACAACCTCGGAATCACAAACCAAAGATACTTTCCTTGAGGAGAAGATTGTGGATTAGGAAAGACAGAGACTGGGACTAGAATTGAGCTCAAACACACAAATAAGAGACATTGAAGTAAGAGTGTTATATAGCACGTACAAGACCCTTGCGGTGACTGGCACTTTACAATAACGACAAAAGTAGGAATGATACAAATGGAAGGCAATATAAAAAACATGGTATAGGTCATGTAGACAATCTTTACAAAATCAAGCGGTAAGAGGCAAGATAGGAGCACATAGTCAATGGTAAATCATAAATACTGGAATGGCCATAAGGTCCAATAGTTGTCATAAAGGTGTGGAGTGTTAGGGTAATGGATGAAAAAACAACATGGATCTCAGAGGTATGGACTGGAGCGTGAACGACAGACAATTACCAGAATTTCAAGCATAATTCTAGTGCTTATCAAAAGTGCCTAATATAGCATTATCTCACATGCAAATTATGTTTGTCTATAGTTTGGCTTCCTCAGCTTTCATGCAATCACAAGTCTCCTCTCTTTTCATTGACATTAGCTGAAAATGTCCAATTGTCTTTGAAATAAACCTGTCCTTAGTTCCCACCCTCTTCATGCATCCTCTCTCTGAGAACATCGTCCTCGAAGTTGCATGCATATTTTTTTCACTCTCTATTGTTGTAATGCATTTCTTCAGACTTTTTTACACATATGTGGAGAGGCAACGTGTACAATACAAGTTTTAGCTTCAAATGCTATGCATATAATAACAATGGATGACAGGAGTGATGAATCTCCAAAACAGATGGCGTAATGTTCCAATGCTTCAAATGCTTTTATTGGGTTTCATATAATCCACAGCCTACGCGTTTCGCCCAACACGGGCTTCTTCAGGGCTGTAAACAATACACGTTGCCTCTCCACATATGGGTAAAAAAGTTCTGATGTATAGTTAAGACCAACACAGGTGGCTGGTCCTAGGAGGTGGGCAATAGTGTGTATTATAGCTGGAACCAAGGAACGTTTTTTTTAAAAAACTGAAAGGTAGTGCGGCAATAATCCCTGCCACCAGGTTCTGTGTTGTAGCCATTTCTGCAGACTGCCCACACCTCATTTTAAAGATTGCAACCTCTGCAATGAAGGCCATACTACTGCAACCTAACTAAACCTTAATTTCATGTACCTCATCTATTACCACTGCCAACAATTTGCATGAATTTACATTCACCCCTCCCGCTAAAGATCAGACCTAAGCCCTGTTAATCTACTTTGCCAAATAGAACTAAAGGAAATACCCGGAATCAATTCCCTTCATGCAGCAGCACTAATCCCAATGACCAACAATAACCATTGAAAAACAAGCATTAGAAATGCAATCGGGCTCGGATTTCTTTGAGTTTGAGCTAATGGCATTGTAAATGGCAATGTCTTTTCGCCATGTGTTATGGAGTGTGTGCATGTGGTGTGTAGTGGAATTATGTGGGTTGGATTGTAATTTTACCAATGGTGGCATGCTGTGCTTTAGATGAATATGTTTAAAAGTAAAGTGTACCATACTGCGATTGCTACAATAGTTAATTGTGGATGCGTTAACAATTGATGCGTGCACTGATGGCTGGTGGTGTGTGACTCACTGTCACTCACTGTCACTCACTGTCACTCTACACTCACTGTCACTCTGCACTCACTGTCACTCTGCACTCACTGTCACTCTGCACTCACTGTCACTCAGCACTCACTGTCACTCAGCACTCACTGTCACTCTGCACTCACTGTCACTCTGCACTCACTGTCACTCTGCACTCACTGTCACTCTGCACACACTGTCACTCTGCACACTGTCACTCTGCACACACTGTCACGCTGCACTCACTGTCACGCTGCACTCACTGTCACGCTGCACTCACTGTCACTCTGCACGCACTGTCACTCTGCACTCACTATGCACTCTGCACTCCCTATGAACTCTAAAGTCTGCACTCCCTATGCACTCTGCACTCCCTATGCACTCTGCACTCTGCACTCCCTATGCACTCTGCACTCCCTATGCACTCTGCACTCTGCACTCCCTATGCACTCTGCACTCCCTATGCACTCTGCACTCCCTATGCACTCTGCACTCCCTATGAACTTTGCACTCGGCGCTCCCTATGCACTCTGCACTCCCTATGCACTCTTCACTCTGCACTCCCTATGCACTCTGCACTCCCTATGCACTCTGCAATCCCTATGCACTCTGCACTCCCTATGCACTGTGCACTCTTCACTCCCTATGCACTGTGCACTCTTCACTCCCTATGCACTGTGCACTTCCTATGCACTATGCACTCCCTATGCACTCTGCACTCCCTATGCACTCTGCACTCCCTATGCACTCTGCACTTCCTATGCACTCTGCAATCAGCGCTCCATATTCACTCCCTATGCACTCTGCACTCCCTATGCACTCCCTATGCACTCTGCACTCCCTATGCACTCCCTATGCACTCTGCACTCCCTATGCACTCTGCACTCCCTATGCGCTCTGCACTCCCTATGCACTCTGCACTCTGCACTCCCTATGCACTCTGCACTCCCTATGCACTCTGCACTCCCTATGCACTCTGCACTCTGCACTCCCTATGCACTGTGCACTCTGCACTCCCTATGCACTGTCGCTCTTCACTCCCTATGCACTGTGCACTCTTCACTCCCTATGCACTCTGCACTCCCTATGCATTCTGCACTCCCTATGCATTCTGCACTCCCTATGCATTCTGCACTCTCTATGCACTCTGCACTCCCTATGCACTCTGCACTCTTCACTCCCTATGCACTGTGCACTCCCTATGCACTATGCACTTCCTATGCACTCTGCACTCCCTATGCACTCTGCACTATGCACTCCCTATGCACTCTGCACTCCCTATGCACTCTGCACTCCCTATGCACTCTGCACTCCCTATGCACTCTGCACTCTGTGCTCCCAATGCAACCCAGGGTGATGTGGAGTGCAAAAAAACGATGGATTTAGGCCCAGATCCTTGTACTGGGGTGAATGTATGACATTGTTCTACATTCTGTCCATCAACTGTGTTTTTTGCAATTTTCACCCCGAGTGGGCTGGGTATGCTCAGACGTGAGTCCCAGGCTCTCCACACCACTGGAGTCAAGCTATCCAGGCTGATGAAGGCTGATAGCCAGAAACCGGTCCTTGGATGCTTGATTCCGGTCTGGGAAAGACATGGCTTGGTAGTTCGAACTGGACTGTTCCCATGAGGCACAGGGTCAGAGCTGATTTGCATATAGCCAGTGTCTAACCCATGGTGGTGTGGAGTGCAAAAAAACGATGGATTTAGGCCCAGATCCTTGTACTGGGGTGAATGTATGACATTGTTCTACATTCTGTCCATCAACTGTTGTTTTTTGCAATTTTCACCCCGAGTGGGCTGGGTATGCTCAGACGTGAGTCCCAGGCTCTCCACACCACTGGAGTCAAGCTATCCAGGCTGATGAAGGCTGATAGCCAGAAACCGGTCCTTGGATGCTTGATTCCGGTCTGGGAAAGACATGGCTTGGTAGTTCGGACTGGACTGTTCCCATGAGGCATAGGGTCAGAGCTGATTTGCATATAGCCAGTGTCTAACCCAGGGTGGTGTGGAGTGCAAAAAAACGATGGATTTAGGCCCAGATCCTTGTACTGAGGTGAATGTATGACATTGTTCTACATTCTGTCCATCAACTGTGTTTTTTGCAATTTTTTCACCCCGAGTGGGCTGGGTATGCTCAGATGCGAGTCCCAGGCTCTCCACACCACTGGAGTCAAGCTATCCAGGCTGATGAAGGCTGATAGCCAGAAACCGGTCCTTGGATGCTTGATTCCGGTATGGGAAAGACATGGCTTGGTAGTTCGGACTGGACTGTTCTCATGAGGCACAGGGTCAGAGCTGATTTGCATATAGCCAGTGTCTAACCCAGGGTGGCGTGGAGTGCAAAAAAACGATGGATTTAGGCCCAGATCCTTGTACTGGGGTGAATGTATGACATTGTTCTACATTCTGTCCATCAACTGTGTTTTTTGCAATTTTCACCCCGAGTGGGCTGGGTATGCTCAGACGTGAGTCCCAGGCTCTCCACACCACTGGAGTCAAGCTATCCAGGCTGATGAAGGCTGATAGCCAGAAACCGGTCCTTGGATGCTTGACTCCGGTCTGGGAAAGACATGGCTTGGTAGTTCGGACTTGACTGTTCCCATGAGATACAGGGTCAGAGCTGATTTGCATATAGCCAGTGTCTAACCCAGGGTGGTGTGGAGTGCAAAAAAACGATGGATTTAGGCCCAGATCCTTGTACTGGGGTGAATGTATGACATTGTTCTACATTCTGTCCATCAACTGTGTTTTTTGCAATTTTCACCCCGAGTGGGCTGGGTATGCTCAGACGTGAGTCCCAGGCTCTCCACACCACTGGAGTTAAGCTATCCAGGCTGATGAAGGCTGATAGCCAGAAACCAGTCCTTGGATGCTTGATTCCGGTCTGGGAAAGACATGGTTTGGTAGTTCGGACTGGACTGTTCCCATGAGGCACAGGGTCAGAGCTGATTTGCATATAGCCAGTGTCTAACCCAGGGTGATGTGGAGTGCAAAAAAACGATGGATTTAGGCCCAGATCCTTGTACTGGGGTGAATGTATGACATTGTTCTACATTCTGTCCATCAACTGTGTTTTTTGCAATTTTCACCCCGAGTGGGCTGGGTATGCTCAGACGTGAGTCCCAGGCTCTCCACACCACTGGAGTCAAGCTATCCAGGCTGATGAAGGCTGATAGCCAGAAACCGGTCCTTGGATGCTTGATTCCGGTCTGGGAAAGACATGGCTTGGTAGTTCGGACTGGACTGTTCCCATGAGGCACAGGGTCAGAGCTGATTTGCATATAGCCAGTGTCTAACCCAGGGTGGTGTGGAGTGCAAAAAAACGATGGATTTAGGCCCAGATCCTTGTACTGGGGTGAATGTATGACATTATTCTACATTCTGTCCATCAACTGTGTTTTTTGCAATTTTCACCCCGAGTGGGCTGGGTATGCTCAGACGTGAGTCCCAGGCTCGCCACACCACTGGAGTCAAGCTATCCAGGCTGATGAAGGCTGATAGCCAGAAACCGGTCCTTGGATGCTTGATTCCGGTCTGGGAAAGACATGGCTTGGTAGTTCGGACTGGACTGTTCCCATGAGGCACAGGGTCAGAGCTGATTTGCATATAGCCAGTGTCTAACCCAGGGTGGTGTGGAGTGCAAAAAAACGATGGATTTAGGCCCAGATCCTTGTACTGGGGTGAATGTATGACATTGTTCTACATTCTGTCCATCAACTGTGTTTTTTGCAATTTTCACCCCGAGTGGGCTGGGTATGCTCAGACGTGAGTCCCAGGCTCTCCACACCACTGGAGTTAAGCTATCCAGGCTGATGAAGGCTGATAGCCAGAAACCGGTCCTTGGATGCTTGATTCCGGTCTGGGAAAGACATGGTTTGGTAGTTCGGACTGGACTGTTCCCATGAGGCACAGGGTCAGAGCTGATTCGCATATAGCCAGTGTCTAACCCAGGGTGATGTGGAGTGCAAAAAAACGATGGATTTAGGCCCAGATCCTTGTACTGGGGTGAATGTATGACATTGTTCTAAATTCTGTCCATCAACTGTGTTTTTTGCAATTTTCACCCTGAGTGGGCTGGGTATGCTCAGACGTGAGTCCCAGGCTCTCCACACCACTGGAGTCAAGCTATCCAGGCTGATGAAGGCTAATAGCCAGAAACCGGTCCTTGGATGCTTGATTCCGGTCTGGGAAAGACATGGTTTGGTAGTTCGGACTGGACTGTTCCCATGAGGCACAGGGTCAGAGCTGATTTGCATATAGCCAGTGTCTAACCCAGGGTGATGTGGAGTGCAAAAAAACGATGGATTTAGGCCCAGATCCTTGTACTGGGGTGAATGTATGACATTGTTCTACATTCTGTCCATCAACTGTGTTTTTTGCAATTTTCACCCTGAGTGGGCTGGGTATGCTCAGACGTGAGTCCCAGGCTCTCCACACCACTGGAGTCAAGCTATCCAGGCTGATGAAGGCTGATAGCCAGAAACCGGTCCTTGGATGCTTGATTCCGGTCTGGGAAAGACATGGCTTGGTAGTTCGGACTGGACTGTTCCCATGAGGCACAGGGTCAGAGCTGATTTGCATATAGCCAGTGTCTAACCCAGGGTGGTGTGGAGTGCAAAAAAACGATGGATTTAGGCCCAGATCCTTGTACTGGGGTGAATGTATGACATTGTTCTACATTCTGTCCATCAACTGTGTTTTTTGCAATTTTCACCCTGAGTGGGCTGGGTATGCTCAGACGTGAGTCCCAGGCTCTCCACACCACTGGAGTCAAGCTATCCAGGCTGATGAAGGCTGATAGCCAGAAACCGGTCCTTGGATGCTTGATTCCGGTCTGGGAAAGACATGGTTTGGTAGTTCGGACTGGACTGTTCCCATGAGGCACAGGGTCAGAGCTGATTTGCATATAGCCAGTGTCTAACCCAGGGTGATGTGGAGTGCAAAAAAACGATGGATTTAGGCCCAGATCCTTGTACTGGGGTGAATGTATGACATTGTTCTAAATTCTGTCCATCAACTGTGTTTTTTGCAATTTTCACCCCGAGTGGGCTGGGTATGCTCAGACGTGAGTCCCAGGCTCTCCACACCACTGGAGTCAAGCTATCCAGGCTGATGAAGGCTGATAGCCAGAAACCGGTCCTTGGATGCTTGATTCCGGTCTGGGAAAGACATGGCTTGGTAGTTCGGACTGGACTGTTCCCATGAGGCACAGGGTCAGAGCTGATTTGCATATAGCCAGTGTCTAACCCAGGGTGGTGTGGAGTGCAAAAAAACAATGGATTTAGGCCCAGATCCTTGTACTGGGGTGAATGTATGACATTGTTCTACATTCTGTCCATCAACTGTGTTTTTTGCAATTTTCACCCCGAGTGGGCTGGGTATGCTCAGACGTGAGTCCCAGGCTCTCCACACCACTGGAGTTAAGCTATCCAGGCTGATGAAGGCTGATAGCCAGAAACCGGTCCTTGGATGCTTGATTCCGGTCTGGGAAAGACATGGTTTGGTAGTTCGGACTGGACTGTTCCCATGAGGCACAGGGTCAGAGCTGATTTGCATATAGCCAGTGTCTAACCCAGGGTGATGTGGAGTGCAAAAAAACGATGGATTTAGGCCCAGATCCTTGTACTGGGGTGAATGTATGACATTGTTCTAAAATCTGTCCATCAACTGTGTTTTTTGCAATTTTCACCCGAGTGGGCTGGGTATGCTCAGACGTGAGTCCCAGACTCTCCACACCACTGGAGTCAAGCTATCCAGGCTGATGAAGGCTGATAGCCAGAAACCGGTCCTTGGATGCTTGATTCCGGTCTGGGAAAGACATGGCTTGGTAGTTCGGACTGGACTGTTCCCATGAGGCACAGGGTCAGAGCTGATTTGCATATAGCCAGTGTCTAACCCAGGGTGGTGTGGAGTGCAAAAAAAACGATGGATTTAGGCCCAGATCCTTGTACTGGGGTGAATGTATGACATTGTTCTACATTCTGTCCATCAACTGTGTTTTTTGCAATTTTCACCCCGAGTGGGCTGGGTATGCTCAGACGTGAGTCCCAGGCTCTCTACACCACTGGAGTCAAGCTATCCAGGCTGATGAAGGCTGATAGCCAGAAACCGGTCCTTGGATGCTTGATTCCGGTCTGGGAAAGACATGGCTTGGTAGTTCGGACTGGACTGTTCCCATGAGGCACAGGGTCAGAGCTGATTTGCATATAGCCAGTGTTTAACCCAGGGTGGTGTGGAGTGCAAAAAAACGATGGATTTAGGCCCAGATCCTTGTACTGGGGTGAATGTATGACATTGTTCTACATTCTGTCCATCAACTGTGTTTTTTGCAATTTTCACCCTGAGTGGGCTGGGTATGCTCAGACGTGAGTCCCAGGCTCTCCACACCACTGGAGTCAAGCTATCCAGGCTGATGAAGGCTGATAGCCAGAAACCGGTCCTTGGATGCTTGATTCCGGTCTGGGAAAGACATGGTTTGGTAGTTCGGACTGGACTGTTCCCATGAGGCACAGGGTCAGAGCTGATTTGCATATAGCCAGTGTCTAACCCAGGGTGATGTGGAGTGCAAAAAAACGATGGATTTAGGCCCAGATCCTTGTACTGGGGTGAATGTATGACATTGTTCTAAATTCTGTCCATCAACTGTGTTTTTTGCAATTTTCACCCCGAGTGGGCTGGGTATGCTCAGACGTGAGTCCCAGGCTCTCCACACCACTGGAGTCAAGCTATCCAGGCTGATGAAGGCTGATAGCCAGAAACCGGTCCTTGGATGCTTGATTCCGTCTGGGAAAGACATGGCTTGGTAGTTCGGACTGGACTGTTCCCATGAGGCACAGGGTCAGAGCTGATTTGCATATAGCCAGTGTCTAACCCAGGGTGGTGTGGAGTGCAAAAAAACGATGGATTTAGGCCCAGATCCTTGTACTGGGGTGAATGTATGACATTGTTCTACATTCTGTCCATCAACTGTGTTTTTTGCAATTTTCACCCCGAGTGGGCTGGGTATGCTCAGACGTGAGTCCCAGGCTCTCCACACCACTGGAGTCAAGCTATCCAGGCTGATGAAGGCTGATAGCCAGAAACCGGTCCTTGGATGCTTGATTCCGGTCTGGGAAAGACATGGTTTGGTAGTTCAGACTGGACTGTTCCCATGAGGCACAGGGTCAGAGCTGATTTGCATATAGCCAGTGTCTAACCCAGGGTGGTGTGGAGTGCAAAAAAACGATGGATTTAGGCCCAGATCCTTGTACTGGGGTGAATGTATGACATTGTTCTACATTCTGTCCATCAACTGTTTTTTTTGCAATTTTCACCCCGAGTGGGCTGGGTATGCTCAGACGTGAGTCCCAGGCTCTCCACACCACTGGAGTCAAGCTATCCAGGCTGATGAAGGCTGATAGCCAGAAACCGGTCCTTGGATGCTTGATTCCGGTCTGGGAAAGACATGGCTTGGTAGTTCGGACTGGACTGTTCCCATGAGGCAGAGGGTCAGAGCTGATTTGCATATAGCCAGTGTCTAACCCAGGGTGGTGTGGAGTGCAAAAAAACGATGGATTTAGGCCCAGATCCTTGTACTGGGGTGAATGTATGACATTGTTCTACATTCTGTCCATCAACTGTTGTTTTTTGCAATTTTCACCCCGAGTGGGCTGGGTATGCTAAGACGTGAGTCCCAGGCTCTCCACACCACTGGAGTCAAGCTATCCAGGCTGATGAAGGCTGATAGCCAGAAACCGGTCCTTGGATGCTTGATTCCGGTCTGGGAAAGACATGGCTTGGTAGTTCGGACTGGACTGTTCCCATGAGGCACAGGGTCAGAGCTGATTTGCATATAGCCAGTGTCTAACCCAGGGTGGTGTGGAGTGCAAAAAAACGATGGATTTAGGCCCAGATCCTTGTACTGGGGTGAATGTATGACATTGTTCTACATTCTGTCCATCAACTGTGTTTTTTGCAATTTTCACCCTGAGTGGGCTGGGTATGCTCAGACGTGAGTCCCAGGCTCTCCACACCACTGGAGTCAAGCTATCCAGGCTGATGAAGGCTGATAGCCAGAAACCGGTCCTTGGATGCTTGATTCCGGTCTGGGAAAGACATGGTTTGGTAGTTCGGACTGGACTGTTCCCATGAGGCACAGGGTCAGAGCTGATTTGCATATAGCCAGTGTCTAACCCAGGGTGATGTGGAGTGCAAAAAAACGATGGATTTAGGCCCAGATCCTTGTACTGGGGTGAATGTATGACATTGTTCTAAATTCTGTCCATCAACTGTGTTTTTTGCAATTTTCACCCCGAGTGGGCTGGGTATGCTCAGACGTGAGTCCCAGGCTCTCCACACCACTGGAGTCAAGCTATCCAGGCTGATGAAGGCTGATAGCCAGAAACCGGTCCTTGGATGCTTGATTCCGGTCTGGGAAAGACATGGCTTGGTAGTTCGGACTGGACTGTTCCCATGAGGCACAGGGTCAGAGCTGATTTGCATATAGCCAGTGTCTAACCCAGGGTGGTGTGGAGTGCAAAAAAACGATGGATTTAGGCCCAGATCCTTGTACTGGGGTGAATGTATGACATTATTCTACATTCTGTCCATCAACTGTGTTTTTTGCAATTTTCACCCCGAGTGGGCTGGGTATGCTCAGACGTGAGTCCCAGGCTCTCCACACCACTGGAGTCAAGCTATCCAGGCTGATGAAGGCTGATAGCCAGAAACCGGTCCTTGGATGCTTGATTCCGGTCTGGGAAAGACATGGCTTGGTAGTTCGGACTGGACTGTTCCCATGAGGCACAGGGTCAGAGCTGATTTGCATATAGCCAGTGTCTAACCCAGGGTGGTGTGGAGTGCAAAAAAACAATGGATTTAGGCCCAGATCCTTGTACTGGGGTGAATGTATGACATTGTTCTACATTCTGTCCATCAACTGTGTTTTTTGCAATTTTCACCCCGAGTGGGCTGGGTATGCTCAGACGTGAGTCCCAGGCTCTCCACACCACTGGAGTTAAGCTATCCAGGCTGATGAAGGCTGATAGCCAGAAACCGGTCCTTGGATGCTTGATTCCGGTCTGGGAAAGACATGGTTTGGTAGTTCGGACTGGACTGTTCCCATGAGGCACAGGGTCAGAGCTGATTTGCATATAGCCAGTGTCTAACCCAGGGTGATGTGGAGTGCAAAAAAACGATGGATTTAGGCCCAGATCCTTGTACTGGGGTGAATGTATGACATTGTTCTAAAATCTGTCCATCAACTGTGTTTTTTGCAATTTTCACCCGAGTGGGCTGGGTATGCTCAGACGTGAGTCCCAGACTCTCCACACCACTGGAGTCAAGCTATCCAGGCTGATGAAGGCTGATAGCCAGAAACCGGTCCTTGGATGCTTGATTCCGGTCTGGGAAAGACATGGCTTGGTAGTTCGGACTGGACTGTTCCCATGAGGCACAGGGTCAGAGCTGATTTGCATATAGCCAGTGTCTAACCCAGGGTGGTGTGGAGTGCAAAAAAACGATGGATTTAGGCCCAGATCCTTGTACTGGGGTGAATGTATGACATTGTTCTACATTCTGTCCATCAACTGTGTTTTTTGCAATTTTCACCCCGAGTGGGCTGGGTATGCTCAGACGTGAGTCCCAGGCTCTCTACACCACTGGAGTCAAGCTATCCAGGCTGATGAAGGCTGATAGCCAGAAACCGGTCCTTGGATGCTTGATTCCGGTCTGGGAAAGACATGGCTTGGTAGTTCGGACTGGACTGTTCCCATGAGGCACAGGGTCAGAGCTGATTTGCATATAGCCAGTGTCTAACCCAGGGTGGTGTGGAGTGCAAAAAAACGATGGATTTAGGCCCAGATCCTTGTACTGGGGTGAATGTATGACATTGTTCTACATTCTGTCCATCAACTGTGTTTTTTGCAATTTTCACCCTGAGTGGGCTGGGTATGCTCAGACGTGAGTCCCAGGCTCTCCACACCACTGGAGTCAAGCTATCCAGGCTGATGAAGGCTGATAGCCAGAAACCGGTCCTTGGATGCTTGATTCCGGTCTGGGAAAGACATGGTTTGGTAGTTCGGACTGGACTGTTCCCATGAGGCACAGGGTCAGAGCTGATTTGCATATAGCCAGTGTCTAACCCAGGGTGATGTGGAGTGCAAAAAAACGATGGATTTAGGCCCAGATCCTTGTACTGGGGTGAATGTATGACATTGTTCTAAATTCTGTCCATCAACTGTGTTTTTTGCAATTTTCACCCCGAGTGGGCTGGGTATGCTCAGACGTGATTCCCAGGCTCTCCACACCACTGGAGTCAAGCTATCCAGGCTGATGAAGGCTGATAGCCAGAAACCGGTCCTTGGATGCTTGATTCCGTCTGGGAAAGACATGGCTTGGTAGTTCGGACTGGACTGTTCCCATGAGGCACAGGGTCAGAGCTGATTTGCATATAGCCAGTGTCTAACCCAGGGTGGTGTGGAGTGCAAAAAAACGATGGATTTAGGCCCAGATCCTTGTACTGGGGTGAATGTATGACATTGTTCTACATTCTGTCCATCAACTGTGTTTTTTGCAATTTTCACCCCGAGTGGGCTGGGTATGCTCAGACGTGAGTCCCAGGCTCTCCACACCACTGGAGTCAAGCTATCCAGGCTGATGAAGGCTGATAGCCAGAAACCGGTCCTTGGATGCTTGATTCCGGTCTGGGAAAGACATGGTTTGGTAGTTCAGACTGGACTGTTCCCATGAGGCACAGGGTCAGAGCTGATTTGCATATAGCCAGTGTCTAACCCAGGGTGGTGTGGAGTGCAAAAAAACGATGGATTTAGGCCCAGATCCTTGTACTGGGGTGAATGTATGACATTGTTCTACATTCTGTCCATCAACTGTTTTTTTTGCAATTTTCACCCCGAGTGGGCTGGGTATGCTCAGACGTGAGTCCCAGGCTCTCCACACCACTGGAGTCAAGCTATCCAGGCTGATGAAGGCTGATAGCCAGAAACCGGTCCTTGGATGCTTGATTCCGGTCTGGGAAAGACATGGCTTGGTAGTTCGGACTGGACTGTTCCCATGAGGCAGAGGGTCAGAGCTGATTTGCATATAGCCAGTGTCTAACCCAGGGTGGTGTGGAGTGCAAAAAAACGATGGATTTAGGCCCAGATCCTTGTACTGGGGTGAATGTATGACATTGTTCTACATTCTGTCCATCAACTGTTGTTTTTTGCAATTTTCACCCCGAGTGGGCTGGGTATGCTCAGACGTGAGTCCCAGGCTCTCCACACTACTGGAGTCAAGCTATCCTGGCTGATGAAGGCTGATAGCTAGAAACCGGTCCTTGGATGCTTGATTCCGGTCTGGGAAAGACATGGCTTGGTAGTTCGGACTGGACTGTTCCCATGAGGCACAGGGTCAGAGCTGATTTGCATATTGCCAGTGTCTAACCCAGGGTGGTGTGGAGTGCAAAAAAACGATGGATTTAGGCCCAGATCCTTGTACTGGGGTGAATGTATGACATTGTTCTACATTCTGTCCATCAACTGTGTTTTTTGCAATTTTCACCCTGAGTGGGCTGGGTATGCTCAGACGTGAGTCCCAGGCTCTCCACACCACTGGAGTCAAGCTATCCAGGCTGATGAAGGCTGATAGCCAGAAACCGGTCCTTGGATGCTTGATTCCGGTCTGGGAAAGACATGGTTTGGTAGTTCGGACTGGACTGTTCCCATGAGGCACAGGGTCAGAACTGATTTGCATATAGCCAGTGTCTAACCCAGGGTGATGTGGAGTGCAAAAAAACGATGGATTTAGGCCCAGATCCTTGTACTGGGGTGAATGTATGACATTGTTCTACATTCTGTCCATCAACTGTGTTTTTTGCAATTTTCACCCCGAGTGGGCTGGGTATGCTCAGACGTGAGTCCCAGGCTCTCCACACCACTGGAGTTAAGCTATCCAGGCTGATGAAGGCTGATAGCCAGAAACCAGTCCTTGGATGCTTGATTCCGGTCTGGGAAAGACATGGTTTGGTAGTTCGGACTGGACTGTTCCCATGAGGCACAGGGTCAGAGCTGATTTGCATATAGCCAGTGTCTAACCCAGGGTGATGTGGAGTGCAAAAAAACGATGGATTTAGGCCCAGATCCTTGTACTGGGGTGAATGTATGACATTGTTCTACATTCTGTCCATCAACTGTGTTTTTTGCAATTTTCACCCCGAGTGGGCTGGGTATGCTCAGACGTGAGTCCCAGGCTCTCCACACCACTGGAGTGAAGCTATCCAGGCTGATGAAGGCTGATAGCCAGAAACCGGTCCTTGGATGCTTGATTCCGGTCTGGGAAAGACATGGCTTGGTAGTTCGGACTGGACTGTTCCCATGAGGCACAGGGTCAGAGCTGATTTGCATATAGCCAGTGTCTAACCCAGGGTGGTGTGGAGTGCAAAAAAACGATGGATTTAGGCCCAGATCCTTGTACTGGGGTGAATGTATGACATTATTCTACATTCTGTCCATCAACTGAGTTTTTTGCAATTTTCACCCCGAGTGGGCTGGGTATGCTCAGACGTGAGTCCCAGGCTCGCCACACCACTGGATCCAAGCTATCCAGGCTGATGAAGGCTGATAGCCAGAAACCGGTCCTTGGATGCTTGATTCCGGTCTGGGAAAGACATGGCTTGGTAGTTCGGACTGGACTGTTCCCATGAGGCACAGGGTCAGAGCTGATTTGCATATAGCCAGTGTCTAACCCAGGGTGGTGTGGAGTGCAAAAAAACGATGGATTTAGGCCCAGATCCTTGTACTGGGGTGAATGTATGACATTGTTCTACATTCTGTCCATCAACTGTGTTTTTTGCAATTTTCACCCCGAGTGGGCTGGGTATGCTCAGACGTGAGTCCCAGGCTCTCCACACCACTGGAGTTAAGCTATCCAGGCTGATGAAGGCTGATAGCCAGAAACCGGTCCTTGGATGCTTGATTCCGGTCTGGGAAAGACATGGTTTGGTAGTTCGGACTGGACTGTTCCCATGAGGCACAGGGTCAGAGCTGATTTGCATATAGCCAGTGTCTAACCCAGGGTGATGTGGAGTGCAAAAAAACGATGGATTTAGGCCCAGATCCTTGTACTGGGGTGAATGTATGACATTGTTCTAAATTCTGTCCATCAACTGTGTTTTTTGCAATTTTCACCCTGAGTGGGCTGGGTATGCTCAGACGTGAGTCCCAGGCTCTCCACACCACTGGAGTCAAGCTATCCAGGCTGATGAAGGCTAATAGCCAGAAACCGGTCCTTGGATGCTTGATTCCGGTCTGGGAAAGACATGGTTTGGTAGTTCGGACTGGACTGTTCCCATGAGGCACAGGGTCAGAGCTGATTTGCATATAGCCAGTGTCTAACCCAGGGTGATGTGGAGTGCAAAAAAACGATGGATTTAGGCCCAGATCCTTGTACTGGGGTGAATGTATGACATTGTTCTACATTCTGTCCATCAACTGTGTTTTTTGCAATTTTCACCCCGAGTGGGCTGGGTATGCTCAGACGTGAGTCCCAGGCTCTCCACACCACTGGAGTTAAGCTATCCAGGCTGATGAAGGCTGATAGCCAGAAACCAGTCCTTGGATGCTTGATTCCGGTCTGGGAAAGACATGGTTTGGTAGTTCGGACTGGACTGTTCCCATGAGGCACAGGGTCCGAGCTGATTTGCATATAGCCAGTGTCTAACCCAGGGTGATGTGGAGTGCAAAAAAACGATGGATTTAGGCCCAGATCCTTGTACTGGGGTGAATGTATGACATTGTTCTACATTCTGTCCATCAACTGTGTTTTTTGCAATTTTCACCCCGAGTGGGCTGGGTATGCTCAGACGTGAGTCCCAGGCTCTCCACACCACTGGAGTGAAGCTATCCAGGCTGATGAAGGCTGATAGCCAGAAACCGGTCCTTGGATGCTTGATTCCGGTCTGGGAAAGACATGGCTTGGTAGTTCGGACTGGACTGTTCCCATGAGGCACAGGGTCAGAGCTGATTTGCATATAGCCAGTGTCTAACCCAGGGTGGTGTGGAGTGCAAAAAAACGATGGATTTAGGCCCAGATCCTTGTACTGGGGTGAATGTATGACATTATTCTACATTCTGTCCATCAACTGAGTTTTTTGCAATTTTCACCCCGAGTGGGCTGGGTATGCTCAGACGTGAGTCCCAGGCTCGCCACACCACTGGAGTCAAGCTATCCAGGCTGATGAAGGCTGATAGCCAGAAACCGGTCCTTGGATGCTTGATTCCGGTCTGGGAAAGACATGGCTTGGTAGTTCGGACTGGACTGTTCCCATGAGGCACAGGGTCAGAGCTGATTTGCATATAGCCAGTGTCTAACCCAGGGTGGTGTGGAGTGCAAAAAAACGATGGATTTAGGCCCAGATCCTTGTACTGGGGTGAATGTATGACATTATTCTACATTCTGTCCATCAACTGAGTTTTTTGCAATTTTCACCCCGAGTGGGCTGGGTATGCTCAGACGTGAGTCCCAGGCTCGCCACACCACTGGATCCAAGCTATCCAGGCTGATGAAGGCTGATAGCCAGAAACCGGTCCTTGGATGCTTGATTCCGGTCTGGGAAAGACATGGCTTGGTAGTTCGGACTGGACTGTTCCCATGAGGCACAGGGTCAGAGCTGATTTGCATATAGCCAGTGTCTAACCCAGGGTGGTGTGGAGTGCAAAAAAACGATGGATTTAGGCCCAGATCCTTGTACTGGGGTGAATGTATGACATTGTTCTACATTCTGTCCATCAACTGTGTTTTTTGCAATTTTCACCCCGAGTGGGCTGGGTATGCTCAGACGTGAGTCCCAGGCTCTCCACACCACTGGAGTTAAGCTATCCAGGCTGATGAAGGCTGATAGCCAGAAACCGGTCCTTGGATGCTTGATTCCGGTCTGGGAAAGACATGGTTTGGTAGTTCGGACTGGACTGTTCCCATGAGGCACAGGGTCAGAGCTGATTTGCATATAGCCAGTGTCTAACCCAGGGTGATGTGGAGTGCAAAAAAACGATGGATTTAGGCCCAGATCCTTGTACTGGGGTGAATGTATGACATTGTTCTAAATTCTGTCCATCAACTGTGTTTTTTGCAATTTTCACCCTGAGTGGGCTGGGTATGCTCAGACGTGAGTCCCAGGCTCTCCACACCACTGGAGTCAAGCTATCCAGGCTGATGAAGGCTAATAGCCAGAAACCGGTCCTTGGATGCTTGATTCCGGTCTGGGAAAGACATGGTTTGGTAGTTCGGACTGGACTGTTCCCATGAGGCACAGGGTCAGAGCTGATTTGCATATAGCCAGTGTCTAACCCAGGGTGATGTGGAGTGCAAAAAAACGATGGATTTAGGCCCAGATCCTTGTACTGGGGTGAATGTATGACATTGTTCTACATTCTGTCCATCAACTGTGTTTTTTGCAATTTTCACCCAGAGTGGGCTGGGTATGCTCAGACGTGAGTCCCAGGCTCTCCACACCACTGGAGTTAAGCTATCCAGGCTGATGAAGGCTGATAGCCAGAAACCAGTCCTTGGATGCTTGATTCCGGTCTGGGAAAGACATGGTTTGGTAGTTCGGACTGGACTGTTCCCATGAGGCACAGGGTCCGAGCTGATTTGCATATAGCCAGTGTCTAACCCAGGGTGATGTGGAGTGCAAAAAAACGATGGATTTAGGCCCAGATCCTTGTACTGGGGTGAATGTATGACATTGTTCTACATTCTGTCCATCAACTGTGTTTTTTGCAATTTTCACCCCGAGTGGGCTGGGTATGCTCAGACGTGAGTCCCAGGCTCTCCACACCACTGGAGTGAAGCTATCCAGGCTGATGAAGGCTGATAGCCAGAAACCGGTCCTTGGATGCTTGATTCCGGTCTGGGAAAGACATGGCTTGGTAGTTCGGACTGGACTGTTCCCATGAGGCACAGGGTCAGAGCTGATTTGCATATAGCCAGTGTCTAACCCAGGGTGGTGTGGAGTGCAAAAAAACGATGGATTTAGGCCCAGATCCTTGTACTGGGGTGAATGTATGACATTATTCTACATTCTGTCCATCAACTGAGTTTTTTGCAATTTTCACCCCGAGTGGGCTGGGTATGCTCAGACGTGAGTCCCAGGCTCGCCACACCACTGGAGTCAAGCTATCCAGGCTGATGAAGGCTGATAGCCAGAAACCGGTCCTTGGATGCTTGATTCCGGTCTGGGAAAGACATGGCTTGGTAGTTCGGACTGGACTGTTCCCATGAGGCACAGGGTCAGAGCTGATTTGCATATAGCCAGTGTCTAACCCAGGGTGGTGTGGAGTGCAAAAAAACGATGGATTTAGGCCCAGATCCTTGTACTGGGGTGAATGTATGACATTGTTCTACATTCTGTCCATCAACTGTGTTTTTTGCAATTTTCACCCCGAGTGGGCTGGGTATGCTCAGACGTGAGTCCCAGGCTCTCCACACCACTGGAGTTAAGCTATCCAGGCTGATGAAGGCTGATAGCCAGAAACCGGTCCTTGGATGCTTGATTCCGGTCTGGGAAAGACATGGTTTGGTAGTTCGGACTGGACTGTTCCCATGAGGCACAGGGTCAGAGCTGATTTGCATATAGCCAGTGTCTAACCCAGGGTGATGTGGAGTGCAAAAAAACGATGGATTTAGGCCCAGATCCTTGTACTGGGGTGAATGTATGACATTGTTCTACATTCTGTCCATCAACTGTGTTTTTTGCAATTTTCACCCTGAGTGGGCTGGGTATGCTCAGACGTGAGTCCCAGGCTCTCCACACCACTGGAGTCAAGCTATCCAGGCTGATGAAGGCTGATAGCCAGAAACCGGTCCTTGGATGCTTGATTCCGGTCTGGGAAAGACATGGCTTGGTAGTTCGGACTGGACTGTTCCCATGAGGCACAGGGTCAGAGCTGATTTGCATATAGCCAGTGTCTAACCCAGGGTGGTGTGGAGTGCAAAAAAACGATGGATTTAGGCCCAGATCCTTGTACTGGGGTGAATGTATGACATTGTTCTACATTCTGTCCATCAACTGTGTTTTTTGCAATTTTCACCCTGAGTGGGCTGGGTATGCTCAGACGTGAGTCCCAGGCTCTCCACACCACTGGAGTCAAGCTATCCAGGCTGATGAAGGCTGATAGCCAGAAACCGGTCCTTGGATGCTTGATTCCGGTCTGGGAAAGACATGGTTTGGTAGTTCGGACTGGACTGTTCCCATGAGGCACAGGGTCAGAGCTGATTTGCATATAGCCAGTGTCTAACCCAGGGTGATGTGGAGTGCAAAAAAACGATGGATTTAGGCCCAGATCCTTGTACTGGGGTGAATGTATGACATTGTTCTAAATTCTGTCCATCAACTGTGTTTTTTGCAATTTTCACCCCGAGTGGGCTGGGTATGCTCAGACGTGAGTCCCAGGCTCTCCACACCACTGGAGTCAAGCTATCCAGGCTGATGAAGGCTGATAGCCAGAAACCGGTCCTTGGATGCTTGATTCCGGTCTGGGAAAGACATGGCTTGGTAGTTCGGACTGGACTGTTCCCATGAGGCACAGGGTCAGAGCTGATTTGCATATAGCCAGTGTCTAACCCAGGGTGGTGTGGAGTGCAAAAAAACGATGGACTTAGGCCCAGATCCTTGTACTGGGGTGAATGTATGACATTATTCTACATTCTGTCCATCAACTGTGTTTTTTGCAATTTTCACCCCGAGTGGGCTGGGTATGCTCAGACGTGAGTCCCAGGCTCTCCACACCACTGGAGTCAAGCTATCCAGGCTGATGAAGGCTGATAGCCAGAAACCGGTCCTTGGATGCTTGATTCCGGTCTGGGAAAGACATGGCTTGGTAGTTCGGACTGGACTGTTCCCATGAGGCACAGGGTCAGAGCTGATTTGCATATAGCCAGTGTCTAACCCAGGGTGGTGTGGAGTGCAAAAAAACAATGGATTTAGGCCCAGATCCTTGTACTGGGGTGAATGTATGACATTGTTCTACATTCTGTCCATCAACTGTGTTTTTTGCAATTTTCACCCCGAGTGGGCTGGGTATGCTCAGACGTGAGTCCCAGGCTCTCCACACCACTGGAGTTAAGCTATCCAGGCTGATGAAGGCTGATAGCCAGAAACCGGTCCTTGGATGCTTGATTCCGGTCTGGGAAAGACATGGTTTGGTAGTTCGGACTGGACTGTTCCCATGAGGCACAGGGTCAGAGCTGATTTGCATATAGCCAGTGTCTAACCCAGGGTGATGTGGAGTGCAAAAAAACGATGGATTTAGGCCCAGATCCTTGTACTGGGGTGAATGTATGACATTGTTCTAAAATCTGTCCATCAACTGTGTTTTTTGCAATTTTCACCCGAGTGGGCTGGGTATGCTCAGACGTGAGTCCCAGACTCTCCACACCACTGGAGTCAAGCTATCCAGGCTGATGAAGGCTGATAGCCAGAAACCGGTCCTTGGATGCTTGATTCCGGTCTGGGAAAGACATGGCTTGGTAGTTCGGACTGGACTGTTCCCATGAGGCACAGGGTCAGAGCTGATTTGCATATAGCCAGTGTCTAACCCAGGGTGGTGTGGAGTGCAAAAAAACGATGGATTTAGGCCCAGATCCTTGTACTGGGGTGAATGTATGACATTGTTCTACATTCTGTCCATCAACTGTGTTTTTTGCAATTTTCACCCCGAGTGGGCTGGGTATGCTCAGACGTGAGTCCCAGGCTCTCTACACCACTGGAGTCAAGCTATCCAGGCTGATGAAGGCTGATAGCCAGAAACCGGTCCTTGGATGCTTGATTCCGGTCTGGGAAAGACATGGCTTGGTAGTTCGGACTGGACTGTTCCCATGAGGCACAGGGTCAGAGCTGATTTGCATATAGCCAGTGTCTAACCCAGGGTGGTGTGGAGTGCAAAAAAACGATGGATTTAGGCCCAGATCCTTGTACTGGGGTGAATGTATGACATTGTTCTACATTCTGTCCATCAACTGTGTTTTTTGCAATTTTCACCCTGAGTGGGCTGGGTATGCTCAGACGTGAGTCCCAGGCTCTCCACACCACTGGAGTCAAGCTATCCAGGCTGATGAAGGCTGATAGCCAGAAACCGGTCCTTGGATGCTTGATTCCGGTCTGGGAAAGACATGGTTTGGTAGTTCGGACTGGACTGTTCCCATGAGGCACAGGGTCAGAGCTGATTTGCATATAGCCAGTGTCTAACCCAGGGTGATGTGGAGTGCAAAAAAACGATGGATTTAGGCCCAGATCCTTGTACTGGGGTGAATGTATGACATTGTTCTAAATTCTGTCCATCAACTGTGTTTTTTGCAATTTTCACCCCGAGTGGGCTGGGTATGCTCAGACGTGAGTCCCAGGCTCTCCACACCACTGGAGTCAAGCTATCCAGGCTGATGAAGGCTGATAGCCAGAAACCGGTCCTTGGATGCTTGATTCCGTCTGGGAAAGACATGGCTTGGTAGTTCGGACTGGACTGTTCCCATGAGGCACAGGGTCAGAGCTGATTTGCATATAGCCAGTGTCTAACCCAGGGTGGTGTGGAGTGCAAAAAAACGATGGATTTAGGCCCAGATCCTTGCACTGGGGTGAATGTATGACATTGTTCTACATTCTGTCCATCAACTGTGTTTTTTGCAATTTTCACCCCGAGTGGGCTGGGTATGCTCAGACGTGAGTCCCAGGCTCTCCACACCACTGGAGTCAAGCTATCCAGGCTGATGAAGGCTGATAGCCAGAAACCGGTCCTTGGATGCTTGATTCCGGTCTGGGAAAGACATGGCTTGGTAGTTCGGACTGGACTGTTCCCATGAGGCAGAGGGTCAGAGCTGATTTGCATATAGCCAGTGTCTAACCCAGGGTGGTGTGGAGTGCAAAAAAACGATGGATTTAGGCCCAGATCCTTGTACTGGGGTGAATGTATGACATTGGTCTACATTCTGTCCATCAACTGTTGTTTTTTGCAATTTTCACCCCGAGTGGGCTGGGTATGCTCAGACGTGAGTCCCAGGCTCTCCACACCACTGGTGTCAAGCTATCCAGGCTGATGAAGGCTGATAGCCAGAAACCGGTCCTTGGATGCTTGATTCCGGTCTGGGAAAGACATGGCTTGGTAGTTCGGACTGGACTGTTCCCATGAGGCACAGGGTCAGAGCTGATTTGCATATAGCCAGTGTCTAACCCAGGGTGGTGTGGAGTGCAAAAAAACGATGGATTTAGGCCCAGATCCTTGTACTGGGGTGAATGTATGACATTGTTCTACATTCTGTCCATCAACTGTGTTTTTTGCAATTTTCACCCTGAGTGGGCTGGGTATGCTCAGACGTGAGTCCCAGGCTCTCCACACCACTGGAGTCAAGCTATCCAGGCTGATGAAGGCTGATAGCCAGAAACCGGTCCTTGGATGCTTGATTCCGGTCTGGGAAAGACATGGTTTGGTAGTTCGGACTGGACTGTTCCCATGAGGCACAGGGTCAGAGCTGATTTGCATATAGCCAGTGTCTAACCCAGGGTGATGTGGAGTGCAAAAAAACGATGGATTTAGGCCCAGATCCTTGTACTGGGGTGAATGTATGACATTGTTCTAAATTCTGTCCATCAACTGTGTTTTTTGCAATTTTCACCCCGAGTGGGCTGGGTATGCTCAGACGTGAGTCCCAGGCTCTCCACACCACTGGAGTCAAGCTATCCAGGCTGATGAAGGCTGATAGCCAGAAACCGGTCCTTGGATGCTTGATTCCGGTCTGGGAAAGACATGGCTTGGTAGTTCGGACTGGACTGTTCCCATGAGGCACAGGGTCAGAGCTGATTTGCATATAGCCAGTGTCTAACCCAGGGTGGTGTGGAGTGCAAAAAAACGATGGATTTAGGCCCAGATCCTTGTACTGGGGTGAATGTATGACATTATTCTACATTCTGTCCATCAACTGTGTTTTTTGCAATTTTCACCCCGAGTGGGCTGGGTATGCTCAGACGTGAGTCCCAGGCTCTCCACACCACTGGAGTCAAGCTATCCAGGCTGATGAAGGCTGATAGCCAGAAACCGGTCCTTGGATGCTTGATTCCGGTCTGGGAAAGACATGGCTTGGTAGTTCGGACTGGACTGTTCCCATGAGGCACAGGGTCAGAGCTGATTTGCATATAGCCAGTGTCTAACCCAGGGTGGTGTGGAGTGCAAAAAAACAATGGATTTAGGCCCAGATCCTTGTACTGGGGTGAATGTATGACATTGTTCTACATTCTGTCCATCAACTGTGTTTTTTGCAATTTTCACCCCGAGTGGGCTGGGTATGCTCAGACGTGAGTCCCAGGCTCTCCACACCACTGGAGTTAAGCTATCCAGGCTGATGAAGGCTGATAGCCAGAAACCGGTCCTTGGATGCTTGATTCCGGTCTGGGAAAGACATGGTTTGGTAGTTCGGACTGGACTGTTCCCATGAGGCACAGGGTCAGAGCTGATTTGCATATAGCCAGTGTCTAACCCAGGGTGATGTGGAGTGCAAAAAAACGATGGATTTAGGCCCAGATCCTTGTACTGGGGTGAATGTATGACATTGTTCTAAAATCTGTCCATCAACTGTGTTTTTTGCAATTTTCACCCGAGTGGGCTGGGTATGCTCAGACGTGAGTCCCAGACTCTCCACACCACTGGAGTCAAGCTATCCAGGCTGATGAAGGCTGATAGCCAGAAACCGGTCCTTGGATGCTTGATTCCGGTCTGGGAAAGACATGGCTTGGTAGTTCGGACTGGACTGTTCCCATGAGGCACAGGGTCAGAGGTGATTTGCATATAGCCAGTGTCTAACCCAGGGTGGTGTGGAGTGCAAAAAAACGATGGATTTAGGCCCAGATCCTTGTACTGGGGTGAATGTATGACATTGTTCTACATTCTGTCCATCAACTGTGTTTTTTGCAATTTTCACCCCGAGTGGGCTGGGTATGCTCAGACGTGAGTCCCAGGCTCTCTACACCACTGGAGTCAAGCTATCCAGGCTGATGAAGGCTGATAGCCAGAAACCGGTCCTTGGATGCTTGATTCCGGTCTGGGAAAGACATGGTTTGGTAGTTCGGACTGGACTGTTCCCATGAGGCACAGGGTCAGAGCTGATTTGCATATAGCCAGTGTCTAACCCAGGGTGATGTGGAGTGCAAAAAAACGATGGATTTAGGCCCAGATCCTTGTACTGGGGTGAATGTATGACATTGTTCTAAATTCTGTCCATCAACTGTGTTTTTTGCAATTTTCACCCCGAGTGGGCTGGGTATGCTCAGACGTGATTCCCAGGCTCTCCACACCACTGGAGTCAAGCTATCCAGGCTGATGAAGGCTGATAGCCAGAAACCGGTCCTTGGATGCTTGATTCCGTCTGGGAAAGACATGGCTTGGTAGTTCGGACTGGACTGTTCCCATGAGGCACAGGGTCAGAGCTGATTTGCATATAGCCAGTGTCTAACCCAGGGTGGTGTGGAGTGCAAAAAAACGATGGATTTAGGCCCAGATCCTTGTACTGGGGTGAATGTATGACATTGTTCTACATTCTGTCCATCAACTGTGTTTTTTGCAATTTTCACCCCGAGTGGGCTGGGTATGCTCAGACGTGAGTCCCAGGCTCTCCACACCACTGGAGTCAAGCTATCCAGGCTGATGAAGGCTGATAGCCAGAAACCGGTCCTTGGATGCTTGATTCCGGTCTGGGAAAGACATGGTTTGGTAGTTCAGACTGGACTGTTCCCATGAGGCACAGGGTCAGAGCTGATTTGCATATAGCCAGTGTCTAACCCAGGGTGGTGTGGAGTGCAAAAAAACGATGGATTTAGGCCCAGATCCTTGTACTGGGGTGAATGTATGACATTGTTCTACATTCTGTCCATCAACTGTTTTTTTTGCAATTTTCACCCCGAGTGGGCTGGGTATGCTCAGACGTGAGTCCCAGGCTCTCCACACCACTGGAGTCAAGCTATCCAGGCTGATGAAGGCTGATAGCCAGAAACCGGTCCTTGGATGCTTGATTCCGGTCTGGGAAAGACATGGCTTGGTAGTTCGGACTGGACTGTTCCCATGAGGCAGAGGGTCAGAGCTGATTTGCATATAGCCAGTGTCTAACCCAGGGTGGTGTGGAGTGCAAAAAAACGATGGATTTAGGCCCAGATCCTTGTACTGGGGTGAATGTATGACATTGTTCTACATTCTGTCCATCAACTGTTGTTTTTTGCAATTTTCACCCCGAGTGGGCTGGGTATGCTCAGACGTGAGTCCCAGGCTCTCCACACCACTGGAGTCAAGCTATCCTGGCTGATGAAGGCTGATAGCTAGAAACCGGTCCTTGGATGCTTGATTCTGGTCTGGGAAAGACATGGCTTGGTAGTTCGGACTGGACTGTTCCCATGAGGCACAGGGTCAGAGCTGATTTGCATATTGCCAGTGTCTAACCCAGGGTGGTGTGGAGTGCAAAAAAACGATGGATTTAGGCCCAGATCCTTGTACTGGGGTGAATGTATGACATTGTTCTACATTCTGTCCATCAACTGTGTTTTTTGCAATTTTCACCCTGAGTGGGCTGGGTATGCTCAGACGTGAGTCCCAGGCTCTCCACACCACTGGAGTCAAGCTATCCAGGCTGATGAAGGCTGATAGCCAGAAACCGGTCCTTGGATGCTTGATTCCGGTCTGGGAAAGACATGGTTTGGTAGTTCGGACTGGACTGTTCCCATGAGGCACAGGGTCAGAACTGATTTGCATATAGCCAGTGTCTAACCCAGGGTGATGTGGAGTGCAAAAAAACGATGGATTTAGGCCCAGATCCTTGTACTGGGGTGAATGTATGACATTGTTCTACATTCTGTCCATCAACTGTGTTTTTTGCAATTTTCACCCCGAGTGGGCTGGGTATGCTCAGACGTGAGTCCCAGGCTCTCCACACCACTGGAGTTAAGCTATCCAGGCTGATGAAGGCTGATAGCCAGAAACCAGTCCTTGGATGCTTGATTCCGGTCTGGGAAAGACATGGTTTGGTAGTTCGGACTGGACTGTTCCCATGAGGCACAGGGTCAGAGCTGATTTGCATATAGCCAGTGTCTAACCCAGGGTGATGTGGAGTGCAAAAAAACGATGGATTTAGGCCCAGATCCTTGTACTGGGGTGAATGTATGACATTGTTCTACATTCTGTCCATCAACTGTGTTTTTTGCAATTTTCACCCCGAGTGGGCTGGGTATGCTCAGACGTGAGTCCCAGGCTCTCCACACCACTGGAGTGAAGCTATCCAGGCTGATGAAGGCTGATAGCCAGAAACCGGTCCTTGGATGCTTGATTCCGGTCTGGGAAAGACATGGCTTGGTAGTTCGGACTGGACTGTTCCCATGAGGCACAGGGTCAGAGCTGATTTGCATATAGCCAGTGTCTAACCCAGGGTGGTGTGGAGTGCAAAAAAACGATGGATTTAGGCCCAGATCCTTGTACTGGGGTGAATGTATGACATTATTCTACATTCTGTCCATCAACTGAGTTTTTTGCAATTTTCACCCCGAGTGGGCTGGGTATGCTCAGACGTGAGTCCCAGGCTCGCCACACCACTGGATCCAAGCTATCCAGGCTGATGAAGGCTGATAGCCAGAAACCGGTCCTTGGATGCTTGATTCCGGTCTGGGAAAGACATGGCTTGGTAGTTCGGACTGGACTGTTCCCATGAGGCACAGGGTCAGAGCTGATTTGCATATAGCCAGTGTCTAACCCAGGGTGGTGTGGAGTGCAAAAAAACGATGGATTTAGGCCCAGATCCTTGTACTGGGGTGAATGTATGACATTGTTCTACATTCTGTCCATCAACTGTGTTTTTTGCAATTTTCACCCCGAGTGGGCTGGGTATGCTCAGACGTGAGTCCCAGGCTCTCCACACCACTGGAGTTAAGCTATCCAGGCTGATGAAGGCTGATAGCCAGAAACCGGTCCTTGGATGCTTGATTCCGGTCTGGGAAAGACATGGTTTGGTAGTTCGGACTGGACTGTTCCCATGAGGCACAGGGTCAGAGCTGATTTGCATATAGCCAGTGTCTAACCCAGGGTGATGTGGAGTGCAAAAAAACGATGGATTTAGGCCCAGATCCTTGTACTGGGGTGAATGTATGACATTGTTCTAAATTCTGTCCATCAACTGTGTTTTTTGCAATTTTCACCCTGAGTGGGCTGGGTATGCTCAGACGTGAGTCCCAGGCTCTCCACACCACTGGAGTCAAGCTATCCAGGCTGATGAAGGCTAATAGCCAGAAACCGGTCCTTGGATGCTTGATTCCGGTCTGGGAAAGACATGGTTTGGTAGTTCGGACTGGACTGTTCCCATGAGGCACAGGGTCAGAGCTGATTTGCATATAGCCAGTGTCTAACCCAGGGTGATGTGGAGTGCAAAAAAACGATGGATTTAGGCCCAGATCCTTGTACTGGGGTGAATGTATGACATTGTTCTACATTCTGTCCATCAACTGTGTTTTTTGCAATTTTCACCCCGAGTGGGCTGGGTATGCTCAGACGTGAGTCCCAGGCTCTCCACACCACTGGAGTTAAGCTATCCAGGCTGATGAAGGCTGATAGCCAGAAACCAGTCCTTGGATGCTTGATTCCGGTCTGGGAAAGACATGTTTTGGTAGTTCGGACTGGACTGTTCCCATGAGGCACAGGGTCCGAGCTGATTTGCATATAGCCAGTGTCTAACCCAGGGTGATGTGGAGTGCAAAAAAACGATGGATTTAGGCCCAGATCCTTGTACTGGGGTGAATGTATGACATTGTTCTACATTCTGTCCATCAACTGTGTTTTTTGCAATTTTCACCCCGAGTGGGCTGGGTATGCTCAGACGTGAGTCCCAGGCTCTCCACACCACTGGAGTGAAGCTATCCAGGCTGATGAAGGCTGATAGCCAGAAACCGGTCCTTGGATGCTTGATTCCGGTCTGGGAAAGACATGGCTTGGTAGTTCGGACTGGACTGTTCCCATGAGGCACAGGGTCAGAGCTGATTTGCATATAGCCAGTGTCTAACCCAGGGTGGTGTGGAGTGCAAAAAAACGATGGATTTAGGCCCAGATCCTTGTACTGGGGTGAATGTATGACATTATTCTACATTCTGTCCATCAACTGAGTTTTTTGCAATTTTCACCCCGAGTGGGCTGGGTATGCTCAGACGTGAGTCCCAGGCTCGCCACACCACTGGAGTCAAGCTATCCAGGCTGATGAAGGCTGATAGCCAGAAACCGGTCCTTGGATGCTTGATTCCGGTCTGGGAAAGACATGGCTTGGTAGTTCGGACTGGACTGTTCCCATGAGGCATAGGGTCAGAGCTGATTTGCATATAGCCAGTGTCTAACCCAGGGTGGTGTGGAGTGCAAAAAAACGATGGATTTAGGCCCAGATCCTTGTACTGGGGTGAATGTATGACATTGTTCTACATTCTGTCCATCAACTGTGTTTTTTGCAATTTTCACCCCGAGTGGGCTGGGTATGCTCAGACGTGAGTCCCAGGCTCTCCACACCACTGGAGTTAAGCTATCCAGGCTGATGAAGGCTGATAGCCAGAAACCGGTCCTTGGATGCTTGATTCCGGTCTGGGAAAGACATGGTTTGGTAGTTCGGACTGGACTGTTCCCATGAGGCACAGGGTCAGAGCTGATTTGCATATAGCCAGTGTCTAACCCAGGGTGATGTGGAGTGCAAAAAAACGATGGATTTAGGCCCAGATCCTTGTACTGGGGTGAATGTATGACATTGTTCTAAATTCTGTCCATCAACTGTGTTTTTTGCAATTTTCACCCTGAGTGGGCTGGGTATGCTCAGACGTGAGTCCCAGGCTCTCCACACCACTGGAGTCAAGCTATCCAGGCTGATGAAGGCTAATAGCCAGAAACCGGTCCTTGGATGCTTGATTCCGGTCTGGGAAAGACATGGTTTGGTAGTTCGGACTGGACTGTTCCCATGAGGCACAGGGTCAGAGCTGATTTGCATATAGCCAGTGTCTAACCCAGGGTGATGTGGAGTGCAAAAAAACAATGGATTTAGGCCCAGATCCTTGTACTGGGGTGAATGTATGACATTGTTCTACATTCTGTCCATCAACTGTGTTTTTTGCAATTTTCACCCTGAGTGGGCTGGGTATGCTCAGACGTGAGTCCCAGGCTCTCCACACCACTGGAGTCAAGCTATCCAGGCTGATGAAGGCTGATAGCCAGAAACCGGTCCTTGGATGCTTGATTCCGGTCTGGGAAAGACATGGCTTGGTAGTTCGGACTGGACTGTTCCCATGAGGCACAGGGTCAGAGCTGATTTGCATATAGCCAGTGTCTAACCCAGGGTGGTGTGGAGTGCAAAAAAACGATGGATTTAGGCCCAGATCCTTGTACTGGGGTGAATGTATGACATTGTTCTACATTCTGTCCATCAACTGTGTTTTTTGCAATTTTCACCCCGAGTGGGCTGGGTATGCTCAGACGTGAGTCCCAGGCTCTCCACACCACTGGAGTCAAGCTATCCAGGCTGATGAAGGCTGATAGCCAGAAACCGGTCCTTGGATGCTTGATTCCGGTCTGGGAAAGACATGGCTTGGTAGTTCGGACTGGACTGTTCCCATGAGGCACAGGGTCAGAGCTGATTTGCATATAGCCAGTGTCTAACCCAGGGTGGTGTGGAGTGCAAAAAAACAATGGATTTAGGCCCAGATCCTTGTACTGGGGTGAATGTATGACATTGTTCTACATTCTGTCCATCAACTGTGTTTTTTGCAATTTTCACCCCGAGTGGGCTGGGTATGCTCAGACGTGAGTCCCAGGCTCTCCACACCACTGGATTTAAGCTATCCAGGCTGATGAAGGCTGATAGCCAGAAACCAGTCCTTGGATGCTTGATTCCGGTCTGGGAAAGACATGGTTTGGTAGTTCGGACTGGACTGTTCCCATGAGGCACAGGGTCAGAGCTGATTTGCATATAGCCAGTGTCTAACCCAGGGTGATGTGGAGTGCAAAAAAACGATGGATTTAGGCCCAGATCCTTGTACTGGGGTGAATGTATGACATTGTTCTAAAATCTGTCCATCAACTGTGTTTTTTGCAATTTTCACCCGAGTGGGCTGGGTATGCTCAGACGTGAGTCCCAGACTCTCCACACCACTGGAGTCAAGCTATCCAGGCTGATGAAGGCTGATAGCCAGAAACCGGTCCTTGGATGCTTGATTCCGGTCTGGGAAAGACATGGCTTGGTAGTTCGGACTGGACTGTTCCCATGAGGCACAGGGTCAGAGCTGATTTGCATATAGCCAGTGTCTAACCCAGGGTGGTGTGGAGTGCAAAAAAACGATGGATTTAGGCCCAGAGCCTTGTACTGGGGTGAATGTATGACATTGTTCTACATTCTGTCCATCAACTGTGTTTTTTGCAATTTTCACCCCGAGTGGGCTGGGTATGCTCAGACGTGAGTCCCAGGCTCTCTACACCACTGGAGTCAGGCTGATGAAGGCTGATAGCCAGAAACCGGTCCTTGGATGCTTGATTCCGGTCTGGGAAAGACATGGCTTGGTAGTTCGGACTGGACTGTTCCCATGAGGCACAGGGTCAGAGCTGATTTGCATATAGCCAGTGTCTAACCCAGGGTGGTGTGGAGTGCAAAAAAACAATGGATTTAGGCCCAGATCCTTGTACTGGGGTGAATGTATGACATTGTTCTACATTCTGTCCATCAACTGTGTTTTTTGCAATTTTCACCCCGAGTGGGCTGGGTATGCTCAGACGTGAGTCCCAGGCTCTCCACACCACTGGAGTTAAGCTATCCAGGCTGATGAAGGCTGATAGCCAGAAACCGGTCCTTGGATGCTTGATTCCGGTCTGGGAAAGACATGGTTTGGTAGTTCGGACTGGACTGTTCCCATGAGGCACAGGGTCAGAGCTGATTTGCATATAGCCAGTGTCTAACCCAGGGTGATGTGGAGTGCAAAAAAACGATGGATTTAGGCCCAGATCCTTGTACTGGGGTGAATGTATGACATTGTTCTAAAATCTGTCCATCAACTGTGTTTTTTGCAATTTTCACCCGAGTGGGCTGGGTATGCTCAGACGTGAGTCCCAGACTCTCCACACCACTGGAGTCAAGCTATCCAGGCTGATGAAGGCTGATAGCCAGAAACCGGTCCTTGGATGCTTGATTCCGGTCTGGGAAAGACATGGCTTGGTAGTTCGGACTGGACTGTTCCCATGAGGCACAGGGTCAGAGCTGATTTGCATATAGCCAGTGTCTAACCCAGGGTGGTGTGGAGTGCAAAAAAACGATGGATTTAGGCCCAGATCCTTGTACTGGGGTGAATGTATGACATTGTTCTACATTCTGTCCATCAACTGTGTTTTTTGCAATTTTCACCCCGAGTGGGCTGGGTATGCTCAGACGTGAGTCCCAGGCTCTCTACACCACTGGAGTCAAGCTATCCAGGCTGATGAAGGCTGATAGCCAGAAACCGGTCCTTGGATGCTTGATTCCGGTCTGGGAAAGACATGGCTTGGTAGTTCGGACTGGACTGTTCCCATGAGGCACAGGGTCAGAGCTGATTTGCATATAGCCAGTGTCTAACCCAGGGTGGTGTGGAGTGCAAAAAAACGATGGATTTAGGCCCAGATCCTTGTACTGGGGTGAATGTATGACATTGTTCTACATTCTGTCCATCAACTGTGTTTTTTGCAATTTTCACCCTGAGTGGGCTGGGTATGCTCAGACGTGAGTCCCAGGCTCTCCACACCACTGGAGTCAAGCTATCCAGGCTGATGAAGGCTGATAGCCAGAAACCAGTCCTTGGATGCTTGATTCCGGTATGGGAAAGACATGGTTTGGTAGTTCGGACTGGACTGTTCCCATGAGGCACAGGGTCAGAGCTGATTTGCATATAGCCAGTGTCTAACCCAGGGTGATGTGGAGTGCAAAAAAACGATGGATTTAGGCCCAGATCCTTGTACTGGGGTGAATGTATGACATTGTTCTAAATTCTGTCCATCAACTGTGTTTTTTGCAATTTTCACCCCGAGTGGGCTGGGTATGCTCAGACGTGAGTCCCAGGCTCTCCACACCACTGGAGTCAAGCTATCCAGGCTGATGAAGGCTGATAGCCAGAAACCGGTCCTTGGATGCTTGATTCCGTCTGGGAAAGACATGGCTTGGTAGTTCGGACTGGACTGTTCCCATGAGGCACAGGGTCAGAGCTGATTTGCATATAGCCAGTGTCTAACCCAGGGTGGTGTGGAGTGCAAAAAAACGATGGATTTAGGCCCAGATCCTTGTACTGGGGTGAATGTATGACATTGTTCTACATTCTGTCCATCAACTGTGTTTTTTGCAATTTTCACCCCGAGTGGGCTGGGTATGCTCAGACGTGAGTCCCAGGCTCTCCACACCACTGGAGTCAAGCTATCCAGGCTGATGAAGGCTGATAGCCAGAAACCGGTCCTTGGATGCTTGATTCCGGTCTGGGAAAGACATGGTTTGGTAGTTCAGACTGGACTGTTCCCATGAGGCACAGGGTCAGAGCTGATTTGCATATAGCCAGTGTCTAACCCAGGGTGGTGTGGAGTGCAAAAAAACGATGGATTTAGGCCCAGATCCTTGTACTGGGGTGAATGTATGACATTGTTCTACATTCTGTCCATCAACTGTGTTTTTTGCAATTTTCACCCCGAGTGGGCTGGGTATGCTCAGACGTGAGTCCCAGGCTCTCCACACCACTGGAGTCAAGCTATCCAGGCTGATGAAGGCTGATAGCCAGAAACCGGTCCTTGGATGCTTGATTCCGGTCTGGGAAAGACATGGTTTGGTAGTTCGGACTGGACTGTTCCCATGAGGCACAGGGTCAGAGCTGATTTGCATATAGCCAGTGTCTAACCCAGGGTGATGTGGAGTGCAAAAAAACGATGGATTTAGGCCCAGATCCTTGTACTGGGGTGAATGTATGACATTGTTCTAAAATCTGTCCATCAACTGTGTTTTTTGCAATTTTCACCCGAGTGGGCTGGGTATGCTCAGACGTGAGTCCCAGACTCTCCACACCACTGGAGTCAAGCTATCCAGGCTGATGAAGGCTGATAGCCAGAAACCGGTCCTTGGATGCTTGATTCCGGTCTGGGAAAGACATGGCTTGGTAGTTCGGACTGGACTGTTCCCATGAGGCACAGGGTCAGAGCTGATTTGCATATAGCCAGTGTCTAACCCAGGGTGGTGTGGAGTGCAAAAAAACGATGGATTTAGGCCCAGATCCTTGTACTGGGGTGAATGTATGACATTGTTCTACATTCTGTCCATCAACTGTGTTTTTTGCAATTTTCACCCCGAGTGGGCTGGGTATGCTCAGACGTGAGTCCCAGGCTCTCTACACCACTGGAGTCAAGCTATCCAGGCTGATGAAGGCTGATAGCCAGAAACCGGTCCTTGGATGCTTGATTCCGGTCTGGGAAAGACATGGCTTGGTAGTTCGGACTGGACTGTTCCCATGAGGCACAGGGTCAGAGCTGATTTGCATATAGCCAGTGTCTAACCCAGGGTGGTGTGGAGTGCAAAAAAACGATGGATTTAGGCCCAGATCCTTGTACTGGGGTGAATGTATGACATTGTTCTACATTCTGTCCATCAACTGTGTTTTTTGCAATTTTCACCCTGAGTGGGCTGGGTATGCTCAGACGTGAGTCCCAGGCTCTCCACACCACTGGAGTCAAGCTATCCAGGCTGATGAAGGCTGATAGCCAGAAACCGGTCCTTGGATGCTTGATTCCGGTCTGGGAAAGACATGGTTTGGTAGTTCGGACTGGACTGTTCCCATGAGGCACAGGGTCAGAGCTGATTTGCATATAGCCAGTGTCTAACCCAGGGTGATGTGGAGTGCAAAAAAACGATGGATTTAGGCCCAGATCCTTGTACTGGGGTGAATGTATGACATTGTTCTAAATTCTGTCCATCAACTGTGTTTTTTGCAATTTTCACCCCGAGTGGGCTGGGTATGCTCAGACGTGAGTCCCAGGCTCTCCACACCACTGGAGTCAAGCTATCCAGGCTGATGAAGGCTGATAGCCAGAAACCGGTCCTTGGATGCTTGATTCCGTCTGGGAAAGACATGGCTTGGTAGTTCGGACTGGACTGTTCCCATGAGGCACAGGGTCAGAGCTGATTTGCATATAGCCAGTGTCTAACCCAGGGTGGTGTGGAGTGCAAAAAAACGATGGATTTAGGCCCAGATCCTTGTACTGGGGTGAATGTATGACATTGTTCTACATTCTGTCCATCAACTGTGTTTTTTGCAATTTTCACCCCGAGTGGGCTGGGTATGCTCAGACGTGAGTCCCAGGCTCTCCACACCACTGGAGTCAAGCTATCCAGGCTGATGAAGGCTGATAGCCAGAAACCGGTCCTTGGATGCTTGATTCCGGTCTGGGAAAGACATGGTTTGGTAGTTCAGACTGGACTGTTCCCATGAGGCACAGGGTCAGAGCTGATTTGCATATAGCCAGTGTCTAACCCAGGGTGGTGTGGAGTGCAAAAAAACGATGGATTTAGGCCCAGATCCTTGTACTGGGGTGAATGTATGACATTGTTCTACATTCTGTCCATCAACTGTGTTTTTTGCAATTTTCACCCTGAGTGGGCTGGGTATGCTCAGACGTGAGTCCCAGGCTCTCCACACCACTGGAGTCAAGCTATCCAGGCTGATGAAGGCTGATAGCCAGAAACCGGTCCTTGGATGCTTGATTCCGGTCTGGGAAAGACATGGTTTGGTAGTTCGGACTGGACTGTTCCCATGAGGCACAGGGTCAGAGCTGATTTGCATATAGCCAGTGTCTAACCCAGGGTGATGTGGAGTGCAAAAAAACGATGGATTTAGGCCCAGATCCTTGTACTGGGGTGAATGTATGACATTGTTCTAAATTCTGTCCATCAACTGTGTTTTTTGCAATTTTCACCCTGAGTGGGCTGGGTATGCTCAGACGTGAGTCCCAGGCTCTCCACACCACTGGAGTCAAGCTATCCAGGCTGATGAAGGCTGATAGCCAGAAACCGGTCCTTGGATGCTTGATTCCGGTCTGGGAAAGACATGGCTTGGTAGTTCGGACTGGACTGTTCCCATGAGGCACAGGGTCAGAGCTGATTTGCATATAGCCAGTGTCTAACCCAGGGTGGTGTGGAGTGCAAAAAAATGATGGATTTAGGCCCAGATCCTTGTACTGGGGTGAATGTATGACATTATTCTACATTCTGTCCATCAACTGTGTTTTTTGCAATTTTCACCCCGAGTGGGCTGGGTATGCTCAGACGTGAGTCCCAGGCTCTCCACACCACTGGAGTCAAGCTATCCAGGCTGATGAAGGCTGATAGCCAGAAACCGGTCCTTGGATGCTTGATTCCGGTCTGGGAAAGACATGGCTTGGTAGTTCGGACTGGACTGTTCCCATGAGGCACAGGGTCAGAGCTGATTTGCATATAGCCAGTGTCTAACCCAGGGTGGTGTGGAGTGCAAAAAAACAATGGATTTAGGCCCAGATCCTTGTACTGGGGTGAATGTATGACATTGTTCTAAAATCTGTCCATCAACTGTGTTTTTTGCAATTTTCACCCGAGTGGGCTGGGTATGCTCAGACGTGAGTCCCAGACTCTCCACACCACTGGAGTCAAGCTATCCAGTCTGATGAAGGCTGATAGCCAGAAACCGGTCCTTGGATGCTTGATTCCGGTCTGGGAAAGACATGGCTTGGTAGTTCGGACTGGACTGTTCCCATGAGGCACAGGGTCAGAGCTGATTTGCATATAGCCAGTGTCTAACCCAGGGTGGTGTGGAGTGCAAAAAAACGATGGATTTAGGCCCAGATCCTTGTACTGGGGTGAATGTATGACATTGTTCTACATTCTTTCCATCAACTGTGTTTTTTGCAATTTTCACCCCGAGTGGGCTGGGTATGCTCAGACGTGAGTCCCAGGCTCTCTACACCACTGGAGTCAAGCTATCCAGGCTGATGAAGGCTGATAGCCAGAAACCGGTCCTTGGATGCTTGATTCCGGTCTGGGAAAGACATGGCTTGGTAGTTCGGACTGGACTGTTCCCATGAGGCACAGGGTCAGAGCTGATTTGCATATAGCCAGTGTCTAACCCAGGGTGGTGTGGAGTGCAAAAAAACGATGGATTTAGGCCCAGATCCTTGTACTGGGGTGAATGTATGACATTGTTCTACATTCTGTCCATCAACTGTGTTTTTTGCAATTTTCACCCTGAGTGGGCTGGGTATGCTCAGACGTGAGTCCCAGGCTCTCCACACCACTGGAGTCAAGCTATCCAGGCTGATGAAGGCTGATAGCCAGAAACCGGTCCTTGGATGCTTGATTCCGGTCTGGGAAAGACATGGTTTGGTAGTTCGGACTGGACTGTTCCCATGAGGCACAGGGTCAGAGCTGATTTGCATATAGCCAGTGTCTAACCCAGGGTGATGTGGAGTGCAAAAAAACGATGGATTTAGGCCCAGATCCTTGTACTGGGGTGAATGTATGACATTGTTCTAAATTCTGTCCATCAACTGTGTTTTTTGCAATTTTCACCCCGAGTGGGCTGGGTATGCTCAGACGTGAGTCCCAGGCTCTCCACACCACTGGAGTCAAGCTATCCAGGCTGATGAAGGCTGATAGCCAGAAACCGGTCCTTGGATGCTTGATTCCGTCTGGGAAAGACATGGCTTGGTAGTTCGGACTGGACTGTTCCCATGAGGCACAGGGTCAGAGCTGATTTGCATATAGCCAGTGTCTAACCCAGGGTGGTGTGGAGTGCAAAAAAACGATGGATTTAGGCCCAGATCCTTGTACTGGGGTGAATGTATGACATTGTTCTACATTCTGTCCATCAACTGTGTTTTTTGCAATTTTCACCCCGAGTGGGCTGGGTATGCTCAGACGTGAGTCCCAGGCTCTCCACACCACTGGAGTCAAGCTATCCAGGCTGATGAAGGCTGATAGCCAGAAACCGGTCCTTGGATGCTTGATTCCGGTCTGGGAAAGACATGGTTTGGTAGTTCAGACTGGACTGTTCCCATGAGGCACAGGGTCAGAGCTGATTTGCATATAGCCAGTGTCTAACCCAGGGTGGTGTGGAGTGCAAAAAAACGATGGATTTAGGCCCAGATCCTTGTACTGGGGTGAATGTATGACATTGTTCTACATTCTGTCCATCAACTGTTTTTTTTGCAATTTTCACCCCGAGTGGGCTGGGTATGCTCAGACGTGAGTCCCAGGCTCTCCACACCACTGGAGTCAAGCTATCCAGGCTGATGAAGGCTGATAGCCAGAAACCGGTCCTTGGATGCTTGATTCCGGTCTGGGAAAGACATGGCTTGGTAGTTCGGACTGGACTGTTCCCATGAGGCAGAGGGTCAGAGCTGATTTGCATATAGCCAGTGTCTAACCCAGGGTGGTGTGGAGTGCAAAAAAACGATGGATTTAGGCCCAGATCCTTGTACTGGGGTGAATGTATGACATTGTTCTACATTCTGTCCATCAACTGTTGTTTTTTGCAATTTTCACCCCGAGTGGGCTGGGTATGCTCAGACGTGAGTCCCAGGCTCTCCACACCACTGGAGTCAAGCTATCCTGGCTGATGAAGGCTGATAGCTAGAAACCGGTCCTTGGATGCTTGATTCCGGTCTGGGAAAGACATGGCTTGATAGTTCGGACTGGACTGTTCCCATGAGGCACAGGGTCAGAGCTGATTTGCATATTGCCAGTGTCTAACCCAGGGTGGTGTGGAGTGCAAAAAAACGATGGATTTAGGCCCAGATCCTTGTACTGGGGTGAATGTATGACATTGTTCTACATTCTGTCCATCAACTGTGTTTTTTGCAATTTTCACCCTGAGTGGGCTGGGTATGCTCAGACGTGAGTCCCAGGCTCTCCACACCACTGGAGTCAAGCTATCCAGGCTGATGAAGGCTGATAGCCAGAAACCGGTCCTTGGATGCTTGATTCCGGTCTGGGAAAGACATGGTTTGGTAGTTCGGACTGGACTGTTCCCATGAGGCACAGGGTCAGAACTGATTTGCATATAGCCAGTGTCTAACCCAGGGTGATGTGGAGTGCAAAAAAACGATGGATTTAGGCCCAGATCCTTGTACTGGGGTGAATGTATGACATTGTTCTACATTCTGTCCATCAACTGTGTTTTTTGCAATTTTCACCCCGAGTGGGCTGGGTATGCTCAGACGTGAGTCCCAGGCTCTCCACACCACTGGAGTTAAGCTATCCAGGCTGATGAAGGCTGATAGCCAGAAACCAGTCCTTGGATGCTTGATTCCGGTCTGGGAAAGACATGGTTTGGTAGTTCGGACTGGACTGTTCCCATGAGGCACAGGGTCAGAGCTGATTTGCATATAGCCAGTGTCTAACCCAGGGTGATGTGGAGTGCAAAAAAACGATGGATTTAGGCCCAGATCCTTGTACTGGGGTGAATGTATGACATTGTTCTACATTCTGTCCATCAACTGTGTTTTTTGCAATTTTCACCCCGAGTGGGCTGGGTATGCTCAGACGTGAGTCCCAGGCTCTCCACACCACTGGAGTGAAGCTATCCAGGCTGATGAAGGCTGATAGCCAGAAACCGGTCCTTGGATGCTTGATTCCGGTCTGGGAAAGACATGGCTTGGTAGTTCGGACTGGACTGTTCCCATGAGGCACAGGGTCAGAGCTGATTTGCATATAGCCAGTGTCTAACCCAGGGTGGTGTGGAGTGCAAAAAAACGACGGATTTAGGCCCAGATCCTTGTACTGGGGTGAATGTATGACATTATTCTACATTCTGTCCATCAACTGAGTTTTTTGCAATTTTCACCCCGAGTGGGCTGGGTATGCTCAGACGTGAGTCCCAGGCTCGCCACACCACTGGAGTCAAGCTATCCAGGCTGATGAAGGCTGATAGCCAGAAACCGGTCCTTGGATGCTTGATTCCGGTCTGGGAAAGACATGGCTTGGTAGTTTGGACTGGACTGTTCCCATGAGGCACAGGGTCAGAGCTGATTTGCATATAGCCAGTGTCTAACCCAGGGTGGTGTGGAGTGCAAAAAAACGATGGATTTAGGCCCAGATCCTTGTACTGGGGTGAATGTATGACATTGTTCTACATTCTGTCCATCAACTGTGTTTTTTGCAATTTTCACCCCGAGTGGGCTGGGTATGCTCAGACGTGAGTCCCAGGCTCTCCACACCACTGGAGTTAAGCTATCCAGGCTGATGAAGGCTGATAGCCAGAAACCGGTCCTTGGATGCTTGATTCCGGTCTGGGAAAGACATGGTTTGGTAGTTCGGACTGGACTGTTCCCATGAGGCACAGGGTCAGAGCTGATTTGCATATAGCCAGTGTCTAACCCAGGGTGATGTGGAGTGCAAAAAAACGATGGATTTAGGCCCAGATCCTTGTACTGGGGTGAATGTATGACATTGTTCTAAATTCTGTCCATCAACTGTGTTTTTTGCAATTTTCACCCTGAGTGGGCTGGGTATGCTCAGACGTGAGTCCCAGGCTCTCCACACCACTGGAGTCAAGCTATCCAGGCTGATGAAGGCTAATAGCCAGAAACCGGTCCTTGGATGCTTGATTCCGGTCTGGGAAAGACATGGTTTGGTAGTTCGGACTGGACTGTTCCCATGAGGCACAGGGTCAGAGCTGATTTGCATATAGCCAGTGTCTAACCCAGGGTGATGTGGAGTGCAAAAAAACAATGGATTTAGGCCCAGATCCTTGTACTGGGGTGAATGTATGACATTGTTCTACATTCTGTCCATCAACTGTGTTTTTTGCAATTTTCACCCTGAGTGGGCTGGGTATGCTCAGACGTGAGTCCCAGGCTCTCCACACCACTGGAGTCAAGCTATCCAGGCTGATGAAGGCTGATAGCCAGAAACCGGTCCTTGGATGCTTGATTCCGGTCTGGGAAAGACATGGCTTGGTAGTTCGGACTGGACTGTTCCCATGAGGCACAGGGTCAGAGCTGATTTGCATATAGCCAGTGTCTAACCCAGGGTGGTGTGGAGTGCAAAAAAACGATGGATTTAGGCCCAGATCCTTGTACTGGGGTGAATGTATGACATTGTTCTACATTCTGTCCATCAACTGTGTTTTTTGCAATTTTCACCCCGAGTGGGCTGGGTATGCTCAGACGTGAGTCCCAGGCTCTCCACACCACTGGAGTCAAGCTATCCAGGCTGATGAAGGCTGATAGCCAGAAACCGGTCCTTGGATGCTTGATTCCGGTCTGGGAAAGACATGGCTTGGTAGTTCGGACTGGACTGTTCCCATGAGGCACAGGGTCAGAGCTGATTTGCATATAGCCAGTGTCTAACCCAGGGTGATGTGGAGTGCAAAAAAACGATGGATTTAGGCCCAGATCCTTGTACTGGGGTGAATGTATGACATTGTTCTAAAATCTGTCCATCAACTGTGTTTTTTGCAATTTTCACCCGAGTGGGCTGGGTATGCTCAGACGTGAGTCCCAGACTCTCCACACCACTGGAGTCAAGCTATCCAGGCTGATGAAGGCTGATAGCCAGAAACCGGTCCTTGGATGCTTGATTCCGGTCTGGGAAAGACATGGCTTGGTAGTTCGGACTGGACTGTTCCCATGAGGCACAGGGTCAGAGCTGATTTGCATATAGCCAGTGTCTAACCCAGGGTGGTGTGGAGTGCAAAAAAACGATGGATTTAGGCCCAGATCCTTGTACTGGGGTGAATGTATGACATTGTTCTACATTCTGTCCATCAACTGTGTTTTTTGCAATTTTCACCCCGAGTGGGCTGGGTATGCTCAGACGTGAGTCCCAGGCTCTCTACACCACTGGAGTCAAGCTATCCAGGCTGATGAAGGCTGATAGCCAGAAACCGGTCCTTGGATGCTTGATTCCGGTCTGGGAAAGACATGGCTTGGTAGTTCGGACTGGACTGTTCCCATGAGGCACAGGGTCAGAGCTGATTTGCATATAGCCAGTGTCTAACCCAGGGTGGTGTGGAGTGCAAAAAAACGATGGATTTAGGCCCAGATCCTTGTACTGGGGTGAATGTATGACATTGTTCTACATTCTGTCCATCAACTGTGTTTTTTGCAATTTTCACCCTGAGTGGGCTGGGTATGCTCAGACGTGAGTCCCAGGCTCTCCACACCACTGGAGTCAAGCTATCCAGGCTGATGAAGGCTGATAGCCAGAAACCGGTCCTTGGATGCTTGATTCCGGTCTGGGAAAGACATGGTTTGGTAGTTCGGACTGGACTGTTCCCATGAGGCACAGGGTCAGAGCTGATTTGCATATAGCCAGTGTCTAACCCAGGGTGATGTGGAGTGCAAAAAAACGATGGATTTAGGCCCAGATCCTTGTACTGGGGTGAATGTATGACATTGTTCTAAATTCTGTCCATCAACTGTGTTTTTTGCAATTTTCACCCCGAGTGGGCTGGGTATGCTCAGACGTGAGTCCCAGGCTCTCCACACCACTGGAGTCAAGCTATCCAGGCTGATGAAGGCTGATAGCCAGAAACCGGTCCTTGGATGCTTGATTCCGTCTGGGAAAGACATGGCTTGGTAGTTCGGACTGGACTGTTCCCATGAGGCACAGGGTCAGAGCTGATTTGCATATAGCCAGTGTCTAACCCAGGGTGGTGTGGAGTGCAAAAAAACGATGGATTTAGGCCCAGATCCTTGTACTGGGGTGAATGTATGACATTGTTCTACATTCTGTCCATCAACTGTGTTTTTTGCAATTTTCACCCCGAGTGGGCTGGGTATGCTCAGACGTGAGTCCCAGGCTCTCCACACCACTGGAGTCAAGCTATCCAGGCTGATGAAGGCTGATAGCCAGAAACCGGTCCTTGGATGCTTGATTCCGGTCTGGGAAAGACATGGTTTGGTAGTTCAGACTGGACTGTTCCCATGAGGCACAGGGTCAGAGCTGATTTGCATATAGCCAGTGTCTAACCCAGGGTGGTGTGGAGTGCAAAAAAACGATGGATTTAGGCCCAGATCCTTGTACTGGGGTGAATGTATGACATTGTTCTACATTCTGTCCATCAACTGTGTTTTTTGCAATTTTCACCCCGAGTGGGCTGGGTATGCTCAGACGTGAGTCCCAGGCTCTCCACACCACTGGAGTCAAGCTATCCAGGCTGATGAAGGCTGATAGCCAGAAACCGGTCCTTGGATGCTTGATTCCGGTCTGGGAAAGACATGGCTTGGTAGTTCGGACTGGACTGTTCCCATGAGGCAGAGGGTCAGAGCTGATTTGCATATAGCCAGAGTCTAACCCAGGGTGGTGTGGAGTGCAAAAAAACGATGGATTTAGGCCCAGATCCTTGTACTGGGGTGAATGTATGACATTGTTCTACATTCTGTCCATCAACTGTTGTTTTTTGCAATTTTCACCCCGAGTGGGCTGGGTATGCTCAGACGTGAGTCCCAGGCTCTCCACACCACTGGAGTCAAGCTATCCTGGCTGATGAAGGCTGATAGCCAGAAACCGGTCCTTGGATGCTTGATTCCGGTCTGGGAAAGACATGGCTTGGTAGTTCGGACTGGACTGTTCCCATGAGGCACAGGGTCAGAGCTGATTTGCATATTGCCAGTGTCTAACCCAGGGTGGTGTGGAGTGCAAAAAAACGATGGATTTAGGCCCAGATCCTTGTACTGGGGTGAATGTATGACATTGTTCTACATTCTGTCCATCAACTGTGTTTTTTGCAATTTTCACCCTGAGTGGGCTGGGTATGCTCAGACGTGAGTCCCAGGCTCTCCACACCACTGGAGTCAAGCTATCCAGGCTGATGAAGGCTGATAGCCAGAAACCGGTCCTTGGATGCTTGATTCCGGTCTGGGAAAGACATGGTTTGGTAGTTCGGACTGGACTGTTCCCATGAGGCACAGGGTCAGAACTGATTTGCATATAGCCAGTGTCTAACCCAGGGTGATGTGGAGTGCAAAAAAACGATGGATTTAGGCCCAGATCCTTGTACTGGGGTGAATGTATGACATTGTTCTAAATTCTGTCCATCAACTGTGTTTTTTGCAATTTTCACCCCGAGTGGGCTGGGTATGCTCAGACGTGAGTCCCAGGCTCTCCACACCACTGGAGTCAAGCTATCCAGGCTGATGAAGGCTGATAGCCAGAAACCGGTCCTTGGATGCTTGATTCCGGTCTGGGAAAGACATGGCTTGGTAGTTCGGACTGGACTGTTCCCATGAGGCACAGGGTCAGAGCTGATTTGCATATAGCCAGTGTCTAACCCAGGGTGGTGTGGAGTGCAAAAAAACGATGGATTTAGGCCCAGATCCTTGTACTGGGGTGAATGTATGACATTGTTCTACATTCTGTCCATCAACTGTGTTTTTTGCAATTTTCACCCCGAGTGGGCTGGGTATGCTCAGACATGAGTCCCAGGCTCTCCACACCACTGGAGTCAAGCTATCCAGGCTGATGAAGGCTGATAGCCAGAAACCGGTCCTTGGATGCTTGATTCCGGTCTGGGAAAGACATGGCTTGGTAGTTCGGACTGGACTGTTCCCATGAAACACAGGGTCAGAGCTGATTTGCATGTAGCCAGTGTCTAACCCAGGGTGGTGTGGAGTGCAAAAAAACGATGGATTTAGGCCCAGATCCTTGTACTGGGGTGAATGTATGACATTGTTCTACATTCTGTCCATCAACTGTTGTTTTTTGCAATTTTCACCCCGAGTGGGCTGGGTATGCTCAGACGTGAGTCCCAGGCTCTCCACACCACTGGAGTCAAGCTATCCTGGCTGATGAAGGCTGATAGCCAGAAACCGGTCCTTGGATGCTTGATTCCGGTCTGGGAAAGACATGGCTTGGTAGTTCGGACTGGACTGTTCCCATGAGGCACAGGGTCAGAGCTGATTTGCATATTGCCAGTGTCTAACCCAGGGTGGTGTGGAGTGCAAAAAAACGATGGATTTAGGCCAAGATCCTTGTACTGGGGTGAATGTATGACATTGTTCTACATTCTGTCCATCAACTGTGTTTTTTGCAATTTTCACCCTGAGTGGGCTGGGTATGCTCAGACGTGAGTCCCAGGCTCTCCACACCACTGGAGTCAAGCTATCCAGGCTGATGAAGGCTGATAGCCAGAAACCGGTCCTTGGATGCTTGATTCCGGTCTGGGAAAGACATGGTTTGGTAGTTCGGACTGGACTGTTCCCATGAGGCACAGGGTCAGAACTGATTTGCATATAGCCAGTGTCTAACCCAGGGTGATGTGGAGTGCAAAAAAACGATGGATTTAGGCCCAGATCCTTGTACTGGGGTGAATGTATGACATTGTTCTAAATTCTGTCCATCAACTGTGTTTTTTGCAATTTTCACCCCGAGTGGGCTGGGTATGCTCAGACGTGAGTCCCAGGCTCTCCACACCACTGGAGTCAAGCTATCCAGGCTGATGAAGGCTGATAGCCAGAAACCGGTCCTTGGATGCTTGATTCCGGTCTGGGAAAGACATGGCTTGGTAGTTCGGACTGGACTGTTCCCATGAGGCACAGGGTCAGAGCTGATTTGCATATAGCCAGTGTCTAACCCAGGGTGGTGTGGAGTGCAAAAAAACGATGGATTTAGGCCCAGATCCTTGTACTGGGGTGAATGTATGACATTGTTCTACATTCTGTCCATCAACTGTGTTTTTTGCAATTTTCACCCCGAGTGGGCTGGGTATGCTCAGACATGAGTCCCAGGCTCTCCACACCACTGGAGTCAAGCTATCCAGGCTGATGAAGGCTGATAGCCAGAAACCGGTCCTTGGATGCTTGATTCCGGTCTGGGAAAGACATGGCTTGGTAGTTCGGACTGGACTGTTCCCATGAAACACAGGGTCAGAGCTGATTTGCATGTAGCCAGTGTCTAACCCAGGGTGGTGTGGAGTGCAAAAAAACGATGGATTTAGGCCCAGATCCTTGTACTGGGGTGAATGTATGACATTATTCTACATTCTGTCCATCAACTGTGTTTTTTGCAATTTTCACCCCGAGTGGGCTGGGTATGCTCAGACGTGAGTCCCAGGCTCTCCACACCACTGGAGTCAAGCTATCCAGGCTGATGAAGGCTGATAGCCAGAAACCGGTCCTTGGATGCTTGATTCCGGTCTGGGAAAGACATGGCTTGGTAGTTCGGACTGGACTGTTCCCATGAGGCACAGGGTCAGAGCTGATTTGCATATAGCCAGTGTCTAACCCAGGGTGGTGTGGAGTGCAAAAAAATGATGGATTTAGGCCCAGATCCTTGTACTGGGGTGAATGTATGACATTGTTCTACATTCTGTCCATCAACTGTGTTTTTTGCAATTTTCACCCCGAGTGGGCTGGGTATGCTCAGACGTGAGTCCCAGGCTCTCCACACCACTGGAGTCAAGCTATCCAGGCTGATGAAGGCTGATAGCCAGAAACCGGTCCTTGGATGCTTGATTCCGGTCTGGGAAAGACATGGCTTGGTAGTTCGGACTGGACTGTTCCCATGAGGCACAGGGTCAGAGCTGATTTGCATATAGCCAGTGTCTAACCCAGGGTGGTGTGGAGTGCAAAAAAACGATGGATTTAGGCCCAGATCCTTGTACTGGGGTGAATGTATGACATTGTTCTACATTCTGTCCATCAACTGTGTTTTTTGCAATTTTCACCCCGAGTGGGCTGGGTATGCTCAGACATGAGTCCCAGGCTCTCCACACCACTGGAGTCAAGCTATCCAGGCTGATGAAGGCTGATAGCCAGAAACCGGTCCTTGGATGCTTGATTCCGGTATGGGAAAGACATGGTTTGGTAGTTCGGACTGGACTGTTCCCATGAGGCACAGGGTCAGAGCTGATTTGCATATAGCCAGTGTCTAACCCAGGGTGGTGTGGAGTGCAAAAAAACGATGGATTTAGGCCCAGATCCTTGTACTGGGGTGAATGTATGACATTGTTCTACATTCTGTCCATCAACTGTGTTTTTTGCAATTTTCACCCCGAGTGGGCTGGGTATGCTCAGACGTGAGTCCCAGGCTCTCCACACCACTGGAGTCAAGCTATCCAGGCTGATGAAGGCTGATAGCCAGAAACCGGTCCTTGGATGCTTGATTCCGGTCTGGGAAAGACATGGCTTGGTAGTTCGGACTGGACTGTTCCCATGAGGCAGAGGGTCAGAGCTGATTTGCATATAGCCAGTGTCTAACCCAGGGTGGTGTGGAGTGCAAAAAAACGATGGATTTAGGCCCAGATCCTTGTACTGGGGTGAATGTATGACATTGTTCTACATTCTGTCCATCAACTGTTGTTTTTTGCAATTTTCACCCCGAGTGGGCTGGGTATGCTCAGACGTGAGTCCCAGGCTCTCCACACCACTGGAGTCAAGCTATCCTGGCTGATGAAGGCTGATAGCCAGAAACCGGTCCTTGGATGCTTGATTCCGGTCTGGGAAAGACATGGCTTGGTAGTTCAGACTGGACTGTTCCCATGAGGCACAGGGTCAGAGCTGATTTGCATATTGCCAGTGTCTAACCCAGGGTGGTGTGGAGTGCAAAAAAACGATGGATTTAGGCCCAGATCCTTGTACTGGGGTGAATGTATGACATTGTTCTACATTCTGTCCATCAACTGTGTTTTTTGCAATTTTCACCCTGAGTGGGCTGGGTATGCTCAGACGTGAGTCCCAGGCTCTCCACACCACTGGAGTCAAGCTATCCAGGCTGATGAAGGCTGATAGCCAGAAACCGGTCCTTGGATGCTTGATTCCGGTCTGGGAAAGTCATGGTTTGGTAGTTCGGACTGGACTGTTCCCATGAGGCACAGGGTCAGAACTGATTTGCATATAGCCAGTGTCTAACCCAGGGTGATGTGGAGTGCAAAAAAACGATGGATTTAGGCCCAGATCCTTGTACTGGGGTGAATGTATGACATTGTTCTAAATTCTGTCCATCAACTGTGTTTTTTGCAATTTTCACCCCGAGTGGGCTGGGTATGCTCAGACGTGAGTCCCAGGCTCTCCACACCACTGGAGTCAAGCTATCCAGGCTGATGAAGGCTGATAGCCAGAAACCGGTCCTTGGATGCTTGATTCCGGTCTGGGAAAGACATGGCTTGGTAGTTCGGACTGGACTGTTCCCATGAGGCACAGGGTCAGAGCTGATTTGCATATAGCCAGTGTCTAACCCAGGGTGGTGTGGAGTGCAAAAAAACGATGGATTTAGGCCCAGATCCTTGTACTGGGGTGAATGTATGACATTGTTCTACATTCTGTCCATCAACTGTGTTTTTTGCAATTTTCACCCCGAGTGGGCTGGGTATGCTCAGACATGAGTCCCAGGCTCTCCACACCACTGGAGTCAAGCTATCCAGGCTGATGAAGGCTGATAGCCAGAAACCGGTCCTTGGATGCTTGATTCCGGTCTGGGAAAGACATGGCTTGGTAGTTCGGACTGGACTGTTCCCATGAAACACAGGGTCAGAGCTGATTTGCATGTAGCCAGTGTCTAACCCAGGGTGGTGTGGAGTGCAAAAAAACGATGGATTTAGGCCCAGATCCTTGTACTGGGGTGAATGTATGACATTATTCTACATTCTGTCCATCAACTGTGTTTTTTGCAATTTTCACCCCGAGTGGGCTGGGTATGCTCAGACGTGAGTCCCAGGCTCTCCACACCACTGGAGTCAAGCTATCCAGGCTGATGAAGGCTGATAGCCAGAAACCGGTCCTTGGATGCTTGATTCCGGTCTGGGAAAGACATGGCTTGGTAGTTCGGACTGGACTGTTCCCATGAGGCACAGGGTCAGAGCTGATTTGCATATAGCCAGTGTCTAACCCAGGGTGGTGTGGAGTGCAAAAAAATGATGGATTTAGGCCCAGATCCTTGTACTGGGGTGAATGTATGACATTGTTCTACATTCTGTCCATCAACTGTGTTTTTTGCAATTTTCACCCCGAGTGGGCTGGGTATGCTCAGACGTGAGTCCCAGGCTCTCCACACCACTGGAGTCAAGCTATCCAGGCTGATGAAGGCTGATAGCCAGAAACCGGTCCTTGGATGCTTGATTCCGGTCTGGGAAAGACATGGCTTGGTAGTTCGGACTGGACTGTTCCCATGAGGCAGAGGGTCAGAGCTGATTTGCATATAGCCAGTGTCTAACCCAGGGTGGTGTGGAGTGCAAAAAAACGATGGATTTAGGCCCAGATCCTTGTACTGGGGTGAATGTATGACATTGTTCTACATTCTGTCCATCAACTGTTGTTTTTTGCAATTTTCACCCCGAGTGGGCTGGGTATGCTCAGACGTGAGTCCCAGGCTCTCCACACCACTGGAGTCAAGCTATCCAGGCTGATGAAGGCTGATAGCCAGAAACCGGTCCTTGGATGCTTGATTCCGGTCTGGGAAAGACATGGCTTGGTAGTTCGGACTGGACTGTTCCCATGAGGCACAGGGTCAGAGCTGATTTGCATATTGCCAGTGTCTAACCCAGGGTGGTGTGGAGTGCAAAAAAACGATGGATTTAGGCCCAGATCCTTGTACTGGGGTGAATGTATGACATTGTTCTACATTCTGTCCATCAACTGTGTTTTTTGCAATTTTCACCCCGAGTGGGCTGGGTATGCTCAGACGTGAGTCCCAGGCTCTCCACACCACTGGAGTCAAGCTATCCAGGCTGATGAAGGCTGATAGCCAGAAACCGGTCCTTGGATGCTTGATTCCGGTCTGGGAAAGACATGGCTTGGTAGTTCGGACTGGACTGTTCCCATGAGGCACAGGGTCAGAGCTGATTTGCATATAGCCAGTGTCTAACCCAGGGTGGTGTGGAGTGCAAAAAAACGATGGATTTAGGCCCAGATCCTTGTACTGGGGTGAATGTATGACATTATTCTACATTCTGTCCATCAACTGTGTTTTTTGCAATTTTCACCCCGAGTGGGCTGGGTATGCTCAGACGTGAGTCCCAGGCTCTCCACACCACTGGAGTCAAGCTATCCAGGCTGATGAAGGCTGATAGCCAGAAACCGGTCCTTGGATGCTTGATTCCGGTCTGGGAAAGACATGGCTTGGTAGTTCGGACTGGACTGTTCCCATGAGGCACAGGGTCAGAGCTGATTTGCATATAGCCAGTGTCTAACCCAGGGTGGTGTGGAGTGCAAAAAAACGATGGATTTAGGCCCAGATCCTTGTACTGGGGTGAATGTATGACATTGTTCTACATTCTGTTCATCAACTGTGTTTTTTGCAATTTTCACCCCGAGTGGGCTGGGTATGCTCAGACGTGAGTCCCAGGCTCTCCACACCACTGGAGTTAAGCTATCCAGGCTGATGAAGGCTGATAGCCAGAAACCGGTCCTTGGATGCTTGATTCCGGTCTGGGAAAGACATGGTTTGGTAGTTCGGACTGGACTGTTCCCATGAGGCACAGGGTCAGAGCTGATTTGCATATAGCCAGTGTCTAACCCAGGGTGATGTGGAATGCAAAAAAACGATGGATTTAGGCCCAGATCCTTGTACTGGGGTGAATGTATGACATTGTTCTAAATTCTGTCCATCAACTGTGTTTTTTGCAATTTTCACCCCGAGTGGGCTGGGTATGCTCAGACGTGAGTCCCAGGCTCTCCACACCACTGGAGTCAAGCTATCAATGCTGATGAAGGCTGATAGCCAGAAACCGGTCCTTGGATGCTTGATTCCGGTCTGGGAAAGACATGGTTTGGTAGTTCAGACTGGACTGTTCCCATGAGGCACAGGGTCAGAGCTGATTTGCCTATAGCCAGTGTCTAACCCAGGGTGGTGTGGAGTGCAAAAAAACGATGGATTTAGGCCCAGATCCTTGTACTGGGGTGAATGTATGACATTGTTCTACATTCTGTCCATCAACTTTGTTTTTTGCAATTTTCACCCTGAGTGGGCTGGGTATGCTCAGACGTGAGTCCCAGGCTCTCCACACCACTGGAGTCAAGCTATCCAGGCTGATGAAGGCTGATAGCCAGAAACCGGTCCTTGGATGCTTGATTCCGGTCTGGGAAAGACATGGCTTGGTAGTTCGGACTGGACTGTTCCCATGAGGCACAGGGTCAGAGCTGATTTGCATATAGCCAGTGTCTAACCCAGGGTGGCGTGGAGTGCAAAAAAACGATGGATTTAGGCCCAGATCCTTGTACTGGGGTGAATGTATGACATTGTTCTACATTCTGTCCATCAACTGTGTTTTTTGCAATTTTCACCCCGAGTGGGCTGGGTATGCTCAGACGTGAGTCCCAGGCTCTCCACACCACTGGAGTCAAGCTATCCAGGCTGATGAAGGCTGATAGCCAGAAACCGGTCCTTGGATGCTTGATTCCGGTCTGGGAAAGACATGGCTTGGTAGTTCGGACTGGACTGTTCCCATGAGGCACAGGGTCAGAGCTGATTTGCATATAGCCATTGTCTAACCCAGGGTGGTGTGGAGTGCAAAAAAACGATGGATTTAGGCCCAGATCCTTGTACTGGGGTGAATGTATGACATTATTCTACATTCTGTCCATCAACTGTGTTTTTTGCAATTTTCACCCCGAGTGGGCTGGGTATGCTCAGACGTGAGTCCCAGGCTCTCCACACCACTGGAGTCAAGCTATCCAGGCTGATGAAGGCTGATAGCCAGAAACCGGTCCTTGGATGCTTGATTCCGGTCTGCGAAAGACATGGCTTGGTAGTTCGGACTGGACTGTTCCCATGAGGCACAGGGTCAGAGCTGATTTGCATATAGCCAGTGTCTAACCCAGGGTGGTGTGGAGTGCAAAAAAACGATGGATTTAGGCCCAGATCCTTGTACTGGGTGAATGTATGACATTGTTCTACATTCTGTCCATCAACTGTGTTTTTTGCAATTTTCACCCCGAGTGGGCTGGGTATGCTCAGACGTGAGTCCCAGGCTCTCCACACCACTGGAGTTAAGCTATCCAGGCTGATGAAGGCTGATAGCCAGAAACCGGTCCTTGGATGCTTGATTCCGGTCTGGGAAAGACATGGTTTGGTAGTTCGGACTGGACTGTTCCCATGAGGCACAGGGTCAGAGCTGATTTGCATATAGCCAGTGTCTAACCCAGGGTGATGTGGAGTGCAAAAAAACGATGGATTTAGGCCCAGATCCTTGTACTGGGGTGAATGTATGACATTGTTCTAAATTCTGTCCATCAACTGTGTTTTTTGCAATTTTCACCCCGAGTGGGCTGGGTATGCTCAGACATGAGTCCCAGGCTCTCCACACCACTGGAGTCAAGCTATCCAGGCTGATGAAGGCTGATAGCCAGAAACCGGTCCTTGGATGCTTGATTCCGATCCGGGAAAGACATGGCTTGGTAGTTCGGACTGGACTGTTCCCATGAGGCACAGGGTCAGAGCTGATTTGCATATAGCCAGTGTCTAACCCAGGGTGGTGTGGAGTGCAAAAAAACGATGGATTTAGGCCCAGATCCTTGTACTGGGGTGAATGTATGACATTGTTCTACATTCTGTCCATCAACTGTGTTTTTTGCAATTTTCACCCCGAGTGGGCTGGGTATGCTCAGACGTGAGTCCCAGGCTCTCCACACCACTGGAGTCAAGCTATCCAGGCTGATGAAGGCTGATAGCCAGAAACCGGTCCTTGGATGCTTGATTCCGGTCTGGGAAAGACATGGCTTGGTAGTTTGGACTGGACTGTTCCCATGAGGCACAGGGTCAGAGCTGATTTGCATATAGCCAGTGTCTAACCCAGGGTGGTGTGGAGTGCAAAAAACGATGGATTTAGGCCCAGATCCTTGTACTGGGGTGAATGTATGACATTGTTCTACATTCTGTCCATCAACTGTGTTTTTTGCAATTTTCACCCCGAGTGGGCTGGGTATGCTCAGACGTGAGTCCCAGGCTCTCCACACCACTGGAGTCAAGCTATCCAGGCTGATGAAGGCTGATAGCCAGAAACCGGTCCTTGGATGCTTGATTCCGGTCTGGGAAAGACATGGCTTGGTAGTTCGGACTGGACTGTTCCCATGAGGCACAGGGTCAGAGCTGATTTGCATATAGCCAGTGTCTAACCCAGGGTGGTGTGGAGTGCAAAAAAACGATGGATTTAGGCCCAGATCCTTGTGCTGGGTGAATGTATGACATTGTTCTACATTCTGTCCATCAACTGTGTTTTTTGCAATTTTCACCCCGAGTGGGCTGGGTATGCTCAGACGTGAGTCCCAGGCTCTCCACACCACTGGAGTTAAGCTATCCAGGCTGATGAAGGCTGATAGCCAGAAACCGGTCCTTGGATGCTTGATTCCGGTCTGGGAAAGACATGGTTTGGTAGTTCGGACTGGACTGTTCCCATGAGGCACAGGGTCAGAGCTGATTTGCATATAGCCAGTGTCTAACCCAGGGTGATGTGGAGTGCAAAAAAACGATGGATTTAGGCCCAGATCCTTGTACTGGGGTGAATGTATGACATTGTTCTAAATTCTGTCCATCAACTGTGTTTTTTGCAATTTTCACCCCGAGTGGGCTGGGTATGCTCAGACATGAGTCCCAGGCTCTCCACACCACTGGAGTCAAGCTATCCAGGCTGATGAAGGCTGATAGCCAGAAACCGGTCCTTGGATGCTTGATTCCGATCCGGGAAAGACATGGCTTGGTAGTTCGGACTGGACTGTTCCCATGAGGCACAGGGTCAGAGCTGATTTGCATATAGCCAGTGTCTAACCCAGGGTGGTGTGGAGTGCAAAAAAACGATGGATTTAGGCCCAGATCCTTGTACTGGGGTGAATGTATGACATTGTTCTACATTCTGTCCATCAACTGTGTTTTTTGCAATTTTCACCCCGAGTGGGCTGGGTATGCTCAGACGTGAGTCCCAGGCTCTCCACACCACTGGAGTCAAGCTATCCAGGCTGATGAAGGCTGATAGCCAGAAACCGGTCCTTGGATGCTTGATTCCGGTCTGGGAAAGACATGGCTTGGTAGTTTGGACTGGACTGTTCCCATGAGGCACAGGGTCAGAGCTGATTTGCATATAGCCAGTGTCTAACCCAGGGTGGTGTGGAGTGCAAAAAACGATGGATTTAGGCCCAGATCCTTGTACTGGGGTGAATGTATGACATTGTTCTACATTCTGTCCATCAACTGTGTTTTTTGCAATTTTCACCCCGAGTGGGCTGGGTATGCTCAGACGTGAGTCCCAGGCTCTCCACACCACTGGAGTCAAGCTATCCAGGCTGATGAAGGCTGATAGCCAGAAACCGGTCCTTGGATGCTTGATTCCGGTCTGCGAAAGACATGGCTTGGTAGTTCGGACTGGACTGTTCCCATGAGGCACAGGGTCAGAGCTGATTTGCATATAGCCAGTGTCTAACCCAGGGTGGTGTGGAGTGCAAAAAAACGATGGATTTAGGCCCAGATCCTTGTACTGGGGTGAATGTATGACATTGTTCTACATTCTGTCCATCAACTGTGTTTTTTGCAATTTTTACCCCGAGTGGGCTGGGTATGCTCAGACGTGAGTCCCAGGCTCTCCACACCACTGGAGTTAAGCTATCCAGCCTGATGAAGGCTGATAGCCAGAAACCGGTCCTTGGATGCTTGATTCCGGTCTGGGAAAGACATGGTTTGGTAGTTCGGACTGGACTGTTCCCATGAGGCACAGGGTCAGAGCTGATTTGCATATAGCAAGTGTCTAACCCAGGGTGATGTGGAGTGCAAAAAAACGATGGATTTAGGCCCAGATCCTTGTACTGGGGTGAATGTATGACATTGTTCTAAATTCTGTCCATCAACTGTGTTTTTTGCAATTTTCACCCCGAGTGGGCTGGGTATGCTCAGACGTGAGTCCCAGGCTCTCCACACCACTGGAGTCAAGCTATCCAGGCTGATGAAGGCTGATAGCCAGAAACCGGTCCTTGGATGCTTGATTCCGTCTGGGAAAGACATGGCTTGGTAGTTCGGACTGGACTGTTCCCATGAGGCACAGGGTCAGAGCTGATTTGCATATAGCCAGTGTCTAACCCAGGGTGGTGTGGAGTGCAAAAAAACAATGGATTTAGGCCCAGATCCTTGTACTGGGGTGAATGTATGACATTGTTCTACATTCTGTCCATCAACTGTGTTTTTTGCAATTTTCACCCCGAGTGGGCTGGGTATGCTCAGACGTGAGTCCCAGGCTCTCCACACCACTGGAGTCAAGCTATCCAGGCTGATGAAGGCTGATAGCCAGAAACCGGTCCTTGGATGCTTGATTCCGGTCTGGGAAAGACATGGTTTGGTAGTTCAGACTGGACTGTTCCCATGAGGCACAGGGTCAGAGCTGATTTGCATATAGCCAGTGTCTAACCCAGGGTGGTGTGGAGTGCAAAAAAACGATGGATTTAGGCCCAGATCCTTGTACTGGGGTGAATGTATGACATTGTTCTACATTCTCTCCATCAACTGTTTTTTTTGCAATTTTCACCCCGAGTGGGCTGGGTATGCTCAGACGTGAGTCCCAGGCTCTCCACACCACTGGAGTCAAGCTATCCAGGCTGATGAAGGCTGATAGCCAGAAACCGGTCCTTGGATGCTTGATTCCGGTCTGGGAAAGACATGGCTTGGTAGTTCGGACTGGACTGTTCCCATGAGGCAGAGGGTCAGATCTGATTTGCATATAGCCAGTGTCTAACCCAGGGTGGTGTGGAGTGCAAAAAAACGATGGATTTAGGCCCAGATCCTTGTACTGGGGTGAATGTATGACATTGTTCTACATTCTGTCCATCAACTGTTGTTTTTTGCAATTTTCACCTCGAGTGGGCTGGGTATGCTCAGACATGAGTCCCAGGCTCTCCACACCACTGGAGTCAAGCTATCCTGGCTGATGAAGGCTGATAGCTAGAAACCGGTCCTTGGATGCTTGATTCCGGTCTGGGAAAGACATGGCTTGGTAGTTCGGACTGGACTGTTCCCATGAGGCACAGGGTCAGAGCTGATTTGCATATTGCCAGTGTCTAACCCAGGGTGGTGTGGAGTGCAAAAAAACGATGGATTTAGGCCCAGATCCTTGTACTGGGGTGAATGTATGACATTGTTCTACATTCTGTCCATCAACTGTGTTTTTTGCAATTTTCACCCTGAGTGGGCTGGGTATGCTCAGACGTGAGTCCCAGGCTCTCCACACCACTGGAGTCAAGCTATCCAGGCTGATGAAGGCTGATAGCCAGAAACCGGTCCTTGGATGCTTGATTCCGGTCTGGGAAAGACATGGTTTGGTAGTTCGGACTGGACTGTTCCCATGAGGCACAGGGTCAGAACTGATTTGCATATAGCCAGTGTCTAACCCAGGGTGATGTGGAGTGCAAAAAAACGATGGATTTAGGCCCAGATCCTTGTACTGGGGTGAATGTATGACATTGTTCTACATTCTGTCCATCAACTGTGTTTTTTGCAATTTTCACCCCGAGTGGGCTGGGTATGCTCAGACGTGAGTCCCAGGCTCTCCACACCACTGGAGTTAAGCTATCCAGGCTGATGAAGGCTGATAGCCAGAAACCAGTCCTTGGATGCTTGATTCCGGTCTGGGAAAGACATGGTTTGGTAGTTCGGACTGGACTGTTCCCATGAGGCACAGGGTCAGAGCTGATTTGCATATAGCCAGTGTCTAACCCAGGGTGATGTGGAGTGCAAAAAAACGATGGATTTAGGCCCAGATCCTTGTACTGGGGTGAATGTATGACATTGTTCTACATTCTGTCCATCAACTGTGTTTTTTGCAATTTTCACCCCGAGTGGGCTGGGTATGCTCAGACGTGAGTCCCAGGCTCTCCACACCACTGGAGTGAAGCTATCCAGGCTGATGAAGGCTGATAGCCAGAAACCGGTCCTTGGATGCTTGATTCCGGTCTGGGAAAGACATGGCTTGGTAGTTCGGACTGGACTGTTCCCATGAGGCACAGGGTCAGAGCTGATTTGCATATAGCCAGTGTCTAACCCAGGGTGGTGTGGAGTGCAAAAAAACGATGGATTTAGGCCCAGATCCTTGTACTGGGGTGAATGTATGACATTATTCTACATTCTGTCCATCAACTGAGTTTTTTGCAATTTTCACCCCGAGTGGGCTGGGTATGCTCAGACGTGAGTCCCAGGCTCGCCACACCACTGGAGTCAAGCTATCCAGGCTGATGAAGGCTGATAGCCAGAAACCGGTCCTTGGATGCTTGATTCCGGTCTGGGAAAGACATGGCTTGGTAGTTCGGACTGGACTGTTCCCATGAGGCACAGGGTCAGAGCTGATTTGCATATAGCCAGTGTCTAACCCAGGGTGGTGTGGAGTGCAAAAAAACGATGGATTTAGGCCCAGATCCTTGTACTGGGGTGAATGTATGACATTGTTCTACATTCTGTCCATCAACTGTGTTTTTTGCAATTTTCACCCCGAGTGGGCTGGGTATGCTCAGACGTGAGTCCCAGGCTCTCCACACCACTAGAGTTAAGCTATCCAGGCTGATGAAGGCTGATAGCCAGAAACCGGTCCTTGGATGCTTGATTCCGGTCTGGGAAAGACATGGTTTGGTAGTTCGGACTGGACTGTTCCCATGAGGCACAGGGTCAGAGCTGATTTGCATATAGCCAGTGTCTAACCCAGGGTGATGTGGAGTGCAAAAAAACGATGGATTTAGGCCCAGATCCTTGTACTGGGGTGAATGTATGACATTGTTCTAAATTCTGTCCATCAACTGTGTTTTTTGCAATTTTCACCCTGAGTGGGCTGGGTATGCTCAGACGTGAGTCCCAGGCTCTCCACACCACTGGAGTCAAGCTATCCAGGCTGATGAAGGCTAATAGCCAGAAACCGGTCCTTGGATGCTTGATTCCGGTCTGGGAAAGACATGGTTTGGTAGTTCGGACTGGACTGTTCCCATGAGGCACAGGGTCAGAGCTGATTTGCATATAGCCAGTGTCTAACCCAGGGTGATGTGGAGTGCAAAAAAACAATGGATTTAGGCCCAGATCCTTGTACTGGGGTGAATGTATGACATTGTTCTACATTCTGTCCATCAACTGTGTTTTTTGCAATTTTCACCCTGAGTGGGCTGGGTATGCTCAGACGTGAGTCCCAGGCTCTCCACACCACTGGAGTCAAGCTATCCAGGCTGATGAAGGCTGATAGCCAGAAACCGGTCCTTGGATGCTTGATTCCGGTCTGGGAAAGACATGGCTTGGTAGTTCGGACTGGACTGTTCCCATGAGGCACAGGGTCAGAGCTGATTTGCATATAGCCAGTGTCTAACCCAGGGTGGTGTGGAGTGCAAAAAAACGATGGATTTAGGCCCAGATCCTTGTACTGGGGTGAATGTATGACATTGTTCTACATTCTGTCCATCAACTGTGTTTTTTGCAATTTTCACCCCGAGTGGGCTGGGTATGCTCAGACGTGAGTCCCAGGCTCTCCACACCACTGGAGTCAAGCTATCCAGGCTGATGAAGGCTGATAGCCAGAAACCGGTCCTTGGATGCTTGATTCCGGTCTGGGAAAGACATGGCTTGGTAGTTCGGACTGGACTGTTCCCATGAGGCACAGGGTCAGAGCTGATTTGCATATAGCCAGTGTCTAACCCAGGGTGGTGTGGAGTGCAAAAAAACAATGGATTTAGGCCCAGATCCTTGTACTGGGGTGAATGTATGACATTGTTCTACATTCTGTCCATCAACTGTGTTTTTTGCAATTTTCACCCCGAGTGGGCTGGGTATGCTCAGACGTGAGTCCCAGGCTCTCCACACCACTGGAGTTAAGCTATCCAGGCTGATGAAGGCTGATAGCCAGAAACCAGTCCTTGGATGCTTGATTCCGGTCTGGGAAAGACATGGTTTGGTAGTTCGGACTGGACTGTTCCCATGAGGCACAGGGTCAGAGCTGATTTGCATATAGCCAGTGTCTAACCCAGGGTGATGTGGAGTGCAAAAAAACGATGGATTTAGGCCCAGATCCTTGTACTGGGGTGAATGTATGACATTGTTCTAAAATCTGTCCATCAACTGTGTTTTTTGCAATTTTCACCCGAGTGGGCTGGGTATGCTCAGACGTGAGTCCCAGACTCTCCACACCACTGGAGTCAAGCTATCCAGGCTGATGAAGGCTGATAGCCAGAAACCGGTCCTTGGATGCTTGATTTCGGTCTGGGAAAGACATGGCTTGGTAGTTCGGACTGGACTGTTCCCATGAGGCACAGGGTCAGAGCTGATTTGCATATAGCCAGTGTCTAACCCAGGGTGGTGTGGAGTGCAAAAAAACAATGGATTTAGGCCCAGATCCTTGTACTGGGGTGATTGTATGACATTGTTCTACATTCTGTCCATCAACTGTGTTTTTTGCAATTTTCACCCCGAGTGGGCTGGGTATGCTCAGACGTGAGTCCCAGGCTCTCTACACCACTGGAGTCAAGCTATCCAGGCTGATGAAGGCTGATAGCCAGAAACCGGTCCTTGGATGCTTGATTCCGGTCTGGGAAAGACATGGCTTGGTAGTTCGGACTGGACTGTTCCCATGAGGCACAGGGTCAGAGCTGATTTGCATATAGCCAGTGTCTAACCCAGGGTGGTGTGGAGTGCAAAAAAACGATGGATTTAGGCCCAGATCCTTGTACTGGGGTGAATGTATGACATTGTTCTACATTCTGTCCATCAACTGTGTTTTTTGCAATTTTCACCCTGAGTGGGCTGGGTATGCTCAGACGTGAGTCCCAGGCTCTCCACACCACTGGAGTCAAGCTATCCAGGCTGATGAAGGCTGATAGCCAGAAACCGGTCCTTGGATGCTTGATTCCGGTCTGGGAAAGACATGGTTTGGTAGTTCGGACTGGACTGTTCCCATGAGGCAGAGGGTCAGAGCTGATTTGCATATAGCCAGTGTCTAACCCAGGGTGATGTGGAGTGCAAAAAAACGATGGATTTAGGCCCAGATCCTTGTACTGGGGTGAATGTATGACATTGTTCTAAATTCTGTCCATCAACTGTGTTTTTTGCAATTTTCACCCCGAGTGGGCTGGGTATGCTCAGACGTGAGTCCCAGGCTCTCCACACCACTGGAGTCAAGCTATCCAGGCTGATGAAGGCTGATAGCCAGAAACCGGTCCTTGGATGCTTGATTCCGTCTGGGAAAGACATGGCTTGGTAGTTCGGACTGGACTGTTCCCATGAGGCACAGGGTCAGAGCTGATTTGCATATAGCCAGTGTCTAACCCAGGGTGGTGTGGAGTGCAAAAAAACGATGGATTTAGGCCCAGATCCTTGTACTGGGGTGAATGTATGACATTGTTCTACATTCTGTCCATCAACTGTGTTTTTTGCAATTTTCACCCCGAGTGGGCTGGGTATGCTCAGACGTGAGTCCCAGGCTCTCCACACCACTGGAGTCAAGCTATCCAGGCTGATGAAGGCTGATAGCCAGAAACCGGTCCTTGGATGCTTGATTCCGATCTGGGAAAGACATGGTTTGGTAGTTCAGACTGGACTGTTCCCATGAGGCACAGGGTCAGAGCTGATTTGCATATAGCCAGTGTCTAACCCAGGGTGGTGTGGAGTGCAAAAAAACGATGGATTTAGGCCCAGATCCTTGTACTGGGGTGAATGTATGACATTGTTCTACATTCTGTCCATCAACTGTGTTTTTTGCAATTTTCACCCCGAGTGGACTGGGTATGCTCAGACGTGAGTCCCAGGCTCTCCACACCACTGGAGTCAAGCTATCCAGGCTGATGAAGGCTGATAGCCAGAAACCGGTCCTTGGATGCTTGATTCCGGTCTGGGAAAGACATGGCTTGGTAGTTCGGACTGGACTGTTCCCATGAGGCAGAGGGTCAGAGCTGATTTGCATATAGCCAGTGTCTAACCCAGGGTGGTGTGGAGTGCAAAAAAACGATGGATTTAGGCCCAGATCCTTGTACTGGGGTGAATGTATGACATTGTTCTACATTCTGTCCATCAACTGTTGTTTTTTGCAATTTTCACCCCGAGTGGGCTGGGTATGCTCAGACGTGAGTCCCAGGCTCTCCACACCACTGGAGTCAAGCTATCCTGGCTGATGAAGGCTGATAGCCAGAAACCGGTCCTTGGATGCTTGATTCCGGTCTGGGAAAGACATGGCTTGGTAGTTCGGACTGGACTGTTCCCATGAGGCACAGGGTCAGAGCTGATTTGCATATTGCCAGTGTCTAACCCAGGGTGGTGTGGAGTGCAAAAAAACGATGGATTTAGGCCCAGATCCTTGTACTGGGGTGAATGTATGACATTGTTCTACATTCTGTCCATCAACTGTGTTTTTTGCAATTTTCACCCTGAGTGGGCTGGGTATGCTCAGACGTGAGTCCCAGGCTCTCCACACCACTGGAGTCAAGCTATCCAGGCTGATGAAGGCTGATAGCCAGAAACCGGTCCTTGGATGCTTGATTCCGGTCTGGGAAAGACATGGTTTGGTAGTTCGGACTGGACTGTTCCCATGAGGCACAGGGTCAGAACTGATTTGCATATAGCCAGTGTCTAACCCAGGGTGATGTGGAGTGCAAAAAAACGATGGATTTAGGCCCAGATCCTTGTACTGGGGTGAATGTATGACATTGTTCTAAATTCTGTCCATCAACTGTGTTTTTTGCAATTTTCACCCCGAGTGGGCTGGGTATGCTCAGACGTGAGTCCCAGGCTCTCCACACCACTGGAGTCAAGCTATCCAGGCTGATGAAGGCTGATAGCCAGAAACCGGTCCTTGGATGCTTGATTCCGGTCTGGGAAAGACATGGCTTGGTAGTTCGGACTGGACTGTTCCCATGAGGCACAGGGTCAGAGCTGATTTGCATATAGCCAGTGTCTAACCCAGGGTGGTGTGGAGTGCAAAAAAACGATGGATTTAGGCCCAGATCCTTGTACTGGGGTGAATGTATGACATTGTTCTACATTCTGTCCATCAACTGTGTTTTTTGCAATTTTCACCCCGAGTGGGCTGGGTATGCTCAGACATGAGTCCCAGGCTCTCCACACCACTGGAGTCAAGCTATCCAGGCTGATGAAGGCTGATAGCCAGAAACCGGTCCTTGGATGCTTGATTCCGGTCTGGGAAAGACATGGCTTGGTAGTTCGGACTGGACTGTTCCCATGAAACACAGGGTCAGAGCTGATTTGCATGTAGCCAGTGTCTAACCCAGGGTGGTGTGGAGTGCAAAAAAACTATGGATTTAGGCCCAGATCCTTGTACTGGGGTGAATGTATGACATTATTCTACATTCTGTCCATCAACTGTGTTTTTTGCAATTTTCACCCCGAGTGGGCTGGGTATGCTCAGACGTGAGTCCCAGGCTCTCCACACCACTGGAGTCAAGCTATCCAGGCTGATGAAGGCTGATAGCCAGAAACCGGTCCTTGGATGCTTGATTCCGGTCTGGGAAAGACATGGCTTGGTAGTTCGGACTGGACTGTTCCCATGAGGCACAGGGTCAGAGCTGATTTGCATATAGCCAGTGTCTAACCCAGGGTGGTGTGGAGTGCAAAAAAATGATGGATTTAGGCCCAGATCCTTGTACTGGGGTGAATGTATGACATTGTTCTACATTCTGTCCATCAACTGTGTTTTTTGCAATTTTCACCCCGAGTGGGCTGGGTATGCTCAGACGTGAGTCCCAGGCTCTCCACACCACTGGAGTCAAGCTATCCAGGCTGATGAAGGCTGATAGCCAGAAACCGGTCCTTGGATGCTTGATTCCGGTCTGGGAAAGACATGGCTTGGTAGTTCGGACTGGACTGTTCCCATGAGGCAGAGGGTCAGAACTGATTTGCATATAGCCAGTGTCTAACCCAGGGTGGTGTGGAGTGCAAAAAAACGATGGATTTAGGCCCAGATCCTTGTACTGGGGTGAATGTATGACATTGTTCTACATTCTGTCCATCAACTGTTGTTTTTTGCAATTTTCACCCCGAGTGGGCTGGGTATGCTCAGACGTGAGTCCCAGGCTCTCCACACCACTGGAGTCAAGCTATCCAGGCTGATGAAGGCTGATAGCCAGAAACCGGTCCTTGGATGCTTGATTCCGGTCTGGGAAAGACATGGCTTGGTAGTTCGGACTGGACTGTTCCCATGAGGCACAGGGTCAGAGCTGATTTGCATATTGCCAGTGTCTAACCCAGGGTGGTGTGGAGTGCAAAAAAACGATAGATTTAGGCCCAGATCCTTGTACTGGGGTGAATGTATGACATTGTTCTACATTCTGTCCATCAACTGTGTTTTTTGCAATTTTCACCCCGAGTGGGCTGGGTATGCTCAGACGTGAGTCCCAGGCTCTCCACACCACTGGAGTCAAGCTATCCAGGCTGATGAAGGCTGATAGCCAGAAACCGGTCCTTGGATGCTTGATTCCGGTCTGGGAAAGACATGGCTTGGTAGTTCGGACTGGACTGTTCCCATGAGGCACAGGGTCAGAGCTGATTTGCATATAGCCATTGTCTAACCCAGGGTGGTGTGGAGTGCAAAAAAACGATGGATTTAGGCCCAGATCCTTGTACTGGGGTGAATGTATGACATTATTCTACATTCTGTCCATCAACTGTGTTTTTTGCAATTTTCACCCCGAGTGGGCTGGGTATGCTCAGACGTGAGTCCCAGGCTCTCCACACCACTGGAGTCAAGCTATCCAGGCTGATGAAGGCTGATAGCCAGAAACCGGTCCTTGGATGCTTGATTCCGGTCTGGGAAAGACATGGCTTGGTAGTTCGGACTGGACTGTTCCCATGAGGCACAGGGTCAGAGCTGATTTGCATATAGCCAGTGTCTAACCCAGGGTGGTGTGGAGTGCAAAAAAACGATGGATGTAGGCCCAGATCCTTGTACTGGGGTGAATGTATGACATTGTTCTACATTCTGTCCATCAACTGTGTTTTTTGCAATTTTCACCCCGAGTGGGCTGGGTATGCTCAGACGTGAGTCCCAGGCTCTCCACACCACTGGAGTTAAGCTATCCAGGCTGATGAAGGCTGATAGCCAGAAACCGGTCCTTGGATGCTTGATTCCGCTCTGGGAAAGACATGGTTTGGTAGTTCGGACTGGACTGTTCCCATGAGGCACAGGGTCAGAGCTGATTTGCATATAGCCAGTGTCTAACCCAGGGTGATGTGGAATGCAAAAAAACGATGGATTTAGGCCCAGATCCTTGTACTGGGGTGAATGTATGACATTGTTCTAAATTCTGTCCATCAACTGTGTTTTTTGCAATTTTCACCCCGAGTGGGCTGGGTATGCTCAGACGTGAGTCCCAGGCTCTCCACACCACTGGAGTCAAGCTATCCATGCTGATGAAGGCTGATAGCCAGAAACCGGTCCTTGGATGCTTGATTCCGGTCTGGGAAAGACATGGTTTGGTAGTTCAGACTGGACTGTTCCCATGAGGCACAGGGTCAGAGCTGATTTGCCTATAGCCAGTGTCTAACCCAGGGTGGTGTGGAGTGCAAAAAAACGATGGATTTAGGCCCAGATCCTTGTACTGGGGTGAATGTATGACATTGTTCTACATTCTGTCCATCAACTGTGTTTTTTGCAATTTTCACCCTGAGTGGGCTGGGTATGCTCAGACGTGAGTCCCAGGCTCTCCACACCACTGGAGTCAAGCTATCCAGGCTGATGAAGGCTGATAGCCAGAAACCGGTCCTTGGATGCTTGATTCCGGTCTGGGAAAGACATGGCTTGGTAGTTCGGACTGGACTGTTCCCATGAGGCACAGGGTCAGAGCTGATTTGCATATAGCCAGTGTCTAACCCAGGGTGGCGTGGAGTGCAAAAAAACGATGGATTTAGGCCCAGATCCTTGTACTGGGGTGAATGTATGACATTGTTCTACATTCTGTCCATCAACTGTGTTTTTTGCAATTTTCACCCCGAGTGGGCTGGGTATGCTCAGACGTGAGTCCCAGGCTCTCCACACCACTGGAGTCAAGCTATCCAGGCTGATGAAGGCTGATAGCCAGAAACCGGTCCTTGGATGCTTGATTCCGGTCTGGGAAAGACATGGCTTGGTAGTTCGGACTGGACTGTTCCCATGAGGCACAGGGTCAGAGCTGATTTGCATATAGCCATTGTCTAACCCAGGGTGGTGTGGAGTGCAAAAAAACGATGGATTTAGGCCCAGATCCTTGTACTGGGGTGAATGTATGACATTATTCTACATTCTGTCCATCAACTGTGTTTTTTGCAATTTTCACCCCGAGTGGGCTGGGTATGCTCAGACGTGAGTCCCAGGCTCTCCACACCACTGGAGTCAAGCTATCCAGGCTGATGAAGGCTGATAGCCAGAAACCGGTCCTTGGATGCTTGATTCCGGTCTGCGAAAGACATGGCTTGGTAGTTCGGACTGGACTGTTCCCATGAGGCACAGGGTCAGAGCTGATTTGCATATAGCCAGTGTCTAACCCAGGGTGGTGTGGAGTGCAAAAAAACGATGGATTTAGGCCCAGATCCTTGTACTGGGGTGAATGTATGACATTGTTCTACATTCTGTCCATCAACTGTGTTTTTTGCAATTTTCACCCAGAGTGGGCTGGGTATGCTCAGACGTGAGTCCCAGGCTCTCCACACCACTGGAGTTAAGCTATCCAGGCTGATGAAGGCTGATAGCCAGAAACCGGTCCTTGGATGCTTGATTCCGGTCTGGGAAAGACATGGTTTGGTAGTTCGGACTGGACTGTTCCCATGAGGCACAGGGTCAGAGCTGATTTGCATATAGCCAGTGTCTAACCCAGGGTGATGTGGAGTGCAAAAAAACGATGGATTTAGGCCCAGATCCTTGTACTGGGGTGAATGTATGACATTGTTCTAAATTCTGTCCATCAACTGTGTTTTTTGCAATTTTCACCCCGAGTGGGCTGGGTATGCTCAGACATGAGTCCCAGGCTCTCCACACCACTGGAGTCAAGCTATCCAGGCTGATGAAGGCTGATAGCCAGAAACCGGTCCTTGGATGCTTGATTCCGATCCGGGAAAGACATGGCTTGGTAGTTCGGACTGGACTGTTCCCATGAGGCACAGGGTCAGAGCTGATTTGCATATAGCCAGTGTCTAACCCAGGGTGGTGTGGAGTGCAAAAAAACGATGGATTTAGGCCCAGATCCTTGTACTGGGGTGAATGTATGACATTGTTCTACATTCTGTCCATCAACTGTGTTTTTTGCAATTTTCACCCCGAGTGGGCTGGGTATGCTCAGACGTGAGTCCCAGGCTCTCCACACCACTGGAGTCAAGCTATCCAGGCTGATGAAGGCTGATAGCCAGAAACCGGTCCTTGGATGCTTGATTCCGGTCTGGGAAAGACATGGCTTGGTAGTTTGGACTGGACTGTTCCCATGAGGCACAGGGTCAGAGCTGATTTGCATATAGCCAGTGTCTAACCCAGGGTGGTGTGTAGTGCAAAAAACGATGGATTTAGGCCCAGATCCTTGTACTGGGGTGAATGTATGACATTGTTCTACATTCTGTCCATCAACTGTGTTTTTTGCAATTTTCACCCCGAGTGGGCTGGGTATGCTCAGACATGAGTCCCAGGCTCTCCACACCACTGGAGTCAAGCTATCCAGGCTGATGAAGGCTGATAGCCAGAAACCGGTCCTTGGATGCTTGATTCCGATCTGGGAAAGACATGGCTTGGTAGTTCGGACTGGACTGTTCCCATGAGGCACAGGGTCAGAGCTGATTTGCATATAGCCAGTGTCTAACCCAGGGTGGTGTGGAGTGCAAAAAAACGATGGATTTAGGCCCAGATCCTTGTACTGGGGTGAATGTATGACATTGTTCTACATTCTGTCCATCAACTGTGTTTTATTGCAATTTTCACCCCGAGTGGGCTGGGTATGCTCAGACGTGAGTCCCAGGCTCTCCACACCACTGGAGTCAAGCTATCCAGGCTGATGAAGGCTGATAGCCAGAAACCGGTCCTTGGATGCTTGATTCCGGTCTGGGAAAGACATGGCTTGGTAGTTCGGACTGGACTGTTCCCATGAGGCACAGGGTCAGAGCTGATTTGCATATAGCCAGTGTCTAACCCAGGGTGATGTGGAGTGCAAAAAAACGATGGATTTAGGCCCAGATCCTTGTACTGGGGTGAATGTATGACATTGTTCTAAATTCTGTCCATCAACTGTGTTTTTTGCAATTTTCACCCCGAGTGGGCTGGGTATGCTCAGACGTGAGTCCCAGGCTCTCCACACCACTGGAGTCAAGCTATCCAGGCTGATGAAGGCTGATAGCCAGAAACCGGTCCTTGGATGCTTGATTCCGGTCTGGGAAAGACATGGCTTGGTAGTTCGGACTGGACTGTTCCCATGAGGCACAGGGTCAGAGCTGATTTGCATATAGCCAGTGTCTAACCCAGGGTGGTGTGGAGTGCAAAAAAACGATGGATTTAGGCCCAGATCCTTGTACTGGGGTGAATGTATGACATTATTCTACATTCTGTCCATCAACTGTGTTTTTTGCAATTTTCACCCCGAGTGGGCTGGGTATGCTCAGACGTGAGTCCCAGGCTCTCCACACCACTGGAGTCAAGCTATCCAGGCTGATGAAGGCTGATAGCCAGAAACCGGTCCTTGGATGCTTGATTCCGGTCTGGGAAAGACATGGCTTGGTAGTTCGGACTGGACTGTTCCCATGAGGCACAGGGTCAGAGCTGATTTGCATATAGCCAGTGTCTAACCCAGGGTGGTGTGGAGTGCAAAAAAACAATGGATTTAGGCCCAGATCCTTGTACTGGGGTGAATGTATGACATTGTTCTACATTCTGTCCATCAACTGTGTTTTTTGCAATTTTCACCCCGAGTGGGCTGGGTATGCTCAGACGTGAGTCCCAGGCTCTCCACATCACTGGAGTCAAGCTATCCAGGCTGATGAAGGCTGATAGCCAGAAACCGGTCCTTGGATGCTTGATTCCGGTCTGGGAAAGACATGGCTTGGTAGTTCGGACTGGACTGTTCCCATGAGGCACAGGGTCAGAGCTGATTTGCATATAGCCAGTGTCTAACCCAGGGTGGTGTGGAGTGCAAAAAAATGATGGATTTAGGCCCAGATCCTTGTACTGGGGTGAATGTATGACATTGTTCTACATTCTGTCCATCAACTGTGTTTTTTGCAATTTTCACCCCGAGTGGGCTGGGTATGCTCAGACGTGAGTCCCAGGCTCTCCACACCACTGGAGTCAAGCTATCCAGGCTGATGAAGGCTGATAGCCAGAAACCGGTCCTTGGATGCTTGATTCCGGTCTGGGAAAGACATGGCTTGGTAGTTCGGACTGGACTGTTCCCATGAGGCAGAGGGTCAGAGCTGATTTGCATATAGCCAGTGTCTAACCCAGGGTGGTGTGGAGTGCAAAAAAACGATGGATTTAGGCCCAGATCCTTGTACTGGGGTGAATGTATGACATTGTTCTACATTCTGTCCATCAACTGTTGTTTTTTGCAATTTTCACCCCGAGTGGGCTGGGTATGCTCAGACGTGAGTCCCAGGCTCTCCACACCACTGGAGTCAAGCTATCCAGGCTGATGAAGGCTGATAGCCAGAAACCGGTCCTTGGATGCTTGATTCCGGTCTGGGAAAGACATGGCTTGGTAGTTCGGACTGGACTGTTCCCATGAGGCACAGGGTCAGAGCTGATTTGCATATTGCCAGTGTCTAACCCAGGGTGGTGTGGAGTGCAAAAAAACGATGGATTTAGGCCCAGATCCTTGTACTGGGGTGAATGTATGACATTGTTCTACATTCTGTCCATCAACTGTGTTTTTTGCAATTTTCACCCCGAGTGGGCTGGGTATGCTCAGACGTGAGTCCCAGGCTCTCCACACCACTGGAGTCAAGCTATCCAGGCTGATGAAGGCTGATAGCCAGAAACCGGTCCTTGGATGCTTGATTCCGGTCTGGGAAAGACATGGCTTGGTAGTTCGGACTGGACTGTTCCCATGAGGCACAGGGTCAGAGCTGATTTGCATATAGCCAGTGTCTAACCCAGGGTGGTGTGGACTGCAAAAAAACGATGGATTTAGGCCCAGATCCTTGTACTGGGGTGAATGTATGACATTATTCTACATTCTGTCCATCAACTGTGTTTTTTGCAATTTTCACCCCGAGTGGGCTGGGTATGCTCAGACGTGAGTCCCAGGCTCTCCACACCACTGGAGTCAAGCTATCCAGGCTGATGAAGGCTGATAGCCAGAAACCGGTCCTTGGATGCTTGATTCCGGTCTGGGAAAGACATGGCTTGGTAGTTCGGACTGGACTGTTCCCATGAGGCACAGGGTCAGAGCTGATTTGCATATAGCCAGTGTCTAACCCAGGGTGGTGTGGAGTGCAAAAAAAACGATGGATTTAGGCCCAGATCCTTGTACTGGGGTGAATGTATGACATTGTTCTACATTCTGTCCATCAACTGTGTTTTTTGCAATTTTCACCCCTAGTGGGCTGGGTATGCTCAGACGTGAGTCCCAGGCTCTCCACACCACTGGAGTTAAGCTATCCAGGCTGATGAAGGCTGATAGCCAGAAACCGGTCCTTGGATGCTTGATTCCGGTCTGGGAAAGACATGGTTTGGTAGTTCGGACTGGACTGTTCCCATGAGGCACAGGGTCAGAGCTGATTTGCATATAGCCAGTGTCTAACCCAGGGTGATGTGGAATGCAAAAAAACGATGGATTTAGGCCCAGATCCTTGTACTGGGGTGAATGTATGACATTGTTCTAAATTCTGTCCATCAACTGTGTTTTTTGCAATTTTCACCCCGAGTGGGCTGGGTATGCTCAGACGTGAGTCCCAGGCTCTCCACACCACTGGAGTCAAGCTATCCATGCTGATGAAGGCTGATAGCCAGAAACCGGTCCTTGGATGCTTGATTCCGGTCTGGGAAAGACATGGTTTGGTAGTTCAGACTGGACTGTTCCCATGAGGCACAGGGTCAGAGCTGATTTGCATATAGCCAGTGTCTAACCCAGGGTGGTGTGGAGTGCAAAAAAACGATGGATTTAGGCCCAGATCCTTGTACTGGGGTGAATGTATGACATTGTTCTACATTCTGTCCATCAACTGTGTTTTTTGCAATTTTCACCCTGAGTGGGCTGGGTATGCTCAGACGTGAGTCCCAGGCTCTCCACACCACTGGAGTCAAGCTATCCAGGCTGATGAAGGCTGATAGCCAGAAACCGGTCCTTGGATGCTTGATTCCGGTCTGGGAAAGACATGGCTTGGTAGTTCGGACTGGACTGTTCCCATGAGGCACAGGGTCAGAGCTGATTTGCATATAGCCAGTGTCTAACCCAGGGTGGCGTGGAGTGCAAAAAAACGATAGATTTAGGCCCAGATCCTTGTACTGGGGTGAATGTATGACATTGTTCTACATTCTGTCCATCAACTGTGTTTTTTGCAATTTTCACCCCGAGTGGGCTGGGTATGCTCAGACGTGAGTCCCAGGCTCTCCACACCACTGGAGTCAAGCTATCCAGGCTGATGAAGGCTGATAGCCAGAAACCGGTCCTTGGATGCTTGATTCCGGTCTGGGAAAGACATGGCTTGGTAGTTCGGACTGGACTGTTCCCATGAGGCACAGGGTCAGAGCTGATTTGCATATAGCCATTGTCTAACCCAGGGTGGTGTGGAGTGCAAAAAAACGATGGATTTAGGCCCAGATCCTTGTACTGGGGTGAATGTATGACATTATTGTACATTCTGTCCATCAACTGTGTTTTTTGCAATTTTCACCCCGAGTGGGCTGGGTATGCTCAGACGTGAGTCCCAGGCTCTCCACACCACTGGAGTCAAGCTATCCAGGCTGATGAAGGCTGATAGCCAGAAACCGGTCCTTGGATGCTTGATTCCGGTCTGCGAAAGACATGGCTTGGTAGTTCGGACTGGACTGTTCCCATGAGGCACAGGGTCAGAGCTGATTTGCATATAGCCAGTGTCTAACCCAGGGTGGTGTGGAGTGCAAAAAAACGATGGATTTAGGCCCAGATCCTTGTACTGGGGTGAATGTATGACATTGTTCTACATTCTGTCCATCAACTGTGTTTTTTGCAATTTTCACCCCGAGTGGGCTGGGTATGCTCAGACGTGAGTCCCAGGCTCTCCACACCACTGGAGTTAAGCTATCCAGGCTGATGAAGGCTGATAGCCAGAAACCGGTCCTTGGATGCTTGATTCCGGTCTGGGAAAGACATGGTTTGGTAGTTCGGACTGGACTGTTCCCATGAGGCACAGGGTCAGAGCTGATTTGCATATAGCCAGTGTCTAACCCAGGGTGATGTGGAGTGCAAAAAAACGATGGATTTAGGCCCAGATCCTTGTACTGGGGTGAATGTATGACATTGTTCTAAATTCTGTCCATCAACTGTGTTTTTTGCAATTTTCACCCCGAGTGGGCTGGGTATGCTCAGACATGAGTCCCAGGCTCTCCACACCACTGGAGTCAAGCTATCCAGGCTGATGAAGGCTGATAGCCAGAAACCGGTCCTTGGATGCTTGATTCCGATCTGGGAAAGACATGGCTTGGTAGTTCGGACTGGACTGTTCCCATGAGGCACAGGGTCAGAGCTGATTTGCATATAGCCAGTGTCTAACCCAGGGTGGTGTGGAGTGCAAAAAAACGATGGATTTAGGCCCAGATCCTTGTACTGGGGTGAATGTATGACATTGTTCTACATTCTGTCCATCAACTGTGTTTTTTGCAATTTTCACCCCGAGTGGGCTGGGTATGCTCAGACGTGAGTCCCAGGCTCTCCACACCACTGGAGTCAAGCTATCCAGGCTGATGAAGGCTGATAGCCAGAAACCGGTCCTTGGATGCTTGATTCCGGTCTGGGAAAGACATGGCTTGGTAGTTTGGGCTGGACTGTTCCCATGAGGCACAGGGTCAGAGCTGATTTGCATATAGCCAGTGTCTAACCCAGGGTGGTGTGGAGTGCAAAAAACGATGGATTTAGGCCCAGATCCTTGTACTGGGGTGAATGTATGACATTGTTCTACATTCTGTCCATCAACTGTGTTTTTTGCAATTTTCACCCCGAGTGGGCTGGGTATGCTCAGACGTGAGTCCCAGGCTCTCCACACCACTGGAGTCAAGCTATCCAGGCTGATGAAGGCTGATAGCCAGAAACCGGTCCTTGGATGCTTGATTCCGGTCTGGGAAAGATATGGTTTGGTAGTTCGGACTGGACTGTTCCCATGAGGCACAGGGTCAGAGCTGATTTGCATATAGTCAGTGTCTAACCCAGGGTGATGTGGAGTGCGAAAAAACGATGGATTTAGGCCCAGATCCTTGTACTGGGGTGAATGTATGACATTGTTCTAAATTCTGTCCATCAACTGTGTTTTTTGCAATTTTCACCCCGAGTGGGCTGGGTATGCTCAGACGTGAGTCCCAGGCTCTCCACACCACTGGAGTCAAGCTATCCAGGCTGATGAAGGCTGATAGCCAGAAACCGGTCCTTGGATGCTTGATTCCGGTCTGGGAAAGACATGGCTTGGTAGTTCGGACTGGACTGTTCCCATGAGGCACAGGGTCAGAGCTGATTTGCATATAGCCAGTGTCTAACCCAGGGTGATGTGGAGTGCAAAAAAACGATGGATTTAGGCCCAGATCCTTGTACTGGGGTGAATGTATGACATTGTTCTAAATTCTGTCCATCAACTGTGTTTTTTGCAATTTTCACCCCGAGTGGGCTGGGTATGCTCAGACGTGAGTCCCAGGCTCTCCACACCACTGGAGTCAAGCTATCCAGGCTGATGAAGGCTGATAGCCAGAAACCGGTCCTTGGATGCTTGATTCCGGTCTGGGAAAGACATGGCTTGGTAGTTCGGACTGGACTGTTCCCATGAGGCACAGGGTCAGAGCTGATTTGCATATAGCCAGTGTCTAACCCAGGGTGGTGTGGAGTGCAAAAAAACGATGGATTTAGGCCCAGATCCTTGTACTGGGGTGAATGTATGACATTATTCTACATTCTGTCCATCAACTGTGTTTTTTGCAATTTTCACCCCGAGTGGGCTGGGTATGCTCAGACGTGAGTCCCAGGCTCTCCACACCACTGGAGTCAAGCTATCCAGGCTGATGAAGGCTGATAGCCAGAAACCGGTCCTTGGATGCTTGATTCCGGTCTGGGAAAGACATGGCTTGGTAGTTCGGACTGGACTGTTCCCATGAGGCACAGGGTCAGAGCTGATTTGCATATAGCCAGTGTCTAACCCAGGGTGGTGTGGAGTGCAAAAAAACAATGGATTTAGGCCCAGATCCTTGTACTGGGGTGAATGTATGACATTGTTCTACATTCTGTCCATCAACTGTGTTTTTTGCAATTTTCACCCCGAGTGGGCTGGGTATGCTCAGACGTGAGTCCCAGGCTCTCCACACCACTGGAGTTAAGCTATCCAGGCTGATGAAGGCTGATAGCCAGAAACCGGTCCTTGGATGCTTGATTCCGGTCTGGGAAAGACATGGTTTGGTAGTTCGGACTGGACTGTTCCCATGAGGCACAGGGTCAGAGCTGATTTGCATATAGCCAGTGTCTAACCCAGGGTGATGTGGAGTGCAAAAAAACGATGGATTTAGGCCCAGATCCTTGTACTGGGGTGAATGTATGACATTGTTCTAAAATCTGTCCATCAACTGTGTTTTTTGCAATTTTCACCCGAGTGGGCTGGGTATGCTCAGACGTGAGTCCCAGACTCTCCACACCACTGGAGTCAAGCTATCCAGGCTGATGAAGGCTGATAGCCAGAAACCGGTCCTTGGATGCTTGATTCCGGTCTGGGAAAGACATGGCTTGGTAGTTCGGACTGGACTGTTCCCATGAGGCACAGGGTCAGAGCTGATTTGCATATAGCCAGTGTCTAACCCAGGGTGGTGTGGAGTGCAAAAAAACGATGGATTTAGGCCCAGATCCTTGTACTGGGGTGAATGTATGACATTGTTCTACATTCTGTCCATCAACTGTGTTTTTTGCAATTTTCACCCCGAGTGGGCTGGGTATGCTCAGACGTGAGTCCCAGGCTCTCTACACCACTGGAGTCAAGCTATCCAGCCTGATGAAGGCTGATAGCCAGAAACCGGTCCTTGGATGCTTGATTCCGGTCTGGGAAAGACATGGCTTGGTAGTTCGGACTGGACTGTTCCCATGAGGCACAGGGTCAGAGCTGATTTGCATATAGCCAGTGTCTAACCCAGGGTGGTGTGGAGTGCAAAAAAACGATGGATTTAGGCCCAGATCCTTGTACTGGGGTGAATGTATGACATTGTTCTACATTCTGTCCATCAACTGTGTTTTTTGCAATTTTCACCCTGAGTGGGCTGGGTATGCTCAGACGTGAGTCCCAGGCTCTCCACACCACTGGAGTCAAGCTATCCAGGCTGATGAAGGCTGATAGCCAGAAACCGGTCCTTGAATGCTTGATTCCGGTCTGGGAAAGACATGGTTTGGTAGTTCGGACTGGACTGTTCCCATGAGGCACAGGGTCAGAGCTGATTTGCATATAGCCAGTGTCTAACCCAGGGTGATGTGGAGTGCAAAAAAACGATGGATTTAGGCCCAGATCCTTGTACTGGGGTGAATGTATGACATTGTTCTAAATTCTGTCCATCAACTGTGTTTTTTGCAATTTTCACCCCGAGTGGGCTGGGTATGCTCAGACGTGAGTCCCAGGCTCTCCACACCACTGGAGTCAAGCTATCCAGGCTGATGAAGGCTGATAGCCAGAAACCGGTCCTTGGATGCTTGATTCCGTCTGGGAAAGACATGGCTTGGTAGTTCGGACTGGACTGTTCCCATGAGGCACAGGGTCAGAGCTGATTTGCATATAGCCAGTGTCTAACCCAGGGTGGTGTGGATTGCAAAAAAACGATGGATTTAGGCCCAGATCCTTGTACTGGGGTGAATGTATGACATTGTTCTACATTCTGTCCATCAACTGTTGTTTTTTGCAATTTTCACCCCGAGTGGGCTGGGTATGCTCAGACGTGAGTCCCAGGCTCTCCACACCACTGGAGTCAAGCTATCCAGTCTGATGAAGGCTGATAGCCAGAAACCGGTCCTTGGATGCTTGATTCCGGTCTGGGAAAGACATGGCTTGGTAGTTCGGACTGGACTGTTCCCATGAGGCACAGGGTCAGAGCTGATTTGCATATTGCCAGTGTCTAACCCAGGGTGGTGTGGAGTGCAAAAAAACGATGGATTTAGGCCCAGATCCTTGTACTGGGGTGAATGTATGACATTGTTCTACATTCTGTCCATCAACTGTGTTTTTTGCAATTTTCACCCCGAGTGGGCTGGGTATGCTCAGACGTGAGTCCCAGGCTCTCCACACCACTGGAGTCAAGCTATCCAGGCTGATGAAGGCTGATAGCCAGAAACCGGTCCTTGGATGCTTGATTCCGGTCTGGGAAAGACATGGCTTGGTAGTTCGGACTGGACTGTTCCCATGAGGCACAGGGTCAGAGCTGATTTGCATATAGCCAGTGTCTAACCCAGGGTGGTGTGGAGTGCAAAAAAACGATGGATTTAGGCCCAGATCCTTGTACTGGGGTGAATGTATGACATTATTCTACATTCTGTCCATCAACTGTGTTTTTTGCAATTTTCACCCCGAGTGGGCTGGGTATGCTCAGACGTGAGTCCCAGGCTCTCCACACCACTGGAGTCAAGCTATCCAGGCTGATGAAGGCTGATAGCCAGAAACCGGTCCTTGGATGCTTGATTCCGGTCTGGGAAAGACATGGCTTGGTAGTTCGGACTGGACTGTTCCCATGAGGCACAGGGTCAGAGCTGATTTGCATATAGCCAGTGTCTAACCCAGGGTGGTGTGGAGTGCAAAAAAACGATGGATTTAGGCCCAGATCCTTGTACTGGGGTGAATGTATGACATTGTTCTACATTCTGTCCATCAACTGTGTTTTTTGCAATTTTCAACCCGAGTGGGCTGGGTATGCTCAGACGTGAGTCCCAGGCTCTCCACACCACTGGAGTTAAGCTATCCAGGCTGATGAAGGCTGATAGCCAGAAACCGGTCCTTGGATGCTTGATTCCGGTCTGGGAAAGACATGGTTTGGTAGTTCGGACTGGACTGTTCCCATGAGGCACAGGGTCAGAGCTGATTTGCATATAGCCAGTGTCTAACCCAGGGTGATGTGGAATGCAAAAAAACGATGGATTTAGGCCCAGATCCTTGTACTGGGGTGAATGTATGACATTGTTCTAAATTCTGTCCATCAACTGTGTTTTTTGCAATTTTCACCCCGAGTGGGCTGGGTATGCTCAGACGTGAGTCCCAGGCTCTCCACACCACTGGAGTCAAGCTATCCATGCTGATGAAGGCTGATAGCCAGAAACCGGTCCTTGGATGCTTGATTCCGGTCTGGGAAAGACATGGTTTGGTAGTTCAGACTGGACTGTTCCCATGAGGCACAGGGTCAGAGCTGATTTGCATATAGCCAGTGTCTAACCCAGGGTGGTGTGGAGTGCAAAAAAACGATGGATTTAGGCCCAGATCCTTGTACTGGGGTGAATGTATGACATTGTTCTACATTCTGTCCATCAACTGTGTTTTTTGCCATTTTCACCCTGAGTGGGCTGGGTATGCTCAGACGTGAGTCCCAGGCTCTCCACACCACTGGAGTCAAGCTATCCAGGCTGATGAAGGCTGATAGCCAGAAACCGGTCCTTGGATGCTTGATTCCGGTCTGGGAAAGACATGGCTTGGTAGTTCGGACTGGACTGTTCCCATGAGGCACAGGGTCAGAGCTGATTTGCATATAGCCAGTTTCTAACCCAGGGTGGCGTGGAGTGCAAAAAAACGATAGATTTAGGCCCAGATCCTTGTACTGGGGTGAATGTATGACATTGTTCTACATTCTGTCCATCAACTGTGTTTTTTGCAATTTTCACCCCGAGTGGGCTGGGTATGCTCAGACGTGAGTCCCAGGCTCTCCACACCACTGGAGTCAAGCTATCCAGGCTGATGAAGGCTGATAGCCAGAAACCGGTCCTTGGATGCTTGATTCCGGTCTGGGAAAGACATGGCTTGGTAGTTCGGACTGGACTGTTCCCATGAGGCACAGGGTCAGAGCTGATTTGCATATAGCCATTGTCTAACCCAGGGTGGTGTGGAGTGCAAAAAAACGATGGATTTAGGCCCAGATCCTTGTACTGGGGTGAATGTATGACATTATTCTACATTCTGTCCATCAACTGTGTTTTTTGCAATTTTCACCCCGAGTGGGCTGGGTATGCTCAGACGTGAGTCCCAGGCTCTCCACACCACTGGAGTCAAGCTATCCAGGCTGATGAAGGCTGATAGCCAGAAACCGGTCCTTGGATGCTTGATTCCGGTCTGCGAAAGACATGGCTTGGTAGTTCGGACTGGACTGTTCCCATGAGGCACAGGGTCAGAGCTGATTTGCATATAGCCAGTGTCTAACCCAGGGTGGTGTGGAGTGCAAAAAAACGATGGATTTAGGCCCAGATCCTTGTACTGGGGTGAATGTATGACATTGTTCTACATTCTGTCCATCAACTGTGTTTTTTGCAATTTTCACCCCGAGTGGGCTGGGTATGCTCAGACGTGAGTCCCAGGCTCTCCACACCACTGGAGTTAAGCTATCCAGGCTGATGAAGGCTGATAGCCAGAAACCGGTCCTTGGATGCTTGATTCCGGTCTGGGAAAGACATGGTTTGGTAGTTCGGACTGGACTGTTCCCATGAGGCACAGGGTCAGAGCTGATTTGCATATAGCCAGTGTCTAACCCAGGGTGATGTGGAGTGCAAAAAAACGATGGATTTAGGCCCAGATCCTTGTACTGGGGTGAATGTATGACATTGTTCTAAATTCTGTCCATCAACTGTGTTTTTTGCAATTTTCACCCCGAGTGGGCTGGGTATGCTCAGACATGAGTCCCAGGCTCTCCACACCACTGGAGTCAAGCTATCCAGGCTGATGAAGGCTGATAGCCAGAAACCGGTCCTTGGATGCTTGATTCCGATCTGGGAAAGACATGGCTTGGTAGTTCGGACTGGACTGTTCCCATGAGGCACAGGGTCAGAGCTGATTTGCATATAGCCAGTGTCTAACCCAGGGTGGTGTGGAGTGCAAAAAAACGATGGATTTAGGCCCAGATCCTTGTACTGGGGTGAATGTATGACATTGTTCTACATTCTGTCCATCAACTGTGTTTTTTGCAATTTTCACCCCGAGTGGGCTGGGTATGCTCAGACGTGAGTCCCAGGCTCTCCACACCACTGGAGTCAAGCTATCCAGGCTGATGAAGGCTGATAGCCAGAAACCGGTCCTTGGATGCTTGATTCCGGTCTGGGAAAGACATGGCTTGGTAGGTTGGACTGGACTGTTCCCATGAGGCACAGGGTCAGAGCTGATTTGCATATAGCCAGTGTCTAACCCAGGGTGGTGTGGAGTGCAAACAACGATGGATTTAGGCCCAGATCCTTGTACTGGGGTGAATGTATGACATTGTTCTACATTCTGTCCATCAACTGTGTTTTTTGCAATTTTCACCCCGAGTGGGCTGGGTATGCTCAGACGTGAGTCCCAGGCTCTCCACACCACTGGAGTCAAGCTATCCAGGCTGATGAAGGCTGATAGCCAGAAACCGGTCCTTGGTTGCTTGATTCCGGTCTGGGAAAGATATGGTTTGGTAGTTCGGACTGGACTGTTCCCATGAGGCACAGGGTCAGAGCTGATTTGCATATAGCCAGTGTCTAACCCAGGGTGATGTGGAGTGCGAAAAAACGATGGATTTAGGCCCAGATCCTTGTACTGGGGTGAATGTATGACATTGTTCTAAATTCTGTCCATCAACTGTGTTTTTTGCAATTTTCACCCCGAGTGGGCTGGGTATGCTCAGACGTGAGTCCCAGGCTCTCCACACCACTGGAGTCAAGCTATCCAGGCTGATGAAGGCTGATAGCCAGAAACCGGTCCTTGGATGCTTGATTCCGGTCTGGGAAAGACATGGCTTGGTAGTTCGGACTGGACTGTTCCCATGAGGCACAGGGTCAGAGCTGATTTGCATATAGCCAGTGTCTAACCCAGGGTGATGTGGAGTGCAAAAAAACGATGGATTTAGGCCCAGATCCTTGTACTGGGGTGAATGTATGACATTGTTCTAAATTCTGTCCATCAACTGTGTTTTTTGCAATTTTCACCCCGAGTGGGCTGGGTATGCTCAGACGTGAGTCCCAGGCTCTCCACACCACTGGAGTCAAGCTATCCAGGCTGATGAAGGCTGATAGCCAGAAACCGGTCCTTGGATGCTTGATTCCGGTCTGGGAAAGACATGGCTTGGTAGTTCGGACTGGACTGTTCCCATGAGGCACAGGGTCAGAGCTGATTTGCATATAGCCAGTGTCTAACCCAGGGTGGTGTGGAGTGCAAAAAAACGATGGATTTAGGCCCAGATCCTTGTACTGGGGTGAATGTATGACATTATTCTACATTCTGTCCATCAACTGTGTTTTTTGCAATTTTCACCCCGAGTGGGCTGGGTATGCTCAGACGTGAGTCCCAGGCTCTCCACACCACTGGAGTCAAGCTATCCAGGCTGATGAAGGCTGATAGCCAGAAACCGGTCCTTGGATGCTTGATTCCGGTCTGGGAAAGACATGGCTTGGTAGTTCGGACTGGACTGTTCCCATGAGGCACAGGGTCAGAGCTGATTTGCATATAGCCAGTGTCTAACCCAGGGTGGTGTGGAGTGCAAAAAAACAATGGATTTAGGCCCAGATCCTTGTACTGGGGTGAATGTATGACATTGTTCTACATTCTGTCCATCAACTGTGTTTTTTGCAATTTTCACCCCGAGTGGGCTGGGTATGCTCAGACGTGAGTCCCAGGCTCTCCACACCACTGGAGTTAAGCTATCCAGGCTGATGAAGGCTGATAGCCAGAAACCGGTCCTTGGATGCTTGATTCCGGTCTGGGAAAGACATGGTTTGGTAGTTCGGACTGGACTGTTCCCATGAGGCACAGGGTCAGAGCTGATTTGCATATAGCCAGTGTCTAACCCAGGGTGATGTGGAGTGCAAAAAAACGATGGATTTAGGCCCAGATCCTTGTACTGGGGTGAATGTATGACATTGTTCTAAAATCTGTCCATCAACTGTGTTTTTTGCAATTTTCACCCGAGTGGGCTGGGTATGCTCAGACGTGAGTCCCAGACTCTCCACACCACTGGAGTCAAGCTATCCAGGCTGATGAAGGCTGATAGCCAGAAACCGGTCCTTGGATGCTTGATTCCGGTCTGGGAAAGACATGGCTTGGTAGTTCGGACTGGACTGTTCCCATGAGGCACAGGGTCAGAGCTGATTTGCATATAGCCAGTGTCTAACCCAGGGTGGTGTGGAGTGCAAAAAAACGATGGATTTAGGCCCAGATCCTTGTACTGGGGTGAATGTATGACATTGTTCTACATTCTGTCCATCAACTGTGTTTTTTGCAATTTTCACCCCGAGTGGGCTGGGTATGCTCAGACGTGAGTCCCAGGCTCTCTACACCACTGGAGTCAAGCTATCCAGGCTGATGAAGGCTGATAGCCAGAAACCGGTCCTTGGATGCTTGATTCCGGTCTGGGAAAGACATTTCTTGGTAGTTCGGACTGGACTGTTCCCATGAGGCACAGGGTCAGAGCTGATTTGCATATAGCCAGTGTCTAACCCAGGGTGGTGTGGAGTGCAAAAAAACGATGGATTTAGGCCCAGATCCTTGTACTGGGGTGAATGTATGACATTGTTCTACATTTTGTCCATCAACTGTGTTTTTTGCAATTTTCACCCTGAGTGGGCTGGGTATGCTCAGACGTGAGTCCCAGGCTCTCCACACCACTGGAGTCAAGCTATCCAGGCTGATGAAGGCTGATAGCCAGAAACCGGTCCTTGGATGCTTGATTCCGGTCTGGGAAAGACGTGGTTTTGGTAGTTCGGACTGGACTGTTCCCATGAGGCACAGGGTCAGAGCTGATTTGCATATAGCCAGTGTCTAACCCAGGGTGATGTGGAGTGCAAAAAAACGATGGATTTAGGCCCAGATCCTTGTACTGGGGTGAATGTATGACATTGTTCTAAATTCTGTCCATCAACTGTGTTTTTTGCAATTTTCACCCCGAGTGGGCTGGGTATGCTCAGACGTGAGTCCCAGGCTCTCCACACCACTGGAGTCAAGCTATCCAGGCTGATGAAGGCTGATAGCCAGAAACCGGTCCTTGGATGCTTGATTCCGTCTGGGAAAGACATGGCTTGGTAGTTCGGACTGGACTGTTCCCATGAGGCACAGGGTCAGAGCTGATTTGCATATAGCCAGTGTCTAACCCAGGGTGGTGTGGATTGCAAAAAAACGATGGATTTAGGCCCAGATCCTTGTACTGGGGTGAATGTATGACATTGTTCTACATTCTGTCCATCAACTGTGTTTTTTGCAATTTTCACCCCGAGTGGGCTGGGTATGCTCAGACGTGAGTCCCAGGCTCTCCACACCACTGGAGTCAAGCTATCCAGGCTGATGAAGGCTGATAGCCAGAAACCGGTCCTTGGATGCTTGATTCCGGTCTGGGAAAGACATGGTTTGGTAGTTCAGACTGGGCTGTTCCCATGAGGCACAGGGTCATAGCTGATTTGCATATAGCCAGTGTCTAACCCAGGGTGGTGTGGAGTGCAAAAAAATGATGGATTTGGGCCCAGATCCTTGTACTGGGGTGAATGTATGACATTGTTCTACATTCTGTCCATCAACTGTGTTTTTTGCAATTTTCACCCCGAGTGGGCTGGGTATGCTCAGACGTGAGTCCCAGGCTCTCTACACCACTGGAGTCAAGCTATCCAGGCTGATGAAGGCTGATAGCCAGAAACCGGTCCTTGGATGCTTGATTCCGGTCTGGGAAAGACATTTCTTGGTAGTTCGGACTGGACTGTTCCCATGAGGCACAGGGTCAGAGCTGATTTGCATATAGCCAGTGTCTAACCCAGGGTGGTGTGGAGTGCAAAAAAACGATGGATTTAGGCCCAGATCCTTGTACTGGGGTGAATGTATGACATTGTTCTACATTTTGTCCATCAACTGTGTTTTTTGCAATTTTCACCCTGAGTGGGCTGGGTATGCTCAGACGTGAGTCCCAGGCTCTCCACACCACTGGAGTCAAGCTATCCAGGCTGATGAAGGCTGATAGCCAGAAACCGGTCCTTGGATGCTTGATTCCGGTCTGGGAAAGACGTGGTTTGGTAGTTCGGACTGGACTGTTCCCATGAGGCACAGGGTCAGAGCTGATTTGCATATAGCCAGTGTCTAACCCAGGGTGATGTGGAGTGCAAAAAAACGATGGATTTAGGCCCAGATCCTTGTACTGGGGTGAATGTATGACATTGTTCTAAATTCTGTCCATCAACTGTGTTTTTTGCAATTTTCACCCCGAGTGGGCTGGGTATGCTCAGACGTGAGTCCCAGGCTCTCCACACCACTGGAGTCAAGCTATCCAGGCTGATGAAGGCTGATAGCCAGAAACCGGTCCTTGGATGCTTGATTCCGTCTGGGAAAGACATGGCTTGGTAGTTCGGACTGGACTGTTCCCATGAGGCACAGGGTCAGAGCTGATTTGCATATAGCCAGTGTCTAACCCAGGGTGGTGTGGATTGCAAAAAAACGATGGATTTAGGCCCAGATCCTTGTACTGGGGTGAATGTATGACATTGTTCTACATTCTGTCCATCAACTGTGTTTTTTGCAATTTTCACCCCGAGTGGGCTGGGTATGCTCAGACGTGAGTCCCAGGCTCTCCACACCACTGGAGTCAAGCTATCCAGGCTGATGAAGGCTGATAGCCAGAAACCGGTCCTTGGATGCTTGATTCCGGTCTGGGAAAGACATGGTTTGGTAGTTCAGACTGGGCTGTTCCCATGAGGCACAGGGTCATAGCTGATTTGCATATAGCCAGTGTCTAACCCAGGGTGGTGTGGAGTGCAAAAAAACGATGGATTTAGGCCCAGATCCTTGTACTGGGGTGAATGTATGACATTGTTCTACATTCTGTCCATCAACTGTGTTTTTTGCAATTTTCACCCCGAGTGGGCTGGGTATGCTCAGACGTGAGTCCCAGGCTCTCCACACCACTGGAGTCAAGCTATCCAGGCTGATGAAGGCTGATAGCCAGAAACCGGTCCTTGGATGCTTGATTCCGGTCTGGGAAAGACATGGCTTGGTAGTTCGGACTGGACTGTTCCCATGAGGCAGAGGGTCAGAGCTGATTTGCATATAGCCAGTGTCTAACCCAGGGTGGTGTGGAGTGCAAAAAAACGATGGATTTAGGCCCAGATCCTTGTACTGGGGTGAATGTATGACATTGTTCTACATTCTGTCCATCAACTGTTGTTTTTTGCAATTTTCACCCCGAGTGGGCTGGGTATGCTCAGACGTGAGTCCCAGGCTCTCCACACCACTGGAGTCAAGCTATCCTGGCTGATGAAGGCTGATAGCCAGAAACCGGTCCTTGGATGCTTGATTCCGGTCTGGGAAAGACATGGCTTGGTAGTTCGGACTGGACTGTTCCCATGAGGCACAGGGTCAGAGCTGATTTGCATATTGCCAGTGTCTAACCCAGGGTGGTGTGGAGTGCAAAAAAACGATGGATTTAGGCCCAGATCCTTGTACTGGGGTGAATGTATGACATTGTTCTACATTCTGTCCATCAACTGTGTTTTTTGCAATTTTCACCCTGAGTGGGCTGGGTATGCTCAGACGTGAGTCCCAGGCTCTCCACACCACTGGAGTCAAGCTATCCAGGCTGATGAAGGCTGATAGCCAGAAACCGGTCCTTGGATGCTTGATTCCGGTCTGGGAAAGACATGGTTTGGTAGTTCGGACTGGACTGTTCCCATGAGGCACAGGGTCAGAACTGATTTGCATATAGCCAGTGTCTAACCCAGGGTGATGTGGAGTGCAAAAAAACGATGGATTTAGGCCCAGATCCTTGTACTGGGGTGAATGTATGACATTGTTCTACATTCTGTCCATCAACTGTGTTTTTTGCAATTTTCACCCCGAGTGGGCTGGGTATGCTCAGACGTGAGTCCCAGGCTCTCCACACCACTGGAGTTAAGCTATCCAGGCTGATGAAGGCTGATAGCCAGAAACCAGTCCTTGGATGCTTGATTCCGGTCTGGGAAAGACATGGTTTGGTAGTTCGGACTGGACTGTTCCCATGAGGCACAGGGTCAGAGCTGATTTGCATATAGCCAGTGTCTAACCCAGGGTGATGTGGAGTGCAAAAAAACGATGGATTTAGGCCCAGATCCTTGTACTGGGGTGAATGTATGACATTGTTCTACATTCTGTCCATCAACTGTGTTTTTTGCAATTTTCACCCCGAGTGGGCTGGGTATGCTCAGACGTGAGTCCCAGGCTCTCCACACCACTGGAGTCAAGCTATCCAGGCTGATGAAGGCTGATAGCCAGAAACCGGTCCTTGGATGCTTGATTCCGGTCTGGGAAAGACATGGCTTGGTAGTTCGGACTGGACTGTTCCCATGAGGCACAGGGTCAGAGCTGATTTGCATATAGCCAGTGTCTAACCCAGGGTGGTGTGGAGTGCAAAAAAACGATGGATTTAGGCCCAGATCCTTGTACTGGGGTGAATGTATGACATTATTCTACATTCTGTCCATCAACTGAGTTTTTTGCAATTTTCACCCCGAGTGGGCTGGGTATGCTCAGACGTGAGTCCCAGGCTCGCCACACCACTGGAGTCAAGCTATCCAGGCTGATGAAGGCTGATAGCCAGAAACCGGTCCTTGGATGCTTGATTCCGGTCTGGGAAAGACATGGCTTGGTAGTTCGGACTGGACTGTTCCCATGAGGCACAGGGTCAGAGCTGATTTGCATATAGCCAGTGTCTAACCCAGGGTGGTGTGGAGTGCAAAAAAACAATGGATTTAGGCCCAGATCCTTGTACTGGGGTGAATGTATGACATTGTTCTACATTCTGTCCATCAACTGTGTTTTTTGCAATTTTCACCCCGAGTGGGCTGGGTATGCTCAGACGTGAGTCCCAGGCTCTCCACACCACTGGAGTTAAGCTATCCAGGCTGATGAAGGCTGATAGCCAGAAACCGGTCCTTGGATGCTTGATTCCGGTCTGGGAAAGACATGGTTTGGTAGTTCGGACTGGACTGTTCCCATGAGGCACAGGGTCAGAGCTGATTTGCATATAGCCAGTGTCTAACCCAGGGTGATGTGGAGTGCAAAAAAACGATGGATTTAGGCCCAGATCCTTGTACTGGGGTGAATGTATGACATTGTTCTAAATTCTGTCCATCAACTGTGTTTTTTGCAATTTTCACCCTGAGTGGGCTGGGTATGCTCAGACGTGAGTCCCAGGCTCTCCACACCACTGGAGTCAAGCTATCCAGGCTGATGAAGGCTAATAGCCAGAAACCGGTCCTTGGATGCTTGATTCCGGTCTGGGAAAGACATGGTTTGGTAGTTCGGACTGGACTGTTCCCATGAGGCACAGGGTCAGAGCTGATTTGCATATAGCCAGTGTCTAACCCAGGGTGATGTGGAGTGCAAAAAAAAGATGGATTTAGGCCCAGATCCTTGTACTGGGGTGAATGTATGACATTGTTCTACATTCTGTCCATCAACTGTGTTTTATGCAATTTTCACCCTGAGTGGGCTGGGTATGCTCAGACGTGAGTCCCAGGCTCTCCACACCACTGGAGTCAAGCTATCCAGGCTGATGAAGGCTGATAGCCAGAAACCGGTCCTTGGATGCTTGATTCCGGTCTGGGAAAGACATGGCTTGGTAGTTCGGACTGGACTGTTCCCATGAGGCACAGGGTCAGAGCTGATTTGCATATAGCCAGTGTCTAACCCAGGGTGGTGTGGAGTGCAAAAAAACGATGGATTTAGGCCCAGATCCTTGTACTGGGGTGAATGTATGACATTGTTCTACATTCTGTCCATCAACTGTGTTTTTTGCAATTTTCACCCTGAGTGGGCTGGGTATGCTCAGACGTGAGTCCCAGGCTCTCCACACCACTGGAGTCAAGCTATCCAGGCTGATGAAGGCTGATAGCCAGAAACCGGTCCTTGGATGCTTGATTCCGGTCTGGGAAAGACATGGTTTGGTAGTTCGGACTGGACTGTTCCCATGAGGCACAGGGTCAGAGCTGATTTGCATATAGCCAGTGTCTAACCCAGGGTGATGTGGAGTGCAAAAAAACGATGGATTTAGGCCCAGATCCTTGTACTGGGGTGAATGTATGACATTGTTCTAAATTCTGTCCATCAACTGTGTTTTTTGCAATTTTCACCCCGAGTGGGCTGGGTATGCTCAGACGTGAGTCCCAGGCTCTCCACACCACTGGAGTCAAGCTATCCAGGCTGATGAAGGCTGATAGCCAGAAACCGGTCCTTGGATGCTTGATTCCGGTCTGGGAAAGACATGGCTTGGTAGTTCGGACTGGACTGTTCCCATGAGGCACAGGGTCAGAGCTGATTTGCATATAGCCAGTGTCTAACCCAGGGTGGTGTGGAGTGCAAAAAAACGATGGATTTAGGCCCAGATCCTTGTACTGGGGTGAATGTATGACATTATTCTACATTCTGTCCATCAACTGTGTTTTTTGCAATTTTCACCCCGAGTGGGCTGGGTATGCTCAGACGTGAGTCCCAGGCTCTCCACACCACTGGAGTCAAGCTATCCAGGCTGATGAAGGCTGATAGCCAGAAACCGGTCCTTGGATGCTTGATTCCGGTCTGGGAAAGACATGGCTTGGTAGTTCGGACTGGACTGTTCCCATGAGGCACAGGGTCAGAGCTGATTTGCATATAGCCAGTGTCTAACCCAGGGTGGTGTGGAGTGCAAAAAAACAATGGATTTAGGCCCAGATCCTTGTACTGGGGTGAATGTATGACATTGTTCTACATTCTGTCCATCAACTGTGTTTTTTGCAATTTTCACCCCGAGTGGGCTGGGTATGCTCAGACGTGAGTCCCAGGCTCTCCACACCACTGGAGTTAAGCTATCCAGGCTGATGAAGGCTGATAGCCAGAAACCAGTCCTTGGATGCTTGATTCCGGTCTGGGAAAGACATGGTTTGGTAGTTCGGACTGGACTGTTCCCATGAGGCACAGGGTCAGAGCTGATTTGCATATAGCCAGTGTCTAACCCAGGGTGATGTGGAGTGCAAAAAAACGATGGATTTAGGCCCAGATCCTTGTACTGGGGTGAATGTATGACATTGTTCTAAAATCTGTCCATCAACTGTGTTTTTTGCAATTTTCACCCGAGTGGGCTGGGTATGCTCAGACGTGAGTCCCAGACTCTCCACACCACTGGAGTCAAGCTATCCAGGCTGATGAAGGCTGATAGCCAGAAACCGGTCCTTGGATGCTTGATTCCGGTCTGGGAAAGACATGGCTTGGTAGTTCGGACTGGACTGTTCCCATGAGGCACAGGGTCAGAGCTGATTTGCATATAGCCAGTGTCTAACCCAGGGTGGTGTGGAGTGCAAAAAAACGATGGATTTAGGCCCAGATCCTTGTACTGGGGTGAATGTATGACATTGTTCTACATTCTGTCCATCAACTGTGTTTTTTGCAATTTTCACCCCGAGTGGGCTGGCTATGCTCAGACGTGAGTCCCAGGCTCTCTACACCACTGGAGTCAAGCTATCCAGGCTGATGAAGGCTGATAGCCAGAAACCGGTCCTTGGATGCTTGATTCCGGTCTGGGAAAGACATGGCTTGGTAGTTCGGACTGGACTGTTCCCATGAGGCACAGGGTCAGAGCTGATTTGCATATAGCCAGTGTCTAACCCAGGGTGGTGTGGAGTGCAAAAAAACGATGGATTTAGGCCCAGATCCTTGTACTGGGGTGAATGTATGACATTGTTCTACATTCTGTCCATCAACTGTGTTTTTTGCAATTTTCACCCTGAGTGGGCTGGGTATGCTCAGACGTGAGTCCCAGGCTCTCCACACCACTGGAGTCAAGCTATCCAGGCTGATGAAGGCTGATAGCCAGAAACCGGTCCTTGGATGCTTGATTCCGTCTGGGAAAGACATGGCTTGGTAGTTCGGACTGGACTGTTCCCATGAGGCACAGGGTCAGAGCTGATTTGCATATAGCCAGTGTCTAACCCAGGGTGGTGTGGAGTGCAAAAAAACGATGGATTTAGGCCCAGATCCTTGTACTGGGGTGAATGTATGACATTGTTCTACATTCTGTCCATCAACTGTGTTTTTTGCAATTTTCACCCCGAGTGGGCTGGGTATGCTCAGACGTGAGTCCCAGGCTCTCCACACCACTGGAGTCAAGCTATCCAGGCTGATGAAGGCTGATAGCCAGAAACCGGTCCTTGGATGCTTGATTCCGGTCTGGGAAAGACATGGTTTGGTAGTTCAGACTGGACTGTTCCCATGAGGCACAGGGTCAGAGCTGATTTGCATATAGCCAGTGTCTAACCCAGGGTGGTGTGGAGTGCAAAAAAACGATGGATTTAGGCCCAGATCCTTGTACTGGGGTGAATGTATGACATTGTTCTACATTCTGTCCATCAACTGTGTTTTTTGCAATTTTCACCCCGAGTGGGCTGGGTATGCTCAGACGTGAGTCCCAGGCTCTCCACACCACTGGAGTCAAGCTATCCAGGCTGATGAAGGCTGATAGCCAGAAACCGGTCCTTGGATGCTTGATTCCGGTCTGGGAAAGACATGGCTTGGTAGTTCGGACTGGACTGTTCCCATGAGGCAGAGGGTCAGAGCTGATTTGCATATAGCCAGTGTCTAACCCAGGGTGGTGTGGAGTGCAAAAAAACGATGGATTTAGGCCCAGATCCTTGTACTGGGGTGAATGTATGACATTGTTCTACATTCTGTCCATCAACTGTTGTTTTTTGCAATTTTCACCCCGAGTGGGCTGGGTATGCTCAGACGTGAGTCCCAGGCTCTCCACACCACTGGAGTCAAGCTATCCTGGCTGATGAAGGCTGATAGCCAGAAACCGGTCCTTGGATGCTTGATTCCGGTCTGGGAAAGACATGGCTTGGTAGTTCGGACTGGACTGTTCCCATGAGGCACAGGGTCAGAGCTGATTTGCATATAGCCAGTGTCTAACCCAGGGTGGTGTGGAGTGCAAAAAAACGATGGATTTAGGCCCAGATCCTTGTACTGGGGTGAATGTATGACATTATTCTACATTCTGTCCATCAACTGTGTTTTTTGCAATTTTCACCCCGAGTGGGCTGGGTATGCTCAGACGTGAGTCCCAGGCTCTCCACACCACTGGAGTCAAGCTATCCAGGCTGATGAAGGCTGATAGCCAGAAACCGGTCCTTGGATGCTTGATTCCGGTCTGGGAAAGACATGGCTTGGTAGTTCGGACTGGACTGTTCCCATGAGGCACAGGGTCAGAGCTGATTTGCATATAGCCAGTGTCTAACCCAGGGTGGTGTGGAGTGCAAAAAAACAATGGATTTAGGCCCAGATCCTTGTACTGGGGTGAATGTATGACATTGTTCTACATTCTGTCCATCAACTGTGTTTTTTGCAATTTTCACCCCGAGTGGGCTGGGTATGCTCAGACGTGAGTCCCAGGCTCTCCACACCACTGGAGTTAAGCTATCCAGGCTGATGAAGGCTGATAGCCAGAAACCGGTCCTTGGATGCTTGATTCCGGTCTGGGAAAGACATGGTTTGGTAGTTCGGACTGGACTGTTCCCATGAGGCACAGGGTCAGAGCTGATTTGCATATAGCCAGTGTCTAACCCAGGGTGATGTGGAGTGCAAAAAAACGATGGATTTAGGCCCAGATCCTTGTACTGGGGTGAATGTATGACATTGTTCTAAAATCTGTCCATCAACTGTGTTTTTTGCAATTTTCACCCGAGTGGGCTGGGTATGCTCAGACGTGAGTCCCAGACTCTCCACACCACTGGAGTCAAGCTATCCAGGCTGATGAAGGCTGATAGCCAGAAACCGGTCCTTGGATGCTTGATTCCGGTCTGGGAAAGACATGGCTTGGTAGTTCGGACTGGACTGTTCCCATGAGGCACAGGGTCAGAGCTGATTTGCATATAGCCAGTGTCTAACCCAGGGTGGTGTGGAGTGCAAACAAACGATGGATTTAGGCCCAGATCCTTGTACTGGGGTGAATGTATGACATTGTTCTACATTCTGTCCATCAACTGTGTTTTTTGCAATTTTCACCCCGAGTGGGCTGGGTATGCTCAGACGTGAGTCCCAGGCTCTCTACACCACTGGAGTCAAGCTATCCAGGCTGATGAAGGCTGATAGCCAGAAACCGGTCCTTGGATGCTTGATTCCGGTCTGGGAAAGACATGGCTTGGTAGTTCGGACTGGACTGTTCCCATGAGGCACAGGGTCAGAGCTGATTTGCATATAGCCAGTGTCTAACCCAGGGTGGTGTGGAGTGCAAAAAAACGATGGATTTAGGCCCAGATCCTTGTACTGGGGTGAATGTATGACATTGTTCTACATTCTGTCCATCAACTGTGTTTTTTGCAATTTTCACCCTGAGTGGGCTGGGTATGCTCAGACGTGAGTCCCAGGCTCTCCACACCACTGGAGTCAAGCTATCCAGGCTGATGAAGGCTGATAGCCAGAAACCGGTCCTTGGATGCTTGATTCCGGTCTGGGAAAGACATGGTTTGGTAGTTCGGACTGGACTGTTCCCATGAGGCACAGGGTCAGAGCTGATTTGCATATAGCCAGTGTCTAACCCAGGGTGATGTGGAGTGCAAAAAAACGATGGATTTAGGCCCAGATCCTTGTACTGGGGTGAATGTATGACATTGTTCTAAATTCTGTCCATCAACTGTGTTTTTTGCAATTTTCACCCCGAGTGGGCTGGGTATGCTCAGACGTGAGTCCCAGGCTCTCCACACCACTGGAGTCAAGCTATCCAGGCTGATGAAGGCTGATAGCCTGAAACCGGTCCTTGGATGCTTGATTCCGTCTGGGAAAGACATGGCTTGGTAGTTCGGACTGGACTGTTCCCATGAGGCACAGGGTCAGAGCTGATTTGCATATAGCCAGTGTCTAACCCAGGGTGGTGTGGATTGCAAAAAAACGATGGATTTAGGCCCAGATCCTTGTACTGGGGTGAATGTATGACATTGTTCTACATTCTGTCCATCAACTGTGTTTTTTGCACATTTCACCCCGAGTGGGCTGGGTATGCTCAGACGTGAGTCCCAGGCTCTCCACACCACTGGAGTCAAGCTATCCAGGCTGATGAAGGCTGATAGCCAGAAACCGGTCCTTGGATGCTTGATTCCGGTCTGGGAAAGACATGGTTTGGTAGTTCAGACTGGGCTGTTCCCATGAGGCACAGGGTCATAGCTGATTTGCATATAGCCAGTGTCTAACCCAGGGTGGTGTGGAGTGCAAAAAAATTATGGATTTAGGCCCAGATCCTTGTACTGGGGTGAATGTATGACATTGTTCTACATTCTGTCCATCAACTGTTGTTTTTTGCAATTTTCACCCCGAGTGGGCTGGGTATGCTCAGACGTGAGTCCCAGGCTCTCCACACCACTGGAGTCAAGCTATCCTGGCTGATGAAGGCTGATAGCCAGAAACCGGTCCTTGGATGCTTGATTCCGGTCTGGGAAAGACATGGCTTGGTAGTTCGGACTGGACTGTTCCCATGAGGCACAGGGTCAGAGCTGATTTGCATATTGCCAGTGTCTAACCCAGGGTGGTGTGGAGTGCAAAAAAACGATGGATTTAGGCCCAGATCCTTGTACTGGGGTGAATGTATGACATTGTTCTACATTCTGTCCATCAACTGTGTTTTTTGCAATTTTCACCCTGAGTGGGCTGGGTATGCTCAGACGTGAGTCCCAGGCTCTCCACACCACTGGAGTCAAGCTATCCAGGCTGATGAAGGCTGATAGCCAGAAACCGGTCCTTGGATGCTTGATTCCGGTCTGGGAAAGACATGGTTTGGTAGTTCGGACTGGACTGTTCCCATGAGGCACAGGGTCAGAACTGATTTGCATATAGCCAGTGTCTAACCCAGGGTGATGTGGAGTGCAAAAAAACGATGGATTTAGGCCCAGATCCTTGTACTGGGGTGAATGTATGACATTGTTCTACATTCTGTCCATCAACTGTGTTTTTTGCAATTTTCACCCCGAGTGGGCTGGGTATGCTGAGACGTGAGTCCCAGGCTCTCCACACCACTGGAGTTAAGCTATCCAGGCTGATGAAGGCTGATAGCCAGAAACCAGTCCTTGGATGCTTGATTCCGGTCTGGGAAAGACATGGTTTGGTAGTTCGGACTGGACTGTTCCCATGAGGCACAGGGTCAGAGCTGATTTGCATATAGCCAGTGTCTAACCCAGGGTGATGTGGAGTGCAAAAAAACGATGGATTTAGGCCCAGATCCTTGTACTGGGGTGAATGTATGACATTGTTCTACATTCTGTCCATCAACTGTGTTATTTGCAATTTTCACCCCGAGTGGGCTGGGTATGCTCAGACGTGAGTCCCAGGCTCTCCACACCACTGGAGTCAAGCTATCCAGGCTGATGAAGGCTGATAGCCAGAAATCGGTCCTTGGATGCTTGATTCCGGTCTGGGAAAGACATGGCTTGGTAGTTCGGACTGGACTGTTCCCATGAGGCACAGGGTCAGAGCTGATTTGCATATAGCCAGTGTCTAACCCAGGGTGGTGTGGAGTGCAAAAAAACGATGGATTTAGGCCCAGATCCTTGTACTGGGGTGAATGTATGACATTATTCTACATTCTGTCCATCAACTGAGTTTTTTGCAATTTTCACCCCGAGTGGGCTGGGTATGCTCAGACGTGAGTCCCAGGCTCGCCACACCACTGGAGTCAAGCTATCCAGGCTGATGAAGGCTGATAGCCAGAAACCGGTCCTTGGATGCTTGATTCCGGTCTGGGAAAGACATGGCTTGGTAGTTCGGACTGGACTGTTCCCATGAGGCACAGGGTCAGAGCTGATTTGCATATAGCCAGTGTCTAACCCAGGGTGGTGTGGAGTGCAAAAAAACGATGGATTTAGGCCCAGATCCTTGTACTGGGGTGAATGTATGACATTGTTCTACATTCTGTCCATCAACTGTGTTTTTTGCAATTTTCACCCCGAGTGGGCTGGGTATGCTCAGACGTGAGTTCCAGGCTCTCCACACCACTGGAGTTAAGCTATCCAGGCTGATGAAGGCTGATAGCCAGAAACCGGTCCTTGGATGCTTGATTCCGGTCTGGGAAAGACATGGTTTGGTAGTTCGGACTGGACTGTTCCCATGAGGCACAGGGTCAGAGCTGATTTGCATATAGCCAGTGTCTAACCCAGGGTGATGTGGAGTGCAAAAAAACGATGGATTTAGGCCCAGATCCTTGTACTGGGGTGAATGTATGACATTGTTCTAAATTCTGTCCATCAACTGTGTTTTTTGCAATTTTCACCCTGAGTGGGCTGGGTATGCTCAGACGTGAGTCCCAGGCTCTCCACACCACTGGAGTCAAGCTATCCAGGCTGATGAAGGCTAATAGCCAGAAACCGGTCCTTGGATGCTTGATTCCGGTCTGGGAAAGACATGGTTTGGTAGTTCGGACTGGACTGTTCCCATGAGGCACAGGGTCAGAGCTGATTTGCATATAGCCAGTGTCTAACCCAGGGTGATGTGGAGTGCAAAAAAACGATGGATTTAGGCCCAGATCCTTGTACTGGGGTGAATGTATGACATTGTTCTACATTCTGTCCATCAACTGTGTTTTTTGCAATTTTCACCCTGAGTGGGCTGGGTATGCTCAGACGTGAGTCCCAGGCTCTCCACACCACTGGAGTCAAGCTATCCAGGCTGATGAAGGCTGATAGCCAGAAACCGGTCCTTGGATGCTTGATTCCGGTCTGGGAAAGACATGGCTTGGTAGTTCGGACTGGACTGTTCCCATGAGGCACAGGGTCAGAGCTGATTTGCATATAGCCAGTGTCTAACCCAGGGTGGTGTGGAGTGCAAAAAAACGATGGATTTAGGCCCAGATCCTTGTACTGGGGTGAATGTATGACATTGTTCTACATTCTGTCCATCAACTGTGTTTTTTGCAATTTTCACCCTGAGTGGGCTGCGTATGCTCAGACGTGAGTCCCAGGCTCTCCACACCACTGGAGTCAAGCTATCCAGGCTGATGAAGGCTGATAGCCAGAAACCGGTCCTTGGATGCTTGATTCCGGTCTGGGAAAGACATGGTTTGGTAGTTCGGACTGGACTGTTCCCATGAGGCACAGGGTCAGAGCTGATTTGCATATAGCCAGTGTCTAACCCAGGGTGATGTGGAGTGCAAAAAAACGATGGATTTAGGCCCAGATCCTTGTACTGGGGTGAATGTATGACATTGTTCTAAATTCTGTCCATCAACTGTGTTTTTTGCAATTTTCACCCCGAGTGGGCTGGGTATGCTCAGACGTGAGTCCCAGGCTCTCCACACCACTGGAGTCAAGCTATCCAGGCTGATGAAGGCTGATAGCCAGAAACCGGTCCTTGGATGCTTGATTCCGGTCTGGGAAAGACATGGCTTGGTAGTTCGGACTGGACTGTTCCCATGAGGCACAGGGTCAGAGCTGATTTGCATATAGCCAGTGTCTAACCCAGGGTGGTGTGGAGTGCAAAAAAACGATGGATTTAGGCCCAGATCCTTGTACTGGGGTGAATGTATGACATTAGTCTACATTCTGTCCATCAACTGTGTTTTTTGCAATTTTCACCCCGAGTGGGCTGGGTATGCTCAGACGTGAGTCCCAGGCTCTCCACACCACTGGAGTCAAGCTATCCAGGCTGATGAAGGCTGATAGCCAGAAACCGGTCCTTGGATGCTTGATTCCGGTCTGGGAAAGACATGGCTTGGTAGTTCGGACTGGACTGTTCCCATGAGGCACAGGGTCAGAGCTGATTTGCATATAGCCAGTGTCTAACCCAGGGTGGTGTGGAGTGCAAAAAAACAATGGATTTAGGCCCAGATCCTTGTACTGGGGTGAATGTATGACATTGTTCTACATTCTGTCCATCAACGGTGTTTTTTGCAATTTTCACCCCGGGTGGGCTGGGTATGCTCAGACGTGAGTCCCAGGCTCACCACACCACTGGAGTTAAGCTATCCAGGCTGATGAAGGCTGATAGCCAGAAACCAGTCCTTGGATGCTTGATTCCGGTCTGGGAAAGACATGGTTTGGTAGTTCGGACTGGACTGTTCCCATGAGGCACAGGGTCAGAGCTGATTTGCATATAGCCAGTGTCTAACCCAGGGTGGTGTGGAGTGCAAAAAAACGATGGATTTAGGCCCAGATCCTTGTACTGGGGTGAATGTATGACATTATTCTACATTCTGTCCATCAACTGTGTTTTTTGCAATTTTCACCCCGAGTGGGCTGGGTATGCTCAGACGTGAGTCCCAGGCTCTCCACACCACTGGAGTCAAGCTATCCAGGCTGATGAAGGCTGATAGCCAGAAACCGGTCCTTGGATGCTTGATTCCGGTCTGGGAAAGACATGGCTTGGTAGTTCGGACTGGACTGTTCCCATGAGGCACAGGGTCAGAGCTGATTTGCATATAGCCAGTGTCTAACCCAGGGTGGTGTGGAGTGCAAAAAAACAATGGATTTAGGCCCAGATCCTTGTACTGGGGTGAATGTATGACATTGTTCTACATTCTGTCCATCAACTGTGTTTTTTGCAATTTTCACCCCGGGTGGGCTGGGTATGCTCAGACGTGAGTCCCAGGCTCTCCACACCACTGGAGTTAAGCTATCCAGGCTGATGAAGGCTGATAGCCAGAAACCAGTCCTTGGATGCTTGATTCCGGTCTGGGAAAGACATGGTTTGGTAGTTCGGACTGGACTGTTCCCATGAGGCACAGGGTCAGAGCTGATTTGCATATAGCCAGTGTCTAACCCAGGGTGATGTGGAGTGCAAAAAAACGATGGATTTAGGCCCAGATCCTTGTACTGGGGTGAATGTATGACATTGTTCTAAAATCTGTCCATCAACTGTGTTTTTTGCAATTTTCCCCCGAATGGGCTGGGTATGCTCAGACGTGAGTCCCAGACTCTCCACACCACTGGAGTCAAGCTATCCAGGCTGATGAAGGCTGATAGCCAGAAACCGGTCCTTGGATGCTTGATTCCGGTCTGGGAAAGACATGGCTTGGTAGTTCGGACTGGACTGTTCCCATGAGGCACAGGGTCAGAGCTGATTTGCATATAGCCAGTGTCTAACCCAGGGTGGTGTGGAGGGCAAAAAAACGATGGATTTGGGCCCAGATCCTTGTACTGGGGTGAATGTATGACATTGTTCTACATTCTGTCCATCAACTGTGTTTTTTACAATTTTCACCCCGAGTGGGCTGGGTATGCTCAGACGTGAGTCCCAGGCTCTCCACACCACTGGAGTCAAGCTATCCATGCTGATGAAGGCTGATAGCCAGAAACCGGTCCTTGGATGCTTGATTCCGGTCTGGGAAAGACATGGTTTGGTAGTTCAGACTGGACTGTTCCCATGAGGCACAGGGTCAGAGCTGATTTGCATATAGCCAGTGTCTAACCCAGGGTGGTGTGGAGTGCAAAAAAATGATGGATTTAGGCCCAGATCCTTGTACTGGGGTGAATGTATGACATTGTTCTACATTCTGTCCATCAACTGTGTTTTTTGCAATTTTCACCCTGAGTGGGCTGGGTATGCTCAGACGTGAGTCCCAGGCTCTCCACACCACTGGAGTCAAGCTATCCAGGCTGATGAAGGCTGATAGCCAGAAACCGGTCCTTGGATGCTTGATTCCGGTCTGGGAAAGACATGGCTTGGTAGTTCGGACTGGACTGTTCCCATGAGGCACAGGGTCAGAGCTGATTTGCATATAGCCAGTTTTTAACCCAAGGTGGCGTGGAGTGCAAAAAAACGATAGATTTAGGCCCAGATCCTTGTACTGGGGTGAATGTATGACATTGTTCTACATTCTGTCCATCAACTGTGTTTTTTGCAATTTTCACCCCGAGTGGGCTGGGTATGCTCAGACGTGAGTCCCAGGCTCTCCACACCACTGGAGTCAAGCTATCCAGGCTGATGAAGGCTGATAGCCAGAAACCGGTCCTTGGATGCTTGATTCCGGTCTGGGAAAGACATGGCTTGGTAGTTCGGACTGGACTGTTCCCATGAGGCACAGGGTCAGAGCTGATTTGCATATAGCCATTGTCTAACCCAGGGTGGTGTGGAGTGCAAAAAAACGATGGATTTAGGCCCAGATCCTTGTACTGGGGTGAATGTATGACATTATTCTACATTCTGTCCATCAACTGTGTTTTTTGCAATTTTCACCCCGAGTGGGCTGGGTATGCTCAGACGTGAGTCCCAGGCTCTCCACACCACTGGAGTCAAGCTATCCAGGCTGATGAAGGCTGATAGCCAGAAACCGGTCCTTGGATGCTTGATTCCGGTCTGCGAAAGACATGGCTTGGTAGTTCGGACTGGACTGTTCCCATGAGGCACAGGGTCAGAGCTGATTTGCATATAGCCAGTGTCTAACCCAGGGTGGTGTGGAGTGCAAAAAAACGATGGATTTAGGCCCAGATCCTTGTACTGGGGTGAATGTATGACATTGTTCTACATTCTGTCCATCAACTGTGTTTTTTGCAATTTTCACCCCGAGTGGGCTGGGTATGCTCAGACGTGAGTCCCAGGCTCTCCACACCACTGGAGTTAAGCTATCCAGGCTGATGAAGGCTGATAGCCAGAAACCGGTCCTTGGATGCTTGATTCCGGTCTGGGAAAGACATGGTTTGGTAGTTCGGACTGGACTGTTCCCATGAGGCACAGGGTCAGAGCTGATTTGCATATAGCCAGTGTCTAACCCAGGGTGATGTGGAGTGCAAAAAAACGATGGATTTAGGCCCAGATCCTTGTACTGGGGTGAATGTATGACATTGTTCTAAATTCTGTCCATCAACTGTGTTTTTTACAATTTTCACCCCGAGTGGGCTGGGTATGCTCAGACATGAGTCCCAGGCTCTCCACACCACTGGAGTCAAGCTATCCAGGCTGATGAAGGCTGATAGCCAGAAACCGGTCCTTGGATGCTTGATTCCGATCTGGGAAAGACATGGCTTGGTAGTTCGGACTGGACTGTTCCCATGAGGCACAGTGTCAGAGCTGATTTGCATATAGCCAGTGTCTAACCCAGGGTGGTGTGGAGTGCAAAAAAACGATGGATTTAGGCCCAGATCCTTGTACTGGGGTGAATGTATGACATTGTTCTACATTCTGTCCATCAACTGTGTTTTTTGCAATTTTCACCCCGAGTGGGCTGGGTATGCTCAGACGTGAGTCCCAGGCTCTCCACACCACTGGAGTCAAGCTATCCAGGCTGATGAAGGCTGATAGCCAGAAACCGGTCCTTGGATGCTTGATTCCGGTCTGCGAAAGACATGGCTTGGTAGTTCGGACTGGACTGTTCCCATGAGGCACAGGGTCAGAGCTGATTTGCATATAGCCAGTGTCTAACCCAGGGTGGTGTGGAGTGCAAAAAAACGATGGATTTAGGCCCAGATCCTTGTACTGGGGTGAATGTATGACATTGTTCTACATTCTGTCCATCAACTGTGTTTTTTGCAATTTTCACCCCGAGTGGGCTGGGTATGCTCAGACGTGAGTCCCAGGCTCTCCACACCACTGGAGTCAAGCTATCCAGGCTGATGAAGGCTGATAGCCAGAAACCGGTCCTTGGATGCTTGATTCCGGTCTGGGAAAGACATGGCTTGGTAGTTCGGACTGGACTGTTCCCATGAGGCACAGGGTCAGAGCTGATTTGCATATAGCCAGTGTCTAACCCAGGGTGGTGTGGAGTGCAAAAAAACGATGGATTTAGGCCCAGATCCTTGTACTGGGGTGAATGTATGACATTGTTCTACATTCTGTCCATCAACTGTGTTTTTTGCAATTTTCACCCCGAGTGGGCTGGGTATGCTCAGACGTGAGTCCCAGGCTCTCCACACCACTGGAGTTAAGCTATCCAGGCTGATGAAGGCTGATAGCCAGAAACCGGTCCTTGGATGCTTGATTCCGGTCTGGGAAAGACATGGTTTGGTAGTTCGGACTGGACTGTTCCCATGAGGCACAGGGTCAGAGCTGATTTGCATATAGCCAGTGTCTAACCCAGGGTGATGTGGAGTGCAAAAAAACGATGGATTTAGGCCCAGATCCTTGTACTGGGGTGAATGTATGACATTGTTCTAAATTCTGTCCATCAACTGTGTTTTTTGCAATTTTCACCCCGAGTGGGCTGGGTATGCTCAGACATGAGTCCCAGGCTCTCCACACCACTGGAGTCAAGCTATCCAGGCTGATGAAGGCTGATAGCCAGAAACCGGTCCTTGGATGCTTGATTCCGATCTGGGAAAGACATGGTTTGGTAGTTCGGACTGGACTGTTCCCATGAGGCACAGGGTCAGAGCTGATTTGCATATAGCCAGTGTCTAACCCAGGGTGGTGTGGAGTGCAAAAAAACGATGGATTTAGGCCCAGATCCTTGTACTGGGGTGAATGTATGACATTGTTCTACATTCTGTCCATCAACTGTGTTTTTTGCAATTTTCACCCCGAGTGGGCTGGGTATGCTCAGACGTGAGTCCCAGGCTCTCCACACCACTGGAGTCAAGCTATCCAGGCTGATGAAGGCTGATAGCCAGAAACCGGTCCTTGGATGCTTGATTCCGGTCTGCGAAAGACATGGCTTGGTAGTTCGGACTGGACTGTTCCCATGAGGCACAGGGTCAGAGCTGATTTGCATATAGCCAGTGTCTAACCCAGGGTGGTGTGGAGTGCAAAAAAACGATGGATTTAGGCCCAGATCCTTGTACTGGGGTGAATGTATGACATTGTTCTACATTCTGTCCATCAACTGTGTTTTTTGCAATTTTCACCCCGAGTGGGCTGGGTATGCTCAGACGTGAGTCCCAGGCTCTCCACACCACTGGAGTTAAGCTATCCAGGCTGATGAAGGCTGATAGCCAGAAACCGGTCCTTGGATGCTTGATTCCGGTCTGGGAAAGACATGGTTTGGTAGTTCGGACTGGACTGTTCCCATGAGGCACAGGGTCAGAGCTGATTTGCATATAGCCAGTGTCTAACCCAGGGTGATGTGGAGTGCAAAAAAACGATGGATTTAGGCCCAGATCCTTGTACTGGGGTGAATGTATGACATTGTTCTAAATTCTGTCCATCAACTGTGTTTTTTGCAATTTTCACCCCGAGTGGGCTGGGTATGCTCAGACATGAGTCCCAGGCTCTCCACACCACTGGAGTCAAGCTATCCAGGCTGATGAAGGCTGATAGCCAGAAACCGGTCCTTGGATGCTTGATTCCGATCTGGGAAAGACATGGCTTGGTAGTTCGGACTGGACTGTTCCCATGAGGCACAGGGTCAGAGCTGATTTGCATATAGCCAGTGTCTAACCCAGGGTGGTGTGGAGTGCAAAAAAACGATGGATTTAGGCCCAGATCCTTGTACTGGGGTGAATGTATGACATTGTTCTACATTCTGTCCATCAACTGTGTTTTTTGCAATTTTCACCCCGAGTGGGCTGGGTATGCTCAGACGTGAGTCCCAGGCTCTCCACACCACTGGAGTCAAGCTATCCAGGCTGATGAAGGCTGATAGCCAGAAACCGGTCCTTGGATGCTTGATTCCGGTCTGGGAAAGACATGGCTTGGTAGTTTGGACTGGACTGTTCCCATGAGGCACAGGGTCAGAGCTGATTTGCATATAGCCAGTGTCTAACCCAGGGTGGTGTGGAGTGCAAAAAACGATGGATTTAGGCCCAGATCCTTGTACTGGGGTGAATGTATGACATTGTTCTACATTCTGTCCATCAACTGTGTTTTTTGCAATTTTCACCCCGAGTGGGCTGGGTATGCTCAGACGTGAGTCCCAGGCTCTCCACACCACTGGAGTCAAGCTATCCAGGCTGATGAAGGCTGATAGCCAGAAACCGGTCCTTGGATGCTTGATTCCGGTCTGGGAAAGATATGGTTTGGTAGTTCGGACTGGACTGTTCCCATGAGGCACAGGGTCAGAGCTGATTTGCATATAGCCAGTGTCTAACCCAGGGTGATGTGGAGTGCGAAAAAACGATGGATTTAGGCCCAGATCCTTGTACTGGGGTGAATGTATGACATTGTTCTAAATTCTGTCCATCAACTGTGTTTTTTGCAATTTTCACCCCGAGTGGGCTGGGTATGCTCAGACGTGAGTCCCAGGCTCTCCACACCACTGGAGTCAAGCTATCCAGGCTGATGAAGGCTGATAGCCAGAAACCGGTCCTTGGATGCTTGATTCCGGTCTGGGAAAGACATGGCTTGGTAGTTCGGACTGGACTGTTCCCATGAGGCACAGGGTCAGAGCTGATTTGCATATAGCCAGTGTCTAACCCAGGGTGATGTGGAGTGCAAAAAAACGATGGATTTAGGCCCAGATCCTTGTACTGGGGTGAATGTATGACATTGTTCTAAATTCTGTCCATCAACTGTGTTTTTTGCAATTTTCACCCCGAGTGGGCTGGGTATGCTCAGACGTGAGTCCCAGGCTCTCCACACCACTGGAGTCAAGCTATCCAGGCTGATGAAGGCTGATAGCCAGAAACCGGTCCTTGGATGCTTGATTCCGGTCTGGGAAAGACATGGCTTGGTAGTTCGGACTGGACTGTTCCCATGAGGCACAGGGTCAGAGCTGATTTGCATATAGCCAGTGTCTAACCCAGGGTGGTGTGGAGTGCAAAAAAACGATGGATTTAGGCCCAGATCCTTGTACTGGGGTGAATGTATGACATTATTCTACATTCTGTCCATCAACTGTGTTTTTTGCAATTTTCACCCCGAGTGGGCTGGGTATGCTCAGACGTGAGTCCCAGGCTCTCCACACCACTGGAGTCAAGCTATCCAGGCTGATGAAGGCTGATAGCCAGAAACCGGTCCTTGGATGCTTGATTCCGGTCTGGGAAAGACATGGCTTGGTAGTTCGGACTGGACTGTTCCCATGAGGCACAGGGTCAGAGCTGATTTGCATATAGCCAGTGTCTAACCCAGGGTGGTGTGGAGTGCAAAAAAACAATGGATTTAGGCCCAGATCCTTGTACTGGGGTGAATGTATGACATTGTTCTACATTCTGTCCATCAACTGTGTTTTTTGCAATTTTCACCCCGAGTGGGCTGGGTATGCTCAGACGTGAGTCCCAGGCTCTCCACACCACTGGAGTTAAGCTATCCAGGCTGATGAAGGCTGATAGCCAGAAACCGGTCCTTGGATGCTTGATTCTGGTCTGGGAAAGACATGGTTTGGTAGTTCGGACTGGACTGTTCCCATGAGGCACAGGGTCAGAGCTGATTTGCATATAGCCAGTGTCTAACCCAGGGTGATGTGGAGTGCAAAAAAACGATGGATTTAGGCCCAGATCCTTGTACTGGGGTGAATGTATGACATTGTTCTAAAATCTGTCCATCAACTGTGTTTTTTGCAATTTTCACCCGAGTGGGCTGGGTATGCTCAGACGTGAGTCCCAGACTCTCCACACCACTGGAGTCAAGCTATCCAGGCTGATGAAGGCTGATAGCCAGAAACCGGTCCTTGGATGCTTGATTCCGGTCTGGGAAAGACATGGCTTGGTAGTTCGGACTGGACTGTTCCCATGAGGCACAGGGTCAGAGCTGATTTGCATATAGCCAGTGTCTAACCCAGGGTGGTGTGGAGTGCAAAAAAACGATGGATTTAGGCCCAGATCCTTGTACTGGGGTGAATGTATGACATTGTTCTACATTCTGTCCATCAACTGTGTTTTTTGCAATTTTCACCCCGAGTGGGCTGGGTATGCTCAGACGTGAGTCCCAGGCTCTCTACACCACTGGAGTCAAGCTATCCAGGCTGATGAAGGCTGATAGCCAGAAACCGGTCCTTGGATGCTTGATTCCGGTCTGGGAAAGACATTTCTTGGTAGTTCGGACTGGACTGTTCCCATGAGGCACAGGGTCAGAGCTGATTTGCATATAGCCAGTGTCTAACCCAGGGTGGTGTGGAGTGCAAAAAAACGATGGATTTAGGCCCAGATCCTTGTACTGGGGTGAATGTATGACATTGTTCTACATTTTGTCCATCAACTGTGTTTTTTGCAATTTTCACCCTGAGTGGGCTGGGTATGCTCAGACGTGAGTCCCAGGCTCTCCACACCACTGGAGTCAAGCTATCCAGGCTGATGAAGGCTGATAGCCAGAAACCGGTCCTTGGATGCTTGATTCCGGTCTGGGAAAGACGTGGTTTGGTAGTTCGGACTGGACTGTTCCCATGAGGCACAGGGTCAGAGCTGATTTGCATATAGCCAGTGTCTAACCCAGGGTGATGTGGAGTGCAAAAAAAGATGGATTTAGGCCCAGATCCTTGTACTGGGGTGAATGTATGACATTGTTCTAAATTCTGTCCATCAACTGTGTTTTTTGCAATTTTTACCCCGAGTGGGCTGGGTATGCTCAGACGTGAGTCCCAGGCTCTCCACACCACTGGAGTCAAGCTATCCAGGCTGATGAAGGCTGATAGCCAGAAACCGGTCCTTGGATGCTTGATTCCGTCTGGGAAAGACATGGCTTGGTAGTTCGGACTGGACTGTTCCCATGAGGCACAGGGTCAGAGCTGATTTGCATATAGCCAGTGTCTAACCCAGGGTGGTGTGGATTGCAAAAAAACGATGGATTTAGGCCCAGATCCTTGTACTGGGGTGAATGTATGACATTGTTCTACATTCTGTCCATCAACTGTGTTTTTTGCAATTTTCACCCCGAGTGGGCTGGGTATGCTCAGACGTGAGTCCCAGGCTCTCCACACCACTGGAGTCAAGCTATCCAGGCTGATGAAGGCTGATAGCCAGAAACCGGTCCTTGGATGCTTGATTCCGGTCTGGGAAAGACATGGTTTGGTAGTTCAGACTGGGCTGTTCCCATGAGGCACAGGGTCATAGCTGATTTGCATATAGCCAGTGTCTAACCCAGGGTGGTGTGGAGTGCAAAAAAACGATGGATTTAGGCCCAGATCCTTGTACTGGGGTGAATGTATGACATTGTTCTACATTCTGTCCATCAACTGTGTTTTTTGCAATTTTCACCCCGAGTGGGCTGGGTATGCTCAGACGTGAGTCCCAGGCTCTCCACACCACTGGAGTCAAGCTATCCAGGCTGATGAAGGCTGATAGCCAGAAACCGGTCCTTGGATGCTTGATTCCGGTCTGGGAAAGACATGGCTTGGTAGTTCGGACTGGACTGTTCCCATGAGGCAGAGGGTCAGAGCTGATTTGCATATAGCCAGTGTCTAACCCAGGGTGGTGTGGAATGCAAAAAAACGATGGATTTAGGCCCAGATCCTTGTACTGGGGTGAATGTATGACATTGTTCTACATTCTGTCCATCAACTGTTGTTTTTTGCAATTTTCACCCCGAGTGGGCTGGGTATGCTCAGACGTGAGTCCCAGGCTCTCCACACCACTGGAGTCAAGCTATCCTGGCTGATGAAGGCTGATAGCCAGAAACCGGTCCTTGGATGCTTGATTCCGGTCTGGGAAAGACATGGCTTGGTAGTTCGGACTGGACTGTTCCCATGAGGCACAGGGTCAGAGCTGATTTGCATATTGCCAGTGTCTAACCCAGGGTGGTGTGGAGTGCAAAAAAACGATGGATTTAGGCCCAGATCCTTGTACTGGGGTGAATGTATGACATTGTTCTACATTCTGTCCATCAACTGTGTTTTTTGCAATTTTCACCCTGAGTGGGCTGGGTATGCTCAGACGTGAGTCCCAGGCTCTCCACACCACTGGAGTCAAGCTATCCAGGCTGATGAAGGCTGATAGCCAGAAACCGGTCCTTGGATGCTTGATTCCGGTCTGGGAAAGACATGGTTTGGTAGTTCAGACTGGGCTGTTCCCATGAGGCACAGGGTCATAGCTGATTTGCATATAGCCAGTGTCTAACCCAGGGTGGTGTGGAGTGCAAAAAAACGACGGATTTAGGCCCAGATCCTTGTACTGGGTTGAATGTATGACATTGTTCTACATTCTGTCCATCAACTGTGTTTTTTGCAATTTTCACCCCGAGTGGGCTGGGTATGCTCAGACGTGAGTCCCAGGCTCTCCACACCACTGGAGTCAAGCTATCCAGGCTGATGAAGGCTGATAGCCAGAAACCGGTCCTTGGATGCTTGATTCCGGTCTGGGAAAGACATGGCTTGGTAGTTCGGACTGGACTGTTCCCATGAGGCAGAGGGTCAGAGCTGATTTGCATATAGCCAGTGTCTAACCCAGGGTGGTGTGGAATGCAAAAAAACGATGGATTTAGGCCCAGATCCTTGTACTGGGGTGAATGTATGACATTGTTCTACATTCTGTCCATCAACTGTTGTTTTTTGCAATTTTCACCCCGAGTGGGCTGGGTATGCTCAGACGTGAGTCCCAGGCTCTCCACACCACTGGAGTCAAGCTATCCTGGCTGATGAAGGCTGATAGCCAGAAACCGGTCCTTGGATGCTTGATTCCGGTCTGGGAAAGACATGGCTTGGTAGTTCGGACTGGACTGTTCCCATGAGGCACAGGGTCAGAGCTGATTTGCATATTGCCAGTGTCTAACCCAGGGTGGTGTGGAGTGCAAAAAAACGATGGATTTAGGCCCAGATCCTTGTACTGGGGTGAATGTATGACATTGTTCTACATTCTGTCCATCAACTGTGTTTTTTGCAATTTTCACCCTGAGTGGGCTGGGTATGCTCAGACGTGAGTCCCAGGCTCTCCACACCACTGGAGTCAAGCTATCCAGGCTGATGAAGGCTGATAGCCAGAAACCGGTCCTTGGATGCTTGATTCCGGTCTGGGAAAGACATGGTTTGGTAGTTCGGACTGGACTGTTCCCATGAGGCACAGGGTCAGAACTGATTTGCATATAGCCAGTGTCTAACCCAGGGTGATGTGGAGTGCAAAAAAACGATGGATTTAGGCCCAGATCCTTGTACTGGGGTGAATGTATGACATTGTTCTACATTCTGTCCATCAACTGTGTTTTTTGCAATTTTCACCCCGAGTGGGCTGGGTATGCTCAGACGTGAGTCCCAGGCTCTCCACACCACTGGAGTTAAGCTATCCAGGCTGATGAAGGCTGATAGCCAGAAACCAGTCCTTGGATGCTTGATTCCGGTCTGGGAAAGACATGGTTTGGTAGTTCGGACTGGACTGTTCCCATGAGGCACAGGGTCAGAGCTGATTTGCATATAGCCAGTGTCTAACCCAGGGTGATGTGGAGTGCAAAAAAATGATGGATTTAGGCCCAGATCCTTGTACTGGGGTGAATGTATGACATTGTTCTACATTCTGTCCATCAACTGTGTTTTTTGCAATTTTCACCCCGAGTGGGCTGGGTATGCTCAGACGTGAGTCCCAGGCTCTCCACACCACTGGAGTCAAGCTATCCAGGCTGATGAAGGCTGATAGCCAAAAACCGGTCCTTGGATGCTTGATTCCGGTCTGGGAAAGACATGGCTTGGTAGTTCGGACTGGACTGTTCCCATGAGGCACAGGGTCAGAGCTGATTTGCATATAGCCAGTGTCTAACCCAGGGTGGTGTGGAGTGCAAAAAAACGATGGATTTAGGCCCAGATCCTTGTACTGGGGTGAATGTATGACATTATTCTACATTCTGTCCATCAACTGAGTTTTTTGCAATTTTCACCCCGAGTGGGCTGGGTATGCTCAGACGTGAGTCCCAGGCTCGCCACACCACTGGAGTCAAGCTATCCAGGCTGATGAAGGCTGATAGCCAGAAACCGGTCCTTGGATGCTTGATTCCGGTCTGGGAAAGACATGGCTTGGTAGTTCGGACTGGACTGTTCCCATGAGGCACAGGGTCAGAGCTGATTTGCATATAGCCAGTGTCTAACCCAGGGTGGTGTGGAGTGCAAAAAAACAATGGATTTAGGCCCAGATCCTTGTACTGGGGTGAATGTATGACATTGTTCTACATTCTGTCCATCAACTGTGTTTTTTGCAATTTTCACCCCGAGTGGGCTGGGTATGCTCAGACGTGAGTCCCAGGCTCTCCACACCACTGGAGTTAAGCTATCCAGGCTGATGAAGGCTGATAGCCAGAAACCGGTCCTTGGATGCTTGATTCCGGTCTGGGAAAGACATGGTTTGGTAGTTCGGACTGGACTGTTCCCATGAGGCACAGGGTCAGAGCTGATTTGCATATAGCCAGTGTCTAACCCAGGGTGATGTGGAGTGCAAAAAAACTATGGATTTAGGCCCAGATCCTTGTACTGGGGTGAATGTATGACATTGTTCTAAATTCTGTCCATCAACTGTGTTTTTTGCAATTTTCACCCTGACTGGGCTGGGTATGCTCAGACGTGAGTCCCAGGCTCTCCACACCACTGGAGTCAAGCTATCCAGGCTGATGAAGGCTAATAGCCAGAAACCGGTCCTTGGATGCTTGATTCCGGTCTGGGAAAGACATGGCTTGGTAGTTCGGACTGGACTGTTCCCATGAGGCACAGGGTCAGAGCTGATTTGCATATAGCCAGTGTCTAACCCAGGGTGGTGTGGAGTGCAAAAAAACGATGGATTTAGGCCCAGATCCTTGTACTGGGGTGAATGTATGACATTGTTCTACATTCTGTCCATCAACTGTGTTTTTTGCAATTTTCACCCTGAGTGGGCTGGGTATGCTCAGACGTGAGTCCCAGGCTCTCCACACCACTGGAGTCAAGCTATCCAGGCTGATGAAGGCTGATAGCCAGAAACCGGTCCTTGGATGCTTGATTCCGGTCTGGGAAAGACATGGTTTGGTAGTTCGGACTGGACTGTTCCCATGAGGCACAGGGTCAGAGCTGATTTGCATATAGCCAGTGTCTAACCCAGGGTGATGTGGAGTGCAAAAAAACGATGGATTTAGGCCCAGATCCTTGTACTGGGGTGAATGTATGACATTGTTCTAAATTCTGTCCATCAACTGTGTTTTTTGCAATTTTCACCCCGAGTGGGCTGGGTATGCTCAGACGTGAGTCCCAGGCTCTCCACACCACTGGAGTCAAGCTATCCAGGCTGATGAAGGCTGATAGCCAGAAACCGGTCCTTGGATGCTTGATTCCGGTCTGGGAAAGACATGGCTTGGTAGTTCGGACTGGACTGTTCCCATGAGGCACAGGGTCAGAGCTGATTTGCATATAGCCAGTGTCTAACCCAGGGTGGTGTGGAGTGCAAAAAAACGATGGATTTAGGCCCAGATCCTTGTACTGGGGTGAATGTATGACATTATTCTACATTCTGTCCATCAACTGTGTTTTTTGCAATTTTCACCCCGAGTGGGCTGGGTATGCTCAGACGTGAGTCCCAGGCTCTCCACACCACTGGAGTCAAGCTATCCAGGCTGATGAAGGCTGATAGCCAGAAACCGGTCCTTGGATGCTTGATTCCGGTCTGGGAAAGACATGGCTTGGTAGTTCGGACTGGACTGTTCCCATGAGGCACAGGGTCAGAGCTGATTTGCATATAGCCAGTGTCTAACCCAGGGTGGTGTGGAGTGCAAAAAAACAATGGATTTAGGCCCAGATCCTTGTACTGGGGTGAATGTATGACATTGTTCTACATTCTGTCCATCAACTGTGTTTTTTGCAATTTTCACCCCGAGTGGGCTGGGTATGCTCAGACGTGAGTCCCAGGCTCTCCACACCACTGGAGTTAAGCTATCCAGGCTGATGAAGGCTGATAGCCAGAAACCAGTCCTTGGATGCTTGATTCCGGTCTGGGAAAGACATGGTTTGGTAGTTCGGACTGGACTGTTCCCATGAGGCACAGGGTCAGAGCTGATTTGCATATAGCCAGTGTCTAACCCAGGGTGATGTGGAGTGCAAAAAAACGATGGATTTAGGCCCAGATCCTTGTACTGGGGTGAATGTATGACATTGTTCTAAAATCTGTCCATCAACTGTGTTTTTTGCAATTTTCACCCGAGTGGGCTGGGTATGCTCAGACGTGAGTCCCAGACTCTCCACACCACTGGAGTCAAGCTATCCAGGCTGATGAAGGCTGATAGCCAGAAACCGGTCCTTGGATGCTTGATTCCGGTCTGGGAAAGACATGGCTTGGTAGTTCGGACTGGACTGTTCCCATGAGGCACAGGGTCAGAGCTGATTTGCATATAGCCAGTGTCTAACCCAGGGTGGTGTGGAGTGCAAAAAAACGATGGATTTAGGCCCAGATCCTTGTACTGGGGTGAATGTATGACATTGTTCTACATTCTGTCCATCAACTGTGTTTTTTGCAATTTTCACCCCGAGTGGGCTGGGTATGCTCAGACGTGAGTCCCAGGCTCTCTACACCACTGGAGTCAAGCTATCCAGGCTGATGAAGGCTGATAGCCAGAAACCGGTCCTTGGATGCTTGATTCCGGTCTGGGAAAGACATGGCTTGGTAGTTCGGACTGGACTGTTCCCATGAGGGACAGGGTCAGACCTGATTTGCATATAGCCAGTGTCTAACCCAGGGTGGTGTGGAGTGCAAAAAAACGATGGATTTAGGCCCAGATCCTTGTACTGGGGTGAATGTATGACATTGTTCTACATTCTGTCCATCAACTGTGTTTTTTGCAATTTTCACCCTGAGTGGGCTGGGTATGCTCAGACGTGAGTCCCAGGCTCTCCACACCACTGGAGTCAAGCTATCCAGGCTGATGAAGGCTGATAGCCAGAAACCGGTCCTTGGATGCTTGATTCCGTCTGGGAAAGACATGGCTTGGTAGTTCGGACTGGACTGTTCCCATGAGGCACAGGGTCAGAGCTGATTTGCATATAGCCAGTGTCTAACCCAGGGTGGTGTGGAGTGCAAAAAAACGATGGATTTAGGCCCAGATCCTTGTACTGGGGTGAATGTATGACATTGTTCTACATTCTGTCCATCAACTGTGTTTTTTGCAATTTTCACCCCGAGTGGGCTGGGTATGCTCAGACGTGAGTCCCAGGCTCTCCACACCACTTGAGTCAAGCTATCCAGGCTGATGAAGGCTGATAGCCAGAAACCGGTCCTTGGATGCTTGATTCCGGTCTGGGAAAGACATGGTTTGGTAGTTCAGACTGGACTGTTCCCATGAGGCACAGGGTCAGAGCTGATTTGCATATAGCCAGTGTCTAACCCAGGGTGGTGTGGAGTGCAAAAAAACGATGGATTTAGGCCCAGATCCTTGTACTGGGGTGAATGTATGACATTGTTCTACATTCTGTCCATCAACTGTGTTTTTTGCAATTTTCACCCCGAGTGGGCTGGGTATGCTCAGACGTGAGTCCCAGGCTCTCCACACCACTGGAGTCAAGCTATCCAGGCTGATGAAAGCTGATAGCCAGAAACCGGTCCTTGGATGCTTGATTCCGGTCTGGGAAAGACATGGCTTGGTAGTTCGGACTGGACTGTTCCCATGAGGCAGAGGGTCAGAGCTGATTTGCATATAGCCAGTGTCTAACCCAGGGTGGTGTGGAGTGCAAAAAAACGATGGATTTAGGCCCAGATCCTTGTACTGGGGTGAATGTATGACATTGTTCTACATTCTGTCCATCAACTGTTGTTTTTTGCAATTTTCACCCCGAGTGGGCTGGGTATGCTCAGACGTGAGTCCCAGGCTCTCCACACCACTGGAGTCAAGCTATCCAGGCTGATGAAGGCTGATAGCCAGAAACCGGTCCTTGGATGCTTGATTCCGGTCTGGGAAAGACATGGCTTGGTAGTTCGGACTGGACTGTTCCCATGAGGCAGAGGGTCAGAGCTGATTTGCATATAGCCAGTGTCTAACCCAGGGTGGTGTGGAGTGCAAAAAAACGATGGATTTAGGCCCAGATCCTTGTACTGGGGTGAATGTATGACATTGTTCTACATTCTGTCCATCAACTGTTGTTTTTTGCAATTTTCACCCCGAGTGGGCTGGGTATGCTCAGACGTGAGTCCCAGGCTCTCCACACCACTGGAGTCAAGCTATCCAGGCTGATGAAGGCTGATAGCCAGAAACCGGTCCTTGGATGCTTGATTCCGGTCTGGGAAAGACATGGCTTGGTAGTTCGGACTGGACTGTTCCCATGAGGCACAGGGTCAGAGCTGATTTGCATATAGCCAGTGTCTAACCCAGGGTGGTGTGGAGTGCAAAAAAACAATAGATTTAGGCCCAGATCCTTGTACTGGGGTGAATGTATGACATTGTTCTACATTCTGTCCATCAACTGTGTTTTTTGCAATTTTCACCCCGAGTGGGCTGGGTATGCTCAGACGTGAGTCCCAGGCTCTCCACACCACCGGAGTTAAGCTATCCAGGCTGATGAAGGCTGATAGCCAGAAACCGGTCCTTGGATGCTTGATTCCGGTCTGGGAAAGACATGGTTTGGTAGTTCGGACTGGACTGTTCCCATGAGGCACAGGGTCAGAGCTGATTTGCATATAGCCAGTGTCTAACCCAGGGTGATGTGGAGTGCAAAAAAACGATGGATTTAGGCCCAGATCCTTGTACTGGGGTGAATGTATGACATTGTTCTAAAATCTGTCCATCAACTGTGTTTTTTGCAATTTTCACCCGAGTGGGCTGGGTATGCTCAGACGTGAGTCCCAGACTCTCCACACCACTGGAGTCAAGCTATCCAGGCTGATGAAGGCTGATAGCCAGAAACCGGTCCTTGGATGCTTGATTCCGGTCTGGGAAAGACATGGCTTGGTAGTTCGGACTGGACTGTTCCCATGAGGCACAGGGTCAGAGCTGATTTGCATATAGCCAGTGTCTAACCCAGGGTGGTGTGGAGTGCAAAAAAACGATGGATTTAGGCCCAGATCCTTGTACTGGGGTGAATGTATGACATTGTTCTACATTCTGTCCATCAACTGTGTTTTTTGCAATTTTCACCCCGAGTGGGCTGGGTATGCTCAGACGTGAGTCCCAGGCTCTCTACACCACTGGAGTCAAGCTATCCAGGCTGATGAAGGCTGATAGCCAGAAACCGGTCCTTGGATGCTTGATTCCGGTCTGGGAAAGACATGGCTTGGTAGTTCGGACTGGACTGTTCCCATGAGGCACAGGGTCAGAGCTGATTTGCATATAGCCAGTGTCTAACCCAGGGTGGTGTGGAGTGCAAAAAAACGATGGATTTAGGCCCAGATCCTTGTACTGGGGTGAATGTATGACATTGTTCTAAATTCTGTCCATCAACTTTTTTTTTTGCAATTTTCACCCCGAGTGGGCTGGGTATGCTCAGACGTGAGTCCCAGGCTCTCCACACCACTGGAGTCAAGCTATCCAGGCTGATGAAGGCTGATAGCCTGAAACCGGTCCTTGGATGCTTGATTCCGTCTGGGAAAGACATGGCTTGGTAGTTCGGACTGGACTGTTCCCATGAGGCACAGGGTCAGAGCTGATTTGCATATAGCCAGTGTCTAACCCAGGGTGGTGTGGATTGCAAAAAAACGATGGATTTAGGCCCAGATCCTTGTACTGGGGTGAATGTATGACATTGTTCTACATTCTGTCCATCAACTGTGTTTTTTGCACATTTCACCCCGAGTGGGCTGGGTATGCTCAGACGTGAGTCCCAGGCTCTCCACACCACTGGAGTCAAGCTATCCAGGCTGATGAAGGCTGATAGCCAGAAACCGGTCCTTGGATGCTTGATTCCGGTCTGGGAAAGACATGGTTTGGTAGTTCAGACTGGGCTGTTCCCATGAGGCACAGGGTCATAGCTGATTTGCATATAGCCAGTGTCTAACCCAGGGTGGTGTGGAGTGCAAAAAAATGATGGATTTAGGCCCAGATCCTTGTACTGGGGTGAATGTATGACATTGTTCTACATTCTGTCCATCAACTGTTGTTTTTTGCAATTTTCACCCCGAGTGGGCTGGGTATGCTCAGACGTGAGTCCCAGGCTCTCCACACCACTGGAGTCAAGCTATCCTGGCTGATGAAGGCTGATAGCCAGAAACCGGTCCTTGGATGCTTGATTCCGGTCTGGGAAAGACATGGCTTGGTAGTTCGGACTGGACTGTTCCCATGAGGCACAGGGTCAGAGCTGATTTGCATATTGCCAGTGTCTAACCCAGGGTGGTGTGGAGTGCAAAAAAACGATGGATTTAGGCCCAGATCCTTGTACTGGGGTGAATGTATGACATTGTTCTACATTCTGTCCATCAACTGTGTTTTTTGCAATTTTCACCCTGAGTGGGCTGGGTATGCTCAGACGTGAGTCCCAGGCTCTCCACACCACTGGAGTCAAGCTATCCAGGCTGATGAAGGCTGATAGCCAGAAACCGGTCCTTGGATGCTTGATTCCGGTCTGGGAAAGACATGGTTTGGTAGTTCGGACTGGACTGTTCCCATGAGGCACAGGGTCAGAACTGATTTGCATATAGCCAGTGTCTAACCCAGGGTGATGTGGAGTGCAAAAAAACGATGGATTTAGGCCCAGATCCTTGTACTGGGGTGAATGTATGACATTGTTCTACATTCTGTCCATCAACTGTGTTTTTTGCAATTTTCACCCCGAGTGGGCTGGGTATGCTCAGACGTGAGTCCCAGGCTCTCCACACCACTGGAGTTAAGCTATCCAGGCTGATGAAGGCTGATAGCCAGAAACCAGTCCTTGGATGCTTGATTCCGGTCTGGGAAAGACATGGTTTGGTAGTTCGGACTGGACTGTTCCCATGAGGCACAGGGTCAGAGCTGATTTGCATATAGCCAGTGTCTAACCCAGGGTGATGTGGAGTGCAAAAAAACGATGGATTTAGGCCCAGATCCTTGTACTGGGGTGAATGTATGACATTGTTCTACATTCTGTCCATCAACTGTGTTTTTTGCAATTTTCACCCCGAGTGGGCTGGGTATGCTCAGACGTGAGTCCCAGGCTCTCCACACCACTGGAGTCAAGCTATCCAGGCTGATGAAGGCTGATAGCCAGAAACCGGTCCTTGGATGCTTGATTCCGGTCTGGGAAAGACATGGCTTGGTAGTTCGGACTGGACTGTTCCCATGAGGCACAGGGTCAGAGCTGATTTGCATATAGCCAGTGTCTAACCCAGGGTGGTGTGGAGTGCAAAAAAACGATGGATTTAGGCCCAGATCCTTGTACTGGGGTGAATGTATGACATTATTCTACATTCTGTCCATCAACTGAGTTTTTTGCAATTTTCACCCCGAGTGGGCTGGGTATGCTCAGACGTGAGTCCCAGGCTCGCCACACCACTGGAGTCAAGCTATCCAGGCTGATGAAGGCTGATAGCCAGAAACCGGTCCTTGGATGCTTGATTCCGGTCTGGGAAAGACATGGCTTGGTAGTTCGGACTGGACTGTTCCCATGAGGCACAGGGTCAGAGCTGATTTGCATATAGCCAGTGTCTAACCCAGGGTGGTGTGGAGTGCAAAAAAACGATGGATTTAGGCCCAGATCCTTGTACTGGGGTGAATGTATGACATTGTTCTACATTCTGTCCATCAACTGTGTTTTTTGCAATTTTCACCCCGAGTGGGCTGGGTATGCTCAGACGTGAGTCCCAGGCTCTCCACACCACTGGAGTTAAGCTATCCAGGCTGATGAAGGCTGATAGCCAGAAACCGGTCCTTGGATGCTTGATTCCGGTCTGGGAAAGACATGGTTTGGTAGTTCGGACTGGACTGTTCCCATGAGGCACAGGGTCAGAGCTGATTTGCATATAGCCAGTGTCTAACCCAGGGTGATGTGGAGTGCAAAAAAACGATGGATTTAGGCCCAGATCCTTGTACTGGGGTGAATGTATGACATTGTTCTAAATTCTGTCCATCAACTGTGTTTTTTGCAATTTTCACCCTGAGTGGGCTGGGTATGCTCAGACGTGAGTCCCAGGCTCTCCACACCACTGGAGTCAAGCTATCCAGGCTGATGAAGGCTAATAGCCAGAAACCGGTCCTTGGATGCTTGATTCCGGTCTGGGAAAGACATGGTTTGGTAGTTCGGACTGGACTGTTCCCATGAGGCACAGGGTCAGAGCTGATTTGCATATAGCCAGTGTCTAACCCAGGGTGATGTGGAGTGCAAAAAAACGATGGATTTAGGCCCAGATCCTTGTACTGGGGTGAATGTATGACATTGTTCTACATTCTGTCCATCAACTGTGTTTTTTGCAATTTTCACCCTGAGTGGGCTGGGTATGCTCAGACGTGAGTCCCAGGCTCTCCACACCACTGGAGTCAAGCTATCCAGGCTGATGAAGGCTGATAGCCAGAAACCGGTCCTTGGATGCTTGATTCCGGTCTGGGAAAGACATGGCTTGGTAGTTCGGACTGGACTGTTCCCATGAGGCACAGGGTCAGAGCTGATTTGCATATAGCCAGTGTCTAACCCAGGGTGGTGTGGATTGCAAAAAAACGATGGATTTAGGCCCAGATCCTTGTACTGGGGTGAATGTATGACATTGTTCTACATTCTGTCCATCAACTGTGTTTTTTGCACATTTCACCCCGAGTGGGCTGGGTATGCTCAGACGTGAGTCCCAGGCTCTCCACACCACTGGAGTCAAGCTATCCAGGCTGATGAAGGCTGATAGCCAGAAACCGGTCCTTGGATGCTTGATTCCGGTCTGGGAAAGACATGGTTTGGTAGTTCAGACTGGGCTGTTCCCATGAGGCACAGGGTCATAGCTGATTTGCATATAGCCAGTGTCTAACCCAGGGTGGTGTGGAGTGCAAAAAAATGATGGATTTAGGCCCAGATCCTTGTACTGGGGTGAATGTATGACATTGTTCTACATTCTGTCCATCAACTGTTGTTTTTTGCAATTTTCACCCCGAGTGGGCTGGGTATGCTCAGACGTGAGTCCCAGGCTCTCCACACCACTGGAGTCAAGCTATCCTGGCTGATGAAGGCTGATAGCCAGAAACCGGTCCTTGGATGCTTGATTCCGGTCTGGGAAAGACATGGCTTGGTAGTTCGGACTGGACTGTTCCCATGAGGCACAGGGTCAGAGCTGATTTGCATATTGCCAGTGTCTAACCCAGGGTGGTGTGGAGTGCAAAAAAACGATGGATTTAGGCCCAGATCCTTGTACTGGGGTGAATGTATGACATTGTTCTACATTCTGTCCATCAACTGTGTTTTTTGCAATTTTCACCCTGAGTGGGCTGGGTATGCTCAGACGTGAGTCCCAGGCTCTCCACACCACTGGAGTCAAGCTATCCAGGCTGATGAAGGCTGATAGCCAGAAACCGGTCCTTGGATGCTTGATTCCGGTCTGGGAAAGACATGGTTTGGTAGTTCGGACTGGACTGTTCCCATGAGGCACAGGGTCAGAACTGATTTGCATATAGCCAGTGTCTAACCCAGGGTGATGTGGAGTGCAAAAAAACGATGGATTTAGGCCCAGATCCTTGTACTGGGGTGAATGTATGACATTGTTCTACATTCTGTCCATCAACTGTGTTTTTTGCAATTTTCACCCCGAGTGGGCTGGGTATGCTCAGACGTGAGTCCCAGGCTCTCCACACCACTGGAGTTAAGCTATCCAGGCTGATGAAGGCTGATAGCCAGAAACCAGTCCTTGGATGCTTGATTCCGGTCTGGGAAAGACATGGTTTGGTAGTTCGGACTGGACTGTTCCCATGAGGCACAGGGTCAGAGCTGATTTGCATATAGCCAGTGTCTAACCCAGGGTGATGTGGAGTGCAAAAAAACGATGGATTTAGGCCCAGATCCTTGTACTGGGGTGAATGTATGACATTGTTCTACATTCTGTCCATCAACTGTGTTTTTTGCAATTTTCACCCCGAGTGGGCTGGGTATGCTCAGACGTGAGTCCCAGGCTCTCCACACCACTGGAGTCAAGCTATCCAGGCTGATGAAGGCTGATAGCCAGAAACCGGTCCTTGGATGCTTGATTCCGGTCTGGGAAAGACATGGCTTGGTAGTTCGGACTGGACTGTTCCCATGAGGCACAGGGTCAGAGCTGATTTGCATATAGCCAGTGTCTAACCCAGGGTGGTGTGGAGTGCAAAAAAACGATGGATTTAGGCCCAGATCCTTGTACTGGGGTGAATGTATGACATTATTCTACATTCTGTCCATCAACTGAGTTTTTTGCAATTTTCACCCCGAGTGGGCTGGGTATGCTCAGACGTGAGTCCCAGGCTCGCCACACCACTGGAGTCAAGCTATCCAGGCTGATGAAGGCTGATAGCCAGAAACCGGTCCTTGGATGCTTGATTCCGGTCTGGGAAAGACATGGCTTGGTAGTTCGGACTGGACTGTTCCCATGAGGCACAGGGTCAGAGCTGATTTGCATATAGCCAGTGTCTAACCCAGGGTGGTGTGGAGTGCAAAAAAACGATGGATTTAGGCCCAGATCCTTGTACTGGGGTGAATGTATGACATTGTTCTACATTCTGTCCATCAACTGTGTTTTTTGCAATTTTCACCCCGAGTGGGCTGGGTATGCTCAGACGTGAGTCCCAGGCTCTCCACACCACTGGAGTTAAGCTATCCAGGCTGATGAAGGCTGATAGCCAGAAACCGGTCCTTGGATGCTTGATTCCGGTCTGGGAAAGACATGGTTTGGTAGTTCGGACTGGACTGTTCCCATGAGGCACAGGGTCAGAGCTGATTTGCATATAGCCAGTGTCTAACCCAGGGTGATGTGGAGTGCAAAAAAACGATGGATTTAGGCCCAGATCCTTGTACTGGGGTGAATGTATGACATTGTTCTAAATTCTGTCCATCAACTGTGTTTTTTGCAATTTTCACCCTGAGTGGGCTGGGTATGCTCAGACGTGAGTCCCAGGCTCTCCACACCACTGGAGTCAAGCTATCCAGGCTGATGAAGGCTAATAGCCAGAAACCGGTCCTTGGATGCTTGATTCCGGTCTGGGAAAGACATGGTTTGGTAGTTCGGACTGGACTGTTCCCATGAGGCACAGGGTCAGAGCTGATTTGCATATAGCCAGTGTCTAACCCAGGGTGATGTGGAGTGCAAAAAAACGATGGATTTAGGCCCAGATCCTTGTACTGGGGTGAATGTATGACATTGTTCTACATTCTGTCCATCAACTGTGTTTTTTGCAATTTTCACCCTGAGTGGGCTGGGTATGCTCAGACGTGAGTCCCAGGCTCTCCACACCACTGGAGTCAAGCTATCCAGGCTGATGAAGGCTGATAGCCAGAAACCGGTCCTTGGATGCTTGATTCCGGTCTGGGAAAGACATGGCTTGGTAGTTCGGACTGGACTGTTCCCATGAGGCACAGGGTCAGAGCTGATTTGCATATAGCCAGTGTCTAACCCAGGGTGGTGTGGAGTGCAAAAAAACGATGGATTTAGGCCCAGATCCTTGTACTGGGGTGAATGTATGACATTGTTCTACATTCTGTCCATCAACTGTGTTTTTTGCAATTTTCACCCTGAGTGGGCTGGGTATGCTCAGACGTGAGTCCCAGGCTCTCCACACCACTGGAGTCAAGCTATCCAGGCTGATGAAGGCTGATAGCCAGAAACCGGTCCTTGGATGCTTGATTCCGGTCTGGGAAAGACATGGTTTGGTAGTTCGGACTGGACTGTTCCCATGAGGCACAGGGTCAGAGCTGATTTGCATATAGCCAGTGTCTAACCCAGGGTGATGTGGAGTGCAAAAAAACGATGGATTTAGGCCCAGATCCTTGTACTGGGGTGAATGTATGACATTGTTCTAAATTCTGTCCATCAACTGTGTTTTTTGCAATTTTCACCCCGAGTGGGCTGGGTATGCTCAGACGTGAGTCCCAGGCTCTCCACACCACTGGAGTCAAGCTATCCAGGCTGATGAAGGCTGATAGCCAGAAACCGGTCCTTGGATGCTTGATTCCGGTCTGGGAAAGACATGGCTTGGTAGTTCGGACTGGACTGTTCCCATGAGGCACAGGGTCAGAGCTGATTTGCATATAGCCAGTGTCTAACCCAGGGTGGTGTGGAGTGCAAAAAAACGATGGATTTAGGCCCAGATCCTTGTACTGGGGTGAATGTATGACATTATTCTACATTCTGTCCATCAACTGTGTTTTTTGCAATTTTCACCCCGAGTGGGCTGGGTATGCTCAGACGTGAGTCCCAGGCTCTCCACACCACTGGAGTCAAGCTATCCAGGCTGATGAAGGCTGATAGCCAGAAACCGGTCCTTGGATGCTTGATTCCGGTCTGGGAAAGACATGGCTTGGTAGTTCGGACTGGACTGTTCCCATGAGGCACAGGGTCAGAGCTGATTTGCATATAGCCAGTGTCTAACCCAGGGTGGTGTGGAGTGCAAAAAAACAATGGATTTAGGCCCAGATCCTTGTACTGGGGTGAATGTATGACATTGTTCTACATTCTGTCCATCAACTGTGTTTTTTGCAATTTTCACCCCGGGTGGGCTGGGTATGCTCAGACGTGAGTCCCAGGCTCTCCACACCACTGGAGTTAAGCTATCCAGGCTGATGAAGGCTGATAGCCAGAAACCAGTCCTTGGATGCTTGATTCCGGTCTGGGAAAGACATGGTTTGGTAGTTCGGACTGGACTGTTCCCATGAGGCACAGGGTCAGAGCTGATTTGCATATAGCCAGTGTCTAACCCAGGGTGATGTGGAGTGCAAAAAAACGATGGATTTAGGCCCAGATCCTTGTACTGGGGTGAATGTATGACATTGTTCTAAAATCTGTCCATCAACTGTGTTTTTTGCAATTTTCACCCGAGTGGGCTGGGTATGCTCAGACGTGAGTCCCAGACTCTCCACACCACTGGAGTCAAGCTATCCAGGCTGATGAAGGCTGATAGCCAGAAACCGGTCCTTGGATGCTTGATTCCGGTCTGGGAAAGACATGGCTTGGTAGTTCGGACTGGACTGTTCCCATGAGGCACAGGGTCAGAGCTGATTTGCATATAGCCAGTGTCTAACCCAGGGTGGTGTGGAGTGCAAAAAACCGATGGATTTAGGCCCAGATCCTTGTACTGGGGTGAATGTATGACATTGTTCTACATTCTGTCCATCAACTGTGTTTTTTGCAATTTTCACCCCGAGTGGGCTGGGTATGCTCAGACGTGAGTCCCAGGCTCTCCACACCACTGGAGTTAAGCTATCCAGGCTGATGAAGGCTGATAGCCAGAAACCGGTCCTTGGATGCTTGATTCCGGTCTGGGAAAGACATGGTTTGGTAGTTCGGACTGGACTGTTCCCATGAGGCACAGGGTCAGAGCTGATTTGCATATAGCCAGTGTCTAACCCAGGGTGATGTGGAGTGCAAAAAAACGATGGATTTAGGCCCAGATCCTTGTACTGGGGTGAATGTATGACATTGTTCTAAATTCTGTCCATCAACTGTGTTTTTTGCAATTTTCACCCTGAGTGGGCTGGGTATGCTCAGACGTGAGTCCCAGGCTCTCCACACCACTGGAGTCAAGCTATCCAGGCTGATGAAGGCTAATAGCCAGAAACCGGTCCTTGGATGCTTGATTCCGGTCTGGGAAAGACATGGTTTGGTAGTTCGGACTGGACTGTTCCCATGAGGCACAGGGTCAGAGCTGATTTGCATATAGCCAGTGTCTAACCCAGGGTGATGTGGAGTGCAAAAAAACGATGGATTTAGGCCCAGATCCTTGTACTGGGGTGAATGTATGACATTGTTCTACATTCTGTCCATCAACTGTGTTTTTTGCAATTTTCACCCTGAGTGGGCTGGGTATGCTCAGACGTGAGTCCCAGGCTCTCCACACCACTGGAGTCAAGCTATCCAGGCTGATGAAGGCTGATAGCCAGAAACCGGTCCTTGGATGCTTGATTCCGGTCTGGGAAAGACATGGTTTGGTAGTTCGGACTGGACTGTTCCCATGAGGCACAGGGTCAGAGCTGATTTGCATATAGCCAGTGTCTAACCCAGGGTGATGTGGAGTGCAAAAAAACGATGGATTTAGGCCCAGATCCTTGTACTGGGGTGAATGTATGACATTGTTCTAAATTCTGTCCATCAACTGTGTTTTTTGCAATTTTCACCCCGAGTGGGCTGGGTATGCTCAGACGTGAGTCCCAGGCTCTCCACACCACTGGAGTCAAGCTATCCAGGCTGATGAAGGCTGATAGCCAGAAACCGGTCCTTGGATGCTTGATTCCGGTCTGGGAAAGACATGGCTTGGTAGTTCGGACTGGACTGTTCCCATGAGGCACAGGGTCAGAGCTGATTTGCATATAGCCAGTGTCTAACCCAGGGTGGTGTGGAGTGCAAAAAAACGATGGATTTAGGCCCAGATCCTTGTACTGGGGTGAATGTATGACATTATTCTACATTCTGTCCATCAACTGTGTTTTTTGCAATTTTCACCCCGAGTGGGCTGGGTATGCTCAGACGTGAGTCCCAGGCTCTCCACACCACTGGAGTCAAGCTATCCAGGCTGATGAAGGCTGATAGCCAGAAACCGGTCCTTGGATGCTTGATTCCGGTCTGGGAAAGACATGGCTTGGTAGTTCGGACTGGACTGTTCCCATGAGGCACAGGGTCAGAGCTGATTTGCATATAGCCAGTGTCTAACCCAGGGTGGTGTGGAGTGCAAAAAAACAATGGATTTAGGCCCAGATCCTTGTACTGGGGTGAATGTATGACATTGTTCTACATTCTGTCCATCAACTGTGTTTTTTGCAATTTTCACCCCGGGTGGGCTGGGTATGCTCAGACGTGAGTCCCAGGCTCTCCACACCACTGGAGTTAAGCTATCCAGGCTGATGAAGGCTGATAGCCAGAAACCAGTCCTTGGATGCTTGATTCCGGTCTGGGAAAGACATGGTTTGGTAGTTCGGACTGGACTGTTCCCATGAGGCACAGGGTCAGAGCTGATTTGCATATAGCCAGTGTCTAACCCAGGGTGATGTGGAGTGCAAAAAAACGATGGATTTAGGCCCAGATCCTTGTACTGGGGTGAATGTATGACATTGTTCTAAAATCTGTCCATCAACTGTGTTTTTTGCAATTTTCACCCGAGTGGGCTGGGTATGCTCAGACGTGAGTCCCAGACTCTCCACACCACTGGAGTCAAGCTATCCAGGCTGATGAAGGCTGATAGCCAGAAACCGGTCCTTGGATGCTTGATTCCGGTCTGGGAAAGACATGGCTTGGTAGTTCGGACTGGACTGTTCCCATGAGGCACAGGGTCAGAGCTGATTTGCATATAGCCAGTGTCTAACCCAGGGTGGTGTGGAGTGCAAAAAACCGATGGATTTAGGCCCAGATCCTTGTACTGGGGTGAATGTATGACATTGTTCTACATTCTGTCCATCAACTGTGTTTTTTGCAATTTTCACCCCGAGTGGGCTGGGTATGCTCAGACGTGAGTCCCAGGCTCTCCACACCACTGGAGTTAAGCTATCCAGGCTGATGAAGGCTGATAGCCAGAAACCGGTCCTTGGATGCTTGATTCCGGTCTGGGAAAGACATGGTTTGGTAGTTCGGACTGGACTGTTCCCATGAGGCACAGGGTCAGAGCTGATTTGCATATAGCCAGTGTCTAACCCAGGGTGATGTGGAGTGCAAAAAAACGATGGATTTAGGCCCAGATCCTTGTACTGGGGTGAATGTATGACATTGTTCTAAATTCTGTCCATCAACTGTGTTTTTTGCAATTTTCACCCTGAGTGGGCTGGGTATGCTCAGACGTGAGTCCCAGGCTCTCCACACCACTGGAGTCAAGCTATCCAGGCTGATGAAGGCTAATAGCCAGAAACCGGTCCTTGGATGCTTGATTCCGGTCTGGGAAAGACATGGTTTGGTAGTTCGGACTGGACTGTTCCCATGAGGCACAGGGTCAGAGCTGATTTGCATATAGCCAGTGTCTAACCCAGGGTGATGTGGAGTGCAAAAAAACGATGGATTTAGGCCCAGATCCTTGTACTGGGGTGAATGTATGACATTGTTCTACATTCTGTCCATCAACTGTGTTTTTTGCAATTTTCACCCTGAGTGGGCTGGGTATGCTCAGACGTGAGTCCCAGGCTCTCCACACCACTGGAGTCAAGCTATCCAGGCTGATGAAGGCTGATAGCCAGAAACCGGTCCTTGGATGCTTGATTCCGGTCTGGGAAAGACATGGCTTGGTAGTTCGGACTGGACTGTTCCCATGAGGCACAGGGTCAGAGCTGATTTGCATATAGCCAGTGTCTAACCCAGGGTGGTGTGGATTGCAAAAAAACGATGGATTTAGGCCCAGATCCTTGTACTGGGGTGAATGTATGACATTGTTCTACATTCTGTCCATCAACTGTGTTTTTTGCACATTTCACCCCGAGTGGGCTGGGTATGCTCAGACGTGAGTCCCAGGCTCTCCACACCACTGGAGTCAAGCTATCCAGGCTGATGAAGGCTGATAGCCAGAAACCGGTCCTTGGATGCTTGATTCCGGTCTGGGAAAGACATGGTTTGGTAGTTCAGACTGGGCTGTTCCCATGAGGCACAGGGTCATAGCTGATTTGCATATAGCCAGTGTCTAACCCAGGGTGGTGTGGAGTGCAAAAAAATGATGGATTTAGGCCCAGATCCTTGTACTGGGGTGAATGTATGACATTGTTCTACATTCTGTCCATCAACTGTTGTTTTTTGCAATTTTCACCCCGAGTGGGCTGGGTATGCTCAGACGTGAGTCCCAGGCTCTCCACACCACTGGAGTCAAGCTATCCTGGCTGATGAAGGCTGATAGCCAGAAACCGGTCCTTGGATGCTTGATTCCGGTCTGGGAAAGACATGGCTTGGTAGTTCGGACTGGACTGTTCCCATGAGGCACAGGGTCAGAGCTGATTTGCATATTGCCAGTGTCTAACCCAGGGTGGTGTGGAGTGCAAAAAAACGATGGATTTAGGCCCAGATCCTTGTACTGGGGTGAATGTATGACATTGTTCTACATTCTGTCCATCAACTGTGTTTTTTGCAATTTTCACCCTGAGTGGGCTGGGTATGCTCAGACGTGAGTCCCAGGCTCTCCACACCACTGGAGTCAAGCTATCCAGGCTGATGAAGGCTGATAGCCAGAAACCGGTCCTTGGATGCTTGATTCCGGTCTGGGAAAGACATGGTTTGGTAGTTCGGACTGGACTGTTCCCATGAGGCACAGGGTCAGAACTGATTTGCATATAGCCAGTGTCTAACCCAGGGTGATGTGGAGTGCAAAAAAACGATGGATTTAGGCCCAGATCCTTGTACTGGGGTGAATGTATGACATTGTTCTACATTCTGTCCATCAACTGTGTTTTTTGCAATTTTCACCCCGAGTGGGCTGGGTATGCTCAGACGTGAGTCCCAGGCTCTCCACACCACTGGAGTTAAGCTATCCAGGCTGATGAAGGCTGATAGCCAGAAACCAGTCCTTGGATGCTTGATTCCGGTCTGGGAAAGACATGGTTTGGTAGTTCGGACTGGACTGTTCCCATGAGGCACAGGGTCAGAGCTGATTTGCATATAGCCAGTGTCTAACCCAGGGTGATGTGGAGTGCAAAAAAACGATGGATTTAGGCCCAGATCCTTGTACTGGGGTGAATGTATGACATTGTTCTACATTCTGTCCATCAACTGTGTTTTTTGCAATTTTCACCCCGAGTGGGCTGGGTATGCTCAGACGTGAGTCCCAGGCTCTCCACACCACTGGAGTCAAGCTATCCAGGCTGATGAAGGCTGATAGCCAGAAACCGGTCCTTGGATGCTTGATTCCGGTCTGGGAAAGACATGGCTTGGTAGTTCGGACTGGACTGTTCCCATGAGGCACAGGGTCAGAGCTGATTTGCATATAGCCAGTGTCTAACCCAGGGTGGTGTGGAGTGCAAAAAAACGATGGATTTAGGCCCAGATCCTTGTACTGGGGTGAATGTATGACATTATTCTACATTCTGTCCATCAACTGAGTTTTTTGCAATTTTCACCCCGAGTGGGCTGGGTATGCTCAGACGTGAGTCCCAGGCTCGCCACACCACTGGAGTCAAGCTATCCAGGCTGATGAAGGCTGATAGCCAGAAACCGGTCCTTGGATGCTTGATTCCGGTCTGGGAAAGACATGGCTTGGTAGTTCGGACTGGACTGTTCCCATGAGGCACAGGGTCAGAGCTGATTTGCATATAGCCAGTGTCTAACCCAGGGTGGTGTGGAGTGCAAAAAAACGATGGATTTAGGCCCAGATCCTTGTACTGGGGTGAATGTATGACATTGTTCTACATTCTGTCCATCAACTGTGTTTTTTGCAATTTTCACCCCGAGTGGGCTGGGTATGCTCAGACGTGAGTCCCAGGCTCTCCACACCACTGGAGTTAAGCTATCCAGGCTGATGAAGGCTGATAGCCAGAAACCGGTCCTTGGATGCTTGATTCCGGTCTGGGAAAGACATGGTTTGGTAGTTCGGACTGGACTGTTCCCATGAGGCACAGGGTCAGAGCTGATTTGCATATAGCCAGTGTCTAACCCAGGGTGATGTGGAGTGCAAAAAAACGATGGATTTAGGCCCAGATCCTTGTACTGGGGTGAATGTATGACATTGTTCTAAATTCTGTCCATCAACTGTGTTTTTTGCAATTTTCACCCTGAGTGGGCTGGGTATGCTCAGACGTGAGTCCCAGGCTCTCCACACCACTGGAGTCAAGCTATCCAGGCTGATGAAGGCTAATAGCCAGAAACCGGTCCTTGGATGCTTGATTCCGGTCTGGGAAAGACATGGTTTGGTAGTTCGGACTGGACTGTTCCCATGAGGCACAGGGTCAGAGCTGATTTGCATATAGCCAGTGTCTAACCCAGGGTGATGTGGAGTGCAAAAAAACGATGGATTTAGGCCCAGATCCTTGTACTGGGGTGAATGTATGACATTGTTCTACATTCTGTCCATCAACTGTGTTTTTTGCAATTTTCACCCTGAGTGGGCTGGGTATGCTCAGACGTGAGTCCCAGGCTCTCCACACCACTGGAGTCAAGCTATCCAGGCTGATGAAGGCTGATAGCCAGAAACCGGTCCTTGGATGCTTGATTCCGGTCTGGGAAAGACATGGCTTGGTAGTTCGGACTGGACTGTTCCCATGAGGCACAGGGTCAGAGCTGATTTGCATATAGCCAGTGTCTAACCCAGGGTGGTGTGGAGTGCAAAAAAACGATGGATTTAGGCCCAGATCCTTGTACTGGGGTGAATGTATGACATTGTTCTACATTCTGTCCATCAACTGTGTTTTTTGCAATTTTCACCCTGAGTGGGCTGGGTATGCTCAGACGTGAGTCCCAGGCTCTCCACACCACTGGAGTCAAGCTATCCAGGCTGATGAAGGCTGATAGCCAGAAACCGGTCCTTGGATGCTTGATTCCGGTCTGGGAAAGACATGGTTTGGTAGTTCGGACTGGACTGTTCCCATGAGGCACAGGGTCAGAGCTGATTTGCATATAGCCAGTGTCTAACCCAGGGTGATGTGGAGTGCAAAAAAACGATGGATTTAGGCCCAGATCCTTGTACTGGGGTGAATGTATGACATTGTTCTAAATTCTGTCCATCAACTGTGTTTTTTGCAATTTTCACCCCGAGTGGGCTGGGTATGCTCAGACGTGAGTCCCAGGCTCTCCACACCACTGGAGTCAAGCTATCCAGGCTGATGAAGGCTGATAGCCAGAAACCGGTCCTTGGATGCTTGATTCCGGTCTGGGAAAGACATGGCTTGGTAGTTCGGACTGGACTGTTCCCATGAGGCACAGGGTCAGAGCTGATTTGCATATAGCCAGTGTCTAACCCAGGGTGGTGTGGAGTGCAAAAAAACGATGGATTTAGGCCCAGATCCTTGTACTGGGGTGAATGTATGACATTATTCTACATTCTGTCCATCAACTGTGTTTTTTGCAATTTTCACCCCGAGTGGGCTGGGTATGCTCAGACGTGAGTCCCAGGCTCTCCACACCACTGGAGTCAAGCTATCCAGGCTGATGAAGGCTGATAGCCAGAAACCGGTCCTTGGATGCTTGATTCCGGTCTGGGAAAGACATGGCTTGGTAGTTCGGACTGGACTGTTCCCATGAGGCACAGGGTCAGAGCTGATTTGCATATAGCCAGTGTCTAACCCAGGGTGGTGTGGAGTGCAAAAAAACAATGGATTTAGGCCCAGATCCTTGTACTGGGGTGAATGTATGACATTGTTCTACATTCTGTCCATCAACTGTGTTTTTTGCAATTTTCACCCCGGGTGGGCTGGGTATGCTCAGACGTGAGTCCCAGGCTCTCCACACCACTGGAGTTAAGCTATCCAGGCTGATGAAGGCTGATAGCCAGAAACCAGTCCTTGGATGCTTGATTCCGGTCTGGGAAAGACATGGTTTGGTAGTTCGGACTGGACTGTTCCCATGAGGCACAGGGTCAGAGCTGATTTGCATATAGCCAGTGTCTAACCCAGGGTGATGTGGAGTGCAAAAAAACGATGGATTTAGGCCCAGATCCTTGTACTGGGGTGAATGTATGACATTGTTCTAAAATCTGTCCATCAACTGTGTTTTTTGCAATTTTCACCCGAGTGGGCTGGGTATGCTCAGACGTGAGTCCCAGACTCTCCACACCACTGGAGTCAAGCTATCCAGGCTGATGAAGGCTGATAGCCAGAAACCGGTCCTTGGATGCTTGATTCCGGTCTGGGAAAGACATGGCTTGGTAGTTCGGACTGGACTGTTCCCATGAGGCACAGGGTCAGAGCTGATTTGCATATAGCCAGTGTCTAACCCAGGGTGGTGTGGAGTGCAAAAAACCGATGGATTTAGGCCCAGATCCTTGTACTGGGGTGAATGTATGACATTGTTCTACATTCTGTCCATCAACTGTGTTTTTTGCAATTTTCACCCCGAGTGGGCTGGGTATGCTCAGACGTGAGTCCCAGGCTCTCCACACCACTGGAGTTAAGCTATCCAGGCTGATGAAGGCTGATAGCCAGAAACCGGTCCTTGGATGCTTGATTCCGGTCTGGGAAAGACATGGTTTGGTAGTTCGGACTGGACTGTTCCCATGAGGCACAGGGTCAGAGCTGATTTGCATATAGCCAGTGTCTAACCCAGGGTGATGTGGAGTGCAAAAAAACGATGGATTTAGGCCCAGATCCTTGTACTGGGGTGAATGTATGACATTGTTCTAAATTCTGTCCATCAACTGTGTTTTTTGCAATTTTCACCCTGAGTGGGCTGGGTATGCTCAGACGTGAGTCCCAGGCTCTCCACACCACTGGAGTCAAGCTATCCAGGCTGATGAAGGCTAATAGCCAGAAACCGGTCCTTGGATGCTTGATTCCGGTCTGGGAAAGACATGGTTTGGTAGTTCGGACTGGACTGTTCCCATGAGGCACAGGGTCAGAGCTGATTTGCATATAGCCAGTGTCTAACCCAGGGTGATGTGGAGTGCAAAAAAACGATGGATTTAGGCCCAGATCCTTGTACTGGGGTGAATGTATGACATTGTTCTACATTCTGTCCATCAACTGTGTTTTTTGCAATTTTCACCCTGAGTGGGCTGGGTATGCTCAGACGTGAGTCCCAGGCTCTCCACACCACTGGAGTCAAGCTATCCAGGCTGATGAAGGCTGATAGCCAGAAACCGGTCCTTGGATGCTTGATTCCGGTCTGGGAAAGACATGGTTTGGTAGTTCGGACTGGACTGTTCCCATGAGGCACAGGGTCAGAGCTGATTTGCATATAGCCAGTGTCTAACCCAGGGTGATGTGGAGTGCAAAAAAACGATGGATTTAGGCCCAGATCCTTGTACTGGGGTGAATGTATGACATTGTTCTAAATTCTGTCCATCAACTGTGTTTTTTGCAATTTTCACCCCGAGTGGGCTGGGTATGCTCAGACGTGAGTCCCAGGCTCTCCACACCATTGGAGTCAAGCTATCCAGGCTGATGAAGGCTGATAGCCAGAAACCGGTCCTTGGATGCTTGATTCCGGTCTGGGAAAGACATGGCTTGGTAGTTCGGACTGGACTGTTCCCATGAGGCACAGGGTCAGAGCTGATTTGCATATAGCCAGTGTCTAACCCAGGGTGGTGTGGAGTGCAAAAAAACGATGGATTTAGGCCCAGATCCTTGTACTGGGGTGAATGTATGACATTATTCTACATTCTGTCCATCAACTGTGTTTTTTGCAATTTTCACCCCGAGTGGGCTGGGTATGCTCAGACGTGAGTCCCAGGCTCTCCACACCACTGGAGTCAAGCTATCCAGGCTGATGAAGGCTGATAGCCAGAAACCGGTCCTTGGATGCTTGATTCCGGTCTGGGAAAGACATGGCTTGGTAGTTCGGACTGGACTGTTCCCATGAGGCACAGGGTCAGAGCTGATTTGCATATAGCCAGTGTCTAACCCAGGGTGGTGTGGAGTGCAAAAAAACAATGGATTTAGGCCCAGATCCTTGTACTGGGGTGAATGTATGACATTGTTCTACATTCTGTCCATCAACTGTGTTTTTTGCAATTTTCACCCCGGGTGGGCTGGGTATGCTCAGACGTGAGTCCCAGGCTCTCCACACCACTGGAGTTAAGCTATCCAGGCTGATGAAGGCTGATAGCCAGAAACCAGTCCTTGGATGCTTGATTCCGGTCTGGGAAAGACATGGTTTGGTAGTTCGGACTGGACTGTTCCCATGAGGCACAGGGTCAGAGCTGATTTGCATATAGCCAGTGTCTAACCCAGGGTGATGTGGAGTGCAAAAAAACGATGGATTTAGGCCCAGATCCTTGTACTGGGGTGAATGTATGACATTGTTCTAAAATCTGTCCATCAACTGTGTTTTTTGCAATTTTCACCCGAGTGGGCTGGGTATGCTCAGACGTGAGTCCCAGACTCTCCACACCACTGGAGTCAAGCTATCCAGGCTGATGAAGGCTGATAGCCAGAAACCGGTCCTTGGATGCTTGATTCCGGTCTGGGAAAGACATGGCTTGGTAGTTCGGACTGGACTGTTCCCATGAGGCACAGGGTCAGAGCTGATTTGCATATAGCCAGTGTCTAACCCAGGGTGGTGTGGAGTGCAAAAAACCGATGGATTTAGGCCCAGATCCTTGTACTGGGGTGAATGTATGACATTGTTCTACATTCTGTCCATCAACTGTGTTTTTTGCAATTTTCACCCCGAGTGGGCTGGGTATGCTCAGACGTGAGTCCCAGGCTCTCCACACCACTGGAGTTAAGCTATCCAGGCTGATGAAGGCTGATAGCCAGAAACCGGTCCTTGGATGCTTGATTCCGGTCTGGGAAAGACATGGTTTGGTAGTTCGGACTGGACTGTTCCCATGAGGCACAGGGTCAGAGCTGATTTGCATATAGCCAGTGTCTAACCCAGGGTGATGTGGAGTGCAAAAAAACGATGGATTTAGGCCCAGATCCTTGTACTGGGGTGAATGTATGACATTGTTCTAAATTCTGTCCATCAACTGTGTTTTTTGCAATTTTCACCCTGAGTGGGCTGGGTATGCTCAGACGTGAGTCCCAGGCTCTCCACACCACTGGAGTCAAGCTATCCAGGCTGATGAAGGCTAATAGCCAGAAACCGGTCCTTGGATGCTTGATTCCGGTCTGGGAAAGACATGGTTTGGTAGTTCGGACTGGACTGTTCCCATGAGGCACAGGGTCAGAGCTGATTTGCATATAGCCAGTGTCTAACCCAGGGTGATGTGGAGTGCAAAAAAACGATGGATTTAGGCCCAGATCCTTGTACTGGGGTGAATGTATGACATTGTTCTACATTCTGTCCATCAACTGTGTTTTTTGCAATTTTCACCCTGAGTGGGCTGGGTATGCTCAGACGTGAGTCCCAGGCTCTCCACACCACTGGAGTCAAGCTATCCAGGCTGATGAAGGCTGATAGCCAGAAACCGGTCCTTGGATGCTTGATTCCGGTCTGGGAAAGACATGGTTTGGTAGTTCGGACTGGACTGTTCCCATGAGGCACAGGGTCAGAGCTGATTTGCATATAGCCAGTGTCTAACCCAGGGTGATGTGGAGTGCAAAAAAACGATGGATTTAGGCCCAGATCCTTGTACTGGGGTGAATGTATGACATTGTTCTAAATTCTGTCCATCAACTGTGTTTTTTGCAATTTTCACCCCGAGTGGGCTGGGTATGCTCAGACGTGAGTCCCAGGCTCTCCACACCACTGGAGTCAAGCTATCCAGGCTGATGAAGGCTGATAGCCAGAAACCGGTCCTTGGATGCTTGATTCCGGTCTGGGAAAGACATGGCTTGGTAGTTCGGACTGGACTGTTCCCATGAGGCACAGGGTCAGAGCTGATTTGCATATAGCCAGTGTCTAACCCAGGGTGGTGTGGAGTGCAAAAAAACGATGGATTTAGGCCCAGATCCTTGTACTGGGGTGAATGTATGACATTATTCTACATTCTGTCCATCAACTGTGTTTTTTGCAATTTTCACCCCGAGTGGGCTGGGTATGCTCAGACGTGAGTCCCAGGCTCTCCACACCACTGGAGTCAAGCTATCCAGGCTGATGAAGGCTGATAGCCAGAAACCGGTCCTTGGATGCTTGATTCCGGTCTGGGAAAGACATGGCTTGGTAGTTCGGACTGGACTGTTCCCATGAGGCACAGGGTCAGAGCTGATTTGCATATAGCCAGTGTCTAACCCAGGGTGGTGTGGAGTGCAAAAAAACAATGGATTTAGGCCCAGATCCTTGTACTGGGGTGAATGTATGACATTGTTCTACATTCTGTCCATCAACTGTGTTTTTTGCAATTTTCACCCCGGGTGGGCTGGGTATGCTCAGACGTGAGTCCCAGGCTCTCCACACCACTGGAGTTAAGCTATCCAGGCTGATGAAGGCTGATAGCCAGAAACAAGTCCTTGGATGCTTGATTCCGGTCTGGGAAAGACATGGTTTGGTAGTTCGGACTGGACTGTTCCCATGAGGCACAGGGTCAGAGCTGATTTGCATATAGCCAGTGTCTAACCCAGGGTGATGTGGAGTGCAAAAAAACGATGGATTTAGGCCCAGATCCTTGTACTGGGGTGAATGTATGACATTGTTCTAAAATCTGTCCATCAACTGTGTTTTTTGCAATTTTCACCCGAGTGGGCTGGGTATGCTCAGACGTGAGTCCCAGACTCTCCACACCACTGGAGTCAAGCTATCCAGGCTGATGAAGGCTGATAGCCAGAAACCGGTCCTTGGATGCTTGATTCCGGTCTGGGAAAGACATGGCTTGGTAGTTCGGACTGGACTGTTCCCATGAGGCACAGGGTCAGAGCTGATTTGCATATAGCCAGTGTCTAACCCAGGGTGGTGTGGAGTGCAAAAAAACGATGGATTTAGGCCCAGATCCTTGTACTGGGGTGAATGTATGACATTGTTCTACATTCTGTCCATCAACTGTGTTTTTTGCAATTTTCACCCCGAGTGGGCTGGGTATGCTCAGACGTGAGTCCCAGGCTCTCTACACCACTGGAGTCAAGCTATCCAGGCTGATGAAGGCTGATAGCCAGAAACCGGTCCTTGGATGCTTGATTCCGGTCTGGGAAAGACATGGCTTGGTAGTTCGGACTGGACTGTTCCCATGAGGCACAGGGTCAGAGCTGATTTGCATATAGCCAGTGTCTAACCCAGGGTGGTGTGGAGTGCAAAAAAACGATGGATTTAGGCCCAGATCCTTGTACTGGGGTGAATGTATGACATTGTTCTACATTCTGTCCATCAACTGTGTTTTTTGCAATTTTCACCCTGAGTGGGCTGGGTATGCTCAGACGTGAGTCCCAGGCTCTCCACACCACTGGAGTCAAGCTATCCAGGCTGATGAAGGCTGATAGCCAGAAACCGGTCCTTGGATGCTTGATTCCGTCTGGGAAAGACATGGCTTTGTAGTTCGGACTGGACTGTTCCCATGAGGCACAGGGTCAGAGCTGATTTGCATATAGCCAGTGTCTAACCCAGGGTGGTGTGGAGTGCAAAAAAACGATGGATTTGGGCCCAGATCCTTGTACTGGGGTGAATGTATGACATTGTTCTACATTCTGTCCATCAACTGTGTTTTTTGCAATTTTCACCCCGAGTGGGCTGGGTATGCTCAGACGTGAGTCCCAGGCTCTCCACACCACTGGAGTCAAGCTATCCAGGCTGATGAAGGCTGATAGCCAGAAACCGGTCCTTGGATGCTTGATTCCGGTCTGGGAAAGACATGGTTTGGTAGTTCAGACTGGACTGTTCCCATGAGGCACAGGGTCAGAGCTGATTTGCATATAGCCAGTGTCTAACCCAGGGTGGTGTGGAGTGCAAAAAAACGATGGATTTAGGCCCAGATCCTTGTACTGGGGTGAATGTATGACATTGTTCTACATTCTGTCCATCAACTGTGTTTTTTGCAATTTTCACCCCGAGTGGGCTGGGTATGCTCAGACGTGAGTCCCAGGCTCTCCACACCACTGGAGTCAAGCTATCCAGGCTGATGAAGGCTGATAGCCAGAAACCGGTCCTTGGATGCTTGATTCCGGTCTGGGAAAGACATGGCTTGGTAGTTCGGACTGGACTGTTCCCATGAGGCAGAGGGTCAGAGCTAATTTGCATATAGCCAGTGTCTAACCCAGGGTAGTGTGGAGTGCAAAAAAACGATGGATTTAGGCCCAGATCCTTGTACTGGGGTGAATGTATGACATTGTTCTACATTCTGTCCATCAACTGTTGTTTTTTGCAATTTTCACCCCGAGTGGGCTGGGTATGCTTAGACGTGAGTCCCAGGCTCTCCACACCACTGGAGTCAAGCTATCCTGGCTGATGAAGGCTGATAGCCAGAAACCGGTCCTTGGATGCATGATTCCGGTCTGGGAAAGACATGGCTTGGTAGTTCGGACTGGACTGTTCCCATGAGGCACAGGGTCAGAGCTGATTTGCATATTGCCAGTCTCTAACCCAGGGTGGTGTGGAGTGCAAAAAAACGATGGATTTAGGCCCAGATCCTTGTACTGGGGTGAATGTATGACATTGTTCTACATTCTGTCCATCAACTGTGTTTTTTGCAATTTTCACCCTGAGTGGGCTGGGTATGCTCAGACGTGAGTCCCAGGCTCTCCACACCACTGGAGTCAAGCTATCCAGGCTGATGAAGGCTGATAGCCAGAAACCGGTCCTTGGATGCTTGATTCCGGTCTGGGAAAGACATGGTTTGGTAGTTCGGACTGGACTGTTCCCATGAGGCACAGGGTCAGAACTGATTTGCATATAGCCAGTGTCTAACCCAGGGTGATGTGGAGTGCAAAAAAACGATGGATTTAGGCCCAGATCCTTGTACTGGGGTGAATGTATGACATTGTTCTAAATTCTGTCCATCAACTGTGTTTTTTGCAATTTTCCCCCCGAGTGGGCTGGGTATGCTCAGACGTGAGTCCCAGGCTCTCCACACCACTGGAGTCAAGCTATCCAGGCTGATGAAGGCTGATAGCCAGAAACCGGTCCTTGGATGCTTGATTCCGGTCTGGGAAAGACATGGCTTGGTAGTTCGGACTGGACTGTTCCCATGAGGCACAGGGTCAGAGCTGATTTGCATATAGCCAGTGTCTAACCCAGGGTGGTGTGGAGTGCAAAAAAACGATGGATTTAGGCCCAGATCCTTGTACTGGGGTGAATGTATGACATTGTTCTACATTCTGTCCATCAACTGTGTTTTTTGCAATTTTCACCCCGAGTGGGCTGGGTATGCTCAGACATGAGTCCCAGGCTCTCCACACCACTGGAGTCAAGCTATCCAGGCTGATGAAGGCTGATAGCCAGAAACCGGTCCTTGGATGCTTGATTCCGGTCTGGGAAAGACATGGCTTGGTAGTTCGGACTGGACTGTTCCCATGAAACACAGGGTCAGAGCTGATTTGCATGTAGCCAGTGTCTAACCCAGGGTGGTGTGGAGTGCAAAAAAACAATGGATTTAGGCCCAGATCCTTGTACTGGGGTGAATGTATGACATTATTCTACATTCTGTCCATCAACTGTGTTTTTTGCAATTTTCACCCCGAGTGGGCTGGGTATGCTCAGACGTGAGTCCCAGGCTCTCCACACCACTGGAGTCAAGCTATCCAGGCTGATGAAGGCTGATAGCCAGAAACCGGTCCTTGGATGCTTGATTCCGGTCTGGGAAAGACATGGCTTGGTAGTTCGGACTGGACTGTTCCCATGAGGCACAGGGTCAGAGCTGATTTGCATATAGCCAGTGTCTAACCCAGGGTGGTGTGGAGTGCAAAAAAAATGATGGATTTAGGCCCAGATCCTTGTACTGGGGTGAATGTATGACATTGTTCTACATTCTGTCCATCAACTGTGTTTTTTGCAATTTTCACCCCGAGTGGGCTGGGTATGCTCAGACGTGAGTCCCAGGCTCTCCACACCACTGGAGTCAAGCTATCCAGGCTGATGAAGGCTGATAGCCAGAAACCGGTCCTTGGATGCTTGATTCCGGTCTGGGAAAGACATGGCTTGGTAGTTCAGACTGGACTGTTCCCATGAGGTAGAGGGTCAGAGCTGATTTGCATATAGCCAGTGTCTAACCCAGGGTGGTGTGGAGTGCAAAAAAACGATGGATTTAGGCCCAGATCCTTGTACTGGGGTGAATGTATGACATTGTTCTACATTCTGTCCATCAACTGTTGTTTTTTGCAATTTTCACCCGAGTGGGCTGGGTATGCTCAGACGTGAGTCCCAGGCTCTCCACACCACTGGAGTCAAGCTATCCAGGCTGATGAAGGCTGATAGCCAGAAACCGGTCCTTGGATGCTTGATTCCGGTCTGGGAAAGACATGGCTTGGTAGTTCGGACTGGACTGTTCCCATGAGGCACAGGGTCAGAGCTGATTTGCATATTGCCAGTGTCTAACCCAGGGTGGTGTGGAGTGCAAAAAAACGATGGATTTAGGCCCAGATCCTTGTACTGGGGTGAATGTATGACATTGTTCTACATTCTGTCCATCAACTGTGTTTTTTGCAATTTTCACCCCGAGTGGGCTGGGTATGCTCAGACGTGAGTCCCAGGCTCTCCACACCACTGGAGTCAAGCTATCCAGGCTGATGAAGGCTGATAGCCAGAAACCGGTCCTTGGATGCTTGATTCCGGTCTGGGAAAGACATGGCTTGGTAGTTCGGACTGGACTGTTCCCATGAGGCACAGGGTCAGAGCTGATTTGCATATAGCCAGTGTCTAACCCAGGGTGGTGTGGAGTGCAAAAAAACGATGGATTTAGGCCCAGATCCTTGTACTGGGGTGAATGTATGACATTATTCTACATTCTGTCCATCAACTGTGTTTTTTGCAATTTTCACCCCGAGTGGGCTGGGTATGCTCAGACGTGAGTCCCAGGCTCTCCACACCACTGGAGTCAAGCTATCCAGGCTGATGAAGGCTGATAGCCAGAAACCGGTCCTTGGATGCTTGATTCCGGTCTGGGTAAGACATGGCTTGGTAGTTCGGACTGGACTGTTCCCATGAGGCACAGGGTCAGAGCTGATTTGCATATAGCCAGTGTCTAACCCAGGGTGGTGTGGAGTGCAAAAAAACGATGGATTTAGGCCCAGATCCTTGTACTGGGGTGAATGTATGACATTGTTCTACATTCTGTCCATCAACTGTGTTTTTTGCAATTTTTACCCGAGTGGGCTGGGTATGCTCAGACGTGAGTCCCAGACTCTCCACACCACTGGAGTCAAGCTATCCAGGCTGATGAAGGCTGATAGCCAGAAACCGGTCCTTGGATGCTTGATTCCGGTCTGGGAAAGACATGGCTTGGTAGTTCGGACTGGACTGTTCCCATGAGGCACAGGGTCAGAGCTGATTTGCATATAGCCAGTGTCTAACCCAGGGTGGTGTGGAGTGCAAAAAAACGATGGATTTAGGCCCAGATCCTTGTACTGGGGTGAATGTATGACATTGTTCTACATTCTGTCCATCAACTGTGTTTTTTGCAATTTTCACCCCGAGTGGGCTGGGTATGCTCAGACGTGAGTCCCAGGCTCTCTACACCACTGGAGTCAAGCTATCCAGGCTGATGAAGGCCGATAGCCAGAAACTGGTCCTTGGATGCTTGATTCCGGTCTGGGAAAGACATGGCTTGGTAGTTCGGACTGGACTGTTCCCATGAGGCACAGGGTCAGAGCTGATTTGCATATAGCCAGTGTCTAACCCAGGGTGGTGTGGAGTGCAAAAAAACGATGGATTTAGGCCCAGATCCTTGTACTGGGGTGAATGTATGACATTGTTCTACATTCTGTCCATCAACTGTGTTTTTTGCAATTTTCACCCTGAGTGGGCTGGGTATGCTCAGACGTGAGTCCCAGGCTCTCCACACCACTGGAGTCAAGCTATCCAGGCTGATGAAGGCTGATAGCCAGAAACCGGTCCTTGGATGCTTGATTCCGGTCTGGGAAAGACATGGTTTGGTAGTTCGGACTGGACTGTTCCCATGAGGCACAGGGTCAGAGCTGATTTGCATATAGCCAGTGTCTAACCCAGGGTGATGTGGAGTGCAAAAAAACGATGGATTTAGGCCCAGATCCTTGTACTGGGGTGAATGTATGACATTGTTCTAAATTCTGTCCATCAACTGTGTTTTTTGCAATTTTCACCCCGAGTGGGCTGGGTATGCTCAGACGTGAGTCCCAGGCTCTCCACACCACTGGAGTCAAGCTATCCAGGCTGATGAAGGCTGATAGCCAGAAACCGGTCCTTGGATGCTTGATTCCGTCTGGGAAAGACATGGCTTGGTAGTTCGGACTGGACTGTTCCCATGAGGCACAGGGTCAGAGCTGATTTGCATATAGCCAGTGTCTAACCCAGGGTGGTGTGGATTGCAAAAAAACGATGGATTTAGGCCCAGATCCTTGTACTGGGGTGAATGTATGACATTGTTCTACATTCTGTCCATCAACTGTGTTTTTTGCAATTTTCACCCCGAGTGGGCTGGGTATGCTCAGACGTGAGTCCCAGGCTCTCCACACCACTGGAGTCAAGCTATCCAGGCTGATGAAGGCTGATAGCCAGAAACCGGTCCTTGGATGCTTGATTCCGGTCTGGGAAAGACATGGTTTGGTAGTTCAGACTGGGCTGTTCCCATGAGGCACAGGGTCAGAGCTGATTTGCATATTGCCAGTGTCTAACCCAGGGTGGTGTGGAGTGCAAAAAAACGATGGATTTAGGCCCAGATCCTTGTACTGGGGTGAATGTATGACATTGTTCTACATTCTGTCCATCAACTATGTTTTTTGCAATTTTCACCCTGAGTGGGCTGGGTATGCTCAGACGTGAGTCCCAGGCTCTCCACACCACTGGAGTCAAGCTATCCAGGCTGATGAAGGCTGATAGCCAGAAACCGGTCCTTGGATGCTTGATTCCGGTCTGGGAAAGACATGGTTTGGTAGTTCGGACTGGACTGTTCCCATGAGGCACAGGGTCAGAACTGATTTGCATATAGCCAGTGTCTAACCCAGGGTGATGTGGAGTGCAAAAAAACGATGGATTTAGGCCCAGATCCTTGTACTGGGGTGAATGTATGACATTGTTCTACATTCTGTCCATCAACTGTGTTTTTTGCAATTTTCACCCCGAGTGGGCTGGGTATGCTCAGACGTGAGTCCCAGGCTCTCCACACCACTGGAGTTAAGCTATCCAGGCTGATGAAGGCTGATAGCCAGAAACCAGTCCTTGGATGCTTGATTCCGGTCTGGGAAAGACATGGTTTGGTAGTTCGGACTGGACTGTTCCCATGAGGCACAGGGTCAGAGCTGATTTGCATATAGCCAGTGTCTAACCCAGGGTGATGTGGAGTGCAAAAAAACGATGGATTTAGGCCCAGATCCTTGTACTGGGGTGAATGTATGACATTGTTCTACATTCTGTCCATCAACTGTGTTTTTTGCAATTTTCACCCCGAGTGGGCTGGGTATGCTCAGACGTGAGTCCCAGGCTCTCCACACCACTGGAGTCAAGCTATCCAGGCTGATGAAGGCTGATAGCCAGAAACCGGTCCTTGGATGCTTGATTCCGGTCTGGGAAAGACATGGCTTGGTACTTCGGACTGGACTGTTCCCATGAGGCACAGGGTCAGAGCTGATTTGCATATAGCCAGTGTCTAACCCAGGGTGGTGTGGAGTGCAAAAAAACGATGGATTTAGGCCCAGATCCTTGTACTGGGGTGAATGTATGACATTATTCTACATTCTGTCCATCAACTGAGTTTTTTGCAATTTTCACCCCGAGTGGGCTGGGTATGCTCAGACGTGAGTCCCAGGCTCGCCACACCACTGGAGTCAAGCTATCCAGGCTGATGAAGGCTGATAGCCAGAAACCGGTCCTTGGATGCTTGATTCCGGTCTGGGAAAGACATGGCTTGGTAGTTCGGACTGGACTGTTCCCATGAGGCACAGGGTCAGAGCTGATTTGCATATAGCCAGTGTCTAACCCAGGGTGGTGTGGAGTGCAAAAAAACGATGGATTTAGGCCCAGATCCTTGTACTGGGGTGAATGTATGACATTGTTCTACATTCTGTCCATCAACTGTGTTTTTTGCAATTTTCACCCCGAGTGGGCTGGGTATGCTCAGACGTGAGTCCCAGGCTCTCCACACCACTGGAGTTAAGCTATCCAGGCTGATGAAGGCTGATAGCCAGAAACCGGTCCTTGGATGCTTGATTCCGGTCTGGGAAAGACATGGTTTGGTAGTTCGGACTGGACTGTTCCCATGAGGCACAGGGTCAGAGCTGATTTGCATATAGCCAGTGTCTAACCCAGGGTGATGTGGAGTGCAAAAAAACGATGGATTTAGGCCCAGATCCTTGTACTGGGGTGAATGTATGACATTGTTCTACATTCTGTCCATCAACTGTGTTTTTTGCAATTTTCACCCTGAGTGGGCTGGGTATGCTCAGACGTGAGTCCCAGGCTCTCCACACCACTGGAGTCAAGCTATCCAGGCTGATGAAGGCTGATAGCCAGAAACCGGTCCTTGGATGCTTGATTCCGGTCTGGGAAAGACATGGCTTGGTAGTTCGGACTGGACTGTTCCCATGAGGCACAGGGTCAGAGCTGATTTGCATATAGCCAGTGTCTAACCCAGGGTGGTGTGGAGTGCAAAAAAACGATGGATTTAGGCCCAGATCCTTGTACTGGGGTGAATGTATGACATTGTTCTACATTCTGTCCATCAACTGTGTTTTTTGCAATTTTCACCCTGAGTGGGCTAGGTATGCTCAGACGTGAGTCCCAGGCTCTCCACACCACTGGAGTCAAGCTATCCAGGCTGATGAAGGCTGATAGCCAGAAACCGGTCCTTGGATGCTTGATTCCGGTCTGGGAAAGACATGGTTTGGTAGTTCGGACTGGACTGTTCCCATGAGGCACAGGGTCAGAGCTGATTTGCATATAGCCAGTGTCTAACCCAGGGTGATGTGGAGTGCAAAAAAACGATGGATTTAGGCCCAGATCCTTGTACTGGGGTGAATGTATGACATTGTTCTAAATTCTGTCCATCAACTGTGTTTTTTGCAATTTTCACCCCGAGTGGGCTGGGTATGCTCAGACGTGAGTCCCAGGCTCTCCACACCACTGGAGTCAAGCTATCCAGGCTGATGAAGGCTGATAGCCAGAAACCGGTCCTTGGATGCTTGATTCCGGTCTGGGAAAGACATGGCTTGGTAGTTCGGACTGGACTGTTCCCATGAGGCACAGGGTCAGAGCTGATTTGCATATAGCCAGTGTCTAACCCAGGGTGGTGTGGAGTGCAAAAAAACGATGGATTTAGGCCCAGATCCTTGTACTGGGGTGAATGTATGACATTATTCTACATTCTGTCCATCAACTGTGTTTTTTGCAATTTTCACCCCGAGTGGGCTGGGTATGCTCAGACGTGAGTCCCAGGCTCTCCACACCACTGGAGTCAAGCTATCCAGGCTGATGAAGGCTGATAGCCAGAAACCGGTCCTTGGATGCTTGATTCCGGTCTGGGAAAGACATGGTTTGGTAGTTCGGACTGGACTGTTCCCATGAGGCACAGGGTCAGAGCTGATTTGCATATAGCCAGTGTCTAACCCAGGGTGATGTGGAGTGCAAAAAAACGATGGATTTAGGCCCAGATCCTTGTACTGGGGTGAATGTATGACATTGTTCTAAAATCTGTCCATCAACTGTGTTTTTTGCAATTTTCACCCGAGTGGGCTGGGTATGCTCAGACGTGAGTCCCAGACTCTCCACACCACTGGAGTCAAGCTATCCAGGCTGATGAAGGCTGATAGCCAGAAACCGGTCCTTGGATGCTTGATTCCGGTCTGGGAAAGACATGGCTTGGTAGTTCGGACTGGACTGTTCCCATGAGGCACAGGGTCGGAGCTGATTTGCATATAGCCAGTGTCTAACCCAGGGTGGTGTGGAGTGCAAAAAAACGATGGATTTAGGCCCAGATCCTTGTACTGGGGTGAATGTATGACATTGTTCTACATTCTGTCCATCAACTGTGTTTTTTGCAATTTTCACCCCGAGTGGGCTGGGTATGCTCAGACGTGAGTCCCAGGCTCTCTACACCACTGGAGTCAAGCTATCCAGGCTGATGAAGGCTGATAGCCAGAAACCGGTCCTTGGATGCTTGATTCCGGTCTGGGAAAGACATGGCTTGGTAGTTCGGACTGGACTGTTCCCATGAGGCACAGGGTCAGAGCTGATTTGCATATAGCCAGTGTCTAACCCAGGGTGGTGTGGAGTGCAAAAAAACGATGGATTTAGGCCCAGATCCTTGTACTGGGGTGAATGTATGACATTGTTCTACATTCTGTCCATCAACTGTGTTTTTTGCAATTTTCACCCTGGGTGGGCTGGGTATGCTCAGACGTGAGTCCCAGGCTCTCCACACCACTGGAGTCAAGCTATCCAGGCTGATGAAGGCTGATAGCCAGAAACCGGTCCTTGGATGCTTGATTCCGTCTGGGAAAGACATGGCTTTGTAGTTCGGACTGGACTGTTCCCATGAGGCACAGGGTCAGAGCTGATTTGCATATAGCCAGTGTCTAACCCAGGGTGGTGTGGAGTGCAAAAAAACGATGGATTTGGGCCCAGATCCTTGTACTGGGGTGAATGTATGACATTGTTCTACATTCTGTCCATCAACTGTGTTTTTTGCAATTTTCACCCCGAGTGGGCTGGGTATGCTCAGACGTGAGTCCCAGGCTCTCCACACCACTGGAGTCAAGCTATCCAGGCTGATGAAGGCTGATAGCCAGAAACCGGTCCTTGGATGCTTGATTCCGGTCTGGGAAAGACATGGTTTGGTAGTTCAGACTGGACTGTTCCCATGAGGCACAGGGTCAGAGCTGATTTGCATATAGCCAGTGTCTAACCCAGGGTGGTGTGGAGTGCAAAAAAACGATGGATTTAGGCCCAGATCCTTGTACTGGGGTGAATGTATGAGATTGTTCTACATTCTGTCCATCAACTGTGTTTTTTGCAATTTTCACCCCGAGTGGGCTGGGTATGCTCAGACGTGAGTCCCAGGCTCTCCACACCACTGGAGTCAAGCTATCCAGGCTGATGAAGGCTGATAGCCAGAAACCGGTCCTTGGATGCTTGATTCCGGTCTGGGAAAGACATGGCTTGGTAGTTCGGACTGGACTGTTCCCATGAGGCAGAGGGTCAGAGCTGATTTGCATATAGCCAGTGTCTAACCCAGGGTGGTGTGGAGTGCAAAAAAACGATGGATTTAGGCCCAGATCCTTGTACTGGGGTGAATGTATGACATTGTTCTACATTCTGTCCATCAACTGTTGTTTTTTGCAATTTTCACCCCGAGTGGGCTGGGTATGCTCAGACGTGAGTCCCAGGCTCTCCACACCACTGGAGTCAAGCTATCCTGGCTGATGAAGGCTGATAGCCAGAAACCGGTCCTTGGATGCATGATTCCGGTCTGGGAAAGACATGGCTTGGTAGTTCGGACTGGACTGTTCCCATGAGGCACAGGGTCAGAGCTGATTTGCATATTGCCAGTGTCTAACCCAGGGTGGTGTGGAGTGCAAAAAAACGATGGATTTAGGCCCAGATCCTTGTACTGGGGTGAATGTATGACATTGTTCTACATTCTGTCCATCAACTGTGTTTTTTGCAATTTTCACCCTGAGTGGGCTGGGTATGCTCAGACGTGAGTCCCAGGCTCTCCACACCACTGGAGTCAAGCTATCCAGGCTGATGAAGGCTGATAGCCAGAAACCGGTCCTTGGATGCTTGATTCCGGTCTGGGAAAGACATGGTTTGGTAGTTCGGACTGGACTGTTCCCATGAGGCACAGGGTCAGAACTGATTTGCATATAGCCAGTGTCTAACCCAGGGTGATGTGGAGTGCAAAAAAACGATGGATTTAGGCCCAGATCCTTGTACTGGGATGAATGTATGACATTGTTCTAAATTCTGTCCATCAACTGTGTTTTTTGCAATTTTCACCCCGAGTGGGCTGGGTATGCTCAGACGTGAGTCCCAGGCTCTCCACACCACTGGAGTCAAGCTATCCAGGCTGATGAAGGCTGATAGCCAGAAACCGGTCCTTGGATGCTTGATTCCGGTCTGGGAAAGACATGGCTTGGTAGTTCGGACTGGACTGTTCCCATGAAACACAGGGTCAGAGCTGATTTGCATGTAGCCAGTGTCTAACCCAGGGTGGTGTGGAGTGCAAAAAAACGATGGATTTAGGCCCAGATCCTTGTACTGGGGTGAATGTATGACATTATTCTACATTCTGTCCATCAACTGTGTTTTTTGCAATTTTCACCCCGAGTGGGCTGGGTATGCTCAGACGTGAGTCCCAGGCTCTCCACACCACTGGAGTCAAGCTATCCAGGCTGATGAAGGCTGATAGCCAGAAACCGGTCCTTGGATGCTTGATTCCGGTCTGGGAAAGACATGGCTTGGTAGTTCGGACTGGACTGTTCCCATGAGGCACAGGGTCAGAGCTGATTTGCATATAGCCAGTGTCTAACCCAGGGTGGTGTGGAGTGCAAAAAAATGATGGATTTAGGCCCAGATCCTTGTACTGGGGTGAATGTATGACATTGTTCTACATTCTGTCCATCAACTGTGTTTTTTGCAATTTTCACCCCGAGTGGGCTGGGTATGCTCAGACGTGAGTCCCAGGCTCTCCACACCACTGGAGTCAAGCTATCCAGGCTGATGAAGGCTGATAGCCAGAAACCGGTCCTTGGATGCTTGATTCCGGTCTGGGAAAGACATGGCTTGGTAGTTCGGACTGGACTGTTCCCATGAGGCACAGGGTCAGAGCTGATTTGCATATAGCCAGTGTCTAACCCAGGGTGGTGTGGAGTGCAAAAAAACGATGGATTTAGGCCCAGATCCTTGTACTGGGGTGAATGTATGACATTATTCTACATTCTGTCCATCAACTGTGTTTTTTGCAATTTTCACCCCGAGTGGGCTGGGTATGCTCAGACGTGAGTCCCAGGCTCTCCACACCACTGGAGTCAAGCTATCCAGGCTGATGAAGGCTGATAGCCAGAAACCGGTCCTTGGATGCTTGATTCCGGTCTGGGAAAGACATGGCTTGGTAGTTCGGACTGGACTGTTCCCATGAGGCACAGGGTCAGAGCTGATTTGCATATAGCCAGTGTCTAACCCAGGGTGGTGTGGAGTGCAAAAAAACGATGGATTTAGGCCCAGATCCTTGTACTGGGGTGAATGTATGACATTGTTCTAAATTCTGTCCATCAACTGTGTTTTTTGCAATTTTCACCCCGAGTGGGCTGGGTATGCTCAGACGTGAGTCCCAGGCTCTCCACACCACTGGAGTCAAGCTATCCATGCTGATGAAGGCTGATAGCCAGAAACCGGTCCTTGGATGCTTGATTCCGGTCTGGGAAAGACATGGTTTGGTAGTTCAGACTGGACTGTTCCCATGAGGCACAGGGTCAGAGCTGATTTGCATATAGCCAGTGTCTAACCCAGGGTGATGTGGAATGCAAAAAAACGATGGATTTAGGCCCAGATCCTTGTACTGGGGTGAATGTATGACATTGTTCTACATTCTGTCCATCAACTGTTGTTTTTTGCAATTTTCACCCCGAGTGGGCTGGGTATGCTCAGACGTGAGTCCCAGGCTCTCCACACCACTGGAGTCAAGCTATCCTGGCTGATGAAGGCTGATAGCCAGAAACCGGTCCTTGGATGCTTGATTCCGGTCTGGGAAAGACATGGCTTGGTAGTTCGGACTGGACTGTTCCCATGAGGCACAGGGTCAGAGCTGATTTGCATATAGCCAGTGTCTAACCCAGGGTGGTGTGGAGTGCAAAAAAACGATGGATTTAGGCCCAGATCCTTGTACTGGGGTGAATGTATGACATTATTCTACATTCTGTCCATCAACTGTGTTTTTTGCAATTTTCACCCCGAGTGGGCTGGGTATGCTCAGACGTGAGTCCCAGGCTCTCCACACCACTGGAGTCAAGCTATCCAGGCTGATGAAGGCTGATAGCCAGAAACCGGTCCTTGGATGCTTGATTCCGGTCTGGGAAAGACATGGCTTGGTAGTTCGGACTGGACTGTTCCCATGAGGCACAGGGTCAGAGCTGATTTGCATATAGCCAGTGTCTAACCCAGGGTGGTGTGGAGTGCAAAAAAACAATGGATTTAGGCCCAGATCCTTGTACTGGGGTGAATGTATGACATTGTTCTACATTCTGTCCATCAACTGTGTTTTTTGCAATTTTCACCCCGAGTGGGCTGGGTATGCTCAGACGTGAGTCCCAGGCTCTCCACACCACTGGAGTTAAGCTATCCAGGCTGATGAAGGCTGATAGCCAGAAACCGGTCCTTGGATGATTGATTCCGGTCTGGGAAAGACATGGTTTGGTAGTTCGGACTGGACTGTTCCCATGAGGCACAGGGTCAGAGCTGATTTGCATATAGCCAGTGTCTAACCCAGGGTGATGTGGAGTGCAAAAAAACGATGGATTTAGGCCCAGATCCTTGTACTGGGGTGAATGTATGACATTGTTCTAAAATCTGTCCATCAACTGTGTTTTTTGCAATTTTCACCCGAGTGGGCTGGGTATGCTCAGACGTGAGTCCCAGACTCTCCACACCACTGGAGTCAAGCTATCCAGGCTGATGAAGGCTGATAGCCAGAAACCGGTCCTTGGATGCTTGATTCCGGTCTGGGAAAGACATGGCTTGGTAGTTCGGACTGGACTGTTCCCATGAGGCACAGGGTCAGAGCTGATTTGCATATGGCCAGTGTCTAACCCAGGGTGGTGTGGAGTGCAAAAAAACGATGGATTTAGGCCCAGATCCTTGTACTGGGGTGAATGTATGACATTGTTCTACATTCTGTCCATCAACTGTGTTTTTTGCAATTTTCACCCCGAGTGGGCTGGGTATGCTCAGACGTGAGTCCCAGGCTCTCTACACCACTGGAGTCAAGCTATCCAGGCTGATGAAGGCTGATAGCCAGAAACCGGTCCTTGGATGCTTGATTCCGGTCTGGGAAAGACATGGCTTGGTAGTTCGGACTGGACTGTTCCCATGAGGCACAGGGTCAGAGCTGATTTGCATATAGCCAGTGTCTAACCCAGGGTGGTGTGGAGTGCAAAAAAACGATGGATTTAGGCCCAGATCCTTGTACTGGGGTGAATGTATGACATTGCTCTACATTCTGTCCATCAACTGTGTTTTTTGCAATTTTCACCCTGAGTGGGCTGGGTATGCTCAGACGTGAGTCCCAGGCTCTCCACACCACTGGAGTCAAGCTATCCAGGCTGATGAAGGCTGATAGCCAGAAACCGGTCCTTGGATGCTTGATTCCGGTCTGGGAAAGACATGGTTTGGTAGTTCGGACTGGACTGTTCCCATGAGGCACAGGGTCAGAGCTGATTTGCATATAGCCAGTGTCTAACCCAGGGTGATGTGGAGTGCAAAAAAACGATGGATTTAGGCCCAGATCCTTGTACTGGGGTGAATGTATGACATTGTTCTAAATTCTGTCCATCAACTGTGTTTTTTGCAATTTTCACCCCGAGTGGGCTGGGTATGCTCAGACGTGAGTCCCAGGCTCTCCACACCACTGGAGTCAAGCTATCCAGGCTGATGAAGGCTGATAGCCAGAAACCGGTCCTTGGATGCTTGATTCCATCTGGGAAAGACATGGCTTGGTAGTTCGGACTGGACTGTTCCCATGAGGCACAGGGTCAGAGCTGATTTGCATATAGCCAGTGTCTAACCCAGGGTGGTGTGGATTGCAAAAAAACGATGGATTTAGGCCCAGATCCTTGTACTGGGGTGAATGTATGACATTGTTCTACATTCTGTCCATCAACTGTGTTTTTTGCAATTTTCACCCCGAGTGGGCTGGGTATGCTCAGACGTGAGTCCCAGGCTCTCCACACCACTGGAGTCAAGCTATCCAGGCTGATGAAGGCTGATAGCCAGAAACCGGTCCTTGGATGCTTGATTCCGGTCTGGGAAAGACATGGTTTGGTAGTTCAGACTGGGCTGTTCCCATGAGGCACAGGGTCATAGCTGATTTGCATATAGCCAGTGTCTAACCCAGGGTGGTGTGGAGTGCAAAAAAACGATGGATTTAGGCCCAGATCCTTGTACTGGGGTGAATGTATGACATTGTTCTACATTCTGTCCATCAACTGTTGTTTTTTGCAATTTTCACCCCGAGTGGGCTGGGTATGCTCAGACGTGAGTCCCAGGCTCTCCACACCACTGGAGTCAAGCTATCCTGGCTGATGAAGGCTGATAGCCAGAAACCGGTCCTTGGATGCTTGATTCCGGTCTGGGAAAGACATGGCTTGGTAGTTCGGACTGGACTGTTCCCATGAGGCACAGGGTCAGAGCTGATTTGCATATTGCCAGTGTCTAACCCAGGGTGGTGTGGAGTGCAAAAAAAACGATGGATTTAGGCCCAGATCCTTGTACTGGGGTGAATGTATGACATTGTTCTACATTCTGTCCATCAACTGTGTTTTTTGCAATTTTCACCCTGAGTGGGCTGGGTATGCTCAGACGTGAGTCCCAGGCTCTCCACACCACTGGAGTCAAGCTATCCAGGCTGATGAAGGCTGATAGCCAGAAACCGGTCCTTGGATGCTTGATTCCGGTCTGGGAAAGACATGGTTTGGTAGTTCGGACTGGACTGTTCCCATGAGGCACAGGGTCAGAACTGATTTGCATATAGCCAGTGTCTAACCCAGGGTGATGTGGAGTGCAAAAAAACGATGGATTTAGGCCCAGATCCTTGTACTGGGGTGAATGTATGACATTGTTCTACATTCTGTCCATCAACTGTGTTTTTTGCAATTTTCACCCCGAGTGGGCTGGGTATGCTCAGACGTGAGTCCCAGGCTCTCCACACCACTGGAGTTAAGCTATCCAGGCTGATGAAGGCTGATAGCCAGAAACCAGTCCTTGGATGCTTGATTCCGGTCTGGGAAAGACATGGTTTGGTAGTTCGGACTGGACTGTTCCCATGAGGCACAGGGTCAGAGCTGATTTGCATATAGCCAGTGTCTAACCCAGGGTGATGTGGAGTGCAAAAAAACGATGGATTTAGGCCCAGATCCTTGTACTGGGGTGAATGTATGACATTGTTCTACATTCTGTCCATCAACTGTGTTTTTTGCAATTTTCACCCCGAGTGGGCTGGGTATGCTCAGACGTGAGTCCCAGGCTCTCCACACCACTGGAGTCAAGCTATCCAGGCTGATGAAGGCTGATAGCCAGAAACCGGTCCTTGGATGCTTGATTCCGGTCTGGGAAAGACATGGCTTGGTAGTTCGGACTGGACTGTTCCCATGAGGCACAGGGTCAGAGCTGATTTGCATATAGCCAGTGTCTAACCCAGGGTGGTGTGGAGTGCAAAAAAACGATGGATTTAGGCCCAGATCCTTGTACTGGGGTGAATGTATGACATTATTCTACATTCTGTCCATCAACTGAGTTTTTTGCAATTTTCACCCCGAGTGGGCTGGGTATGCTCAGACGTGAGTCCCAGGCTCGCCACACCACTGGAGTCAAGCTATCCAGGCTGATGAAGGCTGATAGCCAGAAACCGGTCCTTGGATGCTTGATTCCGGTCTGGGAAAGACATGGCTTGGTAGTTCGGACTGGACTGTTCCCATGAGGCACAGGGTCAGAGCTGATTTGCATATAGCCAGTGTCTAACCCAGGGTGGTGTGGAGTGCAAAAAAACGATGGATTTAGGCCCAGATCCTTGTACTGGGGTGAATGTATGACATTGTTCTACATTCTGTCCATCAACTGTGTTTTTTGCAATTTTCACCCCGAGTGGGCTGGGTATGCTCAGACGTGAGTCCCAGGCTCTCCACACCACTGGAGTTAAGCTATCCAGGCTGATGAAGGCTGATAGCCAGAAACCGGTCCTTGGATGCTTGATTCCGGTCTGGGAAAGACATGGTTTGGTAGTTCGGACTGGACTGTTCCCATGAGGCACAGGGTCAGAGCTGATTTGCATATAGCCAGTGTCTAACCCAGGGTGATGTGGAGTGCAAAAAAACGATGGATTTAGGCCCAGATCCTTGTACTGGGGTGAATGTATGACATTGTTCTAAATTCTGTCCATCAACTGTGTTTTTTGCAATTTTCACCCTGAGTGGGCTGGGTATGCTCAGACGTGAGTCCCAGGCTCTCCACACCACTGGAGTCAAGCTATCCAGGCTGATGAAGGCTAATAGCCAGAAACCGGTCCTTGGATGCTTGATTCCGGTCTGGGAAAGACATGGTTTGGTAGTTCGGACTGGACTGTTCCCATGAGGCACAGGGTCAGAGCTGATTTGCATATAGCCAGTGTCTAACCCAGGGTGATGTGGAGTGCAAAAAAACGATGGATTTAGGCCCAGATCCTTGTACTGGGGTGAATGTATGACATTGTTCTACATTCTGTCCATCAACTGTGTTTTTTGCAATTTTCACCCTGAGTGGGCTGGGTATGCTCAGACGTGAGTCCCAGGCTCTCCACACCACTGGAGTCAAGCTATCCAGGCTGATAGCCAGAAACCGGTCCTTGGATGCTTGATTCCGGTCTGGGAAAGACATGGTTTGGTAGTTCGGACTGGACTGTTCCCATGAGGCACAGGGTCAGAGCTGATTTGCATATAGCCAGTGTCTAACCCAGGGTGATGTGGAGTGCAAAAAAACGATGGATTTAGGCCCAGATCCTTGTACTGGGGTGAATGTATGACATTGTTCTAAATTCTGTCCATCAACTGTGTTTTTTGCAATTTTCACCCCGAGTGGGCTGGGTATGCTCAGACGTGAGTCCCAGACTCTCCACACCACTGGAGTCAAGCTATCCAGGCTGATGAAGGCTGATAGCCAGAAACCGGTCCTTGGATGCTTGATTCCGGTCTGGGAAAGACATGGCTTGGTAGTTCGGACTGGACTGTTCCCATGAGGCACAGGGTCAGAGCTGATTTGCATATAGCCAGTGTCTAACCCAGGGTGGTGTGGAGTGCAAAAAAACGATGGATTTAGGCCCAGATCCTTGTACTGGGGTGAATGTATGACATTATTCTACATTCTGTCCATCAACTGTGTTTTTTGCAATTTTCACCCCGAGTGGGCTGGGTATGCTCAGACGTGAGTCCCAGGCTCTCCACACCACTGGAGTCAAGCTATCCAGGCTGATGAAGGCTGATAGCCAGAAACCGGTCCTTGGATGCTTGATTCCGGTCTGGGAAAGACATGGCTTGGTAGTTTGGACTGGACTGTTCCCATGAGGCACAGGGTCAGAGCTGATTTGCATATAGCCAGTGTCTAACCCAGGGTATTGTGGAGTGCAAAAAAACAATGGATTTAGGCCCAGATCCTTGTACTGGGGTGAATGTATGACATTGTTCTACATTCTGTCCATCAACTGTGTTTTTTGCAATTTTCACCCCGGGTGGGCTGGGTATGCTCAGACGTGAGTCCCAGGCTCTCCACACCACTGGAGTTAAGCTATCCAGGCTGATGAAGGCTGATAGCCAGAAACCAGTCCTTGGATGCTTGATTCCGGTCTGGGAAAGACATGGTTTGGTAGTTCGGACTGGACTGTTCCCATGAGGCACAGGGTCAGAGCTGATTTGCATATAGCCAGTGTCTAACCCAGGGTGATGTGGAGTGCAAAAAAACTATGGATTTAGGCCCAGATCCTTGTACTGGGGTGAATGTATGACATTGTTCTAAAATCTGTCCATCAACTGTGTTTTTTGCAATTTTCACCCGAGTGGGCTGGGTATGCTCAGACGTGAGTCCCAGACTCTCCACACCACTGGAGTCAATCTATCCAGGCTGATGAAGGCTGATAGCCAGAAACCGGTCCTTGGATGCTTGATTCCGGTCTGGGAAAGACATGGCTTGGTAGTTGGGACTGGACTGTTCCCATGAGGCACAGGGTCAGAGCTGATTTGCATATAGCCAGTGTCTAACCCAGGGTGGTGTGGAGTGCAAAAAAACGATGGATTTAGGCCCAGATCCTTGTACTGGGGTGAATGTATGACATTGTTCTACATTCTGTCCATCAACTGTGTTTTTTGCAATTTTCACCCCGAGTGGGCTGGGTATGCTCAGACGTGAGTCCCAGGCTCTCTACACCACTGGAGTCAAGCTATCCAGGCTGATGAAGGCTGATAGCCAGAAACCGGTCCTTGGATGCTTGATTCCGGTCTGGGAAAGACATGGCTTGGTAGTTCGGACTGGACTGTTCCCATGAGGCACAGGGTCAGAGCTGATTTGCATATAGCCAGTGTCTAACCCAGGGTGGTGTGGAGTGCAAAAAAACGATGGATTTAGGCCCAGATCCTTGTACTGGGGTGAATGTATGACATTGTTCTACATTCTGTCCATCAACTGTGTTTTTTGCAATTTTCACCCTGAGTGGGCTGGGTATGCTCAGACGTGAGTCCCAGGCTCTCCACACCACTGGAGTCAAGCTATCCAGGCTGATGAAGGCTGATAGCCAGAAACCGGTCCTTGGATGCTTGATTCCGTCTGGGAAAGACATGGCTTTGTAGTTCGGACTGGACTGTTCCCATGAGGCACAGGGTCAGAGCTGATTTGCATATAGCCAGTGTCTAACCCAGGGTGGTGTGGAGTGCAAAAAAACGATGGATTTAGGCCCAGATCCTTGTACTGGGGTGAATGTATGACATTGTTCTACATTCTGTCCATCAACTGTGTTTTTTGCAATTTTCACCCCGAGTGGGCTGGGTATGCTCAGACGTGAGTCCCAGGCTCTCCACACCACTGGAGTCAAGCTATCCAGGCTGATGAAGGCTGATAGCCAGAAACCGGTCCTTGGATGCTTGATTCCGGTCTGGGAAAGACATGGTTTGGTAGTTCAGACTGGACTGTTCCCATGAGGCACAGGGTCAGAGCTGATTTGCATATAGCCAGTGTCTAACCCAGGGTGGTGTGGAGTGCAAAAAAACGATGGATTTAGGCCCAGATCCTTGTACTGGGGTGAATGTATGACATTGTTCTACATTCTGTCCATCAACTGTGTTTTTTGCAATTTTCACCCCGAGTGGGCTGGGTATGCTCAGACGTGAGTCCCAGGCTCTCCACACCACTGGAGTCAAGCTATCCAGGCTGATGAAGGCTGATAGCCAGAAACCGGTCCTTGGATGCTTGATTCCGGTCTGGGAAAGACATGGCTTGGTAGTTCGGACTGGACTGTTCCCATGAGGCAGAGGGTCAGAGCTGATTTGCATATAGCCAGTGTCTAACCCAGGGTGGTGTGGAGTGCAAAAAAACGATGGATTTAGGCCCAGATCCTTGTACTGGGGTGAATGTATGACATTGTTCTACATTCTGTCCATCAACTGTTGTTTTTTGCAATTTTCACCCCGAGTGGGCTGGGTATGCTCAGACGTGAGTCCCAGGCTCTCCACACCACTGGAGTCAAGCTATCCTGGCTGATGAAGGCTGATAGCCAGAAACCGGTCCTTGGATGCATGATTCCGGTCTGGGAAAGACATGGCTTGGTAGTTCGGACTGGACTGTTCCCATGAGGCACAGGGTCAGAGCTGATTTGCATATAGCCAGTGTCTAACCCAGGGTGGTGTGGAGTGCAAAAAACGATGGATTTAGGCCCAGATCCTTGTACTGGGGTGAATGTATGACATTGTTCTACATTCTGTCCATCAACTGTGTTTTTTGCAATTTTCACCCTGAGTGGGCTGGGTATGCTCAGACGTGAGTCCCAGGCTCTCCACACCACTGGAGTCAAGCTATCCAGGCTGATGAAGGCTGATAGCCAGAAACCGGTCCTTGGATGCTTGATTCCGGTCTGGGAAAGACATGGTTTGGTAGTTCGGACTGGACTGTTCCCATGAGGCACAGGGTCAGAACTGATTTGCATATAGCCAGTGTCTAACCCAGGGTGATGTGGAGTGCAAAAAAACGATGGATTTAGGCCCAGATCCTTGTACTGGGGTGAATGTATGACATTGTTCTAAATTCTGTCCATCAACTGTGTTTTTTGCAATTTTCACCCCGAGTGGGCTGGGTATGCTCAGACGTGAGTTCCAGGCTCTCCACACCACTGGAGTCAAGCTATCCAGGCTGATGAAGGCTGATAGCCAGAAACCGGTCCTTGGATGCTTGATTCCGGTCTGGGAAAGACATGGCTTGGTAGTTCGGACTGGACTGTTCCCATGAGGCACAGGGTCAGAGCTGATTTGCATATAGCCAGTGTCTAACCCAGGGTGGTGTGGAGTGCAAAAAAACGATGGATTTAGGCCCAGATCCTTGTACTGGGGTGAATGTATGACATTGTTCTACATTCTGTCCATCAACTGTGTTTTTTGCAATTTTCACCCCGAGTGGGCTGGGTATGCTCAGACGTGAGTCCCAGGCTCTCCACACCACTGGAGTTAAGCTACCCAGGCTGATGAAGGCTGATAGCCAGAAACCGGTCCTTGGATGCTTGATTCCGGTCTGGGAAAGACATGGTTTGGTAGTTCGGACTGGACTGTTCCCATGAGGCACAGGGTCAGAGCTGATTTGCATAAAGCCAGTGTCTAACCCAGGGTGATGTGGAGTGCAAAAAAACGATGGATTTAGGCCCAGATCCTTGTACTGGGGTGAATGTATGACATTGTTCTAAATTCTGTCCATCAACTGTGTGTTTTGCAATTTTCACCCCGAGTGGGCTGGGTATGCTCAGACGTGAGTCCCAGGCTCTCCACACCACTGGAGTCAAGCTATCCAGGCTGATGAAGGCTGATAGCCAGAAACCGGTCCTTGGATGCTTGATTCCGGTCTGGGAAAGACATGGCTTGGTAGTTCGGACTGGACTGTTCCCATGAGGCACAGGGTCAGAGCTGATTTGCATATAGCCAGTGTCTAACCCAGGGTGGTGTGGAGTGCAAAAAAACGATGGATTTAGGCCCAGATCCTTGTACTGGGGTGAATGTATGACATTGTTCTACATTCTGTCCATCAACTGTGTTTTTTGCAATTTTCACCCCGAGTGGGCTGGGTATGCTCAGACGTGAGTCCCAGGATCTCCACACCACTGGAGTCAAGCTATCCAGGCTGATGAAGGCTGATAGCCAGAAACCGGTCCTTGGATGCTTGATTCCGGTCTGGGAAAGACATGGCTTGGTAGTTCAGACTGGACTGTTCCCATGAGGCACAGGGTCAGAGCTGATTTGCATATAGCCAGTGTCTAACCCAGGGTGGTGTGGAGTGCAAAAAAATGATGGATTTAGGCCCAGATCCTTGTACTGGGGTGAATGTATGACATTGTTCTACATTCTGTCCATCAACTGTGTTTTTTGCAATTTTCACCCCGAGTGGGCTGGGTATGCTCAGACGTGAGTCCCAGGCTCTCCACACCACTGGAGTCAAGCTATCCAGGCTGATGAAGGCTGATAGCCAGAAACCGGTCCTTGGATGCTTGATTCCGGTCTGGGAAAGACATGGCTTGGTAGTTCGGACTGGACTGTTCCCATGAGGCACAGGGTCAGAGCTGATTTGCATATAGCCAGTGTCTAACCCAGGGTGGTGTGGAGTGCAAAAAAACGATGGATTTAGGCCCAGATTCTTGTACTGGGGTGAATGTATGACATTATTCTACATTCTGTCCATCAACTGTGTTTTTTGCAATTTTCACCCCGAGTGGGCTGGGTATGCTCAGACGTGAGTCCCAGGCTCTCCACACCACTGGAGTCAAGCTATCCAGGCTGATGAAGGCTGATAGCCAGAAACCGGTCCTTGGATGCTTGATTCCGGTCTGGGAAAGACATGGCTTGGTAGTTCGGACTGGACTGTTCCCATGAGGCACAGGGTCAGAGCTGATTTGCATATAGCCAGTGTCTAACCCAGGGTGGCGTGGAGTGCAAAAAAACGATGGATTTAGGCCCAGATCCTTGTACTGGGGTGAATGTATGACATTGTTCTACATTCTGTCCATCAACTGTGTTTTTTGCAATTTTCACCCCGAGTGGGCTGGGTATGCTCAGACGTGAGTCCCAGGCTCTCCACACCACTGGAGTCAAGCTATCCAGGCTGATGAAGGCTGATAGCCAGAAACCGGTCCTTGGATGCTTGATTCCGGTCTAGGAAAGACATGGCTTGGTAGTTCGGACTGGACTGTTCCCATGAGGCACAGGGTCAGAGCTGATTTGCATATAGCCATTGTCTAACCCAGGGTGGTGTGGAGTGCAAAAAAACGATGGATTTAGGCCCAGATCCTTGTACTGGGGTGAATGTATGACATTATTCTACATTCTGTCCATCAACTGTGTTTTTTGCAATTTTCACCCCGAGTGGGCTGGGTATGCTCAGACGTGAGTCCCAGGCTCTCCACACCACTGGAGTCAAGCTATCCAGGCTGATGAAGGCTGATAGCCAGAAACCGGTCCTTGGATGCTTGATTCCGGTCTGCGAAAGACATGGCTTGGTAGTTCGGACTGGACTGTTCCCATGAGGCACAGGGTCAGAGCTGATTTGCATATAGCCAGTGTCTAACCCAGGGTGGTGTGGAGTGCAAAAAAACGATGGATTTAGGCCCAGATCCTTGTACTGGGGTGAATGTATGACACTGTTCTACATTCTGTCCATCAACTGTGTTTTTTGCAATTTTCACCCCGAGTGGGCTGGGTATGCTCAGACGTGAGTCCCAGGCTCTCCACACCACTGGAGTTAAGCTATCCAGGCTGATGAAGGCTGATAGCCAGAAACCGGTCCTTGGATGCTTGATTCCGGTCTGGGAAAGACATGGTTTGGTAGTTCGGACTGGACTGTTCCCATGAGGCACAGGGTCAGAGCTGATTTGCATATAGCCAGTGTCTAATCCAGGGTGATGTGGAGTGCAAAAAAACGATGGATTTAGGCCCAGATCCTTGTACTGGGGTGAATGTATGACATTGTTCTAAATTCTGTCCATCAACTGTGTTTTTTGCAATTTTCACCCCGAGTGGGCTGGGTATGTTCAGACATGAGTCCCAGGCTCTCCACACCACTGGAGTCAAGCTATCCAGGCTGATGAAGGCTGATAGCCAGAAACCGGTCCTTGGATGCTTGATTCCGGTCTGGGAAAGACATGGCTTGGAAGTTCGGACTGGACTGTTCCCATGAGGCACAGGGTCAGAGCTGATTTGCATATAGCCAGTGTCTAACCCAGGGTGGTGTGGAGTGCAAAAAAACGATGGATTTAGGCCCAGATCCTTGTACTGGGGTGAATGTATGACATTGTTCTACATTCTGTCCATCAACTGTGTTTTTTGCAATTTTCACCCCGAGTGGGCTGGGTATGCTCAGACGTGAGTCCCAGGCTCTCCACACCACTGGAGTCAAGCTATCCAGGCTGATGAAGGCTGATAGCCAGAAACCGGTCCTTGGATGCTTGATTCCGGTCTGGGAAAGACATGGCTTGGTAGTTTGGACTGGACTGTTCCCATGAGGCACAGGGTCAGAGCTGATTTGCATATAGCCAGTGTCTAACCCAGGGTGGTGTGGAGTGCAAAAAACGATGGATTTAGGCCCAGATCCTTGTACTGGGGTGAATGTATGACATTGTTCTACATTCTGTCCATCAACTGTGTTTTTTGCAATTTTCACCCCGAGTGGGCTGGGTATGCTTAGACGTGAGTCCCAGGCTCTCCACACCACTGGAGTCAAGCTATCCAGGCTGATGAAGGCTGATAGCCAGAAACCGGTCCTTGGATGCTTGATTCCGGTCTGGGAAAGATATGGTTTGGTAGTTCGGACTGGACTGTTCCCATGAGGCACAGGGTCAGAGCTGATTTGCATATAGCCAGTGTCTAACCCAGGGTGATGTGGAGTGCAAAAAAACGATGGATTTAGGCCCAGATCCTTGTACTGGGGTGAATGTATGACATTGTTCTAAATTCTGTCCATCAACTGTGTTTTTTGCAATTTTCACCCCGAGTCGGCTGGGTATGCTCAGACGTGAGTCCCAGGCTCTCCACACCACTGGAGTCAAGCTATCCAGGCTGATGAAGGCTGATAGCCAGAAACCGGTCCTTGGATGCTTGATTCCGGTCTGGGAAAGACATGGCTTGGTAGTTCGGACTGGACTGTTCCCATGAGGCACAGGGTCAGAGCTGATTTGCATATATCCAGTGTCTAACCCAGGGTGGTGTGGAGTGCAAAAAAACGATGGATTTAGGCCCAGATCCTTGTACTGGGGTGAATGTATGACATTGTTCTACATTCTGTCCATCAACTGTGTTTTTTGCAATTTTCACCCCGAGTGGGCTGGGTATGCTGAGACGTGAGTCCCAGGCTCTCCACACCACTGGAGTCAAGCTATCCAGGCTGATGAAGGCTGATAGCCAGAAACCGGTCCTTGGATGCTTGATTCCGGTCTGGGAAAGACATGGCTTGGTAGTTCAGACTGGACTGTTCCCATGAGGCACAGGGTCAGAGCTGATTTGCATATAGCCACTGTCTAACCCAGGGTGGTGTGGAGTGCAAAAAAACGATGGATTTAGGCCCAGATCCTTGTACTGGGGTGAATGTATGACATTGTTCTACATTCTGTCCATCAACTGTGTTTTTTGCAATTTTCACCCCGAGTGGGCTGGGTATGCTCAGACGTGAGTCCCAGGCTCTCCACACCACTGGAGTCAAGCTATCCAGGCTGATGAAGGCTGATAGCCAGAAACCGGTCCTTGGATGCTTGATTCCGGTCTGGGAAAGACATGGCTTGGTAGTTCGGACTGGACTGTTCCCATGAGGCACAGGGTCAGAGCTGATTTGCATATAGCCAGTGTCTAACCCAGGGTGGTGTGGAGTGCAAAAAAACGATGGATTTAGGCCCAGATCCTTGTACTGGGGTGAATGTATGACATTGTTCTACATTCTGTCCATCAACTGTGTTTTTTGCAATTTTCACCCCGAGTGGGCTGGGAAAGCTCAGAAGTGAGTCCCAGGCTCTCCACACCACTGGAGTCAAGCTATCCAGGCTGATGAAGGCTGATAGCCAGAAACCGGTCCTTGGATGCTTGATTCCGGTCTGGGAAAGACATGGCTTGGTAGTTCGGACTGGACTGTTCCCATGAGGCAGAGGGTCAGAGCGGATTTGCATATAGCCAGTGTCTAACCCAGGGTGGTGTGGAGTGCAAAAAAACGATGGATTTAGGCCCAGATCCTTGTACTGGGGTGAATGTATGACATTGTTCTACATTCTGTTCATCAACTGTTGTTTTTTGCAATTTTCACCCCGAGTGGGCTGGGTATGCTCAGACGTGAGTCCCAGGCTCTCCACACCACTGGAGTCAAGCTATCCAGGCTGATGAAGGCTGATAGCCAGAAACCGGTCCTTGGATGCTTGATTCCGGTCTGGGAAAGACATGGCTTGGTAGTTCGGACTGGACTGTTCCCATGAGGCACAGGGTCAGAGCTGATTTGCATATAGCCAGTGTCTAACCCAGGGTGGTGTGGAGTGCAAAAAAACGATGGATTTAGGCCCAGATCCTTGTACTGGGGTGAATGTATGACATTGTTCTACATTCTGTCCATCAACTGTGTTTTTTGCAATTTTCACCCCGAGTGGGCTGGGTATGCTCAGACGTGAGTCCCAGGCTCTCCACACCACTGGAGTCAAGCTATCCAGGCTGATGAAGGCTGATAGCCAGAAACCGGTCCTTGGATGCTTGATTCCGGTCTGGGAAAGACATGGCTTGGTAGTTCGGACTGGACTGTTCCCATGAGGCACAGGGTCAGAGCTGATTTGCATGTAGCCAGTGTCTAACCCAGGGTGGTGTGGAGTGCAAAAAAATGATGGATTTAGGCCCAGATCCTTGTACTGGGGTGAATGTATGACATTATTCTACATTCTGTCCATCAACTGTGTTTTTTGCAATTTTCACCCCGAGTGGGCTGGGTATGCTCAGACGTGAGTCCCAGGCTCTCCACACCACTGGAGTCAAGCTATCCAGGCTGATGAAGGCTGATAGCCAGAAACCGGTCCTTGGATGCTTGATTCCGGTCTGGGAAAGACATGGCTTGGTAGTTCGGACCGGACTGTTCCCATGAGGCACAGGGTCAGAGCTGATTTGCATATAGCCAGTGTCTAACCCAGGGTGGTGTGGAGTGCAAAAAAACGATGGATTTAGGCCCAGATCCGTGTACTGGGGTGAATGTATGACATTGTTCTACATTCTGTCCATCAACTGTTGTTTTTTGCAATTTTCACCCCGAGTGGGCTGGGTATGCTCAGACGTGAGTCCCAGGCTCTCCATACCACTGGAGTCAAGCTATCCAGGCTGATGAAGGCTGATAGCCAGAAACCGGTCCTTGGATGCTTGATTCCGGTCTGGGAAAGACATGGCTTGGTAGTTCGGACCGGACTGTTCCCATGAGGCACAGGGTCAGAGCTGATTTGCATATAGCCAGTGTCTAACCCAGGGTGGTGTGGAGTGCAAAAAAACGATGGATTTAGGCCCAGATCCTTGTACTGGGGTGAATGTATGACATTGTTCTACATTCTGTCCATCAACTGTTGTTTTTTGCAATTTTCACCCCGAGTGGGCTGGGTATGCTCAGATGTGAGTCCCAGGCTCTCCACACCACTGGAGTCAAGCTATCCAGGCTGATGAAGGCTGATAGCCAGAAACCGGTCCTTGGATGCTTGATTCCGGTCTGGGAAAGACATGGTTTGGTAGTTCAGACTGGACTGTTCCCATGAGGCACAGGGTCAGAGCTGATTTGCATATAGCCAGTGTCTAACCCAGGGTGGTGTGGAGTGCAAAAAAACGATGGATTTAGGCCCAGATCCTTGTACTGGGGTGAATGTATGACATTGTTCTACATTCTGTCCATCAACTGTGTTTTTTGCAATTTTCACCCCGAGTGGGCTGGGTATGCTCAGACGTGAGTCCCAGGCTCTCCACACCACTGGAGTCAAGCTATCCAGGCTGATGAAGGCTGATAGCCAGAAACCGGTCCTTGGATGCTTGATTCCGGTCTGGGAAAGACATGGCTTGGTAGTTCGGACTGGACTGTTCCCATGAGGCAGAGGGTCAGAGCTGATTTGCATATAGCCAGTGTCTAACCCAGGGTGGTGTGGAGTGCAAAAAAACGATGGATTTAGGCCCAGATCCTTGTACTGGGGTGAATGTATGACATTGTTCTACATTCTGTCCATCAACTGTTGTTTTTTGCAATTTTCACCCCGAGTGGGCTGGGTATGCTCAGATGTGAGTCCCAGGCTCTCCACACCACTGGAGTCAAGCTATCCAGGCTGATGAAGGCTGATAGCCAGAAACCGGTCCTTGGATGCTTGATTCCGGTCTGGGAAAGACATGGTTTGGTAGTTCAGACTGGACTGTTCCCATGAGGCACAGGGTCAGAGCTGATTTGCATATAGCCAGTGTCTAACCCAGGGTGGTGTGGAGTGCAAAAAAACGATGGATTTAGGCCCAGATCCTTGTACTGGGATGAATGTATGACATTGTTCTACATTCTGTCCATCAACTGTGTTTTTTGCAATTTTCACCCCGAGTGGGCTGGGTATGCTCAGACGTGAGTCCCAGGCTCTCCACACCACTGGAGTCAAGCTATCCAGGCTGATGAAGGCTGATAGTCAGAAACCGGTCCTTGGATGCTTGATTCCGGTCTGGGAAAGACATGGCTTGGTAGTTCGGACTGGACTGTTCCCATGAGGCAGAGGGTCAGAGCTGATTTGCATATAGCCAGTGTCTAACCCAGGGTGGTGTGGAGTGCAAAAAAACGATGGATTTAGGCTCAGATCCTTGTACTGGGGTGAATGTATGACATTGTTCTACATTCTGTCCATCAACTGTTGTTTTTTGCAATTTTTACCCCGAGTGGGCTGGGTATGCTCAGACGTGAGTCCCAGGCTCTCCACACCACTGGAGTCAAGCTATCCAGGCTGATGAAGGCTGATAGCCAGAAACCGGTCCTTGGATGCTTGATTCCGGTCTGGGAAAGACATGGCTTGGTAGTTCGGACTGGACTGTTCCCATGAGGCACAGGGTCAGAGCTGATTTGCATATAGCCAGTGTCTAACCCAGGGTGGTGTGGAGTGTAAAAAAACGATGGATTTAGCCCCAGATCCTTGTACTGGGGTGAATGTATGACATTGTTCTACATTCTGTCCATCAACTGTGTTTTTTGCAATTTTCACCCCGAGTGGGCTGGGTATGCTCAGACGTGAGTCCCAGGCTCTCCACACCACTGGAGTCAAGCTATCCAGGCTGATGAAGGCTGATAGCCAGAAACCGGTCCTTGGATGCTTGATTCCGGTCTGGGAAAGACATGGCTTGGTAGTTCGGACCGGACTGTTCCCATGAGGCACAGGGTCAGAGCTGATTTGCATATAGCCAGTGTCTAACCCAGGGTGGTGTGGAGTGCAAAAAAACGATGGATTTAGGCCCAGATCCTTGTACTGGGGTGAATGTATGACATTGTTCTACATTCTGTCCATCAACTGTTGTTTTTTGCAATTTTCACCCCGAGTGGGCTGGGTATGCTCAGATGTGAGTCCCAGGCTCTCCACACCACTGGAGTCAAGCTATCCAGGCTGATGAAGGCTGATAGCCAGAAACCGGTCCTTGGATGCTTGATTCCGGTCTGGGAAAGACATGGTTTGGTAGTTCAGACTGGACTGTTCCCATGAGGCACAGGGTCAGAGCTGATTTGCATATAGCCAGTGTCTAACCCAGGGTGGTGTGGAGTGCAAAAAAACGATGGATTTAGGCCCAGATCCTTGTACTGGGGTGAATGTATGACATTGTTCTACATTCTGTCCATCAACTGTGTTTTTTGCAATTTTCACCCCGAGTGGGCTGGGTATGCTCAGACGTGAGTCCCAGGCTCTCCACACCACTGGAGTCAAGCTATCCAGGCTGATGAAGGCTGATAGCCAGAAACCGGTCCTTGGATGCTTGATTCCGGTCTGGGAAAGACATGGCTTGGTAGTTCGGACTGGACTGTTCCCATGAGGCAGAGGGTCAGAGCTGATTTGCATATAGCCAGTGTCTAACCCAGGGTGGTGTGGAGAGCAAAAAAACGATGGATTTAGGCCCAGATCCGTGTACTGGGGTGAATGTATGACATTGTTCTACATTCTGTCCATCAACTGTTGTTTTTTGCAATTTTCACCCCGAGTGGGCTGGGTATGCTCAGACGTGAGTCCCAGGCTCTCCACACCACTGGAGTCAAGCTATCCAGGCTGATGAAGGCTGATAGCCAGAAACCGGTCCTTGGATGCTTGATTCCGGTCTGGGAAAGACATGGCTTGGTAGTTCGGACCGGACTGTTCCCATGAGGCACAGGGTCAGAGCTGATTTGCATATAGCCAGTGTCTAACCCAGGGTGGTGTGGAGTGCAAAAAAACGATGGATTTAGGCCCAGATCCTTGTACTGGGATGAATGTATGACATTGTTCTACATTCTGTCCATCAACTGTGTTTTTTGCAATTTTCACCCCGAGTGGGCTGGGTATGCTCAGACGTGAGTCCCAGGCTCTCCACACCACTGGAGTCAAGCTATCCAGGCTGATGAAGGCTGATAGTCAGAAACCGGTCCTTGGATGCTTGATTCCGGTCTGGGAAAGACATGGCTTGGTAGTTCGGACTGGACTGTTCCCATGAGGCAGAGGGTCAGAGCTGATTTGCATATAGCCAGTGTCTAACCCAGGGTGGTGTGGAGTGCAAAAAAACGATGGATTTAGGCTCAGATCCTTGTACTGGGGTGAATGTATGACATTGTTCTACATTCTGTCCATCAACTGTTGTTTTTTGCAATTTTCACCCCGAGTGGGCTGGGTATGCTCAGACGTGAGTCCCAGGCTCTCCACACCACTGGAGTCAAGCTATCCAGGCTGATGAAGGCTGATAGCCAGAAACCGGTCCTTGGATGCTTGATTCCGGTCTGGGAAAGACATGGCTTGGTAGTTCGGACTGGACTGTTCCCATGAGGCACAGGGTCAGAGCTGATTTGCATATAGCCAGTGTCTAACCCAGGGTGGTGTGGAGTGTAAAAAAACGATGGATTTAGGCCCAGATCCTTGTACTGGGGTAAATGTATGACATTGTTCTACATTCTGTCCATCAACTGTGTTTTTTGCAATTTTCACCCCGAGTGGGCTGGGTATGCTCAGACGTGAGTCCCAGGCTCTCCACACCACTGGAGTCAAGCTATCCAGGCTGATGAAGGCTGATAGCCAGAAACCGGTCCTTGGATGCTTGATTCCGGTCTGGGAAAGACATGGCTTGGTAGTTCGGACTGGACTGTTCCCATGAGGCAGAGGGTCAGAGCTGATTTGCATATAGCCAGTGTCTAACCCAGGGTGGTGTGGAGTGCAAAAAAACGATGGATTTAGGCCCAGATCCGTGTACTGGGGTGAATGTATGACATTGTTCTACATTCTGTCCATCAACTGTTGTTTTTTGCAATTTTCACCCCGAGTGGGCTGGGTATGCTCAGACGTGAGTCCCAGGCTCTCCACACCACTGGAGTCAAGCTATCCAGGCTGATGAAGGCTGATAGACAGAAACCGGTCCTTGGATGCTTGATTCCGGTCTGGGAAAGACATGGCTTGGTAGTTCGGACTGGACTGTTCCCATGAGGCACAGGGTCAGAGCTGATTTGCATATTGCCAGTGTCTAACCCAGGGTGGTGTGGAGTGCAAAAAAACGATGGATTTAGGCCCAGATCCTTGTACTGGGGTGAATGTATGACATTGTTCTACATTCTGTCCATCAACTGTGTTTTTTGCAATTTTCACCCCGAGTGGGCTGGGTATGCTCAGACGTGAGTCCCAGGCTCTCCACACCACTGGAGTCAAGCCATCCAGGCTGATGAAGGCTGATAGCCAGAAACCGGTCCTTGGATGCTTGATTCCGGTCTGGGAAAGACATGGCTTGGTAGTTCGGACTGGACTGTTCCCATGAGGCACAGGGTCAGAGCTGATTTGCATATAGCCAGTGTCTAACCCAGGGTGGTGTGGAGTGCAAAAAAACGATGGATTTAGGCCCAGATCCTTGTACTGGGGTGAATGTATGACATTATTCTACATTCTGTCCATCAACTGTGTTTTTTGCAATTTTCACCCCGAGTGGGCTGGGTATGCTCAGACGTGAGTCCCAGGCTCTCCACACCACTGGAGTCAAGCTATCCAGGTTGATGAAGGCTGATAGCCAGAAACCGGTCCTTGGATGCTTGATTCCGGTCTGGGAAAGACATGGCTTGGTAGTTCGGACTGGACTGTTCCCATGAGGCACAGGGTCAGAGCTGATTTGCATATAGCCAGTGTCTAACCCAGGGTGGTGTGGAGTGCAAAAAAACGATGGATTTAGGCCCAGATCCTTGTACTGGGGTGAATGTATGACATTGTTCTACATTCTGTCCATCAACTGTGTTTTTTGCAATTTTCACCCCGAGTGGGCTGGGTATGCTCAGACGTGAGTCCCAGGCTCTCCACACCACTGGAGTTAAGCTATCCAGGCTGATGAAGGCTGATAGCCAGAAACCGGTCCTTGGATGCTTGATTCCGGTCTGGGAAAGACATGGTTTGGTAGTTCGGACTGGACTGTTCCCATGAGGCACAGGGTCAGAGCTGATTTGCATATAGCCAGTGTCTAACCCAGGGTGATGTGGAATGCAAAAAAACGATGGATTTAGGCCCAGATCCTTGTACTGGGGTGAATGTATGACATTGTTCTAAATTCTGTCCATCAACTGTGTTTTTTGCAATTTTCACCCCGAGTGGGCTGGGTATGCTCAGACGTGAGTCCCAGGCTCTCCACACCACTGGAGTCAAGCTATCCATGCTGATGAAGGCTGATAGCCAGAAACCGGTCCTTGGATGCTTGATTCCGGTCTGGGAAAGACATGGTTTGGTAGTTCAGACTGGACTGTTCCCATGAGGCACAGGGTCAGAGCTGATTTGCATATAGCCAGTGTCTAACCCAGGGTGGTGTGGAGTGCAAAAAAACGATGGATTTAGGCCCAGATCCTTGTACTGGGGTGAATGTATGACATTGTTCTACATTCTGTCCATCAACTGTGTTTTTTGCAATTTTCACCCCGAGTGGGCTGGGTATGCTCAGACGTGAGTCCCAGGCTCTCCACACCACTGGAGTTAAGCTATCCAGGCTGATGAAGGCTGATAGCCAGAAACCGGTCCTTGGATGCTTGATTCCGGTCTGGGAAAGACATGGTTTGGTAGTTCGGACTGGACTGTTCCCATGAGGCACAGGGTCAGAGCTGATTTGCATATAGCCAGTGTCTAACCCAGGGTGATGTGGAATGCAAAAAAACGATGGATTTAGGCCCAGATCCTTGTACTGGGGTGAATGTATGACATTGTTCTAAATTCTGTCCATCAACTGTGTTTTTTGCAATTTTCACCCCGAGTGGGCTGGGTATGCTCAGATGTGAGTCCCAGGCTCTCCACACCACTGGAGTCAAGCTATCCATGCTGATGAAGGCTGATAGCCAGAAACCGGTCCTTGGATGCTTGATTCCGGTCTGGGAAAGACATGGTTTGGTAGTTCAGACTGGACTGTTCCCATGAGGCACAGGGTCAGAGCTGATTTGCATATAGCCAGTGTCTAACCCAGGGTGGTGTGGAGTGCAAAAAAACGATGGATTTAGGCCCAGATCCTTGTACTGGGGTGAATGTATGACATTGTTCTACATTCTGTCCATCAACTGTGTTTTTTGCAATTTTCACCCTGAGTGGGCTGGGTATGCTCAGACGTGAGTCCCAGGCTCTCCACACCACTGGAGTCAAGCTATCCAGGCTGATGAAGGCTGATAGCCAGAAACCGGTCCTTGGATGCTTGATTCCGGTCTGGGAAAGACATGGCTTGGTAGTTCGGACTGGACTGTTCCCATGAGCCACAGGGTCAGAGCTGATTTGCATATAGCCAGTGTCTAACCCAGGGTGGCGTGGAGTGCAAAAAAACGATGGATTTAGGCCCAGATCCTTGTACTGGGGTGTATGTATGACATTGTTCTACATTCTGTCCATCAACTGTGTTTTTTGCAATTTTCACCCCGAGTGGGCTGGGTATGCTCAGACGTGAGTCCCAGGCTCTCCACACCACTGGAGTCAAGCTATCCAGGCTGATGAAGGCTGATAGCCAGAAACCGGTCCTTGGATGCTTGATTCCGGTCTGGGAAAGACATGGCTTGGTAGTTCGGACTGGACTGTTCCCATGAGGCACAGGGTCAGAGCTGATTTGCATATAGCCATTGTCTAACCCAGGGTGGTGTGGAGTGCAAAAAAACGATGGATTTAGGCCCAGATCCTTGTACTGGGGTGAATGTATGACATTATTCTACATTCTGTCCATCAACTGTGTTTTTTGCAATTTTCACCCCGAGTGGGCTGGGTATGCTCAGACGTGAGTCCCAGGCTCTCCACACCACTGGAGTCAAGCTATCCAGGCTGATGAAGGCTGATAGCCAGAAACCGGTCCTTGGATGCTTGATTCCGGTCTGCGAAAGACATGGCTTGGTAGTTCGGACTGGACTGTTCCCATGAGGCACAGGGTCAGAGCTGATTTGCATATAGCCAGTGTCTAACCCAGGGTGGTGTGGAGTGCAAAAAAACGATGGATTTAGGCCCAGATCCTTGTACTGGGGTGAATGTATGACATTGTTCTACATTCTGTCCATCAACTGTGTTTGTTGCAATTTTCACCCCGAGTGGGCTGGGTATGCTCAGACGTGAGTCCCAGGCTCTCCACACCACTGGAGTTAAGCTATCCAGGCTGATGAAGGCTGATAGCCAGAAACCGGTCCTTGGATGCTTGATTCCGGTCTGGGAAAGACATGGTTTGGTAGTTCGGACTGGACTGTTCCCATGAGGCACAGGGTCAGAGCTGATTTGCATATAGCCAGTGTCTAACCCAGGGTGATGTGGAGTGCAAAAAAACGATGGATTTAGGCCCAGATCCTTGTACTGGGGTGAATGTATGACATTGTTCTAAATTCTGTCCATCAACTGTGTTTTTTGCAATTTTCACCCCGAGTGGGCTGGGTATGCTCAGACATGAGTCCCAGGCTCTCCACACCACTGGAGTCAAGCTATCCAGGCTGATGAAGGCTGATAGCCAGAAACCGGTCCTTGGATGCTTGATTCCGATCTGGGAAAGACATGGCTTGGTAGTTCGGACTGGACTGTTCCCATGAGGCACAGGGTCAGAGCTGATTTGCATATAGCCAGTGTCTAACCCAGGGTGGTGTGGAGTGCAAAAAAACGATGGATTTAGGCCCAGATCCTTGTACTGGGGTGAATGTATGACATTGTTCTACATTCTGTCCATCAACTGTGTTTTTTGCAATTTTCACCCCGAGTGGGCTGGGTATGCTCAGACGTGAGTCCCAGGCTCTCCACACCACTGGAGTCAAGCTATCCAGGCTGATGAAGGCTGATAGCCAGAAACCGGTCCTTGGATGCTTGATTCCGGTCTGGGAAAGACATGGCTTGGTAGTTTGGACTGGACTGTTCCCATGAGGCACAGGGTCAGAGCTGATTTGCATATAGCCAGTGTCTAACCCAGGGTGGTGTGGAGTGCAAAAAACGATGGATTTAGGCCCAGATCCTTGTACTGGGGTGAATGTATGACATTGTTCTACATTCTGTCCATCAACTGTGTTTTTTGCAATTTTCACCCCGAGTGGGCTGGGTATGCTCAGACGTGAGTCCCAGGCTCTCCACACCACTGGAGTCAAGCTATCCAGGCTGATGAAGGCTGATAGCCAGAAACCGGTCCTTGGATGCTTGATTCCGGTCTGGGAAAGATATGGTTTGGTAGTTCGGACTGGATTGTTCCCATGAGGCACAGGGTCAGAGCTGATTTGCATATAGCCAGTGTCTAACCCAGGGTGATGTGGAGTGCGAAAAAACGATGGATTTAGGCCCAGATCCTTGTACTGGGGTGAATGTATGACATTGTTCTAAATTCTGTCCATCAACTGTGTTTTTTGCAATTTTCACCCCGAGTGGGCTGGGTATGCTCAGACGTGAGTCCCAGGCTCTCCACACCACTGGAGTCAAGCTATCCAGGCTGATGAAGGCTGATAGCCAGAAACCGGTCCTTGGATGCTTGATTCCGGTCTGGGAAAGACATGGCTTGGTAGTTCGGACCGGACTGTTCCCATGAGGCACAGGGTCAGAGCTGATTTGCATATAGCCAGTGTCTAACCCAGGGTGGTGTGGAGTGCAAAAAAACGATGGATTTAGGCCCAGATCCTTGTACTGGGGTGAATGTATGACATTGTTCTACATTCTGTCCATCAACTGTTGTTTTTTGCAATTTTCACCCCGAGTGGGCTGGGTATGCTCAGATGTGAGTCCCAGGCTCTCCACACCACTGGAGTCAAGCTATCCAGGCTGATGAAGGCTGATAGCCAGAAACCGGTCCTTGGATGCTTGATTCCGGTCTGGGAAAGACATGGTTTGGTAGTTCAGACTGGACTGTTCCCATGAGGCACAGGGTCAGAGCTGATTTGCATATAGCCAGTGTCTAACCCAGGGTGGTGTGGAGTGCAAAAAAACGATGGATTTAGGCCCAGATCCTTGTACTGGGGTGAATGTATGACATTGTTCTACATTCTGTCCATCAACTGTGTTTTTTGCAATTTTCACCCCGAGTGGGCTGGGTATGCTCAGACGTGAGTCCCAGGCTCTCCACACCACTGGAGTCAAGCTATCCAGGCTGATGAAGGCTGATAGCCAGAAACCGGTCCTTGGATGCTTGATTCCGGTCTGGGAAAGACATGGCTTGGTAGTTCGGACTGGACTGTTCCCATGAGGCAGAGGGTCAGAGCTGATTTGCATATAGCCAGTGTCTAACCCAGGGTGGTGTGGAGTGCAAAAAAACGATGGATTTAGGCCCAGATCCTTGTACTGGGGTGAATGTATGACATTGTTCTACATTCTGTCCATCAACTGTTGTTTTTTGCAATTTTCACCCCGAGTGGGCTGGGTATGCTCAGATGTGAGTCCCAGGCTCTCCACACCACTGGAGTCAAGCTATCCAGGCTGATGAAGGCTGATAGCCAGAAACCGGTCCTTGGATGCTTGATTCCGGTCTGGGAAAGACATGGTTTGGTAGTTCAGACTGGACTGTTCCCATGAGGCACAGGGTCAGAGCTGATTTGCATATAGCCAGTGTCTAACCCAGGGTGGTGTGGAGTGCAAAAAAACGATGGATTTAGGCCCAGATCCTTGTACTGGGATGAATGTATGACATTGTTCTACATTCTGTCCATCAACTGTGTTTTTTGCAATTTTCACCCCGAGTGGGCTGGGTATGCTCAGACGTGAGTCCCAGGCTCTCCACACCACTGGAGTCAAGCTATCCAGGCTGATGAAGGCTGATAGTCAGAAACCGGTCCTTGGATGCTTGATTCCGGTCTGGGAAAGACATGGCTTGGTAGTTCGGACTGGACTGTTCCCATGAGGCAGAGGGTCAGAGCTGATTTGCATATAGCCAGTGTCTAACCCAGGGTGGTGTGGAGTGCAAAAAAACGATGGATTTAGGCTCAGATCCTTGTACTGGGGTGAATGTATGACATTGTTCTACATTCTGTCCATCAACTGTTGTTTTTTGCAATTTTCACCCCGAGTGGGCTGGGTATGCTCAGACGTGAGTCCCAGGCTCTCCACACCACTGGAGTCAAGCTATCCAGGCTGATGAAGGCTGATAGCCAGAAACCGGTCCTTGGATGCTTGATTCCGGTCTGGGAAAGACATGGCTTGGTAGTTCGGACTGGACTGTTCCCATGAGGCACAGGGTCAGAGCTGATTTGCATATAGCCAGTGTCTAACCCAGGGTGGTGTGGAGTGTAAAAAAACGATGGATTTAGGCCCAGATCCTTGTACTGGGGTGAATGTATGACATTGTTCTACATTCTGTCCATCAACTGTGTTTTTTGCAATTTTCACCCCGAGTGGGCTGGGTATGCTCAGACGTGAGTCCCAGGCTCTCCACACCACTGGAGTCAAGCTATCCAGGCTGATGAAGGCTGATAGCCAGAAACCGGTCCTTGGATGCTTGATTCCGGTCTGGGAAAGACATGGCTTGGTAGTTCGGACTGGACTGTTCCCATGAGGCAGAGGGTCAGAGCTGATTTGCATATAGCCAGTGTCTAACCCAGGGTGGTGTGGAGTGCAAAAAAACGATGGATTTAGGCCCAGATCCGTGTACTGGGGTGAATGTATGACATTGTTCTACATTCTGTCCATCAACTGTTGTTTTTTGCAATTTTCACCCCGAGTGGGCTGGGTATGCTCAGACGTGAGTCCCAGGCTCTCCACACCACTGGAGTCAAGCTATCCAGGCTGATGAAGGCTGATAGACAGAAACCGGTCCTTGGATGCTTGATTCCGGTCTGGGAAAGACATGGCTTGGTAGTTCGGACTGGACTGTTCCCATGAGGCACAGGGTCAGAGCTGATTTGCATATTGCCAGTGTCTAACCCAGGGTGGTGTGGAGTGCAAAAAAACGATGGATTTAGGCCCAGATCCTTGTACTGGGGTGAATGTATGACATTGTTCTACATTCTGTCCATCAACTGTGTTTTTTGCAATTTTCACCCCGAGTGGGCTGGGTATGCTCAGACGTGAGTCCCAGGCTCTCCACACCACTGGAGTCAAGCTATCCAGGCTGATGAAGGCTGATAGCCAGAAACCGGTCCTTGGATGCTTGATTCCGGTCTGGGAAAGACATGGCTTGGTAGTTCGGACTGGACTGTTCCCATGAGGCACAGGGTCAGAGCTGATTTGCATATAGCCAGTGTCTAACCCAGGGTGGTGTGGAGTGCAAAAAAACGATGGATTTAGGCCCAGATCCTTGTACTGGGGTGAATGTATGACATTATTCTACATTCTGTCCATCAACTGTGTTTTTTGCAATTTTCACCCCGAGTGGGCTGGGTATGCTCAGACGTGAGTCCCAGGCTCTCCACACCACTGGAGTCAAGCTATCCAGGTTGATGAAGGCTGATAGCCAGAAACCGGTCCTTGGATGCTTGATTCCGGTCTGGGAAAGACATGGCTTGGTAGTTCGGACTGGACTGTTCCCATGAGGCACAGGGTCAGAGCTGATTTGCATATAGCCAGTGTCTAACCCAGGGTGGTGTGGAGTGCAAAAAAACGATGGATTTAGGCCCAGATCCTTGTACTGGGGTGAATGTATGACATTGTTCTACATTCTGTCCATCAACTGTGTTTTTTGCAATTTTCACCCCGAGTGGGCTGGGTATGCTCAGACGTGAGTCCCAGGCTCTCCACACCACTGGAGTTAAGCTATCCAGGCTGATGAAGGCTGATAGCCAGAAACCGGTCCTTGGATGCTTGATTCCGGTCTGGGAAAGACATGGTTTGGTAGTTCGGACTGGACTGTTCCCATGAGGCACAGGGTCAGAGCTGATTTGCATATAGCCAGTGTCTAACCCAGGGTGATGTGGAATGCAAAAAAACGATGGATTTAGGCCCAGATCCTTGTACTGGGGTGAATGTATGACATTGTTCTAAATTCTGTCCATCAACTGTGTTTTTTGCAATTTTCACCCCGAGTGGGCTGGGTATGCTCAGACGTGAGTCCCAGGCTCTCCACACCACTGGAGTCAAGCTATCCATGCTGATGAAGGCTGATAGCCAGAAACCGGTCCTTGGATGCTTGATTCCGGTCTGGGAAAGACATGGTTTGGTAGTTCAGACTGGACTGTTCCCATGAGGCACAGGGTCAGAGCTGATTTGCATATAGCCAGTGTCTAACCCAGGGTGGTGTGGAGTGCAAAAAAACGATGGATTTAGGCCCAGATCCTTGTACTGGGGTGAATGTATGACATTGTTCTACATTCTGTCCATCAACTGTGTTTTTTGCAATTTTCACCCCGAGTGGGCTGGGTATGCTCAGACGTGAGTCCCAGGCTCTCCACACCACTGGAGTTAAGCTATCCAGGCTGATGAAGGCTGATAGCCAGAAACCGGTCCTTGGATGCTTGATTCCGGTCTGGGAAAGACATGGTTTGGTAGTTCGGACTGGACTGTTCCCATGAGGCACAGGGTCAGAGCTGATTTGCATATAGCCAGTGTCTAACCCAGGGTGATGTGGAATGCAAAAAAACGATGGATTTAGGCCCAGATCCTTGTACTGGGGTGAATGTATGACATTGTTCTAAATTCTGTCCATCAACTGTGTTTTTTGCAATTTTCACCCCGAGTGGGCTGGGTATGCTCAGATGTGAGTCCCAGGCTCTCCACACCACTGGAGTCAAGCTATCCATGCTGATGAAGGCTGATAGCCAGAAACCGGTCCTTGGATGCTTGATTCCGGTCTGGGAAAGACATGGTTTGGTAGTTCAGACTGGACTGTTCCCATGAGGCACAGGGTCAGAGCTGATTTGCATATAGCCAGTGTCTAACCCAGGGTGGTGTGGAGTGCAAAAAAACGATGGATTTAGGCCCAGATCCTTGTACTGGGGTGAATGTATGACATTGTTCTACATTCTGTCCATCAACTGTGTTTTTTGCAATTTTCACCCTGAGTGGGCTGGGTATGCTCAGACGTGAGTCCCAGGCTCTCCACACCACTGGAGTCAAGCTATCCAGGCTGATGAAGGCTGATAGCCAGAAACCGGTCCTTGGATGCTTGATTCCGGTCTGGGAAAGACATGGCTTGGTAGTTCGGACTGGACTGTTCCCATGAGCCACAGGGTCAGAGCTGATTTGCATATAGCCAGTGTCTAACCCAGGGTGGCGTGGAGTGCAAAAAAACGATGGATTTAGGCCCAGATCCTTGTACTGGGGTGTATGTATGACATTGTTCTACATTCTGTCCATCAACTGTGTTTTTTGCAATTTTCACCCCGAGTGGGCTGGGTATGCTCAGACGTGAGTCCCAGGCTCTCCACACCACTGGAGTCAAGCTATCCAGGCTGATGAAGGCTGATAGCCAGAAACCGGTCCTTGGATGCTTGATTCCGGTCTGGGAAAGACATGGCTTGGTAGTTCGGACTGGACTGTTCCCATGAGGCACAGGGTCAGAGCTGATTTGCATATAGCCATTGTCTAACCCAGGGTGGTGTGGAGTGCAAAAAAACGATGGATTTAGGCCCAGATCCTTGTACTGGGGTGAATGTATGACATTATTCTACATTCTGTCCATCAACTGTGTTTTTTGCAATTTTCACCCCGAGTGGGCTGGGTATGCTCAGACGTGAGTCCCAGGCTCTCCACACCACTGGAGTCAAGCTATCCAGGCTGATGAAGGCTGATAGCCAGAAACCGGTCCTTGGATGCTTGATTCCGGTCTGCGAAAGACATGGCTTGGTAGTTCGGACTGGACTGTTCCCATGAGGCACAGGGTCAGAGCTGATTTGCATATAGCCAGTGTCTAACCCAGGGTGATGTGGAGTGCAAAAAAACGATGGATTTAGGCCCAGATCCTTGTACTGGGGTGAATGTATGACATTGTTCTAAATTCTGTCCATCAACTGTGTTTTTTGCAATTTTCACCCCGAGTGGGCTGGGTATGCTCAGACATGAGTCCCAGGCTCTCCACACCACTGGAGTCAAGCTATCCAGGCTGATGAAGGCTGATAGCCAGAAACCGGTCCTTGGATGCTTGATTCCGATCTGGGAAAGACATGGCTTGGTAGTTCGGACTGGACTGTTCCCATGAGGCACAGGGTCAGAGCTGATTTGCATATAGCCAGTGTCTAACCCAGGGTGGTGTGGAGTGCAAAAAAACGATGGATTTAGGCCCAGATCCTTGTACTGGGGTGAATGTATGACATTGTTCTACATTCTGTCCATCAACTGTGTTTTTTGCAATTTTCACCCCGAGTGGGCTGGGTATGCTCAGACGTGAGTCCCAGGCTCTCCACACCACTGGAGTCAAGCTATCCAGGCTGATGAAGGCTGATAGCCAGAAACCGGTCCTTGGATGCTTGATTCCGGTCTGGGAAAGACATGGCTTGGTAGTTTGGACTGGACTGTTCCCATGAGGCACAGGGTCAGAGCTGATTTGCATATAGCCAGTGTCTAACCCAGGGTGGTGTGGAGTGCAAAAAACGATGGATTTAGGCCCAGATCCTTGTACTGGGGTGAATGTATGACATTGTTCTACATTCTGTCCATCAACTGTGTTTTTTGCAATTTTCACCCCGAGTGGGCTGGGTATGCTCAGACGTGAGTCCCAGGCTCTCCACACCACTGGAGTCAAGCTATCCAGGCTGATGAAGGCTGATAGCCAGAAACCGGTCCTTGGATGCTTGATTCCGGTCTGGGAAAGATATGGTTTGGTAGTTCGGACTGGATTGTTCCCATGAGGCACAGGGTCAGAGCTGATTTGCATATAGCCAGTGTCTAACCCAGGGTGATGTGGAGTGCGAAAAAACGATGGATTTAGGCCCAGATCCTTGTACTGGGGTGAATGTATGACATTGTTCTAAATTCTGTCCATCAACTGTGTTTTTTGCAATTTTCACCCCGAGTGGGCTGGGTATGCTCAGACGTGAGTCCCAGGCTCTCCACACCACTGGAGTCAAGCTATCCAGGCTGATGAAGGCTGATAGCCAGAAACCGGTCCTTGGATGCTTGATTCCGGTCTGGGAAAGACATGGCTTGGTAGTTCGGACTGGACTGTTCCCATGAGGCACAGGGTCAGAGCTGATTTGCATATAGCCAGTGTCTAACCCAGGGTGGTGTGGAGTGCAAAAAAAGATGGATTTAGGCCCAGATCCTTGTACTGGGGTGAATGTATGACATTGTTCTACATTCTGTCCATCAACTGTGTTTTTTGCAATTTTCACCCCGAGTGGGCTGGGTATGCTCAGACGTGAGTCCCAGGCTCTCCACACCACTGGAGTTAAGCTACCCAGGCTGATGAAGGCTGATAGCCAGAAACCGGTCCTTGGATGCTTGATTCCGGTCTGGGAAAGACATGGTTTGGTAGTTCGGACTGGACTGTTCCCATGAGGCACAGGGTCAGAGCTGATTTGCATAAAGCCAGTGTCTAACCCAGGGTGATGTGGAGTGCAAAAAAACGATGGATTTAGGCCCAGATCCTTGTACTGGGGTGAATGTATGACATTGTTCTAAATTCTGTCCATCAACTGTGTGTTTTGCAATTTTCACCCCGAGTGGGCTGGGTATGCTCAGACGTGAGTCCCAGGCTCTCCACACCACTGGAGTCAAGCTATCCAGGCTGATGAAGGCTGATAGCCAGAAACCGGTCCTTGGATGCTTGATTCCGGTCTGGGAAAGACATGGCTTGGTAGTTCGGACTGGACTGTTCCCATGAGGCACAGGGTCAGAGCTGATTTGCATATAGCCAGTGTCTAACCCAGGGTGGTGTGGAGTGCAAAAAAACGATGGATTTAGGCCCAGATCCTTGTACTGGGGTGAATGTATGACATTGTTCTACATTCTGTCCATCAACTGTGTTTTTTGCAATTTTCACCCCGAGTGGGCTGGGTATGCTCAGACGTGAGTCCCAGGATCTCCACACCACTGGAGTCAAGCTATCCAGGCTGATGAAGGCTGATAGCCAGAAACCGGTCCTTGGATGCTTGATTCCGGTCTGGGAAAGACATGGCTTGGTAGTTCAGACTGGACTGTTCCCATGAGGCACAGGGTCAGAGCTGATTTGCATATAGCCAGTGTCTAACCCAGGGTGGTGTGGAGTGCAAAAAAATGATGGATTTAGGCCCAGATCCTTGTACTGGGGTGAATGTATGACATTGTTCTACATTCTGTCCATCAACTGTGTTTTTTGCAATTTTCACCCCGAGTGGGCTGGGTATGCTCAGACGTGAGTCCCAGGCTCTCCACACCACTGGAGTCAAGCTATCCAGGCTGATGAAGGCTGATAGCCAGAAACCGGTCCTTGGATGCTTGATTCCGGTCTGGGAAAGACATGGCTTGGTAGTTCGGACTGGACTGTTCCCATGAGGCACAGGGTCAGAGCTGATTTGCATATAGCCAGTGTCTAACCCAGGGTGGTGTGGAGTGCAAAAAAACGATGGATTTAGGCCCAGATCCTTGTACTGGGGTGAATGTATGACATTATTCTACATTCTGTCCATCAACTGTGTTTTTTGCAATTTTCACCCCGAGTGGGCTGGGTATGCTCAGACGTGAGTCCCAGGCTCTCCACACCACTGGAGTCAAGCTATCCAGGCTGATGAAGGCTGATAGCCAGAAACCGGTCCTTGGATGCTTGATTCCGGTCTGGGAAAGACATGGCTTGGTAGTTCGGACTGGACTGTTCCCATGAGGCACAGGGTCAGAGCTGATTTGCATATAGCCAGTGTCTAACCCAGGGTGGCGTGGAGTGCAAAAAAATGATGGATTTAGGCCCAGATCCTTGTACTGGGGTGAATGTATGACATTGTTCTACATTCTGTCCATCAACTGTGTTTTTTGCAATTTTCACCCCGAGTGGGCTGGGTATGCTCAGACGTGAGTCCCAGGCTCTCCACACCACTGGAGTCAAGCTATCCAGGCTGATGAAGGCTGATAGCCAGAAACCGGTCCTTGGATGCTTGATTCCGGTCTGGGAAAGACATGGCTTGGTAGTTCGGACTGGACTGTTCCCATGAGGCACAGGGTCAGAGCTGATTTGCATATAGCCATTGTCTAACCCAGGGTGGTGTGGAGTGCAAAAAAACGATGGATTTAGGCCCAGATCCTTGTACTGGGGTGAATGTATGACATTATTCTACATTCTGTCCATCAACTGTGTTTTTTGCAATTTTCACCCCGAGTGGGCTGGGTATGCTCAGACGTGAGTCCCAGGCTCTCCACACCACTGGAGTCAAGCTATCCAGGCTGATGAAGGCTGATAGCCAGAAACCGGTCCTTGGATGCTTGATTCCGGTCTGCGAAAGACATGGCTTGGTAGTTCGGACTGGACTGTTCCCATGAGGCACAGGGTCAGAGCTGATTTGCATATAGCCAGTGTCTAACCCAGGGTGGTGTGGAGTGCAAAAAAACGATGGATTTAGGCCCAGATCCTTGTACTGGGGTGAATGTATGACATTGTTCTACATTCTGTCCATCAACTGTGTTTTTTGCAATTTTCACCCCGAGTGGGCTGGGTATGCTCAGACGTGAGTCCCAGGCTCTCCACACCACTGGAGTTAAGCTATCCAGGCTGATGAAGGCTGATAGCCAGAAACCGGTCCTTGGATGCTTGATTCCGGTCTGGGAAAGACATGGTTTGGTAGTTCGGACTGGACTGTTCCCATGAGGCACAGGGTCAGAGCTGATTTGCATATAGCCAGTGTCTAACCCAGGGTGATGTGGAGTGCAAAAAAACGATGGATTTAGGCCCAGATCCTTGTACTGGGGTGAATGTATGACATTGTTCTAAATTCTGTCCATCAACTGTGTTTTTTGCAATTTTCACCCCGAGTGGGCTGGGTATGTTCAGACATGAGTCCCAGGCTCTCCACACCACTGGAGTCAAGCTATCCAGGCTGATGAAGGCTGATAGCCAGAAACCGGTCCTTGGATGCTTGATTCCGGTCTGGGAAAGACATGGCTTGGTAGTTCGGACTGGACTGTTCCCATGAGGCACAGGGTCAGAGCTGATTTGCATATAGCCAGTGTCTAACCCAGGGTGGTGTGGAGTGCAAAAAATGATGGATTTAGGCCCAGATCCTTGTACTGGGGTGAATGTATGACATTGTTCTACATTCTGTCCATCAACTGTGTTTTTTGCAATTTTCACCCCGAGTGGGCTGTGTATGCTTAGACGTGAGTCCCAGGCTCTCCACACCACTGGAGTCAAGCTATCCAGGCTGATGAAGGCTGATAGCCAGAAACCGGTCCTTGGATGCTTGATTCCGGTCTGGGAAAGATATGGTTTGGTAGTTCGGACTGGACTGTTCCCATGAGGCACAGGGTCAGAGCTGATTTGCATATAGCCAGTGTCTAACCCAGGGTGATGTGGAGTGCAAAAAAACGATGGATTTAGGCCCAGATCCTTGTACTGGGGTGAATGTATGACATTGTTCTAAATTCTGTCCATCAACTGTGTTTTTTGCAATTTTCACCCCGAGTCGGCTGGGTATGCTCAGACGTGAGTCCCAGGCTCTCCACACCACTGGAGTCAAGCTATCCAGGCTGATGAAGGCTGATAGCCAGAAACCGGTCCTTGGATGCTTGATTCCGGTCTGGGAAAGACATGGCTTGGTAGTTCGGACTGGACTGTTCCCATGAGGCACAGGGTCAGAGCTGATTTGCATATATCCAGTGTCTAACCCAGGGTGGTGTGGAGTGCAAAAAAACGATGGATTTAGGCCCAGATCCTTGTACTGGGGTGAATGTATGACATTGTTCTACATTCTGTCCATCAACTGTGTTTTTTGCAATTTTCACCCCGAGTGGGCTGGGTATGCTCAGACGTGAGTCCCAGGCTCTCCACACCACTGGAGTCAAGCTATCCAGGCTGATGAAGGCTGATAGCCAGAAACCGGTCCTTGGATGCTTGATTCCGGTCTGGGAAAGACATGGCTTGGTAGTTCAGACTGGACTGTTCCCATGAGGCACAGGGTCAGAGCTGATTTGCATATAGCCAGTGTCTAACCCAGGGTGGTGTGGAGTACAAAAAAACGATGGATTTAGGCCCAGATCCTTGTACTGGGGTGAATGTATGACATTGTTCTACATTCTGTCCATCAACTGTGTTTTTTGCAATTTTCACCCCGAGTGGGCTGGGTATGCTCAGACGTGAGTCCCAGGCTCTCCACACCACTGGAGTCAAGCTATCCAGGCTGATGAAGGCTGATAGCCAGAAACCGGTCCTTGGATGCTTGATTCCGGTCTGGGAAAGACATGGCTTGGTAGTTCGGACTGGACTGTTCCCATGAGGCACAGGGTCAGAGCTGATTTGCATATAGCCAGTGTCTAACCCAGGGTGGTGTGGAGTGCAAAAAAACGATGGATTTAGGCCCAGATCCTTGTACTGGGGTGAATGTATGACATTGTTCTACATTCTGTCCATCAACTGTGTTTTTTGCAATTTTCACCCCGAGAGGGCTGGGAAAGCTCAGACGTGAGTCCCAGGCTCTCCACACCACTGGAGTCAAGCTATCCAGGCTGATGAAGGCTGATAGCCAGAAACCGGTCCTTGGATGCTTGATTCCGGTCTGGGAAAGACATGGCTTGGTAGTTCGGACTGGACTGTTCCCATGAGGCAGAGGGTCAGAGCGGATTTGCATATAGCCAGTGTCTAACCCAGGGTGGTGTGGAGTGCAAAAAAACGATGGATTTAGGCCCAGATCCTTGTACTGGGGTGAATGTATGACATTGTTCTACATTCTGTTCATCAACTGTTGTTTTTTGCAATTTTCACCCCGAGTGGGCTGGGTATGCTCAGACGTGAGTCCCAGGCTCTCCACACCACTGGAGTCAAGCTATCCAGGCTGATGAAGGCTGATAGCCAGAAACCGGTCCTTGGATGCTTGATTCCGGTCTGGGAAAGACATGGCTTGGTAGTTCGGACTGGACTGTTCCCATGAGGCACAGGGTCAGAGCTGATTTGCATATAGCCAGTGTCTAACCCAGGGTGGTGTGGAGTGCAAAAAAACGATGGATTTAGGCCCAGATCCTTGTACTGGGGTGAATGTATGACATTGTTCTACATTCTGTCCATCAACAGTGTTTTTTGCAATTTTCACCCCGAGTGGGCTGGGTATGCTCAGACGTGAGTCCCAGGCTCTCCACACCACTGGAGTCAAGCTATCCAGGCTGATGAAGGCTGATAGCCAGAAACCGGTCCTTGGATGCTTGATTCCGGTCTGGGAAAGACATGGCTTGGTAGTTCGGACTGGACTGTTCCCATGAGGCACAGGGTCAGAGCTGATTTGCATGTAGCCAGTGTCTAACCCAGGGTGGTGTGGAGTGCAAAAAAATGATGGATTTAGGCCCAGATCCTTGTACTGGGGTGAATGTATGACATTATTCTACATTCTGTCCATCAACTGTGTTTTTTGCAATTTTCACCCCGAGTGGGCTGGGTATGCTCAGACGTGAGTCCCAGGCTCTCCACACCACTGGAGTCAAGCTATCCAGGCTGATGAAGGCTGATTGCCAGAAACCGGTCCTTGGATGCTTGATTCCGGTCTGGGAAAGACATGGCTTGGTAGTTCGGACTGGACTGTTCCCATGAGGCACAGGGTCAGAGCTGATTTGCATATAGCCAGTGTCTAACCCAGGGTGGTGTGGAGTGCAAAAAAACGATGGATTTAGGCCCAGATCCTTGTACTGGGGTGAATGTATGACATTATTCTACATTCTGTCCATCAACTGTGTTTTTTGCAATTTTCACCCCGAGTGGGCTGGCTATGCTCAGACGTGAGTCCCAGGCTCTCCACACCACTGGAGTCAAGCTATCCAGGCTGATGAAGGCTGATAGCCAGAAACCGGTCCTTGGATGCTTGATTCCGGTCTGGGAAAGACATGGCTTGGTAGTTCGGACTGGACTGTTCCCATGAGGTACAGGGTCAGAGCTGATTTGCATATAGCCAGTGTCTAACCCAGGGTGGTGTGGAGTGCAAAAAAACGATGGATTTAGGCCCAGATCCTTGTACTGGGGTGAATGTATGACATTGTTCTACATTCTGTCCATCAACTGTGTTTTTTGCAATTTTTACCCCGAGTGGGCTGGGTATGCTCAGACGTGAGTCCCAGGCTCTCCACACCACTGGAGTTAAGCTATCCAGGCTGATGAAGGCTGATAGCCAGAAACCGGTCCTTGGATGATTGATTCCGGTCTGGGAAAGGTATGGTTTGGTAGTTCGGACTGGACTGTTCCCATGAGGCACAGGGTCAGAGCTGATTTGCATATAGCCAGTGTCTAACCCAGGGTGATGTGGAGTGCAAAAAAACGATGGATTTAGGCCCAGATCCTTGTACTGGGGTGAATGTATGACATTGTTCTAAATTCTGTCCATCAACTGTGTTTTTTGCAATTTTCACCCCGAGTGGGCTGGGTATGCTCAGACATGAGTCCCAGGCTCTCCTCACCACTGGAGTCAAGCTATCCAGACTGATGAAGGCTGATAGCCAGAAACCGGTCCTTGGATGCTTGATTCCGGTCTGGGAAAGACATGGCTTGGAAGTTCGGACTGGACTGTTCCCATGAGGCACAGGGTCAGAGCTGATTTGCATATAGCCAGTGTCTAACCCAGGGTGGTGTGGAGTGCAAAAAAACGATGGATTTAGGCCCAGATCCTTGTACTGGGGTGAATGTATGACATTGTTCTACATTCTGTCCATCAACTGTGTTTTTTGCAATTTTCACCCCGAGTGGGCTGGGTATGCTCAGACGTGAGTCCCAGGCTCTCCACACCACTGGAGTCAAGCTATCCAGGCTGATGAAGGCTGATAGCCAGAAACCGGTCCTTGGATGCTTGATTCCGGTCTGGGAAAGACATGGCTTGGTAGTTCGGACTGGACTGTTCCCATGAGGCACAGGGTCAGAGCTGATTTGCATATAGCCAGTGTCTAACCCAGGGTGGTGTGGAGTGCAAAAAACGATGGATTTAGGCCCAGATCCTTGTACTGGGGTGAATGTATGACATTGTTCTACATTCTGTCCATCAACTGTGTTTTTTGCAATTTTCACCCCGAGTGGGCTGGGTATGCTCAGACGTGAGTCCCAGGCTCTCCACACCACTGGAGTCAAGCTATCCAGGCTGATGAAGGCTGATAGCCAGAAACCGGTCCTTGGATGCTTGATTCCGGTCTGGGAAAGACATGGTTTGGTAGTTCGGACTGGACTGTTCCCATGAGGCACAGGGTCAGAGCTGATTTGCATATAGCCAGTGTCTAACCCAGGGTGATGTGGAGTGCAAAAAAACGATGGATTTAGGCCCAGATCCTTGTACTGGGGTGAAGGTATGACATTGTTCTACATTCTGTCCATCAACTGTGTTTTTTGCAATTTTCACCCCGAGTGGGCTGGCTATGCTCAGACGTGAGTCCCAGGCTCTCCACACCACTGGAGTCAAGCTATCCAGGCTGATGAAGGCTGATAGCCAGAAACCGGTCCTTGGATGCTTGATTCCGGTCTGGGAAAGACATGGCTTGGTAGTTCGGACTGGACTGTTCCCATGAGGCACAGGGTCAGAGCTGATTTGCATATAGCCAGTGTCTAACCCAGGGTGGTGTGGAGTGCAAAAAAACGATGGATTTAGGCCCAGATCGTTGTACTGGGGTGAATGTATGACATTGTTCTACATTCTGTCCATCAACTGTGTTTTTTGCAATTTTTACCCCGAGTGGGCTGGGTATGCTCAGACGTGAGTCCCAGGCTCTCCACACCACTGGAGTTAAGCTATCCAGGCTGATGAAGGCTGATAGCCAGAAACCGGTCCTTGGATGATTGATTCCGGTCTGGGAAAGACATGGTTTGGTAGTTCGGACTGGACTGTTCCCATGAGGCACAGGGTCAGAGCTGATTTGCATATAGCCAGGGTCTAACCCAGGGTGATGTGGAGTGCAAAAAAACGATGGATTTAGGCCCAGATCCTTGTACTGGGGTGAATGTATGACATTGTTCTAAATTCTGTCCATCAACTGTGTTTTTTGCAATTTTCACCCCGAGTGGGCTGGGTATGCTCAGACATGAGTCCCAGGCTCTCCACACCACTGGAGTCAAGCTATCCAGACTGATGAAGGCTGATAGCCAGAAACCGGTCCTTGGATGCTTGATTCCGGTCTGGGAAAGACATGGCTTGGAAGTTCGGACTGGACTGTTCCCATGAGGCACAGGGTCAGAGCTGATTTGCATATAGCCAGTGTCTAACCCAGGGTGGTGTGGAGTGCAAAAAAACGATGGATTTAGGCCCAGATCCTTGTACTGGGGTGAATGTATGACATTGTTCTACATTCTGTCCATCAACTGTGTTTTTTGCAATTTTCACCCCGAGTGGGCTGGGTATGCTCAGACGTGAGTCCCAGGCTCTCCACACCACTGGAGTCAAGCTATCCAGGCTGATGAAGGCTGATAGCCAGAAACCGGTCCTTGGATGCTTGATTCCGGTCTGGGAAAGACATGGCTTGGTAGTTCGGACTGGACTGTTCCCATGAGGCACAGGGTCAGAGCTGATTTGCATATAGCCAGTGTCTAACCCAGGGTGGTGTGGAGTGCAAAAAAACGATGGATTTAGGCCCAGATCCTTGTACTGGGGTGAATGTATGACATTGTTCTACATTCTGTCCATCAACTGTGTTTTTTGCAATTTTCACCCCGAGAGGGCTGGGAAAGCTCAGACGTGAGTCCCAGGCTCTCCACACCACTGGAGTCAAGCTATCCAGGCTGATGAAGGCTGATAGCCAGAAACCGGTCCTTGGATGCTTGATTCCGGTCTGGGAAAGACATGGCTTGGTAGTTCGGACTGGACTGTTCCCATGAGGCAGAGGGTCAGAGCGGATTTGCATATAGCCAGTGTCTAACCCAGGGTGGTGTGGAGTGCAAAAAAACGATGGATTTAGGCCCAGATCCTTGTACTGGGGTGAATGTATGACATTGTTTTACATTCTGTTCATCAACTGTTGTTTTTTGCAATTTTCACCCCGAGTGGGCTGGGTATGCTCAGACGTGAGTCCCAGGCTCTCCACACCACTGGAGTCAAGCTATCCAGGCTGATGAAGGCTGATAGCCAGAAAACGGTCCTTGGATGCTTGATTCCGGTCTGGGAAAGACATGGCTTGGTAGTTCGGACTGGACTGTTCCCATGAGGCACAGGGTCAGAGCTGATTTGCATATAGCCAGTGTCTAACCCAGGGTGGTGTGGAGTGCAAAAAAACGATGGATTTAGGCCCAGATCCTTGTACTGGGGTGAATGTATGACATTGTTCTACATTCTGTCCATCAACAGTGTTTTTTGCAATTTTCACCCCGAGTGGGCTGTGTATGCTCAGACGTGAGTCCCAGGCTCTCCACACCACTGGAGTCAAGCTATCCAGGCTGATGAAGGCTGATAGCCAGAAACCGGTCCTTGGATGCTTGATTCCGGTCTGGGAAAGACATGGCTTGGTAGTTCGGACTGGACTGTTCCCATGAGGCACAGGGTCAGAGCTGATTTGCATATAGCCAGTGTCTAACCCAGGGTGGTGTGGAGTGCAAAAAAAACGATGGATTTAGGCCCAGATCCTTGTACTGGGGTGAATGTATGACATTATTCTACATTCTGTCCATCAACTGTGTTTTTTGCAATTTTCACCCCGAGTGGGCTGGGTATGCTCAGACGTGAGTCCCAGGCTCTCCACACCACTGGAGTCAAGCTATCCAGGCTGATGAAGGCTGATAGCCAGAAACCGGTCCTTGGATGCTTGATTCCGGTCTGGGAAAGACATGGCTTGGTAGTTCGGACTGGACTGTTCCCATGAGGCACAGGGTCAGAGCTGATTTGCATGTAGCCAGTGTCTAACCCAGGGTGGTGTGGAGTGCAAAAAAATGATGGATTTAGGCCCAGATCCTTGTACTGGGGTGAATGTATGACATTATTCTACATTCTGTCCATCAACTGTGTTTTTTGCAATTTTCACCCCGAGTGGGCTGGGTATGCTCAGACGTGAGTCCCAGGCTCTCCACACCACTGGAGTCAAGCTATCCAGGCTGATGAAGGCTGATAGCCAGAAACCGGTCCTTGGATGCTTGATTCCGGTCTGGGAAAGACATGGCTTGGTAGTTCGGACCGGACTGTTCCCATGAGGCACAGGGTCAGAGCTGATTTGCATATAGCCAGTGTCTAACCCAGGGTGATGTGGAGTGCAAAAAAACGATGGATTTAGGCCCAGATCCGTGTACTGGGGTGAATGTATGACATTGTTCTACATTCTGTCCATCAACTGTTGTTTTTTGCAATTTTCACCCCGAGTGGGCTGGGTATGCTCAGACGTGAGTCCCAGGCTCTCCACACCACTGGAGTCAAGCTATCCAGGCTGATGAAGGCTGATAGCCAGAAACCGGTCCTTGGATGCTTGATTCCGGTCTGGGAAAGACATGGCTTGGTAGTTCGGACCGGACTGTTCCCATGAGGCACAGGGTCAGAGCTGATTTGCATATAGCCAGTGTCTAACCCAGGGTGGTGTGGAGTGCAAAAAAACGATGGATTTAGGCCCAGATCCTTGTACTGGGGTGAATGTATGACATTGTTCTACATTCTGTCCATCAACTGTTGTTTTTTGCAATTTTCACCCCGAGTGGGCTGGGTATGCTCAGATGTGAGTCCCAGGCTCTCCACACCACTGGAGTCAAGCTATCCAGGCTGATGAAGGCTGATAGCCAGAAACCGGTCCTTGGATGCTTGATTCCGGTCTGGGAAAGACATGGTTTGGTAGTTCGGACTGGACTGTTCCCATGAGGCACAGGGTCAGAGCTGATTTGCATATAGCCAGTGTCTAACCCAGGGTGGTGTGGAGTGCAAAAAAACGATGGATTTAGGCCCAGATCCTTGTACTGGGGTGAATGTATGACATTGTTCTACATTCTGTCCATCAACTGTGTTTTTTGCAATTTTCACCCCGAGTGGGCTGGGTATGCTCAGACGTGAGTCCCAGGCTCTCCACACCACTGGAGTCAAGCTATCCAGGCTGATGAAGGCTGATAGCCAGAAACCGGTCCTTGGATGCTTGATTCCGGTCTGGGAAAGACATGGCTTGGTAGTTCGGACTGGACTGTTCCCATGAGGCAGAGGGTCAGAGCTGATTTGCATATAGCCAGTGTCTAACCCAGGGTGGTGTGGAGTGCAAAAAAACGATGGATTTAGGCTCAGATCCTTGTACTGGGGTGAATGTATGACATTGTTCTACATTCTGTCCATCAACTGTTGTTTTTTGCAATTTTCACCCCGAGTGGGCTGGGTATGCTCAGACGTGAGTCCCAGGCTCTCCACACCACTGGAGTCAAGCTATCCAGGCTGATGAAGGCTGATAGCCAGAAACCGGTCCTTGGATGCTTGATTCCGGTCTGGGAAAGACATGGCTTGGTAGTTCGGACTGGACTGTTCCCATGAGGCACAGGGTCAGAGCTGATTTGCATATAGCCAGTGTCTAACCCAGGGTGGTGTGGAGTGTAAAAAAACGATGGATTTAGGCCCAGATCCTTGTACTGGGGTGAATGTATGACATTGTTCTACATTCTGTCCATCAACTGTGTTTTTTGCAATTTTCACCCCGAGTGGGCTGGGTATGCTCAGACGTGAGTCCCAGGCTCTCCACACCACTGGAGTCAAGCTATCCAGGCTGATGAAGGCTGATAGCCAGAAACCGGTCCTTGGATGCTTGATTCCGGTCTGGGAAAGACATGGCTTGGTAGTTCGGACTGGACTGTTCCCATGAGGCACAGGGTCAGAGCTGATTTGCATATAGCCAGTGTCTAACCCAGGGTGGCGTGGAGTGCAAAAAAACGATGGATTTAGGCCCAGATCCTTGTACTGGGGTGAATGTATGACATTGTTCTACATTCTGTCCATCAACTGTGTTTTTTGCAATTTTCACCCCGAGTGGGCTGGGTATGCTCAGACGTGAGTCCCAGGCTCCCCACACCACTGGAGTTAAGCTATCCAGGCTGATGAAGGCTGATAGCCAGAAACCGGTCCTTGGATGCTTGATTCCGGTCTGGGAAAGACATGGTTTGGTAGTTCGGACTGGACTGTTCCCATGAGGCACAGGGTCAGAGCTGATTTGCATATAGCCAGTGTCTAACCCAGGGTGATGTGGAGTGCAAAAAAACGATGGATTTAGGCCCAGATCCTTGTACTGGGGTGAATGTATGACATTGTTCTAAATTCTGTCCATCAACTGTGTTTTTTGCAATTTTCACCCCGAGTGGGCTGGGTATGTTCAGACATGAGTCCCAGGCTCTCCACACCACTGGAGTCAAGCTATCCAGGCTGATGAAGGCTGATAGCCAGAAACCGGTCCTTGGATGCTTGATTCCGGTCTGGGAAAGACATGGCTTGGTAGTTCGGACTGGACTGTTCCCATGAGGCACAGGGTCAGAGCTGATTTGCATATAGCCAGTGTCTAACCCAGGGTGGTGTGGAGTGCAAAAAACGATGGATTTAGGCCCAGATCCTTGTACTGGGGTGAATGTATGACATTGTTCTACATTCTGTCCATCAACTGTGTTTTTTGCAATTTTCACCCCGAGTGGGCTGTGTATGCTTAGACGTGAGTCCCAGGCTCTCCACACCACTGGAGTCAAGCTATCCAGGCTGATGAAGGCTGATAGCCAGAAACCGGTCCTTGGATGCTTGATTCCGGTCTGGGAAAGATATGGTTTGGTAGTTCGGACTGGACTGTTCCCATGAGGCACAGGGTCAGAGCTGATTTGCATATAGCCAGTGTCTAACCCAGGGTGATGTGGAGTGCAAAAAAACGATGGATTTAGGCCCAGATCCTTGTACTGGGGTGAATGTATGACATTGTTCTAAATTCTGTCCATCAACTGTGTTTTTTGCAATTTTCACCCCGAGTCGGCTGGGTATGCTCAGACGTGAGTCCCAGGCTCTCCACACCACTGGAGTCAAGCTATCCAGGCTGATGAAGGCTGATAGCCAGAAACCGGTCCTTGGATGCTTGATTCCGGTCTGGGAAAGACATGGCTTGGTAGTTCGGACTGGACTGTTCCCATGAGGCACAGGGTCAGAGCTGATTTGCATATATCCAGTGTCTAACCCAGGGTGGTGTGGAGTGCAAAAAAACGATGGATTTAGGCCCAGATCCTTGTACTGGGGTGAATGTATGACATTGTTCTACATTCTGTCCATCAACTGTGTTTTTTGCAATTTTCACCCCGAGTGGGCTGGGTATGCTCAGACGTGAGTCCCAGGCTCTCCACACCACTGGAGTCAAGCTATCCAGGCTGATGAAGGCTGATAGCCAGAAACCGGTCCTTGGATGCTTGATTCCGGTCTGGGAAAGACATGGCTTGGTAGTTCAGACTGGACTGTTCCCATGAGGCACAGGGTCAGAGCTGATTTGCATATAGCCAGTGTCTAACCCAGGGTGGTGTGGAGTACAAAAAAACGATGGATTTAGGCCCAGATCCTTGTACTGGGGTGAATGTATGACATTGTTCTACATTCTGTCCATCAACTGTGTTTTTTGCAATTTTCACCCCGAGTGGGCTGGGTATGCTCAGACGTGAGTCCCAGGCTCTCCACACCACTGGAGTCAAGCTATCCAGGCTGATGAAGGCTGATAGCCAGAAACCGGTCCTTGGATGCTTGATTCCGGTCTGGGAAAGACATGGCTTGGTAGTTCGGACTGGACTGTTCCCATGAGGCACAGGGTCAGAGCTGATTTGCATATAGCCAGTGTCTAACCCAGGGTGGTGTGGAGTGCAAAAAAACGATGGATTTAGGCCCAGATCCTTGTACTGGGGTGAATGTATGACATTGTTCTACATTCTGTCCATCAACTGTGTTTTTTGCAATTTTCACCCCGAGAGGGCTGGGAAAGCTCAGACGTGAGTCCCAGGCTCTCCACACCACTGGAGTCAAGCTATCCAGGCTGATGAAGGCTGATAGCCAGAAACCGGTCCTTGGATGCTTGATTCCGGTCTGGGAAAGACATGGCTTGGTAGTTCGGACTGGACTGTTCCCATGAGGCAGAGGGTCAGAGCGGATTTGCATATAGCCAGTGTCTAACCCAGGGTGGTGTGGAGTGCAAAAAAACGATGGATTTAGGCCCAGATCCTTGTACTGGGGTGAATGTATGACATTGTTCTACATTCTGTTCATCAACTGTTGTTTTTTGCAATTTTCACCCCGAGTGGGCTGGGTATGCTCAGACGTGAGTCCCAGGCTCTCCACACCACTGGAGTCAAGCTATCCAGGCTGATGAAGGCTGATAGCCAGAAACCGGTCCTTGGATGCTTGATTCCGGTCTGGGAAAGACATGGCTTGGTAGTTCGGACTGGACTGTTCCCATGAGGCACAGGGTCAGAGCTGATTTGCATATAGCCAGTGTCTAACCCAGGGTGGTGTGGAGTGCAAAAAAACGATGGATTTAGGCCCAGATCCTTGTACTGGGGTGAATGTATGACATTGTTCTACATTCTGTCCATCAACAGTGTTTTTTGCAATTTTCACCCCGAGTGGGCTGGGTATGCTCAGACGTGAGTCCCAGGCTCTCCACACCACTGGAGTCAAGCTATCCAGGCTGATGAAGGCTGATAGCCAGAAACCGGTCCTTGGATGCTTGATTCCGGTCTGGGAAAGACATGGCTTGGTAGTTCGGACTGGACTGTTCCCATGAGGCACAGGGTCAGAGCTGATTTGCATGTAGCCAGTGTCTAACCCAGGGTGGTGTGGAGTGCAAAAAAATGATGGATTTAGGCCCAGATCCTTGTACTGGGGTGAATGTATGACATTATTCTACATTCTGTCCATCAACTGTGTTTTTTGCAATTTTCACCCCGAGTGGGCTGGGTATGCTCAGACGTGAGTCCCAGGCTCTCCACACCACTGGAGTCAAGCTATCCAGGCTGATGAAGGCTGATTGCCAGAAACCGGTCCTTGGATGCTTGATTCCGGTCTGGGAAAGACATGGCTTGGTAGTTCGGACTGGACTGTTCCCATGAGGCACAGGGTCAGAGCTGATTTGCATATAGCCAGTGTCTAACCCAGGGTGGTGTGGAGTGCAAAAAAACGATGGATTTAGGCCCAGATCCTTGTACTGGGGTGAATGTATGACATTATTCTACATTCTGTCCATCAACTGTGTTTTTTGCAATTTTCACCCCGAGTGGGCTGGCTATGCTCAGACGTGAGTCCCAGGCTCTCCACACCACTGGAGTCAAGCTATCCAGGCTGATGAAGGCTGATAGCCAGAAACCGGTCCTTGGATGCTTGATTCCGGTCTGGGAAAGACATGGCTTGGTAGTTCGGACTGGACTGTTCCCATGAGGTACAGGGTCAGAGCTGATTTGCATATAGCCAGTGTCTAACCCAGGGTGGTGTGGAGTGCAAAAAAACGATGGATTTAGGCCCAGATCCTTGTACTGGGGTGAATGTATGACATTGTTCTACATTCTGTCCATCAACTGTGTTTTTTGCAATTTTTACCCCGAGTGGGCTGGGTATGCTCAGACGTGAGTCCCAGGCTCTCCACACCACTGGAGTTAAGCTATCCAGGCTGATGAAGGCTGATAGCCAGAAACCGGTCCTTGGATGATTGATTCCGGTCTGGGAAAGGTATGGTTTGGTAGTTCGGACTGGACTGTTCCCATGAGGCACAGGGTCAGAGCTGATTTGCATATAGCCAGTGTCTAACCCAGGGTGATGTGGAGTGCAAAAAAACGATGGATTTAGGCCCAGATCCTTGTACTGGGGTGAATGTATGACATTGTTCTAAATTCTGTCCATCAACTGTGTTTTTTGCAATTTTCACCCCGAGTGGGCTGGGTATGCTCAGACATGAGTCCCAGGCTCTCCTCACCACTGGAGTCAAGCTATCCAGACTGATGAAGGCTGATAGCCAGAAACCGGTCCTTGGATGCTTGATTCCGGTCTGGGAAAGACATGGCTTGGAAGTTCGGACTGGACTGTTCCCATGAGGCACAGGGTCAGAGCTGATTTGCATATAGCCAGTGTCTAACCCAGGGTGGTGTGGAGTGCAAAAAAACGATGGATTTAGGCCCAGATCCTTGTACTGGGGTGAATGTATGACATTGTTCTACATTCTGTCCATCAACTGTGTTTTTTGCAATTTTCACCCCGAGTGGGCTGGGTATGCTCAGACGTGAGTCCCAGGCTCTCCACACCACTGGAGTCAAGCTATCCAGGCTGATGAAGGCTGATAGCCAGAAACCGGTCCTTGGATGCTTGATTCCGGTCTGGGAAAGACATGGCTTGGTAGTTCGGACTGGACTGTTCCCATGAGGCACAGGGTCAGAGCTGATTTGCATATAGCCAGTGTCTAACCCAGGGTGGTGTGGAGTGCAAAAAACGATGGATTTAGGCCCAGATCCTTGTACTGGGGTGAATGTATGACATTGTTCTACATTCTGTCCATCAACTGTGTTTTTTGCAATTTTCACCCCGAGTGGGCTGGGTATGCTCAGACGTGAGTCCCAGGCTCTCCACACCACTGGAGTCAAGCTATCCAGGCTGATGAAGGCTGATAGCCAGAAACCGGTCCTTGGATGCTTGATTCCGGTCTGGGAAAGACATGGTTTGGTAGTTCGGACTGGACTGTTCCCATGAGGCACAGGGTCAGAGCTGATTTGCATATAGCCAGTGTCTAACCCAGGGTGATGTGGAGTGCAAAAAAACGATGGATTTAGGCCCAGATCCTTGTACTGGGGTGAAGGTATGACATTGTTCTACATTCTGTCCATCAACTGTGTTTTTTGCAATTTTCACCCCGAGTGGGCTGGCTATGCTCAGACGTGAGTCCCAGGCTCTCCACACCACTGGAGTCAAGCTATCCAGGCTGATGAAGGCTGATAGCCAGAAACCGGTCCTTGGATGCTTGATTCCGGTCTGGGAAAGACATGGCTTGGTAGTTCGGACTGGACTGTTCCCATGAGGCACAGGGTCAGAGCTGATTTGCATATAGCCAGTGTCTAACCCAGGGTGGTGTGGAGTGCAAAAAAACGATGGATTTAGGCCCAGATCGTTGTACTGGGGTGAATGTATGACATTGTTCTACATTCTGTCCATCAACTGTGTTTTTTGCAATTTTTACCCCGAGTGGGCTGGGTATGCTCAGACGTGAGTCCCAGGCTCTCCACACCACTGGAGTTAAGCTATCCAGGCTGATGAAGGCTGATAGCCAGAAACCGGTCCTTGGATGATTGATTCCGGTCTGGGAAAGACATGGTTTGGTAGTTCGGACTGGACTGTTCCCATGAGGCACAGGGTCAGAGCTGATTTGCATATAGCCAGGGTCTAACCCAGGGTGATGTGGAGTGCAAAAAAACGATGGATTTAGGCCCAGATCCTTGTACTGGGGTGAATGTATGACATTGTTCTAAATTCTGTCCATCAACTGTGTTTTTTGCAATTTTCACCCCGAGTGGGCTGGGTATGCTCAGACATGAGTCCCAGGCTCTCCACACCACTGGAGTCAAGCTATCCAGACTGATGAAGGCTGATAGCCAGAAACCGGTCCTTGGATGCTTGATTCCGGTCTGGGAAAGACATGGCTTGGAAGTTCGGACTGGACTGTTCCCATGAGGCACAGGGTCAGAGCTGATTTGCATATAGCCAGTGTCTAACCCAGGGTGGTGTGGAGTGCAAAAAAACGATGGATTTAGGCCCAGATCCTTGTACTGGGGTGAATGTATGACATTGTTCTACATTCTGTCCATCAACTGTGTTTTTTGCAATTTTCACCCCGAGTGGGCTGGGTATGCTCAGACGTGAGTCCCAGGCTCTCCACACCACTGGAGTCAAGCTATCCAGGCTGATGAAGGCTGATAGCCAGAAACCGGTCCTTGGATGCTTGATTCCGGTCTGGGAAAGACATGGCTTGGTAGTTCGGACTGGACTGTTCCCATGAGGCACAGGGTCAGAGCTGATTTGCATATAGCCAGTGTCTAACCCAGGGTGGTGTGGAGTGCAAAAAAACGATGGATTTAGGCCCAGATCCTTGTACTGGGGTGAATGTATGACATTGTTCTACATTCTGTCCATCAACTGTGTTTTTTGCAATTTTCACCCCGAGAGGGCTGGGAAAGCTCAGACGTGAGTCCCAGGCTCTCCACACCACTGGAGTCAAGCTATCCAGGCTGATGAAGGCTGATAGCCAGAAACCGGTCCTTGGATGCTTGATTCCGGTCTGGGAAAGACATGGCTTGGTAGTTCGGACTGGACTGTTCCCATGAGGCAGAGGGTCAGAGCGGATTTGCATATAGCCAGTGTCTAACCCAGGGTGGTGTGGAGTGCAAAAAAACGATGGATTTAGGCCCAGATCCTTGTACTGGGGTGAATGTATGACATTGTTTTACATTCTGTTCATCAACTGTTGTTTTTTGCAATTTTCACCCCGAGTGGGCTGGGTATGCTCAGACGTGAGTCCCAGGCTCTCCACACCACTGGAGTCAAGCTATCCAGGCTGATGAAGGCTGATAGCCAGAAAACGGTCCTTGGATGCTTGATTCCGGTCTGGGAAAGACATGGCTTGGTAGTTCGGACTGGACTGTTCCCATGAGGCACAGGGTCAGAGCTGATTTGCATATAGCCAGTGTCTAACCCAGGGTGGTGTGGAGTGCAAAAAAACGATGGATTTAGGCCCAGATCCTTGTACTGGGGTGAATGTATGACATTGTTCTACATTCTGTCCATCAACAGTGTTTTTTGCAATTTTCACCCCGAGTGGGCTGTGTATGCTCAGACGTGAGTCCCAGGCTCTCCACACCACTGGAGTCAAGCTATCCAGGCTGATGAAGGCTGATAGCCAGAAACCGGTCCTTGGATGCTTGATTCCGGTCTGGGAAAGACATGGCTTGGTAGTTCGGACTGGACTGTTCCCATGAGGCACAGGGTCAGAGCTGATTTGCATATAGCCAGTGTCTAACCCAGGGTGGTGTGGAGTGCAAAAAAAACGATGGATTTAGGCCCAGATCCTTGTACTGGGGTGAATGTATGACATTATTCTACATTCTGTCCATCAACTGTGTTTTTTGCAATTTTCACCCCGAGTGGGCTGGGTATGCTCAGACGTGAGTCCCAGGCTCTCCACACCACTGGAGTCAAGCTATCCAGGCTGATGAAGGCTGATAGCCAGAAACCGGTCCTTGGATGCTTGATTCCGGTCTGGGAAAGACATGGCTTGGTAGTTCGGACTGGACTGTTCCCATGAGGCACAGGGTCAGAGCTGATTTGCATGTAGCCAGTGTCTAACCCAGGGTGGTGTGGAGTGCAAAAAAATGATGGATTTAGGCCCAGATCCTTGTACTGGGGTGAATGTATGACATTATTCTACATTCTGTCCATCAACTGTGTTTTTTGCAATTTTCACCCCGAGTGGGCTGGGTATGCTCAGACGTGAGTCCCAGGCTCTCCACACCACTGGAGTCAAGCTATCCAGGCTGATGAAGGCTGATAGCCAGAAACCGGTCCTTGGATGCTTGATTCCGGTCTGGGAAAGACATGGCTTGGTAGTTCGGACCGGACTGTTCCCATGAGGCACAGGGTCAGAGCTGATTTGCATATAGCCAGTGTCTAACCCAGGGTGATGTGGAGTGCAAAAAAACGATGGATTTAGGCCCAGATCCGTGTACTGGGGTGAATGTATGACATTGTTCTACATTCTGTCCATCAACTGTTGTTTTTTGCAATTTTCACCCCGAGTGGGCTGGGTATGCTCAGACGTGAGTCCCAGGCTCTCCACACCACTGGAGTCAAGCTATCCAGGCTGATGAAGGCTGATAGCCAGAAACCGGTCCTTGGATGCTTGATTCCGGTCTGGGAAAGACATGGCTTGGTAGTTCGGACCGGACTGTTCCCATGAGGCACAGGGTCAGAGCTGATTTGCATATAGCCAGTGTCTAACCCAGGGTGGTGTGGAGTGCAAAAAAACGATGGATTTAGGCCCAGATCCTTGTACTGGGGTGAATGTATGACATTGTTCTACATTCTGTCCATCAACTGTTGTTTTTTGCAATTTTCACCCCGAGTGGGCTGGGTATGCTCAGATGTGAGTCCCAGGCTCTCCACACCACTGGAGTCAAGCTATCCAGGCTGATGAAGGCTGATAGCCAGAAACCGGTCCTTGGATGCTTGATTCCGGTCTGGGAAAGACATGGTTTGGTAGTTCGGACTGGACTGTTCCCATGAGGCACAGGGTCAGAGCTGATTTGCATATAGCCAGTGTCTAACCCAGGGTGGTGTGGAGTGCAAAAAAACGATGGATTTAGGCCCAGATCCTTGTACTGGGGTGAATGTATGACATTGTTCTACATTCTGTCCATCAACTGTGTTTTTTGCAATTTTCACCCCGAGTGGGCTGGGTATGCTCAGACGTGAGTCCCAGGCTCTCCACACCACTGGAGTCAAGCTATCCAGGCTGATGAAGGCTGATAGCCAGAAACCGGTCCTTGGATGCTTGATTCCGGTCTGGGAAAGACATGGCTTGGTAGTTCGGACTGGACTGTTCCCATGAGGCAGAGGGTCAGAGCTGATTTGCATATAGCCAGTGTCTAACCCAGGGTGGTGTGGAGTGCAAAAAAACGATGGATTTAGGCTCAGATCCTTGTACTGGGGTGAATGTATGACATTGTTCTACATTCTGTCCATCAACTGTTGTTTTTTGCAATTTTCACCCCGAGTGGGCTGGGTATGCTCAGACGTGAGTCCCAGGCTCTCCACACCACTGGAGTCAAGCTATCCAGGCTGATGAAGGCTGATAGCCAGAAACCGGTCCTTGGATGCTTGATTCCGGTCTGGGAAAGACATGGCTTGGTAGTTCGGACTGGACTGTTCCCATGAGGCACAGGGTCAGAGCTGATTTGCATATAGCCAGTGTCTAACCCAGGGTGGTGTGGAGTGTAAAAAAACGATGGATTTAGGCCCAGATCCTTGTACTGGGGTGAATGTATGACATTGTTCTACATTCTGTCCATCAACTGTGTTTTTTGCAATTTTCACCCCGAGTGGGCTGGGTATGCTCAGACGTGAGTCCCAGGCTCTCCACACCACTGGAGTCAAGCTATCCAGGCTGATGAAGGCTGATAGCCAGAAACCGGTCCTTGGATGCTTGATTCCGGTCTGGGAAAGACATGGCTTGGTAGTTCGGACTGGACTGTTCCCATGAGGCACAGGGTCAGAGCTGATTTGCATATAGCCAGTGTCTAACCCAGGGTGGCGTGGAGTGCAAAAAAACGATGGATTTAGGCCCAGATCCTTGTACTGGGGTGAATGTATGACATTGTTCTACATTCTGTCCATCAACTGTGTTTTTTGCAATTTTCACCCCGAGTGGGCTGGGTATGCTCAGACGTGAGTCCCAGGCTCCCCACACCACTGGAGTCAAGCTATCCAGGCTGATGAAGGCTGATAGCCAGAAACCGGTCCTTGGATGCTTGATTTCGGTCTGGGAAAGACATGGCTTGGTAGTTCGGACTGGACTGTTCCCATGAGGCACAGGGTCAGAGCTGATTTGCATATAGCCAGTGTCTAACCCAGGGTGGTGTGGAATGCAAAAAAACGATGGATTTAGGCCCAGATCCTTGTACTGGGGTGAATGTATGACATTATTCTACATTCTGTCCATCAACTGTGTTTTTTGCAATTTTCACCCCGAGTGGGCTGGGTATGCTCAGACGTGAGTCCCAGGCTCTCCACACCACTGGAGTCAAGCTATCCAGGCTGATGAAGGCTGACAGCCAGAAACCGGTCCTTGGATGCTTGATTCCGGTCTGGGAAAGACATGGCTTGGTAGTTCGGACTGGACTGTTCCCATGAGGCACAGGGTCAGAGCTGATTTGCATATAGCCAGTGTCTAACCCAGGGTGGTGTGGAGTGCAAAAAAAACGATGGATTTAGGCCCAGATCCTTGTACTGGGGTGAATGTATGACATTGTTCTACATTCTGTCCATCAACTGTGTTTTTTGCAATTTTCACCCCGAGTGGGCTGGGTATGCTCAGACGTGAGTCCCAGGTTCTCCACACCACTGGAGTCAAGCTATCCAGGCTGATGAAGGCTGATAGCCAGAAACCGGTCCTTGGATGCTTGATTCCGGTCTGGGAAAGACATGGCTTGGTAGTTCGGACTGGACTGTTCCCATGAGGCACAGGGTCAGAGCTGATTTGCATATAGCCAGTGTCTAACCCAGGGTGGCGTGGAGTGCAAAAAAACGATGGATTTAGGCCCAGATCCTTGTACTGGGGTGAATGTATGACATTGTTCTAAATTCTGTCCATCAACTGTGTTTTTTGCAATTTTCACCCCGAGTGGGCTGGGTATGCTCAGACGTGAGTCCCAGGCTCTCCACACCACTGGAGTCAAGCTATCCAGGCTGATGAAGGCTGATTGCCAGAAACCGGTCCTTGGATGCTTGATTCCGGTCTGGGAAAGACATGGCTTGGTAGTTCGGACTGGACTGTTCCCATGAGGCACAGGGTCAGAGCTGATTTGCATATAGCCAGTGTCTAACCCAGGGTGGTGTGGAGTGCAAAAAAACGATGGATTTAGGCCCAGATCCTTGTACTGGGGTGAATGTATGACATTATTCTACATTCTGTCCATCAACTGTGTTTTTTGCAATTTTCACCCCGAGTGGGCTGGCTATGCTCAGACGTGAGTCCCAGGCTCTCCACACCACTGGAGTCAAGCTATCCAGGCTGATGAAGGCTGATAGCCAGAAACCGGTCCTTGGATGCTTGATTCCGGTCTGGGAAAGACATGGCTTGGTAGTTCGGACTGGACTGTTCCCATGAGGCACAGGGTCAGAGCTGATTTGCATATAGCCAGTGTCTAACCCAGGGTGGTGTGGAGTGCAAAAAAACGATGGATTTAGGCCCAGATCCTTGTACTGGGGTGAATGTATGACATTGTTCTACATTCTGTCCATCAACTGTGTTTTTTGCAATTTTTACCCCGAGTGGGCTGGGTATGCTCAGACGTGAGTCCCAGGCTCTCCACACCACTGGAGTTAAGCTATCCAGGCTGATGAAGGCTGATAGCCAGAAACCGGTCCTTGGATGATTGATTCCGGTCTGGGAAAGGTATGGTTTGGTAGTTCGGACTGGACTGTTCCCATGAGGCACAGGGTCAGAGCTGATTTGCATATAGCCAGTGTCTAACCCAGGGTGATGTGGAGTGCAAAAAAACGATGGATTTAGGCCCAGATCCTTGTACTGGGGTGAATGTATGACATTGTTCTAAATTCTGTCCATCAACTGTGTTTTTTGCAATTTTCACCCCGAGTGGGCTGGGTATGCTCAGACATGAGTCCCAGGCTCTCCTCACCACTGGAGTCAAGCTATCCAGACTGATGAAGGCTGATAGCCAGAAACCGGTCCTTGGATGCTTGATTCCGGTCTGGGAAAGACATGGCTTGGAAGTTCGGACTGGACTGTTCCCATGAGGCACAGGGTCAGAGCTGATTTGCATATAGCCAGTGTCTAACCCAGGGTGGTGTGGAGTGCAAAAAAACGATGGATTTAGGCCCAGATCCTTGTACTGGGGTGAATGTATGACATTGTTCTACATTCTGTCCATCAACTGTGTTTTTTGCAATTTTCACCCCGAGTGGGCTGGGTATGCTCAGACGTGAGTCCCAGGCTCTCCACACCACTGGAGTCAAGCTATCCAGGCTGATGAAGGCTGATAGCCAGAAACCGGTCCTTGGATGCTTGATTCCGGTCTGGGAAAGACATGGCTTGGTAGTTCGGACTGGACTGTTCCCATGAGGCACAGGGTCAGAGCTGATTTGCATATAGCCAGTGTCTAACCCAGGGTGGTGTGGAGTGCAAAACACGATGGATTTAGGCCCAGATCCTCGTACTGGGGTGAATGTATGACATTGTTCTACATTCTGTCCATCAACTGTGTTTTTTGCAATTTTCACCCCGAGTGGGCTGGGTATGCTCAGACGTGAGTCCCAGGCTCTCCACACCACTGGAGTCAAGCTATCCAGGCTGATGAAGGCTGATAGCCAGAAACCGGTCCTTGGATGCTTGATTCCGGTCTGGGAAAGACATGGTTTGGTAGTTCGGACTGGACTGTTCCCATGAGGCACAGGGTCAGAGCTGATTTGCATATAGCCAGTGTCTAACCCAGGGTGATGTGGAGTGCAAAAAAACGATGGATTTAGGCCCAGATCCTTGTACTGGGGTGAAGGTATGACATTGTTCTACATTCTGTCCATCAACTGTGTTTTTTGCAATTTTCACCCCGAGTGGGCTGGCTATGCTCAGACGTGAGTCCCAGGCTCTCCACACCACTGGAGTCAAGCTATCCAGGCTGATGAAGGCTGATAGCCAGAAACCGGTCCTTGGATGCTTGATTCCGGTCTGGGAAAGACATGGCTTGGTAGTTCGGACTGGACTGTTCCCATGAGGCACAGGGTCAGAGCTGATTTGCATATAGCCAGTGTCTAACCCAGGGTGGTGTGGAGTGCAAAAAAACGATGGATTTAGGCCCAGATCGTTGTACTGGGGTGAATGTATGACATTGTTCTACATTCTGTCCATCAACTGTGTTTTTTGCAATTTTTACCCCGAGTGGGCTGGGTATGCTCAGACGTGAGTCCCAGGCTCTCCACACCACTGGAGTTAAGCTATCCAGGCTGATGAAGGCTGATAGCCAGAAACCGGTCCTTGGATGATTGATTCCGGTCTGGGAAAGACATGGTTTGGTAGTTCGGACTGGACTGTTCCCATGAGGCACAGGGTCAGAGCTGATTTGCATATAGCCAGGGTCTAACCCAGGGTGATGTGGAGTGCAAAAAAACGATGGATTTAGGCCCAGATCCTTGTACTGGGGTGAATGTATGACATTGTTCTAAATTCTGTCCATCAACTGTGTTTTTTGCAATTTTCACCCCGAGTGGGCTGGGTATGCTCAGACATGAGTCCCAGGCTCTCCACACCACTGGAGTCAAGCTATCCAGACTGATGAAGGCTGATAGCCAGAAACCGGTCCTTGGATGCTTGATTCCGGTCTGGGAAAGACATGGCTTGGAAGTTCGGACTGGACTGTTCCCATGAGGCACAGGGTCAGAGCTGATTTGCATATAGCCAGTGTCTAACCCAGGGTGGTGTGGAGTGCAAAAAAACGATGGATTTAGGCCCAGATCCTTGTACTGGGGTGAATGTATGACATTGTTCTACATTCTGTCCATCAACTGTGTTTTTTGCAATTTTCACCCCGAGTGGGCTGGGTATGCTCAGACGTGAGTCCCAGGCTCTCCACACCACTGGAGTCAAGCTATCCAGGCTGATGAAGGCTGATAGCCAGAAACCGGTCCTTGGATGCTTGATTCCGGTCTGGGAAAGACATGGCTTGGTAGTTCGGACTGGACTGTTCCCATGAGGCACAGGGTCAGAGCTGATTTGCATATAGCCAGTGTCTAACCCAGGGTGGTGTGGAGTGCAAAAAACGATGGATTTAGGCCCAGATCCTTGTATTGGGGTGAATGTATGACATTGTTCTACATTCTGTCCATCAACTGTGTTTTTTGCAATTTTCACCCCGAGTGGGCTGGGTATGCTCAGACGTAAGTCCCAGGCTCTCCACACCACTGGAGTCAAGCTATCCAGGCTGATGAAGGCTGATAGCCAGAAACCGGTCCTTGGATGCTTGATTCCGGTCTGGGAAAGACATGGCTTGGTAGTTCGGACTGGACTGTTCCCATGAGGCACAGGGTCAGAGCTGATTTGCATATAGCCAGTGTCTAACCCAGGGTGGTGTGGAGTGCAAAAAAACGATGGATTTAGGCCCAGATCCTTGTACTGGGGTGAATGTATGACATTGTTCTACATTCTGTCCATCAACTGTGTTTTTTGCAATTTTCACCCCGAGTGGGCTGGGTATGCTCAGACGTGAGTCCCAGGCTCTCCACACCACTGGAGTCAAGCTATCCAGGCTGATGAAGGCTGATAGCCAGAAACCGGTCCTTGGATGCTTGATTCCGGTCTGGGAAAGACATGGCTTGGTAGTTCGGACTGGACTGTTCCCATGAGGCACAGGGTCAGAGCTGATTTGCATATAGCCAGTGTCTAACCCAGGGTGGCGTGGAGTGCAAAAAAACGATGGATTTAGGCCCAGATCCTTGTACTGGGGTGAATGTATGACATTGTTCTACATTCTGTCCATCAACTGTGTTTTTTGCAATTTTCACCCCGAGTGGGCTGGGTATGCTCAGACGTGAGTCCCAGGCTCTCCACACCACTGGAGTCAAGCTATCCAGGCTGATGAAGGCTGATAGCCAGAAACCGGTCCTTGGATGCTTGATTCCGGTCTGGGAAAGACATGGCTTGGTAGTTCGGACTGGACTGTTCCCATGAGGCACAGGGTCAGAGCTGATTTGCATATAGCCAGTGTCTAACCCAGGGTGGTGTGGAGTGCAAAAAAACGATGGATTTAGGCCCAGATCCTTGTACTGGGGTGAATGTATGACATTATTCTACATTCTGTCCATCAACTGTGTTTTTTGCAATTTTCACCCCGAGTGGGCTGGGTATGCTCAGACGTGAGTCCCAGGCTCTCCACACCACTGGAGTCAAGCTATCCAGGCTGATGAAGGCTGATAGCCAGAAACCGGTCCTTGGATGCTTGATTCCGGTCTGGGAAAGACATGGCTTGGTAGTTCGGACTGGACTGTTCCCATGAGGCACAGGGTCAGAGCTGATTTGCATATAGCCAGTGTCTAACCCAGGGTGGTGTGGAGTGCAAAAAAACGATGGATTTAGGCCCAGATCCTTGTACTGGGGTGAATGTATGACATTGTTCTACATTCTGTCCATCAACTGTGTTTTTTGCAATTTTCACCCCGAGTGGGCTGGGTATGCTCAGACGTGAGTCCCAGGCTCTCCACACCACTGGAGTCAAGCTATCCAGGCTGATGAAGGCTGATAGCCAGAAACCGGTCCTTGGATGCTTGATTCCGGTCTGGGAAAGACATGGCTTGGTAGTTCGGACTGGACTGTTCCCATGAGGCACAGGGTCAGAGCTGATTTGCATATAGCCAGTGTCTAACCCAGGGTGGCGTGGAGTGCAAAAAAACGATGGATTTAGGCCCAGATCCTTGTACTGGGGCGAATGTATGACATTGTTCTACATTCTGTCCATCAACTGTGTTTTTTGCAATTTTCACCCCGAGTGGGCTGGGTATGCTCAGACGTGAGTCCCAGGCTCTCCACACCACTGGAGTCAAGCTATCCAGGCTGATGAAGGCTGATAGCCAGAAACCGGTCCTTGGATGCTTGATTCCGGTCTGGGAAAGACATGGCTTGGTAGTTCGGACTGGACTGTTCCCATGAGGCACAGGGTCAGAGCTGATTTGCATATAGCCAGTGTCTAACCCAGGGTGGTGTGGAGTGCAAAAAAACGATGGATTTAGGCCCAGATCCTTGTACTGGGGTGAATGTATGACATTATTCTACATTCTGTCCATCAACTGTGTTTTTTGCAATTTTCACCCCGAGTGGGCTGGGTATGCTCAGACGTGAGTCCCAGGCTCTCCACACCACTGGAGTCAAGCTATCCAGGCTGATGAAGGCTGACAGCCAGAAACCGGTCCTTGGATGCTTGATTCCGGTCTGGGAAAGACATGGCTTGGTAGTTCGGACTGGACTGTTCCCATGAGGCACAGGGTCAGAGCTGATTTGCATATAGCCAGTGTCTAACCCAGGGTGGTGTGGAGTGCAAAAAAACGATGGATTTAGGCCCAGATCCTTGTACTGGGGTGAATGTATGACATTGTTCTACATTCTGTCCATCAACTGTGTTTTTTGCAATTTTCACCCCGAGTGGGCTGGGTATGCTCAGACGTGAGTCCCAGGTTCTCCACACCACTGGAGTCAAGCTATCCAGGCTGATGAAGGCTGATAGCCAGAAACCGGTCCTTGGATGCTTGATTCCGGTCTAGGAAAGACATGGCTTGGTAGTTCGGACTGGACTGTTCCCATGAGGCACAGGGTCAGAGCTGATTTGCATATAGCCAGTGTCTAACCCAGGGTGGCGTGGAGTGCAAAAAAACGATGGATTTAGGCCCAGATCCTTGTACTGGGGTGAATGTATGACATTGTTCTAAATTCTGTCCATCAACTGTGTTTTTTGCAATTTTCACCCCGAGTGGGCTGGGTATGCTCAGACGTGAGTCCCAGGCTCTCCACACCACTGGAGTCAAGCTATCCAGGCTGATGAAGGCTGATAGCCAGAAACCGGTCCTTGGATGCTTGATTCCGGTCTGGGAAAGACATGGCTTGGTAGTTCGGACTGGACTGTTCCCATGAGGCACAGGGTCAGAGCTGATTTGCATATAGCCAGTGTCTAACCCAGGGTGGTGTGGAGTGCAAAAAAACGATGGATTTAGGCCCAGATCCTTGTACTGGGGTGAATGTATGACATTGTTCTACATTCTGTCCATCAACTGTGTTTTTTGCAATTTTCACCCCGAGTGGGCTGGGTATGCTCAGACGTGAGTCCCAGGCTCTCCACACCACTGGAGTCAAGCTATCCAGGCTGATGAAGGCTGATAGCCAGAAACCGGTCCTTGGATGCTTGATTCCGGTCTGGGAAAGACATGGCTTGGTAGTTCGGACTGGACTGTTCCCATGAGGCACAGGGTCAGAGCTGATTTGCATATAGCCAGTGTCTAACCCAGGGTGGCGTGGAGTGCAAAAAAACGATGGATTTAGGCCCAGATCCTTGTACTGGGGTGAATGTATGACATTGTTCTACATTCTGTCCATCAACTGTGTTTTTTGCAATTTTCACCCCGAGTGGGCTGGGTATGCTCAGACGTGAGTCCCAGGCTCTCCACACCACTGGAGTCAAGCTATCCAGGCTGATGAAGGCTGATAGCCAGAAACCGGTCCTTGGATGCTTGATTCCGGTCTGGGAAAGACATGGCTTGGTAGTTCGGACTGGACTGTTCCCATGAGGCACAGGGTCAGAGCTGATTTGCATATAGCCAGTGTCTAACCCAGGGTGGTGTGGAGTGCAAAAAAACGATGGATTTAGGCCCAGATCCTTGTACTGGGGTGAATGTATGACATTATTCTACATTCTGTCCATCAACTGTGTTTTTTGCAATTTTCACCCCGAGTGGGCTGGGTATGCTCAGACGTGAGTCCCAGGCTCTCCACACCACTGGAGTCAAGCTATCCAGGCTGATGAAGGCTGATAGCCAGAAACCGGTCCTTGGATGCTTGATTCCGGTCTGGGAAAGACATGGCTTGGTAGTTCGGACTGGACTGTTCCCATGAGGCACAGGGTCAGAGCTGATTTGCATATAGCCAGTGTCTAACCCAGGGTGGTGTGGAGTGCAAAAAAACGATGGATTTAGGCCCAGATCCTTGTACTGGGGTGAATGTATGACATTGTTCTACATTCTGTCCATCAACTGTGTTTTTTGCAATTTTCACCCCGAGTGGGCTGGGTATGCTCAGACGTGAGTCCCAGGCTCTCCACACCACTGGAGTCAAGCTATCCAGGCTGATGAAGGCTGATAGCCAGAAACCGGTCCTTGGATGCTTGATTCCGGTCTGGGAAAGACATGGCTTGGTAGTTCGGACTGGACTGTTCCCATGAGGCACAGGGTCAGAGCTGATTTGCATATAGCCAGTGTCTAACCCAGGGTGGCGTGGAGTGCAAAAAAACGATGGATTTAGGCCCAGATCCTTGTACTGGGGCGAATGTATGACATTGTTCTACATTCTGTCCATCAACTGTGTTTTTTGCAATTTTCACCCCGAGTGGGCTGGGTATGCTCAGACGTGAGTCCCAGGCTCTCCACACCACTGGAGTCAAGCTATCCAGGCTGATGAAGGCTGATAGCCAGAAACCGGTCCTTGGATGCTTGATTCCGGTCTGGGAAAGACATGGCTTGGTAGTTCGGACTGGACTGTTCCCATGAGGCACAGGGTCAGAGCTGATTTGCATATAGCCAGTGTCTAACCCAGGGTGGTGTGGAGTGCAAAAAAACGATGGATTTAGGCCCAGATCCTTGTACTGGGGTGAATGTATGACATTATTCTACATTCTGTCCATCAACTGTGTTTTTTGCAATTTTCACCCCGAGTGGGCTGGGTATGCTCAGACGTGAGTCCCAGGCTCTCCACACCACTGGAGTCAAGCTATCCAGGCTGATGAAGGCTGACAGCCAGAAACCGGTCCTTGGATGCTTGATTCCGGTCTGGGAAAGACATGGCTTGGTAGTTCGGACTGGACTGTTCCCATGAGGCACAGGGTCAGAGCTGATTTGCATATAGCCAGTGTCTAACCCAGGGTGGTGTGGAGTGCAAAAAAACGATGGATTTAGGCCCAGATCCTTGTACTGGGGTGAATGTATGACATTGTTCTACATTCTGTCCATCAACTGTGTTTTTTGCAATTTTCACCCCGAGTGGGCTGGGTATGCTCAGACGTGAGTCCCAGGTTCTCCACACCACTGGAGTCAAGCTATCCAGGCTGATGAAGGCTGATAGCCAGAAACCGGTCCTTGGATGCTTGATTCCGGTCTAGGAAAGACATGGCTTGGTAGTTCGGACTGGACTGTTCCCATGAGGCACAGGGTCAGAGCTGATTTGCATATAGCCAGTGTCTAACCCAGGGTGGCGTGGAGTGCAAAAAAACGATGGATTTAGGCCCAGATCCTTGTACTGGGGTGAATGTATGACATTGTTCTAAATTCTGTCCATCAACTGTGTTTTTTGCAATTTTCACCCCGAGTGGGCTGGGTATGCTCAGACGTGAGTCCCAGGCTCTCCACACCACTGGAGTCAAGCTATCCAGGCTGATGAAGGCTGATTGCCAGAAACCGGTCCTTGGATGATTGATTCCGGTCTGGGAAAGACATGGTTTGGTAGTTCGGACTGGACTGTTCCCATGAGGCACAGGGTCAGAGCTGACTTGCATATAGCCAGTGTCTAACCCAGGGTGATGTGGAGTGCAAAAAAACGATGGATTTAGGCCCAGATCCTTGTACTGGGGCGAATGTATGACATTGTTCTAAATTCTGTCCATCAACTGTGTTTTTTGCAATTTTCACCCCGAGTGGGCTGGGTATGCTCAGACATGAGTCCCAGGCTCTCCACACCACTGGAGTCAAGCTATCCAGACTGATGAAGGCTGATAGCCAGAAACCGGTCCTTGGATGCTTGATTCCGGTCTGGGAAAGACATGGCTTGGAAGTTCGGACTGGACTGTTCCCATGAGGCACAGGGTCAGAGCTGATTTGCATATAGCCAGTGTCTAACCCAGGGTGGTGTGGAGTGCAAAAAAACGATGGATTTAGGCCCAGATCCTTGTACTGGGGTGAATGTATGACATTGTTCTACATTCTGTCCATCAACTGTGTTTTTTGCAATTTTCACCCCGAGTGGGCTGGGTATGCTCAGACGTGAGTCCCAGGCTCTCCACACCACTGGAGTCAAGCTATCCAGGCTGATGAAGGCTGATAGCCAGAAACCGGTCCTTGGATGCTTGATTCCGGTCTGGGAAAGACATGGCTTGGTAGTTCGGACTGGACTGTTCCCATGAGGCACAGGGTCAGAGCTGATTTGCATATAGCCAGTGTCTAACCCAGGGTGGTGTGGAGTGCAAAAAACGATGGATTTAGGCCCAGATCCTTGTACTGGGGTGAATGTATGACATTGTTCTACATTCTGTCCATCAACTGTGTTTTTTGCAATTTTCACCCCGAGTGGGCTGGGTATGCTCAGACGTGAGTCCCAGGCTCTCCACACCACTGGAGTCAAGCTATCCAGGCTGATGAAGGCTGATAGCCAGAAACCGGTCCTTGGATGCTTGATTCCGGTCTGGGAAAGACATGGTTTGGTAGTTCGGACTGGACTGTTCCCATGAGGCACAGGGTCAGAGCTGATTTGCATATAGCCAGTGTCTAACCCAGGGTGATGTGGAGTGCAAAAAAACGATGGATTTAGGCCCAGATCCTTGTACTGGGGTGAAGGTATGACATTGTTCTACATTCTGTCCATCAACTGTGTTTTTTGCAATTTTCACCCCGAGTGGGCTGGCTATGCTCAGACGTGAGTCCCAGGCTCTCCACACCACTGGAGTCAAGCTATCCAGGCTGATGAAGGCTGATAGCCAGAAACCGGTCCTTGGATGCTTGATTCCGGTCTGGGAAAGACATGGCTTGGTAGTTCGGACTGGACTGTTCCCATGAGGCACAGGGTCAGAGCTGATTTGCATATAGCCAGTGTCTAACCCAGGGTGGTGTGGAGTGCAAAAAAACGATGGATTTAGGACCAGATCCTTGTACTGGGGTGAATGTATGACATTGTTCTACATTCTGTCCATCAACTGTGTTTTTTGCAATTTTTACCCCGAGTGGGCTGGGTATGCTCAGACGTGAGTCCCAGGCTCTCCACACCACTGGAGTTAAGCTATCCAGGCTGATGAAGGCTGATAGCCAGAAACCGGTCCTTGGATGATTGATTCCGGTCTGGGAAAGACATGGTTTGGTAGTTCGGACTGGACTGTTCCCATGAGGCACAGGGTCAGAGCTGATTTGCATATAGCCAGTGTCTAACCCAGGGTGATGTGGAGTGCAAAAAAACGATGGATTTAGGCCCAGATCCTTGTACTGGGGTGAATGTATGACATTGTTCTAAATTCTGTACATCAACTGTGTTTTTTGCAATTTTCACCCCGAGTGGGCTGGGTATGCTCAGACATGAGTCCCAGGCTCTCCACACCACTGGAGTCAAGCTATCCAGGCTGATGAAGGCTGATAGCCAGAAACCGGTCCTTGGATGCTTGATTCCGGTCTGGGAAAGACATGGCTTGGTAGTTCGGACTGGACTGTTCCCATGAGGCACAGGGTCAGAGCTGATTTGCATATAGCCAGTGTCTAACCCAGGGTGGTGTGGAGTGCAAAAAATGATGGATTTAGGCCCAGATCCTTGTACTGGGGTGAATGTATGACATTGTTCTACATTCTGTCCATCAACTGTGTTTTTTACAATTTTCACCACGAGTGGGCTGGGTATGCTCAGACGTGAGTCCCAGGCTCTCCACACCACTGGAGTCAAGCTATCCAGGCTGATGAAGGCTGATAGCCAGAAACCGGTCCTTGGATGCTTGATTCCGGTCTGGGAAAGACATGGTTTGGTAGTTCGGACTGGACTGTTCCCATGAGGCACAGGGTCAGAGCTGATTTGCATATAGCCAGTGTCTAACCCAGGGTGATGTGGAGTGCAAAAAAACGATGGATTTAGGCCCAGATCCTTGTACTGGGGTGAAGGTATGACATTGTTCTACATTCTGTCCATCAACTGTGTTTTTTGCAATTTTCACCCCGAGTGGGCTGGCTATGCTCAGACGTGAGTCCCAGGCTCTCCACACCACTGGAGTCAAGCTATCCAGGCTGATGAAGGCTGATAGCCAGAAACCGGTCCTTGGATGCTTGATTCCGGTCTGGGAAAGACATGGCTTGGTAGTTCGGACTGGACTGTTCCCATGAGGCACAGGGTCAGAGCTGATTTGCATATAGCCAGTGTCTAACCCAGGGTGGTGTGGAGTGCAAAAAAACGATGGATTTAGGCCCAGATCCTTGTACTGGGGTGAATGTATGACATTGTTCTACATTCTGTCCATCAACTGTGTTTTTTGCAATTTTCACCCCGAGTGGGCTGGGTATGCTCAGACGTGAGTCCCAGGCTCTCCACACCACTGGAGTCAAGCTATCCAGGCTGATGAAGGCTGATAGCCAGAAACCGGTCCTTGGATGCTTGATTCCGGTCTGGGAAAGACATGGCTTGGTAGTTCGGACTGGACTGTTCCCATGAGGCACAGGGTCAGAGCTGATTTGCATATAGCCAGTGTCTAACCCAGGGTGGCGTGGAGTGCAAAAAAACGATGGATTTAGGCCCAGATCCTTGTACTGGGGCGAATGTATGACATTGTTCTACATTCTGTCCATCAACTGTGTTTTTTGCAATTTTCACCCCGAGTGGGCTGGGTATGCTCAGACGTGAGTCCCAGGCTCTCCACACCACTGGAGTCAAGCTATCCAGGCTGATGAAGGCTGATAGCCAGAAACCGGTCCTTGGATGCTTGATTCCGGTCTGGGAAAGACATGGCTTGGTAGTTCGGACTGGACTGTTCCCATGAGGCACAGGGTCAGAGCTGATTTGCATATAGCCAGTGTCTAACCCAGGGTGGTGTGGAGTGCAAAAAAACGATGGATTTAGGCCCAGATCCTTGACTGGGGTGAATGTATGACATTATTCTACATTCTGTCCATCAACTGTGTTTTTTGCAATTTTCACCCCGAGTGGGCTGGGTATGCTCAGACGTGAGTCCCAGGCTCTCCACACCACTGGAGTCAAGCTATCCAGGCTGATGAAGGCTGACAGCCAGAAACCGGTCCTTGGATGCTTGATTCCGGTCTGGGAAAGACATGGCTTGGTAGTTCGGACTGGACTGTTCCCATGAGGCACAGGGTCAGAGCTGATTTGCATATAGCCAGTGTCTAACCCAGGGTGGTGTGGAGTGCAAAAAAACGATGGATTTAGGCCCAGATCCTTGTACTGGGGTGAATGTATGACATTGTTCTACATTCTGTCCATCAACTGTGTTTTTTGCAATTTTCACCCCGAGTGGGCTGGGTATGCTCAGACGTGAGTCCCAGGTTCTCCACACCACTGGAGTCAAGCTATCCAGGCTGATGAAGGCTGATAGCCAGAAACCGGTCCTTGGATGCTTGATTCCGGTCTGGGAAAGACATGGCTTGGTAGTTCGGACTGGACTGTTCCCATGAGGCACAGGGTCAGAGCTGATTTGCATATAGCCAGTGTCTAACCCAGGGTGGCGTGGAGTGCAAAAAAACGATGGATTTAGGCCCAGATCCTTGTACTGGGGTGAATGTATGACATTGTTCTAAATTCTGTCCATCAACTGTGTTTTTTGCAATTTTCACCCCGAGTGGGCTGGGTATGCTCAGACGTGAGTCCCAGGCTCTCCACACCACTGGAGTCAAGCTATCCAGGCTGATGAAGGCTGATTGCCAGAAACCGGTCCTTGGATGATTGATTCCGGTCTGGGAAAGACATGGTTTGGTAGTTCGGACTGGACTGTTCCCATGAGGCACAGGGTCAGAGCTGACTTGCATATAGCCAGTGTCTAACCCAGGGTGATGTGGAGTGCAAAAAAACGATGGATTTAGGCCCAGATCCTTGTACTGGGGTGAATGTATGACATTGTTCTAAATTCTGTCCATCAACTGTGTTTTTTGCAATTTTCACCCCGAGTGGGCTGGGTATGCTCAGACATGAGTCCCAGGCTCTCCACACCACTGGAGTCAAGCTATCCAGACTGATGAAGGCTGATAGCCAGAAACCGGTCCTTGGATGCTTGATTCCGGTCTGGGAAAGACATGGCTTGGAAGTTCGGACTGGACTGTTCCCATGAGGCACAGGGTCAGAGCTGATTTGCATATAGCCAGTGTCTAACCCAGGGTGGTGTGGAGTGCAAAAAAACGATGGATTTAGGCCCAGATCCTTGTACTGGGGTGAATGTATGACATTGTTCTACATTCTGTCCATCAACTGTGTTTTTTGCAATTTTCACCCCGAGTGGGCTGGGTATGCTCAGACGTGAGTCCCAGGCTCTCCACACCACTGGAGTCAAGCTATCCAGGCTGATGAAGGCTGATAGCCAGAAACCGGTCCTTGGATGCTTGATTCCGGTCTGGGAAAGACATGGCTTGGTAGTTCGGACTGGACTGTTCCCATGAGGCACAGGGTCAGAGCTGATTTGCATATAGCCAGTGTCTAACCCAGGGTGGTGTGGAGTGCAAAAAACGATGGATTTAGGCCCAGATCCTTGTACTGGGGTGAATGTATGACATTGTTCTACATTCTGTCCATCAACTGTGTTTTTTGCAATTTTCACCCCGAGTGGGCTGGGTATGCTCAGACGTGAGTCCCAGGCTCTCCACACCACTGGAGTCAAGCTATCCAGGCTGATGAAGGCTGATAGCCAGAAACCGGTCCTTGGATGCTTGATTCCGGTCTGGGAAAGACATGGTTTGGTAGTTCGGACTGGACTGTTCCCATGAGGCACAGGGTCAGAGCTGATTTGCATATAGCCAGTGTCTAACCCAGGGTGATGTGGAGTGCAAAAAAACGATGGATTTAGGCCCAGATCCTTGTACTGGGGTGAAGGTATGACATTGTTCTACATTCTGTCCATCAACTGTGTTTTTTGCAATTTTCACCCCGAGTGGGCTGGCTATGCTCAGACGTGAGTCCCAGGCTCTCCACACCACTGGAGTCAAGCTATCCAGGCTGATGAAGGCTGATAGCCAGAAACCGGTCCTTGGATGCTTGATTCCGGTCTGGGAAAGACATGGCTTGGTAGTTCGGACTGGACTGTTCCCATGAGGCACAGGGTCAGAGCTGATTTGCATATAGCCAGTGTCTAACCCAGGGTGGTGTGGAGTGCAAAAAAACGATGGATTTAGGACCAGATCCTTGTACTGGGGTGAATGTATGACATTGTTCTACATTCTGTCCATCAACTGTGTTTTTTGCAATTTTTACCCCGAGTGGGCTGGGTATGCTCAGACGTGAGTCCCAGGCTCTCCACACCACTGGAGTTAAGCTATCCAGGCTGATGAAGGCTGATAGCCAGAAACCGGTCCTTGGATGATTGATTCCGGTCTGGGAAAGACATGGTTTGGTAGTTCGGACTGGACTGTTCCCATGAGGCACAGGGTCAGAGCTGATTTGCATATAGCCAGTGTCTAACCCAGGGTGATGTGGAGTGCAAAAAAACGATGGATTTAGGCCCAGATCCTTGTACTGGGGTGAATGTATGACATTGTTCTAAATTCTGTACATCAACTGTGTTTTTTGCAATTTTCACCCCGAGTGGGCTGGGTATGCTCAGACATGAGTCCCAGGCTCTCCACACCACTGGAGTCAAGCTATCCAGGCTGATGAAGGCTGATAGCCAGAAACCGGTCCTTGGATGCTTGATTCCGGTCTGGGAAAGACATGGCTTGGTAGTTCGGACTGGACTGTTCCCATGAGGCACAGGGTCAGAGCTGATTTGCATATAGCCAGTGTCTAACCCAGGGTGGTGTGGAGTGCAAAAAATGATGGATTTAGGCCCAGATCCTTGTACTGGGGTGAATGTATGACATTGTTCTACATTCTGTCCATCAACTGTGTTTTTTACAATTTTCACCACGAGTGGGCTGGGTATGCTCAGACGTGAGTCCCAGGCTCTCCACACCACTGGAGTCAAGCTATCCAGGCTGATGAAGGCTGATAGCCAGAAACCGGTCCTTGGATGCTTGATTCCGGTCTGGGAAAGACATGGTTTGGTAGTTCGGACTGGACTGTTCCCATGAGGCACAGGGTCAGAGCTGATTTGCATATAGCCAGTGTCTAACCCAGGGTGATGTGGAGTGCAAAAAAACGATGGATTTAGGCCCAGATCCTTGTACTGGGGTGAAGGTATGACATTGTTCTACATTCTGTCCATCAACTGTGTTTTTTGCAATTTTCACCCCGAGTGGGCTGGCTATGCTCAGACGTGAGTCCCAGGCTCTCCACACCACTGGAGTCAAGCTATCCAGGCTGATGAAGGCTGATAGCCAGAAACCGGTCCTTGGATGCTTGATTCCGGTCTGGGAAAGACATGGCTTGGTAGTTCGGACTGGACTGTTCCCATGAGGCACAGGGTCAGAGCTGATTTGCATATAGCCAGTGTCTAACCCAGGGTGGTGTGGAGTGCAAAAAAACGATGGATTTAGGCCCAGATCCTTGTACTGGGGTGAATGTATGACATTGTTCTACATTCTGTCCATCAACTGTGTTTTTTGCAATTTTTACCCCGAGTGGGCTGGGTATGCTCAGACGTGAGTCCCAGGCTCTCCACACCACTGGAGTTAAGCTATCCAGGCTGATGAAGGCTGATAGCCAGAAACCGGTCCTTGGATGCTTGATTCCGGTCTGGGAAAGACATGGCTTGGAAGTTCGGACTGGACTGTTCCCATGAGGCACAGGGTCAGAGCTGATTTGCATATAGCCAGTGTCTGACCCAGGATGGTGTGGAGTGCAAAAAAACGATGGATTTAGGCCCAGATCCTTGTACTGGGGTGAATGTATGACATTGTTCTACATTCTGTCCATCAACTGTGTTTTTTGCAATTTTCACCCCGAGTGGGCTGGGTATGCTCAGACGTGAGTCCCAGGCTCTCCACACCACTGGAGTCAAGCTATCCAGACTGATGAAGGCTGATAGCCAGAAACCGGTCCTTGGATGCTTGATTCCGGTCTGGGAAAGACATGGCTTGGAAGTTCGGACTGGACTGTTCCCATGAGGCACAGGGTCAGAGCTGATTTGCATATAGCCAGTGTCTAACCCAGGGTGGTGTGGAGTGCAAAAAAACGATGGATTTAGGCCCAGATCCTTGTACTGGGGTGAATGTATGACATTGTTCTACATTCTGTCCATCAACTGTGTTTTTTGCAATTTTCACCCCGAGTGGGCTGGGTATGCTCAGACGTGAGTCCCAGGCTCTCCACACCACTGGAGTCAAGCTATCCAGGCTGATGAAGGCTGATAGCCAGAAACCGGTCCTTGGATGCTTGATTCCGGTCTGGGAAAGACATGGCTTGGTAGTTCGGACTGGACTGTTCCCATGAGGCACAGGGTCAGAGCTGATTTGCATATAGCCAGTGTCTAACCCAGGGTGGTGTGGAGTGCAAAAAACGATGGATTTAGGCCCAGATCCTTGTACTGGGGTGAATGTATGACATTGTTCTACATTCTGTCCATCAACTGTGTTTTTTGCAATTTTCACCCCGAGTGGGCTGGGTATGCTCAGACGTGAGTCCCAGGCTCTCCACACCACTGGAGTCAAGCTATCCAGGCTGATGAAGGCTGATAGCCAGAAACCGGTCCTTGGATGCTTGATTCCGGTCTGGGAAAGACATGGTTTGATAGTTCGGACTGGACTGTTCCCATGAGGCACAGGGTCAGAGCTGATTTGCATATAGCCAGTGTCTAACCCAGGGTGATGTGGAGTGCAAAAAAACGATGGATTTAGGCCCAGATCCTTGTACTGGGGTGAAGGTATGACATTGTTCTAAATTCTGTCCATCAACTGTGTTTTTTGCAATTTTCACCCCGAGTGGGCTGGGTATGCTCAGACGTGAGTCCCAGGCTCTCCACACCACTGGAGTCAAGCTATCCAGGCTGATGAAGGCTGATAGCCAGAAACCGGTCCTTGGATGCTTGATTCCGGTCTGGGAAAGACATGGCTTGGTAGTTCGGACTGGACTGTTCCCATGAGGCACAGGGTCAGAGCTGATTTGCATATAGCCAGTGTCTAACCCAGGGTGGTGTGGAGTGCAAAAAAACGATGGATTTAGGCCCAGATCCTTGTACTGGGGTGAATGTATGACATTGTTCTACATTCTGTCCATCAACTGTGTTTTTTGCAATTTTCACCCCGAGTGGGCTGGGTATGCTCAGACGTGAGTCCCAGGCTCTCCACACCACTGGAGTCAAGCTATCCAGGCTGATGAAGGCTGATAGCCAGAAACCGGTCCTTGGATGCTTGATTCCGGTCTGGGAAAGACATGGCTTGGTAGTTCGGACTGGACTGTTCCCATGAGGCACAGGGTCAGAGCTGATTTGCATATAGCCAGTGTCTAACCCAGGGTGGTGTGGAGTGCAAAAAAACGATGGATTTAGGCCCAGATCCTTGTACTGGGGTGAATGTATGACATTGTTCTACATTCTGTCCATCAACTGTGTTTTTTGCAATTTTCACCCCGAGTGGGCTGGGTATGCTCAGACGTGAGTCCCAGGCTCTCCACACCACTGGAGTCAAGCTATCCAGGCTGATGAAGGCTGATAGCCAGAAACCGGTCCTTGGATGCTTGATTCCGTCTGGGAAAGACATGGCTTGGTAGTTCGGACTGGACTGTTCCCATGAGGCACAGGGTCAGAGCTGATTTGCATATAGCCAGTGTCTAACCCAGGGTGGTGTGGAGTGCAAAAAAACGATGGATTTAGGCCCAGATCCTTGTACTGGGGTGAATGTATGACATTATTCTACATTCTGTCCATCAACTGTGTTTTTTGCAATTTTCACCCCGAGTGGGCTGGGTATGCTCAGACGTGAGTCCCAGGCTCTCCACACCACTGGAGTCAAGCTATCCAGGCTGATGAAGGCTGATAGCCAGAAACCGGTCCTTGGATGCTTGATTCCGGTCTGGGAAAGACATGGCTTGGTAGTTCGGACTGGACTGTTCCCATGAGGCACAGGGTCAGAGCTGATTTGCATATAGCCAGTGTCTAACCCAGGGTGGTGTGGAGTGCAAAAAAACGATGGATTTAGGCCCAGATCCTTGTACTGGGGTGAATGTATGACATTGTTCTACATTCTGTCCATCAACTGTGTTTTTTGCAATTTTCACCCCGGGGGGCTGGGTATGCTCAGACGTGAGTCCCAGGCTCTTCACACCACTGGAGTTAAGCTATCCAGGCTGATGAAGGCTGATAGCCAGAAACCGGTCCTTGGATGCTTGATTCCGGTCTGGGAAAGACATGGTTTGGTAGTTCGGACTGGACTGTTCCCATGAGGCACAGGGTCAGAGCTGATTTGCATATAGCCAGTGTCTAACCCAGGGTGATGTGGAGTGCAAAAAAAACAATGGATTTAAGCCCAGATCCTTGTACTGGGGTGAATGTATGACATTGTTCTAAATTCTGTCCATCAACTGTGTTTTTTGCAATTTTCACCCCGAGTGGGCTGGGTATGCTCAGACATGAGTCCCAGGCTCTCCACACCACTGGAGTCAAGCTATCCAGGCTGATGAAGGCTGATAGCCAGAAACCGGTCCTTGGATGCTTGATTCCGGTCTGGGAAAGACATGGCTTGGTAGTTCGGACTGGACTGTTCCCATGAGGCACAGGGTCAGAGCTGATTTGCATATAGCCAGTGTCTAACCCAGGGTGGTGTGGAGTGCAAAAAAACGATGGATTTAGGCCCAGATCCTTGTACTGGGGTGAATGTATGACATTGTTCTACATTCTGTCCATCAACTGTGTTTTTTGCAATTTTCACCCCGAGTGGGCTGGGTATGCTCAGACGTGAGTCCCAGGCTCTCCACACCACTGGAGTCAAGCTATCCAGGCTGATGAAGGCTGATAGCCAGAAACCGGTCCTTGGATGCTTGATTCCGGTCTGGGAAAGACATGGCTTGGTAGTTCGGACTGGACTGTTCCCATGAGGCACAGGCTCAGAGCTGATTTGCATATAGCCAGTGTCTAACCCAGGGTGGTGTGGAGTGCAAAAAACGATGGATTTAGGCCCAGATCCTTGTACTGGGGTGAATGTATGACATTGTTCTACATTCTGTCCATCAACTGTGTTTTTTGCAATTTTCACCCCGAGTGGGCTGGGTATGCTCAGACGTGAGTCCCAGGCTCTCCACACCACTGGAGTCAAGCTATCCAGGCTGATGAAGGCTGATAGCCAGAAAGCGGTCCTTGGATGCTTGATTCCGGTCTGGGAAAGACATGGTTTGGTAGTTCGGACTGGACTGTTCCCATGAGGCACAGGGTCAGAGCTGATTTGCATATAGCCAGTGTCTAACCCGGGTGATGTGGAGTGCAAAAAAACGATGGATTTAGGCCCAGATCCTTGTACTGGGGTGAATGTATGACATTGTTCTAAATTCTGTCCATCAACTGTGTTTTTTGCAATTTTCACCCCGAGTGGGCTGGGTATGCTCAGACGTGAGTCCCAGGCTCTCCACACCACTGGAGTCAAGCTATCCAGGCTGATGAAGGCTGATAGCCAGAAACCGGTCCTTGGATGCTTGATTCCGGTCTGGGAAAGACATGGCTTGGTAGTTCGGACTGGACTGTTCCCATGAGGCACAGGGCCAGAGCTGATTTGCATATAGCCAGTGTCTAACCCAGGGTGGTGTGGAGTGCAAAAAAACGATGGATTTAGGCCCAGATCCTTGTACTGGGGTGAATGTATGACATTGTTCTACATTCTGTCCATCAACTGTGTTTTTTGCAATTTTCACCCCGAGTGGGCTGGGTATGCTCAGACGTGAGTCCCAGGCTCTCCACACCACTGGAGTTAAGCTATCCAGGCTGATGAAGGCTGATAGCCAGAAACCGGTCCTTGGATGCTTGATTCCGGTCTGGGAAAGACATGGTTTGGTAGTTCGGACTGGACTGTTCCCATGAGGCACAGGGTCAGAGCTGATTTGCATATAGCCAGTGTCTAACCCAGGGTGATGTGGAGTGCAAAAAAACGATGGATTTAGGCCCAGATCCTTGTACTGGGGTGAATGTATGACATTGTTCTAAATTCTGTCCATCAACTGTGTGTTTTGCAATTTTCACCCCGAGTGGGCTGGGTATGCTCAGACGTGAGTCCCAGGCTCTCCACACCACTGGAGTCAAGCTATCCAGGCTGATGAAGGCTGATAGCCAGAAACCGGTCCTTGGATGCTTGATTCCGGTCTGGGAAAGACATGGCTTGGTAGTTCGGACTGGACTGTTCCCATGAGGCACAGGGTCAGAGCTGATTTGCATATAGCCAGTGTCTAACCCAGGGTGGTGTGGAGTGCAAAAAAACGATGGATTTAGGCCCAGATCCTTGTACTGGGGTGAATGTATGACATTGTTCTACATTCTGTCCACCAACTGTGTTTTTTGCAATTTTCACCCCGAGTGGGCTGGGTATGCTCAGACGTGAGTCTCAGGCTCTCCACACCACTGGAGTCAAGCTATCCAGGCTGATGAAGGCTGATAGCCAGAAACCGGTCCTTGGATGCTTGATTCCGGTCTGGGAAAGACATGGCTTGGTAGTTCAGACTGGACTGTTCCCATGAGGCACAGGGTCAGAGCTGATTTGCATATAGCCAGTGTCTAACCCAGGGTGGTGTGGAGTGCAAAAATAACGATGGATTTAGGCCCAGATCCTTGTACTGGGGTGAATGTATGACATTGTTCTACATTCTGTCCATCAACTGTGTTTTTTGCAATTTTCACCCCGAGTGGGCTGGGTATGCTCAGACGTGAGTCCCAGGCTCTCCACACCACTGGAGTCAAGCTATCCAGGCTGATGAAGGCTGATAGCCAGAAACCGGTCCTTGGATGCTTGATTCCGGTCTGGGAAAGACATGGCTTGGTAGTTCGGACTGGACTGTTCCCATGAGGCACAGGGTCAGAGCTGATTTGCATATAGCCAGTGTCTAACCCAGGGTGGTGTGGAGAGCAAAAAAACGATGGATTTAGGCCCAGATCCTTGTACTGGGGTGAATGTATGACATTGTTCTAAATTCTGTCCATCAACTGTGTGTTTTGCAATTTTCACCCCGAGTGGGCTGGGTATGCTCAGACGTGAGTCCCAGGCTCTCCACACCACTGGAGTCAAGCTATCCAGGCTGATGAAGGCTGATAGCCAGAAACCGGTCCTTGGATGCTTGATTCCGGTCTGGGAAAGACATGGCTTGGTAGTTCGGACTGGACTGTTCCCATGAGGCACAGGGTCAGAGCTGATTTGCATATAGCCAGTGTCTAACCCAGGGTGGTGTGGAGTGCAAAAAAACGATGGATTTAGGCCCAGATCCTTGTACTGGGGTGAATGTATGACATTGTTCTACATTCTGTCCACCAACTGTGTTTTTTGCAATTTTCACCCCGAGTGGGCTGGGTATGCTCAGACGTGAGTCCCAGGCTCTCCACACCACTGGAGTCAAGCTATCCAGGCTGATGAAGGCTGATAGCCAGAAACCGGTCCTTGGATGCTTGATTCCGGTCTGGGAAAGACATGGCTTGGTAGTTCAGACTGGACTGTTCCCATGAGGCACAGGGTCAGAGCTGATTTGCATATAGCCAGTGTCTAACCCAGGGTGGTGTGGAGTGCAAAAATAACGATGGATTTAGGCCCAGATCCTTGTACTGGGGTGAATGTATGACATTGTTCTACATTCTGTCCATCAACTGTGTTTTTTGCAATTTTCACCCCGAGTGGGCTGGGTATGCTCAGACGTGAGTCCCAGGCTCTCCACACCACTGGAGTCAAGCTATCCAGGCTGATGAAGGCTGATAGCCAGAAACCGGTCCTTGGATGCTTGATTCCGGTCTGGGAAAGACATGGCTTGGTAGTTCGGACTGGACTGTTCCCATGAGGCACAGGGTCAGAGCTGATTTGCATATAGCCAGTGTCTAACCCAGGGTGGTGTGGAGAGCAAAAAAACGATGGATTTAGGCCCAGATCCTTGTACTGGGGTGAATGTATGACATTGTTCTACATTCTGTCCATCAACTGTGTTTTTTGCAATTTTCACCCCGAGTGGGCTGGGTATGCTCAGACGTGAGTCCCAGGCTCTCCACACCACTGGAGTCAAGCTATCCAGGCTGATGAAGGCTGATAGCCAGAAACCGGTCCTTGGATGCTTGATTCCGGTCTGGGAAAGACATGGTTTGGTAGTTCGGACTGGACTGTTCCCATGAGGCACAGGGTCAGAGCTGATTTGCATATAGCCAGTGTCTAACCCAGGGTGATGTGGAGTGCAAAAAAACGATGGATTTAGGCCCAGATCATTGTACTGGGGTGAATGTATGACATTGTTCTAAATTCTGTCCATCAACTGTGTTTTTTGCAATTTTCACCCCGAGTGGGCTGGGTATGCTCAGACGTGAGTCCCAGGCTCTCCACACCACTGGAGTCAAGCTATCCAGGCTGATGAAGGCTGATAGCCAGAAACCGGTCCTTGGATGCTTGATTCCGGTCTGGGAAAGACATGGCTTGGTAGTTCGGACTGGACTGTTCCCATGAGGCACAGGGTCAGAGCTGATTTGTATATAGCCAGTGTCTAACCCAGGGTGGTGTGGAGTGCAAATAAACGATGGATTTAGGCCCAGATCCTTGTACTGGGGTGAATGTATGACATTGTTCTACATTCTGTCCATCAATTGTGTTTTTTGCAATTTTCACCCCGAGTGGGCTGGGTATGCTCAGACGTGAGTCCCAGGCTCTCCACACCACTGGAGTCAAGCTATCCAGGCTGATGAAGGCTGATAGCCAGAAACCGGTCCTTGGATGCTTGATTCCGGTCTGGGAAAGACATGGCTTGGTAGTTCAGACTGGACTGTTCCCATGAGGCACAGGGTCAGAGCTGATTTGCATGTAGCCAGTGTCTAACCCAGGGTGGTGTGGAGTGCAAAAAAACGATGGATTTAGGCCCAGATCCTTGTACTGGGGTGAATGTATGACATTATTCCACATTCTGTCCATCAACTGTGTTTTTTGCAATTTTCACCCCGAGTGGGCTGGGTATGCTCAGACGTGAGTCCCAGGCTCTCCACACCACTGGAGTCAAGCTATCCAGGCTGATGAAGGCTGATAGCCAGAAACCGGTCCTTGGATGCTTGATTCCGGTCTGGGAAAGACATGGCTTGGTAGTTCGGACCGGACTGTTCCCATGAGGCACAGGGTCAGAGCTGATTTGCATATAGCCAGTGTCTAACCCAGGGTGGTGTGGAGTGCAAAAAAACGATGGATTTAGGCCCAGATCCTTGTACTGGGGTGAATGTATGACATTGTTCTACATTCTGTCCATCAACTGTTGTTTTTTGCAATTTTCACCCGAGTGGGCTGGGTATGCTCAGACGTGAGTCCCAGGCTCTCCACACCACTGGAGTCAAGCTATCCAGGCTGATGAAGGCTGATAGCCAGAAACCGGTCCTTGGATGCTTGATTCTGGTCTGGGAAAGACATGGCTTGGTAGTTCGGACCGGACTGTTCCCATGAGGCACAGGGTCAGAGCTGATTTGCATATAGCCAGTGTCTAACCCAGGGTGGTGTGGAGTGCAAAAAAACGATGGATTTAGGCCCAGATCCTTGTACTGGGGTGAATGTATGACATTGTTCTACATTCTGTCCATCAACTGTTGTTTTTTGCAATTTTCACCCCGAGTGGGCTGGGTATGCTCAGACGTGAGTCCCAGGCTCTCCACACCACTGGAGTCAAGCTATCCAGGCTGATGAAGGCTGATAGCCAGAAACCGGTCCTTGGATGCTTGATTCCGGTCTGGGAAAGACATGGTTTGGTAGTTTAGACTGGACTGTTCCCATGAGGCACAGGGTCAGAGCTGATTTGCATATAGCCAGTGTCTAACCCAGGGTGGTGTGGAGTGCAAAAAAACGATGGATTTAGGCCCAGATCCTTGTACTGGGGTGAATGTATGACATTGTTCTACATTCTGTCCATCAACTGTGTTTTTTGCAATTTTCACCCCGAGTGGGCTGGGTATGCTCAGACGTGAGTCCCAGGCTCTCCACACCACTGGAGTCAAGCTATCCAGGCTGATGAAGGCTGATAGCCAGAAACCGGTCCTTGGATGCTTGATTCCGGTCTGGGAAAGACATGGCTTGGTAGTTCGGACTGGACTGTTCCCATGAGGCAGAGGGTCAGAGCTGATTTGCATATAGCCAGTGTCTAACCCAGGGTGGTGTGGAGTGCAAAAAAACGATGGATTTAGGCCCAGATCCTTGTACTGGGGTGAATGTATGACATTGTTCTACATTCTGTCCATCAACTGTTGTTTTTTGCAATTTTCACCCCGAGTGGGCTGGGTATGCTCAGACGTGAGTCCCAGGCTCTCCACACCACTGGAGTCAAGCTATCCAGGCTGATGAAGGCTGATAGCCAGAAACCGGTCCTTGGATGCTTGATTCCGGTCTGGGAAAGACATGGCTTGGTAGTTCGGACTGGACTGTTCCCATGAGGCACAGGGTCAGAGCTGATTTGCATATAGCCAGTGTCTAACCCAGGGTGGTGTGGAGTGCAAAAAAACGATGGATTTAGGCCCAGATCCTTGTACTGGGGTGAATGTATGACATGGTTCTACATTCTGTCCATCAACTGTGTTTTTTGCAATTTTCACCCCGAGTGGGCTGGGTATGCTCAGACGTGAGTCCCAGGCTCTCCACACCACTGGAGTCAAGCTATCCAGGCTGATGAAGGCTGATAGCCAGAAACCAGTCCTTGGATGCTTGATTCCGGTCTGGGAAAGACATGGCTTGGTAGTTCGGACTGGACTGTTCCCATGAGGCACAGGGTCAGAGCTGATTTGCATATAGCCAGTGTCTAACCCAGGGTGGTGTGGAGTGCAAAAAAACGATGGATTTAGGCCCAGATCCTTGTACTGGGGTGAATGTATGACATTATTCTACATTCTGTCCATCAACTGTGTTTTTTGCAATTTTCACCCCGAGTGGGCTGGGTATGCTCAGACGTGAGTCCCAGGCTCTCCACACCACTGGAGTCAAGCTATCCAGGCTGATGAAGGCTGATAGCCAGAAACCGGTCCTTGGATGCTTGATTCCGGTCTGGGAAAGACATGGCTTGGTAGTTCGGACTGGACTGTTCCCATGAGGCACAGGGTCAGAGCTGATTTGCATATAGCCAGTGTCTAACCCAGGGTGGTGTGGAGTGCAAAAAAACGATGGATTTAGGCCCAGATCCTTGTACTGGGGTGAATGTATGACATTGTTCTCCTTTCTGTCCATCAACTGTGTTTTTTGCAATTTTCACCCCGAGTGGGCTGGGTATGCTCAGACGTGAGTCCCAGGCTCTCCACACCACTGGAGTTAAGCTATCCAGGCTGATGAAGGCTGATAGCCAGAAACCGGTCCTTGGATGCTTGATTCCGGTCTGGGAAAGACATGGTTTGGTAGTTCGGACTGGACTGTTCCCAGGAGGCACAGGGTCAGAGCTGATTTGCATATAGCCAGTGTCTAACCCAGGGTGATGTGGAGTGCAAAAAAATGATGGATTTAGGCCCAGATCCTTGTACTGGGGTGAATGTATGACATTGTTCTAAATTCTGTCCATCAACTGTGTTTTTTGCAATTTTCACCCCGAGTGGGCTGGGTATGCTCAGACGTGAGTCCCAGGCTCTCCACACCACTGGAGTCAAGCTATCCAGGCTGATGAAGGCTGATAGCCAGAAACCGGTCCTTGGATGCTTGATTCCGGTCTGGGAAAGACATGGCTTGGTAGTTCGGACTGGACTGTTCCCATGAGGCACAGGGTCAGAGCTGATTTGCATATAGCCAGTGTCTAACCCAGGGTGGTGTGGAGTGCAAAAAAACGATGGATTTAGGCCCAGATCCTTGTACTGGGGTGAATGTATGACATTGTTCTACATTCTGTCCATCAACTGTTGTTTTTTGCAATTTTCACCCCGAGTGGGCTGGGTATGCTCAGACGTGAGTCCCAGGCTCTCCACACCACTGGAGTCAAGCTATCCAGGCTGATGAAGGCTGATAGCCAGAAACCGGTCCTTGGATGCTTGATTCCGGTCTGGGAAAGACATGGTTTGGTAGTTCAGACTGGACTGTTCCCATGAGGCACAGGGTCAGAGCTGATTTGCATATAGCCAGTGTCTAACCCAGGGTGGTGTGGAGTGCAAAAAAATGATGGATTTAGGCCCAGATCCTTGTACTGGGGTGAATGTATGACATTGTTCTACATTCTGTCCATCAACTGTGTTTTTTGCAATTTTCACCCCGAGTGGGCTGGGTATGCTCAGACGTGAGTCCCAGGCTCTCCACACCACTGGAGTCAAGCTATCCAGGCTGATGAAGGCTGATAGCCAGAAACCGGTCCTTGGATGCTTGATTCCGGTCTGGGAAAGACATGGCTTGGTAGTTCGGACCGGACTGTTCCCATGAGGCACAGGGTCAGAGCTGATTTGCATATAGCCAGTGTCTAACCCAGGGTGGTGTGGAGTGCAAAAAAACGATGGATTTAGGCCCAGATCCTTGTACTGGGGTGAATGTATGACATTGTTCTACATTCTGTCCATCAACTGTTGTTTTTTGCAATTTTCACCCCGAGTGGGCTGGGTGTGCTCAGACGTGAGTCCCAGGCTCTCCACACCACTGGAGTCAAGCTATCCAGGCTGATGAAGGCTGATAGCCAGAAACCGGTCCTTGGATGCTTGATTCCGGTCTGGGAAAGACATGGTTTGGTAGTTCAGACTGGACTGTTCCCATGAGGCACAGGGTCAGAGCTGATTTGCATATAGCCAGTGTCTAACCCAGGGTGGTGTGGAGTGCAAAAAAACGATGGATTTAGGCCCAGATCCTTGTACTGGGGTGAATGTATGACATTGTTCTACATTCTGTCCATCAACTGTGTTTTTTGCAATTTTCACCCCGTGTGGGCTGGGTATGCTCAGACGTGAGTCCCAGGCTCTCCACACCACTGGAGTCAAGCTATCCAGGCTGATGAAGGCTGATAGCCAGAAACCGGTCCTTGGATGCTTGATTCCGGTCTGGGAAAGACATGGCTTGGTACTTCGGACTGGACTGTTCCCATGAGGCAGAGGGTCAGAGCTGATTTGCATATAGCCAGTGTCTAACCCAGGGTGGTGTGGAGTGCAAAAAAACGATGGATTTAGGCCCAGATCCTTGTACTGGGGTGAATGTATGACATTGTTCTACATTCTGTCCATCAACTGTTGTTTTTTGCAATTTTCACCCCGAGTGGGCTGGGTATGCTCAGACGTGAGTCCCAGGCTCTCCACACCACTGGAGTCAAGCTATCCAGGCTGATGAAGGCTGATAGCCAGAAACCGGTCCTTGAATGCTTGATTCCGGTCTGGGAAAGACATGGCTTGGTAGTTCGGACTGGACTGTTCCCATGAGGCACAGGGTCAGAGCTGATTTGCATATAGCCAGTGTCTAACCCAGGGTGGTGTGGAGTGCAAAAAAACGATGGATTTAGGCCCAGATCCTTGTACTGGGGTGAATGTATGACATGGTTCTACATTCTGTCCATCAACTGTGTTTTTTGCAATTTTCACCCCGAGTGGGCTGGGTATGCTCAGACGTGAGTCCCAGGCTCTCCACACCACTGGAGTCAAGCTATCAAGGCTGATGAAGGCTGATAGCCAGAAACCGGTCCTTGGATGCTTGATTCCGGTCTGGGAAAGACATGGCTTGGTAGTTCGGACTGGACTGTTCCCATGAGGCACAGGTCAGAGCTGATTTGCATATATCCAGTGTCTAACCCAGGGTGGTGTGGAGTGCAAAAAAACTATGGATTTAGGCCCAGATCCTTGTACTGGGGTGAATGTATGACATTATTCTACATTCTGTCCATCAACTGTGTTTTTTGCAATTTTCACCCCGAGTGGGCTGGGTATGCTCAGACGTGAGTCCCAGGCTCTCCACACCACTGGAGTCAAGCTATCCAGGCTGATGAAGGCTGATAGCCAGAAACCGGTCCTTGGATGCTTGATTCCGGTCTGGGAAAGACATGGCTTGGTAGTTCGGACTGGACTGTTCCCATGAGGCACAGGGTCAGAGCTGATTTGCATATAGCCAGTGTCTAACCCAGGGTGGTGTGGAGTGCAAAAAAACGATGGATTTAGGCCCAGATCCTTGTACTGGGGTGAATGTATGACATTGTTCTCCTTTCTGTCCATCAACTGTGTTTTTTGCAATTTTCACCCCGAGTGGGCTGGGTATGCTCAGACGTGAGTCCCAGGCTCTCCACACCACTGGAGTTAAGCTATCCAGGCTGATGAAGGCTGATAGCCAGAAACCGGTCCTTGGATGCTTGATTCCGGTCTGGGAAAGACATGGTTTGGTAGTTCGGACTGGACTGTTCCCAGGAGGCACAGGGTCAGAGCTGATTTGCATATAGCCAGTGTCTAACCCAGGGTGATGTGGAGTGCAAAAAAATGATGGATTTAGGCCCAGATCCTTGTACTGGGGTGAATGTATGACATTGTTCTAAATTCTGTCCATCAACTGTGTTTTTTGCAATTTTCACCCCGAGTGGGCTGGGTATGCTCAGACGTGAGTCCCAGGCTCTCCACACCACTGGAGTCAAGCTATCCAGGCTGATGAAGGCTGATAGCCAGAAACCGGTCCTTGGATGCTTGATTCCGGTCTGGGAAAGACATGGCTTGGTAGTTCGGACTGGACTGTTCCCATGAGGCACAGGGTCAGAGCTGATTTGCATATAGCCAGTGTCTAACCCAGGGTGGTGTGGAGTGCAAAAAAATGATGGATTTAGGCCCAGATCCTTGTACTGGGGTGAATGTATGACATTGTTCTACATTCTGTCCATCAACTGTTGTTTTTTGCAATTTTCACCCCGAGTGGGCTGGGTATGCTCAGACGTGAGTCCCAGGCTCTCCACACCACTGGAGTCAAGCTATCCAGGCTGATGAAGGCTGATAGCCAGAAACCGGTCCTTGGATGCTTGATTCCGGTCTGGGAAAGACATGGTTTGGTAGTTCAGACTGGACTGTTCCCATGAGGCACAGGGTCAGAGCTGATTTGCATATAGCCAGTGTCTAACCCAGGGTGGTGTGGAGTGCAAAAAAATGATGGATTTAGGCCCAGATCCTTGTACTGGGGTGAATGTATGACATTGTTCTACATTCTGTCCATCAACTGTGTTTTTTGCAATTTTCACCCCGAGTGGGCTGGGTATGCTCAGACGTGAGTCCCAGGCTCTCCACACCACTGGAGTCAAGCTATCCAGGCTGATGAAGGCTGATAGCCAGAAAACCGGTCCTTGGATGCTTGATTCCGGTCTGGGAAAGACATGGCTTGGTAGTTCGGACTGGACTGTTCCCATGAGGCACAGGGTCAGAGCTGATTTGCATATAGCCAGTGTCTAACCCAGGGTGGTGTGGAGTGCAAAAAAACGATGGATTTAGGCCCAGATCCTTGTACTGGGGTGAATGTATGACATTATTCTACATTCTGTCCATCAACTGTGTTTTTTGCAATTTTCACCCCGAGTGGGCTGGGTATGCTCAGACGTGAGTCCCAGGCTCTCCACACCACTGGAGTCAAGCTATCCAGGCTGATGAAGGCTGATAGCCAGAAACCGGTCCTTGGATGCTTGATTCCGGTCTGGGAAAGACATGGCTTGGTAGTTCGGACTGGACTGTTCCCATGAGGCACAGGGTCAGAGCTGATTTGCATATAGCCAGTGTCTAACCCAGGGTGGTGTGGAGTGCAAAAAAACGATGGATTTAGGCCCAGATCCTTGTACTGGGGTGAATGTATGACATTGTTCTCCTTTCTGTCCATCAACTGTGTTTTTTGCAATTTTCACCCCGAGTGGGCTGGGTATGCTCAGACGTGAGTCCCAGGCTCTCCACATCACTGGAGTTAAGCTATCCAGGCTGATGAAGGCTGATAGCCAGAAACCGGTCCTTGGATGCTTGATTCCGGTCTGGGAAAGACATGGTTTGGTAGTTCGGACTGGACTGTTCCCAGGAGGCACAGGGTCAGAGCTGATTTGCATATAGCCAGTGTCTAACCCAGGGTGATGTGGAGTGCAAAAAAACGATGGATTTAGGCCCAGATCCTTGTACTGGGGTGAATGTATGACATTGTTCTAAATTCTGTCCATCAACTGTGTTTTTTGCAATTTTCACCCCGAGTGGGCTGGGTATGCTCAGACGTGAGTCCCAGGCTCTCCACACCACTGGAGTCAAGCTATCCAGGCTGATGAAGGCTGATAGCCAGAAACCGGTCCTTGGATGCTTGATTCCGGTCTGGGAAAGACATGGCTTGGTAGTTCGGACTGGACTGTACCCATGAGGCACAGGGTCAGAGCTGATTTGCATATAGCCAGTGTCTAACCCAGGGTGGTGTGGAGTGCAAAAAAACGATGGATTTAGGCCCAGATCCTTGTACTGGGGTGAATGTATGACATTGTTCTACATTCTGTCCATCAACTGTGTTTTTTGCAATTTTCACCCCGAGTGGGCTGGGTATGCTCAGACGTGAGTCCCAGGCTCTCCACACCACTGGAGTCAAGCTATCCAGGCTGATGAAGGCTGATAGCCAGAAACCGGTCCTTGGATGCTTGATTCCGGTCTGGGAAAGACATGGCTTGGTAGTTCGGACTGGACTGTTCCCATGAGGCACAGGGTCAGAGCTGATTTGCATATAGCCAGTGTCTAACCCAGGGTGGCGTGGAGTGCAAAAAAACGATGGATTTAGGCCCAGATCCTTGTACTGGGGTGAATGTATGACATTGTTCTACATTCTGTCCATCAACTGTGTTTTTTGCAATTTTCACCCCGAGTGGGCTGGGTATGCTCAGACGTGAGTCCCAGGCTCTCCACACCACTGGAGTCAAGCTATCCAGGCTGATGAAGGCTGATAGCCAGAAACCGGTCCTTGGATGCTTGATTCCGGTCTGGGAAAGACATGGCTTGGTAGTTCGGACTGGACTGTTCCCATGAGGCACAGGGTCAGAGCTGATTTGTATATAGCCAGTGTCTAACCCAGGGTGGTGTGGAGTGCAAAAAAACGATGGATTTAGGCCCAGATCCTTGTACTGGGGTGAATGTATGACATTATTCTACATTCTGTCCATCAACTGTGTTTTTTGCAATTTTCACCCCGAGTGGGCTGGGTATGCTCAGACGTGAGTCCCAGGCTCTCCACACCACTGGAGTCAAGCTATCCAGGCTGATGAAGGCTGATAGCCAGAAACCGGTCCTTGGATGCTTGATTCCGGTCTGGGAAAGACATGGCTTGGTAGTTCGGACTGGACTGTTCCCATGAGGCACAGGGTCAGAGCTGATTTGCATATAGCCAGTGTCTAACCCAGGGTGGTGTGGAGTGCAAAAAAACGATGGATTTAGGCCCAGATCCTTGTACTGGGGTGAATGTATGACATTGTTCTCCTTTCTGTCCATCAACTGTGTTTTTTGCAATTTTCACCCCGAGTGGGCTGGGTATGCTCAGACGTGAGTCCCAGGCTCTCCACACCACTGGAGTTAAGCTATCCAGGCTGATGAAGGCTGATAGCCAGAAACCGGTCCTTGGATGCTTGATTCCGGTCTGGGAAAGACATGGTTTGGTAGTTCGGACTGGACTGTTCCCAGGAGGCACAGGGTCAGAGCTGATTTGCATATAGCCAGTGTCTAACCCAGGGTGATGTGGAGTGCAAAAAAATGATGGATTTAGGCCCAGATCCTTGTACTGGGGTGAATGTATGACATTGTTCTAAATTCTGTCCATCAACTGTGTTTTTTGCAATTTTCACCCCGAGTGGGCTGGGTATGCTCAGACGTGAGTCCCAGGCTCTCCACACCACTGGAATCAAGCTATCCAGGCTGATGAAGGCTGATAGCCAGAAACCGGTCCTTGGATGCTTGATTCCGGTCTGGGAAAGACATGGCTTGGTAGTTCGGACTGGACTGTTCCCATGAGGCACAGGGTCAGAGCTGATTTGCATATAGCCAGTGTCTAACCCAGGGTGGTGTGGAGTGCAAAAAAACGATGGATTTAGGCCCAGATCCTTGTACTGGGGTGAATGTATGACATTGTTCTACATTCTGTCCATCAACTGTTGTTTTTTGCAATTTTCACCCCGAGTGGGCTGGGTATGCTCAGACGTGAGTCCCAGGCTCTCCACACCACTGGAGTCAAGCTATCCAGGCTGATGAAGGCTGATAGCCAGAAACCGGTCCTTGGATGCTTGATTCCGGTCTGGGAAAGACATGGTTTGGTAGTTCAGACTGGACTGTTCCCATGAGGCACAGGGTCAGAGCTGATTTGCATATAGCCAGTGTCTAACCCAGGGTGGTGTGGAGTGCAAAAAAATGATGGATTTAGGCCCAGATCCTTGTACTGGGGTGAATGTATGACATTGTTCTACATTCTGTCCATCAACTGTGTTTTTTGCAATTTTCACCCCGAGTGGGCTGGGTATGCTCAGACGTGAGTCCCAGGCTCTCCACACCACTGGAGTCAAGCTATCCAGGCTGATGAAGGCTGATAGCCAGAAACCGGTCCTTGGATGCTTGATTCCGGTCTGGGAAAGACATGGCTTGGTAGTTCGGACTGGACTGTTCCCATGAGGCACAGGGTCAGAGCTGATTTGCATATAGCCAGTGTCTAACCCAGGGTGGTGTGGAGTGCAAAAAAACGATGGATTTAGGCCCAGATCCTTGTACTGGGGTGAATGTATGACATTATTCTACATTCTGTCCATCAACTGTGTTTTTTGCAATTTTCACCCCGAGTGGGCTGGGTATGCTCAGACGTGAGTCCCAGGCTCTCCACACCACTGGAGTCAAGCTATCCAGGCTGATGAAGGCTGATAGCCAGAAACCGGTCCTTGGATGCTTGATTCCGGTCTGGGAAAGACATGGCTTGGTAGTTCGGACTGGACTGTTCCCATGAGGCACAGGGTCAGAGCTGATTTGCATATAGCCAGTGTCTAACCCAGGGTGGTGTGGAGTGCAAAAAAACGATGGATTTAGGCCCAGATCCTTGTACTGGGGTGAATGTATGACATTGTTCTCCTTTCTGTCCATCAACTGTGTTTTTTGCAATTTTCACCCTTGAGTGGGCTGGGTATGCTCAGACGTGAGTCCCAGGCTCTCCACACCACTGGAGTTAAGCTATCCAGGCTGATGAAGGCTGATAGCCAGAAACCGGTCCTTGGATGCTTGATTCCGGTCTGGGAAAGACAATGTTTGGTAGTTCGGACTGGACTGTTCCCAGGAGGCACAGGGTCAGAGCTGATTTGCATATAGCCAGTGTCTAACCCAGGGTGATGTGGAGTGCAAAAAAACGATGGATTTAGGCCCAGATCCTTGTACTGGGGTGAATGTATGACATTGTTCTAAATTCTGTCCATCAACTGTGTTTTTTGCAATTTTCACCCCGAGTGGGCTGGGTATGCTCAGACGTGAGTCCCAGGCTCTCCACACCACTGGAGTCAAGCTATCCAGGCTGATGAAGGCTGATAGCCAGAAACCGGTCCTTGGATGCTTGATTCCGGTCTGGGAAAGACATGGCTTGGTAGTTCGGACTGGACTGTTCCCATGAGGCACAGGGTCAGAGCTGATTTGCATATAGCCAGTGTCTAACCCAGGGTGGTGTGGAGTGCAAAAAAACGATGGATTTAGGCCCAGATCCTTGTACTGGGGTGAATGTATGACATTGTTCTACATTCTGTCCATCAACTGTGTTTTTTGCAATTTTCACCCCGAGTGGGCTGGGTATGCTCAGACGTGAGTCCCAGGCTCTCCACACCACTGGAGTCAAGCTATCCAGGCTGATGAAGGCTGATAGCCAGAAACCGGTCCTTGGATGCTTGATTCCGGTCTGGGAAAGACATGGCTTGGTAGTTCGGACTGGACTGTTCCCATGAGGCACAGGGTCAGAGCTGATTTGCATATAGCCAGTGTCTAACCCAGGGTGGCGTGGAGTGCAAAAAAACGATGGATTTAGGCCCAGATCCTTGTACTGGGGTGAATGTATGACATTGTTCTACATTCTGTCCATCAACTGTGTTTTTTGCAATTTTCACCCCGAGTGGGCTGGGTATGCTCAGACGTGAGTCCCAGGCTCTCCACACCACTGGAGTCAAGCTATCCAGGCTGATGAAGGCTGATAGCCAGAAACCGGTCCTTGGATGCTTGATTCCGGTCTGGGAAAGACATGGCTTGGTAGTTCGGACTGGACTGTTCCCATGAGGCACAGGGTCAGAGCTGATTTGCATATAGCCAGTGTCTAACCCAGGGTGGTGTGGAGTGCAAAAAAACGATGGATTTAGGCCCAGATCCTTGTACTGGGGTGAATGTATGACATTATTCTACATTCTGTCCATCAACTGTGTTTTTTGCAATTTTCACCCCGAGTGGGCTGGGTATGCTCAGACGTGAGTCCCAGGCTCTCCACACCACTGGAGTCAAGCTATCCAGGCTGATGAAGGCTGATAGCCAGAAACCGGTCCTTGGATGCTTGATTCCGGTCTGGGAAAGACATGGCTTGGTAGTTCGGACTGGACTGTTCCCATGAGGCACAGGGTCAGAGCTGATTTGCATATAGCCAGTGTCTAACCCAGGGTGGTGTGGAGTGCAAAAAAACGATGGATTTAGGCCCAGATCCTTGTACTGGGGTGAATGTATGACATTGTTCTACATTCTGTCCATCAACTGTGTTTTTTGCAATTTTCACCCCGAGTGGGCTGGGTATGCTCAGACGTGAGTCCCAGGCTCTCCACACCACTGGAGTTAAGCTATCCAGGCTGATGAAGGCTGATAGCCAGAAACCGGTCCTTGGATGCTTGATTCCGGTCTGGGAAAGACATGGTTTGGTAGTTCGGACTGGACTGTTCCCATGAGGCACAGGGTCAGAGCTGATTTGCATATAGCCAGTGTCTAACCCAGGGTGATGTGGAGTGCAAAAAAACGATGGATTTAGGCCCAGATCCTTGTACTGGGGTGAATGTATGACATTGTTCTAAATTCTGTCCATCAACTGTGTTTTTTGCAATTTTCACCCCGAGTGGGCTGGGTATGCTTAGACATGAGTCCCAGGCTCTCCACACCACTGGAGTCAAGCTATCCAGGCTGATGAAGGCTGATAGCCAGAAACCGGTCCTTGGATGCTTGATTCCGGTCTGGGAAAGACATGGCTTGGTAGTTCGGACTGGACTGTTCCCATGAGGCACAGGGTCAGAGCTGATTTGCATATAGCCAGTGTCTAACCCAGGGTGGTGTGGAGTGCAAAAAAACGATGGATTTAGGCCCAGATCCTTGTACTGGGGTGAATGTATGACATTATTCTACATTCTGTCCATCAACTGTGTTTTTTGCAATTTTCACCCCGAGTGGGCTGGGTATGCTCAGACGTGAGTCCCAGGCTCTCCACACCACTGGAGTCAAGCTATCCAGGCTGATGAAGGCTGATAGCCAGAAACCGGTCCTTGGATGCTTGATTCCGGTCTGGGAAAGACATGGCTTGGTAGTTCGGACTGGACTGTTCCCATGAGGCACAGGGTCAGAGCTGATTTGCATATAGCCAGTGTCTAACCCAGGGTGGTGTGGAGTGCAAAAAAACGATGGATTTAGGCCCAGATCCTTGTACTGGGGTGAATGTATGACATTGTTCTACATTCTGTCCATCAACTGTTGTTTTTTGCAATTTTCACCCCGAGTGGGCTGGGTATGCTCAGACGTGAGTCCCAGGCTCTCCACACCACTGGAGTCAAGCTATCCAGGCTGATGAAGGCTGATAGCCAGAAACCGGTCCTTGGATGCTTGATTCCGGTCTGGGAAAGACATGGTTTGGTAGTTCAGACTGGACTGTTCCCATGAGGCACAGGGTCAGAGCTGATTTGCATATAGCCAGTGTCTAACCCAGGGTGGTGTGGAGTGCAAAAAAATGATGGATTTAGGCCCAGATCCTTGTACTGGGGTGAATGTATGACATTGTTCTACATTCTGTCCATCAACTGTGTTTTTTGCAATTTTCACCCCGAGTGGGCTGGGTATGCTCAGACGTGAGTCCCAGGCTCTCCACACCACTGGAGTCAAGCTATCCAGGCTGATGAAGGCTGATAGCCAGAAACCGGTCCTTGGATGCTTGAATCCGGTCTGGGAAAGACATGGCTTGGTAGTTCGGACTGGACTGTTCCCATGAGGCACAGGGTCAGAGCTGATTTGCATATAGCCAGTGTCTAACCCAGGGTGGTGTGGAGTGCAAAAAAACGATGGATTTAGGCCCAGATCCTTGTACTGGGGTGAATGTATGACATTATTCTACATTCTGTCCATCAACTGTGTTTTTTGCAATTTTCACCCCGAGTGGGCTGGGTATGCTCAGACGTGAGTCCCAGGCTCTCCACACCACTGGAGTCAAGCTATCCAGGCTGATGAAGGCTGATAGCCAGAAACCGGTCCTTGGATGCTTGATTCCGGTCTGGGAAAGACATGGCTTGGTAGTTCGGACTGGACTGTTCCCATGAGGCACAGGGTCAGAGCTGATTTGCATATAGCCAGTGTCTAACCCAGGGTGGTGTGGAGTGCAAAAAAACGATGGATTTAGGCCCAGATCCTTGTACTGGGGTGAATGTATGACATTGTTCCCCTTTCTGTCCATCAACTGTGTTTTTTGCAATTTTCACCCTTGAGTGGGCTGGGTATGCTCAGACGTGAGTCCCAGGCTCTCCACACCACTGGAGTTAAGCTATCCAGGCTGATGAAGGCTGATAGCCAGAAACCGGTCCTTGGATGCTTGATTCCGGTCTGGGAAAGACAATGTTTGGTAGTTCGGACTGGACTGTTCCCAGGAGGCACAGGGTCAGAGCTGATTTGCATATAGCCAGTGTCTAACCCAGGGTGATGTGGAGTGCAAAAAAACGATGGATTTAGGCCCAGATCCTTGTACTGGGGTGAATGTATGACATTGTTCTAAATTCTGTCCATCAACTGTGTTTTTTGCAATTTTCACCCCGAGTGGGCTGGGTATGCTCAGACGTGAGTCCCAGGCTCTCCACACCACTGGAGTCAAGCTATCCAGGCTGATGAAGGCTGATAGCCAGAAACCGGTCCTTGGATGCTTGATTCCGGTCTGGGAAAGACATGGCTTGGTAGTTCGGACTGGACTGTTCCCATGAGGCACAGGGTCAGAGCTGATTTGCATATAGCCAGTGTCTAACCCAGGGTGGTGTGGAGTGCAAAAAAACGATGGATTTAGGCCCAGATCCTTGTACTGGGGTGAATGTATGACATTGTTCTCCTTTCTGTCCATCAACTGTGTTTTTTGCAATTTTCACCCTTGAGTGGGCTGGGTATGCTCAGACGTGAGTCCCAGGCTCTCCACACCACTGGAGTTAAGCTATCCAGGCTGATGAAGGCTGATAGCCAGAAACCGGTCCTTGGATGCTTGATTCCGGTCTGGGAAAGACAATGTTTGGTAGTTCGGACTGGACTGTTCCCAGGAGGCACAGGGTCAGAGCTGATTTGCATATAGCCAGTGTCTAACCCAGGGTGATGTGGAGTGCAAAAAAACGATGGATTTAGGCCCAGATCCTTGTACTGGGGTGAATGTATGACATTGTTCTAAATTCTGTCCATCAACTGTGTTTTTTGCAATTTTCACCCCGAGTGGGCTGGGTATGCTCAGACGTGAGTCCCAGGCTCTCCACACCACTGGAGTCAAGCTATCCAGGCTGATGAAGGCTGATAGCCAGAAACCGGTCCTTGGATGCTTGATTCCGGTCTGCGAAAGACATGGCTTGGTAGTTCGGACTAGACTGTTCCCATGAGGCACAGGGTCAGAGCTGATTTGCATATAGCCAGTGTCTAACCCAGGGTGGTGTGGAGTGCAAAAAAACGATGGATTTAGGCCCAGATCCTTGTACTGGGGTGAATGTATGACATTGTTCTACATTCTGTCCATCAACTGTGTTTTTTGCAATTTTCACCCCGAGTGGGCTGGGTATGCTCAGACGTGAGTCCCAGGCTCTCCACACCACTGGAGTCAAGCTATCCAGGCTGATGAAGGCTGATAGCCAGAAACCGGTCCTTGGATGCTTGATTCCGGTCTGGGAAAGACATGGCTTGGTAGTTCGGACTGGACTGTTCCCATGAGGCACAGGGTCAGAGCTGATTTGCATATAGCCAGTGTCTAACCCAGGGTGGCGTGGAGTGCAAAAAAACGATGGATTTAGGCCCAGATCCTTGTACTGGGGTGAATGTATGACATTGTTCTACATTCTGTCCATCAACTGTGTTTTTTGCAATTTTCACCCCGAGTGGGCTGGGTATGCTCAGACGTGAGTCCCAGGCTCTCCACACCACTGGAGTCAAGCTATCCAGGCTGATGAAGGCTGATAGCCAGAAACCGGTCCTTGGATGCTTGATTCCGGTCTGGGAAAGACATGGCTTGGTAGTTCGGACTGGACTGTTCCCATGAGGCACAGGGTCAGAGCTGATTTGCATATAGCCAGTGTCTAACCCAGGGTGGTGTGGAGTGCAAAAAAACGATGGATTTAGGCCCAGATCCTTGTACTGGGGTGAATGTATGACATTATTCTACATTCTGTCCATCAACTGTGTTTTTTGCAATTTTCACCCCGAGTGGGCTGGGTATGCTCAGACGTGAGTCCCAGGCTCTCCACACCACTGGAGTCAAGCTATCCAGGCTGATGAAGGCTGATAGCCAGAAACCGGTCCTTGGATGCTTGATTCCGGTCTGGGAAAGACATGGCTTGGTAGTTCGGACTGGACTGTTCCCATGAGGCACAGGGTCAGAGCTGATTTGCATATAGCCAGTGTCTAACCCAGGGTGGTGTGGAGTGCAAAAAAACGATGGATTTAGGCCCAGATCCTTGTACTGGGGTGAATGTATGACATTGTTCTACATTCTGTCCATCAACTGTGTTTTTTGCAATTTTCACCCCGAGTGGGCTGGGTATGCTCAGACGTGAGTCCCAGGCTCTCCACACCACTGGAGTTAAGCTATCCAGGCTGATGAAGGCTGATAGCCAGAAACCGGTCCTTGGATGCTTGATTCCGGTCTGGGAAAGACATGGTTTGGTAGTTCGGACTGGACTGTTCCCATGAGGCACAGGGTCAGAGCTGATTTGCATATAGCCAGTGTCTAACCCAGGGTGATGTGGAGTGCAAAAAAACGATGGATTTAGGCCCAGATCCTTGTACTGGGGTGAATGTATGACATTGTTCTAAATTCTGTCCATCAACTGTGTTTTTTGCAATTTTCACCCCGAGTGGGCTGGGTATGCTTAGACATGAGTCCCAGGCTCTCCACACCACTGGAGTCAAGCTATCCAGGCTGATGAAGGCTGATAGCCAGAAACCGGTCCTTGGATGCTTGATTCCGGTCTGGGAAAGACATGGCTTGGTAGTTCGGACTGGACTGTTCCCATGAGGCACAGGGTCAGAGCTGATTTGCATATAGCCAGTGTCTAACCCAGGGTGGTGTGGAGTGCAAAAAAACGATGGATTTAGGCCCAGATCCTTGTACTGGGGTGAATGTATGACATTATTCTACATTCTGTCCATCAACTGTGTTTTTTGCAATTTTCACCCCGAGTGGGCTGGGTATGCTCAGACGTGAGTCCCAGGCTCTCCACACCACTGGAGTCAAGCTATCCAGGCTGATGAAGGCTGATAGCCAGAAACCGGTCCTTGGATGCTTGATTCCGGTCTGGGAAAGACATGGCTTGGTAGTTCGGACTGGACTGTTCCCATGAGGCACAGGGTCAGAGCTGATTTGCATATAGCCAGTGTCTAACCCAGGGTGGTGTGGAGTGCAAAAAAACGATGGATTTAGGCCCAGATCCTTGTACTGGGGTGAATGTATGACATTGTTCTACATTCTGTCCATCAACTGTTGTTTTTTGCAATTTTCACCCCGAGTGGGCTGGGTATGCTCAGACGTGAGTCCCAGGCTCTCCACACCACTGGAGTCAAGCTATCCAGGCTGATGAAGGCTGATAGCCAGAAACCGGTCCTTGGATGCTTGATTCCGGTCTGGGAAAGACATGGTTTGGTAGTTCAGACTGGACTGTTCCCATGAGGCACAGGGTCAGAGCTGATTTGCATATAGCCAGTGTCTAACCCAGGGTGGTGTGGAGTGCAAAAAAATGATGGATTTAGGCCCAGATCCTTGTACTGGGGTGAATGTATGACATTGTTCTACATTCTGTCCATCAACTGTGTTTTTTGCAATTTTCACCCCGAGTGGGCTGGGTATGCTCAGACGTGAGTCCCAGGCTCTCCACACCACTGGAGTCAAGCTATCCAGGCTGATGAAGGCTGATAGCCAGAAACCGGTCCTTGGATGCTTGATTCCGGTCTGGGAAAGACATGGCTTGGTAGTTCGGACTGGACTGTTCCCATGAGGCACAGGGTCAGAGCTGATTTGCATATAGCCAGTGTCTAACCCAGGGTGGTGTGGAGTGCAAAAAAACGATGGATTTAGGCCCAGATCCTTGTACTGGGGTGAATGTATGACATTATTCTACATTCTGTCCATCAACTGTGTTTTTTGCAATTTTCACCCCGAGTGGGCTGGGTATGCTCAGACGTGAGTCCCAGGCTCTCCACACCACTGGAGTCAAGCTATCCAGGCTGATGAAGGCTGATAGCCAGAAACCGGTCCTTGGATGCTTGATTCCGGTCTGGGAAAGACATGGCTTGGTAGTTCGGACTGGACTGTTCCCATGAGGCACAGGGTCAGAGCTGATTTGCATATAGCCAGTGTCTAACCCAGGGTGGTGTGGAGTGCAAAAAAACGATGGATTTAGGCCCAGATCCTTGTACTGGGGTGAATGTATGACATTGTTCCCCTTTCTGTCCATCAACTGTGTTTTTTGCAATTTTCACCCTTGAGTGGGCTGGGTATGCTCAGACGTGAGTCCCAGGCTCTCCACACCACTGGAGTTAAGCTATCCAGGCTGATGAAGGCTGATAGCCAGAAACCGGTCCTTGGATGCTTGATTCCGGTCTGGGAAAGACAATGTTTGGTAGTTCGGACTGGACTGTTCCCAGGAGGCACAGGGTCAGAGCTGATTTGCATATAGCCAGTGTCTAACCCAGGGTGATGTGGAGTGCAAAAAAACGATGGATTTAGGCCCAGATCCTTGTACTGGGGTGAATGTATGACATTGTTCTAAATTCTGTCCATCAACTGTGTTTTTTGCAATTTTCACCCCGAGTGGGCTGGGTATGCTCCGACGTGAGTCCCAGGCTCTCCACACCACTGGAGTCAAGCTATCCAGGCTGATGAAGGCTGATAGCCAGAAACCGGTCCTTGGATGCTTGATTCCGGTCTGGGAAAGACATGGCTTGGTAGTTCGGACTGGACTGTTCCCATGAGGCACAGGGTCAGAGCTGATTTGCATATAGCCAGTGTCTAACCCAGGGTGGTGTGGAGTGCAAAAAAACGATGGATTTAGGCCCAGATCCTTGTACTGGGGTGAATGTATGACATTGTTCTACATTCTGTCCATCAACTGTGTTTTTTGCAATTTTCACCCCGAGTGGGCTGGGTATGCTCAGACGTGAGTCCCAGGCTCTCCACACCACTGGAGTCAAGCTATCCAGGCTGATGAAGGCTGATAGCCAGAAACCGGTCCTTGGATGCTTGATTCCGGTCTGGGAAAGACATGGCTTGGTAGTTCGGACTGGACTGTTCCCATGAGGCACAGGGTCAGAGCTGATTTGCATATAGCCAGTGTCTAACCCAGGGTGGCGTGGAGTGCAAAAAAACGATGGATTTAGGCCCAGATCCTTGTACTGGGGTGAATGTATGACATTGTTCTACATTCTGTCCATCAACTGTGTTTTTTGCAATTTTCACCCCGAGTGGGCTGGGTATGCTCAGACGTGAGTCCCAGGCTCTCCACACCACTGGAGTCAAGCTATCCAGGCTGATGAAGGCTGATAGCCAGAAACCGGTCCTTGGATGCTTGATTCCGGTCTGGGAAAGACATGGCTTGGTAGTTCGGACTGGACTGTTCCCATGAGGCACAGGGTCAGAGCTGATTTGCATATAGCCAGTGTCTAACCCAGGGTGGTGTGGAGTGCAAAAAAACGATGGATTTAGGCCCAGATCCTTGTACTGGGGTGAATGTATGACATTATTCTACATTCTGTCCATCAACTGTGTTTTTTGCAATTTTCACCCCGAGTGGGCTGGGTATGCTCAGACGTGAGTCCCAGGCTCTCCACACCACTGGAGTCAAGCTATCCAGGCTGATGAAGGCTGATAGCCAGAAACCGGTCCTTGGATGCTTGATTCCGGTCTGGGAAAGACATGGCTTGGTAGTTCGGACTGGACTGTTCCCATGAGGCACTGGGTCAGAGCTGATTTGCATATAGCCAGTGTCTAACCCAGGGTGGTGTGGAGTGCAAAAAAACGATGGATTTAGGCCCAGATCCTTGTACTGGGGTGAATGTATGACATTGTTCTACATTCTGTCCATCAACTGTGTTTTTTGCAATTTTCACCCCGAGTGGGCTGGGTATGCTCAGACGTGAGTCCCAGGCTCTCCACACCACTGGAGTCAAGCTATCCAGGCTGATGAAGGCTGATAGCCAGAAACCGGTCCTTGGATGCTTGATTCCGGTCTGGGAAAGACATGGCTTGGTAGTTCGGACTGGACTGTTCCCATGAGGCACAGGGTCAGAGCTGATTTGCATATAGCCAGTGTCTAACCCAGGGTGGCGTGGAGTGCAAAAAAACGATGGATTTAGGCCCAGATCCTTGTACTGGGGTGAATGTATGACATTGTTCTACATTCTGTCCATCAACTGTGTTTTTTGCAATTTTCACCCCGAGTGGGCTGGGTATGCTCAGACGTGAGTCCCAGGCTCTCCACACCACTGGAGTCAAGCTATCCAGGCTGATGAAGGCTGATAGCCAGAAACCGGTCCTTGGATGCTTGATTCCGGTCTGGGAAAGACATGGCTTGGTAGTTCGGACTGGACTGTTCCCATGAGGCACAGGGTCAGAGCTGATTTGCATATAGCCAGTGTCTAACCCAGGGTGGTGTGGAGTGCAAAAAAACGATGGATTTAGGCCCAGATCCTTGTACTGGGGTGAATGTATGACATTATTCTACATTCTGTCCATCAACTGTGTTTTTTGCAATTTTCACCCCGAGTGGGCTGGGTATGCTCAGACGTGAGTCCCAGGCTCTCCACACCACTGGAGTCAAGCTATCCAGGCTGATGAAGGCTGATAGCCAGAAACCGGTCCTTGGATGCTTGATTCCGGTCTGGGAAAGACATGGCTTGGTAGTTCGGACTGGACTGTTCCCATGAGGCACAGGGTCAGAGCTGATTTGCATATAGCCAGTGTCTAACCCAGGGTGGTGTGGAGTGCAAAAAAACGATGGATTTAGGCCCAGATCCTTGTACTGGGGTGAATGTATGACATTGTTCTACATTCTGTCCATCAACTGTGTTTTTTGCAATTTTCACCCCGAGTGGGCTGGGTATGCTCAGACGTGAGTCCCAGGCTCTCCACACCACTGGAGTTAAGCTATCCAGGCTGATGAAGGCTGATAGCCAGAAACCGGTCCTTGGATGCTTGATTCCGGTCTGGGAAAGACATGGTTTGGTAGTTCGGACTGGACTGTTCCCATGAGGCACAGGGTCAGAGCTGATTTGCATATAGCCAGTGTCTAACCCAGGGTGATGTGGAGTGCAAAAAAACGATGGATTTAGGCCCAGATCCTTGTACTGGGGTGAATGTATGACATTGTTCTAAATTCTGTCCATCAACTGTGTTTTTTGCAATTTTCACCCCGAGTGGGCTGGGTATGCTTAGACATGAGTCCCAGGCTCTCCACACCACTGGAGTCAAGCTATCCAGGCTGATGAAGGCTGATAGCCAGAAACCGGTCCTTGGATGCTTGATTCCGGTCTGGGAAAGACATGGCTTGGTAGTTCGGACTGGACTGTTCCCATGAGGCACAGGGTCAGAGCTGATTTGCATATAGCCAGTGTCTAACCCAGGGTGGTGTGGAGTGCAAAAAAACGATCGATTTAGGCCCAGATCCTTGTACTGGGGTGAATGTATGACATTGTTCTACATTCTGTCCATCAACTGTGTTTTTTGCAATTTTCACCCCGAGTGGGCTGGGTATGCTCAGACGTGAGTCCCAGGCTCTCCACACCACTGGAGTTAAGCTATCCAGGCTGATGAAGGCTGATAGCCAGAAACCGGTCCTTGGATGCTTGATTCCGGTCTGGGAAAGACATGGTTTGGTAGTTCGGACTGGACTGTTCCCATGAGGCACAGGGTCAGAGCTGATTTGCATATAGCCAGTGTCTAACCCAGGGTGATGTGGAGTGCAAAAAAACGATGGATTTAGGCCCAGATCCTTGTACTGGGGTGAATGTATGACATTGTTCTAAATTCTGTCCATCAACTGTGTTTTTTGCAATTTTCACCCCGAGTGGGCTGGGTATGCTTAGACATGAGTCCCAGGCTCTCCACACCACTGGAGTCAAGCTATCCAGGCTGATGAAGGCTGATAGCCAGAAACCGGTCCTTGGATGCTTGATTCCGGTCTGGGAAAGACATGGCTTGGTAGTTCGGACTGGACTGTTCCCATGAGGCACAGGGTCAGAGCTGATTTGCATATAGCCAGTGTCTAACCCAGGGTGGTGTGGAGTGCAAAAAAACGATCGATTTAGGCCCAGATCCTTGTACTGGGGTGAATGTATGACATTGTTCTACATTCTGTCCATCAACTGTGTTTTTTGCAATTTTCACCCCGAGTGGGCTGGGTATGCTCAGACGTGAGTCCCAGGCTCTCCACACCACTGGAGTCAAGCTATCCAGGCTGATGAAGGCTGATAGCCAGAAACCGGTCCTTGGATGCTTGATTCCGGTCTGGGAAAGACATGGCTTGGGAGTTCGGACTGGACTGTTCCCATGAGGCACAGGGTCAGAGCTGATTTGCATATAGCCAGTGTCTAACCCAGGGTGGTGTGGAGTGCAAAAAAACGATGGATTTAGGCCCAGATCCTTGTACTGGGGTGAATGTATGACATTGTTCTACATTCTGTCCATCAACTGTGTTTTTTGCAATTTTCACCCCGAGTGGGCTGGGTATGCTCAGACGTGAGTCCCAGGCTCTCCACACCACTGGAGTCAAGCTATCCAGGCTGATGAAGGCTGATAGCCAGAAACCGGTCCTTGGATGCTTGATTTCGGTCTGGGAAAGACATGGCTTGGTAGTTCGGACTGGACTGTTCCCATGAGGCACAGGGTCAGAGCTGATTTGCATATAGCCAGTGTCTAACCCAGGGTGGTGTGGAGTGCAAAAAAACGATGGATTTAGGCCCAGATCCTTGTACTGGGGTGAATGTATGACATTGTTCTACATTCTGTCCATCAACTGTGTTTTTTGCAATTTTCACCCCGAGTGGGCTGGGTATGCTCAGACGTGAGTCCCAGGCTCTCCACACCACTGGAGTTGAGCTATCCAGGCTGATGAAGGCTGAAAGCCAGAAACCGGTCCTTGGATGCTTGATTCCGGTCTGGGAAAGACATGGTTTGGTAGTTCGGACTGGACTGTTCCCATGAGGCACAGGGTCAGAGCTGATTTGCATATAGCCAGTGTCTAACCCAGGGTGATGTGGAGTGCAAAAAAACGATGGATTTAGGCCCAGATCCTTGTACTGGGGTGAATGTATGACATTGTTCTAAATTCTGTCCATCAACTGTGTTTTTTGCAATTTTCACCCCGAGTGGGCTGGGTATGCTCAGACATGAGTCCCAGGCTCTCCACACCACTGGAGTCAAGCTATCCAGGCTGATGAAGGCTGATAGCCAGAAACCGGTCCTTGGATGCTTGATTCCGGTCTGGGAAAGACATGGCTTGGTAGTTCGGACTGGACTGTTCCCAAGAGGCACAGGGTCAGAGCTGATTTGCATATAGCCAGTGTCTAACCCAGGGTGGTGTGGAGTGCAAAAAAACGATGGATTTAGGCCCAGATCCTTGTACTGGGGTGAATGTATGACATTGTTCTACCTTCTGTCCATCAACTGTGTTTTTTGCAATTTTCACCCCGAGTGGGCTGGGTATGCTCAGACGTGAGTCCCAGGCTATCCATACCACTGGAGTCAAGCTATCCAGGCTGATGAAGGCTGATAGCCAGAAACCGGTCCTTGGATGCTTGATTCCGGTCTGGGAAAGACATGGCTTGGTAGTTCGGACTGGACTGTTCCCATGAGGCACAGGGTCAGAGCTGATTTGCATATAGCCAGTGTCTAACCCAGGGTGGTGTGGAGTGCAAAAAACGATGGATTTAGGCCCAGATCCTTGTACTGGGGTGAATGTATGACATTGTTCTACATTCTGTCCATCAACTGTGTTTTTTGCAATTTTCACCCCGAGTGGGCTGGGTATGCTCAGATGTGAGTCCCAGGCTCTCCACACCACTGGAGTCAAGCTATCCAGGCTGATGAAGGCTGATAGCCAGAAACCGGTCCTTGGATGCTTGATTCCGGTCTGGGAAAGACATGGTTTGGTAGTTCGGACTGGACTGTTCCCATGAGGCACAGGGTCAGAGCTGATTTGCATATAGCCAGTGTCTTACCCAGGGTGATGTGGAGTGCAAAAAAACGATGGATTTAGGCCCAGATCCTTGTACTGGGGTGAATGTATGACATTGTTCTAAATTCTGTCCATCAACTGTGTTTTTTGCAATTTTCACCCCGAGTGGGCTGGGTATGCTCAGACGTGAGTCCCAGGCTCTCCACACCACTGGAGTCAAGCTATACAGGCTGATGAAGGCTGATAGCCAGAAACCGGTCCTTGGATGCTTGATTCCGGTCTGGGAAAGACATGGCTTGGTAGTTCGGACTGGACTGTTCCCATGAGGCACAGGGTCAGAGCTGATTTGCATATAGCCAGTGTCTAACCCAGGGTGGTGTGGAGTGCAAAAAAACGATGGATTTAGGCCCAGATCCTTGTACTGGGGTGAATGTATGACATTGTTCTACATTCTGTCCATCAACTGTGTTTTTTGCAATTTTCACCCCGAGTGGGCTGGGTATGCTCAGACGTGAGTCCCAGGCTCTCCACACCACTGGAGTCAAGCTATCCAGGCTGATGAAGGCTGATAGCCAGAAACCGGTCCTTGGATGCTTGATTCCGGTCTGGGAAAGACATGGCTTGGTAGTTCGGACTGGACTGTTCCCATGAGGCACAGGGTCAGAGCTGATTTGCATATAGCCAGTGTCTAACCCAGGGTGGTGTGGAGTGCAAATAAACGATGGATTTAGGCCCAGATCCTTGTTCTGGGGTGAATGTATGACATTGTTCTACATTCTGTCCATCAACTGTGTTTTTTGCAATTTTCACCCCGAGTGGGCTGGGTATGCTCAGACGTGAGTCCCAGGCTCTCCACACCACTGGAGTCAAGCTATCCAGGCTGATGAAGGCTGATAGCCAGAAACCGGTCCTTGGATGCTTGATTCCGGTCTGGGAAAGACATGGCTTGGTAGTTCGGACCGGACTGTTCCCATGAGGCACAGGGTCAGAGCTGATTTGCATATAGCCAGTGTCTAACCCAGGGTGGTGTGGAGTGCAAAAAAACGATGGATTTAGGCCCAGATCCTTGTACTGGGGTGAATGTATGACATTGTTCTACATTCTGTCCATCAACTGTTGTTTTTTGCAATTTTCACCCCGAGTGGGCTGGGTATGCTCAGACGTGAGTCCCAGGCTCTCCACACCACTGGAGTCAAGCTATCCAGGCTGATGAAGGCTGATAGCCAGAAACCGGTCCTTGGATGCTTGATTCCGGTCTGGGAAAGACATGGCTTGGTAGTTCGGACCGGACTGTTCCCATGAGGCACAGGGTCAGAGCTGATTTGCATATAGCCAGTGTCTAACCCAGGGTGGTGTGGAGTGCAAAAAAACGATGGATTTAGGCCCAGATCCTTGTACTGGGGTGAATGTATGACATTGTTCTACATTCTGTCCATCAACTGTGTTTTTTGCAATTTTCACCCCGAGTGGGCTGGGTATGCTCAGACGTGAGTCCCAGGCTCTCCACACCACTGGAGTCAAGCTATCCAGGCTGATGAAGGCTGATAGCCAGAAACCGGTCCTTGGATGCTTGATTCCGGTCTGGGAAAGACATGGCTTGGTAGTTCGGACTGGACTGTTCCCATGAGGCACAGGGTCAGAGCTGATTTGCATATAGCCAGTGTCTAACCCAGGGTGGTGTGGAGTGCAAAAAAAACGATGGATTTAGGCCCAGATCCTTGTACTGGGGTGAATGTATGACATTATTCTACATTCTGTCCATCAACTGTGTTTTTTGCAATTTTCACCCCGAGTGGGCTGGGTATGCTCAGACGTGAGTCCCAGGCTCTCCACACCACTGGAGTCAAGCTATCCAGGCTGATGAAGGCTGATAGCCAGAAACCGGTCCTTGGATGCTTGATTCCGGTCTGGGAAAGACATGGCTTGGTAGTTCGGACTGGACTGTTCCCATGAGGCACAGGGTCAGAGCTGATTTGCATATAGCCAGTGTCTAACCCAGGGTGGTGTGGAGTGCAAAAAAACGATGGATTTAGGCCCAGATCCTTGTACTGGGGTGAATGTATGACATTGTTCTACATTCTGTCCATCAACTGTGTTTTTTGCAATTTTCACCCCGAGTGGGCTGGGTATGCTCACACGTGAGTCCCAGGCTCTCCACACCACTGGAGTCAAGCTATCCAGGCTGATGAAGGCTGATAGCCAGAAACCGGTCCTTGGATGCTTGATTCTGGTCTGGGAAAGACATGGCTTGGTAGTTCGGACTGGACTGTTCCCATGAGGCACAGGGTCAGAGCTGATTTGCATATAGCTAGTGTCTAACCCAGGGTGGTGTGGAGTGCAAAAAAACGATGGATTTAGGCCCAGATCCTTGTACTGGGGTGAATGTATGACATTGTTCTACATTCTGTCCATCAACTGTGTTTTTTGCAATTTTCACCCCGAGTGGGCTGGGTATGCTCAGACGTGAGTCCCAGGCTCTCCACACCACTGGAGTCAAGCTATCCAGGCTGATGAAGGCTGATAGCCAGAAACCGGTCCTTGGATGCTTGATTCCGGTCTGGGAAAGACATGGCTTGGTAGTTCGGACTGGACTGTTCCCATGAGGCACAGGGTCAGAGCTGATTTGCATGTAGCCAGTGTCTAACCCAGGGTGGTGTGGAGTGCAAAAAAACGATGGATTTAGGCCCAGATCCTTGTACTGGGGTGAATGTATGACATTATTCTACATTCTGTCCATCAACTGTGTTTTTTGCAATTTTCACCCCGAGTGGGCTGGGTATGCTCAGACGTGAGTCCCAGGCTCTCCACACCACTGGAGTCAAGCTATCCAGGCTGATGAAGGCTGATAGCCAGAAACCGGTCCTTGGATGCTTGATTCCGGTCTGGGAAAGACATGGCTTGGTAGTTCGGACTGGACTGTTCCCATGAGACACAGGGTCAGAGCTGATTTGCATATAGCCAGTGTCTAACCCAGGGTGGTGTGGAGTGCAAAAAAACGATGGATTTAGGCCCAGATCCTTGTACTGGGGTGAATGTATGACATTGTTCTACAGTCTGTCCATCAACTGTGTTTTTTGCAATTTTCACCCCGTGTGGGCTGGGTATGCTCAGACGTGAGTCCCAGGCTCTCCACACCACTGTAGTCAAGCTATCCAGGCTGATGAAGGCTGATAGCCAGAAACCGGTCCTTGGATGCTTGATTCCGGTCTGGGAAAGACATGGCTTGGTAGTTCTGACTGGACTGTTCCCATGAGGCACAGGGTCAGAGCTGATTTGCATATAGCCAGTGTCTAACCCAGGGTGGTGTGGAGTGCAAAAAAACGATGGATTTAGGCCCAGATCCTTGTACTGGGGTGAATGTATGACATTGTTCTAAATTCTGTCCATCTACTGTGTTTTTTGCAATTTTCACCCCGAGTGGGCTGGGTATGCTCAGACGTGAGTCCCAGGCTCTCCACACCACTGGAGTCAAGCTATCCAGGCTGATGAAGGCTGATAGCCAGAAACCGGTCCTTGGATGCTTGATTCCGGTCTGGGAAAGACATGGCTTGGTAGTTCGGACTGGACTGTTCCCATGAGGCACAGGGTCAGAGCTGATTTGCATATAGCCAGTGTCTAACCCAGGGTGGTGTGGAGTGCAAAAAAACGATGGATTTAGGCCCAGATCCTTGTACTGGGGTGAATGTATGACATTGTTCTAAATTCTGTCCATCAACTGTGTTTTTTGCAATTTTCACCCCGAGTGGGCTGGGTATGCTCAGACGTGAGTCCCAGGCTCTCCACACCACTGGAGTCAAGCTATCCAGGCTGATGAAGGCTGATAGCCAGAAACCGGTCCTTGGATGCTTGATTCCGATCTGGGAAAGACATGGCTTGGTAGTTCGGACTGGACTGTTCCCATGAGGCACAGGGTCAGAGCTGATTTGCATGTAGCCAGTGTCTAACCCAGGGTGGTGTGGAGTGCAAAAAAACGATGGATTTAGGCCCAGATCCTTGCACTGGGGTGAATGTATGACATTATTCTACATTCTGTCCATCAACTGTGTTTTTTGCAATTTTCACCCCGAGTGGGCTGGGTATGCTCAGACGTGAGTCCCAGGCTCTCCACACCACTGGAGTCAAGCTATCCAGGCTGATGAAGGCTGATAGCCAGAAACCGGTCCTTGGATGCTTGATTCTGGTCTGGGAAAGACATGGCTTTGTAGTTCGGACTGGACTGTTCCCATGAGGCACAGGGTCAGAGCTGATTTGCATATAGCCAGTGTCTAACCCAGGGTGGTGTGGAGTGCAAATAAACGATGGATTTAGGCCCAGATCCTTGTACTGGGGTGAATGTATGACATTGTTCTACATTCTGTCCATCAACTGTGTTTTTTGCAATTTTCACCCCGAGTGGGCTGGGTATGCTTAGACATGAGTCCCAGGCTCTCCACACCACTGGAGTCAAGCTATCCAGGCTGATGAAGGCTGATAGCCAGAAACCGGTCCTTGGATGCTTGATTCCGGTCTGGGAAAGACATGGCTTGGTAGTTCGGACTGGACTGTTCCCATGAGGCACAGGGTCAGAGCTGATTTGCATATAGCCAGTGTCTAACCCAGGGTGGTGTGGAGTGCAAAAAAACGATCGATTTAGGCCCAGATCCTTGTACTGGGGTGAATGTATGACATTGTTCTACATTCTGTCCATCAACTGTGTTTTTTGCAATTTTCACCCCGAGTGGGCTGGGTATGCTCAGACGTGAGTCCCAGGCTCTCCACACCACTGGAGTCAAGCTATCCAGGCTGATGAAGGCTGATAGCCAGAAACCGGTCCTTGGATGCTTGATTCCAGTCTGGGAAAGACATGGCTTGGTAGTTCGGACTGGACTGTTCCCATGAGGCACAGGGTCAGAGCTGATTTGCATATAGCCAGTGTCTAACCCAGGGTGGTGTGTAGTGCAAAAAACGATGGATTTAGGCCCAGATCCTTGTACTGGGGTGAATGTATGACATTGTTCTACATTCTGTCCATCAACTGTGTTTTTTGCAATTTTCACCCCGAGTGGGCTGGGTATGCTCAGACGTGAGTCCCAGGCTCTCCACACCACTGGAGTCAAGCTATCCAGGCTGATGAAGGCTGATAGCCAGAAACCGGTCCTTGGATGCTTGATTCCGGTCTGGGAAAGACATGGCTTGGTAGTTCGGACTGGACTGTTCCCATGAGGCACAGGGTCAGAGCTGATTTGCATATAGCCAGTGTCTAACCCAGGGTGGTGTGGAGTGCAAAAAAACGATGGATTTAGGCCCAGATCCTTGAACTGGGGTGAATGTATGACATTGTTCTACATTCTGTCCATCAACTGTGTTTTTTGCAATTTTCACCCCGAGTGGGCTGGGTATGCTCAGACGTGAGTCCCAGGCTCTCCACACCACTGGAGTCAAGCTATCCAGGCTGATGAAGGCTGATAGCCAGAAACCGGTCCTTGGATGCTTGATTCCGGTCTGGGAAAGACATGGCTTGGTAGTTCGGACTGGACTGTTCCCATGAGGCACAGGGTCAGAGCTGATTTGCATATAGCCAGTGTCTAACCCAGGGTGGTGCCTATAAAAAACATTGGGCCTGCAAACTTGAATCAATCTGTTTGCCAAGTTGTGAGGCGGGCTTTTTCACCATAACAATTGATGGTAATACAACTCTAAAAGGCGTGTTAGTTTACCGCCAACCAGGGCCTATGTCCAGATTTAAAGGCAATCTGCTAGAGTGTATCACTGAAACAGCGTTAAGAAGTGATAACTTTTTGCTGCTAGGTGACTTAAACACACATCTAGAAGATCCACTTGATAAAGGAGCGATGGAGCTCTGTGAGGAATTGAATACTTTACAGCTAGAGCTTAAGGGTCAACTCCCCACACATAACCGTGGGCATTTGTTAGATCCTATATTTGCTAACTGGGGGGATGTCCTGGCGGCACCTCCAGAGCCCCTGCCCTGGACAGATCACTTCCTTGTCCCGTTTGTCATTCACCTGCCTAAATATAAGGCTCATGCTTCCGCCCCTCTCAATTACCCTTGTCGAAGGTGGGCAACATTTTCCTTGCTAGAGTTTAATAGGGCTCTCATTGCGGAAGGACCTCCAGGAGGTAAGGATGTGACATCAGCAAACAAGTTGCTTAATGATCGTATTATAGCCGCTCTGGACTGTACAGCCCCATTGAGTCGGCTTAATAAAGGTGCCCGCAGACAGATAACTGCTCCCTGGTTCAGCGAGGCATTGCGTCTCGCCAAAAGGGACTGCAAGCGGGCAGAGAGACAATGGAGAGTGGCATATGAGGGTTCGATGAAAGAAGTCTACCTTATCAAGAGACGCTTCTATCATAACAGAATCCGTATTGAAAAGGCCACATACTATGCAGACAGAATCCAGAGGGCAGAGAATTCTGCTAAGGAACTGTTTAGCATATATAAGTCTCTAGCCACCCCCAAAACTGCAAGTCTAGATAAAGATCACTCAGTAGCAGCATGCAACCGCATCGCTACTTATTTCGGAGACAAGGTGTCGAAAATCTACGCCGCCTTCCCCGAAATACCCTGTGCAGCGGAAGAGCCAATAGACTTAGCAGTAGAGGAAGATGTTCGTAATCGGCTACTTAACTTTATCACCCCTTTACCGGAAGAGCTAATTAAAATCTGTAAGTCTGTTAAATCAGGCTCCCCTCGAGATCCCGCACCCCCTAAAAGATTGAGTGACAGTCTGGAGACCCTGGAACCCTACATCAGGCATGTGCTGGATGTTTCCTTCCGGTCCAGTTCAATACCTGATGATTGGAAACAGGCGGTGGTGCTCCCCCTCCGTAAGAAGCCCAATATTAGTTTCGAGAACTTGGACAATCTACGCCCCATCTCCTTGCTGCCCTATCTCTCCAAAGTAGCGGAGAAGGTGGCAAATAAACAGCTAATGGCATACATGGAGGAAGGCAACCATCTTCATCCTACCCAATTTGGGTTTCGGCCCCGTCATTCGACCGAGTCCGCCCTTCTGAGGGCCACCGAAGCCCTCAGGCAGGGTGCTGACGAGGGACAAACAATGGCGCTAATTCTATTAGACCTTAGCGCTGCGTTCGACACTGTAGCACACTCCATCTTGCTACAGTGTCTGGACAAGATCGGGGTGAAAGGAGCGGCGTTGAAGTGGATTTATTCATTTCTCACTGGCCGAGGTTTCCAAGTGAGGCAGGGTGACTACTACTCGGAGCGAATTTCTTTGGACCAGGGGGTGCCGCAGGGCTCCTCCCTGAGTCCAACACTTTTCAATCTTTATGTCGCTCCGATTGCCACCTTAGTAGAGAGTCACGGCCTCAGCTTGGTGTCGTATGCCGACGACACGCAGCTGGTTATCTCCCTATCGCGTGCACCCGGTCTTTCGGCGGACACCTTCAGAGCATGCATGCAAGACCTTGCTGCCTGGATGTCCGCCAATTGCCTCAAGCTCAACGGGGGCAAGACCGAGGTGCTGGTCGTGGGGGGCTGCCAGTCTGCGTGGACGTCGGCATGGTGGCCATCCTCCCTGGGCCCAACACCCATTCCGTGCCAAAAAGCGAGGAATCTGGGCATCTGGTTTGATGCAGCCCTCACCTTTAGCCCTCAGATCAACCAGGTGGTCGGACTATGCTTTGGGATTCTTAAAAGCCTTAGGAAGACGCTGAAGTTCTTGCCTGTGCAAGCCCGACAGACCTTGGTACATGCACTAGTCACATCAAGGATGGACTATGGCAACCTTCTCTATTTGGGCACCCTGGAGAAGAATCTTAACCGCTTACAGGTCCTACAGAACGCCGCTGCCCGACTGGTGCTTAGACTACCCAGAAGAGCTGCTTCTGCAGCGGCTCTCCGTTCTCTGCACTGGCTCCCAGTCAGAAGCAGGGTAGAATTTAAAGCACTTTGCACATGCCATCGGATCATCAATGGGAGATCCCCTCTCCCTTTACAAGAACTTTTGACACCTTATGAGCCTCCCCGCTCCCTGAGATCTTCCGGTTCTGGACTCCTGGCGGTTCCTAAGGTGTCCAGAGCGCGGATGGGGGGAAGATCTTTCAGATGCCTTGCAGCCGCTAGATGGAACAAGCTGCCTACGGCGCTTCGACTTGAGCCATCTGAATCAATCTTTAGAGCTAAGCTCAAAACTGCTCTATTTGCTTAGTTGATGCGCCGTTTCTGTAGGGTCCAGTAATGAAAGTAGCTCCTTAGCGCGGGGACACGCCGTTGTTGCGTCACCATGCGCTTTACAAAACTCCCTAAATAGAAAATAGAAATAGGTGTGGAGTGCAAAAAAACGATGGATTTAGGCCCAGATCCTTGTACTGGGGTGAATGTATGACATTGTTCTACATTCTGTCCATCAACTGTGTTTTTTGCAATTTTCACCCCGAGTGGGCTGGGTATGCTCAGACGTGAGTCCCAGGCTCTCCACACCACTGGAGTTGAGCTATCCAGGCTGATGAAGGCTGAAAGCCAGAAACCGGTCCTTGGATGCTTGATTCCGGTCTGGGAAAGACATGGTTTGGTAGTTCGGACTGGACTGTTCCCATGAGGCACAGGGTCAGAGCTGATTTGCATATAGCCAGTGTCTAACCCAGGGTGATGTGGAGTGCAAAAAAACGATGGATTAAGGCCCAGATCCTTGTACTGGGGTGAATGTATGACATTGTTCTAAATTCTGTCCATCAACTGTGTTTTTTGCAATTTTCACCCCGAGTGGGCTGGGTATGCTCAGACATGAGTCCCAGGCTCTCCACACCACTGGAGTCAAGCTATCCAGGCTGATGAAGGCTGATAGCCAGAAACCGGTCCTTGGATGCTTGATTCCGGTCTGGGAAAGACATGGCTTGGTAGTTCGGACTGGACTGTTCCCAAGAGGCACAGGGTCAGAGCTGATTTGCATATAGCCAGTGTCTAACCCAGGGTGGTGTGGAGTGCAAAAAAACGATGGATTTAGGCCCAGATCCTTGTACTGGGGTGAATGTATGACATTGTTCTACCTTCTGTCCATCAACTGTGTTTTTTGCAATTTTCACCCCGAGTGGGCTGGGTATGCTCAGACGTGAGTCCCAGGCTATCCACACCACTGGAGTCAAGCTATCCAGGCTGATGAAGGCTGATAGCCAGAAACCGGTCCTTGGATGCTTGATTCCGGTCTGGGAAAGACATGGCTTGGTAGTTCGGACTGGACTGTTCCCATGAGGCACAGGGTCAGAGCTGATTTGCATATAGCCAGTGTCTAACCCAGGGTGGTGTGGAGTGCAAAAAACGATGGATTTAGGCCCAGATCCTTGTACTGGGGTGAATGTATGACATTGTTCTACATTCTGTCCATCAACTGTGTTTTTTGCAATTTTCACCCCGAGTGGGCTGGGTATGCTCAGACGTGAGTCCCAGGCTCTCCACACCACTGGAGTCAAGCTATCCAGGCTGATGAAGGCTGATAGCCAGAAACCGGTCCTTGGATGCTTGATTCCGGTCTGGGAAAGACATGGTTTGGTAGTTCGGACTGGACTGTTCCCATGAGGCACAGGGTCAGAGCTGATTTGCATATAGCCAGTGTCTTACCCAGGGTGATGTGGAGTGCAAAAAAACGATGGATTTAGGCCCAGATCCTTGTACTGGGGTGAATGTATGACATTGTTCTAAATTCTGTCCATCAACTGTGTTTTTTGCAATTTTCACCCCGAGTGGGCTGGGTATGCTCAGACGTGAGTCCCAGGCTCTCCACATAACTGGAGTCAAGCTATACAGGCTGATGAAGGCTGATAGCCAGAAACCGGTCCTTGGATGCTTGATTCCGGTCTGGGAAAGACATGGCTTGGTAGTTCGGACTGGACTGTTCCCATGAGGCACAGGGTCAGAGCTGATTTGCATATAGCCAGTGTCTAACCCAGGGTGGTGTGGAGTGCAAAAAAACGATGGATTTAGGCCCAGATCCTTGTACTGGGGTGAATGTATGACATTGTTCTACATTCTGTCCATCAACTGTGTTTTTTGCAATTTTCACCCCGAGTGGGCTGGGTATGCTCAGACGTGAGTCCCAGGCTCTCCACACCACTGGAGTCAAGCTATCCAGGCTGATGAAGGCTGATAGCCAGAAACCGGTCCTTGGATGCTTGATTCCGGTCTGGGAAAGACATGGCTTGGTAGTTCGGACTGGACTGTTCCCATGAGGCACAGGGTCAGAGCTGATTTGCATATAGCCAGTGTCTAACCCAGGGTGGTGTGGAGTGCAAATAAACGATGGATTTAGGCCCAGATCCTTGTACTGGGGTGAATGTATGACATTGTTCTACATTCTGTCCATCAACTGTGTTTTTTGCAATTTTCACCCCGAGTGGGCTGGGTATGCTCAGACGTGAGTCCCAGGCTCTCCACACCACTGGAGTCAAGCTATCCAGGCTGATGAAGGCTGATAGCCAGAAACCGGTCCTTGGATGCTTGATTCCGGTCTGGGAAAGACATGGCTTGGTAGTTCGGACCGGACTGTTCCCATGAGGCACAGGGTCAGAGCTGATTTGCATATAGCCAGTGTCTAACCCAGGGTGGTGTGGAGTGCAAAAAAACGATGGATTTAGGCCCAGATCCTTGTACTGGGGTGAATGTATGACATTGTTCTACATTCTGTCCATCAACTGTTGTTTTTTGCAATTTTCACCCCGAGTGGGCTGGGTATGCTCAGACGTGAGTCCCAGGCTCTCCACACCACTGGAGTCAAGCTATCCAGGCTGATGAAGGCTGATAGCCAGAAACCGGTCCTTGGATGCTTGATTCCGGTCTGGGAAAGACATGGCTTGGTAGTTCGGACCGGACTGTTCCCATGAGGCACAGGGTCAGAGCTGATTTGCATATAGCCAGTGTCTAACCCAGGGTGGTGTGGAGTGCAAAAAAACGATGGATTTAGGCCCAGATCCTTGTACTGGGGTGAATGTATGACATTGTTCTACATTCTGTCCATCAACTGTGTTTTTTGCAATTTTCACCCCGAGTGGGCTGGGTATGCTCAGACGTGAGTCCCAGGCTCTCCACACCACTGGAGTCAAGCTATCCAGGCTGATGAAGGCTGATAGCCAGAAACCGGTCCTTGGATGCTTGATTCCGGTCTAGGAAAGACATGGCTTGGTAGTTCGGACTGGACTGTTCCCATGAGGCAGAGGGTCAGAGCTGATTTGCATATAGCCAGTGTCTAACCCAGGGTGGTGTGGAGTGCAAAAAAACGATGGATTTAGGCCCAGATCCTTGTACTGGGGTGAATGTATGACATTGTTCTACATTCTGTCCATCAACTGTGTTTTTTGCAATTTTCACCCCGAGTGGGCTGGGTATGCTCAGACGTGAGTCCCAGGCTCTCCACACCACTGGAGTCAAGCTATCCAGGCTGATGAAGGCTGATAGCCAGAAACCGGTCCTTGGATGCTTGATTCCGGTCTGGGAAAGACATGGCTTGGTAGTTCGGACTGGACTGTTCCCATGAGGCACAGGGTCAGAGCTGATTTGCATATAGCCAGTGTCTAACCCAGGGTGGTGTGGAGTGCAAAAAAAACGATGGATTTAGGCCCAGATCCTTGTACTGGGGTGAATGTATGACATTATTCTACATTCTGTCCATCAACTGTGTTTTTTGCAATTTTCACCCCGAGTGGGCTGGGTATGCTCAGACGTGAGTCCCAGGCTCTCCACACCACTGGAGTCAAGCTATCCAGGCTGATGAAGGCTGATAGCCAGAAACCGGTCCTTGGATGCTTGATTCCGGTCTGGGAAAGACATGGCTTGGTAGTTCGGACTGGACTGTTCCCATGAGGCACAGGGTCAGAGCTGATTTGCATATAGCCAGTGTCTAACCCAGGGTGGTGTGGAGTGCAAAAAAACGATGGATTTAGGCCCAGATCCTTGTACTGGGGTGAATGTATGACATTGTTCTACATTCTGTCCATCAACTGTGTTTTTTGCAATTTTCACCCCGAGTGGGCTGGGTATGCTCAGACGTGAGTCCCAGGCTCTCCACACCACTGGAGTCAAGCTATCCAGGCTGATGAAGGCTGATAGCCAGAAACCGGTCCTTGGATGCTTGATTCTGGTCTGGGAAAGACATGGCTTGGTAGTTCGGACTGGACTGTTCCCATGAGACACAGGGTCAGAGCTGATTTGCATATAGCCAGTGTCTAACCCAGGGTGGTGTGGAGTGCAAAAAAACGATGGATTTAGGCCCAGATCCTTGTACTGGGGTGAATGTATGACATTGTTCTACAGTCTGTCCATCAACTGTGTTTTTTGCAATTTTCACCCCGTGTGGGCTGGGTATGCTCAGACGTGAGTCCCAGGCTCTCCACACCACTGGAGTCAAGCTATCCAGGCTGATGAAGGCTGATAGCCAGAAACCGGTCCTTGGATGCTTGATTCCGGTCTGGGAAAGACATGGCTTGGTAGTTCTGACTGGACTGTTCCCATGAGGCACAGGGTCAGAGCTGATTTGCATATAGCCAGTGTCTAACCCAGGGTGGTGTGGAGTGCAAAAAAACGATGGATTTAGGCCCAGATCCTTGTACTGGGGTGAATGTATGACATTGTTCTAAATTCTGTCCATCTACTGTGTTTTTTGCAATTTTCACCCCGAGTGGGCTGGGTATGCTCAGACGTGAGTCCCAGGCTCTCCACACCACTGGAGTCAAGCTATCCAGGCTGATGAAGGCTGATAGCCAGAAACCGGTCCTTGGATGCTTGATTCCGGTCTGGGAAAGACATGGCTTGGTAGTTCGGACTGGACTGTTCCCATGAGGCACAGGGTCAGAGCTGATTTGCATATAGCCAGTGTCTAACCCAGGGTGGTGTGGAGTGCAAAAAAACGATGGATTTAGGCCCAGATCCTTGTACTGGGGTGAATGTATGACATTGTTCTAAATTCTGTCCATCAACTGTGTTTTTTGCAATTTTCACCCCGAGTGGGCTGGGTATGCTCAGACGTGAGTCCCAGGCTCTCCACACCACTGGAGTCAAGCTATCCAGGCTGATGAAGGCTGATAGCCAGAAACCGGTCCTTGGATGCTTGATTCCGATCTGGGAAAGACATGGCTTGGTAGTTCGGACTGGACTGTTCCCATGAGGCACAGGGTCAGAGCTGATTTGCATGTAGCCAGTGTCTAACCCAGGGTGGTGTGGAGTGCAAAAAAACGATGGATTTAGGCCCAGATCCTTGCACTGGGGTGAATGTATGACATTATTCTACATTCTGTCCATCAACTGTGTTTTTTGCAATTTTCACCCCGAGTGGGCTGGGTATGCTCAGACGTGAGTCCCAGGCTCTCCACACCACTGGAGTCAAGCTATCCAGGCTGATGAAGGCTGATAGCCAGAAACCGGTCCTTGGATGCTTGATTCTGGTCTGGGAAAGACATGGCTTTGTAGTTCGGACTGGACTGTTCCCATGAGGCACAGGGTCAGAGCTGATTTGCATATAGCCAGTGTCTAACCCAGGGTGGTGTGGAGTGCAAAAAAACGATGGATGTAGGCCCAGATCCTTGTACTGGGGTGAATGTATGACATTGTTCTACATTCTGTCCATCAACTGTGTTTTTTGCAATTTTCACCCCGAGTGGGCTGGGTATGCTCAGACGTGAGTCCCAGGCTCTCCACACCACTGGAGTCAAGCTATCCAGGCTGATGAAGGCTGATAGCCAGAAACCGGTCCTTGGATGCTTGATTCCGGTCTGGGAAAGACATGGCTTGGTAGTTCGGACTGGACTGTTCCCATGATGCACAGGGTCAGAGCTGATTTGCATATAGCCAGTGTCTAACCCAGGGTGGTGTGAAGTGGAAAAAAAACCCGATGGATTTAGGCCCAGATCCTTGTACTGGGGTGAATGTATGACATTGTTCTACATTCTGTCCATCAACTGTGTTTGATGTAATATGCAGGGCTGCTCTGTGTCTTCATCCTTCTTGGGTCTGCAAGCAGCCGCTCCCTGGCACTGAAGCCTGATCTGTGCTGATCTAATCTGTAGGGCTGCTCTGTGTCTTCATCCTTCTTGGGTCTGCAAGCTTACTACCCCTGACAAGGCGACAGAAATGTTTTTTGGCAATGAACACAATTTATAGAGTAGGTCCCTGTGTTTACATTTGTCAGCTGCAGCCGCACAACGGTACTTCTTTGGCATTGTAATGCGAACTACAAAAGGGCCCGTAGTTTAAAGAAAAGTGTAGGCTCAGTGCTGAATGTGAACCTGAAATGTAAAGTGGTACGATTTCATAATTATGTTTATGGACCTGCAGAAGGGGGATGGGTGTAATTACTGCAGACTGGTGTGGCGTGTAAGTATGCGGAAATGAATGGAAGTGAGTGAATGTGTGCGGGCTGCTGGCAACGTACAGAAGGAGATAGGGTTGTTGTTGCAAGATAGAAATAGCATTACGATGATAGATACGAAAGAAATGTAAATGTTAATGTGGCAATTCCTACATTAACATCGATATTCCTTTAAGGGCAGAGATGTATTGTAATTGCATTTATATAGCGCTTACTACCCCTGACAAGGCGACAGATTTGTTTTTTGGTAATGAACACAATTTATGGATTAGGTCCCTGTGTTTACATTTCTCAGCTGCAGCCGCACAACCATACTTCTTTGCATAAGATGGAACTTGAAGGGCGCATTCTCATTGCTGTAGATACGATAGAAATGTAAATCTTAATGTGACAATTCCTACATTAACATCTCATCTCATTCCTTTTAGGGCCGAGATGTATTGTAATTGCATTTATCTAGCGCTTACTACCCCTGACAATGCGACAAAAAACTTTTTTGGCAATGAACACAGTTTATGGATTAGGTCCCTGTGTTTAGTTTCTCAGCTGCAGGCGCACAACCGTACTTCTTTGCATAAGATGGAAGCAGAAGGGCGCATTCTCATTGCTAGACCCTACAATGGTCTGCAGTTGTAAGATGGAAGAAGGGGTGACAGGGAGAGGGCAAAACGCCTTTGCTTAGCTGTGATAGAACTGTGTGTAAGACTCAAGGAGGCATCAATAAACTATCACGCATTGGAGAGACACAGTAAAGTAAAGTATGATCAGCACAGGCAGACGAACATTACACACTGCAGACGAACGCGCGCCTGATACATGCAATGCAATGCTGAATGGTGAACGCGCTCCCACCATCTGGATTGCATTTGGAGGAGCACCCTGACAGCTCCTAATTAAAATTAATGGACTGCCGTGCGCGTAACCACACAGAAAATGCCAACAATGGCGGACGACAATTATATATAGCCTATCGCGTCAAGGCTACTAAAAAGACAGCACAGCGAAGACGAATCACTATGCAGATGCCATAAAAAAAGCTCGCGCACTAAGGAATGTTTCTGGCCCGAGCCCTAAAGAAACCTTATTTTTTTTTTTTTCTTTAACAATAGGAGCTCGGAGCTCCGCCCCACTTCGTGGTGACGTAGGCCGAGCCCTAATAACACTAGCCTTGGATTCCAGAGCAGCATGCTGCCCAAGGTACATCACTTCCATGCCTCATCGGGTGAAGTAAGTGCTATATAAATTCAGTCACAAAGTTTTGACATTAAACATGCATGAGAGGAAGATTTAAGACTCCATGCAGGAGATGCCACAGACATTGTGGCTGCACATAAATCAAGCCCCCAGCACATCTTTGCTGTCCTGCCTCCAGCATCCCCAATCTGTTGTGTTAGAGAAAGAAAATAAAGTTAAATAATGAGTATGCCAATGGCAGTTTTTATTAGTGCAAGAATTTATATTTGGTGTCAATGTCAATATATAATTCACATTTTCTAAATAAAAACATTTTTATGTTTGCTTTTCTCTGAAAAAGGTTTTATTACAGTTAAATGCATTTAGATCTAATTGCCAGGGCTTGCATATCTTGACTTCTAGGACTGTGTGGATGGGAAGCAGTGGCACCTGTGCCCAGTGATACTCTGAGATACTTTTCTGTCTGCATGTATTGACAAGCACATGATTCAGGAAAAGGGGCATGTTTTTCGGTGCTCAAGGCAAAACTGACATTTTGCACACTAAAATGATCACATTTATAAAACAAATGACTTTTTTAAGCGTTTTTCATGAGCTGGACCATGAATATCCACTATGAAACGAGGAATTTGCAGCGGAATCTGTTAATTTCGTTGATCACCCAAGTTATGCCAGTCTTTCACACAGAGATTTTGGCTTTTTTGAACATTCAAAATCTTTGTATGAAAGTACAAAACTTAAGTGCCAGCCCCAATTGAACTGAAAGAAAGTCTTTATAAATAAATATTTTACATATAAAACATGATTAATAAGCAACACACAAATGTATTTCCTATACACTTTAGACTTTTAACTGATATAGGCCGTGTATTGAAATGGCCAGTGTTAGACTGCAATGTTGCTTCTTGTCGCATACCTTCTTTATTTTCAGGAGAGAAGCTGTATCCGCAACTTCGAGTAGTGAATCATGTATTATTTTTTCTCGTGTGAATGTTGAGGTTTATAAAATCCTTGGAGCATGCAATAATGAGCAACTATAATAAAACATCTTGGAATGAATGCATCTTCTTATGTTGTAGCTAACTGAAGCTTATAGAATGAAGACAATCCTTCCCCACTTGCTAGTAGAAGCTTTACTTAATTTATAGGTACTAATTTGATTATTGAGTTTATAACTTTGTTAATCCTTTAATAAACCTTTGTGATTTGCAAATCCTATAGTTTCTCTCCTTTTTGAGGAGCCTAATGTTATTCCCATTATCAAACTTTGTTGATTCTCACGTCAGCCTCAGTTGGAACTAAAGGTCAATCTGCGTGAGTGCAGCGTGAACTGGAGTCTGCACCAAATTCAGTCTAGTTCCAGGGCTCATAAATCAGGCAAGACCATATTAAATTCAGGCCCGTATAACTAACCTTGTGAGGAGGCAAGTTTGCCTGGTATTAACGTGCATATAAATTTACTTAATTCACCTAAAAAAAAATTGGCAAAGGAATAAATGCAGCAAATTGAGATTTTCCTAAACTTGGTGTCAGAAAGGCTAGATTGTATTAAAGACATGAAGGCAAGTATTATGCTGCCTTTTTTGCTATTTATTAACAGAGGCAAAGCAAGACAAAACACTTAATTATCCAGGAAACTTAGTAAAAAGAACTACAAACAGTGACTGACATCATAATAGTACAACGAATGGCACATCAAGTAACCCAATAATTATCATGACTGAGAGCAACAATTCCTCCTTTCTTGTATCGAGTTAATCAAGAAGAGGCATGGAAAGAAACAACAACACTGAACCAAAGGAAATCAGTAAAGTCAATAAATCTGAGGAGGAATCATCTTCCATAGAAAAAGAATAGATACATGAAGTAGTCCAGCAGATTCCACTGCAGAAGGTAATCGAACAGGATTAAGTAGAGGTGGGAGCACCGGAGGATGGCGCTAGAACTGCAGAAAAAACAGACCAGGGTGTTAATGAAACAGTGGTGGGATAATACTGCCCTCCATGTTTTCAATAAAATCTAGCCTTTTGACAACAAAGCTAGGACAAGCTCAATTTTATTTCGAGACTGGAGGATCATATTATGCTTTTTCAAAACATTGCAATAAAAGAATCAGATATATGGGTAATTTGTTTAAAATAATAAGTTCTGAACGTATTAATGTTCGACCAATCAGCAGATTTGAGAATGCCGTGCAAACTGGCACCTGCCCAAAAAGCCCTAAAGGCCATAGCCCCTCTGACTGAGTAGGCACCAAAGGAATCAGTAATAATCCCAGCCAAGGACATGACCCATTTCACCCAGCAGGCTAAAGTGGGAGAAGAGACATGTTTATGGGGTCTTTGAAAAGAAATGAGTAATTGAGAAGAGGAAGAACTCGGATATGAAGTTTGTGAAACATAAGTTGTTAAACAAACTCCTACACATAACATAGGTTGGGTGGGGAATAAAGGATAGTGAATGGTCGATAAATTGGCTTTGGTATGCCTATGAGCCTGAAATGAAACACAAAGGAGGGACTAGTGAAATGAAGAAACATCCAGGTCTTTAACATCGGACTCCCATTTTAAAGAAACTAAACATAAAAGCATTGTCACGTTTGCTGATAACTGTTTAAGAGAAATATTCACATTATCTTGCCATGAAATAAACGTTTTCAACATCAGATTGACACCCCACAACATATTATATTTAGAAACCAGAGGATTAATGAATCTTACTCCCTTCAAAAAACAACAGACCAAGGGGTGTTTACCAATGGGTCTTCCATCCACTCTGAGATGTTCAGCTGAGTTGGACAATCTGTAAGTATTGATTGTGTGATAGGCTTTCCCTGAGAAGCGAGAGAGGCTAAAAAATGAACAACCAAGGATATATCTGCTGAAATGGGATCTGAATTCCTGTCCATAAACCAGCCACACCAGGCCACCCAAGCTTGTAGAGTTTCACAGTGCCAGGGGCCCAGGATTGTTGAATGAGGTGGATAGCATCCTCCAAAATTCCTGGGGTTCTCCAGGAAGACCCAAAATCCTCCAAGTGATGAGGAAAAGAGAGCCCTTTAGAATCATGTTGTGCCGAGCTCCCTGAGCTTTGAGAAGCAGATCTGGAAATGGGGGAATCAAGACTGGGGAGTCCAAGGCCAGTTCTAACAGAGTTAGTTACCAAGGTTAAGCTTTCCAAAAGGGGTGATTAAAACCAAAGATGAAAGCTGTCTGTGGGTCTGACCTGGGACTTACGCAAATTAAAAAAAAGAAAGGGGGGGAGGCGTAAAGAAGAGACTGTAGCCAAGTTTGGAGAAACACATCCATGGTTGTTGGGGCCTGAGGATCTTGTCTCCAAATGAAAAAAAAAGGAAGTTGGGTATTCAGTCGAGAGGCAAAGAGGCTGATTGACATATTGCCAAAGATGGAAGAAAGACAATTGAACACTAAAGGGTGCAGAAGTTGGGAGATATATTTGTTTGGTTGTTTGTTAGTAGATTTACATAGTGCGACTTATCACTCATGAGGGTATCCAGCTAAGATCAAGAGGTATCTATAAGAGAACCTGGGGATTCCAGACATTGAGAAGGAATGTGGATTTCTGGTCATTGATAAGGAAACCTAGTCAAAGTAGAAGGTCTTGATAAAGATGTAAGTGTGAAAGAAGAACACTTTTGTCCTGGGTCATAATCAGAAAATCTTTAAGGTATGTGTTTAATCTGATTCTCTGTGCCCTGAGAAGGCTACCACTGGTTTGAGAATCTTGGTGAAGCACCAAGGAGCTGGTGATAGACCGAAAGGAAGAGATTTGAATTGGAACAAGGAAGAACCCCATTTAAACTGGAGATATTTCCTGTGAGAGGAAGGAATCGGAATCGTAAAATAAGCATCTTGAAGACCCAGACTGACTATCTAATCGTCATGGAGTAATATGTCTCTGAGGTGGAGGAACGTCTCCATCTTGAAGTGATGATATACTACAAAGTTGGGAAAACCTTTAGGTTTATTACAAGGCAAACCTTTTTGTTCTTTTTTTCTGTACTAAGAAGATGGTACTAAGGAAACCATTTGGGTCCAAGTCTACTCGTTCAATAGCATATTTTGAAAGAAGAGCTTGAATTTCGTCCTGGACCTGAAGGAATTGACATACATTAAGAAACACATCAGTCTTGTAGGAAGTACTCACTTTGATGACATCTCTAAATGCTGTCAGCCTCAACACACTGCACGTTCGATCAATTTTTTCTGGGTATCCCCAGTTGGAACTGATATCTCAAGAGGACCACAGCATAGATGCACTACTAAACAATACTGTGTAGAGAGTGTGAACTGCGTGGGAGCCAGCTAGAAAGCTGATAACAAATGGCTGTGTGCTGCTACCTGGATGAGAGCTTGGACTCCAGAATAGACCTTGCACGATGCTCGAGTCTCAGACTCCTATGGCAAACCTAATGGCTCCAGTTGCTTTTGAAAGTAAGCAAAGAAGCTGACAATCAAAATAAAGGCTTGTCAACTATCAATGTTTCATTTTCCTCTCAGCCTAAATCATCGAGTGGAGAGATAAAAAATTACTAAGATTGCCTGACTGCAGGTATGCATAGGTTGCAGGTTATGTTTGAGATTGCTAAGGTCCTTACTTGAGGGGAGAAGAACGGAGCCCTGGGTGTGATGAAATAATTAGCATTAGGCAGTAACTTGGATGTATTCTGAAGTGCTGTAACTTGTGCTAGAAGTGTTCGCATCTCCTCATGCTGGTAGGCCTAATTCACCGAGTTTGACGCCATAACGATCGTTACCTAAGGTAGAACACACGTGACTAGCTGCGTGGCTTATTATCATTCAGTCATTGTCTTGTGTACTATCCCTGAATTGTTCCGATGTGGTCTACAGGCAGTGGCGTAATGAAACTTGAGGGGGCCCCCTGCAAAGTTCTTGGAGGGGACCCCACCTTCCATACCCAGTCAGGAGCGCTTAGTAGCCACCCGTGCACAGTGCTGGAGGGGGCCCCTGGTACTCTGGGCACCCCCACACCAATGGGGCGGCAGGGGCTTTTGTTACGCCACTGTTGGTTGGGTAAGGTTTAATGTATTGCTTTGTGATGGGGAACAATGTGCATCGGTCGGTGAACTGTGGGGATTTGCTGTTTAATTCATGTGACGTGGTTCAGCAGTTGTGGTTTGGAAGGGCTTTTCATACTACCTCTTGCTTTTTAAACAATTCACCCAACTAACGTGTGCACATGTCTACTACTTCCGATAACAAGTCACTACACTATCCCTACTCAAAACACTATTAAACGAAAAAAACCTCCAGAGTTAAAACTTAACAAACTTTCTTGTACCAATCAAGAAGGAAAAAGTAAAGCACATATTAAAAATATACTAACTATTTGCCTTTAACTCTAATCTTGGTTCCCAAATAGCAGTACACTTCTCACCACAGTGCGATTCCGCCCTTTGTGCAGTGCTCAATTTGAGCAGGCAGTTTCCGGTGCTCAGCACCGGCACTTAATTGTCAACACCAGTGCTTGTAACACTCTGCCACAAGTGGTGCAAGCTGCAGTGGCCTCCTGACGAGAGCTCTGGCACTTCTGTTTCTTTGCGAATTAAGCACTGCTTTTTTATTTATTTATTTATTTAAGAGTTTTATATAGGCGTACTTGATTGATGGTTTCAGGTATCAGAGTACTTCACATGAGCACCAGTTGTGTTACACAATGACTCATTCATTTTTGTTAGGCACAGGGAGATTAAGTGATTTGCCCAGAATCACAGGATGTTGTGCGTTCCGGCCAAGACTCAAACCCTGTTCCCGAGAGCACATCCTCTTTTGTTATCAGCGGTAGGATTTGCTATATGAATATAATTTACAGGTACAGGTTGTACTGCGATTTATTAAGCATCATCTTGTGTTGAGTAAAGATGTGCTGTATTTTGTGGTCTGCCGGCTGCAACTTGAAATTAAACTAAACACCGTTCCCGGGGTTAAAAGCAGCCCAGCTTGGATAAATGAATGAACAATGGCGAGTTATCTGCACCTGCGGGTGCTGGTCTCCCGATGTGAGAAATGAAAATACGGACAGTAAATAATATTCCATAATTACCACGGCCGTCTCATTAAACATCTTTCGAAGAACGAATTAATCAAGCGGGCTGCGCCGCGTTCGTCACCCGCATAAATAACAGACATAGCGCTTTCCGCGATCTTAGGCACTGTTCTGCTAATGAGGCTGGTTCATTACAACTACTTCATTGCCTGTTACCCCGTGCGGACGGAGGACCTCAGGGCTATGCCACGAGAGGGCAGCGAATGGGCTACCTGAATAGAGTTTATTTTCAGATCAAATTAATTTTAATCATTGGTCACTGGTAATTATCAGGTAAAATGAAAGTTCATTACCATTGGCGGTCACATACAAGAAAGCTATTAGTGCAGCTAATTGGTTGTATCGTAGTAACGTTTCGAAACCACAGCAAACTCTTTTTGCTGCATGTGCAACACACCATGGCAAAAAGAAGAACATTGACTGTAAAATCTTGCTAATCGGACATACGAGGCGTGAGCAGACACCCCTGTTTTGTTTTGACAACGTTACATTTTAATTATGGCCTCACTCACCGTCTCAGTGCCCCCGACGCCACCTCATGTGCAGTTTGGGGCCCATCGGGAGAGGGGGGGGAGACAGCATAGACCACAGCCACATTCTGAGGTGTGACAAAGGCCACTGTATTGGAAGCAGGTGCACCAAAATACCACAAACCCTTGGCCTGTGCCGTACAAAACTAAACCTCACTAAATATGAACTACCTATCAGCCCCCCAACCCCCTCCCCTTAATGTTTCCCCAAATAACAACATAAACACAACTGCCCAACTGCACAATGCCTGCCTACCTGACTAAATAAATTGTTATATGCACTTTTTTCCCCCTCCTGTCAAAACACATCCCAGACCTCCTAACATGACCCCCCAATACCAGGCAAAAACGCCCATAGATAACGAGCATACCAGCACCTGTTCCAGCAACACGATAACCCTCACAAACACAGCTCCCTTAATGCACCGGCTCCCAACAAAACCCCTCCAGAAACCCCTCAAGCCATATAAATCCACCCCTATCACTCCCTCCACTACCTAGCCCATAGGGTGGGAGGGCAGGAAAAGCTAGACAACCCCAGCCCCCCGGCAGTGTCACTACCACAAAATGGTGACCATTTTCCCAAGATGTCCGTTCTTATCCCCTCCCCAGCCCAAAACTAGCCCAATGCAGCCCAAGGAAAGCCCAAACAAAAACACAAGCCCAAAGCCAACCAGCCCTCTTACGGTGCTGATTCTCTACGCCCCCCTTCCCGAGGCCCGCTGGTCAGCCGTACCCCCGCAAAGCCCCATTACACTGCGCATGAACATTCCAGACCAGCTCTGCCCCACCCTGAGGCTGAAGACTGAAGCTGCGCACCGCGCAGCATTTGATTGGTCTGGAGCGCGCAGCGAGTAACATTAAACTACGTCCACGTCCCAGTGCGGTTTCCGGACCCTGCCCTCAAATACTACTGGTGGTGCAATCTACTTAGGCATGATTTCGAGTTGCAGTTCAAAAATGTTGTTTTATTTGAATTGCTGTGTATGAGTACAGTAAGTACAGTAAAAGCAATGCAGCGACTACTGTGTGCTGAAGGGGCCCCTAGAGCATCGGGCCTCTAGATCATCGGGGGCCCCCCCACAACGCGGGGGCTGCGGGGGCCTTTGTTACGCCCCTGTCTACAGGAGATATCGTGAGAGGTTATAGGCTCACACGTGGTAACAAAGCGGGCGCTGTCAACCTTACACTTTCCTGGTCTGCCACATCAAGTCTGACTCATCCCTGACAACACTTATCAGACTTTCGAGAAAAGGTAGAAAATATTTTCTTTTCACTAGACAGTCGAGTTACGACATCCCCCTCGAGGGAGGGCCTGAAGCCCTTAGGCCCTTCAGCCAGACTCCAACAATTCCAGCCCATCACTGAAAAGGAAGTGGCTACGCGCCTTTTAAAAATAAAATCAGGCTCGCCGCATGACCCCTGTCCCTCTGGCATAGCCAAACTAGCCCCAGATGCCATTGCAAGGGGACTTACCCCACTTTTCAATCAGATGCTGGAGAAAGGAGAATATCCCTCCATATGGAAGCGAGCATCTATCCTGCCTTTACTAAAAAAAACCAACCAAGACATCACCAATTTGAATAATTATCGGCCGATAGCACGACTTCCTCTCCCCGCAAAAATTATCGAAGGCAGCCTTAACTCACAACTTAGCGCCTTTTTAAACACAGGGGACCACCTTGACCCCTCACAACACGGTTTTCGGGCAGAGCACAGCACGGAATCCGCCCTGATTAAATCAGTGGAGGACATCAGGCAGGTGATGGACGCAGGAGGCAGAGCGGCCCTGATCCTGCTGGATCTTTCCGCGGCCTTCGATACGGTCCACCACAAAAGGTTGGTGGACCGGCTGAGGGCCTGTGGAATCCAGGGAAAGGCACTTAACATCCTACAGGCCTTTCTGGCCGACAGAACCCAGGTAGTGGCCCTAGGAGACTACGAATCCCACCCCTTTGTGCTGCCTTGTGGAGTCCCTCAGGGGTCTTCGCTTAGCCCTACCCTTTTTAATGTCTATGTTGCATCCCTAGCCCCGGTGATACGTTCATTTGGCTTTCATCTCACAGCATATGCAGACGACACTCAGATTGTGGTGTCACTCTTACCAGGAAATGTTGAAGATACAGCAGACAGATTTAAAAGCTGCATGCGTGAGGTGGATTGCTGGATGGCACAAAACTGCCTTAAACTTAATTCCTCGAAAACAGAAGTACTGCTCTTCGGAGCCACGGATAACTTCTGGTCCCCGAGCTGGTGGCCAGACGAAATGGGTCTTCTCCCCTCCCCGGTGGACAAAGTAAAAAACCTGGGCATTCTAGTGGACAATTCCTTGTCCTTTAAACCCCAGGTTAACGCACTCTCCTCCTCCTTGCATTATGTTCTTAAAACTATCAGAAAAATTCTTCCTTATGTGGAGAGGGAACATAGGAAAACCATTGTTACAGGTCTAGCTCTCTCCCGCTTAGACTACTGTAACAGCCTGATGCTAAACGCCCAGCAGAGTGTCCTTAATAAACTACAACTACTACAGAACGCAGCTGCCCGCCTGATAACTGACACCCCCAAATTCGCATCTATCAGTCAGGACCTGGTGACTCTACATTGGCTACCTGTCCGCAAGCGAATTGTTTTTAAGGCACTATGCATAGTTTTTAAAGCCCTACATGAAATGGGCCCCAGACATATGAAACTGCTCTTTCGATGGCACATACCGGCAAGAACACTGAGATCAGGGGAACAGGCCCTGGTCACGATCCCCAGAACCAAAAGAGCTCGATGGGGAGGCAGAAGCTTCTCCCTTGGAGCTGCCGAGGCCTGGAATAAACTTCCACTTAGGCTTAGACAATCCCAGGACCTGATGATGTTCAGGAGAGAGCTCAAAACCTGGCTTTTCACCCACTAAGCTCCACTTATTCTTGCACCAGCAGTCAGCGCCAGGACACCTCCAGGTAACAGAGCGCTCTACAAATGTGAAAAATAAATAAATAAAATCAATAAATATATAGGTAACTAAAGCAACTCACCTGCACCCTTCTTTGAAGATGAACCTCAATGCCCATTTGATCATGACAGTCCAGTATCTTGTTTTCCCTGAAATGAAACAGCCAACAAAGCATCAACATTTTGCCTCAAAGTTATTGTTCAACATCTTCTTAAACGTCACGTCGACGAATTCCATCCCCTTTATCTAAATTGAATTTAAGAAAGAAATCAAGTAACACATGTTTAGAACAACCCTGTACAAAACGAATTCCACTCAGTACAAAATGGTGGCTTCTGTAGTATTACAGACAGCATGGAAAGCCTTTGGCATATATAGATTTCTCAGAAGTTGATAAAAAAAGTTGTTTACTGTTATTTTAACCAGACGGCAGTTTTCATTTGATAGTTAGTGTGGGCACTAACGCATGCACCAGAACCTGTCTGCAGGACTTGTCAATATAATATAATCAGATACACAGCATGAACCTTGCCTCGCACTTACATGTTGTCATAAAGGCATACATTTCCTTGATGAGAACTGAAACACATTTTCAGAGAGCACTGAAAGCATAATCTAAACCTGCGTTTCTAAGTGTAGTCTGTAACCCGGGGCATTGGATTTTCATTTGTTCATCTGGAGGATGTACTGGGAGAACAGAGCCACAGTTATTCTGTGACTTTATACAAAAATGCGAGTATGGCCCTAATAATACAGGCTGCAATTCTCAATCTGTTGTGTAGAACAGCTAATCTCACTCCACTATTCACATTAACAAACCACAGCACAAACCCAGATGTACTAGGAGTTGTAGCTGTGGTAAACGCTGCAAATCACTAAATCCAAGGATTTCCTATTGCTAAAACACTTTTTCATATTTATTAAACCCATTTAGCGAATCAGAAAAGTGTTTCCGGATCAGTTCAGTCAGGACGCTTTATAAGCATCCCTTCCAACTCGTGATTTGGACTCTGATGTATCGCTGGATTGTGACATAATTCTGGTAGCAAATTGCTGACCAGTTATCAACTCCCATGTTGGGAGTGTAACCGATTTGCCAAAAAGGATGGGGTAGCCTTTGGACTCCTTTCCCATTCGGAATCATCGTTGCAGCTTTAGGAGTAGGCAGTGATCCAGGGGACTAATAAAGACTCTAACAGAAGGTTTTCAAAACTTAAAACTTGTTGTTAGCAGCTCTGTGTCCTTTAAGAAAAACAGGCTTCTTTAAAAAACAAGCATTTACAATGCAACGGTTTCGCCTTTGGAAAAGTTTGAGCTATTGGCATAGTAAATGACAAAATTTGTATTTATGTGTTGGTTTTGAAAACAGATAAATAAATGGCATTGTCCTTTACATTGCCAATAGCTCTAACTTTTCCAAAGGCGAAACCGTTGCATTGTAAATGCTTGTTTATTTATGTGTTGGTTTCGAAAACAGATAAATAAATGGCTTTGGCATTTACAATGCCAATAGCTTAATCTCTCGCAAATGTGAGACCTAGTAGACCTAGTAGTAGAGTGAATAATAGTGAGTAGTAGAGCGTGAGTAGTAAAGAGTGCGTAGTAGAGGAGTAGAGAGTGTGTAGTAGAGTAGTAGAGTGAGCATTAGAGAGTAATAGAGTGATTAATAGAGAGTGAGTAGTAGTGAGTAGTAGAGAGTTGTAGAGAGGACTAGAGTGAGTAGTAGTGAGTATAGTGAGTATTAGAGAGTGAGTAGAGAGTAGTAGAGTGAGTAGTAAAGAGTAGTAGAGTGAGTAGGAGAGAGAGTATTAGAGAGTGAGTAGTAAAAAGTGAGTAGTAAATAGCAAGTAGTAAAGAGCAAGTAGTAAAGAGCGAGTAGTAAAGAGTGAAAGAGTGAGTAGTAAAGAGTGAGTAGTAAAGTGTGAGTAGTAAAGAGTGAGTTGTAAAGAGTGAGTAGTGGAGTAGCAGAGTGTGAGTAGTAGAGTGAGTAGTAGAGTGAGTAGTAGAGTAGATTGAGTAGTAGAGAGAGCGAGGGGAAGAGAAAGGATTGGACAGGAGAATGGTGAGCGAGTGGGGAGGCCATTGTCCAAAGGGTATGACTGAAGCATGGTGTGCTAGGGCACTGCCTTTCACAGAGAGCACAACTGGGCACTACAGTTGTGTCAATTATGCAGCTTTTCTGCTAACCCTGCGTGACACATAAATGATAAGACGTGGAAATTGATTTTCTGTGCATATTTCTCATGTGTGCATCACACATGTAAAGTGTCTTTTTGTTTTGATCCTATTAAAATCTTTGCAACAATAATAATAATAATAATAATAATAATCCACATTTGTAAAGCGCACAATGATCCCCAGATTCCAGAGTCAGTCGCCCTGGCCGCGGCGCCACACCTCTCCCACAATCACACTTCAGAATCACAAAAAAAGACTATGAGCTTCATTTGATCTTTTCTTACTGCTGAAATATTTCCACATATTTATCAAATTTATTTTGCAAGCATTCTCAGTTTGCCAAATATTACAAAACACTTGACACTGCACAGCTTCTTCCATAGCTTGTAAGCACTGCACTACCTCTCGCACCCCTACTTCTGCACCCCTGCCCTTAGACCCCCCACCAACTGCAATTTACCTGGCCCAGAGTTTTGGTCTATACTATGTCCCTCGTGTGGCGTTGCAGAGTAAAATCCTTCTCGAACAGGACGTGCAGCCAAGCTTTGGGGAAGTGAACAGCACGTGCAGGGAAACTTTATGTAAGTGCCAGGGGTGGTGGAGCAATAAGAATGATCCTATCAACGTGGCAGGTTGCCCTGTTTAAAGTGCAGTGTTACTGAAAAGTAGAGTTGCAGGATTAGGGGTACGAGAAGTGCTGCTGGCAGGAGCTGGAGAAAAAGACAGGAATCAAAAATGTAAAGTACCTAGAGGTAGTACAGATTGCAGTTTGTGGTCCAGAGGATAATACTTCATTAGCCATTATGAAAGAGACACAGACACAAACTTTTTTATACTATTATTTGAAGTGTCATCTTATAAAATTCATCAAGGGGTGTTAGCGGGCACAGCGTCTGATTCACATAGCCAAATCACCACTACTTATCCAATAAGAGCAAAGTACCTACAACCATGCTCAGTGATTGGGCTTTGGAGTTCTGAATAAAAACAAATGCTTCCACAGCTTCTTGGTGGAGTTTGAAGGAGCACGAAATGAAAACCATATGCTAACCAGCGCCACAACACACAAAAGCACAGAATGCATAAATGCACTGTGCAGATGAAGCGAAGAGCGGTTTAAAGCTGTTTAAGACTGTTTGAAGAATAGCCAGTACTCTCTAGTGTTGAAAGGGAAATGTGTATGCCTTAGAACCACTCCAGGTAAGATCTTATGACTGCAAAGTATGTGTAATGCAGCAGCACAGAATAAAGTTCAAGGATTGTCCAATTAGAGCCCTGAATAAAGGCTAGTGTAGGGCCCATGTAGCTAAAAAACAGCTTTAAAGGTGAGCTTTGCTTGTCTGAGTTGTAAAAAGTTAGAAATAGAGACGGTTCATGTTTGTGTGTTACATAAAATCTCAAGACAAGGTGGTCAGCCACACTGCATTGTGTTTTTTTGTACATTTTTTTTGCATAATGGGACAAGAGTGGGCTGCTAGTTCCTGACCTTCGAAAGATGTGATCACCCGAGCAAACTCATGTGCACTTAGGCGTGGAGTCTGCTGGCTCCAATGGACAAGTCATACCGCGCACCCCTAGTGCATAAATGAAAACCGCCCTGAGGCAGAAATAAATATCAACATGCAGCTATATACAGGTTCAGGAATTGCAAATAACTTATTAAATTTGGCAGAAAAAAATGGAAAGAACAGAGTCGCAGGCATTTTGAAGCAAAAAGTAGCTCCTCCTGCAATACTCATTCACATGCTCTTATATGCCTTTGTGAATTGGCCTCAAAACATCTAAAATGGGAAAAATTGTATATTCATATACGCTAAATGCAAATCGAAAGGAGTCTGTCCTCGTTGCACTTTTGACAGTAGGGAGTTGGACATTCTGGGATGGGTATAAGAGTATATAAACGAGTACTGCTGAAAGACTAGTTTATGTATTTATAAATGTGTGTGTCAGTCTTAAAGCGCACAAAAACAGCAAAAGAAGAAATCAAGAACAAACACGGACTACAGGACAATGAAGGGGGGAAAAAGAGCGTGCACTCGAGTGCCCCTTCCCCACCCTTCTCAGAAGTGCAACAGGCTTGGGTGGCAAAGGGGAGAGACAACGCTCCCCTCCACTCTGCCAACAAGCTGTCTGACATTAATCACTGTCAAAGGTGCTTTTTCAGTGTGCCCTGAAACCTTCCAGAGAAGCAGATTTTGAACTTACAATGACAAAGAAAATAAATGGCAAGGTGGCCTTCCAGGAAGGAGGCTGCAGCACACCAGGGGAATGGGAGCTTGGACCAAGAGAACCGGGGAAGGAAGAAAGAACAGGGAACTTGCTCTCCAGGTATGGCGCACTGCCAAGAGCGTGCATCTTCGAAGCGCTGTGAATTAAAGGCGCCTTTGTTTGCCCAAGAGTAGCCTTCTGATTGACTCCTGAAGGATGAACGGGTCCGTAGGCCCGCTGTTAGCAGGCCCCAGTTACTCATGCATGACACGGGGCATACTTAGATTGCTGCTGAGAACTGGGGTGCAATATGCAGGGTACGGGCTCACATATTGCCATCAGTGTCAGCTAATTTTGCACCGACATGTTTAGTGTAAATGTTGGTTTTGCACAAGACAATTAGTGCAACTCAGTTGGAAAACTTTCCTGGAATGGTCTATTTTCATAAATTCTGAATCGTCCAAAAACCAATAGGCCCCTAATAGATACAGTTGGCTACCTTATGTCACTGATACCCTAAAGTTTATCTGTGCAGAAATATATATATATATATATATATATATATATATATATATATATATATATATATACTATAAGTACTTGTGTATTTCTGAATTTAGTTTTCATCTTCTCTTACTTTGTCCCTCATAATGTAACCACATTCTAGTTTTCTAGTTTGACTGTTTCACAAAAGTTTCTTATGAACAGAAGAGGCTCATACACTTTTCTCGGTGAAGCAGTTCGACTTCACACCCTTTGCACACTGGGCCTCCGTCACTGACACTGCTCCTGAGGTGGCCCTACTGAGTGTGGGACGGCGGCTCACTTTCATTCACCAGCTCTTTAGCTCATTAAACTGTTTTTCCTCTCAGCATTGTCCGCCATGTTTGAACTGCTTTGCCGCTAAACGCTCCTAAGCAGTTGAAAGGCCTGAATTGCACTAGCAGCGCAGGGCGATAAGGGGATTGGAAGGCTCGGCTTGAGCCCCTCTGCTCTGTGTTCCTCTGACACCGCATAGTTCCTGTTGCTCAGCTGGAAATGTCGAGCCGGGGCGCTTTAAAAGGGAGATTATAACACTTGCGCTGCCATCGATGCTCTCACTTTCGCCTTCCCTACTGTCTGAAGGAGTCACGGCGGACAATGGTCCCCCGTGGTTCCCAAACGCCACTGTTGGTGGCATCAGTCATTCAGAGGGAGCCTCTGCGTATTGTCCTCCCCAATCAACGGCGCAGAATAGAGTTTGCTGGTGGCTGCCAAAAGGTTAGCAGCGCCCATGAAAGGGGGTTCCCATTATTCACTGCGTTTACAGAACTCCCCCTTTGTTGGGGCTGGCCCATCGTTTCACGGCGGAGGTCCGGATCTGCGGCTGGCTGCCTTCTCCAAATGAGCGATTCGTGTGAATGCTGCGGGCCGTCGAGCAGCAGCGCCGCCTCGGACTCGGGGCTTATGTTCGTCCCCCGCAGACGGGCGAGAGTGAGCCGGCCAGGTTTGGCAGAGTCACTGGTTAACGATATCCCTCCTGACTCCCCTGACCCGCAGTTAACACTGAGGCTGCAGTCTGAGCTCCCTGCCCTCGCCGCGGCATCGTGGGAGGTCTCCGAGGGAACATTAGTTAAATGAAGCAGAGAGGCGTTGTCCGTGGCTGCGTGCAAGGGGTGGACAATGCATCTGTATTTTAAGGCTCCTGGGTGCTGTGCAAGTGGCCTAAGGTGGAAGAAACCTCGGCGTGAAAAGTGATCATTGTAAGAGCACTTACAAGAGAGGATGTGCCGATGTGGCCTTAAGCAAGAGCTGCATACTTTGGAGCTGGGGAACCAGGTTCGAGCCTGGGCGCCTCCTCAGCATCCTGTAATTCTGGGCAAATCCCTTAATCTCCCTGTGCATACCCACAAATGAACGTGTCCATCGGGTCGAGCTCGCGCTATATATATCTACAGCAAACAAGTCAGGTCCTGGGCCGGCCAGCCAATCACAGCGCGGCCCGGGGAATGACGTCACGAGGGTGTCCCGGGCCGGCAGCCAATGACAGCGCGGCCCGGGACAAAGGGGCGGGACTTAAAAAAAGTCCCAGAAACGCCCCCGAATCGCGTTTTCAAGAGAAAGCGTGATTGACAGCCTCTGTCTCCCAATGGCTAGCCTCCATTTATGGAGCTAGCCAATGGTAGACAGAGGCTGAACCAAAGTACATATGTAGGATCATGAGGTTTCGCCGTGGGCTGAGCAACTGCTACGCAGTTGCCAACGCCCAGGGCGAAACCTAAAAAAGAAGTTTTCAAAATGAAATGCAGACAGCCATGGGGGTCTGCAGTCTTTTGGAGGCGGCCACCAACCCTGTCTTTGCAGCCCATCGGGGTGAGTCACTAATTGCAACCTGCCTGATTAATGTTCTTTAGGCAGGTAGTTCTGTGACCCTCCCTGGTCGGTATTGTGTGATTCGATCTATTAGTGCATAGGTTCAGTAGCAAATTCAGATTGGGTTTGTAAAAAGGTGGTGCGTAAATTGGCAACCACTTTGAGAAAGCAATTGTAGTACACCTGAACCTTTGCTGTAACCTAGCAAAGTGTAGGAAAATAAAAACTACCAAACGATGAGTTGTACACACATGAGGAGCCAATCATTGCACGTTTGAATTGACTGCTTTAGGGCCATTGCATGTTTGATGCCTTACAAGTCTCCAAAATCTAACAAGATTTATAGTGGCATAATTTAATCTCTAAATATAAAAAGGAATGTATGTCTGTCTGTTTGTCCTTTATGCATTACTACACCATTCATCCGATCGCCATGAAACTTTGGGAAGTTGTTGAATACACTCCTGTGAAGGTTTCTGGCATACATTTTTTTTAAATATCGGCCCCCAGGGCCCTCCTAATCTTTTGAATACTGAATATTTCCATTTCTTTATTTTCAGTGAATTTGTGAGCATCGTCGACAGTTATGCCCCCCCAAAAGGAAATCGATTGGTCGATCTACATCTGAAGCACAAAAGAACAAGCATTAGAAATGCAATCGGGCTCGGATTTATTTGAGTTCGAGCTAATGGCATTGTAAATGCCAATGTATTGTTGCTATGTGTTATGGAGTGTGTTCATGTGGTGTGTACTGCCAGTGATCTCCTTGTGAGTGTGAGAATATTGCACTGTTACTGCCTGTGATGTCCTTCTTGTGAGTGTGAGAAGCTTGCACCTCTGCTGCCTGTGGTCTCCTTGTGAGTGTAAGAAGCTTGCACTGCTGCTGCCTGTGATGTCGTTCTTGTGAGTGGGAGAAGATTGCACCTCAGCTGCCTGTGGTCTCCTTGTGAGTGTAAGAAGCTTGCACAGCTGCTGCCTGTGATGTCCTACTCACTACTCTACTCTACTCACTACTCTACTTTCTACTCACTACTCTACTCACTACTCTACTCACTACTCACTACTCTACTCACTACTCTACTCACTTCTCTACTCACTACTCTACTCACTACTCACTACAATACTCACTACTCTACTCACTACTCTACTCACTACTCTACTCACTACTCTGCTCACTACTCTACTCACTACTCTACTCACTACTCTGCTCACTACTCACTACTCACTACTCTACTCACTACTCACTACTCACTACTCTACTCACTACTCACTACTCTACTCACTACTTTCTACTCACTACTCTACTCACTACTCACTACTCTACTCACTACACTACTCTACTCACTACTCACTTCTCTACTCACTACTCTGCACTCACTACTTTACTCACTACTCTACTCGCCTCACTACTCTACTCACCTCACTACTCTACTCACCTCACTACTCTACTCACCTCACTACTCTACTCACTACTGACTACTCTACTCACTACTCTGCACTCACTACTCTACTCACTACTCTACTCACTACTCACTTCTCTACTCACTACTCTGCACTCACTACTTTACTCACTACTCTACTCACCTCACTACTCAACTCACTACTCACTACTCTACTCACTACTCAGCACTCACTGCTCACTACTCTACTCACTACTCTACTCACTACTCTACTCACTACTCTACTCACTACTCACTACTCTACTCACTACTCTACTCACTACTCTACTCACTACTCACTACTCTACTCACTACTCTACTCACGACTCACTACTCTACTCACGACTCACTACTCTACTCACGACTCACTACTCTGCACTCACTACTCACTAGTCTACTCTCTACTCACTACTCACTTCTCTACTAACTACTCACTACTCTACTCACTACTCACTACTCTACTCACTACTCAACTCACTACTTTCTACTCACTACTCACTACTCTACTCACTACTCACTACTCTACTCACTACACTACTCTACTCACTACTCACTTCTCTACTCACTACTCTGCACTCACTACTTTACTCACTACTCTACTCACCTCACTACACTACTGACTACTCTACTCACTACTCTGCACTCACTACTCACTACTCTACTCACTACTCTACTCACTTCTCTACTCACTACTCTGCACTCACTACTTTACTCACTACTCTACTCACCTCACTACTCAACTCACTACTCACTACTCTACTCACTACTCAGCACTCACTACTCTGCTCACCTCACTACTCTACTCACTACTCACTACTCTACTCTTCACTACTCTACTCACTACTCTACTCACTACTCTGCACTCACTACTTTACTCACTACTCTACTCACCTCACTACTCTACTCACTACTCACTACTCTACTCACTACTCTACTACTCTACTCACTACTCTACTCACTACTCTACTCACTACTCTACTCACTACTCTACTCACTACTCACTACTCTACTCACTACTCACTACTCTACTCACGACTCACTACTCTACTCACGACTCACTACTCTACTCACTACTCACTACTCTGCACTCACTACTCACTACTCTACTCTCTACTCACTACTCACTTCTCTACTCACTACTCACTACTCTACTCACTACTCACTACTCTACTCACTACTCACTACTCTACTAACTACTCACTACTCTACTCACTACTCACTACTCACTTCTCTACTCACTACTCTGCACTCACTACTTTACTCACTACTCTGCTCACCTCACTACTCTACTCACTACTCACTACTCTACTCACTACTCACTACTCTGCACTCACTACTTTACTCACTACTCTACTCACCTCACTACTCTACTCACTACTCACTACTCACTACTCACTACTCTACTCACTACTCACTACTCTACTCACTACTCTACTCACTACTCTGCACTCACTACTTTACTCACTACTCTACTCACCTCACTACTCTACTCACTACTCACTACTCTACTCACTACTCTACTCACTACTCTGCACTCACTACTTTACTCACTATTCTACTCACTACTCACTTCTCTACTCACTACTCTGCACTCACTACTTTACTCACTACTCTACTCACTAGATGTGCGGTGGCAAGACAACAGAAGTGTGTGATGAAGGTGGAACTACTAGTGTGAAGGAAAGGATGCTATGTCAAGAAGACACAAACTCACAAAAAGGAAACACACACACACACACATACATAAAGTGATTTCATATATTGGAATAAACGTGCAGTACACATGTAGAATGAGACTGTCACAAAAAGGGTAGTACATCATGATTGAATTAGATCAAGTAAATAAAACTATCTTCAAGTAAAGGAAGGATTAGTACTGCCTTTCTGGGGCAGACAAAGGAATAATCTATTGTAAGTAGATAAATGGCTTGTGGCACTAGAAGGCGCATACGCCTATTTAACCAAATAGCAGCATAAACAGTTGCTTATTTCCAGGTTTAAATCACATTTTTTATTATTTCATAGCAAAAACATAAAGGGGCAACAAAACCCGATACAAATACATGCGATCGCTTAAAACAAAATATACACTTTACATTGGACACTCATGTTTGCACTGAACGAAAAATGCTGCCATTTTGTGTCGACATTTACTGATGGTCTTCGGCACTGGAATGGAAAGTGCACCAAGCTCACAGAAAAGAAAAGCCCCTTTCATCCTTCAGGTCAATGAGATGAGCACCACTGAACTGGTTAACAATAAACGTATTATTCAGCACCCAGGAGTGATGGTGAGCTTTGCAAATGCATATTATGTTACACTTCGAGAATGCACACAAGCACCAGTTAACAACTACAATGCACGCCTGTCCTCCCTTCGGTTGAAAATTCACTACTTTGAAAAAATTCTGCCCACGGACATATCCCATAACTATCTGGGTCAAACCAAAGTTCAAACTATGTGATTGAATCCGATATCCCTGTGGTTGAATGCGAACTTGCACTACCGTGACACTGTGTGTGTTCTAAGACAATGGCATGGGCCTTCGGTGCAACCAAAATCTGTACTTGTATGTTGTGTGACTTACGTCAATTGATGTCACCCAACCCTTCACTAGAGGATGATGCCAATACACCTCCTGTATCATAGTGTAACCCAGCTCTCTCTGGCACAGCACCCCCAACCACATCTCTGCAATCACGGTGTGACCAGAGGCGCCTCTTGAAACCTCACTACAATAGTCATTAATAGGCAGAAAGTCGATTCGGTCTACATCTAGGGCCTAGTGGAATTAAATTGTACCTACATCACAGGACTATAAAGGAGGTGTTATAATGCGTCATCTATAACAAAGTAATAACCTTTGTGTTAGTACCCCATGACATCAGCAGAAAATGCCACCTAAAATATTACAAGCATCAGCCAATTCAGAACTCGCCCATGGCTAAAGTTTTTCAAAAGTTGTACAAAAACTGGCCTCTTAAGAGAGGGGTAAATTTTCAGTATTCGTCACTTTAGGATGTAAATTATAAATTACCAATATGTCATAAATCACTAATGTCTTACGACTACCATCATGGCAGGTTAATTATAACTTTAAAAGTACAAATATTTTTAATACGCTCACTTTCACTCCACTTAAACAAATAAAGCAAAGTCTAATCAGAGAGTCAGGCAGTTACCGGCACCGTGGATGAAAGACAAACATACCAGCGCCATTAATTCAACAGAAAAAAACAGCGCTTTCACATTTTTTTCACACACGAGAGAAAGGAATACCTAGAGCCCAGGGAAGGGATTTGAAGCAAAAACAGAAAAGTGCGAAATTTATTTTTGCCACACCTGGGCTCAAAGGAGTTATGACAGTGGTGTTATCCAAATACAGACTAACCCGCACTTGTGCCTACTCACCGAGTCCGCCTCGGGCTTCAGCTGCTGCAGGGTGCACAGGCTGCGTGCGCCACTCATCATATAAGGATCCGCACAGACTGATCCTTTATCAGGATCGGGGCCGGGGTGGGGGCTCTGCGGGTTATTTAGAGCCTCCACTCTACTCTCAGCCAGGACAGGAGCCACAAATCATGTTATAACGTCCACTCCAGAATGGGCCCCGGCACCTCTGTGTGTTTTCACTGAAAGCCGACACTGTTTTCAGCTTCATGGTCCCCCTGGCCAGTGCCTGACCCCTCCCCCAGCCCCCTCGTTCTGGCCTCCCTTGTGGCGCGCGGCCCCTCTGCTCCCCCCCCCCTGTGGAACGGGTCCAGAGGGCAGACATTGCTTCATGCAGGGACGGGGTTGGCACGCGCGTGCCCGGTCACAGCCCCTCCCGGCACAATTCCAGCGGTGCTGGCCTCTGAAACATACATTTGCAGCTGGACTGAGGAGAGGAGGGGGGAGTCTGACTGTACATTCTTGCAAACTCTCTCTGTCCTGCGCCCTCCTTTGCCCCAGCCCAATTAACTCAATTCGGTGCCGAGAAGCGGGATGACTCCAAGCGCTTGACATGGGCTTCCACCTCCCACACACCCACCTCTGCTTATCCTTTGTGACTCACCAGCCCCATTCCACTTTACAGAAAATCACGCATTGCTTGACGTGCGCCCGACAAACGCACTGCTAGATGGTGAACGTGCACACCATCTGGATTGCATTACATGGGCCCTCTGACAGCTCCTAATTAAGATTAATCACTCTGCCGTGCTCGTTCTCGCACACAATATGCCACAACGGGCACGCGTACATTACTTACAGCCTATCACATCTACGTTTCTACATACACATCACAGCGAAGACGAATCACTAGGCAGATGCCATTAAAACTACGGAATGTGCCAGGAATGTGCCAGCCGGAGCCCTTTCTGCATTGAACACATTAGGGCTCGCAAGCTCCGCCTCCACGTCGTGGAGTCTAAGGCCCGAGCCCTAAAAAGGCATTACGAGCTTCAGAAACAGATGAGCAACGTGAAGCAAGATTAGAAGCTGTTCGAATACAAACTGATCAAGCCCTTTCTTCTCAAGCGAACGAGCATCGAGAATCGCTCCGAAGGTGAATTCCTCTAATGTAACCCGGCCCTCCTCGAGCGCAGCTACGCGCGTTGAGGGGGCCGAAGAAGCTGCCCAAACATGTCGAATCAGTCTTCATTGTGCTGAGACAGAGTGTTGGCGAGACGGTGCGGGATCGGGAATGAACCCGAGTCGTGATGGGGGCGCAAGGTATGAGCATTCAAAAGTATACCAAATGCGATGAGGCCTAATCCGGTTCGAAATAGAACCGGAGGGGAAGTAGTCTAGGGTGAAAGACACAGGGGCCAATATCGAGTGCGAGACACAAGTATCATTAGAAAGCGTACACAAACCAGAGAAAAAAGTTAAAATTTCACCTTAAAAGGCCATTCTGAGGTATTCAGAAAATATAGGCCGATCCCAGAAAACATAGGAAACTCTTAATACTAAATAACATCCTATTTACATATATAGAAATGGTTAATACTAAATAACATCCTATTTACATATATTCAAGTATCAGATAAGCTAAGCAGAGTAAATCAATAACAAGGATGTCGGAGAGATACTTATCTTTCTGAGCAGCAGCAACATTCCTTTCTTCTGAGATCGCAGCAACGCGCGACGGGTAAGTTAGTACAAGATAAAAATTATTCACCCACAAAATCAAATTTTCTCCATTAGTATAATTGGGAACCAGGTCTTTGGGCACTTGAGGACACTGGAGAACACAGGCCAATGGCACTGCTCTCAGTACTGTGGCAGGCGGTGCTTTCTAGTCTTAAATTCAAGCTTGCTCTATGTCCTCCCTATATCTTGCAAGCAGAAAATAAACTTTTCTTCTTCATCACCTTAGAACACTTGATTATGATTTTCACCACAACAGAAATTGAGGATGGGCACCTCGCCATATCCACGCCTTCATGTCTTCAGTCGGGATGGCACGGACACTCTCCATCAACTGACCTGTTTATCACCAAAGCTCCCATGGCGAAAATTAAGATGGCGGCTCTGAGTAAATGCTTTCTATGACCCAAGAGAGGCCAATGCTGACGGTGGGTGCTACTATTTTGTTTTGCTCTGCTGTGGCTTCTTTGCACGTCTGCCGACAGCCACAAATACATTTAAGCGCGTTCCTGAAAGTCACCACAACCCTGCTTCTGATATGCTCTCCTATGCCACTTCTGCTTTCCTCATACAAGCCGTCTTGACTGTGAGTTTGCACTGCGAACGCCAATCATGACACGCTGCAAGCTCGCCTCCTTCCGGCTCATCTCTGTGTATTGAAACTCATATTTTACTGCACCTCATTTGGATTATTCTGAGGCAGCCAATTCAGCATACACTGACACTTCAATTTACTTGTTTACTTATGTGCACCCTGAAGATATATAGCAGGCTTCTCAAATGAGGAGCTAGTGAATTGCTGGTAGCTCTCTCTTTGCTGCAGGTAGCTGTCCTGTATGCAGCTCAGCCAACTATATTAGAAGCTAAGGTTTGGGCTAATAATTAATATGTATACCAACACCAAAAGTGTGAACTGGAGACAAGAATGTTTGCATTTTCAGAATTCATATGCTGATGTGTATAGAAAAATGACTACATTTCTAAAATATGTTTTAAACTGATTTTGGAGTGATAAATCATGTGGCATTTAGGAGATTTATTGCTAACATTATTACTTTGGTGCCAGGTATGGATGTCATGTATAAATCATGTAGAAGTACTCTAAATTGACAAAGCCTTTCTGCTAGCAATCCTTCCTAAAGCACTGAGGTCATCACTGCTGGTGATCTTGTATATGGTAGCCAGTAGTGAAATCTTGTCCGTTGTAGTCACTATTGCAATACTATTAATATTAGTAGGTCATGATGATTTTTATTCAACATAAGTAGCTCCTAGTACAGAAAAGGCTGGAGACTCCTGATATATATCCATCCAAAAGATATATATCTATATTTGTAAGCGGGGTATCATACAACCTGATTTTTATTTCTTGTGCACATACACTTTTCATAAAATAAAAGTATCCTCTTTTCGTCTCATCCTGTGGCAAGGCGACAAGGGAATTATACACACTAACTTTCATTCCTTGTGAATGAATTGGAAGGTAACACTTGATTAGGTACATCATGTAAGGAAACATCAATCCATCCATTTTTGGCGTAACTAGGAGAACCACTGCTAAAGTGGAGTGTATGGATTTGCATGTTCCACACCTATCTTGGAGCCAGTGATGGTATGAAATTTCATACTGAAAGGAAAAATTATTTCTTCATCACTTAAAATTTGAAGGTCAAGCAATCTCTGAACAGGTGACAGTCAGAACACCACAACCTCAGCAGCGCGTGTTCCGACCATGCAAGCGCTAACACACATGCCTTAACCACGCTTATGCCTTAATAAGGCAATGCGCGGTTTAGCTGCTGGCTGGAGGAAGCAGGAAGCAGCCAAACAGAAGGCAGGATCAGGAGAGAATGCGACATAGTGAGGTAAGTGGGGCTGGGGACGGGTTTCGGGGGGGTTATTTGTATGGGTTGGGGAGGGCTCAGAGTAGTTTTCAGGGCTGGGGTGGTTCGGGGTAGTTTTCGGGGCTGGGGGTAGGGTAGTTTTGACAGCTGTGATAGTTTTCAGGGCTGGGGGTGTAGTTTCATGGCTGGGGATAGTTTTCAGGGATGAGGTAGTTTACAGGGCTGGGGTTGTTTACAGGGCTGGTGGGGTAGATTTCAGAGCTAGGGAGAGGGTATTTTTAGGTGTCAGGGAGGGGGTTTGGGGCCGTTTTAGGGCTCAGGTCGGGGACAGAGATCGTAATACTTTTTAGGGCTTCAGGGGCAGGGTAGTTCTTCGGACACAGGGGTGTTGGGGTAGTTTTTGGGGATTAGGGGAGGGCAGGTCGTTTTTTGGGCTCAGTGTAGTTTCTAGGCCTTAGGGGAGGGCAGGTTAGTTTAGGTTTAGGACGAGGGAGGAAAGTTTCTATGGCACGAGGGGTTTGGTTTTTAGGAGGGAGGGGGTAGTTTCAGGAATCAGGGCGGGGACAGGGGTCAGGAAGGTTAAGGGTTATCTGTCAAGTCTTAAACACGGATATGTCTTTACCACACATGCCTTAACAACACATAATTCGCTGTAAAGGCAAGCATGGTAAAGGAATATTCGTGGTTAAGACTTGCATTGTTGAGACTGCGTGGAACTGGCATGCATGGTAAACGCATGCCTGGTGCCATCACACAACCTCCACTTGTTAAAACACAAGATTGAGCTCACAAATTTTCTGTTGATGTTGCTTTAGAGGAATTCTCAGATGCCTTCAAATGTCTAGACACACAATTTGATACCCGACAAGTCTTGTTGTGCACAGACTCAATTGTTTCACAAGATAATAATAGCCTAGTGAATCTATAGATTTGCTCATTGATATTGTGCACATTTTAGTGCCACCTTACAAATTTGAAAACTTCTGAGATCAACTTATCAAAAATCAACTGATTACCTGATGGTTTGATAAAAGAGATCAAGAGATACTAGAGAATTACCTTCCAGTGTTTATAACATTATTAATGCTAATACTATAGACCTTCCAGCTCAAAATAATCTACTAAACCTTTTTTGCCATGGATCCTCCATGCTACTGATGCAGGAAATATAACATATTTAGCAAATTCCAAGAAATGTCCAGGGCGTAAAGTAGTTTGACAAATTGAGGGAAGAAGGGACCTTGTACAAAAACATGTAAATCTAATAGTAAAAATGTGGTAGCAATGAATAAAGAAGATCCTGAAAATGTGGTTGCATGTGTTGATACACTTGTTGTAACTGTTAAAGATATTCATGTTTCTCAGGTTGAGAATGTTAGTACAAATGTACAAATGCCAGCAAAAACACTTTCAATTTTATTACAAATGACAGCAACAACACTTCCAATCTAGAGGATGATGATGACACTGAATATAATGATCCATATATTGAAGTGCACATTCATGGTGCAGATCTGAAATTCCTGTTGGATTCAGGTTCCATCATCACCATTCTTTCCAATGTTACATTTGATCACAAATGGCCATATGGTATTAAATGATTTCCCAGTGACTTACACCCATAGAGGACAGAAATTGAAAATGTTTGGGTATTTGTCTCTCACGTAATATTTTACAGCAAAATAATTAAAGGAAAAATATATATAGCAGTGAAGGGACTAGACATTCTTGGATGGCTGCATCAAGGCAAATCTAAGGTTAAGCCCGGACTAACAAACATTTTACGCTGGGTTTTCATGACAACAATTATGCAAACCTGCACAAAATAATTATGTTTATAAACTTTCCAGTGCAAAACGTATTTTGTGCTGGAAAGTTCCCCCAAAGTAACTTAAAGCAGCGCTTAGCGTTTCTTTGTGTTACTCTGCTTCAAGGGGGTGCTCCATGGGTGGCACTTGGGCATTCCTTTTTTTTTTTTTTTTTTTTTTTATTATTTTTAAAAGATTTTTTAACCCATTTTTACAATGTACACCAAAATAGCACATAAAACAATCAATATACGGAGAGAAAAAGAAGAGTAATGAAAACCAAAAAAAGAAGAGCAAATCATGCAGATCAATCTCATAAAATAAAATATTCAGTGACAAAAGAATCCAAAACAATACAAATACTCATATTCTTATGTGTTTTGATATTATCTGCATACCATAGTACAATCTGGTACAAACCTATCCTAAGCGTTATTTTCTGACTTTTAATCCATTTCTACTCACTCCCGCCTTGAGCCTTACTCTGCTTCCAGCGAGTTAGTGGTTGCCAAATTCTTTCCCCCAGTGCTCTCGCCCTCCTACCCTTTCTTTCATAAATAGCTTTTTCCAGATTGTAAGTGGAAATCAACCTTGCTATCCAGAGTTCAAAAGTGGGGGGAACCTTGTCAAGCCATGTTCTCGCGATTCCAATTCGATACACCGCTGTTACCATAAACATAAATTCTATATGATGCTCCTCTATTTCGCCCACGATTCCTAAGATTATAATACCATCTGTCAGCTTTTGTGTGATTCCCAACGAGTTTTCCAAGAAGTTCTCAATTGCCCCTTTTACTGTGTGAAGTTGTGGGCATTGAGCAAACATGTGGACAATATCCGCCTCTGATGAGTTGCAACGTGGGCATGTGATTCCATTGACCCCCCCCCATTGTGCAATTCTTGCTGGCGTGTGGTATAAAGAGTATATAGTTTTATAATGCTGCGATTGTAATGTTGCAGAAGATAAAACTGTGTGGCCTAACTTCAAAGATATCTGTAAGTCCTCCATGGATGCGCCCACCTTTTCCACCCATTTAGTGGCAAATTTAACTATATCGTCGGTTTTTAATGTATACAATTCTGCATAGAGCTGTCTGATTGTGCATCTATCCGCCTTCTCTATGTACTCCATGATTCTATTAGATTCGAACCCTATTGGTCCACCTCTTTTGTCTGCTAGATAACTTCTTAGCTGTAAATATTTAAAAAAATTGTTCCCTCTTATGTCATATTTCCCCCTTAAGTCCTGAAATTGTCTAATTGTCCCCTCAATATCCATAAGATCTCCTATCTTTCTAATCCCTTTGTTATCCCATTCCTTCATAATTGAATCGCTGAATATTTCCCCTGGTAATGAATGATTATTATATAGTCGTGTGTAATGGTGATATCTGCCAAGCCCCAGCTTCTTTGCCACCCCTCGCCAGATTTTATAAACCGCTTGTAAAGTCTTGAACTTAGTGTGTTTAAAATAGTTATAATCCACTGTTTTCAACAGGCCATTCTTGGCTTCATCCCCAATCAGTGCTCTATATACATTTGTGTCCTGCTCCACAATACTCCCACCGCCTAACATCCCTTGTGCGTATTGCAGTGTTGCTGCCCAATAGTAAAGTCTAAAGTCCGGCGCTCCCCACCCTCCCTTCTCCCTTGGGAGAACCATGTACCGATACGCTCTTCTCGTCTTCCCTTGGGCCCAGATTAGCCTATTAAGTATTACTTCCAGTTTCCGAAACCATGATTGTTCAAAAAATAATGGGATCGCTCTAAAAATGTATAAGAATTTTGGGAAGGTGATCATCTTAATAACATTTATTCTCCCCATGAGCGTCAGGTGTAAGTTGTGAATCCTTTCGGTGTTCCTTTTAACTTTATCTATTAATGGGGTCATATTAATTTCTACTAATTTATCTAGGTCAGTAGTCACCTTTATCCCTAGATATGTAGCTACGGGAACAATTCTATTGTCTTGATGAATTGTATATTTATTTTGAACGATCTGGGTTTTGCCTTTATTAATTGAATATCCTGCAATCTTGCCAAATTTCCAAGCCTCCTGCTCTATTTCGACTAGCGCCCTCCCTGGTTTTGGTGTTATAATGGCCACATCGTCTGCATAGGCGAATAGTTTATACTCCCTCCCGTGCAATATCACTGGGTGGATACTCCTATTAGCCTCAAGTTTTCTAAGCAGGGGATCTAAATATAAAGCAAACAGCAGTGGCGACGCTGGGCAGCCCTGCCTGGTCCCTCGTTTGATCTGCACTTCCTTCGTATAGTTTCTGTTTATTCTTATCCTGGCTATTGGGTTTTCATAGAGAGCCTGAATTGCCTTAATGAATCCCTCTCCTATCCCGAACCATTTCATAACCCTCCATAAATAGTCCCACGAGACCCTGTCGAAGGCCTTCTCAGCGTCGAGAAATACGGCTGCGACAGGATCTCGCAATACCTCAGCTGCATCCAGAATGGTTATCATCTGCCTAGTGTGTTGGGTCGTGCCTTTTCCAGGAATGAATCCATGCTGTGCAGTACTAACTAACCCTTCTATGATTTTACTAAGTCTTTGGGCTAATGATTTTGAGAAGATTTTTGTGTCTGCATTTAGGAGTGTGATTGGTCTGTAAGACCCTGGCTCCATTGGAGGCTTGTCTTTTTTGAGAATCACTATTATGTCTGCGCCTGCCCATGACCGTGGTATCGAACACCCGCCTTGTGCCTGTCTAAAGGTTTCTAGCATATCCCCTCCCAGTTGCTCCCAAAAGATTTTATAAAATTCTGCCGGGATCTGATCTGGTCCTGTGGCTTTCCCCCCCGGTAGATGACTTACGGCCTCCCTGATCTCCTGTAGTGTTAGTGGTAGATCTAATTCTTCCTTGGCTGCAGTGTCTAATATATCATGCTGTATTCCCGCTAGATAGTCTGTGATTTCTCCATCCACGTTTCCTATACTTGAATCGTATAGGTTACCGTAGTAGCTTCTAAAAACCTCCTGTATCTCCTCTGGAGTGTTAACCACGTTGCCTAGCCTATCTTTGATTTCTTTTATATCCCCTGCTGACAAGTTTTGTCGAGTGCGTATTGCTAATAAGTGTCCCACCCTTTCATTAAACTCGTAGCATTTTTCCCTCTTTGCTAAATAGTTCCCTGCCGCCTTCTGAGCCAGATTTATCCCTGCCTCTGCTTTATTTATTTCTATTTCTAGAAGTATTTCCTCCAGTGGGTCTCGCTTGTGAATTGCTGTGATTAATCTTTCTTCTAGAGCCTCCAGTTCTCTCATCCTTTCCTCTGTCTTGATCCTCTCTTTCTTAGTTCTGTGCAATGTATAACTTAATGTTTCTCCCCTGATTCCAGCTTTAAATGCGTCCCAAATCATATTAGTATTGGCTGTGTTCCTATTCTCCGCCCAATATTGGGGTATCCATTCCTGCATATGTCTTATATAGCCTGGATCGCTTAATAATCCTCTCTCAAATGTCCAAGTGCTATTTTTACCCGCGCTCCTAATGGTCGTTGGAATACTCAGCACTAGTGGATTGTGGTCCGAGACCACTCTCGGGAGTTTTATTAATTTAGCATCTTTTATGATCGATCTAGAAATAAAAAAGAAGTCTAGTCTGGCCACCATCTTATGCGGGGCTGAGTAAAATGTGCTCCCCGTCCCAATTGGGTTGTTTTCCGCCCAGACGTCAACTAATGCATTATGCCTCACCATATAATGTATGGCCTTACACGTTTTTTTCTTTCTACCATTATACCCTCCCCTGTTCAACAAACTCATCCCATTTAATCCATCAATGTTAAAATCCCCACAACAAATTATTGGTTCCACCCACAGGGCCAATTCTCCATCCAACATTTCAAAAATATCTGGTTCATCATCATTTGAGGCATAAACTGACACTATTGTATAACAACTCCCCTGTACATCCACCTCCACAATTACCCATCTTCCCTCCTGATCTTCTTTTTTCTTTTTAAGTTTTGCGACCCCTTTTTTAGCTAATATTGCCACTCCTCTTGTCTTTGTCTCTTGCTTTGAATGGGCAAGAATGTCAAACCCCATTTGTCCCAACAAGAAAATTTCTTTACCTGCAATATGTGTTTCCTGCAGGCATATTATCTCTGATCTAAGTGATCTCAGCAAAGCAGCGACTTTTTGTCTTTTATCCGCATTGTTCAACCCGCATACGTTCATGGAAATCACCCTTAACGCCATTTATAAATCACAAAAATGTCCCTACTACAATGACAACCTCTTCTACAGTAACATACTCTTTTAGTGCTTGCCAACCAGGTATTTACTGCTGTTTTTTCCTCTCCAGTATATTCTTTTCTCTCTTTTCTCGCTATTTGTGCTCTTATCCTACACCTTGCAACCTTCCTTTTACCCGCCCACCCTCCCAGCACCCCACCCTCAGGATTCCCACCCTCAGGACCCCCACCCTCCCCCCCGTCACCCCTTCCACAGGCAGATAGGTCACACATGACCTATATGTGGCTGCTATGTCCTGTAGAGTCGCTCCCCTCTCCCTCCCAGATTACATATCCTGTCTTCCTTGCCCCACACCCTGTGTTGCCATCCTGTCTTACTGCTACCATTTAGGCCTATCTGTTTCCCCCTCTTCCCTTATTTTTCTCAGTAAGCTCTGTTAAGTATTCCCCGGCCTTTACCTCCGAAAAAAACATTCTCACATAACCCCCCACGATGGTCTTCAATTTTGCAGGAAACATTAAGTAAGCCTCCGCTCCTTGCTGTTGGAAAGGTGTTATCATCTGCCTAAGTCGCCACCGTCTCTCTACCGTTACGTGGCAGAAATCGGGGCGAGCAAAGAAAGTTACTCCCTGGGCTGTTTTCTTGGAATCTGGTCTGGCTTTTTCTATTATCTCTTGCCTTGCCAGATAATTGCCGCAGAAGACCAACATGGCCCTAGGCTTGTTATCCTGTCTCTCATCTTTCCTCTTTTTGTTAACCAATGGGAACCTGTGCGCACGTTGTATTTCTAGTTCCCATTGCCAAGGTACTTCCGGGAAGACCTCTTTCAACAACTTAATGACGAAACCCCTGGGATCCTGTCCCTCCACCCCTTCCTCCAGTCCAAGAAGTCTCACATTACTCCGTCTTTGCCGATTCTCAAAATCTTCGATTTTCCATTGCAGGTCCTCTGCCCTTTTAGTCTGTTCCATTTTAAATGCTTGCCAGTCAGTAATCTCATCCTCAACTCTGCTAGTCCGTTCCTCAACAAGCCCCACTCTTTCTTCCACTTCCTGGTATTTTTTGTTCATTTTCCTGATTGAGGTTTGAATTTTCTTAGTGTCATGCCTGGCTCTTCTGCTCTCTGCCCTTGCCTCAGCCTGCATTTGTTTAAGAGTGTCAAACAAAGTGTCCATCGTGACATTTTGTGAGAATTCCGGGACCCCTCCTCCGTCCGCCCCACTTCCCCCTGTTGGGGTTTCTTGAAAAGCGCTTGCAGTACCTGGTGCTCCAGCTGCATCTTGAGAGATATTTATAGAGTAATTATCGAGGGTGTCGCCTAGCTCTTGGTCCTGGTACTTTTTAGAGGCACTGCCATAGTCCCATAGCAATTTCCTGTTTGTACTAGATGCGGCTCTATCAATGCCTCTTTCTCTTCTTATCATGGTGCGCCTTTTTTTCCGCTGTGTATCTTTATTTTTCTGACCGCTAATATTGGACCCTTCAGAATCAGACTCAGAGCCTATTGAGAAGTCAGTAATGCTATCCTCCTCCTCATCTGAGCGCCGCGAGGAATCTGAGCCTTCAGTCCCAGTATAGAATTTTTCTGCCTCTGGGGTGTGTATTCTCCTTCCTTTACCACCTTTACCTCCTTTACCACCTTTAACCGCCCGACTTTCCACGCTTCTCATACTTCCCCAGGTGGATTGCACTAGGGTATTGCTGTCTCCAGGCGTATGAGCGATATCGATTTCTAGCAGCGCTTCCAGCATTTGCTCATTATTATTAATGTTATTTGACAGTTCCCCTACCTCCTCCGGCTCTGGTGTATCGGCGTCTGCAGCAACAGCGTCTGTCACGGTGTCTGTTACCGCGTCTGCTACAGCGTCTGAATCCCCTGGCGCTGACACTGAGAGCTTCCCGCTGAATGCGGCCCTTTCCAGCGCGCACGCCTGAGACGCCTGAGACTCCGGTTGCTCGGCAACCACCGTGCTTGCGTCCTCGCGGTTACAGCGTTCAGCTTCCGTGTTCAGCTCTACGCCCGGGGCCGGTGTGGCTTCCGTGATGAGAATCGACGGCTGCATCCTGGCTGCAAAAGCCTCTGTGACTGTGGGCTGCCGACGATCTTTGCCAGGTACACTGTTTACTTGCTTCGTGACCCCGCTGTCCGATTGACGGCGCTTCTGCTGCTGTTGTTCCTTTGATACTGCGGCTCCCGCCTGGAGCGCACCCTTAGGTTCAGTCTTTTCCTTCTCCTTGGCGTGTTTTTCCGTTTTTTCTCCTTTCTTGAGCTGTGTTTTTTGGATGGCTCCAGTTGCTGCAGCGGTCCTTCTGCTTGGCGCTGTTGACTTAGGGATCGCCCCTGTGCGTTGTGCCATCCCTTTCAGTATAGCAAAACCTTGGCGAATCGTTCTCATCAGTTTCACTTCAAGGAATCCCCGTAGGATTGTCAGTACTTTCTTTAGTACTTCGGGTCTTTCCTTACTGCTGCTAGTTATCTGGGAGATCAGCATATCTCACCATCTCCTCGTCTCAGCAAGTCTTTCCATACATGATACAGGAGAGGGAGAGGGAGTAGGTGCGACTACCACCTACAGTAGCTTAGCGGCCATCTTGCCCCGCTCGGCACTTGGGCATTCCAATGCAAACGCAGATATTTTTTGACACAAAACTATATCGGCTATCAATAGTAGACAGAGTTGTGCACCAGAAACTAACACCACTTTAAAGCAGGAGTTAAAAAAGAAAAATGGTTTTATTTCTCTTAACTTTTCTCATGTTCCATGTGTGCTGCACTATAAAGCACACATCCAAAGTGGGAAAAGTTTTTAGGTTAGTCTAAGCAGAGCATTTTGTACTGGAAGGGGTACTCTTCCAGATCATAATCTATGCAAGACTCACAAAGACACACATGCACTATTTTGCAAAGGTGTGGGCATAGCGCTCCACTGCCTGATTGTGTGCCAGCACTAGGTAGAGAGAAGGATGGTGCCTAATCGTTGGAAATATGGTCCTTTTCTGCTCTCCCCTTGGGACCGACTCACAGAACTAATCTGAGATGAAATCCTAAACTTACTACTTTTGGAATTCACAGAAGGCCTTTAGTAGTAGTAAAGTTAGGACTCCTAACTTTACTACTACTAAATACCTGTTGTGAATAACAAAAGTCATAAAGTTAGGATATTGTCTCAGTTTAGTAATAGTAAAGTTATGAGTCCTAACTTTACTACTACTAAATGCCTTCTGTAAATACCAAAAGTAGTATGTTTATGATTTTATCTCAGATTAGTTCTGTGAATCGGCCCTCTTGTCACAAAACACAGCGCAACTCTGTTTGCTGCGCTGGATTTAGCGACAATTTTAATGATCTGGGCCTTATCTTTAAGCTGAGTGCTAAAGAACAAGTATTAGCCATACATGAAAATAATGGAAATAATAAGGGTGAGTCTACTATGCTAATTGTAGAGCACACAATATTGAACCTTATACTGAAACAATCCCAAAAAAAATCCCTTAAGTATTTTCTAATAAATTGAGGAAATTCAAAGAACTAGCTTCACATTAGAATTGAATATTAGCCCAATTAAACATCACTTATGTAATGCCTTACTCAGTGTGAGAAAAATCTTATCTACTGAAATGCAAAAAGTGGTTAGTGAGGGTATAATAGAACACATAGATTCCTCACTGTGGGTTTTCCCACTGGTCGCTGCCTGCAAGAAAGATGAAAGGCTAAGTGTCTATGTAGATTTGGACTCATTTAATCAGCGCATCTGGATTATTAACTTTCCATTAACATGCATTGAAGACTTATTGAATAAATTGTCTGGTGCCACCGTATTTTCTAAGTTCGACATGAAGGTGACGTATTACCAAGTGGAACTCACAAAACAATGATGCCATTTGACAGCATTCTTTGCTCCAGATGGTCTATTCCAATTTACATGCATGCCTTTGGCTTTGTCTCTGTGGCTTCTGTCTTACAGAGGCTAGTGTCCACATGATTTAAGAACATACCCGGGATAGTTGCATTCTAATATGATTTACTCATTTTTGGAATAGATAAGCAATCTTATGATTATACCTTAGGAAGTGTTTTATCTGTTCTCAAGGATATGGGAACTACTCTTACTAAAGGTATGTGTGAATTCTGGAAAGACAAAATCAGTTATTTAGGCCACTATATTTTTAACAAAGGCATTTCCCCTATACCTAATTTAGTCAAGGTTATCATGAAGGCCAATCCACTGAGCAATAAAGATGAGCAAAAATTATTTCTAGGGTTGTGCAAATTTTACACCAAGTGTATGAACATATTTGCCAGTAGTACATTACCTTAAAGAGAGATTTTGAATAAAGATGTAAAATTTGTATGTTCGACTCCCCAACAAGACAATGGGTCAAACACGCTCAACCTGATTCACAAAGGTAAAGTTAGACTTTTGGTCTAAACTTAGACTAAACATCTAAGTTTACAACTTTGGGAACTTACAAAGGGCATTTACGAGTACTATCTTTAGGTCTACACTTGGGGCAGAGATCCGACCTGAGTGCGGACATAAAGATAGTACTCATAAATGCCCTTTGTGAATATCCAAAGCCGTAAACTTAGATGTTTGGTCTAAGTTTAGAACAAACTTCTAAGTTTACCTTTGTGAATGGGGCCAGCCATTTCTGCTACTCCTGCACTCAAAGTTTCTGGGATGATATTAACTTTTACCTCACTGTTGGTGCTTCAGAGAAAGTGTTAGGAGCTTTTCTTAGCCAAATGGATGGACAGAAAGTATTCACTATAGGCTATGCATAAGAGTGCATATATGCTTTTTTATATTTTTTTGCAGGAGGTAACCCCTCAAACTCACCTTTCTTTACTCCTAATCTCTCTGACTGCTTCCCTCCCCCAAGTCCTAAGATTCCCTAAAACCCCTTAACCCTAAAAAAAACTTCGATCCCTTTACCTCTATCCACTCCTAAATCCTAAACCTACCGTTAATTCCCTTTACCTCTAAACACCCCTAAAACCCCCACATTACCCTTGCCTGCCTTTATCTCCACTCACCCTTAAACCCTAAAATCCCTCTACCCACTGCTATGCTGTAAACTTATGGTTTCCTCCTTTTATCTTTAACCCTAGAATCCCCCTTAGCTCCCTTTGTCTCTAACTCAATCAGTTCTCAAGTTTAGACTTTGATTAAAAAAAAGCAGACATTTGAGGTGAGCAAAATTAGAGTGTCGCTGGTGTTGAGTGTGCTCTATACTGGAGCTGGTTTCCACCTAAATTTAAGAACTACCCAGAGTTCTCTGCTTCTTTTTATGCACAATTAATGCGTAACTTTATGCCTGAAAGGGTATTGTTTTGACTTATACTGGGTGCTCCCTTGTGTCTGGAAAAAGCTATTCCTCTCTGAAGAGCTCTATTGAGAGTGAAACATGTGTCAGGGGTTGCTTTTATCCATTTCAGGTTGGCTTGGATGGTATTTTACCAATCCAAAGCTGTAATACTGTGCCTGGAGTGGTAAAAGGCTTCAGCCATTTTACAGCTCGACATGGATAGCAGTGTGCTTATCCTATGCCGAAAGACTTTGCTGTAGAAATGGCAAAAGACTTCGGGGCATATTATCAAAGGCCTTATCGCCGCTTTAGCTGGACCTTTTGTGGCTAAAGCGGCGATAATTTCATCGCCCTGTTAGCAAGCTGTCGCTAACAGCAGTTAGCGACAGTTTGTAGGCGATAGCGAGCGGTTTAGGGCCCGCTTTGCAAGTCAGCGATATTTATCGCTAATGACATGCAAAGTGGGCGTACCCAACCTGTTAGCGACTGAAAGCAGTCGCAAACATCGTCATGGGCTTTTATCAACACAGGCACAGCGATAAAAAATTTTGCGCTTAGAGCGAATATCCCCTGCTCAGACCACTTCTTAACCTGTATATCCAATGGGAGCTGGATATTCAGGTTAAGACCCTATTGGCGTTAATGCCTGAATATCGCTGGATTTCCAGTGATATTCACGCATTGAGCCGCTGTCGCCGGATATTTTATCGCATTTGAAATAAACGTTGCTAATAGCACGTTATCTCTGCGATAAAATCCGGCGATGCACAGTGATAAAAAAATATCGCTAAGCTCATTTAGCGATAAATATCGCTAGTTATTGATAATATGCCCCTTCTTCCTTTTCTATCTCGGCGTGGATGGCACTGTGCTAATCCTACGCTTAAAGACTTTGATAGAAAAGCAGACATTTGATGTGAGCAAATTTAGAGTGTCGCTGGAGTTGAGAATGCCCTACACTGGAGCTGCTTTCCACCTATATATCTATCTATCTTTCTATCTATCTATCTATCTATCTATCTATCTATCTATCTATCTATCTATCTATCTATCTATCTATCTATCTATCTATCTATCTATCTATCTATCTATCTATCTATCTATCTATCTGTCTGTCTGTCTGTCTGTCTGTCTGTCTGTCTGTCTGTCTGTCTGTCTGTCTGTCTGTCTGTCTATCTATCTATCTATCTATCTATCTATCTATCTATCTATTTATCTACCTACCGCCAGTAGGTAAGATATATATATATATATATATATAACAATGTTTGCCACACACTACAAGCCCCAGCATGCAGTGCAAACATAACATCAGGGCGGCCACTGGAGGCAAAAAAATTATAAATGGAAGCATGCGCATTGTGGTGTGTAGATGCTAAAGGCGTCACCTTCGAAAAAGGTCAAAGTATGACCGAAACGCGTCAGGTTTGCCTAGAGACATTATCATCATTAAATAAAAGGATTTACCTTCATCGCAGGAGTGCGGCTCGTTTCTTTCCGTGAGGAGAGAGTGGGAGGATATATATATATATATAATATATATACATATAATATATATATATATCTACATATATATGTATACGTATATATATAATATATGCATATATATATATATATATATATATATATATATATATATATATATATATATATATATATATTCACTGAAAAAACCATAGGTTATACACCATATATAGTTAGGAATTAGCATTTAAAAAACCTTATTTTACTCACACAAAACCATTGAAATTCCATATATAGTTAGTTGTACTAACTATATATCGCGCACCCGCAATCCACTGCTGATCATGTCACATATTACATCATTCATGACATGGTCAGTGACATCACTGATGACATCACTGATGACATCTCAAATGACATCACTGATGACATCACTGATGACATCTCAAATGACATCACTGATGACATCACTGATGACATCTCAAATGACATCACTGATGACAACATCCAGTGACTGTATTTTTCTGTAAAGTTAAAATATGTCTTACATATTGAAGATTGAGTGGATGTATAAGTGTCTGGATGAATGATTTAGTAGGTGCATGACTGACTGTATGAATGAGTGATTAAATGTGTCTCACTGAGTGCATGGGTTAGTGACTAAACTGTCTTAATTTGTGCATCATTATGTCTGTTGTTCTGAAAACTGCTGCATGTGTTGTTCAGTAGCTATATGAGTAACTATATGGGTTATTGATTGGTTGCCCAAGTATTTGTATGGGAGACTGAGTGTGTGTGTGGGTGGCTGGGAGGTGTATGACTCTGTGCATAGATGTGTGAGCAGTTGATTCACTAGATGTATGGGTTCAAAAGTGCATGTGGAAACAGCTGTATGGGCGGTTGACTGTGTGCATGAGTGTATTGGTGAGTGAATGGATATCTCAGTGCTACATGTCAAAGTAAGTACATATGTAAAACACAGTACATGTGAGAGTTGACATATATAAATAACTGTGCAAAAGAGCCAGTGAATGTGTGAGTGGCTGTATGGATCATTGTGAACTTGTATCAGGGATTGTATAAGAGAGTAAATATGTGTTAGTATATGTTTGAATAAGTAAGGTGTGTATAACTGTATAGTTGAGGAAATGGAGGTGTGATTGATTCTTTGCATGACTGACTAGGTGTGTGAGTAACTCCATGGATGAGTGATAGTCTGTGAGTGTCTGTTTACACTGAGTGTATCTAAGGTTATATTAGAGTCTGAAGAGCTTCATCGTATTATCACATGAATGATGTCATCAGTGATGTGATCAGTAATGTCAAATGAGATGTCATCAGTGATGTCATCAGTGATGTCATTTGAGATGTCATCAGTGATGTCATCAGTGATGTCACTGACCATGTCATGAATGATGTAATATGTGACATGATCAGCAGTGGATTGCGGGTGCACCATATATAGTTAGTACAACTAACTATATATGGAATTTCAATGGTTTTGTGTGAGTAAAATAAGGTTTTTTAAATGCTAATTCCTAACTATATATGGTGTATAACCTATGGTTTTTTCAGTGAATTTTCAAGGTTTTGTAAATGCTAATTCCTAACTATATATGGTCTATAACCTATGGTTTTTTCAGTGAATTTCATTGGTTTTTTAAAAGCTAATATCTATAGCTGTAAAATGTATTCTTCTTTAAATCCAAAAATATATTTTATATGTTTATTAATAATTTTTTTTAAATATTTTTTTTGTTTCGCTCCCGGTCCGCGAACCGGAAAGCTTTCCGTTAGCTTAAATTGATGCCGCGACCGGGTCCGCGAACCGGTAAACGTTCCGTTTGCGCAACTGCCGCTTTAGAAATCAACATCGTGACGCGTCGCGAAAGCGCGACGTATCGCGTTGCCGCATAATGCGTCTTATGACGTACCGCGTTAGCGCACCCGGAAGTGCCCCAGGGCGCTGACCGAGGCGCGAAACGCAGCTCCCCGGAAGCGATCCGCGGCGCGTCGCGAAAGCGCGACGTATCGCGTTGCCGCGTAATGCGTCTTATGACGTACCGCGTTAGCGCACCCGGAAGTGCCCCGGGGCGCGGACCGAGGCGCGAAGCGCAGCGACCCGGAAGCTATCCGGGGCGCGGACCGGAGCGCGTAACGTAAGCATAACAGGTCATGTGACTTGTTAATAACACTTTTCATTGGTTCATTTCACTTTTGGTATCATAATCATGTAAGGCTAGGTCAGGTGACCTAAAAATAACACTTTTCATTGGTTGAGAACTATTGTTTTTCCCAAATGATGAAAACCCCTCCTTCTTTCCTCACTCTGACTTTCATCATTGTGAGAGGAAGACCTTTATTAATACTTCAGAAATGGCTTCAGTAGTTCACTATCCTTCAATGATCAGGCCACAAAACTATCAGCCACATGTTTTGGCATTCTGAGAGTGCTAAATAAAATCTTCCCTCTCCTCCCCCTGGAAGCCAAACAGGCTGCTATTCAAGGGCTCATCCACTCCCGTCTTGATTTTAATAACGTTCTTTATCTGGGTGCTCCAGAATACACCCTTCGGAGGCTGCAAACTGTACAGAACAGTGCAGCTCGTCTTCTACTAAAAATCCCGCACAGACACTCAGTAAGGACCGGACTGTCTAGCCTCCATTGGTTACCGATCCGGCAGAGGATTCTGTTCAAAGTGCTATGTATAGCCCATCAAGCTTTTTGGGACATGGGACCTATCATTACCCGTGATCTGATCACTCACTATATCCCAAATCGCAGCCTTCGCTCCAGCCAGACTCTCTTAGCAGTAGTCCCAAGAATAAAAAGATCTAGAACCGGTGGAAGGACGTTCATGTACAACGCAGCTAAGGCCTGGAATGCTCTACCACGTCATCTTAGAGCCATCCAGAACCTCACCTCGTTTCGCAAGCATCTGAAGACCCACCTTTTCACATCTGCCTGCTAAACCGGTGTTTTCTCCCCCCTCCCCTGTTCTCTGGAGGTTACGATTATCCTAGCGCTTGGACGCCTTCGGGCAACAATTGCGCTCTATAAATCCCCAAGTTTACAAGTTTACAAGTTTACAAGTAGTTGCTTCAGCTGGTGCACCCCCACCACCACCTCCACCTCCTCATGGGAAGAGAGGACCACCTCCCCAGGTCATGACCAACACAGAGGAGGAAGAGGAAGAAATGGAGGAAGAGGAGAGAGAAGAACCACAGTTCTTGGAAGAGGTGCCCCGGGTTTCCCATAGGAAAGCCAGTTTCATCTGGCAGTTTTATTCAATCCCTCCAGGCCAAAAAAAAGTGAATGCGAGGTATGTCACCTGCCTCATCTGCAAAGATAAATTATCAAGAGGGACTGATAAGAAGTATAGTTATGGGAACTATACTATGCATAGGCACATGACCAGGAAGCATCCACTTAATTACAGCCGGGCGGAAATACGGGATTTGGAAGAAAATCCAACATCAACTCCTGTGGCCAGATCAAGATCGTCAATATCATTGACACCAGCAGAGGCACGGGAAACTGTGCCAAACATACAAGAGAATTTTGGCCACATGAAACATACTTGTATGCACTGTGGTGCGTTGATAGCATGTGGTAATATGAGTATAAATGCTATCAACCTGGCTTATGAACATCATAATTGCCCTAACCGCCCCCAGTAATTTTTTTTTGCTCCTGTTGAGCCCTTTTCAATGCCTGTTTTTTGTTGTTTCCCCCCCCAAAAAAACAAAAAAAAATATAAAATCGTTCAAAAAATACAAAAAAACAAAAAATTAAAAAAAATAAAAAAAAATATAAAACAACAAAAATATTTAAAAAAAAGTTCTTTTCAGAACTACCTCCCCTTTCAAAAAAAATTGCTAGAATGTTTAGCACTCTGGCAAGCTCTATTTCTTTTGGTTCGCTTCCCGGTTAGCTTCCCGGTACGCGGACCGGGAGCTAACCAAAAAATGTTTTAAAAAAAAAAAAGAGTAAGTATAAGGAAAGTAAACAGAGAGTGATGTTAAAAGAAAGACAGCTATAGGGAGTAAAGAAGAGATACTGTTTAATAGATCTATTTACCGAAGAAAAGACGGAAGAGGGTATAATTGTGAAAAACAAAATAGATAAGGAAGTGAAAGAAAAAAAAAGAGAGTATAACATTAACAAAGAAGAGTTTCTTGGAGAATGTGAGTGAATGTTCAAAATAAGATTAAAACATGGGGAATAACAGAGAGAAAAAATAGAAAACAGAAAACAAAAAATAACAGAAAAAGATTAATTGAAACAGCAAAGAAATGTAAGTAACATAGAGCCATATCATCAACATAGGCAATAAAAGTTTTGCAGCTTTTATTGGCAGAAATGTGTCGCTAAAGCCGCTTTTGCGGCAGAAAACTGCCGCTAAAACCACTTTTGCACCAGTTTTCTGCCAATAAAAACAGCAATAATTTTATTGGCTGTGTTCATAATATGCCCCTTAGTGTGCTTCAACTACACAGAGAAAGCATTATGAACAAATAGTGATAGAGTGATCAGTCAAAGACACTAAGAGTAATAGAGACGGAGTGAGTGAACAAGAGTGAGGAACTATGAGAAGAGAGGGACTGAGAAAAAGAGTGGAAGGAGTTGAGTAAGTAGGTAATAGAGAAAGGAATGAGGGAAGTAGCAAAGGCAGGAAACTGAGGGTTAAAGAAATGAAGCAGTGGAACTAATAGAAGTTAAATGTGATAGAAATGTAACGAAAAGAGTACAAAACATTTACCTTATAATTGTCGTTAAATTACTCACTTTTTGTTTTTATACTTTCAATCTGTGAAAGAGAGAACAAACATTTGAAAAATATTAAAACATGTATTTAAAAATTACAAAAGACAAGGGAAAAGATTGAAGGACAAACAGTTTTTCAACAACTTTGACACTTACAGAAGCTTCTGCTTCTCCAGGCCCCCTACACAGTCCTAAAGATATACATTTTAAACTAACAGTATCTTGATGCAGATGAAGTGAGGCCTATCTTAAAACATGGTGCTTCTTTTGCATTGCTGTTGTCTCAGAAAAGTGTCGCAAGACACTAAAATTTTAAATGATTGCTTCAGGATGCCAATAAGATGTGTCCTATCCAGAGGTTTGTTTGAGGTGAGGCCTACTCAGGGTTGCAGATGAAATTTCGAGTTGTTGAAGAGAATAGAGGACATAATACATGTGAAGGTCTACCAATGAAGTGAGTCATGTCCACTGCACTCTTGAACAAAGGCCAAACCTCCTCTGTTTCCCTGGACAGACCTAAACTTGATCTGCACAATGTGATTCGTAATGATAGGAAACACAGGTGATGTAATTGAAATACGTGCAATTTCTTTTGCTCATTTCACAATCACATCACTTGTGTTTCCTTTGCTTAGGTATCTCATTGTGCAGATGTAGTCCAGCATATGAAAGAGTACGCAGAAGTGCAGCACTGCATGCAACAACTTTGACACTTACAGAAGCCTCACCTTCTCCATGCCTCCTACACAGTTCTACATATACATCATAAATGCAAACAGTACAGAATTAATTATACATGTTAAATGCTTTATTTTTGCTGTTCTCAGAATGTATCAAAATTCACTAAAAACAGTGACTTGAAGGTATTCATCATATAACAGCGGGGAAAAAAAAACACAATCAAAATGATTGTGTTTAAAAAACCCATACAACATAGCAAATCAGAATTCAGAACTCCTTAAAGTTAACTTACTTTCCATGACGTCAAAGGATGTCCTATGAACAGCTTACACTCTGTTGTGCTGTTATTACTTTCAGCCCGCCACTTTCTGAAAGAAAACCTCCATCGTTTTTAAAAACATGTTACATGCAATAAATGACTTCTTGCTCTCTACCACAAGTTTCCACAAAGCCAAATCTTGTCAGAGCCATTTATAACTCTTGGATTTCTTGTAAGCCAATCCCGTCATTTGGCATTTCTGCAACTTTCAGAATTAAAATGTTAAAGATCATTTTCACAATCCTGGAATAGTAATATCTTCCCCTTCTTGCTCAGTCATGTTCTACATTTCCTATGACACTGATACTGCTTACTATGAAGCAGACTTACACTACCTCTATGACTACTACAATTATTTAATTCTCTACATCACTTTTAATCACAAAGCAATGTAAAACAGTAGACAGCATTGCAGACTTACATTCCCTCTACTCTATGTTTTGATTGGCTGCTTCAATTAGCTTATAAAAAGAAATAGTTTTTCTGAACTCATTCAAAGTGCACTTATTTCTCCATGACGTCCAGTCTTATGGTTAGAAGTTATGTCTCTGAACTACACTTATCCTCAAGGCCAAATCGTGTAGGAGCCATTAGAACTTCTTGAAATTCCACAGAGCACATCCCGAGATTCTTTCCCTAAAATTTTGGTTTTAAAAACACCAGGTAAGAGTTTTTAAGGTCATACGGCAATTTTTTTTTGAAAATTAAAACAGAATCATTGCAAAATGACCAGCCATTTCTAGACTTTAAATAAGCTGTGTAATGTCCTGATGATATTGAAGGACCGTCATGATATATAATTGCTGCAGTTACAAAAGTCCTTCCTGATATTGACAACTGCGAAGCCACAAAATTTTTAATTAAAGTTGTCAATTTTGTTCCATCAGGCCTACATCGTTGGAACATTAAAATGACATACTGGCCATATGTTCGTATTAATAATGTGGACATCATTTCAGATTTACATTGGCTACACTCCATGTTGTGATCAGCTGCTTTTACTAGCTTATTAAAGGAGACTGATTTACTGTCTGGCAAAGTTAAATATATAAATCTTTCTGAGTCTACACTAGTAGTACTTGATACCATACAGTTCTCGCAGTCATGCTGCCATTGATTAGAAAGCCCAAACAGCTGATCTACATCTACACCTTCAGCATGCAATACATCAAGCATATACATTAAAAACTCCTGACAATCTTGCTGAATATTTTGAGAGAATTGTGTTTGGCCTGAACATCTGTCTAACAGATTTCGAATTTCAGACACACTTTCTATGTTTGTTCTATCAGTGCTACATTTCTCTAACACAGAATTTAACAAACTGCAAAATCTTTGATCAGAATTGACCACAATCTCTTCTTTTACATTTTCTAGAGAAAACAAAACATTAACCACTACATTAGCATAGCAGTTGACACCAGAACTGTTTTCAAATTGAAAACCAACAACATCTTCAACAGAATTCTTTTTGTTTCTGCTTATAATTTCAGGTTCATCGACTATTCGTCTTTTTGCTACAACCTCCCCAGTATTGGTTACATTTCTTCGTTTCCGGCCTACCACACGTTTCTCAAACAAAGGATATTGAGGCAAATATGGCGCATACTCTCTTCTTAACCTATTGTATTCCTTAACACAATCTAGATCCGCACAAATGCTTGTGACATCACACTCAATCAAGTACAATCCCGATAAAGTTCTAACTCGTGACAATGCCACATATGCCATACCCTCCTTGAACACAGAACTGCCAATATTCACCAATGCACTGTCTACACTTAAACCTTGCGATTTATGGATTGTCACCGCATATGCCAAGCAAACAGGAAACTGCTTACGGCGAACATATAAGTCTTTTACAAGCAAAAATCTAGCAGAGCAACGACCAATTAGCTGTACTTCCTCAATGCCATCAAATTTAATTTTTAAAAATTCAATTCCATCTCTATTTCTGTATTTTACAAAATCAACAACATTACCCATTGATCCATTTACCAGACCTCTTTCAACATGTAAATTCCTTCTTAAAATTAAACGGCAGTTCAAGCACACATTCAGAGTCTTTTCAAAACCTGCAGTTTTAGATATACTCTTCTCTAATGAATCCAATTTTGTTTTCAGATTCTCAGACAAAATAATTGTTGATCCCATATGCTCTACTCTGTCAATAGCTTCCAGTTTCACAATCTCTTGCTTTTCTAAATGCAACATTTTGTTGTTGAATTTGGCACATTCTGCAAGAGTTGGCATCAAACATATTCCAGATTTCTTCTCAGTAATTTTCTGAAAAATATTCTCAGGCACAACATCTTGTTCTGGATATAAATTTGACAGTAATCGTGCATGTAAAGCTTCTTTCCCATGCTCGGTCACTTTTCCAATTCTAACATCTTGTAGAATAGTCTTGTAAACTTCATCCTTCGCCTGACGCATATTTTCATGCAGTTCAGCATAATTGAAGTTTAACCATATATTGACGTTGCCAATGCTGCCTAGGCACTTCCTGGTATCTTCATGCGTGAGCATTTTGAACACAGGTTGCCCTTTCACTGGTGTCAGCTGCAGAAGATCTCCGAAAACAATGATGTGTTTGTCACCAAATAACACATCATACTCTGTTTTGAGAACTTCTTGCATTCTCAAATGCACAAAGGCAAGCATGACATTGGAAACCATGCTTACTTCGTCAATGATAAGAAGTTTCATTTTCCTCAAGATTCTTGAAACTTCAAAACAAGCATCTCCAGATAGCTTGTGATATTGTAATTTGTTGTCATGCTCCACTGGCAGCATCAGTAAACGATGTAAAGTAATCCCTTTAATGTTATGTGCTGCCAGTCCAGTTGGAGCGGTGACAACACAAGACAGCGATGACTCTGTCCTTTCCTGCAAATAGCATGAAATTGCTTTAATGAGGAAACTTTTTCCAGTTCCCGCTTCTCCACTCACGTACAGTCGGACAGGCTTCAATGACGTACATGAGCACTCTTTCTTGTCATGACTTAATCCATGATCAATTTGCATGGTAACTTCGTCATATATTTTCCTCTGCTCAACGTTGAGTTGTCTTTCCAACTCTTCTAAGTTAACCGCATCCTCCTGAGCATGTGCCATGGCTCTTTCCACTTCATTCATAGCAGTGGCAGCTTCATTTTCGATAACAGGTCCTCCTAGTGGATCCTGACTCAATGAAGCAGAACTCTGACTGTCCTGAGAACTGTCTCTGGCAATCTCGGCTGCAATCATTGCTTCCTGCTCAATTTCCGCATTCAACATTTGTACATATTTGGGAAAAGCAGGACATTCTATGGTCTCCTTGGCGGCATTGAAAGAGTCTTCGTAACAGAGAAAATCTCCAAGCAGTTCCTCTTCTGCACGCCAAGGCTTAAAAAGTTGCAAAAGTGCTAAATAGAACAACTCCTTTTTTTCAGGAGATTCGCCACTCAATTTTCGATGGTTTACCAAGTGGCATTTTCTTTGCTTGACCAGACATCCCTCACTTCCTATTACAGCATACACTCCTTTCTCAGTATCTTCTTTGATGTTCCTCTTGAATATGTAATTTTGAAGAACCTCATACAGACAAACATTCTCGAGGTGAATACTTCGATTTGGATAATATGTATCCAACATGTTGGTCTTCAAAATGTCGGTACTGTTTGGCTCCTTTTCCGCCAAATACTCAATTTCCCGCACAGGTTTGAGAACTCAATTACGCGTTGCAGCAAGACCAAGACTCGCCCAAATGATACTCCTGGACTTGGCATAGAGACTTGCTGAAGACAACCGGTCAGAACATTCGTACGCTCCGATTTCTCGATGCGACAACATCTTCAGACTGAAACTGTACAACTTCTTGCTGAGGCTCTTTTCATGGGAAATGTCCTCCCACATATCCTTCAATTCTGTCTTCTCTTTTTTGGTGATGTAAGACGTCACATACCGAGCCACAGCCATACAGTTATCAGCCACAAACTGTATATCCATGTTAGCATTCCACATGGACAAAATCACCGGGTTGTAGTCGCTGATGTACTTGGACTCTTCGTTCCTCTTCAAATTGTATGTGTTTTTAGGTGATTTCTTCATCACATTATGTCGCAGCGAAGACATCAAACTGTTTACTCTTCCTTTAGAAATCACCGGTCGTGGAAAACCGAAACGACATTTGGTGTAGAACTTGTCCTTGTTTCGGAATTTACGACGACAGTACTTTCCACATCGATGGCTTTGGAAACGCAGAACTTTTTCTCTTAGGCTTTTCTTCTCCTTTGCGTTTGGAACAGCACACGTAGAATACTGTTGTATAAAACTCATCACTGAGTCTTCTGGATCCGTTCCAAATTTAGGTGCATCCTTGATCCACAGCAACATATGTATATGAGGAGCACCTCTTGCTTGGTACTCCTTTCTCCAGAAGAAATCCAACACCTCTCCAAGAGGTGGATTCTTCTTATTCATGATGAAAGACATCATAGCTTCAAATCTATGATTGAAGTACCTACATACATTGACTGGATCCAAAGAGCACAGTTCTCCGGGTGTCTTGAATTCGATGTTTTCTACGTTAGCATTTGCCTCTCGTAGAAATTCAAGTAAGTCTTCCCAGCCATACTCGGCACAGCTCAGAGTGAGGAACCATGTGGGAGTACCTAAGTTCCTCAGCATACATTTTAAATCACCATGACGACGGTACCAGTACTCATTAGTACCATGCTGACACGCCATGAGATTAATCAGGTGAGAATCCAAAATACTGTCTTGGACATTGACTTTATCCATAAAGTCACTTGCCGAGATGTTTTGCATGTGTATACCACTTTTCAAGATGTGGTTCACTGCATATGACAGTCCAGACAGATCGCTTTCAAACAGGAGATGAAACAAATAAGGAATGCATTGTCGAAACCTAGCATCTCCTGCATACAATCGCAAAGTCCGGTATTCAGAAGCAGGAATTTGATGAGGTCGCTCATCATATCTTCCTCCCTGACCTGTTGGAAAAAGCTGTGGGAAACACCGAGCTTCCAAACTTTCCTCCCAAACACTAATGGGACTCCCTTTGGCTTGTTTCATTTGAAACAACTCAATAGCATTCCCCATGACTTCCTTGGAATGCAAAGGATGAACACTATAATGTTCATATATTTCTTCACTAGTAGAAGTTTCTACTTTCTCAATTTGACCAGCACACAAATCGCTATCCTCTTCCTCACTTACTTCCTCTTCTGCAACATATACATTCTTATAGTATTTATTATTTTTTTTCAAATACAATGTTGCCTTTTTAACTTTCCTAACATCTACTAAATCTTGCCATATTTTCTTATTCTTTGTCGGAACCCCATTAACTAAGATAACCAGAGGTTCCTCGTCCACTTTTTCTACTCCAATTGTGTTAATGTTTTTCTTCAAATCTAGAGGCAAATAAACAACTCTTCCCTTTAATCCTCTCTGTAAATCTGATGGAGGCAATTTCCCTGTCTTTGGCTCCATTCTTACAATAGCCTGAAAGGGATGGATACTTTGAATCAAAATAGATTCATAAGTATTTAAATCCTTCAATTCAGAAGGAATCTCAACCAATTCCAGATTATTATGAACTGCTCTAGCAGGCATCTGGTTTTGATTTAATTTGCAACAACAATAAGTACACACACGTTGATCCAATCCCAAATCAAAACAATTTTCTACCATCAAGTATGTTGCGAAATCCTTCCATTCACTATTATTTTCCCTTTCACTTTTTGCATATAAATCCACTAACTTAGTCTGATTCTTATAATAAGTGCGTCGACAACACACACAAGTGAAATTTGGCCTCTCACTTGATTTGACCTGAAACGTGGCAATTTCCCTCTGGCAATTATCTGTACTGGAAACCTGTACACTATCTTCCACATTACCCGCTTCTTCTTGGTCAATTTCAACATTCTCCTCTTTACTTCCAAAGTAACAAAACTCAATTTCTTCACATATATTCTTCACATCTATTTCAGAACCATGCAAAAGAGCAGCACATAATTTTTTAAGCATAATTGCTGGACTCTTAGCATAATACAACATTCTAACTAATTTCCTCACTTTATTATGATGCACTGCTATCATCCTGAAATGATGAAAAACACTCTGGCATACTCTCCTGGAAAGACAAGCCAGTGAAGGACCATGCAAACCTGTCACTTCTCTCACTCTGCAAGGATCTAATTCTTGCAACAACCTTATTTTCTGCTTCAAACTTTTCTTATTAAATGACCGTACAAAATCACAAAGCAAATTGATGGAATCCTGTCGCACACTGCAAATACTACTACACTTCCAGGTGTACACAGGACCCTTAGCACGTCTTCCTAAAACCTCATTACCTAACACCTCTTCTGCCTCTGTTGTCACAAGTTTTTCTTTTTCAACTGGACAACCATCTTTCACTTCATAAGCACGACCACTGGTGTCAACTGCATGCACCAAATCATTATCCTGGAAATAACTCTCCTCATTAAAAAATGCCTCACAGCTTGAACTATGCATCCATTCTCCAGAAAAAACTTCACAAAAATTACTACGATTAACTATTCTCTTCCATCTACTATTTCTTTTGAAATCATAAATTGCCTTGTTTAGCTTCCTAATTCTATTGATTATCAAAATAAATAACTTACGTTTAATTTCAAATGCCTGATCAATAACTTTCTCAACTTTTTTTTTTCTCTTATAAAAAACAACTTTCTGTTGACCTTTCTTAATATTTTTTAACAAATTGCCAATTATCCTGTTGCGGAACATTCGTTTACGAATGTCCCTAAACTGTTGTTTCCTTCTACTATCATGCACAGAGTTTTCTCTTGCTCTAGCAGTAACATTTTTGATTGGCCTTTCCTTTCCATTTGAATTGATTCTCTTTTTCTGGACTGAAACATTTTCTGTAGTAATATTTTTTTTACTGCAAATATTTCTTATGAATGTTTTTGTACTCTTACCCGGTGCTTTCTTGTTGACTTGACAAATCTTTTTGTTAGAGGACTGCTGCTTTTTTTCAATCACCTGCTGTCTTTGACGTTTTGCAGCCTTTCTCAGTCTTTCTTTCGTTGGCATGGTGAAATGTTGAAATGATCTGCAGTTGAATCTGTGGTAAAATATATTAAAAAATGTTATTAACCACTATTACCCAACAGTACATCAATAACAGTAATCAAAAACTTAAAACACTACTTTACATTTTTACATATAAGATTTTTTAGTGCATGGCAATTTTAGAATACAGAAATAGCAGAAAAGAAATGGAATTTATATTCATGTTACCTGTGCTATCTTATATGTGAATCTGATCTAATTTTATGAGCATATTTTAATATTTTATTGAAGACACTACACATAACCTGTTTTTGAAGGTGTCTTTATTTTTAAATTAAACGGTTTACATTTTTACTTTTTATTTATTATAAATTTTAAAAATAAATGTTTATAGTTCCATAGGATCAAGCAGGTCAGCTTCCCACCCTATGTCATATAATTCGGACAAATCTGCATCCTCATCACGTTCTTCTTCATCCTCAGGATTTAAATCATCCATGGGATCAACATCCACTGATGTTTCAATTACAAGTTCAATGATGAGGTCAAAATCAACTGATTGCAGATTATCGCTCATGTTGATGTTGTCTTTATCTTTAAAGAAAGATAACAACAATGAGATGTTGCAGAGTAAGAGACAAATCTCAGAGATTATAATAGTAAAATTGTTTAACAAGAGTAACATTTTGCAGCTATTATTTAGCCATGTCCAGCGATGCTGAGCAGGTGAAGCCTATGTCTAATTTTTCAGTGAACAGGACTCATCTCTTCTTAACCTTGGATAAGCCTCACCGACTCTGTGTCCCCTGCACATACTTAAATGTAAAGGGGCAGATTTATGTTAAATGGCACATCCCCAGGCATGCACCAGTTAACGTGCACCGCTGCTCTGCCACCCATGGTGTGCCACATTTACAATCAGATAGGAGAAAGCTGCGTCAAAACCCTGCGCCTGCTTTAAGCAGGCATAGGTCTTGACGCAACATTGTGGAGATGGGGCACCCCTGAGCCTTGCTGGAGCTGCATCGCACTTTCGATACAACTCCAGCAATGCGCCACCTTTACAGCACAGATACGTCACGCATCTGTGCCATTTTTGCCCCATGCTGCGCCGCATTGTAAATGCAGCACACCATGGGTGGCGGAACAGCGGCGCAGGATGACTGGCACATCCCTGGTGATGCGCCAGTCATCATAAATCTATCCCTAAGCTTCTTATCTTGTTACAGATGAACCGCCATATGTATCATCAAACTATTTTGCATTTCCTAAATAGCGAATTTTAAGGAATAAATAGCAATTCTTTACCAGTCCTAATTTGCAATGAGCAAATTGCTAATTGCAAATTACCCATTCATTTCCATGGGCTAGGAGGCTCATAGGAATGAAGGTGCAATTTGCGATTAGCAATTAGCTCATCGCAAATTAGGAATTTTTCCAAGGGTGCAGGGGTGTCTCAAGAACACCCTGCTGCACCCCTGAAAAAGAAATTTGGGGGCATATGGCGCACATACATGCCCTAAGGGCATGTATTGGCGTCATATGGCACCTTTTGTTTTTTGGAAAAAAAGCTTTTTGAAAAGAATTCGCAAATTACCACCAACTAGAAGTTGGTGGTAATTTGCAAATCCTTAATGGCATTTTTTGCATATTTTTTGTTTGATACATTGCATTTAAGGAATCGCAAAATTTGCAAATCCTTCAGTGCAATCGCAAAATAAGGAATAGCAAATATTGCTATTCCTTATTTTGCATCAAACTTGTTTGATACATACCATTTGTCTAATTAGCATTCGCAAAGGCCGAAATTTGCAGAATTTTGATCTTTGCGAATGCTATTTAGCTTGATACATATGGCCCCAAGTGAGGCCTGTCTTGCAACATGGTGCATCTTTTGCATCACTGCTGCATCGGTTTCATGTGGCACGTTTTTTTTACACCATGACACATCTGCCTAAATGCATCAATTTGTAATTTTGTCGCCTCATAGCAAATCTTTTGCACCGCCACTGCATCATAAAAGTGACGCACAGTGGCGCAAAAGAGGCATACACCTATCATAAATCTGTCCCTAGCATTTTAAATGATTAATCCAGGATGACGATAAGGTGTGGCCTATCCAGAGGTTTGTTTAAGGTGAGGCCTACTCAGGATTGCAGATTAAAGTTACGCTTGATGAAGAATACAGAGGAGATAATACATGTAAAGGCCTACCAATGAAGTAAGTAATGTCCACTTTATTGCGCCAGTCATCATAAATGTATCCCTAAGCTTCTTATCTTGTTACAGATGAACAGCCATATGTATCATCAAACTATTTTGCATTTCCTAAATAGCGAATTTTAAGGAATAAATAGCAATTCTTTACCATTCCTAATTTGCAATGAGCAAATTGCTAATTGCAAATTACCCATTCATATACATGGGCTAGGAGGCTCATAGGAATGAAGGTGCAATTTGCGATTAGCAATTAGCTCATCGCAAATTAGGAATTTTTTCAAGGGTGCAGGGGTGTCTCAAGAACACCCTGCTGCACCCCTGAAAAAGAAATTTGGGGGCATATGGCGCACATACATGCCCTAAGGGCATGTATTGGCATCATATGGCACCTTTTGTTTTTTGGAAAAAAAGCTTTTTGAAAAGAATTCGCAAATTACCACAAACTAGAAGTTGGTGGTAGTTTCCAAATCCTTAATGTCATTTTTTACATATTTTTTGTTTGATACATTGCATTTAAGGAATCGCAAAATTTGCAAATCCTTCAGTGCAATCGCAAAATAAGGAATAGCAAATTTTTAATTAAGGACATTTTAAGTCATTTCCACATGTGCAGTGTTTTCAAATTTTGATTTGAAAATCGTTTTTAGGGAAAAGGAATGGTTTGTAAATTTATGACAAGGACATAATGGTGTATGCTTCTTTATAAGGCATTTCACTGTCTCTGATGTCATTTTTCCCATATTACATTATAAGACCTTTCCCCATGGAGCACATTCCTTGTAAATATGCTCCCACCTGTGCATGGTGAATTTAGATTTTGACTGTTTGAGTCACATAGCCATGTTAAAAGTGACCCAAAAAAATTGCAAAGGCTTTAAAAAAACACTTTCATGTGTCTTAAGGACATTTTATGTCATTTCCCCATGGGCAGTGTTTTGTAAGTGGCGCAAAAGAGGCATACACCTATCATAAATCTGTCCCTAGCATTTTAAATGATTAATTCATGATGACGATAAGGTCTGGCCTATCCAGAGGTTTGTTTAAGGTGAGGCCTACTCAGGATTGCAGATTAAAGTTACGCTTGATGAAGAATACAGAGGAGATAATACATGTAAAGCTCTACCAATGAAGTAAGTGATGTCCACTTCATTGCGCCAGTCATCATAAATGTATCCCTAAGCTTCTTATCTTGTTAGAGTTCAACCGCCATATGTATCATCAAACTATTTTGCATTTCCAAAATAGCGAATTTTAAGGAATAAATAGCGATTCTTTACCATTCCTAATTTGCGATGAGCAAATTGCTAATTGCAAATTACCCATTCATTTCCATGGGCCAGGATGCCCATAGGAATGAAGGTGCAATTTGCGATTAGCAATTAGCTCATCGCAAATTAGGAATTTTTCCAAAGGTGCAGGGGTGTCTCAAGAAAACCCTGCTGCACCCCTGAAAAAGAAATTTGGGGGCATATGGCGCACATAAAATTTAACAACATTCCTTTACCTCAAAAACGATTTTCAAGTCATAATTTGAAAACACTGCCCACAGGGAAATGACTTAAAATGTCCTTAAGACACATGAAAGTGTTTTTTGAAAGCCTTTGCAATTTTTTTGGGTCACTTTTAACATGATTATGTAACTCAAACAGTCAAAATCTAAATTTACCATGCGCAAGTGTAACCATATTTACAAGGAATGTGCCCCACGGAGAAAGGTCTTTTAATGTAATATGGGAAAAATGACATCAAATGTCCTTAAGACACATAAAAGCGTTTTTTGATTGCCTTTGCAGCATGTTTGTATCACTTTTAACATGGCTATGTAACACAAACATTCAAAATCTAAATTTGCCATGCACAGGTGGGAGCATATTTACAAGCAATTTGCGCCACAGAGAAAGGTCTTACATTGAAATGGGAAAAATAACATCAAAGACAGTCAATTGCCTTATAAAGAAGCATACACCATTATGTCCTTGTCATAAATTTAAAAACAATTCCTTTTCCCCAAAAACGATTTTCAAATCATAATTTCAAAACACTGCACATGGGAAAATTACTTAAAATGTCCTTAAGACACATAAAAGCGTTTTTTGATTGCCTTTGCAGCATGTTTGTATCACTTTTAACATGGCTATGTAACACAAACATTCAAAATCTAAATTTGCCATGCACAGGTGGGAGCATATTTACAAGCAATTTGCGCCACAGAGAAAGGTCTTACATTAAAATGGGAAAAATAACATCAGAGACAGTCAATTGCATTATAAAGAAGCATACACCATTATGTCATTGTCAGAAATATTATAACCATTCATTTTCCTCAAAAACTATTTTCAAGTCATAATTTGAAAAGACTCCACAGCTCCTATGCAGAAAAACACCCTGTCAGTACTAATACTTCACATTTTCTCCAATTACATTTTCTCAAAGAAACAAAATCTATTTGTAAAACACTTGAGACAAAGCAACATTTGAAAAACACAACTTTCTTCATAATTTTCTCCTTAAAGCACACTATTCTCTATCTAAATTAAAGAAATATTTTCTCACCTTAGCAAATACTTTGAGTTTGAAAACAGTCTCAGAAACACACCAATTTGTCTTCAGCAGAGCAAAAGGTATGCACTCCAGAGTCTGCAGCTATCAAAAGCACAGAAATGCTGTAATTCTTCACACATATCTCTCATGTCACCCAATCAAAACTCTTCCCTCACTTTTTTTCAAATGAAAACCCTTCCCCCCTCTGCCATTTCATGCCTTTTCTGCATGGCAACCACCTCTTGGAAGACCTCTGGTGTTTGCAAGTTCACACAACAATGTTGCAATTGAACTCTGAACTCTCAGTGCACCTGCGTATCCACTGCAATCTTTCATTTAATGACTTTTTATTGACCATTCAAAATACATCTTTCAAAGAACTCATCCATGCACCCTAACTTTCTGTTTTCAGCAATCAAAATCCACCAATCACTGTTACTGCTTCATTAACACAGAAACTCCACAGTTTTTTTCATTTTAAACTCTCATTTTTTCAACTGCCATTTCATTGCCACACTTCATCTGACTGCAGCAGAACCTTCTCTCACCATGTTTTCTGTCTGGATTGTTGGACATAGTTATATCCACTGGGCTCACAGGTATGCTGAGAACAGGAATTTACCTAACCTCAATTTACAAGATGTGGAAATTAAGTGGTTTGGCCACAGAGGATTAAAATGTCACCAATTGATACCATTGGTGAAAACCTTTATGCATTTGCCAAAACCTGACCTGTTAATTGTGCACTGTGGAGGTAATGATTTGGGCACTTTGTCTGGGGTAGGTCTGGAAATGCTTTTAAAGGACACCTTTGAGCAATTGATGGCACTTTTTCCTCAAACTGCCTTGGTATATTCAAATATATGCCAAAGACAGAAATGGAGGTGGTCAAACCAATTTTGTCCACAAATTGAGAAGTCGAGGAAGCATGTAAACAAATCTGTTTCAGCTTACATGAGAGACCATGGAATGGGCTCCCTGTACAACAATAACTTGCGTTACTACATGCAAGATATCTACACAGGAGATGGAGTTCACTTCTCAGATGAGGGCAACAGAATTTTCATTCTGAATTTAAGACTGTGCATTGGTACCTACTTATAAGTACCTAAATGTACCATAAACCCAAAAGCTCTTCTCAGAGCTACCCTACATCTGATCACTCACAATTATTATTTTACTCTAACATTTTTCACTAATTTTCAACAAAGTACGCTCCCTGGGGCGCTTCCCGGTACGCGAACCGGGAGCTAACCTCGCGAATTTTTTTAAAAAAATGGTTTTTTTTCGCACATATAAGCCTCCTCAGCCACCCTCAGAAAACCTAGGGGGTCAAAATAAGTCTACCGTGCCCCCTTCTACCCATTCTGAACATTATTTGCCCTCCATCTTGTATCTTAATTCGACCGAAACACAAAATGGTGGACTCCCGTAACGCTTAAGGTTCGCGAACCGGGGCGCTCACCAGTTCGCGTACCGGGTCGCTCCCTGGGAAGCGCACCATCAAAAAAGGTGGGAAATTAGTTTACAGAAAAGCGACTGGAGACAATTTCACCAAATATAGATTAGCTCATACTACATACCAATCCCTACCATTTTCACAAATTTGATTGGAATTCCATTTAGCCATTTAGCCTGTAGACCTCTCTAAATACCCTGAGGTAAATTACTTCTCAAAACACATCTGAAGTGTTGGAATTGACAACCAATTAAAATGTTACTTGTATTTTCTACTTTTTTTACCTGACATTTGATTGGTTATGTACCTGAATAGATATAAAGAAAGAGAGAGAAACACAGCCATTTTGACTACTACTTCCTGAATTACATTGCAAGATCATTTTCACTCACAACTTAAACTTGTTTTTAGAAGGTGAGATATTATTTTATAAATTTGAAAACATTTTCAGATAGTTATATACTATCCCTCTGTAAGAGTTAGACATTGAGAAAGGCTTCTTTATTATAATTATGGATTGATTTAGGTTTCTGTGGTATAATTATGAATTTACTTAGGCTTCTTCACAGGCACTTTTTAATAGTACTACTTCACGCCTGAAACCATACAGTGCCCATAGATTACTTCTCTGTTATAAACTCACAAGTACCTGTCTGAACTTAAACCCAACAGTGCCCTATCACTACTGATATATTTATTTTTTATGCAAATTACAGCAATAAAATGGAAGGTGAGCAGAATGTTTCCTTCGAAATTGTTCTGGACAGCAACAATGAACAAGTTATGGAACCCATTGATGACTTAGAATTCATGGATGAGTCACGAGACTATGAATTACTTCAATGTGTAGAATCTGTCGATCATTTACTCCATTATGATGACGGTCAAATGTGGGAACTTATGTTCACTCAATAAGAGGACATATCGGACAGTCAAATGCTAGACGTTCTATTACATTTTGAAAAACAATCTGAAAAATAAAATTGTATGTAAAATAAAAAAATTGTTTGAGTCTTTAATCATTTTTATATGTAATTCATAAACTAGTTAAATGTTAGAAATGTTATTAAATTTTGAAACACAATCACAATAATAAATAATTGCTTAAAAAATAAAAAAATAAAAAAATAATCAACAAAACCAACAATCAATTAACATACAGTATTTGAAAAGTCTATCATTCTTTTTTCCTTATAGTACGCTGCCCAGAACGCTTCCCGGTTCGCGAACCGGGCGCTACCCACGCAAAAAAAACAAAAAAAAAAATTCTTTTTTTTTGCCCCGCGGGGCCCTTTTAAAGCCTCCACATTAAACCTAGGGGGTCAGGGAGGATATACTATGCCCCCTTATGGTCATTTCCCACTTTGTTTTGGCCTCCTCTTGTCTCTCAATCCTACCGAGAGACAAGATGGCGGCCGCTCCGGACTGTTTAGAATGTTGACAGGCACCGGAGAGCCAATCAGCTTCGCTACGCGAAGTTCCGGTACGCGTAAAGTCCGCGAACCGGAGCGCTGCCCGGTCCGCTGTTACAGATATATATCTTTTTTTGAACATTAATTTCTCAAAATCCACTGAAGCACATATATTGAGACCTAGCAAAGGCACATCGGGCTACCAGTCCCTACAATTTTGCCAAGTTTTGTGCAAATCCATTCAGCCGTTCGGGCTAAAAGTGAGGCCAACCGCCCTATGGAAAACTCAATGTTAAAAACACGTTTTGGGACCCCCCTTTTTTCTCGGCCCCCCCCTTGACGAACCCCCCCCAAATTTCCAGGGGCTGCTCAGAAACAAAATGTTCCATTTTCCTGAAAATTTCAGCCAATTCCGTCCACAAACGCCAAAGTTATTAGACATAGAATTTTCAAAAATCCCATAGGGAAAAAATCCTAACTATATATACCTACTGGCGACCGCCAGTAGGTAATATATATATATATATATATATATATATATATATATATATATATATTCACTGAAAAAACCATAGGTTATAGACCATATATAGTTAGGAATTAGCATTTACAAAACCTTAAAAATTCACTGACAAAAACCATAGGTTATACACCATATATAGTTAGGAATTAGCATTTAAAAAACCTTATTTTACTCACACAAAACCAATGAAATTCCATATATAGTTAGTTGTACTAACTATATATCACGCACCCGCAATCCACTGCTGATGATGTCACATATTACATCATTCATGACATGGTCAGTGACATCACTGATGACATCACTGATGACATCTCAAATGACATCACTGATGACATCACTGATGACATCTCAAATGACATTACTGATGACATCACTGATAAAATCATTCATGTGATAATACGATGAACCTCTTCAGACTCTAATATAACCTTAGATACACTCAGTGTAAACACAGACTCACAGATTGTCACTCATCCATGAAGTTACACACACACCTAGACAGTCATGCAAACAATCAATCACACCTCCGTTTCCTTAACTATACAGTTAAACACACCTTACTTATTCAAACATATACTAAAACATATTTACTCACTTATACAATCCTGGATACAAGTTCACAATGATCCATACAGCCACTCACACATTCACTGGCTCTTATGCACAGTTATTTATATATGTCAACTCTCACATGTACTGTATTTTACATATGTACTTAATTTGACATGTAGCACTGAGATATCTATTCACTCACCAATACAGTCATGCACACAGTCAACCGCCCATACAGCTGTTTCCAACATGCACTTTTGAATCCATACATCTATGCACAGAGTCATACACTTCCCAGCCACCCACACACACACTCAGTCTCCCATACAAATGCTTGGGCAACCAATCAATAACCTATATAGTTACTCATATAGCTACTGATCAACACATGCAGCAGTTTACAGAACAACAGACATAATGATGCACAAATTAAGACAGTTTAGTCACTAACCCATGCACTCAGTGAGACACATTTAATCACTCACTCATACATTCAGTCATGCACCTACTAAATCCTTCGTCCAGACACTTATACATCGACTCATTCATAAATATGTAAGACATATTTTAACTTTACAGAAAAATACAGTCACTGGATTTTGTCATCAGTGATGTCATCAGTGATGTCATTTGAGATGTCATCAGTGATGTCATCAGTGATGTCACTGACCATGTCATGAATGATGTAATATGTGACATCATCAGCAGTGGATTGCGGGTGCGTGATATATAGTTAGTACAACTAACTATATATGGAATTTCATTGGTTTTGTGTGAGTAAAATAAGGTTTTTTAAATGCTAATTCCTAACTATATATGGTGTATAACCTATGGTTTTTGTCAGTGAATTTTTAAGGTTTTGTAAATGCTAATTCCTAACTATATATGGTCTATAACCTATGGTTTTTTCAGTGAATTTCATTGGTTTTTTAATAGCTAATATCAAAACCTTTACAATGTATTATTCTTTAAAAAGAAAAATATTTTGTACATGTTTTTTATACAATTTTTTTTAAATTTTTTTTTGTTTCGCTCCCAGTACGCGTACCGGTTAGCTTCCCGTTAGCTCAATCCGGAGGCGCGACCCGGTACGCGAACTGGTAAACGTTCCTTTTGCGCACCTCTCGCGTTACAAAACAACATCGTGACGCTTCGCGTCAGCATGACGTTTCGCGTTCTCGCGTAATACGTCATATTACGTGCTACGTTCGCGTACCCGGAAGCGCAGCGGTACGCGAACCGGAAGCGATCCGCGGCGCGGCGCCGACCGCGTAACGTAAACATAGCAGGTCATGTGACTCGGTAATAACACTTTTCATTGGTTCATTTCACTTTTGGTTTCCTAATGATGTAATACAAGGTCATGTGATCTAAAATGGACACTTTTCATTGGTTTAGAACTTTTGTTTTTCCCAAATGATGAAAACCCCTCCTTCTTTCATCACTCTGACTTTCATCTTGGTGAGAGAAAGACCCTTTATTGAGACTTTGAGATGGCTTCATTAGTAGCTTCAGCTGGTGCTAGCCCACCACCTCCACCAAATCCAAGAAAGAGAGGACCACCTGCAGAAGTAATTTTGCAAGAAGAGGAAGAACAGGAAGAGGAGGAAGAGGAGGAAGAGCATGAGTTTTTGCCAGAGGAGCCCAGGAGGTACAATCGAAAGGAGAATTACATCTGGCAATTCTACAGAATTCCTGAGGGGCAAAAGAAAGTGAATGCACGTTACGTGTTTTGCCGCATATGCGGTGATAGATTGTCAAGGGGCACTGATAAAAAATACAGTTATGGCAATCATACTATGCATCGGCATATGAGTAGGTGGCACCCAAATAATTATAGTGCTGCCCAGCTACGTGACGAACAACAAAATCCCCTCCCAATGGCAAGAAGATCGGTGGTTCCAGAGGTGTCGGGACCAGAGGCGAGGGAGATGATCGCAAACATCCAAATGTTGTTTGGGCACGTAAAGCAAGTGTGCGTGGAATGTGGCACTTTCATCTGCTACAGAGAAAGTAGCATCACTTTGATTTTGCGAGCAATTCAAAATCATATTAATGTTTGTACGAAACGCACCAAAAAATAAATTCTTTTTTTTTTTTTTGCTCCTGTTGAGCCCTTTATAATGGATCGTTTTTGTTTCCCCCCCCCCCCAAAAAAACCAAAAAAAATTTAAAAACGTTCAGAAAATACAAAAAAAGTAAAAAAATGTTCAAAAAATACTAAAAAAAATATAAAACAACAAAAACATAAAAAAAAAGTTCTTTTCAGAACTAACTCCCCATTATAAAAAAATTGGTAGAATATTTGGAACTCTGCCAACCTCTATTTCTCTTAGTTCGCTCCCGGAGCGCTACCCGGTACGCGTACCGGAAGCTAACCAAAAAAAATATTTTTAAAAAAAAAGAACAGTAAGTATAAGGTAAGCAAACAGACAGTTATGTTAAAAGAAAGACAGCTCTAGGGAGTAAACTAAGGATACTGTTACCTACAATCCACTGCTGATGATGTCACATATTACATCATTCATGACATGGTCAGTAACATCAACAGCAGTGGATTGTAGGTAACAGTATCCTTAGTTTACTCCCTATAGCTGTCTTTCTTTTAACATAACTGTCTATTTCCTTCCCTTATAGTTACTGTTCTTTTTTAAAAAACATTTTTTTGATCAGTCATAAACAGTGACATTAATAGAAACAGAGAGAGTGAACAAGAGTGAAGAACTATGGTCCTCCTCAGCCACCCTCAGAAAACCAAGGGGGTCAAGATACATCTACCGTGCCCCCTTCTACCCATTCTGAACATTATTTGCCCTCCATCTTGTATCTTGATTCGACCGAAACACAAAATGGTGGACTGCCATAACGCTGCTGGTTTGCGAACCGGGCAACTTCCCGGGAAGCGGTCCAAAAAAAAAAAAGTTGGGAAAGTAATTCACAGACACTAAGAGTAATAGAGATGGAGTGAGTGAACAAGACTGAGGAACTATGAGAACAGAGGGACTGAGAAAAAGAGTGGAAGGAGTTGAGTAAATAGGTAATAGAGAAAGGAATGAGGAAAGTAGCAAAGGCAGGAAACTGAGGATTAAAGAAGTGAAGCAGTGGATCTAATAGTAGGTGAATGTGATAGAAATGTAACGAAAAGAGTACAACTATTTACCTTGTAATTGCCGTTAAATTAATCACATTTTATTTCTATACTTTCAATCTGTGAAAGAGAGAACCAACATTTGAAAAAAATTAAAATATGTATTTAAAAATTACAAAAGACAAGGGAAAATATTGAAGGACAAATAGTTTTTCAACAACTTTGACACTGACAGAAGCTTCTGCTTCTCCAGGTCCTCTACACAATCCTAAAGATATACATTTTAAACTAACAGTATCTTGATGCAGATGAAGTGAGGCCTATCTTAAAACATGGTGCATCTTTTGCATTGCTCTTGTTTCAGAAAAGTGTCGCTTCAGTATGCCAATAACATGTCTCCTATCCAGAGATTTGTTTGAGGTGAGGCCTACTCAGAGTTCAAGATGAGATTTACACTTGTTGAAGTGTACAGAGGAGATAATATCTGTGAAAGTCTACTAATGAAGTGAGTCATGTCCACTGCACTCTTCAACAAAGTAGAAACCTCCTATGTTTCCCTGGACAGACCTAAACTTGATCTGCACAATGTGATTCGTAATGATAGGAAACACAGGTGATGTAATTGAAATATGTGCAATTTATTTTGCTCATTTCACAATCACATCACTTGTGTTTCCTTTGCTTAGGTATCTCATTGTGCAGATGTAGTCCAGCATATGAAAGAATACGTAGAAGTGCAGCACTGCATACAATAAATTTAACACTTACAGAAAACTCACCTTCTCCATGCCTCCTACACAGTTCTACATATACATCATAAATGCAAACAGTACAGAATTAATTATACATGTTAAATGGTTTATTTTTGCTGTTCTCAGAATGTATCAAAATTCACTAAAAACAGTGACTTGAAGGTATTCATCATGTAACAGTGGGGAAAACAAAACACAATCAAAATGATTGTGTTTAAAAAACCCATACAACATCAGAAATAAAAATTCAGAACTCCTTAAAGTTAACTTACTTTCCATGACGTCCAAGGATGTCCTATGAACAGCTTACACTCTTTTGTGCTGTTATTACTTTCAGCCCGCCACTTTCTGAAAGAAAACCTCCATCGTTTTTAAAAACACGTTACATGCAATAAATGACTTCTTGCTCTCTACCACTATTTTCCACAAGGCCAAATCTAGTCAGAGATATTTATAACTCTTGGATTTCTTGTAAGCCAATCCCATCATTTGGCATTTCCGCAACTTTCAGAATTAAAATGTTGAAGATCATTTTCACAATCCTGGAATAGTAATATCTTCCCCTTCTTGCTCAGTCATGTTCTACATTTCCTATGACACTGATACTGCTTAATATGAAGCAGACTTACACTACCTCTATGAGTACTACAATTATTTAATTCTCTACATCACTTTTAATCACAAAGCAATGTAAAACAGTAGACAGCATTGCAGACTTACATTCCCTCTACTCCATGTTTTGATTGGCTGCTTCAATTAGCTTATGAAAAGAAACAGTTTTTCTGAACTCATTTAAAGTGCACATACATCTCCATGATGTCCAATCCTATGATTAGAAGTTATGTCTCTGAACTACACTTATCCTCAAGGCCAAATTGTGTAGGAGCCATTAGAACTTCTTGAAATTCCACAGATCATATCCCGAGATTATTTTCCTAAAATTTTGGTTTTAAAAACACCAGGTAAGAGTTTTTAAGGTCATACGGCAATTTTTTTTTGAAAATTAAAACAGAATCATTGCAGAATGACCAGCCATTTCTAGACTTTAAATAAGCTGTGTAATGTCCTGATGATATTGAAGGGCCGTCATGATATATAATTGCTGTAGTTACAAAAGTCCTTCCTGATATTGACAACTGCGAAGCTACAAATTTTTTTATTAAAGTTGTCAATTTTGTTCCATCAGGCCTACATCGTTGGAACATTAAAATGACGTACTGGCCATATGTTCGTATAAATAATGTGGACATCATTTCAGATTTACATTGGCTACACTCCATGTTGTGATTAGCAGCTTTTACTAGCTTATTAAAGGAGACTGATTTACTGTCTGGCAAAGTTAAATATATAAATCTTTCTGAGTCTACACTAGTAGTACTTGATACCATACAGTTCTCGCAGTCATGCTGCCATTGATAAGAAAGCCCAAACAGCTGATCTACATCTACACCTTCAGCATGTAATACATCAAGCATATACATTAAAAACTCCTGACAATCTTGCTGAATATTTTGAGAGAATTGTGTTTGGCCTGAACATCTATCTAACAGATTTCTAATTTCAGACACACTTTCTATGTTTCTTCTATCAGTGGTACATTTCTCTAACACAGAATTTAACAAACTGCAAAATCTTTGATCAGAATTGACCACAATCTCTTCTTTTACATTTTTTAGAGAAAACAAAACATTAATTACTACATTAGCATAGCAGTTGACACCAGAACTGTTTTCAAACTGAAAACCAACAACATCTTCAACAGAATCCTCTTTGTTTCTGCTTGTAATTTTAGGTTCATTCACTTTTTGTCTTTTTGCTACAACCTACCCAGTATTGTTCTCATTTCTTCGTTTCCGGCCTACCAGACGTTTCTCAAACAAAGGAAACTGAGGCAAATGTGGCGCATACTCTCTTCTTAACCTATTGTATTCCTTAACACAATCTAGATCTGCACAAATGTTTCTGACATCACACTCAATCAAGTACAATCCCGATAAAGTTCTAACTCGTGACAATGCCACATATGCCATACCCTCCTTGAACACAGAACTGCCAATATTCACCAATGCAGTGTCTACACTTAAACCTTGCGATTTATGAATTGTCACCGCATATGCCAAGCAAACAGGGAACTGCTTACGGCGAACATATAAGTCTTTTACAAGCAAAAATCTAGCAGAACAACGAGCAATTAGCTGTACTTCCTCAATGCCATCAAATTTCATTTTTAAAAATTCAATTCCATCTCTATTTCTGTATTTCACAAAATCAACAACATTACCCATTGATCCATTTACCAGACCTCTTTCAACATGTAAATTCCTTCTTAAAATTATACGGCAGTTCAAGCACACATTCAGAGTCTTTTCAAAACCTGCAGTTTTAGATATACTCTTCTCTAATGAATCCAATTTTGTTTTCAGATTCTCGGACAAAATAATTGTTGATCCCATATGCTCTACTCTATCAATAGCTTCCACTTTCACAATCTCTTGCTTTTCTAAATGCAACATTTTGTTGTTAAATTTGGCACATTCTGCAAGAGTTGGCATCAAACATATTCCAGATTTCTTATCAGTAATTTTCTGAAAAATATTCTCAGGCACAACATCTTGTTCTGGATATAAATTTGACAGTAATCGTGCATGTAAAGCTTCTTTCCCATGCTCGGTCACTTTTCCAATTCTAACATCTTGTAGAATAGTCTTGTAAACTTCATCCTTTGCCTGACGCATATTTTCATGCAGTTCAGCATAATTGAAGTTTAACCATATATTGACGTTGCCAATGCTGCCTAGGCACTTCCTGGTATCTTCATGCGTGAGCATTTTGAACACAGGTTGCCCTTTCACTGGTGTCAGCTGCAGAAGATCTCCGAAAACAATGATGTGTTTGCCACCAAATAACACATCATACTCTGTTTTGAGAACTTCTTGCATCCTCAAATGCACAAAGGCAAGCATGACATTGGAAACCATGCTTACTTCGTCAATGATAAGAAGTTTCATTTTCCTCAAGATTCTTGAAACTTCAAAACAAGCATCTCCAGATAGCTTGTGATATTCTAATTTGTTGTCATGCTCCACTGGCAGCATCAGTAAACGATGTAAAGTAATCCCTTTAATATTATGTGCTGCCAGTCCAGTTGGAGCAGTGACAACACAAGACAGCGATGACTCTGTCCTTTCCTGCAAATAGCATGAAATTGCTTTAATGAGGAAACTTTTTCCAGTTCCCGCTTCTCCACTCACGTACAGTCGGACAGGCTTCAACGACGTACATGAGCACTCTTTCTTATCATGACTTAATCCATGATCAATTTGCATGGTAACTTCGTCATATATTTTCCTCTGCTCAACGTTGAGTTGCCTTTCCAACTCTTCTAAGTTAACCGCATCCTCTTGAGCATGTGCCATGGCTCTTTCCACCTCATTCATAGCAGTGGCAGCTTCATTTTCAATAAGAGGTCCTCCTAGTGGATCCTGACTCAATGAAGCAGAACTCTGACTGTCCTGAGAACTGTCTCTGGCAATCTCGGCTGCAATCGTTGCTTCCTGCTCAATTTCCGCATTCAACATTTCTACATATTTGGGAAAAGCAGGACATTCTATGGTCTCCTTGGCGACATTGAAAGAGTCTTCGTAACAGAGGAAATCTCCAAGCAGTTCCTCTTCTGCACGCCAAGGCTTGAAAAGTTGCAAAAGTGCTAAATAGAAAAACTCCTTTTTTTCAGGAGATTCGCCACTCAATTTTCGATGGTTTATCAAGTGGCATTTTCTTTGCTTGACCAGACATCCCTCACTTCCTATTACAGCATACACTCCTTTCTCAGTATCTTCTTTGATGTTCCTCTTGAACATGTAATTTTGCAGAACCTCATACAGACAAACATTCTCTAGGTGACTGCTTCGATTTGGATAATATGTATCCAACATGTTTGTCTTCAAAATGTCGGTACTGTTTGGCTCCTTTTCCGCCAAATACTCAATTTCCCGCACAGGTTTGAGAACTCGATTACGCGTTGCAGCAAGACCAAGACTCGCCCAAACGATACTCCTGGACTTGGCATAGAGACTTGCTGAAGACAACCGGTCAGAACATTCGTACGCTCCGATTTCTCGATGCGACAACATCTTCAGACTGAAACTGTACAACTTCTTGCTGAGGCTCTTTTCATGGGAAATGTCCTCCCACATATCCTTCAATTCTGTCTTCTCTTTTTTGGTGATGTAAGACGTCACATACCGAGCCACAGCCATACAGTTATCAGCCACAAACTGTATATCCATGTTAGCATTCCACATGGACAAAATCACCGGGTTGTAGTCGTTGATGTACTTGGACTCTTCGTTCCTCTTCAAATTGTAAGTGTTTTTAGGTGATTTCTTCATCACATTATGTCGCAGCGAAGACATCAAACTGTTTACTCTTCCTTTAGAAATCACCGGTCGTGGAAAGCCGAAACGACATTTGGTGTAGAACTTGTCTTTGTTTCGGAATTTACGACGGCAGTACTTTCCACATCGATGGCTTTGGAAACGCAGAACTTTTTCTCTTAGGCTTTTCTTCTCCTTTGCGTTTGGAACAGCACACATAGAATACTGTTGGATGAAACTCATCACTGAGTCTTCTGGATCCGTTCCAAATTTAGGTGCATCCTTGATCCACAGCAACATATGTATATGAGGAGCACCTCTTGCTTGGTACTCCTTTCTCCAGAAGAAATCCAACACCTCTCCAAGAGGTGGATTCTTCTTATTCATGATGAAAGACATCATAGCTTCAAATCTATGATTGAAGTACCTACATACATTGACTGGATCCAAAGAGCACAGTTCTCCGGGTGTCTTGAATTCGATGTTTTCTACGTTAGCATTTGCCTCTCGTAGAAATTGAAGTAAGTCTTCCCAGCCATACTCGGCACAACTCAGAGTGAGGAACCATGTGGGAGTACCTAAGTTCCTCAGCATACATTTTAAATCACCATGACGACGGTACCAGTACTCATTAGTACCACGCTGACACGCCATGAGATTAATCAGGTGAGAATCCAAAATACTATCTTGGACATTCACTTTATCCATAAAATCACTTGCCGAGATGTTTTGCATGTGTATACCACTTTTCAAGATGTGGTTCACTGCATATGACAGTCCAGACAGATCGCTTTCAAACAGGAGATGAAACAAATAAGGAATGCATTGTCAAAACCTAGCATCTCCTGCATACAATCGCAAAGTCCGGTATTCAGAAGCAGGAATTTGATGAGGTCGCTCATCATATCTTCCTCCCTGACCTGTTGGAAAAAGCTGTGGGAAACACCGAGCTTCCAAACTTTCCTCCCAAACACTAATGGGACTCCCTTTGGCTTGTTTCATTTGAAACAACTCAATAGCATTCCCCATGACTTCCTTTGAATGCAAAGGATGAACACTATAATGTTCATATATTTCCTCACTAGTAGAGGGTTCTACTTTCTCAATTTGACCAGCACACAAATCGCTATCCTCTTCCTCACTTACTTCCTCTTCTGCAACATATACATTCTTATAGTATTTATTATTTTTTTTCAAATACAATGTTGCCTTTTTAACTTTCCTAACATCTACTAAATCTTGCCATATTTTCTTATTCTTTGTCGGAACCCCATTAACTAAGATAACCAGAGGTTCCTCTTCCACTTTTTCTACTCCAATTGTGTTAATGTTTTTCTTGAAATCTAGAGGCAAATAAACAACTCTTCCCTTTAATCCTCTCTGTAAATCTGATGGAGGCAATTTCCCTGTCTTTGGCTCCATTCTTACAATAGCCTGAAAGGGATGGATACTTTGAATCAAAATAGATTCATAAGTATTTAAGTCCTTCAATTCAGAAGGAATCTCAACCAATTCCAGATTATTATGAACTGCTCTAGCAGGCATCTGGTTTTGTTTTAATTTGTTACAACAATAAGTACACACACGTTGATCCAATCCCAAATCAAAACAATTTTCTACCATCAAGTATGTTGCAAAATCCTTCCATTCACTATTATTTTCCCTTTCACTTTTTGCATATAAATCCACTAACTTAGTCTGATTCTTATAATAAGTGCGTCTACAACACACACAAGTGAAATTAGGCCTCTCACTTGATTTCATGTCAAACGTCGCAATTTCCCTCTGGAAATTATCTGTACTGGAAACATGTACACTATCTTCCAAATGACCCTCTACTTCTTGCTCAATTTCAACATTCTCCTCTTTACTTCCAAAGTAACAAAACTCAATTTCTTCACATATATTCTTCACATCTATTTCAGAACCATGCAAAAGAGCAGCGCATAATTGTTTCAGCATAATTGCTGGACTCTTAGCATAATACAACAGTCTAACTAACTTCCTCACTTTGTTATGATGCACTGCTAGCATCCTGAAATGATGAAAAACACTCTGGCATACTCTCCTGGAAAGACAAGCCAGTGAATGACCATGCAAACCTGTCACTTCTCTCACTCTGCAAGGATCTAATTCTTGCAACAACCTTATTTTCTGCTTCAAACTTTTCTTGTTAAATGTCCGTACAAAATCACAAAGCAAATTGATGGAATCCTGTCGCACACTGCAAATACTACTACACTTCCAGGTGTACACAGGACCCTTAGCACGTCTTCCTAAAACCTCATTACCTAACAACTCTTCTGCCTCTGTTGTCACAAGTTTTTCTTTTTCAACTGGACAACCATCTTTCACTTCATAAGCACGACCACTGATGTCAACTGCATGCACCAAATCATTATCCTGGAAATAACTCTCTTCATTAAAAAATGCCTCACAGCTTGAACTATGTATCCATTCTCCAGAAAAAACTTCACAAAAATTACTACGATTAACTATTCTCTTCCATCTACTATTTCTTTTGAAATCAAAAATTGCCTTGTTTAGCTTCCTAATTCTATTGATTATCAAAATAAATAACTTACGTTTAATTTCAAAAGCCTGATCAATAACTTTCTCAACTTTTTTTTTTCTCCTATAAAAAACTAATTTCTGTTGACCTTTCTTAATATTTTTTAACAAATTGCCAATTATCCTGTTACGGAACATTCGTTTACGAATCTCCCTAAACTGTTGTTTCCTTCTACTATCATGCACAGATTTATCTCTTGCTCTAGCAGTAACATTTTCATTTGTCCTTTTCTTTCCATTTGATTTACTTCTCATGTTATGGATTGAAACATTTTCTGTACTAATATTTTTTTTATTAGAAATATTTCTTATGAAATATTTAGAGCTCTTACCCGGTGCTTTCTTCATGGCTTGAGAAATCTTTTTGTTAGAGGACTGCTGCGTTTTTTTTTTCTCCTGCTGTCTTTGACGTTTTGCAGCCTTTATCTCTCTTATTTTTGTAGGCATATTGAAATCTTGAAATGATCTGCAGTTGAATCTGAGGAAAAATATAATAAAAAATGTTATTAAACATTATTATCAAACAGTAAATCAGTAATAGTGATCAAAAACATAACACACTACTTGACATTTTAATTTGAAGATTTTTTAGTCATTGCCATTTTTACAATACAGAAATACCAGAAAAGAAATGACATTTATATTTATGTTACCTATGCTATTTTATATGTGAATCTGATCTAATTTTATGAGCATATTTTAATATTTTATTGAAGACACTACACATAACCTGTTTTTGAAGGTGTCTTTATTTTTAAATTAAACGGTTTACCTTTTTACTTTTTATTGATTATAAATTTTAAAAATAAATGTTTATAATTCCAAAGGCTCAAGCAGGTCAGCTTCCCATCCTATATCATATAATTCGGACAAATCTGCATCCTCATCACGCTCTTCTTCATCCTCAGGATTTAAATCATCCAATGGATCAACATCCACTGATGTTTCAATTACAAGTTCAATGATGAGGTCAAAATCAACTGATTGCAGATTGTCGCTCATGTTGAGGTTGTCTTTATCTTTAAAGAAAGATAACAACAATGAGATGTTGCAGAGTAAGAGACAAATCTCACAGATTATAATAGTAAAATTATTTAACAAGAGTAACATTTTGCAGCTATTATTTAGCCATGTCCAGCGATGCTGAGCAGGTGAAGCCTATGTCTAATTTTTCACTGAACAGGACTCATCTGTTCTTAACCTTGGATAAGCCTCAACGACTCTGTGTCCCCTGCACATACTCAAATGTTAAAGTGCAGATTTATATTAAATGGCACATCCCCAGGCATGCACCAGTTAATGTGCACCACTGCTTTACCACCCATGGTGTGCCGCATTTACAATCAGATAGGAGAAAGCTGCTTCAAAACCCTGCGCCTGCTTGAAGCTGGCATAGGTCTTGACGCAGCATTGTAGAGATGGGGCACCCCTGAGCCTTGCTGGAGCTGCATCGCACTTACGATACAACTCCAGCAATGCGCCACCTTTACGGCACAGATGCGTCACGCATCTGTGCCGTTTTTGCCCCATGCTGCGCCGCATTGTAAATGCAGCACAACATGGGTGGCGGAACAGTGGCGCAGGATGACTGTCACATCCCTGGTGATGCGCCACTCATCATAAATCTATCCCTAAGCTTCTTATCTTGTTACAGATGAACTGCCATATGTATCATCAAAATATTTTACATATTATAAATAGCAAATTTTAAGGAATAAATAGCGATTCTTTACTATTCCTAATTTGCAATGAGCAAATTGCTAATTGCAAATTACCCATTCATTTCCATAGGCTAGGAGGCTCATAAGAATTAATGTTGCAAGTTGTGATTAGCAATTAGCTCATCACAAAATAGGATTTTTTTCAAGCGTGCAGGGGTATCTCAAGAACACCCTGCTGCACCCCTGAAAAAGAAATTTGGGAGCACATGGCACACCTACATGCCCTAATGGCATGTATGGGCGTCATATGGGACCTTTTTTTTTTTTAAAAAAAAAATGCTTTTTGAAAAGAATTCGCAAATTACCACAAACTAGAAGTTGGTGGTAGTTTCCAAATCCTTAATATCATTTTTTACATATTTTTTTTTGATACATTGCATTTAAGGAATCACAAATCACAAAAAATTGGGGAAAAGTAATGGTTTGCAAATTTATGACAAGGACATAATGGTGTATGCTTCTCTATAAGGCATTTCAGTGTCTCTGATGTCATTTTTCCCATATTACATTATAAGACCTTTCCCCATGAAGCACATTCCTTGTAAATATGCTCCCACCTGTGCATTGCAAATTTAGATTTTGACTGTTTCAGACACATAGCCATGTTGAAAGTGACCCAAAAAAATTGCAAACGTTTTAAAAAAAAAACATTCATGTGTCTTAATGACATTTTAAGTCATTTCCCCATGGACAATGTTTTCTAAGTGGCACAAAAGAGGTATACACCTATCATAAATCTGTCCCTAGCATTATAAATGATTAAATCAGGATGACAATAAGATGTGGCCTATCCAGAGGTTTGTTTAAGGTGAGGCCTACTCAGGATTGCAGATTAAAGTTACGCTTGATGAAGAATACAGAGGAGATAATTTATTGTAAAGGCCTACCAATGAAGTAAGTGATTTCTACTTCATTGCACCAGTCATCATAAATGTATCCATAAGCTTCTTATCTTGTTAGACATCAACCGCCATATGTATCATATAACTATTTTGCATTTCCAAAAAAGCGAATTTTAAGGAATAAATAGCGATTCTTTACCATTCCAAATTTGTTTGAGAAAATTGCTAATTGCAAATTACCCATTCATTTCCATGGGCTAGGAGGCTCATATAAATGAAGGTGCAATTTGCGATTAACAATTTGCTCATCACAAATTAGGAATTTATTCCAAAGGTGCAGGGGTGTCTCAAGAACACCCTGCTGCAACCCTGAAAAAGAAATTTGGGGGCATATGGCGAACATAAATTTTAACAACATTCCTTTACCTCAAAAACGATTTTCAAATCATAACTTCAAAACACTACACATGGGAAAATTACTTAAATTGTCCTTAAGACACATAAAAGCGTTTTTTGATTGGCTTTCCTGCATGGTAGGGTCACTTTTAACATGGCTATGTAACATAAACATTAAAAATCAAAATTTTCCATGTACAGGTGGGAGCATATTTACAAGCAATTTGCGCCACAAAGAAAGGTCTGACATTAAAATGGGAAAAATAACATCAGGGACAGTCAATTGCCTTATAAAGAACCATACACCATTATGTCCTTCTCATGAATTTAAAAACAATTCCTTTTTCCCAAAAACGATTTTCAAATCATAATTTCAAAAAACTGCACATGAGAAAATGACTTAAAATGTCATTGAAACACATGAAAGCGTTTTTTGATTGGCTTTCCTGCATGGTTGGTTCACTTTTATCATGGCTATGTAACACAAACATTGATAATTACAATTTTCATGCACATGTAATAGCATATTTACAAGCAATTTGCGCCACAGAGAAAGGTCTTACACTAAAATGAGAAAAATAACATCAGGAACAGTCAATTGCCTTATAAAGAACCATACACCATTATGTCCTTGTCATGATTTTATAAACAATTCCTTTTCCCCAAAAACGATTTTAAAATCATAATTTCTAAACACTGCACATGGGAAAATGACTTAAAATGTCATTAAAACACATGAAAGCGTTTTTTGATTGCCTTCCCAGCATGGTTTGGTCACTTTTAACATGGCTATTTAACACAAACATTCAAAATCTAAATTTTCCATGCACATGTGAGAGCATATTTACAAGCAATTTGCGCCACAGAGAAAGGTCTTACACTAAAATGAGAAAAATAACATCAAGGACAGTCAATTGCCTTATAAAGAACCATACACCATTATATCCTTGTCATGAATTTAAAAACAATTCCTTTTCCACAAAAACGATTTTCAAATCATAATTTCTAAACACTGCACATCAGAAAATGACTTAAAATGTCATTAAAACACATGAAATCATTTTTTGATTGGCTTTCCAGCATGGTTGCGTCACTTTTAACATGGCTATGTAACACAAACATTCAAAATCAAAATTTTCCATGCACATGTGAGAGCATATTTACAAGCAATTTGCGCCACATAAATCATAATTTTCTCCTTAAAGCACACTATTCTCTATCTAAAGTAAAGAAATATTTTCTCACCTTAGCAAATACTTTGAGTTTGAAAACAGTCTAAGAAACACACCAATTTGTCTTCAGCAGAGCAAAAGGTATGCACTCCAGAGTCTGCAGCTATCAAAAGCACAGAAATGGTGTAATTCTTCACACATATTTCTCATGTCACCCAATCAAAACTCTTCCCTCACTTTTTTTCAAATGAAAACCCTTCCCCCTCTGCCCTTTCTGCCTATTTTCCATAGCAACCACCTCTTGGAGAAACTCTGGTGTTTGCAAATTCACACAACAATGTTGCAATTGAACTCTGAACTCTCAGTGCACCTGCATATCCAGTGCTTTCTTTCATTTAATGATTTTTTATTGACCACTCAAAATACATCTTTCAAACAACACATCTGTACACCCTAACTTTCTGTTTTCATCAATCAAAATCCACCAATCACTGTTACTACTTCATGAACACAGAAACTCCACAGTTTTTTTCATTTCAAACTCACATTTTTTCAACTGCCATTTCATTGCCACACTTCATCTGACTGCAGGAGAACCTTCTCTCACCATGTTTTCTGTCTGGATTGTTGGTCATAGTTATATTCACTGGGCTCAAAGGTACGTTGAAAGCAGGAATTTACCTAACCTCAATTTACAAGATGTGGAAATTAAGTGGTTTGGCCACAGAGGATTAAAATGTCACCAATTGATACCATTGGTGAAAACCTTTATGCATTTGCCAAAACCTGACCTGTTAATTGTGCACTGTGGAGGTAATGACTTGGGCACTTTGACTGGTGTAGGTCTGGAAATGCTTTTAAAGGACACCTTTGAGCAATTAATGGCACTTTTTCCTCAGACTGCCTTGGTATATTCAAATATATGCCAAAGACAGAAATGGAGGTGGTCAAACCAATTTTGTCCACAAATTGAGAAGTCGAGGAAGCATGTAAACAAATCTGTTTCAGCTTACATGAGAGACCATGGAATGGGCTCCCTGTACAACAATAACTTGCGTTACTACATGCAAGATATCTACAGAGGAGATGGAGTTCACTTCTCAGATGAGGGCAACAGAGTTTTCACTCTGAATTTAAAAATGTGCATTGGTACCTACTTATAAGTACCAAAATGTACCATAAACCCAAAAGCTCTTCTCAGAGCTACCCTACATCTAATCACTCACAATTATTATTTTACTCTAACTTTTTTCACTAATTTTCAACAAAGTACACTCCCTGGGGCGCTACCCGGTACGCGTACCGGGAGCTAACCTCGCGAAATTTTTTACAAAAATGTTTTTTTTCGCACATATAAACCTCCTCAGCCACCCTCAGAAAACCTAGGGGGTCAAGATAAGTCTACCGTGCCCCCTTCTACCCATTCTGAACATTATTTGCCCTCCATCTTGTATCTTAATTCGACCGAAACACAAAATGGTGGACTCCCGGAACGCTTAAGGTACGCGAACCGGGGCGCTCAACGGTTCGCGTACCGGGTCGCTCCCTGGGAAAAAAAGGTGGGAAAGTAGTTCACAGAAAAGCCACTGGAGACAATTTCACCAAATATAGATTAGCTCATACTACATACCAATCCCTACCATTTTCACAAATTTGATTGGAATTCCATTTAGCCATTTAGCCTGTAGACCTCTCTAAATACCGTGAGGTAAATTACTTCACAAAACACATCTGAAATGTTGGAATTGACAACCAATTAAAATGTTACTTTCATTTTCTACTTTTTTTACCTCACATTTGATTGGTAATGTACCCGAATATATATAAAGGAAGAGAAGGAAACACAGCCATTTTGACTACTACTTCCTGGTGTACATTTCAATAGGATTTTCATTAATAACTTCAACTTCTTTTTAAAGGTAAGTTGTTATTTTTAAAACTGAAGTATATTGTGCACTTTAAGTTAATATGGCAAACTTTTTCTGTTAGTTATATACTATCCCTCTGTAGTACTTATAAATTTAGATACACTTTTTTATATTCCTACTTCCACTCTGATACTATACACTGCCCAAAGATAAATTCTCTGTTAAAAACTGCCTATCTAAAATTAATCCCAACAGTGCCCTACCTCTACTAATATATATTTTTTTTATGCAAATTTCAGGAAAAATGGAAAGTGAACAAAACATTTCATTTGAAATTGTCCTTCCAGAGTCCAACACAGAAATCATTGATCCAAATGAGATTGAATTTATGGATGAAACTTGGGACCAAGAACTACTGCAATGTGTACAAGCAGTAGATAACCTCCTTGCAAATGAGGACATTTTACAACCTCAGAGACTACAATCTATATTCCATGATTATTATGAAATTTCTGACAATGAAATGTTAGAAAGTTTAATAAATTATGAAACACAATAAAAAAAGCTTAAAAAAAAAAAAAAAAAAAAATAATCAACAAAACCAACAATCAATTAACATACAGCATTTGAAAAGTCTATCATTCATTTTTCATTGTGATACGCTCCCCAGAACGCTTCCCGGTTCGCGTACCGGGCGCTAACCACGAAAAAAAACAAAAAAAAATTTTTTTTTTTTGCTTAGCGGGGCCCCTTTAAAGCCTCCACATTAAACCTAGGGGGTCAGGGAGGATCTACTATGCCCCCTTATGGTCATTTCCCCCTTTGTTTTGTCCTCCTCTTGTCACTCGATCCTACCGAGAGACAAGATGGCGGCCGCTCCGGACTGTTTAGAATGTTGACAGACACCGGAGAGCCAATCAACTTCGCTACGCGAAGTTCCGTTACGCGTCAAGTACGCGTACCGGGGCGCTGCCTGGTCCGCGCTTACAGATATATATCTTTTTTTGAACGTTATTTTCTCAAAATCCACTGCAGCACATATATTGAGACCTACAAAAGGCACATCGGGCTACCAGTCCCTACAATTTTGCCAAGTTTCGTGCAAATCCATTCAGCCGTTCGGGCTAAAAGTGAGGCTAACCGCCCTATGGAAAACTCAATGTTAAAAACACGTTTTGGGACCCCCCTTTTTTCTCGGCCCCCCCTGGACCAACTCCCCCCAAATTTCCAGTGGCTGCTCAGAAACAAAATGTTCCATTTTGCTGAAAATTTCAGCCAATTCCGTCCACAAACGCCAAAGTTATTAGACATAGAATTTTCAAAAAACCCATAGAGAAAAAATCCTAACTATATATACCTACTGGCGACCGCCAGTAGGTAATATATATGTATATATATATGTGTTCCTACGTTAGATGCTCCTTCTGATTGCTTTGGGCCCCGCGGGAGTTGGAGTACATGCCGGCGGAGCACGCCGGAATTCAAATTCACCAAAGGATTCCAAATGTCGTACGCTCTCAAAAACGCAATGTGACGCCAGAGATCATTTCAGGGTGTTTATTCCTTAAACCAAATTTAAGGAATAAACACCCGTTTTTGAGAGCGTACGAAATTTGGAATCCTTTGGTGGATATATATATTTATATATATATATATTCACTGAAAAAACCATAGGTTATAGACCATATATAGTTAGGAATTAGCATTTAAAAAACCTTATTTTACTCACACAAAACCAATGAAATTCCATATATAGTTAGTTGTACTAACTATATATCGCGCACCCGCAATCCACTGCTGATCATGTCACATATTACATCATTCATGACATGGTCAGTGACATCACTGATGACATCACTGATGACATCTCAAATGACATCACTGATGACATCACTGATGACATCTCAAATGACATCACTGATGACATCACTGATGACATCTCAAATGACATCACTGATGACATCACTGATGACAACATCCAGTGACTGTATTTTTCTGTAAAGTTAAAATATGTCTTACATATTGAAGAATGAGTGGATGTATAAGTGTCTGGATGAAGGATTTAGTAGGTGCATGACTGACTGTATGAGTGAGTGGTTAAATGTGTCTCATTGAGTGCATGGGTTAGTGACTAAACTGTCTTAATTTGTGCATCATTATGTCTGTTGTTCTGTAAACTGCTGCATGTGTTGATCAGTAGCTATATGAGTAACTATATGGGTTATTGATTGGTTGCCCAAGCATTTGTATGGGAAACTGGGAGTGTGTGTGGGTGGCTGGGAAGGTGTATGACTCTGTGCATAATGTATGGGTTCAAAAGTACATGTGGAAACAGCTGTATGGGTGGTTGACTGTGTGCATGACTGTATTGGTGAGTGAATGGATATCTCAGTGCTACATGTCAAAGTAAGTACATATGTAAAACACAGTACATGTGAGAGTTGACATATATAAATAACTGTGCATAAGAGCCAGTGAATGTGTGAGTGGCTGTATGGATCATTGTGCTCTTGTATCCAGGATTGTATAAGTGAGTAAATATGTTTAGTATATGTTTGAATAAGTAAGGTGTGTTTAACTGTATAGTTAAGGAAATGGAGGTGTGATTGATTGTTTGCATGACTGACTAGGTGTGTGTGTAACTTCATGGATGAGTGACAATCTGCGAGTCTGTGTTTACACTGAGTGTATCTAAGGTTATATTAGAGTCTGAAGAGGTTCATCGTATTATCACATGAATGATGTCATCAGTGATGTGATCAGTAATGTCAAATGAGATGTCATCAGTGATGTCATTTGAGATGTCATTTGAGATGTCATCAGTGATGTCATCAGTGATGTCATTAGTGATGTCATTTGAGATGTCATCAGTGATGTCATCAGTGATGTCATTTGAGATGTCATCAGTGATGTCATCAGTGATGTCATTTGAGATGTCATCAGTGATGTCATCAGTGATGTCATTTGAGATGTCATCAGTGATGTCATCAGTGATGTCACTGACCATGTCATGAATGATGTAATATGTGACATGATCAGCAGTGGATTGCGGGTGCGCGATATATAGTTAGTACAACTAACTATATATGGAATTTCATTGGTTTTGTGTGAGTAAAATAAGGTTTTTTAAATGCTAATTCCTAACTATATATGGTCTATAACCTATGGTTTTTTCAGTGAATTTTCAAGGTTTTGTAAATGCTAATTCCTAACTATATATGGTCTATAACCTATGGTTTTTTCAATGAATTTCATTGGTTTTTTAAAAGCTAATATCTATAGCTGTAAAATTTATTCTTCTTTAAATCCAAAAATATATTTTATATGTTTATTAATAATTTTTTTTAAATATTTTTTTTGTTTCGCTCCCGGTCCGCGAACCGGGAAGCTTCCCGTTAGCTCAATTTGATTCCGCGATCCGGTCCGCGAACCGGTAAGAAATCAACATAGTGACGGTATCGCGTTGCCGCGTAATGCGTCTTATGACGTACTGCATTAGCGCACCCGGAAGTGCCCCGGGGCGCGGACCGAGGCGCGAAACACAGCTCCCCGGAAGCGATCCGCGGCGCGAAAGCGCAACGTATCGCGTTGCCGCAAAATGCGTCTTGTGACGTATCGCGTTAGCGCACCCGGAAGTGTCCCGGGGCGCGGACCGGGGCGCGAAGCTTAGCGACCCGGAAACTAACCGGGGAGCGTTCCGCAGCGCGTAACATGAGCGTGAGAGGTCATGTGACTTGTTAATAAAACTTTTTATTGGTTCATTTCACTTTTAGTTTCATAATTATGGAAGGCTAGGTCAGGTGACCTAAAAATAACACTTTTCATTGGTTGAGAAGTATTGTTTTTTCCAAATGATGAAAACCCCTCCTTTCCTCACTCTGACTTTCATCATTGTGAGAGGAAGACCTATTTTGCTTGTTGGAAGACCTATTTTGCTTGTGTGAAAATGGCTTCATTGGTTGCTTCAGCTGGTGGACCCCCACCACCACCTCCACCTCCTCATGGGAAGAGAGGACCACCTCCCCAGGTGATTACCAACACTGAGGAGGAAGATGAAGAAATGGATGAGGAGGGAGAAGAACCACAATTCCTGGAAGAGTTGCCCCGGGTTTCCAGAAAGAAGGCCAGTTTCATCTGGCAGTTTTTTTCGATGCCTCGTGGACAAAAAAAAGTCAACGCGAGGTATGTCACCTGCCTCATATGCAAGGAACAATTGTCCAGAGGGACGGACAAAAAATACAGTTATGGTAATCACACCATGCATAGGCACATGACGAGGAAACATCCCCTAAATTACAGCCGGGCGGAATTAAGGGATATGCTGGACAATCCTAGACCAACTCCTGTGGCCAGACCAACAATACCGGTTTCTTTAACACCAGAGGAGGCACGGGAAACTGTGCCAAATATCCAACAAAATTTTGGGCATATGATACATTTATGTATGCACTGTCGTGCATTATTAGCTTGTGGCAACATGAGCATCAATGCACTCAACCTTGCATATGAACACCATGATTGCCCTAACCGCCCCCAGTAATTTTTTTTTGCTCCTGTTGAGCCCTTTTCAACGCCTGTTTTTTGTTGTTTCCCCCCCCCAAAAAAACCAAAAAAAATATAAAATCGTTCAAAAAATACAAAAAAAACAAAAAATGTTCAAAAAATAAAAAAAAATATAAAACAACAAAAATATTAAAAAAAAAGTTCTTTTCAGAACTACCTTCCCTTTCAAAAAAAATTGCTACAATGTTTAGCACTCTGGCAAGCTCTATTTCTTTTGGTTCGCTCCCGGGTTAGCTTCCCGGTACGCGGACCGGGAGCTAACCAAAAAATCTTTTTTTTTTTAAAAAGTGTAAGTATAAGGAAAGTAAACAGAGAGTGATGTTAAAAGAAAGACAGCTATAGGGAGTAAAGAAGAGATACTGTTTAATAGATCTATTTACCGAAGAAAAGACAGAAGAGGGTATAATTGTGAAAAACAAAATAGATAACGAAGTGAAAGAAAAACTAGCATTGGCATAGCCAATAGGTCTCGCCTTTGGGACCTTCTAAGTATTTAGTTATGCAGCATAATATCCTTGGTGCAGCAACATCAACTGTTGCATGGCTAAACACGTATAAGGTCCCAAAGGCGAGACCTATTGTCTATGCCAATGCTTGTTTCTTAAGTAGTATTGCAATACGTCTGACTCTTCCATGTGAAAAGATCTTATCTTGTGCTCTAAAGATTGCTAAAGTCTCGACAGAGAACAGGCTAGGCTGTAAGTAGGGTAAATTGCGCTTGGTGATCTGTTTGAGGGAGCGTCTGCTTTGCCTGGTGTCTTTGGAGAGCAATTTTGATTGGTATACTGGACAATGTTAGTTTTATTGGTCCAGTAGACAATTAAACTGCTGCATGACCACACTGTGTGATCCTGGGCACACTTTACAAATCCTACCTACCATCCAGCGGCTGAAGTGCAAATTGTAAAACCTGATAGCTGGGCACAATTACAGTGTCATTGCAGGCACACCCTGTGTGATCTTGGACATTTATCACATCTCAAAGTACTTTTAAATGCTTGAGCTTGGGATAAACCCTAGAAAAATACTCTCATGCATTTGACCTACCCAGGTGTTTGCTGCTACGTGCTTGATAAGAAATAATGCAACACACAATTGCAACTTCTGTGCCCCTTCCAAATAAACACTAGAAATCAGAGTTGTAATTAGTCTCTAGAATGAGTAAGATGCCCTCCAGCCTCCACTTGAAAGCAGGGGTGTATAGTTTGAGGGGAGTGAGGGGGGGGGCGAGGGAGGCATGCAATACTTTAACGCAGGTAAAAGTGTCCAAAGTCACACCATCTGCCCACTAAAGAGCGGCTCGCAGTGGCCGGCTGGCCCGGCTGATTAGGGGAGCTGTTGGTGCCGAGCCTGGTGGGACAGGTCCCAGCTGTGCTCTGCCGGGCTGCAGGCAGCTCAGTTATTAGGCAGCTGGTGGCGTGGGGACCACTGCTATTCCGTCTGTAATGTGCCCGAGCCTCCCGGCAGGCGGGGGGATCACAAGAGCGACCGCTCCCACCCTCGGAGGCTAATTAGTTGGCAGAACAAGAGCGCATTAAGGCGGATATAGGAGGGAGCCCTGTGCTGGCACCTTCTGAGTGTATGAGCTAAAGGCAGGTGGTTGTGTGTTTCAAATGCCTCTCAGACTACAAAACGCAGCGAATGCTACGTCCAAATCTGAAATTAGGAGTGCTCGTGTGCACGTGCCTAGGTACGTCTATCTAAGTGTGTGTGCTTCATAGTAATAGTCTATGTGTCACTGCATCTTAGACTGTGTGCCACTTTAAGCATGTAACAGTGTGAGGGTATGCACTACTGCGCTTGTGAGTCACGCTGTTTGCGAGTGGGTTTGTACCTGACAATTACTGACCTTGCAGTTGTGTGTGACTCACTCTGTGTCTGTGCCACTTTATGCGTGTGCATTTAACCTTGAGTGCCTGTGTATGTGGAGCGTGATGTACTGCGTGTGTGTGCGCGTGTGTGTACAGCGAGTTACTGTATGTGGCCTACTGTGAGTGTGCGTGTGTGAGCCACTGTGTTTGTGTGCGTGTCCCACGCTGTGCTGTGTATCTATCTATGTTTGTTAGTGTGTGTGTGCTGCTGTGTAGGTACCACTGTATGTGTAAGCGGGTGCTGGAGTGTATAGACAAACACACGTGAATCCTCAGTTTGTATGCAATGTACGTCACACGTAATTTACGGTCCTGTTCCGCTTTATTTTATTTTGATTGCAGTGTAAAAAATGCTTGTTTATATTAGACTGGGGAATACAAACAGGAATCTAGTCTTCAAAGGGAGAGCTGCATGCCAATGTAGAACAAGCACCGGCCAGCTTATAACCCTACTCTGCGATGTTCTTGACTCCCATGCCATTGTTCACCATTTGAGTGAAGTCATGACCCCGCCTACCGAGCGGGGTAAGAAATGCTGTTCACAAGTGTGGTTGTAGCTGTCTGGGCACTTAAATATGTTGCAGCTGTCACGTTACTTAAAAACATTGTGAGAGCCTAAGTAAAACTAGAGTGAATTATCGCATGGCATTTTATGTACAGCCCTAATGCTGTTGCGGCAGAATGGCACCATGTCCTGGAAATACAATAACAGAGACCAGAGCGTCTGTAAATGTCCATGAATCGGGCACCACGCTGAGCCAGGGAAACACTCGAACAATAACAAGGAGAAACACGAGAGATGGCCTGCGGCCGTCAAAGTGAAAGTACGGCCGGCGGAGGAGAAATGCGACACAGCGGGCAGGGGAGGGGGCGGAGCGGGGAGAGCGGCATGAGGGTGTGAAGCAGCAGGGGCCTGAGACGAGGCCGCCTTGCCTTTGATGTGGTAATGCGAGGCAAGCGGCTGGTGGCATTTTGCACGCGCTTTCACGTGCACTGGAAGAAATCGCCTGATCTCGGTAAGCTCTGTTTAAGCTGCAATAGATCGAGCTCCCGATCTCAATGCGCACATGCGCATTGAGATAGGTCGCTCGACCTAAAAAAGAGAGTATAACATTAACAAAGAAGAGTTTCTTGGAGAATGTGAGTGAATGTTCAAAATAAGATTAAAACATGGGGAATAACAGAGAGAAAAAATAGAAAACAGAAAACAAAAAATAACAGAAAAAGATTAATTGAAACAGCAAAGAAATGTAAGTAACATAGAGCCATATCATCAACATAGGCAATAAAAGTTTTGCAGCTTTTATTGGCAGAAATGTGTCGCTAAAGCTGCTTTTGCGGCAGAAAACTGCCACTAAAACTACTTTTGCACCAGTTTTCTGCCAATAAAAACAGCAATAATTTTATTGGCTGTGTTCATAATATGCCCCTTAGTGTGCTTCAACTACACAGAGAAAGCATTATGAACAAATAGTGATACAGTGATCAGTCAAAGACACTAAGAGTAATAGAGACGGAGTGAGTGAACAAGAGTGAGGAACTATGAGAAGAGAGGGACTGAGAAAAAGAGTGGAAGGAGTTGAGTAAGTAGGTAATAGAGAAAGGAATGAGGGATTGCAGATTAAAGTTACGCTTGATGAAGAATACAGAGGAGATAATACATGTAAAGCTCTACCAATGAAGTAAGTGATGTCCACTTCATTGCGCCAGTCATCATAAATCTATCCCTAAGCTTCTTATCTTGTTAGACATCAACCGCCATATGTATCATATAACTATTTTGCATTTCCAAAATAGCGAATTTTAAGGAATAAATAGCGATTCTTTACCATTCCAAATTTGCGATGAGCAAATTGCTAATTGCAAATTACCCATTCATTTCCATGCGCCAGGATGCCCATATGAAAGAAGGTGCAATTTGCAATTAGCAATTAGCTCATCGCAAATTAGGAATTTTTCCAAAGGTGTAGGGGTGTCTCAATAACACCCTGCCGCACCCCTGAAAAAGAAATTTGGGGGCATATGGCGCACATAAATTTTAACAACATTCCTTTACCTCAAAAACGATTTTCAATTCATAATTTGAAAACACTGCCCACAGGGAAATTACTTAAAATGTCCTTAAGACACATGAAAGTGTTTTTTTATTGCCTTTCCAGCATGGTTGGGTCACTTTTAACATGGCTATGTAACACAAACATTTAAAATCTAAATTTGCCATGCACAGGTGGGAGCATATTTACAAGCAATTTGCGCCACAGAGAAAGGTCTTACATTAAAATGGGAAAAATAACATCAGGGACAGTCAATTGCCTTATAAAGAAGCATACACCATTATGTCCTTGTCATAAATTTAAAAACAATTCCTTTTCCCCAAAAACGATTTTCAAATCATAATTTCAAAACACTGCACATGGGAAAATTACTTAAAATGTCCTTAAGACACATAAAAGCGTTTTTTAATTGCCTTTGCAGCATGTTTGTATCACTTTTAACATGGCTATGTAACACAAACATTAAAAATCTAAATTTTCCTTGCACAGGTGGGAGCATATTTACAAGCAATTTGCGCCACATAATTCATAATTTTCTCCTTAAAGCACACTATTCTCTATCTAAATTAAAGAAATATTTTCTCACCTTAGCAAATACTTTGAGTTTGAAAACAGTCTCAGAAACACACCAATTTGTCTTCAGCAGAGCAAAAGGTATGCACTCCAGAGTCTGCAGCTATCAAAAGCACAGAAATGCTGTAATTCTTCACACATATCTCTCATGTCACCCAATCAAAACTCTTCCCTCACTTTTTTTCAAATGAAAACCCTTCCCCCCTCTGCCATTTCATGCCTTTTCTGCATAGCAACCACCTCTTGGAAGACTTCTGGTGTTTGCAAGTTCACACAACAATGTTGCAATTGAACTCTGAACTCTCAGTGCACCTGCATATCCAGTGCATTCTTTCATTTAATGATTTTTTATTGACCATTCAAAATACATCTTTCAAATAACTCATCCGTGCACCCTAACTTTCTGTTTTCAGCAATCAAAATCCACCAATCACTGTTACTGCTTCATGAACACAGAAACTCCACAGTTTTTTTCATTTTAAACTCTCATTTTTTCAACTGCCATTTCATTGCCACACTTCATCTGACTGCAGGAGAACCTTCTCTCACCATGTTTTCTGTCTGGATTGTTGGACATAGTTATATTCACTGGGCTCAAAGGTACACTGAAAACAGGAATTTACCTAACCTCAATTTACAAGATGTGGAAATTAAGTGGTTTGGCCACAGAGGATTAAAATGTCACCAATTGATACCATTGGTGAAAACCTTTATGCATTTGCCCAAACCTGACCTGTTAATTGTGCACTGTGGAGGTAATGACTTGGGCACTTTGACTGGTGTAGGTCTGGAAATGCTTTTAAAGGACACCTATGAGCAATTAATGGCACTTTTTCCTCAGACTGCCTTGGTATATTCAAATATATGCCAAAGACAGAAATGGAGGTGGTCACACCAATTTTGTCCACAAATTGAGAAGTCGAGGAAGCATGTAAACAAATCTGTTTCAGCTTACATGAGAGACCATGGAATGGGCTCCCTGTACAACAATAACTTGCGTTACTACATGCAAGATATCTACAGAGGAGATGGAGTTCACTTCTTAGAGGAGGGCAACAGAATTTTCACTCTGAATTTAAGAATGTGCATTGGTACCTACTTATAAGTACCTAAATGTACCATAAACCCAAAAGCTCTTCTCAGAGCTACCCTACATCTGATCACTCACAATTATTATTTTACTCTAAAATTTTTCACTAATTTCCAACAAAGTACGCTCCCTGGGGCGCTACCCGGTACGCGAACCGGGAGCTAACCTCGCGAAATTTTTTTTAAAAATGTTTTTTTTTCGCACATATAAGCCTCCTCACCCACCCTCAGAAAACCTAGGGGGTCAAGATAACTCTACCGTGCCCCCTTCTACCCATTCTGAACATTATTTGCCCTCCATCTTGTATCTTAATTCGACCGAAACACAAAATGGTGGACTCCCGGAACGCTTAAGGTTCGCGAACCGGGGCGCTCAACGGTTCGCGTACCGGGTCGCTCTCTGGGAAGCGCACCATCAAAAAAGGTGGGAAAGTAGTTCACAGAAAAGCCACTGGAGACAATTTCACCAAATATAGATTAGCTCATACTACATACCAATCCCTACCATTTTCACAAATTTGATTGGAATTCCCTTTAGTCATTTAGCCTGTAGACCTCTCTAAATACCCTGAGGTAAATTACTTCACAAAACACATCTGAAGTGTTGGAATTGACAACCAATGAAAATGTTACTTTCATTTTCTATTTTTTTTACCTGACATTTCATTGGTTATATACCTGAATATATATAAAGGAAGAGAAGAAAACACAGCCATTTTGACTACTACTTCTTGCTGTACATTTCAATAGTATTTTCACTAATTCCTTCAACTTCTTTCTAAAGGTAAGTTTTTATTTTTAAAACTGAAGTATATTGTGCACTATAAGTTAATATGGTAAACTTTTTCTGATAGATATATACTATCCCTCTGTAGTAGTTATAGATTTAGAGAGACTTCTCTGTTATAGTTATGGATGGAGTTAGGCTTCTCTTGTATAATTATGAATTTACTTACGTTAAATCGCATACACATTTTTATATTCCTACTTCCACTCTGATACTATACACTGCCCAAAGATAAATTCACTGATAAAAAATGCCTATCTAAAATTATTCCCAACATTGCCCTATCTCTACTAATATATATTTTTTTAATCCAAATTTCAGGCAAAATGGAAGGCGAAAACCAAGTTTCTTTTGAAATGGACCTGCAAGACAGCAGCCAAGAATTGATTGATACAATTGATCAAATTGACATTGAATTTTTCGATGAAACTTGGGACAATGAACTACTGCAATGTGTACAAGCAGTAGATAACCTCCTTGCAAATGAGGACATTTTACACCCTCAGAGACTACAATGTATATTCCATGATAATTATGAAATTTCTGACAATGAAATGTTAGAAAGTTTAATAAATTATGAAACACAATCACATTAAAAAAAAATGCTTAAAAAATAAAGAAAATAAAAAATAATCAACAAAAACAACAATCAATTAACATACAGCATTTGAAAAGTCTATCATTCATTTTTCATTGCAGTACGCTGCCCAGAACGCTTCCCGGTTCGCGGACCGGGCGCTCCCCACGCAAAAAAAACAAAATTTTTTTTTTGTTTTTTTTGCCCCGCGGGGCCCTTTTAAAACCTCCACATTAAACCTAGGGGGTCAGGGAGGATCTAGTATGCCCCCTTATGGTCATTTTCGCCTTTGTTTTGGCCTCCTCTTGTCTCTCAATCCTACCGAGAGACAAGATGGCGGCCGCTCCGGACTGTTTAGAATGTTGACAGACACCGGAGAGCCAATCAGCTTAGCTACGCGAAGTTCCGGTACGCTTAAGGTCCGCGGACCGGAGCGCTGCCCGGAGCGCGCTTACAGATATATATCTTTTTTTAAACGTTAATTTCTCAAAATCCACTGGAGCACATATATTGAGACCTAGAAAAGGCACATCGGGCTACCAGTCCCTACAATTTTGCCAAGTTTCATGGAAATCCATTCAGCCGTTCGGGCTAAAAGTGAGGCCAACCGCCCTATGGAAAACTCAATGTTAAAAACACGTTTTGGGACCCCCCTTTTTTCTCGGCCCCCCCTTGACGAAACCCCCCCAAATTTCCAAGGGCTGCTCAGAAACAAAATGTTACATTTTCCAGAAAATTTCAGCCAATTCCGTCCACAAACGCCAAAGTTATTAGACATAGAATTTTCAAAAATCCCACCAGTAGGTATATATAGTTAGGATTTTTTCTCTATGGGATTTTTGAAAATTCTATGTCTAATAACTTTGGCGTTTGTGGACGGAATTGGCTGAAACTTTCAGGAAAATGGCACATTTTGTTTCTGAGCAGCCCCTGAAAATTTTGGGGGGGTTCGTCAAGGGGGGGCCGAGAAAAAAGGGGGGTCCCACAACGCGTTTTTCCCATGTTAATTTCCATAGGGCGGTTGGCCTCACTTTTAGCCCGAACGGCTGAATGGATTTGCACGAAACTTGGCAAAATTGTAGGGACTGGTAGCCCGATGTGCCTTTTGTAGGTCTCAATATATGTGCTCCAGTGGATTTTGAGAAATTAACGTTTAAAAAAAGATATATATCTGTAACAGCGGACCTGGCAGCGTCCCAGGACGCGTACTTTACGCGCAACGGAGCTTTGTGAAGCGAAGCTGATTGGTTCTCCGGCGTCTGTCAACATTCCAAACAGTCCGTAGCGGCCGCCATCTTGTCTCTCGGTAGGATCGAGAGACAAGAGGAGGCGAAAGCGAAGGGGCAAATGACCATAAGGGGGAATAGTAGATCCTCGCTGACCCCCTAGGTTTGATGTGGAGGTTTTAAAAGGGCCCCGCGGGGCAAAAAAAAATAAAATAATAATAATCGAACGGCTGAATGGATTTGCACGAAACTTGGCAAAATTGTAGGGACTGGTAGCCCGATGTGCCTTTGCTAGGTCTCAATATATGTGCTCCAGTGGATTTTGAGAAATTAACGTTCAAAAAAAGATATATATCTGTAACAGCGCTCCGCTTCGCGTACTTTTCGCGTTACGGAGGTTTGCGAAGCTGATTGGTTTTTGGGCGTCTGTAAACATTCCAAACAGTCCGTAGCGGCCACCATCTTGTCTCTCGGTAGGATCGAGAGACAAGAGGAGGCCAAAGCGAAGGGGCAAATGACCATAAGGGGGCATAGTAGATCGTCCCTGACTCCCTAGGTTTGATGTGGAGGCTTTGAAGGGGTCTCGCAGGGCAAAAAAAAAATACCGTTTTTTTAGTTTTTTTGCGTGGAGTGCGCCCGGTTCGCGAACCGGGAAGCGTTCTGGGGAGCGTACTTTCTTGAAAATTAGTGAAAAAAGTTAGAGTAAAATAATAATTGTGAGTGATCAGATGTAGGGTAGCTCTGAGAAGAGCTTTTGGGTTTATGGTACATTTAGGTACTTATAAGTAGGTACCAATGCACATTCTTAAATTCAGAGTGAAAACTCTGTTGCCCTCATCTGAGAAGTGAACTCCATCTCCTCTGTAGATATCTTGCATGTAGTAACGCAAGTTATTGTTGTACAGGGAGCCCATTCCATGGTCTCTCATGTAAGCTGAAACAGATTTGTTTACATGCTTCCTCGACTTCTCAATTTGTGGACAAAATTGGTTCGACCACCTCCATTTCTGTCTTTGGCATATATTTGAATATACCAAGGCAGTCTGAGGAAAAAGTGCCATCAATTGCTCAAAGGTGTCCTTTAAAAGCATTTCCAGACCTACCCCAGTCAAAGTGCCCAAATCATTACCTCCACAGTGCACAATTAACAGGTCAGGTTTTGGCAAATGCATAAAGGTTTTCACCAATGGTATCAATTGGTGACATTTTAATCCTCTGTGGCCAAACCACTTAATTTCCACATCTTGTAAATTGAGGTTAGGTAAATTCTTGTTTTCAGCGTACCTTTGAGCCCAATATATGTAACTATGTCCAACAATCCAGACAGAAAACATGGTGAGAGAAGGTTCTGCTGCAGTCAGATGAAGTGTGGCAATGAAATGGCAGTTGAAAAAATGAGAGTGTAAAATGAAAAAAACTGAGGAGTTTCTGTGTTAAGGAAGCAGTAAGAGTGATTGGTGGATTTTGATTGCTGAAAACAGAAAGTTAGTGTGCATGGATGAGTTCGTTGAAAGATGTATTTTGAGTGGCGAAGAAAAAATCATTAAATGAAAGAATGCTCTGGATATGCAGGTGCACTGAGAGTTCAGAGTTCAATTGCAACATTGTTGTGTGAGAGGTCTTGCAAGAGGTGGTTGCTATGCAGAAAAAGCAGAGAGGGGGCAGAGGGGGGAAGGGTTTTGCTTTGAAAAAAAGTGAGGGAAGAGTTTTGATTGGGTGACATGAGAGATATGTGTGAGGAATTACAGCATTTCTGTGCTTTTGATAGCTGCAGACTCTGGAGTGCATACCTTTTGCTCTGCTGAAGACAAATTGGTGTGTTTCTGAGACTGTTTTGAAACTCAAAGTATTTGCTAAGGTGAGAAAAGATTTCTTTAATTTAGATAGAAAATAGTGTGCTTTAAGGAGAAAATTATGAAGAAAGTTGTGTTTTTCAAATGTTGCTTTGTCTCAAGTGTTTCACAAATAGATTTTGTTTCTTTGAGAAATTGTAATTGGAGAAAATGTGAAGTATTAGTACTGACAGGGCTTTTATGTGCATAGGAGCTGTGGAGTGTTTTCAAATTATGACTTGTAAATCGTTTTTGAGAAAAAGCAATGGTTTTAATATTGATGAGAAGGACATAATGGTGTCTGCTTCTTTACAAGGTAATTGAGAGTCTCTGATGTTATTTTTCCCATTTCAATGTAAGAAGTTTGTCTGTGGAGCAAATTGCTTGTAAATATGCTCCCACCTGTGCATGGCAAATTTAGATTTTGAATGTTTCCGTTACATAGGCATGTTAAAGGTGATTGAAACATGCTGCAAAGGCAATCAAAAAATGCTTTTATGTGTCTTAAGGACATTTTAAGTCATTTCCCCATGTGCAGTGTTTTCAAATTATGAGTTGAAAATCGTTTTTGAGGTAAAGGAATGTTTTCAAAATTTATGTGCGCCATATGACCCCAAATTTCTTTTTCAGGGGTGCAGCAGGGTGTTCTTGAGACACCCCTGCACCGTCGGAAAAATTCGTAATTTGCGATGAGGTAATTGCTAATCGCAAATTGCACCTTCATTCCTATGGGCCTCCTGCTGCATGGAAATGAATGGGTAATTTGTAATTAGCAAATAGCTCATCGCAAACTAGGAATGGTAAAGAATCGCTATTTATTCCTTAAAGTTCGCTATTTAGGAAATGCAAAAAACTTTGATGATACATATGGCGGTTTATCTCTAACAAGATAAGAAGCATAGGGATAGATTTATGATGACTGGCGCATCACCAGGGATGTGTTAGTCATTCTGTGCCGCTGTTCCGTCACCTATGGTGTGCTGCATTTACAATGCGGCGCATCATGGGGCAAAAACAGCACAGATGCGTGACGTATTTGTGCCGTAAAGTTGGCGCATTGCTGGAGTTGTATCGCAAGTGTGATGAAGCTCCAGTAAGGTTGAGGGGTGCCCCTGTCGCAGGGTTTCTGTTCTGACACAGAACTGTGGACAGAGGATTGGAACCTCGGCGAATTAGGGTGTCCCAAAACTCACCTTAGTAATCAAAACCCCTTAGCAAGCTAGGTACAGTGTCACATTGGATATAACAAACTCTCAATGTTTAGACAATCCAGAATATGAACTTATAGTACCTCAGGATACGTGGAACTCATGAACAGTCGGTCGTTATATATTTCTCAGAAACGAGAACATGGAGTTAAGAAGAACACATGTGTATTTGAAATGTTTATTTACTAATGCCGTCTTCTCAGGCGTAGTATCTTAGATTATACAAGTACACATATTATCAGTAGCAAAATTACCAGCATAGTCAATAGTACATAAAAAGCGAATGGTGACAGTATGTTAACATGCTGTAAATGAATAAGAGTTAGCAACACTTATAAGCAGCCGCGGGCCGTGGAGGGAGTTACAGTGGGGCAGGGAGGCGGGGAGGGGGAGGGGCAAGGTAGAGAGGGCTCCACCCTGCTTCTCCCCCTCCCCGCCTCCCTGCCTCACCGTAACTCCCTCCACGGCCCGCGGCTGCTTATATCTCACCCTCCCTAATACACATATTATATTATTTGCTAAGAAGGTCTCTTTGTGTTGGTTTAGGGCGTGCCGATACTTTAGTGTCTTAGATTTGAAGGAATCACATCAGCATAGAAAAGATAATCCATATGCCGTGCTTAATATCGCCAACGGCATTGTGCCATAATATTCTAGCATGCGATTGCGGAACAGTGTCAGCAGCTGCAGGGCGGGAGCTTGCACAGGAGGGACATCCATATTTAAAAATTTAAAAAAGCACAAGAGCGTCCGCTGGTAATGCAAGTAAAAATGGGAATCCACGAAGCACAGTGGAAAAATATAGAATGAAAGAAAGCAGGGATGACTCCAAAGATTTTCTCAAATGAAGTCACGAGACCACTGGTAACAATTTTAAAAAAGTGCGCCAGGCCCTTTGTGGAGGACGCGTTAGAGATAGTCCGAACCATCTTGCTGAAATGGAAAGGCGAATCTGTATTTAAAAGGGTCTGCACCTCTGTACGGGTGTTCGCTGTGTGAAGCACGAAAGTTTCACGGGCCGAACTCAAGGCCACCTCTCTCTGAGACAAAATAGCTCTTATTCTTGCCATGCCGTTGAAATGTGCTGCCAAGGTTGGTATTTGTGGCCAGATTGAAAACTCCCTATGTTCATGTGTGGGAGGAAATAGAACATTTCTGCAGCAAATAACCCGTTCATTTACTGTTACGATAAAATGAATACTTTTAATTAACCCAGAACAATCTTCATTATTGAGCATCAAATAACTACCATTTTCCAAGAACTTGAACGTGGGGATGATAGCAGGAACTGGTGTGCCTTGCAACACGCAAGCCATATTTGGTCGGTGTTTGTTGCATGAACCGTGTAACTGTATGTGCCTACACATTAGTGAATGATCTGGCGTCTCAGTGCATTCCTCTCCATTCAGATAAAGTTCTTGATCATCTTTGAAAATCTGTATGTGTATGGAAGCGACCAGACTTCATGAAGAAAACCACTACCTAAAGGTTAATAACGACCTATTGGTATATATTTCATAGACTTTGAAAACTTATATAAAGCAAAAGGCAGCGTTATTAAACCGTGGATAAGGCACGTTGCCAAAGCAGTCAACCTTTTGGATTTATACTGGAAATGTTAAAGGAAGAGTTACGGAGTAGGGCCTGTAAATCTTTAATAGACAACGAGTAAAATTACTCCAACCATCATATTCCTCTAACTCCGGGATAGTAGGGGTGTTTAATTTTTTAGAAGTAGCCAATCCAAAGCATTTGGTCTGGGAAATTGTTTCATTCACAAACCACATATGTTTTGGGATGAGACATGCACGGTGGAAAGCCTCAGTGCCTTGTACCTGCCAGGTTCGTGAACCCCAAACTGATGTAGATCCTGGATATTTTTACTCTGTATTACGTTAGCATGGTCTCATTACTGGTTTAAACGCCATTTTTCCTTTTTTGTAACTTCTGCACACGACACTTAGTTGTTGCTTTAGCTTTCAGCCTACCTGCGTCAAGATCTATGCCTGCTTCAAGCAGGCGCAGGGTTTTGATGTAGCTTTGTCCTATCTGATTGTAAATGCGGCACACCGTGGGTGGCAGAGCAGCGGTGCACGTTAACTGGTGCATCCCTGGGGATGTGCTAGTTAATATAAATCTGCCCCTTTACATTTAATTATGTGCAGGGGACACAGAGTAGGTGAGGTTTATCCAAGGTTAAGAAGAGATGAGTCCTGTTCAGTGAAAAATTGGAGATAGGCTTCAGTATATTATATACTTAAGTAGTGTGTTAAGTTTTTGATGACTGTTATTAATTTACTGTTGGGTAATAGTGGTTAATAACATTTTTTATTATATTTTACCACAGATTCAACTGCAGATTATTTCAAGATTTTAGGATGCCTAGCAAAGAAAGAGTAAGAAAGGCTGCAAAACGTCAAAGACAGCAGGACCATGGAATAATGCAGCAGTCCTCTAACAAAAAGATTTGTCAAGTCACCAAGAAAGCACCGGGTAAGAGTCGAAAAACAGTCATAAGAAATATGTGTAGTAAAAAAAATATTACTACAGAAAATGTTTCAGTCCAGAAAAGGAGAAAAAATTCAAATGGTAAGGAAAGGCCAATGAGAAATGTTACTGCTAGAGTAAGAGATAACTCTATGCATGAAAGTAGAAGGAAACAACAGTTTAGGGATATTCGTAAACGAATGTTCCGCCACAGGATAATTTGGAATTTGTTAAAAAATATTAAGAAAGGTCAGCAGAAAGTGGTTTTTTATAAGAGAAAAAAAATAGTTGAGAAAGTTATTGATCAGGCATTTGAAATTAAACGTAAGTTATTTATTTTGACAATCAATAGAATTAGGAAGCTAAACAAGGTAATTTATGATTTCAAAAGAAATAGTAGATGGAAGAGAATAGTTAATCGTAGTAATTTTTGTGAAGTTTTTTTCTGGAGAATGGATGCATAGTTCAAGCTCTGAGGCATTTTTTAATGAGGAGAGTTATTTCCAGGATAATGATTTGGTGCATGCAGTTGACACCAGTGGTCGAGCTTATGAAGTGAAAGATGGTTGTCCAGTTGAAAAAGAAAAACTTGTGAGAACAGAGATAGAAGAGGTGTTAGGTAATGAGGTTTTAGGGAGACGTCCTAAGGGTCCTGTGTACACCTGGAAGTGTAGTAGTATTTGCAGTGTACGACAGGATTCCATCAATTTGCTTTGTGATTTTATACGGTCATTTAGTAAGAAAAGTTTGAAGCAGAAAATGAAGTTGTTGCAAGAATTAGATCCTTGCAGAGTGAGAGAAGTGATAGGTTTGCATGGTCATTCACTGGCTTGTCTTTCCAGGAGAGTATGCCAGAGTGTTTTTCATCATTTCAGGATGCTAGCAGTGCATCATAATAAAGTGAGGAAATTAGTTAGAATGTTGTATTATGCTAAGAGTCCAGCAATTATGCTTAAACAATTATGCGCTGCTCTTTTGCATGGTTCTGAAATAGATGTGAAGAATATATGTGAAGAAATTGAGTTTTGTTACTTTGGAAGTAAAGAGGAGAATGTTGAAATTGACCAAGAAGAAGAGAGTAATGTGGAAGATAGTGTACAGGTTTCCAGTACAGATAATTTCCAGAGGGAAATTGCGACGTTTGAGGTGAAATCAAGTGAGAGGCCAAATTTCACTTGTGTGTGTTGTCGACGCACTTATTATAAGAATCAGACTAAGTTAGTGGATTTATATGGAAAAAGTGAAAGGGAAAATAATAGTGAATGGAAGGATTTTGCAACATACTTGATGGTAGAAAATTGTTTTGATTTGGGATTGGATCAACGTGTGTGTACTTATTGTTGTAACAAATTAAATCAAAACCAGATGCCTGCTAGAGCAGTTCATAATAATCTGGAATTGGTTGAGATTCCTTCTGAATTGAAGGATTTAAATACTTATGAATCTATTTTGATTCAAAGTATCCATCCCTTTCAGGCTATTGTAAGAATGGAGCCAAAGACAGGGAAATTGCCTCCATCAGATTTACAGAGAGGATTAAAGGGAAGAGTTGTTTATTTGCCTCTAGATTTGAAGAAAAACATTAACACAATTGGAGTAGAAAAAGTGGAAGAGGAACCTCTTGTTATCTTAGTTAATGGGGTTCCGACAAAGAATAAGAAAATATGGCAAGATTTAGTAGATGTTAGGAAAGTCAAAAGGGCAACATTGTATTTGAAAAAATATAATAAATACTATAAAAATGTATATGTTGCAGAAGAGGAAGTAAGTGAGGAAGAGGATAGCGATTTGTGTGCTGGTCAAATTGAGAAAGTAGAACCCTGTACTAGTGAAGAAATATATGAACATTATAGTGTTCATCCTTTGCATTCCAAGGAAGTCATGGGGAATGCTATTGAGTTGTTTCAAATGAAACAAGCGAAAGGGAGTCCCATTAGTGTTTGGGAGGAAAGTTTGGAAGCTCGGTGTTTCCCACAGCTTTTTCCAACAGGTCAGGGAGGAAGATATGATGAGCGACCTCATCAAATTCCTGCTTCTGAATACCGGACTTTGCGATTGTATGCAGGAGATCCTAGGTTTCGACAATGCATTCCTTATTTGTTTCATCTCCTGTTTGAAAGCGATCTGTCTGGACTGTCATATGCAGTGAACCACATCTTGAAAAGTGGTATACACATGCAAAACATCTCGGCAAGTGACTTTATGGATAAAGTCAATGTCCAAGACAGTATTTTGGATTCTCACCTGATTAATCTCATGGCGTGTCAGCGTGGTACTAATGAGTACTGGTACCGTCGTCATGGTGATTTAAAATGTATGCTGAGGAACTTAGGAACTCCCACATGGTTCCTCACTTTGAGCTGTGCTGAGTATGGCTGGGAAGACTTACTTGAATTTCTACGAGAGGCAAATGCTAACGTAGAAAACATCGAATTCAAGACACCCGGAGAACTGTGCTCTTTGGATCCAGTCAATGTATGTAGGTACTTCAATCATAGATTTGAAGGTATGATGTCTTTCATCATGAATAAGAAGAATCCACCTCTTGGAGAGGTGTTGGATTTCTTCTGGAGGAAGGAGTACCAAGCAAGAGGTGCTCCTCATATACATATGTTGCTGTGGATCAAGGATGCACCTAAATTTGGAACGGATGCAGACGACTCAGTGATGAGTTTCATAGAACAGTATTCTACGTGTGCTGTTCCAAACGCAAAGGAGAAAAAAAGCCTAAGAGAAAAAGTTCTACGTTTCCAAAGCCATCGATGTGGAAAGTACTGTCGTCGTAAATTCCGGAACAAAGACAAGTTCTACACCAAATGTCGTTTCGGCTTTCCACGATCGGTGATTTCTAAAGGAAGAGTGAACAGTTTGATGTCTTCGCTGCGACATAATGTGATGAAGAAATCACCTAAAAACACATACAATTTGAAGAGGAACGAAGAGTCTAAGTACATCAACGACTACAACCCGGGGATTTTGTCCATGTGGAATGCTAACATGGATATACAGTTTGTGGCTGATAACTGTATGGCTGTGGCTCGGTATGTGACATCTTACATCACCAAAAAAGAGAAGACAGAATTGAAGGATATGTGGGAGGACATTTCCCATGAAAAGAGCCTCAGCAAGAAGTTGTACAGTTTCAGTCTGAAGATGTTGTCGCATCGAGAAATCGGAGCTTACGAATGTTCTGACCGGTTGTCTTCAGCAAGTCTCTATGCCAAGTCCAGGAGTATCGTTTGGGCGAGTGTTGGTCTTGCTGCAACGCGTAATCGAGTTCTGAAACCTGTGCGGGAAATTGAGTATTTGGCGGAAAAGGAGCCAAACAGTACCGACATTTTGAAGAGCAACATGTTGGATACATATTATCCAAATCGAAGCAGTCACCTCGAGAATGTTTGTCTGTATGAGGTTCTGCAAAATTACATATTCAAGAGGAACATCAAAGAAGATACTGAGAAAGGAGTGTATGCTGTAATAGGAAGTGAGGGATGTCTGGTCAAGCAAAGAAAATGCCACTTGATAAACCATCGAAAATTGAGTGGCGAATCTCCTGAAAAAAAGGAGTTTTTCTATTTAGCACTTTTGCAACTTTTTAAGCCTTGGCGTGCAGAAGAGGAACTGCTTGGAGATTTCCTTTGTTACGAAGACTCATTCAATGCTGCCAAGGAGACCATAGAATGTCCTGCTTTTCCCAAATATGTAGAAATGTTGAATGTGGAAATTGAGCAGGAAGCAACGATTGCAGCCGAGATTGCCAGAGACAGTTCTCAGGACAGTCAGAGTTCTGCTTCATTGAGTCAGGATCCACTAGGAGGACCTCTTATCGAAAATGAAGCTGCCACTGCTATGAATGAAGTGGAAAGAGCCATGGCACATGCTCAGGAGGATGTGGTTAACTTAGAAGAGTTGGAAAGACAACTCAACGTTGAGCAGAGGAAAATATATGACGAACTTACCATGCAAATTGATCATGGATTAAGTCATGACAAGAAAGAGTGCTCATGTACGTCGTTGAAGCCTGTCCGACTGTACGTGAGTGGAGAAGCGGGAACTGGAAAAAGTTTCCTTATTAAAGCAATTTCATGTTATTTGCAGGAAAGGACAGAGTCATCGCTGTCTTGTGTTGTCACCGCTCCAACTGGACTGGCAGCACATAACATTAAAGGGATTACTTTACATCGTTTACTGATGCTGCCAGTGGAGCATGACAACAAATTAGAATATCACAAGCTATCTGGAGATGCTTGTTTTGAAGTTTCAAGAGTCTTGAGGAAAATGAAACTTCTTATCATTGACGAAGTAAGCATGGTTTCCAATGTCATGCTTGCCTTTGTGCATTTGAGAATGCAAGAAGTTCTCAAAACAGAGTATGATGTGTTATTTGGTGGCAAACACATCATTGTTTTCGGAGATCTTCTGCAGCTGACACCAGTGAAAGGGCAACCTGTGTTCAAAATGCTCACGCATGAAGATACCAGGAAGTGCTTAGGGAGTATTGGCAACGTCAATATATGGTTAAACTTCAATTATGCTGAACTGCATGAAAATATGCGTCAGGCAAAGGATGAAGTTTACAAGACTATTCTACAAGATGTTAGAATTGGAAAAGTGACCGAGCATTGGAAAGAAGCTTTACATGCACGATTACTGACAAATTTATATCCAGACGAAGATGTTGTGCCTGAGAATATTTTTCAGAAAGTTACTGAGAAAAAATCTGGAATATGTTTGATGCCAACTCTTGCAGAATGTGCCAAATTCAACAACAAAATGTTGCATTTAGAAAAGCAAGAGATTGTGAAATTGGAAGCTATTGACAGAGTAGAGCATATGGGATCAACAATTATTTTGTCTGAGAATCTGAAAACAAAATTGGATTCATTAGAGAAGAGTATATCTAAAACTGCGGGTTTTGAAAAGACTCTGAATGTGTGCTTGAACTGCCGTATAATTTTAAGAAGGAATTTACATGTTGAAAGAGGTCTGGTAAATGGATCAATGGGTAATGTTGTTGATTTTGTGAAATACAGAAATAGAGATGGAATTGAATTTTTAAAAATTAAATTTGATGGCATTGAGGAAGTACAGCTAATTGCTCGTTGTTCTGCTAGATTTTTGCTTGTAAAAGACTTATATGTTCGTCGTAAGCAGTTTCCTGTTTGCTTGGCATATGCGGTGACAATCCATAAATCGCAAGGTTTAAGTGTAGATTGTGCATTGGTGAATATTGGCAGTTCTGTGTTCAAGGAGGGTATGGCATATGTGGCATTGTCACGAGTTAGGACTTTATCGGGATTGTACTTGATTGAGTGTGATGTCACAAACATTTGTGCGGATCTAGATTGTGTTAAGGAATACAATAGGTTGAGAAGAGAGTATGCGCCACATTTGCCTCAGTATCCTTTGTTTGAGAAACGTGTGGTAGGCCGGAAACGAAGAAATGTGACCAATACTGGGGAGGTTGTAGCAAAAAGACGAAAAGTCGATGAACCTGAAATTATAAGCAGAAACAAAAAGGATTCTGTTGAAGATGTTGTTGGTTTTCAATTTGAAAACAGTTCTGGTGTCAACTGCTATGCTAATGTAGTGGTAAATGTTTTGTTTTCTCTACAAAATGTAAAAGAAGAGATTGTGGTCAATTCTGATCAAAGATTTTGCAGTTTGTTAAATTCTGTGTTAGAGAAATGTAGCACTGATAGAACAAACATAGAAAGTGTGTCTGAAATTCGAAATCTGTTAGACAGATGTTCAGGCCAAACACAATTCTCTCAAAATAGTCAGCAAGATTGTCAGGAGTTTTTAATGTATATGCTTGATGTATTGCGTGATGAAGGTGTAGATGTAGATCACCTGTTTGGGCTTTCTTATCAATGGCAGCATGACTGCGAGAACTGTAGGGTATCAAGTACTACTAGTGTAGACTCAGAAAGATTTATATATTTAACTTTGCCAGACAGTAAATCAGTCTCTTTTAATAAGCTAGTAAAAGCAGCTGATCACAACATGGAGTGTAGCCAATGTAAATCTGAAATGATGTCCACATTATTTATACGAACATATGGCCAGTATGTCATTTTAATGTTCCAACGATGTAGGCCTGATGGAACAAAATTGACAACTTTAATTAAAAATTTTGTAGCTTCGCAGTTGTCAATATCAGGAAGGACTTTTGTAACTGCAGCAATTATATATCATGATGGCCCTTCAATAACATCAGGACATTACACAGCTTATTTAAAGTCTAGAAATGGCTGGTCATTCTGCAATGATTCTGTTTTAATTTTCAAAAAAAAATTGCCATATGACCTTAAAAACTCTTACCTGGTGTTTTTAAAACCAAAATTTTAGGGAAAGAATCTCGGGATGTGCTCTGAGGAATTTCAAGAAGTTCTCATGGCTCCTACACTATTTGGCCTTGAGGATAAGTGTAGTACAGAGACATAACTTTTTACCATAACACTGGACGTTATTGAGAAATACGTGCACTTTGAATGAGTTCAGAAAAACTATTTCTTTTTATAAGCTAATTGAAGCAGCCAATCAAAACATGGAGTAGAGGGAATGTAAGTCTGCAATGCTGTCTACTGTTTTACATTGCTTTGTGATTAAAAGTGATGTAGAGAATTAAATAATTGTACTAGTCATAAAGGTAGTGTAAGTCTGCTTCATAGTAAGCAGTATCAGTGTGATAGGAAATGTAGAACATGATTGAGCAAGAAGGGGAAGATATTACTAGTCCAGGATTGTGTATATGATCTTCAACATTTTAATTCTGAAAGTTGCGGAAATGCGAAAAGACGGGATTGGCTAACAAGAAATCCAAGAGTTATACATGGCTCTGACAAGATTTGGCCTTGTGGAATCTTGTGGTAGAGAGCAAGAAGTCATTTATTGTATGTAACATGTTTTTGAAAACGATGGAGGTTTTCTTTCAGAAAGTGGCGGGTTGAAAGTAATAACAGCACAACAGAGTGTAAGCTGTTCATAGGACATCCTTGGCCGTCATGGAAAGTAAATTAACTTTAAGGAGTTCTGAATTCTGATTTCTAATGTTGTATGGGTTTTTTAAACACAATCATTTTGATTGTGTTTTTTTTTCCCCGCTGTTATATGATGAATACCTTCAAGTCACTGTTTTAGTGAAATTTGATACATTCTGAGAACAGCAAAAATAAACCATTTAACATGTATAATTAATTCTGTTCTGTTTGCATTTATGATGTACATGTAGAACTGTGTAGGAGGCATGGAGAAGGTGAGGCTTCTGTAAGTGTCAAAGTTGTTGCATACAGTGCTCATATTCTACGTAGTCTTTTATATTTCATTACTTTCACTGTTTCTGACTGATCTAAAAAATTTTTTTTAAAAAGAACAGTAAGTATAAGGGAAGGAAACAGACAGTTATGTTAAAAGAAACACAGCTATAGGGAATAAACTAGGGATACTGTTACCCGCAATCCTCTGCTGATGATGTCACTGAGCATGTCATGAATGATGTAATATGTGACATCATTATTTTTATTTTTGAATTTTATAGAGCGCTCGGCTACCCCCGAGGGGGTGTCCCGGCGCTGACAACTAATGAGCTCTAAGAAGGAGGAGAGAATCAGGAAGAAAACAACCAAGTCTTAAGTTTGCGGCGAAAGATGGATTCAGTGGGGACAAATCTTAGCTCCAAGGGGAGGTTATTCCACAGTCTAGCTGCTACTACTCCAAAAGCTCTACCGCCTACTCTAGAAAGGCGGAAGCGTGGGACAACCAGGAGACGTAAACTGTTGGATCGTAAGGATCTCACAGAGTGTGATAGAACAAGACGTTTTTTCAGATAGCCTGGACCAAGATTGTTCAAGGCTTGAAAAGCAAGAATCAGTGTCTTAAAGTGGATCCGCTTAGTGATAGGGAGCCAATGCAGTAGTTTACGATAAGGTGCTACAGATTGTCGAAACGAAATATTGCCAATCAATCTAGCAGCGGCATTCTGCACGATCTGCAGACGTTCAATCTGGTACAGAGGGGCACCTGCGTAGAGACTGTTCGCATAGTCTAAGTGAGACGTGATCAATGACTGAACCACCGTTCTACGGGCATTCAATGGGAGGTAAGGCAAAATCTTTTTAATCATACCCAATTTCGCAAAACAGGCAGATGTAGTCTTAATAATGTGAGGAGCACAAGAGAGGGTATTGTCAAACAGGAAGCCCAGATTGCGAACTGTGATAGCTGGTATCGGGGGGGGGTCAAGGACCACTGGCCACCACAGGCTAGAGGGAATAGGAGTTTTCTGATTAAAAAACATTACCTCCGTTTTGTCAGTATTAAGCCTAAGGTGGTTGGTGGTCATCCAATTGCAGATGTTATTTAAACACTGACGAAAGTTGGCAAAAGAGGTGTCAGAGTGATCCCTAAAAGAAAACACCAGCTGGGTATCATCAGCATAGGAGATCACTCTGACTCCCCAAGATTCCACCACCTTGGCCAGAGGGGCAAGATACACATTAAATAATAAAGGGCTCAGGGCCGAGCCCTGGGGGACACCACAAAGAAGAGGTTTCTCAGTCGAAGTAAAAGGCTTCAAAAAGACCCTCTGAGAACGATCCTTCAGAAAGAGCTGATCCAGGTCAACACAGTACCTCCTATGCCCAACTGGCAAAGGCGATCCAATAAGATTGTGTGGGAAACCGTATCAAAGGCGGCGGATAGGTCATCATCAGCAGTGGATTACGGGTAATAGTATCTCTAGTTTACTCCCTTATAGCTGTCTTTCTTTTAACATAAGTGTCTGTTTCCTTCCCTTATACTTACTGTTCTTTTTTTTAAAAAAAATTTTTGGGTTCGCTTCCGGTTCGCGTACCGGGGAGCGAACTGGGAAGCGAACTAAGAGAAATAGAGGTTGGCACAGTTGCAAATATTGTACCAATTTTTTAATAACGGGGAGGTAGTTCTGAAAAGAATTTTTTTTTAAATTGTTTTTGTTGTTTTATATTTTTTTTATTATTTTTCTGAACATTTTTTTACTTTTTTTGAATTTTTCTGAACAGTTTTATATTTTTTTTGTTTTTTTTTCGGAGGGGGCAACGAAAACGATTCATTGTAAAGGGCTCAACAGGAGCAAGAAAACAAAAAAAAAGAATTTATTGTTTGGGGAGTTTCGGACAAACATGAGTATGATTGTCAATAGCTCTGTTGATCAGAGTGATGCTACTTTCTGCGTAGCAAATGAATCCACTGCAATGTACGCAGACTTGTTTTACTTCACGAAATCTCGTTTGTATATTTGGCACCATCTCCCTGCCCTCTGGTCCCGTTACTTCCGGTACAACAGATCTTCTGGCCATAATAGGGAGATTATCTAGGTCGTCCTGTTCCTCTTCTTCCTCTTCTTGCTGAATTATAACTTTAGCAGGTGGTCCACTCTTCCTTGGATGTGGTGGAGGTGGTGGGGAAGCACCAGCTGAAGCTAGTAAAGAAGCCATTGCTCACTGGTAACAAAGGGTCTTTCTCTCACAATGATGAAAGTCAGAGTGAGGAAAGAAGGAGGGATTTTCACCATTTGGGAAAAAAAATAGTTCTCAACCAATGAAAAGTGTTCATTTTAGATCATATGACCTAGTCTTACATCATTAGGAAACCGAAAGTGAAATGAACCAATGAAAAGTGTTATTACCAAGTCACATGATCTGCTGTGTGTATGTTACGCGCTTTGCAGGGCCTCCCGGTTTGCTTCCAGAAACCTGTGCTTTGCGACTCGGTAAGCGTACGAGTTCGCTAACGTAGCACGTCATATGACGTATCACGCGACAACGCGAAACGTCATGCGGACGGGAGGCGTCACGATGTTGTTTTCTAACGCGGCAGTTGCGGTAAAGAAACGTTTACCGGCTCGCGGTCTATTTCGCGGCATCAAGGTCAGCTAACGGGAAGCTTCCCGATTCGCGAAGCGGGAACGAAGAAAAAAAAATATTTAAAAAAAAAGTTATTAATAAACATATAAAATATATTTTTGGATTTAAAGAAGAATACATTTTACAGCTACAGATATTAGCTGTTAAAAAACCAATGAAATTCACTGAAAAAACCATAGGTTATAGACCATATATAGTTAGGAATTAGCATTTACAAAACCTTGAAAATTCACTGAAAAAAACATAGGTTATAGACCATATATAGTTAGGAATTAGCATTTAAAAAACCTTATTTTACTCACACAAAACCATTGAAATTCCATATATAGTTAGTTGCACTAACTATATATCGCGCACCCGCAATCCACTGCTGATCATGTCACATATTACATCATTCATGACATGGTCAGTGACATCACTGATGACATCACTGATGACATCTCAAATGACATCACTGATGACATCTCACTTGACATCAATGATCACATCACTGATGATATCATTCATGTGATAATACAATGCATCTCCTCACACTCTAATATAACCTCCGTTACACCCAGTGTTAAATAGAGAGTATCATTTTTGAAACCATTGACACACCAATACTAGTTACTACATACGCACTCACTGATTCCTATGTCTACACACACATTCACTCATACAATCATTCATACATACAATCACTCATCTTTACAACACTATCATATGCACTCATACACCTATACAGACACTCACACTCTGCCACTCATCCATGGAGTTACTCACACACCTAGTCAGTCCTGAAAAGAATCAATCACACTTCCATTTTCTCATCTATACAGTTAAAGACAGAACACCTTACATTTTTGAAACATATACTAACACATAGTTACTCTCTTATAGAATCACTGATACAAGTACACATTGATCTGCACAGAGTCACACACCTCCCAGCCAGCCATACACACACTCAGTCTCCCATACAAATACTTGTGCAACCAATCAATAACCCATATAGCTACTTATATAGCTACTGATCAACACGTGCAGCAGCTTGCACAACAACAGACATACTGATGCACACTTTTAGACAGTTTAGTCACTAACCCGTGCATTCAGTAAGACGCATTTAATCACTCACTCATACAGTCAATCACGCACCTACTAAAACCTTCATTCAGACACTTATACATCCACTCATTCTTCAATATGTAAAACATATTTAAACTTTACAGAAACACATAATCACTGGATGTTGTCATCAGTGATGTCATCAGTGATGTCACTGACCATGTCATGAATGATGTAATATGTGACATGATCAGCAGTGGATTGCGGGTGCGCGATATATAGTTAGTGCAACTAACTATATATGGAATTTCAATGGTTTTGTGTGAGTAAAATAAGGTTTTTTAAATGCTAATTCCTAACTATATATGGATGCTAATTCCTAACTATATATGGTCTATAACCTATGGTTTTTTCAGTGAATTTTCAAGGTTTTGTAAATGCTAATTCCTAACTATATATGGTCTATAACCTATGGTTTTTTCAGTGAATATATATATATATAAATATATATATCCACCAAAGGATTCCAAATTGAGCCGTGGATCGGCAAGCCTCCCTTGACAAAAATTGTTTTCACAGAATTCTTTTACATATTTCTTTTTTCTTTCTTTCATATTTCATAAGTTCAAAGATTTCATTACAGAAAGGTCACATACATATATATAAATATGTGTATATATATATATATTCACTGAAAAAAACCATAGGTTATAGACCATATATAGTTAGGAATTAGCATTTAAAAAACCTTATTTTACTCACACAAAACCATTGAAATTCCATATATAGTTAGTTGTACTAACTATATATCGCGCACCCGCAATCCACTGCTGATCATGTCACATATTACATCATTCATGACATGGTCAGTGACATCACTGATGACATCACTGATGACATCTCAAATGACATCACTGATGACATCACTGATGACAACATCCAGTGACTGTATGTTTCTGTAAAGTTAAAATATGTCTTACATATTGAAGAATGAGTGGATGTATAAGTGTCTGGATGAAGGTTTTGGTAGGTGCATGACTGACTGTATGAGTGACTGATTAAATGTGTCTCACTGAGTGCATGGGTTAGTGACTAAACTGTCTTAATTTGTGCATCATTATGTCTGTTGTTCTGTAAACTGCTGCATGTGTTGATCAGTAGCTATATGATTAACTATATGGGTTATTGATTGGTTGCCCAAGCATTTGTACGGGAGACTGAGTGTGTGTGTGGGTGGCTGGGAGGTGTATGACCCTCTGCATAGATGTGTGAGCAGTTGATTGACTAGATGTATGGGTTCAAAAGTACATGTGGAAACAGCTGTATGGGCGGTTGACTGTGTGCATGAGTGTATTGGTGAGTGAATAGATATCTCAGTGCTACATGTCAAAGTAAGTACATATGTAAAATACAGTACATGTGAGAGTTGACATATATAAATAACTGTGCATAAGAGCCAGTGAATGTGTGAGTGGCTGTATGGATCATTGTGAACTTGTATCCAGGATTGTATAAGTGAGTAAATATATGTTTTAGTATATGTTTGAATAAGTAAGGTGTGTATAACTGTATAGTTGAGGAAATGGAGGTGTGATTGATTCTTTGCATGACTGACTAAGTGTCTGAGTAACTCCATGGATGAGTGACAGTCTATGAGTGTCTGTTTACACTGAGTGTATCTAAGGTTATATTAGAGTCTGAAGAGGTTCATCGTATTATCACATGAATGATGTCATCAGTGATGTGATCAGTAATGTCAAATGAGATGTCATCAGTGATGTCATCAGTGATGTCATTTGAGATGTCATCAGTGATGTCATTTGAGATGTCATAAGTGATGTCATCAGTGATGTTATTTGAGATGTCATCAGTGATGTCATCAGTGATGTCATTTGAGATGTCATCAGTGATGTCATCAGTGATGTCACTGACCATGTCATGAATGATGTACTATGTGACATGATCAGCAGTGGATTGCGGGTGCGCGATATATAGTTAGTACAACTAACTATATATGGAATTTCAATGGTTTTGTGTGAGTAAAATAAGGTTTTTTAAATGCTAATTCCTAACTATATATGGTCTATAACCTATGGTTTTTTCAGTGAATTTTCAAGGTTTTGTAAATGCTAATTCCTAACTATATATGGTCTATAACCTATGTTTTTTTCAGTGAATTTCATTGGTTTTTTAAAAGCTAATATCTGTAGCTGTAAAATGTATTCTTCTTTAAATCCAAAAATATATTTTATATGTTTATTAATAATTTTTTTTAAATATTTTTTTTTGTTCGCTCCCGGTTCGCGAACCGGGAAGCTTCCCGTTAGCTCATCTTGATGCCGCGACCCAGTCCGCGAACCGGTAAACGTTCCGTTTGCGCAACTGCCGCGTTAGAAATCAACATCGTGACGCGTCGCGGAAGCGCGACGTATCACGTTGTCGCGTAATGCGTCTTATGACGCGCCGCGTTAGCGCACCCGGAAGTGCTCCGGTACGCGAACTGAGACGCGAAGCGCAGCTCCCCGGAAGCGATCCGCGGCGCGTCGCAAAAGCGCGACGTATCGCGTTGCCGCGTAATGCGTCTTATGACGCGCCGCGTTAGCGCACCCGGAAGTGCTTCGGAGCGCGAACCGAGGCGCGAAGCGCAGCGACCCGGAAGCGATCTGGGGCGCGTTCCGGAGCGCGTAACTTAAGCGTAAGAGGTCATGTGACTTGTTAATAAAACTTTTCATTGGTTCATTTCACTTTTGGTTTCATAATGATGTAAGGCTAGGTCAGGTGACCTAAAAATAACACTTTTCATTGGTTTAGAACTATTGTTTTTCCCAAATGATGAAAACCCCTCCTTCTTTCCTCACTCTGACTTTCATCTTTGTGAGAGGAAGACCTTTTTTGAGAGTTGAGCAATGGCTTCATTAGTTGTTTCAGCTGGTGCACCCCCACCACCACCTCCACCTCCTCATGGGAAGAGAGGACCACCTCCCCAGTTCATCAGCAACACAGAGGAGGAAGAGGATGAACTAGAGGAAGAGGAGACAGAAGGACCACAGTTCTTACAAGAGGTGCCCCGGGTTTCCCATCGGAAAGCCAGTTTTATTTGGCAGTTTTTTTCACTCCCTCGAGGGCAGAAGAAAGCAAATGCTAGGTATGTCACCTGCCTCATTTGTAAAGACCGGTTATCTAGAGGCACTGATAAATAATATAGCTTCGGTAACCATACAATGCATCGTCACATGAACAGGTGGCATCCATTGAACTACAGCCAGGCAGAGATACGTGACATGCAGGATAACCCAACAACAACTCCTGTGGCCAGGTCAACATCACATATATCGTTGACAGGAGCAGAGGCACGGGAAACCGTGCCATACATTCAGGAGAACTTTGCTCATATCAAATTTACCTGTATGTATTGCGGTGCATTGCTGTCATGTGGTAACATGAGCATTACGTTAATCAACCTAGCTTATGTAAATCACAATTGCCCTAACCGCCCCAGACAGTAATTTTTTTTTTGCTCCTGTTGAGCCCTTTTCAATGCCTGTTTTTTGTTGTTTCCCCTCCATCAAAAACAAAAAAAAACATAAAACTGTTCAAAAAATACAAAAAAAACAAAAAAAATTCAAAAATAAATAAATATATAAAACAACAAAAACATTAAAAAAAAAGTTCTTTTCAGAACTACCTCCCCTTTCAAAAAAAATTGCTAGAATGTTTAGCACTCTGGCAAGCTCTATTTCTTTTAGTTCGCTTCCCCGTTCGCTTCCCGGTTCGCGAACCGGGAGCGAACCAAAAAAAAAAAAAAAAAAAAAAAAGAAGAGTAAGTATAAGGGAAGTAAACAGAGAGTAATGTTAAAAGAAAGACAGCTACAGGGAGTAAACCAGAGATGCTGTTTAATAGATCTATTTACCGAAGAAAAGATGGAAGAGGGTATAATTGTGAAAAACAAAATAGATGAGGAAGTGAAAGAAAAAAAAGAGAGTAGAACAATAACAAAGAAGAGTTTCTTGGAGAATGTGAGTGAATGTTCAAAATCAGATTAAAACATGTGGAATAACAGAGAGAAAAAACAGAAAACAGAAAAGAAAAAATAACAGAAAAAGATTAATTGAAACAGCAAAGAAATGTAAATAACATAGAGCCATATCATCAACATAGGCAATAAAAGTTTTGCAGCTTTTATCGGCAGAAATGTGTCGCTAAAGCCGCTTTTGCGGCGGAAAACTGCCGCTAAAACCACTTTTGCAACAGTTTTCTGCCAATAAAAACTGCATAAATTTTATTGGCTGTGTTCATAATATGCCCCTTAGTGTGCTTCAACTACACAGAAAAAGCATAATGAACAAGTAGTGAAAGAGTGATCAGTCCAAGACACTAAGAGTAATAGAGACGGAGTGAGTGAACAAGAGTGAGGAACTATGAGAAGAGAGGGACTGAGAAAAGGAGTGGAAGGAGTAGAGTAAGTAGGTAATAGAGAAAGGAATGAGGGAAGTAGCAAAGGCAGGAAACTGAGGGTTAAAGAAATGAAGCTGTCGAACTACTAGTAGGGGAATGTGATAGAAATGTAACGAAAAGAGTACAAAACATTTACCTTATAATTGTCGTTAACTTACTCACTTTTTGTTTTTATACTTTCAATCTGTGAAAGAGAGAACAAACATTTGAAAAATATTAAAACATGTATTTAAAAATTAGAAAAGACAAGGGAAAAGATTGAAGGACAAACAGTTTTTCAACAACTTTGACACTTATAGAAGCTTCTGCTTCTCCAGGCCCCCTACACAGTCATAAAGATATACATTTTAAACTAACAGTATCTTGATGCAGATGAAGTGATGCCTATCTTAAAACATGGTGCATCTTTTGCACTGCTGTTGTCTCACAAAAGTGTCGCAAGACACTAACATTTTAAATGATTGTTTCAGGATGCCAATAAGATGTGTCCTATCCAGAGGTTTGTTTGAGGTGAGGCCTACTCAGGGTTCCAAATGAAATTTCGAGTTGTTGAAGAGAACAGAGGACATAATACATGTGAAGGCCTACCAATGAAGTAAGTCATGTCCACTTCACTCTTGAACAAAGGCCAGACCTCTTCTGTGTCCGTGGACAGACCTAAACTTCATCTGCACAATGTCATTCGTAAACTTAGGAAACACAGGTGATGTAATTGAAAAATGTGGAGTTTCTTTTCCTCATTTCACAATCACATCACCTGTGTTGCCTTTGGTTAGGTATCTCATAGTGCAGATGGAGTCTAGCATATCAAAGAGTACATAGAAGTTGAGCAGTATATACAACAATTTTGACATTTACAGAAGACTTAGCTTCTTATCTTGTTGGAGATGAAATGAGGCCTGTCTTGCAACATGGTGCATCTTTTGCATCACTGCTGCATCGGTTTCATGTGGCACGGGTTTTTTACAGCATGACACATCTGCCTAGATGCATCAATTTGTAATTTTGTCGCCTCATAGCAAATCTTTTGCACCGCCGCTGCATCACAAAAGTGACGCACAGTGGCGCAAAAGAGGCATACACCTATCATAAATCTGTCCCTAACATTTGAAATGATTGATTCAGGATGACGATAAGGTGTGGCCTCTCCAGAGGTTTGTTTAAGGTGAGGCCTACTCAGGATTGCATATCAAATTTATGCTTGTTGAAGAATACAGAGGAGATAATACATGTGAAGGCCTACCAATGAAGTAAGTCATGTCCACTTCACTCTTGAACAAAGGCCAGACCTCTTCTGTGTCCGTCGACAGACCTAAACTTCATCTGCACAATGTCATTCGTAAACTTAGGAAACACAGGTGATGTAATTAAAAAATGTGGAGTTTCTTTTCCTCATTTCACAATCACATCACCTGTGTTGGCTAGGCTTAGGTATCTCATAGTGCAGATGTAGTGCAGCATATTAAACAGTACCCAGAAGTGCAGCACTGCATGCAACAACTTTGACACTTACAAAAGCTTCAGCTTCTGCATGCCCCCTACACAGTGCTAATTATATACATTTTAAACTGATGGTATCTTGCTGGAGATGAACTGAAACCTATCTTGCAACATGGTGCATCTTTTACACAAAAGTGACCCACAATGGAGCAAAAGAGGCGCACGGCCACCATAAATCTGACCCTAACATTTTAAATGATTGTTTCAAGATGCCAATAAGGTGTAACCTATCCACAGATTTGTTTCAGGTAAGTCCTATTCAGGGTTGCAGATGGAATTTAGGTTTGTTGAAGAATACAGAGGAGATAATACATGTGGAGGCCTACCAACGAAGTGAGTCATGTCCACTGCACTCTTGAACAAATGTCAGACCTCCTCTGTCTCCAGGAACAGGCCTAAACCTCATCTACACAATGTGATGTGTAATGTTAGGAAACACAGGTAATATAATTGAAAAACGTGCAATTTTTTTTGCTCATTCCACAATCATATCACCTGTGTTTCCTTTGCTTAGGTATCTCATTGTGGAAATGTAGTCTATCATATGAAAGACTACGTAGAATATGAGCACTGTATGCAACAACTTTGACACTTACAGAAGCCTCTCCTTCTCCATGCCTCCTACACAGTTCTAAATGTACATCATAAATGCAAACAGTACAGAATTAATTATACATGTTAAATGGTTTATTTTTGCTGTTCTCAGAATGTATCAAATTTCACTAAAAACAGTGACTTGAAGGTATTCATCATATAACAGCGGGGAAAAAAAAACACAATCAAAATGATTGTGTTTAAAAAACCCATACAACATAACAAATCAGAATTCCGAACTCCTTAAAGTTAACTTACTTTCCATGACGTCGAAGGATGTCCTATGAACAGCTTACACTCTGTTGTGCTGTTATTACTTTCAGACCGCCACTTTCTGAAAGAAAACCTCCATCGTTTTGAAAAACATGTTACATACAATAAATGACTTCTTGCTCTCTACCACACGTTTCCACAAGGCCAAATCATGTCAGAGCCGTTTATAACTCTTAGAATTCTTGTAAGCCAATCCCGTCATGTTGTATTTCCGCAACTTTCACAATTAAAATGTTGAAGATCATTTTCACAATCCTGGACTAGTAAGATCTTCCCTACTCCATTTTTTGATTGGCTGCTTCAATTTGCTTATAAAAAGAAACAGTTTTTCTGAATTCATTCAAAGTGCAGTTATTTCTCCATGACGTCCAATGTTATGGTAAGAAGTTATGTCTCTGTACTACACTTATCCTCAAGGCCAAATTGTGTAGGAGCCATTAGAACTTCTTGAAATTCCTCAGAGCACATCCCGAGATTCTTTCCCTAAAATTTTGTTTTTAAAAACACCAGGTAAGAGTTTTTAAGGTCATACGGCAATTTTTTTTTTTAAATTAAAACAGAATCATTGCAGAATGACCAGCCATTTCTAGACTTTAAATAAGCTGTGTAATGTCCTGATGTTATTGAAGGACCGTCATGATATATAATTGCTGCAGTTACAAAAGTCCTTCCTGATATTGACAACTGTGAAGCCACAACATTTTTAATTAAAGTTGTCAATTTTGTTCCATCAGGCCTACATCGTTGGAACATTAAAATAACATACTGGCCATATGTTCGTATAAATAATGTGGACATCATTTCAGATTTACATTGGCTACACTCCATGTTGTGATCAGCTGCTTTTACTAGTTTATTAAAAGAGACTGATTTACTGTCTGGCAAAGTTAAATATATAAATCTTTCTGAGTCTACACTAGTAGTACTTGATACCCTACAGTTCTCACAGTCATGCTGCCATTGATAAGAAAGCCCAAACAGGTGATCTACATCTACACCTTCAGCATGCAATACATCAAGCATATACATTAAAAACTCCTGACAATCTTGCTGAATATTTTGAGAGAATTGTGTTTGGCCTGAACATCTGTCTAACAGATTTCGAATTTCAGACACACTTTCTATTTTTGTTCTATCAGTGCTACATTTCTCTAACACAGAATTTAACAAACTGCAAAATCTTTGATCAGAATTGACCACAATCTCTTCTTTTACATTTTCTAGAGAAAACAAAACATTAACCACTACATTAGCATAGCAGTTGACACCAGAACTGTTTTCAAATTGAAAACTAACAACATCTTCAACAGAATCCTTTTTGTTTCTGCTTATAATTTCAGGTTCATCGACTTTTCGTCTTTTTGCTACAACCTCCCCAGTATTGGTCACATTTCTTCGTTTCCGGCCTACCACACGTTTCTCAAACAAAGGATATTGAGGCAAATGTGGCGCATACTCTCTTCTTAACCTATTGTATTCCTTAACACAATCTAGATCCGCACAAATGTTTGTGACATCACACTCAATCAAGTACAATCCCGATAAAGTTCTAACTCGTGACAATGCCACATATGCCATACCCTCCTTGAACACAGAACTGCCAATATTCACCAATGCACTGTCTACACTTAAACCTTGCGATTTATGGATTGTCACCGCATATGCCAAGCAAACAGGAAACTGCTTACGGCGAACATATAAGTCTTTTACAAGCAAAAATCTAGCAGAACAACGACCAATTAGCTGTACTTCCTCAATGCCATCAAATTTAATTTTTAAAAATTCAATTCCATCTCTATTTCTGTATTTTACAAAATCAACAACATTACCCATTGATCCATTTACCAGACCTCTTTCAACATGTAAATTCCTTCTTAAAATTATACGGCAGTTCAAGCACACATTCAGAGTCTTTTCAAAACCTGCAGTTTTAGATATAGTCTTCTCTAATGAATCCAATTTTGTTTTCAAATTCTCAGACAAAATAATTGTTGATCCCATATGCTCTACTCTGTCAATAGCTTCCAGTTTCACAATCTCTTGCTTTTCTAAATGCAACATTTTGTTGTTGAATTTGGCACATTCTGCAAGAGTTGGCATCAAACATATTCCAGATTTCTTCTCAGTAATTTTCTGAAAAATATTCTCAGGCACAACATCTTGTTCTGGATATAAATTTGACAGTAATCGTGCATGTAAAGCTTCTTTCCCATGCTCGGTCACTTTTCCAATTCTAACATCTTGTAGAATAGTCTTGTAAACTTCATCCTTCGCCTGACGCATATTTTCATGCAGTTCAGCATAATTGAAGTTTAACCATATATTGACGTTGCCAATGCTCCCTAGGCACTTCCTGGTATCTTCATGCGTGAGCATTTTGAACACAGGTTGCCCTTTCACTGGTGTCAGCTGCAGAAGATCTCCGAAAACAATGATGTGTTTGCCACCAAATAACACATCATACTCTGTTTTGAGAACTTCTTGCATTCTCAAATGCACAAAGGCAAGAATGACATTGGAAACCATGCTTACTTCGTCAATGATAAGAAGTTTCATTTTCCTCAAGATTCTTGAAACTTCACAACAAGCATCTCCAGATAGCTTGTGATATTGTAATTTGTTGTCATGCTCCACTGGCAGCATCAGTAAACGATGTAAAGTAATCCCGTTAATGTTATGTGCTGCCAGTCCAGTTGGAGCGGTGACAACACAAGACAGCGATGACTCTGTCCTTTCCTGCAAATAACATGAAATTGCTTTAATAAGGAAACTTTTTCCAGTTCCCGCTTCTCCACTCACGTACAGTCGGACAGGCTTCAACGACGTACATGAGCACTCTTTCTTCTCATGACTTAATCCATGATCAATTTGCATGGTAACTTCGTCATATATTTTCCTCTGCTCAACGTTGAGTTGTCTTTCCAACTCTTCTAAGTTAACCGCATCCTCCTGAGCATGTGCCATGGCTCTTTCCACTTCATTCATAGCAGTGGCAGCTTCATTTTCGATAACAGGTCCTCATAGTGGATCCTGACTCAATGAAGCAGAACTCTGACTGTCCTGAGAACTGTCTCTGGCAATCTCGGCTGCAATCGTTGCTTCCTGGTCAATTTCCGCATTCAACATTTCTACATATTTGGGAAAAGCAGGACATTCTATGGTCTCCTTGGCAGCATTGAAAGAGTCTTCGTAACAGAGGAAATCTCCAAGCAGTTCCTCTTCTGCACGCCAAGGCTTGAAAAGTTGCAAAAGTGCTAAATAGAAAAACTCCTTTTTTTCAGGAGATTCGCCACTCAATTTTCGATGGTTTACCAAGTGGCATTTTCTTTGCTTCACCAGACATCCCTCACTTCCTATTACAGCATACACTCCTTTCTCAGTATCTTCTTTGATGTTCCTCTTGAATATGTAATTTTGAAGAACCTCATACAGACAAACATTCTCGAGGTGACTGCTTCGATTTGGATAATATGTATCCAACATGTTGGTCTTCAAAATGTCGGTACTGTTTGGCTCCTTTTCCGCCAAATACTCAATTTCCCGCACAGGTTTCAGAACTCGATTACGCGTTGCAGCAAGACCAAGACTCGCCCAAACGATACTCCTGGTCTTGGCATAGAGACTTGCTGAAGACAACCGGTCAGAACATTCGTAAGCTCCGATTTCTCGATGCGACAACATCTTCAGACTGAAACTGTACAACTTCTTATTGAGGCTCTTTTCATGGGAAATGTCCTCCCACATATCCTTCAATTCTGTCTTCTCTTTTTTGGTGATGTAAGATGTCACATAGCGAGCCACAGCCATACAGTTATCAGCCACAAACTGTATATCCATGTTAGCATTCCACATGGACAAAATCACCGGGTTGTAGTCGTTGATGTACTTGGACTCTTCGTTCCTCTTCAAATTGTATGTGTTTTTAGGTGATTTCTTCATCACATTATGTCGCAGCGAAGACATCAAACTGTTTACTCTTCCTTTAGAAATCACCGGTCGTGGAAAGCCGAAACGACATTTGGTGTAGAACTTGTCCTTGTTTCGGAATTTACGACGACAGTACTTTCCACATCGATGGCTTTGGAAACGTAGAACTTTTTCTCTTAGGCTTTTCTTCTCCTTTGCGTTTGGAACAGCACACGTAGAATACTGTTGTATGAAACTCATCACTGAGTCTTCTGGATCCGTTCCAAATTTAGGTGCATCCTTGATCCACAGCAGCATATGTATATGAGGAGCACCTCTTGCTTGGTACTCCTTTCTCCAGAAGAAATCCAACACCTCTCCAAGAGGTGGATTCTTCTTATTCATGATGAAAGACATCATAGCTTCAAATCTATGATTGAAGTACCTGCATACATTGACTGGATCCAAAGAGCACAGTTCTCCGGGTGTCTTGAATTCGATGTTTTCGATGTTTCCATTTGCCTCTCGTAGAAATTCAAGTAAGTCTTCCCAGCCATACTCGGCACAGCTCAGTGTGAGGAACCATGTGGGAGTTCCTAAGTTCCTCAGCATACATTTTAAATCACCATGACGACGGTACCAGTACTCATTAGTACCACGCTGACACGCCATGAGATTAATCAGGTGAGAATCCAAAATACTGTCTTGGACATTGACTTTATCCATAAAGTCACTTGCCGAGATGTTTTGCATGTGTATACCACTTTTCAAGATGTGGTTCACTGCATATGACAGTCCAGACAGATCGCTTTCAAACAGGAGATGAAACAAATAGGGAATGCATTGTCGAAACCTAGAATCTCCTGCATACAATCGCAAAGTCCGGTATTCAGAAGCAGGAATTTGATGAGGTCGCTCATCATATCTTCCTCCCTGACCTGTTGGAAAAAGCTGTGGGAAACACCGAGCTTCCAAACTTTCCTCCCAAACACTAATGGGACTCCCTTTGGCTTGTTTCATTTGAAACAACTCAATAGCATTCCCCATGACTTCCTTGGAATGCAAAGGATGAACACTATAATGTTCATATATTTCTTCACTAGTACAGGGTTCTACTTTCTCAATTTGACCAGCACACAAATCGCTATCCTCTTCCTCACTTACTTCCTCTTCTGCAACATATACATTCTTATAGTATTTATTATTTTTTTTCAAATACAATGTTGCCTTTTTAACTTTCCTAACATCCACTAAATCTTGCCATATTTTCTTATTCTTTGTCGGAACCCCATTAACTAAGATAACCAGAGGTTCCTCTTCCACTTTTTCTACTCCAATTGTGTTAATGTTTTTCTTCAAATCTAGAGGCAAATAAACAACTCTTCCCTTTAATCCTCTCTGTAAATCTGATGGAGGCAATTTCCCTGTCTTTGGCTCCATTCTTACAATAGCCTGAAAGGGATGGATACTTTGAATCAAAATAGATTCATAAGTATTTAAATCCTTCAATTCAGAAGGAATCTCAACCAATTCCAGATTATTATGAACTGCTCTAGCAGGCATCTGGTTTTGATTTAATTTGTTACAACAATAAGTACACACACGTTGATCCAATCCCAAATCAAAACAATTTTCTACCATCAAGTATGTTGTGAAATCCTTCCATTCACTATTATTTTCCCTTTCACTTTTTGCATATAAATCCACTAACTTAGTCTGATTCTTATAATAAGTGCGTCGACAACACACACAAGTGAAATTTGGCCTCTCACTTGATTTCACCTCAAACGTCGCAATTTCCCTCTGGAAATTATCTGTACTGGAAACCTGTACACTATCTTCCACATTACCCTCTTCTTCTTGGTGAATTTCAACATTCTCCTCTTTACTTCCAAAGTAACAAAACTCAATTTCTTCACATATATTCTTCACATCTATTTCAGAACCATGCAAAAGAGCAGCGCATAATTGTTTAAGCATAATTGCTGGACTCTTAGCATAATACAACATTCTAACTAATTTCCTCACTTTATTATGATGCACTGCTAGCATCCTGAAATGATGAAAAACACTCTGGCATACTCTCCTGGAAAGACAAGCCAGTGAATGACCATGCAAACCTGTCACTTCTCTCACTCTGCAAGGATCTAATTCTTGCAACAACTTCATTTTCTGCTTCAAACTTTTCTTATTAAATGACCGTACAAAATCACAAAGCAAATTGATGGAATCCTGTCGCACACTGCAAATACTACTACACTTCCAGGTGTACACAGGACCCTTAGGACGTCTTCCTAAAACCTCATTACCTAACACCTCTTCTATCTCTGCTGTCACAAGTTTTTCTTTTTCAACTGGACAACCATCTTTCACTTCATAAGCTCGACCACTGGTGTCAACTGCATGCACCAAATCATTATCCTGGAAATAACTCTCCTCATTAAAAAATGCCTCACAGCTTGAACTATGCATCCATTCTCCAGAAAAAACTTCACAAAAATTACTACGATTAACTATTCTCTTCCATCTACTATTTCTTTTGAAATCATAAATTGCCTTGTTTAGCTTCCTAATTCTATTGATTATCAAAATAAATAACTTACGTTTAATTTCAAATGCCTGATCAATAACTTTCTCAACTATTTTTTTTCTCTTATAAAAAAACACTTTCTGTTGACCTTTCTTAATATTTTTTAACAAATTGCCAATTATCCTGTTGCGGAACATTCGTTTACGAATGTCCCTAAACTGTTGTTTCCTTCTACTATCATGCACAGTTATCTCTTGCTCTAGCAGTAACATTTTTCATTGGCCTTTCCTTTCCGTTTGAATTGCTTCTCTTTTTCTGGACTGAAACATTTTCTGTAGTAATATTTTTTTTACTACAGATATTTCTTATGAATGTTTTTGTACTCTTACCCGGTGCTTTCTTGGTGACTTGACAAATCTTTTTGTTAGAGGACTGCTGCTTTTTTTCATTGACCTGCTGTCTTTGACGTTTTGCAGCCTTTCTCAGTCTTTCTTTGGTTGGCATGCTGAAATCTTGAAATGATCTGCAGTTGAATCTGTGGTAAAATATAATAAAAAATGTTATTAACCACTATTACCCAACAGTAAATCAATAACAGTCATCAAAAACTTAACACACTACTTGACATTTTTACATAGAAGATTTTTTAGTGCTTGGCAAATTTAGAATACAGAAATAGCAGAAAAGAAATGGAATTTATATTCATTTTACCTGTGCTGTTTTATATGTGAATCTGATCTAATTTTATGAGCATATTTTAATATTTTATTGAAGACACTACACATAACCTGTTTTTGAAGGTGTCTTTATTTTTAAATGGAACGGTTTATATTTTTACTTTTCATTTATTATAAATGTTTAAAATAAATGTTTATAGTTCCATAGGCTCAAGCACGTCAGCTTCCCATCCTATGTCATACAATTCTGACAAATCTGCATCCTCATCACGTTCTTCTTCATCCTCAGGATTTAAATCATCCAAGGGATCAACATCCACTGATGTTTCAATTACGAGTTCAATGATGAGGTCGAAATCAACTGATTGCTGATTGTCGCTCATGTTGATGTTGTCTTTATCTTTAAAGAAAGACAACAACAATGAGATGTTGCAGAGTAAGAGACAAATCTCAGAGATTATAATAGTAAAATTGTTTAACAAGAGTAACATTTTGCAGCTATTATTTAGCCATGTCCAACGATGCTGAGGAGGTGAAGCCTATGTCCAATTTTTCAGTGAACAGGACTCATCTCTTCTTAACCTTGGATAAGCCTCACCGACTCTGTGTCCCCTGCACATACTTAAATGTAAAGGGGCAGATTTATGTTAACTGGCACATCCCCAGGGATGCACCAGTTAACGTGCACCGCTGCTCTGCCACCCATGGTGTGCCGCATTTACAATCAGATAGGACAAAGCTGCGTCAAAACCCTGCGCCTGCTTGAAGCAGGCATAGGTCTTGACGCAGCATTGTGGAGATGGGGCACCCCTGAGCCTTGCTGGAGCTGCATCGCACTTGCGATACAACTCCAGCAATGCGCCACCTTTACGGCACAGATGCGTCACGCATCTGTGCCGTTTTTGCCCCATGGTGCGCCGCATTGTAAATGCAGCACGCCATGGGTGGCGGAACAGCGGCGCAGGATGACTGGCACATCCCTGGTGATGCGCCAGTCATCATAAATCTATCCCTAAGCTTCTTATCTTGTTAGAGATGAACCGCCATATGTATCATCAAACTATTTTGCATTTCCTAAATAGCGAATTTTAAGGAATAAATAGCGATTCTTTACCATTCCTAATTTGCGATGAGCAAATTGCTAATTGCAAATTACCCATTCATTTCCATGGGCCAGGAGGCCCATAGGAATGAAGGTGCAATTTGCGATTAGCAATTAGCTCATCGCAAATTAGGAATTTTTCCAAGGGTGCAGGGTTGTCTCAAGAACACCCTGCTGCACCCCTGAAAAAGAAATTTGGGGGCATATGGCGCACATACATGCCCTAAGGGCATGTATGGGCGTCATATGGCACCTTTTGTTTTTTGGAAAAAAAGCTTTTTGAAAAGAATTTGCAAATTACCACCAACTAGAAGTTGGTGGTAATTTGCAAATCATTAATGGCATTTTTTGCATATTTTTTGTTTGATACATTGCATTTAAGGAATCGCAAAATTTGCAAATCCTTAAGTGCAATCGCAAAATAAGGAATAGCAAATTTTGCTATTCCTTATTTTGCATCAAACTTGTTTGATACATACCATTTGTCTAATTAGCATTCGCAAAGGCCGAAATTCGCAGAATTTCTTCTCCTTTGCGAATGTTAATTAGCTTGATACATATGGCCCCAAGTGAGGCCTGTCTTGCAACATGGTGCATCTTTTGCATCACTGCTGCATCGGTTTCATGTGGCACGGTTTTTTTACAGCATGACACATCTGCCTAAATGCATCAATTTGTAATTTTGTCGCCTCATAGCAAATCTTTTGCACCGCCGCTGCATCACAAAAGTGACGCACAGTGGCGCAAAAGAGGCATACACCTATCATAAATCTGTCCCTAGCATTTTAAATGATTAATTCAGGATGACGATAAGGTGTGGCCTATCCAGAGGTTTGTTTAAGGTGAGGCCTACTCAGGGTTGCAGATCAAAGTTACGCTTGTTGAAGAATACAGAGGAGATAATACATGTAAAGGCCTACCAATGAAGTAAGTGATGTCCACTTCATTACGCCAGTCATCATAAATCTATCCCTAAGCTTCTTATCTTGTTAGAGATGAACCGCCATATGTATCATCAAACTATTTTGCATTTCCTAAATAGCAAATTTTAAGGAATAAATAACGATTCTTTACCATTCCTAATTTGCGATGAGCAAATTGCTAATTGCAAATTACCCATTCATTTCCATGGGCCAGGAGGCCCATAGGAATGAAGGTGCAATTTGCGATTAGCAATTAGCTCATCGCAAATTAGGAATTTTTCCAAGGGTGCAGGGTTGTCTCAAGAACACCCTGCTGCACCCCATAAAAAGAAATTTGGGGGCATATGGCGCACATACATGCCCTAAGGGCATGTATGGGCGTCATATGGCACCTTTTGTTTTTTGGAAAAAAAGCTTTTTGAAAACAATTTGCAAATTACCACCAACTAGAAGTTGGTGGTAATTTGCAAATCCTTAATGGCATTTTTTGCATATTTTTTGTTTGATACATTGCATTTAAGGAATCGCAAATTTGCAAATCCTTAAGTGCAATCGCAAAATAAGGAATAGCAAATTTTGCTATTCCTTATTTTGCATCAAACTTGTTTGATACATACCATTTGTCTAATTAGCATTCGCAAAGGCCGAAATTCGCAGAATTTCTGCCTTTGCGAATGCTAATTAGCTTGATACATATGGCCCCAAGTGAGGCCTGTCTTGCAACATGGTGCATCTTTTGCATCACTGCTGCATCGGTTTCATGTGGCACGGTTTATTTACAGCATGACACATCTGCCTAAATGCATCAATTTGTAATTTTGTCGCCTCATAGCAAATCTTTTGCACCGCCGCTGCATCACAAAAGTGACGCACAGTGGCGCAAAAGAGGCATACACCTATCATAAATCTGTCCCTAGCATTTTAAATGATTAATTCAGGATGACGATAAGGTGTGGCCTATCCAGAGGTTTGTTTAAGGTGAGGCCTACTCAGGGTTGCAGATCAAAGTTATGCTTGTTGAAGAATACAGAGGAGATAATACATGTAAAGGCCTACCAATGAAGTAAGTGATGTCCACTTCATTGCGCCAGTCATCATAAATCTATCCCTAAGCTTCTTATCTTGTTAGAGATGAACCGCCATATGTATCATCAAACTATTTTGCATTTCCTAAATAGCGAATTTTAAGGAATAAATAGCGATTCTTTACCAATCCTAATTTGCGATGAGCACATTGCTAATTGCAAATTACCCATTCATTTCCAAGGGCCAGGAGGCCCATAGGAATGAAGGTGCAATTTGCGATTAGCAATTAGCTCATCGCAAATTAGGAATTTTTCCAAGGGTGCAGGGGTGTCTCAAGAACACCCTGCTGCACCCCTGAAAAAGAAATTTGGGGGCATATGGCGCACATACATGCCATAAGGGCATGTATGGGCGTCATATGGCACCTTTTGTTTTTTGGAAAAAAAGCTTTTTGAAAAGAATTTGCAAATTACCACCAACTAGAAGTTGGTGGTAATTTGCAAATCCTTAATGGCATTTTTTGCATATTTTTTGTTTGATACATTGCATTTAAGGAATCGCAAAATTTGCAAATCCTTAAGTGCAATTGCAAAATAAGGAATAGCAAATTTTGCTATTCCTTATTTTGCATCAAACTTGTTTGATACATACCATTTGTCTAATTAGCATTCGCAAAGGCCGAAATTCGCAGAATTTCTTCTCCTTTGCGAATGTTAATTAGCTTGATACATATGGCCCCAAGTGAGGCCTGTCTTGCAACATGGTGCATCTTTTGCATCACTGCTGCATCGGTTTCATGTGGCACGTTTTTTTTTACAGCATGACACATCTGCCTAGATGCATCAATTTGTAATTTTGTCGCCTCATAGCAAATCTTTTGCACCGCCGCTGCATCACAAAAGTGACGCACAGTGGCGCAAAAGAGGCATACACCTATCATAAATCTGTCCCTAGCATTTTAAATGATTAATTCAGGATGACGATAAGGTGTGGCCTATCCAGAGGTTTGTTTAAGGTGAGGCCTACTCAGGGTTGCAGATCAAAGTTACGCTTGTTGAAGAATACAGAGGAGATAATACATGTAAAGGCCTACCAATGAAGTAAGTGATGTCCACTTCATTGCGCCAGTCATCATAAATCTATCCCTAAGCTTCTTATCTTGTTAGAGATGAACCGCCATATGTATCATCAAACTATTTTGCATTTCCTAAATAGCAAATTTTAAGGAATAAATAGCGATTCTTTACCATTCCTAATTTGCGATGAGCAAATTGCTAATTGCAAATTACCCATTCATTTCCATGGGCCAGGAGGCCCATAGGAATGAAGGTGCAATTTGCGATTAGCAATTAGCTCATCGCAAATTAGGAATTTTTCCAAGGGTGCAGGGTTGTCTCAAGAACACCCTGCTGCACCCCTGAAAAAGAAATTTGGGGGCATATGGCGCACATACATGCCCTAAGGGCATGTATGGGCGTCATATGGCACCTTTTGTTTTTTGGAAAAAAAGCTTTTTGAAAAGAATTTGCAAATTACCACCAACTAGAAGTTGGTGGTAATTTGCAAATCCTTAATGGCATTTTTTGCATATTTTTTGTTTGATACATTGCATTTAAGGAATCGCAAAATTTGCAAATCCTTAAGTGCAATCGCAAAATAAGGAATAGCAAATTTTGCTATTCCTTATTTTGCATCAAACTTGTTTGATACATACCATTTGTCTAATTAGCATTCGCAAAGGCCGAAATTCGCAGAATTTCTGCCTTTGCGAATGCTAATTAGCTTGATACATATGGCCCCAAGTGAGGCCTGTCTTGCAACATGGTGCATCTTTTGCATCACTGCTGCATCGGTTTCATGTGGCACGGTTTATTTACAGCATGACACATCTGCCTAAATGCATCAATTTGTAATTTTGTCGCCTCATAGCAAATCTTTTGCACCGCCGCTGCATCACAAAAGTGACGCACAGTGGCGCAAAAGAGGCATACACCTATCATAAATCTGTCCCTAGCATTTTAAATGATTAATTCAGGATGACGATAAGGTGTGGCCTATCCAGAGGTTTGTTTAAGGTGAGGCCTACTCAGGGTTGCAGATCAAAGTTATGCTTGTTGAAGAATACAGAGGAGATAATACATGTAAAGGCCTACCAATGAAGTAAGTGATGTCCACTTCATTGCGCCAGTCATCATAAATCTATCCCTAAGCTTCTTATCTTGTTAGAGATGAACCGCCATATGTATCATCAAACTATTTTGCATTTCCTAAATAGCGAATTTTAAGGAATAAATAGCGATTCTTTACCAATCCTAATTTGCGATGAGCACATTGCTAATTGCAAATTACCCATTCATTTCCAAGGGCCAGGAGGCCCATAGGAATGAAGGTGCAATTTGCGATTAGCAATTAGCTCATCGCAAATTAGGAATTTTTCCAAGGGTGCAGGGGTGTCTCAAGAACACCCTGCTGCACCCCTGAAAAAGAAATTTGGGGGCATATGGCGCACATACATGCCCTAAGGGCATGTATGGGCGTCATATGGCACCTTTTGTTTTTTGGAAAAAAAGCTTTTTGAAAAGAATTTGCAAATTACCACCAACTAGAAGTTGGTGGTAATTTGCAAATCCTTAATGGCATTTTTTGCATATTTTTTGTTTGATACATTGCATTTAAGGAATCGCAAAATTTGCAAATCCTTAAGTGCAATTGCAAAATAAGGAATAGCAAATTTTGCTATTCCTTATTTTGCATCAAACTTGTTTGATACATACCATTTGTCTAATTAGCATTCGCAAAGGCCGAAATTCGCAGAATTTCTTCTCCTTTGCGAATGTTAATTAGCTTGATACATATGGCCCCAAGTGAGGCCTGTCTTGCAACATGGTGCATCTTTTGCATCACTGCTGCATCGGTTTCATGTGGCACGTTTTTTTTTACAGCATGACACATCTGCCTAGATGCATCAATTTGTAATTTTGTCGCCTCATAGCAAATCTTTTGCAGCGCCGCTGCATCACAAAAGTGACGCACAGTGGCGCAAAAGAGGCATACACCTATCATAAATCTGTCCCTAGCATTTTAAATGATTAATTCAGGATGACGATAAGGTGTGGCCTATCCAGAGGTTTGTTTAAGGTGAGGCCTACTCAGGGTTGCAGATCAAAGTTACGCTTGTTGAAGAATACAGAGGAGATAATACATGTAAAGGCCTACCAATGAAGTAAGTGATGTCCACTTCATTGCGCCAGTCATCATAAATCTATCCCTAAGCTTCTTATCTTGTTAGAGATGAACCGCCATATGTATCATCAAACTATTTTGCATTTCCTAAATAGCAAATTTTAAGGAATAAATAGCGATTCTTTACCATTCCTAATTTGCGATGAGCAAATTGCTAATTGCAAATTACCCATTCATTTCCATGGGCCAGGAGGCCCATAGGAATGAAGGTGCAATTTGCGATTAGCAATTAGCTCATCGCAAATTAGGAATTTTTCCAAGGGTGCAGGGTTGTCTCAAGAACACCCTGCTGCACCCCTGAAAAAGAAATTTGGGGGCATATGGCGCACATACATGCCCTAAGGGCATGTATGGGCGTCATATGGCACCTTTTGTTTTTTGGAAAAAAAGCTTTTTGAAAAGAATTTGCAAATTACCACCAACTAGAAGTTGGTGGTAATTTGCAAATCCTTAATGGCATTTTTTGCATATTTTTTGTTTGATACATTGCATTTAAGGAATCGCAAAATTTGCAAATCCTTAAGTGCAATCGCAAAATAAGGAATAGCAAATTTTGCTATTCCTTATTTTGCATCAAACTTGTTTGATACATACCATTTGTCTAATTAGCATTCGCAAAGGCCGAAATTCGCAGAATTTCTTCTCCTTTGCGAATGTTAATTAGCTTGATACATATGGCCCCAAGTGAGGCCTGTCTTGCAACATGGTGCATCTTTTGCATCACTGCTGCATCGGTTTCATGTGGCACGTTTTTTTTTACAGCATGACACATCTGCCTAAATGCATCAATTTGTAATTTTGTCGCCTCATAGCAAATCTTTTGCACCGCCGCTGCATCACAAAAGTGACGCACAGTGGCGCAAAAGAGGCATACACCTATCATAAATCTGTCCCTAGCATTTTAAATGATTAATTCAGGATGACGATAAGGTGTGGCCTATCCAGAGGTTTGTTTAAGGTGAGGCCTACTCAGGGTTGCAGATCAAAGTTACGCTTGTTGAAGAATACAGAGGAGATAATACATGTAAAGGCCTACCAATGAAGTAAGTGATGTCCACCTCATTGCGCCAGTCATCATAAATCTATCCCTATGCTTCTTATCTTGTTAGAGATGAACCACCATATGTATCATCATACTATTTTGCATTTCCTAAATAGCAAATTTTAAGGAATAAATAGCGATTCTTTACCATTCCTAATTTGCGATGAGCAAATTGCTAATTGCAAATTACCCATTCATTTCCATGGGCCAGGAGGCCCATAGGAATGAAGGTGCAATTTGCGATTAGCAATTAGCTCATCGCAAATTACAAATTTTTCCAAGGGTGCAGGGGTGTCTCAAGAACACCCTGCTGCACCCCTGAAAAAGAAATTTGGGGGCATATGGCGCACATAAATTTTAAAAACATTCCTTTACCTCAAAAACGATTTTCAAGTCATAATTTGAAAACACTGCCCACGGGGAAATGACTTAAAATGTCCTTAAGACACATGAAAGTGTTTTTTTAAAGCCTTTGCAACTTTTTTGGGTCACTTTTAACATGGCTATGTAACTCAAACAATCAAAATCTAAATTTACCATGCACAGGTGGGAGCATATTTACAAGGAATTTGCTCCACGGGGAAAGGTCTTTTAATTTAATATGGGAAAAATAACATCAGAGACACTGAAATGCCTTATAAAGAAGCATACACCATTATGTCCTTGTCATAAATTTTAAAACCATTCCTTTTCCCCAAAAACGATTTTCAAGTCATAATTTGAAAACACTGCACATGGGGAAATGACTTAAAATGTCCTTAAGACACATGAAAGCGTTTTTTGATTGCCTTTGCAGCATGTTTGGGTCACTTTTAACATGGCTATGTAACGCAAACATTCAAAATCTAAATTTGCCATGCACAGGTGGGAGCATATTTACAAGCAATTTGCTCCACAGGGAAAGGTCTTACATTAAAATGGGAAAAATAACATCAGCGACACTCAAATGCCTTATAAAGAAGCATACACCATTATGTCCTTGTCATAAATTTTAAAACCATTCCTTTTCCTCAAAAACGATTTTCAAGTCATAATTTGAAAACACTCCACAGCTCCTATGCAAAAAAACACCCTGTCAGTACTAATACTTCACATTTTCTCCAATTACAATTTCTCAAAGAAACAAAATCTATTTGTAAAACACTTGAGACAAAGCAACATTTGAAAAACACAACTTTCTTCATAATTTTCTCCTTAAAGCACACTATTCTCTATCTAAATTAAATAAATCTTTTCTCACCTTAGCAAATACTTTATGAGTTTCAAAACAGTCTCAGAAACAAACCAATTTGTCTTCAGCAGAGCAAAAGGTATGCACTCCAGAGTCTGCAGCTATCAAAAGCACAGAAATGCTGTAATTCTTCACACATATCTCTCATGTCACCCAATCAAAACTCTTCCCTCACTTTTTTCAAATCAAAACCCTTCCCCCCTCTGCCCCCTCTGCCTTTTTTGCATAGCAACCACCTCTTGGAAGACCTCTGGTGTTTGCAAGTTCACACAACAATGTTTCAATTGAACTCTGAACTCTCAGTGCACCTGCATATCCAGTGCAATCTTTCATTTAATGATTTTTTCTTGACCACTCAAAATACATCTTTCAAAGAACTCATCCATGCACCCTAACTTTCTGTTTTCAGCAATCAAAATCCACCAATCACTGTTACTGCTTCATTAACACAGAAACTCCACAGTTTTTTTCATTTTAAACTCTTATTTTTTCAAGTGCCATTTCATTGCCACACTTCATCTGACTGCAGCAGAACCTTCTCTCACCATGTTTTCTGTCTGGATTGTTGGACATAGTTACATCTATTGGGCTCAGAGGTATGCTGAGAACAGAAATTTACCTAACCTCAATTTACAAGATGTGGAAATTAAGTGGTTTGGCCACAGAGGATTAAAATGTCACAAATTGATACCATTGGTGAAAACCTTTATCCATTTGCCAAAACCTGACCTGTTAATTGTGCACTGTGGAGGTAATGATTTGGGCACTTTGACTGGTGTAGGTCTGGAAATGCTTTTAAAGGACACCTTTGAGCAATTGATGGCACTTTTTCCTCAAACTGCCTTGGTATATTCAAATATATGCCAAAGACAGAAATGGAGGTGGTCAAACCAATTTTGTCCACAAATTGAGAAGTCGAGGAAGCATGTAAACAAATCTGTTTCAGCTTACATGAGAGACCATGGAATGGGCTCCATGTACAACAATAACTTGTGTTACTACATGCAAGATATCTACAGAGGAGATGGAGTTCACTTCTCAGATGAGGGCAACAGAATTTTCATTCTGAATTTAAGACTGTGTATTGGTACCTACTTATAAGTACATAAATGTACCATAAACCCAAAAGCTCTTCTCAGAGCTACCCTACATCTGATCACTAACAATTATTATTTTTCTCTAACTTTTTTCACTAATTTTCAACAAAGTACGCTCCCCGGGGCGCTACCCGGTACGCGAACCGGAAGCTAACCTCGCAAATTTTTTTTAAAAAATGTTTTTTTTCGCACATATAAGCCTCCTCAGCCATCCTCAGAAAACCTAGGGGGTCAAAATACGTCTACCGTGTCCCCTTCTACCCATTCTGAACATTATGTGCCTTCCATCTTGTATCTTAATTCGACCGAAACACAAAATGGTGGACTCCCGTAACGCTTAATGTTCGCGTACCGGGGCGCTCGCCAGTTCGCGTACCGGGGCGCTCCCCGGGAAGCGCTCCATTAAAAAAGGTGGGAAAGTAATTTACAGAAGAAACCCTTGAGACACTTTCACCAAATATAGATTTCCTCATACTACATACCAATCCCTACCATTTTCACAAATTTGGTTGAAATTCCATTTAGCCTGTAGACCTCTCTAAATACCCTGAGGTAAATTACATCACAAAACACATCTGAAGTGTTGGAATTGACAACCAATTAAAATGTTACTTTCATTTTCTATTTTTTTTTTACCTGACATTTGATTGGTTATGTACCTGAATATATATAAAAGAAGAGAAGGAAACACAGCCATTTTGACTACTACTTCCTGGTGTACATTTCAATTGGATTGTCACTAATCACTTCAACTTCTTTGTAAAGGTAAGTTGTTATTTTAAAAACTGAAGTATATTGTGCACTCTAAGTTAGTATGGTAAACTTTTTCTGATAGTTATATACTATCCCTCTGTAGTAGTTATAGATTTAGATAGACTTCTCTGTTATAGTTATGGATGGAGTTAGGTTTCTCTTGTATAATTAGGAAATTACTTACGTTAAATCACATACACTTTTTTATATTCCTACTTCCACTCTGATACTATACACTGCCCAAAGATAAATTCACTGATAAAAACTGCCTATCTAAAATTAATCCCAACAGTGCCCTATCTCTACTAATATATATTTTTTTTATCCAAATTTCAGGCAAAATGGAAGGCAAACACAAAGTTTCATTTCAAATTGTCCTGCAAGAGAGCAGCCAAGAAATAATTGATCCAAATTATATAGAATTTATGGATGAAACTTGGGACCAAGAACTACTGCAATGTGTGCAAGCAGTAGATGACCTCCTTCAAAATGAGGACATTTTACACCCTCAGAGATTACAAACTATGTTCAATGAAAATAATGACATTTCAGACAGTGAAATGTTAGAAAGTTTATTAAATTTTGAAACACAATCACAATAATAAATAATTGCTTAAAAAATAAAGAAATTAAAAAATAATCAACAAAACCAACAATCAATTAACATACAGTATTTGAAAAGTCTATCATTCTTTTTTCCTTATAGTACGCTCCCCAGAACGCTTCCCAGTTCGCGAACCGGGCGCTCCCCACGCAAAAAAAAAAATAAATGTATTTTTTTTTTGCCCTGCGGGGCCCTTTTAAAGCCTCCACATCAAACCTAGGGGGTCAGGGAGGATCTACTATGCCCCCTTATGGTCATTTCCCCCTTTGTTTTGGCCTCCTCTTGTCTCTCGATCCTACCGAGAGACAAGATGGCGGCCGCTCCGGACTGTTTAGAATGTTGACAGACACCGGAGAGCCAATCAGCTTCGCTTCGCGAAGTTCCGTTATGCGTCAAGTACGCGAACCGGAGCGCTGCCCAGAGCGCGCTTACAGATATATATCTTTTTTTGAACGTTAATTTCTCAAAATCCACTGGAGCACATATATTGAGACCTAGCAAAGGCACATCGGGCTAACAGTCCCTACAATTTTGCCAAGTTTCGTGCAAATCCATTCAGCCGTTCGGGCTAAAAGTGAGGCCAACCGCCCTATGGAAATTAACATTGGAAAAACACGTTTTGGGACCCCCCTTTTTTCTCGGCCCCCCCTTGACAACCCCCCCCCAAAATTTTCAGGGGCTGCTCAGAAACAAAATGTTCCATTTTCCTGAAAATTTCAGCCAATTCCGTCCACAAACGCCAAAGTTATTAGACATAGAATTTTCAAAAATCCCATAGGGAAAAAATCCTAACTATATATACCTACTGGCGACCGCCAGTAGGTAATATATATATATACATATATATACAAAAAAGAAGGAGAGACCTCTGGGTAGTTCTCAAGTTTAGGTAGAAAGCAGCTCCTGTTAGAGCACTCTCAACACCAGCGACACTCTAGATCTGCTCACCTCAAATGTCTGTTTTTCTATCAAAGTCTTTAAGCGTACGATTAGCACAGTGCAATCCACGCCGAGATAGAAAAAAACAAAGTATTTTGCCATTTCTACAGCAAAGTCTTTAAGCATAGGACTAGCACAGTGCTGTCCTTGCTGAGCTGTAAAATGACAAAAGCCATTTATCACTCAAGGCACAGTATTACAGCTTTGAATTGGTAAAATACCAATTCAAGCCAACCTGAAATGAGTAAAAGCAACACCTGACACAGTGTTTCGCTCTAATTAGAGCTCTTCAGAGAGGTATAGCTTTGTCCAGACACAAGGGAGCACCCAGTAAAAGTCAAAACAAAACCCTTTCAGACATAGAGTGAAGCATAAATTATGCAAAAAAGAAGGATATATATATATATCATACCTACTGGCGGTACCCAGGAGGTAGTTATAGTTAGGACCAAGTTTCCATAGGTAGAGCATTTTTTGTTTTGATTACAACTTTGGCGTCATTTGATGAATCTTCATGAAATTTTCCAAACTAATTCTTTGTTCATATCAGCTCCTATGTTGAAAGTTTGGGGGTTATTCGTCAAGGGGGGCCGAGAAAAAAAGGGGGTCCCAAAACATGTTTTCTCCAAGTTAATTTCCATAGGAAACTTTAGACAAGACTACAGGTCGAATGGGTGAAGGGAATTACCCTGAATTTGGCAGGGAGAAGGGTCTTGGTCTAGAAATCACGCTTTTTGTTTATTTGGTGTAAATCCGTTCAGTAGTTTTGGAGAAATATTGAAATTTACAGATATCGATATTTGGGAATTCTGCCATCTGATTGGCTGAGACATTATGAGCACGAGCTTGCTGCTTATTGGCTGTGAGCGGTGCGAGCAGTTGCAACTAGGAAGTGTTGGTCGCCATTTTGTGATTCAGTTGAAGCGAGTAAGGGGAAAAAAGGGTGAAAAAGTAGGAAAGAGGAGGGTAGGAGCACTGTAATCTCTGTGGGGTGTTTAGGGTGTGCTATACAAGGGGTGTGAAGCGAAATATTCACCCCTACTGGTGTGAAAGTGCTGGGCTATGGAAATTTACTGAGGTAGTACGTTGAGTCTGATGCTGCTAAGGTGAGCTGCTGTGGGACTCGGGGATCAAAGCGTGAGCCCAAACTGTATGTCTTGTGCTGTGAAGTCATGTGCTCTGGCCGCTGCACTACAGCTGTGGAAGTAGTGTCAGCATGTGTTTATACCTACTAGGACGAAGTACTGACACGTACTGTTTGTAAAGTCCTGTCATACAGAAAATATGTGAAGTATTGTCTAGAGTCTCATGCTGCTAAGCTGAGCTGCTGCTGGGCTCGGAGATTAAAGCGTGAGCCCAAACTGTGTGTCATATGCTGTGACGTCATGTGCTCTGGCCGCTGTGCCACATCTGTTCAAGTAGTGCCAGCATGTAGTTATACCTACATGGAGGAACTTCTGTTTTGGACGTTGTAACTTGTGTATGGTGCTTAGGGGGTGTCATACAGGGATTGCAAAAGTAAATTCACGCGTATCAAATCAATTTGGTATTTGTAAAGTACAAACTACTCAATCCTACGGGTCTGATGGCACTGGGGGCATAAGCTGAGCTGCTGTCAGACTCGGGGATAAAGCAGCTGAACTACTGACCCCTACCGGTCTGAAAGTGCTGGGTACGGAAATTAAGTGAGGTATTGCCTAGAGTGTCATGCTGCTAAATTGAGCTGCTGCTGGGCTCAGGATGAAGCCATGAGCTCAAACTGTGTGTCCTATGCTGTGAAGTCATGTGCTCTGGGCGCTGTGACACACCTTTCCAACTTGTATATGGTGCTTAGGTGGTGTTATATATGGAGTGCAGAGGTAAATCTATACGGTATTTGTAAAAAGCAAACTACTCACCCTTATGGATCTGAAGGCCCTCAAGGCCGACATTGGAATTATGTGAGCTATTAAGTGAGCTATTGCCCAGAGTCACATGGTGCTGAGCTGAGGTGCTGCCGGAGCAGGGGATTAAATCATGAGCACTGTGCTCTGAAGTTTCTGGCCGGTGCGGCACACCTGTCCAAGTAGTGTCTGCATGTGTCCATACGTACTAGGAGGAACTTTTGTTTTAACCAGTGTGACATCTGTAAGGCGATTGGGGGGTGCTACAGAGGGAGTGTGAAGTTCAATTGTGCCGTTTCGAATCAATACGGTATTTGTAAAGTGCAAACTACTCACTCATACGGGTCTGCAGGTGCTGGCGGCCGGCGTGGAAATTAAGTGAGCTATTGCCCAGAGGCACATGGTGCTATTCTGAGCTGTCGCTGGAGCCGGGGATCAAAGCGAGAGCTCTGGCTGCAAAGTCACATGGTCTGGGCGCTGCGCCTCAGCTGTGTGGAGAATACATTTTGGCGAGGATCCGGAAGTTGCCGTTTCCTGGCCCTAAAATAGCGGACCTAAGTTGTCAGTTATAGGGTGGCTCTAAAAAGAGCCTTTGTGTTCATTAGTTGGAGCAGATGCACAGCTTCAAGTTATTCAGAAAACTCGATTTCTCTGATCTGTGAAGTGTACTCCATCACTTCTGTAGATATCAGCCATATCAAAACGTATGTTGTTGTTGTAGATGGACCCCATTCTATGGTCTCTGAGGTATGCGGACACAGCTTTGTCAACTTTCTTCCTAGATTTTTCAATCTGAAGACAACATTGTTTTGACCATTCCCACTTCTGTCTTTGGCATATATTGGAATATACAAAGACAGTTTGAGGCAAAAGTAACATTAATTGTCCAAAGATTACCTTCATAAGCATTTCCAAACCTACTCCAGTCAATGTGCCTAGGTCATTTCCACCACAATGCACAATCATGAGGTCAGGGTGTGGAAGATGCAAAGAGGCTTTAACCAAAGGCAACAATTGGTGCCACTTCAATCCTCTCTGTGCAAACCATTTAATGTCCACATTTTGTAAACCTAGGTCTAAGTCAATACGTCTCTGTTCTGCATACCTCTTGCACCAGAAAATATAGCTATGTCCTACGATCCACACTAGCATTTTGAAGGTATGGTTGGAAGGTATGGAAAGATGTCTGTAGCTCATGCAGTTCCTTCGTAGAATAAGAGATATGTTTAAATATGGGGAAATACTTTTTTGCCATCAAAACGACACCTGATTGGGAGATGAAAAGCATTGTTTTTTAAAAGTAGGGTGCACATTCGTTTTGTGGAAAAGCATCTTTGTGATTGGTAAAGAAAAAGCAGTTTCAAAGCGGAGTACATATTATAGGATAACATTTGCTCAACTCAACCACACCTGCTACTTGCATTTGGAAGGCACTGTTCGAACTTAAAACAATCGTCAACTTGTAACCTGCACGTGCCGTTAAATGTTTGACAAAATGTTGCCAAAAAATATCGTTAGGTTTAAAAAACTTGATGAACTTTTAACCTGCACGTGTTGTAGAAGGTTCTTGAAAGTGTGTTGATAGAATACATTGCACTGCTGACTTCTATGTGTAGTTGAATATGAAAAAAACTGTTTATATGGAAAATTAAAAAGAAACTAATAGAGAGAAGTTTTGAAACCTAAAAGAATCAAGGAAGTATTCTAATTTGTTCTTTACATGTATTTATGTGTGGAGGAACACAATTATAGAAACAACAGCACCAGGAAGAGGAAGAAGCAGGGAGTGGGGGGACAGGGGGAGATGGGCATAATGGCACACATGCACAATTAAGTACAGCACAAGTATAGACAAACAATGGCCAAAATGAAACACACCAACAAGGAGCACAAGTCACACAACCCGCCAATATAACACCACTGAATGAGCATAGAAGTGAAAACCACGCACCATTCATACAGGATGTGTACAAAGGCCAGTCGTGGGTGTTGTGGGATGCCTGCAACCGTGGTCATCAAGGATGGGATGCCCAGCACGTGGCACATGGGCGGGTTCACTGTGTGTTACGTTGCCAAACAGCTGCTCCTCCCCCCCATGAGCCCCCACACTTTTGTACGGTACACTGTTGTATCCCGTGCACTCGGACGGCACAGCATTGTAGTGCCTATTCGGGCATGTCCTGCGGCATTCCAACTACACAGGGAGAGTGCCGTTTGGTGGTGGTGCATGCCACTTTACAACATCGTCTGCTGCGGCCCTTGTGGCAGGCCACACCAGAACACAGAGACACACTTACTGCACTTCCTGCACACGGACATGTCCGAGACACCCCGTTCCCCTTGCCGGATAGGAACACTCCTGTGCTGAGCTGTGTACGCCAGGCCAGCACATGCCGGTTGTGCATGCAGGAGGATGCTTGCATAGCTAAATGTCCAGGGTCACGTCCAACGCTGAGGTGCCATGGTAACGTCTGCTGAAGACAGCAGACTGTGTTGTTGCAGGGCCCGTGCCTATCATGCTAAAACAATGACCACAGGGACACACTTGCTCAGATGCGGGTTTGGGGGACGTTGGCGGTCCTGGGGTTGTTGCGATGAGTCTTGTGGCCCTCATGGGCATCCCTGTATCACGCTCATTGAATGAGCATAGAAGTGAAAACCACGCACCTGCGGGTGTTCTGGTGTGGCTCTTGGCTGTGTTCCCTTTCATGCTGCAGGTAGTCGTCCTGCTTAACACCAGCAGAATGCAGGTGTAAAATCCCTGGCGCTAACGTGGCTTATCGCTGGAATTTGTTTCACATTGCAGTCGTTGTGAAAGTTGTTATGTGATTTTTTCATGTGCAGAACAATATACGGACTGGGCAGTGTATCCCGTCAAGATCCAGCACCTGACGCACTATTCTCAATCAATATAAAAACAATGAGATTTCTTCATTGATTTTGTGTGTACACTGTAAGTGCAGCCACTGCCTCAGTGCAGTTTAATACAGGATTTTAGTATTCAGAATAAATCGCAAAGGTGCACCTCGTGTCTTTTTGCACAGGAACAGCTACTCTGGATTTCATTATCAGCTCTTTAATGCAACTAAAGTTGAGATAAATCTAACACAGTATTCAGAAGTTGGTGCAAACATCACCAGTATTCCCGCGATAAGTGCCCCAAAATTTTACACCATGGTGGATACCACCAAATAACAGTAATAAGAACAAGAAAGAGTCGCACAGCAGTTAAGAAAACAACCAAAAACGTTATTAATTTTTTTTGTCAAACTTTCTTTTTTTATAAACATATATAAACGATACCTTATTTTCAAACTTTATTTTTTTATTAACAAATATATATATATATATATATATATATAAACGATAAACTAATAAACAAAATTTAACAAAAATAATACAAAACAACAAAGCGGAACACTCCTGTGGGGACCATGGATGTTGACGACAGAGCCTGGAAAATAAAGCACAAAATAAGGACGTGTGAAATACACATATCAAAGGACTGAGAGAGAGAAAGAGAGAAGGAAAAGAATGCCAAAGAGAAAAAGAGAGGGGAGGAAAGAAAGGGAGTGAGAAAGGGAGAAGGGAGAGAGATAGAAGAAAAGGAATGAAGAGAGTGAGAGAGAGAGTGAAGAGAGGGAAGTGAGAGAGAGAGAGATAGAGAGAGAGAGAGAGAGAGAGAGAGAGAGAGAGAGAGAGAGAGAGAGAGAGAGACTGTCACCTCTGCGCATCCATGAGCAAATAATTACCTGGTGCCACTGGAGTGTGCCCGGCAAAACTCCTCCGATCTCAGAGGTGTTGCTGAGTCTGGGGTCATGAATGGCAGAGACCACATCAGCTTCTCCACGGATCTCACAGATGTTGCTGAGTCCTGAGTCAAGAATAGCGGAGACCACATCAGATTCTCCGTGGATCTCACAGATGTCACTGAGTCCTGAATGGGGGAGACCACATCAGCGTCTCCGCGGCTCGGCAGATCTCATACATGTCACTGAGTCCTGAGTCATCAATGGCGGAGACCACATCAGCTTCCGGTGGCACTAACCCTTTGCAACTCAAGTCCTCGCCACGTGGTGGTAGGCCCCTGATGGCCATGCAGCTCAGGGTGTGACTAACCTTCTGCGCAACTTTTCATGAACTCTATGGTTGAGACCTGTGGAGCGTCCGCCATCCAGTCAGCACCAGCATTAAAGGATGTGACGTTGTCGATGTATTATATTTTTGGGGTCAAATGGCCTGTGACGCATGTGCTGGATGGGTGTGGTGTGTGTGCAAACCTGCCCTCAGGGAGTGGCCGTGATATGTTGAGAACTACACCACTGACCTGTACACCAACAGCGAGCACGTCTGCGACAGGTGGGGCCAACATCAGAACATAATCGGAGTGGAGTGGCGCGACATACGACGGTACAGGGCAGGGATAGCCACAATGACGCAGACGGCTCATAGTACTGCATCTGTGAGTTGAGCGGGTGTGCCTCTGTGAGTCTGGGTGCGAACTGTTCATAACCCACACTACATAAGTATTGCAAAATTATTTTGTGATTCAGTTAGTCAGCTGGCATCTGTCCGAGGCATTTGTGAAAACATATCACAGTTCTTTCTGTGAGAGAGACTCCTTAGATGCTCCCTCTCCCCACTTTAGCAGGTAACGCACCCTCTTCCCACATTACCAACACACCCCCAACAACCTTCTTGTGCCCGGAAGTGGCCCTGTGTGGTTGGACAAAGAAGAATCTTAGTCATGTATGGATTTACATGTTAAACAAATTATTTAAAGAAAAGAACAACAAATAAGACTGAAGGGAGTCTTGTGCCGTGGTCTCAGCCACGAAGTTGGGGTAACTGCCATTGAGGACTCAGGACACAGTTACACATGTGGGATTGGTTTGTGTTAAATAGGGTTAGTAGCACCAGAAGCATTGAGACTGTATGATCCTGTGATGGTGTATGGTGTGGGCGGCCTCACTGGGAGTAATGTGTGTTGCCTACTGGACTGCGTCATGTGGAATCGGGACTCTATCTGAATTGTAAGGCCTGCAGACTGTAGTGTAGACTAGAGGTAGCGATGAAGAAGGGCCCACAGCCACGTGCATATGTTGGTGGCCCCACTGGCCTGCGTAGTGCAGGTTCAGTGGCACCACGTGTCGCCGGCCTTCCATATGCAAATACCCCTCACTAATCAAAGGGAGTGATGTGCTGTGGTCGCTGTCACGAAGTCCGGGTCACTGCCATTCAGGACTCAGGACACAGTTACACATGTGGGATCGGCTTGTGTTAAAGAGGGTTAGCGGGACTATGTGTTGCTGCCTTTGCATATCGAAATATGCCTTACTGATCGTAGGGAGTGTGGTGCTGTGGTCGGTGCCACGGACTTGGGGTCACTGCCATTCATGACTCAGGACACAGTTACACATGCGGGTTTGGCTTGTGTTAAAGAGGGTTAGTGGGACTATGTGTCGCCGGCCTTGCATATCGAAATATGCCTCACTGATCAAAGGGAGTGTGGTGCTGTGGTCGGTGCCACGGACTTGGGGTCACTGCCATTTACGACTCAGGACACAGTTACACATGTGGGATTGGCTTGTGTTAAAGAGTGTTAGTGGGAGTACGTGTCGCCGGCCTTGCATATCGAAATATGCCTCACTGATCGAAGGGAGTGTGGTGCTGTGGTCGGTGCCACGGACTTGGGGTGACTGCCATTCAGGACTCAGGACACAGTTACACATGTGGGATCGGCTTGTGTTGATCAGAGTTTGTGGCACCACGTGTCGCCGGCCATGCATATGGAAATATGCCTCACTCATCGAAGGGAGTCTGCTGCTGGGGTTGTCTCATGGAGTTGGAGTTACTGTCATTCAGGACTCAGGACACAGTTACACATGTGGGATCGGCTTGTGTTGAACAGAGTTGGTGGCAGCACATGTCGCCGGCCTTCCATATGGAAATATGCCTCACTGATCGAAGGGAGTCTGCTGCTGTGGTTGTCTCATGGATTTGGGGTCAGTGCCATTCATGACTCAAGACACAGTTCACATGTGGGATCGGCTTGTGTTGAAGACGGTTAGTGGCACCATGTGTCGCCAGTCTTCCACAGTGTAGGCCGGAGGCAGCGGTGAGCAAGGGCCCACTGCCACATGCATACGTTGGTGGCCCCATCGGCCTGCGTAGTTCAGGTTCAGTGGCACCGCGTGTCACTGGCCTTCCATATGCAAATATCCCTCACTGATTGTAGGGAGTCTGGTGCTATGGTCACTGCCTCGAAGTTGGGGTCGCTGCCATTCAGGACTCAGGACCCAGTTACACATCTGGGATCGGCTTGTGTAGAACAGGGATAGTTGGCACCATGTGTTGCCGGTCTTCCACAGTGCAGGCCGGAGGCAGCGGTCAGCAAAGGCCCACAGGCACGTGACGTTGGCTTGAGCTGCACAGATTGGCAGCATTTGGTCATCTTAACCCAGTATAGTCTCTTACACAATTTGCGTCGCTACTAATCTTGAATTGTGAACCGTGGTAACCACAGTGTAGGCTGGAGGCAGCGGTCAGGATGGGCGCACTTCCATGTGGCATTGAGTTGAGCTGCGCAGTTAGTGGCACCTGGAGCACTCAGTGTGGGTGCACCCTGCGATGATATGTGGTCCCGGCAGGCCGCACTGGGAGCAATGTCTTTTGTCTAATGAATTCTGCCTTGATAAAGCCACGTGGCGATGACTTATGGTGCAGTGAGTTAGTAGCACCTGAAGCACACAGCGTGTGCGCAGCCTGCAATCATGCGTGGTCTGTGCGGGCCGCACTGCAAGCAACGTGTCTTAAGTACTGGACTGTGTCATCTGCAATCGCCACTGCATCTGAATTGTGAGCCCTGCTGTCCGCAGTGTAGATTGAAGGCAGTAGTCGGTAAACACATAGGTCTGCGGAGCTGTGCCACTGGGTTTGCAGAGGGCCTGTGTTGAGGGGGCCCACTGCAATGGCGGCAGTCATGTGGCAGGGTGAGGGCCGCCGCTCTGGCAGAGTCGTTGGTCTTCCCACAAGTGAACCACGCATTTAAAAAACCTTTGAAATTCACTGAAAAAAACATAGGTTTCAGGCACGTTATAGTTAGAAATTAGCATTTATAAAACTATTGAAATTCACTGAAAAAACTATAGGCTTCAGAGACGTTATAGTTATAATTTATGCATTTAAAAAACCTCAAAAATTCACTGAAAAAAACATAGGTTTCAGGGATGTTATAGTTAGTTGGACATTTCACTCATACAAAATGATAGAAATTCCTCTGTTAAAGTTAGTTGAGCTAACTATAACTCGCGCCCCTGCAATGCACTGCTGATGAAGTCACATATTACATCATTCATGAATGGTTAGTGACTTCACTGATGACATCACTGTTGACATCTTAAATGACATCACTGATGAAATCACTGATGACATCATCCACGTGAAAATATGATGCACTGCATCAGACCCTAATATAACACTTGATACACCCATTCTAAAATACAGACTATAATTTTCAAAACCATTAACACACCAATACCAGTCAGTACATATACACCCACTAATTTGTAGGTCTACACACACATCCACTCATTCACCCATACAGTCACTGATACATACAGTCAGCCATCAATACAGCATTATCATATCCAGTCACATATCTATACATACACTTACACACCACCTCTCATTGGTAGAGTTATTCACACACCTAGTCAGTTATGGAAATAATTAACCACTCTTTCATTTACTCACCTGTACAGTTATACACGTACCACCTCACTTATTTAAACATATACTAACACATACTTACAATCTAATACAAGCACACACTGATCCATACAGGCAGTCTCACAATCAGTCACTCTCACATGTAGTCATTTATACACTCCAACATGCAGATATACTGCCTTTCACATATGCAGTTACTCACACATATACCACTGAGGTATCCATTCACTCATCAACACACCCATACACACACTTACCCAGCCATACAGCCCTTCACAGATACAGTCTTGAACAAATGTACCCAGTGAATTATCCACTCACACATCTATGCACATAGTCACACCCCCACCCACCGACACAGACACTCAGGCGCGCATACAGATGCTCAGACAACCAATCAATAGCCTATATAGATCCTTATTTAGCTGCTAGCCAACCCTTGCAACCGCTTACACACCAACTGATAACCTAAACTGTTTGAGTGTCTGAATCAGTCGCTAACACATGCATTCAGTAAGACACAATTAATTACTCACTTATACAGTCAGTCACACACCTACTAAATAATCCATCCTGACTCTTATACACCCATTCATTCTTCAATATACCTTGGCATATATATATAAAACATATTTACATTTTATAGAAACACATAGTCACTGGATGATGTCAACAGTGATGTAATTTGAGATGTCATCAGTGATGTCATTGACCATGTCATGAATGATGTAATATGTGACATCATTAGCAGTGCATTGAGGGGGCGCGAATTATAGTTAGCTCAACTAACTATAACAAAGGAATTTCTATCGTTTTGTATGAGTGAAATGTCCAACCAACTATACCGTCCCTGAAACCTATGGTTTTTTCAGTGAAAAAAAATAATAAAAAACTTGTTCATAATAAAATGCATAAAAAGTAATGATAAAAATGATACGGAACGCAAATTGATCAATGAATAGAATTGTTCATTCAAGTAGTATTGATTTTGACTACAAATACCAGCATGCTTAGCAACTTTCATGTGTATATAATATTGAAAGCAAAGAAGGACTAATTGTCTTAAAACAATGCCGTGATCAAGAACGCTGAAGTTCGAAACGCGTAGGCGATCTCAATTGTTGAAATAAATAATCTTGCAAAACTATCCCCGAGTGGAGTGCCATCAATATTGGAACATTTGTGTCTGAATATATATATATATATATTCACTGAAAAAACCATAGGTTATAGACCATATATAGTTAGGAATTAGCATTTACAAAACCTTGAAAATTCACTGAAAAAACCATAGGTTATAGACCATATATAGTTAGGAATTAGCATTTAAAAAACCTTATTTTACTCACACAAAACCATTGAAATTCCATATATAGTTAGTTGCACTAACTATATATCGCGCACCCGCAATCCACTGCTGATCATGTCACATATTACATCATTCATGACATGGTCAGTGACATCACTGATGACATCACTGATGACATCTCAAATGACATCACTGATGACATCACTGATGACAACATCCAGTGACTGTATTTTTCTGTAAAGTTAAAATATGTCTTGAGTGGATGTATAAGTGTCTGGATGAAGGATTTAGTAGGTGCATGACTGACTGTATGAGTGAGTGATTAAATGTGTCTCACTGAATGCATGGGTTAGTGACTAAACTGTCTTAATTTGTGCATCATTATGTCTGTTGTTCTGTAAACTGCTGCATGTGTTGATCATTAGCTATACGAGAGGCTATATGTGTTATTAATTGGTTGCCCAAGTATTTCTATGGGAGATTGAGTTTGTGTGGGGGTGGCTGGAAGGTGTGTGACTCTATGCATAGATGTGTGAGCAGTTTATTCACTAGGTGTATGAGTTCAAGAGTGCATGTGGAAACAGCTACATGGGCAGTTGACTGTGTGCATGAGTGTATTGATGAGTGAATGGATATCTCAATGCTACATGTCATAGTAAGTACATATGTAAAACACAGTACATGTGAAAGTTGGCATATATAAATAACTGTGCATGAGAGCCACTGAATGAGTGAGTGGTTGTATCGATCATTGTGAACGTGTATCAGGGATTGTATAAGAGAGTAAATATGTGTTAGTATATGTTTCAATAAGTAAGGTGTGTTTAACTGTATAGTTGAAGAAATGGAGGTGAGATTGTTTCTTTGCATGACTGACTGGGTGTGTGAGTAACTCCATGGATGAGTGGCAGTGTGTGAGTGTCTGTTTACACTGAGTGTATCTAAGGTTATATTAGAGTCTGAAGAGGTTTATCGTATTAGCACAAGAATGATGTCAAATGAGATGTCATCAGTGATGTCATCAGTGATGTCATTTGAGATGTCATCAGTGATGTCATCAGTGATGTCACTGACCATGTCATGAATGATGTAATATGTGACATGATCAGCAGTGGATTGCGGGTGCGCGATATATAGTTAGTGCAACTAACTATATATGGAATTTCAATGGTTTTGTGTGAGTAAAATAAGGTTTTTTAAATGCTAATTCCTAACTATATATGGTCTATAACCTATGGTTTTTTCAGTGAATTTTCAAGGTTTTGTAAATGCTAATTCCTAACTATATATGGTCTATAACCTATGGTTTTTTCAGTGAATTTCAATGGTTTTTTAATAGCAAATATCATAAGCTGTCGAATGTCAAGTACGTGGTAAGTAAAAACATTTTCGTGTTTATGCACACTGATCTGCTTTGAATACTGCCCCCCACCCCTCATTTCTATTAGGAGTACTCTCTCTTTGCAGATAGTGAAGGGTAGTTAACGCAGCCCTTTGCCCCCTTTGTAATACGTCGTGCCTGCTTCTCTCTCCATTTGATTGATTGTTCTCTTTGGTTCATTCTCTATTTACAAACAAGCACAGAGTCGCAATACTCTGTTTAGTCTTTGCAGATAGCGAAAAATCGTGTAAAAAAACAAAAGGAATCGAGCAAAATCAGTAGGCCACTAATGGGATCTCTTTTTGACCTCGCTAAAATAGAAACATTAGAAACAACCTGTTGAAAATAGCAATGCGTATGTACATAAGCGGCGTTCATTTGTGTTCACAGTACCCCTTGTTGATTGTTTCAATCGAGCATTGAATTGTTCGAAGTTAATTCTCTTAAGGATCTTCTCTACCTGCAAACGAGGAAGAATAGGAATATTCTCTCTCCCTTTGCAGATAGTGAAGGGTAGGTAACGCAAGCCTTTAACACGTCGTACCTATTTCATTCCTCATTGATTGATTGATTGTCCGAACATTGACTGTTTGGGAATTAGTTCTTTTTGGAGGTATTCCCTGTTTGCATATAAACGTAGGAAAATCTTTGCAAGTAGTGAAAGGGTACGTAATGCGGACCTTTCTCCCCCGTTGTAATCTGTCATGCCTATCTACTCCCCACTGATTGATGCACCTTTTTCACCCGGACCATTTACTAGAGATACGTCATCTGGCCCGACCAGAGAGCACCCCTAGTGAAAAGGACATATGCAATAATAACGAAGTGATCACTGTATCCTGTTAACAGAAACTTTACCATGAAACAACCTGGAAAGAAAAAAATAGGAAAACGAAAATCAGTAGGCCACTGATGAACATGAACATGAACTTTTATTAAACAACAAACAAAGAAACGATAACATAACGTAATGATAAAACCTATTAATGTCCTACAAACAAGAAAACGTTAAAGTATGCCAGTGGTGAGAGACCAGAAAAACAGTCCGAGAAACCAAATCACCCCTCGCTGTCCCAACTCATGCACTCTGAAAGTTCAAAGTTTTGAGGAGTGCTTGTAACATTGTCTGAAGCCTATTTGCAATTGCTTCATCTTCACTATTCTTAAAGTAAGTGGGGGCTGTTGTGATGCGGTGCCACCCTGAACCGCTTGACGGAGGCCCCCGAGGGACGGTGTCATGTCGCGGACTCGGAGGGGGCGCTTGGCTCCGGCCCCCTCCCCAAGTCGTGTTGCCCTGGTGTGGCCTGAGATCGCCCCCGACATAGGTGGCCGGCTCCCGGGGTCAAGCGGAACTTTTTTCCTTTTGGTGACTCTTCCATTCTTCACCTTGTCCCACAATCCGTTTCACCTAAAGACACGCTGTAGTGGGGCACCCCTTTTCCATTTCATTTGCCATTCAGCCCGCTTTTGCTACACTGTGCCTCTTCCGCTATTCAGCTGTTTACCGCCCGCTCTTTCGACTACAGCGTCTCGCTCACCATGTACTTGAGTTGCTCCCGCTCTTGCGGTGCAGCGATAGGCGGCTGCCACAGGACTCTCAAAATGGCGGCCATCTCTTCAGATTTGGGCGTGGTCCACTAAAATGGGCCTGCGACACCTTGGAACTCGGACGCTTGTCTGCTAGAGCTTGGGCTCCATTCTCGAAAGCGTCCCCTCATCCTTGAAGATTCTACAAAAGTCTTGGGGGCCCCCGACTCCCGCAGGCTTCTGGTGGGGAGCGCCTAGCATGATTGCTCGTGGAATGGCCACGACGGAGCTACGAAATGGTGGTGCTCTCATGCTAACGCCAGCTTCAGTCTGAAACATCCAGAAACACTGTAGACTACCAATTCGATCAGTTCCGGTAGCGCTCCAACGTGACCCGGTAGAGAAGAACTTGCCCTCCCCTCTTTGACTGATGGTTCTTGTTGCCTGTCCCTTCTGTTGTCATTTAACAGAACTATTTAGCCTGCTGAAAGGGGTTGTGTGCCGTCCGCTGGTTGGTGGAGACATTTTCACTATATTCTGGACCTGCGTTGTCGCGTAATGCGTCATATGACGCGCCGCGTTAGAAAGTTTAATAAATTATTAAACACAATAAACAATCCTTAAAAAATAAAAAAAAATAAAAAATAATCAACAAAACCAACAATCAATTAACAACAGTATTTGAAAAGTCTATCATTCATTTTTCATTGCAGTACGCTGCTCAGAAAGCTTCCCGGTTCCCGGACCGGGCGCTACCCACGCAAAAAAACAAAAAAAAAATTATTTTTTTTTGCCCCGCGGGGCCGTTTTAAAGCCTCCACATTAAACCTAGGGGGTCAGGGAGGATCTACTATGCCCCCTTATGGTTATTTGCCCCTTTGTTTTGGCCTCCTCTTGTCTCTCGATCCTACCGAGAGACAAGATGGCGGCAGCTACGGACTTTTTGGAATGTTGACAGACGCCAGAGAACCAATCAGCTTCGCTTCACAAAGCTCCGTTGCGCGAAAAGTACGCGTCCTGGAGCGCTGCCCGGTCCGCTGCTACAGATATATATCTTTTTTTAAACGTTAATTTCTCAAAATCCACTGGAGCACATATATTGAGACCTACAAAAGGCACATCGGGCTACCAGTCCCTACAATTTTGCCAAGTTTCGTGCAAATCTATTCAGCCGTTCGGGCTAAAAGTGAGGCTAACCGCCCTATGGAAAAATCAATGTTAAAAACACGTTTTGGGACCCCCCTTTTTTCTCGGCCCCCCCTTGACGAAACCCCCCCAAATTTTCAGGGGCTGCTCAGAAACAAAATGTGCCATTTTCCTGAAAATTTCAGCCAATTCCGTCCACAAACGCCAAAGTTATTAGACATAGAATTTTCAAAAAACCCATAGAGAAAAAATCCTAACTATATATACCTACTGGCGACCGCCAGTAGGTAATATATATATATATATAATCTATAGGTGTTCGCCAGTAGGTTGTTATAGTTAAGACCTAGTTTACATAGGAAAAAAGTTTTTTTTAATTGCCTATATCTCTGGTACCGTTTGACGAATCTTCACGAAACATTCCAAAAAGATTGTCAAGTTGGCTCTTGTGCATAAAACGTTTTAATCTGTCAAGTGGGGGCTGAAAAAAAGGGGGTTCAATAAAGTGTGTTTCCCATGTTAATTTCCATTGAGATTTTGAATAGGAAGACAGTTCAAACTGCTGAAAGGAATGACACCAAATCTGGCAGAAAGCTAGCTCTGGGTCCAGTAAAAGTCTTTTTGATTAGTTCATGTAAATACTTTCCGTAGTTTTGGAATTATTAAAGGAAATCTAAATTTGTACCTTGCAGAAAAAAAAATATGTATATATTCACACACTGACTTGCACACTAATGCATGTACTCACAGATCCACAGAGTCACACACTCAGTCACAGATACCTACACAACAGCAACATAGTGTGAACACAATGTATATAAAAAAAAACAATAAAAAAAAAACTTTATCTTCAAAAGGGGGGAGACGAGCATTATATATTGATCTGTCCTCACTTGTCATAGTTGTGTAATTATATGTATGTTATGCCATAAGATTTATAACCTCGTGTGTCACTGCGAAGTCTAAATACCCATTTCTGTTCTTTCATCAACAGATACCTGGTGACATCACTAATATGTGCTGGTATGAATGGTTTCTCCAGGACTGTCCAATGGAAGTGTTTCGCTCCATGATTTTTTTCCACAAGGTGTCTTGTTAGCCTCATGGTAAATTTCTTGCACCTAAAAGTGCTCCTGTGTTCAAGAATCTGAGCCCTAACTTTCCGGATAGGCATTACAACATATTGAATGGAACAGGGACATGTTAGCAAGTAAATCAGATTACTACTATTGCAATTTGTGAAATTCGAATGAACCCATGGTTTATTGGTTCCTATGTCCAAAGTTTTCGTATGTTTTGTCACAGGGCACGCTGTGTAGACACGCTGTTACTTGGAACTTGAAATCAATAGAATTACATGTTCCTGGCGGTGTGAGGTCACTCTGTAGTCCTACGCCTCCACGTCGGTAAAGAGATGGTTTAAGAGTGACGGTGATAGGAAAGAGCCTGCCAAACGGGTTGTGAATATCCACAGGTGTGTTTGTAGGAAGTGTATTATATGATGACCTCCTCTATACAGTTACATATAACTATTAACATGCCGACGAGGGAGTATGATTGTGTATATTCCTATCGCGAACGCCAATTGAAACACGAGCCGAGTGAGGGAACTACTAAGATGGTGCGTATGAGGTCATTGTGTAGTCCCGAAGTGACGGGAGCGTCACGTTGGAGCGCATGGGACAGCGCCAGCGCTAATAAAACCAATCGATGGAGGACTTTAGTCTTTGGTCAAACTACAGTCCCCAGCATCATGACGGCTAGTTGTGATTAACGGTGATGACATTGAGACAAGGTATTTTGGTGCTAACAAGCGCCAGTTGAGACTGATTGCAGTACTTAAGGGAGACGCCTGTACTGATCGTTACCTCCATTCCTGACGCCGGAGGCAACGACGGACAGGTAGGTACACTCCCTCTTACCCCTTGTTCTTAATCACTCGAGTAGAGAGCGGGGGGCTCATATTTGCTCATTACTCTGGCCCCTTTGGTTCATGCTTTTACGGGATGGAAGGGGGTTTACAGGACTAATAAGTAGTTACCAAATCTCTTCTGATGCTGCCATGAAAAGTCACGGGTATGGACACCATTTAAACTATAGCATTACCGGAGATACGGCTCTTTCTGTGAGTTCATGAGAGGGCTTTTTCTCCAAAGAGGGTACCTAGTAAATACATTTGTTTTAAAAAAAAAAATCATTTTTTTAAGAAAGCAGTTTGGAAAGGAGAACTGTCTCTGCTTAAATGTTGTAGTGCATTTGGCAAGCACACCTAGGGTCAAGAGGATCATGAAAGGAGGGGGTGGATTTATGGAGTGTAGAGGAACTGACGGATGTCAAGGACCACCTCCCTATCACTCTCTTCTCTGTTCCTCAGACCGGGCCTCATATTCCTGAGAAAGGTTCCAGGTGAAGGGAGGTCTAGTCCCCGTTCAAGACGGGTAAGAAGAATATATTTATTTGCTTGTTGATTGTAATGACACGACTAGCTGTAATACGGATAATTGGGAAAGGAGAGGCCATCTGGCCTTGGTTTAAGTGGATTAATTTGGAGTATTTGCTGTTTGTTGTCCTATTCAGGTGCCATCTGCATCCCTTGAAGCGGACGATCAGAAAAGGAAAGGTTGCAATGATTTCAACCTCCTCATTGGTGATATCCATTACACATATTTTTTACTGTTCTCACATTCATGGTGGCTTGGTGGAATTGCAGTAGCAAACGTTGACTAACGTAGGTCCTGAAGAATTCCTTGGGCATTGTTACCCTGGTGGCTGAAACATGTCGACCTTAATATCTGGCAGTTATTTGTTAACACTACCTTTTGCACTGTTTTTACTTTAGAGTGTGAAGGGACATTTGGAATAAAATTTGGCGTGTTCTCTGAGCAACTCTATTTTAAATATTGCACTCACTTTTTCATGCACTGCACTAGTTCTCTGTCATCACTGATTTAAGCAACTATCGATCTACCTGCTCATGGCACCTGGCCCTCTCTTGCTGACCCAAGTGAAAAAGCTTTTCCAAGGAAGGTAATCTCTATGATCAAGAGATATCATTCTACTTGGTGGATGACTAGATGATAATACTGATGACGGAGTTAATTGATGGGAATCCAAGCTCTGCTCTAGGGTCCCTTGTTTCTCACAATACTCCGGTGTTTGCATCCTTTCTCTCTTTTTCCGTCCCTTGGCACTCATTGGCCTTTGCTGAGACCTTCAGTTCTTTGTGTTATGAGTATACTAGATTTGGGGAATAGAACTGTGGCAGGTCGTTAAAATATCTCTTTGACCCTTATTCTCTCCGTTCTTGTTAGGGTTGAGTTTGCGACAGTTAATGCTCATCCAGTCTGTAAAATCTTTCATAAATTTTTGGAACTTGTCTTTCATAATTCTTGGATTGTTACTCAGAGAGAGGAGGAGTTGGATGTCATTGGCTTAGGAGATGATGTGGAGTATTTGGCTTTTGACAATGTTGGCCAAGGTATGTGTTGAAGAGGGTTGGGCAGAGGGATGAGCTTTGAGGTACTCTGCAGGTGATGTTTCTAGGGAGTGAGGAGTAGGGAGGGAGGATAATGTTCTCTCTTTTTCCTGTGTGGTATGATGCGATCACTTGAGGGCTGTTCCTTGGATTCTAATCTGAAGGAGACTGTTGTTCAGTGTATGGTGGGATACAGTGTTGAAGGCTGCTGAGAGGTTGAGAAGGATGAGGGCCACTGTTTCTCCCTGGCCTAACAGCATTCAGATGCCATCTGTGGCTGCGACTAGCACTGTCTCTGTGCTGTGGTTTGCTCTGAAGCTGGACTGGGGGGGTGGGTCCAGGAGGTCATGTTTCTCCAGATGTCTGGTGAACTGGATGTTAATTGCCAACATTTACAAATCCTAAATATGCGGTGTACTTTTTAGGGGGAGTTTTATACAGCGCAAACTTTACCTGAAGGTTACAGGAACACCAGTTGCGTTACAGTCAGACACATTCATTTTTGTTAGGCATAGGGAGATGAAGTGATGTGCCCAGAATTACAGGATGTTGAACTTCCCTGCCGAGACTCGAACCTGGGTTACCCAGCTTCGAGGTCGACCACTCTAGCCATTAGGCCACATCCTTTCATTGAATTTGTGCTTTTGCTTTGTGGAGGCAAGACAGAGACATGAGAGGATTTAAAATGAAAATTATTTAGTTTTTAGTAATTGGGTAGCTCTTAGAAGAGCCCTTGGCTTTATTGTGTGTAGATGATTACTACACATTAAACAGGATGCAGTTTTTCAAATTGTCAAGCAAATTCCTGTTGCCTTTCTCAGAGAAATGTACTCCATCTCTTTTACAGCTATGCTCCATGGTAAAGCACAAGTTGTTGCTATAGATGGAGCCCATGTTGTGGTCTTTGAGTACTACAGAAACAATTTTATTGTTTCCTGGCTTTGTCTATTTGAGTACAGCATTTGTCTGACCATTTCCGTTTCTGCATTTGGTAAATGTTGGAGTGCACCAAGGCACTGTGTTTGAAAAGTGCCTTTAATTTGCCAAAGGTATCCTTCATTGCGATTCCAAACCTACCCTAGTAAGAGTGCCTAGTTCATTGCAAGCACAGTGCACAATTAGGAGGTCTGGCTGTTGAAAATCTGCAATGCACTAAACCAACGTGTTAAAAACTGGGCTTCTTTGCAGATTCTCCTCCATGTTATGCCCCATTTTAGACTACTAGATACTGATATTGACTATGATAGTGCACCGGGACCTGCTAACCAGGCCCCAGTGCTCGTGCTTTTTCCCTTAGAAGTGATGTTAACTTGGTACACCTAAGTAACACCTAAGTACTATGCCCCTTATAAGTCCCTAGTATATGGTACCAGTGGTCCCCAGGGCAAGGGTGGTAAAGAGGTCACCAGGGCTGCAACACTGTTGGTGCCCTCCTGTGTGGCCCAAGTAAAAGTGTGTCTGCAAATCTGCCATTGCAGCCCTGTATGAGCAGCCTGTCTGCTAGAGATTGACTCTGCACACACCTTGTACTTCAAATCCATTCTACCACCTTAATATACATAATTCACTTTTAGGTGTGTCCTCATTAGCCCAGGAGGTAGAGTGCATTGTATTAAAGGTGTGGATATATATGTCTATACATATATACCCCTACAGTAACCTTGTAAAGCAAGATTTTAGTGTAAGTGGCTGGTGGTTGATAGAGTAACATGGGCTGGCTACCAAGAAAACTTGAGCTAGCCAGGTCCATTATGGAACAGCAAAATGTTGTTGTGTTTGGTGTCAAACAATGCTTTCCCCCAACACAATTCCAGTATTGAGGGTGAACTGGCATAGATATAGGTGCTACCCGGGGTAGGTACCCATCTAAGATTTAGTGCTCCAGTGCCTTGGTGGTCACCCCGAGCTATTTGCTGCCAAGACAAGAGTCTGCCCTTCTGCTGGTCATGCTAGCACATCCACAAGATGGTAGGCAAAGGACCTGGACTGGAAGGAAGTCGCACCACCTCCCTCCCAGGATGGCTAGTGTTTACAGTCATCAACGCAGTGAGCCTCAAAGGCTTTCACCACCCTGGATGTGTAATTTATTGTCCCCCATTCCAGAAAACAGTCCTTCCCACCCTGTCCTTGCAGACAGTTGGGAAAATTAGTTATTCAGGAGGCGTACACCTCCAAAAGGCTAGCCACACCTTTAGGGTGGGCGAGGAGGTCTGTACAGCCAAATAAAGGTTCTGCAATGTTGGAAGTCCTTGAAAGAGAGGACTCTGGGTAGGAAAGTTACATACAGCTAAAGGATATTGTCAGATCGAGGAAGGTAGCCTCATGGACTAGTGGCCCATTTGCCACTATTTCAGTATCCTTCATGCCCTGAACTCCCCCTAAACTAGGGTTTAAGGAGTTGCACATTGCAAGCTCAGTTCTGACTTTGAATCTGAGAAGAGGCCAAAGAAAACACCATCACTGGCAACAGGACTTTGGACTTTGCCTCAGTGCAAAGAGTGAACATTTAACTGCCCTGAAGAGACCTTACAATAGAACTGTGTTTTCAAAGTGTGTCAGTGGCAAAAGCTCATTGCTCCCCGCAACAGTAACTCTAGTCAACCAGAAACAAGGCCTAGGCGTGAAGTTCTGCTCTGCTTGCAGAGTTTGTGGAGGTTTTCCCGCTCGGCGTAGTGCATTTTTCTCACTCACGCTCATCAACGGTAAGTTGGTGAATGTGGGTGAGGAAAATCATAGTCCAGACCACCTCCCGGTGAGATTTTTCAACGCGGGTGGTCACGGATGGTCATTACCCCTCACATTGATGAAGCTGTTGCTCGAGTAGAATATCTATTTAAGCAGCACCAAGAAGCAGCACCCTCTTGATGATTACATATTTGTATCGCGCATGGCTACCCGAAGGCATCCCAGCGCTTTAGACAACGTTCACTCACCAAGATCAGACAAACAGGAGGGTTTTCAGTGACTTCCTGAAACTAAGATGGTTACTTTCCATTCTGAGATAGAGTGGAAGATTGTTCCAGAGTCTAGAAGCCTGTAGGGAGAAGCGTCTGCCACCCATACGCACTTTCCTCGTTTTTGGAATTGCGAGGAAATTCTTATTAGAGGATCTTAGTTCCCGCTTAGGGAGGTAGGGACAGAATAGTGACTGTATGAGTGAGGGGGCTTTTTTATGGATTACTTTATGGACCGTAACCAGGGTTTTAAATTCGATCCTCTGCTGCACTGGAAGCCAGTGCAGTTGACGAAGTGCGGGTTTGGCCGATGTCCTTCGCGGAATGTTCAGCAGCGTGCGTGCTGCACAATTCTGAACAGTCTGCAGTGTCTTGATTGTACCTTGGGGGGAGCCTAAATATACCGCATTGGAGTAGTCCAGGCGTGATAAAATCAGCGCCTGTACTAATATCCTTCTGGCTTCAAAGGGAAGAAGACTGATAATCTTTCTCAGAAGCCTAATGAGTGCGTAGCATGTGGCAGCTACCTTACGGGCGTGGACTGAGAAATTAAGAGCAGGGTCCATCCATACCCCAAGGCTCTTAATTTGGGTCTTCGGCTTGGGTGGTTGACCTAGCTTATCTGGCCACCAGCCCTCCACTGTGGTTGGAGCCTTATAACCCAGCATCATCACCTCAGTTTTAGACCCGTTCAGTTTCAGGAAGGATTCATCCATCCATTCCCGAACTTTATTGAGGCAGCTGGAAAGTCTTTCAAAAGGAGCCTCCTGGGTAGATAGTGAGATGATCAGTTGCGTGTCATCTGCGTATGTTGTGCTGTGTGTGGTGCAGTTTGCATTGATTTATACAGTCCGAGACAAACACTCAGTGTTAAAAATCAGTGCGACTGTGTGATGTAACACACTCCGTTGCTTGCAGAACTCCACTTAGCACGGGGGAGTTTTTTGGTCACTTCACGGAGTTCCGCATGGCAGAACTCCATGAACTCCACCCAGGCCTATAAGAAACCAAAGCTGACTCGCAGGGATTGGTGGGTCCAGTCCCCTGCAAGCTGCAGGAAAACTGATGTGCTGCATGGCAAGAATTGACCCGATGGACCTGTCAAGACTAAGCACGAAGCGATGTGGTGTCCTGCATGTTCGGAGTGGTAGTAGCCAAGCTTTTACCAAGTTTCAAGCCGATGTCGTCCAATAGCTGCTGAAGTAAAAGTGGATTACATTTGCAGCTGCCAAGGCTTGTGATTGCCAGTCGGGTGATCAACCGCTTGAAAGACATCTCCAGCCCAAGAGCAGCTCCCAGCAACAGTAACCAACATCATCAACAACCCACTGTTGTGTTCCTGCATCCTGAAGTATTCCTGGATCCTGAAGTTGGAGTTGTCGAGTGTACAGCAAAGCATCTTTGGTGCGATCTGCCGGTGGTGATTGTCAGATGCCAGCTACCTCTGCACCCTGAGCCATTCAAGCAAGGTAGAATAAATTCAGCTGTTGAACCCGGGTCCTAGAACCCCAAAGGCCGCTACTCTGTGTTGGTAGAGTAGAACTCCAGCTTCAAGTGCTGCATTTATTGCCAGCTTTGGTGGCTCCTGTACAAAGTGATTGACAGCTCAAAGGTACCTCTGCACCAGGACTCACAGAGCAAGGTAAAAGTGAACTTGTTGTTTTAACCCTGGTCCAGCCATACCATATAATATTCCACCTTGCACCCTATGGTAGCAATTGCTACCACTTTAACCCTCTCTGGCCAATCCAAGATAAATCCACATTAGGCAAATACAAGTCCGGGTCAATGCCACTCTTTCGAGTACACTCTCTGGCCCAAAAAACACAGCTGTGACCCACAATCCACATTTTGAAGAGAGGAGCAACAGCACACAGGCAGAAGACTGGAGTTGAATATGACGGTAGAAGAAAAGGCAGTTACAATAAAGGAAATTACCTTGTTTAATAAAAGGACATATTTGATTGGGTGGTGTAAATAATTTGGTACCTAAAAATAGGAAGTGATTTAATAGGTAAAGTAAGTAAAACTGTGATTGGATCTGAATACATTTTAAAGAAGTTACGTTATTGTGGATATGCTTAGATTTCCTAGCAGTTAACCGAATCTGCTACAGTTGAACTTGAAGCTGTTAAAAAGTGCTGTGAACTTTTTTACTTACTGGTACAGTTGAGTGTTTGAAAGGAGGTTGCCCTGGGAACTGAGGTAAAGCAGTGTGGGGGAAGGTTCCAAATTCACTGTAAATTTGGAACTAGAAAATAGAGTACTTTACAAAGTGTATTTATTTTGAAATTGCAATTTTCTAATTCAATACTATGATAGAATCTCAAATGTAGTTGAAAATCCATAGCACTATAAATCTAAATGCTTTATTGGACTCCCATATGGATTCGCGACCCTTTCGCAAAGTTACACGAAGGGTCCACGCTGAGCATCACAACAGAGTCGTGAATCCACCCACAGACACTACCAGATTGGGCTTTTCAATTAAAACTAGAATTTGAATAGGAAAAAATGAAGGGAACATTTTGGTTTGCTAACTAAACGAGTATCAGTGGAAAAAGAAATGGAAAAATTGCCATTACTGGTTCTTTGTTGCAGAGAGTGATACTTATCATTCTTTCTGAGAAGAAATTTGAAGTGAAAGAATGTTAAAAATTGGGGATCAACAAATCAAGAGGTATAGTATAAATGGGGACATTGATAATTTATATATAAAAATAAAGTGACTTATAAGTGTTAGTTAAATGTTATAAGGTATGAATATTAGTTAGATATCCTGTAACATATCCTTAAAGGGCCTGAAATAATTCATTATATATGAAGTGAAGTGCTTATGGAACTAGTCAAGCATTTGAACAGTAACAGATATATAAGTAAATAGTCTGATATATAGGCGTTTGGTAAATGAAACAGCCATTAACAAAAATAGTTATGTACTGAGTCATGTAGTTGGAATGAGGTTGCGGAATAGTTTGTTAGTGGTCAAGCGAAAATGTTTATGTTCTATGTATAGTTTCAATAAATATCAATTAGTATATTTAATTTATTTGGAAGGCTGCAGTTTAGTGGTGTAGGTAAGAAATGTTGTTTCAAGTTTGACTGAGTTACATGTGCACATGTAGACCCATACGTCCAGTTATAGATGCAGTTTCCACCCCTACTGGAACTGATACCAATGGATAGAAGGATAGAGCCACTAATAGACACAGGCAGAGAGTGAGAGAGGTTTGTAAACATTCAGTCATGCATGCATACCGTTCTTATGTATCCAGTAGTAATGGAGGCAGTTGCACACACAGTTAAATACTGCAGTTCTCACCAACACAGCCAGCCAGCATTTCATGCAGGTCCTTACATACAGATTGAGAGTCCCGTAGAGTAACTAAGAGATCTAGAGATATACCAACAAACTTACTTACATGTCCAATGACACACCCATGTAGGTACCCAGACACTCATTTATGTATGTTCTGAAGAACTGACACTAACGAATTACCCATCCAGACAAGTAGGCCAGTTTTCCTGCTAGGCTGAGTTTCAAAACAAGTTGCTAATATTTAAACTCCTTTTCTACTTAATATAACTTACTCCTCACATAGACTACAGGTAGGCCATAGAACGGGAAGCTATGAGAATAAAAGATAAATGTTAATTTAAGCTTTATTGAGTTATGTGAACACATGTACACTCATATGTCTAGTTATAGAGCCAGTCTCCCACCCATACTGCTACTCACAAACGTATGTGTAAAAGGATACAGCCACTAATACACCTAGGGACACAGTGGCACAGGCACTTAAACAGCAGTAAAGCAGGGAGTTGCACACACAGATAAATAACACAATACTGACTACCACAGCTAGCAAGCAAACTACGCAGCTCCTTACGTACAGATTGAGAGTCCCATAGAGTAACTAAGAGATCTAGAAATATACCAGCATATTTACTTATGTATCCAATGACACACCCAATTAGGCACTGAGACACTCATTTAAGTATATACTGAAGAACTCACACTAAGAAGTTACAAATCCAGGCAATAAGGCCTTTAAACATGTCACAGGCCTGCTACAGGAAAGTGTGTATATGAGGTTTTCATGCTAGGCCAAATTAACATTCAAAACATGTTGGAAAGCCTTAAACTCCTCTTCTACTATATACAAGCCACCCCTGAGATGGGCTGTAGGTAGGCAATAGGGCTGGGAGCTAAGAGGTTAAAAGATAAGGCACATTGTTTCAAGAGTGATTGAGTTACATGCAGATTTGCAGACCCATATGTCCACTTATAGATCCAGTTTTCTACCCATACCGGTACTCACATACCTATCTGTAAAAGAACAGACCAACTAATACACCTAATCACACAGTGATATACGCACTTAATCATTCACTAACACACACATGCAGCTCTTATGCATCCAGCGTGAAGGAGGCAGTTGCACAAACAGTTTAATACCTCAGTACTCACTACCACAGGCAGCAAGAAATCCATGAAGCTCTTTACATAGAGATAGAGTCCGATAGAGTAACTAAGAATTCCAAAGATACTCCAACATTCTTACGTATCCAATGTCACAACTGATTGTACTTATGTATACAGTTGTACCACAGCTAGTTGCACACACAGTTACGCACCCTAACACTATGTAACACAGCTACTAATCTATTTATACAGACACTTGTATATAGATTTACACACCCATTACGTTACTAGGAGAGCCACTATTGTACTGACTTTCTTACTTAAAGAAACATGTATATACCCATACAGGGACCCATACAGTCAATCAGATTTGTACTCAAGCACTGAGACAAACAACTCACCCATCCGGACAATTAGCTGTTTATAAGTCTGTGAGGCCTGGTAGTGCAGAGCTTGTGTGTCCAGTCTTACTGCTATTTTGACTTGCCATTTAAAAGCCTTTATCAGGTGTTAAAGTGCTCTTCTACTACATATAAGTAACTGTTAAGGTATGGCTTAAGTATGTATTTGGGAAATGAAATGGGTACAGTATGTACTTTTATAATCCATAGCAGCCCAGACTGGCTACCAGGCCTTTTTTTTAAGTAAAGAATGGAAAACCAAATGGTTTTAAAGGATGCTAAAGAACGTTCACAAAACATCCAAAGTTCTGCACCAAGTCATGATCCTCTTAGACAACCAATTATTCAAAATGAAACAGACATACCCATGAGTGAGGTAGAGACTGCAATGCAACAAGCAAGAGAGGAAAGTGTTGATTTTGAACACTTAGTAGTAGCACAACTGAATGACAAACAGAAATACATTTATATCGAAGTAAAAGATAAAATAGAGCAGTGATTTCTGCATGATAAGAAAGAATGTGAACGCCCTTAATTTAAGCCAATTCTACTATACATCAGGTCAATCTAATTCAAATTCTAACTGCTTATCTAAACAAGACTATAGATTCAAATTCATCATGCGTAGTAACAGCACCAACTGAGTTAGCTGCACACTACATTAAAGGAATTACTTTACTCTGACAATAAACTGGAATACCAGAAGTTATATGGTGAAGCTTGTTAGGAGGAGTCCATAATATTGAAGAAACTGAAGCTTTAAATCATCGTTGGGCAAGCATTGTTTCAAACATAATGCTTGCCTTCGTACACTTAAGGATACAGCAGATTTAAAAAACAAAGTATGAAGTGATGCTTGGAGGAAAAGGTTTAATTGTCTTCAGTGACTTACTGCAACTTACCCTCGTGAAAGGATAGCTGGCTTTCAAGACACTTCTTTATACTAAAGCAAGAAATCATTTGGTAAGTATTGAGAATGTAAATCTTTAGTTAAACTTTGAATAATGCATCAAGCATCTGATGTGGAATATGGGAATATTTTTAAGGACATTAGAGTAGGAGTTCTAACAATGGAGGGAAAACGTGCTTTGGAAAGTCGAATTATCAAGAATCTATTTTTATCTGACAATACAGCAGTACAACTAATGTACAATTTCATTGAAAACGACAAATTATAGTCTGTTTAATGCCTAAACTTCAAGAATGCTCCAACTTCAAAAACAATTACGGAAGCTGGAGAAAGAAGATATTTTGGAAATTACAGCTATCGAAAAAATGGAACACAAGGGAATAACAATAATACTTAGTGAGAAACTACAAGCAAAGTTAGATTCATTGTAGAAGTCTGTGTTGTGGACTGCAGGATTAAAAAAGTGTTTACTTGTGTGCATATAATTTTGTGGAATAATTTTAAAGGGAAGGAAGGGTTAGTAAATAGTGCTAGGGGTAAAGTTATTGAGTTCCTTCATTTTCCAAATAGGGATGAGGTTAAGTACTTAGCCATAAAATATGATCTGATTGATGGCGTGAGGAAGATTAGCTGATGTATTGTACGTTTTTGTTTGTGAAACACTTATATGTGAGACGGCAATAGTTTCCAGTGTCTCTATTATGTGCTGTAACTATTCATAAATATCATGGTTTAAGTGTAGACACTGATTCTGTCAATATTGGAAGTGCAGTAGTTAAAAAAGGTATGTCATATGTAGCATTATCACGAGTTGAAAAATTGTCCATTTTGTTTTTAGTTGAATTTGATGATGAGAAAGTTAGTGCTGATGCGAGCTGTGTAAGAGAGCACAAGAAGTCTATACGCACCTCATTTAGGTCACTACCCTATTTATGATAAATGGGTAATCTGTCTAAACAGAAGTTTACAAAAGAGAAGATTGACGTTCAACCAAAGAAAGCAAACTAGCACAAGCTAGAAGACATTAGCAAGAAAAAAACGGAAAATATGGGAGCTATTGTCGGATATGTCTCCCACACAAAAGGTCAGAAAGGAGCTTGCTCTACCCAATTTGAAACGTACTGCTTCGAATTAGACTCAGCAAAATCCACGGGGCAATCTGACCTCCACATCTTTTGTCATGGAGTGTGCGTCTCTTGCCATGAAAGAACATTTCTTCTCCTTCGAAGACCAACTGTAGTAGCAGGTGACTGGTACTTCCATGGGCACCACCTGTGCCCCCAGTATGGCCAATCTTTACATGCACTGGTTTGAGGACTCTTACATCTGCTCTATGGATAATCATTTCCAGACAAATTTGAAACTGTGGAAGACATATATTGATGATATCTTGGTCATCTGGGAGGGTGACCACGTGTCTTTTGAGGTTTTCTATGTGTGGTTAATCTCTTTGAACATCCACTTGAAGTTTACCTGTTAGTATTGTAAGAAATATTTTCCCTTTCTTGACCTTAATTTGTCAACCCAGAGGATTCACCCCCGCTTTTCACCTCTGAACCCAAGGCGATCCCCTATGGTGTCCCCCACGACTTATCCCTCAGCCCCATGCTCTTCAACGCATATATGACCTCGCTGGCCAACATCATCTGATCCTGTCAAACCAGGCTACGTCGTCCCTTACCTTGTCCTGTTACCGAAGCCTTCTGGATGACGTAGGTGATTTCGCAGAGACGCAAGGGACCAACTTCCCAAATTACTAACTATAGACTTACTGATTTAAATTCACAGTAAGAATAAAACTAGAAATAGGGGAGGAGGGCCGGTACTGGACGTTGGTTGGTTGGATGATTCTTGCTGTCGACCTGCGAAGCAACAAGTATCAAAGTTTTACTTATTAGCCTACTGATTTCTCTCCTGTCTAACCTACTAGAAACTAAACCTCCTAACCTGTCTTCTTAGTCTGAGGGTTTAAGCTTTAAACGCCTACCTGCGTACAGTTTTGTCTTGGCTCACGTCCAGTATTTCTTGATCTTGTCTTGATGGTTAAGTCACCAGGTAGTTTTCTGGTGGTAGATACTAGAAGCGTCTTTGCAAGGATTTGCTATAAAACAAATGGATTTTATTAATAACAATCCCTTCTTAACACCTAACACTTACTTGCGACACTCTAACCTTCACTTACTTGCAAATGTTTCTTAAGTCATGGAAAGAGGGATCCTTTAGGGTTCTTGTGCCTAGACCTGGTTTACACTTAGTGAAAAAACACAGATATACACACTACCTATGATATAAACAAAACCAGAGGCCTTTCTTATCCTACATCAAGACTAGAATCTATTCTGTCTTAGAAATCACAAGTAAACTCTTCACATCACAATAACTTCTTGTAATGCATAAAATCACACAAAGTCTCTCAAAAGCCTTTAAATTAAACAAGTGTTTCAGAGAAAGCGTCTTTGTTGTCTTCTTTCTTGCTTTTAGAAGAAAATAATATTTTCCAAAAATTTTTCTTGACCTTTCTTGCGATGGGCGCCTGTTAAAGAAACAAGAATTGTACTTATCTTGTTTCATCTTTGTTTTACAGGAATCGGGATCGAGATGAGGCCGTAGGGAAGACTTCAAGCAGCTGAATTCCTTCAATCAGGTGAGTTCCAGAGTGAGCCCCCAGATGCGATCCTTCCTCGAGCAAATCGGAAGGCAAAGCATCTTCTAGAAGACTGGGTGCGGTTTAAATAGAAGACCGCACCCAGAAGACACGTGCGCATGAACACGCTTAGCCGCTGTGAGCAGTTCGGCTCAGCGCAGCTTGGCGTGACAAGAGTCTGTGCGTTTCTCAGTCTTGCAGCGTGGTTTGGCAAAGTTTAATCTTGAAACTTTTAATGGGAATAAACTGTTTGTAACATCATAAAGCCAAGCAAGAAATCGATTGACCTTTAAAGAATGTACAATTATACTTAGCAAATCGAATGATACATTAGTGAGTAAAACACCCTTACATTTACAAACAATTCACCTCATTGCACACATACTGACAATCAGGACGTGCGGGTGCACGGGACAGGGATGGGTTTTATGAAAACAGAACACCATTTAAAACTCATGGTGGGGCCTGCTAAGAATATCTAGGATTTAGGGCACAACCAAGAGAGGCTAGAGTGGGGAATCATGACAGTACTCCCTTCTCAAGATCCCTCCTAAAACCGGTGAGATTGATTTAGGTTTACCTGGATGTTGCATATGAAAAGTTCTAACTTTTTTAGGAGCATGCTTTAGATGTTCTAATGGTTCCCATGATCTTTCTTCGGAACCGTACCCCTTCCAATCCACTAGATACAAAAGTCTTCCTCGAATTCTTTTAGAGTCCAAAATAGTTTTTACTTCATATTCAGAATGACCTTCTATAATGATGGAAGGAGGAGGTCGAATCAACCGGGTCTGAGGATTAAATGGTTTTATCAGAGAAACTTGGAACACAGGATGGATCTGATATTTCGGAGGGAGAGTCAATTTGACACAAACAGGGTTGATAACCCTTTCAATAGGAAAGGGGCTATAAACCTGGGATTGAATTTGTGATTTCCTTTTATCTTTAAATTTTTGGTACTTAACCAGACCTTATCTCCAGGAGTATATTTAGGTTGTTCCGTTCTATGTTTGTCTGCTGATATTTTTTGATTCTCTTTTGCACGTGCCAAGTTGTAAGTAGCCTGTTCTTGGATGGAAGACAACTTGGAAATATAATCAGAGAGAGCAGGCACAGGATTAGTTTCTTTGATATCCTTTGGAATACACTTAGGGTGGAAACCATAATTACAAAAGAATGGGGACATCTCTATGGAAGCATGGTTTATATTGCTGTAGGCAAATTCTAATGGGCTTAACAGATCTGACCATTTTTCTTTTGAGTTTGTTAACATACAACGAATAAACTGTTCTATGGTTTGATTGGTGCGTTCAGTTAAACCGTCTGTTTGAGGATGATAACTCGATGATAATCGAACATCCATATTCAAAAGGGAACCTAAATTTCGCCAAACTCGAGAAATAAATTGGGAGCCTCTGTCAGAAATAACTACAGAAGGAATGCCATGTAATCGTATTATATTCACCATTACAAGATGTGCTAGATCCATAGCAGTGGGCAGTTTTTTTAGAGGAATGAAATGGGCCATGCGTGAGAACTGGTCCACAATTGTTAAGATGGTAGTATACCCTTTCTGTGTTTCAGGAAGTTCAACAATAAAATCTAACGAAATGGTATGCCATGGATGAGGTGGTATGGGAAGTGGTGTTAATAAACCACTAGGAGCCTGAAGAGAGGCTTTATTTTGAATACAAACACTACATGTTTCTACAAAATGTTGCACATCTTTCAACATGGATGGCCACCAAAAGGTTCTTTTGATTAATTCATAGGTTTTAATGATGCTGGGATGAGCTGTTAGAGGAGGGTCATGATGAAGATGGATTATGGTCTTTTGAAGCGAATCAGTTGGAACCATAATGAGATCATGTACAAAGATTAGTTTATCTTTTTCATGAAGATGAGGATACTCCTTTTTCCATTCATCAAACCCCTTTCTTTCCACTTCTTTTTTTATATCCACAATGATATCACAAACCGATAGACTGGCTTGAAAACATGATGTTGGAATCACAGGATTTACAACTGTAAGTTGTACGACATTGTTTTCGCCTATTCTGGACAAGGCATCAGCTTTGAGGTTTTGTTTTCCAGGACGATATGTAATAACAAAGTTGTAGTCGTTAAAAAACATTGACCACCTTAATTGTCTAGCTGATAAAGCTTTTACTGACCGTAAAGCTTGAAGATTTCTGTGGTCTGTATAAATTGCTACAGGGTGACAAGCTCCTAGCAAGTAGTGACACCATTCTTCAAAGACTGCTTTTATGACCAAAAGTTCTTTATCGGCAATTGCATAATTCAGTTCTGCTTCAGATAACTTTCTGGAATAAAAGGCAATGGGGTGCATTTGACCTGTATCTACATTTCTTTGATACAGGATGCCACCAAGGGCATATTGTGAAGCGTCTGCTTCAACAATAAAATGTTGGCTGGGATCTGGATGGCTTAAAATTGGAGCAGATGTGAACCTCTTTTTTAACTCTTGAAAAGCTATTTCTGCCGAATCTGACCAGATAAACGTTACACCTTTTCGCAACAATTTAGTGATGGGAGTAATTGTCTGAGAAAAGTCTTGTATAAAACGACGATAGAAGTTCGCAAAGCCTAAAAAACTTTGAACTTGCTTTACAGTAGTAGGACTTGGCCAAGAAGTGACTGCGTCTACCTTTTTTGGGTCCATCTCAATTCCTTTGGGACTGATAATATATCCGAGGAAATCAACCTTGGATACATGAAATAGACTCTTCTCCAGTTTCACAAATAAAGAATTTGAAAGCAATTTTTGAAGGATGGCACAGACTTGCTGTACATGTTTCTCTTCGGAGTTGGAAAAGATAAGGATATCATCAATATAAACAACACAGCATATATCAATGAATTCGTGCAACACTTCATTTATAAAGAATTGGAAAGCAGCTGGTGCAATGCATAGTCCGAAAGGCATTACTTGGTATTCAAAGAGGCCAAATTTAGTGCAAAACGCAGTTTTCCACTCATCGCCTTTTCGGACTCTCACCAGATGGTATGCTCCGCGCAAGTCCAATTTAGAATAAATGGTCACTTTTTTAATCTGATCTAATAGAGTTGGAATAAGAGGTAAAGGATACCTGTTCTTAACGGTTACATTATTCAGGGCTCTGTAATCGATGCACATACACAACTCTCCTCCTTTTTTCGGAATAAAAAAAAGAGAAGATGACACAGGTGACGTAGAGTGTCGGATGAAACCATTTGCAAGGTATTCGTCAAGATATTCTCTAAGGTGTACATTCTCATTTTCTGTAAGAGCGTAAATCCTGCTGCAGGGTAAGGTGGCCCCTGCTACAAGATCTATTCTGCAGTCAAAGTCCCTGTGTGGGGGAAGAGTGTTAGCCTTTTTTTTTTTATCAAAAACGTCCAAGAGATCAGAGTATACTGAAGGGACACCATCTAAAACTAAAACACTGGTAGAATCGGTTTTAAAGTCAAATCCTTGAATGACATCCTCAGATTTCTTTAAAAGAAAACAATGATTTGAACAGTGAGATGAGTTAAAAGTTATTATTTTTGACACCCAATCTATGTTCGGATTGTGTTGAATCAACCAAGGAATCCCCAAAATCAATCTGAAATGAGGGGCATCTATGATGTCGAATTGGATTCTCTCTCTGTGAATAGGTGAACAGTCCATTTCAAGTAGTTCAGTTTGTCTGTCAATAGGACCAGAAGTCAGTTCTTTACCGTCAACTGCCCTTACTGTTTCAGGAGGACTCTTAAGGATCGAGTTAAAGCCTAATTGAGAAAAAAAGTGTGTATCTATAAAATTACCAGTTGCTCCAGAGTCAATTATTGCTTCAACTTTCCTTGAGTGTGAGGTAGGAAGTAAGCTCCTTAAATCCATTATGATACAAAAATGTTTACACCCTATGGGTGGAACAGTAGAGGCCAAACTAGAATTAGCAGGGTAATTGCTACTTCTGAGGATCTTGTTTTTCCTTTATTGGGCCGTGTAGGACATTCTTTTACGAAATGACCGGTCTTGCCACAATAGAGGCATTGATTAAGTCTTCGTCTTTTTTCTTTTTTATCCTTAGGTAAAGGACCCCTAATAGAACCAATTTGCATAGGTTCTAGAGAATCTATTTTGGGATTGACCTCTCGAGAAGTTGAGGTTTTTTCTTTTAAGAATACTAACTTATGATCAGATTTTCCCTTCTCTCCTTTTCTTTCCTGTAGCCTATGGTTTAATTTAACCCCTTCGCTGCGGCCGCGATTTCCCCCGTGTGCTGTAAACAAACGAACAGGGTGGGGCCGTGATGAACCCCAGCCGTCATCAGCACACGCCCACCGCGGGGCGTGACGGCTGGGGTTCGTCACCAGCATGGGAGGGGTTAACAACCAAATCAATGAATTCATTGATATCATCAGGTGGCTCCAGGATTTGAGTTACCATGTCCTTTAACTCGTCCTTTGACCCCCTATAAAAAATTGAGACTCTTTTATCATAAGGCCAGTTAGCTTCAAGAACCAGACGATCAAACAGAGAGATATAATGAAGCAGATCCGAAGATCCCTGTTTTAGACCAAGAAGCTCATTGTCTGCGGACTGTACAAAGACATGCTTAGCAAAAATCTTTTTCAAGGCACGTTCAAAATTCCTAAAATTATATCAGATAGGGTCATCTTTCTCAACTAACGGAACTGACCAAAGAGCAGCATCTCCACCTAAGTAAGATAACATAAAGGCTACTTTGGAGGAGTCATCAGGGAAGGCGGTTGCCTTAGCTAAAAAATGTAAATGACATTGCTGCAGGAATATGGAGAACTTGTTACTGTCTCCATAAAACCTCTCAGGCTGAGCTAAGGGAGTGGGAACTGGAGTTACCACTTGGATTTGAGTTTGGGGTCCTGAGTCAGAGGATGAACCATGAAAGGTTGGAGGCTTCAAGATTGGCTTGTGTTGTATTGCGTCTTGTAAAGAGGACATATCCCTACGTAAGGAAGCATTTTCTTAGGTCATTCAGGATGGCTGCAATATCCTGTAAGTATACTTGGTCCATTGCGTCTGGGCGAAAAAATATTCGTGGGCTTTGCCTTCTGTCCAACCAGGCTACGTCGTCCCTTACCTTGTCCTGTTACCGGAGTCTTCTGGATGACATAGGTGATTTCGCAGAGACGCAAGGGACCAACTTCCCAAATGACTAACTATAGACTTACTGATTTAAATTCACATTGAGAATAAAACTAGAAATAGGGGAGGAGGGCCGGTACTGGACATTGGTTGGTTGGATGATTCTTGCTGTCGACCTGCGAAGCAACAAATATCAAAGTTTTACTTATTAGCCTACTGATTTCTCTCCTGTCTAACCTACTAGAAACTAAACCTCCTAACCTGTCTTCTTAGTCTGAGAGTTTAAGCTTTAAACGCCTACCTGCGTACAGTGTTGTCTTGGCTCACGTCCAGTATTTCTTGATCTTGTCTTTATGGTTAAGTCACCAGGTAGTTTTCTGGTGGTAGATACTAGAAGCGTCTTTGCAAGGATTTGCTATAAAACAAATGGATTTTATTAATAACAATCCATTCTTAACACCTAACACTTACTTGCGACACTCTAACCTTCACTTACTTGCAAATGTTTCTTAAGTCATGGAAAGAGGGATCCTTTAGGGTTCTTGTGCCTAGACCTGGTTTACACTTAGTGAAAAAACACAGATATACACACTAGCTATGATCTAAACAAAACCAGAGGCCTTTCTTATACTACATCAAGACTAGAATCTATTCTGTCTTAGAAATCACAAGTAAACTCTTCACATCACAATAACTTCTTGTAATGCATAAAATCACACAAAGTCTCTCAAAAGCCTTTAAATTAAACAAGTGTTTCAGAGAAAGCGCCTTTGTTGTCTTCTTTCTTGCTTTTAGAAGAAAATAATGTTTTCCAAAAATTGTTCTTGACCTTTCTTGCGATGGGCGCCTGTTAAAGAATCAAGAATTATACTTATCTTGTTTCATCTTTGTTTTACAGGAATCGGGATCGAGATGAGGCCGAAGGGAAGACTTCAAGCAGCTGAATTCCTTCAATCAGGGTGAGTTCCAGAGTGAGCCCCCAGATGTGATCCTTCCTCGAGCAAAGCGTCTTCTAGAAGACTGGGTGCGGTTTAAATAGAAGACCGCACCCAGAAGACACGTGCACACGAACACGCTTAGCCGCTGTGAGCAGTTCGGCTCAGCGCGGCTTGGCCTGACAAGAGTCTGTGCGTTTCTCAGTCTTGCAGCGTGGTTTGGCAAAGTTTAATCTTGAAACTTTAAATGGGAATACACTGTTTGTAACATCATAAAGCCAAACAAGAAATCGATTGACCTTTAAAGAATGTACAATTATACTTAGCAAATCGAATGATACATTAGTGAGTAAAACACCCTTTACATTTACAAACAATTCACCTCATTGCACACATACTGACAATCAGGACGTGCGGGTGCACGGGACAGGGGTGGGTTTTATGAAAACAGAACACCATTTAACACTCATGGTGGGACCTGCTAAGAATATCTAGCATTTATTTAGGGCACAACCAAGAGAGGCTAGAGTGGGGAATCATGACAGATCCAGAGTCTTATCATAATTTCCTATGCAGATGACACCCAATCATCCTCTCACTCACTGATGACCCTACCACCACAAGAACTAACTTCCACAGATCCATGACAAATGTTGCTGACTGGATGAAGAACAACTGTCTGCAGCTGAACACAGACAAGATGGAAGTACTGATCTTTGGAAACAATAGCAACACATGGAATGTCTCCTGGTGGCCATCAGACCTAGGACTCGCACCCACTCCCTCCAACCACACCAGAAACTTCAGAATCATCATTGACAACAAGCTCTCCATGAAATTACAGATCAACGCCATCTCCTCCGCCTGCTTCTTCACTCTTCACATGCTACGTAAGATCTTCAAGTGGCTACCCCTACACACGAGATGTACTATGACTGAAGCCCTCATTATCAGGCAACTGTACTGCGGCAATACCCTCTACGTCGGAATGACCATACACCTTCTACAGGGACTTCAGACCATAGAGCATGGGTACTCACAAACTTTCTCTCGGGGGGCAAATTTACAGTGTGGTTTGTGGTCGAGGGCCGCACTGGTGGGGGCGGGGTCAGAGGGGGAGGGGGCGGGGCTAAAGCAAAATGAAAACTTGTGACCATGAGGTTGCACACAGGTCCCTGCAGCAGATGCCTTCATCCACTGAGCTACCAGACCCAGCATACATACATCTCTCTCCCTCCTGCCCTCCCTTTCCATCTCTCTCTCCCTCCTGCCCTCCCTCTCCCTCCTGCCCTCTCTCTCGATCTCTCTCTCCCTCCTGCCCTCCCTTTCCTCCTGCCCTCTCTCTCGATCTCTCTCCCTCCTGCCCTATCTCTCCCTCTCATCTCTCTCTCCCTCCTGCCCTCCCTCTCCATCTCTCTCTCCCTCCTGCCCTCTCTCTCTCTCGATCTCGCTCCCTCCTGCCCTCCCTCTCCCTCCTGCCCTCTCTCTCCCTCTCCATCTCTCTCTCCCTCCTGCCCTCCCTCTCCCTCCTGCCCTCTCTCTCCCTCCTGCCCTCCCTCTCCCTCCTGCCCTCCCTCTCCACCTCTCTCTCCCTCCTGCCCTCCCTCTCCCTCCTGCCCTCTCCCTCCCTCCTGCCCTCCCTCTCGATCTCTCTCTCTCCCTCCTGCCCTCCCTCTTGATCTCTCTAACTTAGAGAATGGATCTGATTTTCTGATAATCAGACCAACTTGTAAAGCATATTATAATTATAGGACCAAGAGTAAAACCAACAAGACCTATTAGCTATGCCAATGCTTGCTTTAAATTGCTGACCCTCTGTACATGCATGTGTACATGTACCCCATGCAAGCAGTGACTGTTCCCTGGGACTTAAACATACTTCTTTTACTCCTCGCCTAGCCCCTCATTCCTACTACAGCGCCCTGAAGCCCGGACGGCAGGAGGCTGTGCGCTAGAAAATATATATATATAAATAAACATGCCCCAGCACAGAGGGGTGCAGACAAACATGGGTTTATTCTTCGCTTTGCAGCCCTTGAACCCAGAGCAGATATCAGCCCAGAGCACGGTACCACCGTGAAGCATCAAACTTCCAGCGCCTTCTTTGGGAATGTTTACAGAGGGCGTCACAGACCCGTGCCATTAGCCACAGTGTATTCTGCACATATGTCTATGCACCACTAAAAAGTGAAAGTTGTAGACTCGTGTAAGTCAGTGAATAAGTGTGAGCGCCTAATCACACGTGCAGTTTAAGAGCTCTTTAGCATCCTCGGAATCTTCCATTGTTTAAGTGGGTACCTCCCTCAGCACACTTAAGTTACAGGAGGTGCAGTCTTAACTCGGAAAGCCCTGATTTTATCATTCCCCGGGGGTGGGGGGGTCAGAGGAGTCTTTCTATGTGGTAACAAATGGCCAGGATGGGGGCAGGCTCACAGAGCACGTCACTACCCCAAAGTACCAGCTGATGTTTATTGCACACAGCTCCGTGACAATTGAGACAAAGAGGACAGAGCCTGAAGGAGGGTGTGCTCGGGCACATCAATAACCCTAGGAGCCAATGGCGAGGAGGCGGGGTGCACGCGGCGCGACAATGGCAGGCTCTGCATTTGAATAGTTCTCAATGGCCTCTCTTCAGGAGTCAGGGCTGGCATTCTGTCACCTCGGCTGCAGACTAGGCAGAACTCGCAGCTTTCTCCTGCTAGCTGTCTCTCCTGGACGTAGAAATCAAGGCGCTCTTTGAATTTTCGATGACGTGGCGGGTCTCTCTGGTGTGGGCGTCTCTGCCCACGCAACACCCAGTGCAGAACGGAATGGTGCAAAGTGAGACACAATCACAGCCAGCAGTACACTAAGGGGGAGGGCGGATCTGTGCAAGAATGAGTGTGTCCTCTGTGTCAACACTACGCTTTCACACATTTCAGCAGTAATGCGCTTCTAGGGGTCGCTCGGCCCCACAGAGCAGAGGCTTTGTCGTATTTCACCTCTTCGTGCCCCTGCATCTCCCCTCTGCTCTGTGGGGGCCGGGGGAGAAGTGATTGTCAGAGTGGAGATGCAGGGGCGATAAGAGGTGAAATACAACAAAGCCTCTGCTCTGTGGGGGCCGGGGAGCAGTGATTATCAGTCTGAGTCCTCTCAGTCAAGCGCTGCTGCGGCAGTGTTTTCTAAAACTAATACATAATTTTTTTAAGCCCAGGTACGATTTTGTCCACCATAAGCGTGGAAGGGTATACTCAGATGTGAGTCCCTTGCTCATTGCACCATCAGGATTCAAGCAAGCCGGGCCGACGACGGCTGAAATGCCAGAAACCGGTCCCCGGAAGCTTGTTTCCTTCCCAGTATAAGAATTGGCTTGGTAGTTTGGTTTGCCCTGTTCCCATCATGCACTGGGACAGGAACATACTAATTTGCATGTAGCCAGGTTCTGAGCTGGGATGGTGCAGTGAGATAAAAAACGGTGATGGATCAAGCCCTGATCTTTGGACTGGGTAAGAGTGGTCTGCTTAATTCAGACACTCTGTTCATCACCACCCCCTTTTCTGAATCATCAGGTACGATTGTCGGCAAGGTCCGCGGGCCGCCAAGGAAGGCTTGCCGGACCGCTGGTGGCCCGCGGGCCGTACTAAGAGTACCCCTGCCATAGAGAATGCCTCTGCCAGACCAATCCTTAGCCTTTGCCGACGAACTCGATCACACCACACCTCAGGAAACTGCATTGCTTCCCCGTACAGAAAAGATGGAAATTCAAGCAGTGGACCCATGCACACAAGGTTCTACACAACCAAGGATCTGTCTACATTAACCACCGCCTGAACTTCCACCATCATCGAAAAGACTACACTCCACCTCCATTTCATTTGTCCATGCTACCAACATTTACCAAAGCAAAAGTGGAGGACACTCCTTCTCTCACATCACAGCAACGACCTGGAACAGCCTCCCACACACCTCCAGACCATTACCTCACTTCTGGAATTCCAAATGGCCCTTAAAACTTTGCTGTTTGAATAAGCCTCCAGAGCCTGCAAGTGCCTGGATACCCTATTGGGTGATTAGCCACGCTTTATACATCCTGATTGATTGATTGAATGTCACAATGATGCATGAGCAGATGGATCTAAACTGAAAACTGAAAATATAAACTTCAAAGATGGACAATTATTAATTTCTGCTTTCATGAGCTCTGGAAAGTGATCCTAACTTACCTATTCATGTACTCACATATCTACTCACTTATGCATGCAGCCACTCACACACCCACTCAGTTGCCTATACAACCACTCACACACCCAGTCACTTACTCATACAGCCACCTAACACCCACGTACTCACCAATTTAGGCACTCATGCACCTTCTCAAACATGAATACAACCACTCCTACATCCACTCACTTACCTACACAAATACTTAGAAAGCCATTAACTTACTTATGCAGATACTACGACATGCACACATTCTCATATCCAGTCACTGATTCATCCACTCAGCCACTTATCCACTCAACCACGTATCCACTCATGCACCGACTCGCACACCCAGTCACACACTCATGCAGTCATTCATGAACCCTTTTACTCACTCATACAGTCACTAAGATACCAACTCATACATCCACTTACACTGCCAGTCACTCACCCATGCAGCAACTCACACATCCACTCACACGTCCATAAGCCACTCTTGAATCCATTTACTCACCTGCACAGCCACTTATACACCTTCTCACTCACCCAGTAATTCATGTACCCTTTCACTCATGCATTCAGTAGCTCACATACTCACTCATCTATATGGGCACTCATGCAGCCACTCCCTTACCTATAAAGCCAGTTACACATCTACTCACTCACCCATTGAGTCCCTCACACACTACTCACTCACTCATGAAACCACTCACACACCCTATCACTCACCAATATAGGCACTAATACACCACTCAGTCATCCTTACACTCACTGATGTACCCTGCCATTCAATCACACAACCACTCCCACATATTCATTCACTCATACAGCCACTTAGATGCCTACTCACTCCCCTATACAACCATTTACACAGCAACTTAGTCACCCATGCAGCCACTCACACACCTACTCACATATCTATCCAGCCACTCATGCACCCGGTTACTCATCTATACAGCCACTCACATACCCTCTCACTTACCCATACAGTAATTCATGTAGCATTTTACTCACTCATTCAGTTACTCACATGCTCACTTATACATGCACCAATCACACACCTACTCACTCACCTATACAGTCACTCATAAAGCCACTCACTCACTCATAGAGCCAGCTACTCAGCCATTCACTCACCCATTAGGATACTCACACATTCACTCACTCACTCATGCAGCCACTCATGTATCCTGTCCCTCACGCATATAGGCACTCATGCACCATTTGCTTATCCATACACTCACTCATGAACCCCCTTATTTACTCAAATATCCATTCACACAACCACTCATTCACCCATACAGACACTCAACACACACTCACTCACCCAAACAGGCACTCATGCATCCTCTCACTCACCTATCTAGCCACTCATGGAGCCACTCAGTCTGCATACAGCCATTTAATCAGCCGCTCATTTACCCATGCAGCCACTCACACAATCACTCGCACAGCCATACAGCCACTCATTCATCAACTACTCACTGATACAGCCACTCAAATAACTTCTCTCTCCCCATACAGTAATTAATTTACCCTTTCAATCACTCATTCAGTTACTCACACACTCACTCACTTACCCATGGACCACATAAGTACCTCGCCCATATAGCCAAACATGCCTCCATGCATTAACTCATATAGGCACTTACACAGCCTTTCACTCTCTCATTGAGTTACCTACACCCTCACTCACTCTCTCATGCAGCAACTCACTCACCCTGCCGCTCACCCATATAGTCACTCATGCACCATTCACTCATCCATACACTCACTCATGCATCCTGTCAATCACTTAGACAACCACAGACACACCTATACAGCTACTCAACACCCACTCACTCATGCATCCTCTCACTCACACATATAGCCAGTCATGCAGTCAGTCACTCACCCATACAGACAGTTATACAGCCTGTCACATACCCATACAAAAACCTATACAAAAACTCAGTCACTGTTTCCGTTCTAGGAAGCACTGTGCACTAAGCATGGGGAGTGCTGGTCTGGTTGCCAGGTTGAGACGCCTGCATTTTTTCTTTGATTTTTAAATGCTGCACCTCCGAGAGGAAGTTTGCACACTGCCGTCGCTGCACATCTTCCCACTTCATGCCCTCACCCGACACCTTGGTCCACCGCTCTCTGTCGGGACTGATGCTTCCTGTCTGGCAGCACCCGAAGCACTGGTCTCTGCTCTGACTAAATTGAATAGATCTGACTGTGGCTAATAACCATCAACACATGGCACTTTATCTGTAGCATTGAATGGATAAGATGAAGATCATCAAGCGCCAGCTATCCATGTCCTTGCACAGCAGCCGCCCTGTGGATGACTCGTTATCAGATCTCGCGGAACAGATCAACCTTGATGACAACAATGCGAAAAACAATGGCATCGTACATGAGAATGTGAAAATGGGTTCAGATGGTGAAAGTGACCAAACCTTAGGGAAATCCTCTGATAAGATACATTCACCTGTCCGAGTAAGAATGAGGAACCAACACCACAGGCAAATATCAACTGAAGACATCAACAAACGACTTTCACTTCCTGCAGACATTCGATGTCCTGAAGGGAACTTGTAAAAATGTGCAAAGTTGATGAGTCAACGACTTCAAAGAACATATTTGGCTGCTCCCTCTTTCTTCTTCCTGATGAAGACCAGCATTTTTTATTCAATGGGTTAAAACATCGATGTATTACCTTGTTAACTGCCAAATAGTGTAGTATCTAACATTGATTCGAATTTCAAGCCATCTAGTTTGGAAATTGTTTCACTACTCAGTCAACAATGTTAATGGATTGTCCGTTGTAAATAGCACTAGCGCACCTATATTTACCTATACGTTTGCCACTAATCACTCCAGCTGTACCATTTACAGGAACACCTATGGTATATGTTGTCTAATTGGTACGACTTTACAGTAAGTAAATATGCTGTTTAATCTCTTATGGATGAGTAATGTAATACATTTTGTTCTTTTGCTTTAGAAGTTTTAATTGATAAACATCTTCCAAGGGAATAATTGTGTTTTGTATATAAAGCAAAGGGTGGAGGAAGTGGAAATGGCATCATTTCCACATGCCCCAAACATACCTATACCGTTGATCTCACCTTTAGTCTAGCACCACTTAAGTTCATGTCCCCCTCCGATCACTGGTCACTGGTTTACTGGCCCTGCGATTCCATTAACAGTATCTGCTGTATGGGTAGTTGCAATGTGTTGTCTGTTAATTAGGTCTCAAACACAGTTAGCAATTTCTGTACTACTAGCAGATGTCAGCAACAGACTGGCCTTTTTGGGGATAAAAAACTCAGCCACACTTACAGCCACTCAAACACACCTTCATCACCCAAACAGTGATGTAATATGTGAGGTCATAGTTAGTGCACTGCAAGACCGTAGGTTATAGTTAGCTCAAGTAACTATAATTGCTGTATTTCAATGTGGGTTTGTATGAGTGAAATGCAAGCCTAAGTATCACATCCCTTTAACCTTTGTTTTTTCAGTGACTATCTGAATATACATATATATGTAATAACTCAAACCTGAAGTATTACGTAATTGACGCATTTCCCCCCCCCGTAGAAGAGGAGGTGACCGTGAAAACAAGTTAAGAAAGCTGTTATATATTACAGCTCGACTCCAAACAGAGGACTTACATACATGTCTAACATAAATATATCTGTCACAGACTTACTTTTGGACCAGAGGAACATGTTTTACGATTACATCTGAATTTTATCCTTTGATCCCTTTTTTGATATACAGTTTTAAGGATTTTACCAACTGCAGTCTTTTTGTTATCTTTTATATCAAGGTTAGGAGAATAGGAATATGTATATATTAATATGATGAATTTTATATTGATTGGCAGATATTTATTGGTTTTTACAACCTTTTATCTGTTTGGAGATATTAATGTGTTTATATATACCAACATAAGTTTGCGTAATTTTGCACATTTTCCTTCTCTTAATGAAACAGAAATATTGACAGGCCTGGTCACACAACTATTTAAATTAATGCAAAAGGGGTTGAAGGTTTGAATTCGGTAGATGTAACACTGAGAATAACCTTAACAAACACCAACAATAATCTCAAATGAGACCTGATCAACCGCATATACAGGAAAAAAACGGAACTGACGCAGCAAGAACCACCATTTAATGAACATACAACCTTTGCATGATATATCAGGGATTGATCCCGCCATTGTATACTATGTCATTAGCATATGGTTTTAAGTATAAACAATATAAGGTATTTTACTGATATCTCGAGGGGGACACAAACTAAAAGCCATATTGCTTTTAAAAGTTTATAGGAAATATGTTTCTATAATCAGGTCATTTTAATCATAGTGATTTAAGATAAATTATGAGTAGGATTGAGTGCAACAACATCTCTTCCATGTTCATTATTACTAACAATACGTGATATAGGTTGTATGAGGCACTGTCCCCTTAAATATTGCACTTCCTTTACTTGCCACTGTCATGCGATCAAGGCTTAGGAGAGCCGAAACAGGTAATGGCGACTGGTGAGGAATAAAACATCTTTGCACCATACCTGGGTCCGTGTCCGCTCTAGGAGGTATCCTGCGGGTTTAAGGAAGAAAGCTGTAATATATATACACATATATATATATTGAAAAACACCATGCCCTCAGGCGAGACAGCACACGAACGGCACCGCAATCCAGCGGGTAGACATCAATATGCTGGTGTCAGCTCTCAGACGTTCTTCGCCTGACGCGTTTCTGAGCCGTATGCTCGTCATCAGATGCTTGACTGCTCTTGGCGCTCAACACTCCCACTGCTAATTGAAAAAAACTCAAATGAGTGTGAACGCGGCATTGTGGGATTTGTAGTAAGTGTTGATTCCTTGGATGGGAGCGCCACAGCTGAAAAATATACAGCCCTGTATGGGCCCCAGAATACTGTGTGTCCATTAATCCCTTGGTACCGCTTCACATCAGGCTTCGGTGATGCAAAGTCCCGTGACCCCCAGCACTTGGGGTGGTGCATGCCTCCGCGGCAGGGCCTCCGCGTATTAATTGAAAAACACCATGCCCTCAGGCGAGACAGCACACGAACGGCACCGCAATCCAGCGGGTAGAAGACACATCAATATGCCGGTGTCAGCTCTCAGTCGTTCTTCGCCTGACGTGTTTCTGAGCCGTATGCTCGTCATCAGAGGCTCGACTGTCCTTGGCGCTCAACACTCCCACTGTTAATTGAAAAAAACTCAAATGAGTGTGAACGCTGCATTGTGGGATTTGTAGTAAGTGTTGATTCCCTCAATGGGAGCTCCACAGCTGAAAAATATACAGCCCTGTATGGGCCCCAGAATACTGTGTGTCCATTAATCCCTTGGTGCCGCTTCACATCAGGCTTCGGTGATGCAAAGTCCCGTGACCCCCAGCACTTGGGGTGGTGCATGCCTCCGCGGCAGGGCTGCTGCGCATTAATTGAAAAACACCATGCCCTCAGGCGAGAGAGCACACAAACGGCACCGCAATCCAGTGGGTAGAAGACACATCAATATGCCGGTGTCAGTTCTCAGTCGTTCTTCGCCTGACGCGTTTCTGAGCCGTATGCTCGTCATCAGAGGCTCGACTGTCCTTGGCGCTCAACACTCCCACTGTTAATTGAAAAAACTCAAATGAGTGTGAACGCTGCATTGTGGGATTTGTAGTAAGTGTTGATTCCCTGGATGGGAGCGCCACAGTTGAAAAATATACAGCCCTGTATGGGCCCCAGAATACTGTGTGTCCATTAATCCCTTGGTACCGCTTCACATCAGGCTTCGGTGATGCAAAGTCCCGTGACCCCCAGCACTTGGGGTGGTGCATGCCTCCGCGGCAGGGCCACCGCGTATTAATTGAAAAACACCATGCCCTCAGACGATACAGCACACGAACGGCACCGCAGTCCAGCGGGTAGAAGACAGATCAATATGCCAGTGTCAGCTCTCAGTCGTTCTTCGCCTGACGCGTTTCTGAGCCGTATGCTCATCATTAGAGGCTCGACTGTCCTTGGCGCTCAACACTCCCACTGTTAATTGAAAAAACCTCAAATGAGTGTGAACGCTGCATTGTGGGATTTGTAGTAAGTGTTGATTCCCTGGATGGGAGCGCCACAGCTGAAAAATATACAGCCCTGTATGGGCCCCAGAATACTGTGTGTCCATTAATCCCTTGGTACCGCTTCAAATCAGGCTTCGGTGATGATCACAACCAATTGCTCACTTAGAATTAAGAAGTAGGCAGGACACAGCTCCGGGGTACAAGTGGGTGTATTGAAGCTAATTCAAGCGTGGAAAAGTCCGCGAACACTATGGCAGACACGTTTCTACAAGGAGCGGCTTTCATCAGTGCCGGGATCCCAGGCATGGTCGATTCACCTGGAGCTCTTAAAGCGTTTCAGAGACCACTCCCAGTGTAGCAGTCTTTTGGCTCCTCCTCCTATTAAGAGGTATGTACCTCCTCAAGCGGCGTCTTCAGGCAAACTGCATGCTGGATCATGTGGTTCATTGTAGAAATCTCATACAGTGATGCGGTGAGTCCAAAACACCCAGTGGCGTCCCCAAACTTGGCAATGTGCCCCATAATCTGCCCTAGTTTGCCAAAAGTAGGATGGTCCGGCTCACAACACTTGTGCCCCCTTATCAGGCAGTCCAGTTCTACCTCCTCTCTCCCCATACAGAAATTAGCTGCTCTGTGGCAATAACTCTGCTTGGGGGGGCTCGGCATTGCATTTTCGATGCACAGTCCAAGGTTTGCTGACTCCTGCAGTGCTCCTGAACGAGAGGGCGTGTCCTATGCCGGTGTCAGCGATACCGGCCCTACATCACAACCAATTGCTCACTTACAATTAAGAAGTAGGCAGGACACAGCTCCGGGGTACAAGTGGGTGTATTGAAGCTAATTCAAGCGTGGAAAAGTCCGCAAAACGCTATGGCAGACGCGTTTCTAGCCGGAGCGGCTTTCATCAGTGCCGGTATCCCAGGCATGGTCGATTCACCTGGAGCTCTTAAAGCGTTTCAGAGACCACTCCCAGTGTAGCAGTGTCTAGGCTCCTCCTCCTATTAAGAGGTATGTACCTCCTCACGCGGCGTCTTCAGGCAAACTGCATGCTGGATCATGTGGTTCATCGTGGAAACCTCATACAGTGATGTGGTATATATATATATACATATAAATATATATATATATATATATATCTATATATATATATATATTCTGTAGCAAAAGCCCTTGAGTTTGAGAGGGCACACGACGCTCACTCACACCTTCCGGCGCTGCTGGCCTCGCAGTCACTTGGCTGCTGAAATCTTTGTTTGAAATGATTACCATCCGACGCGTTTCGAGGCTTGGAGCGCCCCGTATTCATGGAAAGAAGCTTGACTGAGAGAAAGACGACTCTGTGCATTTATTCGTTTTTATTTTGACAAATAGGAACACCCTAAGTGGGTGTGGCTTCATGTGATAACTCCAGGAATGCTGGTACATATAGTTCATGTAGCACAAAGTAAGTTAAAACCTTAAGTAGGCTCTGTTTCTCAGTGTTCATTTCACGCTAGTTCACATCCTTAAGTAGGAAAAGAGTTCTGCAGCCTTGCATTATCCCCCTTGAGTCAGCGTGCTTGTAGGAAAGGAAGGTTCTTCTCCAAAGCCATTCCTCGTTCGACTTACAGTCATGGGAGGGACTGGTGCACCTCCCCACGGTCAGGGCAGCCGTGCGATAATGTTCTGTAGCAAAAGCCCTTGAGCTTGAGAGGGCACACGACGCTCACTCACACCTTCCAGCGCTGCTGGCCTCGCAGTCACTTGGCTACTGAAATCTTCGTTTGAAATGATTACCATCCGACGCGTTTCGAGGCTTGGAACACCCCGTATTCATGGAAAGAAGCTTGACTGAGAGAAAGACGACTCTGTGCATTTATTCGTTTTTATTTTGACGAATAGGAACACCCTAAATGGGTGTGGCTTCATGTGATAACTCCAGGAATGCTGGTACATATAGTTCATGTTGCACAAAGTAAGTTAAAACCTTAAGTAGGCTCTGTTTCTCAGTGTTCATTTCACGCTAGTTCACATCCTTAAGTAGGAAAAGAGTTCTGCAGCCTTGCATTATCCCCCTTGAGTCAGCGTGCTTGTAGGAAAGGAAGGTTCTTCTCCAAAGCCATTCCTCGTTCGACTTACAGTCATGGGAGGGACTGGTGCACCTCCCCACGGCCAGGGCAACCGTGCAATAATGTTCTGTAGCAAAAGCCCTTGAGCTTGAGAGGGCACACGACGCTCACTCACACCTTCCGGCGCTGCTGGCCTCGCAGTCACTTGGCTGCTGAAATCTTTGTTTGAAATGATTACCATCCGACGCGTTTCGAGGCTTGGAAATCCCCGTATTCATGGAAAGAAGCTTGACTGAGAGAAAGACGACTGTGCATTTATTCGTTTTTATTTTGACGAATAGGAACACCCTAAGTGGGTGTGTATATATATATATGGGTGTATATATATATATATATCAGCAGACAATGTGGTCGGATTGCCAGGGCGCTCAGCAGCAGGTGCAGACTATGGGCCGGACCAGTGGCCAAAATGATTTTTACACACATTTTAGTCACACACAAATCCTTCTCCTTAATAAATTATTTATTCAAAACAGAGCCAGTCTGTCAACTGACACGTTTTGGCCTGCATGGCCTTTGTCACGGTAGGGAGACACTACTATCATCATCCGTTTTATAGTACTTCCTGTTTAAAAACAATCCCATTGCATTATGGGAGTTGTAGTGATTCATACTTTGTAACCCAAAGACAGAAAACACATTACTTCACCCAACATTATATGTTTTGTTGTTTTTGCCTGGCATTTGCATTGCTTGTTATAACTTAGGAGCATAATTATGCTCGTCAAATGTGTAGCACATTGTGCTTATTTCTGACATATTTACAAATATTTACAATCATCATCAATTGGGACTAATGTTGTATTAAATGTTGGTTGTACATAGTTACATTAGTGTTTTCATGTCCCACCCTTATGTTTCTATTTACATATGTACAAACATAGAGACTTATTTTTGTCTCTATTTTGCTGATTTGGAAATTGTTGTCCAAAACCATTTTTCAGTTTTCACATGTATAGTGCTATCAATGCATCACTTGTCCACTTTCTGTGTCCCATTCCTGGATTAGTATCCAATTGTTTATGTTAGTTGATTGCGACTTGATATTTGGGTAGTTCCTTACACCACTTAGTAGATCTAAAAGACATCTCTCTCGATATTGTAATTGTTTCATTTGTGTTTCCTTCTACAGATGAATGTACATTTCCTCTTCGTTGTTAAAGCCTTTAGGAGACTTGGTGCGTAGCCTTATGATGCATTTCGACTCCAATTGTCTCAATTTCCTTTTTCTGTCTCCCGCTCTTTCATTTGGTGGAATTGTGTCCAGACCAAAATATGACATTTTTTTCCAGTCATTATTTTGACACATTGCAAGATGTTTTGATGTAGCGTAGTCGTCGGTATCTTTGTTCTTCACGGCCCTGATGTGTTCCAGCATTTGTTTTTTAAGCATACGTCGTGCTACCAATATATTTCAAATGTGAGTGGGGTGCCTTCTTTTCCATTGGAGGGGAGTTCGAGCGGAATATATATATATATATATATATATATATATATATATATATATATATATTATACCTCTCCTGGTATATCGCTGTGTTTTTACACAAATACCAGTACCGGGGCCCAAATAGTGCTTAATGTTGTATTTTATTAGGCACACGAACAAACCCTACGCGTTTCGAAGTACAACTTCTTGCTCACGGGTAAATTTGCTTTTGGCGGCCATTCTATTTAAAGTGCAATACTACAAAATGACGTGCATGTGATTAAAGGACATAGAACAATTAATATGTAGCAGTGAAGTTTCAAGTTTCAAAAATAAAGTTACATTGAAAACGTGAACTTTGCATGTATAACAAAAAACACAATTTAAATACGAGGATTATCCTGCCGGATATTTAACCACAATAAACTCATAATAGCAAAACGCCCAAGTGGGCTAATGCTCAAACACAAGTCCTGTTGTTGTACATCAATACTAGTGAAGAATCACAAAAAGTTTGATAAATTATTCTCATCAACTCAATGATGTTATTCAAGTGACAGTCCTTGTGTTTGCTGTGTGTTGCCCCAGTGGGCACAAAGTTCCAACAATGGACCACGTTTTCAAAATTTCATCTGTAAGAGAAAGAAAACCACATGCAAAATCTGTTGTTATAAGTCCTTGAATCATGGTGAATTTTTAAAACATTTTAAAACTAACAGAATGGTAATTTGTTAGAAACAGACAGCTAGTTACTCATATTTAAATTTGTAAATGGACAGCTAACTCTTCCCCCAAATTGTGCCCTCTGGGGTGTGTAGTGTTGTAACGTATGATGTAACGGAACTCCAGTTTGCGCAATGCCAACCACCTATTGCCCCCTCTCTCCTTTTTGTCTACACAGTCAATCACAGCAAATTTTAGAAGTTCAGGATTTTGATTATGCGTTGTTGCAAAATGTCTAGCCACAGGATATTGTGGATTAGCATTTTTGATAGCCCTCAAATGCTCCAGTACTCTCAACTTTGCTTTTTTCGGGGTCATGCCAATGTAAAATTTATTACACGGACATTGTAATGCATACACTGCGTATTCAGTGTTACATCCCAGTTGTTTAGTGATTTTATGTTCCACTTGATCTTGTGAGATTTTTAGACTTTTGCATTTGTGGCTGTTTTTGCATGCTTTGCAGTTTCTACACGGAAAAAATTCCGCAGTCTGCAAGGTTTTAGTCTTCTCCTGTATTAAGGCGTTACTTAAAGTGTCCTTCAGGGATTTAGCCTTTCTGAAGGTAACTGATGGATGGTCACTAATCACATCTTTCAGGTCATCGTCAAGTTTGAGAATATCCCAGTACTTGCCAAGGCTTTTTCTTAATTTCCATGACCGGCTATCAAAACTGGTAATGAATCTGATTTGCTCAGAATTCATACGGACCTTAGGAACAAGTAAATCCTTCCTTTCCATCAGTTCCACCCTAGTTTCAGCTTGTTTGATTGTCCGATCACTGTACCCTCTTTCGCTGAACCTTTTGCGCATGACGTTTTTCTCTGCCTCATAGGCATTGTGCACGCTACAATTCCTTTTAGCCCTAATCAGTTCCCCTACGGGGATACTGCGTTTTAAATTGGGTGGGTGGCAACTTTCAGCGTGTAATAAACTGTTGCCAGCTGTGGGTTTGCGAAAAAGAGAACTAGTTAGCACTCCATGATCTACAGTCAAGTTAACATTCAAAAATTCCAGTTAATTCTTATTCATATGACTTGTAAACTGTAAATTCAACGAATTGTCATTCAAGATGCCTTCAAATTCTTGAGCTTCCTCCAAACTGCCCTTCCACACACAAAAAATATCATCAATGAAGCGGACCCAGAGAACAACGTGGTCAGAAAAATGGGAGATGTTGTTCACCACTTGCTCCTCCTGTGATGTATTCCTATAGGTACTGTATCGATTCCCCTATTCCTGACCCTGGTCTGGTTAATAATTAACTAGCAGCCATCTAACGGTGCAAAAACCGTTATCTGATTAAGCCACACCACGGCACAGAAGCGCGTTATCTGATTAGGTCATAACGCATGCCATCTAATTAGACAAGCGATATTCCTCCAGCCCCTGATAAGGCATACGGAGTTCTCAAAACAAATCAAACCTACAGCGACCTGGGAAATTCCCATAGCCATTGTTTTGATTTCACCGAGAACTTCAGCAAAAGAATGTGCGAACAAGCCCGTTCATATGACATCCTTATTGACGTATATATGTCCATCCTTACGTCAATCTCGGCACCTTTCAGGTATAAATATTACCGACATTGCC